>NC_140594.1:953610755-956111589 GCF_964204655.1 Triturus cristatus | reverse complement strand
GTGTTTGTAGAACTCGACAACTACGTACTCTTGGAACGGATTGCCTTGGAAGCTGCGCTCGCATTCATGGATGAGTAATTACGTTCCTGCAGCCACAACTGGTTGCAACCCAGAGTACAGGTCCCAACACCTTGTTGTATCTAGGAGGAATGGTCACATAACCCACCACAACAG
Organism: Triturus cristatus; assembly: GCF_964204655.1. Lineage (NCBI taxonomy): Eukaryota > Metazoa > Chordata > Amphibia > Caudata > Salamandridae > Triturus > Triturus cristatus. The sequence goes on along the minus strand of NC_140594.1, from coordinate 956,111,415 downwards.
TGGACATGTCTGCATTCGCATGGACTCAGAATGCATGTGCGTGCACCTACGCGAGTTGACACACACCTGTGCAAGGTGAGGCAGTCCCATGGGCGGAGCTGCACAGCGTCATTTGGCAATGTTCCTAAATCAATCAATCAATCAATCAATCACTGCATTTGTAAAGCGCGCTACATACCCGAGAGGGTCTCATGGCGCTGGAGGGGGGGTGCTACTGGTCGAAGAGCCAGGTCTTGAGGAGTCTTCTGAAGGCCAGCAGGTCCTGGGTCTGTCATAGGATGGTGGGGAGAGTGTTCCAGGTCTTGGCGGCGAGGTAGGAGAAGGATCTGCCACCGGCGGTGGTTTTTCGGATGCGGGGGACTGTGGCGAGGGCAAGGTTGGCTGAGCGGAGGCTTCGGGTGGGGGTGTGGAAGCTGAGTCGGTTGTTGAGGTAGGTGGGTCCGGTGTTGTGCAGTGCTTTGTGTGCGTGGATTAGGAGCTTGAAAGTGATCCTTTTGTTGACGGGGAGCCAGTGCAGGCCTCTCAGGTGGAGTGTGATGTGGTTGCGGCGGTAGACATCGAGGATGAGTCGGGCTGAGGCGTTCTGGATGTGTTGGAGTCGTCTCAGGAGCTTGTTTGTAGTTCTTGAGTAGAGGGCGTTCCCGTAGTCGAGTCTGTTGGTGATGAGGGCCTGGGTAACGGTTTTTCTCGTGTCGAGGGGGATCCATTTGAAGATCCTGCGGAGCATACGGAGGGTGTTGAAACAGGACGCGGAGGTGGCGTTGACTTGCCTGGTCATGGAGAGAGTGGAGTCGAGGATGACCCCCAGGTTGCGTGCGTGGTCCGTGGGTTCCGGGGCTGTGCCAAGTGACGTGGGCCACCAAGAGTCGTCCCAGGCTGATGGGGTGGGTCCGAGAATGAGGACCTCCGTCTTGTCTGAGTTCAGCTTCAGTCTGCTGTCCTTCATCCAGTCGGCTACGGCCTTCATTCCTCTGTGGAGGTTAGCTTTTGCGGTGTGGGGATCTTCGGTGAGGGATATGATCAGCTGGGTGTCGTCGGCATAGGAGATGATGTTGAGGTTGTGTTGTCGAGCGACGTGGGCGAGGGGGGCCATGTAGATATTGAACAGCGTCGGGCTGAGGTAGGATCCATGTGGGACGCCGCAGATGATCTCGGTGGTTTTGGAGCGGAAGGGTGGGAGGCGGACGCTCTGGGTTCTGCCGGAGAGGAAGGATGTGGTCCAGGCCAGGGCCTTCTCTTGGATACCGGCGTCATGGAGGCGTGCTGATAGGGTGCGATAGCAGACCGTGTCAAAGGCTTCTGATAGGTCCAGGAGGATGAGGGCGGCTGTTTCTCCTTTGTCCATCAGGGTCCGGATGTCGTCAGTAGCGGCGATGAGGGCGGTCTCGGTGCTGTGGTTGCTGCGAAAACCGGATTGGGAAGGGTCCAGGATGGTGTTAACTTCGAGGTAGCGGGTCAGCTGTTTGTTGACAATCTTCTCGGTCACTTTTGCCGGGAAAGGGAGCAGGGAGATTTGCCGGAAGTTCTTGAGGTCCTTGGGGTCCGCCTTGGGCTTCTTTAGAAGGGCGTTGATCTCGGCGTGCTTCCAGCTTTCTGTCTTGCTGTCTCGAAGGAACAGTTGATTGTTTTCCGGAAGTGGGGCACGATGGTTGCGCTGGCTTTGTGGAAGACGTGGTGAGGGTAGGGGTCCGATGGGGATACGGAGTGGATGGAGTTCATGGTTTTGATGGTGTCTTCGTTGCTGACGCTGGACCAGACGGTCAGGCGACTGGTGCGAGTGGTAGTCACAGGGGTGGTGGACTCGGTGGTGGGTGCGGGGTAGTCGGAGTTGAAGCTGTCGTGGATGTCGGTGATCTTGCAGTGGAAGAAGGTGGCCAGGGAGTTGCACAGGTCTTGAGATGGCGGGATGTCGTTGGTGTTGGAGCTGGGGTTGGAGAGTTCTTTCACGATGCTGACGAGCTCTTTGGTGTTGTGTGCGTTGTTGTCTAGGCGGTCCTTGAAGGCGGTCTTCTTGGCGGTCCTGATGAGTTGGTGGTGTCTGCGGGTGGCGCTCTTGAGGGCTGTGTGGTTGTCTGGTGTTCGGTCGTGGAACCATTTCTTCTCCAGCTTCCGACAGGTATGCTTGGAGATCCGGAGGTCCTCGGTGAACCAGGCGGCTTTCTTGTTGGTGTGGTTGGTTGTAGAGGTCTTGAGAGGGGCGAGGGTGTTGGCGCAGTCGTTGATCCACTGTGTGAGGTTGGTCGCGGCGGTGTCTGGGTCGGTGGGTGGTCTCAGGGCGAGGGCGGTAGTCAGTTGGTCCATGGTGATCTTGCCCCAGCAGCGGCGTGGTAGCTGTTGGGTGCGGTGGTGTGTTGTGGGTTTTCTGAAGGTGAAGTGGACGCATCTGTGGTCGCTCCAGTGTGGTTTGGTGGTGTGGTTGAAGGAGACGTGGGGGCTTGCGGAGAAGATGGGGTCGAGCGTGTGTCCAGCGGCGTGAGTAGGTGTCGTAACGAGCTGTTTGAGTCCGAGGTTGGCGAGGTTGTCGATCAGGGCGGTGGAGTTGGCGTCGTTGTTGTTCTCGAGGTGGAAGTTCAGGTCCCCGAGGAGGATGTAGTCCGTGGAGGCGAGGGCGTGGGTGCTGACGAGGTCGGCGATGGTGTCACTGAACTGTGGGCGGAGTCCGGGAGGTCTGTAGATGAGAGATCCTCTGAGGGTGGTGTTGGGGTCGGTGTGGATCTGGAAGTGCATGTGCTTGGCGGTGGGGAGGGTGTCATCGGTGTTCGTTGAGATTTTGATGGAGTCTTTATGGATGATGGCGATTCCTCCTCCCACTCCGTTGGTGCGGTCTCTGCGGGAGATCTTGTAGCCCTGTGGGATGGATATGGCGATGTCTGGTGCTGAGGTGGCGTTCAGCCAGGTCTCCGTCAAGAAGGCGACATCGGGGGCGGTGGAGTCTAGGAGGTCCCAGAGTTCGATGGCGTGCTTGCGAGCGGAGCGGGTGTTGAGGAGGATGCAGGGGAGGTGGTTGGGTTCTCTGGATGGTGTTGTGGAGGGTTGGATGCTGGTGAATCTGCAGTTCCGGCAGGTGAAAGGCCCCTGGGTGCGTTTCGGGGTGGCCCGGTAGCAGGGGTGGTCTTGTCTGGTGTTGAGTGCGTGGAGGGTGCTTGCGTCATAGTGCAGTCTGGCGTTGCGGGGGGTGCGGGGTCCAGGGGTTCTGGCGCTGGGTGCGGACCAGGCGTGGACGGGCGCAGACGGGCTTGCCTTAGGTGCACCTCCGGCAGAGGGTGGAAGGGAGGAGCAGCTGGGAGGTGGAAGCGGGGCGGCCAATGGGAGTGAAGGGGGCAAGGTCGCAGGGGCTCAGCGGCGGGGGAAAACCCGGGGAAAAAACGGCTGGAAAAAACGGCTGGAAAAGACAGCGGGAGAGGGACAACAGAGCACAGGGGTACAGAAAGCAAAACACAGGGGCACAGAATGAAAAAACAAAGTGGCACAGAGTGCCAAGCGCAGGGGTACAGAATAAAAAAGGGAGCGAGCAGTCAGGCGGCAAAAGCGGCAACGGAGGTTCAACCCACAGGGGGCTGTGGGGATCAGGGGAGCGACCTGCCTGGTGACAGGGTCAAAGGTCGCTCTCTACCACCGCTTCGCGTCCTCCATATGAGGGCAGAGGGAGGGAGGAGCAGCTGGGAGGTGGGAGCGGGGCGGACAATGGGAGTGAAGGGGGCGGGGCCGCAGGGGCTCAGCGTCGGGGGAAAACCTGGGGAAAACCCGGGGAAAACCCGGGGGAAAAAATGGCGGGAAAAGACGGCGGGAGAGGGACAACAGAGCACAGGGGTACAGAAAGCAAAACACAGGGGCACAGAATGAAAAAACAAAGTGGCACAGAGTGCCAAGCGCAGGGGTACAGAATAAAAAAGGGAGCTAGCAGTCAGGCGGCAAAAGAGGCAACGGAGGTTCAACCCAGAGGGGGCTGCGTGGCGGATGGGGGGAGCGACCTGCCTGGTGACAGGGTCAAAGGTCGCTCTGAAATACTGCTGGAGGGAGAGTACACACATGGCAATATAGTTGTACATGTGACCTTTTTGGACCCTTTCACCTGCTCACTGTCAGCAGAGCAGACAGTCAGAGCAGTTCGGTGGTATAGCACTATGCAGATCCCATGGGCTGTGAGTCGTGGCCCCTGACACGGGGCAATGAACATACGCTAAACATCACATGACTCGTCCAGCAAGGCAAGGTGGGCTGAGACTGTTGCCATCCATAATGATTGGTGTTCATTTTTGCCTCCCCATTTCTTGCACCTCTACATGTTCCTATGCTGCCTGTTAGTGTCTGAAGCATTGGTCTGGATGTTGTGGCCCTTGTCTTGCCCGTACTGAACGCACATGCTAATAAAGTCTAAGCAACTTCACTAGTGTTCAACTGTGATGAGTGTTGATTAGAATGACAAATCGTGTTGTTGTAAATTGAAACAACGATGTGATTAAGCATTTACTAAAGACATTAATTCCCTTACTTAGATCATGTTTTCTCCGTTATGTTGACCGAAGTTCGGACTCCATTTTGTATTGTTATGCTTCCACGTGTTCCCCACGAGAAGAGTCCAACCTCTGTGTTAGTTGCTCTTGTAATCTGCCTAGTAACAGTCTATAAATAGCTCCTTTGTCCATCTGGCGCATGGCCAGACTTGACCACATCTGTTATCAGTTAGCCTTGCTTGACCATGTTTTCGCGGGCTCAAGGAGTGTGTTAGCTCCGCCCACATATTGATTCAGCATCGAAAATGACCATAAATGGTAATGTTCTTCGGCCTCATGTTGTATCCACCCACTTATGAGCCCCTCTATTGTGTATAAAAGGGGACCATGTACGTAAGTTCTGTGTGCTACTCTATGCAATACTGAAGAGTGTTGTGTGGATTGTAGGACCACCCTTAAGGGTTAATAAATGCTGTCTTTGTACTTTGCAGTTTCCGTGCCAACTTCCTTATAGATTCCATTACAGGAGAGCGAACCCTTGTGTCCTGCGGGCCTAGCTGGGGCCTGTATTCATCAATTGGCGCCCGTCACGTGGGGCTCATCGGCGACTCGGATGCTCGAAGGACTGGTCGCGACGAAGGTGAGGAATTTGGCCGGGGACGTGATCACTGCCAGCGGCGTCTTAGCCCTGGCATCCCGAGGTTTTTCTTCCTTCCCTTCCGAGCTGACCGTCTGGGTGGCGCCGGTCCTCGACTGAGACCTCTTCTGTCGGTCCTGCCGTGAAAGCCGTTTGGGCGATTGTGGAGCTTGGCAGTTGGAATCTGGACTCTTGATTGGTAAGAACCGGTGTACGGTACTTGCTCCGAGTTTTTGAAGCCTGGTCCGGCTATTTGAGTTTGATTTGTGATGACTAGTCATATTTTGAATTTGTCTTTGTGAAAATATATGCGTTGCAACACATATAGGCAGGTAATGTGGAGAGATTTCTCCGGAGCTGTGTAACTTTGAACGGCGCAACGATTAAGTGCCATTTTCTCTATAATATTGCATATTTTGCATTATTCCTGAGCATGCCTGCTTTCAGCGCACTCCGTAAGTGGTGTTGCTGTTTTGGAAACCGGTTGAACCTCGAGGAATCTGCTCCAGCTCCCCCAGAGGGGACTCCTAATAGGGATATGTATGTGAAGCATGGTCTTTCTTCCATAATGTACAGCACAGTATGGAGGAAATATACTAAAAAAGATCCTGAGTTACGATGGCCTTTGTATGGATCGTTTGATATACGTAAGATTGAGTATGTGGAACAGTGTATGTGTAAGCGGCGTGCTCGTCAGGATATGTTTGAGTGTGTGCGGTTGTGGGTGAAGGAGGTGCGTGAGCGAGAGAAGCGTGAGAAAGCGCTGTTTGATAAAGAACAACGGAAGAATGATCATGTGCGAGCACAGGAAGCGAGGCGTCGGGAGGACAAAGAACAAACGGAGAGACAAGAGAAAGAGCGTAGGCTGCAAGTCTCGGGTCAATATGCTGTTCGGCAGCCACTTTATCCTGTCCTTAATAATCTTGATGATGATTTTTATTTACTAGATCGCTCTCCGCCCCCTTATGTTGGCGCATCTGCTCCGAGGCCACAAGATTCTGTCCCGGGTACGGGTAAGGTAGATACGCGGTCCATGTTATCGGCTGAACATATGGCTGAGCTTCGACAAATTTCTTTCCGTGCACTTAAGGGCAAGGTGTCCGTGGATGAATTGTTCCATACTTGGGGGTCGTGGCAGGATAGAGAGAGATTGTATTTTTTGAGTCATTTCGCTGAGGAAGTGATTGCTGCTTTTTGGAAATATTCTAGTGTCTTTGAGCCTGAAGAAGTGACATCGGATGCTAAAGCATTGCATGATGGTGTTTTTTCTCCCTCTAAGGCTCCTGATACGGCTCGGCGGCTATTCGCCTTGCGGGACGCGGTGCTGGCCCATAAAGAAAAAGCGCGCCAACGAGCAAGGGAGGAGACGCAGTCGGATTCGTGTACCGCAGAAGGCCACTCATCCACTTCTCAATCAGATAAGAGCGATCTAGTGCATGCTAAGCCAATGCGCGAGGCGGCGCCTTTGTATGTTCCTCCTAAAGGAGCGGGGACTAGCTCGGACATTACCTCCGCCGATGCTAAGGGATATTTTGTGTATAATTGGGTTTATACTCCGTGGCATAGAGCTGATGTCATGGCATTAAAGAATGCGCTGCCTGACACCCGCAAGAATCCAGCGGCCTTTTACGAAGAAGTCGAGGGGGCTTTGAATTCCTGCGTTATGACCTTAGCAGATATAGACCTGTTCTTTGGCCTTATTCTACCACCGGATATGTGGCGATCTGTCCGAAAGGTAGATGATACGGTTGCCTTCAAGGCCCGGTGGTCTGAGCTTGAGGATGAGGATAGGGAACGGAAGCCCGCACAGAAACCTCCCCAGAGTATTTTAGATCTCCCTGCTGCTATTGTGGCTAAGTTGAAAACAATTATCCCCCCTAAAAAGATTGACTGGAATATGTTGGCTGCATGTAAACAGAAAGTTGACGAGTCAGTTACGGACTTCTTTACGCGCTTTGAGGAGACGTTTCATGATTTTAGTGGCCAGTCGCTTACTGACGATACGGGCCGCCACCTTTTTGCGGATAAATATGTGGCTAATCTGCTGCCGGCAGTTGCGGCCCGTTTAAAAGCGAGTGAGAGTTCTTGGTCCTCCGCGACCCCAACGGCTCTCCTGACTATCGCCCAGTATTATGAGCGTCAGGAGCAAGAAGCAAAGGGCCAGGAGGAGAAGAAATCGAAAGATCTCAAGACGAAGGTGATGTTGGCACAAGTATATGGCCCGCCCCGACGGGGTGTTAACAGAGGTAGGGGAGGTTCTTATGGTCCTCCCTCGGGCCGCTCTGATTTGAATAGGAACCAGTGTGCGTATTGTAAGCAATCGGGCCATTGGGCCAGGGATTGCCCAGTGTTGCGTGCTTCGCGTCAGGGACATATTTCGGGTGGCCCGAGAGGTAGAGGGGGTTTCTCGAACTTTCGAGGGAATTCTAACAAACAGGCTCGTTTTGACTCTGCTGGGCAGCACCGAGACAGATCAAATGTTTTCGATCATCAGCATCAGTATCAAGTGTCGGGGATTGACCGGTCGGGGTACTATGACTCTCAGCATGCATAGGGATGCGTTGGATGGGGGTTAGAATCAGTTGAGGTGCCGGTCGATCAGAAGGGTCCTTATGTATCGGCTGAGGTTTTGGGCTCTACTGATCAGTTCCTAGTGGATACAGGAGCGACACGTAGTGCACTGTCTAAGCAATTGGTTCCGGGGGCTCCCCCATCCGGCTTAATGGTCACATCGGTAGGGTTTGACGGTACACTCTCCCGAAGCCCTCTTTCGCAGCCCCTCATGTTTAAAGTTGACTCTTTTTCTGCACCCTGTCCGTTTCTGCTTGCCCCGTACACACCGGACAACATTATGGGTCTTGATATGTTAAAGCATTTTAGGGCTACGATCCGCTGCTCCCCTGCTGGTGTACGGGTAATATTGAATGACAATTACCCCCGATCTGAACGGATGTGTGAGATGTCAGAGGATGCGCTGTTAGCTACCCTCCCTCGTGCTTTGTGGGCAACTTCGGATACTGATGTGGGACAAATGGTGATTCCACCGGTCCACATTAGTGTCCAGGAGGGGGCGGTGTTACCACGCCTCCCTCAGTACCGTATTTCCCAGGAGGGTGAGGAGGCTCTCATACAGATAGTGCAGGATTTGATGGCGGTAGGGGTAGTGGAGGAAGTCCCCTACAACATTTGTAACAGTCCGATTCTCCCCATTCTGAAAAAGGACACGGATGCTAAGGTTTATCGGTTTATAATTGATTTACGAGAAGTGAACAAGATCGTGATACCTCAGTACCCAGTGGTTTCCGATATCACAACATTGCTTACCTTGGTCCCGCCTACGGCGACCATGTTCTCAGTGATCGATTTGAAGAATGCCTTCTTTTCCATTCCCATTCACCCTGATAGCCGCTATCTTTTTGGGTTTACATTAAATAATAGATCTTATCGTTTTTGTAGGATCCCCCAGGGCTACACAGAAAGCCCTAGCATTTACAGTCAGGCTTTGAAACGACAATTGGATTCCTTTGCTCTGCTCGAGGGGGTCGCCCTCATTCAATATGTCGATGACATCTTGCTGGCGGCTGACACCCTGGAGTTGTGTGAAAAAAGTACGTTATCCTTACTTTCCTTTTTAGCATCCCACAATCATAAGGTATCTAGGAAGAAATTGCAATTCTGTAGACCAAAGGTGACTTATTTGGGTCACCTTTTGTCTAAGGAGGGACGTGCACTCACACCGGATCGTATCCAAGTAATTTTGGACACACCGAGACCGTCCACACAGAAGGATGTGCGTGCGTTTCTGGGCCTTGTTTCTTTTTGTAGACAGTGGATATTGGGGTTTTCACACATAGCTAAGCCATTGTTAGCCCTCTTGACAAAGGACACGCCTATCCCAATCCCTTGGTCAGATGAGTGTGATACTGCTTTTCAGCAACTACGACAGGCCCTTTGTTCAGCACCAGTGTTAGGGACCCCTGATTATGCAAAACCCTTTTCGTTGTATGTGCATGAGAAAGATGGATGTGCATTGTCAGTTTTAGTGCAGATGCACGGCGATAAGCAGCGCCCTTGTGCATATTTTTCGGCTGTACTTGATCCTGTCGCCCGAGCATTACCAGGGTGTTTTCGCTCGGTTGCGGCGACAGCTGTGTCAATACGCCAAAGTGAGGGAATTGTGTTATCTCATAAGTTGTTGGTATTAGTCCCCCATGCTGTCGATGCCCTGCTCAATCAAACGAAGACGCAGCATTTGACCAGCGCCCGTTTAACGGGATATGAGTTGACGCTTTTGGCTCCTCATATTACGTTAAAAAGGTGCGTAACGTTAAACCCGGCAACATTGTTGCCATACCCCGAAACCCAGCCTGAGGCGCGGAAAGCGCATGATTGTATTCTCGTGACTGAGGAACAAACAAAGGGTCGTATTGATCTCCAGGATACGCCCTTTCCAGATGTAGATGGAGAACTGTGGGTGGATGGATCCTGCCTGAAGCTACCAGATGGTACGACTTCAGCAGCGTATGCGATTACCACATTGCAAACGATAGTGGAGACAGCACGCATACCACAGAAATCAGCTCAAGCAGCGGAACTGATAGCATTAACACGAGCATGTGAGCTCAGTACAGGATTGTGTGTGAATGTTTATACAGATAGCCGCTATGCCTTCGGAGTAGCGCATGACTTCGGCCTACTCTGGAAGGAGAGAGGGTTTTTGACGTCACATGGAGTACAGATAATGCATGGAGAGTTAGTTCATAATCTCTTAACTGCGCTGACATACCCAAAGAAAATCGCCATCGTTAAATGTAGCGCCCATAGGAAAGTAGTTGATAAAGTTGGAGAAGGGAATGCGTTAGCGGATCGAGTAGCACGGGAGACTGCGATGCAGCCCGGTGCTACTGCTATGTATGTAGTAAAGTCACAGGTGGAAAGATGGCATGATGCGAAGGAGGAAGTGCGGGAAATGCAGAGGACCGCTTCTGACAAAGAGCGGGAACAATGGGCTAGTGAGGGAGAACTGGATGACGAGGGCTGCTGGAGAAATAAGCAGATGGATAGATGGAAATTACCCACGGCTTTTGTACAACCTATGGTTCAGATGGCACATGGGCTAGCACATGTTGGAGCTTCCGCAATTGTGAAATTGCTTACCCAAGTCTGGGAGCATCCAGAGATTGCTAGCACGGCAAAGAGGGTGGTGCAGACCTGTATGATCTGCCTGAGGTACAACCCAGGAAAGGGTACTCGAACTCCAGCAGGAGGATTTGTAACACCTACTGCACCCTTTGAGGTTCTGCAGATGGATTACATCCAGCTTGAGCGCTGTAACAATCTGAAGTATGTTCTAGTAGTGGTCTGCGCTTTCAGCAAATGGGTTGAAGCGTACCCTACGAAAGACAATACTGCAATGACTACTGCGAAGCTGCTGCTGAAAGAGTTCTTCCCTCGATATGGCGTCTGCAGACTTCTGTGGAGTGATAATGGGCCTCACTTTGTAGCGGATGTTATAAAGTATGTCTTGAAGGGCCTGGGCATCACCCAGAAGTTTCACGCGGTATTCCACCCTCAGTCTGCAGGACTAGTCGAGAAGTATAATGGCACACTGAAGCTCAAGATCGCTAAAATTCAAGCTTCAACGTCTTTGACTTGGCCAGATGCTCTACCGCTGGCGTTATTGTCAATTAGATCGGTACCACACTCCCGAACTGGCCTTACACCGTACGAGATTGTTTTCGGACGCCCAATGAATATTTGGGGTCCACCAAAACCTAAGGCTGTGTATGATGTACCTTGTGTAATGATGAACGATTATCTGGCACAGTTAACGGATAACTTGGTTTCTATTCATCAACAGGTCCGAGAGGCGCTCCCTGATCGGTCTACCGGTGAAGGACATGGTCTCCGACCTGGTGACCACGTGATGGTGAAAATATTTGACAGAACAAACAGCTTGGAACCGAGATGGGTGGGTCCTGAGCAGGTCCTCCTCGCAACGAGGACGGCTGTGCGAGTCTCCAACCGGAAGAATTGGATCCACTCCCTGCATTGTAGGAAGGTGCCGCCCGGGTTGGTGGAACCTGCCGTGCTGACCGATCAACGAGAAATCTTGGCTGCAGAGACAGGCCGTGCTGCGGAGCCAAACGCCACTGAGGAGCTCTTTCCGGACCACGCGACTCCGGGAGGAAGGCGATATCATCTTCGACCAAGGAAGTGAGTTTTCCAGTACCGGGACATACTGTCAGAACGGCCCTTGGGTTAGTGAAACGGAGAGCCGATGAGGCAAGGGGGGGGGGATCAGCCCTGCATTAGTGTAGCGACACCCGTCTTGGCCCGCTGGTGAAGAAATCAACCGCTGCCCAAAGGGGAAGAGTTCTGACAGACTTTTAGTTTCAGGAAGATATTGGGTTTTATTTTTTACTTTGACATGGAGAAAAAGAAAATCCTTTGTGCATTAGGGTTCATGTTAACAGTAGCCATTGTTGGGATAACGACGTGGTTCGTGGAGGATGTAACTCCCGCTCGGAAGATTCTTGTGTTGACAACTCCGGTGCCTGAGGAGCACTACTTTTATACATTACCGTATCAAGAGTTGAAGCATCGACAGTCTTACTTGAACAACACTTTCATCCAGATGCTGCATCATACCCACGTTGCTACGAACGCTACGAACTGTTGGATATGTGGGATGATGCCGGCTCATCAGAAGAAAGGAGGAACGCCATTCATACCACTTCCTTTCTCTCATAATGGCTCTTGTAGAGCATGGTACACTTTGCTTTTTGCCACTCGGAAGCCGACAGTGGGACGATTACTATTCAGACTTAATAAAGAATGTCACCAGGATAAAAATGGGTATCCGCAAGCAAATGGGACAATTTGGGAATGGGAAGAGTACCGACCAGACAATGAATCCATTCCCTACATCTTCACGAACACAAGAGACACTGTGGGAAAGGACAAATTCGTGATTCAAGTAGCACAAGCTCAAGCGGACCTGTGTGTCCAGAGTGTGGGTTTTATCCCTGTTGGTGTTAGTGATTGTATTACTGTTCTGAATATCGATGGATTGAACAATAGTACCTTTTTAGCCTCCCATAATACGTACTTTGTATGTGGAAATAAAGGTTATTACCGTCTGCCGGCTGGGTGGTCTGGGGTATGCTATGTATCATTTCTATTACCTCCTGTATTTCTAGCTCCCGCATCTTATCATAAGGATCTGAAATTATTGAATAATGTGACTGTAAATAGGTATAAACGTACTTTATCAATTGACGATGTCGATCAGACTGATACCAGTCTGCAACAGTATATTGATTTTAACTTAGGACTGTTTTTCTTTGTTGGAGCCACTTTGAACAGTAGGAAGATCCGAAGATTAACAAGAGTGGTAGAAGCTGTGACAAATCAAACTGCTGCTGCTCTTGGGAATCTTACGGAAGAATTGCAAATTACTAGAATTGTTGCATTGCAGAATCGTATGGTATTAGATGTCATGTTAGCCGACCGAGGTGGAGCTTGTAAAATTATTGGAAGTAGCTGCTGTGTGTTTATCCCTGATCATACGCCATCAGTTTATAATGCCATTAATAAGCTACACAAAATTGCAGCCGAAATCCATACAGAAAACGGCACTTGGTCCTTTTCTGGATGGTTTTGGGCATTGGTTACTGCCTGGGGATGGAAGGTCTTAACTGGTCTCTGTATCATTATAGCACTTCTGTTCTTTTGCTGTATCTGTGTTCAATGTGGTCCATTGCTCTGTTCCTTATGCGTATCGTTCTGTATCCCTGATAAGAAAGCTATTGCCGATGTTGCTCATCAGAAACGTTTAGCTAAAGAAGTTGAAGAAATGATGACAATTGATATATATGATGATTATCCTAATAAACCGGATGTCTTCAGTAAATGCTGAAAGGGTCGTCTGTTGTAAATTGAAACAACGATGTGATTAAGCATTTACTAAAGACATTAATTCCCTTACTTAGATCATGTTTTCTCCGTTATGTTGACCGAAGTTCGGACTCCATTTTGTATTGTTATGCTTCCACGTGTTCCCCACGAGAAGAGTCCAACCTCTGTGTTAGTTGCTCTTGTAATCTGCCTAGTAACAGTCTATAAATAGCTCCTTTGTCCATCTGGCACATGGCCAGACTTGACCACATCTGTTATCAGTTAGCCTTGCTTGACCATGTTTTCACGGGCTCAAGGAGTGTGTTAGCTCCGCCCACATATTGATTCAGCATCGAAAATGACCATAAATGGTAATGTTCTTCGGCCTCATGTTGTATCCACCCACTTATGAGCCCCTCTATTGTGTATAAAAGGGGACCATGTACGTAAGTTCTGTGTGCTACTCTATGCAATACTGAAGAGTGTTGTGTGGATTGTAGGACCACCCTTAAGGGTTAATAAATGCTGTCTTTGTACTTTGCAGTTTCCGTGCCAACTTCCTTATAGATTCCATTACAGGAGAGCGAACCCTTGTGTCCTGCGGGCCTAGCTGGGGCCTGTATTCATCAGTGTGCCTCAATGAGCATTGTCCATACAAAGGAAGGGACTGACTGACGCATTTCACTTGGGGGTGAGTCCCTATTGACAGCTCCACCTCTGTGAGCCAAACATTGTGGTTGGGATAGTTGCTGGTAGACCTGTGCTCTTACGTGTGTTCAGCAATTTGAATATGGTGTTCAACTTCTTGCCATGTGGATCAATGTGATCCATTAAAACAGGCTGTGTCCACACAGTTGAGTGTGAGTAGGTATGCGAAGAGATGTTCTGTTGTCACATGTGATGGAGGACACTACTTTGGTCCTGTTACCGAATTTGACATTTTTACACACAGCCCTATATAATACATGGACGTGGGGCTACGTTGGGGGTTGCGAGATTGTTGTTCATGAGGAATGAGGCCACAGCTAGTTCACACCTTCACAGTCATCTAATTGGCCATGTGGGTCAGGGTCAAACATGCACATTGATGTCATTTCCCAGGGTGTACCTTTTTGTGCAATCAATGTCCCTACATTCATCCATACTTTTATACTTGATTAAACATAGACATGACACCTCTGTTTTTTTTTTTTCCTTCATTCGCCTCCGACCCCAGCTAACTTGAAATCAGAAGGTCGCCACTGTTCCTCTGTTGAGAGGTAGGCCTTGCGGTAATCCTTTGCACCCTTTTTATCCCCCACCTACCAGTGGTGTACTGACTTCCTTCCAGTTACTGACCTTCCGTTGTTAATGAGAGGGTGGTCAAGCTGTCTACGAGATTCTTGGAACCAACGGCTGATACTGGTGGCCTACCTTTGATCGAAAGCTGGGGCACCTAGGGTAATAGCACAATCCAGCACAGTCTAAGAGCTTCCCTGAGGCTTAATCATAGGATAAAAAGTGATGATATATTATACAAAAAAAAAAGAAAAAAACCAGACCAAAATCCAAAAGCAAAGGAACTTAAACTGAAGTCCAATTTAACAAACAGTCCCAGATAGCTCTCTTCTTAGATTTCTTCAATCTGGCCAAGTCTGTCTTTGATGTTTTATACAGGGCAGATAGTCAGTACGAGTGTGTGGGGTGTGTAGTCTAAACCCATCTCTTACATATTTCCCGTCTGGCTAATAGTATAGCAAAAAATAGAAAACCTCTATTGCAGCCAGTAATGTTACTTAATATGCCAAAGATAATGAGCTTAAGGGAAATTTGTATTGGGTGACCCAAAATAGATGTTAAGGAGTCTCCAACTCCCTCCCAAAATACAGAAAGAGATGGGCAAGCCCAAAACATATGTACATCTGGAACATTCTCCAAATTACATTTTTTACATCTAGCAGGTGGGCCTTTAGTGATTTTGGAGAGCCTTGCCGGGGAGAGATAGGCTCTGTGTGTGGTGAAATAATGGTTCCTCCTCAGCCAAGCTGGTTTAGCAACCGAGAAGAGAGTGTAATAAGAAGTTTGCCATAGATCCACCCAGTCTATTCCTGGGAGGGATTCCCCCCACAACTCTCCAGCTAACTTAAGATCTCTTTCTTCCCTGCTGATTTTTTAACAAGATGTTCTTCCAAAGGGTTCCCCAGCCCTATCGGACTTTTTAGATTCTGGGACCAGCTTTTTAGCTTCAAGTATTTAAATCTAGACTTACCGTCCTCCAGTTTATCATTTAGTTCCGCTCAAGGTAAAAGCGATCCATCTACCGCTAAATGTCCCCATGCTAATGGCCCAGCTGTTTTTAAGGGGACCGTCAACAAATCTTTACGACAGTTAGGAGTTCTTGGACTATCCCACAAAGGAGCTAGCCTTGAGTAATATTCGAGGCCCATTAATGTTTTTATTCTGGCCCAAATCTGAGCTGCACCGCTTAGGACTTTCAGTCTAACCTTCTTAAAGAATTTTTTGTCCCCACATTTGAATAAAAAACCTTCATATGGAAGCCCCGATTGTTGTAACATAGCTAAAAACATTTTACCTCTCCCTGATGAATCTGGGATTTTAGCAGCATTCTAGAGTGTACTAGCTGAAAGGCCCAAGCATAATACTGAATATCAGGAAGAGTAAAACCTCCTTTCTCCCTTTTCCGTCTTAGCTTTTTCCACGATATTCTAGAAGATTTATAGGCCCAAACAAACCCGTTGATAGCTTGCTGGAACTTATCTATCAACGGTTTTTCAAAGTGTAATGGAATAGTATTAAATAAGAACGTTACTTTTGGTAAAATTATCATTTTTATCAGATTCACTCTTCCCAAAATAGACAATGGAAGATGAATCCAACATTTCATAAGTTTTTGACTTTCTTTTAAGATATTCCCCAGGTTTACTTTAGCTATCTTGTCTATCTCTGGCACTATTTTAACTCCTAAGTAACGCAACTCACTTTTGGTTTCGTGTCGGCACTCCGGGAAATTCCAAGTCATAATCTCCATTCAATCTGCGTTTATCTCATAGCCAGAGACATGGCCGAAATCTCGCGCTGAATTAATGACCTGAGGAAAAGAAGATTCTAAGTCCGACGAAAGGATAAGAATATCGTCGGCATACAGGGCTCCCTTCCTCTTCCATGAACCGCTCTTAAATGGTAAAATAGCTGCCTCATCCCTAAGACGCTGAGCAAACGGCTCTATATACAGATCAAAAAGAAGAGGGGAGAGGGGGCAGTCCTGTCTAGTTCCTCTTTTGATTTTAAACAATCTGGTCACTCTGCCATTTACCACCAGCCTAGCTGAAGGCTCGCTATATATGAGGCGAATGGTTTGACAAAATCTTGGCCCAAGATTCAACTTCTCAAGAACTGCCATGAGATACTTCCAGTTGACTCTGTCAAAAGCCTTGGTTGCATCTAGCGTCATTGCCGCCTAGGGGAGAGAAAAATTAGAAGGAAAATCTATCGCACCAATAACATCATGTGTAAGGTCAAAGAGGTTCCTGCACTTTACGAAACCCTTTTGATCAGTATGCAGTAAATCCCCCACTACTGCCCCCAATCTATCTGCCAATATTTTAGAAAATACCATGTAGTCTGAATTTAACAAGGAAATGGGTCTATATGACCCACATTTTGTAGGGGGTTTGTCAGCTTTTAAAATTAAGATGATATTTGCTTCTCCCCATGTAGTGGGTGGTTGAACTCAGTTGATTAAAATTGTATTAAATACTTCAGACATGACAGGAATTATTGCATCCCCTAGTTTTTTATAAAGTTCAACGGGAAGGCCATCTGGCCCAGCAGCTTTACCCTTTTTACATTCTAAAAGTGCCTTTCTAACTTCTTGATGTGTTATTTCAGCCTCTAAGTTGTCATGTTGAATTGCTCCTAATGTAGTTAACTGAATCGGTTTTAACCAATCTTGAATAGATGTTCTATCTGGATCGATTTCCTCGTCATACAACTCCTTAAAATAAGCATGGAAGGCTTCACCTATTTCATCTTTCCTGCTTATTAATGATCTGGTGTGTGCATTCTCTATTTGTTTGGTGTGATTTCGGGCTCTCTCCGATTTGGCCTTCCAGGCCAATAGTCTTCCAGCCCCCTCTCCATATTCAAAGTGGGCGAGCTTACTCACCTCCCACCTATTGGAAATCCTAGTCTGAATTATATTGTCCTATAGGGCATTTGAGGATTCTAGATCTGCCACTGGTGTCTGACGGAGTTCTTGTTCTTGATCCATTACATTGTTAATCTTCTCCACCTGCCCCTTCATTTGACGCTCAATAGATGCGATCTCCTCCCTATACCGTTGTAAGCAGTTTTATTTGTAATCAGGCCTCTCAAAAAAGACTTCAGGGCATCCCAAACAACCATAATATCTGCCGAACCTATATTGATATCCAAAAAAAGATGTCATCTCTTGGATTAAATATCCAGTTATGGCATCATCTAAAAGAAGAGTACGGTCAAAGGTCCATACCCTCTGTTGTTCTGTCCCCACTAGATCTAAATCTAACCAGACTGCCGCATGATCTGATAAATAGAGAGTCAAATAATCGATCTTTTTGATATTACCTCTTAGATCATTGCTAATTAGAACATAATCGATTCACGATTTGTGTCTATATTTTTTATTATAAAATGATACTCCCAACTGAGAGCCAAATCTTTCCCTCCATATATCACATATGGCATATTGCTTCATTGTCATTTTCAAATATGCCCTGGATTTGGACAGGATATTGGCCTTACTTTTTGGGGATTTGTCCAATTTTGGATTCAATACTATATTGAAATCTCCTGCGAGGATGTTCATATCAGGAAACTCCAGGAGATTTGCGAAAATAGTTTTTAATGTTGACGGGTCATCCTGGTTGGGGCCATAATAACCTACTACTATATTAAGTGTGTTTCCACAAAGATCTTAACTATGACCCACCTGCCGCTTCTATCTGTTCAGACATCCTGGAGGGTGGCGTTCGCTTGTTTTTTTACTAAAATCGCCACACCTCTGATGTTAGCTGTCTGACATGAGCAGGCACAATGCTCCACCCACCTAAGCTTCCCACAAATCTCACTGATCTCTTTTTTTAAAAGGTGAGTTTCTTGTAAAATGATTATCTGTGCTGGTGAATCTCTTAAATACTGGAGAATTTTCTCCCTCCTGCTTTTGACTCGGAGAGCATTTACATTCCACGATAAACATTGTAATGTTCTCATGGGGGGTTAAAACATTGGATCTTGACTTTACCCGATCCTACAGGGTTCCGACACCAAACCAAAAATAGTACAAAATGAACATCAGCTGAGATGCAAGGCAAATTAGTTTTTTCTTTTTTAGCCCTCTGTCCCCACACCCGTGCTCCCCCTTTCCCTCCCCTAACACCCACCCCCTCTTCCCTGGAGAACCCTACCCCCATTTACCTGGACAAGTCCAGATTCTGCCGGCCGGTATGCTCTAGACTGCTCCAGATTTACTTTTAACTATTTCCAAAGCTATATATATGAGTTCATATCTTTCATAAGTCAGCTTTAATAGAAAGCCCTATAAATGTGAATTATTTGTGTTTTGCTATATACATATTTTTTTTAATTAACTTTTCTTTTGACCTGCAGAAGGATACTGAGATAGTTATTTTAGAGTTTCTAGGAGCTCATCAGCTTCCTGCACTGATTTTGCAAAATACATTTTGTTCTTGAACATAATTTTTAGTTGTGCTGGAAACTTTAATTGGACAGTTGCCCCCAATCCCTTAAAATCTTGCATTCTTTTACCCAACTCCAACTGTCTATCTAAAGTGGTGCGTGAGAGGTCTGACCTTATTTCAAAAGAGAAAGAAGAATCACTTGGTTTCAAAAACTTCAGTTTAAGAGCTGCTGTTAATATTTTCTCTTTCAGTGACAAGGTCAAAAAATTAATTAACATTTTCCTAGATTTATCCGATTGGGGTGTCTTCTGAAGGGATCCCTATGAATTCTTTGAATGTCCTTCTTTAATTCGTCTTCTGATTCTTCAATCTGTATTGTGTCTTTAATAAGGGTCACAATAAAAGATTTAAGGTCCTCGCCCACTTTTCCTTCTGGAATATTTAAAATCCGCAAGTTGTTGCTTCTAGAGTTGTTCTCCAAGGATTCAACTCTATCTCGGAGGGCGGCTTCTTCTTTTTTAAGTGTGGAAATATCTGCCTTAACGAATCCCAGTTCGTTTTTAAAAACTTCCATGGCACTCTACAAGGCCACTGTCCTTGAACTTAAGCTATCCAGTTTTTTCTCTAGAGATTCGCAAAAAAGACGAATCTCCCCCTGGTTTGATTCCGAGACAGCGAACCCTTTTTAATGTCTGAGGCCATTGTAAAGAACAGATTTTCCAAAGGACCACTACTAACATCCACTGCTCTTGCTGCCCCTGTGTCAGACTCACCACTGTGTTTTGCTAGGTCACCCATGCATGTGGCTGTTGACATGCTGTTCTCTCGAATAGCCAAGTTTTCAAAATCCTTTAATGGATTAGGTTGGTTGACTTTTCCAGAGAGATTCGAAGAGGGGTCCAAAGAGGGGTCAGGAAGGGAACAAGAATTGAGTGAGGGGTCAGGCATGGGAACAGAGGTCAGGGTCGAAGGCAAGGAGAGATCTGAATCCATGCCAAAAAGAGAAGACGGCTTTACTGACCCTGCCGACTCAGAAGCCTCTCTAAGGGCTTCTCCCTGTTTTACCACGTCTAACACTTGAGGGAGAACTTTAAAGTATGATCTCAATGAGGGAGTTATTCTAATTTTGGCATCTGCAGGTGTACCTCTCTTCCTAGAGGTCTTAGTGCCCTTTCCTTTATATTCCCGATATAATGGGGAATTCTCCCCACTGCCCCCCTCTAGACCTTTGATTGGAATGTCTTTTTTATTGAAGAATATTTTATTTATATCTTTTTTCCCCTCCAAACTCTCCTGAACATTAAGTTCTTGAGTGTCAGTATCTTGAACTGCCCCGCGCTTCCTGCCCTTTTTAGCTGATTTATTTTTTATTTTTTTAGGAGCCTTGATGACTTTTCCTGCTGCCTTACCTTTCAGCTCCTGTAAATTGCTACTGGTCAGGGTGGGCAGTGTAGATAATGTGGTCAGAGAAGAATGCGCCAGCGGCGTCAACACACTGTGCTTGGCTGTTCCAGAGCCCCCCCTCCGGCTCCCCTGTCTCAAGCAATATGGTGGAGAGGACATACCAGGCCTACCAGGCTTAATGAAACCCCGGGCCCCAATACCTCACAGGCCTGGTCCTCCTCTTCAATGACAGCCAGGCTTTGTCCGCCTTCCTCTACGGCCCCTTCTTTCTCTCCTCCTGCTATCTCCTCCTTCTCCAGCGTGAATACTACGGCAGCAGCTGCTTTCCCTGTGCTGACACTGCCCGCGGCATTCCTGGAAGTGCCGCAAGAGAGACCGCCTCGGAGAAGCCCGCCCACCACAAACCACCGACCTCTCCTCCACTCCAGAGCGGCCCAGAAGCAGCGCGGGAGATCCGCCAAAAACTCATAGCGTATCTCCGCGCGTTTCAGGTAAAAAATATATTATCCGTGGTTCTTTAGAAGAGAAGAGATCCTAGCTGACACATCTTGGCTAACAGCACACTGTGTATTTGCTAGAGCAGAAGAGCTGCCGGCGCCCGCCTGCGACCGCTCAGCTCAGGGCCGCCATGATCTCCCGGCTGTCGGCATGACACATCTGTGTGATTTGGAATGTTTTATTCACATTCTGTGGAGTGTCTGAGCTGGGGCAGTACATGGCCATGCAAACCCCACATTACATGGTTGCCCAGTGGAGGGCCAACCAGAGTCCTTTAGGGAATGATAAGTTAATCGGAAGAGGAAGAGTTCAGTCCGCAGCCTCATTGCTGTGTCATTGGTAACCAGAGCAGATAGGGCAGTCCATGTCAGGGTCCAGGTGAATGTCCCAGAGTGTTTGAGGGTACAGTAGAAGGTGTTGTTCCAGGGCATTATGCAGAGGGCTGAACCAAGCAGGAACAGGCCATATGGTGGGGATGAATGCTACAACCTCCTTTCGCACAGAGAGTCATTACCATCCACATCTTAGTCCTATGATATGTCTTCTGTGTCAGGTGTGTCAGGTGTGTGGTGGTGTTATGACTGCATCACTGTGTACCACTGAGACATCAGGGGGCGGAGGTGTTATGGCTGCATCACTGTTTGCCACTGACACATCAGGGGGCAGATGCGGTATGGCTGCATCACTGTTTGCCACTGACACATCAGGGGCGGAGGTGGTATGGCTGCATCACTGTGTGCCACTGACACTGGATCCTGTCTGACTAGACAGTTCTTGTATCCGAGTAATGGCTCCAGCGAGGTCAGCCAAGGATTGTTGTAGAGCATGGAACGGACTGTGGGTGTCCGTTAGGGAATGTAAGTGGTCCCTGATGGGACTTATACACACACGTATGGCATCTAGTTTGGCTGCCTTGAGGTCGAAATCCACCCGCACCTGTTCAGGTTGTACTCGTACATTATCATCTCACAGTTTCCTGCTATGCCAGATGTGATTGGCCAGTTTCTATGCACAAGCGGCAGCAGTTGTGTCCTCTGTCCTGTAGTGAAAGTGTTGCACCATGTACCACAGCTGGCTCCCACCATCTCACGGAAAGACACATGGCATTCCAACACCGTGTGTTAGACTGCCAGAAGGAGCTGGCTGAACAGGTGTGGGTGGGGTTCGAACTCATGGCAGACAAACTAGATGCCATACGTGGGTGTCTAAGTCCCATCAGGAACCACTTACACTCCCTACCGGAGACCCACAGTCTGCCCCATGCCCTCCAACAATCCATGTCTGGCATCGCTGGAGTCATGACTCGGAGACAACAACAACAGTCTAGTCAGAGTGCCTACAGCGATGTCATCTGTGATTTAGGAAACATAAGGAGTGTCATGGAGAACATTGAGCGGATGCAGGCGCAAAGAATGGCTACCACGGCTGCACACGAGAAAGCTGTAGATGGGATCGTCCATGGGCTGCAGATCCTCATCATGGGAGTGATGCCACAAGACATTGCGCAGATTAATGCTGCTGCTACTTCTACATCCACATCTCTGGCCCCTGATGTGTCAGTGTCACACAGTGCTGCAGACCAAATACCACCATACACATGTGAGGCACATGAAACATCAGAGGCCGAAGATGAGGATGAATCTGCCTTAGTGATAAGAAGGAAGCAGTAGCATTCATCTCTGTCATATGGCTTCTTTCTGCTTGGTTCTGCCCTCTGCATCATGCCTTGGAATAACACCTTCCACTGTCACACTGATACACTCTGTGATACTAACCTTGCACCTCGACATGGACTGCCATATATTGTTTGCATAACAATGACACAGCAATCAGCCTGCGGACTGGACTCTTCCCCTTCCGAGTAAGTTGTCAATCCCTAAAGGACTCTGGCTGGCCCTCCACTGGGCAACATTTTAAAGTGTTGTCTGCATGGCCCACTACTAAGACAGCTTCAACACTCCACTGAACATGAATAATACATTCTAATACACACAGATGTGTAATGTCTATGAGTAATCAAGTATGAAGTAATGAATCAAGTGGTCCATGACTGCTTTAGAGAAGAATAAATTATAATTTATCATGTGTGTGTAGCTTAAATAAGTCAAACACTGGTAAATAAAACCAAAATTAAATGCAACAACATACCCTGCTGTCTAAGATAGCATTGTTCCAAACGTACAGTCAATGTAAAACACAAAAGTGCCAAAGAATTGTTTAGGTTCAGTATATTTAATTTCATATACTTGAAACAGATCAAAATTAATTTGACAAAAGGAAGGTACAAAGGTTGCTCAAAGGAAGAGGGAAGAATGGGTGTGCTCATGATGGGTAGGGAAAAGTGAATAGCAAATATTCAGAGTTTATACATTTTTACGGCTTTGGCAATGGACTGGTAAAGAGACCAGTACGGAAAGGCCTGTCCCAAACAAATCATTTATAAAATGTTTTATATACTTTTTGTAAATGCATAAATGCAACATCAAGCGAAGGGGATGGGATGTGATACAGGCCGTAAGTGGGTGGGCTGCGTCGATATTTTGACTCGGCTTGTGCATAGAGGGTGACTTAAACCTCCGCTGCGAGTCTTCTTCAGGACGAAGGGGGGCGGCGGGCAACCTAATCCTGGTGCCACACAGGCATCTCAGGTACAACACTGGAGGTTGAGTACTTAATGGCTCTGTCAGGGTTTTCCAATAGTAGCGAGCTGAAATCTGCTCGTGAGGGCCCACCTTGTGAACTCTTCACCAGTATTTAAAACCTTAAATTAGTTATGACATGGTCATCAGACCACTGAATTCATTTGTCAAGGCCTTGAAAGAAAAACCGGGCATTCCATGTCTCGTAGAATCCCTTCTGCCAAGTTCAAGTCACTTGCCTCCTTCGCACATGCCTGGTTCCCACCTCTCCCCACATTCTGCTATTGTGGGGCTTAGGTGCCATGCCATTGAGAGCTTGTGTACATGGCTAGCCCAGGTTACCACAGTAAGTTGTGCTGTCGTGTCTGGTAGGTGGGCATGATGTTTGGCATGTTGTATGTGAGTTTGTAACGTGTGCATTCCCAGAGTTGTGAGTTGTATGATTGTGAAGTTGAGGTGTGTTGTGTGTTTATTCGGTACTTACCAATGAGCAATGCATTCCCATAGGTGCCAGCCTCAAAGCACTGGTTGATGATGGACTGTCGGAAGATGAAGGAATCATGCACACTGCCTGGGTAGTTGGCGACGACATTGGTGAAGAGAACCAGGTGGTCCACTATTGCCTGCACATTGATTGAATGCGTGTGCTTCCTCTTGCGGTAATTGTGTGCAGTGGTGGCAGGGGGCACGAGGAGTAAATGTGTGCAGTCGATTGCCCCAACACGTGCGGGAAGCCAGCTATGGCATAGAAGCCTTGCTTGGTCTCCAGCTGTTGCTGCGCAGTGTGTGGGAAGTAAAGGTGCTGGGGTACCGAGCTGATGATGGCATCCAAGACAGGTGTGAGGAACTTGGATAGGGCTGGCTGTGAGACTCCTCCAACTCTGGCAGTTGTTTGTTGGAAGGTCCCAGAGGCCAACAGGTGCAGCACAGCCAGCAGCTTTGCCTGTGGAGGGATGTTGGTTGTATGCTGTGTTCGTACCATCAGCCTGTGGGCAATGATGGTCAGGATGAGGAGGATGGTTGTCCTTTTGAGCCTGTAGTGGGGAATATTATCCTCTGGTGTTAAGTCTGTAAGGCTGGTGTGTTTTCTGAAGGTCCGCTGTCTTTGTCTGTGCTACCTCTGTGGTGGGGCGGGGATGGGTCTGGGGGAAGGTGACGGGTCTGAGTGTGGTGGCAGGGGATGTTGTGGCCCTCTTGGGGCTCCGAGCTGCATGATCAGTAGCTCCATGGCATCTGTTGTTCTTCAGGTGTGGCTCTGGGCTGGTCTCCCTTTTATGGTGCAGGTTGTCATCCGACTTAACACCAGGTGTTAAATCCTTGCTGCTAACGCGCCTTATTGCATGTTTTCGGATCTTATCGCCAATCTGGCTGGTCGTTTGAGAATATTGCGAAGTGGTGTTATCGTGGCTTTTTGCACAGGAACGCCTACTCTGCATCTCATTAGTGTTAGTTGCCGGTGTCATCCGTGGCGATGTTTTTTGCGGCTGCTATCGCAGGAAAACTGGCGATATCAGCTGTTAGCACCAGCTTGTGAATAGGGCGATCAAACTATTGCCACTTTGGCTGTGATAAAGTGCCGCTAACTCAGCAATAAGTCCTTGAGAATATACCCCTTTGTTTTCTTGCTTTGCTGTCTTATAATATGTTTTGCCAGTACATTTGATAATAATAGCTTTCAATCCTTTATGCTAAGGTTCTTTCTCTTCTGTTGATTTCTCAGTGATATCTTGAATAGAAAGCAACTGAAACGATAAAAAATGTTTTTATTACATAATTATTGTTTCAAACTGCTACCCATAAAGCTTTGTGATCACTGTAGTAGCATTTTAAAGTTCCATAGTTGTTTATCTGTTGATTAGTTTAAATGTGATCTAATTTTGTTTGGTAGTTAGTAGTGTAAGTATTAATAATGTGGTTGCACTGAAACTGTGTGTGAATGTATTCTAGTAGTAATTGTGTTTGTCTGTTTGTATTGTTTCCGTCAATGTTAAAATCTCCCATGATAATATATTTAAAATTGGGATAGAAGTTAATAATGTTTGCAATTCTAATAAGATTTGTATTGTAATATGTGGTGGCTTATACAATCTGATAATTAAGTAGTTTATGGCATTTATATGTAGTGTTAAATATAGAATCTCAATTCCTTGTTGTGTTTTTAATGGGTAGTATGAAAAGATTTTTTTTCGCAGAATAATGCAATTCCATGTTTTGTTTGTTGATTGTGGTATTTGTCAAAGAGCATATGATGATATTGTTGCATTGCATAAGCTTTATTTGGTGTATTTCTAGTAGTATTTATTTCTGTTAGACAAAGAATATCTGCGTTCATGATGTTTGTATCTGCTGTTATTGATTTGAAATGCATTTGAAATGAACGTTTATTGTGCTCAAAAATATTTAAGTTGTTGCTTTATGTGCCTAATTGTGGCACTGGTAATTGTAATAGTATTTCTGTTCGTAACCGTAGCATTTCTTCCTTTACTTTGTGATGTACAAATATTTTTCTTTCATCAAAGTTTTGAATGTATATGTTTGAAATAGATTTTGCTCTGCATAAAGCTATATAATACAGATGGTGTATTCTGCTATTGTTAAAGTGTATATAAAGGGGCTCAATAGTTTTACCTTGTGTCCTATGTATTGTTCATGCTGATGCTTGTCGCAATGGATATTGTTTTGGCATTATAGTTATACTTTTTTTGTGAATTGAAATTGCCTCATTATTGGATTTATGGGGGCACAATTTGCCAAAAATTATGTGTGATATAAGTGTTTGTTTTCTCTCCATGTGTAATTTCAAATTATTTCATTATCAAATGCTATCCAAACGGTACATGGGTTGTTGCTAGTTTCTACTAATTCTACTAGACCAGTTGCCCCATTAGTTAAACCATCATTAACAGCAACATTACAAGTTAGATCATAATGTAATTTCAAAGCAATGTATTAGGTTTGTGCAAGTCCCATAGTTTCTGTTGGATCTGTCGGTATTTATGTTAATATTGTGTGCTTTACTGCTTCTGTAGGATCATAAACTACTGTATCAATTGCTATTGTTGTTAAGACTGGATATAGTTGTATATGTTGTATTAAAACGTTATTATCAATGTTATTTACTTCTTTGTTTGTTGGCATGGTTTGGTTCCTTCGCTTAACCTGTTTAGCAACTCTGCGAATGGTAGGTAATTTAGTTGTCTCATAATCTTTGCAAATTCATATATTTTAAAATGTATCAACCATAAGTTAGTACGTAGTGGTCCACATGAATGTTTTGAGTTTTCAAATATATATGTGTCAAAAACGGGTTTCGACTGATAAAAGTCTCCAATAGCTAAAATGGATAGTCTGCCAAATGGCTGATTTGATGCTTTTATTTCTTGTAATCTGTTATGTATGAAATTGCACATATTTGTCCCAACCATTGAAAGTACATCAATTATCAGTATTTTGGCTGACTTTGTAGAGTAGTCCTGTTTTCATGACTTAGTGACTTATAAGTACAATTTTGTGACACAGGTACTTTAAATGTGCTATGTAGTGTTTTCCCATTAATATTATATGCTGCTTTACCAGTTGGTGCTGCAAGCAATGTAGAAATGGTGTCAGTATTCACCTGTTTTAGTATTGTAATACCGTAATAATGTCTGATAAAGTGCTGTAATAAGAATGCTTTTTCTGACTCCTGCTCCACCAATACAAAATGTATAACATGGTGTTTGTTTAGTTTTGACCCAATGTAAATGATGGCATACAAAGTTTAGTTGTTCAGTTGTTAAATTGTGCATAGTATTATAGTATTTCTCATTTGGTAAGATGAAATTAGTTAAGGTTTCTTCTTCAGCATTGGCTCTAATACCTAAATCTAATGACAAGTCATATAAAATCTGTTGTTCAGTATATTGCTGAATATTTACTACTGCATTGAATGATATAGTGTTGTTAGTGGTAGTAGTTATTGGTGATAATAAAGGTAATCATGCTTTCTCATTATTGAAAATATCTAAGCCACAAATAAGTCCATTTTGTCTATTATATTTCTCATGATGTTCATTAACAATGTCTTTAACTTGCATATATCTTTGGAAGTATGTATTGTTGTTCGAAAGTATTTTGCTTTCTTCTCTCCATGGATAGTATAGCATTAATACTTCCGAATAATAATTTCTGACTCATTGTTTTTGATAAATCCGCAGTGACGTATAAATTTGTTTTCTACATTTAATTGGAGTATCTGTTCTTTCCATGAGTCTATTTGCGTTTTCATGGTTTAGGTTTCTATTTCAATTTCTTACTCATCTGAGCTATAAAAATTTGTTTCAGTAAGTATATTTTCATTGTCATTTTGAATTTTGGCTTTCTTACTTTTGGTTTTATGATTATACATTGAAGCAGAATCTGCTAATGCACATTGTTCTAATGCTTTTGGGCGCTTGCTATATTTTACTATAAAATTGTCATAGTGTATGTTAGTTGATGTATCTAGTAATGAATGTATTGTATCTAAGTCACGCATTAAATATGTTCTTTTTTCCGGAGGGTTAGTATTAATAAACACAAATCACCTTGAACTTTTTCGCAATGAAATTTGAAGAATGAGGTAAGCAGCTTCTTGAGCACTTATTTCAGTACAGTTCCAAAATGTGTTGCCTATATACTTCAGTTGTTCTTTGATATTGGCATTGTGATATACTTCTTTAGCTGCTTGTGCAATTATTTTGGTCATTCCTCTTTGTGATTTACTGATATATGAAAATATGTAGATAGCACAATCATAAGCATCTAATATAAACTGCAAATCTATGTCTGCTCTGCAAGCTTGTAAAAGAATAGAATTATAGTTATTAATATAGCATTCTGCTGGTGTTCTTTTTAAAAATATTGTTTTTTTCTAACATTGATCTTATACATGTACTATATTGGTCTGTACTCAACTGTATTATTTGTAAAAACTGTGCAAAATCTAAACTATTAAAATCTTGTGTATTCATAGTGTCATGAATTTTGGAAATTTGTTCCTTTAACTGTTTCTCTGGTGTTTCTAGTATTAAAGGTTCAAGGATCATAGTTTGTGGCATTGGATATTTAGGATATTGATATTTGCATGTTTTTGGGGTTTTGACAGCAATTCTTTGTGTGGCCATGCTTTTGTAGTGGTATGAAATGTTGTAATTGTGGCTCTTGTGATTCAGCACATGTGATATATTTATCAATAAAGTGAATTACTTCTTCTAGGTCATTTTTCCCATACTGTGGCGCATTTTTAATCCATAATAAAGCATGTATATGTGGTGAACCTCTTTGCTGAAATTCAACTCTGTAAAAGTAGTCCACTAATGTGGCAATTGGGTTACTGGTATGTAGTGAAATGCAATAAAAAAAATTATGAACTTGAAAGTCAAATTGTCTTGCGCATGTAATTGGATCTTCCTATATTAATTTACACTTTGTTTCCCAAGGCATATTCAAACTCTTCTTACGTGCATTCACTAAGATTTTGTATTCTTAATGGTATATTTATTAAATTGCCCCATTTTGTTTCTGCTGCAAGTAAAGTTAGGAAAAATGTTGGTATTCCAAGTTGTCGAATCCTAGGGAAAAGATCTCTTTTGCAATGTTCCCAGTATGGTGGGGAACTGTGAATAGTATTACGTATTTTGTATCCTTTATTGTATTGTAACATGTTTTCTGAATTGTATTTTATGTCTTTTGCATTAATATATTTTCCATCTGTAAAATCTTTGCATAGTGATATGTTACTTTTACCTTGTATTTGCTTTATATGTAATTTATTTAGTTTCATGAAAATATTAGTGATAGATTTTGCCACGCTTCTGTCACAACTCCTTAATTTCCACTGAAAGATTGACGGAAAAGCTAAAAATTCTGAATTTCTGTCTTCATATAAACCTCTTGATGTGTTATGTTCTGCATGTGCTAAACTTAAAATATTAATACTATTGGTGGTAATAGTTTCATTTGTTAACATAGTATCTAGATTCCCTGCTGCTATATTCTCTGGAGTATCTGATGAGTTATTTGTTTCTGAAGTTTCACTGCAATCATTTATATGTAATTGTGTTGGGATATTTGGAAACTTCATCCTATTTTTAAATGAACATGGTGGGATTTTATTGCCACTTATGTGCGAATAGCATGGACTGCATATGGAGTCAGTTGAATTTGGTGTTATATTCCAATGTATCAATGTGGCATTTGTGCAAGTGTTTTTTTTTATTGATTGTTTCTGCCATAATTGATTACAAATAGTACAAATGTATTCTGGACCATAAGATATTTATTTGTGGAAGTTGCTAATTATGTTATTTGTGTATTTGTTTGTGCATTCGACTCATTATTTGTTGTGTTGTACATGTTGCTATTCTGCATATGTAATGTTTTGGGGTATTTTACTACTTCAGATGATGAACTATTTTGTTTTCTTTTTAATGAATCTGATAATGTGTTAGTTTCTGAATTAGTAAATGGTATTGGTTGCAGATTTGTTTGTGCTATAGAGATAGGCATTGTTGCTGAGTTTTTATCTGTAATTATATTAAAGCTAATGTTGGTAGGTATTGTATTTTCTGTTTGTGTATTTTGAATGACTATAATGCTAATTATATCTATATATGTATATGTCTGGTGTGAAAGTAATGTGTTTGTATTAGTAATGTGTGCATTAGGTATAACTGTATGCTTCCTTGTATTTATATCGGTATATGTGTTATGCATAAATCATTTGATTGTACTATTTTGTTGAGATTGCCTCTTGTATTTTAGTTTTGCACTTTGAAGTGTTTTCTTTTACTGTATGTATAGTTATGGGAGTTAGTTCAAAGGCTACTGAATTTTCACTTGGAACTTTAATACTGTTGGCAAGTTGATAAATATATTTTACTAAATATATTGTACTAATCCTTCAAAGCTTATCATTTGAATAGTAATTCATGTTCCATTTGGATGAGGCATTCCTTTATTATCTTGACAATGCGAATAAAAAAAAAATAAGTATGGTCATTTGAGAAATTTGAAATAGTATATGCATTCATGCATACTATTATGCCCGAATGTAAATTTATTGTGAAATTTGCACAATCTGGATATAAAGGATCAATATGATGAAGTATGTCACCATAATAAGATGTCCCTAATCTAAGTGAATATATTGTGTTATTGTGTTGTAGATAATTAGGTGATTCTTCTGGATGCATATGCATTTGTTTAGTAATTGCATGTATTTTAGTGTACACATAATCGGCTAGATCCATAATGTAGTGTAAATGATTGTGATTCACACTTTGTACAGGTTTATAGAAGTTATGTAAAATAACAAATGCACTATTTGGTATGCATTGTTTGCCCCTTGATTAAATATTAAAAATCTCATTGCCTTGATGATAATTTGCTTGTATTATTGTATTCATATTGAGTTGTTTATAATGTGAAAATGCTATATATTTTTTTGCGAGTTTGTTTTTGTTTGAGTAATTACTGTAAGTAAATTGATATGTATCTTTTATAATATTGAGATTTTTTTGGGAGATGTGTAGTATTTTATATTGTAGTGTGTAATAAGGGTGGGCGTAGTGGGGCTACGTGAAGCAGCGCGTAGTGTGCCCAAATCTACGCACACTACGTGCTCCGCGTAGCCCCACTACGCGCCACCCACCTCCCGCTCGCCCTCCTTTTAAAACATACCCTAATTGTAAATTAAATAAAAGTAAAGACACTTACCTGAAGCACGGCGTCTCCGGGGCTCCCTCTTCCTGGTTTCCAACTTCTTCTGACAAATGCGCATGCGGATTCACAACATGCAACCAGGGCCCAATTCCGATCTCCAACAGACTCTGTTCCGGAATGCTTTCTAAACGAGTTGATCGCAAGTTGTCCGAACGACGGAGTACGATGCAATGGATGCAAACTCCAACCGGCACGTTCGGAGTCCGATTCATCCGACCAAGTCGACCAGAAACAAGCCCAATCCGACCAAATGGCATGGGAACGCTGAAACATAGCATTGCGGGAATGAATCAGGCACGGTTCAACCAGCAAACAGATGACAATGCGTATGACGCGGTTTATGAAACGTATCGGCTTGTGGCATAAAATACAACTGGCTCATTTATGAACGCTGAAACATAGCCTTGTGGGCATGAATCAGACACGGTTGAACCCGTGAACAGATGACGATGCGTTTGATGGGGTCTTTGAAACGTGTCGGCTTGTGACAGAAAATGCAAGTGGGAAATGTCAAATCTTAGGAAAACAAGCATTAGCCACGCCAAAAATAAAAATTCGAAATCATTAGCTACACCCACCAATCCACCTATATAAAGGGCCAAACAGATGCCTATAATCCTTTGCAACAGCTGAACTGCTGAGAGAACACAGAAATAACTACAGATTCACTGCTTTCTGCCTCGTACTCTCACACTTCACCTACCACACAACTTGCACACATTTTTATATTTGAAAAAATATACTCTCAAACACACACTCTTTTACTTCTTCACACTCACCCTCACATTCACACTCACCCTCACGTCCATCTTCACACTCACCATGCCCCCAAAGCAGGCATGTTTTACAGATAAGGAGTTGGAAGTACTTGTAGATGAAATACTCAAGAGTACAGCCACAGTTATTTGGGAACCAAGTCCAACAGACCCCCCTGTTCCTGAGAAATAGGTTGGGGGAGAGGATAGTTGACAAGGTGAATGCTCAAGCACCTTGCCTGAGCACAATGGATATCGGAAACAGGTACTATGATGTGCGAAGGAGGGTCAAGAAGCTGATTGCAAGAGAACACGCCTTATGTCCGCGGACTGGTGGTGGCCCTACTGCACCACCCTTGCACTTTACTTCCTGGGAGGGGAAGGTAAGTGCCATCCTTCAGCCAGAGGGCGTCTATGGAATACAAGGAGTGCCAGAGCCTGGTGAGTACCTAATAAACTGTCTAATCATGTTATCAATTACAAATCACTGTTAGCAAAGCCATAACAATATGCAGCAAATGAGCATGTGATGTGTATTCCAATCTGACAAACAAAATACCTGCAATGTCAGAGTAAATTTAAATATGTCATAACATTTACAAACTACTAACAAACTCACAGCAAGGCTTTGTGTTCTAAACAACAGTCACCCACGTCAGCACATCTTGCCACCACAGTTTCACTCACTCACAGGGAAGCTGAGTCATAGGAAGGAATGTTGAGATGGCTGGAAAGGTGGGTGTAGGCACAGGCCTCATGGGAGTTGGAGTCACAGATACCAATTCTCCTCCCACATAGCCCAACACCTCACCTGGAACTATGCTTTACTCACAGTGAGTGGAAAAATACCAGCAAGATGGCTGACACTGGGGATTGGTGTGGTGAGTACAAGGCCCTGATGGGAGTTGTGGTAAAAAAAAAACAGTAGGCACCACTGTCAGACATTTTGAATGTAAAGTTGTACTCACTGTCAGGGAAGCATGGTTCACGGTGGCCTATTTGGTCTGGGTGGGACAGGGCATGATGGGAGTTGAATTTAATATAAATAATCCTCCTCCCACATGGCCTGATAAGCCCACCTTGAACTGTGCTTACCTCAAAGTGCGTGGAAATGTACTGGCAAGATGGCTGACACTGTGGACTGGTGTGGGGAGCACAAGGCCTTGATGGGAATTGTGGGCAGAAGCAAACAACAGGTCACACTGTCTGACATCTTGAATGTACCCTTTACCCATTGTCAGCACATCAATCTCCCAGATGGCCTGGTTGGGCTTGGTGGGAGGAGGACTGCCTGCACTGACTATGTCTACCATGATGCCCTGTCCTCCATACACCTTCCAACCAAGCCCAAACAGCACAGCTGGGACTATGCCGGCCCTGAGACTGAATGGAAGAGTACTTGCAAGATGGCTGACACTGTGGACGTGTGTGGGGAGCACAAGGCCTTAATGGGAGTTGTGGCCAGAGGCAAACCACAGTTTCCAGTGTCAGTCATCTTGCAAGTACATTTCCATTCAGTCTCAGGGGCATCTTGGTCCCAGGTGTTCTGTCTGAGCTGGCTGGGAGGAGTGTGTGTGGGACAGGGCATGATAGGAGATGCGGCCATTGACAATACTCCTCCACCTTACTGGGAGAGGACAATCCCTGGACATCAAGTCATCCTCAGCTTCAGTAGACAATGTCATGGTAATGATCTGAGGAGCTGTTGATAGTCACAACAATCATTATGTCTTTCACGTACCCACAGGACAAGCTGGGAACACCTCAGTAACAAACCATGACTGCCAGTTTCAGGCTCTGGTCAACCCCGAGCTCTCTGGTATTGAGGTCTCTCAACATACTTCAGATGATGTTTAACTACCTGGCCCATCAGGTTGGGGTCAGAACACAACACCAGCAGCAGTAACACTGGCATCCTCTTTGACACCTCCCGCCTCAATAGCCAACACACAGCTGACCCCTACCCTCATCGACACACTAGCCTGATCTAACACTGAAAACACAGCAACACGGGGCAATCTAGAGTTGGCGGACAACACCAGCACTGTCAACGAGGAAGGAGGTTCTGTGGTGACTGTGCCAGTGCCAACTGGTCCTGCTCGGGTGGGAGGGACGGTGGGAACATGCGTCAACATGCAGCTGGTTCTGATGCTGCAGATGACCCACACCTATCCAGAATCCTCTATGCCTATGAGGGTTGCATTGGGGATTTTGGCCAGGTAGTTGAAATCCTCAGGACCATGCAAGATCAGCAGACAGCCCATTATGCTAAAGTGGAGGAATACTTTTCAAAAAACTAAAGACCTGATGGCAGTGCACAGGGACATTCTCACCTGCCTCTGCCAGATTGCCACCAACATGTCCACACCTCTCTGTGTTCCCACAACATCAGGTGAATCAACATCAGCTCCTGCCACAGGGAGTGATGTAGAGGCTGGCGGAGCGCCCCCCCCTGCACCTCCAATGCTGCCTACCCCTGAAATGTACCCCCAAGAAAAAGAAAAAGGGTTGTCCGCTGAAGAAGACAACATGAGAGACCAATTGTTACGCATCACCCCCAGTAAGTGAAAAGCTGCTCCTGATACCCTCCATTGTGTGCCAAGCGTTCACTTTGTTGACTCTCACTGAACTCTCCCACATTGAATGAAGTGTCTTAGTTGGACTTTGGACACAAATAACTGTGGATTTACTTCTGAGAACTTCATCTACAAACACAACCAACTCCTTTCAGCACTTCGTTGTCCCTGTTTAGTTTGATCACACCCCCATCAAATCATTTGTCATCAACCAACCGTGCACTAAAATAAATCACTTTCTACCAAATACTTGCTAATGTCGTGACTTTGAAACACAAATATGCACGTTGAAATGACGCACTGAAGTTCAAAGATGAAGGTATTCACAAAATTGGATAATTAATCAATCTAGTAATGTCAAATACTGGCTTGGCAGTAGATATAACCAGTCACAGCATGAGAGACAGCCACGACCAGGTCATCACACAACCCATCGTACATGATAATGATGCCATCGTAGTCTACTGTCAGCACACATGTCCCCATCTGCAAGCCCTAAAACATTCATTGTTAACTAGATTGGTCTCCATGGAACATGTTTTGTATCAGGATATCCTGTGGATGCGTGCAAACAGACAAGGCACAACACAATGTGGAGCCCAGGTGTATTTACATGATATAACTTTGCACCTTGACACAACTGCAATCAGATCACAAAGTTACAAAAGTCTCACAAGTCCAAACAAATAACCATCTGTTCAAACAGTGTTGTGGCTCAGGGATGTCCAGCACTTTTTACTGTTGGAGTATGACACAGGATCATGGCTCTGGTGTGGTCACAATTCAGCAGTTGACATGAAGCACATAATTGAGTCAGGAACTCAGGAAAGATTTAGATTGATGTTGCAAACTGTCTCAGCTAAAGCATTCCATAAGTCAGTGTGAACCCAAGCTATTACTGAGTGTAGCATGTCACATGCAAATTTGGGTCAGGCGAGTCTGTCAAAAACCAGTGAAGAATGACAGAGACTCAGCAGCATATATACACATAGGACAACAGCGACACACAGACAAACATTCATTCAATACTCACATTTATGTGAAGAAGTTGTGGATAAGTTGTTATTGCAAATCACCCTCATCATCCTCATCATCACTGGCATCATGTCCCAAGTCTGGTTCCTCCCTTGCTGGTGGCTGCTGTTCTCCATCGTCCAGTATTAGTGTTATTTCCTCAAGGATTGCAAGGTTGTGGAGCATGCCTGCTGCAGTGATAATCTTGCACACCTTCAGTGGGGCATATTGTAGTGTACTTCATGTCCGATCCAGGCACCGGAACCTTGTCTTTAGTAGCCCAAATGTAAGCTCAATCACTCTCCTAGTCCTCCCAGGTGCCTCATTGTAACAAATCTCAGCTGGGGGGACAGGGATCCGGAGTGGTGTCAGCATCCAAGGCATGTTGGGGTATCCATAGTCTCCTACACTGAACACAGAAAAAATGCTTCTGTTCTCTGAAAGCAGAGCAAAATCTGATATACAAGCCACACACAACATAAGCATACAACATAACCTACAAACAAGGCAGACATGCTCAGGTTGCAGCTGAGACATCAACTGGGGGATGACACTACTCCTAATGATTAACAAGTCACTTGCTGATCCAGTGAAATTTGAACACACGTGGGAGATCACCATGTCAGCCAGACATACCACCAGGATTTTAATTAAAGTGGAAGTGTTTCCGATTCCTATAGGTCTACTCATTTGCTTGTGGGGGGATCAAAGCTACAAGTGCCCCATCAATTGAGCCAATGACATAGGGCATGTGCCCCAATGCATAAAACTCCCCCTTGTTGTCGGTCAACTGTGTAGGTGTTGAGAAGTTTATGTATTTTTCCAGGAAATGTACCAATGCCTCCAAAACATCACTAAGCACACGGCTGAACATGGTCTTTGACAAGCCACCTGATGTTGCCGGTGTATACTGAAATGAAACCGAGGCAAAGAAATGTAGTGCCGCCATCACCTTCACCTGGGTGTCAGCGCAGTGGGTTATAGGGGTCCAGGCTGCCAATGCAGTGCCAACTGGTCAGCCAGCTCAACAATAAGTGGCCTGGTAAAGCGGTATCTACAGATGCAATCACATTCTTCCATGGCCTGGAGGCCGGGGAAGGCCCTGTAGACTGGAGGTCTTCGGCGATACCTATGTGTAGAGTGCAAACACAGTTGTTGTCAGATTACAACGTAGAAAGCTACATGAACTGCAACACACGTAACAAGATATCTGGATAAAAAGAAGTCCCAGGACATTGGAAATGAACATTGATGGGATAATTGTTGAACCTAGATACAAAGGACATCATTAGTTCCCTTTCCAGACATGTCAACAAACTATGGTTACACAGCAGTGTCAGTGCCGTACTGTAAATAGTCACTAGTGTCTGTCACTGTACATGTGATCAACCATCACATACTCAATGACACACCAAACATATTATACAGGAAATGGGTTTGTAACAGCCATCACATATTTGAAAGGTACACACAATAGGATTAGGTAGTGCTACATATATGTTAGACATCATACACACAGTGGGTCACCAAGAGAAACCTACACACCATTGTCACAGGTTGGACACTGTCATGATGTCATGTCTGACAAACATGTACAATCACATACACTGAACATCTACATTGTAGGGGTGCGATTAAGTTTGCAATCATCCACGTAAGCCTGGGACATACACACATACAATAGCAACTCACATAACATACACAAGCTGATGTAGCAGCTAAATGTCATGGTACAAAATGTCAAACTTTACTGAGTTGTACATGAATCAGACACAGCAAAGTCCCTGTCAGAAACTTCCCCCAAAGCACAGTGGGTCACACAGTCCACCAAAGCTGTGATTATGTGTAGCCAAAACATGTTTTCACACATTATCCCCTGGGACTGTGGCTAAGCCTAGGAGAGTAATCTGAGAAGTTTATTCTCAATGTTGTAATGAGACTCACAAACAGTGTGTTGTGTGCCCCTCAATATTAGCTCATCATTGGAGTGTGAGCTATCAATTCAAATGTACAAGATATCATGAAACCACTGCCTCCACACATGTAATGCACAAGGACATCATTATTTGCAATAGTGTCTGCCCTGCCGACCGATTAGTGGAAGGACGTGGTAGCCGCATCCGAACCGAGTCCATCGCACCCATTTGCTGTTGGTCGTCATGGTGAACAACATGGGTGAGTATTCAAAGAAACGGATATCCACTTGATAGGATAAATGGGTCAAGATCTTACAAGTGTTTAATCCTCTTAGCTGTCTTGAATTGGATGTATATTTTATGACAAAGTAGAGTGTCTTTTTCATGTTGTATTCTCTCTGTGATGTGGGCTTAAAATAGGGGCGTGTATAGGTTTTAATTATTTGATTTGTGTAAGACAAATGTGTTATTCTGTCTGAAACTCTTTGTATATATTGGTTAGTCATGAAATATTGTATGTGATTAGATCTAGGATGCATATTAGAAGAGCAATGAATATACAGTGATGTTTTTAAATGTGATCAAACATATGTTTTTATAAAATAAATGTACACGGTTTTTCAACTTAATTTTGTGCACAGTGACTATCTTCATAAATTTACATTGTTTTTAATATATGTGAGTTCAAGGGACTGCTAGTTGCTACAACTGACCCTAATGCCACTTGTTCACCCCTTAGACATTGTTTGCAATCTTATCCTGAACAATGTGTAAAATTGTGTGAGCTGGAAACATGTAGCATGTGCCTCAAGGGACTGTCACCATGTCATCCTCACAGGTCGACTCCAGTCAGAAGGTCAGGATGTGGCAGAGCATCGCCCTGTTAGTTCACTCATTGGGGGTCACCAACTGACACGTCCGCAACTGACAGAAGAGGTGGCAGGACCTCCAGGGCTGGACTCGGAGGATGACATTGTAACAACTGAATCTGTCACCAACACACAAGAGGGGAGGACGCGGGACCCTGCCCCCCACATGCTCCGGATTCTGGCAATGGTCTTCCCTGACATGGATGGGCAGTTGAAGGACAGACAGCAGCAAGGAGGGGGTGAGTATGTGCCATGTCACACACATATGTTCAACATGCATGTTGCAGTTTCTTAGCCTGCTGCCCATTTTACAGTTTATAAGTCTTCCAAACACACAGTTCTATCTCAAGAGATGCGTATGCACCATGACTACTAAATTCCTTGTTGAGCCCCTTTCCATCTGTGCCATGTGTGTCACTTATGTGCAGGCTAGTGACTGTAGTCCCATGCTTATGTGACCCACACAATCTACAACATGTGCATGGAGATGACCTTCTTGAGTGATGCAAATGTTTGACATGTGTCAGCACAGTGACTAATGTATGACCTCTACTTAGAGTGGATAAAATATATATGTGCAGTTTGTTTCAGGTGGAGCACACAGGTGTGTGATGCCAGTGCTATACATCCTGGCTGCAGATTACAATAATGTAGATGACTTGTAGAGTTTATCCTGATCATTCAGGCAAATTTCTGTCCCAGCTGTAGTGCTCAGCGTAATCACATGTATCCCATGGGCCAAGGGGAGGAATGCCAATTACAGGCAACTGTGACACTGGCCTATCATATGTTAGTATGTGTTATTCCTTTTCCGACATTGAAATGAGAAAATCCATGTGTCAGTGACTACACGTGACAATCTTTGACAGACACAGTTGGTCACTGTTGGAAACAAGGCTACACTTCAAATGTATTATTTATGTTTTGCATACACAACTGTTTACATGTGTGTAAAATCTCTTGACTATGCATTCTAGCTCGTTTGTGAGTTCAAAAACCCTGATGGTGAACAAGAGCAATGCAAGTTTGTCAAAGTGTGGAAATTGTGTCAACCACATCAGGGACATGCAGACTTGGCAGCCAAAGATGTAGACTGAAGTAGTCTGAACAGGATTGGGAGACAGTGGTGGACTGGAATCATGTGATGTTGAGGTTCTGTACTACCTGATGCACCCAGACAGGCCTGAGGCATAGTGTACCACATGAAGCATTGTAATGATGCAGTCATTGGTATTCAAATTGTGTTTGACATTGTATAAATATGTAACAGTTGGACTGTATACAATGTGCATGATATCCTGGAGAATCCCACCAAAACTGTCCATGATTGACATAAGACAGTGGGCCAAGTGTCTCTCACCCTAGCTAGGCCAAACACCTTGTGGTTTACAAAATGAGAATCAGTTGTGTGACCTGACAGCAGTGGACCAAAGACAGTGGACAAGTGACCGCTCTCACTGTTATCTGTGTGAATTGAGTCATTCACTGACTATGGACGCCTGCTGTATTGCAGCCGGCACTTTTTCCAAGTTACGCCATAGCCATGGCTTCCAAATTTTATGACTGGGGATGGAAGAATGTTTACCATGTCACATTTCAAATGTGTGCATCCCATTTGCAGTGTCACTTTAAGACTCCCTTTGCAGGAGAATCGACAGGAATGTAATGACACAAGACAGTCAGGAGCATTAGAAATCATACCACATGCTACGTATTGTAGGAGGTTGACAGTGTGGTTGTGGGCTTTGACATTGATCTAACCAATGTTGCACATGACATCATGTGTATGTGAACCATGGTTAACTGGCCGAACG
Organism: Triturus cristatus; assembly: GCF_964204655.1. Lineage (NCBI taxonomy): Eukaryota > Metazoa > Chordata > Amphibia > Caudata > Salamandridae > Triturus > Triturus cristatus. Next base: position 956,071,519 of record NC_140594.1, on the reverse strand, counting down.
GCAAGTGCCATATACACATATGTGTAATGAGTAGAAAGCTGCAGTAAAAATTATGTATATGCTTACTCTGTGATGATACCCATGTGTTAAGTACATGCGGATGACTCATGTAAATCTCTTTGGCATTCTTTTTCACAGCATCAGCACCTACTACCGGAGGAGGCAGTTCCACGCACCAAGGGAAGCAGCTCGCCAGACTGGGTCCAGTGCGGAGGAGGAAGAGGAGAGACCTAGTGTCATGGAGGTTGAGGGGAGCCACACCGAGGGCAGCTCCACATCACCATCAGAACGAGCTGCCGAAAATTACACCTTCAGTGATGACTCCCTTGTGGTGGTGGGTGAGCCAAGATTGGGTCAAAGTACATCTGAGCCCGTCACCACCACCATCCCCACTCTCCCAGCTGCTCCCATGCCCAGTGTCTGTGGCCGCTCCCATGTAGGGGAGCATGTCTCCTTTGAGCCAGGAACCGCACCCCCTGCACCAGTCTCCCCTGCTGCCCTGAGTGTGGAGGCAATGGATTTGCTGAAGCAGATCCATGTGGGGCAGACATTCATGTTGTATGTCCTCCATACACATACCGGTCTTTTGACACAATAGGTGTCATACATGTGTAGTGCAGACTTCTATGTGATGGCGAAAGTACAATTTAGAAGAATGTGAGAGTTGTGGGTTGTGATTAAAGTACATTGGCAGTTCTTGTGTTGGTGACATGGTGTGTCCACTTTGTCCCTATGTGAGGGCTTGACATGCAGAGGTGTGATTCAGAGTATCTGAGCTTGATTTTCTGCTTCCATACTGCACAAGGTATGGTAGAAATGTGTAGATGTGATAGGGGAATATAGAGCTGGACAAGGTCGGATTTTTGCAGGTGATGAGAGCTGTATTCTGTGGCACTATTATGCAGTTGAGCAGTGACAGTGCTTTTTAGATGAGTGAAGTTTGTTGATACTGCGCATGAGTCTATTGTGTTCTTGTTCGTGGAAGTCTTTCATGGATGTGGCTGGGCCACATTGAGACAAGGTTTAAATAGTCATATGGGATCGAGTTGACAAGTGTTTGTGAAGGTATGTACACCAGTAGTGTGATTATCGGTGCTGGACAGTGAAATTCGAGATGTTGTGGAGTTGTAGTATATTGTGTTTGATTCTACAGATGGAGCTTTTACTCAAGTGACAAGTGGTTGGACTTGTGCAGATATGAGTGAGTAGGTGGTGATATGCAAATGACTGAGTACACATCCATTGAGCTATGTATCTGTCTTTTGAGATGTGGTGATGTGTTCAGTGTGCATGTCAGGGTATGCAGAGATGCTACACGTTGTGGCATGAGTGCAGTCCAAGGCATCACCGAGTGTGCTACTGGTGATGGGAGTTGTCCATCTGGCAAATCACATTTGACGTCTGCTAAGGAGGGGATGTGTACTGTACATTGTGTGCATGTCATGCATGTGAAATGTGTTTTGCACATGCTGATTGATGGTGGTGCTGCCAGTGTATGTGTGGATAAGATGAGTACAGCACACATGTGAGTGAGGACGACTCCGATTGTAAAGGTTTGTGTAGTGGGCCTGAGGTTATGTGTCAGACAAGCTTTTATGTTTAGATTAAACAGAGGGTGCTCGTGACGTGTTTGTGTGTCTGTAATGAGAGTTGAGCATGTCCTTCGATCTGGATGTTTGAGGGATGATACCTGCATATGTTGAGTTGATGCAGGATGCAGGCCATGTGTTGAAGTTGACATGTGCATATGTGTTGATTATGTGTATGTGAGTGTGCAGAAACAGTAGCCAGAATGAATCTGTGAATGTGTTATGTGTTTGCTGAAGCTTGCTATTTGGCAAACTATGTACATGGATGATTGTGGTGATGGTCTCCTTGAGGGCACTGTTGTGTGCAAAACCAATTGGCATCGCAGGAGGAGTAGGCTCTACCAAGCCTTGGCTTGTGTGAGTCGTGTGTGGGCATGAGTGGCAAGTTACCCTTTGAAGTCAGTAGTGGTCACTGATTGGTCAACAATGCTCTTGTATGATGCCCCGGGATGGAGGTTGTACTTGCTTCTGATATCTAGTCATGATGCTGGAACATTGGCTGGCATTCCATTGCTTAGGGTGTCATTGGCACCTCAAGTAAATGTGCAGGGATTTGTGTTGGTATGCCACCTGTGCTCAGACTAGTCCAGACAGGCATCCCCACACTTGCCAGTAGACTACACACGCATGGATATTCTTGGCATTCTGACTTTGAATGGCCAAGATGTTGGGGCACCAAGGGAGTGGACTCACTGTGATGAAATCTCTGGTTGTGCTGACGCCAACACTCTGCACTGTGAGCAAACTCACAAGTGACACTGGAAAAGTTCACACATTTCCATATGTGTTGGCATTGTCAATTTCATGGTAGCTATCATCTGGTATGGCAAGTGTGGGACTTGTAGGTATACATGAGGGCTCACAATCAGAACTTTGTACCCTGCCCTGGAGCTTGAGGTACACGTGTCTTTGTTGTGGGTCTCCTTTATGGGTTTATGGATTTTGATGCAGTAAAAAAATACAAAATGTGGTGAAGACATTCTGCACATGTCCACCATCCTCACAAGATGTAGCCATTTACACCATCTTGTGGATAGCTATGTGGATTGTGTAGCCACCGATTGATCCACCCCCTAGCAACATCACCAGGACTATCACATTCTATTACAAATTTATATAAAATATCTTGCTGGAGAGATGAAGGCTGCTGAGCAGCTTCCATGCCCATGTTGGTCAAAGGGAGGGTTCCCTTGGAGTGTGGGTGGGGATTCATGAGAATGGGGTAAGACTACACTGTATATATTCTGCAACTTGCACATGGGGATGGGAGCATTGGGAAAAAAACAAAAAAAGTAAAACGTCCTCATATTCAAAAATCCTTCAGATAACAGGTAAAGCTGCTAGAACATGGTTCATGCAGATAACAAGCCTACCTTGAGGATACTCAGTTGGAACATAAATCGGTTAAGAGTAGCAGATAGACCAAGGCGAATCTTACAATTTCTTAAACAATCTAAGAGTGACATTATAATACTTCAAGAAACTCACTTGCAACCAAAAGAATGGGAGCCAATACTTAAAAGACATAAGTGGATACACCTGCTTGCATGTACTAATCAGAATTGCAATATTAAAGCGGTCGCTATCTTGTTTAAGAATTCAGCTCATGCAAAAATAATAAAAGTAGTGTCAGATCCTAAAGGAAGATGGGTCATTGTAACAGTGAGGATTTACAGTCAGAATTACTCTATGATAAGTTATTATGGCCCGAATATAGACGACCCATCACCACTGCATGACCTATTTCAACAAATATTGAATGATGATCATCCCATCACAATGGTGGGGGATTTTAATACTCTGTTGGATCTCGAATTAGATAAATCCACCCCTAGGCCAACAGTTAATGCTCCGAAAATGTGGGCTTCTATACAAAACATCATGAAGAACTTAGGATTAATAGATCCCTGGAGGCTAAGAGCTGGTAGAAAGAAGGAATTCACACATCAAAATAAAAAATACGGCCATGCATCCCGCATAGACTACTTTCTTATCGTCTCAAGATTAAGCAATAAGGTTAAAGCAGTTTTTCATCACCCTGCCCATTTATCTGACCACGCAGCAGTTAGTTTAGAGCTATCCATAGAACAAAAGGAACCTGAATTTAAATGGAGAATTGACAGGTCTCTATTAGGAGAATTGGAAATACAAAAAAAGATTAAACAAGACACGTTAGATTATTTTGAACTGAATGCTGGTTCTTCTTCACTACGAGTTATTTGGGATGCATATAAAGCCTACATTAGAGAGAAAATAATTAGCTATGCCACACATAGGAAGAAAGAAAATGACAAAATAATTGAAATGATAGAAAAGATAAGAAGTTCTTGGCAAAAAGATCTCTATGTTTTAGGTGACTCAGCAGTAGTGAATGTGATTCAGGCAAAAATTGATGAGGGGAAGAAAGAGCTTGAGGAACATCTGGAGGGTATAGTTAAGAAAAAGTGGCTTGCTAGTAAGTTGGCACATTATGAGTATGGTGAGGGGTGTGGGAGGTTAATGGTATGGAAAAGTAGGGGAGACCTAGTTAGGAATTCAATAAAGGAGATAACCTTGGAAGGGTCAGATCTGAGTTGCACTGATGATGACATTGGGACCACTTTTATTGATTTATTCCACAATTTATACAAGGAAGAGATCTTATTATCAAATGAACTGTTAACTACTTGGCTTTTAGACGACCCCCTTCCAAAACTTTCATTAGATAAGGTACCTTTACTTAATAACCCCATTACATCTGAAGAGGTATCTCTAGCAATAGGAAACTTAAAAAATGGGAAAGCACCCGGACCCGACGGGATCCCCAGCGAACTTTATAAAGTTTTGGCAGAGGAAATCATTAATTCACTAACCTCACTACTTAACTCTATATACATAAATAAGGAAGAAGTTCCAGAATCTTGGAATACAGCCACAATAAACCTCATATTAAAACATCACAAAAATCCTAAACAATGTGAGTCATACCGCCCAATATCTTTACTTAACAATGACTACAAAATATTTACGAGCATATTGGCAGAAAGGCTAGATAAAGTATTGGGAGAGCTAATAGGAATTTTCCAAAATGGGTTTATGAAAAATAGACAGCTAAGCGATCTAACACACAACCTGATATGTGCTATAGATTTGGCCACAGACAGAAATCTTCCCCTAGCTATCCTGACTGTCGATGCCACCAAGGCATTTGACAGGGTTAGTTGGCCCTTCCTCTACACTGTCTCATCCCATAACAGGCTAGGGAGCAACTTTGTTAGTGCTATAAAAAACATTTATATGCGCCCTTTTGCAAGGATATTAATTAATGGCTCACTTACTCAGCAATTAAGGATTGGTAGGGGCACATGGCAAGGCTGTCCCTTATCCCCCTTGCTGTTTAACCTCTACATTGAACCCTTAGCAAGGAGGATTAGGAAAGAACAGCAGATCCTGCCTTTCCGACGTCAAGGTTGGGTTAAGAAAGAGGTGCTTTACGCCGAGGACTTAATAATATATACGCAAAATCCCACAGAATCATTCTCAATTATAATGGGATTATTAAAAGATTTCGGTAAAATAGCTGGGTACAGGTAAACGAAGAAACAAACAAAATTATTGCCTGGAATATACAACTTGACTCTATTCTTATGAAAAACATGAAAAAAGAGATAAGATTAGTGCACACAAAAAGAGGGTAGAGGGTGGAGCATGTCTGGGGCCCTGGGGTCCAAGGTTGGAGTGATAATGTTATCTTCTATGGATGCTATATTGATGACATTATAATGATCTGGCATGGTACAGTCGAAAGTTTAAACATGTACTATGATTACTTGAACATTAACAGCTTTAATGTCAAATTAACCATCCAATACTCTGAAGTCAGCATTGAGTTTATTGACCTAAGACTGTTTATAAGTGGGACAAGTATACATAGTGAGATGTACAAGATAAAAACATCTTGTAATAGTTATTTACATGCTACTAGCGCACACCCTCAATCTACCATCAAAGCCATACCATATGGTGAAATGGTACGCGCTAGACGAAACTGCAGCATGGACAATGATTTAATTAAGAATATACATCAAATCAAAACAAATTTTGCTAAGAGAGGCTATAATCAGTCATACTTGGTCAATGCAGAGAAAAGAGCTTTGTCTCTGAACAGGAAGGTAATGTTGAAGCCCAAAGTAAAAAACAAACAATTTGCTCAAAAACAAAATTCAGAAGTTCTATTCATTACTGAATACAATGTCTTTAGCAATCACATTTATAATATCTTGAGAAAGAACTGGCATTTGCTCAAGACTGAAGGGCTCTCTACTAACATTATATCCAACAAGCCTAGAGTTGTCTATTGCAAAAGCAGGACTTTTAAACATATACTTAGTCCTAGCTATGTTACAGATACTCAAACCCCCACTACCACCTGGTTACCTGCAAGACCGAGAGGATTTTATACATGCAATGATTGCTGTGTATGTAAATTAGGCTTGAATAAGCTTAAAAAATTTGGAGTTGTCAATCAAGGGAGTTTACTATAAACTGCTTTATTGATTGCAACACCACATTTACTGTTTACATGATTACATGTTCTTGTGAAAAGGTATATATAGGCAGCAGTATCCGAAGCTTGAAGCTGCGGATTCAAGAACATGTGCGAGCCATAAAAAACCATGACACCAAATACCCAATGGCTCAGCATATATATCATGATCATCCTGATGACAAGAATATCATCTATTGTGGTATTGATCATGTTAAGATGCCAGTTAGAGGGGCCAATCGAGAATTATTGCTTAGACAGCGGGAGGCATCTTGGATATGCCGTCTTAGGACCAATAAGTTTGGCCTAAACATTAATGATGAGCTACATCATTTTTTGTAAGTAAATTGAAATGTACATGTATGATTTTAATATAAATGTTCTATTTGAATTGTATAATCATATAACATCTAAGATGACTGGTTTGCCTCTGCTAAACGTGTTGTATTGAAACATCTTATTGGCTACTCTAGAATGCATTCTGAATTATTTGTCTATTAGAGCATTATGTTTTATATTCATTAACATCTAATACTGTGTTTATTGACAACAATTTGCTGGCAATTCATTGTAAATTTTTGACTTTGGTCTTCACTCTTCAAATGCCATGTGTAATATGCTTAGGAACATGTGATCATCTGTTCCCCTTACATTATAAGAACTTATGCTCATACCAAAATTCTCTTGTAAACTTCAGCTGAATGTCAAACCTCACATGAGGTTAGTTATGAAGTTAATATTGATGATTGAATATCCTTTTCAATATTAGCCTCTCTGCACATTGAATTATATCGGGTGGTAGATGCTTACCATTTCACATTCTTGAAGTTACCATTGATGGTCCGGGTTTTTTGTACCACTAGCCTTCGTGTACCGTGAACCATATCGAGTGGTAGACTTTCTCCATTCTAAGATGGCCGCCGTATTACCATTAGTTTTGCTGTTTTAGATATACCTGTTGACTAATGCGTGGTGACTGAACCTTTGTGACTATTTGATTAGATTAACAGGTATGCTTTATCATTGTAATTGATATTTTGAAGCAATCTTAGTTTACTTTTGATCCTGTCTGTCATTATGATCCTGCCGATATGATGGTTGTATGGTCATAAAATAACAAAATGTTCCCATATCTGTACATATATCTGTATGATATTTCATGTATTTAATGTCTTGTGATGAAGACCGCAGTGCTCGTGTCTTCTATCACTCTGTTTCTGATTAACATTCGTAATATCTCTGATATATTCTTTGCCTCTTGTTGAGCTCGTGAGACTATTCAAAGATGGCCACAGTATTTACATGTGGCGCTCGAGATTTCCACTACTAAAGGAGGGACTACTTTAACGGCGTCATCTTGCCGATTTGATCGAAAGTTTCTTCTAAGGGCAGGCGTCTTTTAAACTTGGTCCAAATTATTACTATAATTGTAAACTTAGGCAATTATTCTTGATATTCAAGAAATGTCTTCCCCATAATTCTGCTATTTTAAATTATAAACCGATGTTGCAACAAGCCTCTACCCAGGTTTTACTGTTCTAAGATGGCCGTTGCATACACGTCACATCTAGTGGCTCTTGAGGCCGTCGTCGCAGCTTATCCCCGAACAGGTGAAACGTATTGTGTAGCGGGGGATTTAAATACGCTGACTTCTGGGTACTCGGTTTTCACACTGAAAACGCCGAGACCAGAAGATACGGGCTACCATGCCTGAAACGGTGAGTTCTTTGGGATAGTCGTAATTTATATGATTGTTACTTAAGCTTGTATCCCGTTCTCAATTGAAATGAATGTAACCACACATTGGTCAGGACTCGACAAGTGTGGAATTTGAACTTTAATTTCAATCTATTTCAATACACCTAACTCAAATTGGTTCGGGTGATTATTACTGCTTGAATGGCATACTTCCTTGCTTATTTTCTGGTTGCGCCTGACATAACGGCTGTCAGCATATTATCTGCCTCGTGATTACTTATTTTTCCACTTTTTGTTTTGAGTCTAAATTAATTCATCTGCCATTGCGTTTATATTCTGGGATGATGCTCATGTAGAGGCAATTCCGTATGTTATAAATATACCTATTGACATTTATGGATAGGCTTAGATTTCTTTTGTTGTGTATACATTTTCTTGATTATACATAATATGTTCTTCAGGTGGAACAAACTTGATAGACAAATAATGCTAATCCTGCATTATCATTGGTTTTTATACAGATACTAAACTGTTGGATCTTATGACCTTGGTATGTATAACTATACTGTTAATGTAAACCAAAAAAAGATTTTATTACTTGTTTTTTATATCAGACGTGTTTTTATGAATTTTGGAGGAACATGCTTCGAATTAATGAACTTTTGATAACATTAATTTTGTATTCATTTGGATTAGACAGGAACCACTGCTATTCTATAGGTGGCATAGAATAGCGACTTGTTCTGCCATACATGGATGTATAATGCCCAATGTGTTTCTTAGCTTTTGCTCTCATTTTTTGAAATTTTTCCAATGTTCTTTATGAAGCAATGTGCAACTTCTTTCTAGTGACTAAATCTATTATTATAATTATTGACATTTTTCATACATATAACTTTTCAATATTTAATCGAGTTTTAGGATACCCTGCAGTGTACATACTTACATTATGAATATAATAAATGATGAAATATGAATATATGACTGTATCTAATAGACATGTTTGTATGTTACGTCATTAGGTTTATATTTATTTTTTATAGATAAATATTCATCAGTAAAGAAACTTTTTGCCTATATCGGAAATCACGGTTGCTGGTTCGATTCACATAAATCTTCACTTTGAAAATTCATTTACTTTTTCAAGAAGGTATGAAGCCAAATACAAAATATAAATTAATGGTGAATTATCTTAGGTTATTATATAAACATTTACGCAAGGTATACATTTCATATGAGTGTGACCTATTATATCTATTCAAATAATGTCTTCTTTGAATGTGATTGCCAGTATGCAGGTCCCTTTACCTTAAAATGGGAGATATTCATTGTCTGTCTTTGTATAAATGCTCCCTATATTGGAATTTATGTCATTAGATTTGCTGTCTTTTACATGTACTTTATTTTAATATCTGCATGTGTGTTGATATTTCTGAAAAGTTAATTGTATTTTATGTATGTTTTTTCATTAGCCCAGAAGAAGTCTCTGTTTAGAGACGAAACGCGTTGGCTATGATTCGTCATATCTATGTGGCTATGATTCTTCATGTTTATTTGAATATGCAATAAAGAAAAGGATTTTCTCAAGAAAAGTACATTGACGTTTTGGACATTCCTTTTTTTACATTCATTGACTTTTTGGTACAGTGCTGAACCCTTTTGTGTTTAAAAAAGAGATAAGATACTTAGGCGTTCAGGTCGTCAAATCTCTGCAGGAAATGGCACAGATAAATCTTCTAAAACTCATGAAAGAAACTAAAAGGCTCCTGCAAACATGATCTGCCTTACCATTATTGATCATCGGCAGGGTTAACCTGATAAAAATGATGATTTTACCAAAGTTCACTTTTATATTTAATGCCTTACCATTACACTTTGAGCTAAAATGGTTTAAGAAATTACAAGGAGATTTGACAAGCTTTATATGGGCTAATAAGAGCCCAAGAATGGCCTGGAAAAAACTTTGTGAAAAAAGGATAGATGGAGGGCTTGCTTTACCTGACTTGTTTAAATATGGGCATCCAAAATTCTTTAAGAAAATTTGTCTGAAGATCTTGAGCGTGGCATGCAGACTCTGGATTCAGGTCAGGAGAATTTTGAAGCTACCCTACTATAGTCAATTGGCCCCTATTTGGAAATCACCTGGGACTCCTCTATGTCTACAAGATTCCTTATCTATACCACTTATGGTTTCTGAAATTGAAAAATGGGGCCAATTAATGGACGAGCAGAATCAATCTCATGGGAATATTTATCAGAAAAAACTAATAGCTCATTATCTAGATTTAAATACTTGCAATTAAAAAGCTGGGCCCAAAGTCAAACATCAGTAGGAGCCATGAATGAATGGGAAACAGCTATACAAGGTTATCTGGTACAGAAAAAAGAAACGGCTAAATGGTACTGGATGTTAGTCCAAGAGGAAGACTCCTGTCAGGTGCCATTGGAGGATGAGTGGAAAGAGGCCCTTCCGGACGCTGATTTAACAACTCTGTGGCAATTATCTAAGAACAAACAGTGCTTGTTTGTCAAATACGCTCCTTTAAGGAAGAAACATTTATTTACTTTGCACAGGGTCTAATTGTCCCCAATGTCCTTGTGTCAATGCCTATTGACTAGAAGTGATTAAGACATTAACAGATATGTTGAAAAAGAACTTTGAGATAAGCTTGTCTTTGATAATCTTTGGGATTTTAGATAATTATAACTTTACTGGGAAGAATAAGAAATTGTTTGAACAGCTTTTACTAAGTTTGATCATTATTGCTGGCATTGAATTCTGCATTAATTGGATTTCTAGTAGTCCATCGTCTTGTGTTGCTTGATTAAAGACCGCCAGACGATTTGGCAGGTTAGATTGTATAAACGCCTCCGAGAAGAGAGCCAGTACATGGGAACCTGTTGTTAGTTATGATTCAAACCTAAGTATGCAATAGAGCACTAAAACGGTCCAAGGATTAAGACATCCTAATCCAAAGGGAGGTATTAGGGGAAATCCTCAATTCCTCGAGATAAAGGCTGAAAGTAGGTGTATCAAGGTAAGGGAAGATCCGGAAGGTTCCGGGTGTATATTCTGTTCTCTAAACCCAGTTCGCACCGTAACAAATACCTTTTTGGATTGTCACATATGAGGACCAAAAAAATAAAGATGTAGCCATTTACACTATCTTGCGGATATTTATGTGGATAGTGTATGTGAGCCACAGATTGATCCTCCCCCGGTGTCGTCACCAGGGCTGTCAAATTCTATTACTCATTTGGCAGTGCATTGGAGCTTCCAAAGTCTTTTGGTGTATCCTCTGTCCGGTGAATCATTAGTCATCCAAGTTGTCTGCAGTACACAATCTGCATTATCGATATGGCATTAGTCATTAGCTGCACTTACTTCAGCTTTTGTAGTTTTGTGCAGACTTGCTGTGAATGACATGCGCCAAAGTTGACAGTGTACACGTTCAGAATTAAAGTTGTGTGCAGCACCACCACGACACTCATGGTGACTGTCTCCAACATTTTTGTTGGTCCTACGATTTTCCCCATTGCAAGTAGGAATGTAGTCTACTGATGTGACTCTGAAAACTGTGACACAAACACTTCTGGTTTGTTGTAGTGGTAGGTTCATAAATTATGTTTTATAGTTTGTACACTTGTGTGCTGTTAGGTCAGGTATCCACTTTGCTTCAGTATACATAGAATCACCATAATGTCAGCCTTTGGTGAGTATGTATACTGCTGTTGCCCTGCGATGTTTGAGTGTGTGTTGTGTTACATGGATGCTTGGACTATGTGTCACATACATATGTGTAGGTCTGGCACTTCCCGAACCACCGTCAAATGTGTGTTTCTCCTAGTATGTAGTGTGCTTAGTGTACCTGCCTGGTGCACTATTCCCACATTGGTCATATTCAACATGCTATGGACACACATTAAGATTTGAATCACAATGATGCCTAGGCACTCATGGAGTTCCTGCCATACATTCCCTTATCTTTGCTGTCATGGTGACCTCTGCGATATCACCCCTCAATGGTGGTTTCAATGAGGCACAACGCTACTGATCAAGGGGAGGGATTAGACCGTCCAATAGTAACTTTGTTCCCTGCAAGGCCCCTACCTCCAATACAGCCTCCCAGCACCTGTCATGCCCTGAAAGTCATGTTTGGGTATGTGATAAGACACCGCTACTTGCAAGTCACGTGACAAAGGGCGCAACAGAGTGTCTGCTCTGAAATCTGTCCCACATCATCAGTGAAAAGCACAGTAGCTCAGTGGACTGGATACTATCAACACAGTGCTGGGGCCTGGTGGGGACCTGGGAAGTGAGTCAGTCTCTTGTTGTGGTTGTTAGAGGTCACCAACAGCTTGTGCCACAGGTGACCCTGAGGCACCCACTGGAAGGAAGTGGCCCAATTAGGGTCACCCGGGTCACTCACAACCACCTCTCAGCCTTCCATAGTAAATGAAGAGTCAGTCAGACAGTAAAGAATACAAACCAATATCTTTTTATTCAGGTACACTCAGAGTGGAGCCCAGTCTGCCCAGTCACTAAGAGTGCTGCCGAGGGACTAACTTCAGCAAGCATAAAGATACATTATGTACATTTCAGAACCAATGAAGGCCCGCCCACTGTGGGATTTTCAAAGCAGATGCAGCAAAACGGTGAAGTACAGAAAATAAGTTTTGATTCTGAGGCCGGTCACACACTATCTATTACTCAAGGTTGCTCTGCCCGTGCCTGCCACTAGACAAGTGGGAGAAGGCCTTTATCCAGAGGGAAAGGTATGCGCTAATATGAACAGCGTATTCATTAGTGAAACAAAACTTAGCCTTGGGGAAACACAACTCAACAGAGGCCTTTTCTCGGAAATAGCGAAGAATAAGTTTTGATTATAACTCAAACGGGCGCTGACATAGAAAATGGTGCTGCAAATGCTAACATACATAAAAAAAATGCGCAAACATGAATTTTTCTATTCTAACAGACCCTCCTTTTAGCATATGCTAAACATTGTCTAGTAATATCAAAGAGCATATAAATCAATAAAACAGAAAGTCATAGGTAAACTTATAGGAGCACTCCATGTTGTCAACATCAGGAAGAGAGACTGTAAGGAGGGAAGAAGTCTCGAAAATGCCCTCATCTATCTGCATGAGGACATCCCTCTCATTTTGAACCATAATTGCAGCATTGGTGTCATGAATTGATATTTTCCTCTTAGGATTGAGGAGAGTGGTGCAATAAGAACAACAGAGGGGAAGGCATGAACAAGGACATAGCAAGAGAACAAGATCACAATAAAATAAATCACCTTTTCAAGGATCCAACTTCAGCTGCCAAAAAGAGACCAACTCCAGTTCCTACTTTCCATTCCTTTAACATTTTCTAGGATGTCTAAAATGTGTTGGGTAATATTATTTTCCATATTTGTGATCCCGACTACCGACAGGTCTCCTACTACCGCCCACACACCACCACTCTTAGCTAGTATGAAATCGACTGCATATCTCGTCTGCTCAGAATATATTTGCATACTTTCCAATTGGGTGGTTATGTCGCGCAGAAATGCTACTGTGGAGTTAGACAATATTTGCAGCTTACATCCGAAATATTCTCTAGCTTTCTCACCCCTGGCAATTGCAGTACCACAAAATGTAATTATTGAGGAAAGAATGTATCCAAAAGTAATACCGTTACTATAATCATTAACTTCAAGATCTGTCACTCCTTCACAGAATTCTTTGGTCATTGTCCTTTTAACCCATCTTACTTAAGGATTCGCATGTTTGCAAGGTACACCCAAATGCAGTACTATCCCAAGTGCCACATCAACCGTACCATTATAGACATTAGAATAAATCCTATTAGACAAAATGAAGAACCCTGGGTGTGCATACACCAGTCTATCATAATCTAAGGCAGAATACCCGGAATTCCTCCCAAAGGTACTGGGGTCCTTTGTTTTTACCATAGAGTACGTGCCTTTACGCAATTCTATCCCTGAACAATTGACATACAATATAGTGTCAGTAAAATTGATAATTGGACAACAAGCAGGGTAATAACCAGCTTCTCTGGGAACTATCAATTCCTTATACTGGTAACCCACCAGAGTTACATTCTGTTTTTCCATATTGAAATTGTCGCAATAAGTGTTGTTGTCACACCTCGGATAACCAATGACTCATGGCTTTCTATTATATAGACAAGGACCTGGACAGCCAAACACAAATACTCCTTGCACTTCTACGTAGTCAAGGGGTCGGTTATAGGAATAATTGACAATTGACAATGAATATAGTTTCTATAGACTAGTGACAGATTCAGTGGGGTAACAAGCAGTCCCTTTTCAAAGAAACTCTTGTGTGTATCTAAAAACACATTGTTTGAGGCCGTCCTTTTCTTTCGGACTTGAGGAACAACACAAGAAAAATCACAAGGGCAATACATGTTAACTTTTGTTTAGGGGTCCACACTGCATTGTGCTGGGCAACAAGAATCACTGGCTGCTCTTCCTCAGCAACCAGGCTACCGAAGGGGTGCATAACAAATCATGAAATGGGGGTAAAATACAAGGAAATATGCAAGTTCCCAGTGTCCGTCAGAGCCTCAGTGGTGCAGGCTCCTATTGTCTAGCAATACGTTGGCGCTCTTGAGCACCAGCAGTGGAGCTTGCTCTGTCCTAAGCTCGTATCCCACGCCGAACACGGTGGTATACCTTTGCAATATACTTTGATCTATCCTGGTCAATGTTCAAACAGTGCACAAGACTCCCATCAACCTGAACTAACTCAGGTGGTACTATAACAAAGTACGTCCTTACTTACACAGTTCATCTCTAACTAATCTTTCTTCTCTTTTGGTGCACCGTCCCCCAGGCGAGGGCGCAAATTGTACCGAATTGCCCCAGGCACAGAATGGTCAATGAACAAGGGCTCCTGGCTGGCTCGTACTTCCGGAGGAACTTCTGCATTCAACATGTCATCATTTTCCTTGTCTGTTGGTGTCCAGGTCTGTTTGGCATCACTGAAGGGGAAAAACTGAGGAACTGTCTAGCACTCAGAGTACCCAATCCCGTCCCTCAACAACTGGTCATAGGGCAGGGGCAAAGGAATCCTGCGACAATGAGTCGTGTGAATCCAGTTCGTACAGCCAGCGACTTTTACTGTGGTGCGCATTGCCAACAGGACTTGTCAGGCCCCTTCCAACACGGCTCCAAACTTTTTTTCCTCTGGAAGTTTTTGATGAGAACAAAGTCACCAGGCTGAATGTCGTGGCCGGGCCCCTCTGGTGTGGCTCGTAGGATATCCTGGACCTGTTGGTGAATAGAATGCAAACTTTCTGTTAACTGGCCGAGATAATCAAGCAACAGTGGGTACTCAATATCAGAAAACCGACAAGGTCGAGGGACGCCCCAGACATTTGCCGGGCACCCAAACACAACCTCATACAGTGACATTCCTGTCCTAGAATGTGATGTCATTCTTGTTGACAAAAGAGCTAACTGTAAAGCATCTGGCCACTTTAACCCTGTGGTCTCCTGAATTTTTGCCAGTTTGAGCTTGAGAGTATCATTGTACTTCTCAACCAAAGCTGCAGACTGTGGATGATTGGCAGAATGGAACTTTTGCTTTATGTCTAAACCATCACAGATCAATTGGATCACTTTTGCATTAAAATGGCTTCCGTTATTATTCCAAATCAATCGGGGCAAGCCGAAATGAGGAAAGAACTCTTTCAGGAGTACCTTTGCAGTCGTAATGGCTGTATTGTCGTTGGTGGGATAAGCCTCAACCCATTTACTAAATGCACAGGCAACCACCAAAACATACTTCAAATTATTGCATCTCTCTAGTCCAATATAGTTTATTTGAAGGATTTCAAAAGGAAAAGTGTAAGGTGAAAAATTACCTTGCACACCATAGAGTACTTCACTAAATGTGCAACTGTCTTAGGGATATTGTCATTCTGCCATACAGGGTCCAACAACTTGCAAATACCCTTAGCACTAATATGGGCTGGACCATGGGCCATCGTAACCACAGGGAGAACATATTCATCGGGCAACATCCATCGCTGCTTCCCTGACTTATCAATCCAACAACCCTCATCATTCAATTGTGCTGTACTTTCCTTCCACACTGTTAACTCTTCTACTGTGGCTTTGCTTTGTATCTCTTTTACATTCTCAAGTGTGTCCTCGAACATGACAACCTCAGGCACCCACCTAGCTTGACCTACTACAAATATTCTTTTAATCTTTATCCGAGCCGTGTCCTTAGCTGTCTGATCTGCAAAAGCATTTCCTCTACCAACATCATCGGTGACCTTCTGGTGGACGCTACACTTCACTATGGCCAATTTCTTGGGGAGCGTTAACACGGACAAAAGGCTCAAAAATAAGGTGCCCGTGGTGGATTCTGGTGCCATGGGATGTAAGGAACCCTCTATTAGCCCAGAGTCTACCAAAATTTTGCGTGACCCCGAAGGCATACAGGCTGTGAGTATAGATATTGACAACAGGTCCCTCACTCAATTCGCAAGCTCAAATACAGGCAGCGGGCTCAGCAGCTTGAGCCGACTGATAAGGGACTCGTGATGTCCCTACTACTGTACATAGTATGGTAATAGCATAAGCTGCAGTTGTAGTTGCCATTTGATAATTTTAAACAAGAGCCATCAACATATAGTTCTCCTTGTGGGACAGATAAGGGAATGTCAGTCAAGTCTACCCATGCTTTCGTCTCTTCTTCCATCCGGAAGATACAGTCATGTTTGTCGACTTCATCACTCTCAGAAGTGAGGGGTAGTAACATGGCTGGATTCAGAGTAGCACATCTTTTGATCGTGATATGTTTAGCAAACAATGTCAATTCATAGCCAGTAAGACGTGCACTGGTGAGGTGCTGTGTCTTTGTCTTATTCAGAGGTGTATCGTCAGCATGGGGTACCATGATCCACAGCATGGGATACCATGACTGTGACATCAGTCTCCAGTACAAGTCCAGCTGATTGTCTGATCGAAGTGGCCAGGGCCGCGACCACTCTTAGACAATTTGGGAGGGCTCTCACGACTGGATCAAGGACAGCAGAGAAATAAGCAAACGGCCATAGCTTATCTCCAAATTTTTGTGTTAGGACAGAAAGCGCACAACCAGCCATCTCATGCACGTACAACACAAACGGTTTGCCGAAATTAGGGGTGCCAAGTACTGGAGCCGAACAAACCGCAGTGTTCAATTGCTCAAAAGACTGCTGACATTCAGGTGTCCAAGGCAAAGGCTCATGCACGTCATTCGTTGTTAAGGCATGCAAGGGTTTGATTAATAGGGAGTAGTTGGGTATCCACTGCGGACAGTAAGAAGTGATACCTAAGAAAGCGTGCACATCTTTCTGAGTCTGTGGAAGAGGCGTTTTAATGATGCGCTCAGGGGTGAACCTCCTACCCTCCTTCGACAGTAGGTGACCTAAGTAGGTGACCTCCTGTTGACAATACTGACATTTAGAAAGAGAAACTTTATGGCCATGTTGAGCCAAATGCAACAATAATTTGACTGTACTATCCTTACCTCCCTGCTCTGTATCAGAAGCAATAAGAAGGTCATCAACATACTGCCCAAATGCATTACCTGCAGAAAGCAAAAGAGAATCCAACTGACTCTTTAAAGCCTGGATAGAAATGCTCGGACTCTCTTTATAGCCCTGAGGAGCTCGACAGAACCTAAAGCTCCTACTAGCTAGGGTGAACCCAAACAGATATCTGCTATCTGGAGGGATAGGAATACAAAAAAATTAATTTTTCAGACCAATGAAAGAAAAGAATTTAGCAGTGGAAGGAATCATTGTCAAAAGTGAAGCAATATCTGAAACCACTGGAAACTGGGGAACCACTATTTTATTAACTTTGCGCAAGTCAATCACAAAATGGTAAACATCCCCATGATTATCAGAGGAACCTGAGGGTTTCCGTTTAAGAATCGGAAGAATGGGACTATTACAAATATTGGCAGTCGTCTCTTCAACTAATCCTTTGCATATCAAATCCTTAATCATTTATAGAAGAGCCTGTTCTCCTGCCTGGGGTATTTTATACTGAGGAATAAGGAAAAATAGCATCTTTAACCTGAATTGAAACTGGTGGTATATGCAGCAGCCCCACATCTGTATCACCGGTCGCCCATAGAGTCGATGGTATATCAGCAAATTCAACGGGAAGAGGATGAAACACACTGTTTAGTACTCACCTTTGGGCCCATCGCCATATATACACCTTCTGCAGAACAATAAATAGTAGCATGCAATTTCTTCAACAACTCTAAATCCATCAGATTCTCGCCACAATTGGATGTCAACAAAAATGGAGAATCCACGGTAAAAGGACAAATAGCCAATGCAAGGGGTTGTGAAATGGGGCTTAAAACCGGTACACCTGAAAAAGGGCTCATAATCTTTCATCACACCCCAAACATCCTCCACACTGTATATGTGATTATGCCCTTCATTGCGCCGCCTGATTTGCTACTACCTTCTTCTCCTCGTCCCCCACCCTAAATCGAACAAATGGACCCATGCACTCCTTAAATTTCATCATATCTCTATCCTCAAATCCACGAACTGGCGTTTCACTACCTAAAGATATCGGGATGAAAAACCACGCAAGAAGAAGTGACAGAAGTAACAGGTACAATCATCACTGGTGCTTGTACTGGAGAGGAGAGAGCAGAAGAGGATACAGGAGTTGAAACAGCAGGTGTACTAACAACCATAGTTGCCAAAGATGGAGAAGACAAAGAAGAAGCAGGAAGGGCTGTGGCCAAAGCCGTCAAAGCAACAACTGTAGATACAGGAATAGTTGGAACAGATTTGGCAGGCTGTAATGACTGTGAGGGAACAGCAGGATATATCCTCTGTGGGGCATACAGAGGTGGGGGTCGAGTATCTATCAACTCTTCCACAAAAGTATAATTTTCTTCTTGGGCCAAACAAGATCTGTCAATTTGCAACCAAAACCTCCTATCTGCACATTTGACTCCTGTCTCCTGTTTTTCTTTATCATATGCTTCAGCTTTCTGAGTCAATGTCGGCATCCTGCCTTTACGTGCATCATTTTCCATCTTCAATCATCTCTGTTTAGCTGCTTTCTGCCATGTTCTGAAGGCAATCAAACATAGACTGTCTACTTCATCTCCTAAATAACTGTTCCTGTAAGAACCCAATCTTTTGTTCATCCAAAGTGCCCATCAACGGCCACTGCAAACAGGCATTGTCCCTCGTATAGTTGTGCCATAATGTAATAAACATAATAGGGGCCAAGGCTATGCTTCACATACATATCAAAATAAGGAGTGCCTTCTGGAGGCGCCGGCTGACCTTCTACAAATCGAGCATCTGTAGAACAACAGTGACAGCACAAAGAAAACAGTTTACTGATACCAGACATTCTCAAAAGAAAAGAAGTTCACTATTTATGCCTGGCAAAGCAATTGCAAATGCTTTTATTCCAAAGACTGTCCTCAGACTGTACCAAATTCAAACCAAAATGGTACCATATCCACAAAGAACCAAAACAAACTGACCTGATATAAGCAGGTCAAGCGAACTAATGCTCCACTGCTGACTCTTCAGACCAAACGGTTAGATCCAGGGGTTTTGCCGTTTAGGACTCCAGTCGGGATTACCGCTGGGCGAGGCACCGTCCTGCAGGACAGAAGGTGCAGCTGTGAGCAATCAATAATCCCCATAGAGGGATCCCTGACCCGTCAGTCTGACCCGACGATGGCCTCGACTTCACCCCCATCCACGGAAGGGGATGGGTCACTCACCCGAAGGAGTCTCTGTTCGGGTGCCTACTGAAGGAAGTGGCCTGATTAAGGTCACCCGGGTCACTCACAACCACCTCTCAGTCTTCCATACCAAATGAAGAGTCGGGAAGCCCGTCTCTACTGCCCTGCTGTTTGTGCCGCCAGTTGCTGGATTACCGGAGAGGGGGACATTGACTACCTGCCCCAGCAGCAGGCGCTGTCTCATCATCTTCTAGCGCACGGAGGCGCTTTAAAGTCAGCGTGGGCTCCCGCAACGCGGGCTCCCACAACGCGGGCTCCCGCAACGCGGGCAGCCTGTCTCTACTGCCCTGCTGTTTGTGCTGCCAGTTGCTGGATTACCAGAGAGGGGGACATTGACTACCTGTCCCAGCAGCAAGCGCTGCCTCATCATCTTCTAGCGCCCGGAGGCACTTTAAAATCAGCGCGGGCTCCCGCAGCGCGGGATTCGTGCGGGCGTGCCTGGGCCAAGGGCGGGCCCGTGAGCGCCCGTCCGCGACCGTCTGAGGCCGGGCTGGGCCTATCCCCTTGATCCATGGACATCTTGTCTTAGGAGACCTCCCCACCTGTGGTTACAAGGTAAGGGAGGTACTGGACTTCCGTGACTTTTTCCGATCTGCCCAGCGAGCGGTCAACTTGTAAAAGTGCATATCTATTACCTGATTGTATGTGATAAATACAGACTATAAACTTTGCACTACTTATTCAATGTGCCCGTCCATGTGCACGTATAAGAGACTTTAACTGGCTGTTCCATTTATTTAGTTATCCAGTTATTCATTCCTTTTGTCCTACTTCAGCTAAAGTCTCTGGCAGGAAAAATGGGGAAGAGAAAGGCTACCTCTGTTTCTTCTCAACACGCAAAAAAGGCAGTTACATAAACGCACCACATACTGATGAGTTATCTTACAGGGGCTAAGGGGGCTATTGAGAAACAGATATCTACGGTCGAGGAGTCACTGATTTCAGGTACACTAGGTGCAAATGCCATGATAAATGATGAGACACCTAGTATGGCTGGCTCCTCTACTGTGCTCCCACAAGTTATCGCCCCACAGAATGGCTGTATCGTAAATGTGTCAGATTACATCATCTTGAGCGATCAAGATTCTCTCTCACAGCCCCCACATAAGCGTCTCAAAACACCGGCAGTCACAAACAAGACTAGCAAGGCTGCTGAGAAGGTTGGGAAAAGTAGTATGGCATGTAGATCTACACCACTGAATGTACGTAAAAAGACGTCTAAAACCAAATTAAAACGTCCCCTGTCAGACACAGGAACAAGAACTATTTCCAAACCTCAGGTCAATGATTTGGGTAACAATATTACTAGTGGAAAAACTAGATTCCTTCATAAGAACCTCACTATCATCACTGGAGGAAAGAGTTGCTAAGATAGAAGTAGGCTTGGCCGATCTTTCAGCTAAACAGGGGGCAGCTACCCATCCTGATAACCGCAGTAGCCTTGAGCGCCCAGAGGATCTATGACACAATCAGAGACCAACAAATCATAATGAACCCCTTACCGTTGCACAAATTGAACAAGCTGCAGGGTTTTGCATTACTAACCAAGAGGCCATGTTTATTGGGGATAACATGGTCTCAGATTCACAAGCTAGCAGACCCAGACAGATGTTGAATAATCATAGTTCCAAACCCCAAACTATTAATTCCGGGAAAATTGATCAAACCCAGCTGGACTTACTGCCAGCTGTTACACCGTATACAGTCATTCTAACAAATGTACCAAGTTTGGGGGCACGAGATACGGAAGCGTGGGATACATTAAGAAATAAATCCTTGCATTGTCTGAGTACAAAGATAGGGCTCACTGAACAACTTTTTATGGAATTCAAGATGGCCCGTAGAGTACCCAGGCTCAGAAGAGGCCGTAAAATCCTTTCCGGAGACTGCGTGGTACTAACACTTAAGACGCCACAATTAGTGGAGAATATTATATGGAGGGCAGGCAAAAAATACAATAACAACAACTGGTATCAATATTCTCCCTCTTGGTTTTTTCTACCAACCAGCTCTCAGACAGGGGTGAGGCAACAAAATAAGAGATATTCAAGATAGATCTAATTATGTGTATAACGTGGCAGTGGGAAATCGTTTTGAACTCCTCCCTTCCCTTGACAAAATAGGTTGACTGAGCAGACTTACCATAGCTGATAATATAGTAGAAGTCCCAGTCAAACAGGGTCACGTCCTTTTGGAGCTCTCCCAAGAATCACAGGATTTAAGTAAGGTACGTGGTGAGGTTTGCTCTAGTATTCGCCTTAACGGCATGGATCCCACCATTCCTGGGAGAGACGAAGGACCTACATCTGTTAATGGTGAGAGTAATGAGTCCATTGCTCCAGATATTATATCACAGGTCAGGGCAAATAGCTCTAATAACATTGGGCACAGTGTCACTGTTCTATTTTGGAATGTCGCAGGTCTGCGATCCAAACTGGTAAATCCCCTATGACTAGACATAGCTGAGAAATGTAACATACTCTGCCTCCAAGAAACTTGGTCTTTGGATCCATTACACATAAACTGCTATAAAACTTTTCAGACGCCTGCCATTCCATTTAGACACAGATGGCCGAAAGGGGATCTTAGTATTTATATCACAAACATGCTGAATACGCAAAAGATAATATTTACTAAATCGGGAACATATTACCAAATCGTGATTTTAAACTTGGACAATCGGAATTGTTTTGTGTTAATTAATTTTTATAACAACGTTCCGAAAGAGAAAGTGGTGGATATTTTGAAGCAACTTATGAATGACCTATACGAGATACAGAATGATTGGGAGGAGGATGCTCTCATTTTCTGGGGTGGGAATTTCAACGTTGCTTTATGTTCAGCAGATT
The DNA here is from genome assembly GCF_964204655.1 of Triturus cristatus. NCBI lineage: Eukaryota > Metazoa > Chordata > Amphibia > Caudata > Salamandridae > Triturus > Triturus cristatus. The sequence continues at coordinate 956,049,020 of NC_140594.1, read as the reverse complement.
ATGATATTATTTGTGGCTTAATGGATGATGATAGCAGTCTATCTTACTTTCCCCATTCTCAATATGGGGACAAGCTAAACAGAATGATATTTGTATTTTATTTGGAGTTCGCTAACCTATTATGATCCCCTCCAATCCCCTTTACCCAGACCTTTAATGGGAGAGGTCTGAGCTCTATTATAGACTTCATAATTGTTCCTAATAGGCCTTCAAATCGTATTTTGGGCTACAAAACTCATAAGAACGCCACGAGTGACCACTTTCCCTTGAGCGTGAATATATCTATTCTTACTAAGTCATGATTTTCTCAGAGAAAAACGATACACACAGCCCAGGACATAGTCCTGGACAAACATAATGGTTGCTCTTTAAGATGGAAGAACATAGAGCCCATTGATTTCACTGAGAAAATCGTAAAGTGTCGGTATGAATCCTTTGAAGCCTGCTTAGATGAGTCAACAAAACATGATGAAATTATAGACTCCGATGCGCAGATTACGGAAACAATAAGAAATACATTAAGGGTTGAGGGTAAAAGCCATGGTAGGAATCCAGGCTGGTATAACCAAAAATGTACAAAAGCCTACTCAAATCTAAAAAACGCCCTACACAAAACTAAGAGGGATGTTAAAGAAATTAGAGCGTGTAGGAGGGACTATAAGCTTGCCCTACAACTGCGTAAAACTGCATTAAAAGATAAAGCATGGGTTGACCTACACAAGGCTACTAAAATAAGGATAGTGCAGCCTTTTGGCGGGTGGTGAAAGCTCCATTATTTGAAATCAATGACATTCCAAACATAGATACTGTCATTGAGGAAGGACTCTGGGTGGAAAATTTTTCGAGCATGTATAGACAGGTAGAGGACATAGATGGCAAGGACCACAGTGCAGAAACACAAGTGCCTATGCCAACATTAGGCTACCCTATAGCTCTAACTTTCACTCTAGAGGAGGTAGTCCTTGCAATCAATGCCAGTAAAGGTGGCAAGGCACAAGGCCCAGATGGGATTCCCATAGATCTTTTTAAGTTTAACACCGATCTATGGGGCCCACTCTTAACGCAAGACTTATCAGCTTGCTGTGCAACCGGTTTCATTACATATGGTCTGAGTCTGTAGTGGTACCTATTTAAAAAAAAAAAGGCGCTGGGCAAAATCCAGCTTGCTATTGCCCCATTTCATTGCTCGGTTCTCTTGCTAAGGTGGCAGGGCGCATTGTACTTAACAGACTGCATGAATGAGTGGAGGACAATGATGTTCTATCAGATCTGCAATTTGGATTTAGGAAAGGACTGGGCACATTAGAGCAAGGCCTAAATCTCACTCTTCTGATGGGTAAATACGCAAGATCAAGGAAGGGCCAATTATATCTGGCTTTCAGAGATCTGACGGCCGCCTTCGACTGTGTTATCCATGAGAAACTATGGAACACATTAGTAAATATGGGGGTGGATGCAGCATTAATTCAATTTCTGAGGCAGCTGTATAGCAACGCAACCACCAGAGTCCGGTATGGGCTCAATGGGGAGTGTACAGAGCCATTTAGAGTGGAGAGGGGGTTAGGCAGGGTTGCGTTCTGACTCCTTTTCTTTTCACATTATATACTAATGGATTAGAGCAGACGATTCTTGAGAAGTGTTGCGATTAACCACAGATAGCCAGCCGGCCCCTGCCTGCCCTCCTCTATGCGGATAATGCCGTGATAATGGCACGCACCCCATTGGGCCTACAACGGGCCCTTGACACCTATAATGACTACATGAAAAATCTGGGCCTAAGAGTAAATATCACCAAAACTTTTATAATGGACAGTGGGAAAGACAGTGTGAAGTGTAGTGCTATCTATATTGATAAACAAGGTAGCTAAGACCAATACATATCCCTAACTAGGATTTTTATTCAATTCAAACGAGTCTTAGAGCGAAGCCATCAAAACTAGGAACCTGCACTTTATGCGGGCAACATCAGCCTTGGTATTCTTTCCAAGAAACTAAGGAAAAGACCCCCAGCTGAATTGCTCCACATTTACAATGCAAAATGTGTTAGCACGGCTACATATGGCACCGGGATATGCAGTTACTGTGATGTAAACTCCATTCAAAAGACAGAGAACACCTTTTTAACATTTTTGTTGGCAGTTCGACACAGCACCTCGACTTATATCTGCCATTCAGAATTGGGAGTTATGTACATAGCAGATATAATTAAAGTACAACCGGTCCTCCTTTGGCATCACATCTGGTCCCCTACTAATACTGCATTTAATCGTGAGGTCCTAAGGGATTGCCTTAAACTAGATCACGCACTTGAAATCCGCTGGTTGAGATATATAAAAGATTTTATTAATGATATGGGGCAACCGCGCTATTTCGTAGACCCCCTTTCTATGGGCTCTATCTCTAGAAAACTTTTTTTTAAAGTTCTGCATGGCCCATCTGGAGGCGATTAGATGTGCTGGGGAAGCCCCACATCCAACTGTACTCTCACATCAAATGCTGCTAAGTGCCTATGACATTCAGCCTTATCTAACCAACATACCAAGCGGGTACGATAGAATAGTTTTGACCCTCCTTAGACTGAGCTCTTTCCATCATTTGGTAAGTTTCCCATCAACAAATGATTGGTCTAAAATATTGTGCCCGTGCCCATGCGATGAGGTGTCCCAGCAATCTACTTTGCACGTAGTTCTATTCTTCAAACATTGTAAATAGAAGAAGATGGATTATACCCATTTCAAAACTATGGGGCCTGAAGCAATGCCGTCCAGCTTTTATTGCACTGCAGGTCTTCGACAATTAATGTTTTATGAGAGACATAGTCTCATTTTTAAAAAGTATAATCAAGTGTAGGAAAACAATTTTAATGAGATAATATAAAATGATAGAATGCAGCATTATTTGTTTTTAGTCTTTACGTATTTTGGACCGACTAAAGAATTAATTTAATATTGTGTTTAAATGTTATATTTATATTTGTAATACTATGAATGCGTTTGTGATTGTTTCCTACAAAAATCGAATAAAGTTTGGTTTTGATTTGATTTGAGTCAGTCAGACAGTAAAGAATACAAATCAGCATCTGTTTATTCAGGTACACTCAGAGTGGAGCCCAGTCTGCCCAGTTGCTAAGAGTGCTGCAGAGGGACTAACTTCAGCAAGTATAAAGGTACATTATGTACATTTCAGAACCAATGAAGGCACGCCCACTTTGGAATTTTCCAAGCAGATGAAGCAGAATGGTGAAGTACAGAAAATAAGTTTCGATTCTGAGGCCGGGCACACACTATCTATTACTCAAGGTCGCTCTGCCCATGCCCGCCACTAGACAAGTGGGAGTAGGACTCTATCTAGAGGGAAAGGTATGTGTTAATAAAAACAGTGTATTCATTAGTGAAATAAAACTTAGCCTTGGAGAAACACAACTCAACCATTGGACATAACGAAGAATACGTTTTGATTATAACTCAAAATGGCGCCGACATAGAAAATGGCACAGCAAATACTAACATACATAGAACAATACACAAACATGATTTTTTTTATTCTAACACGCTCATCAACAAATACCTGATTGCCCACATTACGAATCCAAGGCCGATCCAGGCCACTTCCGGATTGGAGTCAACACACATATGGCTCAGTGGAGTTCTGCACCCCCGTTGCGTGTGTCATGGCAGGCTGACACAGCTTACACACACACATGTTGAAATTGTTATTATGTGTGTGGGTGGCCTGTTGCCTTTGTGCATCAGCATCCCTGTTTTTCACCTGCATTTGAGGGGCATTGAGTGGATGTTGCTCTTTGTTCTTTTTTTCTCCCAGCCCTGGAACTTGAACATGTACACTCTGGCCATTCTTTAAGCTTGCCAGTCAACATTAATGCCACAGTGTCAGACTGCGCTTAATTAAAAGTGAGAATTGGCTTAGAATATTTAGTTTTTGCAGCAGCTTGTACTCCAAATGTGTGTATTGATGCATTTTTGATGGTAAAATGATACATTGTCCAATTACACATTGATGGGAGTGTTGACCCCACCAAACACAAGATTGGCTTCACATAGCTTTGTGTATGTAACCTCCCCCAGCAATGCCTGCCTGTATGTTGCTGTGGGTATTTGGCCCCCGACACACAAAAATCTCAGACTTGCGTGTGGGGGTTTGCCCCCCACAGCCCTTATGATTATGCCATGTTGTGGGTATTTGACCCCCACAACCACCTGATTTGCCTCTACATTGTAGGGGGGTTACTTGCACAAACACCATATTGTCTCCTCATTGCTAGGGGTGTTAACCCCCCACACCCCATATTGTCTCCACTTTGCTGGGAGTTATCCCCCCAAACTCCTTATTGTCTCCACATTGCAGGGGGGTTAGCCCCTCAAACACCATATTGTCTCCACATTGCTGGTAGTGTTAGCCATCCCCCCATAGGGTATAACATGCTGGGAGTGTTAGCCATCCACCCCTCTATTGGCATTGGATTGCTGGTAATATTAGCCATCCAGCCCCTATGGGCATTAGATTGCTGGTAGTGGTAGCCATTCCGCCTACTATAGGGTAGACAATGCTGGGAGTGTTAGCCATCCACCCCTCTATGGGCATCAGATTGCTGTTAGTGTTGACCACCCCCCTATAGGGTAGACAATGCTGTTAGTGTTAGCCATCCACCCCCCATGGGCATTCGATTGCTGGTGGTGTTAGCCATCCCCATGGGCATTAGATTGCTGCTAGTGTTAGCCATCCACCCCCTGTAGGGTAGACAATGCTGGTAGTGTTAGACATCCACCCCCCTATAGGATAGATAATGCTGGTAGTGTTAGCCATCCACCCCCTATAGGGTAGCCACTGCTCGTAGTGTTCGCCATCCACCCCCCTATGGGCATTCGATTACTGGTAGTATTACCCATTCACCCCCCCATGGGCATTAGATTGCTGGTAGTTTTAGCCATCCAACCCCCTATGGGCATTAGATTGCTGGTAGTGTTAGCCACCCACCCCCCATGGGCATTAGATTGCTGTTAGTGTAAGCTATCAACCCCCATATGGGCATTCGATTGCTGGTGGTGTTAGCCATCCCAACGTGGGCATTAGATTGCTGGTAGTGTTAGCCATCCACCCCATATAGGGTGGACAATGCTGGTAGTGTTAGCCCTCCATCCCCCTAAAGGGTAGACAATGCTGGTAGTGTTAGCTATTCACCCCCCTTTATGGTAGACAATGCTGGTAGTGTTAGCCATCCACCCCCCATGGGCATTAGATTGCTGGTAGTGTTAGCTGTCCACCCCTCTATAGGCATTAGATTACTGGTAGTGTTAGCCATCCACCCCCCTATTGGCATTCGATTGCTGATGTTGTTAGCCATACACCCCCCTATAGGGTAGACAATTCTGGTAGTGTTAGCCATTCACCCCCCTTTAGGGTAGACAAAACTGGTAGTGATAGCCATCCTCCCCTTATACGGTAGACAATGCTGGTAGTGTTAGCCATCCACCCCCCCCCCCCCCATGGGCATTAGATTGCTGGTAGTGTTAGCCATCCACCCCGCTATGGGCATTATATTGTTAGTAGTGTTAACCATCCCCCCTATGGGGTAGACAATGCTGGTAGTGTTAGCCATCTACCCCCTATAGGGTAAACAATGTTGGTGGTGTTGTCCATCCAATGCTGCAAGTATTCCCACCACCACAATAGTGACTGTGGTTTCACCCAAGCTGTGGGTAATGTTGCCTTTCACGGGGTAGTGGTGTTTTTGTGTGTGGTAGGTGTCTGACTTACTATCTGTGACAACCACCTTGGTTAGAGTTCAAATTCAAAATTCAAATTCAAATGATCTTTATTCGGAATTAATACATCCATAAAAGTACATACAGATTAAAACACATAAAAACATATATAAAAATTTTAAGATTTTCAGTTGGGTTTGAGCAGCATATATAATGTAAAGTGCATAGTACATAGTAAGGATATACATAGTCTATTTAAGAACAAGATTTCCAGTTGGGTTTGAGCAGCATATATAGCGTAAAGTGCATGGTACATAATAAGGATATACATGGTCTATTAATATATGTAGTTGTAAATTCCACTTTGTCCACTTCCATAATAATCATACAGATCCAAACACACATATAATTGATTCTATATAGAATTTATATAAAAATGATAAGGTGCAATATACATTCAGTGGCCGTTATGTGTGTTCCATGCTTGCCCTAGATCTTACACAGATTTTTATAAAGCAATTTACCATGTGTATAACCTCGTCTGTTGGCAACATTTGTAGGAATCTCAATGCCAGATTAAAGTCCCTTAAGTTATGTTTACGGAAAATCGGCATTAGATATTGACGGGTATACAGCTTATAATGGCCGCAGAAGAAAAAGAAGTGCAACAAACTTTGTTTTCCACCCTCTGGACAAGGGCAATCCAGCTCTTCTAAACTTTTATTCTAGCCAAGAGGGAAGCTTAGTAAATTGACAATACTTCCTTCCCGGAACCTAAATAAAAGGCTCCGGTTCCATCTTCCAATTGGGATTGACAGGTATCTACAGGGCTTGTTTAGGTTATCATTGTCTGGATCAGTTAGTGACAGATATTTAATAACAACAGGTTTTACCAATTCAGATCTCCTTCGTTCCTCCTTATATAAATCAAACAGTGCCCGTTTTACGCCGTTCTTGTGAGAGGGGGCAATGATATTAGGGGAGCTGAACAGAAGACCATGTCCCACACTCAACAGACTGTTGTTAACTGCATTTAACCAGGGTATAAGGTGGGAACTTTCATGTAGTAAACAATCAGATATTATGCTGCGTGTTAAAGATGCAGCTGGATTGGACCATATTTTTATCTTGGTTAGAGTTGTAGTATTGGCCATACGCGTAGCGTATGGGTATGACGTGAGCGATAGGATAGATGGATGCACCTTCTCTTTCGCAGGGATCGTGTTGTGGCTTGAATCGGAACTGAAATACTCCTCTTACAGATGCTCTGCCGTGTGGGTAGTGGCGATGGATTCGGGGCATTGGAAGTACGCAACGAACTTGGTGGTCTGAATCGGGATGGGAATATGCCTCCGTATGACTTCAATCAGCGTTTATGGAGGCTTCTAGTTTGGAAAATGGAGACGGTTTTGAAGTTACGAAGTCGTTCGGTACGTAAGGGATTTTGAGCACCGTGCTTCGGTGTTTGGAAGACGACGCTTCCAGTACGAGTCGGTCAGGGGCTACAGCTCCAGACGGCTCTGGGAAGGCCTTCCTTATGGGATCGGACTCGACCACTACATGGTGTGGATTGACTGAAGGCTTCTACTAATCCAAGTGAGGGTATTCAGTGTGGAATTCCAATTTCCTTGGAGTGTGAATCAGATGCGTGCTCAGACATATTGGAGGAATGTGAGTCCCCCGAGCCTTGTATGGATAAGGACCTTATAGTCACACAGACACCCCTTGCTCAGGTCACCATTCCTGTGGTAGCTAATACAGTTCTATTTTGTAATGTTGCTGGGTTGCGCCACAAATGCACGGCAAGTGAGTGGATTGACTTCGCATCCAAGTTTCATATTCTTTGTTTACAGGAAACGTGGTCTGTGGACCCAATCCATCTCAACGGTTTTAAAACATCTCACTGTCCGGCAATTTCATCCATTTGTGGGAGACCCAAAGGGGGCTTGTGTATCTACGTGTCAAACATGTTGGCCCCCTTGAATATCTCAGTGACTGCAACCAGAGTGTTTTACCACATTATCACTCTCCAGATTACACAGCATACTACCTCGGCCATTGTAATTTTTTACAAATATGCTTGATATTAAGATGGGATATTATTACAGTCCTCCACCAATTAGGCTGTGATTTAGAGTCAGCTTTCCCCACCGAATGTAGGGATCCAATTATTTTATAGGGCGGTGATTTCAACATACGTCTTTGCCCTCAGCCATCCTTTAAGATCTGTGGTATGGCGGCTTCTGATAATAGCTAGGGGTGGGTGGAATTTGCGTAGTAACGCTACGCAAATTATCGCAAAATCTAAAAAATCTCCACGAGCACGCAGAACTTTTGTGAAGACTTGTAATTGCTTGTCCCGCCCGTTCGCGATGTGTTTTTGCATGCTCACGGGGAAATATATTGCTAACTTGCCCATGTGGCCCCTAACGGGCGTGGCCATCTTGTTTTTCAATTCTCCCGCCCGCTATGCTTATTTCCTGTTCCGGGTCACGTATTGAGTGCTCCTGCCCGTTCGCGATGAGTATTCCCTGTTCGCTAACGCATATTACTTGTTAGCGATGCTTTTTGCAAGCTCACGGGGGAAATATCACACGAACTTGCCAATGCGGTCGCAATGGGCGTGGACATCTTGTTTTTCACTCTATTGCTATGGTTCTGGGCCTGCTTTTCTATCCTCCCTCTATCTTTGCAATCCTTTGTTTCTGTACACTTTTGAAAAATCTTTTTTATTTATTATCTATTTCTCTTTTTTCCTGATTCTATATTTTGACTTTATTTCTACTTTTTGTGACTTTTTTCCCTACTTTTTCTATTATTTGCTTTATACATTTCTTTTACCTACTTTTCGAAGTCCCAGAACCATGCCCAAGGGTGTGGGCAAGTCAAAGGCAATGCATCCACGGCCGCCTGCCCTGCGGAAGGCAGCGCCCACACGGGGTGCATTATTATTTAGTGAGGTGAGGTGGACGCATTTGTTTTTTTTGTACAGTGCCACCTCCCCTTAACGCTGGCAGCAGGCGGCAGGCCTGGGTCCGGGTACGGGCTCCGGGAGCGTCAGAGGCAGTGGGGAAAGGTGCGCCGGGCAGTGTTATGCTGCTCTGGGGTCCGGCGCACCCCTAACCAACTGACGCACCGGTGGTCGATATCCTGGACCGGGAGGAGGACCTGCTGGACCTGCTATGAGGTGAGGTTCTGGGGCTTGGTGAGTAGATATTTAATATTACTACTTTGTGTTCTTTGCTCTGTTATATATAGCGAATATATTTTTTTCCCAAACAGCAAAAATACTGCTGTTTACATTGCAGTTAATTACGTTTAAAAATCTTCTGTGATTGTTATGACACAGGTGCTCGGCGCTAGTAATCTTACTCGTTTGCAACTTTGAGCTCGCTTGGCATGATTATGTAAGAGTTTACTTTAGAGAACTTAAGTTAGGTAATGGTAGAGAGACTCTAGTCCTTCCTTTGTCCTCCTGCCACTAAGAAGAGATAGTGGTGGATTGATAGGTTTAGTTACTCATTAGTAGGTAATTTTTTAGTGGTCTGCGTGACACATCCTCTGTCATGTCACGTTTGGGTTGCTGAGTGCTGTTTACCCTAGTCCTTAGTAGAAACTTTTGTATTCTGTTTAGTGAGTGGTAATAGGCTTATCACTAGCAGAACATCAGGAGCAACCAACCAACAATTTGGTGTATGCTAAAATGTATGCATGTGTCCTCCATCTATGCATTCTTGAGGACTAAAATAAATGAAAATGCAAACTTAGTGAACAATTGGCCCGTCTGGAATAGGTGGCTAGGTAAGGTGGTACTTAGGCTTAGTTAGTATTCTGGAATCAGAATGGAACACTGGATTAGTGTTATAAATAATAAGATGGACCAAGAATTCCACAATACTAGTCAAACAGATTATATAGGTCAATTTTATTGCAATTGTTGTAATCCAAAATATTTTTTTTAGCGTTTTTCAAAATATTTTATTTGTTTCACTTTCACACCAATCATCCATGTTTGTCTCTTTCTTTCTTACATCTTTCATGAACAGCACCCAGGGGCAAGAAGATAGGGTTGGAGTCTGCGTGAGCTGGTGAAGATGTCTCCCAGGGCCAGGGACCCTCCTCTACCAAGGGCTCTGCTGCTGGCCCCAGTAAGTCCTCCTGTTGTTAATATTAATAATTATACTTCCCTAACTTTTACTGCACCTTAATTTTTCCGAACTATTATTTCGATTTCCTAATTCTATTTTTTATAAAATCTTCTTCGATCTAGACAAACTGTTTCTAAATTATTGTTATCCCTGCCTCTAACTGCCTTTGCTATGACTCTGTACTACTACTATTAGTATGTCTACTCTGTAGTTAAACTTGCCCAGGTGGCCACTCTTTATGTAAAAGGTTTTAAATAAAACTCAGATTCACAAATCGCTCTAGCCACTGAGTCCAGTCCTTTGGGTTGTCCACTTCTAGTCTTCTTAATCTTGAGGCTTTTTGACAATTCCCACCAACAAAATGCAAAAACAGATATTTTACTAATTTCTGATAGGATACATAGGACATACTATTACTGTTGTAGGGATTCTGCACATACAGAACTATGCACAAGAAAACAGGACTTTGGTGATAGGAGGTTGGACCTTCCTCACACCGTCCTCACCCACAATCCCCTGACCGACTAGCTATAGTGTCTCATGAGCTCCCTGAACCCCCTAAGATACCCAATGATTAGACAACCCAGAACATAACACTGCACTCCCGACCTCTCATACCCTTTCACTCACTCACTCGTTTAAGTCCACACCAAATACCACAGAGTCTATGTAAGTTCAAAAGGTTTATTTTCAACTAACAAGCTCTGTACGTTGTTCTATAATGCAGCATAATATGAGCCAGCACCAACAGCAAAATGCATAAGATTAAAACAATAAACATTGTTACAACTACAAGTCCATAGAAGACAAAAGGGGAAATCAATCATGATGATAACTGAACAGTGGTGGAAGAACCACCCTCCCCTTGCTAGGAATATAGTTTATATAAAATTATAAATGAAGATCTTTGAGTCAATTCTGGGGGACCCCTCACCTTAGAAGAACCTAGAAGTACTGGTTACATTATAAGCTTCGCAAATCTCTGGTTTGTAGAAGGGAATCTTCCGTCTGTTATGAGAAAAATGGTGTGCGTTAGTATATTGCAAGCATTTCTCAGTTGTGCCAAAAGTGTAGCATGTTATGGCTAAGCAATACGGACTGACCACCAGAACTCCATAACAAAGTGGCTTGTTTTTGTGACCTTGTATGCAACGCTCAGATAGTAGCAGTACTATGAGCTCATGTGGGCTCAAAGGCTTCTTACACAACAAGCTGCGAGGTAACGTTCACAAAAATAAAAGACACAAAGCGAAAATGGTTGCATGGCTCGGGCTAACGTAGCAAAGACTAGAATGACCCTAGGGAACATGATATAACACTACTAGTGTCTACTGTATTCTTGTACCCGATTTGTTGTAGTGATGTATGTTATATATGCATGTATTTAACTTTTTTTTCAATGTTTCTAGTGACAAAGAATAAATCGGGGATGTGTGTATATGGTATCTAAAAAATGTGTAATGTTTCTAGGCATAATACCGAACACCACCAGTACCGGGGCCAGCGGCGATGGCGATGCGGCCACAGAGAGAGCAGGAGGAGATGCGGCAGTTGCTGGAGCTGCAGGGGGTGAGCCAGCAGCAGTGGCGGGCGGTGGTGAGTTATATTCCTTACTTATTGACATTGATTACACTCGCTGCAAGGGTGCACTGTATACTGTACTGTTGAGACTTAGTAAGTAAGACGTTGTTGTGAATGGTTGGAGAAGACACCCTTTACTTAGCATTAGCAATAGCATTAGTGGCGGGACTGTTGAGTAACCAATTTCCTCTTCTATCTGACTTCAACTCAGCTGTGAAAGTTTTATGGAGAAGACTAAAAGTCAGATCAGATAACCTTGATGGATGGGTTGAACGAAAAGGGAAAGAAGGGTGGAAGGAGGAAGGGCGTGCAAGATGCAATATTTATGACTGGCAGAGAAGAAAAGGATACGAGCTTCCCCACTTGCAGACAGTAGTAAATAAAACTAAAGTGAGTCTCGTCATGACTCAAGTATGTTTGTCTTGGGCGCAAGCAGCTGACTGAGCTGGCATGCCAGCTACAACAAGGTTACGTAATTTTGTTAAACAGGAGAGAAGAAGAAGACTGGAGTACTGTGTACTTGAGTCCATAGTGCTAGTATAATGCCTGAAACTTCCACAAATGTTAGAGGCCGAGGAAGTGGGAGGATAGATACATACCACAAATGTTATGTACTGTGCTGGCTAGCGCTACTGTGCCACTATGTGTTGAATTAATTTTGTGTTACTGTTTTGCTAAGAGTATTGGTTACAACAATAGTATTTTTTTCTTTCTTGATATAGCTACTCCTTCCAAAGCAAAACCAACAAGGAAGGAGTTGGCAGCCATGGCCCGGTGCCGGAAGCTGGAGGCCATTTGCAATGTATACCGGCGGCTGGTGGTTCTGGCAGAGGAGGCGGCAGCAGCTGCAGTCTCCTCCAATGGCCCAGGCCCCAGCAACCAGGCCCCTCCAGCGTTACGGTGCAGCCGTCTGGCAATCGCCCGCCGCCGCACTTCGGTATCTCTCACTGCCCCCCTCTGTGGATGAAATTGTCGCGCATTGAAGCGCCGCGTGGCCCACCTAGAGGAGCGGATTAAGGTCCTGGAGAGGCAAGCCTGCCGATGGGTGACCCTGTTGGATTGCCCCTTTTTATTGCTCCTTTTGGTGGGTGTGAATTGGGCATTGGGGTTTATAATCGACATGAACAATTGGTTGGACTTTTTAGTTTCGGACATTGATTGGGGTTAGGGAGAGGGGTGGGCCAGGTTTTTTGGGGGGGGATTTTTACATAGTTTATTTTTGTTAGGGGATTAAATTATATTTCTACTTTACATACGATGTTGTTAATGTTTTGTGGGTGGGGTTACAGTTTTACGTCACACTGTTTCCTTGATGCTGCAGGGCCACAGCCAGTGTTTGATTTAAATAATCGGCTGACTTTGTAAGACACAAACAGATAGATGCGGTACCCCTCACTGAGTGACTTATACTACTAGTACTGTCAGTCTCTCCTCCTAGTCTATGCATTCTGCAACTGAACTCAAGGAGTGTGTGAACTAATGAAATATTTTCCAATATTAATTATGCTTCCCCTAAACTTCTTCTCTTACCTGTACTATATGTTTAACTTAGGCACAGCAATGTCTGCATTGTGATGATGATGCTTTGGTTTGTTTCCCAATATGCCATGGTTGTGGTGGTAGTAGTAGACACTGGCAGTAGCATTTGCAAAAAAAGAAAATGAGACAGTCAGTTGCCTGAGAGAAACTGTGGGAGGAGTAGTAGAACGAAGTACAGTACAAAAATTACTGCCAAACAATAATATGCCAAAATAAAATAAAACATAATGGTAGCGGGATAGCCTAGTACAACAACTTAGAAACTGTAGTTGTGTCGAGTCACTCGACTAGGCCTACACTCGACACAAGCGTAACCTTTAGTGCTGTGTAGGAGGATGACAAATCCAATCGATGCCGCAATTCATGATGATGGATTAGGTCCCTTTTGAAAAAAGAAAATTACCTTGCAAATATACTGATCATGGGTGGGCAAGCAGAAGAAGATACTCACCCTGCCTTGAAATTGAATTAGTGTTGCTTTTGCCACATCAACCCCAGCAAGCGTGTGGTTAACTATTGGTGTACATTTAATTTAGTCACACCTCAATAAATCACACAGCCCTGGGGAAGAGGGTTAGGGTTTAATGAATGGTTGGGAAGGGGGTTTTGAAAAAGGTCTGACAAAGAAAAACAGTACGCATGGACAAACAACAAAACACAATCTTGGCAGACAACCATATCCATAAATCTGTTAAGGGAGTAAAAGGAAATGCATGCATGATGATGATAACTTTATGGTTATTGAGAAGTAGTACTTACTAACTACTACTAGACAATTAGATAGTACATGACGGCAGTATATTATGAAATTTGCCTTGCCTGTCTGCCCTCAGAGAGACCCGAATTACATACAGTTTCTGTTCTGTTGTACCAGGCTTACTTTTGAAGATAATAAAGGAAATTCTAAAATAGCTGTAGGGATGAATTATTATAAGCAGAGAGCAAACATAATAATAGCAACAACACACATTAGTAATGAATGAAGACAAAAAATGAATCAAATTATTTAAAAGATAATGAAAGTTGATACTGTTACTCTATGTTATCCTGGTCAAAATGGGGAGTTGCATCTCGGCATTCCTCTTGGTCCTCCCTTCCATGGACGCTCCGTCCATCAATCTTGGGTGACGCCACTGCCTGCCTGGCAGATGTAGATTCATTGGTAAGGTAAGTGTGAGTTGTTTTTACCAGTATAGTACAGGGTAAGGGCTGGCCTGTAATTGTAGATGGAAAAACAAAAGGGATATTGATAAATCAAGTAGAAATAAAATGCATAAATTACGGTGGAGTAAAACAGGAACACTTTCAGAGGCGACATGGATACATCATGTCTAATCGAGTTTGTTTCCAGCATTAACCTACAACAACAACAGGTCAGAGCAGGCCCATGGCACCCTTGAACCATCCTCCATTTAGCGTACATTTTTTGACAGAGTAAGACAAAGCACATACACAGCAACATAGCATTTTACAAATTAAGTGACTCAATCAATGCACCGCTGTCAGTCATACCACTACACTCAACTCCACCACTACAGAGACATGTAGGTCTGCAGTGGTTGTTGTTGACTTGTTTACCTTTTTTAAGCCACTCATGAAACGCCCTGACTTATTCCATCAATCATCTCTGATCCTACTGGGTGACTGCGAAGATATTATGTCACTGTGGTCATCATCATGGTGTTGTCCAACTCAGTGTGCAGTGTACATATTGAGTCCCATTTCCATATTCAAAATGCAATGGATCAGCCTGCAGTAGAAGTACAAATTTGTTATTAAAAAACAAGAAGGGAACCATTGCCTTGAGTTTCTTTTAGTGTGTAGATTAGATAATAGTACACAATGAATTAACTTCATGAACAACAAACAACAACAACACAAATCACTCAGTCAGCGTCCAATGCATGGCATCATTCATTACCTGTTCCTTCTCATCTTCAGTTAATGGGCAGTCTCTCTCGGCTCGGAAAGTAGCATAGCTTATGGTAGTTATCATCATGTTCCACTTCTTTTGGAGGGACTCAACAAGGGAATTTTCTTTTTTCTTCTATTATGCTACATCCAATCATCATCTGGCTTGAGGGCAATGGATTTAGGGCAATTCAGGAGGATGGAGGAGCAGGACTTGAAGGGGTGGACTGAAATGCAGACAGCTGAAACTCAGATGGCAATAAAAAGACTAGAAGGCAGTGGTGATGGATTTGTTGTGATTCAAAGTTTTGAACCAGAAAGACAGACACACAAATAAAAGTAAATAAGGGAGACAGTTAGAAGTGCAAGCCTAATTGTCAGGCAAGTATAGCTTGTCCTCAAACTCTGGGGGTTCAACCAGATGTAGGTAATCATCATCTAACACACTACTTCCGTCACCTAAGACGCTGTGCTCATCTTCCTCTATTGATTCATATATTGTGTAATTCGGTGGTATAAAGTGCTGATTCATTTTGATCATGGTTAACCTCTCCACGTTTTGGGGCAAGAGACTGGTCCTTCTCACTGTTACAATGGAACCAGCAGCACTGAAAACACATTCAGAAGAGACACTTGCGACAGGGCAAGCCAGATAGTTTTTCGCCAGCCTGATGAGCACTGGCCATTGGCCCCTTTTCCCATACCAATACCGCAATGGGTTTTGATCAATGTACACCTCTGTTGTGTCATTCAGATAGGCCTGGACCATCCCCTCAATGTTCAGGGGTGCTACACTTTGTTCGGCCTCTTTTGGCTTTGCATCAGCACTGGACCTACCAAGTCCTTGCTGTAAATACCAATCCTTTAGCGATTTTATTGGGGCTGATGATCCGGTTCTTGCTGTTGTCGATAGTGTTGATGACTGTTCTGAGCCAAACGCACTGCCCCCAGGCTCTGAAGTTGAACTTGACGCCGGATGCCCTGCTGCCGTACTTGTTGTGGGTTTATGTAGCTGGCTTTTAATTACCAACCGTTCATTTTCCAAATTACTGACTGCCTTAGCTATCCAAGTTTTGTACCGGCCAACATCCACTTCTGAAAAAGGAATTAATGTCTTGCTGTTCAGTGCCGATTTGGACCGTGGAGCCAGAATTGTGGCACAAATGTAATGTTCTTGTGACAAAATCTTAGTTTGCACCCTTGTATTGTCAGCTAAGCGACGGGATAAGCTCTCTATCAACTCATATGCTTCTTTTTTCCTCTACACCTTTGTACGCTTCAGACATCTCCTTCAGCTGTTGCTCTAGCATGTGCAACAATTGGATAGCTTGGCCCATAGTACAGTCCTCCTTGCCGACTTCACGTGTGAAGACCTCAAAAGGAAGAAGCATCTCTGTCAAGCATTTAACTAGGCACCATTGGTCCATCTGAAGGTTCATGCCTTTCACAGTAGCATCTCCTCTTCGCATGACATATTCATTGATTGGTCTGTATTGCTCAAACAGACGGTCAAGAATGTAATAAGTTGAATTCCAACGTGTTGCCACCTCCTGGATGAGTGCTTTGACTGGCATTCTATAGTCACGTCGAATGATCCTCAGCTGCTTCCAAGCTTTAAAAGAATGGCTGAAATTAGTGCATATTCTTCGGCAGGTGGTCAGTAAGTTGCTGACTAAGACTTCTTTTTTCAGAAAGTCTTGAATTATAATGTTAATGCAGTGCACCAAACACCTGACCCTGAAATAGCAAACAAGCTCCAAGGCCTTAAGTACATTACTGCCATTATCTGTGGCAACAAAATCAATCTTAAGCCCTCTTGGGCGCAGCTATTCAAAGACCTTGCTGTGAAACTCTTCCAAAATGTTTACAGCAGTATGACATTTCTCCATGGCAAACATGGCTACAGTTCCATGTTTCCGAGTAGCATTAAAAATCTCAGCTGTGTCAACAGCACCTACTTCAGATAGCTTTTCTCTAATCCCCACAAAAGAGACCCAGTGTGCAGTGATGCACATGTAATCAGTGGCTTGGTCCACATGTCTATTGTCAGGTGGATATTGTGAACAGCACTCTGCTGCAAAGCTTGTCCAACCTCTTCCAGCACATCGGGATGTAGTGCTGGAACAGCAACTTTGGCAAAATAAGACAGCTGGCAACCTTCTATTTAGGGCAGATGGCTGACACAAATTGAATGAAACCCACCCCTTCCAAAAATGAAAAAGGGAGAAGGTCCAGCGCTAACATTTTAGCCAGCTTCGCATTGTACATTCGTGCCGTTGGGTGGTTGCTTTGGTACTGCCCTTCCAACCTAAGCATGCTCTCAATGGTAGGCTGGATTATTTTCCTTTGTGGTGTTGCTGTCTTCTTGAACCCAGTTAGGCTCAACGGCAATGCACTTTTTCTCATTGCAGTACTCGATTGCCTTGGTGTCTCAGTCTGACTCTGAGTATGACTCTTCTCACTACTGTGCCACTGAGATGTTGCTGAGGATGTGGGCGGTGCCACTACACTGCTGGGAACATGGCTAGAAATGTCTCCCTCTTGTTCACCTTCCACTGCGATCATATCTTCCCCTAATTCTTCATCCCCAACAACAGCAATGGGTTCAGTTTAACTTTTTTCTAAGTGAAGTAGGTGAGGCTCCCACTGGATACTGTAGTGTATTTTGAGCTGACTTGTTTGGCCTCCAGTACCATAGTTTGTACCAAGCTTACCCTGCCTAACAGCCTGTTGATAAATTGAGCATATAGCAATGTTCTCCTCCTTACTGCTAACCGAAAAGAAGTCCCAAACTGGGGAGGAGAACTTTATCGCGCTGCTGGATGTGACACTTTCCATACCAGATGAACTGGAGGATGTGCCTGGAATTTGACTCTGTGCAGTTACACTACCACTACATACTGAGGTGGTTGTTGAGCTGGATGTAGGTCCTTGCTGGACCTTTACAAATGCAAATATGTAAGCTGGAGGTCGTGTTGGTGTTACCTGTGTTGGTGGTATCCGTGCTACATCCCTCGCAGCGATTTTGGATAGGGTAATAATGTTGGTCTCCATCTCCTCTGGGCCGGGAGTGATGTTCGTGATGACTGGCTCGACATCATCATCCCCCTCTTGTACATCTACCTCCATAACTCTAAGGCTTTCTGAAACCTTCCTTTTCACTAGCTTTGTCTTGTGGCATGCATCATGCTCAGACTGAGCTGGTGGCTTCCAAGTGGCATCTCGATCATCAGAAGCGGGGCTTGAAGAAGGAGATGATGGACTAACCCTCCTTTTCCTTGCTGGGGGTCTGGAAGACAATTGATCTTCTGAAACAGTGGCTTGCTCCTCTTTGTCTGCAGGAAGCTCAATTTCCTGAAATGCCCCTACTTCAGGAGGAACAACTACTATTGTGGGCTGTTGTTGCGGCTGTTGTTGTGGCTGTTCTTGCGTCTGTTCTAGCTGCTGTTCTTGTGGCTGTGGCTCTTCTTGTGGCTGTGGCTGCTCTTGGGGCTGCAGCTTTTCTTACAGTTGTCGCTGTTCTTGCTGCTGCGGCTGTTCTTGCGGCTGTGGCTGTTCTTGCGACTGCGCCTGCTGCTGCCCAGTTATCTGCTGAATTTCCGCCTGTGTTCATAGTGTACTACTTTGTGATAATGACATTTCACCATCACTGTACATTAGTAGACTGGCTACCTCTGTGACACTGATGGGCTCGGGCCTAGGTTGGTGGGGCTGGCCCGCTGATGCGGAGGTGCTGCTCCCAGCTTGGTCCCTGGACAACGCTGCTGCAGGCGTAATTTTTTGTTTCCCAAAAAACTTCTGGGGTGGCACACCAGTCTTGGTAAGTGCCACTTCCTTTTTCTATTCCTTCTTCTCACTGACAACTTTCTTGGTACTGGAGGACCTGTTACCTTTCTTTGGGGCTAGCTTCTTCAGATGTCAGGAGGACGCAGGTGCACAAGTTGCAGAGATGTCTGTGGTCACACGTGGACGTGACATGGTGCGCAGCAGGACTTCTGTCTGGTAGTACAATGGGTGATGATGACACCTCCTCCTCTGTCTTTTTGTGCACCTAAAAGCAAAGAAGCCACAAGAAGAACATCAGTGAAATGTTGCATTTATTGTTGTGGTTCAATTACTACTAGTACAAACAAACAAATAAAAAATATAACTTAGTGTAACCATTTGTGAGACTTTGTCAACAAAGGCTTTCATGGTATACTGTGTACACTCTCAGGAAGGATAGGAAAGAAGAAGAACAACAAAAATACAAATGTAATGGAAGTGGACCCTGTTTGGCATTAAATTATTTGCTCATCACATCATTAAGGGAGCTGCTGCTGGCAAAGGGGATGGATGGAAGCGGTAAGCCAAGAGGAAAACCATGCAGGCTTATATGGCAAAAGAAGCACACTTATATAACTCTCACCAGAAATGGCCACCAGCCACATGGAAACTCAAATCACAAGCAACAAGCAGGAGGCCTGGAAAACAATAACTGAATAGCCAGGCAAAGGATGCATGCTAAACCACACTGCTTTGCCTTTAATGCAATAAAATGCAAAAACGAAAATCCACAGGGCTAAACAAGGTCTGCAAGGTACACAACAACACACCACACATAACAAAGGCATTTATTTAACACACACCCAAAAAGAACAGAATTACCCGCAAAAATATACATTTTGCAATTCAATCCAATACCATCCATGCCCTAAATGATGTTTAAATTCAACAGAACACACAGAAACAGTTTCAAGCACCCGTGACTACCTCTAAGCCTACTGGATGAAAGGCATGTTGGCAGACTAGGCCACAAGCTTGCAGGGCTATGGCAAAAGCACACTACCGGGCTTCGAAATGGCCACCAGCCACATGGCCAGGCCCACACAACTACAAGAAACTGAAGACAGACAATGCAGGCCTATTGCAAAAAGCACACTGCCTGGCTTCAAAATGTCCGCAAGCCTCATGGCCAGGCCCACAACAACAAAAAGCCTAGGCCACAAAGGAAACATATGCAGGCCTATATGGCAAAAGCAGCACACGTATAATTCCCACCAGAAATGGCCACCAACCACATGGATACTCACAAATCACAAGCTTAAAGCAGGAGGGCTGGAAAACAACGTACTGACAAAAAGCCTATAATAGCCAGGCAAATGATGCATGCTAAACCACACTGACTTGCCTTTAATGCAATAAAATGCAAAAACGAAAATCCACAGGGCTAAATAAGGTCTGCAAAGGGGCCCAACATCACACCACACACAACAAAGGCATTTATTTAACACACACCCAAAACCGAAACACCCCCAAAAATACACATTTTGCAATTCAATCCAATGCCATCCATGCCCTAAATGATGTTTGAAATAAATTCAACACACACCAAAGGAACAGTTGCTTCATCATGCACCCACCCATGACTAGCTCTGGGGCTTACCCACAACAATTAAAACAAAAATAATGATAAGTACCACAATTGTAATTGCAGCAACTGCAATGCCCCAATCAAACAAACAACAACACCAACTTACTTCTCAAATCCAAAAGTCCTCAAATTCAATGATAATATGCAGCAGACACAAAGAGTGATCCTTTCAGCTCCAAATCCCAATGAAAAATTACCAAGGGGGGGGACAAAGCACTGGGAGGAGCCTGCTAGACAGGAACAGGAAGTTGGAGGCTCTGTGGCACTTCCTCCCAAAGGAGTCCTTGCACAAAAAAGGACAGCCAAATGTCAATCTGAGGAGTTTTTTTATCCAAATCATCATTTACAGAGGGTTTTATGCTGCTCGAGATATTATTCTTCCCCAGATTGAAAATTTTGAGTGTTCGGGGTCGCAAGCGTCACCAAACCTCGGCCGGATGTCGCGTCCAAATGACGTGTTTGCGATCACACGCTCTCTCTCGCGGTGTTGATGCCTGGATGGCGCGGTGAAAGACGTGTTCGTGATCGCACACTCTCGCGGTGTCCGATGGCACTCTGCTACGCCGAGGATCGTGGAAATTTCGACATTTCCGCGTTCTCCGCGGAACACGAAAATGCTTAAATTTCGCAAATTCCGCGAGCAGAGCTGAATTTACCACCCAGGCCACATAATAGGGATATTGCTCATTTTGTCTACTCAGAGTGTGGGGATCAGGTAAACGCTCTACTCTTCAAGCATTATTGCTGTTTCTGCAAAGAACTCACCAGAACCCAGTTTTAGTCATATGTACTTATAATTGTCAGTGTTATGCAGAGATGGCTTTAGAATTTGATATCTACGATACTGCAATCAGTGATCACTTTCCTCAAAGTGTTGCTCTAAATATAAACCTTCTCACACAATGGGGGATATAAATAGAGTTTCTACAGTGGAGAACATTGATATCTCCAGTCGCAATGGGCACGCTTTGAGATGGTCCTTGGTGAATCCATCCACCTTTTTAGAAAAAAAAAAATCTAAACCGAGGTTGGCCTCTGACACATGTTTAAGTGAGACTACAGAGGCCCACAACTTTATTATGGCCTTTGATTTGATAAGAAAAGGAATTATAGAAGGACTTACGACTACTCGGAACAGAGAAGGGTTTGGGCACTGTGGCTGGTTTGATTCCTCCTGCACAAAAGCCCTCAGTAACTTGAAATTAGCACTAGCCAAACAACCTAAGATTATTCAGGAGGTCCTGGAGTGTAGACGCACATATAAACTTGCCATTAAACAACAGAAAACAAGTCGAAAGGAAGAGTCTTGGAACCAACTACTTGAGGCTAGCTTGACAAATGATAACATCACTTTCTGGCACATTATTAATTCTCCTTTTTTTTAATACTTCTGATACACCCTGAGTAGAGACTGCCATCACCGAGGCCGACTGGCTAACTCACTTTACTAATCTGTATTCATCTCAGGAAGCTGCCGCTATTCCCCTTCCCACTGTAGCCTTTATGAGCGTTCCCGCTACTGTTTTGTTCCCAACTGACCGGAATTATTCTGACTTTTCTTTAGAGAAAGTAGTTCTGGCCCTGAAGGCAAGAAAAGGTGGGAAAGCCCTGGGCCCTGAAAGGATCCCAACGGATTTGTTTAAATCTAACATTAATCTCTGGGGCCCAATTTTAACCTTGCTCTTTAGAGCATGTCAGAATGAAGGATTTCTGTCCACTTGGCCTGAGTCTCTCATCGTTCCTATATTTAAGAAGGGAGATCGTAATAGCCCAGCACAATACAGACCTATTTCTCTTCTGGATTCTCTAGTTAAGGTGGCTGGATGTATCCTTCTAGGCCAACTGCAAGACTGGGCAGATTCCAACAATATTATTTCGGATTTGCAGTATGGATTTAGGCCATGTTTGGGGACCACAGAACTGGCCATTAATATGAGTTTACTTATTGGGAAATACGTGCACATCAAAGGAGGTAGTTTGTTTTTAGTATTTGTAGCTTTAACTTCTGCCTTTTATTTTGTGGTACATGACAAACTATGATCAATCATGGTTAATATGGGGCATTAAACATTCAAATTGATGACTATCTATAAGGCCAAATGCAGACCTACTGCCACTTACGGGTCTGAGCTTTGGGGATATGCAAATGCTGATTTACTTCAACTAGCAGAGTATGCAGTCCTAAGGAATCTCCTTGCTCTTTTAAAAAGCAGTTCAACCTTTATCTGCCACTCTTAACTAGTTGTTCCCCACTTAGCAGACGTGATCAAGATCCAGCCAGTTTTACTCTAGCAGAAAATCTGGTCCTCTGATCACACTATGCTTAATCGATCTATCATTGAAGACTGTCTTAGATCTACATCTGCTTTTAAAATCCCCAGGCTCAAATTTGTGCAACATTTTCTGGTAGACATTGGCCACCCTGAGTTTTTTATCCATCCTGAGCTCTTGATTACCATCCAAAGAAAAGCACTACAATTAAAATGCTTATCACTACTTGAGGAATCAAAGGTATCCACAGAGATTATGAAATCCTCTGTTTTGAAGAACCAGATGATTTTGACTAGCCCTAATATGCAATTATTTTTAGTTAACGTGGACAGTACACATCACAGATTCATGCTGACCCAGTTTCGGCTGGACATTTTCCATCATCTAACCAGCTTTTTCACTATAATTAACTGGTTGCCTGATCTTGAGAAATGTCTATGCGACACCATCTCCACACAGAGTACCATGCACATTGTCTTCTTTTGTAAATAATATTCTGTCCTGGGAAAACACTTTATTAAACCTTTGTTATTACAACTAGGTTTTGCACAAGGTCGACCAGTTTTTATATATTTGCAATCGCTCCTGAACTTGTACATATGTGCTGTATTGTCTCGGTTTTTATTGGCTGTTATAAATTGTAGGAAGCAGCTGTATAAACATTTTTTATTATCCGGGGAGGCTTGTTTCTATCCATGTTTGTTTTTAGATTGTGTATTTATCTTTTTTAACCAATTTTATTGTGTAGCTTTTATGATTCACCGTGTGAATTCAAATGAAGCTTATTTTGACTTGAAAAAATATATATATGCTTTTTGAATGTAGTATTGTTTTTAAACTTTGGAATGAGGTTTGGGATGTTATAAAAATTCTTCACTTATCAGATAAACTTTCATATAAAATGCTGATTTGTAAATCAGTATTCCTCTCAACAAACTGTCAGATTTAGATAACACGCTCTTTAACTTCTTAATATCTGCTGCTCTAAGATCAATCACTACCATTTGGAAAGATGCTTCATTATTATCAGTACATGCATGGTGAGTCATACATACTTTTTAACAGAAAGGGAGCTGATTTGACTATGTTGGGTGTTGTTCATTATTTATCCACTTACCAATCGTTTTGGAAACCAATTGATAATTACATAGCATTATACTATTAATTGTTTTATATTAAGTACAGTTTGTTAGATTTTAATATGTGGCTGTGTAGTTCTTGAGCCCCCTTTTTATTTTTCAATTTTAGTTCTTATTACACTACAATTCTCATTGTATAGTTTCTGTTTTACCAAAATGTAATATTGACAGTTTAATGTACGTCCTCTATATTTGGTATATCGCCTTATTAAAAACTCAATAAAATATTTTTAACAAAAAAACCGAGAACATTTAAGGTGCATACAAATGGTGGGCGTCTTTTATTTTTTATCTTTATGGGGCCTCTTCAGATATAATGTTTAACAATAATACTGTTTATCAAAAGCAAGTTGGTTGAGCAGAGAAGACAGTGGAACACCCAGGAATGATCAGTATCGCATTCAAGTCAAGCAACAAGTCAATGAGGTATGGCAATAAGAACAAGTAAAAATGGCAATAAGCAGGATTAGATCGAATGGTGCGCCAGGCCCCAACAGAATCCCAAATTCAATCTTTAAAACAAAGCTTGATATTTGGTCAGAGATCTTAACAACTTTGTTTAATGACGTTATTAAAACTAAAATGGTCATCGAGTCATGGCAGGGAAGCATAATACAGCTGATTTACAAACGTGGCCCACAAGACAATCAAGCAAATTATAGGCTGATCGCCCTAGCAGATGTTGAGGAAAAAATCTTCTCAAGCTGTCTGCTGAATGACCTGAAAGAATGGGTCACAAAAGAAGATCTTATCCCAACATTCCAAACTGGCTTTTCGAAGGGGCGAGTCAACGTCCACAAACTTGACCTTACTGACTTTATTGGCCGAAAGAGCAAAGTATAGAAAGCAAAAGCTATATATTTGTTTCATCGAACTTAAGGCCGTTTTTAATTCCGTCTCCCGTAATTTAATATGGCCTAAGCTACCTGAATGCGGCATCCCAAATCAACTGCTCGACATGATCAAACTGCTACATACTAATACGTGGGTCCAGGTTAAAGTTGGAGACGGTAGATGTACAACTCGCCGATTTGAAACTAAAAGTGGTCTTAAACAGGGTTGCGTCCGGACACCATGCCTTTTTAATCTTTTTATGGCCGACTTACCGTTATATCTTAACAATGTAATTGCCCACTCACCTACCTTCTCAGGACAAGATATCAAATATTTACAGTATGCAGATGATACATTCTGTTAAGTCACACTGCTATAGGTCTAAGAAGGTTCTTCAATAACTATATATTAGGGGTGGGAGGAATTAGCGAAAGTGCCTTTCGCAAAATATCGTGAAACGGCACAAAATCTCTGCGATCTCGCGATATTTCGCGTGATCGCGGAGATTAGTGCTTCCGGTTGGGGTTTAATTATTTTTGTGACAGGAGCATCGTGCCAGAATGAATCCTGCCCTGCATATTTACCCAAGAAGATGCCCCCGTTTTGTGCAATACCTCTACTCAACTTGAGTACTTTCTACTGGCTAATCAGTAAGTGCTACCTCGTTGAGTAAATGTATAGTGCTTTTCCTACACTACAGCTGCGTAAAGAGCCAGAAGAGTTGTCTCCAGTCACAGTGGCAATGTGTGTCGGTAACGTTGCCACGGCGCCGACGGCCCTGGGGTCCCTCGAGTCAGCTGTCCATCATAGGGGGGAAAGGGCGGGAAGACGTTGCCCACCGCTGGTGTGTGTGGCGGGGCTTCCTTGCAGTTCACATGCCGCTTGTTTAAAGGGCCAGAGACCGATCAGAGCAGCAGACGAGGAGACAGAACCTCCTGGTGTCAGGAGCTACACGGGGATTGCGCTCGAGAAAGTCATGGGTGCACAGAGCTCCATCAAAGATCACAGCTAATTTTTGACGGTAGATATGGGGAGAAAAGCACACCTGCCCAGCCTCGACCTAGCTCCCGAATGTTTTGTGCTGATTAATGCGTTACTGAATTTGAGCTTCAACTCGGGCTCCTGCTTTATTTATATCTGTAAGTGCTTCCTGTTGAGGTTTAATTTTTGTGACAGTAAAGAACTCAAGGCGACAATTTCCGTTCCCTCGCGGATCGCGGAAATTTCGACAAATGTCGAAAATGTCGAACTGCCGCAATTTCCGCGAGCGGAACGGAAATTGTCGCCCACCCCTACTATATATCGGCTAATGGTTTACAAATAAATACCAAGAAGACAAAAATAATGATGATTGGTGGTACAAAATCAGGCAAGAGAGAATGGAAGAATAATTGGTTAAATATTGAAACTGTGAAATTCTATAAATATTTGAGTATTACATTTGATGACAAATTGTCTAAAGCTATAGCCTTGTTCTTTGCTTTTAGAAAGTTGAGAGATACGTTGGCATGGCCAAACCATGAGCATTTACTTAAGGTCATGAAAGCAAAGCTGATTCCCTCTTTGGCTTATGGTTAAATGATTTTTTGAGGTAAAGATGTGAAAACCCTTGATAACCTACAAATAAAAAATTTTAAATCTGTTTTTAGGGTTCCAAGGTATATCGGGCATGCCAAAGTCAGATTGGAATTTGGTCTGAAAAGACAAACTCTGATAAGACAATCTGCCTTTTTAAAATAGTTATATTATTTTTTCTGTTCAGACCAGGGCACTCTTGCGAACCATTGATGGCAGGAGACAATGAGGTATGAGCATGCCAAGGGCTGGAGAGTCTATTTATTGGAGAGTTTAAATAATTTTAAGTCTCCTCCCTTTGAAGATGTAGTCAGGAGCAAAGTGGTGTATAACAGACAATAAATTGATCAGATACATTTCTATTGACTCTTTTAGACAAGGATGAGCTCGCTAAAAAGAGTCACTCCTGGTAAGTTATTAACTCATTCAAATGTAGTCAACTTCTGAGTACTGTGGGAGCCATTATGAATTTTGCAACAAGATTGGGTCGCTGGTCACCGCACGAAATTACCCAATTATATAGTTCAGTTTGCTGCTCAAAGACCCTCTATGGAAGCGAGGTTTGGGGCTTTCGTGACATGAGGGACATTCAAAAAGAAGAAGATACATTTCTAAAAAGGCTTCTGCAGGTCCCCGCAAGCATCTCCTCGTATGTTGCCCATGAGGAATTGGGCATAGACTATCTTACTGATCAGGCTGCCTCCAACCCAATTTCTTGTTGGGTAAAAACATTGGACTAACCCTGAGGCAACCCTGAGCAGATTAATCATACAGGACTGCATGAAAGGGGACAAGTGGTTTAGAATACCGTGGTTAAGATATGTAAGGGATGCCTTGACTAGGCTGGGTCATGAAAAGTTTTTTAATGACCCAAGCACGCTGGCTAATAGAGATAAGGGCAGCATAAAGAAAGTCTGTAGGAAGTACATGGCTAGGAACAGAGAGGCAACAGAAGGGCCTAAAAGTACAGTGAGATCGTACCAGCTCATTAAAAGTAAGCCGGGCATGGAATTCTATTTGGCTAGCATGTACAACAGACATGATAGATTTTTAATGTCTAGATTTAGATTAGACTTGCTGCATCATATTCTGGCTGTTCCAGCAGGCTTTGTACATGACGTAAGCTCAAAAGGGTGCTGCGGCTGCGATCTTAGAGCTCCGCAAGACACCCTGCATTTTGTCTTACTGTGTCCCTATTTTGCTTACCCACGTTCATTGTTTTTAAAAACAATACTTAAACGTGCTAATATTGAACAGGCTAAAGTGGCCCTTTTATTTCTCAAGCTTGCCGTTGACCCCTTCACACTGTTCAGCATGGTGCATTTCTTGCGTCTGGCAGTTAAACTGAGAAAAACCAGGGGAGAGGAGTAATGGGGTCCACCACATCAAAAATGAGCAGTAACAAAAGAAATAATACCCAGAAAGGAATAGAGCTCAAGTGTACAGCTCTCCCGCATAAGGACGACATCGATTGTTAGCTTTTAAGATCCTTGTTTTAATATGAATTATTTATTAATGTATGGAATAATGTGTTTTTGAAGGCCCGATTGTATACTATGTATCTTTTATGGCTATTTTTTAATATCCGAATAAAGATTATTTGACTTGACTTGAACTCATTCAATAAATTAGAACTACAATCGTATCTCACAAACCATTGAAAATCATCTTTAAGGGACAGATTTATGTTGTTACGATTTGGGAGATATCCCACAAAGATGGAATCCCTACATGGGAACTAAATTGGCCAACAAACAGCTGTAGGTTATGTGGTTTTTATAATGAATCTTTTAAGCATATTGTAACTACTTGTCCTCAGCTGTTAAGAGAGAGGAAAGCTCTATTAAAATCCATCTTTAACCCCTTCGCTGCTAGGCCTTTTCCCCTCCTGTGCTAAGCCTTTTTTGGGCTATTTGGGGTAGTGCGCGCTTAGGCCCCTGTAACTTTTTGACCACATTAGGTATCCACGCCAAATTTGCGTCCTTTTCTTCCAACATCTTGGGGATTCTAAAGGTACCAAGGGTTTGTGGATTCTCCTAGAGGGTTCCCAGAAATTAGTCAAAATACAGCAAAATTTAGTTTTTTTTGTGAAAAATGGGAAAAACGGGCTGCAAATGAAAGCTTCTGGGTTTTTCTCTGCAAATGGTATCAAAAAAGGGTTTGTGGGGCTGAAATCACAATTTCTCCAGCTTTTAGGGAATGACAGAATTTTGTTAGAAAACCAACATTTTTTACACAGTTTTGGCATTTTTCTGGGACACACCCTATTTTTGCTATTTTTTGTGCTTTCAACCTCCTTCCAGTTAATGGTAGAAATGGGTACAAAAACAATAATGGATCCTGGAAAGCTATACATTTTTGAAAAGTAGACAAAATTCTGAATTCAGCAAGGGGTCATTTGTGTAGATCCATCAAGGTTTCTTTATAGAAACTTACAGGTAAATATAGGAAAAATTAAAAATTTGTTGAAAAAAGCAGCCTTTTGAGTCAACATTTTCACCTGTAACTTCTTCGAATTATGACATCTCTTTGAAAGCAATGTACCGTTACATCCGGTGGACCTTCCTGGTTGTGGGGACATATAGGACTTGTAGGTTCACCAAGAGCCCAACGAACCCAGAGTAGAAAACTGAGCAGCATTTTGTAATGTTTTTTTTTTTGTTCCGGGTATATAGCAATTATTGTGGGAAAATGTATACATGGAAAAATCGGTATGAAAGACACCTATGTATTTCTGAAATGGGAACAAATTACAGAGTTTAGAAACAGTGCATATTTGCACATTTTCGAAATTGGGAATACTCATATTTGCATGACAATTATTGGTAATTTTTCAAAATGACTTTTTTTTTACACAATGTCTTTCATTTGGAAGGGAGAAATGCATCAAAAATCAATAGGTAATAACAGTTGCTTTACAAATCTGAACTACCCTAAGTCTCCCGATAAAAATGGTACCTCACTTGTGTGGGTAGGCATAGTGCCCACGACAGGAAGTGGCTCAAAACCTAAGGTGAACGCACCACATTTTCACACTGAAAATTTACACTTTTTTTGCGAAGAGTCTAGCTGTAGTTTTTGAACCCTAGCCCTGCCGGCACCTAGAGAAACCTAGCAAACCTATACATTTTTGAAAACTAGACACCCAGGGGAATCCAGGATGGGGTGACTTGACTGCCTCCCACCATGGTCTGTTACCCAGAATCCCTTGCAAACTTAAAAAATTGACAAAAAGAACACATTTTCCCCACATTTCTGTGATGGAAAGTTCTGGAATCTGCGTGGATCCACAAATTTCCACCCACCCCGCTTTCCCCAAAGTCCTACGAGAAAAATGGTACCTCACTTGTGCGGGTCGGCCTAGTGCCCGCGACAGGAAACGGCGCAAAACGCAACGTGGTTTTGCAGTGAAAAATGACCCTTTTTTTGGCAAAGTGACTAGCTGTAGATTTTGAACCCTAGCTCTGCCGGCACCTAGGGAAACCTAGCAAACCTATACATTTTTGAAAACTAGACACGCAGGGGAATCCAGGATGGGGTGACTTGACTGCCTCCCACTATGGTCTGTTACCCAGAATCCCTTGCAAACGTAAACAATTTACAAAAAAACCCACATTTTCCCCACATTTCTGTGATGGAAAGTTCTGGAATCTGCGTGGATCCACAAATTTCCACCCACCCCGCGTTCCCCAAAGTCCTACGAGAAAAATGGTACCTCACTTGCGCGGGTCGGCCTAGTGCCCGCGACAGGAAACGGCGCAAAACGCAACGTGGTTTTGCAGTGAAAAATGACCCTTTTTTTGGCAAAGTGACTAGCTGTAGATTTTGAACCCTAGCCCTGCCGGCACCTAGGGAAACCTAGCAAACCTATACATTTTTAAAAACTAGACACCCAGGGGAATCCAGGATGGGGTGACTTGACTGCCTCCCACCATGGTCTGTTACCCAGAATCCCTTGCAAACAGAAAAAATTGACAAAAAAACACATTTTCCCCACATTTCTGTGATGGAAAGTTCTGGAATCTGCGTGGATCCACAAATTTCCCCCCACGCCGCGTTCCCCAAAGTCCTACGAGAAAAATGGTACCTCACTTGTGCGGGTCGGCCTAGAGCCCGCGACAGGAAACGTCGCAAAACGCAACGTGGTTTTGCAGTTAAAAATGACCCTTTTTTTGGCAAAGTGACTAGCTGTAGATTTTGAACCCTAGCCCTGCCGGCACCTAGGGAAACCTAGCAAACCTATACATTTTTTAAAACTAGACACCCAGGGAAATCCAGGATGGGGTGACTTGACTGCCTCCCACCATGGTCTGTTACCCAGAATCCCTTGCAAACGTAAAAAATTGACAAAAAAAACACATTTTCCCCACATTTCTGTGATGGAAAGTTCTGGAATCTGCGTGGATCCACAAATTTCCACCCACCCCGCGTTCCCCAAAGTCCTACGAGAAAAATGGTACCTCACTTGTGCGAGTCGGCCTAGAGCCCGCGACAGGAAACGGCGCAAAACGCAACGTGGTTTTGCAGTGAAAAATGACCCTTTTTTTGGCAAAGTGACTAGCTGTAGATTTTGAACCCTAGCCCTGCCGGCACCTAGGGAAACCTAGCAAACCTATACATTTTTGAAAACTAGACACCCAGGGGAATCCAGGATGGGGTGACTTGACTGCCTCCCACCATGGTCTGTTACCCAGAATCCCTTGCAAACATAAAAAATTGACAAAAAAAAACACATTTTCCCCACATTTCTGTGATGGAAAGTTCTGGAATCTGCGTGGATCCACAAATTTCCACCCACCCCGCGTTCCGCAAAGTCCTACGAGAAAATTGGTACCTCACTTGTGCGGGTCGGCCTAGTGCCCGCGACAGGAAACGGCGCAAAACGCAACGTGGTTTTGCAGTGAAAAATGACCCTTTTTTTGGCAAAGTGACTAGCTGTAGATTTTGAACCCTAGCCCTGCCGGCACCTAGGGAAACCTAGCAAACCTATACATTTTTGAAAACTAGACACCCAGGGGAATACAGGATGGGGTGACTTGAGTGCCTCCCACCATGGTCTGTTACCTAGAATCCCTTGCAAACATAAAAAATTGACAAAAAAAACACATTTTCCCCACATTTCTGTCATGGAAAGTTCTGGAATCTGCGTGGATCCACAAATTTCCACCCACCCCGCGTTTCCCAAAGTCCTACGAGAAAAATGGTACCTCACTTGTGCGGGTCGGCCTAGTGCCCGCGACAGGAAACGGCGCAAAACGCAACGTGGTTTTGCAGTGAAAAATGACCCTTTTTTTGGCAAAGTGACTAGCTGTAGATTTTGAACCCTAGCCCTGCCGGCACCTAGGGAAACCTAGCAAACCTATACATTTTTGAAAACTAGACACCCAGGGGAATCCAGGATGGGGTGACTTGACTGCCTCCCACCATGGTCTGTTACCCAGAATCCCTTGCAAACATAAAAAATTGACAAAAAAAACACATTTTCCCCACATTTCTGTGATGGAAAGTTCTGGAATCTGCGTGGATCCACAAATTTCCACCCACCTCGCGTTCCCCAAAGTCCTACGAGAAAAATGGTACCTCACTTGTGTGGGTCGGCCTAGTGCCCGCGACAGGAAACGGCGCAAAACGCAACGTGGTTTTGCAGAGAAAAATGACCCTTTTTTGGCAAAGTGACTAGCTGTAGATTTTGAACCCTAGCCCTGCCGGCACCTAGGGAAACCTAGCAAACCTATACATTTTTGAAAACTAGACACCCAGGGGAATCCAGGATGGGGAGCCTTGACTGCCTCCCACCATGGTCTGTTACCCAGAATCCCTTGCAAATGTAAAAAATTGACAAAAAAAACACATTTTCCCCACATTTCTGTGATGGAAAGTTCTGGAATCTGCGTGGATCCACAAATTTCCACCCACCCCCCGTTCCCCAACGTCCTACGAGAAAAATGGTACCTCACTTGTGCGGGTCGGCCTAGTGCCCGCGACAGGAAACGGCGCAAAACGCCACATGGTTTTGCAGTGAAAAATGACCCTTTTTTTGGCAAAGTGACTAGCTGTAGATTTTGAACCCTAGCCCTGCCGGCACCTAGGGAAACCTAGCAAACCTATACATTTTTGAAAACTAGAAACCCAGGGGAATCCAGGATGGGGTGACTTGACTGCCTCCCACCATGGTCTGTTACCCAGAATCCCTTGCAAACATAAAAAATTGACAAAAAAAACACATTTTCCCCACATTTCTGTGATGGAAAGTTCTGGAATCTGCGTGGATCCACAAATTTCCACCCACCCCGCGTTCCCCAAAGTCCTACGAGAAAAATGGTACCTCACTTGTGCGGGTCTGCCTAGTGCCCGCGACAGGAAACGGCGCAAAACGCAATGTGGTTTTGCAGTGAAAAATGACCCTTTTTTTGGCAAAGTGACTAGCTGTAGATTTTGAACCCTAGCCCTGCCGGCACCTAGGGAAACCTAGCAAACCTATACATTTTTGAAAACTAGACACCCAGGGGAATCCAGGATGGGGTGACTTGACTGCCTCCCACCATGGTCTGTTACCCAGAATCCCTTGGAAACGTAAAAAATTGACAAAAAAACACATTTTCCCCACATTTCTGTGATGGAAAGTTCTGGAATCTGCGTGGATCCACAAATTTCCACCCACCCCGCGTTCCCCAAAGTCCTACAAGAAAAATGGTACCTCACTTGTGCGGGTCGGCCTAGTGCCCGCGACAGGAAACGGCGCAAAACGCAACGTGGTCACACCTCAATTTTGCAGTGAAAAATGACCCTTTTTTGGCAAAGTGACTAGCTGTAGTTTTTGAACCCTAGCCCTG
The DNA here is from genome assembly GCF_964204655.1 of Triturus cristatus. NCBI lineage: Eukaryota > Metazoa > Chordata > Amphibia > Caudata > Salamandridae > Triturus > Triturus cristatus. The sequence goes on along the minus strand of NC_140594.1, from coordinate 956,016,053 downwards.
CCGGCACCTAGGGAAACCTACCAAACCCACACATTTCTGAAAACTAGAAACCCGGCGGCTTCCAGGGAGGTATGGCTTGCGTGGATCCCCCAACGTTTCCTTACCCAGAATCCCCTGCAAACCTCATTTTTTGCTGAAAAAATCACTTTTTTCACACATTTTGGGGTGGGAAAGTTGTGGCATCACCGGGCTCACACAAATTTACCACCACCCAGCATTCCCCCAGGTCTCCCGGTAAAAATGGTGCCTCACTTGTGTGGGAGGCCCAAGTACCCGCGGCAGGCAAGGGCCCAAAACGTAGTGAGGCGACATCAAAATGGCCTATCGCAAAACCACCTGGTTTTGCAAGGGTGGTCACTTTGGTTTTTGACCCGGTGCTCGGTGGCCATCTAGGGAAACCTACCAAACCCACACATTTCTGAAAACTAGACACCCGGCCACTTCCAGGGAGGTATGGCTTGCGTGGATCCCCCAACGTTTCCTTACCCAGAATCCCCTGCAAACCTCAATTTTTGCTGAAAAAATCACTTTTTTCGCACATTTTGGGGTGGGAAAGTTGTGGCATCACCGGGCTCACACAAATTTACCACCACCCAGCGTTCCCCCAGGTCTCCCGGTAAAAATGGTGCCTCACTTGTGTGGGAGGCCCAAGTACCCGCGGCAGGCAAGGGCCAAAAACCTAGTGAGGCGACATTTGGGATAGGCAATGTTGATGTCGCCTCACTACGTTTTGGGCCCTTGCCTGCCGCGGGTACTTGGGCCTCCCACACAAGTGAGGCACCATTTTTACCGGGAGACCTGGGGGAATGCTGGGTGGTGGTAAGTTTGTGTGAGCCCGGTGATGCCACAACTTTCCCACCCCAAAATGTGTGAAAAAAGTGATTTTTTCAGCAAAAATTGAGGTTTGCAGGGGATTCTGGGTAAGGAAACGTTGGGGGATCCACGCAAGCCATACCTCCCTGGAAGCGGCCGGGAGTCTAGTTTTCAGAAATGTGTGGGTTTGGTAGGTTTCCCTAGATGGTCGCCGAGCACCGGGTCAAAAACCAAAGTGACCCCCTTGCAAACCCAGGTGGTTTTGCGAAAGGCCATTTTGATGTCGCCTCACTACGTTTTGGGCCCTTGCCTGCCGCGGGTACTTGGGCCTCCCACATAAGTGAGGCACCATTTTTACCAGGAGACCTGGGGGAACGCTGGGTGGTGGTAAATTTGTGTGAGCCCGGTGATGCCACAACTTTCCCACCCCAAAATGTGTGAAAAAAGTGATTTTTTCAGCAAAAATTGAGGTTTGCAGGGGATTCTGGGTAAGGAAACGTTAGGGGATCCACGCAAGCCATACCTCCCTGGAAGCGGCCGGGAGTCTAGTTTTCAGAAATGTGTGGGTTTGGTAGGTTTCCCTAGATGGCCGCCGAGCACCGGGTCAAAAACCAAAGTGACCCCCTTGCAAAACCAGGTGGTTTTGCGAAAGGCCATTTTGATGTCGCCTCACTACGTTTTGGGCCCTTGCCTGCCGTGGGTACTTGGGCCTCCCACATAAGTGAGGCACCATTTTTACCGGGAGACGTGGGGGAACGCTGGGTGGTGGTAAATTTGTGTGAGCCCGGTGATGCCACAACTTTCCCACCCCAAAATGTGTGAAAAAAGTGATTTTTTTCAGCAAAAATTGAGGTTTGCAGGGGATTCTGGGTAAGGAAACGTTGGGGGATCCATGCAAGCCATACCTCCCTGGAAGCGGCCGGGTGTCTAGTTTTCAGAAATGTGTGGGTTTGGTAGGTTTCCCTAGATGGCCGCCGTGCACCGGGTCAAAAACCAAAGTGACCCCCCTTGCAAAACCAGGTGGTTTTGCGATAGGCCATTTTGATGTCGCCTCACTACGTTTTGGGCCCTTGCCTGACGTGGGTACTTGGGCCTCCCACACAAGTGAGGCACCATTTTTACCGGGAGACCTGGGGGAACGCTGGGTGGTGGTAAGTTTGTGTGAGCCCGGTGATGCCACAACTTTCCCACCCCAAAATGTGTGAAAAAAGTGATTTTTTTCAGCAAAAATTGAGGTTTGCAGGGGATTCTGGGTAAGGAAACGTTGGGGGATCCACGCAAGCCATACCTCCCTGGAAGCAGCCGGGTGTCTAGTTTTCAGAAATGCATGGATTTGGTAGGTTTCCCTAGATGGCCGCCGAGCACCGGGTCAAAAACCAAAGTGACCCCCCTTGCAAAACCAGGTGGTTTTGCGATAGGCCATTTTGATGTCGCCTCACTACGTTTTGGGCCCTTGCCTGCCGTGGGTACTTGGGCCTCCCACACAAGTGAGGCACCATTTTTACCGGGAGACCTGGGGGAACGCTGGGTGATGGTAAATTTGTGTGAGCCCGGTGATGCCACAACTTTCCCACCCCAAAATATGTGAAAAAAGGGATTTTTTCAGCAAAAATTGAGGTTTGAAGGGGATTCTGGGTAAGGAAACGTTGGGGGATCCATGCAAGCCATACCTCCCTGGAAGCCGCCGGGTGTCTAGTTTTCAGAAATGTGTGGGTTTGGTAGGTTTCCCTAGATGGCCGCCGAGCACCGGGCCAAAAACCAAAGTAACCCCCCTTGCAAAACCAGATTAACTATTGTTACTACAGCGTGAGAATTTTGGAATAATATTGCAAAGAAAATGTGGCAGACATTTTGAGGTTTACAGGACATTGGGGATAAAAAATATTTTTCAATTCACAAGAGAGACATCACCATGAACTCCCATGGGTTTTCGACAATATCTACAGTTGGTGGGTTATTCTTGCATGGAAAGTGTACCTTGGCAGAGAAACTAAAGACAAAGATTCCTGCACAACCATCTATTCCTCAAACACACACACATACTGGTTGGATTTGGCACGAGGGCGAGTCATGGTTCAGTGTATTAAATTTTATTAACAAGAGATTTCACAAAAATGAAATGCACTGTCAATAATTAAATTCACAAAAAACCAAACCAATGACTCGCAGCTCGTGAGCTGTAAAGCCACGTCAAGGCCGCAACCACTTTACAGGCCATTCACACACCTTTCATACGTGATACAAACAAGACCATTCGCACCACCAGGCACAAAAGCAACACATTTCATAATTCACCAAAAAGGGACAAGGTACACCCTGCTTCAGAAAGACAAATATTACTGCACAGCCATCTAATCCGCAAGCACACACACATACTGGTTGGATTTGGCATGAGGGTGAGTGATGGTTCAGTAGATACAATTGTATTAGCAAGTGATTTCACAGAAATGAAATGCACTGGCAATAATTGAAAAGGCGAGAAACTGAACCATTGACTCACAGCTCGTGAGCTGTAAAGCCACGACAAGGCACCAACCTCTTTACAGGCCATTCATACACCTTTCATACGTGTGAGACATACAAAACCATTCACACCGCCAGCCGCGGGCCCATCACATAACAAAACTCACACCAGCACACAGCGCCATTCAAGGGCCCATCACTTTCACATGCCCACAATCCAGACACAGCAAATACACAGGCTGATGGATTGCGTGGAGTGGCACTCAGCTAGCAGTGTGTGTAGTGACCAGCAGAAAGTCACTACTCACACACAGCCAGCCGAGCACCAGTCCACACACACCGCTAGCCAAACGCCAGTCCACGCACACCGCTAGCCAAGCACCAGTCCAGGCACACCGCCAGCCAATCGCCAGTCCAGGCACACCGCCAGCCAATCGCCAGTCCAGGCCCACCGGCAGCCAATCGTCAATCCACCTACACCGCCAGCCAAGCTCCAGTCCACGGACACCACCAGCCAAGCACCAGTCCGCACACACCACCAGTCCACGCACACCGCCAGCCAAGTACCAGCCCACGCACACCGCCAGCCAAGCACCATTCCACGCACACCACCAGCCAAGCTCCAGTCCACGCACACCACCAGCCAAGCTGCAGTCCACGGACACCACCAGCCAAACACCAGTCCGCACACACCACCAGTCCACGCACACCGCCAGCCAAGTACCAGTCCACGCACACCGCCAGCCAAGCACCATTCCACGCACACCGCCAGCCAAGCTCCAGTCCACGCACACCACCAGCCACGCACCAGTCCACGCACACCGCCAGTCCATGCACACCGCCAGTCCACGCACACCGCCAGCCAAGCACCATTCCACGCACACCACCAACCAAGTGCCAGTCCACACACACCAACAGTCAAGCGCAAGCCTACACACACCGCCATCACATTTAGGATTTTTTTAGAAAAAAATTAAAACACAAACAAATTGCAAATAGATACAAATCTTCTAACAGAAAATCAGCAACTAAATACATTGCACTAACACCAACCTTGAAACAGAATCAAATTTTCCAAAGAATACAGACCAGGCAGTTCACTTTACCACTCATGAATGCTCCCAAATTTTTTTTCGCGTGTGGTACGCTCTGAAACAAGCAGGGAGACACAGTGCAGGATGAGAGGGACAGTCGGGGCAGTACATACGACTCTCCTTCCGCGAACCTCTTCGCCAACAGACTCTACATCTCCTACTGGGAAAATCTTTTGTGGGTGTGGGAGGAATGTGATCTGGAAAGTGGCGTTCTTTCAATCTAGCAACATCCTCCACCACTCCAACTCTAGGAACACTTGCCTGTTCCACTACAACAAGGATGCCTATTACAGACTCCTGAAACTTAGCAAAAGTCATCTTTGACTCAGGGCAAGAATCCTGGAACACAACAAAAGCATTAAACATTGCCAAGTGGAAAAGATGGATAGCCAACTTCTTGTACCAAATGTAAGCCTTACGAAGAGCAGTGTAAGGTTCCAACCTCTGATCTACTCTGTCAACACCACCCATGTGCCTATTATAGTCTAAAATGCACACAGGTTTGCGCGCTTCAGCGACCTGACCCCAAACAGTCACAGGTGCAGTGCTTTCATCATGGATGGTAGTCAGCATGTAGACATCTCTCCTGTCTGTAAACTTCACAGCAAGAAGCTCCTGGCAACGCAACGCACTGCACTGTCCCCGCACAAGCTTTTGACAAACAAGTTCTTTCGGGAAACCTTTACGGTTAGAGCGGATTGTGCCACAAGCAACAGTGTCCACTTTGGCCAATTCCCTGAACAACCGCACACCAGTGTAGAAGTTATCTACATATAAATGGTGGCCTTTTTAAAAAAATTCTCTACCAAGTTCCCAAACAATTTTCTCAGTCACTCCAAAAGTGGACGGACAACCAGGGAAGTTAAACCTAGATTCCTTACCGGTGTACACCCTGAAATTAGAGACATATCCAGTCCTACTGTCACACAGCATATACAGCTTTATTCCATAGCGTGCCCTCTTACTAGGAATGTATTGCCTAAAAACCAAGCGGCCCTTGAACAACACCAAAGACTCATCCACTGCAATTTCTCTACCAGGGGCATAAATCTCAGAAAATCGATCAACAAAGTGATCAAGGACAGGCCTAATCTTAAAAAGACGGTCACAGTCAGGGTGATCCCGTGGCAACGCTAAACCATTATCAACAAAGTGCATCATCCGAAGCAGAAGCAAATACCTGTCACGACTCATGACTGCCGGAAAAATAGACGTTGCCATCAAGGGACTGCTAGACCAATATGAAGACATTGATGGCTTCCTTAGCAAGCTCTAGAGTGTGGCTTAAGACTGGCACTGTTGTCCCTCAAAAACTGTTCGGCATACAAATTAGTCTGCTCAACAATCTCTGCCAAAAACACATCGTCCATAAACAACTGAAAAAAATTTACCGGCAAAAAGTTTTCAGAATTCACTCTAGACCCTGGAACACCAGTAAACTCTGGCAATGCCGGCTGCACCATGCCAGGGGCAACCCAGTGGTCATCACTTTTAACGGGAAGCCTTGCAGCCCCAGCCTGCAGCCCAGATGCCTCTTGCCACACTACACCAACGGGAAGCCTTGCAGCCGCAGGCTGCAGCCCAGAAGCCTCTTGCCGCACTACACCAACGGGAAGCCATGCAGCACCAGGCTGCAGCCCAGATGCCTCTTGCCGCACTATCGGCACATCAGTCTCCTCCTCTAACACAGGCACTTCATCCGCACTAAGAGTATCTTCATCATCCGATGACTCCATACGGAGAGACAACTCACTGCCAGAATCGTCCCCTGCCTCCTCTCCCTCAGATGCAGAGTCAGTCTCTGAACCATGGTCAGAGGAAGACTCAGACAGAAAACCAACAACCTGCTGAGCAGTAATCCTGCGGCTAGCCATTATACTTACTAAGATAGAAGACTGCACAAACAAGTCAACAACAACCAACAATGTGCAAACCAAGTAAGTAAAGAAATGTGTACCTTTATCACAAAGATCAATGTACTCAAAAACTATTGTAACGCCCTGAACGTCTCAGGATCGTTTAACAGACACGACAATGAGGACGCAACCACTAGTGAAGGGTTAGTTGTTTTAATGAAGGCAAATATAATACAAAGAATAAACAAGTTATAGTCACTGGAATCCTCCAGGCTAAGTACGTTACCAGCCCACAGCACGGATGGTCCTAACCGTCCTCTGCATATACGCCGGTCCCGGCGTATGCCAACAGAGGGCAGAAATGAAATGGCCGACAATGCCAATCGGTAGGCTGTGAGGGGCACGAAGAGTGTTGGGGAGAATCGAGGAGTCAGGGAAACACCCAGCCGGGGTCTCTACCTGAAGGGAGCAGCCGCTCAACCTCTTCCTCAGACTGCACCGGGACGCGGAGTCACCTCCTGGTGATGCGTCACCGATACCCCAATCACAAGCAAGAAGACTGAACCGAGAGCAGCCGCTCGATCGATCCTGTGGACTTCCGAGTCTGTAACGCGGCAAACACCTCCTGGTGTGCGTTACAGCTGGCAGTCCCTGTGTCTCTGGTCGGGCTGAGAGTTACGACTCCAACCAGCAAAAGCGCCACTGCGCTTGGACTCAGCCGAGTCAAAAAGCGAAGCTCAATGGTTGACCGGTAGAGCTTCCGGGTCCTTCACAGGTGACGATGGGGCAAGACACGGCCCAGGGAGTAACGACTCGACCTACCTCCGTTCTTGCCTTACTGGAGCACCACTCCGGAACACTGCTCTTCACGAAGCAGGTACGTCGGTGTGAACACAATATCCGACAGCGTTGTACCTCCCGGTTCCTCCCTTTATAGGGCGTGTTTTCCTTGAGTTATGTAACAGCTCTCCTGTTTACATAAGGGCGTGTTTCCTTGAGTTATGTAACAGCTCTCCTGTTTACATAAGGGCGTGTTTCCCTTGAGTTATGTAACAGCTCTCTAACAGGCAGAGAAATCAAACACATTTACATTGTACAAAAAAAAGTCTCTTACCAAACTACACAAACAGCGGAACCACCAGTAACAAAACGGCAACGTGAAAAGAGGAAAAGCCTTCACCTAGAACAAAAAAGTAAAAAAAAAAAACATTACAATTGCAATTCACAAAAAATATAACAATAAACATTATAACATGCTATGTCACTATCCAAATGGTCAATCGGGTTGTGTGCCAGGTGGGGCAGAAAACAAATTGCACCCTGGAAGCGAGGGGTCACTTCTATTTTTAATTGAACTAATTCCCTGGTGTCTAGTGGGCTTTTCTGCCCCCCCTGGGAGCAGAAACAGCGAAAAAATAAAACCGATCTGCCCCCAGAGGGGGCAGAAAAGTCTACAAATAAATTAGGGGCCCAAGGAAGCGACCCTTGCCCAAGGGGTCGCTTCCTACAATAATAATTAGATCCCTGGTGTCTAGTGGGCTTTTCTGCCCCCCCTGGGAGCAGAAACGGCGAAAAAATAAAACCGATCTGCCCCCAGAGGGGGCAGAAAAGTCTTCAAATAATTTATGGGCCAAAGGAAGCGACCCTTGCCCAAGGGGTTGCTTCCTACAATAATAATTAGATCCCTGGTGTCTAGTGGGCTTTTCTGCCCCCCCTGGGAGCAGAAACGGCAAAAAAATAACACCGATCTGCCCCTAGAGGGGGCAGAAAAGTCTTCAAAAAATTTAGGGGCCCAAGGAAGCGACCCTTGCCAAAGGGGTCGCTTCCTACAATAATACTTATATCCCTGGTGTCTAGTGGGCTTTTCTGCCCCCCCTAGGAGCAGAAATGGCGAAAAAATAACACCGATCTGGCAGAAACGTCTTCAAATAATTTATGGGCCAAAGGAAGCGACCCTTGCCCAAGGGGTCGCTTCCTACAATAATATGTATATCCCTGGTGTCTAGTGGGCTTTTCTGCCCCCCCTGGGAGCAGAAACGGCGAAAAAAAAACACCGATCTGCCCCCAGAGGGGGCAGAAAAGTCTTCAAATTATTTATGGCCCCAGGAAGCGACCCTTACCCAAGGGGTCGCTTCCAAAATAATAAAAACACACATCCCTGGTGTCTAGTGGGGCATCCCTGCTCCACGATCGCGACGCTGTGCGCGATCGTGGAGCAGGAATGCCCTGTATTGAGACATCAGGGGAGAGGAAATACTCTTTCCTCTCCCCCGATGCCTCAATACACTCCAAAAGGCCCCCGCCGCCCCACCGGAGCAAACAACACTCACCCTGCCTCTGTGGACGCCTTGAAGCAAATGGCTTCCAGGCGTCCGAGCGCTTCCTGATGACGCCGGCGTGCGCTGTGCGCGCTGACGTCACCAGGAAGCGTGGGGGGGCTCGGGGGTAGCAGCGGAAACTCTTCCGCTGCCATCCCCGTCTGTGGGGGCACGATCGATGCCCCAGGGGGGGAGCGACAGCGCTTCCCCAGGGGCTGTCCTCATGACGGAGCGGTTCCGTCATGAGCACAGCCCAACTGATGCTCATGACAGAACCGCTCCGTCATGAGCATCCAAGGGGTTAACGAATTAGGTGTGAGAACATGTTGACAAGCTATCATAACTTGTCTCTCTGGGAAAATGCTGCCCCGCCTGATCCCACAGTTTGTAAAGTTCGTACTTATCGCAGAAAAAAAGCTACTTTCAGATTGTGTTACCTGACTTTAGATACAGGCCTAGATAATTAATGATTGGGTTTTCAGGATAATGTTGTTAGTCTCAAAAATGTTAAATGAAAATTTGCAATCCCATAAATTGTTCTTGAAGTTCTGTGTATGGCTTACACAAAGTTTTAAAAGATTTTAATTGCCCATAGTAACTGGGTAAAATCCCAATACTAAATCAATTATTCACTTAGTGTGGGCCTGTTCAGACGAGGAGAAATTATTCAGCCAAATTAACTTTTTAGAATGCTGTTAGATGTAAGACACTGCACAATTGCACTTTAACTATTGCTGCTAACTGAAAGACTTTGCACAAGTGCTCCTTCACTATTGCTGCTAATCGTAAGACGTTGCACAGGTACACTTTATCTATTGCTCATTCATTTTGGTACTCTTAGGTATGTATTTTAAATTTGGGGGTAGGGTAGGTAGATCCTCTGAGAACATTCTTATTATCCACTTGGAGTAATGTCTTTTGTGATAGGTGCAAAATATGAAACCATTTTAAAATGTACCGTGATTTTACTCGCAACAAAAAGTATTATATATGTTTTTGCTTTATAAACATGGAATATTAGACCGATCATATTGGGATCATTAAGTGCATTTTCATTATTGCTGCTAGATGTAAGACACTGCACAGTGCACTTTACCTATTGCACATTAACTATGGTATTTTAAAGTATGAATTTTAAAATATTGGGGGTAGTGTAGGTGTTTCAGTGAGAACATTTTAGCATTATTTAGAAGTGATGTTTGCTGGGACTGGTGTGAAATATGGAATTGATCCATAATGTACATTGATTTTATTCTTAACACAATGTAGTATATGTGTTTTGTCGGTTAAAGATGTTATACTAGTCAGTTCAAATTGGTATAATCAAGTTCCTGTCACAACCCAAAGTGTTTTTATCTTTGTTTGTAATGATTTTAATTAATCAACAAATAAAGCATTTCTTCTGCTGTTAAAAAAAAAACATACTATACTGATGAAACATCTTGCTATGTGGAATCAAGGAGTACACTTTTCTAACTTGCTTAAAGGCCAAAAGAAACAAAGCAATGTCTGACAGTCATAAAAAGGGTCCTTAGGATATACTTTCCGCTCATGCAAAAACAGTAACTCCATTTCTGGATTATGTAATATAGGGAGAGTAGATTTTGCTTTGTTTTATATACAGAAGATAAGTGCACTAGCAATAAAATGGACAAAGTAGATTGTAGACCTATTTTCAGCACAAGCACTGATAATAAATCTTAATAACTGAGTCAAAGAGGTTGTAACAAAGCCATCCTGCTATTTTATTACATTTTTATTATTTTATAAATAAAAGAACAAATGATGCACTATCTCTGCCACTTCTGTAATAAACTACACAAACCGATTTCCCTCTAACATAGACCAATATTACACATTTGAGATATGCAAGATTTTTTTTATTCTAATGTTATGTAAGTGAAATTTGTATAAAATCAATTTTCTCCATCTTTTTACCTGTGCAAATTTTATTTATTTTATTATTTATTACACAAGACATAAAAAGGTGCAAATGTATTTGTGTTGCTTTCGTGCTGTGTTTCATGGAATAGATCTCTATGAAGTACATTCTTGTTGTTGAGAAACACAGTGAGATGCATCTCACAATTTTGAATTCTTGTAAGGCCAACTCAGATTTCGATCATTTTGATATTGACAAAGTGAGTACCATTAAATTGGATAATTGTAACATGTTATTTAAACTGCTTAGAAATGCCAGGAGTGCTGCAGGTGGAGCAATACAAAAAAGGTGATGGAAGGAATGCTTGAATTAATCACAGCCACTTGTAATTACTCAGGCTGCAAAATAGTTTTTTTGCCTGCAATGCCGTCTCATATTTGCAATATGCAAAAAATCTGTCTTGCTCCCTCTTATCAGAACTGTCCAGCCCAAACTGCCAAGGCAGGTCTTCTCTGAACAGAAGCAGAAGCAACCCAACACCAGTTTTGGCCTATTTGGCCCACTTCAGTTGGGTGCTGCTTGGTTCTAGAGGCACAGTGAGCTGGGACTACACATCTAGGCATATCTTTTGCATTTAGGGCATCTCAATGTAAAATACAAAACATGATAGCAGGAATGCTTGAAATGATCTCAGTCACTGATAATTACTCATTCTCCATCCCAGTTCAACGTTGGTATACCCAAATGTGGGTCACGTGGTCGCTGTGCCACAAACTAAGCTACACCCTACTGATGAGCCCAAACAAGTCTAAACAGGTCTGAGGTTGATTGTGGTACCTTATGGAGGGGGCCTTGTCTGGCAGTTCAGGATGAACTGTTTCCATGAGGAGCAGGGTCAGGACTGATTTACATAACGTGGGCCTCTGTCTAGGGTGGCATGGTGGGTGAAAATCAATGGACTGGAATGCGACCCTGATCAATCTTCAATGGCTGAGATGAATTCAAGTATCCCATCCATCATCATGTTGTTGTAGAGGTGCTGTAGGTAGAACTATATAAAATCGGTCCAAGTTATTATTAATAAAAACAATTGCTTCATAAGGCTTATGCCAAGGAGGAAATGACTCAGAGCAAAGAGGACAAACCTGATATCAGATGGCTGCTCAGTACCTTCTTTGGTTCTTTATTTTTAAACAAGATTTTTTAAATGGCAATAATAATAATGCAAGCATAATTTCAAAAGCAGTGCAGCACTTAGTAAAAGTAAACTCCAAAAGCTTATGTGGTTTAGTTCCCTGAAAAGTGCTGGTAAAACAGTTGCCACACAGAAGACGATCCATCCAAATACCAAAATACAGACACATAAACAGGGCAAGTTAATTGCTTCACTTACATTTTACAGCATTTTGGGGAAAATTCCTGCATCTGACAGTGAACCACTTTTTGAAAACACAGGGCCTCATTTACAATATTTTGACGCATGGCAGCACAGCAAGCCTTACTGATACAATGCTGTGCGTCAAAATAAAAGGTCAGGTATGCACAGTATCTACAGGATACGGTGCATTCCTGTCCTTCTCCCCGTGTCAGCACACAAACAGCAGCCGTGCACCAGTACAGATACCCTTGTGTAGGATTGTGACGCATTCCCAGGGTAACAAAATGTTGTAAACCTTGAAATGCGTCACGTTCCATGGATGTTCCATGGTTACACCCACATAAACTCCCGTGAAATGCCCCTTTCATACAGAGTTATGCGTAAGAGGGAAACATATTTACACACCGACGGTGCAATGGGCTTGTAAATAAGCCCCACAATCTTTCAGCTGCTCACCACACTCATCCTTATCAGCACAAGATTAAGGCTATTTGGCAGATTTGTGGTTATGAATAGATGCATGCCAGCAGTATAGCTATCATTAGTGGATCAGATGCATCAGCATCGAGATACAGGGATTATGAGGGCCCACTGCAGCTAAAGTATGGCTGTGTTTTTACTAAGCAACAGGAGTAGGGAACCAATGTCCCCATTTGAATTAGGACTCCTGGCACCCCAGCTTTACAATTTAAAAGTAACAAAGCATTAGCTAAGGTGGAAACACTAGTACCCGAGCAGTTGAATGTTCTCAATCTCTATCTTTCCCTATTTTTATCTCCTTCTCTGCTTGTCTCTATATCTAGCTGTATATGGTTGTCTCTCTGTAACTGCCTAGATGTGTTCCTCTATGTGGGTAAATCTGAATGCTTTCCACTCTTTTGGCCTCTGTACCTCTTTCTGTAGGTGCATCCATGGCTGACTTTAAGTGTTCCCCTCTCTCTATAGTAATAGCCTGCTTCTTGCTTCATGCATATGTCTCAGGATGTCTCAGTCTACCTGTTTCTGGATCTCTCTGTGACTTATGCCTACTACTAATCCTGGGGTCTAGGCCATCGACCTGGACTCTCTAGCCATCTCTGCCCTGGGATTCTCTTTCAATCTGACTCCAGGTGTAACCAAACTCCTTGCTGCCAGCCTTGTGGCCTTAATTCCAGGTGTTTCTTAGCCTTCCTCTTTTTCTTTTCCTTGAGGGCTCCAGGTGAAGGCATGTCTGTTGGTGTTTGATGCAGGCTTACAGAGGGTGTGGTCTATCCAACCCTAGCGTCTTGTCACGATGTCTTCATGAGTAGGAAGTTGGAAAGTCTGCTGCCATATGTCATTGTTGCTGATGGTGTTTGGCTAGTGGATTTGGAGGATTTCCCTCAGATTGTGGTCACTGTTGTCCTCCAAGCTTTTGCTTCATACAGAATGACCGATTTTACATTGGTGTTAAAAAGTTTGATCTTGGTTTGCAGCATTATGTCCTTGGGGCTACAGACCTTCTTTAACCCCTTTGATGCTTATGACGGAACGGTTCCATCATGAGCATCGGTTGAGCTGTGCTCATGACGGAACCACTCCATCATGGCACCCACCCACGGGGGAAGAGCTGGCCCTCCCCCTATGGGCAGCCCATCAACACCCCAGGCAGGGATGGCAGCGGAAGAGCTTCCGCTGCCACCCTCGATCCCCCCCAGCGATCCTGTGACATCAGCATGCACAGCACGCGCCAACGTCATCAGGAAGCGCTGGGACGCCTGGAAGCCATTTGCTTCCAGGCGTCCCAAGGAGGAGAAGGTACTTTTGGTCTCGGTGGGGCCTGAAGGGCAGATCCAGATGCCGTGAAGCCATCAGGGGAGAGGAAACAGTGTTTCCTCTCCCCTGATGGCTTAATGCAGGGCATTCCTGCTGCACTATCGCGCACAGCGTCGCGATCGTGCAGTAGGAATGCCCCACTAGACACCAGGGATGTCTGTTTTTGTAAAAAGGAAGCAACCCCTTGGGTAAGGGTTGCTTGCTATGGGGGCTAAATCATTTTAAGAAGACTTTTCTGCCCCCCCCCCCCCCCCGGGGACAGATCGTCCGTTTTTGGCCCGGGGGTCACTTCCAGGGGTCACAGGGTCACTTCCAGGGGCCTTAAATCTTTAAAAAGTATATTCTGCCCCCCCCCGGGGGCAGATTGGTTTGTTTATTTGGCCTTTCTGCCCCCAGGGGGAGTAGAAAACCCTACTAGACACCAGAGAGTGTTTTATACTTTAAATGGAAGCGACCCCTTGGCAAGGGTCATTTCCTTATAGGCCTAAATCATTTTTAAGACTTTTCTGCTCACTCCTGGGGACAGATCGCCTGCATTTATTGACATTTCTAGCCCCAGGGGGGCGGGGGCAGAAAAGCCCACTGGAGCCAGGGATTTAAAAATAAATAAATTGGAAGCGAGCCCTTGGGCAAGGGTCACTTCCAGGGAACATATATGTTTTTATGTGTATTCTGCCTGTTTATTTGGCCTTTCTGCCCCCATTTGGGTAGTGACATAGAGTGTTATAATGTTAATTGTTTTATTTCTTGTGAATTGCAATTGTAATGCTTTATTTCTCCCTTTTTGTTCTAGTTCAAGGCTTTTGCTCTTTAGACTGTTCCAGGTTGCGGTTTCGTTACTGGTGGTTCTGCTGTTTGTGTAGTTGCATGTGTTTGGTAAGAGACTTTTGTTTTGTACAACTTAAATGTTTTTCATTTCTCTGCATGAATGTGTTTTTTGCAATTGGTGTAATAATAGCAGTATGTTTGTCTTCTGTTTTTTGAGTGTCAAAAAATTGCATTTGTGCTCGATGTGTATTGTATTGTCTTGTGAGTAACTGGTTTTGTTTTTTTCTTTCTAGTGGGATATCGATTTTGCTGTCTCTCTGCAGAGTAGGTGCTGGTAAGTGTAGCTGTCTCTTGCAAGTGAATTGTGTAGTTTTTGAGTATATAGATCTTTGTGATAAAGGCACACATTCTTTTTATTTCCTTATTTTGCACAGTGTTGGTTGTAGTTGACTTGTTTGTGCAGTCTCCTTTCTTAGTAAGGATAATGGCTAGCCGCAGGATTACTGCCCAGCAGGTTGTTGGTATGCTTTTCGAGTCTTCCTCTGATCATGGTTCAGAGACTGACTCTGCATCTGAGGCAGAGGAGGGAGGGGAAGGTTCCGGCAGTGAGTTTTCTCTCCACGTAGGAATCATCGGATGATGAAGCTACTCTCAGTGCTGATGAAGCGACTCTTAATGCAGTTGAAGTGCCTGTTTTAGAGGAGGACATTGATGTGCCGATGTGCAGCAAGAGGCATTTGGGTTGCAGCCTGGGGCTGCAAGGCTTCCAGTTGGAAGTGATGACCTCTGGGTTGCCCCAGGCATGGTGCAGCCGGCATTGCCAGACTTTACTGGTGCTCCAGGGTGTAGAGTGAATACAGAAAACTTTTTGCCGATACATTTTTATCAGTTGTTTATGAACGATGTGTTTTTGGCAGAGATTGTTGAGCAGACTAATTTGTATGCCGAATAGTTTTTGAGGGACAACATGTCAGCCTTATGCCCCATTCTAGAGCTACCCGGTGGACTCCCACAAATTTGGAAGCGATGAAGAAGTTCTTGGGTTTAACTTTTTTGATGGGCTTGCTAAGGAAGCCATCAATGTCTTCATATTGGTCTACTAGTCCCTTGATGGCAACGGCTATATTTCTGGCAGTCATGAGTAGTGATAGGTATTTGCTTCTGCTTCAGATGCTGTATTTTGTTGGTAATGGTTTAGCGTTGCCACGAGATCACCCTGAGTGTGACTGTCTTTTTAAGATTCGGTCTGTCATTGATCACTTTGTAGATCGATTTTCTGAGATCTATGCTCCAGGGAAAGAAATAGCAGTGGATGAGTCTTTGGTCTTGTTCAAGGGCCGCTTGGTTTTTAGGCAATACATTCCTAGTAAGAGGGCACACTATGGAATTAAGTTGTATAAGCTGTGTGACAGTAGGACTGGATATGTCTCTAATTTCAGGGTGTACACCGGTAAGGAATCCAGGATTAACCCCTCTGGTTGTCCCTCCACTTTTGTAATGAGTGAGAAAATTGTGTTGGAACTTGGTAGAGGACTTTTTAACAAAGGTCACCATTTATATGTAGATAACTTCTACACTGGTGTGCGGTTGTTCAGGGAATTGGCCAAAGAGGACACTGTTGCTTGTGGCACAATCCGCTCTAACCGTAAAGGTTTCCCTAAAGAACTAGTTTGTCAAAAGCATGTGTGGGGACAGTGCAGTATGTTGGGTTGCGAGGAACTTTTAGCTGTGAAGTTTTCAGACAGGAGAGATGTCTACATGCTAACTACCATCCATGATGAAAGCACTTCACCTGTGACTGTTTGGGGTCAGGTTGCTGAAGCGCGCAAATCTGTGTGCATTTTAGACTATAATAGGCACATGGGTGGTGTTGACAGAGTAGATCAGAGGTTGGACTCTTACGCTGCTCTTCGTAAGGTTTACATTTGGTATAAGAAGTTGGCTATCCATATTTTCCACTTGGCAACCTTTAATGCTTTTGTTGTTTTCAAGGATTCTTGTCCTGAGTCAATGATGACTCTTGCTAAGTTTCAGGAGTCTGTAATAGACAGCCTTGTTTTAGTGGAACAGGCAAGTGTTCCTAGAGTTGGAGTGGTGGAGGATGTGGCTAGATTGAAAGATTGCCACTTTCCTGATCAAATTCCTCCCACACCCACAAAAGACTTTCCCAGTAGGAGATGTAGAGTCTGTTGGGGAAGAGGTACGCAGAAGGAGACTCGTATGTACTGCCCGACTGTCCTTCTAACCCTGTGCTGTGTGTGCCTGCCTGTTTTAGAATTTACCACACGCAAAATAAATTTTGGGAGCATCCATGAGTGGTAAAGTGAACTGCCTGACCTCTACTGTTTAATATTTTTTGTTCTGTTTCAAGGTTGGCATTTGTGTAGTGTATTTAGTTTCAGATTTTGTGTTAGTAGATTTGTTTCTATTTGCAATTTGTTTGTGTTTTCTTATTTGTATAAAAAAATCCTAAATGTGATGGCGGTGTGTGTGGAGTGGCGCTTGGCTGGTGGTGTGCGTGGACTGGCGCTTGGCTGGCAGTGTGTTTGGACTTGCGCTTGGCTGGTGGTGTGCGTGGACTGGCACTTGGCTGGTGGTGTGCGTGGACTGGCACTTGGCTGGCGGTGTGCGTAGACTGGCGCTTGACTGGCTGTGTGCGTGGACTGGTGCTAGGCTGGCAGTGTGCGTGGACTGGTGCTTGGCTGGCGGTGTGTGTGGACTTACACTTGGCTGGCAGTGTGTTTGGATTGGCGCTTGGCTGGCGGTGTGTGTGGACTGGCGCTTGGCTGGTGGTGTGCATGGACTGGTACTTGGCCGATGGTGTGTGTGGATTGGCGCTTGGCTGGTGGTGTGCGTGGACTGGCGCTCAGCGGGCGGTGTATGTGGACTGGCGCTTGGCTGGCAGTGTGTGAGTAGTGACTAGCTGCTGGTCACTACACACACTGCTAGCCAAACACCACTCCACGCAATCCATGAGCTGGTGTGGTTGCTGTGTCAGGAATGTGGGCGTGTGAAAGTGATGGGCCCTTGAATGGCGCTGTCTGCTGGTATGAGTGTTGTAATGTGCTGGGCCCGCGGCTGGCGGTATGAATGGTTTTGTATGTGTCACACGTATGAAAGGTGTATGAATGGCCTGTAAAGAGGTTGGTGCCTTGTCGTGGCTTTACAGCTCACGTGCTGTGAGTCAATGGTTCAGTTTCTCGTCCTTTCAATTATTAACAATGCATTTAATTTTTGTGAAATCTCTGGTTAATACAACTATATATACTGAACCATCACTTATTCTCGTGCCAAATCCAACCAGTATGTATGTGCGCTTGAGGAATAAGTGGTTGTGTAGAAAAAAATGTCTTTTCTGTTTTTGTAAAGCAGGGTGTCCCTTGTCCCTTTTTGTGAATGTTGTAATGTGTTGGTTTTGTGCAAGGTGGTGTGAATGCTCTTGTGTGTATCATGTATGAAAGGTGTGTGAATGGCCTGTAAAGTGGTTGGTGCCTTGACGTGGCTTTACAGCTCACGAGCTGCGAGTAACTGGTTCAGTTTTTTGTCCTTTCAATTATTGACAGTGCATTTCATTTTTGTGAAATCTCTTGTTAATAAAATTGTATATACTGAACCATCACTCGCCCTCGTGCCAAATCCAACCAGTATGTGTGTGTGCTTGAGGAATAGATGGCTGTGCAGTAATCTTTGTCTTTTTTGTCTCTCTGCCAAGGTGTACATATCATCTAAGAATAACCTACCAACTGAAGATTTTGTCATAAACTAAACACCCATGGTGATGTCTCTCTTGTGGATCCCAACAAGTTATCATATCCATAATGTCCTGCAAACCTCAAAATGTGACTGTGACATTTTCCTTGCATTATTGTGTTCAAATGGTGACGCTGCAGAAAGTAACAACAAATTTCCAACCCCCCAGCATTTCTTCAAGTATCCCAATAGAAATGGTACCTCACTTGTATGGGTGGGCCAAATTAGCCGCGGCAGGGAAGGGCCCAAAACCTATTGATGCAACATCAAAATTATCTATCACAAACCAACCTGGTTTTGCAAGGGGGTCCCATGAGTTTTTGGCCCGGGGCTCGGCGGCTAGGGAAACCTACCAAACCCACACATTTCTGAAAACTAGACACTCAGGGGAGTCCAGCGAGGTATGGCTTGCGTGGGTCCCCCAAAATGTCCAACCCAGATTCCCCTGCAAACCTTAAATTTTGCTGAAAAAATCACTTTTTTTTTAAATTTCGGTGTGGAAAAGTTCTGGAATCTGCTTGGATCCACAAATCTCCTACCACCCAGCATTCTCCCAGATCTCCCAACAAAAATGGTACCTCACTTGCGTGGGTGTGTCAAAGACCCGCGACAGGCAAGGGCCCAAAACCTATTGAGGAAACATCAAAATTACCTTTCACAAACCAACCTGGTTTTGCAAGGAGGGTAGGACATTTGTGCTGGCACGGTGATTCCACACGAACATATGTGGAAAATGTGTTTTTTTCAGCTAAATATGAGGTTTCCCTGGTATTCTGGGTAGGAAAACATTGGGGGATCCACACAAGCCATACCTCATTAGACTCCCCCGGGTGTCTAGTTTTCAGAAATGTGTGGGTTTTGGTACTTTCCCAAGAGGACCGCCGAGCCCCGGGCCAAAATCTCAGGTGCCCCCCCAAAACCAGGTCGTTTTTTGAAGTCTCCACAGTACAATTTGGGCCATTTCCTGTTGCAGCCACCATGCCTACCCACACAACTGAGGTACCATTTTTATCGGGAGACCTGGGGGACTGCTGTGTAAGAGGAAATTTGTGGATCCATGCAGATTCCAGAACTTTCCCACACAGAAATCTGAGAAAAAAGTGATTTCTTCAGCGAAATTTGAGGTTTGTAGGGGATTCTGGGTAGGAGAATGTTGGGGACCCACGCAAGCCATACCTTGCTGGACTCCCCTGGGTGTCTAGTTTCCAGAAATGTGTGGGTTTGGTAGGTTTCCCTAGATGGCCGCCGAGACCCGGGCCAAAAACTCATGGGACCCCCTTGCAAACCAGGTTGGTTGTTGAAAGGTAATTTTGATGTCGCTTCAATAGGTTTTGGGCCCTTGCCTGTGGCAGGTCCTTGACCCACCCATGCAATTGAGGTACCATTTTTCTCAGAAGACTTTGGGGCACGCGGGGTGGGTGGAAATTTGTGGATCCACACAGATTCCAGAACTTTCCACCACAGAAATGTGAGGAAAATGTGTTTTTTTGGATACTTTGTTTGGTTTGCAAGGGATTCTGGGTATTAGAAGCTGGTGAGAGCCAGTCAAGTCACCCCATCCTGGATATCCCTGGTTGTCTAGTTTTCAGAAATGCATAGGTTTGCTAGGTTTCCCTAGGTGCTGGCAGAGCTAGGGTTCAAAAACAACAGCTAGGCACTTTGCCAACAAAGGGTCATTTTTCACTGTGAAATTGTGGTGTGTCCACGTTGCGTTTTGCACCGTTTCCTGTCGCGGGCACTATGCCTACCCACACAAGTGAGGTACCATTTTTCTTGGAAGACTTTGGGGAACATGAGGTATGTGGATATTTGTTGATGCATGCAGATTCCAGAACTTTCCACCACAGAAATGTGAGGAAAATGTGTTTTTTTTGGACAATTTTTTAGGTTTGCAAGGGATTCTGGGTAACAGAACCTAGTGAAAGCCAGTCAAGTCACCCCATCCTGGTTTCCCCTGCGTGTGTAGTTTTAACAAATGTATAGGTTTGCTACGTTTCCCTAGGTGCTGGCAGAGCTAGGGTTCAAAAACAACAGCTAGGCACTTTGCCAACAAAGGCTCATTTTTCAATGTGGAATTGTGGTGTGTCCACGTTGCGTTTTGCGCCTATTCCTGTTGCGGGCACTAGGCCTACCCACACAAGTGAGGTACCATTTTTCTCGGGAGACTTAGGGTAATTCAGATTTGTAAAGCAACTGTTATTACCTATTGACTTTGATGCATTTCTGCCTTCCAAATTAAAGACAATGTGTAAAAAAGAAGTAATTTTGAAAAATGACCGATAATTCTCATGCTAGTATGAGTATTCTCAATTTCAGGAATGTGCAAATATCTACTGTTTCTAAACTCTATATTTTGTTCCCATTTCAGAAATACATAGGTGTCTTTCATACTGATTTTTCCATGTATACATTTTCCCAGTATAATTGCTATATACCCGGTACATAAAAAAAACATTGCAAGTCGCTGCTCAGTTTTTGGCTCTGGGTTCGTCGGGTTCTTGACGAACCTACAAGTCCTATATATCCCCACAACCAGTAAGGACCAACAGTTGTAACGGTATATTGTTTTCAAAGAGCTGTTATAACTAGTAGAAGTTACAGGTGAAAACGTTGATACAAAAGGCTGTTTTATTCAACTAATTTTCAATTTTTCCTTTATTTAACTGTTAGCTTCTATAAAGAAACCTTAAATGATCTACACAAATGACCCCTTGCTGAATTCATAATTTTATCTACTTTTCCAAAATGTATAGCTTTCCAGGATCCATTATTGCTTTCAAACCCATTTTTAAAATTAACTGGAAGGAGGTGGAAAGCACAAAAAATAGCAAAAATAGGCTATATCCCAGAAAAATGCCCAAACTGTAAAAAATATGTGGTTTTCTGACAAAAGTCTGTCATTTCCTAAAAGCTGGGAAAATGGTGATTTCAGCCCACAAACCCTTTTTAGATACCATTTGCAGGGAAAAACCTCAGACGCTTTCATTTGTACCACTTTTGTCCCATTTTTCCCCCCAAAAACAAAATGTAGCTGGAATTTGGATAATTTCTGGGGAATCCACAAACCCTGCGTACCTTTAGAATCCCCAGGATGATGGAAGAAAAAAGGATGCAAATTTGGTGCAGATACCTTATGTGGTCAAAAAGTTACAGGGGCCTAAGCGTAAACTACCCTAAATAGCCTTAAAAAGGCTTAGCACGGGGGGGGGGAGGCCTAGCAGAGAAGGGGTTAACTGAATGAAGGCAGACCATGCTTTTCCAATTCTTTCCTTGATGTCAGCGAGTGTGCCTCCTTGCTTGTCTATGACACTGCCCAGGTAAGTGAAGGCCTCAACGTCTTTCAGTGCATCGCCTTCAAGAGTGACTGCAGTTGTGCTGGCTTTGTTAGTCTTCAGGAAGTTGATATTTACCCTGTGGATGTTGAGGACTAGTTGTGCTGATGTGGCTGCCACTTTATCAATCTTCTTTTGCATCTGCAGGTAGGCGAGAGCAAGCAATCCTGGTGGACTCCGGTCCTCACTTCAAAGGCTTCCGTGAGTTGTCCTCCATGGACTATGTTGCAGGTAATTCTCTCGTGAGGGTTCTGATGATTCTCGCAAGTTTATCTGGTGCACCGTAGTGGCGGAGGAGCTTCCAAACGGTCTTTCTGTTCATGCAGTCAAATGCCTTATCATAGTCAGTGAAGTTGACATAGAGAGGAGACTTCCATTCCATTGACTGCTCAATGATGATGCACAGTGTTGCAATCTGGTAATTGTAGGATCTATCTTTCTTATTAGTTTTTATAGTGAAGTTTACAAATTTATGTTTGCTTGCCTGAAAGCAGAAGTGGAAGGCATAAACAAATCTTCCCAGAACTGCTAGACCATTCGAGTGATAATAAGACATAGCCAAAAGGCATGACATGTTTTTTATTAGTTCATTGTGTTAGTGTGTTAAATGTTAGAAATGGGGGTCTCTAGTTGGCAGAGATATGTACCCGTGTCCAAGTAGGGACCCTTGTTTCTAGTCAGGTTAAGGGGGATACACACATTAGATAACCCCTGTTCACTCCCTTGGTAGTTTGGCACAAGCAGACATGCTTATCCTAAAGGCAACGTGTAAAGTATTTGTACACACAGTAATATAGTGAAAACACCACCAATGGACACCACACCAGTTTAGAAAAATAAAGTATTTTTATCTAAACTCAACAAGACCAAAACGACAAAAATCCAACATATAGGTAATAAAATATGACTTTAGAACAGTTATTGCAAAAATAAAGCTAGTAAAAAACAAGTAGCAAACACAAGGAGATGAGGGACGGGGCACTGAAACTTTTAAGACACTCACCCCCAGTCACAGATCTGGGTTGAATCCATCATCGCTCTTTAGCTCACTTTACCACCCCAGTTCAGACACAGCTATATGCAAATCACTGTTGACCCTGTGCCTCATTGGAACAGTCCATCCCGAACTGCAAAGCCATGTCTTCCCTGGACTGGAAACAAGCATCCTGGGACCGGTTTCGGGCTAACAGCCCTCATCAGCCAGGCTAGCTTAAATCCAGTGGCAAAGTGAGCAAGGGACCCACGTCTGGGAATACCCTGCCAACTTAGGGCAAATAAAGCAAACAAGGAGATGATGGACGTAGCGCTGAAGCTTTTCAGAAACTCACCCCCAGTCACAGATCTGGGTTGAATCCATCATCGTTCTTTAGCTCACTTTGCCACCCCAGTTCAGACACAGCTATATGCAAATCAGTCTTGACCCTGTGCCTCATGGGAACAGTCCAGCCTGAACTGCTAAGCCATGTCTTCCCTGGACCACAAACAAGCATCCTGGGACCGGTTTCGGGCTAACAGCCCTCATCAGCCAGGCTAGCTTGAATCCAGTGTCAAAGTGAGCAAGGGACCCACGTCTGAGCATCCCTGCCAACTTAGGGCAAAAACAAGTAGCTCCACTCGAGGATATTACGACGTCATGACAGCTATAAATCCAAAGTACGTCACCGACCACGAGGAGCGTGGTGTCGGGCACAGAGTCACCTGGACCCCCAAACTAACAGTACCTTGGAAACTAAGTCGATGACTATGCACGGGGTTGTGTAGGTGAGGCGTTGGTGCCGAGGCCGGCTCTCTAGCTGCCGCGATGGAGTTGAGGCGTGGTGTCCGCGAGTAGGCGAAGTGTTGAGTCCAGGAGAGGGGAAATCAGTTGCATCGGTGGTGAGGCGTTGGTTCTGGTGAGGTGGTACGAAGTTGGGGAGTTCGTGGAGTCACCCTCTGCGGTTATCAGCACCACGATAAGAGGATGCAGGCGCTGGCGGTGACAAAGTCATTGCGAGCACTGTTGTCAGAATGGCTGATAACTGCAGGTATCGGCAGGCATCGAAGAGCATCGGAGATGCGTGCACCCCAGGTAGTGCGTTGCGCACTTCACAAGCAGTGCTTCAGGCCTCGGTGCAGATCACCACAGCACAGTGGGGTTGGAGATGGGTTTTCTTGCTTTTTTTAGGTTTCTTCCAACTCCCAATAGCAGGAACAATCTCCAGAGGCCCAAAACTGGAAAGGCACCTCCTGCCAGGTCACAACTCTTAGCAATATGGTTCAGGGGAGCTGGCGGTGAAGTCTTTGTGTCCCAGAGCCTTCAGAACAGGAGGCCAGCACACACAGGCCCATGGAGATTCTTCTTCAATCAGGTTCACAGCAAAGTTCTAGTCTTTGTCCTTTCCTTGGCAGAAGCAGCAACTGCAAGCCAACCCCACACAGCACACAGCAAAGGGGCAGTACTCCTCCCCACAGCTCTTCTTCCTGACAAAGCTTCCTCTTGAGTCCAGAAGTGATCTAAAGCTCTGGGGTTTAAGGTCCACTACTTATACCCCTATTTGTCTCCGAACCCTGTCCAAACCAGTTATGTCATCACTCGTGCAGTACGACCACAGGGGGTAAGGATAGCATTGTGCAAGGGAGACAGGCCCTATTCAGGTGCAAGGAAAACTTCTCCTGCTACTCTAAATGCAGCCAGGGTTTATTCAGCTCATTGCCTTAATATGTATAATTTGCTCTAATTTGCTCTTGACTGAAACGTATCCGCACTTACCTGACCTATGATTATATGTGGAGTAAAGTGTACAGAACGAGGTAGCAAATAAATGCTTCAAACCCATATCAATTGAATTGATGGCCTTTAGTCTGTTAAATTGGTTTAGCAGCATTTGAATGTGACGGCTAGGACACCCCTCCTTTTTCTTAGTTCACTACGGCCCCATCCAGCCACCTAGGGCCAAACCCCTTGTTGCTATTACACTTTCTAAAAGTGGCATTTTCAAACACATAATTTAGGAGCGATCCTTACTAAAAGATGTGTTATTAAATTCTGAGTTCAGAGAGCCTAATCTTTAGTCCTCTATCTTGTCTCAATGGGAAGTTATACTTGTAAGATGTTACACAGTATCTCCAATGCTAACCTTATGAGGCAGATAGCCCTTTAGTAGTGAAAAACAACATTTTCAGTATTTCACTATCAGGACATGTCACACACTCCAGTATATGTCCTACATGTCACATACACTGCACCGTGCCCATGGGGGTACCTTGGCCTTATCATGTAAGAACAGGGAAGGTTAGGGCCTGGCAAGTGGGTGCACTGGCCAGGTCGACATGTCAGTTTACAACGATGCACAGCCACTGCAGTGGCAGGCCTGAGATACCTTTTCAGGGGTACTCATGTGGGTGGCACAATCAGTGCTGCATGCCCAGTAGTATCATCTGATTTACAGGCCCTGCTACAATGTATGCCCTTTACTAGGGACTTACCAGTAAATCAAATAGGCCAATCAGGGAGAACCAATTGTGATAACAATTTACACAGAGAACACTTGCACTTTGACACTGAACAGCAGTGGCAAAGTGCCCAAAGCATCTAAGCCAGCAAAAACAAAACCCAGCACAGCATCAAAAATACAGGAGGTAGAGGCAAAGAGTCAGGAGAAACCACGCCAAAGATGCCAAATCTAACACTGTTATATTAACTTGTTACTTTAGTTAGTCGCTTTAGGTAGTTTTCTTAGTCATTTTTCCACTTAAATGATGCTAGCAGTTAGCATGTCACAGCCTCCTGCCTTCTGTCAAAGGCAGGTGAACCACTCTTAACAGAGAAAAGAAGGGGGAAACATGATTTGACTCTTATTTAGTTGCTATTGAAGGAAAAAATGTTCTTCCACTAGAAAACAAGGAATGATACTCCATAGCTTTGGATTTGAAGGCAGAAATATGTATGAGAGTTTAGATGAGATTCAAGTTGGTCAAGGTAATGGAGAGCCAACTGATATTTGCGATATGTCAGTATAGATGTTAGAGCTGCATTTTGGCACTCAGATAAATGTAATACTGGAAAGGCATACATTTTATTCAAGACATCAAGGAAAAATAAAAAAATAATATCCAATTTTGTAGCCTCTATGAAGGTGATAGCAAAGACAAGCGAATTTGGGCAACTCACAGATTCACTCATTAGAGACTGATTAATACAAGGTACCAACAATTTGCAAGCACATACGTTTTTTTAACCCGAACCTAACGGAGGTCATCTCCATAAGTGAAAGTATGGAACACACCTTGGGATGGATCAAAGAAATGAGAAATGATAAAACTGTGACTGTGGAGTTAGCCGTAGTGAATGATAAACCTAATGATGATGCATTGAAATGATGGAAACAACTTTTTGAAGCACAACAACATTTACCTGGGAAATTTTGATTTTGCCAATGTAGCAATGGAAATCACACTTCAAATACTTATTCAAGATTATCCACTTACGAGGGGAAACATGGCGGCAGGCTGACGCGGGTCACGGGAGATCCCGGGGCAGTGCGAGGCATGAGTTAAGCGGTATTTACAGGAAGAGTTAACCCGCTAGCTATGCGAGATGTAACAGAGAAGAAGCACAATTAAGTTTTTCAAATCGAATAAAACTAACAAACCTTTATATAGAATCCCAGAACTCCTTTCTTTGGATACATGGGCCAGGACAGGGCGGATCAGCAGGAGACCTGGAGGCGCTTGGCAGACCTCTGGAGGAGAACAAGGTCAGCTGCAGCTCTGTTCGGCTTCCAGGCTGAAGGTGGCAGTGTCAGAACAGTACACTGGCTGAGGAGACAGGAGGAGAAGTTTGGGACGAGCCGAGGAGGACGTAGCGATGTGGAGCCCAGCCCGGACTCTCAGAAAGAGGGGGTAAGGCGAAGGAGCTGGGGAGGATTACAAGCCAATGAGGTGGAGGCTCTGTCGATGGAAAGGGACTCAGTCTACATGACTTTGAAGACTGATAAAGAGAGGGAGAAGGAGGGAGAGAGGGAAGGTGCTGCAGACATAGAAAAAGCAGGTGGTGTTCAAGCTGGGTCAGAGGCATTAGGGGGGCCAGATAAGGATATCATAATTACGCCAATTAATAAAGGAGCCCTCGCTTTCCAGATAAGAAATCGATATCAGCTGAGGTCTCACCCCGAGGCAAAAAACTGAGGGTGTAAAACCAGTGTGGGGAGGAAGGCGATTAGAGAGGTGTTACCAGTTTCGCTAAAGAAAAAAGCGATAAAATCTGGGGGGAGACAAAAACAGTGTGGAGATAAGGCCACGCGTATATCGATAAAAACTACTCCGTCCCTAACTTCCTACTTCAAAATAATGGAGCAGGTTGCCGCCCCTAAATGAGGGGGGGGGGAGGCGACCAGATAAATTCTGCCCCTCTACATTTGGAAAATCGTTTCGTATTATCAGCGAATGAAAAAAGCCGGGAAGGCGGGGAAGGCCAATGCAAAGACCAGTGTGGGGCTCAGGAGGCATTCAGTAATGCCAATTCCCTCCATATTACAGCTACATCCCCCACTATATCAATAATGGCACCAATGTCTGGTGTCAGCCAACCACAAGGTAGTGGCAGTACCTTTGATGGGGGAAATATGGATATAACACAAGGAGCAGAGGCGGGAAAGAGTCAGCTCAAATTGAAGTTTTGGAGTCTAAGAGAAGACATATTCTCCAAATTTGAGATTCCAGAGACTAACCAGAAAGGGATACATGACAAGTGTGATGTCTTAAAAGAAAAACTGGATGATATTGCCTCGCGAACTGGACATTGGAGAGCGAGGTGAAGATTCTGTCAGAAGCAGTGTCAGAGAACACTAAAGACCTAGAGAAATTAAAAGAGCAGAATAAAACCTTGCAGGAGGATATGGAGAGGCTGGAGATGCAGGCAAGATGGAACAATTTAAGAGTTCTTAAAGTTCCGGAGGGTGCAGAAGGTAGAGACATCAATGCTTTTATATGCAACTTCCTTAAAGAAGGAATCCTGAAGGATAGACCGGATATAGAGCTGGAGAAAGAGATCCAGAGAGTCCATAGAGACCCCTTCAAGCTAAATCCTGCTAGAAAGGCTCCAAGGAAAATATTGATTAATATTCTTACGTACGCGGTCAAGGAGCTACTACTGGGGAGAGCTTTGAAAGAAACATTGTTAAAACATGAGTCATTCAGTTATGAAATCAGATCAGATCTTGGAAAAAGAATGACTTAGAGGCAGTGGGAGCTTGGGACTAGAATGGGTGAACTGAGAAGCCGGGGGGCCCAGGTCCAAATAAAATTTCCAGCCATGCTTAAAATAATGTGGCAAAATAAAATGCATAATATTAGCAGTCCGGAAGAAGTTGATACATTTTTGGCTCAGATGCAGACATGAGTTTGCTAAAAGAGACTAGGAGTTAGATTTTGGTGGTAGAGATGATATTGTGTGTACTTAAATAGTGTAAAATAGTGAAAAAATGGGGAGTTTTCTTCAGTTTTTCTTTTGTGTTGATGCTTCCCGCTGCAATGGGAGGATCTCGAATGGCAGTTTTGAACCGCCAAAGGAGTAATAGGAGGGTTTCCTGGGAGGGGGAGGAGCAATTGCAACAGTAGGGAAAGTGTTGGATAGCAGAGGGGAATAATTTACTATTCCCACTCCATGGAGTGTATAAGCAGGGAAAGTGTTGGATAGCGGGTGGGTAAAAATTACTATTCCCTCTCCAGCGAGTGCACCAGTAGGGAAAGTGTTGGATAGCGGGTGGATAAAAATTACTATTCCCACTCCAGTGAGTGCAACAGTAGGGAAAGTGTTGGATAGCAGGTGGGTACAAATTACTATTCCCACTCTAACTATTCCTACTCCAGTAATTGCAACATTAGGGAAAGTATTGGATAGTGGGGAGGTAAAAATATATATTCCCACTCCAGCAAGGGCAGCAGTAGGGAAAGTGTTGGATAGCGGGGGGATGTAAAAAATACTATTCCCACTCGAGTTGATTGCAACAGTAGGGAAAGTATTGGATAACGGGTGACTAAAAATTACTATTCCTACTCCAGCGAGTGCAACAGTAGGGAAAGTGTTGGATAGCAGAGGGGAATAATTTACTATTCCCACTCCATGGAGTGTATAAGCAGGGAAAGTGTTGGATAGCAGGTGGGTAAAAATTACTATTCCCTCTCCAGCGAGTGCACGAGAAGGAAAGTGTTGGATAGGGAGTGGATAAAAATTACTATTCCCACTCCAGTGAGTGCAACAGTAGGGAAAGTATTGGATAGCGGAGAGGTAAACATTTATATTCCTACTCCAACAAGTGTAACAGTAGGGAAAGTGTTGGATAGCGGGTGGGTAAACATTACTGTTCCAACTCCAGCGAGTGCAACAGTAGGGAAAGTGTAGGATAGCGGGTGGATAAAAATTACTATTCCCACTCCAGTGAGTGCAACAGTAGGGAAAGTGTTGGATAGCAGGGGGGTACAAATTACTATTCCCACTCCAACTATTCCTACTCCAGTAATTGCAACAGTAGGGAAAGTATTGGATAGTGGGGAGGTAAAAATATATATTCCCACTCCAGCAAGTGCAGCAGTAGGGAAAGTGTTGGATAGCGGGGTGGAGGTAAAAAGTACTATTCCCACTCCGGTGAGTGCAACAGTAGGGAAAGTATTGGATAACGGGTGACTAATGTTAGACCTGGCACCTTGGCGTGAGTTTCCCTTCCACTTTTTGATGGTGTGCCTCGATTGTTTTGCTGGTGTTGTCCGCTCAGGGCACTGCGCCACGGCTAATCCGTGCCGCAGTGCAAGTGCTCCCTAGGTAAAGTGTACCTGTAATTGATGTTCATGATTGGTTTATTGGATTCACTGTCAGTCCCCAGTAGAGTGCACCAGGGGTGCCAGGGCTTGTGAATGCCAATGCTGCTGGTGGGCTTGCAGCGCTGGTTGCACCACCCACAGGAAGCGGCCTTGTAAAATGTATCTAGGGTCTGCCACCGCAGACCCTGTGCGCGGTCTGGGACCGTCGCGCTGACTGCGCAAGGGCCCCCACTTGCCAGTCCCTAAACCTTCCCTTACCTACATATTAGCCACCCCTCTGGTAGGCCCAAGGGCAGGGTGCATTGTAGGCATAAGGTAGGACATGCCCTGATGTGTGTGGCATGTCTTAGTAGTGA
Organism: Triturus cristatus; assembly: GCF_964204655.1. Taxonomy (NCBI): domain Eukaryota; kingdom Metazoa; phylum Chordata; class Amphibia; order Caudata; family Salamandridae; genus Triturus; species Triturus cristatus. The sequence continues at coordinate 955,986,452 of NC_140594.1, read as the reverse complement.
ATTACAGCCATTTTCGTTTTTCACTATTGAAGGCTACCTGCTCTCCATAGGCCAGAATGGGCTGCTGGGATCACGCCAACGCTGTGACCCCAGTGGACTCAGAGAGCATGGTAGAATGTCAAGTTTAGTATGCCTGAACTCAGAATAATAAAATACTTCTTGTAGTCAAGTTTATTTTAATATCCTGGGTTTGTAAATACTACTTTTAGAAAGTTAGTATTTACTGACCTGACCATTTCAGTCCGCCTCTGGTGTGTGTGTGTGTGTTCTGCCTAGCAACAGTAAGGAGCAGGGTTGGGGAATCCCCAGAGACAGGTTGGCTGCCAGGTGGTGGGTAGAGAGGTGACACCTGGATGGGTGGGAGGAGTACACCTTGACTCTTGAATAGACCTGTGCTCTGCCACCACAAAGCCGGCGCCGCCCCCTGTGGAGCGGCTGATGTCTCTGCCCTGCTGCTGAAAGGAAAGAGCAGAGTCACCATAACAAAGTGCTCCAGAACTGGACTGAGCCAGGCCCAGGCCCCCTGGCGCTAAAGAACAAAAGAATCATGGTATAAAAGTAGGAGCCTGGCTCCTAAGAAATCAGAATCCTGTTTACCACAAAGAACCTCTGCCCGACTAGAAGGAGAAGAAGACGCTGGAGGAGCTGGCCTGCTGCTTGCCTTGCTGAGAAAGGAGAGGAAGAGACTTACTGAAAAGACTTTGCTACTTTGTGCTTGAACATTCTCCAAGGGCTTGACCTGAGCTTGCCCCCTGAACTGAACCCCAGGACCAGTGGGTTCTCTGTGCTTTTGCTCGTCCTCCAATTCGAGCAGTGTGTGCATCCCGCTGGAAAGAGACTGCGCCCCTCATCGCCCCTCCTAGGGCCGTGACACTCAGAAGCTTGCTTGCCTCAAACCCGTGAGAGCCCCACTCCGTCCAGAGCCGCTCTCTGTCCCCGGGCCAGGCCGCCTGCATCCCTGTCACCGCCTGCTACTGGAGCGCGCTGACCGCGCTATCACCCCTCCCGCCGGAAGCCGTCCGACGACTGTGATCTACGCCGGGTCATCCAGCTGCACTGACCGTGCCCTGCGACCCCGCTTCGCTATCCCCGGACATCTCAGGCCGCGCCGCCCCCGCTGTGGAGACCCTCCGGCACCGCCGTGCTAAAGGGTCGCTGGCCGCGCCTGCCTACTTGCCCACACCTGCTGATTGAGGACCCAAGAACACTTCCCAAGCTGAGAGTCGCACCGACCTGTGCCGACTCTCCACATCACGAAAGAAGTTCCAGTATCGGGCTCGGGGCCCGCAACGCCTTATTTCCCCGTTCGCAGGAGCCGATCTCTGTGAGTACTGGAACCACAAGTAACATTTGCAAGAGACTACAAGGTCTCCATTTAAAGCTACGAACAAAGAACATTTGCCTGCTTTACAACCTGGTGGCCTAGCGAAAACGTTATTGGTCTTGTGATAAGTCTGCTGAGATATATATACCTATTTTTACATAAAGAAGCGTATTTTTATATATATCCAAGTCTGGTGTCCGTTTCTGGGGGGATTGATGTATTTACTGGGTGTATGATTGCAAGTGCTTAACCAACAACGCCTGAGGAATCGCCTTGGCTGCTCACGCCACGCACCTAGAGGGTGAGCAAGGGTCATTCGCGAGGGGTTATCCTGCGCCCTGACGTGGAGGAGAGGGTTCCTGCTTGACACAAGGGCAACCTTGCGGCAACCAGAGATCCCCGACTCTAACAACTAACAATTACTATTCCTACTCCAGCGAGTGCAACAGTAGGGAAAGTGTTGGATAGCGGGTGGGAATAATTTACTATTCCCACTCCACCAAGTGTAACAGTAGGGAAAGTGTTGGAAAGTGTAGGGGAATAATTTACTATTCCCACTCCAGCAAATACAATAGAAGGGAAAGTGTTGGATAGCGGAGGGGAATCATTTATTATTCCCACTACTGCAAAATAATTAATATAAATTACCAAATAATTAATTTTTCAAAAATAATTTACCTCTCAACATATTCCCCTATAAACGACACCACCAATATTGTTAAATATTACACAATTAACATATTTAATTAACAATTAATTAATTAACTAATAACAATTAACAAGCAATTTAAAAACCATCAAAAATAAATTAGTTCACACAATTAACACTATAAAATAAAGTTAAATAAATATTATACAATACAAATTAATAAATATTCTATTATAATTTAATTACTTCCCACCCTACTCCCCTATCAACCCACAGCCCACTCCTAAAACAATTATACAATCAACATATTTACCAATTAATTATTAATTAATAATATCCAATTATTAATTATTTGATAAAAAAATGAATCAACACAATTAACAATATAAATTATTAAATGCAAAACAAGTAAATAAAAAAATTATTATTTACTTAACTCCAAATAAATTACTTCCCACCCTATTCCCCTAGAAACCCACAACCCACTACAGAACTAAAATGCAATATATATATATATATATTTTTTTTTTTAATGAATAATAAATATGTTATAATTAAATTACTTCCCACCCTATTCCCCTATGACCCCACAACCCGCTACGGACCTAAAATAGGCAAAAATTATTTAACATAAAATAAATTATTTCTAAAAAATTCTAACATACATTAAAAAATAAGCTATACTTTTAACACATATACCCCACTTGGACACACCCACATAGCTGAGTATAAAACCAGCCCCTTCCCTGACCACAATCCTTTGCAATACTCCAAGAGAGAAGGGACACACACCCCAACTTAAAGGAGAGGCAAAGAACACAACATCACTAGCCACACCACACACAGCACCACCACCACTTCCACACCTGCACCACTAACCCCCTGCACATCACACACCATACACATCACAACCACACCCACCACTCACACCCCTGCCCCCACAACCACTTTGCACCCCACAACTGTTTGGTAGCCTGGTCCAACAGACACCATTAGCCACAAGGACACAAATGTGGGCAAGGATAGTCCAAAGGGTCAATGCAGTAGGGACCACTCCAAGATCCAAAAACGAGATCATGAAGCGGTGGCATGATCTGAAGATGGTTGTCAAAGAGAGGAGAAGCAAGAACCATGAGCTCGCTCAGAGGACTGGCAGGGGCCCTTCAATTCCACCAAAACCATTCACACCATGGGAGGAGAAGGTGCTTGCCATTCTGCATCCAGAGAGTCTCACAGGAGTAGCTGGAGGCGTGGAGGCTGGTAAGTACCAACACATGACTACCACCACACTGATATGTACTGCCTTGCACAACTACAAAGCTACACCACCTAGGACAAATTCCATCCATCTGCACCACACACTCACAAAAACATGTCTCACAGATCCAACATTCACCCCCTCCCAATCACCCCAAACGTAGCTATCAACATTACCATGGGGGCACGTGTACAGGCAGACAGCACTACAACTCCCACCATGCCTCCTGTCCCACACCTCAGCAGGATGGAGCACTCCCCCACCCAGAAGCAGTTGGAAGCCATTGCAGTACACCAAACAAACTTACAGGTGGGTAGCCATCTTCACAGTGAGAGTGTCTGGGGGTGGGAGGCCTTGACCACTACTCCCATCATGCCCCCTGTCCCATACCTCAGCAGATGCAGCACTCCCCCACCCCACCCAGAAGCAAGTGTCAGCCATCACATTACCCTCATCAAACTTACAAGTAGTTAGCCATCTTGCCTGGGAGGGTGTCTGGGGGTAAGAGGCCTGTACCACTTCTCCCACCATGCACCCTGTCCCACACCTCAGCAGGATAGAGCTCTCTCCCCACCCCACCCAGAAGCAAGTGTCAGCCATCACATTATCCTCATCAAACTTACAGGTAGGTAGCCATCCTGCCTAGGAGGGTGTCTAGGGTGGGAGGCCTGTACCACCACTCCCACCATCCACCCTGTCCCACACCTCAGCAGGATGGAGCACGCCCCCACCCAGAAGCAGTTGGAAGCCATTGCAGCACACCAAGCAAACTTACAGTTAGGTAGCCATCTTCACAGTGAGGGTGTCTGGGGGTGGGTGGCCTGTACCACTACTCCCACCATGCACCCTGTCCCACACCTCAGCAGGATGGAGCACTCCCCCACCCAGAATCAGTTGGAAGCCATTGCAGTACACCAAACAAACTTACAGGTAGGTAGACATAGTATTCTGTCTTGTGACCCCACTGAACAGGATGCATGCACTCACAGATGTGTCACATAACAAAGCCAAATGTGAGCACATTATAAGTAAGTAGCCAGTACGTGCACCCACTCATTCGTCACAAAATAAATGGTGCCATATGACAACACCAGCCCTCTCATTGCACAAATATGCACACCTACCCCATTGCCACGCACAGTGTGCACACAATTAAACTAAGGAAACTGTCACAGCTACCAAAGTGACCTCTGACCCTGCCTACAGGTTAGGTCACCCCCACGCCACTGCCGCCCGCTCACCCTGGTCTCCTGCTGCTGTCTCCTGCTGCCAGCTGACTTGGCCTGCCCGCTTGCTGCCCCTGCCTGCCCCCGGTCCCAGCCGCTGCTGAGCCGGTCACCTTTGCCGCACTCTTCCTGCCGCTTCCTCCCTGCGGCACCGCCCCCCTGACAGCCCATTCGCCGCCCCGCTCCCGCCACCCAGCTGCTCCTCCCTCCCATCAATGCTCTTATGCAGACCACGAAGAGGCCACGCAGTGGACGCACGCAGCTGGCGCGCCTAAGGCAAGCCGGTCTGCGCCCGTCCGCGCCTGGACCGCGCTCAGCGCCAGAACCCCTGAACCCCGCAAACGCCACAACACCAGAATCCACTACAACGCCAGCACCCTCCACGCACTCAACGCTGGCCGAAATCACACCTGCTTCCAGGCAGCCCCGAAACGGTCCCACGGACCCTTCTCCTGCCGCACCTGCAGCTTCACCTGCAACAGAACCACCAAACCTCCAAGGACTGGACCCAACAACCTCCGCTGCATACTCCTCAACACCCGCTCTGCACGCAAACACGCCATCGAGCTCTGGGATCTGCTCAACACCTCCGCCACAGACATGGCCTTCCTGATCGAGACCTGGTGGAACGACTCGCCATAGCGATCCCGGACGGCTACAAGATCACCGGCAGGGATCGCGCCAACGGAATCGGCGTAGGAATAGCCATCGTCCACAAGTCCACCCTCAAGGTCGCCACCCACGCAGATGACACCCTCAACACCGCCGAACACCTGCACTTCTGTATCCACACCGACCCCAACACCACCCTCGGAGGAACACTCATCTACAGACCCCCCAGACCCTGGGCTCAGTTCAGCGACTCCATCGCCGACCTCACCAGCACCCATGCACTCGCCTCCACGGACTACATCCTCCTCGGGGACCTGAACTTCCACCTCGAGAACAACAACGACGCCAACTCCGCCACCCTGATCGACAACCTCGCCCTCAGACAACTCGTCACCGCACCCACCCACGCTGCCGGCCACACGCTGGTCCCCGTCTTCTCCGCAGGCCCCCACGTCGCCTTCAACCACACCACCGAACTCCACTGGACCAACCACCGCTGCATCCAGTTCACCTTCAAGAAACCAACCATGCACCACCGCACCCAACAGCCACTGCTAGAGCAAAGTCACCAAAGACCGGCTGATCACCACCTTCGCACAGAACCCACCCACCGACCCCACCAACCCAGATGCTTCAGCCCGCAACCTCAGACAGTGGATTGACGACTGTGCCAACACCCTCGCCCTGCTCAAGAAACCCCCCAACAGCCACACCAGCAAGAGAGCCACCTGGTTTCCTGACGAGCTCCAGACCTCCAAACGCGCATGCCGGAAACTGGAGAAGATATGGCTCCACGAATGCACACCGGACAACCACGCAGCCCACAAGGATGCCACCCGCATACATCACCACCTCATCAGATTAGCCAAGAGATCCTCCTTCAAAGACCACTTGGATAACAACGCACACGACAGCAAAGAGCTCTTCAGAATCGGAAAGGAACTCTCCAACCCCAGTGCCAATGCCAACGACATCCCGCCCTCACAAGAACTGTGCGACTCACTAGCCATCTTCTTCCACCGCAAGATTGCAGACATCCATGACAGCTTCAACACCACAACCGCCCCGACTACGCCAGACTCCACCTCCCCTGTGAACACCACCAGCACCAACCGTCTGACCTCCTGGTCCAACATCGACGACGACGAGACACGCAAGGTCATGAACTCCATCCACTCTGGATCTCCATCAGACCCGTGCCCACAACACGTATTCAACAAAGCAGACGAAGCCATCGCACCCCAACTACGGAAGGTCATCAACATCTCCTTAGAAACAGCGACATTCCCGGAAAGCTGGAAGCACGCCGAAATCAACACCCTCCTCAAGAAGCCCAAAGCGGACCCCAAGGACCTCAAGAACTTCTGGCCCATCTCCCTGCTCCCGTTCCCGGCTAAGGTCATTGAGAAAATCATCAACATGCAATTGGCTCGCCACCTGGAAGACAACAACATCTTGGACCCATCCCAGTCCGGATTCAGACGTAACCACAGCACCGAGACAGCCCTCATCGCCGCCACATACGACATCATGCACCAACTAGACAACGGCGAAACATCAGCCCTCATCCTCCTGGACCTGATAGTCGCCTTCGACACAGTCTGCCATCGCACTCTAAAGGCACGCCTTCCAGAAGCCGGAATCCAAGAGAAAGCCCTTGACTGGACCACGTCCTTCCTCTCCGGCAGAACCCAGAGCGTCCGCCTCCCACCCTTCCGATCCGAAGCCACCGACATCATCTGCGGCGTCCCCCAGGGCTCATCCCTCAGCCTGACACTGTTCAATGTCTACATGGCCCCCCTCGCACAAGTGGCCCACCATCACGACCTCAACATCATATCCTACGCCGACGACACCCAGCTCATCCTCTCCCTCACCAAGGACCCACACACCGCCAAAACCAACCTCCACGAGGGAATGAAAGCCATCACCGACTGGATGTGGAGCAGCAGTCTGAAGCTGAACTCAGACAAGACAGAGGTCCTCATCCTCGGACCCACCCCCTCAGCCTGGGAAGACTCCTGGTGGCCAACCACACTGGGAACAGCACCAACACCCACCGACCATGCACGCAACCTCGGATTCATCCTCAACTCCTCCCTCTCCATGTCTAAACAGGTCAACGCCGTCTCCTCTTCCTGCTACAACACCCTCCGCATGCTCCGAAGGATCTACAAGTGGAACCTGACCGAAACAAGAAGAACGGTGACACGGGCCCTCGTCAGCAGCAGACTGGACTACGGCAACGCACTCTACGCAGGAATCCCAGCCAAACATCTATGACGACTACAACGCTTCCAAAACGCCTCTGCATGACTGATCGTCAACGTCCCCCGCCGCAGCCACATCACCCCCAAATTTCAAATTTTATTTATTATGTTTTGGCTCTCAAAGAGGGCCACATAAACATGTACAAACAAAGCAACACAATCATCACAAGTACAAGAATGATAAAAACATAGTATTCGGACCGTAATAGGTACACTGCAAGCCATCAGTCCCACAAGGCCGGGCCGGCACAATCTTCCAGAGAGTTTAATAAATAGCTAAAAATCCTTTAAAAAAGTTAAAAACATAAGCACAGAACATTTCATTTGGTGGGCAATAAAGTGCATGAAGAAAATCTTGTAAAGTGACAATACTGAGGCGAAGACAAATTACTTTAAGCCATCGCTTGCGCAAGCTACGTAACATAGGACAAATCAAAAGTACATGCATACAGTCCTGGTTATTTAATTTACATAGATTGCACAACGGTGGAGTGCCATGCCATTTAGACAGCAACACGTTAAGAGGGATTAAGTCATAACGTAATAAAAACCAAAACCTACGTATCCCATGTGGCAGGTTCCACAGGGCATATGGTTGGGGCTGTTTCAACCTATAGGAGGAGATCAGCGGCTCCACATTCCTTTTATCTCCAACTGTTTTTTTGTCAGATAGAAAACAATACTCCCACGAAGCCTCCCTGAGGACCTGCTTTAACTGCGTGGGAGAATAGGAGAAAAGAGCGCTTTCATCCAGTCTAAGGATTTTCACAGCCCTTCTAAAATTACTAACAAGTTTAGAGAACTCCTTAAAATTGCCCAAAAGTTCATTTTTGAGTAAGACTCGCAGGGTTCCTTCTCTCGCTCTGGCTAAACTGGCTACCCATCTTATTACGGCGCAAAGCCCCTGAACCCAGGCACTCCTGAGTCCAAAATCCAGCCTGCAAGCAGCCAGTGGACAGGCATTGTTAAGATTCGAGAGGGATCTTAGGAGTTTTCCCTCAGTCTTGTGGCAAAAGTCCCAGTATTTTATCTCAATTATTTCTATACCATACAAGATGGTTGCGGGGATTTTGGCTCTAAATACTTCTAGAAGGCTAGAAAAATGTCTTTTCCCCGTTGCCAGGTATAGGGACTTTAACCCATTGCCTTGGGCAAGAGCTTTGCGGGAGCAATGCTCTATATGAGAATTCTCGCTCATATTGACCGAGAATATTTTCCCTAAAAAGGTATAACAAGTTACGACCTCCAATCTAAGCCCTCCGATAGCCCAACCAAAATTTGTCGAGCGGCATTTCTTCCTACCAGCAATACACATCACTTTACTTTTATTAATATTGATCTTCATATGATGCTCCCCAGCAAAGTCCTGAAGAGCCTGAAGCCGATTAGCCAGACCCACGGGAGTTAAGTCAAGCAATAACACATCATCGGCATACATCAGACAGGCTATTGGCACCCCTCCTATCAACGGTGCGATCCCCTCACTATGGGACACAGCTGCAGGGAGGTCAGTTGTGTATAGGGAAAACAACAGGGGCGCCAATAAGCAGCCCTGTTTAAGGCCATTCTGAGATGGTATTTTGGCCGACAGCCCCCTTTCGCCCCCCATTAAGACCCTGCACCAGGTCTCAGTGTGCAGAGCCCGCACCAATTCCAGCAGGGGAGTAGGGACACCCATCCTCGCCAATTTTCTCCACAGCGTTCCCCGATCTACTTTATCGAACGCTGTGGAGAAATCAATGAAGGCGGCGTATACAACACCCCCTCTCACCTGGACATATTTATCAGTAATAACCTGAAGGGCAGTCAGGTTGTCCAGAGTGCCATGTTCCCTTCGGAAGCCAGTCTGTTCCAACGGCAAGATGTTGCGCTCCTCGACCCAATCAGAAAGAGATCTCAGGAGGCATTTCGCAAAGACCTTTCCGATGGAGTCGAGGAGCGCAATCATGCGATAGTTACTGGGACTGTCCCTTGCTCCCTTTTTGAAGATAGGGACCAGAATGCTTCCTCTCCACGATGCAGGGACACGTTTAGAAAGATGGCATGCCCTAAACAGGGGGTACAAGATTTTACTCCAGGTTGAAGGGTCTTGTTTTAGGACCGTCATCGGAAGCTCATCCGGTCCCATAGCCCCAGAGGATCGCATATTTTTTATAGCCAACTCGATTTCCTTCTCAGAGGGAAAGAAGACCGAGTCATCAGGGGCAGCATACATGAAGTTATCCACACCTGTGGTCCCATTCCCTGCATATAATTCTCGGATATGAGAGGACCATAGATCTTCTGGTATAGCTATGGGAGTAGGGGAGTGGCGAGTACCACATCCTTTCCCAATTATTGCCCAAAAATCTTTAATGTTGCCATAAGCAGCAGATTCCCTTAATTTAATCCATACTTCATCCTCCCTGTCCCTTTTAACTTTTAGCTTAAGTCTGCTTCTCTTTCTTTTTAACCTAGCGATATCTTTCCTACGTTCCAGTACCCTTTCGACGTACTGTGCACGGATTAGTTTGTTTAATTCCCTATTCAGATTACGGAGAGTTAGAGAAACTACCTCTCCTTTTTTCTTAGGGGGGACAGTTTTTTTAGCATTCAATAAAATCTTTACCATGAATTCCTCAAAACAAACTATTTCATTTCCGTTCCACTCTTCTATTTCCCTAAGGGTATCGGTCAGTAGCTCCTGCACCCCATTAATGGCAGCATTATTCCAGAAGCATCTTCCAGATGTCGAGTGGAAGGTAGCCTCCCTGCCATTTAGCGACCAAGATGCCGTATTCATAGAATTTAACGAAATTGATAGTGACAATATACTGTGGTCGCTCAGAGTCGTGGGTGTGATCTTTAAGTCAAGAATCTGGGGAAACAGACTGTAGCTGGCGATAGCATAGTCCAAAATTGATGACCCAAAGGGGGATTTGTGGGTATGATTTGCGGGGACGTCGGATGGAAATCTTCCATTTAAGATAATACCATCCCCGATCGCTAATTCTTTTAACAAGATCTTCCCCCTTTTATTTGTCTTTAAGTTTTCAGGGAAGAGCGTCTGGGGGATGCAATGTGCTTCCTCCTTAGCTTTATCCCTGAAAAGTTTTAGACTAGCGTTTGAAACTTTACAATTCAAATCACCGATAAGCAAAATTACAGGAAAAGGAGGTGAATTTTTTATCTTATCCATATACTGGAGAACCCGCTGCAATTTATCATTAAAACATTCCTCAGGCGGAATATACACATTGAAAATTACCATGGGATATTTTACATTGTCATGGAACATATTTTCTAATGTTATTGTGTGGAAAAGTCTACTGGAGTCAATATAATGGGAAAATCTCCATTGAAACTTATTTGACAGTAAACAAGCGAGCCCCCCCCTAGCATGCCCTTTCTTAGAGGGCGCAGCCGGAACTTCCAAAACATAAAAATCTTTTAAAGGCGTTAACCTATCTATGCACCATGTTTCCTGGATGCACAATATATCAGCCTCCAGAGTGGATAAAAAGGTCATTTTCTCCGGGCTGCTATGGAATCCGGCCGCATTCCAGGAAATTATGTTTAAGGCTGGGTTAAAGATGGTGGAACAATTTGGGGTTATCCTTATTTTTTGTTGATAATGCACTATGGAGCCAATTCCACCGGTTATTGTCATCATTGAATGTGGAATTCTCAACTAGTGGGAGAGGCTTCACGTGCGATACTGTGCGTTTTCCCCTGGAAACCCAAATTTTCAGGTCTCTCAGAGGAGAGGTTACCCCGTTTTGTTCATCACCCCTCAACCCCTGCTTATCGAAAGAGTTTGGCTTGCCTGGGGTAGGGATAGGTAGAATATCAATACCTAAGCGTTGAAAATTTTCAGCCTGTTCTAGTATCAAATTTGTTATGATAGGGGAATAAAATTTCACCCGAATACTCAAAACCCGACTACCACCCAACAAAGTTACCAGTTCAATGTCTCTAGACTGAATGTGATAGAGACATTCAACCTCACTGAAACGCTTGAGGAGCCAGGCTCTATTTAATAAGAGGTCAGTATCAAATAATGGAACAAAATCTAGTACACGCACATCCACAGGGGCCTTTGACGTACTTACAGGCCGGGTCGGAGGGCGAGAATTTTCAGAGTCAATTGTTACCACAAAGGGGGGGGCCAAAGGGTTTAAAAACCCAGATGGATTAGAAATTGGACCTCCAAGAGCACTCCGAGAAGGAGAGCCTGGGAGAGAGCCCCCAATTTGTGGTAAATCTTCCTGAGAAGGCAGGCTGCCTTGTTCAATTTCCTCCTCCACCGAGGTTGAAGAGGATAAATTCACACCCATGTCCACTTTTAAAGCAGTAGAAAAGGATTCCCCATTCCTTATTTCATTCTCCCTTGTCACTGTGCATTTTTGGAAAATGATCCTCCGTTGCTTCTTCTTTCTATACTTTCGAATAGGTTTCCTCTTACTGGCTTTGGTACTTTTTTGTTTACCATATTTTCTCTTTTCTTCATTGACCTCAGATTTGTCGGCCAGGAGGTCTTTTCCGTCATCCGGGACAAAGATAGGAAATAATTCCTGAACCGTTTTGGGGCCTGGCAAGACTTTATCCTCCTCCTCTATCTCCAGGACTATATTCTTGATACAGTTAGAGGCTGCAGTATAAGGCAACTCCTTATGAGGGACCATAGAAGACTCTTCATTTTTCCTAACTAGTTCGCTTCTAATGGCTTTGAATTTCCCCTCAGATACAGATTGTTCAGACTTAGGGGGAGAGGCCTTACTCGCATCCGGCACTTTCTGCAGCAATAACTTTAGGATCTGGGTAACTGATTCAAGGATACAGTCCGAGCTGCCTACAAATTTCCCTAGAAGCAGCAAAATTGAAGCAAGGAGTTGTTCCAGCGCGATCATGGACTCAGAGATCGGCTTTTCTCGTGCTTCTGCTGTGCAGATATTATCCAGGAGATTGAGGTCGGGGCTCTTGGAAGAGTTTAGCAAGTCAGATATTTCATGACTATTTAGCGACGGGGTGCTACTATACAGCATTAACCCTGATGGGGTGGCTCCCCCGTGAACTTTAAATTGCTCCAGAGATTCCACTTTAGCAGGGCTTACGTAGCGTCCCCATAGTTCCAAATCAATGGATAGTGCAGACAGGTCATCCCCCGGCCTGTCATTCATGGATAACTGAGGGATCGATGGTATGTGCACTGGCTCACTTATAATCGTCAACTTCCCATCTGTAGGGTCCCGAAAGGGAGACCCTCCTGCCATAGTTTGGGGGGCCCCCTGCTGGGCCTGGGGAAATCGGGGCACAGAGGTAGTTGGTACGTGTACTTCCAAGACTTTAGTATCTGGATTATGTAGAGTCGCACATTTAGGTTTTTTTATACCAGATAAATCCCAGAGTTCAGATAACTGACATTGTCCTTTCAAAGGTGGGTTGTTTACTGACTTGTTTCTTGTGCGGATAGTAGTTAATTTCCGGGCAGGTTTTTCTCCCACTACCCTTCCAGATCGTAAAGTTTTAGACATTTTCCACAGTAATTAAAATGAAATGTAGCAATATAAAATGAATAAAAGTCTGGAGTTGAGTCAGTCCCTGGCACAGCAGGTAGGACCAGGGTGCAGTATAGCTATCACAGTACTTGCATCAAATTACCCTTCTACTCAAATGGGCACAAATGCAAACAAATAATTACAATGTAAAAAATGAGAAATAAGGGACCGGGCCCAGCCCGGCCTACCTCGGTCACTGAGGGCCACAGAGGGCCCGCCCTTTGCCCGGGCTTAGCCCCGGCGCCGACCCGCGCGCGATCCCGCGACGCGGCCTTCAGCTGATCTTATGTGCGCCTCCAGGCGCTGGCGCTGCGTTCAATGAGCGCGCCGCCGCTAGTGCTGCCGGGAGATGGAGTCCCGGGGCGGCGACGCTGACTCTGGCACGGTGTGACTCTTGGCGGTGGCGGTGACAGCAATGGCGTGTTCCGGCGTTTTGCAGGCTAACCAGGTAGGTTTTTCAGCTCCCCCCCGCTCTGCCGCCTTCAGCTGATCTTATGTGCGCCTCCAGGCGCTGGCGCTGCGTTCAATGAGCGCGCCGCCGCTAGTGCTGCCGGGAGATGGAGTCCCGGGGCGGCGACGCTGACTCTGGCACGGTGTGACTCTTGGCGGTGGCGGTGACAGCAATGGCGTATTCCGGCGTTTTGCAGGCTAACCAGGTAGGTTTTTCAGCTCCCCCCCGCTCTGCCGCCTTCAGCTGATCTTATGTGCGCCTCCAGGCGCTGGCGCTGCGTTCAATGAGCGCGCCGCCGCTAGTGCTGCCGGGAGACGGAGTCCCGGGGCGGCGACGCTGACTCTGGCACGGTGTGACTCTTGGCGGTGGCGGTGACAGCAATGGCGTGTTCCGGCGTTTTGCAGGCTAACCAGGTAGGTTTTTCAGCTCCCCCCCGCTCTGCCGCCTTCAGCTGATCTTATGTGCGCCTCCAGGCGCTGGCGCTGCGTTCAATGAGCGCGCCGCCGCTAGTGCTGCCGGGAGATGGAGTCCCGGGGCGGCGACGCTGACTCTGGCACGGTGTGACTCTTGGCGGTGGCGGTGACAGCAATGGCGTGTTCCGGCGTTTTGCAGGCTAACCAGGTAGGTTTTTCAGCTCCCCCCCGCTCTGCCGCCTTCAGCTGATCTTATGTGCGCCTCCAGGCGCTGGCGCTGCGTTCAATGAGCGCGCCGCCGCTAGTGCTGCCGGGAGATGGAGTCCCGGGGCGGCGACGCTAACTCTGGCACGGTGTGACTCTTGGCGGTGGCGGTGACAGCAATGGCGTGTTCCGGCGTTTTGCAGGCTAACCAGGTAGGTTTTTCAGCTCCCCCACATCACCCCCACCTGAGAGACCTACACTGGCTCCCCGTCGACAAGAGGATCACCTTCAAGCTCTTCACCCACGCACACAAAGCACTCCACAATGCCGGACCAGCCTACCTGAACAGCAGACTCAGCTTCCACACCCCCACCCGCCAGCTCCGCTCCGCCAGCCTCGCCCTTGCCGCCGTCCCCCCATCCGACGAACGACCTCCGGCGGCAGATCCTTCTCCTACCTCGCAACTAAGACCTGGAACACCGTCCCTACCCACATACGGCAGACCCAAGACCTACTCGCCTTCAGAAGACTCCTCAAGACCTGGCTCTTCGAACAGTTGCAGCACCCCCCCCCCCTCCCCTCAGCGCCTTGAGACCCTCACGGGTAAGTAGCGTGCTTTACAAGTACTCTGATTGATTGATTGATTGATTGAAAGTGTGACACACCAATGCACATGTAGAAGAAAGTCTGGGCACAATCATGCACAGCACCTATTTACATGTGCATCGCCATGGAACAAGTGCAACAAGGACCGTTCAAAAAATACGAAAGTATGTGTGGTGGTACAAATCAAGATATGCACATGACAGGACAAAGGTATGCAGGAGATGACAATGGCCAGTCCACGGCCAGATGTGACGCCTGCCCGGCCAGACAAATCAACAAAGAGTCCTCATTGAAAAACATGTTGTGCCAGTCCCTAGATGGCAACAGGTCCCTGTAATCATGAATTATGCACATGGCGCATGGTATGCCTTGACACCTCAAACTATGGACAAATAATGTATGTACCACTGCATTATGTCAGGAGGCACAGTAGTGCACATAGTAAACAAAGTGATGATCAGTCAAATGTGCAGGGTACAAAAAAAGAATGACACACAGCTAACACAAAGCTTGCAGGCTGCACTACAATGACCAATTCCCCATCTGATCCACAGGTGACCAAGAACTCACTGCAGAGGACAACACCAGCAACCTGCAGAGCCAGTCTCCCCCCACGGTACATGGACTCTCAAATGTTGACTCCCAGGATTCCCTGGACAATGAGCTTGGAGCTGGCCCATCTGGTGTGCCAGGGAGCAACAGGTCCCAGGACCCAATCGTCCCCCCCACCAAATTTGCGGCAACAACAACTTCACTGCAGACCTCTGCTGTTACAGCCTGTGCGGCCAACACCACCACCAGTGCTGCCTGCAACACCCTCCCTGTCCCAGATGATGACCACCCCACACCACCGATGGAGGAGGTCAGGGAAAGGATGCGGGTGCCCACAGTGGTGAGGCAAAAGGTCCGTGGGAGGGGCAGGGTCACCCACAGACACAGGGAAGCTGGGATCCAATCTCTAGAACACATCACCAGACCTTGGCGCATACAAACAGGCCCAGGGACGAACGGGCCGGTTGGACGAACTGTTACACGAGCTCATCCTGCTGATGAGGTCCATCGACACCCGCATGGGACAAATTGTGGACCTCTTGGGCCAGCAAGTGGCGGTACTGAGGGACAGGCCTGCGACACAACCAACACTTCCACCTCCCTCTGGTGGGCCGCAGGATGACAGTTCACCATCCTCCCCTGTGCCCACAGAGAGGGGTGAGTCCTCAGACCCCACTGGCCCTGCAGCAGGGCCCCCCCTGCCAAACGACAACGGTGCCGTCCTAAGAAGACCCTGGGAGTATCTGAAGGCCAAGCACCTGCCGGACACCAGCCACGGAGGCAGTCATGATGGCAACCCTCTTCACCACTACATTAACTTTTTGGACTGTCCTTCCCCACACTGCCCAGTGGTGTATGTGTGTGGTCATCTTGTGATTGCCAGTCATCCTAGTCCCATGGCTTACTTTCCATTTGTGCTCTTAGATGGTCAGGTAGTGTGCAGTGTGAAGGGGGTGAGTTTGTCGGGAGTGATGATGTGTGCATGCCCCTGTATTGTCAACTACACACATGTGTCAGCCAGGAGTTGTATGCCTGTTGTTTTGATTGTTCAGCCCTGTGGATGTGGTTGTATGCACATGTGTGAGTTGTATGTTGTGCACTGTGCAGTGTGTTGGTGTGTCCTTGCAGTTCAGTCTGACTCCTACTTGTTGTTTTTGTCACTTGTGAGTATGCAGAGTGTGTGACTGGCAAGTCAGTGTTGTGTTTTGTTGCACATCCATGTGTCTTGTTGCTGTTTGTGGAGACTGTGCAGACCTGCTGTTCTACACTGCCATTGTGGCTGTGTTTTCTCATGCATTGCTGTCACATGGTGCCTTTTTGCCTCCAGTGTGGCATGTTGTGTGTGTTGTCATACCATCCCCTATCTGTGCTTCAGATGCATACCCATTGTGGGTCTGCACTCCCTCTCTTTGTGTATGGTACACTCCTGCCATGTCCCCTACTGACATGCAATACACTTCACTTTGGTGTCAGCTGTCCCCTTGGTTTACATGTGTGTGTGCCTCCCCATCACTTCATTTGTGACACTGTGCTTTGTGGTGCAGTTCTCTGGCCAGGGTCAATGTGTCACTCAGGGCATTTCTCCAATGGGTTGTATGTGATGTTCTGGTGCTGTTTGTCAGTCATGGTTGCTCCTATGCAGTTCAAATGTGTGCTGCCCAGTCCTCTGGTCAAGTTGTTTCCACCTTTGTGTCCCAGACTTGTGCATCTGTTGTTGTTGTGTTGGATGTATGTGTGTTGGCTGTGTTATTGCTTCACTTCCTGGGTGTGCTGTTGTCTTTGTGCTTTGCTGTATGGTGTTGTGTGGGTTGCTGTTCTGTCACCGTTTTCTGTGTGTGGCTGGTATGCTTGATGTGCATGCAGTGTTGTGTGTCTATGTTGCTTTGTCATTGCCTGGTGTGCATCCCCTGATGTCCAGCTGTGTCTGCTATGTGATTTCTGTGCCTGTGCATCTGTTGTTTGTTTGATGTGGCTGTGTTGTTCTGTGATGGTGCACTTCTTGTGTGTGTTGTGGTATGTTGTCTGTGCATTTTTCATGAGTGATGAGGTTGTGCACTCCTGTTGTGTCTGTGCTTCCATTGCCTTTCCACAGTTTGGCTGGACAGGGCATGTCTGTTCTTGTTGTGGTTCTGTGTGTGTTTCTGTTGGATTATGGGTTTGTCTGTTGTTTTTGTGCAGACATTTGTTGTGGCATCCCTGTGTGTGTGTGTGTGTGTGTGTGTGATGTGTGTGGCTACCCCCAAGGTGTGCGATTGTTTGTATGTGTATTGACTGTCAAGTTTTGCCAGCCTTCATTGTGTTTGGCACTGGTGCTGTGTGCTGCTGGTGTGAGGGGGGTATGTGTGTAGTTTCCTACTGGTGTTTGTCAGTCATGGAGTGTGTCAATGGGCCCTGTGTGTGGTGCTGCTGGTGTACTCCTGTGAAGTAGTTGTATAGATGTGTGGCTTTTCACAGTTTGACTTCAGGGCCTTCCTTTCATCCTTGTGCCTATACATGGTTTGCCTTGCTGTCTCCCTGTGTTGTTGCACTGTGATGTCTGTGGTTTGACCTCACTGACTGTACCAGCCATGTGTGCTTTGATGGTGTGAGGGTGTTGTTGTCGTCTGTTCCTTATCTTGCATATGATGTACACATGCTTATTGTGTGTCTCCATGGCCTTCCATTTGTGTGCAGCCCACTTTGGTTTCACTATTTGTTGTGCTCCATTGCTGTTGGCATGTGGGGTGTGTATGTGACTGTGTGTCAGTCTGTGGTATGTATGTGTGACTATGCAGGCTGTGTGTCCATTTGGATGTCTGTTCCTTGTATGTGTTCATTTGGTGCTTGTCCTCATTTTTGGTTCCCTGAGTGTGGTGTTGTGGTGGTGTGTGTGTTTCCCTGGCCCTGTGCTACTGTGCTGTTTGTTGTGTGTTCCTGTGCAGCCACTCCTGCAGTGTCTGTCTCCCTGATTGCTTGTTGTGAGGAGCAGAGTGTGTATTGACATGGCTTGTTATTGTTCATGGGGTGCACAGGAGGGGCACATGGCATGTGCCTTCATGGGGTGTGCTAGTGTGTGGTGGAAGGGAGTGTGGCCTTGTGGTCTTTGTGCTCTGCCCATGCCTGGCACTGGCCCTGCCTTCTGCATTGTGCACATATATTCCCTTGTGTGCGGTGACGTGACCGGGACATTGCTGCATGGTGGCGGTAGCTGTGTGTCCAGGATGCAGAGGGGTGACTTGGTGGCAGGTGGGTGATGTGTGGGTGCCCTTGTGGATGTGTCCCTGTCCCCACCAGGGGGTCTGATGTGGATTTGGACCATGTGTCTGCCCATGTGTTGTGTGTTGTGTTATTGCGTACCTGTGGCGGCGTCCGTGGCGGTCCATGAGTTCCTGGTGATGTGGCAGGTAAAGCACCAGAAAGACATGTAGGGCTAGATCCATGGCAGTCGTGACCGGGTGGTGTGGAACGGAACTCTGGTTTTGCGCTCCACTGTCGAGCTTCCGCCGTCTCTGGTTGGACGGTATCTGCTTGTTTGGGTCATCCTAATTTGTGGAGCGGGGCGGACGTCATTCCGCACGGCGGAGAGTCTCCATTGGCTCCGACCGCCGCGGTGGCAGGCGCACTTTGATAGCGGTGCGCATCACACCGCGGCGGTCGGGAAATTGGCTATGTTTGGCCATAATAATATGGCAGACGTGAGGACCGCTGCTCGCGGGCGGAAAAAAGCATTTTTCCGCTCCATCAGCACCGCGGTGGTGCCACTGCCCGACATCCTAATGGACCCCAAAGTATTTAGCAAGTTTCCTATTATTCAGAATAGTCAATAAATCCAAGTCAGTTTATAGAAGTCTCATAAAAATATGGTTAGAACAAATAATGCATGAAAGCACATTCCATAAAGGACAAATACCCTATTCTGAAAAACAGAACAGGAGTTTAGAATTATTAGAACTCATGAAGAGTTCATTTTCAAAAGAAAAGAGTCAGATAAGAAGAGTATAAAGCTCAAAATCCAATTAAAGCAGCTGAACTTCGAATTAAGAAAAGCTCATGAAACTCAGTGGAGTCTCATTAATTGGAGCAATTAAGTATACAGTTGCAGTAGCAATTTTAAAAATCAAGCATTAATAATAAGGCTAAGGATTAACAGCAGCAGCGGTAGCAACAGCTGACAGTCGAGGGCCAGGTAAAATCGAATAGGTGTCTGGAAATCGCTGTGTGGTATGGGTGTGTCTACACTTGGAACAAGACCCAACATAAAATGCAAAAATAATGTTATAAAATGTTTAGCAGGTCTCTCCTCTTCTGATTCAATCAGGCAGCAGCATTTGTTTGAGAGTGAGTTCAGCTTTTCCTTTCCCACGAAATAATATGCAGTTTACAAAGTTTTATCACAAAGTTGTTTTACAGACATGTTACGTATGTAGCTTCATGATTCATAAACCTCTGTTCCAATAGGAATCAAACACAGTTTAACCATTGAATGTTAAATGTTTAATTGCATAAATAATGAACTATGCTAAAGAAGAGAAACATCAGCTTGCAAAAATACTGTTTAGTAATGCATTTCATTAACATGAACAATAAATACTGTTTTAAATATACAACAATTCTATTTAAGCATTATGTAAAATATGGGTTAAATAGGAAGTTTGTTTATCACAATAAGATGTTTCTTAGTAAAATGTAATAATTTTTTTAAACCAGAACATTCTGCAGATATGACGAGTATTTCTAAGCATGTTACGTTAAGGTCAAGCCTTCAAGTACCATTGTGCACATTTCAGCATTGCCAAGTTCACTTCTAGTCAAAATAAACTTACATTTAAGTGTTTCTGCGGCATATACTAATAATTATGTCAGCGTAGTGCAGTTTGCACATGAAAAAATACTTCTCATATATCTTTCAATTCTACTTTAATCATTGCACACATAGCTGTTATTTTAAATGATTTGTATCTTAATAAGTTAGCATCTTCAAGGGAATAGCCAAAGAAGCACAACTAGGAATCCTCCCCAAGAGGTATGTTGTATGTAATTAATTCTGTGGTTTAAAACATGCAAAGGAGAAACCTGTTCTTTACACAGGGTGTGTCATATGACCCATATTTGGCGTCCTCTCTGTGAAGGTTCTATTTTTGCATCCAGACAAATATTAAAGTATGCCTAGAACAAGCCACACCGATTGGCTTCGTAGATGTTTGTTAGCTGCATTAGATAATTGAGTAACAACAATGATTTTTGTTATGGATAGTTAAGGATGAAACAGTTTTAATTCTGATAATATGAGACTGTGTATACGTACTAGAAAAAGCATACTCTGTCAGGAGATGCTAGATGAGATGAAAAGTGAAATCTAAACAGGGAGAGCATTACTGACATGGCCTATCTTAAATGTTTTTACATGCATTGTTCAAAAATCGATCAGTGTTTTTGCCTGTAAAGTTTAGTACATGAACCCAGAGCATGACAGGGACCTGTTTCAAGGTCAGTTTGTAATTACTGCCTTGCTGACAGGTACACTGATTAACATCCCAACTAAGACCTGCCTGCTATACAGTCAAACACTCTGGAGCTATTGGCTGTGTAGATGGCCCCGTCGCTGCAGTTCATCAGTGGCGGCTCCTCTGCTAAGGTGGAGGAGCGTCGCCCCACTGCTATTGTAGCAGTGAAAAAAAAAAAAGAAAATGCTAACAACAAGAAGTTATTTTCATTTACTTTTTCTTTCGGGAGTCTGGGAAGGGCTGCTCCCTGACTGGTTTGCACTCCTCTAAGTGCACATGATAATTTGGCCAGCCCCCTAGGGCTGGCCAAACTGTCATTCACACTTGGTTTGTTCTCAATTGGGCTGTTGGGCTGTGTTGCACAGCCCTGTGAAGAACATGCCTAGCCTTCCCAGGCACTGCTTGAGCGTCCAAACTGGTCGCTTAGGTCAATCACGCCCCTGCAGTGTCACGATTGGCTGGGAGAGTCCATAAGCATGAGTGCTTCCAGCAGAGGAGGAGAGGCATGCGGCGGCGGGAGAGGTGTGCTGTGGAGAGGGTACATTTTTGATTTATCATTTATTTAATAGCCGCCCCCACCTCACCACCACCGTTCCGAGTGAGCCGCCACTGCTGTTAATGCATCTGTGAGAGCAGACAAAGCTCAACTGCAGCACCTAAGTGGCTCCAACTAATGCGCTTCTAAACTCATCTGGAACTGGGACTAGGCAGGGCTTTTGCAGGGCAGTCTTATGCACACTCCAAGATTCTAGAAGCAAGCCAAGAGAGCACCCTCCTGCCTTGTTCCTCTACTAGCTCTACAAATAATTTCCTGATAACATGGAGTCATATGCCAAAGTACCGCTAGTTGTGCCAGACTGGACTGTGTAGGTTAAGGTGGATCGTGTATGCAGTAATTCCCTACTTATGTGTGTTATGTTGTGAATGAAAATTGCCTCTACTCCTGAAGACATGCAAGTTATGAATGTTTATAAAAATGGATAAATAAATCTATGGATCTGACCATAAGTAGGTTGGTGTTTTCAACCTCTATGCAAAATCCCTGTCTGTGCAGGGGTTGGAATTCTGAGTTTAGTGGTATTTAGCACATCAGCTAATTGCTGGGTGCATTAAATATCAAACCCTCTGTTAATTTTCAGCAGGCCAAACCTGCTGAAATTTAACAGCGGATAAGTGTACGGTATGTATGGTACAATGGGGATTTTGACATGTTAAGCACCAAAGTCTACATGTTCTTCCTTAAAAACTCAAAAAAGGTGCATTTCATAACACATGATACATAAAGTACTCTGGGGAATGATTATTTATAGGTTGTGAGAAAAAGCATCTGCTACTCCAACAAACTGGTAATCAAGGCCTGCTTTTTTTCTGTATTATGCTGGCAGTCCATCAAAGAACGTTTTTTCTTCGCAGAAAATGTGAGCGTAGTTGGAGACAGAGCACTGAGAAGTACTTCTGAGTTACACAATAAATAATGGTGCATAAAAATGTATAAATACTAGTGTTTGTAATAAGGTTGTTCACAGCCTGCAATGTAGATGAATTTTTTTTAAATTTTTTTGATGATATACCCTTTTCAGGGTCCACAAATATGGGACATTGCCGCATGCTAGCATTGTCAGTCTGAAATTTGGGTGTCCAAATTAACACCAAACTAAATTTGGAGAAACAGAAGGGCATATTTATCATTGAGTTGTGTCACCCTTGCACCACTCACAGGGGCACACGGGTGACACCACTTCTAAGTCAGAGTTATCAAGCCATGCAAGGGCACCTTGCAAGCCCCTGCATGGCTTGATAAATCTAGGGTAACGCAATGCAGTGCAAATCATGGGTGGAGCATGGGTGTTCCCACGCATTCAACCCTGGATTTTGGCGCATTCCCAGATTTACCATTACTGGTAGGCTTGGGAATGCGTCAAAATACTACACCTCCCAAGGTGAGGCATAATGAGGAGAAATATCTTTATTTATCCTTGTTCTTTCCTCTTTCTTTGTATGCTGCATTATGCAGCACACATAGACAGAGGGAAATGCCTCTCAGCATTGTCTTCATGCAGGAAGATGTCTCTTCCTGCACAAAAACAATCCTGCTTGTAACGCAGCCTCCCTTTTGCCATGGTGTTGGCACTAGTTAGTACATTGTGCGCCAGTGCAAGGAAAGGACAGGAATGCTCTGTATAATGTTAAGTACGGCACATTCTTGCCCTTTCCCTTCCATGCAGAGCAGCAAGGTGGCTTGCTGCGTTGCGCTGTGTGTAAGCATGATAGATGTGCAACGGGGTTTAACTGTCATCTAATTCTGCTTCCTAGAGATCCGCAGTCTGTGGCACATTATGCTGTGTCTTGCTTGCATTATTTCAGAAAGTAACGGCTGCAAATTCCTTTGTCCTATCACAGCTAGACTATGGAAGCTTGGCTTACCTGGATGGCCCTCAAAAGTCAATAAAATGATAACAGAAAATCCAAAATGCCCTTTAGAGAGCCATTACCTCCACATCCCTCTCGCTTTTCTCCATTACGCAATGAGAGGCCCTGCGCCTCGTAGACACACCCCCTACCAAAAAAAAGCACCGCCCTCTCCACAATACCTCTTTCTTTGTGTCTGTAGACACGGTGAGGGTGGGTGTGGTGCGCTCACTCCCGCTTGAGTTGTTTGTTTGCTTTCTGTTGCTTCCTCTTCGCTGCCCTGAGCGGCGTGTGGCTTCCTGTTGTGCAGATTGTGCATGGGTGTGCTCTGTCGTTCCTGGCTTGGTTTCCTCTTTCTGGCTTGGTGGCTGCCATGGTTAGTCTGTTTTCTGGCGTGCTCTGAGGGACTTGGTCATTCAGGTGAGTGGGGGAGTAGGTCTGCCTATGGATGTAGGGTGCTTCCTTTGTTCCGTTTTCTTGCCGGTCCGGTGGTCTGCGGTTCTTGCCTTCGGCTGGCTCTTGGGCATGTGCAGGGACTGTTTCCCACTGTGTTGTCCTCTCTTCCTGGTCGCCTCTCTTCCTGTGGCTCCCTGTCTAGTTGCGCACTGTGGGTGTTGGGGGGCAGCCTGTGTGTGCCTGGTTCCTTTTTTGTACTCCAAATTTCACACTTTCCATGGCCAGGTGGAGTGCTTGTGCTCCAGCTTCTATCGGCGCTCTGTTCCCTGCTGCGTAGTGCCGGCTGGGTTGTGGAGTCCACATGGCCGGTGTTGCAATCTGCCTGCAGTTCCTTGGTGGGCAGTCCATTACAGTTGAGCATTTCAGTTAGAGCTGGCTATTCTGGTGACTGATGGGGGTGTGTTTCTGCTTGTGGTGGGCACAGATCACTATTCTCCCCTACATGCATGTCTGCTGCTTGGCTGGAGGTCTGCGGTGCTTGCCTCTGGCCGGCTATGTCAGCGTCTCCTGGTTCCCTGGTGTCAGGCTCTCCTGGGTGCTGCCTGTTTTCTCTGGTGGAGGGGGCGGCGGCTCGGCTGGTTTCAGCACAGGTCGTTTCCCCCAGTCGGAGGTTTGCTGTGCTTTTTCTCTGGTCGGTGTTAGTGTTTCTGCAGGTATTTTTTGCACCTCGGCCAGAGGTCGGCGGTGCCTTGCTCTGGTCGGGGTGAGCGAGGCATATAGCTGGGGCTGGTGTTTGGCCGGCTGGGGGTTTGCTGGACATTTCTCTGGACGGTGGTTGTTTGTGTTGGGGTGCCTGGAGGGGGTGTTTGTTGGGCCTCCTGCCATTTCGCTTGCTTGCACCTGCTCTCATCTGCTCTCTGCAGTTGTACAGGGTCAGCCCGCTTATTTCCTTGCTGGGTTGCTGCCTGGGTTTACCTGGTGCTGTCGGCATCTCTGGCACTGCGCATGGCTTCTC
Source organism: Triturus cristatus (assembly GCF_964204655.1). Lineage (NCBI taxonomy): Eukaryota > Metazoa > Chordata > Amphibia > Caudata > Salamandridae > Triturus > Triturus cristatus. The sequence goes on along the minus strand of NC_140594.1, from coordinate 955,962,047 downwards.
CTCCGCTTTGCTGTGCATGCGTTCCAGGTGCGTGTTTGTCATGCTCTGTGTGTTCCCTTTTTGCCCTGGTCCTGCCTTTCTGTTGTGTGGCCTGGGGTGCTGTCATATTTTTCCTGTGGCCCACGTGGTGGTCTATGCCTGTTTGCGGTGCAATGGTTTGTGCTGGTTTGGTTCTTTCTCCGGTGGTGCACTAGGGCCAGTTTCTCACTCCGTGGTGTTTGGGGAGTGTTTGTGCCTGCCTCTGGCTTGTTTCCCTGTGGTATACCTTTGTGGGATGCGTTGACTGGCCATTGGCAGTGCAGCGGCCTTGTGCGGGCTCCATGGCCTGGGCGTCAGTCTCTTGCTTGGCGTTCGGGCAGGGGTCTCGGTCCTGCCTCAGGGGTTGGTGCGGGTCTGCTACTGTGCGGGTTGGTCGGCCTCTGATGTTTGGCTGTGGCCTCTGGCTATGGGTGCCTGGCCTGCAACTGGCTCCCCTGCTCTCCTGTGTTCTCGGGTGGGGTTGCTTTGCTGCTTTGGGCCTTGTGTCTTCCCGTATCATCTTTTTGACTTTCCCCGTCTGCCTGGCCGTTCTTCTGGGTTTCGTCCCTTTCCCTACTTGTGGGGGCTTGTCCTCTGGCGGTGGCTGTTGAGGCTTCTCTTCGTCCTGGTGGTCCTGTCTCCCCCTGGCTGGCAATACTCTGTTCCAGGTGCGCGTTTGGCTCTACCGTGGTTCCTGCGTTTTAGGGCCTCCTTTGTATCTGGCTGACCCTGCGTTTGTTTCTGCACTTTGGAGAGGTGATCTTGCTGTCACTGTGACTTGTTGGGCCCCTCGGTGTAGATTCTGCTCCCTTTTTGGCCCTTCTGTTTCGGGTTCTGGGCCTCTTAGCCTCTGGGGTGGGGGTCTGTTGGTGGTGCGTGCAGTGCTCCTATTCCTTTGCCCCTTCGTCCGTCTGGTTTAGACGTCCTTTTATGTTTTATGCTTAGCGGTGCTATGTCTTTTGCGGTTGGGTTGTTTCTTGACAAGTGGGCTGTCCTTTTCCCATTGCTTGTGGGTTTTGCTGTGCTCTGCCTCTGTGTCTGCGTTGCGGTGCTTGCGGCCTGGTGCTGTTTTGTTTCTGGAGGCATCTCCCCGACTACTGTGCGTCCATGTTGGATGCTGTGCTGGGCTTTGGGCCGGCCTTCCTCTGCAGTTTGGGCTGTTGCTCGTCGCTCTGGGGGCTTCTCTGTGTGCAGTTCTCCCCCTTTGGTATGGCGATGGTCCTTCTCTTCGGCTTCTCCTATAAGCTGTTTTGTGGGGTGTCATGGTTGCTTCTTCCTGCCTGGTTGTTCTGTCTTGATTCCGCCTGTTGGCTGCTTCTTGTACTGGGGCTCTTTGCCTGCTGTTCCACTGGTTGGCGGGCTTCTGGTGGCTTGTTGGTCTTTTGCTGGCCTCTAGTTTTGTCCTCGCCTGCCTTGTTGTGCCAGTAGGGCCTGTGTACTGGTTTCCTGGGTGCTGTTGTCCCGTCCTGTGGTCTTCCAGGGTGTTGTGTCTGCGGTTCTGGTTGGGGGCATCTGTGTCCTATGGCCTTTCACCCTGGTGACTCCTGCCCACGTCTGCTCTCGGGTGTTCGGAGTTGTCGACCCTGGTTCATTCCTGGTTGAGTGTCTGTCAGGGCGTGCCGGGTGCTATAGGATTTGCTGCCTCCTCTTCCTATGGCCTTGCTGCCGTGGGTTGCCTGTTCTCGTCTGCTCCCAGGGGTTGGGCTGGGTTGGGCCTGGTTCGTGCCTGGATGGGGGCCTGCCTGAGTATGCCTGGTGCTGGTGGCTTGGCTCTCCTGGCCTGTGGTCTGTGTTTTGTGGCTTTCTGTGGTCCGGTTTGGGCTTCGCCCTCTTTGGTTCTGTGGTTGGGCAGGGTTCTCCGACTCCTGCTTCTCCCATTTCTGGGTGGTTGGGGGTGGCGCTGTGGCCCTGTGCATTCTTTTTTGGCACGTCTTGTGGCCACTGCTTCTTTCGGTCCTTGGAGCGCCGGTGGAGGCCTCCTCTGCTGTCCTTTTGGGGGCTGGTGGGCTGTTGTGGCTGCCCCTTGTTCCTGCCTGGCTCCCCTGGATTTTTCCAGTGTGCTATTCGCCTTTCCTCTTTCCTCTGTGGGCCGTTTCGGCCTGGATAGGGTTGGTATCTTTGTTTCCGCCGTGCTGCTTGTCCCTCGAGCTATGCTCTGGGCTTAGGTTGTCCGATGTGCGCCTGTCCTGTGGCTGGTTGGTTGTGGGGGTTCTTCCTGGTGGGGTGTTTGGTTTGCCTTTTGGCTCTGGGGCGTTCTTGTTTGCTTTCTTTTTGCAGGTTACGTTACTGCGCATCCCTGTTTGTCCGCGTCTTTTGTGGTTTTGGAGTTCGCTATTCTGTCTGGGCCTTTTCTGTTCCTGCCGTTTGGGCTCAGGCTGTTTATTGTGGGGCCTGGGTGTGGGTTGCCCTAGTGGCTGTTCTCTGTTGGTCTTGTTCTGGGGGCCTAGTTCGGTGGGTTGGGAGTCCGACTTTGCTGGGGTCTCTGGCCTTTCCTCTTCCTTTGGTTCCTCTGTTGTTGGAGCTGGTGGTGATCTGGATTCTCCGGTTCTGTGGGCCAGTGGTTTCCTTTTCTCCTGGTGCCTTCTCTGGCGTTCCTGGGTGGGCGTCTTGCTGTTTGGGCTTGGTGGCTGGCGATGCCTTTGTCTCTCGGCTTTGGACACCTCTGATCTGCGTGTGCTTTTTGGGGGTCTGCCTGGTCTCCTTGGGCTCTGCATTGGCTGTTGGTTAGGGGCTTGGTGTGCTCGTGCGCACGTGGTTCTCTTTTCTGTTTCTCTTTCGGGGCTTTGCGGTCCCAGTACCCGGGTCTGTTGATCCTTCTGGTCTCCTGGTTCTTTGTGGGGTGGTCCTTCCCTCGGTGGATGTGTCCCTCTGGGGGCTTTCCCTCCTGTTTAGCGGGCTCTCTGGTGTTCCTCTTTTTCTTTCTTCTCTGGGGGGGTTGCACCTTCTGGCTCTGCTGATTTTTCGTCCTGTTGTCTCAGCTTGCTGGCTTCGGGGGTCCTCGGCTCCTTGTTTTGGTGGGTCTTCTTTCTTGCCCGTTTTTGGGGCTGGGCTTGCCTCTTGGATGTGGTCAGCTGTGTTGCATCTGGCTTGTCGTTCCTGTTTGTTTGCCCTTCTCTGGTGAAATGTTTTCCGCTTTTCTGGTTGTGCTTGGACAGTTAGCCTGGTTTTTCTTTGGCTTGGTATGTCTCATTGTGTAATGGAGGTAAGCGAGGGGGTAATGGTTATATTACTTACCGGTAATCCCATTACCCCTAGTCCTACTCTTGCTTATCTCCATTATGGCCCGCCCTCCCTCCCTCGCAGTGGCCCGGTCAACTGTGTCTACGGTGGCTTGGTACGTACAGGTATTGTGGAGGGGGTGGTGCCTTTTTATTTTGGTAAGGGGTGTGTCTACGAGGAGCAGGGCCTCTCATTGCGCAATGGAGATAAGCGAGAGTAGGACTAGGAGTAATGTGATTACCGGTAAGTAATATAACCATATTTAGCCTTCAAAAATGTGATTCTGTCTCTGCATACATGTTCCAACTGCACTTGTTCCCACTGAGGAAGTCCATTCATTTTAAATCAGCCTGTCTGATGTTTAAAATCTTTCACTACTCAGACCCCAAGTTATTGTGCAACAAATAAAAATATGTTTCTACGAGTACTCGGATCTTGGAACAAGGGCAAAACTAAAAGCCCCCTTTTCTGGTACTCAAAAAGGGGCAGTAGGGCTTTTAGAAAGCAAGTAGCTAAACCGTGAAATTATATTCCCCTGCAAATAAGATCTCAGCCACAGCTACTAAAGTTTAGAAAGTTCCTTAAAGTATTTTCACACATTACCAAAATTTCACATAGTACATGTATTAAAGCTAAGTAGCGCCATTACATTAATTTCAAAGGGAAAGCTACACTACCCAGGAATAGATACACAATGTCAGAGCAGCCATCAGGACCACAAACAAACTGAACTTTACCAAGCTAAGCAGGCGCACTAATTTAAAATGAAGGATTTACTTGGTGCTTCTGGCGCCCTGAGCAAAGCAGGCTGAAGCGAAATTAATTTCTTTTCTGGGAACGTAAAGCACATCTAGGTGCAGCGTAATCACTCCTGCCTCCTCTTTGAAGGATTGGACTTAAAAGGCGTGTGGTAGTCATAAATTAAAATGAAAGGTAAAATGAAAAAGACAAGCTAGCGACAGCTTGGGGAGTCTTGTGTGCAGCTGCTAGGCAATGCAAGGAACCATTTTGTGTCAATGGTTCATCGTCATTGCAGTGTGGGGGGTGCTAAGGAGAAGGCTGTAAACCACTGCAAGGCACTAGTCAAGCTTGCATGAGAGATATAAGTACTGCTGTACTCAGGAGGCATAGAGATTGAAGAGAGACAATGAGAGAGAGAGAGAGAGAGAACGAACACTTGGACTTCCATAAATTGCTAAAAGAAGAAAGTATTCCCCTGAATGGAAGGGGAAGGATACAACTCCTTCAATCAAAAGACTGATAAAGAAGCTATTCTCCAGGGAAAGGGAAAAACACAAACATAAGAAGGAAAGCTCATTGATCGGGAAGCAGCAAATGAGAAAATGGCAAGAAATCCACTTCATAGTAAGCAATGGACTGACCCAAAGCCGCTGTAAGCATTGGTATAACCCACAACAGGTCTTCAACAACAGGCAGCTACAAGCTGTCTGTGTGCCATGCCTAAAATGAACTGGACTGCCAAAGGCTCAATAACTGAAGAGAGGGTGCAGGAGCTGGTGTGGACATGGTGCCAACGGACTACCTACTTTTCTCATCCAATTGCCTCTTGCCCAGTTGCCTGGCACAAAGGTCCAGCCCTTTGCAAATACCAGCATAAAAATCTCGAAGTTTCACTCTTTTTGTTTGTGGGGTCACTCTGAACCCTTAATGAGAAAAAAACATGTTTTGATAATTTTGTGCGTCCAAATCTTTACCTTGGCTTAAGGCATCATTTTCTACGATTGCCCGTTGGGGGGAAGAACTTCCTTTCATGCATGTCTTTTATGAAAGCCCACATAGCTTCAAGATGGTTATGTAAGCTATTGATTAACATATGCTAACTAGCTGTTCACAAAAACTAGTATGAACTCATGTCATGTTAGAGACTTCGGCTTTCATTGAAAAAAATGCATTCTGGGAACTTCAGTCTTGGTTAATTTCAATTCAGCTCATTGAATTTAACAGGCGACAACAGAGCCCTTCACTAGAGACATGGTGTCACAGTGACGTAGGGCTTTTAGTGGGGGGGTCACAGTATTGTGGTTGAAATGTCGTCCGGTAAAAATATTCAGTCCACAGACTCAACTACAACTACATTGTCAAGGTATGTATGTGTTGTAAAGTTAAGAATAATACAAATATAGGTCCTTATAAATAATACTCACCTTGACTTTCTATAAGGTATATAGAACCCCCTTCCGTGTATTATTAGGATATTGCAAGTCACCAAGGAATTCCATAACCATATAGAGGAACGAGGTCGAAGACCAAGTTCCTTTATAAGGTTATGGAACTCTGAGGTGACTTGCAATGTCCTTATCATGCACATCAGGAAGTAAATCATCCCATGTAAAACATGGTCACACTATCACCTTTCCCACAAACCACTTAAAACTTTAGTGTGCAGCTCTTTCATATGAAAGAGCAGGCATGTTTGCAAGCATGAAGAATTCAAATTAAATCTCTGGTGCAAAATTAAACACATAAAAATCTGTTGAATATATGTTGCAACAGATTTTACAAACAGTGCAATATGTCAGTTTAAAAAAAAAAGCAGTAGGGGTTGAAAGCCGCATAAAAGTTCTAGCTTTTCTCTATCTAAAGGGCGCAAAAAAACCATATTCTCTCTGCTTGTCATTGTAAGCTATTAAAATAGATCAGAAGAAAAAACATAATCTTTTCTTTTGTTGCTTTAATTGTGTTCCTTTCACCTGGCGGCTGGCGGCAGGCATTGTAACCTCAGTACCCGACTGTAATAACCTTATAATAGTCCAGTTCAGCTATTTATAAAAATATATGCAATATAACACAAGATGTTTGCGGTTGGTATTTCGATTCCAATATTATGGCAGGTGTCTCCTTCTTTAATTACTTTACTTCAAATCACCGTTATAATTCAGTGAAACAGCATAACAGAGAAAATTCATTCTAAAACTATTTCAGGTCTGATATCTGCCATTTTTAATTTTGAACAGCAACCCTTGACCTGAAGTGCACTCCTGCACTCTCTGGCTGAATCTGAAGCCAGAAGAAAACGGAACAGCGAGCGACAGAGGCAATCATGAACACAGACCAGGAACAATTGCACATTGTAACTAGATAACAGTAATCAGAGCAGAGATGCACAGTATCTTCCATAAGGGTTGTCAAGGGCAACAAACTGGAAATTGCAAGGCTAAACTTGAGAGCCCCGCGTACTACAGACAGGATAACAACATGGTGTGTAATAATGACAGGTTGCGGTGTTATTGCCTTGACGGGGTTGTGCTATCAGAGAGGCTGTATCGCAGGCCTTTTGAACCCTAAACCCAGGAGTTTCGCCTTGTAGTGCTCAATCACGGTTGGGTGCATTGGGTAATTCGCATATCAGAAGAACTTATGGGGTCTTCATGTTCTCTGGTTATATTGGACTGTGGAACGAATACGTGGTAAGTGACTGCAATCTCTACTTGATTAATACCCCCGTAACTCAGTGGTGATGCTGGCAGAGTGTTGTGTATGATGTCATCTGGAGTGTTGACAAGTGCTTCATGCCATGAGTGTTCTTAATGTGGCAGGTGCTGCTTGTGCCTTGGATGCTGCCGGCCAGGACAGTTCGCTGAAGCTGCCAATAAATATCTTCAATATTTACTACTAGTACAGTATCCCATCGTCTTTCCTTCAAACTCGTATCCTGTTTTGGCGGAAGCGCTCAAGTGATTGGACGTGGGAATTTAAAAATAGAAAAAGGAATGGCTTCTAGGCCAGATAGTGCAGTCCAGAAAACTGCAATTTAAGATGCCTGTAGACTGTGGTGCAGATTTATCATTCTTTCACGCAGTGCAACACAGCAAGGCACGTCGCTGCATTGTGGTTGTGAAAGGGAAAGGGCAAGAATGCCCTGTATTTATCATTATACAGCGCATTCCTGTCCTTTCTTAGACCTGGCACACTTTTGGCTGCCTAGCACCAATGCAAGCACCCTTCCATCATGTTGTAAGGGTGCCTGTGTTGTAAGCAGGGTTATTTTTGTGCAGGAAGAGACAAGACAGATCAGGCTTTGACCATGTAGAGTTTTGTGGACAAAGCAAGAAGTTATTTTTCATTTGGGATCTCCCTTTTTAAAGGTAGTCGATGCTGGTACTTAATTGCTGGTGAGATGCGATCTTGACATGGTAGGAAACATTTCAGTATAGCCACATGATTTTGAATGTGTTGAAATGTTTTAAAAGTTTTGGAGGAAAACTCCGATGTGGATTCCATTCTAGTAGTTAAGGTGGGACTTGACTGCTGCAAGGACCAGTGAGTTGGGTGAGAGAAACAACATGCCTGAGATGCTGTTGGTGATGGAAGGTTGCTTTATTGACAGCAGTTTTATATGGCATGAATGGGAGATTACTGTTGAACTAAGATCTCAAGTTAATTATGTTCCCATTATGTGTGAAATTGAGTTATTACTCTGGGATGTTTTGGCTTCTATCAACCTATGTAACTCAGTCAGATTAGGCCAAAACACAATTCTGAGTTAATCTCCTATCAACCTCTGTTATCTATGGCACAAGCAGCAGGTAATCCCCAGTGAAGTGTGTGTGTCAAGCATTACCAAATTTAAAGTTAAGAACATTACACAGCAAAATTCACAAACTAATGAAAAAAAATAGAGAAATATTCAATAAGAAAAAAGACATCAAGATAATCAAAATTGAATAGGGGAAACTGTAGATACACATTTTTAAAGTTGTAAGACAAAAAGTGCCTAAAAACATAATTAAAAAGCAACACTTCGCAGATGACCCGGACCTAGGCAGGATTTCAGGCCAGGTGCCATGGAACGGAGGTTGGATACACCACCTGGATCATCAGGTCAAATATTTTACCTTCTGACATGGTCTCTGAAATGAAAGTCAAAATCCCTCAGTGTGCCAAAGTTCAAGCCTGAGGCCCTAAGGTTGCATACGTCATGACCGAGCTTCTAGTCAAGCAATTGGTTTTGGCACCAAATGCTACAAATGGCTGAAGGGGTGTTTCACCAATTAGATAGTTTTGTTTCATCACCCCAGTTCAAGGTTTTACCTTCAGACTAAGTCATGTTTGTCTCTCAAATTCCTCCAGCGGGCCATGGTTGAAAACTGTAAACAGGCAAGGTCAGATATCTTTCTCAGTGCAGCAAAATGCTCTGAGTAGGATAAACATCATTCTTTTGCTTGCTTTGTGAGCAACCTCCTTGGGTAAGCCTTTGCAACTTGTACTGGACCCTCATAGGAGGAAAAAATGATTAAGTTCCACTTTTCACCAGCCACTGAAAAGTTCCTTTGGGTCAGCCCTCCAGACTCTAGCTCCTCAGAAGAGGCTTCTAGACGTTAAGGCAAAAGGTCCCTCCATAGCTAGGTATGTCGTAGGGTCCATTTTTGTGTGTCTCTGAAGCAGACAGATAGGAGGCCAATCACTTGACACTTGGAGAGTAGTCCCATTCCTGGGGTGGCAGAAGGAGTCCTTGAGTCACTGAGAGGGTACTCAAGGAGGAGTCAGTAGTCAGTTGACAGTAGTCGAAAGTCTTCGTTCTTTCAACATGTCATGTTTCTTCATGTGGAATTTTCCCAGGTCCAGAAATTATTTGAGGAGGAGGTGGTTGAGGTGACAAAATAATCTGTGCACTAGTCATGATTAGAGTGATTCTACCACAGAATGCAACCTTTTTCTTGCAGTTCCCCATCTCCTTTTACTGCACTTCCTCTTTGCCTTTCTGTAAAATTGCACAGGAACCCCGTTTTCATGATAGCATAACATTTCTTTCCCCAGACAGTCATGTGTTCGATTACTTAGCCACTCCCCAATTTAGATTAGCTCTTATCCCACCCATGTTCTGAACTGATTTGTCCCCTCACTGTGACTGGAACCCGGCTTCCTAGTAGGGTCCTATGAGGGAATAGAAGAAGCCCTTTTAGTTGCACGTATATGTCAAAAGAGGTAGTGCTAAGGCTGTGTTTTGTTTTGACAACTGTTCCTATCCACTTACAAATAGTTACTCCCTGCTAAGTGTCAGCAGTTAATGCTACCCTGTCCTTCAGTTGTTCAGAGGCCGTCCCTTGTCTTCTGGGCAAGGGTCCTTAACTCTCTTAGCCAAGTATGTGTATGCCAGTTCTGGAGGTGCAATGAGTGAGAGAACTGGTTTAAAGACAGTGTTGGCTAAAGCAAACTAAATTAATATTTTATAATGTGACAGTTCCACCCAAGTATTTAAAATCTGATTTCACAATTAACACAGATATTGAACATTAAGTGGGAAATACATTTGAATTACTTTTATATCTTTTTCCCTGACATAGAAATACACCTAAATCCCTAAACATACCTAGTCCTGTATTGCGGAAAATTTTGCTGAACCTACACAGCGAAATGGTTATAATGTCTTTAGTCACTGTGAGGGCACACATTTTAAATATACAGCGTGCCCCCTTTAAAAAAAATATTAAGCACCCTATTTTGTGAGCTTACAAGGCACACTTTAAGGGTGGCTAATCACTACATAAAAGTAGGTTTTCCTGTATAGTGAAGGCAATTCCTCACAATGTGTTAGCGCAGTGCCTTTAAACTGCAGCCCCATCAGAGACAATAGTACTTCTGGCAGACACATACGTTTGCTTTATACTTGGGTGGTGTAAACACACTGCAGACCACATATGACATTTAAACCTTCCAAACAATATTTACAATGGACTTAAGTGGAAGATAATAGACCGAACAGGTAGTTTCAATGCAAAGCACATGCTTTAGGGGGGAAGCACAGGCACTGCTTAGCTGCAGTAAAGCAACAGAGTTTTAAAGTCAGTAAAATCAAAAAGGAGAAAATGATAGGACACAAAAATAATGATGTCATTCCTTACAATATGAAATATCAAAATGAATACTTCTCAATAGTGGAGAAGAGGGCCTGAATACTATTATATGAAGGGAGGCTCCAGGGTCTACATGCTCCCTCACATGCACAATGTCATTATCTCTGCCTGTCACAGCCATGCTCTCTTTATTCTCATCCTCCATTATTTCTTCAAACCCTTTGATACTATCAGCCATGCTACTATGTTAGGAACTCTAACCTCCCTAAGCATTGCTAGTACAGCAAAGTGGTTGTCCTTATTTCTCCAAGAAGGATCAGACTCTGGGCATCAGCTATATGTTGACTGTATGTATACTCCTTTGCAACAGTGACAGAGTATGGCTACCACTAACATGAACATCCACCCGCCTGAGTCAAATGTAGGTGGACCTTCAGTTGGCTACGGCAGTGACTGCTTTCTCACCAATATAGCTAAACCTCTCCAATAGGCCGATGGAGTAAGACATTGCTACATGTCCGTCTGCACAATCAGGATGGCCAGACATGTAGCAATTTATTTGCTGTCCTTCACTGCAATGCAAACCCGGGTGGTGTGGGACAGTGAAATGTAAATAATGCTCCCCCAGCCATGAGAGATGATTCCCATGGCAATGAGAGAGATACTTTTTATAGTTTGAATTGGGATTTACTTTTTCAAAATAGAAAAATAAAACTGTTTAGTGCAGGGTTGCGTCAGCCGAATAGTGACTCACATTGACAGGAATGCAGTGATGGCGGTTCCTGAAGATTCTTTATAAAATAACACCAGCTAGCAGCCACTTATAAATCTAGGGGGCAGTCCCTTTACCAGGGTGACAGAGTAATTTACTCTATCGCCCTGACAGAACAAGATATAAATGAGGCCCTCTGCCACCTGATGTTAATTTTATTCTTCCTCCACATCCCTGCCTGCCATGATCACACAAACTCTTGCCCTAGACCTGCTATTTGTATGCATCTTTGCTACTTCCCTTAGTGACATTATTGGCCCTTTCAGTTTCTCATAGAGCGTCTAGGGTTTCACATGCTCACCCCTCTGCTTCTGTCCTAAAACCCCAGCTGTTCAGCAGCGATTCATTACAGAAAGTCTCTACATTCCCTCATGTTGAAATCCTTAAAAACTGAAATCTTTCAGTTCCATCAAACCATACTCCCACCCATATCATTATTCCTCAATGTCCTTAAACAAGAAAAAATGGCATGCTCTTCACATCTAGCACATGACCTTTGCCCCTTAGCTATAAAGCATCTACAGCTTTCAAAGTCCAGATGACCAACATCTGGAAAACAAGCCCCCGCCATTTATTTCATACTTCACAATCTCTCATAATTATGCTAGTAAGGAGCATGCTACACTTCTGTATGATTCTTCTAGTCTGGCTGCAAACCTGCTCTTTCCTCATAACAAAGTCATCACACATATCCACCCATATCCCCTGTAATCTCCCTCGTGTCCAACATAAATCACTATCACCAATACAATGTTGGTTTCCTAAATGTCACTCCAAGGGCAAAATATGAATTTCTTCCCCTAGACTTCTAAGTTATTCATGTAAAAGCTTGCACCCATCCTCCCAACACTTTCTCCCACTACACTCTGAAAACACTATGCAAATCAACATCTTCTTGATACTCTAAATCCTTACTTTGCTTCCTTTTATGGTTGTCCTTTAACATGTTCAGTGCTTGAAAAATGAATGCTATTAGAAGCCCACTGCCGTCACTAATGAAAATCAGGACTGTCAAAAACCAAGGCCCCAATGTTTTGATTCTACGTCATGCCTCTTTCTTCCATAACCCTCCACTTCTTGTGTGTTTATCTCAGGGTCTAGGCCACTCATTTCATTTATTGTACATATGCATCGCAGGCATACCAGCAACATAGCACGCATATCGTTTTACACTGTTCTAGGTTTTGAAATAGAGTACGCTTTTCACCCACATTCTTTTTTTTATCTCAGTGTTGCACATGTTTTGTACATGTCCACTTTCTCCTTTGTCACTGCTCTAAAAAAAAAATATATATGTTTTTCTCTTTTTTTCCTTTCTGTCTCTTTCTATCAGCCAAAGTCTGATTAGGAAAAATATGTCTAGTCCCCAAAAATGAATGCTGTGCTGAGTACCCACACTTCTCTGCAGCCACTGGCAGAAACTAAGCACTACACAAGTTAAAATCACAGAAAAATATGTGCTACATTATCCCTACCTTCATGCAAAATGCCTTGTAGTTCACCTCCTAGTCACCAATACCCAATGTGCATGAACACATCATCTTCACGATCCACTTATTGTGCTGTCTCGTGAATCATTCTTTAGTTTGTTTTCAGCGAAAAAGCTCTACTGATATTTCAATCAGCATTGAAATTATGTCTACACACTAGTAATTTAAAATCTTTTTCAATCGTAAAGTCGAATGTGTCTGTGACCCTCTACCTCCTCTTCGTGCTGAAAGTCTCTCCCTTTGCAGCCCCACCAACAGGAACAGTACTGTTTCTGATGGACTTGAGAGTCAGTCTGAACTTGTGACTTTCCCCTGCACCATCGCAAACAGGTAGCCACAAGTAGGGTTTATTTTAAGCTTCTTGGCGCTATTTTCAACTAAAACTTTAAAAATATTTATCTCCGGCTCTTTTAATTGGATTTGTGTTGTTTTGGTGTCAATTTCTTTTACTAAAATGTATTCTATGTTTTTTCATTGGTTCGGGATTTTATTGGTGTTGTGTTTTCACTTTATTGGTGTTTAAGGGCTGCATAAATACTTTACACATTGCTTCTAAGTTAAGTCTGACTGCTTTTGTGGCAAGTACCAGAGATTTAAAAACAGGTTTATTTAGTGCCTTTTGTGGTTTACCCTGACAAGAATTGTGTTTATTATGTGAGTGGGGCTTCCATCCCTCTCAACTAATAACACAATTTCTTACATTATCCTAGAAATGTAAAAAGGAATGATTAAAAAGAAGGAACAGACCATTGCAAATGGGAAGGGGGTGTGCTTAGTAAGTCCTGCAACAGGCTGCTTTAGCTGCTGACCAAGCTAATGTCATCAACACACTAAGAAAGGAATAAAATAACTTAGGGGTTCATTAGGATCGCGGTTGCACAGCCACCACCGGGCCGGCGGTGGCAACTGCCAGCCCAGTGGCAGTGATCTGCCCGCGATCGCAACCCAGAAAACCGCCGGTCCCATTAGCATGGCAGTGACGACCGTGGCGGTGATATTTTTTGCCCTCTTCTTTTTCACCAATAGCAGTTCGCATGCTTGCCTGGCGGGCGGAGCTGGACCGCTAAAATAGGGCCGGTGCAGGGTCAGGCTCCGCCGACATGATTATGAAGCCGGCGGTAGCAGGGATATACTGGACATGCTTTTTTGAACATCTCAGCGGTGCTGCTGGCAGCAGCAACTGCCACAATGTTAAATGCAGTGATCGCACCGCCGCGGTTGGATTTTGACTGCGGACCATACTTATTGGACCGGCGGTTATGCCGCAGTCCTAGCGGACGGTGTTTTCCTGCTACCGTGGCGGTCGTAGTGATTTTCCGACTGCCATCCTAATAGACCCCTTAATGTCAGCCTACAGATGTTCCAAATCCATTTGTTTCTGACCTTGAAGCTGATTGGACAGCCACTGTTTGGGAAACTATAGATCAGAGTGTCACAGAAAACTGTGCAGAGGGAACTCGGTGTTGGAGTGTCATTAACATTTATGGCTCAAATATTTTTATTGATTTAGAGGCGAACAATAGCTGCAACCTACATCCACTGGCCGGTGGGGAATGAAATAATATTCAACACAAACAAGAAAGAAAGATAAAGACGAGAAGAGGGATGAGCCTGTGTAATCTAGGGGCATGGGGCAGTGCTACATTATAGTCTGCTGAAGCCGTCCTGGGGGTTCGCTGTGCCTAATTGCTTAGTTGTCTGCGGGAGGAGGCTCTTTGATGAGTCTTAGTACCCGGAGGTATCTCGGGCAAATGAGCTCCAAGAATTCTGTGGATAAGAATGCTAGAGTAGTGCCCCAGGTTTTGTATGATTTGGGGAGTGAGTGTGTAATGCCTGCTGTCATCTTTTCCATACCCAACAACTCCCACTACCTATACAACCAATCCAGTCAGGTCGGCACCTCTTCTGTTCCCCATTAGGATAACAGCACCTGTTTAGCCGCGCCTAGCGCTGGGGTGATTACCCTCCATCTGAATGATTTAAGTATTAGAGTTGGGGAGCCCTAACAATGCATAGCTAGGGAATCTGGGAATTTCGGTTTGGTGTATGTTGTCTAAATTGTGTAAAATCGAGTCCCAGAATGTTTTTAACTTCGGGCAGTGCCAAAGGATATGCGAGAGGGTGCCCCGCATCTTGCCTCTGCGCCATCACTGGTCGCCCCCTCCCGGCCTCCTTCTCACAACCCAAGCAGGGGTATAGTACCAGAAGCCCTATTTTTAAAAACATTTGCTTACCCGCTGTGCTGCAAGAGGAGGTTATAGCTCTGTGTATGATGTCGTGCCACTCCCTGGGGGAGAATTCGCGCTCAAGGTCAGATTCTCACCAGTGCTGCGCGGAAGACTTACTGTGTTCAGGAATGCATATATATCTGACAGTAGTCGCTTGTCTGAGGTCCGGGTAATAAACCATTGCTCAAACTTGGTTAGCGGGTGGCTAGCATGGGTTAACACCTGACGCTGGGTCACCCAGAGGCGAAGGGCGAGGTACTGCCACTAAGCATTCCCAGGGACTCTGAAGTCTGAGACCAAGCTAGTAAACTCCATCACCCCCTTTTCGTCTAACAGATCCCCAATTCTTTCGCAGTTAACTTCTTGCCAACGTATGTATCCATTTCACATCCTTGCCAGGGGCAAATTCGGATTTCCAATAAAGTGGGTGAGCGGTGACATAGCGGACGAGAAGCCACACGATTCCTGCACTCTATCCCACACTCCGACGGTAGTTCTCTGGCCTGGAGACACATATACTCCTGGTGGACGCTGTCGCCTTTAGAGCCATGGTACCTTCCAAATATCCATACCCACTATCGAGCAGTCAATAAAGCACCAATGTTTCTCTGACTCCAGCTTGTACCACTGGATCATGTACCTCAGGTGCACCGCCTGGAAATAGAGCTCCAGGTGCGGGCCGCCAAGCCGCCCCTCCTTCTGTCTCAGATATGTCAGATGTCGAGCCATCAGTTCATTTTTACCTCGCCATATGTAGCTCCAAATGAGCTGTTGTAGTAATGCCACCAGCCTAGGTGGGGGCCGAATTGGGAGTGTCTGCATTATGTACAGGATATTTGTCAAGATAGTCATTTTAATGGCTGCCAGAAGACCCAGCCACAATAAAGAGTGCTGCTTCCAGTTTAAAAGTTCCCCCCTGATCTCAGCTAACAGTGTTGTGTAATTCACCTATGCTAGTTTGTTGAGCGTGGGGAACATCTGTAGCCCTAGGTAAGGGATGCCTTCGGGAACCTACTTGAATGAGAACTCTGTCGCCAGCTGCTGTTGCATATTCTTAGGGAGCGTCAAGCTAAGGGCATCAGCTTTTTGGATGCTCACCTTACAGCCCGAGGTCCGACTAAAAGTAGCGAGGTCATTGGGTTCATAAGGAAAAGTACAACGTCGTCCGAGTAAAGCGATATTTTATGTTATCTGTCCTCCATTCTAATCACTGATATGTCCGGTTTTTGACGGATTCTCTCTGCGAGCGACTCCATATAGAGAGTAAAGAGCAGAAGAGATAAATGCCATCCCTGCTGTGTCATTCTCCCTATCTCAAAGGGTCTTGAGGCAACCCAGTTCACCCTGATTCACGCCTACTGGTTATCATAGATGCAGTCCACCCATCCCATAAATCGATCCCCAAATCCAAATCTGTTCAACGCCTGTTTCAGGTATGACCAATGGACCCAGTCAAATGCCTTCTCGGCATCCACCAGGAGTAGCACCGCAGGTTGTTGAGTTAGCTGGGCTTTGTCTAAGAGATGACACATCCTCCACGTCCCGTCACTGTAGCTACACTCTGGAATTAAACCAGATTGATCTGGGTCCACCAACCCCTGTATATGGGGCGCCAGTCTAGCCGCTAATATGGTCGTAAAGATTTTCAAGTCGACATTAAGGAAGGATATGGGGCGGTAAGATGCACAGTCCAGTGGGTCTTTGCCTGGCTTTGGTATTACAACCACCTCTGCCATGGTCATGGTAGGAGTCAGGGTTCTGGTATCGCTAAAGGAGTTAAAAAATCAGTCCAAGAGCGGGGCTAGTTCTTGGGCAAATGTCTTATAGAAGTCAGTTGGGAATCTGTCTTCCCCAGGGGCCTTCCCCTAGGTGAGTCTTTTAATAGCTTGTAAAACCTCATCTAAATGGACATCAGTGTCCAATGATGCTGCATCATTGGGGGGAGGGGGGATACTAGTGCATCCCGCACATAAACTACCACCGCCTCCAGAACCAAACTGTCCCACTATGTCTGAATCCGCCTGAAGGATCTCCCCCAGAGGAATTCTGATCTCTGTAATATGGCGCACATTTGTTTGGGCGTGTAGCAGATTTGTGAGAAGTTTCCTGGCTTTGTTTCCGCCTTTGTAGTAGCACTGTTTAGTGTGTAAAAGAGAGAACTCTGCACAATCATAGTCCAGTGCTTTTAGCTGCTGCCTAGCCGTGTTGAACAGTCGCCTAATTTGGACAGTGCCTGTGCGGCGGTGCACCCCTTCCAACTCCCTGATCAGTGATTCCAATTGTTCCTGCTATTCTCCCCTATCCCTATTCAGGCCTGCAGCGATTGCTAAGAAGCGCCCTCTAATGATGACTTTCATAGTATTCCAAAGCAGGAAGATCGAAGTTGAGCCGTCATCATTGATCTCTAAAATTGTCTGTATTGTTGCCCATATCTCCTTGATATTAGTCTCATATGTAAGCAGTTTACAATTTAGCCTCCACCTTCTGTGTCTCGGGGGGCCAGCCTCTAGTTGCACCACCAGAGAGATCGGTGAGTGATCCGAAAACAGAGCTGTCCCTATCACACCTTCACAGGTATCCCCCGTAACCCGTGGGGAAGTTGAAAATAAATCTATATGTGCATAGGTTTGATGGGCTGCCTAAAAATAAGTATAGTCCCTATCATTGGAATACTAATGTCGTCAGGCATCTGTCAACCCCAGGTCCCTCAATTTTTGATGCATGGATTCTGAGGGAGCCCCAAAGTGACCCATTGGTTGCGCGGAACGATCTAGTTGTGCGTCTGGGACTATATTGAAGTCTCCCCCCAGGATGAGATCCTCATCTGGTGACTCTAAGAATAAGTTCAGGGTGTTCCTAAGGAAGGTTTCTTGGTGGTCATTTGGGCCATATATGGATGCAAGTGTGTCTGTATGATTCCCTAGAGCTATTCTCAATGCTAGCACTCTGCCCGGTACCTACATGTGTATTCCCAGGACTGAGCCCACAAGGTGCGTTGCAAATAGAATTGTCACCCCTACTTTCTTCCCTCTATAAAAGAAAAATACTGCCTGTCGAAGCGCCTGGAGCAGAGGCCCTTCCAGTCGGCTTTTAATAAATGGGTCTCTTGCAAGAGGTAGATATTGCAATTTGACTCTTTCAACATGGAAAGAAGCACATGTTGCTTAACTGGTGAGTGAAGGCCCCTCACATTAAGGCTCAGTATCTGCACTCTATTTGCTGTCATGTGATCTGCCCGCAGGATCTATTCGAAGCCCTGTTCCGGGTGTTTCGGGTGACTCTCCCCCACCCAACCTCCCTCTGTTGCCTCCTCCCTCCTCCCACCAGTGTTTACCCCTGGCTTGCTGCACCTCTACATCCCCCCTCCCCATCTGCTGCTTCGCTGTACCTAAGTGTAGGCCTACCTCTAATAATAAGGGGAATAATCGCACAACCCTAGAATAGAATAGAAAAAGAAATAGACAAATAAAAATGCAAAACTGACAGATTAATCAAACCAGGAGGGTGTCCTCCAATGAATATTTCACACAACATCGTATTTGGGTCCATGTGGTCTACTGCCGGTCGACACCTTCAGTAAAGGGGAGCTTCTAGCCTCCAGCCTATTTTGGATGTGTTTGGGACCACATCGTCATATTGCCAGGTCAGGGGGCACAATTTGCCTACAGGTTGGCACATGTCAGTCTCTGTTAGGATCTTCCTGGTCTGCACTGTTCTGTAGCTGTCAGAGCAGGGCTTCTCTCTCTTCCTGGCGTTCTTATTCCATGGGGTTTGCATGTTTCCCTCTGTCAGTCCTTCGACGCCTCCTTGGACTTGCCGATCTCTGGGATGACCTATCCTCTAGGTGGTGGTTCCCAGGCTCTACCTCCTCCAGGTCCACAACGCGGGCCTCCTGGGCCTCTTTCAGGGAATGCACCATCCGCAGCTCCTTATTCCAGATGAAAGATAGTCTGAAGGGGTACCCCCACTGGTAGCGTATTTCTGTCTCTCTAAGAAAGCTTGTGGCCGGCTTCAGGGCTCTGCGACACTGGGGGGTGAGGGGCAATAGGTCCTGGTATAGTCCAACCTGGAGGCACTCAAACTTGATGGTGGCCTTGTCTCTAGTGGCTTTCATTATGACTTCTTTCTGTCTGAACGAATGGAGGCAGGCAAGGATATCTTGCTTTTGATCCGGGCCAGACGCCGGCCTCCCAGCTCGGTGCGTGCAGTCGAATACGATCTCGCTGTCCCCAAGCTCCGGGGCTGCATGTCTGAAGAAGAGAATCACCTAGTTTTCCAATTTCCCACCATCTGCTTGGAGTGGCACACCTTGAAGACGGATGTTGGACCTCCTCTAGTGGTTTTCCAGGTCCTCCAAGAGAAGGTGCAGCTCTTCATTACAGTCCCTGAGATCTAGTAACTGTAGGACTTGTTCAATTAATTCTTCATCTCTACGGTCACCCACTTGTTCCAGGGAGTCCACACGGTCACCGATTTCCTGGACATCGTTCTTGAGTTGCTCAATATTCGAAGCAACATCCTGTTTGAGGGCCGCAAAGTCTTCTCTTAGTGTGCCAAAAAATTGTTCTAGGAAGCTTTGTGTGATTGGCTCCACCATTTCACCACTCTCCTCCTCCTTGTCGTTCTCTGGGAGCTGTGCCGTTGAGTGTTTGGGGGCACCTGAGCGTCCGCATTTTTAGAGGTCGATTTCTGTAGGAGATCCTTGAACGTGGCCTCCTTTTTCGTCCTGTGAGTGGACATCTTGGTGGACCACTGCCTTCTGGTTCAGGGGGACGGATGCAGCACCAAACCTGACTCTGAGTCCCCTTTAGGGTTGTAGACTGCATGGGTAACTCTTTCCCTTGTCAGTCCTTTGCCTGCTGAAGCCTCTGGCGCCCCTCTCCAGTCCAGGGCCCAGGCGCCACCAAACTATGCCAGCTGCAACCTTGTGGGGACCATTCTATCTCTATACATCCAGGGGAGAAGGGCGAGGGTCAAGCAATCCAGCCCGCACCCAAATCTTCCAGCCTCTGTCATGATGCCTTGTCTCGCCACACTTTCTCGTTGCTGGATCCGCAGTCGCCTGGGTGCAATCCGCCTCTACCGTGCACTGGCCAAGGTACGTGTGCCCTGTGGGACTGTTTGTGGGTCCCGGAATGCCTTTAATACAGCTTTATTCGGCCATGGCGAGCGGAGCTCCTGGGATTCACCTCTGCTCTGCCACCATCTTGGCCACGCTCCCATCATTAACATTTATGATCGTGCCCATGAACAGGATGCAAGCACTTCCTTAACAAACATTGGCAAAGCCAATAAGTCTCACCTGTGTGAGATCTATTGGCTTTGGCAATGTGATTTAGCCATGTGGTATACCAGTGTGGCTGCTGTTCAGCATGGCTTAAAGTTAGCGGCGTAGAGTGGGGTCAGGTAGATTGGAGTGTGGTCAATTGAGGTTGAGTGGAATGAGGTAGAGTGAAGTGGGGTAGATTAGCATAGAGAGGAGTGGGGGTAGAGTGGGGTGGATTGGGGAGACTGGAGTGGGGTAGATCAGAGCTGGTAGATTGGATTGGGGGAGTTGGTCAGATTAGCGTGGTAGACTGGAGTAGGGCAAATTCAATTGGGGTAGATAGGGGTGGAGTGGGATAGATTGGGATAGAGTGGAGTAGATTGGGGTACATTGGATTTGGGTAGAAAGGAGTAGGGTAGACTAGGGTAGATTGGGGTAGGGTGGAGTGGGAACTATTGGGGTAGATTGGAATGGAATGAGGTAGATTGGAGAAGACTGGAGTGGGGTAGATTGGTGTGGAGTAGGGTAGAATGGAATGGAGTGGGGGCGAGTGAGGGAGTGGGGTATATTGGATTGGTGTGGAATACATTTGGATGGGGTGGGGTAGATTGGAGTGGGGTAGATTGGGGTAGAGTGGGGTAGATTGAGGTAGCGTGGGGAAGATTGGTTTGGAGTGGAGTCGATTGGGGTAGATTGGAATGGGGAAGTGGGGTGGATTGAATTGAGATGAATTTGGGTGGAAAAGATTAGGGTGGAGAGGGGTAGATAGGAGTGGAGTGGGTTAGATTGGATGGGGCATATTCGGGTAAATTAGAGTGAAGTAGGGTAGAATGAGGAAAAATGGCATGCAGTGCATTGGGAAGAATGGAGCGCAGTGGGTTAGACTGGAATGGGGTTGACTGGAGAGGAGTAGATAGAATGTAGTGGGGTAGATTGGAGTGGAGAGGAGCAGATTCGAGTGGATTGGGGTATAGTAGGGTGGAGTAGATTGGAGTGGGATAAATTAGGTGGATTATGGTAGTGTAGATTGAAGTGACTTGGGGTAGATTGGAGTGTAGTGGGATAGATTGGATTGAGATAGAACTGAGTGGGATAGTTTGGAGTGGGGTAGATAGAAGTAGAATGGGGTAGGGTGGAGTGCGGTAGACTAGAATGCAGGAGGATAGAGTGGAGCTGGATAGAGTGGTGTGGGGAAGATTTGGATGGGGTGGGGTAGATTGGAGTGTGGTACACTGAAGTGGTGTAGATTAGGTCAGAGTGTGGTAGATTGGAGTAAAGTAGATTGGGGTAGATTCGAGTGGGACAAATTGTTAGGGTAGATTAAACTAGGGGAGTTTGCGGTGGAGTAGGGTAGGGTAGATTGGAGTGGGTTGGAGTGAGGTGGAGTGGGTTAGATTGGGCAGGAGTGTGGTAGATATGAGTGGAATATGGCAGTATGGGGTGAAATGGAGTGGGTTAGAGTAGAATAGAGTGTGGTGGATTGTGGTTGACTGGAGTGGGGTAGATACGGTGGATTGGAGTGGGTAGATTAGGGTGGGGTAGAGTGGAGTGGGGTAGATTGGAGTGGAGTGGGGTAGAGTGGAGTTGGTAGAGTGGGGTGGGGCATTGCAGTGGGGTTAGATAGATTGTAGTGGGGTTGGGTGGAGTAGTGTGAAGTGGGGCTTATTGGGTAGAGTGGGGTAGATTGGAGTGGAGTAGATTGGAGTGGAGTAGATTGGAGAGTGGTAGATTGGAGTGGGGTAGATTGGGGTGGGGTAGAATAGGGAAGGGTGGATTGGAATTCCAATCCGGACTCAACACCAATGTATCCAAATCCACAGCACTCCATTCTTTCCCAATCTGCCCCACTCTACTCCAATATATCCCACTATAACCCACTCTACTTTACTCAGATATACCCTGCTCCAAACAGGATATAGATGCCTGATTGTGCGGAAATTTGTATCCTACATGGGGTACCTGTTAAGAGTACAAATGCAATCGCTTGTAGTATGCACACACTTATTATTCATTGTTACTTAGAGGAAATTCAGAACTTACAGCACAGATTCATCCTTGTAAGGTTTCGTATGAACTTGAGCCCTTTGATGGTGGGTTATATTGCAGGAAGATTTAACCCTGCACACTTGACCACCTGTCCTTGTGATGGCAGAGTTCTGTCCATATCGTTTTATTTTGCGACTTATATAAAGCAGAAAGAGCAAGATATATTTTACCAATTTTAAGACAACTCAATTTTAGACAATGTAGAGTGACTCTTAGCTTTCTTAAAAAACCTAGCAACCTGCATATAAGCTTTTCAATAGCTAGCTTCCTGGGGGCTTGCATAATGAAAATGAAACTTACTTCTTAGACATCTTAAGCACCCAAGTGATGAAGCTGTGTTATAAAAGTTGTACTGCTGAGCAGGATATCTCCCAGCACACGTTACGAGCGAAGGATTGATGTAAAGTGGTACTGTATTGCAAGGAAAGGGCAGGTGTGGGTAAGATGCATTCTGTGTTTTATTATGAAAGGCATGCAGTCCTGTGAGGGGGATAAACAGCTAGCACTCTTGGTTTTATTTTTAAGTACAAAATATTTTTTATGAAGAATGATAAAATGTTGTTCGCTTAGGCTGTAAATTAAGATTGAAACTTATCTATTGTCAATTTTATTAGAAGCCATGATATGATGCTGAATTGTACTTTTATGATCTTTTTTTTTAACATCGAATAAAGTTTTATGATGATGATGATAATGAGTGCTAGCTTGCTCTTTTCCTGCTTGTGGTTTCATGCTGCAGGCCCATCTTATGGTGGATTGACTTCTTAGGAAAGCTCTAACCACTGACACCTTTTCTCTTTCAAACCTTTTGCCTATATGTAAATTTAGGGATGCCACATTTAGAGTTGGAGTAGGGCTAGATAGAATTAAATGCTTTAGACTGACGAAGTGCTGATGCAGGGTAACCTCAACTTTTGCTTTCTGATTTCTTGTGTAATAGTCATAGAACCCGTAGCTCTTTTCTTGCTGCACCGAACAAATCTCTTCAGGAGGTTTGAACTTCTTCTATTTCCATTGTAATTCTATACTCTCTTGCTCAGATTCGTATATGTTCAACTGTTTTTGAATTTGTAATAAATTTGACTAACCTTCAATTGATTGTCAACTTGGGTTATTGTGTAGACATTATTGAGCTGCACTGTGTCTTAAATTGCTTCATGAAAATGTTACTCCCCTTTACGCTTTCATGCTGCTAAAAAGATCCATCAGAAGATCGACATTGGAGGAGAACTGAACAAATGGGCCAGGCTCTTTCATGCCCATCCTGATTTGCAGGAGAATGATTGATGGCTGGAAGCGTATCTTTGCGTACAGTACACAGACTAAGTGAAAATGCTATGTACTTTGCCTGGACTTTCACTTGAAGATTGAAGTGCAAGTTTAGGTCTTTTTTTGTTGTTGTTTGGGTCACAGATAGATGGCACTCCTGGGTTCCTTGTTCCAGAGATCATTACATATTCCCTATACTAAAATGATCATGTCCTCAATAAGGTATTTCTCAATCCATCATGGCTTCTTAAAGTTTACACTTTCCTGTCAGATGTCATTGGTCTATTGTGCTCTTATTCCTATAGTTTGAACTTCTCATCTGACAAGTTCTGTGCTGCAAGACTGTCGTTATTGTTTTCATTTGTATCCTTCTTTCTCCTAGTACATCACTGTTTTTTCAGGTCTGTTTGTCCGTATTTTGTACAAAGGGTGAAGTAGTAATGGTTCAGATTTTGCTTAACTACATTTGTCCTACAAACCCGTGCTACATGCTTTTTTTTGCAGTTTTATGTCGCCACGAAATAATGAAAGGCCTATATGCCTGGAACGCAGCATCTTAGGAATAAAGAGAAGAGCCAACAAGAAGGTGAATTGTAGAGGTAGAAAAGAGGTATTTGATCTGTGTTTGCCCAATAGGTATATAGGTCCATGAGCATCAATCGCTCACTGGACAATGTAATGGCATTTGCAAGGTAAAATGAAATTTCAGTTAGGAAAGATTGTATGGTTTCTGTATGGCTCCTGGAAAAAAATGGTGCTGTTTTCCTAAAGCTAAAGCATCCTTAGCTGAGATTTTGAAACATTAGAAGGAGCAATTGTTTCATTGGATTGGTACAGCTGAGTACCACAAAGGTTGTGAGGTTTGTAAAAAGTCCTTCCAATGGTATATCATTTAGAACAGGGAAGCACAAACGAATGCAGGCCTATTCCCTTTACCTGTGAAAACTGATTCGGCAATAAACAAGTTTATGAAGTACACTTAGGGGTGGGCGGGCCCAAAAATTAACAGGGCGAGTTGAGCCCAAAAATGTTTGCCATGTAAATCATAAAACAAACATCACCTTAAGTGAGATAAAGTCTCTAAAAATTCCCAAAAGTGTTTTTCTTTAACATGTGGCGGCTTCGACATTATCATGTCACATTATAGTACTGCACCGGGAAGTACTTATTAAAAGATGCAGGGGCATATTATCAAGGATGGGGTTGAAAATTATCGCTGGTTTAGCGGCAGAAAACTGCCGCTAAAGCGGCAATAATGGGCTTGATAATATAGTATAATATATTAGTGAATTTTTATAGGAAGAAACGAGGGGAGAAATATTGAAGAAAAAGGATAGCAGAGAAAGAGGAAAAGAAAAGAAGAAGAAAAAGAAAGAGAGAACGATGAGTAAAGAGGAAATTATAGGGAGGATGAATGTGATGATAAAAAAGTAGTGAACGGTAGCCATAATAAATCAGACTAAATCTTTAGATGGATAGATGAATCGGCCACAGAGGCAATTCTATGTTCATCACACATTAAATTCCACCAGAGTAAAAAGGATAATTTAAGAGTTGTCTTTCCAACATGTTAATATAACATTAAAAGCAACTGCAATAAACAAATCAAATAAAATAGATTTAGAAGTAAGTTGGTCAAAATCAGGAGATGAACTACCTAAAAATACATTATGAATGTCAAATTGAACCCCATAAGAAAAAATCAAAAGACATTTCGACCAAATAACTTTCCAAAAGTCATAAACCTTGGGACAATAATAAAGTAAGTGTATCAATGATCCTTCAGCGGAGAGACATGACCAACAAAGTGGTGATACAGATTGGTCAATTTTATGAAGAAAGAGGGGAGTATCAACAACTTATTATAAATAAAATATAGGGATTGTGTGATATTGGCGGCTTTGGAAGTCTTGAAATGTTTTTGCCACAATCGGTCCCATTGAGGAATAGACAGTGTTTGGGATAAATCCTGTTCCCAGGCTAATTCAATAGTAGATTTATTCCGGGTGCTAGTTGATAAAGATAATGTTTTATATATAAAGGAAGCACTTGGAATTGTGTCAGATGGAATTTGATACAAGGGTGTATCAGGTGTAAATGAAACTGGAACTGGATTAGATATGGATTTTTGTAAACTATTTTGGAGAGCAGGTGCTAAAATGTTATATTGTTGAATATGTGAATCAGGGAGATTACATTTCTCTTGCAATTGGTGGAAGGGCAAAATCAAATTGTTAACTATCAATTGATTAACATACAAAATGCCATTCTCTCTACAATGTTTGTAGCAAAATGATTTATAACGGAATTTGATGTATTTATTAAACCATAATGAAGAGGATAGAAAAGATTGACATATGTCAACATTTTTTAAAAAAAGTGTATGTATTAGATATTGAGAGTATTTCAAAATTGGGTATTTAGAGATAAAGATACAATTGGTCATAAGTATAACATCCTGTAAAGAAAAATCATTTAACAATGAACGCTCAACAGTAACCCAAGATGGCATAGGCATATCTTGATAATCTTTAGACATTGCATAAAATTGATTAATCAAAAAAGCATTCTATTATATTCTAAAATCAGGAAATCGAATACCACCCTCAGTTTTAGGGCGAACCAATTTAGATAAGGCAATCCGTGCACGTTTATGATTCCACAAAAATTTTGTACATATAGAATTAATCTGTGTAAAATAATAATTAGGGATTTTGAAGGGGAACATTGAAAGTGTAAATAATACCTGGGAAACAATCATCATTTTAATCGTATCCAATCTGCCCCACCAAGATAAAAATAAAGGAGACCAAGAGGCCAACAAATTACTAATTTTAAGTTTTAAAGCTGTAAAATTATGCAATAGAATGTCAGGAATATTGGAGGAAAACCGTGTTCCTAAATATTAAATTTTTGGAGGACACCATGTAAAGTTGTTTGAATCAAACATATAACGATAACATAATGAATTTAAAGGTAAAATCTCAGTCTTGGAGAAATTTAGTTTGTAACCTGAGACCTTAGAGAATAACGTAATCTCTTGTAAAAAGGGGGGGGGGGGGGAGTGAGGAAACAGGATTGGACATATAAATAAGGATATCGTCTGCGTATGCAGAAAGTTCAATTTGATGGGATTTCAGTGTAAAACCAGTAATATGGGGGTTATTTCTAATACGTTCAAGGAACGGTTCTAAGCATAGGAGAAAAAGTAATGGGGAAAGGGGACAACACTGACGTGTTCCTCTTTGAAGATGAACATATGAGGAGAAGAGACCATTAACAAAAACACATGCTTTAGGAGCAGTATACAATAGTTTGACATATGAAATACATTTTGGACCAAACCCAAACCATTGTAGAGTGTGGATCATGAATTCCCAATTGATTTGGTCAAAGCTTTTTCAGCATCAAGTGATAGGGCAGCTAAAGCAGAGGAGTACTTCCTTGCAAGGATTAGAAGATTGGGGAACATTCTGGCATTGTCAGAAGCCAGCCGGCCTTTGACAAAACCAGCCTGATCTGGTTTAATGAGAACAGAAATAATTTTCTCCACTCGGGAAGCCAAAATCTTTGCAACCATTTTACAATCATAATTGAATAGGGATATGGGACGAAAATATTTGCAAAAGGAGGAGTCTTTGTTAGGTTTGGGAATAACAATAATAAGAGCTTCTAAAAAAGAACCACAGGCTTTAGAATTAGAGAGGAATGAATTGAAAAGCTCTAATAATTTAGGGGCAAAAATTGAGGAAAAAGCTAAGAAGAATTCCAATGAAAAGCCATCAGGACCTGGTGCCTTGGTTTTTTAATGATTTAAAAGCATTGGTTATTTCTTGAAGAGAAATATCCTTTTCCAGTGGTAAAAATATATCTGGGAGAGATTTAGGTTTGAGAATATCTTGGAAAAAAGATTCAAAATCTCCTTTAGAAGGTTTAGTATCTTCTGTATATAATAGATTTAATATGATTGAAATGTGTCTACAATGTCAGAGTTAGAGGAATGGAGTTTATTGGTTGTTTCTGAATGAATAGGTCCGATGTTTTTACGTTCTGATTTAATTTTTAAATAGTTTGCTAACATTTTCCCAGCTTTATTTTGGCCCCCATGAAATTTTGACTTAATCTTAAGAAGGATGTTACAGGCATCCACAATGGCAATTTTGTTCAGGGTTGATTTAGCTTTAATCAACTCTTGTAACGAGGAGGAAGATTTGGAAGAAAAATAATTATGTTCCAGATTTTTAATTTGTTGCAGGGTTTCTTTATATTTAGCATTCAATAACTTTTTTTCTTGGAAGAGTAGGCAATAGTGAAGGCTCTGAATGATGCTTTAAAGGCATCCCAATTGTTGTGAACTGAGGTGTCAAAAGAATTGTTAAGCAGAAAAAATCCATTAATAAAAGAGGTCGCTTCTGATATAAAGGTTCAATCTGACAGAAGGTGATTATTAAAGTGCCAGCGATCTTCTTTGCAATTGGTGAGGGACACGTCAATAGAAGCAGAGACATGGGCATTATTGGAAATAAAAATAGATCCAATTTCAGAGGATTGGAGACAAGGAAGTAATGATTTAGAAATTAAAATATAATCAATACGAGACATAGTGCGATGAACAGGAGAAAAAAAAGTACATTCAGAAGCACCTGGATTACATGTTTTCCATACATCATATAAAGGACGAGATGTAATAGCAGACTGCAATGATTTATGGGTCTTTTCTGGTTTAAATTTACAGCTAGATTTCCTGTCAGAAAAAGGGTCCAACCAGTTTTTAAAATCACCACTAACAACTATATTGGGATTATAGATAGAGGATAATTTCAATTTAGTACAGTGCCAAAATTGTGGATCTGGTTTAACAGGTCCATAAATGTTAAAAAAGGTTATTTGCATTTTGTTTATGATAGCATCCACCAGCCCCCAACACCCACTGGAATCACATTCTGATGACAATATTTGGGCATTAATAGATTTGTGAAATAATATAGCAACACCACCATGATGATCAATAGCAGGAGAAAACACAATTTGATTAACCCATTGGTGTTTAAGCTTAAGAGATTCCACATCATTGCAATGAGTTTCCTGTAAAAAAGCAACTTGGGCGTTAAGTTTAGCTAAAGGAGACAATACCTTTTGAAGTTTATCAGGATGTCCTAGACCACAAACATTCCACTAGACAACGTTAAACATGTTGTTGGATTAGGGGGTATATGTGGAAACAGGATCACTAAACTGCAAGACCAACAAAAAAGAAAGAGAAAGACACCATTTATTATGTGATGAAGAAAAAACACTACAAGAAATAAGACAATTACAAGAAGAAAGAACCAAAAAAAGGAAGCGACAAGGAGAGAAAGAAAAGAAAAAAAGAAAAGGGGAGAGAGACAGAAAAATGAATAAAGTAAACAGATCAAGGATTAAAATCCAGACCTTTAAAGAAAGGAGTAGTCAAATTGAGAGGAGCATGGTGACGTTGAAGGACACGGACAACGGTGAAAAAATCGATCAAATGAGAACCTCATTAAAAGAAATCAACGAATAATCAGAGAACATCAAATCAGTGAACTTTTAGAACAACATTAGCGATCCTGTACTTGAAGGAAAGTCAAATATTAGTATCCATGCCACGAGAGGAAATGTTATGAAGAAAGAGTTTAAGTTTATCAGGATCATCAAAAGAGCGTGAGCGCCCTTCATGGCTAATTTTACAAAGGCACGGATGAAGGATTTCATACTGGATGTTAAGATGTCTCATCTGAGGACGTAGAGCGAGAGATTCTTTGCATCAAGCATTTGTTGCATTGGAGACATCTTGAGAGATGAAGATATTATGGCCCGACCAGATAAGACGACGTTTGAGTCTTATTGCCTTCAGAACATGCATGAGTTCGGTGAATTCCAGGAACAGTATTATGATTCCACGTGGCTTGTTTGAATTAGGATGCAGACGACCAAGACGATGTGCTCTTTGTATATTGAGGGGTGAAGATGACGGAAGATCTAAAAGTTCTGGAAGGAGCTTCTGTAGAAATGTTACCATGTCAGGACCTTCAATTTTTTACGGAAGGCCATAAAGGCGCAGATTATTTCTTCGATTACGATTTTCAAAGTCTTCAGTGTGAATTTTTAACTTGTGGATTTCTTGTTCTAATAATGGAATCTTTGAAGAGACATCTTGAAGGTCACTTACTCGTTGTTCAAGTTCCATAACCTTTCCCTCCATACCAATCCATCTTTCCTCTATCTGTTTTAGTTTTTCGTTGGTAGTGGACATAAAAGGTTGAAGGCCACGTATCTCATCTAACATAGAGTCCAGAACTGGATTCTGTGAGGAGAGAATAGGAGAAGGCGGATCATTTTTATGCCTTTTCAGTTTTGCGACTGAGGAGGATGATTTAGCAATGTGAGGATCGCTAGCCATTGTTGCCTTCTGGAAAGATCGGTTTGTATAAGTAGTGTTGGTCGAATACGTCCCATAAAATAAGTGGAGAAAAATTATTGCTTATGTTGACAAAGAAGCTTTAGTGCTGTATCCTTCAAGCACATATCAAATACTACAGTTCCGTTGGTGTGCAATAATAATAGTGGAACATCAAAAAGATTTTATCAAACATCTAAGATGGTATTCACTGAAGAGAAAATATGTTCCATTGCTAAAATGCTACAAAATATGGCCAGAAATGACATATTTGTAAGACAGTCAATGACCCGATAATGTTCCAGGTGAATGAAATATTAATATAATCATTGGAGCCCAGCTGACTGAAAAAACGGGGCAAAAATAGAAATGCGAGCGCCATGATTTAAAATGGCGGGCGCCCACATCTTTCTGAGGGCGAAGTCACCGCCGCGGTTCCCGGGCTCTAAAATGATGAACGGAGTGCCAAATACGGCGTCGAGACTCACCGCAACTACATTGAGCCGAGACCGCTTCCTGAAATCGGAAGAGCGACTAAATGAGGCTCTTTTGCTGCACCGGACTCCCGCGTCGATGCGGAGTGCACATTGGGTCCGCCATGTCACTTCGGCGTTCAAGCCACGCCCCTTAATGTTTTGTTTTTACCTCATTGTGCGTGACGGTGAAGCAAGGGTGCCAGGCAGAAGCCACATAAAAGCCTGGCTCGTCAGGGGCTTGAGGTTCCAACATGACCTAGAGCAGAGTGAGAGCCAGGCTTCAGGCTCGAACCCGGCTCAAGATTTCAGCAGCTCACCCATCTTTAAGTATACTGTAGGTTCCAAGGGCAAAGAGAGTAACTGTATCATTTCTACCAAGGAACTGTAGAACCCACAAAGTGAGACCTGTTGGATGGCTAAACTGCAACCAAAATCGGACTTAGTAAATTGGTTTTACCCGCTATCAAGTGCACTGACTGCCCAGTACCCAGTAGGCTTCTCACTCGAAGAAAATTCATAAAATGGGACCAAGCAGCGTGCCATGCTGAACAATTGTCCAAATTTATTGATGTAAATGTAATTGGTTTGGATTTATAATTAGGTAGGAAAAGAAACATTAAAAGAAATAAACTTCAGATTCTGAAACAGCGGCCAGATGCCAACACTACTCGATTTTCAGCATCTGATCAATGGTTTGCCACTACAAATTTGGTTGGAAAACAATAATGTATATCATCCTAATTTGCTATTAAGAGGCGATGTGCCTTAAATTCCCCCTCCTGATTGTGATTTGGAATGAGTCGCAGAACACCTTTTGCATGTCAGAAAAATATTTTGTAGTTTCAAACCCTGTGAGACTATTTCTTTTTTCGCATTGTGTTTACTGATTCTTTTGTTTTCTTGGACTAGTTGATGTTTTTAACATCAGTGCAATTTTGTCAGGTGTCCATCATAATATGCTCATGCCTACCATTCTTATGTAACCTAAGCCCCCTATTATTACTTGCAAAAGCATTACAACTGCTACTTGCTTGTATTTCCTTTATGCTAATCATTTTATAATGAGGTGCTGGTATGTTTTATGGATCTTAATATTGTGTCTATGGTTAATTCATTCTTAAACTTTGTAGTGTTTATTCAATCCATAGAGGTTTGTTATATGGCCTTTAAAGGGTAGTAGCTCCCAGGAGTTTATCACACTACATCACAAATCACAATGTTGCTTTCTCATTGCATTGCAGCCCGTGAAACAATATATGCAGTGTTTACATGTCTGTTTGTCAGACAGGCCTGTCTTCATTCCAGGGAATGTGATACATTTTCAAAAATTAAGGGCATTGACTTACATCAAAGTATGTTAGCATAGTTAGAGCCCACCTTTGATTTGATTTTAATTTTATAGAATGCGACAGTTACCAGATGGCATCAACTCGCTCTAGCTGACCATCCTGAACTAATTAATGTTCTATTGCTTACCGGTAATCTTCATTACTCCTGGTTCTGTGGTCTTCATCCCTGTCAGGGATCAGCCGGCACCGGTTAAGGAAGAACTACATTTCCCAGAAGCAGAGAGCGTCTGACGTCGGATGCACCGTCGTGCGCGACGTCCCGCAAACACGGGAAAAGGAGGAGAACAGACAGGTGATGCTGCCGATTATTCTTGAGGTCTCCTGACGGTAGATGGCTGTGCTTCTTTGTGGTTTTCACTGATTTCTTGGTTGGGTAAGGGTGCCTTAGGCACCGCTTTCCTTTCTCTGCAGTATTAGCTTGTAAAGCTACCGCTACGAGCTCTCGCTGAATTTTCCTTTCCTTTTGTTCATGCCTTTATTTTTCCCTGCGTTGGCGAGCCCTTTGGCTATAGGGGCACTTGCGAGGGAAGAAAGCAGGACATTATCATCTGCCTGAACCTTTGATCATTAATTACAAGGTCTATTTCCTTTTCGGGCAATCATTGAGACTTCCCTGTTGGCGAGTCCAGTGCAGTGACTCTTGCAGAGGAGTTATTAGTGCTTCTTTTCACTTTTTGATTTATTGCTAAGGAGAGTGAACTCAACTCTCTGAACAATTCATTTCATTGTTGCTTATTGTGGTATAACGTTATATCAATTATTGAAGAAGCGGATTACGCCACAACTCATTGTTTCTTTTAATGACATATCTTGGTTCACAGTGTAAGGGAGTTACCCTTAACATTTCCATGTCGACAAAAAACGTTATTGCTTGCTTCAGGATGATATGAACAATTCTACAACAGACTTTAATTCTATATGGTTACACTTTGTGTTTTCCTTTCAACAAGGGTGGTCAGCAGTAGGTGGTCAGTCCGTAGGCGTCACATGGCATCTTTCACTGATACAGTGGGTAGGTGTAGAGGTTCAGAGATAGCTACAGCGCATTCGTATTGGTGTATCTAGCTCAGCTGGAGATCAGAGCGTTTATGTAGTCTTATGTCTTGTTCTTACAGTTTGCAGTGTAAGGAGCTGAAATCACCTGCTCACCTCCCCTGTTTGTGAGAGTGCATTTTTTTTCTTTACAGGTAGTTACAGCGGTGGGTATATATATATTTATAGAGTGGGTTATAATAGTTGCCTCACTATTATGGAAGAGTATTACTAGATTCTGTTTTGTATCCACAGGTCTCCTTCCCTGCTGTCCCCATCCTTCTCTTTCCCCGCTTGACCGTCCTAAAGTCTGTGTATTTCTTAAACCAGACTTGTGGCTGTCGAGAGGTGGACCCCTTTGAGCATCGGTTCGATCCTGAGGATACAATTGGTCTGGGACCATCCCATTCATAACTAATCGAGAGCTAGTATCTCCTCAATAGAAAATAGAACATAAGGACTGCTGGACCCCCCTACCCCACCCCCTCTCCCCCAGGGAGTACATAAACTGTACTTACCCAGCAGCTGCTCTGCAATACCAAGCCTCCAAGGAGGGACGGCCATTCGGGTGAGGAGAGGGGAGCGTAATGAATGGAGTCAAGACTACAGGACCAGGATTAATGATGATTACCGGTAAGTAATAGGACATTATCCCCAGGTCCCCAGGTTCTTATCCCCTTCATAACTAATGGAAAATACCAAAGCCAGACAACCGTTCTTCCGTACATAAGAAAAAAACACCCAGGGCACCATCTGCAATGTAGTACCCACATGAATTTATTCAAATCAGGTACACAAAAGAAAACAGAGTTAGGAGCACACAGCCTGCAAAACACCTAACCCAAAATTCAAAACCATCTCCGAACACATTCTGTAGAGGATAACGGTTAACAAAATATTCACGGAAGCCTAGGTTGCCACTCGACACACCTCAGCAATGGACACCCCATACAGTTCAGCCCATACCTCTTGGGGAATGGCCCTGCAATCCAGCCGGCGGAGGAGCACCCACCAGGAAATAAGCCAGCTCAATCACCTGCTTCAACCACCAGCTATCTAGACAGGGAGGAAGACCTATCTCCCTTCAAAGCAGACCCAAAAGAAACAAACAAGGCCTCAGACTTCCAAAAAAGGCTTAGTGAAATCCAGATACATCAACAGAGCTGACTCACATCCAACAGGGACCAGTCCAAGTTCCCTGAGGAGCCAGAAACCTCAACCAGGCCCAGCAGAAGCATCACCTGAAACTTATGGAATTGGGAATCCATTTTAGGCACATAAAAGGCATCCAACCACAAAATCACACCATCCTCAGAAAAAGACAAGTAAGGCTCCTTGGTCATGAGAGCACCCAATTCCCCAATCAGACAAGCTGAAGTGATAGCCACTAAAAAATCACTTTAAATGTGATAAATGTAATGTCAACCAACTCCAATGGCTTGAAAGGGGCCAACACCAGAGCATTCATCACCAAATTCAGATATCACAATGGAAAAAGTGGCTTCACCACAGGGCGGGTCAGAGAGAAACTGTGAAGCAACCTGACCACCCGATCATCCACCTGATTAACCCAAAAAGCCCAAACAGCCTTAATGCTAAATGACAGCACACTGGGCCCTCAATGACAAGACGGCCAGGCGCTTCTCAAAGCCTGACCACAAAATGTGTAAGACATCTGTGAGGGAACACGCCAAGGGAGAAAGAGCAAGCGAACTACACCAACGGCCAAAATGTACCCAATGATGCTCATAAGACTTCAGAGTGGAAGGACTACGGGACTGCTTAATAGCCAGCGCTAAGTGTGGGGGCAGCCCTGCTGCTGCAACCCCTTCCTCTCAACTTCCAAACCAATAGCCAGGGTTGCACCAAAGCCAGCGCTGAGACAGCCCACAGAGGGGAAGGGAAGCACTGCACCATCCAAGGACCCTAAACAGCCATCAGCCTGAGACAGGACAACCAATACTGACTGGGCCAAAAGGGCACCACCACTATCACCAACCTGACTCGCCCCAAAGACGATTCAGAAACTGGGGAACCAGAGCAATTGGAGAGAAAGCAAACAACAGGCAGCTGGACCGGGGCACCATCAGACCATCCACCCCCCCCAGGTCCCGACCTGAGTAGCTCGACAATATAGCTGAAGAACCTGAGCATTGTGATGGGTAGCCAAAAGATCCAGTAAGGGTGCACCAACCCTCAGGCACAGCTGCTGAAACACGTCTCTGGTCAGGACCCGCTCAGGAGAGGAAGGGAGGAACCGCTGAGGGCATCCACTGCTCCATTGTTCACCCCCCGAACATACACAGCTTGCAGGGACAGATTGTTGCTCCATCCACAGGAACAAAGGCCAAGCCACTGAATTCCCCCTTGATTGTTCAAATATGCCACAGTGACCTGGTTGTTGGAGACCAACCAGCAAAGCCTGAAATCCCCCAACAGCCCAGGGCACAGACATCAGCTCCTTCCAATTGGAGGATCTTCGCAACTCTTTCAGAGACCAAGGGACTGCAAGGACCTGGCCCCCAAGGTCACACCCTAACCAAATGCATTGGCATTCCTCATCAGCAACGTCACACCCCGGTCCAGATGGACCACCCAGGTCCACCAATCCAAATGCGGGCAAACTGCCAGGGATAAAGGAAATACCAGATCAAAATTGCTGGAACTTGGATCACACACAGACGCAGCCACAGAGGGCGGAAGTGAAACCTGGCCCAAGGCACCTGAAACACTGACACCAACTTGTAACCCAACTATCACAACGACAGGCAAACAGACAGACATGACTTGCCCATCACTTCCAGCGCCAAGGAAGGAAGCACTCTGATCCCAGAAAACTGCAGAAACACCTTGTTGAGGTTGGTCCGGAACCAGGCCCCAATGAACCCCCTCTCCTGGGAGGGTACCTGCTGACACTTCTCCCAGTTCAGGAGAAAACCATGGGCCTTGAGAGAGGCACACACTATCTTCAGATACCCCAGGAACCACTCCTCGGATGTAGCATGGAGGAGCCAATCATCCAGATAAGGGTACAATTGGATGGGGAGGCCACCAGAGGGGCCACCACCTTGGTAAACATACTGGGGGCCGACCTCAGGCCAAACAGAAGGAAGAAGGATGATTAAATAAAACCCCTCCCCCACCTCCAAGGGGGAAACCTCATGAATGGCTCACTTCTTGTAACAGAAACTTAATCCCCTGTGCCAGAGCCACTTGCTTCACTGCCTTGAAAAATCAAGGAGTTGGATGAATTCCGGATGCCGAAGGGATCTCCCCAAACTCAATCCTGCAGCTGTGATGCACAATGTCTAACACCCAGGCATCTGAAGTAGACTGCTCCCATGCCAGGAGGAAGTGCCCCATCATATAGTCAGGAACGAGGTTTAGGAGGGGAGGACATCGCCTTCCGGTCCCGCCCCGACCAGCAGTGAAGCGACCCTGAGCCTTGGGTCACTGCTTTCTGGATGAGGAGAAAAAGGTAGATATGGGTTTAAAGGACAGTCTCTCCACAGCTGTGTTTTGAGGGAGGAGTAATGTTTCTTTTCCTTGAAAAACTTATGTAATTTATCCTCCAACTTGGCTCCAAACAATATAGACCCATTAAATGGCAACCAAAGTGCTGACGCCTTTTGGGCAGAATCACTCCGCCAGTCTTCATGAACAATATTCCTCCCGTCAGCCTCACAAGCCCCTCCAGCAAGGGCTGAAGCCCTGACCACATCGAAGGAAATATCCAAAAGATATTCATCCTGATGCTCAATCTGATTCAGCAGCCCAGCACAGTCAGAGGCATTGTCCAAGGACCTAAACAACGCCTTGAGAACCGTCAGCAAATATTGTGCCACATAAGTACAATAGATCCTGGCCCGAAAAGTGAGATGGGAAGTGGAATAGACCTTCCGAAGAGAGGCATCCACCTCATTATCCACCACTTCCTTGATAACCACATCTTCCATCAAGAAGGTCTGCCCCACCTGACTTGACACAAAGGAATCTATGGGAATGGCATCAGGAAGGTCCTTCTGCATATACTGCAATGGGTACAATTTTGTCATGAAGCGGGGCAACGTTATCTTATCTGGGTCCTTCCACTCCCTCTCTAGAACCTCAGAAATATACTGATGCACAGGCACATCCAGCAGCGCCAAACTCTGGAACTGCCGGAGCAAGCCCCCAGACGAAGTCGAAGGCATCTCCTCATCTGGGAACACCACATTAGATTTCACATGCCTGATCAAGTCTGGCAGCATATCCCTGGACACATGCTTCACCTTCAGATCCTCAGGCCCCTGCTGCTCCTTCTCAGATCCTGAAGAAGAAGGAGACAAAAAAGATTCCCTCCCTTTAGGCTTAGAGGAATCCATCCTTTCCAAAGTGTCTCCAGAATCAACCTCCTCAATTTAGCATTCCACACTCCCTGCATTTTGGAGGGGTAAGAGAAGAGCTGGAGGAACTAGAGACCAAAGAGGAAGACACCACACCATGCTTCCTGGTTTTCTTCCCCATAATCCGATATCAGTAGAACCATAGCCACAGCAGTAAACACAAACTGGAAGCCAACAAGACCACAGCAACATATACCCCCAATGCGTTACTCACCCCAGACAGAATTACCCTTTCATCTCCAAGAGTAAGAAGGCAACCTGCCCCCCAGGTCTGCCCAGGCACTCCCACCGCAACTGGCGTGCCTGGAATCAGCCCAGTGGTTCTCCTTGCTGAAGCTGGAAATCAGGCACCGCAGGAGAACACCACGTCCAGCTCCGACATGCCAAACATGCCCTCCGCTTCCTTTCCAGCAGAATCCAGAAAGCAGGCACCGCCGGAGCACACCCTGTCCAGGGGGCAGCCTGCGCAAGCAAAACAGGCATTGAAAGCTGCCTTAAACCACTCTTCATGGCAGATCTTTCAGTGGTAGTGCTAGGTTATTAGGAAAGGCTTTGTTTAAAAGGGAATTATATACACTGAGATGTTGCTTATTTATATACTGTTCACTTTCTGTTAATTTTTAATTGCCACAATTATGTTAATATTTTCAACAATATTCTTGCATATATGTTCTCCATTAGCTTATAAAAAAAAGTGTTAGCATCATAAAGCACTATTCTTCCCAGATCTGAGGCCATTTGAAGAAAATACTAAGGCAAACAGGTAAAGGTTTAGTCCTAATGTGGATTTTTTCCAGTTAAATGTGAGCATGATTCATGGGAAATTCATGGGAAATGGACGGAAGCAGGGGTTAAGGGCTTGGAGGTTGTAGAAATCACTGTATACCTTGAGATAACATTTTGCCTTCTAGTATCCCTTCTTTTTAAAGCTATTATGGTTAGCCCCTCTGGAGCACTCTCAGGGCAGTCAGGTGAGAGGAGTGCTGTAGAGTTTGAAGGGATTCTATCTTCTCTTACCTAATGCTTGAAAACATGCCAGTGTTACCAGTTCCCAGCCCAGCCTGATGGTGCTGCTTCTCAGTGCAGATAACCTATGGTCCTCTGCATGCTACTGGAGGGGAGCCCCTCCTGTAACCTCGGGGACGGGAAGCTTTGAACACTAGATCCACAGTCAGTGTTACCCTGTTCAAGACTGTCTCTTAATTTCAGAGTATATTGAATGTGGATTCTCTCTTGATCAAGTAGTAGGTCAGTCATTTGGGAATGGGGGGAGGCTGTACAGTTGGTGCTACCCTCTCATTGATGTTTTACTTTAGCACAGCTCTTGACAATGGTGGACGTTTTCCTGCCACATTGTTTTCCATCATTCTCAA
Source organism: Triturus cristatus (assembly GCF_964204655.1). Classification (NCBI taxonomy): domain Eukaryota; kingdom Metazoa; phylum Chordata; class Amphibia; order Caudata; family Salamandridae; genus Triturus; species Triturus cristatus. The sequence goes on along the minus strand of NC_140594.1, from coordinate 955,923,888 downwards.
ACAACATCCAACAGGATACCAAGTGTAAGGGCATGCTTGGACAAGTCCTTCCAGGTGGAACTGCACAAAGTGGAGGTTGAGAGTTTCTTGCTCCACTTACCCTGATTAGGGACTGACCTTGCATTTTGATGCTTAATGGGGGGTTTCTCTGAGGGCTGGCTCTATTTAGTATCCTGGGTTGGACTACATCATTTATAATGGTTTGAGGAAATTTCACCTAGAGGGTTCTGGTAAGGAATGGTGGCTACCACCTCCTTTTGGAATCCTTTCTTTTGATCCAATTTTGACAGAATACCCATAGAATGTAGTTGGTTAAAGGGCTGAGTAGTAAAAGATTCAGCACTCCTTAACCACATACAACACAATTGTGCAAACTTGGGTGAATAAGACTCTGTAAATTGACAGGTGATATTAACTCATCTAATGGTATCAACAAAAAATCCAATTGCTATCCAGAGTTCTCAGCCTCAATATTACCAAACTTAATGTTCCTTACCCAACTATACACCATTTTACATAAAATGGATGACTTTCTTGAAAAACCTTCAACCCAAATACCCTTAATGATGGAACATGTGGCAAAAATGTTGATATTATCAGCATCGACTATACAGTCACAAGAACAGAAGCATTCGCCATGGCAATCACAATGAAATAGGGCAAGGGCAGTGTTATAGAATGGACACACTTTTATAAAGTGTTAACTTTTGTTTCTTCTCAACATGAGCATCTTGTGCAAGAAAGGTAAAAAATGTTGAAAAAGACTGTGCAGTATTTCTGGTTCTTTCACTGACCACCCCCTGCCTAACTTGTTATATAGGTTTTATTTCAATGACTAACAGGTAAACTTGTCTCACCTTTAGGCCTGGCTTTCATCAAAGAAAGGTTTGAAGTAGTCAAGTATATTGGCCCTATATTAGATTGAAACTCAATATGTTTAATGTTAAATATCTGTATTCCACAGAGGAAAAGGCTGATATGGTCCACATTCAATAGGTACTTGACTCCTACTTCAGAAAAATCTGAAACATTATTCTCTACATGCCATTTCAGAAATATATTTGTGTAGTTTGGATGAAACACCTAGAAATAGCTTTATTTAGATCTATAGGAGGCCCTCCTCTGCTGTGGAAATGGAAAAAGAAAAATAATTTCAGGCGTAGGGATATATGGCCCGGCGCCTTTACCGCCAAACCATCCCCAGTGGGTAGTTTAAGTCCATTAGAAGGAGCTATATAATAAAGCTTTACCCAATCTTATTATCCCTCCATTTCTCGTTCATTGACATTAGACATCTTGAAGTAATTCACATAAAATCGTTGGTGTACTATTTTAAATAAGCATTTATTACTTTGTGGATGCAAAACTATAGCTCCGCTGTGGCTTTGTTATGGTGCAGTGCAGCAATTGCCTTGAAGATCTCCTACTATGAAATGGTGATAATTCCAACTTTGGAACTGGTGATGTATCACAGGGCTGTAGGTAATCATGTAGGTTTCAGTCATATTATCCTAAAGCTTACTTGAAAAATTAGCCCCTTCAGTATTGGTATATCAACAGTCCATCCTGGGCCGACTTTAGGGCGGTGCGACTGGGGCGGCCGCACTGGGTGCTGACCTGGAGGGGGCACTGACCTCGGGGCAGGAAGCCGCTGTGTTAAGCAGTAACGTACGATTGAAAGATACCTAATGCAGAGTTCCTTGTGCGTTCAGGCTTTCAGGCAGTAATAAAAATGTCAAGATAACTCTTGTGATTAATGTTCATTCTAGAGAAAGAATAAGCATTTGCAATGCAATCAGTCTTGCCTTTGGGACCTTGTAAGTATTTAGCCATGCAGCAGATTATTGTGAGTACAACAACATTTAGTGTTCTACTGTCCCGGACATAAGGGAGTCTTGGTCTACCAGCAGTAGCATAAGCAATGTGCCATTGCAGAGTCACTGTGTGCTCTTTGATGCATTTACTTTGTTGACACACTCACATGTTAGTTGCTGTTTTTCAGTTTTCTTGTGTAGGACATGCTTGCTGGTTGAATGCCTTAGACTATTAAATAATCACAGTACTCTTCATTAATCGTTTTAGCATTTTATTTGTTTTACTTTCTAGTCATCAGGTTATACAAGCCTGGAAACCCCACATTCTCCAGAAAGAGGTTCTGTGGTATGGCACAGGTACTCTGGGAATGTGCACACCCACAACTGCGTTTTTTGTTTGCATTATTCTGTACAGCACATCTGCATCCGAACATATTGTAGTGCTTTACATAGAAGAGGGATTGTATAAATAAGCAAGATATGTTTACAAAATACACAATCTATAAGCCAACCTTGATAGAGAAGGGTACGGAAGGGAAAGGTAAGGGACAGAGATGAATGGGTAGGGTAGTATGGTTTCAGGGAAAACTGAAAGGAGGGAAAATTGAGGAAGGGGTGGGGGACTATGTAGGGGATGCAGAGGGGGAGTTTTTCCAGTGCCTAAAGAACAGATTATTATATTCCTAAAATGGTGCCTAGGGATGAAGAACCCACGTATTTGGGCTGAACCATCATCAAATAACTTTATTTTGATCACAAAGATCTTATGAAGTGCAAGATACAGCCTAGTCTAAAAACAGCATAACAAAATCTATTTACAAATAGATTGCATAACAGTAGATAGAACAATATGGAAATAAAACTCATTATTCGAGAGTAGACAAGAGATTTTCATAAATATAGTTTAAAAAAGAGGTACAAAAGGACAATTCATATAATACGTTTAAAACGTTTGATCCATAATGAATGCCAAAATCTGGTCAGACCAAAGACTACCATCCTACGTGTATCAGTGGCTAAAATTCTCAGAACTGCAAGATAATGGCCAGGTCCAATTAGTTTACAAAGCGGAACAATCCACTTGGCCCTAAGATTTCTATAATGGGGGCAAAAGAATAACAACTGAACTGTGGATTCAGGACTAGCCTTACATTCTGGACACTGGTCATCAAAGGGAGCCTCACAACACCACTTTTTACAAAACAGTTTAGTGGGGAGACTCTTGTATTGGAATTGTATAAATAATTTACTTGTCATGGGTGGAACAATTTTGTCGATGGTTTCTTCATAAAATAAAAACAATTTTAAAACTCATAAAATCCTGGGTCAGTGTGCCCACAGGGTTAGCTATTTTTTTCTCTAATATTGTTTCCACATATAAACTTTTAACCCTGCACTTCGGAATAGGGGACGGCTTTTCAGGAGTGTACCAGTACTCCTCCATCACAAGTCTATGAAGTACTTTTTTCAGGGAGCTAAACCATGGAATGGAATTTACCTGTGGTCGCTTCAGCAGATCAAACATAGCCGCTCGGTAGGGGGCGAGCTCTGCAACAGACCAGAGGCGGTGCCAAAACATTAGCAGCTTGTAGTCCAACTTATGCGTTAACTGTTTATGGCTCAAATCCAAAAACATAGGAACCAGGGGGGTTATTAACTGGAAGATTTAGGAGTGATCTTAGAAAACTATTTTCTATCTGGGTGAGGGAGTTTGTACTCCCAGTGCCCCACAATTCTGCCCTGTTGATATTATCAATTTCCAGTGCTGGGGCCACTTTCGTGGACATTGTATTTTTATGGATTTTACTTATATTAGCGGTCTGCTGGATTAGCAACTATTGAGCTTTTTCAATACTGGGGCCCCAATTTAGATTAGATGTAAAATGAATACCCAGATATTCGAAGGCCAATACTCACTCTAGGGGACTACTTCCTACTTACATGGTTCTATTAGATGATTTAGTGTTACCTGTGGAAAAAATCATGTATTTAGTTTTGGACTCGTTCAGCGCCAGGCACGCATCTTACAAAACATGTTAAAATCATTTAACAGTTGTTGGAGCCCTTGGGGGAATTTTGAGATTAATAAAGTGTTATCCGCAAGGAGTAGCGCAGGAACTCTTCTCCCTTCTACTTTCGGGGCATCAGACTCATCCCTATCCAGGAGATCTACCACCCCATTGATAAAAAGAGAAAATAAGGTGGGCCCTAAAACTCATCCCTGTCTCCACGTTTAATAAAAAACTGCTGAGTGAGTTGGTTATTTTCCCCCACCTAACTTGGGCTGTATTTAGTGAATGCAGCTGAATTAAAATCTCTAATAAATTATAGGGTAAGCCCATCTCTGTTACCACTTCCCATAACTTAGCTCGCGGTACTAGATCAAACGTAATGTGTAAGTCCACAAAGGCAGCATATAACTTACCACCTCTAATACTAACCTCCCTCCAGTAGATACACATAAACCTTGTCCAATATGTTAATTATTGCACGGAACCCCGATTGGAGGTCACTCAAGACGTGAAGCTCTAAAATCCAGTCTTGAACCCTAGACAACACCTTCTTGCAGAAATTGTTCTGCAGTGAATCAATTAGACTTATAGGTTCATAGCTGGCCGAGTTCTATGTGGTGTTTGCAAACTCCAGGTTTCTTGGAAGAGTATCAAGTCATATGAGTCCATAAAAGAGCCCCAATCGGGGTCTAATAGCAGTTTATTAATCCTTGCCGCCTTCCAGACCAAAATTCTTAGGTGACAAGGATGAGCTTTAGAATTAATATCGGAAGTATTACACTCGGTGATTACTCCTCCTTCGTCAATATTGGGGAGATTGCCAGCCCCCACTCCTCCTGGGTTCACATTCAAGTGCTTACTATTAGCCTTCGATCTAATTGCCAAGCCTGGTCCTACTGCAGCTTTCTTTAGGGGCCCGGTCACATTTTTACCAGGTGGAGTTGTTTATACAATTTTAGGCAGCGGGCCTCCTACCGCTAGTCATACTTGTGTTCCTGAGTCAATTACTTTCATGGGGGGCCCGTCTCATAAAGAGGCCCTAGGTGACCTGCGTGGCTCTTGGTCCATTCCTGCTGGCAGCCTATACCTAATAATAATAGAGGTATTAACAGTTGGGATGGTGCGAGAATCTATAGACATTGAACTGTCAACTAGGGCCATATCAGAGAAGAGTACTTTGACTACATCCCTTAGCGATCTCGGAACCGCTAGTCTTTAGACATGCCTGATGTCATCTCTTATTATTGAGTAGCAGTGCCGGGTTTCCCTGAACCAATCGATGACCTTGTTCTTAAGTGAATCTCTATCTTCATATCCATCCCTTCGAAGTTTAGGTACCTCTGTCAGGTATACTACCGCTTGATTCTCCTGGCACTGTGTTCTCAAGTAAACTCCATCCTTTACTACCCCCTTCCCTAATTGTACCCAATCCCAAAAATGTTTGAAAGCCCTTCTACTGAGACAATTTTACATCAATCTTTCACCACAGCCTTCCCTGGTACATGCCCTCAGGGGCTGATAGCTTTGCAGGAATATTAACAAATCATTTTTAGGGCGGTTAGGGCAAGTTGAAATAGCCCTATAGAGGGGCAAAATGGATCGTGAGTAAGCTACGGCGAGCAGGGCAACCCTCTCCACCCCCGATTGCCCCGAGCATGCAGAAGCTAAACTCTTCAGGGCAGTAGACATGAGTTCAGGACCGATCTCTGGGGGATTATGCTAGTTGATCTTACCCCTCCCTCTTTCCTCTGCAACTTCCGTCTTTAAATAGGCCACGTCATCTTGCAAAGACTCAATAGAGGTTTTTCAGAGTCTGCAATAAACCTACCAATACTTTGCTTACATCACCAAGACTGGCAATGCCACTACCCGGTTCTCCACATGCCTCATCTGCTAGACCCTCAAATCTGTTGTGGCACTCTACTTGACACTCTACTTGTGATACATACCCCGCCCCATGGTGGACCTGCCACTCACTAGTAGGAGGAATTAAATCTGCTGGTAGCTCAGGTCTAAGAGGACTGCTTCTAGACCTCTTTCCTTTGTAGGAGTTCTTAAAGATCGATAGAATCGATGGGAATTGTAAAATAGATTTTTTAGGGTGGGTACAGGAGAACATTCCACCGGGGCTCCAGGGTTAAGGTCAGGGCCAGAGGAAAATGCTGTTTGGGAATGCGACAGAGAATTTTCCAGATTAGCTAACTCATGACATTCAGGAAGAAGGGACTCAATCCTGTCCATTGCCTCATGGCAGACTGCACCTGTACCCCTATAGTGGAGAGGTGTGGCTTACTAGGTAGAGGCGGCAGACCCGTAAGCAGAGAATCGGCCATGGACCAGGGTTCTATTCCCGACGTGGCAGGGTCGTGGACCAGGGTCAAAACGGACTCGATAATTCTCGCCTCGGTACCTACTCTAACCAGGAACACACTCGGCAACTCTTGGCATTAAGCTTGCCTCATCTCTACAACGGCCCCCCACAGACGCCGGGGATGCCTGGTTTCACCTTGGAGATACCCAGAAAGGGACCATCTCACAGGGATAGCCAGGACGGGTTCCCTAGCAGTCTACAGCGCCGGGACACCCCGTTGCTGGGGTAGCTGTGCGCTTTACAAGTCTACAACATTTACATTTGTTTAATGTGGCCTACCCTGAGCTTTATCCTTGCCCTTCCTTTTGCCCATTGCTAACCAGCAGACCCTCCAGAAATACCACAGCACACAAATAGAGGGGAGGCAGCAGTGGTAAAAGGAAATGTCACAACTCTTTCTCAGTACACCCACAGTAACTCAATAAGTGTCCCCGTGGTAGCCACACCCACCACCCGCGAGTTCCACAAAGTCAATTTTCTAGTTAGTAATTGATACAATGGTGGACAATAGTTAACAGCAATATAGCGGAGTGGAGCAACCGGCTGACACCAGGATCAGGGTAGATATTACAGTACCTTGCTAGCATAAGTCTCTCCAATTGTCAGGCAAAATATCTATGGTGTTCTCTCCACATTGATTTTCTGTTATCCAGGCCACAACCAAGGGGTATGGCCCGACTCTTCCTGGCTCTGACGGGCACTGCGGGAGCCCTGAGCTAAAGATCAGCACCTTCTGGCGCATAGGCAACGTGGCTATGGCGGTGCTGTGGCCGTGGTGCTTCATAGGGGATAGAGGCCCCTTGTTTCAGTTACAGTCTCCCATGCTGCGGGAAGCCCGAGCTGGAGCTAAGCGCCTCCTGGCGAGTAGGCACCGTGGCAGTGCTGTAGCCGTAGTGTTCTCTGGAGGATAGGGTCCCCTTGCTGCAGTTACGGCTCCAGTGCTGTGGGAGCCCCAAGCTGAAGATAAGAACCTCCTGGCGTGTAGGCAAAATGGCAGTGGCAGTGCTGTGGCTGCAGTGCTCTCTGGTGGATAGAGTCCCCTTGCCGCAGTTACAGGCCTAACCATGAATATCCATGGAGCTTAGGGGTGTTTTCTCCTACTGGATCCAGGGTGTCCTCCACCTAAATGCATTGGAAAAAAGGATGGCGATTAGCTCTTTTTTTATTTGGCTGTTTTTATGAAGTTCACAAATTACGCAAAGACTACAGAACCTTGGCACAGCAGGGGTATGGTGTTCAGTTCAGGAGACATAACATCAGACTTGACAACAAGTTCATCACAATAGCTCAGAGTCCACTTGCTGTAGTTCGACCCATCAGACTCAACCTCAGGGAGTTCTTGCAATTTCTAACCCTCTTCCCCCCTTTGACTGTCTTCTGGATAGTGGGCATGAAAATAGCGGGTCATCTGAAGTTGTTTTTTCTAGCCTTACTCAATGCTGTATGTAAATAACGTAATATGCAATTAAATATGTGAGACAAAGGCTCCATCTGCACTCTTGCAAATCATTCTATATAGTACGAGCGTGTTTAATGGTATTTTACTATGGAACAGTTCTTTCTTTAATCATTGTTTCTGCTATTTACAAACATAACACTGGGGCATGAGACAACAGACTTGTAATATTAGCAATATGGAATGTATACCCACTGCTTTGTAACTGATACTTTTTGAAAGAGTTTTAATGCATGCCTTGTGTGTTCATCTCATTCCTCTCGCACCAGTTCAACATTACAAGGAAGAATTAAATATATCTTTTACGGTGCTAAAAAGTATATATTTTAAATGTCACCTGCTAAATATCTGACATTTAATAGTGTTTTACAGGTTAGTAGTATGAGCAGCAGAATCTAGTTGTTGGTAAAATGTACACTGTGGTGTGAGACTTGCCTCTGGCAGTGCTCACAGTAAAAAAACAAAAAAACAAATACAAGTTCATTGGCGCGGTTTCAAACAATATCCCTTCAAAAAATGTCAGAAGTTCATTCTTAGGCTTTATACCTCATGCCCACTCTCTACAGTGTGGTTCTTGTTATTATTTGTCAACTTTTAAAATGTTTTCTAAAATAATCTTAATTGGGAGTTTCATCATCCTGAAACTGCAACAGAGAACAAACAAGTCGCGCAGCCTGGGGTTTCCTGTTAGCCTTTTGCAGAGAACAATTCGACTGCAAGTATACAGTGCCCCTTCCCACCTTAGATACTCTGCACACCTCCTTCAGACTGCTTTCCCCAGGTGATCCATTAAGGAGGTGACCTTACTCACTGTGAAATCTTTTGTTACAAATCTGCTGTATGGTTTCCTTCAGTCATATGTGGTATGTTCTCCAAACAATGAGTGAACAGAGAGCAAGAAGGGGAGTGGGTCGGATGTGGGGGGATTGCCACACAATCGCCAAGTTTCTTAGAAATTATGAAGCTGGCGTTCTTTTGTGCACTATTCTTTCAAATGTGCACAATATATCATTGAATACCGGTTTTACTTTATGCGAACAACGCTGTACTCTTAGCAAGACCTTCGGTAGGTCTCCAGAGATTGATGGACGTATTCTCACCTTTTTTTTTTTGTCCTCATCTCACCAAAAGACATCTGCAGATTTAACAAGCAGTCATAACTTACAACTGGGCGCCTCACGGCTAACTGCATTTGCTTAGGTCGGCCCGACCTGCCCCGGGTAGTAGAGGCTTGGTGTAATCATAGGACCCGGGGGGAAGACCAGCACTCTTAAGAAATTACCATGAAGCTGGCGTTCTTTTGTGCGCTATTCTTTCAAATGTGCACAATGTATCATTGAATACCGGTATTACTCTATACGAACGACGCTGTACTCTTAGCCAGACCTTCGGTAGGTCTCCAGAGATTCATGGACGTATTCTCACCTTTTTTTTTTGTCCTCATCTCACCAAAAGACATCTGCAGATTAAACAAGCCTTCATAACTTACAACTGGGCGCCTCACGGCTAACTGCATTTGCCTAGGTCGGCCCGACCTGCCCCGGGTAGTAGAGGCTTGGTGTAATCATAGGACCCGGGGGAAGACCAGCACTCTTAAGAAATTACCAATCGCAATTCCCGGCCCCAGCTTAACAGAGGATGCCCAATGTGAAGCGATGTTTCCTTGCTCCCTTTTTGCTCTAAACGTGCCATACTAAATGAGGTTTTAAGCCAGCCTTCTCTGTTCGGGGGGATAAAGCCTTTCCACTTTATACAAATCTCCCTCCGAGCGAGCAATATGAGGTATAACAGCAGTCCCCTATGGCTCTGTGATAACACCCCATTAGTAGAGCCATTACCCCCAAAAAACACCAGCTGGAGACTGATCTCGATGTTTATTTTGAAGATGTCCGATAAGGAGTCCCCCACAACTTTCCACTAAGATCTTAACTCCGGACATTAAAAAAAGATGTGGATGTCGTCCGCATTCGGTGATTTACATCTAGGACATTTTGGAGGGGGGAGCGGAGTAAACTTAGCTATCTTGGCCGGGGTGTAGTAGAGTCTGTTAAGAACAAAAAAATTATTCTGTTTTAAGCTGGCTGGTTTGATGTGTTTATAAAGTAGTTTAAAAGATGGCTCGAAAAAGTCTTCAATATTGTGGCCGAGGGGTGATTGGTTCCAAACCAATGATTGGGGTGGAATATCTATATCATCTGCTTCAAGAAGCCTTGTATACCACATGGATATCTCTTTATTTTTTGGCTGGACATTTTGCAATAGCCGCTCTAGCTCCCAATTTCCACATATTTGACCCACTTCTGCCTCGTACCATGATTTAAGTTGAAAATACTTAAAGTTAGAGAGTGTAGGGCCTATCATAGCTTTTAAGACCTCCCATGGAAGAATCCCACCTACGTCCAACAAATCAGACCATTTAGCCACACCAGCTCTCTTAATTGGTATTGCCAAGCTATCTCTAAGGCAGAGTGGGGTCCCGGGGGAATCCCATATGGGAGCAAAATCAGAGAAATAGCCAATACCCCATCTGCGTCTCGCTTTATACCATGTCTCCAGGGCGGCCTTAAGGACCTTAAGACGCACACGTTTAAAGTATCTTGGGGCCCCAAACTTATATAGAAACCCTTCTCCTCCGCTTCCCCCCTCGACCATAGCCATCTCACCCAGGAGCCTACCCCATGTTGTATCATCTGGGATTGAAAGCCGCATCCTGATACCCTTAAACTGAAAGGCCATTAAATACCAACTGATGTCCGTAAGGGCCAACCCACCTTTCGAGAGCTTCCTCCTCAACTTTTTCCAGGACATCCTAGCACTTTTATGCCCCCAAATGAAGCTCCCTATTTTATCCTGGATCTTACTAATGCTCTTACTGGGGAAGACTAAAGGAACTGCATTGAACAGATAAGTCAGCTTAGGGAGAATACTCATCTTCACCAAATTGACCCATAGATCGTCAAGAGAAGGTTCCTCCATCTGGTGAAGAGGTGGTCGATTTCCTTTATGGATTTCTCCAGGTTAATCAGGGATTTTGTTCAGATCTTTAACAATTTTATATCCAGATACTTAAATTCATTGCTAATGGGGCCTCCTCTGTAGTCGGTGTTCCAACACACCACTTCCGTTTTAGAGGAATTGGCTAGATGACCAGAAATAGAGCAAAATTCCTCCAACAGATTTTCGAGCCGTGGAATAGTTGCCTCCGGATTGCTAGTGTAAATAATAATATCATCAGCATACAGTGCTATTTTGCAATGATAATTTAGTGATTTAAAAGGACAGATTAAATCATCTAACCTAATAGCTTGCGCCAAGGGCTCAATATAAATGTTAAAAAAGAGGGGGGATGAGAGGCACTCCTGCCTAGTCCCTCTCTGGATGTCAAAGATGGGAGTCATGGTGCCATTCAGCAGGATCTTAGTGGAGGCTCCCCGGTAACAATTCCCTAAGGAATGGACAAAGACGGGGCCCATGCCCAGCCCCTCAAGAACCCCCCAGAGATACTTCTGGCAGACACGGTCGAAGGCCTTGGCTGCGTCCAAGGCCACCACTGCCAAGGAATCCGTTCTCGCCACAGCCAAATCAATATTCCCAATCAATAGTTGAGTCTGTTCCTAGATGTAGCTCCCTGCCATAAAGCCCTTCTGGTCGATGTTAATCAGATTCGGGACCAGTTTCGCCAATCTCCCTGCCAGAATGCCCATAAAGATCTTATAATCGGCATTTAGCTGGGAGATTGGACGGTAGGAATTGGCTTTTTGTGGGTCTTCTCCTGGCTTCAGTATCAGAACGATAGTAGCTTCCTTCCAGGATCTGGGGACCACACCTGTTGGACTATAAACTGAATTAAATAAAGTATGGAGTACCGGGGTCAATTCGTCTGAAAGAAGTTTATAAACTTCGTTCGGAAGAGCATCCAAACCGGAGGCTTTATTGTTTTTGGACCTCTTTATTTGATCCCTAATCTCTTCTATGGTTATAGGGGCATCAAGAAAAACCTGACTAACTCCAGTTAAGGTAGGCAGAGATTTGCCCCTTATCCAGGATAATATTTTACCCTGAGGGGGATCCAGATTTTCCTTGTACAAATCCGAAAAGAGAGAAAGAAGACACTTTTGCAAGTCTTCAGCCTTGCTAGATTTATCTCCATTACTATTAATTATTCGTTCATTGATGTTATTTTTTGAACGGTCAGTCCTGGCCTTCCAGGCTAATAAAGCACCTGCTTTTTCCCCATATTCAAAATTTTCCATATTTTTCGCTAACCATTGTGCCCTGCATTTCTGGTCCAACAAGCTCTTAAGCTCCTGCCTAGCCCCCTCCAATTCTTTCTGGACTTGTGTCAGTCTTTCTAAACTCTCCTGATTAAGACTATTCCTCTCAGCTTCTAATTTGATTATCCTGCTCTCAATAGAATGTAGTTCAAAGGCCTTGGCTTGATTTTGAGAGATTATTAGACCATGTGATGTGCCTCTCAGACTAGCTTTATAAGCATCCCATACATAGTCTATAGACGTGGAACCCAGGCTTAATGAAAACAATTCTAAGGAGGAAGTTCTAATGGACTGAACAATTCCAGGATCTGACAACAATAAACTGTTCAATGTCCATCTAGTTTGTGGAATGTTACCTTTCGTGGAATACAAAATTGAACCAGGAGCATGGTCAGAAAGATGGCTGGGTAAGACAGATACCTCACATAGATTATCTAACACTTCCCTATTAACTAAGATGTAATCTATTCTTGATGAATGGTGACATTTTTTACTATAAAAAGTGAACCCCTGGAGATCTCCCTTCTTGGCCCTCCAAAGATCTACCAAGTTCATATCATGTCACAGATTTTTCATGCCCCAGCGAGATCGCGGGGTCCCTGCTACACGGCTCAAATTAGACCTGTCTTTGGATGGATCCAGGCGGACATTAAAATCGCCTCCTATTATTAAGGGAGGGGTCACCAGCATCAATTTGTTGTGTAATTTACTTAGATATGAAGGGTCATCAACATTGGGACCATAATAGGAAGAGCAAGCTAATTCTAATCCCCCAAAATCCATCTGAGCCACAATCAATCTCCCTGTTTGGTCTGTCTGTGCAGATTTAACAACACAGGGGGTCCCTTTCTTCACCAAGATTGCGTCACCTCTGCTGTTAATTGATTGCTGCGAATAGCAAAAACAGTTTATCCAAGTGATTTTTGAAAAAATTGAATGTGATTCAATAAAAGTCAAATGTGTCTCTTATAAAAGAAAGACCTGGGCGGGGGAGAGTTCTGGGTACTTAAAAATCAACCTTTGCCTACGAGGGCATCTTAAACCATTCACACTCCAGAAAATAAACAGACTTTACTGTCCCTTTTAGTATTACCTGCAATCATCTAATGCACCCCTTCCTGGAATTATACAGCATTTCTTAAAATACAGATGAGATGAGAAATATTTTTTTTCCCCCTCTGCTCCCCACCCAGTAAACCCCCCCAACCTCCCCTCTCCCCCCTGTGACCCCCTACACCCTGAGGAACCCTCCCTTCCAATAGGCTAAGCCTATTCAGTCACCTCTCCCTCGGGTAACATAGTAACTGATAATTAACTCTAGAGACATGGGACCTAGAAACCGAGACCTCCTAGACCTCTAATCCTTCCTTTATTTCCCTCCCTGCTTTTCATGTTGAATCCTAACAATAAGGGCATCTACCTCTTCAGTTGTACGGATTATTCGCATGTGGTTATTCCACATTACACATAGTGTGTCAGGGGACCTCAATTGAGCCTTTGCCCCAAGACTATTTAACTCTGCTACCTCAACTCCCACTGTCTTGTAGCCGTTATATGCGAAATATCGGATCTGATGGAGAAGGAGAAGGAGGGTATATCCGAGATTGGAGAAGATATCACCCCTTCCTTAAGTGCAGCAGTCAAAATAATCTCCTTAACTGAGTAAGACAAAAAATTCACCAGAATTTTCTGGGGTTTCTCTCTCCCTGGGTTTCTCTTAAAGGGATCCCGATGGACTCTTTGGATTTCATATGCAAGATCGATGTTTGGAAATTTTTTCAAAACTGAGCCTTTTAATAGGGAAATCACAAACCCCTCAATGTCCTCTCCCTCAAGAGCTTCCGGAATATTTAAAAACTTCAAATTGTTTTTCCTAGAGTGATTTTCCAGTCGCTCGAGGTTGCCCTTCAGTTCCTTATTTTGAGTTGATATCTTTGCCAGGTCAGCGGAGGTTGATTTTGTTTGTTTCTTTTAGTTTGGGAATCTCAGACTCAATTGCATCAGTCCTCAAGGTGACTTCCTCTAACTTCTGAGTCAGTACCTTGCATGATGATCGAATAGCAGCCTGATTCACTTCTGATACAGAGAACCTACTAGCTAACTTTGCTTGATTCATCTCCGAAACAATAAACCTACTGGTCATCTCTTCTTTCATAGCCAGAAGTAAATCAGCTAATGAGTGTGAGCTCAAAGCTGGGACCGTTTAAACTTTTGTTGCTACTTTGGTGAAACTTTTCCACCCCCTGTTGCTGTACTCGCTCATACTCCTGCTCCGGCTCATCTTGTAATCCCAAAACTAAGTATATATTAGTGAGATTCACCATCGGGTGGACCACAGACTCAGTTTCAGTTTTGAGCACTGTGCTGGCGATAGAAGGGGCCTGAGATTCAATTGCCACTAGGCTAGGCTGCGAAATATTGCTTGTAGGCTCATTACCATTTAAGATTGATGCCTTCCTAATTGAACACACCGGGACCATGGGCGTGGAGGTGGACGTGGACATGGGAGTAGTAGTGGACAGGGACATAACTTGATAGAAGGTTTTTAAGGACGGAGTAATTTTTGTTTTTACAGTAGGTGTTTTCTTGTTCCGGCTTTTTCCCTTGCCCTTAGTCACTCTCGCTTTTGCTGGAGTTACGCTGTCAATAGTGTTTCCACCCTGCTTGCGTTGTTTAATTGATGCTCTGACTTCAGAAATGGGGGGGAGACCCGGGATGGCAGGGTTGACTGAGTAATAACTGTATTTGATGATAGGTGGGCTGCTCTGGCTCGCAAGGTGTACCTACTTATTTTAGGGGGAGAGATACTCTCTTTAATCCCATCACTTTTCTCCATACAATAAGGAAGTGTCTTCCCCTCCTGGATCTAAGATACACCCACTTGGCGGGGCACCGGAGAATTACTAAGACAGCTCTCTCTCCCAGTCAAGGCTTCTAATTCTGACTCACCGTCAGGTAGGTAAATTAAGCCGAAACTAGTGTCCTTTACCTTTTCATGAGGAGCCAGTCACAGGAGCCCTCCTACCTGGTCACCATCCACCTCGGAAGACCACCCGATCTGGCAACCCGGGTATGCACCAAAACTGGTGCTTACCCTTCCTCCTACGAACCGGAGCAACAAGCAGGCAATGTCCCGGCGTCTCCCCTCATGCGCGGCCTCTCTCCACCTCCAGCGCCAAGCTCCTGTCTCTGCACCACCGCCGTAAACGCCGAGGGTGCCTGGGATTGACAGGAGAAGAGCGGGCCCCCCCACATATCTCGAAGCCAGCAAAAATAAGAAAGAAACAAAGGTAGGAAAATTTAAATAATAGCTATATCAGGGCTTCAGCATCGGTCGCCTATGTAAAACCCGAGGGAGAGCGACCGCGGCTGTTAGTTCGCAGCCGCCATTTCCTCCACCCCGAACCCATTCTCAGCTTTTATGATACAAAGGAAAATGGTTATAAATATATCTAAAACATATACTACGATCTGTGGGCCCAAACCTAAACCCCACAAAACTTTTTTTATTGAGAATAGCCCTATCAATACTGTTAATTCCTTTTGCTATCTTGGCATTTTATTCACGGATAAAGGTTCTTGGTCCCAACATATTTTGAATACCAGAGCCAAAATGAGCAGGGCAACTCAGGGAATTTTGAAATTTTCCTCCAAACTGGCGAATCGGCCAACTAATGAGATGGTAGCTATATACAAAGCAAAAGGAGCAAGTATAGCCCTTTATGGTGCAGGGATTTGGGGTCATGCAAAAAGCAATGACCTGCAAATGCAAGAAAATTATTTCTTGAAACGTTTGTTATATTTACCTCCATCTGCCTCAAATACAACTGCACACTGCGAGGTGGGTCTCCAGTTTTTAGAACACCTCCTATTGGCCAGACCACTGTTATTGCAGGACTCAATTTGGAAAAGGTAAGAAACTGCTTTTACTAATTCTATTATATTTGTTAGACCTGACATCCTTGGCGTGGGTTTTTCCCCTATCTTTTGCCTCTGCTACCTGGATTTTTGATGCTGTGATGGATTTCGTTTTGCTGGTTTAGATGCTTTGGACACTCTGCCACTGCTAATCAGTGCCAGAGTGTAAGTGCTCCCTGTGTAAAATATCGTATTGATTGGATATACCTGATTGGCATATCTGTATCACCATGAAGTCCCTAGTAAAGTGCACTGTGTGTGCCAGGGCTGGTGATGACAGATGCTACTAGTGGGTCTGCAGCGCTGATTGCGCCACCCACCTGTGTAGCTCTAAAACCGTGTCTCAGGCCTGCCGCCGCAGGCCTGCCTGCAGTCCCCGGACTGCCATGTCCTCCTGGCCAGTGTCCACACTGGCCGGGCCTAACCCTTCCCTTTTCGTACACGTCAGTCATCCCTATGGAAGGCCCAAGGTACCCTCCTGGGCAGGGTGCAGTGTATGTAGAAGGTAGAGCATGTACTAGTGCAGGTAACATGTTCTGGTAGTGAACACCGGCCATTTTGTGTGTTCACTACTGCAAGGTTATCTTGTTCCATAGGCTAACATGGGGGAGGCGGGTGCCAATGGCTATCCGCCTATCTTCTCATAGGAACAAGATAAGACATGAGTGTTTGATATCCCTGAGCTCAGCATTTAATAACACATCTTTTAGGAGAGGTTGTTTTTAAATCCTGAGTTGGAGAATAGTACTTTTTAGAGAGTAGCTGTTCTCTTGTCTGACCCTTCTGTGTGCCTGGGTAAGCTTGTGGATTGACTGTCTGGTTTGAGAGTGACAGGGGCTGGGGATCCCCCGGGAGGTTGGCTGAGTCAGCCCTCTGCTGAATGGCGACATTTGCAAGGAGAGTGGAGGGAGGAGATAGCACCTGGGATTGAATAGGGCTGTGCCTGCCTGCCACTCTGCTGGCTCCACCTCCTGCTGGGCGGCTGACGACTCTGCCCCTCGCTCTGAAAAGAATGTAGAGGCCAGGAAAACAAAGTGCTCCAGCAACACCCAGAACTGGATCAGACCGGGCTCAGGACCCACTTGCACAAAGACTTCAAAGACTTTTAGGGGTATCAGTATACGACCCCTGACAACAGATTTTTAGATTCGACCATCGAGAGGAACCTCTGCTGAAAGACGGACCGCTGAAGAACTAAAGGAAGATTTTTTGTCCTCATCTCACCAAAAGACATCTGCAGATTTAACAAGCAGTCATAACTTACAACTGGGCGCCTCAAGGCTAACTGCATTTGCTTAGGTCGGCCCGACCTGCCCCGGGTAGTAGAGGCTTGGTGTAATCATAGGACCCGGGGGGAAGACCAGCACTCTTAAGAAATTACCATGAAGCTGGCGTTCTTTTGTGCGCTATTCTTTCAAATGTGCACAATGTATCATTGAATACCGGTATTACTCTATACGAACGACGCTGTACTCTTAGCCAGACCTTCGGTAGGTCTCCAGAGATTGATGGACGTATTCTCACCTTTTTATTTTGTCCTCATCTCACCAAAAGACATCTGCAGATTAAACAAGCCTTCATAACTTACAACTGGGCGCCTCACGGCTAACTGCATTTGCCTAGGTCGGCCCGACCTGCCCCGGGTAGTAGAGGCTTGGTGTAATCATAGGACCCGGGGGAAGACCAGCACTCTTAAGAAATTACCAATCGCAATTCCCGGCCCCAGCTTAACAGAGGATGCCCAATGTGAAGCGATGTTTCCTTGCTCCCTTCTTGCTCTAAACGTGCCATACTAAATGAGGTTTTAAGCCAGCCTTCTCTGTTCGGGGGGATAAAGCCTTTCCACTTTATACAAATCTCCCTCCGAGCGAGCAATATGAGGTATAACAGCAGTCCCCTATGGCTCTGTGATAACACCCCGTTAGTAGAGCCATTACTCCCAAAAAACACCAGCTGGAGACTGATCTCGATGTTTATTTTGAAGATGTCCGATAAGGAGTCCCCCACATCTTTCCAGTAAGATCTTAACTCCGGACATTAAAAAAAGATGTGGATGTCGTCCGCATTCGGTGATTTACATCTAGGACATTTTGGAGGGGGGAGCGGAGCAAACTTAGCTATCTTGGCCGGGGTGTAGTAGAGTCTGTTAAGAACAAAAAAATTATTCTGTTTTAAGCTGGCTGGTTTGATGTGTTTATGAAGTAGTTTAAAAGATGGCTCGAAAAAGTCTTCAATATTGTGGCCGAGGGGTGATTGGTTCCAAACCAATGATTGGGGTGGAATATCTATATCATCTGCTTCAAGAAGCCTTGTATACCACATGGATATCTCTTTCTTTTTTGGCTGGACATTTTGCAATAGCTGCTCTAGCTCCCAATTTCCACATATTTGACCCACTTCAGCCTCGTACCATGATTTAAGTTGAAAATACTTAAAGTTAGAGATTGTAGGGCCTATCATAGCTCTTAAGACCTCCCATGGAAGAATCCCACCTACGTCCAACAAATCAGACCATTTAGCCACACCAGCTCTCTTAATTGGTATTGCCAAGCTATCTCTAAGGCAGAGTGGGGTCCCGGGGGAATCCCATATGGGAGCAAAATCAGAGAAATATCCAATACCCCATCTGCGTCTCGCTTTATACCATGTCTCCAGGGCGGCCTTAAGGACCTTAAGACACACACGTTTAAAGTATCTTGGGGCCCCAAACTTATATAGAAACCCTTCTCCTCCGCTTCCCCCCTCGACCATAGCCATTTCACCCAGGAGCCTACCCCATGTTGTATCATCTGGGATTGAAAGCCGCATCCTGATACCCTTAAACTGAAAGGCCATTAAATACCAACTGATGTCCGTAAGGGCCAACCCACCTTTCGAGAGCTTCCTCCTCAACTTTTTCCAGGACATCCTAGCACTTTTATGCCCCCAAATGAAGCTCCCTATTTTATCCTGGATCTTACTAATGCTCTTACTGGGGAAGACTAAAGGAACTGCATTGAACAGATAGGTCAGCTTAGGGAGAATACTCATCTTCACCAAATTGACCCATAGATCGTCAAGGGAAGGTTCCTCCATCTGGTGAAGAGGTGGTCGATTTCCTTTATGGATTTCTCCAGGTTAATCAGGGATTTTGTTCAGATCTTTAACAATTTTATATCCAGATACTTAAATTCATTGCTAATGGGGCCTCCTCTGTAGTCGGTGTTCCAACACACCACTTCCGTTTTAGAGAAATTGGCTAGATGACCAGAAATAGAGCAAAATTCCTCCAACAGATTTTCGAGCCGTGGAATAGTTGCCTCCGGATTGCTAGTGTAAATAATAATATCATCAGCATACAGTGCTATTTTGCAATGATAATTTAGTGATTTAAAAGGACAGATTAAATCATCTAACCTAATAGCTTGCGCCAAGGGCTCAATATAAATGTTAAAAAAGAGGGGGGATGAGGGGCACTCCTGCCTAGTCCCTCTTTGGATGTCAAAGATGGGAGTCAGGGTGCCATTCAGCAGGATCTTAGTGGAGGCTCCCCGGTAACAATTCCCTAAGGAATGGACAAAGACGGGGTCCATGCCCAGCCCCTCAAGAACCCCCCAGAGATACTTCTGGCAGACACGGTCGAAGGCCTTGGCTGCGTCCAAGGCCACCACTGCCAAGGAATCCGTTCTCGCCACAGCCAAATCAATATTCCCAATCAATAGTTGAGTCTGTCCCTAGATGTAGCTCCCTGCCATAAAGCCCTTCTGGTCGATGTTAATCAGATTCAGGACCAGTTTCGCCAATCTCCCTGCCAGAATGCCCATAAAGATCTTATAATCGGCATTTAGCAGGGAGATTGGACGGTAGGAATTGGCTTTTTGTGGGTCTTTTCCTGGCTTCAGTATCAGAACGATAGTAGCTTCCTTCCAGGATCTGGGGACCACACCTGTTGAACTATAAACTGAATTAAATAAAGTATGGAGTACCGGGGTCAATTCGTCTGAAAGAAGTTTATAAACTTCGTTCGGAAGAGCATCCAAACCGGAGGCTTTATTGTTTTTGGACCTCTTTATTTGATCCCTAATCTCTTCTATGGTTATAGGGGCATCAAGAAAAACCTGACTAACTCCAGTTAAGGTAGGCAGAGATTTGCCCCTTATCCAGGATAATATTTTACCCTGAGGGGGATCCAGATTTTCCTTGTACAAATCCGAAACGACAGAAAGAAGACACTTTTGCAAGTCTTCAGCCTTGCTAGATTTATCTCCATTACTATTAATTATTCGTTCATTGATGTTATTTTTTGAACGGTCAGTCCTGGCCTTCCAGGCTAATAAAGCACCTGCTTTTTCCCCATATTCAAAATTTTCCATATTTTTCGCTAACCATTGTGCCCTGCATTCTGGTCCAACAAGCTCTTAAGCTCCTGCCTAGCCCCCTCCAATTCTTTCTGGACTTGTGTCAGTCTTTCTAAACTCTCCTGATTAAGACTATTCCTCTCAGCTTCTAATTTGATTATCCTGCTCTCAATAGAATGTAGTTCAAAGGCCTTGGCTTGATTTTGAGAGATTATTAGACCATGTGATGTGCCTCTCAGACTAGCTTTATAAGCATCCCATACATAGTCTATAGACGTGGAACCCAGGCTTAATGAAAACAATTCTAAGGAGGAAGTTCTAATGGACTGAACAATTCCAGGATCTGACAACAATAAACTGTTCAATGTCCATCTAGTTTGTGGAATGTTACCTTTCGTGGAATACAAAAATGAACTAGGAGCATGGTCAGAAAGATGGCTGGGTAAGACAGATACCTCACATAGATTATCTAACACTTCCCTATTAACTAAGATGTAATCTATTCTTGATGAATGGTGACATTTTTTACTATAAAAAGTGAACCCCTGGAGATCTCCCTTCTTGGCCCTCCAAAGATCTACCAAGTTCATATCATGTAACAGATTTTTCATGCCCCAGCGAGATCGCGGGGTCCCTGCTACATGACTCAAATTAGACCTGTCTTTGGATGTTCCAGGCGGACATTAAAATCGCCTCCTATTATTAAGGGAGGGGTCACCAGCATCAATTTGTCTTGTAATTTACTTAGATATGAAGGGTCATCAACATTGGGACCATAATAGGAAGAGCAAGCTAATTCTAATCCCCCAAAATCCATCTGAGCCACAATCAATCTCCCTGTTTGGTCTGTTTGTGCAGATTTAACAACACAGGGGGTCCCTTTCTTCACCAAGATTGCGTCACCTCTGCTGTTAATTGATTGCTGCGAATGGCAAAAACAGTTTATCCAAGAGATTTTTGAAAAAATTGAATGTGATTCAATAAAAGTCAAATGTGTCTCTTATAAAAGAAAGACCTGGGCGGGGGAGAGTTCTGGGTACTTAAATATCAACCTTTGCCTACGAGGGCATCTTAAACCATTCACACTCCAGAAAATAAACAGATTTTACTGTCCCTTTTAGTATTACCTACAATCATCTAATGCACCCCTTCCTGGAATTATACAGCATTTCTTAAAATACAGATGAGATGAGAAATATTTTTTTCCCCCTCTGCTCCCCACCCAGTAAACCCCCCCCGCCCTCCCCTCTCCCCCCTGTGACCCCCTACACCCTGAGGAACCCTCCCTTCCAATAGGCTAAGCCTATTCGGTCACCTCTCCCTCGGGTAACATAGTAACTGATAATTAACTCTAGAGACATGGGACCTAGAAACCGAGACCTCCTAGACCTCTAATCCTTCCTTTATTTCCCTCCCTGCTTTTCATGTTGAATCCTAACAATAAGGGCATCTACCTCTTCAGTTGTACGGATTATTCGCATGTGGTTATTCCACATTACACGTAGTGTGTCAGGGGACCTCAATTGAGCCTTTGCCCCAAGACTGTTTAACTCTGCTTCCTCAACTCCCACTGTCTTGTAGCCGTTATATGCGAAATATCGGATCTGATGGAGAAGGAGAAGGAGGGTATATCCGAGATTGGAGAAGATATCACCCCTTCCTTAAGTGCAGCAGTCAAAATAATCTCCTTAACTGAGTAAGACAAAAAATTCACCAGAATTTTCTGGGGTTTCTCTCTCCCTGGGTTTCTCTTAAAGGGATTCCGATGGACTCTTTGGATTTCATATGCAAGATCGATGTTTGGAAATTTTTTCAAAACTGAGCCTTTTAATAGGGAAATCACAAACCCCTCAATGTCCTCTCCCTCAAGAGCTTCCGGAATATTTAAAAACTTCAAATTGTTTTTCCTAGAGTGATTTTCCAGTCGCTCGAGGTTGCCCTTCAGTTCCTTATTTTGAGTTGATATCTTTGCCAGGTCAGCGGAGGTTGATTTTGTTTGTTTCTTTTAGTTTGGGAATCTCAGACTCAATTGCATCAGTCCTCAAGGTGACTTCCTCTAACTTCTGAGTCAGTACCTTGCATGATGATCGAATAGCAGCCTGATTCACTTCTGATACAGAGAACCTACTAGCTAACTTTGCTTGATTCATCTCCGAAACAATAAACCTACTGGTCATCTCTTCTTTCATAGCCAGAAGTAAATCAGCTAATGAGTGTGAGCTCAAAGCTGGGACCGTAAGGTCCTTGTGGACAGGACTATTTAAACTTTTGTTGCTACTTTGGTGAAACTTTTCTACCCCCTGTTGCTGTACTCGCTCATACTCCTGCTCCGGCTCATCTTGTAATCCCAAAACTAAGTATATATTAGTGAGATTCACCATCGGGTGGACCATAGACTCAGTTTCAGTTTCGAGCACTGTGCTGGCGATGGAAGGGGCCTGAGATTCAATTGCCACTAGGCTAGGCTGCGAAATATTGCTTGTAGGCCCATTACCATTTAAGATTGATGCCTTCCTAATTGAACACACCGGGACCATGGGCGTGGAGGTGGACGTGGACATGGGAGTAGTAGTGGACAGGGACATAACTTGATAGAAGGTTTTTAAGGACGGAGTAATTTTTGTTTTTACAGTAGGTGTTTTCTTGTTCCGGCTTTTTCCCTTGCCCTTAGTCACTCTCGCTTTTGCTGGAGTTATGCTGTCAATAGTGTTTCCACCCTGCTTGCGTTGTTTAATTGATGCTCTGACTTCAGAAATGGGGGGGAGACCCGGGATGGCAGGGTTGACTGAGTAATAACTGTATTTGATGATAGGTGGGCTGCTCTGGCTCGCAAGGTGTACCTACTTATTTTAGGGGGAGAGATACGCTCTTTAATCCCATCACTTTTCTCCATACAATAAGGAAGTGTCTTCCCCTCCTGGATCTAAGATACACCCACTTGGCGGGGCACCGGAGAATTACTAAGACAGCTCTCTCTCCCAGTCAAGGCTTCTAATTCTGACTCACCGTCAGGTAGGTAAATTAAGCCGAAACTAGTGTCCTTTACCTTTTCATGAGGAGCCAGTCACAGGAGCCCTCCTACCTGGTCACCATCCACCTCGGAAGACCACCCGATCTGGCAACCCGGGTATGCACCGAAACTGGTGCTTACCCTTCCTCCTACGAACCGGAGCAACAAGCAGGCAATGTCCCGGCGTCTCCCCTCATGCGCGGCCTCTCTCCACCTCCAGCGCCAAGCTCCTGTCTCTGCACCACCGCCGTAAACGCCGAGGGTGCCTGGGATTGTCAGGAGAAGAGCGGGCCCCCCCACATATCTCGAAGCCAGCAAAAATAAGAAAGAAACAAAGGTAGGAAAATTTAAATAATAGCTATATCAGGGCTTCAGCATCGGTCGCCTATGTAAAACCCGAGGGAGAGCGACCGCGGCTGTTAGTTCGCGGCCGCCATTTCCTCCACCCCGAACCCATTCTCAGCTTTTATGATACAAAGGAAAATGGTTATAAATATATCTAAAACATATACTACGATCTGTGGGCCCAAACCTAAACCCCACAAAACTTTTTTTATTGAGAATAGCCCTATCAATACTGTTAATTCCTTTTGCTATCTTGGCATTTTATTCACGGATAAAGGTTCTTGGTCCCAACATATTTTGAATACCAGAGCCAAAATGAGCAGGGCAACTCAGGGAATTTTGAAATTTTCCTCCAAACTGGCGAATCGGCCAACTAATGAGATGGTAGCTATATACAAAGCAAAAGGAGCAAGTATAGCCCTTTATGGTGCAGGGATTTGGGGTCATGCAAAAAGCAATGACCTGCAAATGCAAGAAAATTATTTCTTGAAACGTTTGTTATATTTACCTCCATCTGCCTCAAATACAACTGCACACTGCGAGGTGGGTCTCCAGTTTTTAGAACACCTCCTATTGGCCAGACCACTGTTATTGCGGGACTCAATTTGGAAAAGGTAAGAAACTGCTTTTACTAATTCTATTATATTTGTTAGACCTGACATCCTTGGCGTGGGTTTTTCCCCTATCTTTTGCCTCTGCTACCTGGATTTTTGATGCTGTGATGGAATTCGTTTTGCTGGTTTAGATGCTTTGGACACTCTGCCACTGCTAATCAGTGCCAGAGTGTAAGTGCTCCCTATGTAAAATATCGTATTGATTGGATATACCTGATTGGCATATCTGTATCACCATGAAGTCCCTAGTAAAGTGCACTGTGTGTGCCAGGGCTGGTGATGACAGATGCTACTAGTGGGTCTGCAGCGCTGATTGCGCCACCCACCTGTGTAGCTCTAAAACCGTGTCTCAGGCCTGCCGCCGCAGGCCTGCCTGCAGTCCCCGGACTGCCATGTCCTCCTGGCCAGTGTCCACACTGGCCGGGCCTAACCCTTCCCTTTTCGTACACGTCAGTCATCCCTATGGAAGGCCCAAGGTACCCTCCTGGGCAGGGTGCAGTGTATGTAGAAGGTAGAGCATGTACTAGTGCAGGTAACATGTTCTGGTAGTGAACACCGGCCATTTTGTGTGTTCACTACTGCAAGGTTATCTTGTTCCATAGGCTAACATGGGGGAGGCGGGTGCCAATGGCTATCCGCCTATCTTCTCATAGGAACAAGATAAGACATGAGTGTTTGATATCCCTGAGCTCAGCATTTAATAACACATCTTTTAGGAGAGGTTGTTTTTAAATCCTGAGTTGGAGAATAGTACTTTTTAGAGAGTAGCTGTTCTCTTGTCTGACCCTTCTGTGTGCCTGGGCGCGCTTGTGGATTGACTGTCTGGTTTGAGAGTGACAGGGGCTGGGGATCCCCCGGGAGGTTGGCTGAGTCAGCCCTCTGCTGAATGGCGACATTTGCAAGGAGAGTGGAGGGAGGAGATAGCACCTGGGATTGAATAGGGCTGTGCCTGCCTGCCACTCTGCTGGCTCCACCTCCTGCTGGGCGGCTGACGACTCTGCCCCTCGCTCTGAAAAGAATGTAGAGGCCAGGAAAACAAAGTGCTCCAGCAACACCCAGAACTGGATCAGACCGGGCTCAGGACCCACTTGCACAAAGACTTCAAAGACTTTTAGGGGTATCAGTATACG
Organism: Triturus cristatus; assembly: GCF_964204655.1. Taxonomy (NCBI): domain Eukaryota; kingdom Metazoa; phylum Chordata; class Amphibia; order Caudata; family Salamandridae; genus Triturus; species Triturus cristatus. The sequence continues at coordinate 955,898,607 of NC_140594.1, read as the reverse complement.
ACCCCTGACAACAGATTTTTAGATTCGACCATCGAGAGGAACCTCTGCTGAAAGACGGACCGCTGAAAAACTAAAGGAAGATTTTTTGTCCTCATCTCACCAAAAGACATCTGCAGATTTAACAAGCAGTCATAACTTACAACTGGGCGCCTCAAGGCTAACTGCATTTGCTTAGGTCGGCCCGACCTGCCCCGGGTAGTAGAGGCTTGGTGTAATCATAGGACCCGGGGGGAAGACCAGCACTCTTAAGAAATTACCATGAAGCTGGCGTTCTTTTGTGCGCTATTCTTTCAAATGTGCACAATGTATCATTGAATACCGGTATTACTCTATACGAACGACGCTGTACTCTTAGCCAGACCTTCAGTAGGTCTCCAGAGATTGATGGACGTATTCTCACCTTTTTTTTTTGTCCTCATCTCACCAAAAGACATCTGCAGATTAAACAAGCCTTCATAACTTACAACTGGGCGCCTCACGGCTAACTGCATTTGCCTAGGTCGGCCCGACCTGCCCCGGGTAGTAGAGGCTTGGTGTAATCATAGGACCCGGGGGAAGACCAGCACTCTTAAGAAATTACCAATCGCAAATCCCGGCCCCAGCTTAACAGAGGATGCCCAATGTGAAGCGATGTTTCCTTGCTCCCTTCTTGCTCTAAACGTGCCATACTAAATGAGGTTTTAAGCCAGCCTTCTCTGTTCGGGGGGATAAAGCCTTTCCACTTTATACAAATCTCCCTCCGAGCGAGCAATATGAGGTATAACAGCAGTCCCCTATGGCTCTGTGATAACACCCCGTTAGTAGAGCCATTACCCCCAAAAAACACCAGCTGGAGACTGATCTCGATGTTTATTTTGAAGATGTCCGATAAGGAGTCCCCCACATCTTTCCAGTAAGATCTTAACTCCGGACATTAAAAAAAGATGTGGATGTCGTCCGCATTCGGTGATTTACATCTAGGACATTTTGGAGGGGGGAGCGGAGCAAACTTAGCTATCTTGGCCGGGGTGTAGTAGAGTCTGTTAAGAACAAAAAAATTATTCTGTTTTAAGCTGGCTGGTTTGATGTGTTTATGAAGTAGTTTAAAAGATGGCTCGAAAAAGTCTTCAATATTGTGGCCGAGGGGTGATTGGTTCCAAACCAATGATTGGGGTGGAATATCTATATCATCTGCTTCAAGAAGCCTTGTATACCACATGGATATCTCTTTCTTTTTTGGCTGGACATTTTGCAATAGCCGCTCTAGCTCCCAATTTCCACATATTTGACCCACTTCTGCCTCGTACCATGATTTAAGTTGAAAATACTTAAAGTTAGAGAGTGTAGGGCCTATCATAGCTCTTAAGACCTCCCATGGAAGAATCCCACCTACGTCCAACAAATCAGACCATTTAGCCACACCAGCTCTCTTAATTGGTATTGCCAAGCTATCTCTAAGGCAGAGTGGGGTCCCGGGGGAATCCCATATGGGAGCAAAATCAGAGAAATATCCAATACCCCATCTGCGTCTCGCTTTATACCATGTCTCCAGGGCGGCCTTAAGGACCTTAAGACACACACGTTTAAAGTATCTTGGGGCCCCAAACTTATATAGAAACCCTTCTCCTCCGCTTCCCCCCTCGACCATAGCCATCTCACCCAGGAGCCTACCCCATGTTGTATCATCTGGGATTGAAAGCCGCATCCTGATGCCCTTAAACTGAAAGGCCATTACATACCAACTGATGTCCGTAAGGGCCCACCCACCTTTCGAGAGCTTCCTCCTCAACTTTTTCCAGGACATCCTAGCACTTTTATGCCCCCAAATGAAGCTCCCTATTTTATCTTGGATCTTACTAATGCTCTTACTGGGGAAGACTAAAGGAACTGCATTGAACAGATAGGTCAGCTTAGGGAGAATACTCATCTTCACCAAATTGACCCATAGATCGTCAAGGGAAGGTTCCTCCATCTGGTGAAGAGGTGGTCGATTTCCTTTATGGATTTCTCCAGGTGAATCAGGGATTTTGTTCAGATCTTTAACAATTTTATATCCAGATACTTAAATTCATTGCTAATGGGGCCTCCTCTGTAGTCGGTGTTCCAACACACCACTTCCGTTTTAGAGGAATTGGCTAGATGACCAGAAATAGAGCAAAATTCCTCCAACAGATTTTCGAGCCGTGGAATAGTTGCCTCCGGATTGCTAGTGTAAATAATAATATCATCAGCATACAGTGCTATTTTGCAATGATAATTTAGTGATTTAAAAGGACAGATTAAATCATCTAACCTAATAGCTTGCGCCAAGGGCTCAATATAAATGTTAAAAAAGAGGGGGGATGAGGGGCACTCCTGCCTAGTCCCTCTCTGGATGTCAAAGATGGGAGTCAGGGTGCCATTCAGCAGGATCTTAGTGGAGGCTTCCCGGTAACAATTCCCTAAGGAATGGACAAAGACGGGGCCCATGCCCAGCCCCTCAAGAACCCCCCAGAGATACTTCTGGCAGACACGGTCGAAGGCCTTGGCTGCGTCCAAGGCCACCACTGCCAAGGAATCCGTTCTCGCCACAGCCAAATCAATATTCCCAATCAATAGTTGAGTCTGTTCCTAGATGTAGCTCCCTGCCATAAAGCCCTTCTGGTCGATGTTAATCAGATTCGGGACCAGTTTCGCCAATCTCCCTGCCAGAATGCCCATAAAGATCTTATAATCGGCATTTAGCAGGGAGATTGGACGGTAGGAATTGGCTTTTTGTGGGTCTTTTCCTGGCTTCAGTATCAGAACGATAGTAGCTTCCTTCCAGGATCTGGGGACCACACCTGTTGGACTATAAACTGAATTAAATAAAGTATGGAGTACCGGGGTCAATTCGTCTGAAAGAAGTTTATAAACTTCGTTCGGAAGAGCATCCAAACCGGAGGCTTTATTGTTTTTGGACCTCTTTATTTGATCCCTAATCTCTTCTATGGTTATAGGGGCATCAAGAAAAACCTGACTAACTCCAGTTAAGGTAGGCAGAGATTTGCCCCTTATCCAGGATAATATTTTACCCTGAGGGGGATCCAGATTTTCCTTGTACAAATCCGAAAAGAGAGAAAGAAGACACTTTTGCAAGTCTTCAGCCTTGCTAGATTTATCTCCATTACTATTAATTATTCGTTCATTGATGTTATTTTTTGAACGGTCAGTCCTGGCCTTCCAGGCTAATAAAGCACCTGCTTTTTCCCCATATTCAAAATTTTCCATATTTTTCGCTAACCATTGTGCCCTGCATTTCTGGTCCAACAAGCTCTTAAGCTCCTGCCTAGCCCCCTCCAATTCTTTCTGGACTTGTGTCAGTCTTTCTAAACTCTCCTGATTAAGACTATTCCTCTCAGCTTCTAATTTGATTATCCTGCTCTCAATAGAATGTAGTTCAAAGGCCTTGGCTTGATTTTGAGAGATTATTAGACCATGTGATGTGCCTCTCAGACTAGCTTTATAAGCATCCCATACATAGTCTATAGACGTGGAACCCAGGCTTAATGAAAAAAATTCTAAGGAGGAAGTTCTAATGGACTGAACAATTCCAGGATCTGACAACAATAAACTGTTCAATGTCCATCTAGTTTGTGGAATGTTACCTTTCGTGGAATACAAAAATGAACTAGGAGCATGGTCAGAAAGATGGCTGGGTAAGACAGATACCTCACATAGATTATCTAACACTTCCCTATTAACTAAGATGTAATCTATTCTTGATGAATGGTGACATTTTTTACTATAAAAAGTGAACCCCTGGAGATCTCCCTTCTTGGCCCTCCAAAGATCTACCAAGTTCATATCATGTAACAGATTTTTCATGCCCCAGCGAGATCGCGGGGTCCCTGCTACACGACTCAAATTAGACCTGTCTTTGGATGTTCCAGGCGGACATTAAAATCGCCTCCTATTATTAAGGGAGGGGTCACCAGCATCAATTTGTCTTGTAATTTACTTAGATATGAAGGGTCATCAACATTGGGACCATAATAGGAAGAGCAAGCTAATTCTAATCCCCCAAAATCCATCTGAGCCACAATCAATCTCCCTGTTTGGTCTGTTTGTGCAGATTTAACAACACAGGGGGTCCCTTTCTTCACCAAGATTGCGTCACCTCTGCTGTTAATTGATTGCTGCGAATAGCAAAAACAGTTTATCCAAGAGATTTTTGAAAAAATTGAATGTGATTCAATAAAAGTCAAATGTGTCTCTTATAAAAGAAAGACCTGGGCGGGGGAGAGGTCTGGGTACTTAAATATCAACCTTTACCTACGAGGGCATCTTAAACCATTCACACTCCAGAAAATAAACAGATTTTACTGTCCCTTTTAGTATTACCTGCAATCATCTAATGCACCCCTTCCTGGAATTATACAGCATTTCTTAAAATACAGATGAGATGAGAAATATTTTTTTTCCCCCTCTGCTCCCCACCCAGTAAATCCCCCCAACCTCCCCTCTCCCCCCTGTGACCCCCTACACCCTGAGGAACCCTCCCTTCCAATAGGCTAAGCCTATTCGGTCACCTCTCCCTCGGGTAACATAGTAACTGATAATTAACTCTAGAGACATGGGACCTAGAAACCGAGACCTCCTAGACCTCTAATCCTTCCTTTATTTCCCTCCCTGCTTTTCATGTTGAATCCTAACAATAAGGGCATCTACCTCTTCAGTTGTACGGATTATTCGCATGTGGTTATTCCACATTACACATAGTGTGTCAGGGGACCTCAATTGAGCCTTTGCCCCAAGACTATTTAACTCTGCTACCTCAACTCCCACTGTCTTGTAGCCGTTATATGCGAAATATCGGATCTGATGGAGAAGGAGAAGGAGGGTATATCCGAGATTGGAGAAGATATCACCCCTTCCTTAAGTGCAGCAGTCAAAATAATCTCCTTAACTGAGTAAGACAAAAAATTCACCAGAATTTTCTGGGGTTTCTCTCTCCCTGGGTTTCTCTTAAAGGGATTCCGATGGACTCTTTGGATTTCATATGCAAGATCGATGTTTGGAAATTTTTTCAAAACTGAGCCTTTTAATAGGGAAATCACAAACCCCTCAATGTCCTCTCCCTCAAGAGCTTCCGGAATATTTAAAAACTTCAAATTGTTTTTCCTAGAGTGATTTTCCAGTCGCTCGAGGTTGCCCTTCAGTTCCTTATTTTGAGTTGATATCTTTGCCAGGTCAGCGGAGGTTGATTTTGTTTGTTTCTTTTAGTTTGGGAATCTCAGACTCAATTGCATCAGTCCTCAAGGTGACTTCCTCTAACTTCTGAGTCAGTACCTTGCATGATGATCGAATAGCAGCCTGATTCACTTCTGATACAGAGAACCTACTAGCTAACTTTGCTTGATTCATCTCCGAAACAATAAACCTACTGGTCATCTCTTCTTTCATAGCCAGAAGTAAATCAGCTAATGAGTGTGAGCTCAAAGCTGGGACCGTAAGGTCCTTGTGGACAGGACTATTTAAACTTTTGTTGCTACTTTGGTGAAACTTTTCCATCCCCTGTTGCTGTACTCGCTCATACTCCTGCTCCGGCTCATCTTGTAATCCCAAAACTAAGTATATATTAGTGAGATTCACCATCGGGTGGACCACAGACTCAGTTTCAGTTTCGAGCACTGTGCTGGCGATAGAAGGGGCCTGAGATTCAATTGCCACTAGGCTAGGCTGCGAAATATTGCTTGTAGGCTCATTACCATTTAAGATTGATGCCTTCCTAATTGAACACACCGGGACCATGGGCGTGGAGGTGGATGTGGACATGGGAGTAGTAGTGGACAGGGACATAACTTGATAGAAGGTTTTTAAGGACGGAGTAATTTTTGTTTTTACAGTTGGTGTTTTCTTGTTCCGGCTTTTTCCCTTGCCCTTAGTCACTCTCGCTTTTGCTGGAGTTACGCTGTCAATAGTGTTTCCACCCTGCTTGCGTTGTTTAATTGATGCTCTGACTTCAGAAATGGGGGGGAGACCCGGGATGGCAGGGTTGACTGAGTAATAACTGTATTTGATGATAGGTGGGCTGCTCTGGTTCGCAAAGTGTACCTACTTATTTTAGGGGGAGAGATACTCTCTTTAATCCCATCACTTGTCTCCATACAATAAGGAAGTGTCTTCCCCTCCTGGATCTAAGATACACCCACTTGGCGGGGCACCGGAGAATTACTAAGACAGCTCTCTCTCCCAGTCAAGGCTTCTAATTCTGACTCACCGTCAGGTAGGTAAATTAAGCCGAAACTAGTGTCCTTTACCTTTTCATGAGGAGCCAGTCACAGGAGCCCTCCTACCTGGTCACCATCCACCTCGGAAGACCACCCGATCTGGCAACCCGGGTATGCACCGAAACTGGCCAAAATGAGCAGGGCAACTCAGGGAATTTTGAAATTTTCCTCCAAACTGGCGAATCGGCCAACTAATGAGATGGTAGCTATATACAAAGCAAAAGGAGCAAGTATAGCCCTTTATGGTGCAGGGATTTGGGGTCATGCAAAAAGCAATGACCTGCAAATGCAAGAAAATTATTTCTTGAAACGTTTGTTATATTTACCTCCATCTGCCTCAAATACAACTGCACACTGCGAGGTGGGCCTCCAGTTTTTAGAACACCTCCTATTGGCCAGACCACTGTTATTGCGGGACTCAATTTGGAAAAGGTAAGAAACTGCTTTTACTAATTCTATTATATTTGTTAGACCTGACATCCTTGGCGTGGGTTTTTCCCCTATCTTTTGCCTCTGCTACCTGGATTTTTGATGCTGTGATGGATTTCGTTTTGCTGGTTTAGATGCTTTGGACACTCTGCCACTGCTAATCAGTGCCAGAGTGTAAGTGCTCCCTGTGTAAAATATCGTATTGATTGGATATACCTGATTGGCATATCTGTATCACCATGAAGTCCCTAGTAAAGTGCACTGTGTGTGCCAGGGCTGGTGATGACAGATGCTACTAGTGGGTCTGCAGCGCTGATTGCGCCACCCACCTGTGTAGCTCTAAAACAGTGTCTCAGGCCTGCCGCCGCAGGCCTGCCTGCAGTCCCCGGACTGCCATGTCCTCCTGGCCAGTGTCCACACTGGCCGGGCCTAACCCTTCCCTTTTCGTACACGTCAGTCATCCCTATGGAAGGCCCAAGGTACCCCCCTGGGCAGGGTGCAGTGTATGTAGAAGGTAGAGCATGTACTAGTGCAGGTAACATGTTCTGGTAGTGAACACCGGCCATTTTGTGTGTTCACTACTGCAAGGTTATCTTGTTCCATAGGCTAACATGGGGGAGGCGGGTGCCAATGGCTATCCGCCTATCTTCTCATAGGAACAAGATAAGACATGAGTGTTTGATATCCCTGAGCTCAGCATTTAATAACACATCTTTTAGGAGAGGTTGTTTTTAAATCCTGAGTTGGAGAATAGTACTTTTTAGAGAGTAGCTGTTCTCTTGTCTGACCCTTCTGTGTGCCTGGGCGCGCTTGTGGATTGACTGTCTGGTTTGAGAGTGACAGGGGCTGGGGATCCCCCGGGAGGTTGGCTGAGTCAGCCCTCTGCTGAATGGCGACATTTGCAAGGAGAGTGGAGGGAGGAGATAGCACCTGGGATTGAATAGGGCTGTGCCTGCCTGCCACTCTGCTGGCTCCACCTCCTGCTGGGCGGCTGACGACTCTGCCCCTCGCTCTGAAAAGAATGTAGAGGCCAGGAAAACAAAGTGCTCCAGCAACACCCAGAACTGGATCAGACCGGGCTCAGGACCCACTTGCACAAAGACTTCAAAGACTTTTAGGGGTATAAGTATACGACCCCTGACAACAGATTTTTAGATTCGACCATCGAGAGGAACCTCTGCTGAAAGACGGACCGCTGAAGAACTAAAGGAAGATTGCCGTGCTGTGTGCTCTAAAGGCTGACCTGTTCTGCTGTACAACTGAAGCTGAGGAGGAGAAGGGGTCTTGCTGTGTGCTGACCCTATCCACTTGACCGAACAAGACTTTGCTGTGTGCTGTGTCTTCAACTGAATCTCCAAGGGCCTGAGAAGAGCTGGCCTCCTGTTTCGCAACCCAGGGATAGAAAGGTTGCCAAGAACTCAAGACTCAGCTGTGTCCTACCTGCGCTGCTGTGTGCCGCAGGGACCGTGGACTGTTCTACCAAGCTTCTCAACATCTGCCTGTGAAGTGGGCTGGCTGCTCTCTGTCTTGCTGGAGAGTGCCGCACCGACCCGGGCCTGACACCGGTTGCCGCATCAAGAAGATCAACGTGCTCATCGGCACGTGCCTTGCCGCGACCCGGAGGCCTGACGCAGATCGAGAGTCGTACTTCCCTGCTCTACGAAGCCGCGCTGTGAGTGGCTGACTCCGGTGACGTCGACATCGTCATTGGGGGCTCGTCGAGGGAGTTGTGGAATCCTTGCACCGAACAGCCAGAGGAGCGCTTGTACAACGAGTGCAGCGACACCGCCGGAGCAACGTAGCTGCCTAAACATCAAGAGCCTACAAACTGATTCATTCTCAGTGAGTATCGAATCACACAAGAGACTAGAGACTATCGTCTTACGATCCCGACCAACCAAGAAAGCGAATATTGTGTAAACCCGTGATGCTTGATTTCAACTGCGGAAACTAGATAAAGATATATTATTTTTTGATATAACTCACCTGTGTGGTCTAAGTTTGTGGTGTGCGGAGGGGGGATCATTGTGGTGTCTACGTGCAAATACCTTACACATTGCCTTGGGGGTAAGCCTGTCTGCTCGAGCCAAGCTACCTAGAGGGTGAGCAGGGGTTATCTACCGTGTGTGTCCCTGTACCCTGACTAGAAGCAAGGGTCCCTATTTGGTCTAAGGTGTATACCTCTGCCAACTAGAGACCCCCAGATCTAACAATATTAGACTGTCTTAAACTGCACGACGTATTGAAAATTCCGTGGCTACTCTACATAAATTCCTCTTTAGAAAACCTGTACAAATTATCAATATGGTCAGAGACATCTAAAACTGTGCCCCATACAAAGAAGGAGATCAGAGACATCAATCTACAATACAGGGTGGATCCGAGATCTAAGGCTGAGAGGAATACATCTACTGTCGCTTTTTTATACATATCGTATAGCCTAGAGGTGAGTGTCATTTGTGACCCATGCCCAGCACCGCTTTGTGCTGTTATGACCGAGATGTGGCATCGTTCACCATCTCATAGCTTTCCCAAAAATGAGGACCCATCCGTCTGCTGAGGTACTATGCCCGTGCGAAAACAAAAGTAAACAGAGCACATTGCACTTAATGTTGTTTTGTAATTTTTATCAGAATTTGAGATGTTTTTATCTTAAACCATTGATTGTCACCCAAAATATTAGGTCACTCAAAGTAGCTATGAAATTCCTGGTGACGCTAGGTGACCCCCTGACATGTTATAGTGTTGACCAGTTAATTTTGAAATCATTAACATGAGGAAATGTCAGAATATAGCTGAAAGGAATTTAAATGATTTTATTAATCTTGTGGTTGATTATTTTCTCTAAGTAACAATAATGTTTTGCCCATTTTGAAGCCATTTATGTGAGAATGTGTCTTGATATAATATGAAATGTTTTAACAATTGTGATTTTATCTGCTTTTTTAACTTGTTTTTTAAATTTAATATGATTGTACTTTTATGGCTACCTTTTGGGATAGTCTAATAAAGACTTTAAAAAAAATAAAAGAATGGGCACTCTACACTGGCTTCACTTCCTACTGCATCTTTTTTCTCAAAAAGGTACTTTTTGTTGATGGATGGAAACTGGATTTAACAAACGGCCAATCTTACATAACTATTTTATTTACAGAAGCTGCACCGGTCTCTTACTGGAATTTCCAAGCATTTCAAATTTAGAAGTATGTACATTGACTGGGGTGGGGCAGAGGGGAGGCGGAACGCTCGTAGGGGAGGACCAGTGAAGCAGAAAGACGGCACCGGCCCAAAGAAAACAAAAGAGCTTGTTGCCATGAAGAAACATGAAACACAACGCAAATGTTTCTTTTTTAGACCCAGCACAAAGAAAACAAAAAACATGAACACATCATTCCAATGCATAAGCAGAGGCAAAACAAATGGTGTCATAATAACAGACTTCACAAAGAAAGTAGAAATGGTACCTCAATCACAGAACTTCCAGGGAAGGAACACTAATGAAGTTTAATCAACCTGTAGTTGATGGGTACTCCACACAAGCCACAGGAAGTTATGTATCGTGACATCTACCAAATTAGAAGGCAGCAAAGGAGAGTGAATATGCTATTGACCAAAGGTGAGTGTAGGTGGGCTAAAACCCCCTCCTGAATTTTATTTTTAAACACAACAGATCGTTGCCATAGCAACAACCCATGTGCTCTGCCTACAGGCTTGACCTAAAAATTTTGTTTTGTCTAGTTGCAGTTTTGACTTGCCATAAAGTAGCGCAGAGGGTTAATATTCCTGCTGCAAAGAGCTTAGTGGATTAGTAAAACCTGCCTTTATCAACACTTTAAAACAAATGGAATGTACGTGAAAGCCGGCCCTGAGTCCATCATTAACTTGTGCAACTGGTTTCTTCACGTATAATCTCAAGAGATAAAGTTGCAGGGTAAAATGAGATGATAGAGTGTAGTTCGGATTTAGCATTACACAGTACAGACACTCAAATCATATAAAAGCATTGAGCATGTAGATTGGAATAAAGTGTTAAGCCATGTAAAATTGATATATTTAAGATGTCAGAATAGACGAGGAGGCTGACTTACACTATTTCACTGATTATCCATATTTATTCATCCTGAAAGTATATCTACAATTTGTAATATTCATTCTGCAGTCCGGGTTGAAATTAAAATCCTCACTACCTATACAGTTTGGGTCCCGATTGTGGAGTTCAAGCATCAACTATCTATCTTGGGACCATATAATGAAGCTGTGGTCAAGGATAAATTCCCATTTTGAGTGGCAACTACAATCCACAATCCCTAAAGATCTACAACTGGCCTCACCTGTCACTTAACTTGCCATTATATGAGTTTAGACATAATAGCTGTCAACTGAATGGCCACTGTTTGAGTGTAGTATAAAACCTATTGAAACCACAATTTATTCAGCAAACAATTACTGTTTATGGACATGTGCCTACTGTAGTCATATAGTATCGAAGTTTGGGTGCGATAAATCCTCCTTAATCCACTTGCATATACTAGTTGCATTTTACACTTCAAAGTCCCAAGTTTATATGTGAACAGTTTACACATATTTATCCTTCTAAAGCTACTGAACTTCTCTTTGCCTAGGCATTTGAGCCCACTCATGCCATCACAACTGCAATCAACCCACACCGACCCCAAGGGCACTAAACCTTGCCTCAAATTCCCACCCACACTGGGTAAAAGGACTCTCTGTACTGGCTTCAATAACATCATTTATGGCAATTCACTGCATGTCTGCACATAAAATATAATCTGTAATGCATAAACAGCGGCGCCTCATCCACTATGGTGGAGTAGTGTTGCCCCACTGCTTTTGAGCAGTGAAGTAAATGAAATATAAAAACTTTGAGTTATTATCATTTTGTGTTTCCCTTGCGGGCAGGCGGGTGGTTGTGGATGCTCTGCTCGATGAGCAGGGAAGAAGTGGTTTGCCCACTCTTATGTGCCCAATGACTGTGTAGTCGGTCCTGCAGGGCCGCCCAAACCAGTCATCCACACTTTCCCCATTCTCCATGCACGCTGCATTACAGCCTTCGTGGAGAACAAGCCCAGGCTCCCATTCCCTGGTTGAGCATCGAGCCAGAACACTCAAAACCAATCATAATGCTGCTTTGCAGCATTGTGATTGGTCAGGGGAGCCTGGGTGCCTACCAATCACAATGGTTGATTGCAGGGTTGTGATTGGTCAGGGGAGCCCTTTCTGTGCTTCCTGTGCCTCTGTTGATGGGGACATCAGGAGCTGAGACGCATGACTGGCACAGCACGGCAAGCGTTGCTTTTCTTTTTTTTTTGCCGTCTTCCCCCTACCCTTACTTGCCTCCCCACCCCGATGTGCCCGCACCCACCCCGCTACCCATGAATATTGCTGGCTGCCACTGTGCATAAATGATTTAAAACATCAAAGCATGAATTGAAACCTCTTTTTCCAGTTGGCCAACCAGTTCATCATGTCCATAGTTTGTGGAAAAAACAGAGGTTTTGCTGTACTCAATCTTAAGTCTAGGAAGTTCTGGAAAAAAGATTGGCACTTATAGCCTTGCGTGTATCAGTTAAACTGCAGAGTTGCCAGCATCATGTATCAGCACCATAACAGAAATCATATTTAAGAAACTAAGGGCCTCATGTGGGAAGCCAAATACCGGTCGGTAACGGACGAAATTCGGTAAATATCCCGTTACCGACCGGTATTCAGGCATTTGCTATGTAGGGGGCTGATTTCTGGATTCGGTATTTACCGAATCGGAAATTAAGAAATCGGTAAAATACCGATTCGGTAAATACCGAATCCAGAAATCAGATGTAGGGAGCACTCTAAAGAGTGAAAATTAGTATTAGAAATTCGTTATTTACCACCAAATACAGGTTGGTGATAAATAACGAATACCTTGCAAAAAGCAATATTTTGCAGATTTAAGAGTGCCATGTGGCAGACATACATGCCCTTAGGGCATGTATGTGCGCCACATGTGCACACATGCAAGATTCAGGGGTGCAACAGGGTGTCAATGTGACACCCTGCCACCCTTGAATATGCTCCCCCCATTACCGAATCGGTATTTACCGAATCGGTAATGAGGCATACCTTCCCATTGATTCCTATGGGCCCCCATAGGAATCAATGGGAAGGTATGCCTCATTACCGAATCGGTAAATACCGATTCATAATTACCGAATTTTTCCGATTCGGTAAACTTTACCGAATCATTACCTACATCACATTTACCGATTCATAATTACCGAATCGGTAAAATTCGGTATTTATGAATCGGTAAATGTGAGGCTACCTACATATGGCCCAATGAGTCTTATCCAATGTTCATGGGTCAAAGTAAATTAACTTATTTTAATAAAATCTGTCGAGATTGAAGTTGTCAATTTTTGTCATGCTAGCCAAGGACAGTTCTATAGTTTGTCCATGGTACCTCCTTTCATCCCTTCAGAGGGCTGCTTTTGGACAGGGTGCACTTTTCCAGTTTGTGCCACAGCGCACCTCCAAGCAGGTGTGCAGGGTGCAATCAGGGAAAATGCACCCTATTATGTTGAATGAGCTGTCCCAGGGAAGCTGCAAACTCACCACGCCCCAGGGCAGAGCATTCAAGAGAAATACAGAGCAGTTGTTTGAAAGCTGTTCTGTGTTTCTCTGTGCAGGCTGCAACCCACCTGCACTTTTGAAAGGGATTAGAGACCCACGTGCAGGCAGGTGCAGTGAGTGAGTGATCCCACCTGTGAGGGGATATCAGGGGGTCCATGGGACCCACTTCCATCCCTCCAGAGGGCTGCCTTTCTGTGTGTCACCTTTTTCTAAGTCACTTTCAGTGCGTCTCCTCAAGGCATTTTCCCTCTACCCCCATGTTGGTAATATGGTGGGTGCAGAGGCAAAGAGATTCCATCAGTTGCATGGGACTGTGCCCCATGCAAATGAGGGAACACCCTCTAACGATAGCTCTGCTGCTACATATGAGTCAGTGCTATCAGTATTGCAAAAGGAGATGCACAAGCATTTGCGGCCCCTTCTGTAATACCAAAGTGCCTTTAGTGCACACAAAGTAGGCATAAACGCCTGTTGCGCCCCAGAGAACGTCTGTAATATGGTCCCATAAAGCTTCACAGAAGAAAATGTACTTGTTTGGCGAGATTTAAAGACAACAAGATAGTGTGAGTATCCTATGTAGCCTCCTCCCACTTCAATATAACTATGTAAATGTGAGGGTGGCCTAATGACTGAGGCCGCAAATTCAGTGTTTGACACATCTCTAAATCTCTAAATAGATCTTGGTTTAAATACAGTGTATCTCGAATCAGTGAAGCAAAAGGATATTTGTTTAGCAGAAACATCGAATTCAGTGTGATTGTTTACACTTCTTAACCATGGAGAATACTTTCTGGATTCATGGAATTCTGCTATGCAACAAATTAAATCAGTTACATTCTGTAAGAAGCACTAGTAAAAGAAAAGCCTGTACCGTGGCCATGATTAGTCGTCACATGATCATTTCACAAGCATCACAGGTATATTATAGCACTAACAATACACATAAGCACATGTTTCTAATATTTTATGACGATGGAATGGGATACGCCCATTCTTCTTCAGAGGGCCTTAACTAAGCATGCAGTGCAATGGGTTTTACCCTTCAGAAGCTTTTCATTATTCAAGTTATCTCTGCCCTTTATTCACTTTATACCTCTTTAAATTCAACTTTCAAAATATAAAAATATAAAAGGGAAGGATAATATTCAACCATGTGGTAGGCATGAATAATATCACTGCTCTAACACTGTCCTGGTATGTTTTCAACAATTTTGTTGTGTACATTACAATACATAGTGATATGCTGGATGCGTAGATTTCAACCATTTTATAACATTATTTTCTCTTTCTCTGTGTGATGAAATTGATGTCCTATTTATGCAAAGCATACTTTGAGTGTGGTAGCATCTCTCTCAAGTCTTTCTGTCTTACTTCCAGATACAGCTTTTGAGCAAAGTGACACCTCTCACAGCAGGAAGCACAGAGTCTGGCCCTAAACTAGAGCACCCACAACATGGGCACAATGAAGTGTGAGATCTCAGCAGCTGGTCATGCACCCTTTCTAAAGTAGCAAAGGGCAGTTACATGACAGGTCTAGCCTCGAACGCTCCTCATCGTGAATACAAAAAACTGCTGTCCTGCCCATCATCCATACCCTCCACCAAATGGCATTTCTCAGTAAGACTAATCTGCATCTCATTGGTTAACAAAACTCCCCAGTGGCATTTCAAAAGATAGCCTAGTCTCTTTTGCCTCACTTTAGAGCATGTTTCTCCTTCCACCAACTACAGGAATGCAGGCCATAAATGTATTTCCACTCTCTGGGAAGCTGCCCTCACCCCCATACGTGCAGAGCTCAACCAGGGGTATCCAAATAGACCCCAGTTTGCTTTGGTAATTAATACTGTGAGGCAAACGTTAACGGTAGACATCAGAAGACATCCTCTCCAGCATTTAAGGAATCTCCTTTTTGCTGTTTGTATTAGATGTTCCCTTTATTTACCCTGTAAATTATCTTATCTTGCTTTGATAATTAAGTAACTGTTTCATTCAACCGAGCTTAAATATTGATATGTGTCAAGTCATTACTGTATGTGTCCAACCCTTGAGCTAATCAGCTGTCCTTGCTTAAGCTGTTGTCTAGCAGTAACCTAGTAGTAGACAGACTTTTCGTCTGATTCTAGGGCCTATTAAAAGTACTTAATATAGCAGTATCTCACATTGAAATGATGATGCTTCTTTCTCCAGCTTTGCATCCTCAGAGAGTATGCTATCTCCAAGCTCCTCCTTGAGCCTATAAGTTTGCACAGAAATAAAACTTCCAATTGTTGCCTCTCCTTTTTTCGTTAAATGACTCTCTTCTTACTTTCCTTTCTCCATTTACCTCCTTTCTCTGAGCATATCCTACTTTAAGCCATATGCATGTTTTTCTTAATCTCTGTTATGGTATTTCTGCAAATTGCCTACATTTCATCCCAAAGATAGCAACCTGTCCTTCTATGAGAGTCATAGTCTGCACCCTAACAACACCTAATAGCGTCTAAGCTATTTACTATAATCCACCAACCATCGGCATGTAGTCACATACCCGCCTAACTATCACACCTAACTCTTACTAATTTAATCCACCAGAAAGACACTGAAATACATGCATGGAATGGTCTGCCTGGGAGCATAAGACTGATATCAATAATCAATAATAACCACGTGATTAACCTCTAACCTTGGTTTGTGGAGAACCATGCTGCCTGGCATAAGGCGATTCAATCCCTCGGCAGGTGTAGAAACCGCTATATAAATGCAACTTTTAAACCATTATAATAAATCCTGAGTGTTTCTTTTTCTGTGTGCCTTGTTTTTCTGCATGGTGGTCTGGTCTGTGTGTGTGTATTTGGACAAGTGATGGTTTGCTACATAGAGGAGAAGTGTGGCTCACTGGTTAGAGTAGGAAGACCTGGAAGCAGAGGTCAGCCTGGGACCAGGGTTCAATTCCAGGCTCGGCTGGGTCTTGAGTCCATAAATTGTCCATGGACTCGATAATTCTCGCTCCAGTGCATACTCGATTCATGGGTTCGCACTCTGCGTCTCTGGGCAATAGCTTGCTTAATCTCCACAATGGCCCCTCACGGCGGGATGCCTGGCTTTTACCTTGTGGATGCCCTGCTGGGTTATCTCACAGGGGAATACCAGGACGGGTTCCCTAAGCAAGCGCTTAGAGACCGGTTGGTGATTTGCGCTATATAAATATCTGTACATTTACATTTACATTTACATCTATGGATGCCCATATGCATGTTGCTGCACATCAGCATGTGAGCCTAGGCACATTCAGCAAGCTTGTAGGGGTACTATACAATCTCCAGGTCTACTGAGAATTCTAGTTTACTTATCTAAGATAGCAAACGGCACTTATATATGTCAAAACCTCAATTTACTAACATATATATTAACATTTCCTTTTTGTGCACCTTTTACTTAAACTGACTATTGCACTTAATGTGACACGCTCGCACCAAATTTCTTGACAGAGTAAGTGTACACTTGAAAAAGTTAGAAAGAGCCTAACTCCGGAAATATTAAATGCAGCCATTCAAAAAATAGCAGCGATTCCTTACATTTTAATGATCAGTTTTCCAAAGTCGAGAGCATTAATTTATTTCAGACAGCCTCGCTATGCCCTATTATTTTTTGCAGAATTTACCCTCAGGCTAATGCTGGTTATACTCTGAGGGGAAAACAGTGTGAAATGTGCAAACAGAGTTTTTCCCAGAACTAGTGTCAGCTTTAAAGCTTCCCTTAGTTTAGGGATTTGCTGTTGGCTTAGCCGTAAGGTAAACAGAAGCACTGATAATTAACTGATGTTTAACTTGGATTAAAGCCCAGCGATTAGAGCATGTAGAATAGCTCTTGTGTTATTGACAACTTTATCATGATGCTTTCTGTACACAGCAGAAACATACACCTAGGCGGGAAAAGGCATTTACAGTGCAGACTCAGCCACGCATGCCGTTTCCCAGCAAGCAGAACCACGCTTGCCTTAACCACGCATATGCCGTAACCATGAACATGCTTTGTTAAGGCAGTGCGTGATCTAGATCCGCAGATGAGTGGGCACAGGAAGAGGAAGGATTAGGAGAGGACACAGTCCGGTAAGTGGGGTTGGGGCTGCGTTTGGGGGGTCGTTGTTCGGGGTGGGAGTAGTTTTTAGGGCTCGGGCCGGGTGTATATAGGGCAGGGGGCAGGTTTTAGGGCTCATGGCAGGGAGGCTCGTGGTAGTTTTCAGGGGTGGGGTAAACTTTTAGGGCTCAGGGCGGGGGGCTGTGGTTGGCGTCTTTTTTAGGATGTGTGGGTCCGTTTATAGAGCTCTGGGTAGGGCAGGAAGTGAAGGGGCAGTTTTCAGAACTTGTGACAGTTTTAGGGCTCAGTGCGGGGGGGCTGGGTCTGGGAAGTTTTTAGGATGTAGGAGAAAGTTTTAAGGCCGAGGGCAGGAAAAGGGACCATTTTCCGGGCTAGGGGCAGTTTTAGGGCTCAAGGGCGGGTCTGGGGTTGGGGTAGTTTTCAGTAATTGGGTCCGAGTTTTAGGGCTCATGGTGGGAAGGCTGGGGTGTGAAATTTACCATGCATATCCCTTTACCAATCATGCCTTTACCACAAAATTGCATGGTAAAGGCATGTGTTGCAAAGGAATGCGTTGTAAAGATGCATTAGTTGTTGGGACAGCATGGTAGAGGCACACGTGGTTTAGCCATGCATGCTCCTATCATACAACCCACCTGGGACATAGCATAATGCACTTTGCTAGCCATAACCCTGCAGTGCATAAAGTGACTTCTTTTTATCAAATATTTCAGTTAGTGCAACAGCGAAAAAGGTTTGCCTTTTTTAAATTTTATAATATTTTATAATAATTATTATGTATTTCTAAAATTATTTTTACATATATTATTTGAAACTATTTTTGCATACTTTCTTTATAAATGTAGTTAGAATGTTCGTATTTCTTTTTAAAATTAGGATTGTGAATAGTAAAACTGCACCCTACAAACTACATTGTTAACTTTTATACCTCTTTTGAGAGGGGTCCTCTTAATGAGCACCTGATTAGCTTAAAAGCTTTCTTAAAGGTGTAGTATGTAATGCAGATGATTCCCTTCTTGGTTATCATCCTCTGGGACTGTAATATTCATTTATGCCAGAGGGGTTGCCATGTAACTGATGAGCTTGGCCTGGGACTTGTTCAAATGTTTATTTTGAGCATACACAGCAAGAAGGGCTGCTGGAGGATATTATCACCGGATGTATGACGTTACAACACATACTTTTACAATGCATGCACTTACAACGCAATTTTTACAACGCAACATCCACTACAACGCATTCCATTACATCGCATGACACTACAACGCATTTTAAAAAACTACCTTTACAACGCATTCCATTACATCGCATACTACCTTTACAACGCATACCATTACAATGCATAATGTTACATTGCATTTAAGGTAAGTATTGGATAGTATAGGGGTAACAATTACTATTCTTACTCCGGGGGTGCAACAGTAGGGTAAGTGTTGGATAGTATAGGGGTAAAAATTACTATTCTTACTCCAGAGGGTGCAACAGTAGGGTAAGTGTTGGATAGTATAGGGGTAAAAATTACTATTCTAACTCCAGGGGATGCAACAGTAGGGTAAGTGTTGGATAGTATAGGGGTAAAAAATACTATTCTAACTCCAGGGGTGCAACAGTAGGGTAAGTGTTGGATAGTATAGGGGTAAAAATTACTATTCTAACTCCAGGGGGTGCAACAGTAGGGTAAGTGTTGGATAGTATAGGAGTAAAAATTACTATTCTAACTCCAGGGGGTGCAACAGTAGGGTAAGTGTTGGATAGTGTAGGGGTTAAAAAATACTATTCTAACTCCAGGGGGTGCAACAGTAGGGTAAGTGTTGGATAGTGTAGGGGTTAAAAATTACTTTTCTAACTCCAGGGGGTGCAACAGTAGGGTAAGTGTTGGATAGTGTAGGGGTTAAGAATTACTATTCTAACTCCAGGGGGTGCAACAGTAGGGTAAGTGTTGGATAGTGTAGGGGTTAAAAATTTATATTCTAACTCCAATGGTATGCATTATAATGGTATGCGCCGCAGCTAGCAGCACGAACGCTAGACGCTGGGTGCTTGTAGCGCCGGTAAAGTTTGTGATGTGCTTTTATATCGTGTTTTAAACGTTGGTGAAACCTTTGTTTTTAACCCTGGTGAAACCTTGTTTTAAACTGTGGGGAAAGCTTTTATATTTTTAGCCTTTGTACTGTGGCAGCAACTACTTGGGGTGAATTATAGCGAACTTTGCACTTACCTGACCCTTTAAGCCCGTCCCCGTTCCGCCACGGCTGTTGTGCCGATTGTTGCGGAGGGACGTGGCTCCTCCCCCCTCCTTCCTCGCGCAGTTCCGGGGGCTGGACACTCTATATTGGCAGCAAACTGAGGACTCACGCGCCGCAGCTAGCAGCACGAACGCTAGACGCTGAGTGCTTGTAGCGCCGGTAAAGTTTGTGATGTGCTTTTATATCGTGTTTTAAACGTTGGTGAAACCTTTGTTTTTAACCCTGGTGAAACCTTGTTTTAAACTGTGGGGAAAGCTTTTATATTTTTAGCCTTTGTACTGTGGCAGCAACTACTTGGGGTGAATTATAGCGAACTTTGCACTTACCTGACCCTTTGAGCCCGTCCCCGTTCCGCCACGGCTGTTGTGCCGATTGTTGCGGAGGGACGTGGCTCCTACCCCCTCCTCCCTCGCGCAGTTCCGGGGGCTGGACACTGCATATTAGTACCATGCCTAGGCGACCGCGCAGCGGACGCGCGCAGCGGGTGCGCCGATTGTGCGCCAAAGGCAAGCCCGTCTGCGCCCGTCCGCGCTCGTTTAGCGACTAGCACTAGCCACGCTGCTTGTGAGGAACACCAGGCTCCGAGAATCATCTGGCTGCATAATGAACTCCTCAGCTTCACCCAAAAAGGCTGTCTGACGCCCTCCTGCATGGATGTATCAGGGTGGGGGAGGAATTTTGAACAATCAAAGGATTGTTGTGATTCCTGTCCCTTCCGCTTGGAGAAGCTTTCCGACAATGGGGTCAAGAGCTGTGGTAGGATGGGGGCAGCATCCTCTATAGCTTTCGTTCAATCACCTATGATACTACAGGCTTGTATGATTAACTGTAGATCTTTACCTAAACACAGAGAAGACATATTGCTCAACTTAAAAACGAATTCTTGGGACATTATGTTTCTGACGGAAACCTGGCTACAAGATAGCTCCAATCCTGATCTTTGCCTGGCAATCCCAGAGGGCTATAGGATGGCAATAGCCAATCGGCCAAACTCCAAACGTGGGGGGGGGACTAGCGGTGATTCTCAGGAAGAAATGGGAAATTTCATCAAAAATTATCAAGTTGGCAGGCCCTATCGAGGCCATGTCCTTTTGTATCAGAGTCACCTCTACTCTTTCATATGCGGGCTTACTTGTCTACCGACCCCCTGACTCTACTCCCTCGCACTGGCAGGAGTTGTTTGATACTATTGCTGTTCTCTCCTTAAAATACACCAATTTTTTTGTCCTTGGAGACTTCAATGTTCATATGGACAAGTCAAATTGCCCTTCGGCTGTAACTCTTACAGATACTCTCCTAGGTCTCAACTTGACTCAGAGGGTCCCCTCCCCTACGCATGTTGCAGGTCACACACTCGACTTGATTTTCTCAAATGACCTCTCCCTCAGTGTAAAGGACCCTCTCCCTTTGCCTTGGACTGACCATTTTCTGGTCCCTTTCACGTTAACTGGCCAGATGACGCCCAGTGGGTCCAGTTTGGAGCCTGAGGCAAGAAGAAACTGGAGGAAGGTTCTCCCCGAGCCCATGGGTCTCGAACTTCAAAATACAATTCCGCCTCTAACAGGTCAACCCGATCAAGATATCTCGGTCTTTGATGCTTGGTTCACGGCGGCTCTTGACAAAGTAGCCCCCATCAATATCACAAATCCTGCTAGTAAAAAGCCCACAGCCCCCTGGTTCTCGTTAGAACTCCAGCGGGAGAAAAGCTTGTGCAAGAGGCTTGAACGGCTCTGGCGGAAAAAGTATGAGGCAGGGGCAAAAGAGACCTACAGAATGGCTCAAAAAAGGTTCCATAAATTAAAACGAAAAGCACTGAAGGACTATTTCGCAGATTTAATTATGGCATCGGATAATTCCTCTAAAGAAGTCTTTAAAATTGTGAAAGATTTCGTAAAACCGCAAGTCCTGAAAAGTTCGATCGCCCCCTCTCTGCACTTATGTGAGGATCTGGCCACTTTCTTCCAAACAAAAATTCAGACCATTTACGCAACTTTTCCTAAAATAACCACTTCTAGGCCTCCGGCTGAGATCTTGCCTACCACTCTCCCCGCGGAGATCTGGAGTGAATTCCATCCTTTCAGCCCAGACATCTCCCTGTCTGAACTTGCTAAAGTTAAATCTGGTTCTCCAGCCGACCCCTGTCCTCCCAAGTTTTTTAAAATCCTAGCCCCATGGCTGAACCCGGTACTTAACCCTATTTCGAATTCCTCCCTGAAAGGAGGTACTTATCCTACTAACTGGAAAACAGCGTTTGTCCAGCCAATTTTGAAGAAAGAGGACGCTGACCCAGCAGACTTAAAAAACTTCAGGCCCATCTCACTCCTTCCTGTCCCTGCTAAAGTACTAGAGAAGGAAGTTCAAACACAGTTGGCTGCATTCCTGGAGTCACATAAACTCCTCCACGACTCACAGTCGGGCTTTAGGACAGGCTACAGCACCGAGACGGCCTTACTTGAAGTGGCGGAAACAGTCAGGGAGACGATGGACCAAGGGAACTGTGCGATGTTAGTGCTGCTGTATTTATCCGCAGCATTCGACATGGTGTCGCACCAGATCCTCCTAGATAGACTCGCCGCGCTTGGAGTGATGGGTACCACCCTGAGATGGTTCCGCTCCTTCTTGGAGGGGCGTTCTCAAAAAGTGCTCTTGCACCCATATGTATCCTCTCCCACCCCTTTGACATCTGGAGTGCCTCAGGGCTCAGCCTTGAGTCCTTCACTCTTTAATATATATCTTGCCCCTTTGGCCCCTATAATCGAACAACTGGGGGTGAAAGTCATCTCTTATGCGGACGACACGCAGCTTGTGTTCTCCTTTAGGGAACACTCCGAGGCTGCATTTACGAATTTCAGAAGCTGCCTTCAGAAAGTTGCCTCTTGGATGAATGACAACTGTATGAAGCTAAATACAGACAAAACTGAGGTACTCTTTTTCAACCAACCTTCCCCCCTCAGCCCAAAACTCTGGTGGACTGCGGCGCTAAACCCTCCTCCGGTCCCAGCAACCTCGGTAAGGAATTTGGGATTTAAATTCGATGCCTCTTTGTCAGGCAAAGCCCAGATCAGCCAGGTCTCTGCCATCTGTTTTTGGAAGCTAAAAACCCTGAGAAGATTCCTGAAGCTAATCCCGATCAGCTGCAGAAAGTCCATTGTTCATGCTCTGGTCATCTCCCAACTTGACTATGCGAACAGTTTGTATCTGGGCATGCCTGAGTACCTTGTTAGAAAGCTGCAGATTATACAAAACGCAGCAGCAAGACTGATTAGGAATGTTCCGTTCCGCCATCACATCTCACCACACCTCCGGAGCCTTCATTGGCTACCGGTAAAGAGACGCATCGAATTCAAGGCTTTAACCTTGGCCTTCAGAGCTTCTCGAGACTCAGGCCCAATATATCTCAAGAAAAGACTCCAGAAATACCATCAAGGCAGAACCCTTCGCTCAAATTATCAGGAGTTACTGGTAATCCCCCATTTCAAGAAATCTAGGATGGGCGGCAGGTCGTTCTCGGTAAGAACAACCATGCTGTGGAACTCCATGCCGGAACATCTGCGTAAAGCCCCTTCAGAACGGGTCTTCAGGAAAAACCTGAAAACATGGCTGTTTGATCGGGCCTAGACCCTCTTGGCACCTTTGCGTTTTTCTGTCATGCTCTGCTGCTAGCGCCGGGACACCTCAGTTGGAGGTAGCCGCGCGCTCTACAAATGCCAATAATAATAATAATGCGTTGTAATGTTATGCGTTGTAATGCCTGCGTTGTAGTGACATGCGATGTAGTGTCTGCGTTGTAATGGTATCCGTTGTAATGGTATGCGTTGTAGTGTCATGCGTTGTAAAGGATGTTGCGTTGTAATGCCTGCGTTGTAAGTGTAGTGCATTGTAATAGTTGCGTTGTAAAGGTTGTTTCCCATTATCACCTATTTTTTTTTTAGTTAAATAATTTTTATTAGAGAGAAGGAAAACACAGGATTACAAATATAAATTAAGTCGATAGCAATCAAAATATAAGCATACAAGCATATATAAATAGTAACTGTACAATAGGTGAATTATACAGAAAAGGTTACAGAATATGTAAACAATTTCAGTAATGTGCCTAAAAATGGAGACACTTTTTAAAAAAAAGAAAGCATACCAAAGAAGAAATAGATAAACTTATTATACTACAGTGGTATACAAAAAGGCCTGTGTAAATGTTAGAATGAATATAATACTTAAGAGAAAGTATATTTTTATTAGCGGAAAGAGAAAAGAAAAAAGAGGAAGTAAGAAGAAAAGAAAAGAAAAGAATGAGGAAAAGAAAGGAAAGAAAGGAAGAGAGGGATAATAGAAAGAATAGAAAGAGATTATAATGATGTTGATAGAAAAGTCGTAAAGGGTAGCCATAGTAAGTCAGATTTAATTTGTAGGTGGATGGAAGATTGAGGAATAGAGGCAATTCTATGTTCATCACATATATAATTCCACCAATGTAAAAAAGATAACTTAGAATTATCTTTCCAGCATTTTAGTATAACTTTAAAAGCCACAGCAAGAAATAAGTCAAATAGAAGAGATGCGGGAGAAACTAGAGCAAAGTCAGGCGACATAGAGCCTAAAAAGACATTAAGCATATTAAATTGTATTTTGTGAGAAAAAATCAGTGAACATTTTGACCATATAGCATCCCAAAAAGCAGACACCTTAGGACAGTAGAACAATAAATGTAATAAAGAACCTTCAGCATTAAGACAAGACCAACAGGATGATGTGACAGAGCGATTGAACTTATGTAACATAAGGGGAGTAATGACGGCTCTATTATAAATAAAGTATAGGGACTGTGTGAGATTAGCAGCTTTGGAGGTCTTGAATAATTTCTGCCAAAACTTATCCCATTGCGATGTCGACAAAGTCAAAGAGAAGTCCTGTTCCCACTCGAGTTCCACCTTAGATTTATTCCGTGTGCCAACAGGGGTAGATAAAGATTTATAGATAAAAGAGGCACTTGGAATAGTATCAGTAGAGATTTGATAGAGTGAAGAATCAGGAAGAAAGGAAGTAGGAGTTGATAGTGAGAGGAATTTCTGTATACAACCCTGTAGTATTAAAGCTAAAATATCATACTGCTGAATACAGGAATCAGGTAACTGAAAAGACTCTTGCAACTGATGGAAAGAAAGAATCACATTATTGACAAACATTTGGTGTACATAAAAAAGACCCTTTTCTTTCCATTGTTTGTAGTAGAATGAGTTGTGACGGAACTTAATGTATTTATTGAACCAAAGCGATGACGCTAGAAAAGATTGATAATTATCCAAATTCTTAAAGAAAAGTGTATGTAACAAAGCTTGAGAATGTTTCAAAATAGGGTATTTGGAAATAAAAGTACAATTAGTCATGTGGACAACATCTCGTATTGAAAAATCATTTAACAGTGAGCATTCAACAGTAACCCATGAAGGCTTAGATAAATCCTGATAATCTTTAGACAAAGCATAAAATTGACGAATCAGAAAAGCATTGTGATATAAATTAAATTCAGGGAATCTAACACCCCCCTCATTTTTGGGACGAATCAGTTTAGACAAGGCAATTTGTGCATGTTTGTTATTCCATAGAAATTTAGTGCATAACGAATTAATCTGAGAGAAATAATATTTAGGAATTTTAAATGGTAACATAGACAGTATAAACAAAATCTGGGGGACAATCATCATTTTAATTGTATCAAGTCTGCCCCACCACGAAAGGAACAAAGGAGACCAGAGGTTTAACAAAGTAGTAATTTTAAGTTTTAAGGCAGAAAAGTTATGGGATAATGTGTCACGAATGTTGGAGGAGAACCATATGCCAAGATATTTAATTTTTTGGGGACACCACGTGAAGTTGGATGATTCAAACATATACCTATAACATGAAGGGTTTAAAGGTAAAATCTCAGTTTTAGAAAAGTTTAATTTATAACCTGAAACCTTAGCGAATGATGAGATTTCCTGCAAAAAGGGGGGTAAGGAAGATACAGGATTGGACATATAAATAAGAACATCATCAGCATACGCAGACAATTTAATTTGGTAGGACTAAAACCAGTAATGAGAGGATTGCTTCTAATACGTTCCAGAAATGGTTCTAAGCATAACAGGAAAAGCAATGGTGAAAGGGGACAACCCTGACGCGTACCTCTTTGAAGGGAGAAATAGGGGGGAAAAAGACCATTAACAAAAATACATGCTTTTGGATTAGTATATAGCAATTTAACATATGATATAAACTTCGGACCAAAGCCAAACCATTGTAATGTATGTATCAAGAACTCCCAGTTAACACGGTCAAAGGCTTTTTCTGCATCCAAGGATAGAGCAGCTAGTGGGGAAGGATATTTTTTACTAAGAGCAAGAATATTGGAAAACATTCTGGCATTGTCAGAAGCCAGACGACCTTTAACAAAACCAACTTGGTCTGGGTTAATGAGAATAGGGATAATTTTCTCTAAACGAGAAACCAATATTTTTGCAAAAATGTTACAATCATAATTAATTAATGAAATAGGACGAACATTTTTGCAATAGGAGGGGTCTTTATCTGGTTTGGGGATTACAATAATAAGGGCTTCCAAAAAAGAACCACAGGCTTGGGAATTGGATATAAAAGAATTAAAAAGTTCTAATAATTTGGGAGCAAAAATTGAGGAGAAAGCAGAAAATAGTTCAATTGAAAATCCATCGGGGCCAGGAGCCTTCGATTTTTTCAAAGATTTAAGAGCATCAGTTAATTCTTGTAGGGAAATGTCTTCTTCAAGAGGTTTAAAAATATCCTGGGAAGTATTGGGCTTGGGGATATCTCGGAAAAAAGAAGTAAAGTCATCTTCAGAGGGCTTGGTAGATTCTGTATATAATAGATTGTAATTTGATTGAAATGTGGAAATAATGTCAGAGTCAGATGAAAGAAGAGTATTGCTTGATTCTGAATGAATGGGGCCAATCACTTTACGTTCTGATTTAATTTTTAGAAAATTTGCTAGCATTTTCCCAGCTTTGTTTTGGCCTCCATGATATTTCGATTTAATCTTAAGGAGGATGTTGCAGGCATCCTTAGTGACTATTTTATTTAGGGTAGATTTAGCTTTAATTAATTCTTGTAAAGAAGAGGGAGATTTAGAAGTGTAATAATTATGTTCTAACATTTTTAAAAGGGTCAGGGTTTCTTTATATTTAGTATGTAATAACGTTTTCTTCTTTGAGGAATAGGCAATAGTGAAGGCTCTAAAAGATGCTTTAAAAGCATCCCAATTGTTATGTAAGGAGGTGTCTATAGAATTATTAAAAGTAAAGAATTCCTTAATAAAAGAGGATGCTTCTTGAATAAAGGTACAGTCTGATAAAAGGAAATTATTGAAACGCCATCTGCCTTGTTTACATGTGGTGAGAGATAGGTCAATAAGGGTGAAGACAGGAGCATGGTCAGATATAAAGATAGACCCAATGTCAGAGGATTGGAGACAAGGTAGCAGTGATTTGGAGACTAGGATATAATCAATACGGGATCTGGTATGGTGCACAGGTGAAAAGAAGGTAAATTCAGAGGTATCTGGGTTACACGTTTTCCATGTGTCAAATAATGGACGGGAGGAGATGGCTGGTTGAAATGATTTGTGGGATTTGTCAGGTTTAAACTTACATTTGGATTGCCTATCAGTAAATGGATCTAACCAATTATTAAAATCACCACCAAGCACGATATTAGAATAGGAGAGTGACAATAGTTTCAGCTTTATAGATTGCCAAAATTCAGAATCTGGCTTAACAGGACCATAAATATTGAAAAAAGTTATTTGTCTTTTATTTATGCTAGTCTCTGCCAATACCCAACGACCATTCGGGTCACAATCTGACGATACAATTTGTGCATTAATATATTTATGGAACAATATAGCGACACCACCATGTTGATCAGTAGCAGGAGAAAAAACAATTTGATTAACCCAATGGCGTTTAAGTTTAAGGGATTCTTTGTCATTACAATGGGTTTCCTGTAAAAAAGCAATCTGGGTACTAAGTTTAGTCAGGTGAGACAATACCTTTTGACGCTTGACGGGGTGACCAAGACCACGAACATTCCACGAAGTCACATTAACCATAACTCAGGATGTAGGTGAACATGAGGGAATAGGAGCACGGAACTGCAGAATTGACAAGAAACAAGAAGGAAAGATATTGTTCAATATGTAAAGAGAAAGATCTAATATTAACAATAAAACAAGTAAAGAAAAAAAGAATTAACAATGAGGAAGAACAAGAAAAAAAGAAGAAGAGAGAAACTAGAGGAAAAGAAAAGAGAATCAAAAGAGGAAGGTAGAGACATGTAAACAGATCAAGGGATAACATCCGGATCTGTAAAGAACGAAGAAAAGTCGAAGAAAAAGAGGAGCGTAGTGATGCCAGAGGACACGGACCACACTAATAAAATAAAAAGGAATAAAGAGAAAAAGAACCTCATTAATATTAATATTATAAACCAACGGCAAGACATTAAGTAAACCAATTAACTGAATACAAAGTGACAATCCAGAAAAAGGAGAAAAAGGAGTCAAGGGTTAGTATCCATTCCATGTGACGGGAGACTTTGAAGAAAGAGTTTAAGTTTTTCCGGATCGTCAAAGGAACGGGATCGACCCTCATGTGTAATTTTACAAAGACATGGATGGAGGATTCCATACTGTATGTTGAGACGTCTCATTTGTGGACGCAAAGCAAGAAATTCTTTGCGACGAGCATTGGTTGCGCTGGAAATATCTTGCGATATGAAGAGAGTATGATCTGACCAGGTAAGACGCCTTTTAAGTCTAATAGCCTTCAAGATAAGTATCAGTTCAGTAAATTCAAGAAAGAGCATAATAATTCCACGTGGTTTATTAGCGGCAGGATTTAAACGACCTAAGCGGTGTGCTCTTTGAATGTTAAGAGGACCTGTTAACGTTGGTAGATCGAGGAGCTCTGGAAGAAATTTCTGAAGAAAGGACACCATGTCAGACCCTTCAATTTTTTCCGGAAGACCATAAAGGCGTAGGTTATTTCTTCGATTACGATTTTCAAAGTCCTCAGTATGAAGTTTAAGTTTATGAATTTCCTGTTCCAGGAGCGGAATTTTCGTAGAAGCATCCTGTAAATCACTAACACACTGCTCCAGATCAAAAACCTTGCTTTCCATGATGATCCATCTTTCCTCAATCTGTTTCAACTTTTCATTAGTAATTGACATGAAAGGTTGAAGACCACGAACTTCATCAAGAATAGAGTCCAAAACAGGATTTTGAGAAGAATGGGTAGGAGAAGGCGGGTCGTTTTTATGCCGCTTAGGTTTTGTACCAGACGTGGAAGATTTGGTAAAATGTGGGTCAGTAGACATTGTGCTCAGCAGAAGTATGTAGCCACCAGGTACCAAAGAAAGTTCAAAAATATCCGAAACGTAGAAGCAGGTCTTCCAAAAGTGGACAGGATATGAAAAAGGCACCAGAAAGTAAAAAAAAAAAATAATTTTTTATATGAATCCAACTCAGTGAGGAAAAAAGAAAAACGTGGGTGCCTTGACATAAAATGGCAGCAACATACATGTCAGTGAAAAAAGAGTTACTGCCTGTTGAAAGGTGCTGAGGCTGATTCCTGGCACTAGAAAGCTGTGAGGCTTCAAAAGGGAGGGCGAAGCCCTAAGCTACAATGTAGAGCATATCATTGCTATCAGGACTGTTTGCGCACAAGTCATGACCACCAAAGTGACATTATTCATTCAGTCAGTGAAGAGTGGAGGCTGTTATATCCACTGTCATCATGAAGGTAGAAGAAGAGAAGAACAAAATGAGGTGGCAAAGATAAAGCCCATGTTATGCCATATGGTAAACTCTCAGGAGTATGAGGAGTGATGAAAATAAGCATAGAAACTTACAACGCTGAAGAGATGAATAGCAGTGACATTTCAGCAGCGTAAAAACAGGCGCGAGCTCAGCGTCACAAAATGGCGGCCGCTCGCGTCTTTGTGAGGCGAGATAAATGCCAGTACAAAGAGGAGGAAATCCTTCGTAAAAGGCAACAGGAAAGCGGTATCCAGGCTCATCGCATCTTCACCGGCAAGGAACCATCATTCGCCGTCAAAAGAGGAGCCATACAAGGTTCCAAAATAGTGTCGGAGTCCCGCGACGCAGCGGAGCTCACATCGAGTCCGCCATTTCCTGCGGCGCGCAAGCCACGCCCCCCCTATTATCACCTATTTTAACTTACAAAATAAGATGGAAACAATAGTATTCTCACATTTACTGATAGAGGAGCGAATACTAACATTGATTATATTTTTTATGTCTATGTATTTAGCTCAGTTGGTTCTGTCTTGCATGGTTAAGTGTTCCCATTTTAGCGACCATAACCCACTATTTTCAATTCTTAATTGATGTGATGGGGAGATCAATGATCCCAGGGGGGTTCCTAATAGTGTTGCCATCATGCTCCATGATCTGGCTGGCAGACTGGAATGGAGCAGTTTGTCCCCGATCAATTCATTAATGATTTAACAGAATTCTGTAGCAAAGACATAAAACTTTATTTTGATGGTGTCACAGAAGAGGAAACATTATTAAATGCCTATTGTAGGATTTGCTATCAGGTAGCTATCAACCTCTCAAGACCTATAAGTAAAGTAGCTAAAGGCAGGAAAAGATGGTTTAACCATAAGATCTCAGAGGCTCATCAAAAGGTATTAAAAGCTCTGAACAAGCACTCCAGGACTAAGTAGAGATAACCTGGTGCAGGAAATCTTGTAAGCCAACCCTTGAAAGCCCGAAAAAGGAAATCAAAATGGAAGCATTGAATGACTTTGTGCATGCAGATGTGCTAAAAAACAGTGCTCTGTTTTGGGAGATTGAAGATCGACCATTTTTATCTGACTCTATGAATAGCCCAATTGAGTCTTCTATACTTGCAGGTATATGGGTTACACACTTAGAGAACATATATGGCATCCCTGTAGAATTAGTGAGTCCCTTCTTTTCCAGAATTTGCTGGTGGTAATTACACCCTGGCATTTACTGAAGAAGAAGTAACCAAGGCCATTTTACTAATGTTAAATAATAAAGCTCCTGGCCCAGGCAGTGTTCCAGCTGATCTATTTAAGTCAAATCTTCCAATGTGGTCCAAAATCTTGACACATGTATTTAATGCAGAATATACAACCAGCTTACCAATATCCTGATTAGTGTCCACCATCAACCCAGTCATCAGGAAAGGTATAGGATCTGACCCACGATGATACAGGCTCAATATGCTTATTGGTTTCGTAGTCAAGGTGTTAGGAGGAATTGTAGTTGTCAAACTGTCTGAATGGGTGGAACAGCATAATGCACTTTCCAAATTACAATTTGGCTTTAGAACAGGAAAGGGCACTATAGACCAGTGTCTTAATTCACAACTGATAGTTGGTAAATATACTGTAGCAAAAATAGGGTCAATGTTTTTGACTTTTATGGACCTCTCTTCGGCATTCGACCGTGTGAACAGATCTAAACTGTGGCTATTAATGATAAACATGGGGGTGGATCCAAATATTGTGAATACTTTGCATGAGCTCCATAGGGATCTTTCTGCCACTGTTAGATATAACAAGAGAGGTAGCAGCTCTTCTACTATAAAGGTACAAAGGGGAGTTAGAGAAGGGTGCATATTAGCCCTCCTGTTGTTGACTTTGTACATTAACAACTTAGGCCCAGTTCTATGTACAGCTAGTAAAGATATCCCCCGGGCAGGTACCCAGTGAATTCCTGTGCTCCTTTTTGCGGACGACACAGTGTTACTAGCAAGGATGGCCATTGGGCTGCAACGTCTTCTCAATTCTTTTGCAGAATTCAGGGCATTATTATATTTAAGAACCAACTAAGCTAAGTTGCATACAATGATTATGGGGCCAAGAACCAAGAAACAGAGAACTCATTATAGGGAGTGTAAAGAAATCATAAGGGTTGCCACCTTCCCGTATTTGGGAATCCTTTTTGATGATAAGGGTACTTGGGCCCCACAAAGAAAAGAAAGCACAGAGACATGCTTTTTCAAGAGCTACATTTGCAGTACGTGACTTTGCTAAAAGGCAAGCCATTTTAAAAGTTTACAATGCAAAATGTATTGCCATTATCTGTTATGGGTCAGATATTTGGGGATATAAGGGGTCGGGAGATCTCCAAATAGTGTAATATAAGGTTCTGAAAAACCTGCTTTCAGTCCCTGAAGCTTTATCATCCTACATTGTCCATCAGGAATTAGGGTTAGGGTATGTATCTGATTTGGTTGTACTAGCTCCACTATTGCGCTGAATAAGGAAATGGACCAACCCAGATGTAGAACTGACCCAAATTTTTTAAAAGATTGCCTGTTTTTGAAGAGGCAGAATAGCATCCCTTGCCTCTGCTGCATTAGGACGTTAGCAGTTTGAATCTCCAAATGACCTAGTTAAAAAAGATCTGATATGGGCCAAAAACTAATATTTGTCCCATGTGAAGCCGGAAAAAGAAGCAAGGGAGATTCTTAAACCTACTGTACATGTCGATATTCTATTAAACATGAAAAGGGGTTTAGACAAGTGCACTCCGTATGTTGTAAGTTGACACCGTTCATCTGTTAGTAGCGTGCAGCCCGACAGTGGTCTGTCCTAGAACCACGTGTGTAATAAACGTAAAAGAATTGAAGCGTGTATACACTCCAAATATCGGTTGCACTGCGAAATCCCACCGGTGCATCACAAATGTACCAAGTTAATCCAAATGTAGACTTAGTAGTATGAAGAGCTTCTACATGGCAGTTGTGCCTCAAGCCTCTTACTGTCGCATGCCCCATACATAAATCATCTCCTTAGTGGTTCTTCTTGTCCCAATGCATTTCGGGCTCATTCTGTAGCCCTTCTTCAGGGGTTCACTATAAGTGTAAAAAACATAGTCATTAAGCTATGCCCCACCTCAATTAAATATTCAACAATTCATCATTTTGTATAACCCAATTCTCTAATCGACATTTTCCCGCTATGCGCGATATCATGCGCAACGACCTCACGCTTAAACCAGGTTCCCACCACATGTCACTAGGTCTTTTTACAGCGTTACGGAAAAAACACATTTTATCACATTGCTCCCCATACTTATGTATCTGTAGTTTGAACTTCTGACTGCAACAACCTGTTTCTACGATTATATCACCCTTCATTTCTTCATACTTTTTAACGTATTCATTACGACCTCTCATTTTCAAATTTCAACGTGAACTCATGCTATTAACATCCTCGTTTTTAACTAGTGCTCCTCAAAGCTCCTTCCCTCGTTGTGATCCAATGGTAACACCCTGTCTGTTGCGGCCCACTACCCTTTTCACCTCCAACTCCCATAATGCAATGTGTCAATCTGCGCTTACACCGAAGCTTTCAAAAAAATACCGGTCATTCTTAATTTACCTTACCCCATGTATAAGCGTTTCACTCGTATACCCCGCCCACCCTGGATTGTGTCTGTCATATGCCAATTAGAAAAACATGAACATAAACGCATGTAAACATGAATTATACATAATGATACTCTTAGTCCTGAAAGATAATTTAGCGCAGCAAAGTCCAACTCGCTGTCTTCTTGTTCCTTAAACTGCTGTGACGGAAAGATCGATGATGGTTAAGTCTTTTCATCATGCAACGATTATAGATAGATTTTATCTTCAGTAGTCATGGGTGCCGCTTGTTTTTAGGACAGAGTTATGTATGAACATGAAAAGGGGTTTAGACAAGTGCACTCCGTATATTGTAAGTTGACACCGTTCATCCGTTAGTAGCGTGCAGCCCGACCGTGGTCTGTCCTAGAACCACGTGTGTAATAAATGTAAAACAATTGAAGCGTGCATACACTCCAAATATCGGTTGCACTGCGAAATCTATTAAAAACATCTCCACAGCTAGAGCCTTACCAAACCGTAACTACAATTCCCTACCATCGTTCTCTTCTAACAAGGTTTTGTTAATCTTTTACATCTTTTGCTTGCAGAACCTCAAGGGTGGCATAAGGTTGACGTATTGGGCCCTTGTACCTGTGATAATTTTTCTACTCAAGATACATTCCTTTTTGTGATGTTTTGTGAAAATAATTGCACCCTTTTCCTATTTTTTATATTGCCATTACAAAACAATAAAGGTTTCTTGCTTGTAAGACTGCCGTTTATCTTCAGATGTTAACAAGCCCCTTGGATTGATTTAGTATTGCAAATTTTTTAGTTGTTGCTGACAGAAAGAAGAAGAGACGGGCCGTTTTATATGCTGAAAAATAGGTTTTATTGTGTCGTTTTTTATTATTATCTGCATGTTGTGAAATTTTAATGAATAAGATTTTAAGATTGTTTATATGTAGGATGATTTTATTTTATGTTTACTTTCAATTTTATTATATGTAATTTTATGGTTTTAATTAACCGGTTAAAGCATACTGACTGACTGATTTACTATAAAATCATATTTCGAAAGACAAAATCGAAACAAAAATCGAAACAAAAATCCTAAAAAAGGTCCAATTACTGTTGTTTATACACATTGTAAAATTATGCTCTAGTTCACGATACTTCAGAATATCTTTAACAATCCCACCAATTCCAAAAGGTGCAATGTGC
Source organism: Triturus cristatus (assembly GCF_964204655.1). Taxonomy (NCBI): domain Eukaryota; kingdom Metazoa; phylum Chordata; class Amphibia; order Caudata; family Salamandridae; genus Triturus; species Triturus cristatus. The sequence continues at coordinate 955,864,344 of NC_140594.1, read as the reverse complement.
TGCAATACCCAGTTCTCTTTTTTTTTAAAGTAATCACATTGTAAGGTTAAACACTAAATTGCATTTAATTCAAAGCATCTTTGACAATACAGAAAACTGCACTGTGCGACATTATCAAATTGACTTTTGTTAAATAATCAATAACTAAGTATAAAAACCAAACAAGTAAAATCTGATTTAAAATTGCAAAAGTAACTGTGGAGAAGGATCTTTCAGCCTGAGCTTAAACAGGGCACTAAACGTTAACAAGAACTGCACCACTCTAATGACACAAGCATCGCTCAAATTTAGAACATAAAATAAAGACTGGATTCGGGAAGAGACCCACAAGGAGCTAGGCAGCAGAGATGCAAGAGTGTTGAGGTGAGAGGAGAAGAGAACACCCAGCCTTTTTCACCAATTTGTAAGAAAGAGAAAATTTAGGCAACTGAGCAATGGAAGAATTGACCTGCTGTATTACCAAACAACTGTTGTGTTCCTTGAAACACTCTGCATTTAAGATTATGTCCCTTTCATCTACAATTGACAATTTTGTGGCACTTAATTTATTAGTGAAAAATATGTCATGTTATAACATCAACCATTGTATGCTGTTTTCATCACCTTTTTGATGCGGTCAAAAGGCCAAACCTTTTGCACATAATGGGTAAATAGGAGATTCTCCTTACCCTTGCCTTGCTGATAAGTTTCATAGAGATAACTGGATCCAAATACAAACAGGTAGCTATAAAGGGTATACAAAGTGGGCTCAGACCTTCTCTAAAATAAAACCGGGGTGTTCTGCCAACCCTGATATTTTAACTTTATTTTGAATAACCCCTGCAGAATTAAAATACACTCCTTGAAGAGATGCAAGATGGCTTCAAGCTGAGGCAGCTTAGCGCAGGGCTCTTGTAGAAGCTGGCACCAATAATTAGACATCTTTTGAAGGACCTCAATGTGCAGCATATCTGGATATCAGGAAAGTAGTTTCCCCATGAATTGCTTTTATTTTTTTTTTTAAATAAGTGTTTCCATGCTTTATTCTCTCTTATATTTGCTGCTGCACTATGGAGCCCGAGCCAGCAAGAGGAGACAAGGTCTCAGAAGACCCAGAAAGTCTAGGTCAATAAAGAATGTGAATCAGAAACATATCACTCTGAATAGAAACTCTGAGTGTGGTACACAAAAACAAACTTTGGGTCTATCACAAGTAGGAGGAGATGCTAGATCAAATAACGAAAACATTTCGAATCTTGGGCAGGTAACTAAAGTTAAGAGCAACGAGGAGGCTACATAAACCAGATTCTAGTTGAAATATGTTATTTAGGTCTTTTCTATAATTCGACAATTCCTTGAGATTAATACCTGTATATTTGAATCCCCTTCGAAAAAGACTATTGACACTTAGCATATTTTTCTTTGTAAATGAGGTAGTAAAATCAAGTAATTAGTGACTGCTATGGTCAACTCCAGTACAGACCTGGCAAAATTAGAATTGGTTCAGGAACACAGATCTGGTTTAGTCAAGCTGCATTACAGAAATGCAAATATTGAAATGGCTTTTGAACATTTAGAGAATTATTCTAGGAGGAATAACGTAAAAATTATTGGGGTTTCTAAATCGTCTGAGATACAAATTGATCTTAAAATAACAGTAATAGTTATGCTGTCATTCATTAAGTTATAGAATTCATGAAATTTGCACAGAGGGTCCACCAAGAGCCTAAATCACCAGAAGGTTTCATTCAAACAAGCCCAAAAGATCCAAGTGAACTATTTTGCATATAGCAGTTTGTAGAGGAGCTTGACAGATACACATAGGTTTTTTTTGAGAAAACAAATCACATTTTATTTTTCAAAGATATTTCAAAAACGACAGATCAAAGGAGTTGGGAACTCAAATAGTACATTGAGAATTTTAAGAAATATGAATGACTGTTTTTTAACACCCTTCAAAGCTAAAAGTGATGCTGGGAGATCCCCAACAAGATTTAAGACAGGATAAGGGAGGTAAAAGTTTGTGGTAGGCCAATTTAGTTAGGTTCAATCAGGGTGAGAGTAGATGGACTTGAGCACATTTATGCATGGGTGTTGATGGGATCACTGGGCTAGCAAAAGAAAATTGAAAAATGTAATCCTCTATCTTAATCTGCAATCTCAGTGTGTTAAATTGTTATTAAATTACTTATGAGGTGCTCACAAGGGTCTTATGTATATATTATGCTAATATGTAAAGGTACCTACAATATAGGTCCTGGAATGCTAGTGCACTATTTAAAAGTTGGCAAGAGAAGGACAGAAATCTTTGAGCTTCTAGAAGGTACCACAGCAAACACACCATTGCCACAAAAGACCCATACTCCAATAAACTGGGTCTCCCTATTGAATATGAGCCAGGGGTCCCTAGTAGTGGCATCTGAGTCACAAATCACCGTAAGAGGTATTGCAATATTGGTAAGAAAATCAACTAAACTTGGTCACAGCAGTTTTGTGAGATGGGTAAAAAAAGATTTGCTGTTGCTAGCATATATACTTTCAACTCAGATGACACTTCATGTTGGTTGGATATTAAGCTTAGTTTGGTCAATCTACCCATTCCGATGTTTGTGGGAAGTTAGTGGACTGTATCCCTTAAAATCAACAAATCCACCCTTTCTTAAACTGATACAAATCCAAACTCCCTAACAGTCATCCAGGATGTTATAAAGAACTTGGGTTTAATGGATCCTTGGTGAGCTAAAAATAAAGTTGACCCAGGACTCATCTTTCTTCAGTGCGTTTTCACTGTTCATTGCATATCAATTGATTTTTCACTCTCCAGCTCTATTCCTATTAGGACATTTGAGATAATTGAAAAGAGCAGGCATCTGTCAGACCATGCACTGCTAAAACCTTGGTGAGGGAGTTCACAGTGGAGTAGTGTAAATCACTAAATTGATTTTTTGATCACTCACTCCTCCTTGTTGATGATTTTATCCATTACCTGCTGCAGTGAATGGAGGAATCTAGAAGGCTAATTAAATTTCTCCCATAGCTTCCTAATGTCGGATGTATACCAGGCAGTCTTAAGATTCTCAACTATGAAACACTTGATAAGTGTTAAATGTTCTCAAGAAATAATCTATTATAGACCCCTTTTATCTATGGGAGATACCTAGCTTAAATGAGAGATTTTCACAGGGATAAATATCCAAAAAGATCAATAACAGGGATTGGTCAGTTGAGTAACACAAAGGCAACACAATTGTTTGATAAATCTGGCCCCAGGTTTTTCAGTAAAGATATCTAGATTTACACATAGGCTTGTGACCGGCTGTTGCAGTATAGATTTTAAGGCTTCTGTTAGTTTACTGCTGGGACAGCCTTTTTTGGGTAAAAGCTGCACTCTAGAAATATATATCAGCAGCAATATCATCAGATATAGTCAAACCATAAATTTCTTTCTTTACAAATGCATGACAACTCACCAATACAAAACAAGATTGTGGTACTAAAATACCAGCGTGATGTTAATGGATATATTGAGAGCCTGAATTTGTTTGTGTCAGTTTTACCTCTGTCCCTCAGGGTGATAGAAAACATTGCATCTCCCACCCTGACAGACACAGGACTGCTATAGTTACAGACCATTGTGGCTTAGCAATGATCTTTTTATGTTGACAGAAGTTGTTGCCACGGTGGTTCCTTTGAAGAAATTGAAAGTTTGGTGCACAGCAGCCTACCAAACATTTTTGTTTTTCACAAACAAACACCTAAAGTGGGAGTAAGTTTATGGAAAACAAATAAACGAATTGCCCGGACATCCTGAGAGTTATTTATTTTTTGGCTCAAGGAGATAAAAAAAATTGGGGGGTATAGAGTCGTGCTTTGCATATCAACAACAGTTGATTGCCCAATCAGTGGGTAGGGATTGGTATTTATTCATATCAGCCTAGAAAAAAATAATAATTGCCTTAATAATTACATAGGAGGAGAATGTGCCCTCTGTTTTACCATATGTACTGAAGTATTTTCCTATGACTATCAATAAACAGTCTTCTAATGCTGTAAAGGGGAAGTTGTGGCAAGCTTCTCATTTTGGGGGGCCACACCAGTCCACTGAGGCGATTCACATGCAGCAAAGGATGACTTTTAATGGCCACATATTCTATGCCCAGTTAAGAAGAACTTGCTAGCATAATAACAACTTGTGATAGCACAGCTTCAAAATATATGCATTATGAGACTTGAGAAAATTAAATATTAAACAAACAGCTGATGGTTTCTGGGTAGAGAAATGTATTCAGAAAAGAGACTTAAAATGCAGACCTGTGAGCAGGAGTTATGGTCACGAATTACTGCTTTGCACAACTATAATGAACCACTGCCAATTAGCAATACGATGATTACAAATGCCATTGTATTTATTATTAGGTGAAATGAGCAAAACCACAGATTTATTTATAAGATCAGGTGGTCTTCCTCTGACAGAAAATATGGTGTATGGTTTAATGTTGAATTTAGGAATCTGAACTGTCCTTTCTATAATAATGATGCTCAGGGTACAGCATGTGCTGTTTGTTATTTGTAAATTCTTCCAGCTCCTAAAATCACCATACATCAAGCGATGGGCCACGGTGGTGGTCTCCTGACTGATCTATTACGACTAATGCAGTCTGGCCGCCCTGGGACCACCGCATCCACTTCAACTGCAAGGGAACTGCCATCCGCTTGCAGTTGTGCAGCGGTCCAGCAACCGCAATATGCTTGGCAGGGCCGTATAAGCCCTACCAAGCATATTGCAAGTTTCCTCACTGCCACACTTTTCATGGCAGTGTGACCGCCATTAAAAGTGTGTTGGTGAGGAAACAATGGGGGTCCTACAGGGCCTCATTGTGCCTCACACCATGTGGATGCACACAGGGGGGAACAACTTGCTGTGAAGGTACTGCCTTTGACATTCCCATTGCGGTGCCTATTTCATAGGCACCGCCTCTGGAATGCCAAAGGACCACCCGCCAGACAGGAGAAAACTCCTGATCTGGCAGGTGGTTTCTTCATGGGTTTGGCAGGCCGGGAGTCGGGCAGCCAAGCTCCCACACCGCCAGACTTTTAATAAGGCCCTAATTGTGGTACAGAACTGCATCTCTCATGGTTCTCCGCAACATAGTATGAGTTTATTTGACATACACAAAAATGTGACGGGATGTTCTCACACACCACAAGGTGTCATGAATCAACATAGGACAGCCAATGCTCTACAAAAACCCGGTTTGACGGAGAGCAGGCCTTTGCCTGGAGTCAGCGAGGCACTTCTATGTAAGAGTGGACCCATGATCTAGATATGTTAAAAACCAATGTGACATCCAAAACACGCTTTTATTATCTAGAAATGACACTTGGTATTGAAACTAACCATGTAAGTCCCTGGCTTTCTTCAGGATGGAAACACGGGATCCTAGTATGGAAAATATACATTAATATTACCGCTACAAACCAGAGTGACTTGTGTCAATTTCTTTTTATCTGGCCCGTATGTGCCTGCAAACAAATAAAAACAACACTTGAAATTTGTATCTGTGTAGATAAGGGATGCAAACAATTTTAGACAACCTTAAGCATGCAACATTTGCATGCTCGGTGATAAGCAGCACTGCACACGTTAAGTAACCCAAAACAAATATCTGTCTTAGTTGTTAGACCAGCTCACAGTCTTATCCCACTAATGGGTGATCTGGGCTCCGTGGAGGGAGGGCTCAGGATCCCCTATTGTCACACTCTAAAGGTAGATAGGAGGGAGTTCAATATCAATTCATTATGGTATCTCTTCACACTCGTGGTCATCAGCATCAAGGGATTCAATATCCCTACACACATCCACCCTCCTAAATCAAGGTACGTTCTTCTCAAGAAATCTGATCATGTCTGCTTCTTCTTCCTGCGGTGTGCTGGAGGGGGGCAGGGACACGTCTTTTATAGCAAGACACTTTCTCACGGTGTTTAACTGCTGAGGTGCAATTGCCTTCGCCTGCAGCAGTGTTCGTGATTTGAATATCCAACATGTTCCTCCACACAGAGGTTGACTGGTTCTTGACATCATTACGGCACCGTAAATAGCTGGACACTTTCCATCGGAAGTGTCAGATTCATGGAATGTGTAGTTCCAGCTATCTCGACCCGTCAGGAAAACCTGATGAGTGCAAACGCGTGTGCAATACATTTACAGGTGATGATGGCAAAACTATGCGGTGTGTGTGCAATTTTTCAATGTTCAACGTGCTGTATAAATGCTGAACATGACTGGATAGCTTACTAATGTTCTTGCGGGAATTGTAGTCCCAGGTCACAGACCACTTTGTTATACTAATTCTCAAGGAAGAAAAATATTTCTAATGTATTAAATCTTCCCCCTAAGTGATGTATTATCCACACATGGACTAGTAGTTCCAAGCTACATACTACTCCATAGTATTGATATATGCAAGTGGAATACATTTCTAAAGTTGGGATTCATTCATCTCTGAATGTGCGTCTTGATACCCAACATTGTAAGACCTGAAGTGTCCCATGCTTTTAATGAGGGTGCATGTCCAATGCACCAATACCACCATTTTCACAGTCATTTTTCATACTCACTGGATTTACGTGGGATGTAGTATAGCTGAGTGGGTCTGGAATACCAAAGGCTTGAGAGCATTTTTTCTGGGTTTTTACTCTACATGTAATGTGGATAGGTGTTATATGTCAATTGCAACCATGGGATTTCAACATTCAGCCCTTTTTCCCATGTTCTGAATCAGTACACCCAACTTTGCTCCCGTAGGAGTAGTTTCTTTTGGAGATCTGGGGTGTTAGTGTTCGCTTTCTCAAGAACAATCCATATCCTATTCACGTCTCTATGGTTCAGATCAAGATAGTGGTGTGTAAGCTTGAAGTTGTTCCTTTTACAGAGTATGGTGCTCAGGTGTCCATTGATTTACACTTTTATTTTGAGTTGGTCATTCCAACATAGAATAAGCCACATGTGCATGTTATCAAAAAGACAACATTCACACTGTTGCGATTGGTCAGTGCTATTAGGACCCAGAGTCTCCCTGTTTTTATGCCCACTTCCTTTGTTGCTTTTGTGAACTGACACAATACAATTTCTACATGGGCAATGAATGGCCCACAGGGGGTTGGCTGTCCCAGAGTGTTATCCAAAGGATTAGATTTCATCTCAACACCAAAAAGGGATCTGTTTACGTTACGCACAGAGCTAGCACAATTCTTTCGCAGCATCAAGTTACAATGCTTCTTTGAAAACAAAGATAGCTCCGTAGAAGGAGAAAAAAACAGAGGATTAACAAAACAATCTACCTTCATACCTCCAAAACAATTCTTGCCAAGTGAAGTATTGTTATTCAAACAAGCAGTCGTGAAAGAAGTAGATGGAATTGAGTGCCATGCCCAAAGGGTTTTCCAGGATCTTAATAAAGACAAAAAACATGTCATAGAGACTGTGAAAAATAATACAGTTCAGGTCATAAAGTCAGTAGAGAAAGGAGAAGCTATAGTGGTGATGAAAAGAGCTATGTATGACACAGAATGCCTCCGCCTACTGTTGCATGTAGAGACCTATAAAATTCTTCTCACTGATCCAACAACAAGACTTACTAATAAAAACAAGTCTATGGTGAAGGAAGCGTTAATCCATGATTGGATTACAAAACTGGAAGCTGAATTTCTAATTGCTGAAAAATCAAGAAACCCAAGGTTTTATACCCGTCCTAAAATACACAGAAACAGGATACCGCTCCCTGGTAGACCAATAGTCTAAAGGGTAGGATCACTCATGGAACCTCTGTCGCAATTCTGTGATTGGTTCCTAAGACCTATTTTGCAACATGGATCTCATATTTACATGACACAAAGGATGTTCTATGTCTACTGCAATATATGGAGATTACTACTCCCGATGACATGATAATAACGATGGTCATTAAAAGCACTATATACCAGCATTCCCCAGAGACGAACCCTTGAAGTAGTAGAAAGAATCTTGGCAGAAAGAGAGTGATTTAATGAACCCAAAACACTTTGTAATGGAATGCACTGAACTGGCACTCACTTAGAATGTTTTTGATTTTGAGAGGGTGATATACCATCAAGTGTGTGGGATTTCCATGGGGAGTACCTTTGCCCAAAGTATGGCCTGCCTATAATGAACACCAGTTTGAGGCAGATCGTATATTCACCTAGGAAAACCCATGCAAGTATCACGTTAAATTGTGGTGTAGATACACTGATGATGTATTAGTAGTGTGGCATGGAAATGAACATCTTGCTATGGAATTTGCAGAATGGGTCCACCCTAGGGACAGACACCTGAGATACACACAAGTGGTGTTTCTAGACCTAGTGATCATAAATGACCAGGGAGGCACCAGCACTAGAGTTCATAATAAAACTACAGATGAGAACAGCCTACTCTGATTTGGGAGTTTCCACCCTAGGGCCTTACGCCAGAATGTACCTGTGAGACAATTCCTACAGTGAAGACATAATTGTTCCTCATTAGAAACATTTAAGACACAGGCAATGGCATTAGAAGAAAAACTCCTGGCTCGTCATTACCCTATATAGCTATTATATAGGCAAAGAAGAGATCGGAGAACAATAACAGGCAAGCACTACGGGAAACCTACCAAAAACCAGACTTGGATAGAATTGTGTGTGTGACTACATGTACACCCATTTCGAGCAAGGTTCAGAACATTATTAAAAGAAATCGGAGGATTCTAAATGGTGGGACCAAACAGTGGTCACCCCCAATCTTCGCATTCAAAAGGAACACCAATCTGCCGGATGAGTCGGTCCATTTCAAGATGCCATCTTTTCACATTCCACCACAGACAACACTCTGAGACAGCCAACACCCTGTGGGCCATTACCCATTTAGAAATTGTATTTCCTGTCAGTTCACAAATGTAACAAAAGAAGAGGACATAAAAACAGGTAGACCCTGGGTCCTAAGAGCACTGGCCAATTGCTACAGTGAGAATGTTGTGTATTTGATCACATGCCTGTGTGACTTATTCTATGTTGGAATAACCACAAGCAAAATAAAGGTGCACATCAACGAACACTGGAGCACGATACACTGTAAAAGCAACAGCCCCAAACTTACATGCCACTATCTTGAACTGAACCATAGAGATGTGGATATGACATGGGTTGTTCTAGAGAAAGTGAAAACTATCACCCAAGAACTCCAAAAGAAACTACTCAGGCGGGAGCAAAGATGAGTGAACCGATTCATTACATGAGAAAACGGGCTGCATGATTAAATCCCATGGTCGCAATTGACATAAAAAGCCTATCCACATTACGTGTAGGGTAGAATCCCAGCACATACGCTCTCAAGCCTTTGGCATTCCAGACCCACTCAGCTGTACTACACCCCACGAAAGCCTCAGTGCATATGTAAAATGACTGCAAGAGTGGTGGTATTGGTGCAGCGGACACGCCCCCTCATTAGAAGCAGGGGACACTTCAGTTCTTACAATGTGGAGTATCAAGACTCACATTCATATAATACAGCACTCAGTGATGAACGAATCCCAACTTTAGAAAATTACTCCACCTGCATACATCAATACTATGGTGTAGTCCATAGCCTAGGGAAATGATTCACAACATTAGAAATTATTTTCTCCCTTGAGTATTAGTATAACAAAGTGGTCTGTGACATAGGACCACAATTCTGTCAAGCACATTAGTAAGCAATCCTTTCATGTCCAGCGCATACACAGCATGCAGGATATTGAAAAAATTGCAGACACCCCCGTAGCACTGCCAGCATCACCAGATGATGCATTGCACATGTGTTTGCACCCACTGGGTTTTCCCGACAGGTCAAGATAGTCGGGACTACACATCCTATGAATCCGTCACTTCCAATGGGAAGTGTCTGACTACATACAACGCCATTATGGCGTCAAGAACCTAGCAACCTCGGTGCAGAGGATCATGTCGGATATTCAAATAATGAACGCTCGGCAGTTTAACACCGTGTGAAGGTGCCAAGGGTTGAGTTTGTTGGGACTACACATCGCATGAATCCGGAATTGTTGTCCTATAGACGTCGCCGTAATAACATCAAGAACCAGGCAGCCTCTGTGCTGAGGAACATGTTGGTTATTCAAATCACGAACGCTGCAGCAGATGAAGGCAACTGCCCCTCTGCAGTTAAGTTAAACATCATGAGAAGGTGCCTCGCAGACACAATCAGGTTTCTCGAGAAGAACGCACCTTGATGATGTAGGAGGGTTGATGTGTGTAGAGATATTGAATTCCTTGATGTTGGTGACCACACGTGTGAATAGATACCATAACGAGTAGATATTGATTTCCTTTCTCGCTACCTTTAGAGTATGACTACAGGGGCTTCCGAGTCCTCCCTCCATGAGGCCTGGATCACCCATTAGTGGGGTAAGATTATGAGGTGGTCTCACAACTAAAACAGATATTTGTTTTGGGTTACCTCACATGTGCAATGCCACTTACAACCGAGCATGTGAATGTTGCATGCTTACAGTTGTCCAAAATGGTCTGTATCCCTTATCTACACACTTAAAAATTTCAAGTATTTTTTTAGTTTGTTTGCAGGTACATACGGTGAAAAGAGGTTGACACAGCTCACCCTTTGGTTTGTAGTGGCAGTGTTAATGCAGATTTTCCATACTAGGGTCCCGGGTTTCCGTCCTGAAGAAGACCACGGACTTGCATCAGGCAGCAACATGTTGATGGTATAGTGGTGAAGGGGTGCTAATTCTCCTTTTCCCCACATGTGGTTTTAATGCAAAGTGTTATTTCTGGCTAATTAAAGGGATTTTAGAGTGTCACATTTCTTTTTAGTATATCTAGATCAATGGTCCGCTCTTAGATAGAAGTGCCTTCCTGACTCCAGGTGAAGGCCCACTCTCCATCAAGTCGGGTTTTTGGAGAGCGTGGGCTGTCCTAGATTGAAGCATGACACCTGGTGGTGTGTGAGGACATCCCCCACATTTTTGTGGATGCCAATTAAATGGATACTATGTTGAGTAGAAATATGAGGGTTACATAACCAGAAAATAATGAATCGCGGGTCGCTCTTTTTGTGTGAAAACATTGTGTTTGGAGGCCAGATCACCCGTGAGACTCTACAGCCTCTTGTTTCCTACCTTGGGTATATTCCAGGTGTGTGTGTTTGCAAGCACAGAACTGCATCAGGAAGAAAGACATCCCTGTAATGTAATGAAAGGTGGATTTGTGGAGCGCTGCTTGTCACCCCTGAGGATTTCCAGCTTATGCTTATATAAAGCAAAAACAGTAAATATTTGCTATCATTAATTTATTATTACATTTAAACTTTCCTTGAACTTTAAATGACTCTTTAATACCACAGTTGTTATTGGAAATGTACTTTATACACTGAAACCAGGCATTAATTTAAGAGATAGATCCAAACTTCCTGTTGTCAAAGTAAAGCCAGTCCAGGGAGTTTAGACCCAAGGACAGGAAGAAAACAGGATACAAAGGGTAGTAAATGCACATGAAGCAATGGGTGGTGTTGAGTAAACCACACTTGGCGAAAGGGATCCCAACACAGGCAGGGTTAAAAATGAATAGTGATCATATTGAGTGTTCCTGATTGAACCAAAATAAAATTAAAACAACATAAGAAATACCAGGGAACTGTCCCATATAGATCAATTACAAACTGAAAAAGCAACAAAAGCATATAATTTAGTGTAAATGCATATCAAGTCAACCGAAATACAGACACACTATTGGCAGCAACCTTCTGTTTTTGGATAGCTTTCCTATGTTTTCCATTTTAACGATCACAATGTTTAGACTCCTGTTGCTTGTGTTTTGTTATATTAACTGCAATTCACTCAACTCACACTGGTGATCATAAAGTAATGAAGGCTGTGGTATTAGCAGAGCAGCATAACTTCAGCATTTTAGAAAAACACAAAGGTCGATATTATCAGCTGATTATTGTATTGTATTGCATTTTTTTCAAAATTCATATGGCGCTTACTACCCTTACTTGGGGTGCTAAAGCACTTGCCTACATGGGTAGCATGCTACACCATGTGGGATGTGTGATTGGAAGGCTGTTGCCTTTGTTTTTATCCTGTGTGAGAAGTGTTTCCATGTTGTGCCTGAGGACCACCGAGATACGGTTATGGTGTTATGGGACTCAGAGCTTAGCAGTGTGATGAAAGGAGAAGTGTGAGAGATAGGTGTGTGGTTTATGGTTTTTAGTAAGCTGGCAGCTTAGAGAAGCTCTGCAGGTCCCATTTTGGTATTTCCTATGTTCACAGTCTAAACAGCTGGTTACTGCACTAAGTTGTTAATTAGAAGATATTTTGTTCAAAGGTTTATGGGTCGGAGCAAGAATAGATAAAAGTGAGAAGTGGTGGAGAAATCTGCTGGTATGTACTGTGTTAATATCATCTCAAATCTAATTGTCAATGTGAAAGGTCAAGTAGTGGCCATAACATGTAGCTAGTCAGAACCTGCAGTAGTGGACTCAATTAGAGTCCTTCATAAATTGCTGTAAGAGAGTATGTATTTCTGAATGTAAATGCTATTACGGTGCTCTTAACAACTCCGATCATAAAATACTGAAACATGGTACCTACACCAGTCTCCTGCCCTCACCTGTATCTGTAGTATTCTGAGGGCAGATGAAAGATGTAGGGCATACTTACTAAAAGCTCAGACAACTATGCTGTGTTGTGTAAATGGGAGAGAGCTGAATAGTGCCATATCCTATATGATGTGGCTCTTTTTAGCTCCCTACCTGCACTGTCACAAGGTGCAGCGTGCTCCTAAACCTGGGAACCCACCAATGTCTACGCCGCAGACGGAGCTTAGTATTGCACATCTTTAATTGTCTGCGTGTTACTGCGAGTTCAACATTTTAAACCAGGCTTTGTTGCATTCCGCTCTAGCACTTACGTCACAGTTCTATGGAGTCCATCAGGAGCTAAAAGGGTTCCATCATTTCTAACTCGCAAGACACTACTTCTCCCTCTCTGTTAAATTAAAAATGTAAATATTTATATATATATATATATATATATATATATATATATATATATATATATATATTACCTACTGGCGGTCGCCAGTAGGTAGTTATAGTTAGGACCACGTTTCCATAGGAAAACCTCAACATTCTATTTTGAATAACTTTGGCGCCGGTCGACGAATCCTCGCGAATTTCTCAAAATAGGTGGGGCGCTACGCTCCGCTCCTACCCTGAAAGTCTCGGGGGGATCCGTCAAGCGGGGGCTGAGATAAAAGGGGGGTCCCAAAACGCGTTTTTCCCATGCATTTTTCCATAGGACCTTTAGAACGAGCTACAGCCCGAACGGCTGAACAGAATTACTAGAAATTTGGCAGAGAGGTAGTCCCTAGGTCAAGGAAGTGCCTTTTGTAGGTTTGGTGTAAATCTGTTCAGTAGATTCTGAGAAAATAGCCTTTGAATCAATATATATATCTGTATGCGCGCAGAGTGCGCGCTGGGTGCGCGCACCTTGCCGTGCGCGAGCGCAATTCTGATTGGTTGTTAGATCTTAGTAAACATTCGAATCGGTGGAAGTCAGGAAGCGGCGGCCGCCATTTTGTCTATCGCAAAAGAGGGGGTGATAAACAAAGGGGGAGCACTTGAAAAGGGGGAAGAGTGGGAAGAAATAGACCCAGTAGGCATTGTAAGGGGGTCAAAGTAGGACCTTGTAGGGCAAAAAAAAAGAATAATATTTTGAAAAAAAATATCGCCGAGTGCGCGCACCCTGCGCGCACCCGGAAAAAAAAAATAAAAATTTTTTTTTTTTAAAAATTGCATTTAAGTGTTTAGATATAAGGTGGCTCTAAAAAGAGCCCTTGTGTTTATTGTTTGTTTTTCGGTACCTACAAGTAAGTACCGACGCAGAGTCTGAGGTTCAAGAGGAAGACTCTGTTCCCTTCATCATTGAAGTGCACACCATCTCCTCTATAAATGTCTTGCATGTCGTAACGCAAGTTGTTGTGGTAAATGGAACCCATACCATAGTCACGGAGGAAAGCAGAAACAGATTTGTTGACGTGCTTCCTTGCTTTGTCAATCTGCGGACAAAATTGGTTGGACCAGTTCCACTTTTGCCTTTGGCATATGTTAGAATATACAAAGGCAGATTGAGGAAAAAGCGACATCAATTGCACAAAGGTGTCCTTAATAAGCATTTCCAAACCTACCCCAGTTAAAGTGCCTAGATCATTACCACCACAGTGCACAATAATAAGGTTAGGCTGTGGGAGATGTAGAAAGGTTTTCACCAAAGGCATTAATTGGTGCCACTTTAACCCTCTCTGACCAATCCACTTGATGTCTACATTTGGCAAAGCAAGGTCTCTCACCATACCTCTTTTCTCTGCAAATTTTTCACTCCAGAAGACATAGCTGTGTCCTACAATCCACACTGTGAACATCTTCAAAGGAGATCTGGATGCACTCAGGAGGTGTAATTCAGTAGAATGGTAAAAAGAAATGAAAGACAGTTTGGGAATGGGAGGCATACATATTTTTTATAAAAAAAAAAGAACTGATTGGCTGTTTCATACCATTCTACACTAAAAACTAGGCTGTATGTGTAAATTAATAGAAGCATGTTTTGTATTGGTTCAGAAAAATGTGTTACCAAAGAACAGTACTATGGATTTGCTGTAAGGTTTGAAAAGTCAAGCACTCTTGCTCTGTGGAATTGAAACATTGTGTGGCGAACTTCTGACCTAACTCCACACAGCAGTGTTCCATGAGCTGTTGCCATGGTAGCAGGCAGAAGTCAAGTTGGGGGAAGGGTACTAGGCAGAAGTCAAGTTGGGGGAAGGGTACTTTTGGAAAAGGGTTGGTTTTCAAGCAATAGAAATGTGTGATTACATTTGTAAAAAAGGGGGAAGCAGTGTGATTTGAAATTAACATCTATATGTGTGGAACAATAGAGGGAAAGATTGCCATTATCTGGTTCTGCTGAGTGGAGAGAGGTGTAGAGAACAAAGGTCCTGGCTCTGATAATGTGCTGTGGGGTTTTGAGGTTTCAGTCTGTAATACAAATACATTCAGCATCACTAAGGCTGGTTGCCCTTGCTGGAGTGTAGGCAGTCACCCAGCATACACATGGTTTGTGGTCTGAAAATGCAGTCTGGACATGTGCATTTAAAAAAATGTGAAAAGTGGATTCATAATGTGTCAGTCTGTAAAAGTGATTTTCACTTGCCAACAAAAAAGAGCAGTAAGTGTGCATTCAAATTGGCAAAGATTTTTCGTTTTGTGACTAATGTGAAAACATGACTCTGTGTGCAAATAGGAATTACAGGAAGAGATTTGTTGCATTTTGCTCTGGTGATTTCACAGTTGCATTAGTAGGAAAAAGGGGGAGTCTCTCAAAAAAAAAAAAAAAAAACTTGGGTGCGCGCAGGGTGCGCGCACCTCAAAAAAATTTAAAAAAAAAATTTAAAAAAAAAAAAATTTTTGGTTAAGTTTATAAGTGGCTCTTAAAAGAGCCCTTGAGTTAATGGAGGGAAACAGGAAGAGAAAAACGCAAAAAATGAAAAAAAAATCTATGGCCTAGTGCATGAATGTGCATCAAATTTTCTCTGAAGGAGATCAAGACTGGTCTCCCCCACAGAAATAAGTGAACCGCAATCAGTGCACCGTGTAGACAACCTCGCCAAACAAGGTGGACCAACAAGAGGTAAAGAAACAGGTGAAGGCACCACCGCAGCTGAAGTGCTCCCCTGAGCTGCCGAAGATGTGCTCGGCTGAGCTGCTGCTGATGTCGTCGGCTGAGCAGGTGAAGAGTTTTCTTCAGAAGCTCGACGAAAAGATACTGGGTGCATTTTGTCAACATGTCTTAACATAGTGTGAATGCTAAAAGAATATTTCTTATTAGGATTCCCACGAGATAAGACTTTGCCACAAAGTAAACAAGTAACTTTTGGTGCATTTACCTTTTTCTCATTCTTGGGAAAAGTGAAAAACTGCCATATAAAGCTGTCTTTCTGCTTCCTGTTCCTCTGCCTCTCAAGAGTGTCCTGCTCACTGTCTGAAGTAGGTTGCTGTTCAGCCATTGTCTCTCAACAACAGAATAGCTCCTTCTCCAAAGGAATCAGAACTAATAATGAGGGGAGTAGGTGTGGTTTGGGAAGAATCTGGAACAGAAAGTACTTCAAACCAATCAAAAGTGATGATTCTTGATCACATGACTTGCCATGAGGGGATTGGGTGTGGTATTGAAACAATTAGAAACTGAAAGTAATGATAACCAATAAGAAATGTTGTTTTATTATGTATAAACCCGAGGTGCGCGCACTGCGCAAGCTCCGAGCGCGCACCCCGTGATGACGTATGCACGAACGCGTAAACGCGCAGGTGCATACGTCATATACGCGCACCTAGCGCGCATACGTTTAACACGCGTATACGCGACCGTTATTGCGCGTAATTTTAGCGTATGCGGAAGTAAACCGCGTCGAGGGCGTAGGACGCATGCGTACGTACGTACGCATACGTACTGGGTGCGCGCTCCCAGCGCGCACCAATAAGTATATTTGCGTACGTAAATAACGTACGCCGGAATTCATAAAAAACATACGAAATAGTACTAGGAGCGCGCTCAGAGCGCGCACCCCAAGAAATTATAAATAAAAAAAAAAAGAGGACATTAAAGAATTTAAAAAATTATAAAAAATAAATATCCAAATTGAATTATTTAAAAAAATAATTTATAAAAAAATACAGATAATATATAAATGAATATAAAGTAATTTTATTTAAATAAAAAAAATATCTTTAATTAAAAATACATAACTTACCATACAAATTCTCAGAAAAAAACATAGGTTTCAAAAACGAAATATTTAGAGATTAGCATTTAAAAAACCTTGCAAATTCACTGTAAAAACCATGGGTTTCACACACGTTATAGTTAGGAATTAGCATTTAAAAAACCTTGCAAATTCACTGAAAAAACCATAGGTTTCACACACGTTATAGTTAGGAATTAGCATTTAAAAAACCTTGCAAATTCACTGAAAAAACCATAGGTTTCACACACGTTATAGTTAGGAATTAGCATTTAAAAAACCTTAGAAATTCAGTGAAAAAACCATAGGTTTCACACACGTTATAGTTAGCTGGACATTTTACTCGTAAAAAACCAGTGAAATTGCCCCGTTATAGTTAGTTCAGCTAACTATAACTCGCGCGCCCGCAATGCACTGCTGATGACGTCACATATTACATCACTCATGACATGGTCAGTGACATCACTCATGACATCACTGATGACATCTCAAATGACATCACTGATGACATCACTGATGACATCATCCTTGTGATAAAGTGGCAGACCTCCTCTCACCCTAATATAACCTTTGACACACACATTCAAAAATAGAGACTAAAATTTTCAAAAAAAAAGGACATACCAATAACAGTTACAACAACCTCTTCAGTAATTCTAAGATCCACATACACATCCACTCATTCACCAACAGTCCTATACAGTCACTCATACATGTACTCACTCATCATATGTACTCATACACCTACACATCCTGTTACATTATGCCACTCATCCATAGAGTTACTCACACACATAGTCACTCATGCTAACAAAGAATCAAACATGCATTCACCTGCATATACAGTTATACACACACCACCACACTTGCTTCTACAGAAACTTACACATACTTAGTCTTTTAAACAATCACTTATAGAAACACATACTTATTCATACAGGAACTCTTTCAATCTCTCCCTCTCACATATACTCACTTATATACAACAATAGTCACATATACTAGTTTAAAACATATGTAGTTACTCCTGAAGACACTATTGAGACAGTCATTCACTCACTAACACACCCATACACACACTCATCCACCCATACAGTCCTGCAGACATGCTGTGTTCAACACATACAAACAGTGAGTCACTCATTCATGCACCTATGCACTACGTAATACCCCCCACCGAACCATGCAGACACTCAGACTGATACTCAAAAAAACAACTAATAACCTATATAGACACCCATGTAGCTACTCACCAACCCATGCAGCCACTTATACACAAAGTGAGAGACTGTCACAGATATTTATATGTTTAAACATTACTCACTAAGTCATGTATTCACTATGATACACTTAATCAGTCAGTTACACAATCAATTTTTCAAAAACAAATCATCCATTTAGACACTTATATACCCATTTATTCTTCCATCGACCTTGAGATATACATGTATAAAACATATTTAATTTTCAGAAAAACACACATTCACTGGATGATGTCATCAGTGATGTCATTTGAGATGTCATCAGTGATGTCATGAGTGATGTCACTGACCATGTCATGAGTGATGTAATATGTGACGTCATCAGCAGTGCATTGCGGGCGCGCGAGTTATAGTTAGCTGAACTAACTATAACGGGGCAATTTCACTGGTTTTTTACGAGTAAAATGTCCAGCTAACTATAACGTGTGTGAAACCTATGGTTTTTTCACTGAATTTCTAAGGTTTTTTAAATGCTAATTCCTAACTATAACGTGTGTGAAACCTATGGTTTTTTCAGTGAATATATATATATATATATATATATATATATATATGAATGACACTCCATACGCCGCTTCGTCTGCTAGCGTTAAACACCAATGGAGGACGGACCACAGATAAGTGCAAAGTTTTTTATTGTTCCGCTCCCTTTCAACCTCTCACTCGCCTGACGCGTTTCGATCCTCTAGGGATCTTGATCACATGACGCGCTATTCAGTGCTTAATTGGCTTAAATACTTTTTATTACATTTTTTTGTTTCTAAAGTGACATGTGCAATTTAAACCTCTCATGTAGCAAACCATGGAAATAGAAAACATATTTGTCACAATGTAAAACAAGACCTCAGGTTAAAAACAATATATGTTTAAATACATTATTTAAAACTTTAAAATAGTTTCCCTTAATTTTCAAAATGCAATACATAGGACTTGTGGTAATGATGTTATACCTAAAAATTATTGTATAGCTGCCAATGCTTTGTGCAAATATGCAATAGTGGATAGTGCACACTATTATTACGTCCAGGTTTAAATACCTTGGCCTGTATCCTTGTTGAACTGGTTAACTAATGTCAACTAAGACTCTTATATTCTTTAGTATGTAACAATTTGGTACAATCTATCCACTGTTTAAATAAAGTGCAAACTGCTTGTTTAGTGCAAAGTGCAATGTGCTAGTGTTAAAAACAAAACCATTATTAATAAAACTGTAATGAAACACCGTGCAAAATTACAACTGGGATTGCTGAGAGTGCAGCATCCTAATCTAATGACTTTTATATATCAGGATAGTTTTTTTCTTTCTTAATGTTGTCCACTAATTATTTCTATTGAACATAATAGTTGTTAATTTAAATTGGTGTCAATGCTTCATCTAAATCTCATCACATCAAATGCTATTGATACGTATACAAATCTTCAGTTTGGTTGAGGCCTCCTGGGTGCTTGGTGTCAAGATTTAAAATATATCTAGTCTCCAATTGGCGCAAAGCTCTTACCTCCACCTCTCTTTTTGTTCTGCACACAGTCGATCAAAAAGTATCTCAAAAGAGTTGAGTCTGCCATGTGGTGTTCGGCAAAATGTCGCGCCACCGGATAAGACTGGTCCTGATTCTTAATTGCTCTGATGTGCTGGAGCACCCATTTATGTCCTTGTAGTATAGTACTACCAACATATTGAAGACTACATGGGCACTCCAGCACATAGACCACATGGGTCATTTTGCATGTCAAGGCTTTTTTAATAGGAATTTCAATTGAATTATATATATATGAAAAACAGCAACCAGCTCCCACAGAGACAACCATGGAAGAAGGCACGGACTCGAGGCAGTCAGGATACGACATCTGTTTTATTGGATCAGGTAACCCTCAATCTTAGAGATTACAGAGAGATGCGTTTGGCTACCTGCAAGTCTTTATCAATCTGTATTTGGTACTTACCACGATGTTGCACGCTGGGAGCTGTAGTCTCAGACATAATTGCAGCTGCTCCCAATCAAGCAGGGTCAGCTGATCTCCCAGCAATGGGAGCACCGTAGGAGCTTTAAGGAGAGAAACGGCACCATTCGGTTGTGAGCGGCGTCTGAGGAAGGCTGGAAAAGCCGAAATGCATAATGCTGCACAACTTTCAGTGAACAAAGGGCTCCTTCAACAATCCCCGCTGTGTCCTTGGGTCACTTTCAACCAAGTGGTCTCTTTTGGCAGATATATATATATATATATATATATATATATATATATATATATATATATATTACCTACTGGCGGTCGTCAGTAGGTAGTTATAGTTAGGACCTATTTTCCATAGGAAGTCTGCAACATTCTATTCCCAATAAGTCTGGCGCCGGTTGACGAATCTTCGCGAAATTTTTGAATCTTTTGGCCAGCTCCGGTCCGCTCCTATCCTGAAAGTTTCGTGGTGATTCGTCAAGCGGGGGCCGAGAAAAAAGGGGGGTCCCAAAACACGTTTTCCCCATGCAATTTCCCATAAGACATTTTGAGGCAGCTACAGCCCGAACTGCTGAGCGGACTTACACCAAATCTGGCAAAGAGGTAGTCCTCAGTTCAGACTCGTGCCTTTTGCATAAATGGTGTAAATCCGTTCAGTAGTTCCTGAGAAAATTGGAGTTAAAATTACATATATATCTATGCCCTCGGAGGATCCGCGCACCCTCTGGGAACCGTGCGCGCACCTTCCTGATCATGTGCTGAATGCTAATTGGCTGTCAAGTGTCTGTCAACATTCGAAGCCAGGAACTGTTGGCAGCAATTTTGTGCCTCGGTAGAAGCAAGGCTGATTAAGTAAGGGAAATAAGTGTGTGAAAGATGTAAAGGGGGCAGGGTAGAAATACTCTGACCCTCTAGTGTTGCTTAGGGGGTCCCAGAAGGACCCCACGGGGCCCCCCCTTTTTTTTTTTTTAAACGGCAAAATGCGCGCAGGGTGCGCGGATCCGGACGGAAAAAAAAAAGAAGCGCAGGCTTCTGCACTTCCTTAATAATTAGCCCCGGAGGGTGCCAAATCCAGGGGGGCAAAATCTGTAAAAATAGGGTGCATGTTTCTGTTTTTTAAACGCATGATTCTTATTGGTTAACAAAAACTAATTCAAAGGAACATTATATATGATAAGCTGATATGTTGAAAAGTCAAGCACACTTGCTGTTTTGATTAGCAACATTGTGTGCTGAATTTGTGACCTGTGTGCTCAGTTAAGTGTTCCATGACCTGTTTCTATGGTAACAGGCAGAAGGCAAATTGGGGGTAGGGTTCAAATCTATTTCATTTGGAAAGGGTTGAAATGTTTAACCAATAGAAATGTGTGTTAGCTTTTGATTTAATGTGGGAAGGAATGTGATTTGATGTTTACATGTATATATGTGCAAAATGAGAGGGAAACTTTGCCATTCTTTGGTTTTGCTGACAGGTGCACAGTGCAGAGATTCTGTATAAGAAAATCTGGTGTGTGACTGACATACTTCTTAATCTACAAAACAACTTGAAAGGTGAGTTATTTAATTGTGAGGGGATGTATGTGGTCTATTTTGATTTTAATCAGACTAATGTATTTCTCCTGCAAAAGTGCAGGGAGTACTTTTTTTTGTCTACAATATTATTGACAGTGTGTGTGCATGTAGAAACCATTCTGTGATAAGTATTTGTGTTTTTCATGTGTTTGCAGACAGATAACTGTGCTGTTTTTATGTTTTGGTAGAATTAGAAACCAGTCATTGTTTATGTATTTGCAAAATGAGTCAGGTTTCTACACTAAAATGTAGTACTTCTTCTAGATTAAGAAGTGTGTTTTGGTACAGTGCAAGGGATAGTGTTGTTTGTCTAGAATCACACAGTGAGTCTGTGTGCATTTAGGAATCATTTTGAGAGAAACATTTTGGTACTAATGTGTAGTAGAAAATGTTCTGCAATGTGTGCAGTCACCTTACATTTTGTAGACTAGTGAATGTATTTTGTACAAGGGATAGTTGGCTGTCTACAATCCCACTGTGAGTCTGTGTGCATTTGGGCAATTATTGTGAGAAAGCATTTGGTAACATCGTGTATTGACAGATAACTGTTTTAAAACCTGTTATGTTGTCAAGTTTTAGTTGCATTAGAAGCCAGTCTTTGCTTATGAATTGATAAAATGAGTCAGGCTTTGACACTAAAGTACTGTACTGAAATATGTAGATTGTGTGCAGTCCCCTTACCCCTTCCACAGTAGTGAATGAATTTTGGTAAACTCCTAGGGATAGTGTTGCTTGTCTAGAATCACACTGTGAGTCTGTGTGCATTTGGGAACCACTGTGAGAGAAACATTTGGGTACTTCATATCTTTGCATACACATAACTGCTTAGAAACCTTTCCTGTTCTCAAGTTTTGGTAGAATTAGAAGCCAGTCATTGCTTATGTATTCGGAAAATGAGTCAGGCTTCTGCACTAAAATGCATTACTAAAATATGTAGTTTGTATGCAGTCCCCTTACCCCTTCCAGAGTAGTGAATGAGTTTTGGTAAACTCCTAGGGATAGTGTTGCTTGTCTAGAATCACACTGTGAGTCTGTGTGCATTTGGGTAAGCATTGTGAGAGAAGCATTTGGTAACATTGTGTATTTGCTGACAGATAACTGTTTTAAAACATGTCATGTTGTCAAGTTTTAGTAGCATTAGAAGCCAGTCTTTGCTTATGCATTGATAAAATGAGTCAGGCTTTGACAATAAAGTACAGTATTGAAATATGTAGATTGTGTGCAGTCCCCTTACTCCTTCCAGAGTAGTGAATGTGTTTTGGTAAAGTGCAAGGGATAGTGTTGCTTGTCTAGAATCACACTGTGAGTCCGTGTGCATTTGGCCAATCATTGTGAGAGAAGCATTTCGTTATATCGTGTATTTGCTGACAGATAACTGTTTTAAAACCTGTCATGTTGTGAAGTTTTAGTAGCATTAGAAGCCAGTCTTTGCTTATGCATTGATAAAATGAGTCAGGCTTTGACACTAAAGTGCAGTACTGAAATATGTAGATTGTGTGCAGTCCCCTTACCCCTTCCACAGTAGTGCATGAGTTTTGGTAAACTCCTAGGGATAGTGTTGCTTGTCTAGAATCACACTGTGAGTCTGTGTGCATTTGAGAACCACTGTGAAAGAAGCATTTGGGTACTTCATATCTTTGCATACAGATCACTGCTTAAAAACCTTTCCTGTTCTCAAGTTTTGGTAGAATTAGAAGCCAGTCATTGCTTATGTATTCAACAAGGACCTCTCCTTGCCATACTGTAAACATTCAGTTAATATCCAAGTAGTAATGGAGTGAGGCAGGCCTTAGCACATGGATTGATTCAAACGCCTATCCACTATGCATGCAGTCTTCTAACCATCTACACAATTGTCTTTCACACCTTCATTTGCCCTGTCAGTATCTATATACTCCAATAAACACCCTGTCACTCCCCTTGCACACCTCCAGTGACTCATCCAGCACCATGTACTAATCTATTCACTCCGCCAAAACCCAAAAACTTAAAAGATTCATCCAGGCACTCTCCTTGCACTACTCTAATGATTCAGTCAGTACCCAGGTACTCATGCAGTGGCCCACGCCTTAGCCCATGGAGTGCTTCAAACGTCTGTCCAGTATGCATGCAGGCCTCTAGTCACCTACACACTTGTCTTTCACTTCTTTAATTAACTAGTCAGTATCTAGAAGCTCCAGTAACCACTCTTTCAGTCCACTTGCACACCTCTAGTGACTCATCTGCCACTATGTTGTAATCTATTCACTGCACCAAAACACAAAAACTTAAAAAGATTAACCCAGGCACTCTCCTTCAGTAGTGTAATGATTCAGTTAGTGCCCAGGTAATCATGTAGTGTCTGAGGTCTTTGCTCATGGACTGTTTAAACCTCTATCCACTATGCATGCAAGCCTCTAGTCACCTACACACTTGTCTTTCACTTCTTCAATTAACTAGTCAGTATCTATATACTTCAATAAATACCCTGTCACTCATCTTGCACTCCTCCAGTGACTGATCCAGTACCATGTACTAATCTATTCACTGCGCCAAAACCGAAAAACCTAAAAGTTTCACCCTGGTAGTCTCCTAGCAGTAGTGTAATGATTCAGTCAGTACGCAGGTCCTCATGCAGTGAACCATGCATTTCCACATGGACTGCTTCAAAGGTCTATCCAGTATGCATGCAGGCTTCTAACCTAATATATACTCGTCTTTAACAGCTTGAATTCCTCAGTCAGTATCCATGTACTTCCAGCAAACACCCTGTCACTCACCTTGCAGCCTTTCACTGACTTATTCTGCACCATGTAGTAATGCATTCACTGCGCCAAAACTGAAACACTTATAAATTCACCCAGGCACTCTTTTTGCAATAGTCTAATCATTCAGTCAGTACCCAAGTACTAATGGAGTGAGGCAGGCCTTATCACATGGATTGATTCAAACGCGTTTCTACTATGCATGGAGTCCTCTAACTACCAACACAATTGTTTTTCAGACCTTCAATTTCCCAGTCAGTATCTATAAACTCCAATAAACACCCTGTCACTTCAATTGCACACCTCCACTGACTTATTTGGCACTAAGTACTAATCTATTCACTGCGCCAAAACCCAAAAACTTAAAAAGATTCACCCAGGCACTCTCCTTGCAGTACTCTAATGATTCAGTCAGTACCCAGGTACTTTTGCAGTGATCCAGGTGTTACTCCATGGACTGTTTCAAATGTCTATCCACTATGCATGCAGGTCTCTAGCCTCCTACACACTTGTCTTTCACACCTCAATACCCCAGTCAGTATTCATACAGTTCCCACAAACACCCTGTCACTCCCCTTATACTTCTCCAGTGACTCATTCAGCACCATGTACTAATGTATTTACTACGCCAAAAAACAAATAGTTATAAATTCATCCAGGTACTCTCCTTACAATACTCAAAACATTCAGTCAGTATCCAAGTACTATTGGAGTGAGACAGGCCTTAGCACATGGATTGATTCAAACGCCTATCCACTATGCATGTAGGCCTCTAACCACCTACACAATTGTCTTTCACACCATCAATATCCCAGTCAGTATCCATACACTTCTAGCAAACACTCTGTCACTTGTGGTAAATAATTTAATTACCGGTACTTAATTTGATGCGGAAAATTAATAAGAATAGCTCAGTAAAATAAGAGGCAGAATCCGTGGTATTAGAGGTTCGGAACGGGCTTTATTCCAATAACAATTCGAATTGTGGACTCCATATTCCATCACCACGAAGGTTCAGGAAGTGAAGGACCCTACTTTATTGACAGGTAATCATTTTTATAGAATAGGCATTACAGTGAAACAGATGCAGGAGGCGTAACAGTTGATAACAGAGATAAAGACATACATGCGTAACTAAAATGGGTGTAACTAGGCGTAACTAAAGAACGTCATTAGGTATGATGTCACAAATGGGTGGTTCCATGAAAGAATTTCGCAATGTCAGCAGAAATACTTGGCAGAGATGCGCGCGCAGCAGCATGACGTGTGATTGACGTGCAACTAGGGGGTGAAGGGGACTTGACATTTAGCTCTACATGTGGAGACAGAAGTCTGGGGGGTCAAGTCAACCTAATCCCAAATCATATCTAACATCCTATGTTTAAAGAACTGTGTTATCCAAAAAGAAAGGTCTCTCGAACAAAATCTATTCTATACTGACTGTGAGTGCGTGTACAAGCGTCTAAGTGTCTACACTAGATGCGAGGGGGTAGGAATATTCCATGGTAACAGGGCTATGAATTACTTGCATGAGGACAGCGAGGCCTGGCCCCTTTGCACGGTAGCTGGAGGAATGTTTACCTAAACTGCTAGACAGGAATGCATCGGATGAGGAGCGGAGCAGAGCAGATAATCTTGAAGGTGAAATACAGTTTTTGGCAGGCAGACAGGCCGAGTCAGGCACCGTTAGCCGCGCAGGGAGTAAGACAAAGTTCATAGTCACAGATGCAGGCTCAGACTGGAGCTTTCAGAGGCAGAAGGCAGGAAAAGGCTTGATGGCAGAATCAGGGCCTACTCGCCTGAATCTGCAAAATGTGGAAAGTGAACCATATAAAGCCGGTGGCCTTTCATACTTAGGAATAGAATATCCGGCCCATTCATGGCGGATCTGAAAGAGGACATGTTGACGGTGGACGCACATGTGTTTGCGTCTTCATAACTGGAACTGGAGGGAACATACATGTACTTGTGACTTATACATGAAACCGTTGGGGTCCAAGATAGGGGACATAACTGATCATAAAAATCTATATTTCCACATTCCCTCCTTGTCCCCTACTTGCCCTTAGGAGATATCGATCTTCATCAATCCATCGATCTGTTCATATAGCATCATTTGTTCTTCTTTCTTCTTCCGGGATGAATGAAATCTTGGTGGTGGAATACACGATGTGGCACACAGACCACAAATCGCTGGTCCACATTGTAGGCATAAGCAGCAACTGAATAGTATGAGAAAGCCAATACCTAGGAAGGATAGGACCCTCCATCCCCAGGCTGACAACACACTCCAAAACCAACCGGACCAAGTCCAGGTGCCTGGATTCTGGTGTATCTGGCTTACAATCTTATGAAGGCGAGTTATGGCTTTATATACTGACGGCGAATTTTCTGGTATGAAAATGCAACAACTTGATCCGATGACCCTACAAGCTCCGCCCCTATCGGCCAGGATGACGTCAAGGACAAGACGATTTTGAAGCACAACAATCCGCATAACAGACTGCTCTTCTGTTAAATTGCCTAAGGCGGAAATAGTTTCGTTCACTACTGCTTCAAGGGTTCTGGTTAATCTACGTATCAACTTACTATTAGTGACTGTACCTATATAGGGGAAGAAACCTTTATTGAAATCTGTGTATTTTTCCCATGCCGTCTCAGTGTAATCGACAATTGGGAGATCTCTCCGTTCTCTATTGTGTACTAAATGAGTATTTCTGTGATAATCAGGAGGGGCTAGGAAAACAGGTGGCAAAAGGAATCCGATGTAACAGGTACCATCCCAATCTAGAGGCAAACGTATATATGCAGTCTGACCACATACAAAGTAGGAATGGCAAGAAGCTCTAAATGTAGACTTGCCTTGATCACTGAATCTTATCACAGTGGTGCATTTACTATGGCCCATGTGTATGGAGCCATTCTTTCTTATACATAGTTCCCCTTTTACTGGGAATACGGACATGGCGGGCAAGATTGGTGTAGCTTCAGATTCAACGTTCAGGATCATGAGGTTAAGTGTAAAATTACCTAATCCATATACTTCATTTTCTAGATCAGTTCCTGTTCTTTTGGGAAGTCCCTCCTTGTCAGGGTAGCAGACTTTGAGTAAAACTAAGTTCAGGTTTCCCCATACCCAGTTGTCTTGATAAACTGCGGAATTTGAATCTAAGGAATTAATTAAACTAAACCATGCTCCACAGGAGCCATTGTGTGTGAACGGATATGGAAAGAGAGGCAGAATTTCCTTATAGTTCTGATAGGGAGGGAGTCGGCCACATATCCAACAATTTGTAGCATTGCTAGTCTGATGGGAATGATGTAACATACTAATAAAAGTGTTATTGCGCAGCGCAAATCTATAGGACAATTCATGCGGGGGTAATTCACTAAAAGAATGTTCAGCAGTAACATTGCAAACATGTTTAGAAATAGGATAATATATGTGCAACAATATACTTGCAGCGATTATTAAAAGACTTAAGAAAAACAAAATTAATAACGTCACTGTGCAATGACTACGCAGTGATTTACAGTACGCATGTTTTTTCAACTGCATCTTTCGGTTTCTTTCTCTATTCAGGTCTAGGGGATACATGTCAGAGACAAATTCGACCGATTCACCTTGGAGAGGACTTAAACAATCAAATTGTCTGACTTATTAGACCGTAATTTTAGTTTGTATAGTTCCTTATCGCTTTGTTCAACCAAAGGAAGCTTTGAGTCAATCGGTGAAGACACGCGAGGTGTAACGTTTACATCAGACGGTAGTCCATGAAATTTCTTGATATGACTTGAATGTATCCATCCCTTGCGACCTTCGATCTTCACGGCTGTCCTCGTGGTGAGCAGTACAAGTTGAGGCGATTTCCACCTAGGATCCAGCTGAGTCTTCCGGTCAAAATTCCGCACTAACACCAGGTCCCCGGGAACTACGTCATGGGGTTTCACCTCGGTGTTGTCGGGAAAGGCTGCAGCTACCTGTGAACGACAAGATTGTAGTGCAGACATCAAGGAAGCCAGGTAATCTGTCAGCATATTACAGTCAACATCAGTTATTTTGCGTGGTATAGGCGTCCCCCACATATTTGGTGGTCTGCCAAAGATCACCTCATAAGGGGATAGCCCTGTTCGAGAGTGCGCTACCATTCTCATGTAAAAGAGTGCAACTGGTAAGGCTACTACCCAATCGACACCTTTCTCCCTACATATTTTGGACAATCTAATTTTCAGAGTTTGATTATGTCGTTCCACGAGACCTGCTGCCTCGGGGTGTCGGACACAGTGAAATTTCCATTGATAGCCTAACAAAAGTGAAACGTGTTTCATTAGTTCGGATGAGAACGGCTGGCCGTTATCTGAGTAGACAACACGTGGTAAACCGTACCGTGGGAAGAATTCTCGAACCAACTGTTTGGCAGTAGTCGGGGCAGTGTAATCTGAGACCGGGTATGCCTCTGTCCAACGGGAAAGAGCACAGACAACTACAAGAACATATTTGAATCCTCGACATCGTTCCATCTGGATATAATCCATCTGGATGACTTCAAAAGGGTGATCAGGAGGCTGAAATCCACCCTGTTCTACGGGAATGCTTTTACCTGGGTTAAACTGACAACAGATCATACAGGTACGAACTTTTTGTTTAGCTGCTGCTCGTAAATGTTTGTTGAACCAAATGTGTTGAATGCTGTCTAGCATAGCTTTTTCTCCTAGGTGCGCTGGACTATGTATAGTGTTAATGATGACTTGGACCATAGAGTCAGGAAGAAACCATACAGATTTTTCCTTCGTCATCCATCCTTGATCCGTTTGAATCCCTCCTAATTCAGTCCATTTCTTTATTTCATCTGGTGTAGCATGTGTCTGTATGTCAATTACGTCAAGAGCGGGATCTTTAACCGTCATGCAATGTGTTGGTGTCGGAACTATTGTCTTTGTCATGTCAGATGTGTGAGTTTGAGCAGTCTGTTTAGCTGTTCTGTCAGCTAGATCATTGCCTTGGGAAATGATATCAGTAACTTTCGTATGAGCTTTACATTTCATAATTGATATTGCAGTGGGTAGATGTATTGCATCTAATAAGGCATGAATGAGGGGTCCGTGCTGAATGTGGGCACGATGAGAAGTTAAATAACCTCTCTCTCGCCACAGCACGCCGAAGTCATGTACAACTCCGAATGCATAACGTGAATCAGTGTATATGTTGACTTTCTTATTTGTGGCTTGAATACAGGCTTGTGTCAGAGCGATGAGCTCTGCTGCTTGAGCTGACAAGGTATTTATGCAATATGTTTCAATGACTTCAGTGTCTGTTGTGACTGCATACGCGGCCACTAGCTCTCCTGTACTTGTTCTCATACATGAACCATCTACATACAACGTCAGGTCTGGATCTGACAATGGGACGTCTGTCAAGTCTTGTCTGGGTTTCGTCGTGATAGTAATAACTTCAATACAATCATGTGCTAGTGGGTCTGTTCCGTTTACTGGTAACAGTGTGGCAGGATTTAATGTACTACAACGTCTGATTTCTATGTGTGGCTGAAACAATGTTAATTCGTAACCGGTGAGTCTTGCTATAGTCAAGTGTTGTGTTTGTGTGCAGTTCAAGAGAACCTCTACTGCGTGTGGTACTTGTACTGTCAATGGATGTCCTAACACTATGGCATCGCTTTGTCTGATTGCTAAAGCTGTCGCTGCCACTGATTTCAGGCACGCAGGCAGAGCCTGAGCTACGGGATCTAATGTACTAGAAAAATAAGCACATGGTTTGTGTGATCCTGCTTGTTCCTGAGTGAGTACTGACAAGGCAGTACCTTCGCGTTCTGTAACAAAGAGCGTAAACTGTTTATTGTAACATGGTGTTGCTAAAACAGGTGCTTGACATAAAGCTTTCTTTAGGCTTTCAAAAGCTTGTGTATGTTCCTGAGTCCAAGGGAGGACAGTCGATGTGGCTGCCTCCTGTGTTGTCAACTGAATGAGTGGTTTTGCTAGAAATGCATACTGAGGGATCCACTGCCTACAATATGAAGTGAGGCCTATAAAAGCCCGCACCTCCTTTTGTGTCTTGGGTATTGGCATGTTAGCAATTAACTGGATGCGGTCGGGTGTAAGCTGCCTTCCCTCCTTGGACAGCGAGTGCCCAAGGTAAACAACTCGCTGGACACAGAATTGCAGCTTAGAAGGGGACACCTTGTGCCCCTTTTCGGCCAAAAATTGTAAAACCGTCAGTGAGGCTTTTTCACATTCAGGTTCGCTTCTAGCGGTGATCAGCAGATCATCGACATATTGAAGCAGGGCAGTGTTGACTGGCATGTGGATACTGTCAAGTTCTCGCTTTAGTGCTTGGCTATAGATGCTGGGGCTTTCTGTGAATCCTTGAGGTGCGCGTGTGAATTTAAAGCTTCGTCCATTTAAACTAAATCCGAACAAGTATTGGCTTTCCGGATCTCTTGGGACGCTGAAAAAGGCATTTTTGAGATCAATTACAGTAAAGAATGTTGCTTCAGAATCAATGGCTGTCAGTAATGAAGAAATATCTGGGACCACAGGGTATTGTGGTACAATACATTTATTTAATTCGCGCAGATCAATAACCAATCGATATACTGGCGGGGCTTTTGGATCAGTTCGTTTAAGAATCGGAATTATCGGGGAATTGCATACATTGGAGTCGGTTTCCACAACCACTCCTTGGGTAATAAGCTCGTCAATGATTTGCAGTAAAGCCACTACAGCATCTGGGGGTAACTTGTATTGTCGCATTCGTGGTAGTACCACTCCTGTTTTTAGTGTGACTCGATATGGTGTAATGTTCATGCAACCAACATCTGTAGGGCCTTGTGCCCATAAATGTGTGGGTAAAGTCTGCAGTCGGTGATCCATGTCTCGGGACACATAGTGCCCTTTGAAATCACGTAAAAACAATCTTACTCCTTCCGGAGAACAACATATTATAGCTCCTAGAGCTTTCAATGTTTTTATACCTAACAGGTTTTCTGGACATGATTTAGTAAGCAATAAATCTGTAGTTCGTGTCAAGGGACCAATCGTAAGTGGAAGAGGCTGTGATACTTCGTTAATGATAGGTTTTCCTGAAAAACCAAGGGAAATATTCTGTGAGCCTGAGAGGGGTGCCCCTGGAACTTCACTACGTTTTATGGTTGTTCGGCTTGCCCCTGTATCAAGAATTTTTTTTCTATCTTGGCCTAATAGTTCACTGTG
Organism: Triturus cristatus; assembly: GCF_964204655.1. Lineage (NCBI taxonomy): Eukaryota > Metazoa > Chordata > Amphibia > Caudata > Salamandridae > Triturus > Triturus cristatus. The sequence continues at coordinate 955,832,744 of NC_140594.1, read as the reverse complement.
TACATAAGGTCCTTCTTGATCTACAGGGACCTCGATAAGGGGTAAGCCAACTTCCCTCTCTAGGCTGTTTCATGAGTATCGTTGATAATCAGGATAGTCATACTGTGCGGTCTGGTACATCTGTCGTGTCGTTGTTTGTGTGGCAGCAATAGGCTGCGGTGGTGGAGCTGGCATAGACTGTTGCGGAGCTGGCATGGACTGTGCATGCTGCGGGGCTCCTTGTTGGTTCTGATCCTGTCTAAGTGGCCGTGGTCTTTCTTTTGTATTACCTATGGCGATATTATGTTTTAAAACTGGACAATCGTGTACATAATGACCTGGCTGTTTACAATAGTTGCATGTCCCTTTTACAGAACCTGCTGAAACACTGGACTGTGTCATACCCTTTTTATGACCGTCAGCTGGAACTGTCTGGGAAACTAGCATTTTCATTTTCGTGTCTTTCATGCGTCTTTGTTCATGTTCTTGTTCCTCTCTAATTCTATTGTGATGGTACTGTAGCATTTGTAACATTTGTGACGGAGTGTTACCTTGCCAGGTACTCTCGAATTTCAATACTCTATTCTTAACTTGGGGCAAGGCATTTTCGACTAATTTTGTCACAAACAGATGTGGATACGATTCGCTACTTGCTTTTATTCCACTATTTATACCAAAACATTTTTCGAATCGGGCATAAAAATCACTAGTGTCTTCATCTTGCTTTTGTTTACAGGCTGAGATTGCACCCCAGTCTTCCTTTTTCGTAGTTAATAAACGTGGCAGTACCTGTACTAATAAACCTGGTAGTATTTTGGTCTTTTCCCCAAGCCCTACACCTGGACCTCGAGCTGTTTCTTTGTTTTCTAATGCTGTCCAATCTATCTTTTGGTCTCCCACCTCCCAATCCTTTTCCTTGAGTTTTTCGTAAATGCCCGCAGGCATTAATACCTTTAATATTTTCATAATGTCGGGATAGGTATACTCTCCCATGAGCAACATGTCTTTAATTTCACGGTGGAAACCCGCTGGGTCTTTGTCATGACTGGGTACCACTTTCTTCATTTCTAATAGTTCCATTTTAGATATGGGTGTGTATACAAACACACGTTTAAACTGATTGTCCTCACCTTTTATCGGGTGCACTTCGCGTAAGGGATTCTGTCTATCCATATAATACGTCGTTCTTTCCTTGATGGGCAGTGAGACATGTTCGGGACATACAAAAAGAATGTACTGCTTTCTGGATTCTAGTATTTCTCTAATTAACTCAGTACCTGAACCTCTCCATTTATTCGTGAGTAATTCAGTCAATATATCAGGTAAGGGACCAGGATCGGAGTGTTGGCTTTTATATAATATAAGGAGTTGTTGAATCATGTAGATACCAGCTAAACGCTGTTCATCTGGGGTGAGGTTCAAAAACGTGTGCGCTAGTGTATCATCACTATATTTTCCGGGACTGTCAACCCAGTGAACGGCTGACCTGGCTAATTCTTGTTCGTCCATAGAATCGAGTATATGATAACCCCTTCGTTCTCGGAGTAATTTGTCAGCGGCTTGGAACGAATGTTCGGGGGACCTTATATTTATTATAGGGGTTTGGAAATTTCTGTTATTATCTGGACGTATCGGACGTATCGGATCAGTAAAGCATCTAGTATTATTACAAGATCTTCCTCTACCTACATAGGCCATGGTTTCTAACTGTCCTGTGGGCAGTTCTAATTCTTCCTCCTCCTCGTTTTGTTCAGGCTGGTCTACCGCTAATCTTTCTTCGTGTATTCGTTCTACTTCTTTGCGGATCTTTCGGCACATAGCTACTATACTTAGTAGTTTATCATGTCTCCCCTCTGATATATTCCGACTCCATGTGGTAAGAATTCGCATTTCTTCCGGATTTACCCCTGGTCGGTCTTGATTTCTGATCACACAATTTATGAGGAAACGTAACAGTTCCCCCTGTATCTCCACTTTCTGGTACTCCATGGCTCTATTAATACTTTCAGAATCTCGCCCTGACTGGACAAAGTGATATATATTTTCTAAATGTGTAGTCATTCCTGGTAGCCTCCCTAAATATATCGCAGCTCGTCGGATTCGTAATGATGCCAGCAGCATTTCGTCCTCTTTGCCGGGCACAGGGTCATATCTACAATCTACTAGAAGTTCCTTAAGCATGTCGGGAGTTACTAGTTTGGGCGTACATTGGTGGGCTGATTCTTGGAAGGAAAGTTTATTTACTCTGGGTGGCGTGGAAAAAATGTTTGTTGTACCTCCTGTAGCACCGCCTGGGGTGCTGGATGTGAAAGGATTCGTTGAACGTGATATAGCAACCATAGGTGTGGGTACAGCTGTAGAAACAGATGTGCTTGCCGGAACTTGTGTCGGAGTTTGTTGTTGCGGAGGTACAGATGGAGGGTCTTGGCGTTGAACCCCCTCGGCAGGCGGTCTATGTGGTGCAGTATTAGCATACTCGGGAGCTGCGTCGTCTAAATAAGAGGAAAGGAAAACATCTTCTGCGGTTCTGGGATGCCCTTTGGGATGTGCTTTTATCGGAAACAATGGAGGTGGCAAGTCTTTTGGTATCTCCGGAGTAGCCTTAGGTAACCCTTCGGCTAGAAGAGGATACATACCATTCATAAGGGCATTTCTTTGTCTGTCTACTTGTTCTGATTTTACTCGGGTACCTTCTTCAATTAATAGATTTTCTCGGACTTTATTTGAATTCTCCTTACTTTTCTCTTCCTGTCTGAGTGCTTTTTCTGTACGTCTATATGATTCTTTACGCCATAATTCAATGGCATCTTTCTGTGATTGTCTAGCTTTCTTTTTCCATAATTCTTCCTCTACTTTCATGATGCAATCTGCATCCCAGGTCCCAGCTGCGGGCCACCTCTGACTTTCTGGTAATTCCTTGGTGTAGTCTACCCATAAATCAAGAAATAATATGGCGTCTAGGCCATGTTTATGATACATGAAGTACCCTGGAGTGTCCCTAGGAGGAATGGGAACAGCTTCTTCGAGTTCCCCTTTTCTAGTTTTGATCTGTCTTAATTTCGAAAAGAGCGGCATATTGAGAACTGATCTAATACCTAATTTTGAACACGTTTAATACAACAAAACACAATAATGAACAGTCATTCACACCACAATATGCAGAACGTATTTAAAACATTTAACATTTAACATTTAATGAACAACAATGATGGCCATTTAGGGAACTAGTCACTAAGCATAATACTCGGCACTAACTAGGTAATTCTGAATTATATACTAGACATACTTGATATACTGCTAAACAGTACAGATACACTGCTGAAACAGTGCAGACCGGATTTGTGTACCCAAACCCGTCTTGACCGGCACAACCTATGTGCACGTCAGAACGCCTCCCCGGCAATGGTACTCACCGGGTAGCTCGGAACGGAAGGCCTCGGAACTGAACTGAACTGGACTTGGACCGGACTGGACTCGACTCGAAACTTCGGAACTTCGGAACCTGGTGGGCCTCTGTATACCTCGGATCTTGCTCTCTCAGCTAGGCTCTGGTCGGGATACTTCGCACTTCTCACCGCCTCGTCTGGGTGTTGATCGCAGCCTCAGTTACCCCCGCTCGGCAGGAGGGAGATACAGGAAATCCTGTGGGTACGCGTTGTTGTCTGTCCAGCTGTGGTAGGAGACCGGGCCTGCAACGCACCTCCGGCGCGTGAGATCAGAAAGTGTCCCTCTTCGGGCGCCATATATGTGGTAAATAATTTAATTACCGGTACTTAATTTGATGCGGAAAATTAATAAGAATAGCTCAGTAAAATAAGAGGCAGAATCCGTGGTATTAGAGGTTCGGAACGGGCTTTATTCCAATAACAATTCGAATTGTGGACTCCATATTCCATCACCACGAAGGTTCAGGAAGTGAAGGACCCTACTTTATTGACAGGTAATCATTTTTATAGAATAGGCATTACAGTGAAACAGATGCAGGAGGTGTAACAGTTGATAACAGAGATAAAGACATACATGCGTAACTAAAATGGGTGTAACTAGGCGTAACTAAAGAACGTCATTAGGTATGATGTCACAAATGGGTGGTTCCATGAAAGAATTTCGCAATGTCAGCAGAAATACTTGGCAGAGATGCGCGCGCAGCAGCATGACGTGTGATTGACGTGCAACTAGGGGGTGAAGGGGACTTGACATTTAGCTCTACATGTGGAGACAGAAGTCTGGGGGGTCAAGTCAACCTAATCCCAAATCATATCTAACATCCTATGTTTAAAGAACTGTGTTATCCAAAAAGAAAGGTCTCTCGAACAAAATCTATTCTATACTGACTGTGAGTGCGTGTACAAGCGTCTAAGTGTCTACACTAGATGCGAGGGGGTAGGAATATTCCATGGTAACAGGGCTATGAATTACTTGCATGAGGACAGCGAGGCCTGGCCCCTTTGCACGGTAGCTGGAGGAATGTTTACCTAAACTGCTAGACAGGAATGCATCGGATGAGGAGCGGAGCAGAGCAGATAATCTTGAAGGTGAAATACAGTTTTTGGCAGGCAGACAGGCCGAGTCAGGCACCGTTAGCCGCGCAGGGAGTAAGACAAAGTTCATAGTCACAGATGCAGGCTCAGACTGGAGCTTTCAGAGGCAGAAGGCAGGAAAAGGCTTGATGGCAGAATCAGGGCCTACTCGCCTGAATCTGCAAAATGTGGAAAGTGAACCATATAAAGCCGGTGGCCTTTCATACTTAGGAATAGAATATCCGGCCCATTCATGGCGGATCTGAAAGAGGACATGTTGACGGTGGACGCACATGTGTTTGCGTCTTCATAACTGGAACTGGAGGGAACATACATGTACTTGTGACTTATACATGAAACCGTTGGGGTCCAAGATAGGGGACATAACTGATCATAAAAATCTATATTTCCACACACTCACCCAGTGTCTCTCCTTATAGTACTGTAATCATTCAGTCAGTAAGCATGTAGTCTTTCAGACTTCCAGTGAGGCAGGCTTTAGGGCATGAACTGCTTCAAAGTAGTATGTACTATGCATATAGTGTTTTAACCATCGTCACACTTGTGCTTCAGGGCTATAATTTCTTAGTCAGTATTTATATAAAATGTGTTTGTACAGTAATAGAAAAGGATACATTTTAAAGTTATTAATATACATTTATTTGTGATTATTTTTTACAGATACTGTTTTTCACCATTAAAATAGAGAAATCATGCCAGAAAAAAAAAGAAAAAGAAAAGAACATAGAAAGGAGAGTTACTTGAAGAAAAATCAACCACAAGTATTGAATGAACAACATAGAGGTGCCGATCACGATCCGGTAAAAAATTCCCCCGTGCGACTCGTATCGGGTCTTTTTACCGTACGAATCGTACAAGTGCCGTACGAACTGGCAATCACGATTCGCATGGTAAAAAGTCCATACGACCCGCACCGGGAATCATTCCCCACACGTCCTCGGGTCGGAAAATGTGTCCGACACGTCCTCGGACGATTTACCTTACAAACGTAAAAATCCAAGTCCGACCGAGGAATCACGATCCATCCCGTGCGTCCGAGCCTACAACCGTATGGAAAAAACACCGTCCGCACCGAACACCAATAGCAACCATGGAGACATGTGCCCGCATACGCGCCCAACACTCCCCCCAGCCCCCGTACGTCCGACACGTACCCCCCGTATATGTATACCCCCACCCGTCTATGTACACCCCAGTACGTTCCAGTCGTACCCCCACCCCAGTACGTGTCGTACCACCGTCAATGTAAACCCCCCCACCCCTGTACGTGTCGTACCACCGTCTATGTACACCCCAGTACGTTCCAGTCGCACCCCCACCCCAGTACGTGTCGTACCCCCCGTGTACCTACACCCCAGTACGTTCGAGCCACACCCCCACCCCAGTACGTGTCACAGCCCCGTCTACCTACACCCCAGTACGTTCCAGTCGTACCCCCACCCCAGTACGTGTCGTACCACCGTCAATGTACACCCCCCCACCCCTGTACGTGTCGTACCACCGTCAATGTACACCCCCCCACCCCTGTACGTGTCGTACCACCGTCTATGTACACCCCAGTACGTTCCAGTCGTACCCCCACCCCAGTACGTGTCGTACCACCGTCAATGTACACCCCCCCACCCCTGTACGTGTCATACCACCGTCAATGTACACCCCCCACCCCTGTACGTGTCGTACCACCGTCTATGTACACCCCCCCACCCCTGTACGTGTCGTACCACCGTCCATGTACACCCCAGTACGTTCCAGTCGTACCCCCACCCCAGTACGTGTCGTACCACCGTCAATGTACACCCCCCCACCCCTGTACGTGTCGTACCACTGTCAATGTACACCCCCCCACCCCTGTACGTGTCGTACCACCATCTATGTACACCCCAGTACGTTCCAGTCGTACCCCCACCCCAGTACGTGTCGTACCACCGTCAATGTACACCCCCCCACCCCTGTACGTGTCGTACCACCGTCAATGTACACCCCCCCACCCCTGTACGTGTCGTACCACCGTCTATGTACACCCCAGTACGTTCCAGTCGTACCCCCACCCCAGTACGTGTCGTACCACCGTCAATGTACACCCCCCCACCCCTGTACGTGTCGTACCACCGTCAATGTACACCCCCCCACCCCTGTACGTGTCGTACCACCGTCTATGTACACCCCAGTACGTTCCAGTCGTACCCCCACCCCAGTACGTGTCGTACCACCGTCAATGTACACCCCCCCACCCCTGTACGTGTCGTACCACCGTCAATGTACACCCCCCACCCCTGTACGTGTCGTACCACCGTCTATGTACACCCCCCCACCCCTGTACGTGTCGTACCACCGTCTATGTACACCCCAGTACGTTCCAGTCGTACCCCCACCCCAGTACGTTCCTGGCGCACCCCCAACACAACCTCCTAAGTACGGAGCGCACCCCATGCCCCAACATCACAACCGCATGTACGAGTCGTACAAAGCCACACACAAGGACCAAATCGTACAACCAAATGGCCCATGTACACACCGTACACACGCTCAAAACGCACGTACACAACAAGGACAAAACAAAACAACTCAACAATACACCATTCGAAAGGCACACAGCCACTAAACATGGCCAACAACCACTAAAATAACACAATCACTGACCTGCAACTGTCAAAAACAAACAGAGGCCCAATACACCACCACTCCTTATAACACACCCACCCAAAATTCAAACACTGCCACACCCACCCATGGACCAATAAAAAGGGCCCACACACACAAACCATGAGCCTTTGCAACAGACCCACTGCTGCCAGACACCACAGAACCAGACTACAAGCGACACCACATCTTACACTTGCACACCTTCACACGACCACCCTCACAAACACCCTCTCATCACATTCACACACACACACAACCATCCACACCCCCCCCCAACATCCACACACCCCCCACACCCACACCATCCCCACCCACACCCCTCACCATGCCCACTACCAAGAATCCAAAGTTCAGTCACCGAGAGTTGGAGGTCCTTGTTGATCAAATCCTCAGAGTCGAGCCACAGATCTTTGGAACATTGGTCAGAAGCACCAGCCAGGCAGCCAAAACAGCCATGTGGCAGACCATCGTCGATGCTGTGAATGCTGTTGCGGACACCAGGAGGACCAAGCAGGATTGCCAGAACAGGTGGTACGATCTGCGGAGGAGGGTCAGAGCCAAGAGACAGGAGGAACACGACCAGGCCAACGCCACCGGAGGAGGGCCCTCCCGCAGACCCGTACAGTACCATCCCTGGGAGGAGAGGGTGATGGCCATACTGCCGGTGGAGGCAGTTGAAGGAGTAGAAGGACTCCGAGACCCGGGTGAGTACACAAACAACGCACCTCACATGGGGGGAACTGCAACCACAACCAAAATTAATAACAGGCACGCAAACACCACAAGCCATCGCATTACTCAACCACACTCCATGAGCAGGCACATGCCACTGCTGCCACCATGCCCCATGCACCCAGCTGGACAATGTCAAGTCACAGGCCACAGAAGACAACAACACATGACACGGTAACCCGGATGGCGGGAGTGTGGGCACCAAGAATCACATAGTGCGACTCCAAAGCAGACAACAATGCCCTCTGCCCATATGGCCTAGGTCACAGCCAGACAAACACTGTGTCCCAACACAGGAATGACTTGCCAGCAAATGGCGGATGCCTTGCATCAACACATGGGGGTGAAGGCACTGTTTTGCACATGCCAGCAGCTAATGAACAGGCAACAGTGTGAAAGAGTGGCAGCACACACCACCACAGCAGCAGCGCACAGACACACAGCAGACAAAATGGGTGCCTGGAGATCAGAAACAAACTCACATCAACAGGCCAAGGGCCACTCAAAGATCTGCTAACAGTGTGTGCCCAGGAAGCTGGGCCAAGGTGACAGAGGGTGACACACGGAGGGAGGGAGAGGGGGACACAGAGGGAGGGAGAGGGGGACTGAGAGGGAGGGAGACACAGGAAGATGGACAGAGGGAGGAGGCTGACACACAGAGGGAGGGAGAGGGGGACAGAGAGGGAGGGAGAGGGGGACAGAGAGGGAGGGGGACACAGGAAGATGGACAGAGGGAGGAGGCTGACACACAGAGGGAGGGAGAGGGGGACAGAGAGGGAGGGAGAGGGGGACAGAGAGGGAGGGAGAGGGGGACAGAGAGGGAGGGAGACACAGGAAGATGGACAGAGGGAGGAGGCTGACACACAGAGGGAGGGAGAGGGGGACACAGAGGGAGGGAGACACAGGAAGATGGACAGAGGGAGGAGGCTGACACACAGAGGGAGGGAGAGGGGGACACAGAGGGAGGGAGACACAGGAAGATGGACAGAGGGAGGAGGCTGACACACAGAGGGAGGGAGAGGGGGACACAGAGGGAGGGAGAGGGGGACACAGAGGGAGGGAGAGGGGGACACAGAGGGAGGGAGAGGGGGACAGAGAGGGAGGGAGAGGGGGACAGAGAAGGAGGGAGACACAGGGAGAGCAAATCAGTCCTTTGGTGTGTGGGAATGTCTGCTCGTCAGCAGGTGGACTGCGTGCATGTAGACAAGGGTGCCCAGTGCCAGAACCCCCCCTCTTCATCATGGCAAAACGCAGGGCCATGTTACAACCTGTACACGAGCACAAGGACAGCCACCTGCATCATATGAGTGTGTGGATCCACTCCATGTGCACATGTACAGTGCTACAAGGAAGGCGCAAACGCATAGCTCGGCACACATGCACACTCCACTGCTGACTGCAGTCACACTTGACGCAGCAAGTAAGACTGTGCCACACATAGTTAAAGGGGCCAAATTGGTGCCCAAGGGACACACACATGCACAAGTGCACTGTGAGTGGAATGCAAGACAGATCCTAATTCCAAGAGGAAATGTGCCAACTTTGTAACGGATGAAACATGGATGTTGCATGGATCAAAAGTAACATTGTCTCTCTCACACACAGGTCAACGTCGTGCTGCACCCCCCAACACTGGGGGGGAACACTCACAGGACCCGGATCTGCAGGAGACCGATCCCACCGGCAGCGACCACTCTCACCACTCTGCGGACGACCCCGACCGACCTGGCCCCTCTGGTGTCCAACCACCTGCAGCACCTGCGTCAGGTACAACCGTGCCAACCACCACCCCCACTCCTGCCACATCCCAGGAGACACCCAGGATCCCTGCCCCAACACCACAATGCAGCCAGGCTCGCCAGGAGGGACACGGTGTCCCGGGCACCCAGGAGGAGGCAGGCGACAACGCCAATGCCACCCCTCAGGGGTCCCGGAGACCCCATGTGCCCACAAGTGCAGGCCAGACGCAAGTGGGCAGGGGTGGTGGGAGTGGAGAGCGGCGGAGGCGCGAGCCTGACCAGTTGGCTGGGGATCCGGTATTTTCCCATGTCCGTAACATCCTGGACTCATACCGGCAGGACACCACGGGCATGGCCCAGGTTGTGTCCGTCCTCGAGGGGATCAAGGTCCAGCAGGCCCAGCAACATGCGGAGCTAATAGCCTGTCTACAGCTACACCAACGGAGGATGGAGGACAGACAGGCTGAGCAAGTGACGGCGTCCCAGGGGATTCACGCTGAACTCCGTCGGATGGCCGACACCATGGCCGACCCTCCCTGTGCCAGAAGGCGGAGAACATCACCACCCACAGGGAGGGATCATGAGGAGGAGGAGGAAACATCCGACGGAGCATCCCAGACGTCGTCACGGCCTGCTGCTGAGGTTCCCCGCAGGAAGCCGGGTCGTCCACGGAAAGGACCGTGAGGGTGGCTGCTACATCACCATCTCCCAGGACACCTGGCCTGGCACCTGGCCCACTGGAGCAACAGCATCACAGCATCAAGAGACATTCTCTGCCACATGGCCCTGCTGGTCACTGGCTGACCAATGTTGACAAAGACTGTGGCATGGACTCTGAGGATTTCCAATGGCAAGGACACCAACTCCCCTACTGAACTTTGGATTCCCTAATCCCGGAAAGGCCCTCACTTGGCCCCCCCCCCCCAATAATAAATCACACTATTAAGAGTAGATGCCTGCTGGTAGCATTATTACCTAACATGTGTCTTGTACAGTCTAAACATGCCTGAGTCATCTGTTCACTTCAACCATCCACACCCTGGGGCCTGAGTCTGGCACAGGACACATGGGTCACAGTTTTCTAGGCAAGACAGACATGGAGCACCATACACACCCGTGATGGTCAGAACCAGCTGAGGGGGTGGCCGAACAACCGTGCTGACAGACACATTGAGTACAGCAACAGTCATGCGCCGAGGTCAGGGATCCTGGCCCGTGTCCTGGGGGGCACCCAGGTACGTGTAGACAGGTGGCAGAACCATGTCCTGCAAGCTTGAGTCCGGTGGATGCAGAGAATGGGGTCATGGACAACGTTGGATGCATGGGGATGGCACATGTCACAATACCCACACAGTCATGGACATCATGCCCATTACACAGTCTCAGCACACACACACAGCTTGCATCTTGCCACTCGACACATTGACACATAGCCACAATCAGGGAATACCATGCCAGACATGCAGGATGCACCGTGCCAACACACCAGCATTGACTGAGAAGAGGCACCTTGGAGGCATAGGGACACCTTTAATAGTCATGTGTTTGGGATTGCAGAGGCAACTTGAAGTACACATGAACACATCATGTGGAGTAACATGTGGCTCCAACACTGGCACCCCCCTTCTGCAGCACAAATGCGTGATAGCCATGGAACTGGCACACAAGTGTCGGATAATAGCTAAATACCCACAGCTGCTCACGGAGAGCCTGCCATACACCATACATCCGCTGATGTGGAAGTCCCACGCCATGTCAAGACAATGTTAACCGTATGTGTCCGAGGGCAGTGTCACACACATTGATGCCTTCATCACAATCCACCATCCCATCACTGATGACTGACAACCAGGCAGCCCATCTATTCAGGTGTACCCAGCTGCATGTCGTGTCCCATGGGGATGCCACATGTCTGCAGAGGACCCAAACCCCGACCGGGGCAGTGTGCACACATCGTGAACAACTGCCACACCCAATACACCCCAGATGCATCCCTTACCCCATGGAGACTTCCAAACGTGTCCGTGCCTGTAACGCTGAGTCAGCCCACGATGCCATGTCCATGAGGAATAGCAGTGCCACAACAATGCAACCAGCAAACGGCATGCGCAGGTACCTGGGGAAGAGAGACACACAAGAAGTCAGCCACAAGAAGCACAGCCACTTGCATGTGCATGTACTCGACACATGTATGTATGACAACATGCTAGGTCACAATTATGTCTGGGGAAATACTACCATCACTGCCACCATCACTCCAGTGACACACCCACACACACCTCTGACCCACGTGCCATACATGCAGGTGGAGACACACATCACAACGCATGCCACACGGGGACCAATGCGTGCACACTCAGACCCTGGTACTCACCACTAAGCAAAGAAGTCGCGTATGAGCCGAGTCCGGATGTCCTCTTGCGGCTCCACATCCTCCACATCACTAGCCCCATTGCCAAGCCCTTCGTCCTCCACGGGTGGATGGTCCTCGTCATCTTGATCCAGGATGAGGGGCACAGCTCTTTCAACTGCCATGTTGTGCAGCATGCAGCAGACCATGAAGATCTTGCAGACCTTCGCCGGGGCATATGGGAGTGCGCCGCCGGTCTTGTGGAGGCACCGGAATCGGCTCTTCAGCATGCCAAACGTCCTCTCTATCACTCGCCTTGTCCGGCCATGGGCGGTGTTGTAGCGGAGCTGGGCCGGCGTGATGGGGTTGCGGAGAGGTGTCAGCAGCCAAGGCATGTTGGGATAGCCAGCGTCCCCTAAATGGAAAGCACATGGATATCGTTAGAACAGGCGAAGCGGTAGTGCTGCTCGGCCAAACAGAATACAGGACAGACAGACTGTACCCACCAACAACACATGCACGTTCGTTGCGCAGCTGCATCATCATATCAGGCATCCCGCTACGCCTCATGATGTAGGCATCGTGTGCTGATCCTGGAAAACGAGCACAGACATGTGAAATCACCATGTTGGACAGACACACCACAAGGGCATTGATGGAGTGGTAGTGCTTCCGATTGCGGTACGCCACCTCCCGTGCGTGTGGTGGTACCAAACCTACATGTGTCCCATCTATGGACCCAATGACATGGGGCATCCCTCCCAGGGCATAGAAACCACGTTTGACCTCAGTCATCTGTTCAGGGGTTGGGAACTTGATGAAGTCATCCAGGTGAATCAACATGGCCTCCAAGAAATCATGCAGCACACCGCTGAACATGCTCTGGGACATGCCACCAACATGAGCTATGGTATATTGGAAGGTACCCGTGGCAAGGAAATGTAGGGCAGCCATTACCTTCAGCTGGGGTGTCAGTGCCGTAGGATACCTGTGCTGCGGTTGCAGGTGTGGTGCCAGTCTCGCCGTCAGCTCCAGAATCAACGGTTGGGTGAAGCGGTAGAGCCGGATCCTGTCATTCTCCTGCATGGTGGCCAAGTCTGGAATTCTTCGGGCAACAGGAGGCGCTCTGCAGTAATTTGGAAGTGACAAGGAAGAGTGAGTGCACTACGAGAACAACTCATGTCTACTGAGCACATGTAAATCTGCCAATACACACATGCCACATAGGGAGTCAGGCATGTGCTACATGCCCAGGACACGTATGGATGCAAGGTGACACTCCTTCCAAGACCCAGCTACACACGGTGATTGAGAACCTCCCCATGCCACGCCATGGGAATAGCTGTGTCCCAGTGCAAGTGAACAGCCCGACGCAAGACAGAAGTGACATACACCCACACATCAGCAGAAGTAGGATGCCGATTGTAGAGACTGGTAGCGGAACACCGGAGCCACAGGTCACATGACATTACACTAGGCCTGCCCACACACCTTGCCATGAAGGTGCACATGTCATGACTCACCACACATTCCTTGTGAGGATGCTGACATGGCCTTGTCACGCTACTCCGTGTCCCATGCATACATGTGCACCTCACATCAGATACCACATGTGGCATGGTGTGCGGAACAGTGTGCAATGACAATCTACACACAGACACATGTTGGTTGCTGCAACGGCTGCAGCTTTTGAGGGTGCTACAACATCAACCTGATGTAAATCCCGGACACATAAATGACATAGTCACATTGTGCACTGTGGGTAGTGACAAGTCAGGTGTCATGACCCCTGTACCGGGCATCATGGGACACTTCCGTGTGTTGGTGTCCGTGCCATGCCAGTGACGCTCACCCCAAGTGCGCAGTACGACATGCACACATGTCAAAGGAGTCAAGGGCATGCCTGGCACACATTGCACCCTCACACAGTACACCTGTACACATCTCATCATACATCTGGTGCCTCCTCCACTCAGGAGGCATGTTCCACATCACAGCCTGTCACACCTGTGCCCCACACATGTAGTAATGCACAGACGATGCCTTGATGTCCATTCCTGGACAAGTATGTCCATCCATGGACAAGTATGTCCGCCCTATTCCTACCTGTGTGTCGACTATCACCACAGTGATGTGTACAAACCGGCGTACTGCTGCTAAGAGGGCCTGTGTATGTTCCCCAATCACTGTGGGAGTGCTGCCGTATGTGTACCCATCGTGATGGCGAGCGTACAGGCATTTGTACGGTCCGTACCACAACGAGTACGCATACGCGTGCAGACCCATAGTGATAGTGAGCGTACATGCGAGTGTACGGCCCTCTCACTATGGGTCTGCACGCGTATGCGTACTCGTTGTGGTACGGACCGTACAAATGCCTGTACGCTCACTATCACTATGGTTCTGCACGCGTATGCGTACTCGTTGTGGTACGGACCGTACAAATGCCTGTACGCTCACTATCACTATGGTTCTGCACGCGTATGCGTACACGTAGTGGTACGGACCGTACACTCGCATCTACGCTCACTATCACTATGGTTCTGCACGCGTATGCGTACACGTAGTGGTACGGACCGTACACTCGCATGTACGCTCACTATCACTACGGGTACACAGACCCATAGTGATAGTGAGCGTACAGGCATTTGTACGGTCCGTACCACAACGAGTACGCATACGCGTGCAGAACCATAGTGATAGTGAGCGTACAGGCATTTGTACGGTCCGTACCACTACGTGTACGCATACGCGTGCAGACCCATAGTGATAGTGAGCGTACATGCGTGTGTACGGTCCGTACCACTACGTGTACGCATACGCGTGCAGACCCATAGTGATTTTGAACGTAGGCATGCATGTACGGGCCGTTGCCATGCATTTGGGGTGCCCTAGGGCCCGGAAACGCACCGTACCTGTGTGTGATTCTCCTAATTACATAGGGGACAAGTATTAAGGCCTACATGCATGCTGGTTGTCATGGCGACCAGGTTCAAATTTCGATTTTGTTCTGGAAGGTGCACAGCAGAAGTCAGTTGGAATTCTTCTACTTTGTTGCAATGTGTTTGTGGGGCTGACATCATGCAGGAGAATGAAACCGATAGAGAACCCACAGACTGCTAGGTTTGAAGGGATTGGTGGAAACATAGGATGCAAATGTGAGTGACCAATCACTCTGTACTCCTGTGCATGAGACTGGGCAGAAGGCCACATATAAGGCAGCCAGGTCCCATGAGGGATTACTTGCCTGCACATCTTTGCATTTGTCGACCAAGCTGCTGCTACTGATTCCCTGGAACCATGTCAAGGGCTGTGGAGAGGACACAGCCATTCACCCTGGAGGAGAACATGGCTCTGCTGGATGTGATCCTCCCACAGTACCCCATGCTGTATGGGCGACCAGGGTATCAGGTGAGTGCATAGGCCACTGCCACAGACTGTCCCTATGTTGTGACTGTGTCTTCAGGCATTGTGACCCGGTGTGACACACATGCCATGTACTGTCGGGGGGGTACCAGGGGGGGGGTGCCTGATGTCTCCCAGCAGTGCCCTGAGACAGGAGGGGTGTGTGCAGAGTCCTCCCAGCAGTGCCCTGAGACAGGAGGTGTGTGTGCAGAGTCCTCCCAGCAGTGCCCTGAGACAGGAGGTGTGGGTGTGATGCACAGTGTGACCCTTGATCATTGATTGTGACATTGCCATCATTCCACCTGAGTACCCACTATGGCACGTACTGCCTTTTCCCTCACCAGAGGATGATGTCCCTATGACAGAGGTGCAATGCGTTGGCTGCATTACATGCCATGTAGTAACCAGCTATTATGTTCACATATGTCTCTCTGTGACATGTGGCTGGTGTATTGATGTGGTGTCACTTGTACTTCCTCACAGGTAGGCGCCACTGCCAAGGAGCAGATCTGGCTGACCGCCGTCAGTGCCGTGAGGCGTGTGGATGGTCGGAGGCGGAGCCTGTCCCAGGTGAGGAAACGCTGGCAGGATATCCGGTGCTGGACGCGGAGGATTGCACGGCTCCTGCTGGGGGACTCACCTGAGAGCCACAAGAACCGCGGCCGCCGCCGTCTGACCCACCTCCACAGGCGTGTGCTGCCGGTGGTCTTTCCAGACCTGGAGAGGCGCTTACAGGCGATGCAGCAGGCGGAAGGGGGTAGGTACATGTGCGTTTGTTGTGTGTCACCGGCATTTGTAAGGGCACAGTGGCATTAATTCACTGGCAGGGTTTAAAGGTGCTGTGCCCATCCAGTTTGCCCAAGTGTAGCGCTGCGCCCCTGCCACCCTTCCCCTCCTTGCAATGTGTTCCCTGGTCTGTGTGTAGTCACTCCTTCACAAGGTAATGTAGGCTGGCGCTTTGTCCACGAGAACAATGACTGTAGCATCATGGGTGGTGGTGGTGGGTAACAGGTTGTGGGACCTTGCCTGTGAACTGTCAAGTTCACTGCATGTGGGTTCCATGTCAGTTGGCACTGATGCTGGCTCCAGACATGGGAGTTGGTCTCTCATGTGTCATGCCTTACAGCGCGCATGTCCTATGTAGTGGCCTGTGACATGATGTGCATGAGTGTGCGCTACGCATAGTGCAGGGATGGTGACGTGTGTAGCAGTCATTCCCATTCAGTAGCATGTAGTTGCGTGCCCAATACTGTCCCCTGGGGCACCTTATCCTCAGTGTTGTTTGTGTCATCATCAACGTGGACACTCTCACTGTCTACAGCGTAGGTTGTGCTCTGTGCCATTGTCCCCTGTCACCATGTATATAGACGTGCTATTATGTACAGGTGTCCACTGTGCAGCCTGACCTGATTGTCCCTCTTCATACTCACAGTTGCCAGTGCCTGTGTGTCTTGTTATACTCATCTGAGGATGGGCACTGGTACCTCATTATTTGTACAGGCGCACCTTTGCTGTTTTGCGTCCAATCTTGCCTTTTGCCTGCCACTGTGTTTATCACCCAGACTATGAGATGTTGGTGCCACCTGTGTCTCAGCAATTAGCATCGTGTGGGGGTTGCTTGGGGCGGGCAATGCCTATGTGTCAAATCCTGATTCCTAATTGCTGGGTCTGGACAGTGTGTGATGTTACTGGACACACACGCAAGGTGCAGTGACCGAGTTATGTTGGGCATGTTTGCAGCATTACCTATGCAGCATGTGTCTCAAGTTCATGGATATTGTCCCTGGTCATAGGTATTTTCACAAACGCTGTGTGGTGCAGAGGCAGTGCAGGATTGTCCCCAGGGCCTGGGTGCTATGTCAGACTCCGTTTCCTGTCATCAGCTATTGTCTCATGCTCTCCATGGTATTTCAGTGGCATGGTGGCTCAACCAACTGTGTTTCATGCCCTACATCGGTACCTTGTTTTGCAGATGTTAGGGATCTGCCTCTTCAGGCTATGCAATGTTGACTATGTAGATTGGACTCATGTGACAGATGTGTACAGGTGTCTGATTAATTTCTGTCTCTCCACCCTGCCCACAGCATCGTCGGGGGACACAGAGGGAGACATGGACACGGACCAGGCGGAGGGACCGAGCACCAGTGGCAGCCGTGACATCGGGGCTGGCACATCGAGTGGGACAGAGGCGGAGGATAGTGTGGCCGAGGACCTGTCGACTGGCACATCAGACTACGAAGCTGACAGGTCCGAGGAGGATGTCTCAGAGTTGGCGGAGGCTGCACCAGCAGCTGACAGTGGAACAACACCTGCCACCGCCCCCTCAGTTCCCACCAACCGCCTCCCACTTGCTCGTGTCCCTTCCCAGCGTGCCCGGTCACCGCATGTCTCCTTCCTGCCAGGCACCGCACCCCCTGCCCCTGTCTCCACTGCTGCCGCCAATGCTGAGTCTATGGACATCCAGCGGCAAATGCAGGTTGGTCAGGCTGCGATCCTGAATGTCCTCCATTCCTACGGGAAAACCCTCACCAACATCGAGGCATTCTTGGAGGGCATTCATTCTTTGCAGGCTGACCAACGCAACTTGCTGAGGTCCCTAGACTCCACACTGACTGCAGCAGTGGGTCTCCTGCAGCGCGACCTCCCCCCACCTACCCCTGCCCCATCCACACTTCCCACTTCCATGCCTGTCCCACGTACACCCAGACGTCGGCATGCACCCACCACAACAGACACAGGCACCACACCAGCAGGGAAGGTCCACCGCACTCCTCCTGACACGCACACACAGGGTGAGATAGGCACACCCACTGGGTCGGGGGGCAAACGTGTGACACGCAGCCAGAGTGGGAGTCCGCATTCCACACAATCCACTCCCTCCAAATCCCCTCCCCTCAGCTCTCCTGGCCACATCTCCCCCAAGGACTCCTTCATGGCCGCTCTGTCCCTGAGCCCCACAGTTACGCCACCACGCAAGCGGTCAAGGAAGTCCTCGGTCAGGGTGGTTGAGTCTCCCCCCCTGTCTCCACCCTCCCCCGGTGGCGCTGCAACCCATCCCTCTGAACCCCCCCCCTCCTTGGGGCCTGAGGTCACTTCGGGTGCAGGGGACTCCCTGGAGGACCTTGCTAAGGTGTGTAGTGCCATCCTGGCCTCCGCCTTTGGCCATGACACACCCCCTGTGGTTGAGTCCTCCATCCCTGCACCCACAACGCCGCCCCTTTGCCCTGATGTCCCTGCGGTGCCTGTTGCTTCCCCCCCCCCTGATGCCCTCACCAGTATGGAAGACGATGGCATTTGACTGTGCAGGCAAGGTAGGGGACACACATCCCACTGTGTCCCCCATGCAGCTGGGAATAATTGACTGCCCTATGGCCTTTGTTGACTTTGAACTGCCTTTGATCCACGGACATTGTGCTCATGCTGAATAAAGCTTATTTTTTTTTTCATTATCACACTCCTGCTATGGTGGTATTGGTGTTGGTGGGGCTGCTACATTGTTTTGGGTGGTGTTTAAGGCTTTGGGTGTGTGGGATTTGTAGTAGTGTTCTGCTCTTTGGGGCCACCCTAGGATCTGTGTGCCATCACAAGGTGTTGGCTAACTTCCTTAGGTCATGTCAGCAGTTACTGCATGGTTCAATTGTCCCAGGGTGTATTCCTTCCTCTGTGTACCCAGTTTCTTCCCTGCAGGGTGTTCCCAATGTTTAGCGCAGAGCTGTGTGTACATGAGCTGTGTGTGTGACGGAGCCCTTCTACTTTGGCCATGCATGCATGGCCATGTCTCCACCTGCAACAATCGTGGCATCCTTGGTGATCACTGTACTTGTGTGTGGAGTCAGTTGACATGAGTTCATGGGGACATGTTCCCTTGTAGGCAGTATGGATGTGGGTAATTGTGGCATCACACACATGTGTTACACCCCTCCTGGGTGTGGACACTGCTGGGAGGACTCTGCACCCACCCCTCCTGGGTCTGGACACTGCTGGGAGGACTCTGCACACACCCCTCCTGTCTCTGGGCACTGCTGGGAGGACTCTGCACCCACCCCTCCTGGGTCTGGACACTGCTGGGAGGACTCTGCACACACCCCTCCTGGGTCTGGACACTGCTGGGAGGACTCTGCACACACCCCTCCTGTCTCAGGGCACTGCTGGGAGGTCTCTGCACCCACCCCTCCTGTCTCTGGGCACTGCTGGGAGGACTCACCACCCACCCCTCCTGTCTCAGGGCACTGCTGGGAGGTCTCTGCACCCACCCCTCCTGGGTCTGGACACTGCTGGGAGGACTCTGCACACACCCCTCCTGTCTCTGGGCACTGCTGGGAGGACTCACCACCCACCCCTCCTGGGTCTGGACACTGCTGGGAGGACTCTGCACCCACCCCTCCTGTCTCTGGGCACTGCTGGGAGGACTCACCACCCACCCCTCCTGTCTCAGGGCACTGCTGGGAGGTCTCTGCACCCACCCCTCCTGGGTCTGGACACTGCTGGGAGGACTCTGCACACACCCCTCCTGTCTCTGGGCACTGCTGGGAGGACTCTGCACCCACCCCTCCTGGGTCTGGACACTGCTGGGAGGACTCTGCACACACCCCTCCTGGGTCTGGACACTGCTGGGAGGACTCTGCACACACCCCTCCTGTCTCAGGGCACTGCTGGGAGGTCTCTGCACCCACCCCTCCTGTCTCTGGGCACTGCTGGGAGGACTCACCACCCACCCCTCCTGTCTCAGGGCACTGCTGGGAGGTCTCTGCACCCACCCCTCCTGGGTCTGGACACTGCTGGGAGGACTCTGCACACACCCCTCCTGTCTCTGGGCACTGCTGGGAGGACTCACCACCCACCCCTCCTGGGTCTGGACACTGCTGGGAGGACTCTGCACCCACCCCTCCTGTCTCTGGGCACTGCTGGGAGGACTCACCACCCACCCCTCCTGTCTCAGGGCACTGCTGGGAGGTCTCTGCACCCACCCCTCCTGTCTCAGGGCACTGCTGGGAGGACTCCACACCCACCCCTCCTGTGTCTGGGCACTGCTGGGAGGACTCTGCACCCACCCCTCCTATGTCAGGGCACTGCTGGGAGGACTCTGCACCCACCCCTCCTGTGTCAGGGCACTGCTGGGAGGACTCTGCACCCACCCCTCCTGTGTCAGGGCACTGCTGGGAGGACTCCACACCCACCCCTCCTGTCTCAGGGCACTGCTGGGAGGTCTCTGCACCCACCCCTCCTGTCTCAGGGCACTGCTGGGAGGACTCCACACCCACCCCTCCTGTGTCTGGGCACTGCTGGGAGGACTCTGCACCCACCCCTCCTGTGTCAGGGCACTGCTGGGAGTGATGGGCACCCACCCCTCCTGTCTCAGGGCACTGCTGGGAGGACTCCACACCCACCACTCCTGTCTCAGGGCACTGCTGGGTGGACTCTGCACACACACCTCCGATTTCTGGATATGTGCGCTTGGCACATACACGGTGGGGTTACGCACACTGCATTAGAGGTGAGGGTACGAGTCTACTGACACTGGTGTGGTGGGGGTACGCTCCGTACGTCCGCGGGTGTGGGTACGGGTCGTACTTACACTGTTGGGCAGGGGGGTACGCTCCTTGCATTCGTGGGTGGGGGTTCGAGTCGTACTTACACTGTTGGCATGGGGGGTACGCTCCATGCATACGCGGGTGGGGGTACGGGTCGTACTTACACTGTTGGGCAGGGGGGTACGCTCCTTGCATTCGCGGGTGGGGGTACGGGTCGTACTTACACTGTTGGGCTGGGGGTACGCTCCGTACGTCCGCGGGTGGGGGTACGGGTCGTACTTACACTGTTGGGCTGGGGGTACGCTCCGTGCGTCCGCGGGTGGGGGTACGGGTCGTACTTACACTGTTGGGCTGGGGGTACGCTCCGTACGTCCGCGGGTGGGGGTACGGGTCGTACTTGCACTGTTGGGCTGGGGGGTACGCTCCTTGCATACGGGGTGGGGGTAGGGTCCGTACATATCCGTCCCCACGCTATGTGATGTTTGTGCGGCCCGTACCCAGGCCTTTGCCACGTGGGTGCGATCCGTCCCGCCATTGTTGGGGTGACGTGTGTGGGCGTGGTCCGACTCGTACCCACGCTCTTCAGGCGTGGGTACGGGACGTACCTGTCTGGTTGTGTTGCCGGTTCGCGTGGTGACGGACTTCCGTTGTGGCGGTCGCTGGATTATCAGGACACGCCCCCACCCCCTCGTGGTGACCAGGGCATGGGAGTCAGGTATGTCCAGGCCATGTGTAGTGTGTCACTCATGTGGTTGTTTTGTGGCCTGCCCTGGTCGTGCCACCCCCACCCCACCCCACTTTCCCCCCTCCCTTAGTTATTCTGACCTTCTGCGGCGTCTGCGTCGTAACCTGTAGAGGAGGTGTACTGCTATGAGGGCAGGGATGACTCGTAGGTTCGGGTCCATGTCTGTCCGTCGCGTACTGGTACTCCTTGCTCGCGTCGTCCTGTCGCGTACGGGTCCTCCTTGATCGCGTCGTCCTGTCGCGTACGGGTCCTCCTTGGTGGCGTCGTCCTGTGTGTCCGTCACGTACTGGTCCTCCTTGTTCGCGTCGCCGTCTGTCCGTCGCGTACTGGTGGTCCTTGTTCGCGTCGTCCTGATTTCCCGGCAGTTTTTGGCTGCCGCAAAATATTCACCGTGCGGGGTGACGTCGGTGCGAATCGTGATTCCTGGGTCGTGAATGGCTGGCTGCGTGCGTCCCGACGTCAGGTCGGCGCTTTCCCGGATCGCATTGGTAGGTGTTTTTTGTTCGGTCGGTCTTTTTTACGATTCGTACGGTAATGGTGTACCCGTGCGAATCGTAATTCCATGTTTGTATATTTTGACGACCGGGTACGCGTCGGACGGAGAATATGCTCCGTCCGACGGTTCGTACCCGGTTTTTACCGGATTGTGATCGGCACCAATGTGGCTAAAAAGAAAAGATCTTCTGGTAAGATCACAAAGCAATTTATTAAAAATGTTTGTAGGACCAGACAGATTGTACAGAATGCTGAAACCTCTGAGAATGTTTCAACTAGAAAAAATATTCAAAATAATAGGAAAAGCAAAAAAGCAAGTGGACAGTCAAAGGAGACGAAGTATGGTAAAAGAAGGCAAAATCAGTATAAGGAAATACGCAAAATAATATTTTACAAGAGAGTAGTACATAATTTGCTGAAAGATGTGAAGAAATATAAAAAGAGAGCTCTATTTTATAAAAAGAAGAAGCATATTGAAACCATTGTTGAAAAGGCTTTTGAAGTAAAAAGGAAACTATTCATTTTAGTATTAAACAGAATTCGATCACTAGATACACCAATCCATTTAATGAAGGCCAAAAGTAGGAGGAAAAGAGTAATTAATTGAACACATTTTTGTGAGTTTTTTTGGGAGAATGGAAACACAGTTCCAGTTCAGAGCCTTTCTTTAATGAAGAGAGTTATTTACAGAGCAATAATTTATTGCATGCAGTTGACACCAGTGGTCGAGGTTATGAGGTTAGAGATGGTTGTCCAATTGACAAAGAGAAAATGGTTGAAAGAAATGCAGAAGAAGTGATAGCTGATTAAGTTCTAGGGAGACGTCCTAAACACCCTGTGTACACTTGGGATTGCAGTAGTATTTGTAGTGTACGACAAGAATCTATTGATAAATTATGTTGTTTTTTACAAGCAAATAGCAAAAAAAGTGTTAAACAAAAGATTAAGGTGTTGCAAGGACTAGACCTTTGCAGAGTGAGAAAAAAAACTGGTTTGCAAGGTAATTCTCTGGCTTGTCTTTCTAGGAAGGTTTGTCAAAGTGTTTTTCACCATTTCAGGATGTTGGTGGTACATCATACTCAAATGCGGAAGTTAGTGAGAAGATTGTATTATGCAAAAAGTCCAGCACTAAAGTTAAATGAGTTGAACAGTCAGTGCTCTTTTGCGTGGGTCAGTATCAGATGTGAAGAAGGTTTGTGATGATATTGAGTTTTGTTACTTTGGTCCTCAGCAAGAGAGTGCAGAAACTGACACATTAGTAGAACAAAATGTTGAAGACAATGTAGAACCCGTGATTACAAAAAATTTTGAAGATCAAATCACAAAGTTTAAGGTAATTTCAGGTGAAAGACCAAATGTTTCTTGTATTTGTTGTTGGCAAAGTCACTATAAAAATCAGACTAGGAGTGTCAATCTGTATTTAAAAAGTGAAATAGAAAATAATGATCAGTGGAAGGAATTTGCAACTTATTTGTTGGTAGAGGATTGTTTTGATTTGGGATCTGAGCAGGGTATTTGCAAATATTGTTATAACAAATTAGATGAGAATAAAATGCCTGCTAGAGCTGTTCATAATAATCTAGAGTTGTTGCTATTCCTCCAGAGCGGATAGATTTAAATACGTCTGAGTCTATTCTCATTCAATGTGTGCACCCGTTTCAGGCTATTTTTCGTATGGAGCCTAAAACAGGTAAATTACCTCCATCAGAGTTACAAAAAGGATTGAAAGGAAGAGTTGTGTATTTACCGTTAGATTTAAAGAAACACATTGAAACTATTGGTGTAGACCATGCAGAAAATGAACCACTAGTCATTCTAGTTAATGGTGTTCCTACTAAGAATAAGAAAATCTGGCAAGAGTTAATGGATGTTAGAAAAGTGCAAAAGGCATCATTGCATCTGATAAAAAATAATGAGTACTATAGAAATGTGTTTGTAGGAGATGAAGAAATAGATTTAGCAGAAGATACTGAAACATTAAGTGGACAAATTGAAAAAGTTGACCTGTCCAGATGTGAAGAAATCTATGAACATTACAGTGTACATCCACTTCATTCCAAAGAGGTGATGGGGAATACGATTGAGTTGTTCCAAATGAAAAAAGCAAGAGGAAGTCCCATGAGTGTATGAGAAGAGAGCTTGGAAGCTCGTTGTTTCCTGCAGTTGTTTCCAACAGGAAAAGGTGGACGATATGATGAACGTCCTATGCAGATTCCTGCATCTGAATATCGGACAACAAGATTATATGCAGAAGATCCAAGATTTCGACAGTGTATTCCTTATATGTTTCATCCTCTGTTTGAAAGTGACTTGTCTGGACTTTCATATGCAGTAAATCACATTTTAAAAACTGAAATGTATCTGCAAAATGTAACTGCAAAGGATTTTATGGATAATGTGCATCAGAGAGATGATCATTTAGAATCTCATTTGATTAATCTGATGGCATGTCAGCGTGGGACTAATGAATATTGGTACCGTCGTCATGGAGAACTGAAATGTATGCTACGGAACTTGGGAACTCCTACATGGTTTGTTACACTAAGCTGTGCTGAGTATGCTTGGGATGATTTACTTGAATTTCTTCGAGAGGCAAATTCCAATATAAAAAATATTGAATACAAGACACCTGGAGAATTGTGCTCTTTGGATCCTGTTAATGTATGCAGATATTTCAATCATAGATTTGAAGCTATGATGTCTTTCATCTGCAATAAAAAGAATCCTCCTCTTGGAGAAGTTGTGGATTTCTTTTGGAGAAAGGAGTATCTAGCAAGAGGTGCTCCTCATATACATATGTTGTTATGGATCAAAGACGCCCCCAAATTTGGAACAGATTCAGATGATACTGTTTTGTCTTTCATTGAAGATTATGCCACATGTGCTGTACCCAATAGCAGAGAAGATAAAAACTTAAAACAACAAGTCTTACGATTCCAAAGCCATAGGTGTGGAAAATACTGTCGACAAAAGTACAAGCCAAAGGATAAGTTCTATACCAAATGTCGTTTTGGATTTTTACGTCTTGTATTATCCAAAAAAAGAGTGAACAGTTTTATGTCAGCTATGCGACATACCATCACAAGAAAGTCTCCGAAAAATACCTACAACTTAAGAAGAAGCGAAGACTCAAAATACATAAATGACTACAATCCAATTATTTTATCCATGTGGAACGCAAACATGGATATTCAGTATATTGCGGACAATTACATTGCTGGTACTTGATATGTAACGTCCTACATTACTAAATCAGAAAAGACAGAATTGAAAGAAATGTGGGAAGAGATTTCTCATGAGAAGACTCTAAATAAGAAATTATACAGTTTCAGTTTGAAGATGTTATCGCATCGTGAAATTGGAGCATATGAATGCTCAGATCGGTTATCATCTGCAAGTGTATACTCCAAAAGTAGAAGAATCATTTGGGTGAGTCTAGGTCTTGCAGCAATGCGAAATCTGTTCAAGAAATTTAATATTTAGCAGAAAAAGAACCAGAAAGTACAGATATTTTGAAAACGAATATGC
Organism: Triturus cristatus; assembly: GCF_964204655.1. Classification (NCBI taxonomy): domain Eukaryota; kingdom Metazoa; phylum Chordata; class Amphibia; order Caudata; family Salamandridae; genus Triturus; species Triturus cristatus. The sequence goes on along the minus strand of NC_140594.1, from coordinate 955,807,056 downwards.
TGGACACATATTACCCAAACAGAAGTCATCATCTTCAGAACATGTGTCTCTATGAAGTGCTGCAAAACTACACTTTTAAACGGAATACTACAGAGAACATCAATGATGGAAAATATGCAGTGATTGGTTCCGAAGGATGTTTGATGAAACAAAGGAAAGGAAATTTAATTAATCACAGGAAACGGAGTTGCGACACTGCTGATAAAAGGGAATTTTACTATTTAGCCCTTTTGCAAATGCTTAAACCATGGCGTTCAGAACTGGAATTACTTGGAGATTTTCAGAGCTATGAAGATTCATTTAATGCTTGTAAAGATAGCATACAATGCAGTGCTTTTGCAAATTATGTGAAAATGTTGAATGCTGAAATTGATCAAGAAGCTACAAGTGCAGCTGAGATTGCTAGAGACAGTTCTCAAGACAGTCAAAGTTCTGCTGCACTGAGTCAAGATCCACTAGGACAACCAATTGTTGAAAATGAAGCAGCAATTGCCATGAATGAGGTGGAAACATCAATGTATCAAGCTCAAGCAGATGTAATACAGTTAGGAAACTTGGAAGAACAACTAAATGTTGAACAGAAACAAATATATCAACAAGTGAAAGAGCAGATTGACCATGGATTACTTCATGAAAAGAAAGGGTGCTCATGTACATCATTTCAACCTATCCGAATGTATGTGAGTGGTCAAGCTGGAACAGGAAAAAGTTTCTTAATTATAGTAATTAAAAGTTATCTGCAGACAACAACTGAGTTGCATTTGTCTTGTGTTGTCACTGCTCCAACTGGGTTGGCAGCACATAATATTAAAGGAATTACTCTACATCGTTTACTAATGCTACCAGTAGAGCATGACAACAAATTGGAATACCACAAACTATCTGGAGAAGCTTGTTGTGAAGTTTCAAGAGTCCTGAAGAAAATGAAACTTCTCATTATTGATGAGGTAAGCATGGTCTCAAACTTGATGCTTGCCTTTGTGCATTTAAGGATGCAGCAAATTCTTAAAACAGAGTATGACATTTTATTTGGAGGAAAACACGTCATCGTTTTTGGAGATCTACTGCAACTGACTCCGGTAAAAGGACAACCGGTATTTAAAACACTTGCACATGAAGATACCAGTAAGTCTCTTGGTAGTGTTGGTAACGTGAACATTTGGACATATTTTGAAAACAAAGAACTGACAACAAATATACGACAGGCAAATGATGCTGAATATGGAAGTATTCTTCAAGATATAAGAATTGGACTTCTGACAGAACATGGCAAACAAGCTTTGGAGAGTCGATTACTTTCCAATTTGTTTCCAAATGAAAATGTAGTTCCTGAGAAAGTGTACATGAAAATTGCAGAAAATAAATCAGTGATCTGCTTAATACCAACACTGCGCGAGTGTTCTATATTCAACGAAGAACTATTGAAACTGGAAAATGAAGAAATTATAAAAATGGAAGCCATCGATAAAATAGAGCATGAAGGAATCACTATTATTTTGACGGGAGAATTAAAAACAAATTTGGATTCTTTAGAAAAAAAAATATCTAAAACGGCTGTTTTAGAAAAGACTCTATATGCATGTGTAAGCTGTCGGGTAGTTTGAAGGCGTAATTTAGATGTAGAAAAAGGTTTAGTTAATGGAGCAATGGGTAAAGTGGTGGATTTTGTTAATTATCAGAAAAAAGAAGGAATTGAATTTTTAAAAATTAAATTTGATCAGATTGAAGAAGTTAAAGAAATTGGTTGTTGTACAGTTCGTTTTTTGCTTGTTAAAGATTTATATGTCCGTAGGAAACAATTTCCATTTTCTCTGGCATATGCAGTGACTATTCATAAATCTCAAGGATTAAGTGTAGATAGTGCATTGGTGAACATTGGATCTACCGTGTTTAAAGAGGGTATGGCATATGTTGCTTTGTCGCGAGTCAGAACATTATCCGGTTTGTTTTTGATTGATTTTGATGAGACAAAGGTTACTGCAGATGCAAACTGTGTAAAAGAGTATAATAGGTTAACAAGGGTGTATGTTCCCAATTTAGGTCAATATCCTGTATTTGAAAAGCGTGTGGTTGGTCGAAAAAGAAGGCTTGAGAAAATCTGTACTGAAGGTGTAGAGAAGGGAAAAGAACAAGATAATGTGATTGCAAGTAAAAAGAAAAAGGACACTATTCAAAAGATTGTTGGTTATCAGTTTGAAAATAGTTCAGGTGTAAACTGCCATGCCAATGTAGTGGTCAATGTTGTTTTTTATCTTGAAGGTTTGCAAGAACAAATTATGCAGAATCGGGAAAAAAGATTTTGTTCTTTGTTGCATTCTGTTTATGAAAAATTGACAACAGATACAAGTAAAATACAAACTGTTTCAGAAGTTCATAATCTTTTGGATGAGTGTTCTTGTTCTACACAATTTACTCAAAATATAAAACACGATGCTCAAGAATTTTTAATGTATATGCTTACCATTTTTGAAAATGAAGGTGTAGAAATAGAAAATATTTTTGGCCTTTCTTACAAATGGGAACATCATTGTGAAAATTGCACGTATACATCTAGCACTAATGTAAACACTGACACATATCTGTATTTAACATTACCAGACTGTAAATCAGTGTCTTTAAATAAATTAGTTAAAGGTGCAAATCAAAACATGGAGTGTAGCCAATGTAAATCAGAAATGTTATCCACATTACGTTTTTTTTTAAATATAGACAATATATAATTTTAATGATGTAACGTTGTACAGCTGATGGAAGAAAATTGAATACTTTAATAAAGCAATTTGTAGCAACACAACTATCAATATCAGGAAGGATTTTTGTAGCAATTGCAATAATTTTCCATGATGGTCCTTCCACAACATCTGGACATTACACTGCCTATTTAAAATGTGACAAAGGCTGGACACTTTGGAATGATGCCCAGTTGGTTTTCAAACAACGTTTGCCTAGTGAATTACCAAATTCCTACCTAATATTTTGAAAGCCAAGGTTTTAGGATGATAATTCACTCTCTGAGGAATTTATTATTATAATTTAATAGGATTACCATTAGACAATTTACATAAACAGGAGTGCAAGAATACCATTTGGCCTCAAGGAAAGGTATATGTTTAAATTATGGACTTTTTCATGCTCATTGACTCGGTGAATATTTTAAAGCGAAAACATGTACAGTTTTTATAAGTTAAAGTTATAAAATTTTGTTAGCCATAAGCATTTCATATATGTGTGATTTGTGTTTTCTTGTATTTTACGGAGAATAGCATGTTGTTTTTTTTTAAACAATCTTTTTTGCCCGCTGTTATGTGATGAGTACGATTGAAATCACTATTTCTAGTGAAATTCAATATATTCTGAGAACAGCAAAAAAGGCAAACAAATTACTTTGTTTAAATTATGCTGTGTTGTTAGAAATGTATTATTACATGTTATAACTATTTTTTCTTTTCTTTCACAGATCCTAATTCTAAAATAAGCAATTTACCCTAATTTACATTACAAAAAACATCTGAAAAAAATGTGTACCATTTTTTATTTCTATTACTGTGAAGATAAGTTTAACTAAGTATTAATATGTACAATGGGCAGATCTGGAAGAAGCTACAAAGTTTGAATACGTTTTTCAAAACACCCTGTTTATACCTATGTAGTTTTTGAATCTCCCTGTCATAGGATATCATGTGACCTGCAAAAAAACAGATTTGAGTGGTTCATAATATTTCCCATTGTACCTATTGAAGGACCGCAATCATTTCAATCATTCTTCTTTGAGCATCTTTGCAGACAAAACTCTGTGCTTACCTCCTATCATTTGCAAGCAATTTTTCGAAACAGTAATATGTCACTTTTTGTAACATAGTTATAGCACAAGACACTCTTTCATATTTACAAAGAGAGGAAAAGGCACTCTGTGTACCTGTTCTTGTCCATGTAAATACAACCTCATCATACACACCACTTTGCGTTGAAAGGGCGTTCTATAAGTGTTGTTGTGCGTAATTGCACTGAATACTCATAGAACAAGACACATCTCTCAGATTTATCAGAAATCCTAAATCTCGACATGTGTGTGAATGCTGCACCATCCTCCAATTGGTGTAGCAAAGCACAACAAGGAGAATTGTTTTCATTTCTCCTCATTTTTTAACCTTCAATGCATGCTAAAATGTTCAGCATGCATCGAAGGAGAAAAATGTGTTTACTGATTGTTTTTGTGCAGGAAGGTGTGTCTTCCTGCACAAGAACAAACACCACATGACACAGATATCCTTGCACCATGGTGCAAGGGTGCCTGTGTCACTATATGGCTGCAGTTTAAGCAGCCGTGCAGAGAGAAGCATAGATTTGCAACATATTTATGTACATATGTTGCATCCCTGTGCTTCGGAAGTACTACAGCACCCTGCAGTTAAAGAGGTTACTGTGTGATGCTGCAGCACTTCCTCATAGTTCTGCAGATATACATTCACCATACGCTACTAATGCATTTGTTCAGTCAATTACGTACTACACATACATTCATCTAAACTTTCACACACTAACAAACAAATATAGCTCTTTTTTAAACCAGGAAAGTTAGTTCTTAGAAGAACTTTTTTTTTCTTCTTTTTTCTTTTATATTTTTTTTTGTTTTTTGAACAATTAAAAAAAAATGGTTTTTCTTGAAAAAAAAAAGGAAAAAACAGAACTGGAGGAACAAAACAATGAACCTAGCAATGATGGTTCTCTTGCTTTCGACAGATAAGGTCAATCGACTGCTCTCCATAGCAAAGTACACCGTTGCATTTTATGCAGAGCACTTTTAAGGTTGCAAACTGTGGACGGATGTCCAAGTTTTTCACAGATGGATCCACCCTTGAAGTACTCGGCTGCGATGCATTTAATGAAGCTGGAAGAACTCGTATTCTTCGGCATTCATCTCGAGCAAGGTTCACCGGATGGAGGGTCCTCAGATGATTCATCATACTGGCTGTACCGCGGGAATATTTTTTGTTGGGATCCCCACGGGAGAGCACTCGCTGGCAGATTTTACATGTCACTAAGGTGGCATTGGTTTTGGTTTGCCCCTCAGGAAAAGTAAACAATTTCCAAACCATAGATGTATATCTTGGTTGGCGTGGTGGTTCTTCCAAAAATTCATCCTCAGATGAATGAGCAGATGCTGGTGATGCCTGCTGCCCTGAAGCCATTGTTTTTTTTAAAAGTTTGAACTAAGTGTAAACTTAGCCAAAAAAAGTTCTTCTCTGCAGAGAGATGCTCCTCCAAAGAAGGTCAAAGAAGAATTATTGAAATGGGTGGGGTCTTTCAATAGTTAGAATAGGAAGTGTAATGAACCAATCAAATCTCTTTTTTTCAGATCACATGGGATCCGCGCACCATGCGCATAGGCAGCACGCACTTAGCACGAATCGCAAAATTGCATTTAAAAGGAATATAGTATTAGAAGTAAAAATATATTAATTTTATTAGTAGTTTAGATTATGTCTTCAATTAATATTCACATGAAATACATATATATATGTTTTTTGACATTTAAAATATTTTGCGGGATTCGCGCACCCACCGCATCAAACACGCACATGACATCTAGGGGTGGGCGGAATTTGCGAAATTCACTTTTGCAAATTATCGCGAAAATGTTAAAAATCTCCGCAAACACGTGGAAATATCGCGAAGATGCAGAAGTTTTTTTCCCGCCCATTCGCGGTATTTTCTGCGTGGTCGCGGCTTGCCAACTTACCCATGCAGTTGCTCGCGGGCGCGGCCATCTTGTTTTCACTTGTCTCGCGGTGCATGATCGCGAGAAGAAAGACGTGATCGCGCGACGCATGACGTTACTGCGGACGCGAACTGTCGCGAGACAGCGCAAATGGCTACCAACAATCCAACATCTCGTGGAGAACGCGACCAGATCGGGAAAACTTGTCGGCGAACGCGGGGATTCAGGTAAGGCGATCGCGCGCACGCGAGAATGTATTATTTTACAGCGCGAGCAAGAAACAAATTATCGCTAAGCTGCGGAATGCGGAAATGTTGAAATTTCGCGCTTTCCACGGAACGCGAAAATGCCAAATTATCGCAATTTCCGCGAACGGAACGAAATTTTGGCCCAGGCCTAATGACATCACGCGGAAGCGCGCGAGCGATGCGTAACGTGCTTCGTACGTGTCGCATAGCAATCGCGCACGAAAATACGTACCCAACGCATACCGTACGCAGATCCTACACTACACTCGTAAAATGGCGACTATGTTCCGCGCCAGGATCGAGAAAGGTGCGCATAGGGTGCGCGAATCCCAAAAAAATAGTAAAAAAAAAAAATAACAAATAAAGTAATAAAGTATTACAAATATAGTTTAAGAAATATTTTAAAAATATACAAAATAGTTTAAATAAATTTACATTTTTTTTTACAAATCATTAAAAGCAAATAATATTTTTTAATTTTTAAAAGAATTAATTGAAAAAAAAAGATAAAAAATGGTGAAAAAATAATATTAAAAAAATAATTAAAGGAATTGACACACTGAAATATAAAGATTTAGAAATCCTATGAAAATCATTAAACATCATAGCTTTAGAGATAAGTTATAGATAGGAATTAGCATTTAAAAACGTTTGTAATTCACTTAAAAAACCATAGGTTTCAGGTATGTTATAGTTAGGAATTAGCATTTAAAAAACCTTTGAAATTAACTGAAAAAACCATAGGTTTCATGCACATTATAGTTAGGAATTAGCATTTAAAAAACCTTAGAAATTCACTGAAAAAAACATAGGTTTAAGGGGCGTTATAGTTAGCTGGACATTTCCCTCATACAAAACCCTAGAAATTCCCCCGTTATAGTTAGTGCAGCCAACTATAAATCGCGCCCCCACAATGCACTGCTGATGATGTCACATATTACATTACTCATGACATTGTCAGTGACATCACTGATAACAACACTCATGACATCTCAAATGACATCACTGATGACATCATCCATGTGATAAATTTGTGCATCTTCTCACACCCTAATATACCCTTTGATACACCCACTCAAAATTTCAGACGGCCATTCTCAAAACCATAGATACTTCAATACCAATAACTACAAACCCACTCATTGACTCTTAGGTCTACACACACATCCACTCACTCACCTGTACAGTCACTCATACTTACAGTCACTCAGTATCATATGCATTTATACACCTATATATACACTCACACACCACCACTCATCCATAGAGGTACTCACACACCTAGTCAGTCATGCAAATAATTAATCACATTCCCAAGTACTCACCTATACAGTTATACACACACAAGTTCACTTACTCATAAAAATTCTACCACATTCTAACGCTCTTATACAATCACTGATACAAGCACACACTCATCCATACAGCCACTCTCACAATCACACACTCTCACCTATAGCCAGTTATATACTCTTACACACATATATACTGCCTTTCACATAGGTACTTACTCACACATGTACCACTGAGATATACATACCATCACTAACACACCCATACATACACTCACCCAACCATACAGTCCATCACAGATGCACTCTTAAAACCATGCACCCAGTGAATCACCCACTCACACATCTATGCACAGAGTCATACACATCCCACCCACACAAACACTCAGGCACCCATACAGATACTCAGATAACCAATCAGTAACCCATATCAACACTCATGCGGCTATTCGCAAACCCATGCAGCCGCTTACAAACCAACAGACAGACGAATACAGACATTCACACAGTTTAGTCACTAACCCATGCATTCAGTAAGTTATGTAAGGGTGGGCGTAGTTCGCGAAGTAGTACTTCACGAAGCTACACAAAGTGAAGTTCGCACTACGCGAGCTATGCGTCGCACTTCGTGAGCTGCGTAGTAACATGTTCGCACTGTGCAAGATGTTGTTTTCAATGATTGCACAGTGCGGACAAGCAACCGGCACTGTGCAATCATTGAAAATGGCATCTTGCACAGTGCGAGCTGTAGTTTTCTGCTGCTCGAGTAGATTTTTACTCGAGCGACAACTTTCTCAACGCGAACTGGTAGTTTCTCATCGCGAGCGGACGCGAGCTAACGCGACCCCTCGCAATGAAAAACCTGACCTCCTCGCGTTGGGAATCTCGCCGGGAGGTTTATTTTCCATGCTCGCGATCGCCAACTTGATGTTGAGGACTGCGAGCAAGCAAAAAATTACCGCAGCACTACGCAACACTACGCTACGCGTGTTCGCACTGTGCTACCTGCAGTTCGCGTAGTGCGAAGTAGCGCGAACTTCGCAAACTACGCGAGCGTAGCATAGTGCTTTCCCAGGCTTAAAGTTATGTTTAATCACTCACTTATAGAATCAGTCACACACCTAGTAAATCATCCAGTCAGACACGTATACACCCACTCATTCTTCAACACGCCTTTCCCTATATATATTAAAGCATATTTAAACTTTAGAGAAACTCACAGTCAATGGATGATGTCATCAGTAATGTCATGAGTGATGTTATTTGAGATGTCATCAGTGATGTCATGAGTGATTTAATATGTGACGTCTTCAGCAGTGCATTGCGGGGACGCAAGTTATAGTTAGCTGAACTAACTATAACGGGGGAATTTCGAGGGTTTTGTACGAGGGAAATGTCTAGCTAACTATAACGCCCCTTAAACCCTGTTTTTTTCAGTGAATATATATATATATATATATATATATATATATATAACATAGACATACAATGAAGTTCGCTCTTACCCAAGGCTCTTGTGACGGCTTTCGCGCGGCAGGTGGCAAGTCCCTACAAATCCTCTCAAACACTGATGGAAATGTCAATGAAACAGCATGCCGCGGACTCCACTTCTTTTGCAAAGATGTTATTTTAATCGTGGCACCCTCCCATTTTCCTTAAACTAGTGGAGTGTCTCCACCAATAAGACCAAAGATGCTCTACTTTTAATGTGGATGTGTGATGCACAGAGATGGTTGAGGCATTTGATAAAGGAACTTATTCCGAAATGCGTCATGCTAACCAGTGTGTGCAAATAAAGGGAGTTTGCCTGTGATTCCGCGTGGGCTCTGGTCTTTTTTGAGGAGGAAGACGTTCCAGCTTCATGTGTTGTGCTGGCTACGAGCACATACAGAGCCCCCATCTGCATGAGGGTCGGCGTCAGCAGTGGCACAGTTGGTTTTTCTCAAAATTCTTGGGGTAACGCTGACCCACTGTACTGCCCAGCGGGACTGCTCTGACATTTCAGAATTGTGACTTCACAATGGATGCGCGCTCTCATTGAAGCGGGGCGTGCTGCAGGGTCACAGAGGCATGATACGGCTGGATGATGATTCGGACAACTCGTATTCCAAGCATGCAATAACATCTACACGCATTCAGGTACAGAGTAATGGGACACTGCAGGCCCGGCCCACTGGGGCAGTACTTACGAAGGTTACCTGCAGCTGATAAACTCGGCTCACCGAGTCTGAAACACCCTCCCATTTTCCTTAAACTAGTGGAGTGTCTCCACCAAGAAGACCAAAGACGCTCTACTTTTAATGTGGATGTGTGATGCACAGAGATGGTTGAGGCATTTGATAAAGGAACTTATTCCGAAACGCGTCATGCTAACCAGTGTGTGCAAATAAAGGGAGTTTACCTGTGATTCCGTGTGGGCTCTGGTCTTTTCTGAGGAGGAAGTTGTTCCAGTTTCATGTGTTGTGCGGGCTACGAGCACATACAGAGCCCCCATCTGCATGAGGGTCGGCATCAGCAGTTGCACAGTTTGTTTTTTAGCAAACTTCTTGGGGTAACGCTGACCCGCCGTACCGCCCAGCGGGACTGCTCTGACATTTCAGAATTGTGACTTCACAGTGGATGCGCACTCTCATTGAAGCGGTGCATGCTGCAGGGTCGCAGAGGCATGATACGGCTGGATGATGATTCGGACAACTCGTATTCCAAGCATGCAATAACATCTACACGCATTCAGGTACAGAGTAATGGGACACTGCAGGCCCGGCCCACTGGGGCAGTACTTACGAAGGTTACCTGCAGCTGATAAACTCGGATCACCGAGTCTGAAACACCCTCCCATTTTCCTTAAACTAGTGGAGTGTCTCCACCAATAAGACCAAAGACGCTCTACTTTTAATGTGGATGTGTGATGCACAGAGATGGTTGAGGCATTTGATAAAGGAACTTATTCCGAAACGCGTCATGCTAACCAGTGTGTGCAAATAAAGGGAGTTTACCTGTGATTCTGCGTGGGCTCTGGTCTTTTCTGAGGAGGAAGGAGTTCCAGTTTCATATATATATATATATATATATATATATATATATATATATATAAACATAGACATACAACAAAGTTTGCTCTTACCCAAGCCTCTTGTGACGGCTTTCGCCCGGCGGGTGGCAAGTCCCTACAAATCCTCTCAAACACTGCTGGAAATGTCAATGGAACAGCATGCTGCGGACTCCACTTCTTTTGCAAAGATGTTATTTTAATGGTGGCACAACAACTCTACGCATTGTGGAGTCAACACTCCTTGCTCACGAGTAACCATTGTTACAGTACTAAAAACTAAACCATGTGACATTGTGCTTCATAGACACTGCAAACAGACTTCCACGTTACATTGAGTTTAACATTTGTCACTCAATTATATTATTATTCTTTCAATCAAATTCATTTCAATGTTTAAATATATTCACAGATTTTTGCAATTCTAAGCAAGTGGAATTATAAAATATTAGTACTGAGTGTTCCCCAAATGATGCAGACTTTGAGCGTGTTACGATAACAATAAAGTTTTGGGACAACTTTATTAGCAATTTAAAGGTTAGACATCGAACAGCAAATGCTGCTTTGATTGGCACAAGCTATCAGTGGTGATTATATTCATATAATACGGCCGTCATGACACCTGTCTGTCTCTAAACGGTGGTATGAACTTTCGATAATTTAAACAATGCCATGCCCCACTAGGTAATTGATGCCTCAGTGGGTTTGTCAGTGCTGTTATTTTCTGAGAGCCCCATATTGGACCTCAAAAACAGAATACTATCATTGTAAAATTGCCAGGCCTTAACTAAGTGGGTAAATACATAGATCATTGCTGGCATCATACTATTACCCAGTATTGCCCAAGTGGTCAACCACATGTCATTACTGGTGTGACCTTAACAATATGATCCCACTAATTCATAACCTATTCTATTACTGCCCCAGTGGGCTTCACCATTTATTCTTGCTGTCCATATGTCACTATTTCATGATTATCTTTTGCTAGTCCAAAACCTAATTCCAACAGTTTATATTGTCTTTTGTGCATCATTCATTCTGGATAGGTACGTTTAGCTCTCTTGCCTTCCACTTGCAGTCGTGTTTGATGGAAATCTGCAAAATACAAACAATCTGATTAACAGTTGAATTGAAAACCCCTGCAACTACAACTCAAGTGCATAAAAGAATACATACATTGAGGTTAAAAACCAAATTTATGATGCAATCATATAATGTAAAAAAAATTAAATATGTTATTGAACAGATTTTTGGGCAGATTCTTTGATGTTTGTGTACTATTATAACTTTCAGTAGGCAACTGTGTTACCCTAAATGAACCAACAGTTCTTCATCTCCATTATGGCCTGTGGGCACCATAGTATGGTATTGTGTTATCAGCTTGGTATCCAAGCATCTCAGTTCCCGAACACAGTCACCCCCTCGTTCATGGATTTGGACAGTGTCAAGTACACAGAACGAAAGATGATTACTGTTCTGATGGACGGTACTTTGGGCACGACTTCTTCTGATGCCGGCATGGATAGAAGGCAAAATCCTTAGAAAATCCAGAAGACATTGGTACGATTGGAATATTGATGCACATTTATATAGATCACTAAACTTGTTTGGTGATTTACATGAGCTGTTCCCAACTTGGATATATATTATTAACGAGACGTCACGAGATTCTTGGCTTTCAACATTTTACATTTGTAGATTGCTTTGCTGATCTTCGTGATCTGATTCACATCCCTGATGAAGTCCATCTATTGGACGAAACGCATTGGCTGGGATTTATGCTTCTGATTGGAAATGAAAATAAAGATTATATGAAGAAAAGAAATTTCAACACTCCACACACTTTAATTTTGTTTCAAATCGCATTAATTTGATATTGTTTATAATCTATATTGCACTATATTTGATTATATGCTCCTTTTAATCATTTCTTTATTCAAAGAGAAGTTTTCTTCTCATATAGTGGGACTTCTACAGCAGTGAGGTTATGAAAAGTGGAGCATTACAATTTCAACACTCATAGGAACTAATATACTAGTGCAGCCATTTAAGCCCACACTGCATTTTCTCTAAAAAATACTGTTCTGATTATGATGGGTTTTGAAATGTCGGGCAGCAGGATACTGTTTGTCCACTTTTATGATAGCACAAAGGTGCTCTAAAATGTGTTTCTTCGCTTCATATATTGTGCTACCAATGTAGTATTTATTGCATGGACATTTCAAGGAATACGTGATCCGTGGTGCATGACACATGTTTGGTAATCTTAAATGGTATGCAGTGGGGTGACAGTTCTACTTCTTTACAATTACTGCTGTATTTACTCGCCTTACAACATCCACAGATATAAAGTCCTTGAATTCCTGTCCTCCGGGGTTCCAGCGTGGGAAGAGATCTGCAAATGGTATCTTTAGGTGACCTTGCTTTTCTAAAGGTAATTTATGGGTATTCCTCAATGTAACTAGCCAAGTCTTTGTCGGTTTTCAGTACGTGCCAAAATCTGTTAAGACCCTTTCTCACTAGTCTAGATTGGCCATGAAAGGTAGTGATTAATCTTATTTTCTGCTCAGATGCATTTAACAAGGCAATCATGGGTGTCAACAATTCAGACCTAGTCCTATTGATGACCTCAAAACCTGCTTTCTAATCATAGAATGTGTATAGCCTCTTTTCAAGAATCGATCTGTCACTCGTGTCTCTTCAACCTTGTAGCTCTCCTCTGAGCTACAGTGGCGTTTTACACAAAGTAGTTCTCCCAGCGGGATGCTTCGTATGAGATTTTCGGGGAGGCCACAGCGGGCAAGGAGTAGACTATTGCCAGCCATCTCTTTTCAATATAAGAGTCTGTCCAGTCGTTCCGTATTGACTTTTAATAGGAGGTCTAGAAATTCAATTTTCTTACTGTTAATTTGGCTAGTGAATTTCAGATTCAGTGTATTATTGTTTAAGATACTGACAAACTCAATGGCTTGAGTTTCATCACCCCTCCAGATGCAGAAAATAATGTCAATGTATCACACCCACAATACAACCTGTTCCTTAAATTGGTCCAGGTTGCTCACCACCTGCTCCTCCCACCAGCCAAGGTAAAGACCTGCAAAGCTGGGGGTGAAGCAGGTTCCCATTGCGGTGCACAGTGTCTGCCTGTGGATCTTACTATCAAATATGAAGTAATTTTGGCAGAGACAAGTACTCATCATATCTATGAGCATCTCCTCATGGAATAGATAGGAGAGAGATCTGTTTTGTAAAAAAATAACAACAGTCCCTCAGCCCTTGCTCATGTTGGATACACAGATGCAAACTATTTACATCCAGGCACATCAACTGATACTCTTCTGCGCATACTACATCCTGGGTGTTTCTTAGAAAGTCCCCAGTATCTTCCACATACGATGGGAGACTCTGTACCGGAGGCTGCAAGAAAAAATCAACGTACCTGGACGTGTTTTCCAGGCAATCTCCTCTCGAGGAGACAAAAGGTCTCCCCAGGGGGTTTAAACTGTCCTTGTGAATTTTGGGAAGCAAATATAAGGCAGGTAATTTGGGGAATGTGCATATTAAATAATCATGTTCTTCCCATTCAAGGAGGCCTCTTTCTCTCCACTCACCTAGTTATATCTGATATGTTTTGTTTGATGCCTCATATTTGGCTTTAGTGCTTATTTCATATCCAGAAGTATCACTAAGTTGTTATTCCCCTCACTGAGGGACATTTCCCTTGACAATACAACAACATTACCTCTTTTGTCTAATCTTTTCACAACAATTCATTGATCATTTTTCAACATCTCAATAGCCTCTGACTGTATTCTAGTGATTTTACTCTTATTAAACCATTTTTTCTTAGACAAATAAAAAATGCATGTGTAATACCTCTTTCTAAAACATCAATGGCATCATTGCTCATTTGTGGCAAAAATGTTGATTTTGGTCTAAAACCACTTTCACAGCTAAGATCTCATCTAATATCATCATTGATCAAATTTACGAACAGCTCATGGATGAATCCTGGGTCACCCTCTAATTCTTTCATTTGCTGGAACAACTCCGTGTCACTAATATTAATGTTACTGGGCATTTCCCTTACAGTGTTAGATGTTTCCAACACTTTTGTAGCATACCATTTCTTGAGTCTTAATTTCCTCGTGAAATGGAAAACATCCTACTCTGTGTGTAGTTGAATTGAGTAGTGGGACAAAAGGACAGACCCAATGACAATACTTAAATTTCCACAGTATTTAGGGTCCGACCTGATAAATTAATTACTGTTTGTGGATCCATTATTTCGTCTTCTTCTGCCCCCTCGTTCTGCTTCCCACAGGGCTTCCTGAATCTTCTTTTGATTTCACGATCCCTCTTGCATCTCCTCTCCCTCCTCGCCCGCAACCTCTGTATCCTGTTGTTCTTTGCTTGTTCTGAGCTGACAGTCTTCCTTGAGCCATCAGGTTGATTTCGGTTAAAATTAGTTTTTTCACCTTCTACCATGGTACTTTTTGTTTTTGTATGTCCTTCATATTTTTATCTTGGGAAAGGCTTCAAAGGTGATCATATCTTTTCGAGAAGGGTAGAATCTGACCATTCTCATAGTCCACCTGATCGCAGTGGAACTTGCATTGTTTTGTCATCTTGATCTCTAATTCTATCTTGTCTAATCTCACATTCATTGTATCCACATCTGTTTGAAATTCTTCCTACCCACAGATTGCTTTTAGTTGTTTAGTTTAATTTTCTATTTTGTCAGTTAATCTCTCACAATCCTTGCAAGCATATTTTACCAGTAATCCCAACATGATGGCGGAACACTTATGATTGTTCACAGCCCACTCGTTTACCAGTTCCGGGTTGGGGTTATTGAAGGTAGGGGGGATGAAGATTTTAAGTTCTCGAGGGACCCGACTTACATCAATATATTTTTGCAGTGGTGTTGCCTCCCACCATTTTATTTGTTCCATTTTCAGGGCTTTCCACAGATTGTTCTAGAGTTTTACTTGGGGAGGGAGAGATGGTGCTCATCGGCTCGGTATTTTCAGCAATACTAGTTGTTTTATTATACTCAGACATCTTAACTGATGCCTCACTAAGTTTCATGGTACTTGCCATAGCCATTGTTGTAGATTAAATAGTGAACGCTACTCGTGCTTTACATTTGCAAATCCTTAAGCCAACTTCACTTGGTTGGTTTCAAAGGAATAGCCGTCAGCCTCATATTCATTAAACAAATCCTCAGGAAATATTCCATTTGGTTAGTTTCCTTTCCATTGTAAAGCATTTTTCAAACCTTTTTTCCCAACTGGAGCATTCCTTATGACATCGGCTCTTTTATGAAGGTAAACAGGCGGAAGTCAGTGTAATCTCCCAATGTTTTTAGGTGAGACGGGCAAGGGTATTTACTTAAATAAACCAACAACGAAGTTCGCTCTTACCCAAGCCTCTCGTGATGGCGTTCGCACTGCAGGGTGGCGAGTCCCAACAAATCCTCTCAAAAACTGCTGCTGGAAATGTCAATAAAACAGCATGCCCGCGGACTTAAGTTCTTTTGCAATTATGTTATTTTAATGGTGTCACAACTCTACGCGTTTCGGATTCAACACTCCTTGCTCATGAGTACCCATTGTTGTAGTACAAAAAACTTAAATAAACCATGAGACATTGAGCTTCATAGACACTGCAAACAGACTTCCAGGTTACATTGAGTTTACCATTTGTCACTCGATTATATTATTATTCTGTCAATCAAATTCATTCCAATGTTTAAATATATTCACAGATTTTTGCAATCCTAGGCAAGTTGAATTAAATAATATTAGTACTGAGTGCTCCCGAAATGATGCAGACTTTGAGCGTGTTATGATAACAATAACATTTTGGGACAACTTTATTAGCTATTTAAAGGTTAGACATCGAACAATAAATGCTGCTGTTTTTTTTGTCACAAACTATCAGTGGTGATCATATTCATGTAATACGGCCGTCATGACACCTCTCTGTCTCTAAACGGTGGTATGATCTTTCGATAATTTAAACAATGCCATACCCAACGAGTTCATTGACTCCCCAGTGGGCTTGTCAGTGCCATCATATCAGACCTCAAAAACATAATATTATCATTGTAAAATTGCCAGGCGTTGCCCAAGTGGGCAAATACATAGATCATTGCTGGCATCACCCTATTACCGAGTATTGCCCAAGTGGGCAAACACATATGTCATTACTGGCATGACCTTAACAATATGATCCCACTAATTCATGACCTATTATATTACTGCCCCAGTGGGCTTCACCATTTATTCTTGCTGTCCATATGTCACTATTTCATGATTATCTTTTGCTAGTCATTTGTTGTGGAAACACTCAATCTCTTTTTTTAAAGATGATGACACTTTCATCTTTTGTTTGGCAACCAAATCCTTCTCATGAGTTGCTTTTTCATCTTTGCTTTTTCATCTTTCTTTCTCTTATTAGTCCTTTGAGCTAACTTGGTGTTCACTGCTCTCCCGAACATCAAAGTCACAAGACTTTCACCTGTGGTTGAGTGAGGTTTTGTACAATAAGTTCTTAATGTAGAATTCAACACAGTGTTTAAATCGAGCTTCACAAAAGTTGCATGCTGCACTGCTTTCTTTAGCATACTCATTAAACACACAACAAGCCTGTTGGCCTGCGACCACAGAGGTGTGCTCTTCTGATGCTTTATATTCAAATGCTCTAAAAAATCTTTGAACTCTTGACTGTTGAAAGGCAGGCCATTGTCAGACTTCAGTATGGCTAAGACACCCCATATCACAGAGTTGCCATCTAGTCTGTCAATGACTTGTTCTTTAGCGGTAGATGATATATCCTCAATTAATGAAAATTGTGAATATTCATCTACAATTACCATCAGGTGATTTCTATTGTCGAGTGGACTCTTCCATGCATGTTTCAGGAAATCTGACCTTATCAAGGGGTGGTGAGTGTTAGAAATGGGGGTCTCTAGTTGGCAGTAATTTGCATCCTGTCCAAGTAGGGACCTTTATTCTAGCCAGGGTAAGTGTGGGAGGGCAGACCGGATAAACAGACGCAGAGGCCGAATATACTTTCCAAAGGTGCGTTTTTTATTGTCAGTGATAGGGGCAGCGGATTGTACAACTGATGTTCCTTCTTCTTCTGCTTGGTCTGTCCTCGTTCAGCTTGGCTGGGGATTGAAGGTGGTTGATTCCTGCTCCTCGGTCTCATTGGTGTCACCCGGAGGCTCATAAGAGAGGAGAGAAAAGGGAGCCGTCAATCACTGTTGTGGGGAGTGATAAGTGAAAATTAAAGTCTAACCATCACCACACCAGAGAGTGTTGAAATTTATTAAAGGAGCAGAGTATTTTGGTTTATAGACCAGTTTTGTAGACGACTGTCCGGGGTGGGGTTATTTTGGAGACTGGGGTAGAACAAACGTAAGTGGACCGTAACTTTAAGGGTTCAGTGCAAGCAGGCGAGAACAGTGAAACGTAGATGTTCAGGATGTGCTCCAAAGATAAAGAAAATAAATAAGTTGTGCCACTTGCGAGTGTATAGGTGGTTTACGAGATTCGTGCTTCATTTACACGTGCCCGTCATTTACAACTTGCTCCCATCCCACCACCCTCGTACCCTCCCCCTCTGTCCCCAGAGACGCAGTCACTCACCGGCTCCGCCAAAACTGTCCTGAGTTGCGACTGCTCTCCAGCCTCCTCAGGTGGGCACCACCACTCCTCGCTCCACCGCTCGTCCAGTTCCTCGTCCTCTCCAAGGGCATCCTTGTGCCGTCCTCGTCCTTTTTCCCGTAATCACCGTCTTCTCTACTCCGCTCTTCCACGTCCAGCTTCCTGCAGGTCTTCATTCCGTGGTCGATCACTGATGCCTCCTTGTTGTAATTTGAGGTTGTACCGCAATCTAAGCTAGGAGGGTGCTACCTTTGGAACTGTCTACGCTACTCTCCTGCTCGAGATATTTTGGTGTTGGTCAACTGAAGCACTTCTAAGCGGACTGTAGCGGACCTTCGGGAACACGGAGTGCACACCAGGAAGATAGAAGGAGGCTTTGAGGTACGGGTGGCGTTACGGATGGAACGGAGGATCAGCTGACGTGAGTAGTGTGTTGGCACTCACGGGGAGCTTCAGAGGCAGTGGACTGTTTGGCGTTGCTGCCGGTCGGCGCATTAGACATTCTGTGAGGATTCGCGACTTTGGTGAGGGAAGAGTGGAGGATCTAGAGACGTATCACCGGCCACGGCGAGGAACGGACTGTGTACACGACGGTGAGGTAGATCTACAGGCTGGGTGCACTTACGTTTTGTCGAGCAGCGCTGTGGTCTCTGGATGCAGCGGGAGTTCCGCGCGACGTGAGGAAAATCCTGTCAGCTTTCAGTGAGACGCCTCCCTCGCAAGAGGCTCCTGTTCCTGGTGTAGGCGGGTCCTGAATAACATTCACTGGCATAGAAATGGGACTGGAAGCAAAGAAGTAACCAGCTAACGTGTAGTGAAGTCCAGGTTCTATGTACAGTATTTACACTTGAAAGGGAGTTTGGGTCTCACAGTTTAAGGTTTAGTGGGATAGTACTTTGCTTTCCCCTGGGGTGCGGTGCACTGTTAGTAGCTGTGGGTAGCCCACGTTTAGCGCTTAGTTTCCGGTCTCATGCTGGTTAGAGCATTTCCTCATAACTTCTAGTGGCTTTGCTCAGGGCTTCATGGTAGTTGTTTAAGTGGGAAGGTATTATTTAATTAGTTGGGGTCTCTTTCAAACCCTTGGTACTACACTGCAGTAGCGGTTCACGCACTTTGGACCATGGCAGGAGCAGGAATGAGTCAACCACCCCCATTTCTGAATGAGTTAGGGGAGCCTGACATTCCCTGGAGGAGATGGGTAGGAATTTTCAAGTCCTAGTTAATCGCCATTGGCGGAGGGAACTTTTCAAATATAAGAAAGCAGCATATTTTATTACACAACTTAGGAGTGCAAGGAAGGAAAGTGTACGAGGATGTCACAGGGAGATTGGTTGAGGATGAACCCTTGGAGGAGGATGAAGGTGTGGATGTGTATGAGTACACTTTAAGGAAGTTGGGTGAGCACTTCAAGGTAAAAATTAATGTGGTCTTAGAGAGACACAAATTTTTCAAACGTAGTCAGAAGAAGGAAGAAAAGGTTTCATCGTACATAGCTGTGTTAAGAGGCATGTCAGCCACTTGTGAGTTTGGGGCTCTTACTGATTCGCTTATAAGGGACCAATTGGTGAGGTGTACAAATGATGGGAAAGTGCAAGAGGAGCTGCTCACTAGAAACCCCGATCTGGAGGAGGCCATTAGCATAGCAAAGGGGTTAGAACACACGGCACAGTGCATGAAAGAGATGAAAATTGGAGAGGCAGGAAAGGAAAGAGCAGAGCACAAGGAGGGGCCGGTCACCGAAGCTGTGTGTGTGGTGGAGCAAAAACATAAAGAGGTGGTAAATAAGAAGACAAATAGCTTACAATGCTTTAGATGTGGTAGTCATAATCATTTGGCGAACAACTGGAAGTGTCCTGCAAGAAATATTGTATGTAGGAAATGCAACAAGAGAGGGCATTTCTCAAAAGTTTGTAATGTGTTTACACCCAAAGTGCATATGGTCGAAAGCAATGAGATGGGTGATGTCACAGATAAGAGTTATATTTTCCAAATTGAGGGGGAGAGCATGGAAAATAATACTGTTTATCCCACATGTGAGATCAAACTAGATGATGTGGGGGTTAAGGTTTATGCGGATTCTTGCTCTCCATTTACACTAGTAGAAAAGAGAGTGTTTGACGAAAAATTTGGAGATCATGGCATGAAGTTAGAAAGACCTGACATTTCCCCTTCAGGTTACAACAAGATCCCTATACCCCTAGAGGGCATGGTGAGGATGAGGATCTCATTCAAAGACAGGCACACAGTGGGGAAGGTATACATTGCAAAGGAGGGGGTCGAGCCTGCTGGGATGGAAACACCAGAAAGAGCTTGGCATTAAGCTAGATCCCAACAATAGGGAACAGGTATTACTCATGGAAACACCTGGGGATAGTGCAGGACTCATCAAGAACTACCCTGAAGTTTTCAGTGAGGAGCTGGGGTTGCTCAAGAACTATATGCACAAAATAGTACTGAAAGGAGGGGCAAAGCCTGTAGTTCACAGAACGAGATCAGTCCCTTTGTTAATGAGAGAACCGTTAAGGATGGAGTTGGAGAAATTGGTGAGACAAGGGGTCATCAAGGAGATTGAGAGCTCAGCATGGTTGGCGCCCATTGTCATCACGACAAAGGACAGTGGTAAGAGCATTAGGCTCTGCGTGGACTTGAGAGCTCTTAATAGCAGCATAGTGGTGGACAGACACCCCTTGCCTAGAATCCATGAAATGTTAAGCACTTTGCAGGGAGCGAAAGTGTTTAGTGTCTTGGATCTATCATCCGCTTACTATCAAATAAGATTGCACCCAGAATCACAGCCGTTGACGGCTTTCACGACCCCTTTTGGTAACTTCAAGTTCCTAAGAATGCCCTTTGGTCTGGCATCGGCAGCTTCGGCGTTCCAAAGAGCCATGCAGCATGTACTAAAGGATTGCCAGAAGTGCATGTGCTTCCAGGACGATATACTGATTTATGGCACAAGTGAAGGGGAGCATAAGATGAATGCCGAAAGGGTCCTAGTAAAATTGAAGGAGGTAGGATTTACCACGAAAGAGAGCAAATGCAAGGTGGGGGTCACATCAGTAGAGTATTTGGGACACATAATATCGGAGGAAGGAATCAAACCCAAGTATAGTTTGGTGGAAGCAGTGAGGAGCGCGCCAACACCGACGAACAAGGAGGAAGTGCTTTCATTCCTCGGTCTGGCGGAATATATGGCAAAGTTCATCAAGAATTTTGCCATGATGGCCCAACCCTTGAGAGTAATGCTTAAAAAAAATTGTGAGTTCACTTGGGCGAAGGAACAGGATGAGGCAGTAAGAAACATAAAAGGAAGCCATTGCCACGGCGCCGTACATTGGAAATTTTGGTGTAAAGAAAGACACTATGATTACCACGGATGCCAGCAGCAAAGGGATAGGGGCAATGCTGTCACAAAGAACAGAGGAGGGTGTGAAGGTGGTGGCGTTTGCTTCAAGATCCTTGACAGCTGCAGAGTCCAATTATTCAACCATTGAGAAGGAAGCATTGGCAGTTTATTGGTCTATCAAGTACTTCAATTTTTATGTGTGGGGTATGCCATTTGAAGTATACACGGACCACAAACCGCTTGTGGGGTTGTTTGCAAAAAAAGATTTGGAGAACGTAACGCCAAGGATTGCAAAATGGATCCTGGGTTTGCAAGGATTTAACTACAAAGTAGGATTTGTCCCAGGACAACAAAATAAAGTGGCAGACTTTCTCTCAAGGTCACCTATGGAAAAACCAATGGAAAAGGAGATGGTGATGGAGGTGAAGATCCCTGCGGTTGCAAGAGAGGAATGGGATCAGCAAATGGACCAGGACATGATCCTAGGCGAGGTGAAGGGGCTGGTGACGAAAGGGTGGCCTAACACGTGCAGGGACCTGCCTGAAAACATTCAACCGTTTTGGAACGTAAGGAATGACTTGTCCATTGAGGGGAGACTACTACTCAAGTCAGGAAAAATTGTACCTCCTGAGGGTTTAAGGTCTAAAATAATTGATCTCACCCATGAGGGACATATGGGCAGGAGCATGTGCAAGGCACGTCTAAGAGCGGATTTCTGGTTCCCAGGAATGGATCTGTTAATGGAGGACAAGGTGAAAGACTGTTTCGCGTGTAGCATGAGTGACAAGTCAAGAAGCATAAGACACGCTCCACTCATTCCTGTGGAAATCCCAATGGTACCATGGGACAAACTGGGATTTGACATTACGGGGCCCATTCGGGCCAAAGGACCACAGGAGTGGTACCTCTTGGTAATCATGGATTACTATTCGAACTGGATAACCTGTAAATTCGTGAATACCATCAACACCAGGACACTGATAGAGTTCATGAGCGAAATATTCTCAAAAGAAGGGATTCCCTCCTCCCTCGTCACAGATAATGGTGTACAGTTTGTGTCGGAGGAGATGAGAGAGTTCCTTGAGGACATGTCCATAACACATGTGCACACTCCCCTTTATTGCCCTAAAGCCAATGGGAAGGTGGAGAGAGCGAACAGGATGTTAAAAGAATGCATACAACTGGCGAACAATTCAGGGTTGGCCATTTAACCTGCCATTAGAGACATGCTCTGGGCTTACCACACTACACCCAGTCTCTCAACGGGTCATACCCCCTTTGAACTGTTGAGGTGAAGGAAGGCAGGATCGAAATTGTCCCCTAATTGGTTGTGCCCAAAAGAGACGGGGGAAGTCGACAAGGAGGATTTCTGGGACAGAACGGTGGCCCGACAGGGAAAATACCAGGAGTGGTATGACAGGAAATGGGGGGTCAAGGAGAGATCCCTTCTTCCAGGGCAAATGGTGCACATCAGGAAACCAGAGATCATGAGGGGAAAGGGGGGAAAGTATTACCCCCAGGGAAGAATTAAGGAGGTCAAGAGAAATGTGGTTATCATGGAGGATGGGAAGAAATGGAGTATGGACAGGGTGGCAGTGGACGCGAGGGAAAGGCCCAGCGGAGAGTGCACCAGGGGACAAGGTAACAAAGAGAGGGTGGAAGTGGCACAACCGAGGAGAGGGGGCCGGCAAAAGAATGCTCCAAGCTGGCACCAGCACTATAGCATGGGGTTGTAGACTTAACTTCCTTTCCCCACGTAGGAGTCCATGGGGTCAGGTACACTCAGAGAGTTTGTGTTGTTTTCTTCCTTCCCCAGGTTAAAGCAGACCTCGCTTTGCTCGTTTGTATGGGGGGGAAGATGTGTTGTAATTTCTCCCACTTGGTACAGGTCATACACCCCCACCCCTATGATGCCATTGGTACAGTCGTGGAATGTTGGTAGGAAGGCCACCTTAGAATGTTGATGTGGTTGCCTTCATTTACCTTGACATGCCTGCATGACCTACAAGCTGAGGATGCTGTTGGGTTATAACTTAATAAAGAGTTTGACAACTTCACCTGCGTGGCTCTTCACTACACTCCTCTTTGTGCCGACTCCCTTTCATTGGATTCGGGAAACAACTTACGAGTTCATCTCCTCCCACTTCCGGTCTTGGGTCATAGTCCCCCTGTAGAGAGATAGGACAGGTGGGTGTGTTTCGGTGTTTTGTTTCCACCATCTGGAAAGTGACTCTCGGGTATCGTAAGTCGAGGGAAACAGCACTTCTACTAGGAGGGTCTTTAAAATCAGGTAGGAATGTAATCCCCGCGCTCACCTTCTCACAGTAAGGAAGTTACATACCCAAGGTAACCCCTGTTAACCCCCTTGGTAGCTTGGCAAGAGCAGCCAGGCTTATCTCGGAGGCAATGTGTAAAGTATTTGTACATAAAACATATGGTAGCACAGTGAAAACACTACAAATGGCAACATACCAGTTTAGAAAAATAACCAATCTTTATCTAAACCAAACATGACCAAAATGCCAAAAACCATAAGATGAGATATCCCTTTTTAAAGGGTTAAGCAAGTTCAGTCCACAGGACTCTATGGATTTTAGCACAAAGTACCTTTAATTCGGCAACATCTGAGGCAAAAAAAGCTGGAGATGAGGGAAGAGTTGAAAACACAAGCAATGCTTTGATTCCTGAGTCCCAAGAGAATGGAGGCATCAGTTCTGCTGCTAAGCAGGAGAAGTGTTCCATCAATTCCTTTATGTGAGGGAAAGTGTTGCATCAAATTCAAGACATGCAGCCTTGGCACCTTGCTGCGGGGCAGCATCGCTGCAGACGTGGCACACAGGTGCAATGTGTGGAAAATCTAGGCACGCTTGGTCACTAGGGCCACGGCAAAACAGGCGCTGAGTCCATTTTCCTTGCAGTGGGCAGGTGATGTATCGATTCCTTCAGCCGCACAGCAGGGCCGATGTCGGAATCGGAGACATTGAGTTCAGGGCTCAGGCTACGGTGATCTCTCAGCCACTCGATAGGTGCTGTGTCAATTCTTTGACCGCACCACAGCAATGTGTTGGTTTTTCAATGGGGTGGATTGATGTGGCGGTAAAAACAGTGCTGAATGGAGATGAGTGGATGTTCTGTAATTGAAGCAGCAAAACCACCTCCAAGGGTCCAGAACTAGGATTGGCACAACTTGGCAGGTTAGAACTCCCAAACTAGGAGTTCAGGGGAGATGCAGATGAAGCCTTTGATGGCCTTGAGACTTCCAAAAGGCAGCAAGTACACACAACTCCTTGGAGATCCTTGACAAGGAGGATAAGAAAGTAAAGTCCAGTCCTTCCACTGCCCAAGAGAGAAGCAGCAAGCAGCAGGCCAGCACAATGGAGCAACAAGCAGAGTGGCAGTTCCCCTACTACTGCTTCTCCAACACTTCTTCTTGGCAGAAACTCCTCTTGATCCAGAAGCATTAAAAAAATATGGGGCTACAGGTCCAATACTTAGAACCCTTACTGCCTTTGAAGTAGGCATGCTTCAGAGAATAGTCGTTGTAGTGGACAGATCCTGGCTTGCACTGAACTGGCTCCAGACACACTACAGGGGGGTGGAGGCAGCTTGGTGTGAGGACAGGCACAGCGCTATTTAGGTGTCATTGACCACTCCTCCCACCACTCTGGCTCAGGTAGGCCCATCAGCCTGGTAATGGGCAATCAGAATATGTAGGGCATACATCAGCTCTCTTTTTGTGACTGTCTAGACAGAATGCACAATCAGCCCAATGGACAGTCTAAACCAGACGTGGATTATACAGGCAGGCAAAGGCACCACTTTCTAAAAGTGACATTTTCAAACAAACAATTTAAAAACCACATTCACAGAAAAATGTGTTTTTAAATCCTGAGTTCAGGGAACCCAAACTCCAAATCTCTATATCTTCCCAATTTAAAGTGACACTTGTAAGGTGTTACAAGACATCTCCCATGATAACCTTTGGGAGAGATAGTCTTTGCAATAGTGAAAAACTAAATTAGCAGTATTTCACTATCAGGACATATGAAACTTACCAGTACATTTCCTACCTTTCACATACACTGTACCCTGCCCATGGGGCTAGCATGGGCCTACCTTAGGTGTGCCTTACATGTGATGAAAGGGTGGGTTTGGGCCTGGCAAGTGGGTGCACTTGCCAGGTCGACATGACAGTTTAAAACTGCACTCACAGACACTGCAGTGGCAGGCCTGAGACAGGTTTGCAGGGCTACACATGTGGGAGGTACAATCAGTGGTGCAGACCCATTAGTAGCATTTAAATTACAGGCCCTGGGCACACAGAGTGCACTTTACTGGGGTATTTACCAGTAAATCAAATATGCCAATCAGGGATAACCAATCACAATTATAATTTACACAGGGAGCACTTGCGCTTTAGCACTGATCAGCAGTGGTAAAGTGCCCAGAGTTAAAAAACAGCAGAAACGATGTACAGCATACAGTCAAAAATGCAGGAGGCAGAAGCAAAAGGTCAGGGGAAACCACACCAAGGATGCTATGTCTAACAGTTAGTCGTTTTTGTAGAAAAGCAGTTGAATATATGACAGGTCTTTAATTCCTTTTCAACCCTGCCATCAAGATATGGAAAGCAGCCTCAGTCTTAGAGAGCTCGTTTTGTGACAATAATTTCTGATGTCTTTTATGAGCCACTTCGGTTATTTCCTGTTGCATACTCCAGAATCAGGATTCTAGACTCTTGTACTTTAACTCCTTCCTGAGATATGGGCAGTTCATCCTTGATATTTTTGTATTTTGATATTCACCATGGTTAGTGGTTGAATATGTTGGTTCCATGACTTATGTGTAATTATATCCTTCAACTTTAACATATCACTATCATGGCTCATGGCAGTGATAATCTGGGCTTATGAAATAGCAGCTGGTGTGTTTGATTTTTCAATACAATTAAAATAGACCTCAGCTGTTTGTGATGGAGTACCATAACCTTGTTTAGGCACTCTGAAAAAGTAGTCAGCAGCATTCTGATCCTCCCTTGGACAATGCACAATGTTATAATTGTAGTCTTGCAACCATAGTGCCCATCGTTCAATGTGAGGAGGCATTTTGATTTTTGGATTGCAAAATATAGTCAGTAAAGCTTGATGAACAGTTTACCTGCGTAAAGGGTTTTCCTTACAGGAATACCTAAATATATTCACAAGCCCAAAGCATGGCTAAGCTTTCTTTTTCAGGTTGTGAGTAAGCACATTCTCTTTGGGGCAAACTTCTACTTGCATATGCCACAATATGTCTTCATGAATTTGGGTGTCCGCTGCACTGTACAAGGGTAGCGCCTAACCATCTGAGCTAGCATCAACAACAACCTCCCTATGAAGCTCCAGAATGAATGTGTGCCATTTCATTTGCATTCTCAATGGCTTGTTTGATTTGATTTTCTTAACACTTTTCTCACATTCATGTGACCAATGAAATTAAAAATAATTTTTCATCAAGACTCCCAACAGAGCACTTACACTGGCTAAGTCTTGTAAGTATCTAAAACAGTACCTGGCAGTCCCAAGAAATGAATGCAACATAGAAACATAATTTGGGGAATCAGCATTTGACAGCGCTTGTACTTTAGCAGTATCAATTGTCATACCCCCGTCAGAAAAGAGTTGGCCAAATAACATTAGCTGTGTCTTATAGAACTCACGCCTGCATTCAAAGTCAATCCTGCTTCAGCAAGTAAACAACATACTTGTATAAGAGCTTTGTCTTGCTCTTTTTGTGTAGCTCTGAGAACCAATATGTCAATGCTGTAATTCGACACATTCATGACAGGCTTTATGATATGTCAAATGATATCTTAAAACAGTTCTACAGTGGATGAAACCCCAAAACGTAGTCTTTTGTATCAAAACAGACCAACATATGTAGAAAAGCTTGTAATGTACCTGCAGTCTTCTTCGAGTTCCAACTGATAATAACCTTTATTTAAATGAAGGCGAGAGAAGACCTCGGCACCATTTAATTGCGTTATCATGTCAGCCATGTGTGGACCTGGATGTCGTTCTCGTTCAATTGCCTTTCTTGCCTGACACAAGTTAACGCACATGCGTACAGCTGCTTCACAGCCTTTTTTAGGCACAACCACTAAAGGAGTAACCCATGGCATTGGACCAGTGGTATGCTCAATGATATCATGCTTAAGTAACAATTCAAGTTCTTTTTCAACAGTTTCTTGTAAATGAATAGCAATTTGTCTATGTATTTCAGCAGGATGGGCGTCCTCATTAATATGCAACTTTACTTTCATAGTCTTAAGGTTTCCCAAAGCATGACATAACAAAGGGAACTAACTTACTATTTCATGATGAGCATTCATGTTGTAATTCATGGAAATCAGTCCCATGTAAAGCGCCTATGCTGTAAATGAGTTGACATGCTGTTGGCGCAGGGCCTTAAAGCACATGGATGGGTGCTTACACCGTAATATTTTTGTGTTTCATTGTCATCACAAATTAACCTTGACTTTTTAAAGGCATTGATGCAGCCCGTATATACACATTGGTTTTCAATGGAAAAAGTTGCTGCAATGGAGATAATTGATTGTATTTCTCCTCAGGCAGAAGGTTCATCGATGCAACACTGTCAATAATGAAGGGTATTAAACAACTATTTACTTTTAATGTAATCTTCAGACAATGTTTAAATGACTTTGGTGCTTAGGCATGTCAATCATTCTTTGACAGATTTTTCTTCACAAGCAGCCTAACCAACATGTGCACACATTTATGAGGTAAACATCAACATGGGACAATCATCTTCTTCACTTTCACTTGACACTGATGCAGAAGAATTGTTTGACAATGATTTAGATGATGATCAGCTTTGTTATGTGTCATTTTGAGCTCATTGATGTAGACGCTTGTCCTTTTGGGTGTGCGTTGAACATTGCTTCTGGCATATTCTGGCAGCCATGACGCACTTACTTTTTCGTTTGCCTTACAAACAGTGACAAAATGGTTCTCCTTCCCACAGCCTTTATATATCTGTACAAGGGTGCTACATTTACAGTCATGTGGAAACAAAAACCCACATCTAAAACACAGCTTCTTTTTATGCATGGACATCACTTTGTGTCCCTCAGTCTTTGATTTTTGGCCTACTTTTCACACTCATGATGGATTCATTCTGGACCTAAAATCCTCCATGTTAGCAGTTTGTCGTTCAGCACACTTTTCAGCTCTGGCAGCCATCATCACTTGCTCCAAACTAAGAGTTTCTCTTAGCATTCTTCTTCTGGATGAATTTGAAAAGAATCCATCAATAACTCTAAAATGCAGTCTTTTCATCATTAATTTAATTGAACTTGCAATGTTTGACGAGTGTGTCAAGTCCCTCCAAAAACACATCAAGGGTCTCACCATCTTTCTGGCGCTCTTGGTTTAAGATATATCACTCGTAATCAACATTTGCCATTGGATTAAATTTGAGATTAAACACTTCTTTAATCTGATGATGTGGGACATCTTCGTCAGTTCATGGCATTTAGTTTTTGACTTCTTTTACACCATCACCAGCAAGATTTTTGAGATACTTGATAATCTTTTTGTTATCAGTCTCTTCAAGTGCATCAATGAAATCATCAAATGTCTCTATCCAAGCAGTTCATCTATCGCCAATATATTGTTTTTTGGCGGGATTGAACAGGGGTGGTGGTTTCAAGAAAGCGGCAGCTTTGTAGCCATTTATGGAAGGGCTGACATCAAGAGAGGAACTCTCTCTGTCTCGCTTGGCTGTTCATCATGAACCTGTTCATGAGAACCATCTTTGAGCCATGGGGATGTGCTGGTCACTAGATCATCCTTCTAAACTTTTGGAAAGATGGCCTCTATCTTTGCCCCAATTGGAAAAATACCTTTTCACTATTCCAAAATGTCTGTGACCGTTCTGATTGTCACACACTGCTATGCTCCTATTCCAACTGCCTTCACAGCTCTTCAGTCAGCTAGACAAGACTCACCAGTGTCATAAACAACCTCTGTGCTCTTCCTGAGTTGAGGCCTTCTGGCGCTGCGGGTTGTACCGGCTCACTTTACTCAGGTTCTGGTGAGTAAATAACTGTTTAACTCTTTAGCTTCACCACTTTCTAATCTTAACGCTATCTTCCAATTTGTGATTATCAATAGCTGCTCTTTGTACACTTGGTTTTATTTGCCTTCTGAGTTAATGCTTCATATTTCATGTGACTGTATACTGCGTAGCAGCGTGGAACCTTTATGTACAGTCTAATCAGCAGATTCTCGGCCACCGACATGTAGTTTTCTTTTCTATGCTTTCATTGTTTTTAACTTCTTTACAGAAGGTGGAGCTGCTCTTTGACTCCACATGCACTAAACGTCAGTTCTGTACTTCGACTGCATCACACGTAGCATGCACGAGCAGTTTGCTTGGACCACGGCAGACTCTCTGGGAGAACACTGTTGATCTTCGGGTTGCTTATCCCCTATCTCTTCACCAATTGTAGCATCCTCCCCAGCCTGGGTACCTGCCAATGACTACGCCACACACAGAACTTAGTATTACCTGTCTTTATTCATCTGCGTGTAACTATGACCTCAACATTTTAAACCAGTTTTCATTCCATTCCTCTCTAGCACTTATGTCACAGTTCTGCGGAGTCTATCATGAGCCAAAAGTGTTCCATCATTTCTAACTCGCAAGACACTACACAACGGTTCCTGCATTACTGACAGGATTGTGTTTTTGTGTAGGAAGGGATACCTTCCTGTGCAAAAATATTCCTAAGAGGCAATTTCCTATTTCTATGCACTAGAGTCCAGGATGGAGTATTTCGAACATGCTAGCACAGTATTTTGACAATGGGATGTGGATCTGGCATAGTACCCATCTGCTGATTTGTCACCCCTTCCTCTCCCTGCTTGGCCCTAGCTGTGCCCTGATTGCTGGAGTGGGAGCTGGCGTTAATCAGGAATGTCACCAATGGGGGACGACTGACATAAATCCCCACCAGCCTCATTACAACCTTACTCAGAGTGATGAAGCAGGGTACAGGTCTTCACACTTGACACAGACTGTCTACATCCCTCTTCATAGAAGAAGCAGGCCTCAGCAGAAAACAGCTATCCCAGCACATCTTACATATGTGAGACCTTCCTTCACAAGGGAAGAATTTGAGAGTGACAGCCAGACCTGTTTCCCCAAGTAGTTACATCTCACTCAATTCAACGGCTCTGTGAGAAATTCTAGAAAACTGAACTGTCAAATGATGCATGCAACTCCTCCTTGAAGGAAGGGTTTGAATCTACAAACCTAAAAAGATACCTCAAAAGTGGGGCAATCTTAAAAACATGTCTTCCTCCTTAAAAACAATGAGTTGACATGATCAGCGGTGAAACAGTGTTTGTATCACCTGAAGGATTAGCCAGGCAGAACATCTTAGCAGCGTCAGCGAGACATCCCACTGGCAGTGTAGCTAAAGGTTGTCCATTATCTAGGGATGGTGACCAGATTCTTAATCAAGATTCTAGATGTGGACATCCCCAGTGACTATGATAAGTAAATATATAATTTAAGGATTATAGCACACCATAGAATGATGAATGGGAAATTCAGCTGACTGTCAGACAAGGCACAATATATCTGTGCCTCACCCCTTATCTTGAAAGAGGGAGATGTTGTATAGCATTAGTGGACTCGAGTGAGAGGATGAGTGTTATCCATAAATGATGAAAGATATGCTTATACAGAGTGAACTCCAATTTTGTTTTAAAGATTTCTTGTGCAATCTAGCATGTGCTTAAATCGTTCCTAGGATGTTTGTATGAATCTTATAAATCAAATGCAAGAGGCATTTTGGTGGTATGGCAAATGTGGAAATTAAAATGTGTATTGCCTACAAGGTTTGCTAAAGCACTACATGTTCTACTCTGGCTTTTATGAAGGGCTATTGTATGCACCTATCCTTTTATTTTCTTTCTTTCTCTGCCGTTCCCTCATTGACATAGTTTTAATTGTTTCAAGTGATTCCAAACCAGCAGATGCCAATATGAGTCAAGACTTGAACTTATAGGCTCATGCTGCACTTGTTCAAAAGTAAGATTGATAGTCGTGGTTTCATTATGTCAATAATTTGAAACTTGTCTTGAGCCAAACACTTTAACCCCTTCGGTGCCCGCCCCTTTCCCCGCCCTGTGCCGGCCGTTACATTAGCGGGCGGGGTTTGTGACGAGCTGGACTCGTCATGGGCACAGCGCCACCGCGGCCCATGACGAGTCCAGCTCGTCACGGGCACCGAAGAGGTTAGGGCTCACTCATTCCTAATTTATTCACAATTCTAATGCGATTACCCGCATTCATCCCTGCAAACCATGCATGTGAAGATTGATATTGTTGCTACAGCTAACTCCCTCATAAACTGTGATTTTAAAAAGACCAGGACAAATACTCACTGATACAGATCCTTCATCCTGTATAATCCAAGATGCACACACCAATTAACCCTCAGCCAGTCTTTCATACATTTCAGTGCTACACTGACCTGCTAGGCAGGTAATCACCGACCAGTTTCTCTAACCTGGATATAGACAATCGCATTGGTGCAGCATCTTTCCCACCCTGACAGGACTCACACGGGCCACTGCTTAGTGATTTGTAACCTCCTCTTTGCAGACATCAGGGCATAATTAGGACCCAGTCGACCAAGTTCTTAAAGTGTCTCTCGGAGAGCATTACCAGCCTAGCACCTCAATGTGGGTAGTACTACCACAGATCCCATTTAATTCACAGGACTATTGATAATGTGATGATAGCTTTCCAGCAATGTCTTCTTTCTCTTCATACTATTGTGGAAGCTCACTCTCTACTGTTTACTGGTCTTTTATCATAGCCCTCGGTATCTATTACAGTGAAATAACTATTATGCCTACTTTAAAACTTAGCTTAGGTTTTCTATTCTCCATAATGTCTTGTACTGATGAATGTACCTTAAAACTGCTTGAATGATGACACACTCATCAGTTTTGGACTCCATTTGCTGTACCCCTCAAAAGGGGCATCTAGGAGGAAAGAGCAGCTTTTACCACCTTCCTATCCAGTTTCAAATTACAGCAGCCATTAAAATGTTTTGATCATGTGCTTTTTTCACTCATTTTGTCTACACATATAGCACCTACATTTGACTTGTAATAGTATCAAATATATTTTATATTTTGCTAGGGGCTTGGTAGCTTCTTACCTTTCGTGCACTATTGTCTTTACTGTTATTGAATACTGTTATTACACACCACTACACCATACTACACAGGTATTGACTTTTGAGTTGCTGTCCCACTCACCACCTCTTCCTTCTCTACTGGGCTTTAATCTGTCGAGGTTGACACCGCTATAGGCACTGACGGGTTTCAATACCCACATACTGTTGGAGAAATCCACTACATTGTGTCCGTTTGGCCCATTTGTTATACATGGTTCAGTTCTTTTTTGACCCCTTCTCCTGCATTCAGACTCTGTAGGCCAAGGGGTCCTTGACCAATGCTAAGCTCTTGTCCTAAACATCAGAAGACTCAAATTTGCCAGCAAGCGAAAACAAATTTGGCGCTACATCCTCCAGCAGGACTCCGATATTATTTTCCTGCAGGAAATGCACCTGCTCAGAGAAGACTTTCACTGCATGACCCAACCCTAGCAGTGATGAGAGGCCAGCTGCAGGCAAATGGGTTCAACAAGGCAGAAAGAACCCTAATGGTGCTTACGCAAAAATATTACAAGGGGGGGGGCGAGAAGGTAGCGCACCCCCTTGGCCAGTCGGCTTTAACTCAGCAATATGCCCGCTCCAATATCTCTAAGCTACAGGCAGGGACTCCACTTGGGTATCTGAAAGTCAGACAAGCAGGAGGGCTTTCAGGCCTTTTACCAGGGCCTTTACTCAGGCAGAGGGGAGGATGCAGCTACACTTAATTCCTATCTTTGTGACTGTCTCTGCCCCCCATAAATCCTGAATCTCAAAGCACCTTCACAGCAAGGGGCTCAAGGTTGGGAAGCCTCCAGGCCCAGATGACCTGCCAGTCTTCTTCAAAAAGCTTTTCGTCCCCCTAACTGAAAATTCACCTCCTCAGGCCATATAACTCCTTCATACAGTCTACCGGCCTTATGTCGAAGATGTCTGTGGCTGAGATTGCATTGCAGATGCTAAGATCTACACTAAAATGCTGGCTAACCAACTCGAGACCCTACTACCGTGGTTCACAGACCCTGACCAGGTTGGCTTCTTCAAGTAGAGACAGGGCTCCGATGACAATATGCGCCTTTCCCCCCGATTGAAAAAGTCCAGATACTCGACATCCTGGCCTGCCTTCTCTCCCTTGATGCAGAGAAGGCATTCAATCAGGTTAGTTTCTCTCTCCTGTGTGCAGTACTCCGCAAGATAAGTTTGGGCCCCAGCATGATCGGTAAAATCATGGCCTCTTATGTTGCACTCATGGCCACCAACCGAGTAAATTACCCAGTCACCCAATCTTTTGCTCTTCACAGGGGCACCCCTTTGCTGTTTGACCTTTTGGTGGAACCCTTGACCATCCGTCTAAGGCAAAACTGGGCTGTCGCTGGCATTGCTTTTGGGGGACAGCAACACAAGGTCCTTCTTTTCACTGACAATTTGTTGCTAGTACTGACAAAGCCAGAAGCCTCTCTCCCTGCAGTAGTCCAAAGCCTGCAAGCCTTTGAAACAGTCTCTGGCTGTAAGATTAACATGGCTAAATCGCAAATACTCAACTTGACCACCTGCAGGAACAGATTCCATGCCTGAAGGAACTAGCCCCTTTCCAGAGGGCGACCTGCTCACTTCAATACCTTGGTCCCACCATTACCTCTTGCCTACAGACTTGGTCCTGAGCCAACTGGCTACTGCTTCCCAGGGCCATTCTCGAGGAACTTCGGAGATGGAAGCTCCTTCATATTTCCTGGTTTAGTTGCATAAACGTGTTGAAAATAAAAGTCCTCCGTTTACTGTTGTACCTCTTCTATTTGCCCCCTACACCTATCCCAGCCAACAATATTAAGCTTATGCATGGGGATTTGGGGTCCTTTATCTGGAAAGGAGAGCAAACCCACATTTCCCCTAGGTTTAATTGCCAAAGACTTGGGGGGAATTCCTATGTGCGTAAAGCTGGCCTTGCCTGGAACTTGCTGCCCTTGGCTCTTTGGGATACCCACGACCCTCTGTTGTTTAAGAAAAAACTAAAAAGGCTGCTTTTTTAGTTTTTGATTGGTGTGCATTTCTCTCTCTTTTCTGAAGCAAGCGCCAGTACACTTTCTAGTATCCGTGCGCTGTACAAATTAAACATTACATAACATAACATTTCAAACAATCTTGTCATGCTGCCTGAAAACGGTGGGGTCTTCGCCTGCCCTAATCTTCTAGATTACTACTGGGCTGACCATTTTCTCTACATCACTGAATGGATGGTCAGAGAAAGTGAAAAGCACTGACTTCATATGGACCGAGTTGTGGCCTGTAGACTGCTGTGCAACCTAACCTGGTTCTCTAGACAGCATAGCCCACGCAGTACATACTTTGCGACCTGACCCGAATGGTCCTTAAAATGTGGGACAGACTGGCAATCAGGAGAGGCCTAATCTCCTTTCTCTCCCTGAACACCCCGATAACCTGCAACCCCGACTTTACGTTTACTTCCTCTCCGAGCTCCTTACTGGAATGGGAAAGTAATGAATGTAGGATCTTGCAGGACCTATTCCATGGGCTGGCCATGAAGCCGTTCGAGCGTAAACTCCAATTCAACATTTTTGTCATACTTCGGGGTAGATTTACAAACATTTTGTTCAGGGTTGGCATCTAACTAGCACAAAATGTTTTTTTCCTAACTTACTTTCCAGTGTAAAACATGTTATGTGCTGGAAATTACCCTAAAAGCACTGCACAGCAGTGTGAAGCTTTGCTTTACTCAGAGCCAAGGGGGGTTACATGGGTGATACACAGGCTTTATCATGCAACCACCCATTCCCTTTGAAGCAAAACCCTATCTACAAACAATAGTAGGCAAGGGTTAGCACCAAAAGTTAAAGCCATTTGAATGGAGGTATTAAAAAGAGAAATATTTTTAATTATCCTTTCTTTTCTGAATTTGCTTGCGTGCTTCAGTATGCAGCACTCTTAAAAATTGGGAACATATTTAAGGTGTGTCTCCGCATAGTATTTTGTACTAAAAGGGTACCCTTCTAGTACAAAAACCTATCATAGAGTCACGCACACACCCTAGCAATATGTCATTAAGGTGTGAAGGGAGCCATATCTCTGTAGATATGGCGCTCTCCTGCTCCACCCTGTCACGCAATGCACTGCATCATTTTTGGCTGCTGCAATGTGTTCCATGACTGTTTCGAAAACCTGGGCCATAGACATCAGTAGATCAAGCTTCGCCACTGGGCCCTAATCCTCTCTAACTTTGTGGGTGCTACTTAGTCCCTCACAATGTTCGAGACATTTGTGTGAGGATTTTCTGGATCTTAGGGTCTCATCTCCAAAGAGTACATGTTGTACAGCAGTCCCGCCTACTTCCCCGCCATCCTTATCAAGCTAAAGGGGAGCTGGATAGTACTCTGGGCATCTCCCATAAACAGTGGGAAAACCTGTGGTGCACGATCCCTAAAATCCATAGGAGCATTTCCCAGCAAATATCAGAGTATAAACTCATGCTTGTGTGGTACCACACCCCTGCATGTTTAAGTACCATGTTTCCGGCAACCACGGCTACCTGTTGCAGTTGTGGTATGCATGTCTATGATTCCCAACACATATGGTGGTCATGCCCTTTCATCACTATTATTTGCAAGGAAATCCTGGACCATATTAAGAAAACACTGGGTTCCCCATATCAGCAGACTACTGCACAATCATCAAAGTGATACACCTGGTAACTGTGGAAGCAGCTACCCATGTGGAATGACACCTTGTCCACCACATGACGGAAGCAGCAAAGCAACTTATAGACATGGCCTGGCAAACCACAGCTGCCCTTTTTGTAGTGGCTTGTTTCACACGCCTATGGCACACCTTAGCTTTGGATCAAATGTAACATAAGATCTCATTCTCTGAAAAGAAATTCACTCACCTCTGGCAGAATTGGTCAATTATATGTCTCACATGAAATATCTTTGTTTCTGGCCACCTAGACTCAGAGCCTTCCATTTGTTTGACTAGCAGAATCCCATGGCAGCATGATGGCACCCCTGACACTGATGGAGTAGGGTTTTCTGGGTTCTCCCCTCTCGTGATTCGCTCCCTTACCTGTTCTCCCCCTACAGGTATTTAATACATACTGTCACCCCCCCCCTCAGCTGGAGGTTCCTTTTCCTCTTGGTTTTAGTTTTTCTATTTACATTGTTGGGCCCGTTTGCTTTTTGATACCCTTCTCTGGGTTCTGCTGGGCAGGGACTGATTGCCGTCCCTTAGTCCCTTCCTCACAGCTATAGAAAACTACCATCAGGGGGAAGAAATACTTTGTTGCAGGCCCAGCCCTCATGTTTGCTTGTTTGTCAGCACAGATATGGGGTATATCTCAACACTTCTGGATGTAATATTCATGGTGTTCCCTGGCATTTTCCCCAGATGTGTCTCCCCTACCTTTGGCCTCCTTGGATGCCACTTGCTTAGCTTGTCACACTCTTTCGCTATGTAGTGTCTGAAGACCACTTTAATGCGAATGTATGCATCAAACTTTTCTTTGAACCTACACCGATGTCATGTAATTTTATGCTGAGTTACTGTACTGTTTGTTGAAAATCTAATAAACAGACTTTAAGTAAAAAACATATATTTTATATTTTGAATTACATATGGATTTACGTTTTTTTGGTTTTTGCGTGATATATGTTTTCTCCAGTGCCCAGGCTGAGCATTACGTCAACTCTGAAGACAAGGGACAAACAGACAAATATGTGTTAAGTTTAAGTAGTACCAACAATTTTAAAATAAAGAGAATAAAACAATAAAACTTCCAAACAAAGTTAGGAAAATAGATAAAAATATAATGAGCAAAAAGAAACCTGGATTATCAAAATTGGATGAAGTAGACTGTAGGTCTGAATTTTCAATATTTTAAGGCAAAAAAATCCTATAAAAAATAAAGCATCACTAAAAAC
The DNA here is from genome assembly GCF_964204655.1 of Triturus cristatus. Classification (NCBI taxonomy): domain Eukaryota; kingdom Metazoa; phylum Chordata; class Amphibia; order Caudata; family Salamandridae; genus Triturus; species Triturus cristatus. Next base: position 955,769,559 of record NC_140594.1, on the reverse strand, counting down.
AAAAGGTCTTAGTTGACTAAAACCTAAATGCAATTTCAGGCTATACACAATGGAGGGGAAATCTCACTCGCCAATTAGGTCATCTCGAGCAAAGTATTTCTCTTTTCAATTCAATGAAACTTTAATCGGTCAATAGACCATTAATGTGCATGCGCATAATAGCATTTCATTAAAACAGTAAACACAAAAACAAATAAAAAATCCTTAAGAGCACAGGGTCGAACCCACACAACCAAATTTATGAATACAATCGTTTGGAGTCTGTGCCCCATACATTATACACCAATAAATACAAATATAAAATGTTAATAAAAACAAATATATGGCATAATACAAACATTAAAAAATGACTTAAAAGACCTCAGAAAATGGAGATAGCTAAAATCAAGCGAATCCAGTTAAAACATGGAAATATGAGTCTTTAACCTATACATTGGGATTCAGAAACATTTTGCATAGACACCACATTGAAAATAAAAAGCGCGACACTGCAAATACAATAGGCAACTGTGTGTTGTATTTCAGCAATATGAATGTCTCTGCGTAGTGCTGTGTGCCTAGATTTCTGCATAGCTGAAGCAACCAGCAATGCCTAGCCTTCCTGTAACCAGGGCAAAAAAAGACTACATGGTATTCTATCTTCTCTCGATCAGAAAAGGGAATGCACACCTATAGAAATAGTAATCCTTAAATAATCCTGTGATGCATTGTTGCGTGCTCCTCGGAAAAAGTGCCTTGCCCATTTGGCACTTGGAATAATGAATGCAACAATTTGGGGCGACATACGCCCCAATCCAAAGGCACAGCACACTAGTCCTGAAATCCTCAATTAATTTGAAAACCAATTAGTCACCATTTTTTTAATGTGTAATCACTCGCTTGCACAATCTTCTCTCCTAACTCCCGTTTACTCCACAAGTGCGGTAAAATGCCAGTTTTCCAAATTTCTCATGCCATTGATGTGCCCATCCGGACCTCTTTGCAATAACACGTACTGACGCATTTAATTCATCCAAAGGCAGCTTTTATTAAAATACCCAATGCATTTCGGGCTACTGGGGCCCTTCGTCAGGGGTCACTACAAGTAATAATAAAAACACATATTAGTTGCAAAACCGTTTTCTAATGCTCAATGCTCTACTTCAATGGTTTTGACTAATTACCATGCCACTTGACCCGAGCAGATCACTCCCTGGTTGCTATACTAACTTTGTCCAGACACTGAATCGTGTGGTCCCCAGCTTTTATTACAACACCTCTGGCACCACTCATGTTCAACCAAACAATCTTTCATAAAATCCACACATTGTTCTGACATTAGCTCCCCTTTAAATACTTCTTTCTTAGAAATGCAACCGTCTTCCAAATTCTTTCGTGCTTTTTACCTTCCCAGCTTTTATTAGGGTTTACTACATGTGCTGCTACGATATTATTTCCCTTTCTATTCGCTCGCGCTACCTGCACCTGAATATACGCCTCCTTTAAACATTCATAAACTTCACCCTGTGGTGCACTCCTTCAACCCCCCTCTTTAATTTAAGCATAGCGCCTCACCAATCTTCAATGCCCCCAATGTGATCCGTAAACTCAGTGTTGACATTAAAAAGCCTACCACATTTAAACATGTCTACAACACGTACCTGCCGCAAATAAACCCTCCTCAGCTTTCTTTTCCAAGGAATTGCTAACATTGTTATTCACCCTTCGAATTTAAACTCTCTCTGATGTTCTAATCCCTCCCATGTTTGCCATCGGTAATGTTTATGTCGTTTTAATTGCTGGATTGTGGGAGCTGTAGTATTAAGGAGAAGAGGGTGGGCTGTTTGAAGTGAGAAATCTGCAGCAGGTGTCATCATTTAACCGATGGCAAACATGGGAGGGATTAGAACATCAGAGAGAGTTTAAATTCGAAGGGTGAATAACAATGTTAGCAATTCCTTGGAAAAGAAAGCTGAGGAGGGTTTATTTGCGGCAGGTACGTGTTGTAGACATGTTTAAATGTGGTAGGCTTTTTAATGTCAACACTGAGTTTACGGATCACATTGGGGGCATTGAAGATTGGTGAGGCGCTATGCTTAAATTAAAGAGGGGGGTTGAAGGAGTGCACCACAGGGTGAAGTTTATGAATGTTTAAAGGAGGCGTATATTCAGGTGCAGGTAGCGCGAGCGAAGAGAAAGGGAAATAATATCGTAGCAGCACATGTAGTAAACCCTAATAAAAGCTGGAAAGGTAAAAAGCACGAAAGAATTTGGAAGACGGTTGCATTTCTAAGAAAGAAGTATTTAAAGGGGAGCTAATGTCAGAACAATGTGTGGGTTTTATGAAAGATTGTTTGGTTGAACATGAGTGGTGCCAGAGGTGTTGTAATAAAAGCTGGGGACCACACGATTCAGTGTCTGGACAAAGTTAGTATAGCAACCAGGGAGTGATCTGCTCAGGTCAAGTGGCATGGTAATTAGTCAAAACCATTGAAGTAGAGCATTGAGCATTAGAAAACGGTTTTGCAACTAATATGTGTTTTTATTATTACTTGTAGTGACCCCTGACGAAGGGCCCCAGTAGCCCGAAATGCATTGGGTATTTTAATAAAAGCTGCCTTTGGATGAATTAAATGCGTCAGTATGTGTTATTGCAAAGAGGTCCGGATGGGCACATCAATGGCATGAGAAATTTGGAAAACTGGCATTTTACCGCACTTGTGGAGTAAACGGGAGCTAGGAGAGAAGATTGTGCAAGCGAGTGATTACACGTTAAAAAAATGGTGACTAATTTGCTTTTAAATTAATTGAGGATTTCAGGACCAGTGTGCTGTGCCTTTGGATTGGGGCGTATGTCGCCCCAAATTGTTGCATTCTATCTTCTCTGCAATACTGCATGCCGGGCAACCTAAAGAAATTGTGACAGCCAATTTATTAGTGAAGGCACACAACGGGAGAACCCCGTGCCTAAATTGCAAGTATAACTTCCTAGCTAGGGCAGGTTGGATATCATCCAAGACAGGCTCTAAGCTGTACTGTTCTTTAGTTCTTAGGAACACTGCAGGTAATGAGCCTGTTGCTGGGCTCCATTGTAGCTGTCTGTGAAAATGTACTCTCACTATAGCTCCAGTCCAGTTCCTTCCGAGAAATCATGCAACAGACTGCCTCTGCATTATACCAAAGGCTTGCTCTACCCATGGCCAAAAGCATGTCCCTGACATGTGCTATCCAAGGTTATTTTCCCGCACCATGTAGGCTCACTACCTCCCTGAGCTCTGACCTTTAATCTGCCAATTTTGGGGTAGCCCATAAACGACACCAGAATCTAAGGGGTCTGAGGGTAATTTTATCAGCAATTGGCCTTACCCCAATGTCCAAATGTAGCGGTGTAAGGGGGAAGCTGAGGGGGAGGCCAAATAACTGTCTAACAAAGACATTCTCTTAAAAATGCATCGTGGTGAGCCATGCCCCCAAATTTCAGCCCCATACAGAGAGGCAACCCTTGCTTGCACTTTATAAATTTCAACAAACGGACCAATGGGTTTATGAGTGGAGTTCCTAAATAACTTGGTCAAACCGCCTATGGTCTGCACTATCTTTAAGCTAGCTTTATTAATTTGGGCTCCCCAGTCCATTTTTTCAGTTAAATTAACCCTCAGATACTCAAAAACCGACACCCTCTCCAGCGGAATCCCTTGAAAGCAGGGGTTTGGTCGAGTTGGGATACCTGAGTTAAATACTATAAATGTTGTCTTCTGTGTATTAACTTCGAGCCGCCTGCATTTACATAAGGCATTAAAAGGGTCAAGGATCCTCTGTACACCCATTGGTGATTTGGAAAGCAGAAGAGTATCGTCCATGAACATTATTGCTGGCACTTTCCTGTTTACTAACTTGGGTGCATCAATGTCCTTCCCCGCATTAAGTGTCTCGACAAGTGCATTGATAAATAGACAAAAGAGGGTGGGCGCAAGAACACAACCTTGTCAGACACCACTATCTAAGAGTATAAGGGCAGTTAGTTCTACATGCTTGCAAAATTTAATTTGGGCATAATTGCCTTCATGGAGCCACTTTAAGAGGAAGCTTAGATAGCTTGGAGCCCCCGGACCACTTAGGACCCCCCACAATGTGTCTCTAGGAATTAAATCAAACATGATTTTAAGTTCATGAACATTAAATAGAGGCTGCCACCTTCTAAAATCACCTTTTTCCAATGCAGAAGTTGGAGCCTAATGATTTCATCTGTAGTGGACAGCTTTTCCCTAAAGCCTGCTTGGAAGGGGCTCAGGATTTTATTTTCTTCCATCCATGTCTGTAGACGGTCCAGCAACACACGGGCAAAGATTTTCTGGCTGATATCTATTAGCTCGGCAGTTGGGGTTGGACTGTTCCCATGAGGCACAGGGTCAGACTGATTTGCATATGGCCATGTCTGAACTGGGGTGGTGGAGTGAGCTAAAGAATGATGATGGATTACACCCAGATCAGTTGACTGGGGGTGAGTGCTTGCAATGTTCAACACTCCGTCCATCATCCCCTTTGGTTTTGCTTTGTTCGCCCTAAGTTGGCAGGGTATGCCCACACGTGGGTCCCTTGCTCACTTTGCCATTGGATTCAAGATAGCCTGGCTGATGAGGGTTATGAACCAGAAACTGGTCCCAGGATGCTTGTTTCCGATCCAGGGAAGACATGGCTTGGCAGTTGGGGTTGGACTGTTCCCATGAGGCACAGGGTCAGACTGATTTGCATATGGTCATGTCTGAACTGGGGTGGCGGAGTGAGCTAACGAATGATAATGGATTAAACCCTGATCAGTTGACTGGGGGTGAGTGCTTGCAATGTTCAACACTCCGTCCATCATCCCCTTTGTTTTTACTTTGATATCTATTAGGCTCATCAGTCTATAGTTTGTGGAAGGAAGTGGTGAGCCCTTTTTATAGATCAGCAAAATTTCTGCACCAGCCAAGGTCAGAGGGATCGCTATTCCCTGGAGTATAGCATTATACAGTGTTCATAGGTAGGGGCCCCAGATGGACGGTTAGCTACGAAAGAGGTCCTACTTTGTTTATAGCACTATGGATTTCTTTAAGAGTTATCTTGGGGGCCTCAGCAATGGGTTTATGCAAAGGGAAGTTCTCATTCACTATAGGGACATCCTCAACCTCCCGCTATGCGTAAAGGGCCTCAAAATGGGTCTTCCAGACATCAGCCCCAATATTGGGTTCTCTAGGCTGTTTCCTATTGCTACACCCCTTGCTTACTATATTCCAAAAAGTCTTCATGTCGTGATTAGATAAGGCTATACTCAGGCAGTCCCACTTTTCAAATTTCCATGATTTTTTTGCTTTGACAATGGTATTTTTGTATGACACCCTCTTTTCTCTGATTGCATGCCTATCCTTGGATTTAATTGCCTCAATACGAGCTAAGTTGGTTGTTCGATGGTTGTTACTAAACCAGGAGTGTAGGGCCTTCTTGGATTTACTTATGCTTCTAGATGGGAAAAAAAAATCAGGCAGGACAGATGTCAATGCTTTATGTGTCTCAGCAACTCGTGTTAGGGAGATGGATATACAATCATTTGCAATAGAATGTTCCACTGCCTCTAAAAACGGGACGATGGACTCATATAAGGTGGCTAACCTGTCAGGGGATTGTTACATGATTGTCCATTGAACTCTTCTCCTGTAATTAGTGACTAATAATCTTGCATCTGGCACGGAATTTGAACTGGGTGTAGCCTCAGAGGTCGGAATCGCTACCTCGAAAATCAGGGCATTATGATCATTGGCGTGTCGAGGCACGACCACAAAATCGACCACCCTGTGCCAAAGCCTCATCTCTACTAAGATGTAATTTATAATGGGAGAGTGTCCTGCTCTATTAAAGGTGTGTTTCTCAGGTGAATCTGGCTTTGTATGGCTATTACATGCCCTTAAAGAATGTTTCAAAGTAAAAGATTTAATCTGGAGCGCTAACGGGGTCCTAGCCTTGGTTGGGGGGATATTTGACTCAGGGTTCGCACAGTGAAGGTCACTTCACCACCAATAATCACTGGATAGTTGTTAGGAATGGTAGATATGAAGGTAGTCAATTGATCAAAGGTCAGGCACTCGACTATTGCTTACAGGTCTAGAACAAACATTGCCCAAATCAATTTTGACCCTCGATGTAAAAGTAAGCAGAATACACAGGATGTCATTTGAGGAAGTCTCTAACTTCTTAGCTGCGCAGACCAAATGCGAACCAACCCAAGTGCAGAGCCCACCAGAGGGCCTACCCTTTCCCTTAGTGGTAGCATCTATTCGGAAAAAAACACATAACCCAGCCGCTGTGGTTCCACCCTGCACCAGGTTTCCTGAAACATACATACGTCATATTGATCTACAAACACCCCCCAGTCAGGGTTGGTCAATTTATAGCTAAGTCCCTCAACATTCCATGACAAAACCTGCATCCTGGATGAGGCTAGATGTCTTCCTGCAATAGGGGATTTGGCATTTACTACAAGTGGTCTACCTCCCCCTGAGAGATGCTTATCCTCTTTGCCATTAAGCTAATGCTGCCATGTTGCTTATCAGGTATAGTGGTTGGGGACTGTAGATCCAGGGCAATAACCTGGTCTGCCCCTTGACGCAGACCCAACGGTGGAAATGTTGTTACAGCATTAAACAATTGCCCCCTATCAGTTTCTCTTTGTATTACATTGGGATCAGTCATCCCTCCACCGTCCCCCAACCCAGATGTGGACCGGTTTAATTAGACTCTCTGGTGGGAAGAACCCTCCCCTAGGGTTCCCCCGGAAAGATGAAATTCTCTAGCCAGCGATGCGATGACTCGAGTCAATCAACTGCTTTTAGGCCCCCAAATCTGTTTTATGTTGCTATGTTATGTAACAAAGATCTGGGGGGTATGTGCCACTAAATAGATGCCTTACCATTCTGATTCCCCATCCCTAGCCCCAGTCTTGTTTGCTCTCTGATTGCTGGTGCTTGGCCTGGGATATAAAAGTAGCCTAGGGTAGAGACCTGATTCCCACATCCTGCCTATAATGTTTCAAACTAAAAAGGTTAAAGACAGTCATTGGATATTTGAAATGAATCACTATGCTCTTTTGACTTAGTCTCTGAAATGGAAGTTAAAATTATTTGGCAGGTAAAGGTCCAAGGCTGTGGCTGATGAAAGTCTCTAAAACTCAGATATGCCATTGTTCCATTCATTTTGGCACCTAAAGCTGTTAAAAGGAAAAGCTGGATTTTGTAATCACAGAGTTCACTTTGTGGGTCACACAGATTTAGTACTCATCTTGGTCCAACGTTTCACGTTTGGACTTTTTTGACTCTCAAAATCTTCCATTGGGGCAAAGCTGGAGCCTGTAGCCGGGCAGTGCTCCATGAAGCCAAATACCAGTGTGGTCCCACTGACCTATTTTCAGTGCAGCAAAAAGATTTGAGTACTGGGAACCTAGTTTTTTTGCCCTCCTTCACAAGCCTCTTGGCAATCATTCAGTCCCAGGTGGTTCTATCTTCAGTTAGCGCCTTCTTCTTCAGTTTGTAACTCTCCCAGGTCTAGAAATGTTCAGAGGAGTTGGTGCTGAGTGACAGTCATATCCCGTGCACCAGAGATTGGAGAACTTTCCCTAACAAATCCTGGCAACTTTCTCACCATATGCCCACCTCCTCTTGCAACACTTCTTTACTTTTACTGTAAATGTACTGAAGTAACCCAGTTTCAAGATAAAAAAAAACCTTCTGCCACCAGACAGGCCTCCCTCCTTCTCTATAGCCACTCCACTATTAGATGAGCTCTCATCCCACCTGCTAGCCAGTGGGTCTAGGACATCTTTGGGAAATAATGTGAGAAGATCCTAGAAGCCTCTTTTGGGATCAGTAATTCAAAGGAAGAAGTGTTCAGGCTGTACTTTGCTTCGCCATCAGTCTTGGACCCCTCCCAATCATTAATCCATGCTAAGTGGCCAATAGTTAATATTACCTTGCTCTCTGTGCTTTGATATAGGTTTTTGTCATCAAATTCAAAGTTTTTAACCCTCCCAGCCAAGACTATGTATTCCAAGCCTGGTGTGTGATTGGTGGCAGACTTGGTTTAAGCCTGTTCTGACTCAGACCACCAAAAGCACATTTTTATAAGGTTACTTTTTCATCAAAGTTTTCAAAATCTGATCTCACTATTAAATCAGATTTTAAAAATTAAAGGGAAATAAATCTGAAATATTTGCCTAGCATTTCCTAAGTGTATATACAAAAAATATTTTAAAAATACCAAGTCCTGTCTCATTGAAAATGTAGTGAATCTACACAGTGGTGATAACCTTTAGGCATTTGGTCACTGTAGGAGCACATATTTTAAGCAAATAGGGCTTGAATCACAAACTACAATTTTTTAGCATTTTTGTAGCACCACAAAAGTTACTACAAAGAGATATTCATAAACTGCACTTTTATAGTAACTTACACATGTAACTTACAAGTTTCTAAGAACGTACACTTTTGTAGTAACTCACACTTTTGTAGTAAGTCTACCACTACACATGGTCAACCACTGGTACTGCAACACACTCCCATAGAAAGTGATGGAGATAGGAATTTAAATTAAAAGCAGATAGGAAATAATTCTAAAGTTAAATACTTTATTGAAAATACTTTAAAAAAAAATAATTCTATATCAAATATATATATATATATCACATATTTAATACTTATTTCTGCAATATTTAAGAAACTACTTTGAATTTAAAAAAGTAACATTAAGTTTTATTGAAACTAATTGCATTTATTTTAATTAATTCTGTACCCCAGTTTTTATATTTAACATTTAGATTTGTTCAACTTTTTGAAGTAAATACATACAATGAATGTATATGAATATTTAACATAAACATATTTTCTACATCCAATGGGAAAATATTTATGTCAAACGATGCTCCTGTATATAGAGTTCTGACATACAACCATGCCTAATGTCCGTTAAAATAATACTTATTAGGCACCTTACAGATTTGCTGTTGTCTGTGTGAAAGGTGTACTCGATATGCCCTCATGCACAAAATTCAAACAAGAGACCCGCACAATGTCTAAACATTATTGTGAAACATTTTTGGTTGAATCAGTTGCAATACAAGCAAAAATTAAGTGAAAGAAATAAGTAGAAAAATAACAAAAATCAAGCAAAATCTGTAATTCTCCAACTAAGGAGTTTATTTAGCATTGCTCCTGCATAAAACAGATCTCTGGGCCCAGTTGCCATCTTTTGCCCTTGGATAATCTAAACTGTAGCTTAAAAATATATAAATACACATCACTGATAAATAAATAAGGTAGGCGTTAAGTATGAATCCATACTTAACTGAACACCAGTTGTTCCAGGAAACTCTGGATTATAATTTCCCCTCAATTAAAATACTCTATTATTTTTTAGAAATGTCAGTACATGAGTTAATGGCATATCGGACTCATGTTTATGCAGACCTTTCACAGGAGATTTCTCAACAAAGAATACAAAGCAGTTTCTAGATCTGGAAAACAGAATGTAAAGCTGTTCTCTTTAATTATCCATGTTTGATCATTCAAATATACAATACGAAACATTACTCATTTGTACGAACATTGTCCCATGAGCCAGCCTAAGTAGAAGAGGGCATTTGATTAACCGCTTCAAAGAACATGGATTCTGCTAAAAAGCATTTCTTTTTAAAATCCTCGCTTTTTTGTCCACTGGCATGATCTTGCTTGCATTCCAATAAACGGGGATACCTCCTGTCAGCAAAACATATTTTGTAAATTTTAAGATAACAGGCATTCATACTACTACACAGTGCATATGTGAATGCACACAAGCCAATCTAAGGCAAAGGCCTTATTAGAGCTTTGATCAGACAACAAAGCAATTATATCAGTCACAGTACAATGCTAGCCATTGAAGGTCACCCCCACATCCAGTGAGTCTGGACTTTTGAAAAGGGACTCACAATTCTTTATCCACGTTTTTTTCCTAACATAAGATTCCAACGCAAATCCATCTATCCCCAAGCCACAAGGGACAAGAACTGCAAATCACTTCCTATAATAGTCCATCTCATTTGATGCCTGTTTCCAGTTAATCACAACCATAACATTTCCGTAGTAGATGAGCTAATTTACTCCCTTTTCATGGGTAGTCCAAAAAGACTTGGGGCTGGACTCGCTAGTCTTCCACGAACACACTGCACCAAGGCAACATGATGCTCTGTGCTGCATTGTGTGAAAGGGAGAGAGAAGAAATGCTTAATATCTAAGATATGATGCAATTCTGCTCTCTCTTTCTTCAGGGAGCTTACACCAATGCAGGCACCCTTGCACCATGGTGCAGGAGTGCCTAGGTTACAAGCAGAATATTTTTTGCAGGAAGGTATACCTTCCTGTACAGAAACAATCCCTCGAGACATTTTATGCAGCACACATAGAAAGAGGAAATAACATGGAGAAGAACGTTTTTTTTTCCTTGTTACACCATTGTAAGAAATTGGGTTGCTGGTTGAGGGGAGTGCAGCCGTACTTAGGCAGGAACCACAATCCTTGTGAAGGTGAAGTCACAAGCAACCCTAAACTAACCTGTGCTCAACCTTTGGATAGCTTGGCACAGAGCAGTCAGGCTTAACTCAGAAGCAATGTGTAAAGTATTTGTGCATCACCTCAAACAGTAACATAGTAAAAACACAACACAAAAGGATCCCACGCCAGATTTGAAAAATAGTGTGATTTTTAAAAAATAAAACACTACAAAAACGACAAAAATCGAATCAGTTGAACCGGAGATATGCAATTTTAAATATTTCAGTGAAAATAATGCCAAAAAGCACAAAGTGGCAAATGTGGATATCTGGTCAAGTCGGACCGGGATAATGTCACAAGTTTCGTCTGACCACTATGGAGCGCAGGCCATCTACAGGGACCCAGTTATGCTCAATGAACAAAATATTTTAGCTCCTGGTTGCGGAGCATTGTGAGGTTCCGTGCCCAGGATGTGTCAATGGAGCAGAGGCGATGCATTGGTTCTGATGTGCTGCGGAGCTGCAATGCAAAGTCCTGTATCATCGTCAAGGATTCCATCAACAAGGCCAGCATTGAAGATGCCTCATGCAGTTGAGGCGATGCATTGGTTCTGAAAAGCTATGAAGATGTAATTTGAGAATTTGAGAACTTGCATCGTTGGCGAGATTGTCGTTGACAGGAGATGTGACGACCTGCATCAGGAGAGCTTCGCACAGCAGAGGTTCTGATGCGGCTGGATAGGTTGATGCGAAGTCCTTTACATTTGGAGAAGTCTAGCAGAAGAGGATGCATTGGTTCTGCTCGCATTTGCACTGCGGAGAAGAGAAACTGAGTTGGTTCTACTGGATCCACAGATGGGCAGACAGAGCACATTCAGGCCCGCTTCCAAGGGACCAGGACTGGTGTTGCACCACTTGGTAGGGTAGGACTCCCTGACAGCATAGTCCAGGTGATGGCTTCAAGGCTGTTGGAGGCTTCTGTCCTTGAGTCTCTAAGTTAGGAAGCCAACCAACTAGCTATTGACATTTCTTTGGGGTCCCAGGTTCACCAGATGTATGTCCAGTCCTTCTCACCCAGGCAAGAGGACAGTTGGTAGCAGGCCACCACAACAAGGCAGCAGTCCAACAAGGCAGAAGTCCAGCTGGGCAGCAGTGCAGCAGAGTAGCAGTCCATTCGGCAACACATTGGTCCTTCTTCCTGGCAGAGTAGCCACAGGTCCAGAAGTGTCCTGAAGAGGGGTGTCTAAGGCACAGCATTTATACCTGATACCATTCCTCTGGAAGGGGGGGGGGGGCTTTTGGAGGTTTCCCCTTTGAAGTCCCCAGGCATCCTACCCTCCTTGTATTTGCTGCAGGCAAACTACAGGGGGGTTGCAACCCCTTATGGGGAGGCAGGAGACATCCTATTCAAGTGTAAGTGGTGCTGTGCCCAGTTCTGCCCTCCCAGTGATGGCCCATCCAGGTACACCTAAGTTCTCTGCTGTGTGTGGTTGTCTAGGAGGAATACATAAAGCCCAACTGTCAGGTACACTGAGTCATGTAACCCAGGGACAGTCTCCAGGAACTAAATGGCTAAGGCAGGAAAAAGCCAAATTGATAAAAGTGGCAGTTTAAAGATTGTAATTAAAAAATTCAACTTTCCTATAAAAGTATAAAAGAAGGTTTTCCATTACAATTCCAAAGGCACCAAAAATTAACTGGTTACCTGCTACAACTGGAACTCAGAGCTTATTGAATGGAATAAGATAACTCCCCTGTTATCCTATGGGTGTGGTAGGCCCTGCAGCGGTGATAAACAAATTTAAATGTTTTTCACTACCAGGGCATATACAACTTAAAATTACCTGTGCTACTTTTTAAATACATTGCACTCTGCTCCATAGGCTCTTTAGGGCCTACCCCAAGTGTTACTTTTAAATATTTAAAAGGAAGGATTGCGCCAAGAAAAAGGTCTATTTTACCACGTTAAAATGGTGGTTTGAAAAGTGCACACAGAGGCTGCAGTAGCAGGACTGAGACATGTTTGAAAGGGCTGCTTGAGTGGGTGGTACAACAGTTGTTTCAGGCCCACAAGTAGCAATTAATTTACAGGACCTTGGCATAGGTAGTGCTAGTTTACTAGGGACTTACAAGTAAATTAAATATGTCAATTGGCTTAAGCCAAGTCGACCATGTTTCTGAAGTCAGCAAAAAAACAAATTCAGCAAAAGTGCAGGGTATTTTGGGGTAGCCCTGCAAAGAGGGCCAGGTCCAAAAGCCATCCTCTGGATGGTGTTGCAATTTCACGCAATCCCAGGTACACAAATCTTTGTCAATCTGAGATTGCATGGTTGGATAGAAGGGAATAAAGCATGACACAATGCAGTGCACGGTGAAGCGCTGCAATACATTATTTACAGTGCCATGCAAGGCAGTGCAAGTCGCACTTGCAAGGCTCTGTAAATAGCTACTGGTATTTTGAGTCATGGCTAGCCACAAAAGAGGCACAATCATGATGCAAAACTTTACCAAATGTGGCCCTTGGTGAGTACTTCAATATTTATAAATAATATTAAAATATCTATAAGCTTGCCAGATAGCTCATCGAGGGTGCCATTTTCACTAACATGCAGGTCAAAAATCTGAATCCAGAAAAGGCAAACTCCGCATTCCATACTTCTCAAATTATTACCTTTAGCATCATTTAGTAATATTTACACATGAAATTTACAGCACTAAGAAATGCAAAAAGGTGACATGACTCACCATATAAAGTATAGCAATGATAGACTACTTGACAAATACACTGTTAGAATCTTTACTTGTCTCACATATTATTTCCAATTTGTTTATATAAATGTTAATCCAACAACATTGCTTAATAGATCTTGATCACTCTTTAATATTTCTATTTCCTCCATATCACAAATGTGTCTTCATAGTTTGGATATTCATTATAACATTGATGGAGCGGAAATCTCATCTCATTGGTCGGGGTGCATCATAATCATGTGTAAAGCGCACCCGCACATAATCTTGTCTTGTGGAAACATGAATTTTTTAAATTGTGAAGAGTATTAAAGTGTCTGCGTGACATATTTTAGGTTATTGACAAGTAGCATGAAGAATTAACATAGGAAATAAGTCTAAGTAGAAGAAAATTATAACATGAAGAACTGTGTTGTGAGGTCTGACACTACTCATGTACTAAATGTGTATTTTATACTAATGCTTCCAAAATTAGGTAAATGGATTAGTCGAAATGTAATAACAGTCTTGCGAATTCGTAATTCTCAAGTGACGTTCTTATTTTGCCTGAAGATGTAGACCTGAAATGCAAGCCCCTGACAACTTTCACTTTAGAATGAATGTTCTTTATTTTCATGTGCACTGTGGATGCTGTTCTTTCTCATCTTTTGCAGTGCAGGTGGGGAAGCATTCATGTAGTCAAAATAATGTCTTTGTTTTAACAGCTAGGCAAGGAGAGAAGAAGTTACAATCACATGACTCGAAGGCGATAAAGGAAAGAAGTCGGTTTCACAGGGGAGAAGGCATGGGAATCAAGGACAAATTGTTGCAAAGGATGTACATGGAGAACACCGTGGAAAAATGCGTGCATGACTGTGCCCATTGTGTAATGTGTGCAAAGATGTGCATCATGGGAATGCTACCTGTGGATAACTGGTTGTTGGAATTATGGAGAGTGCCCATATCTGTCTTGCCTTGTAAGAGAGAGCATCTCAGAACAAGCTCTTTCTCTTGCGATGGTGACTTTATGGTGCTTGACCCATTTTGATGGTGGAGAGACTTCTTAGGAATACTCCACGACTGACACCTTCACTCCTGATCCAAACTGCTTATAGAGGGATCTCATCTAAGCGATAGAGTAGGGATAGATTTATTGATTTTTATCTATCAACCCTGGATGCAGGGAAGTTTGGACTTATGCTTCTTGATTGTCTGTATTTGAATGTATGACGTTACATCGCGATCTTTACACTGCAATACGTCTACAACGCAGTCATTACAACGCAAGTCTTTACAACGACTTGCGCTGGAGGGGGCTGGACATAGGAATAGTATGATTTACTATTCCAACTCCAGCCTATGATACAGTAGGGAAGGTGTTGGATTAGTAAATCATGCTATTCCTTAGTGTATAGCGCCATCCAGCACAAGTCATTGTAATGACTTGCGTTGTAATGGCCACGTTGTAAACGTATTGCGGTGTAAAAACCACGTTGTAACGGATATCTCCACTGTATTCTCCTTCTTGAACTAATAGTTCTGTTGATACTGCACCGTCTGCACTGAGTACGTAGATTTGGCTTTGTGCTCATTTCTTTATACCCTCCTGTTGAGGTGACTCAGTGTTTGGTTATTTTTGGCTTTGTACTAAATCTAACTAACTTTATTCAATTGTCCTCTAGTTTTTAAAAATCTAGAAGGGGCGCTATTAAATTGATTGTGCATTGCTGTTATACCTTTCAGACTTTCATGCTGCGAAAAAGAAACTTGAATGTGTCTCTAGAAAAGTCTAGAATTAATCTATGTGGCCACTTTCAGTGGGTAGCAGAGTAGGATGGTTTGCACATGAAGAAAGCAGAGAATTTAGAAGTGATTTTGTATAGGTGGAACCTATAACACCAAAATCCCTGAATCAGAACCCAATGATCGAGAACGGAAGGCGACGGAATCCAGTGGAGACCAACGGAGTTTGACAGTGCGGCAAGATCAGTGGTTGAAGAAGGAGTGAGTATTAGCATGATGTATGTAGAATGTTAGATTGTGGGAATGGTTTGATTGTGCGATGTCTTGCCGAGTCAGAGTAAGAGTAGCCCTGGGCGGTGAATCCGCTTTGTTTGCGGAGTCTGTGAAGCTTTTTGCACTCCACGCTCTGCCGAGCTCACGGAGTGCAGAAAACTCTGCTCTGCGTAGTGCAGCAGATTTTTTTTCCCGCTCGCGAATGGAAAGTTGGCGCTCGCAAGCTGCAGCTCGGATCGAATTTCCACTTGAGCAGCAGGAAGATCAGCGCGAACGTCAGTTCGCACTGCAGTCAGCCACTTGTGGAACTCCGCAGAGTTTTTTTGTTTCTTCATGGAGTTTCGCTATCTGAAACTCCGCGAACTATGCCCAAGCCTGAGTAAGAGTCGAGTTAATGTGGTTTTGGGGCTGACGTGGCCCAAGGATTGAGATTTGAGTTGCAGGTCCCAAAGTGGTCTAAGATCCTGGGATATTAAAAGGTGTAGAAGACACAGAGATTGAAATTGTCTGACCAGAGAATAGAGGCAGTTCCAGCTAAGATAGGGAACTTTGTGTGAATGGGACATATGGGAATTGTTTAGTGGACTTTGTGTTAACTATTTGGATAGGTACAGTTTGTGAATGCTCTTGAATGGTTTAATCTATTGATCTTTTAGAATGGCAGACAATTACGGACTTAAGATGATTGTGTGAGTGAATGCGTACAGAGAAATTGTGAAGGAGGGTAAGCCACTCTGAAGAGTGAGAGTGACTTTGGATTGTGCAACGCTGTGATAAGTTGGTTGGTGTAACACCGCGCTGGGATTGGTTGGTGGCCATCAGGAATACACTTTGACAAAGAAAGATCATTTGCCATGTTGATTGGACAAATATTGAATTTTGTTGGGGAAAGTTCTGAAGTTTCAGAACTCCTGCGATGATTTAGGGTGTTACAGGATCGGTTCAGAGGTGATGAAGGGGTTGTTACTTTGGGTGGGTGAAGAGGTGCCACCCGAGGATATGGAGACAAAGGTTGGATTCCACACTATAATTTGGCTCCAAAATTGGCACAAAATCAATCACTGAAAAGGAGGGTGAATTATCATTTCCAGGTTTTGGCACATTCAGGCTAGATTTATTGAACAAAGTTATGGGGACAAAGTTTGCATTGCAACCTTTGCCCAGACCCACACAGTTTGAAGTGCTCGATGCATGGAAGCATGCAGCTCATGCTAAACAGAGGAGAAACAACAAGGAAGGATGAAGAAAACTATGAAGGCGTATCAGGATGCACAATGGGATGCAAGGATTAAGAGGTGGAGAGTGGATACCATTGAGGGAGAGAGGTTATATCCAGTGTTTGTGGGAGATGGAGAATCACAAGACAAGGACAGGAATAGAAGTTCAAATGGTAGTAACAGTAGTGATAATGAAGACAGCTTGTTGGATGGGTTTTTAGCTGAGCATCTACCGCCTTACAGGTTACAACCAGAAGAAGTGGGATGAAGTACTGAGGGCAAAGATAATGTGGGAAGGGATGAGCCCCAGTGGCTACTGATCCAGGGGTCAAGGGAATTATATCAGCAGGAACAGGAGGGACAGAAGTGTCTGTCTTGAGAGGTAAACAATAAAATGGTGCTGCAGCTACTTTACAGTTGCCGGCAGCTCTTACAGTACCGGTCATCATTGGATCTGTTGTTCCTTTCTATGAATCATTGCCCAACAGGAAGTCTTAGCCAGAGACAATCCATGAACACAGAAGGGACTCTGTTGGGAAGGACAGGGAGTGCAAATGGGATACAGTTCAGTTCAAAAACCTTGATTTTGGTCATTGAGACCATAAAAGTTTGTGTACAGTACAATAGATATCATTACAAAATAAAATTATTAAAAACGGAATCCATCCAACATACAGAAGTGCATGTGCATCATCTTTATTTGCCAGATTGACGATCCGCAATGATTATGACCAAGGCCCATAGTCTCAACAAAGTGCATGTGCATTGATAGAGAAAAGACAAAAGGAAAAAATAACGGGGGAAGGGAACCACGGGTGGGCCTTGGAATGCTTAACAGAAGTCATAGAATCAATGAATCCAATTAAATTATTACTAATCACATTGTGGATAAAAAATTACACATACAATATAAAAATTAAAACATATTTCATCTACATAATTAACATTGTAAAACAGTAGGAAGGGTAAAACGTTATTTTGGGAGGGATTAAACTGTTAAGAAGTAAAAGCAGTGTGTGCATTTGCATCTGGTGTAACTGTTTTTAAAAAAGTCCAGCGCCTGCGCCACATTGAATTTAAAAATCGAGAAACGGCAAAAACGATGGGCTTACGGGTGCCAAACTTCAAAACTCTAAATGCCTCCTGGCAATGCACAAACCCTAGGTTCCTGCACAACTGTATGAGTCAGCGCTGTCTTGCAGATTTGTAGCCTGGACAAAAAAATAAAACATGGAGCTCTGACTCCTCCTGATAGTTACAGGCTGAGCACCCTTGTGAGGCAGTTTTTGACCATTTGCAGGTAAAGGCACGGAGTGGAAGGGTACCAAATCTAAACTGGACATACAGTTTTCTTGCTGAGAAAGGTAGAATGTCATCCAGGTAGGGCTCAAATTTGTACTCATCCTTTATTATCAGGAATTCGACTGTCAGATTACCTTTAGCCGAGTTCCCATGGATGGTTGCTAGTTTGTATATTCTGTAGATTTTTACCAATTCAGCGCATGAGATTGCAGGGCACGCTTCCTCAGGATTACTCCAGAGACTTGGTTTACCTACCCTACTGCACTCTTCCCTTATATGTGCAAACCAAGGAATTTTTTCTACCTCCGGAATACCCCGTAGCTCATTTGTTTCTGACCGATATTCTGCCGATCCTGGGGTCACCCACAGTCTGTGCCAGAAGGTTAGGGGGTCTTGAACCAATCTCCGCTCCAATTGGTCTAATTCCTAGGTCCAGCCGTCGGGGAATTAAGGAGGTGCTAGAAGGGAGACCCAGAATCTGTCTCAGGAAGCTGTTCTCTACTTTACTCACATCACTACAGGAACCGTGACCCCATAGTTTGGTCCCATACATTGTTGCACCCCTGGCTTGCGCCTTGTAGATCTCTGCTATAGGCCCAGCGGGTTTAGAGGAGGAATTTCTAAGTAATTTTGCAATTCCTCCGGTAGTCTGGGCTAACTTGAGTTGAGTTTTGGAGATTTGTGTCCCCCACTCCATATTTTCGGTCAGGATGACACCCAAATAGTCAAATACCGAAACCCTTTCCATCATAATGTCATCTAGACGAGGGTTAGGGCGTGATGTCTTGGCTGGGTTGAAGACCATAAGCTTGGTCTTCAAGGTATTTATCTTCATCCCCCTGTAGTTACAAAAGATGACAAAGTTAACAAGGACCCTCTGAATTCCCATTGGCGACTTTGACATTAAGAGGGTGTCATCGGCAAACATCAATGCTGGGACCTTTAAGTTTGCTAGCTTAGGGGCATCATTGTCATTAACCTCAATGAGTTGGGCGACCAATGCATTGACAAAGAGGAAGAACAGGGTAGGTGCGAGCACACACCCCTGCTTCACTCCTCTGTCAACTGGGAATCATGGAGTTAATTCTCCTCCTTTCCCACATCTTACTTGGGTAAAGTTGGCTTTTTGCAGCCTCATAAGCATGCTTAGAAGGTAGGAGGGGATACCCATGTCTCTAAGTACCCCCCCATAATTTAACTCTGGGCACCAAATCAAAGGACGTCTTCAGATCAACAAAAATTAGGCAGAATCTACCACTCTCCATTCTCAACGTTTTCCAAAATATACACCAGTTCAGGTCTGCAAATGTGGGACACTCCTGTAAGAGGACCAAGTGGTACACCTCAAGAAGCGACAAAGTCAGAGAACCCTTGAGAATCAGCACATCATAGTCATCGCAGACTTGAAGTCATGGTTGAGTGACCATAATAACAGTAAGGATAGCCAGAATAGTAAGTCCAGTCAGGGTACCATCAAGGCCACAATGAATGTGAAGCTAGTGTATGTGGTCAGAGTGAAGGCAGAATTAGAGGAGATCATCAGTGAGGTTCTTTCTTTAGACAGAAAAGATACTTATGAGCCAGATGAATGGTTGTTTATAGTTAAGGATGTCACCCGATGGACAAGACAGGCACATGTGAAGTTGTTGGATATGGCTCAGAGGTTTGGGGTAGATTTATCCAGAATGAAGGAATTGCAGGAAAATCCCAGGCTTACTTACAGTGACCCAGAGTTAGAGGAAAAGAGAGTGACTGGCTCGAGGGCACACATTCGGGAACCGGTAATAGGAATAAGGGCGTGGAGTATGCTGGATAAGTGGGAAGAGAGGTGGTCGAGGAAGAAGAGGGCAAGAAGAATGACAGGAGAGATGCCTCCTCCAACAGGTGGGATGCAGGGAATAGAGGCATACCCATTGTGGGAAGTGCCTAGCAGAGGGTACCTGCATGTTCCTTGGAATCAAGGTGATCTCGCTGTGTTCACGAACGATTTTCCCAGATTAAGAGAGAAACCTGCTGAGTGGATTAAGCACGTTGATTGGTTTGTTAAAATCTCAAAAGTGTTGTGGATTGAGTTAAACACCTTGTTCATAATTGTGGTCCCTAGTGATCTAAGGTCTGCTTGTAAGATAGCTATTGAGTGGCCTAGTGCTGAACCAGAGAGGGACTCAGTAACACATGGTCCTTCAGCGATAGTCATGAAAAAGTACTATCAGGTGATCACATGATTGCAGTCCAAAATAGCCCCACAGGACATTGATTGGGTCAAGATAAGTCGAGCAACCCAGGAGCCTAAAAAGTCTGTGCATGCCTTTTATGAACTGCTGTTACAAGCCTTCAAGCAGTACAGTGGGTTCGAAACACTGGACCTCAAAGACATGGGACAATTTGTGTCCAAGTTTGTCACTGCAAAAGACACACAATTGATGGACGGAAAGCAGAACAAATCAAAACATTCATCCCCAGTCAAGAGATCTGGGTTAAATCCATCATTCTTTTGCTCACCATGCCGCCCCAGTTTAGACCTGGCCATATGCAAATCAGTCTTGACCCAGTGCCTCATGGGAACAGGCCAGCCCGAACTGCCAAGCCAGGTCCTACCTGGACCGGAAACAAGCATCCCAGGACCGGTTTCGGGGTATCACCCCTCTTCAGCCAGGATAGCTTGATTCCAGTGGCACAATGAGCCCAGGACCCACGTCTGGGCATTCCTGGTGCACTTAGAGTGAGAAAGAAAAAGACACACAATTGATAGACGGAATGCAGACCAAATCAAAATATTCACCCCCAGTCGAGAGATCTGGGTTAAATCCATCATTCTTTTGCTCACCATGCCACCCCAGTTTAGGCCTGGCCATATGCAAATCCGTCTTGACCCTGTGCCTTATGGGAACAGTCCAGCCTGAACTGCCAAGCCAGGACCTCCCTATATTGGAAACAAGCATCCTAGGACCGGTTTCGGGGTTTCACCCCTCTTCAGCCAGGATAGCTTGATTCCAGAGGCACAGTGAGCCCAGGACCCACGTCTGGGCATACCTGGCGCACTTAGGCCGAGAAAGCAAAAGACAAACAATTGATGGATGGAATGCAAAACAAATCAAAACATTCACCTCCAGTCAAGTGATCTGAGTTAAATCCATCCTATCCTATGACCCTAAAGTACTTGTCATAGGACCATCGTATCTTGGGAACACCCTTCTTTTGTTTTTAATAGCTACCACTACTCCATATTAAAGGGATACTGGGAGTTGCTGGTGTTTTTTTTTTTATCTTTAACCCCTCTGGCCTTTCCTCTTAAAGTGCTCTCTGAAACTTCAGTTGAGCCCACCCTGGCCTTTAGGAGCCAGGGTGAACTTGATGATGAAGCATGACACTACTAGAGTGAGTGAGGGTTACTATAAAAAGAGATACTGCTCCCAATAGTGGTAGTAGCAGTTAACTAAGTTCACCTCTTGATAGAGAAATGTGACTATACCTTCTTATTAGTCTCCACCGGGTTGGATGCCTTTTTGATTACTGTACATTGTTTGGGAGGACGTATCTTTCCCTGGAGGTTCCACACAAGTATCATTCCTTTTGTGTGGATAATACCTCTCAACACTTGTTTGGCCCTTGTACCTCCTTTGTATACACAATAGGACATATCACCAGATGCCTTTAATGGAGTCTCTGGATGTATTTGATCTGGACTCATTTTTATGACGGGGCTTGAGAGGGGAGGAAGACTGTACACTTGGCGCATTCTTAGAGGTAGACCAGAATAGATCTTACATAGAAGCAGACATGGATGACCATCCCATCACATTCTTGATTGATACTGGTGCTACCCGTTCTTCTGTGAGATCTGCAGTAGCCCCAATCCTGCCCCTCTTGGGAAAATCGATCAAAGTTGTAGGAGTCTCTGATAAAAGAATGATGAACCCTTTAATGGAAGATGTGCTGGTAAAAATCGGAGCCTTTCAGGATCACCATCAGTTTGTGGTTTGTGATTCGAGCCCAGTGTGTTTGTTAGGGTGTGATCTGTTGTGTAAACTGAACTGCAAAATCTAGTGCACACCAAAGGGAATTGAATTGCAAACCAATAATGAGGACATTCCTTTTAAATTGGCAAAACCAGAAACTTTGCACTGCCATGTTACCTTTACTGTCAGTGGAAGACATGCCAATGGATCTTAGAGACACAGTCTCGACAGTGGTGTGGGACTTTTCAGTAGAGAAGATCGGACTGATTCGAGGAGCCAAACCAGGCTGCATACAGGTCAAACCAAATGCTGAATTGCCAAGAACACCGAAGTACAATCTGACCACAAAAACGGTGGCAGGGATTACTCCCAATATTAAGTCCATGATTGTGCAGGGCACCCTAAAGGAAATCATGGGAAGTCCATGCAAATCTCCTATTGGGGGTTTGGAGAAACCGAGTACCGCATTGTCCAAGACCTCAGGAAAATTAACAGCATAGTGATTCCATGTTGTCCCGTGGTACCGAATCCATCTGTGATCCTAGTCTAGATTCCTTGTGAAGCTAAATGTTTTACAGTGATTGATCTCTGCCAAGCATTTTTCTCTGTTCCATTGCATGAGGAAAGCCAATTTTTATTTGCTTTCCATCTGTAAAACCGTATCTTAACATGGTGTTGTTTCCCTCAAGAGTATACTGAAAGTCCATCTATTTTTAACCAGATCTTGAAAAAGAACCTTGAAGGTCTGATGCTGCCCTGGAAGTCAGTTCGGACCCAATACATTGATGACCTTCTCATTGTGTCCAAGACATGTGATGCTTGCAGGGATGATACCATTGCTTTACTGAACCCTCTGGCTGACAATAGGCATAAGGTGTCTCCAAGTAAGCTTCAGTACTGTCTGCGGTACAGTATTTGGGCCATCAGATTGAAAAGGGCAAGAGGAAGGTGTCCCTGGAAAGAGTGGAGGCGGATCATGAAAATGAATCTTCCTAGTACCCAAAAAGAGGTCAGGAATGTTTCTGGAAATGTTTGGCTACTGTTGACAGTGGATTCCCAACTTTTCCCTAATGGCGTCTTTGCAGATGCTGACCCATAAGGATGTGAGTGATCCAGTACCTTAGGATAACAATTGTCTACTTGCCTTCCTGGAGTTGAGAGAGTGCCTGATGTCGATGAGTTGAGAGAGTGCCTTTATTACAACAATTTTTTTTCTGTTCTATCATGAAAGGGAAGATTGTGCTCTATTTGTACTCACACAGACACATGGAGGTGCCCATAGACCAGTGGGCTATTTCTCAGCTTCTCTAGATCCTGTAGCTTCAGCATTGCCCGGATGTCTCAAATCCGTTGCTGTAACAGGTGTCGGTATTGAATGACATGAGAGCATTGTGATGGGTCATGTACTTACAATGTATGTACCACACTCAGTTGATCTGATGATGAGAACCAAGACACATAATTTGACAAATAACAGGTTAACAAGGTGCAAGCAGCTGCTTCTTGCTGCTGAGAATGTAACCCTGAAACAGTGCTCTGTGTTAACTCCTGCTACCTTGTTACCGGTTCCAAATTCAGAGGGAGAGGAAAGTGAAGACGATGACTGTCTTGATGTCACTAAACTATGTAGCAAACCGAGACCTGACATTTTCGATGAGCTATTGTCTGATCCTGATCAGGTCCTCTTTGTTGATGGTTCATGCTTAAGAGACAATGAAGGAAATCAGAGACCAGCGGTTTCTGTCTGTACCATTTCTGGAGTGGTGGAAGCTGCTTTGTTACAGGGTGTACACTTCAGGCAAAAGGCTAGAATTCATTGCCTTGACACAGTGAATATCGGGTTTCTGAACAAATTCGAGTCACGATCTTTACCAATAGCCAGTGCAGTTTTGGTGTGGTTTATGATTTCTGAAAGCTATGGTCGCAGGGAGGGTTCCTAATATCATCTGAGTCTCCTATAAGAAATCGGGAGTATGTGACACAACTGTTGTAAGCATTACAATTACCAAGGGAAGTGGCTGTTGTCAAGTGGGCAGCTCATGGAAAGGGGAATGATTTTGTTACTACTGGAAATCGGTATGCTGATGAAGTAGCATGCTACTGTGTCCATAATGTATGTGTCTCTAATGGACAATATACTAGCGAGAGCTAGCAGCTGCTGACACATGAGATGAAATGAGGAGTTTACGAATGGAGGTTACAGAGGAGGAAAAATGGGTTGGATCAGAGCAGGCTGTGAGAAGGGGAAGGATAACATTTGGGTGCCAGCTGATGGCAGGGCAGTATTACCATATTGTTTGTTGCACCTAATGGTGAGGCTATTCTATGGAGCAGTTTACATAGTAAGGCATGCAATGATGAGATTGTTCAGGCAGACATGGTTCATTCCAAGGTTTCAAGTGACTGGGGAAGCTGTATGTCATCATTGTGTATATGCCAACAAATGAATGCTGGGAATGCTGGGAAGAAGACTGTTGTTGCCTTGAGCTGCATTGACAGGTCCAGGGGTCCCTTTAATTAGATCCAAATGAATTATGTTGAGATGCCTTGGTGTAATGTTTTGAGGTACATTCTGGTTGCCGTGTGCATCTTTTCTCAATGGGTCAAGGCTTACCCGACTTGAAGTTATGATAGCCTCGTGGTAGATAATTTATTGCTGAGAGAGCTCATTCCTTGATTCAGATTTCCAACAACATTAGAGTCGAATAGAGGAATACATTTCCATAACGAAGCCATGAAGTTACTGTGCACAACTCTGAATCTGGATCAGACACTTCATTGTTACCACAGGCCAGAGGCATCAGGAATGGTGGAACAGATCAATGGTACCTTGAAGTTAAGGTTGGCTAAAGTGTGTGCTTCGACATCTTTGAATTGGCCAGATGCTAAGTGGCCAGATGCTTTAGCACTGTTGATAATAAGTCTGTGCAGCATCCCTGACAGAAGAACTGAGTTGTCGCCCCATGAAATACTCATGGGGAAAATGATGCGTTTGCCTGCCCACGCTCTTGTGAACATTTCAGATGATTTGGTCCTTGACTACTATAAAGCATTGGATGATGTGGTTTATTCTGTGTCTCATCAGGTTGAAGTGACTGCACAGACATCAAAGGTTCTTTGCCATGTCCTGAACCCAGGAGATTGGGTTCTCATCAAAAAGCATGTGAGGAAAAACTGTCTTGACTCTCGTTGGCGTGGTCCATATCAAGTGGTACTAGTGACTACGACTGCTGTGAAGTGTGGCTGAGTGCCAAATTGGGTACATGCCTCTCACACCCATCAAGTTTTAGGTCCTTTGAGGAAACAGCTCCTCTCCCAGAAGAATTCCCAGGCGTGACCGAAAGCTCACTGGAGGGGACAAACCAATCCGTGGAGGTACCTGAAGAGGCTGGATACACATCTGGTCGATCTGAGGAGGGTCAAGTTACACAAGACCTTTGCATCGACTCTGAAGAAGTCGGTACCATTGCGAGTGACAGAGAGTCTGACTCAGTGGAAGAAACCAGTGTGACAAGAAGTTATATGCAGTCAAGGAAGAAATATGCTGCAGGTGAGACCTGGCCTGTGAGGTAGATGAGGAAGAACCTGAAACTCGTATTTGAAAGAGAACTTGTACCAAGAAGTGAAACTCCAGAGTCTGATCTGAATAATACAGAGCAGAACACTGAAAGTGCAAGAAGATCCAGAAGTGCTTGAATGCCTTGTCTGAGATATTCCTCTCCTGAGTGGACTGGTCAGGTCACAAATGCCAGGGAGAACGAGGTCTGAGGTCTAGGTGCTGGTTGTCGAGATATTGCTAGGAGTTTCTGGGGTTGAAGCTGATGCACTGTTCCTTTTCAACCATGGCTAAGTGGCTTACGGACTCTAAATTTGGAAGACATCTTGATGGTGGAGAGATTTCTTAGGAAAACTCCATGACTGACATTTCCTCCTGATCCAAACTGCAGATATCATCTTAGCGATAGCGTAGGGATGGATATAATACTTTTCATCTATCAAACCTCGATGAAGGGAAATTTGGACTCATGCTTCTTGATATCCTGTTTTCTTATTCTTGAACTAATTGTTCTGTTTGTGCTGCTCCATCTGCACTGGGTGCATAGATGTGACTTTATGCTCATTCCTTTGTATTTTTATACTCTTGTGTTGAGGTATCTCCATTTTCAGTTATTTTTAGTTTTGTATTAAAGCTAACTAACCTTATTCAATTGTCCTCTGGTTATTAAAAATCTAGAATGGGTGCTATTAAATTGATTGTGCATTGCTGATGTTCTTCCCTTTACACTTCATGCTCGTAAAAAGAACCATCAGAAAGTGTCTTTAGAAAAGACTAGAGTGAATCTATGCAACCCCTTTAAACATCAATTAAGGGCTGGGGTTATATAACTGATCTTTTTTTTCGATGTCAAGATAACTGAAGAGGTTCCTCCCACAGATCTCTATTGATAAAACATGATGCGTTGATTTTAGGCAATATGTACTGAAGGAGATCAATGTAATACAACTGACAGACAAGGTGCTGCAAACTAATATATAAAAATATACCACTTCTAAGAGACTAAAGAAGCGAAAATAGATAAATGCAGAATTGCAGTGAAAACAAAACAACAAATAATAAACATTTAAAGAGAAATTCAAATAGATATGTCAAAAAGTTCCTTTGCACTAAAATATAGGGGTTATAGAGACGAGTGGAAAGATCTAAAAGAGAACTTATGCAAAAAGGTTATAACTTAAGTACAAATGTTAAAGGTTAATTTTGATCCAAGAAGGTAAAATCAGAATAAGCCCACTAGCAAATGGGGAAGTGCCAGAAGGAGAGGAGCAAATAACTATGTAATTCTAGAATGTTTTGCCTAGTTAAAGAATGTATTGTAGGAGGCATTTCAACAATCCATTCGAAGCCTATGACAGACAAAACATATAGAATTAGACTGGTTGGTACATCTTCCTGATGCATGGGTCACCTTTTGACTGCTCAGGGAAAAGTCATACACTTCTTGTGGAATAAAAGGAACTGGAATGCACCTATTGAGGGATATTTGATTTGTATCTGTCTGTACTATCTTCCAGTTTATTATTATTGTCTTCCACTATCTTTGATTCTGTTGCACATGAAACATACTGCAACCAGCTTGTCATGACTAATAAATCACCAATGTGTTAATACATAAATAAGTAAATAGAAATTTGGAATAATACATTGTGCTTGTAAAAATAAGAGGCTCTGTCCTGATTTACTTTGTCTGATGGTGTTTCATTCAGCGGGAATATGTTAAAGTGCTGAATTTAATACATATGACATCATATCAAAACTTTCACACCTTCGTATCGTTACTTAAAAACTCTCATCTACGGAAAGCTACATGTTTAATTCATTACTACTGTTATTATTATCAATAATAATATTGCTATTATTGTTATTGTTGTCGTTATTGTTAATATTAGTATGATTACTACTATTACTAGCACTGCTAATAACAATAATAATAAGCAACTGCATGCAATTCTATTAATACACCATTCCTTTTCATCGCTAAATGGCTTATTTTTCTTTCTATTTCATGCCCTCGATTATAAGCAACAAGCAAAATCAATCTATAATATATATAATAAACTATTTATTGATAAAAATGAAGTATCCTTTTTTTAAAAACAGTACGTTAGTTTTTCCTATAATTCCAGATTCTGCAAGCAAGATGTGTGGATTGATAGCGCAAACTTTTAAATATTAGACAATATTATTTTATGTCCTATAATATCAAGTGTCCATATCTAACCTACTATACATAACATACCCTGCCTGCCTACCTATCATAACTTGTTATCATACTTGCCAACCTACCATAACTACATATCTTGTGTAGCCTACTCTCCCTTCCATACCTAGCTACTCACCATATCTAAATATATCTAACTTACCATGCCAACCTGCTATAATTATCATACCTACCTATCAAAATGAACCCAACGTACCTGACCGACCTACCATAACGGCCTACCATATCTACCTACCATATCTAACCTGTCATACCTACCTAGGTACCTACCCAACATACCTACAATACTTAGCCTACTTTATCTAATCTATCATACCTACCACAAGTAGCCTACCACACTTGACTTATGTAAAATACATTCTTACAAGACCTAACCTATCATACCTAACCTAAAATACTAATACTATCCAACCTACCTTTCAAGATTACTAACAATGCATGCTTACATATCATATCTACTTTCCTGGAGTATCTATCGCCTATACCTAACTTACCATACCTACAATTCAACCTACTGTCTCTGCCTATCATAAACAACTAATCAAACCTAACCTACCTACCATACCTACCTACTGTACTTGACCTATCATACTCGCCTACCATACGTCACAAAGATACAATACCTACCTAGCATATCTACTATAAAGCATCTGCTCTACCTAACATATCATACCTATCATAACTATCCTTCCACAATACGACACCTAACTACCATACCTTACCTATCATAGCTAAGTTCCCTCTTTTACCTAACCTACCATACCTAACCTATGATCCCAAACATACCTACCATTCATACCTAACTACCATGTCTTCTTACCTGCCATACCTACAATCCAATACCGTCCCTACCATAATTACCATACCTACCATACATAACCTAACATACCTGTCTGCTTACTACATCTAAATTACCAAAGCTAACCTACCAAACTTACCCTACTATACCTAGCCTAGCTACAATACTTATGGGCTTATTTACATGCCCCTTGCGCCACTGGTACGCCACAATTCCCATAATAAAAGTGGCGCATGGTAGTGCAAGGGGCTTGGAAATAAGCCCCTTAGTTTGCCATATCTACCATAGCTAGCCAACCATACCTACCATGCCTAACATACCTCCACTTCTTCAGTCTACACATCTTAAGCCTGCCCTAAGTTGGCGATTTTCTGAAACAAGCATTTGCAATGCAATCGGTCTCGCCTTTGGGAACCTAGATGCATTTAGCTATGCAGCACATTAGCCTGGCTGCTGAACATCTACTGTTCTTTAAAATGGAGGGAGAGTAAGCACCAAACTGCTTGACACGCCAGGTATGGGAACACAATGGAGAGAAATATTGCCTTTCAGCGGGAAATGGTATAGTCCAAAGCTCTGTTTTTAATATAAAATCAGGGTCTTCGGTGGTCATATCACTGA
Source organism: Triturus cristatus (assembly GCF_964204655.1). Taxonomy (NCBI): domain Eukaryota; kingdom Metazoa; phylum Chordata; class Amphibia; order Caudata; family Salamandridae; genus Triturus; species Triturus cristatus. The sequence continues at coordinate 955,740,610 of NC_140594.1, read as the reverse complement.
AAATACAAGATTTGAAAAAAATATTTTTGTCTATGGGTGCTCGTGGAAGACCATTTTTATGGACTGGAATCTAGAGCATGTTAAAGTGATTCTGGTATTTTACTGACCTCTGCTTGTGGTTTTCTATCAAGACAAATAGAGGCAGTTGAACAGAACAAAAAGTCCTTAAGCGGAAGCAGACAAGTCCTAGGGCTGATCTCCAGAGGCCACATAGTACAAACACATTTAAGTATATAATAAGTATATACTAAAGCATATACAAGAGGTCTTGAATGCTCAACCTAAACACACAAAGGGGAAAGAAGGAGGATGAGAAAGACTTAAGTGCCGTCACAAAGGGAGACAGCAGGAACCAGCAAGAGGAATAAATGAGCCAAGGGTGTCAGGTACTAGATTAAAGAGTTCTAGAGAGCCCTGGTATTCGACTCGCCGATAATTATTTAATAGGGCTTCTGAGCAGAGCTTTGGGCACCGGTACTCCTTATTTGACAAATTAAGCACTGACGCATCTGAAAAATACTTTTCCTTTGACGATGCACACAGCACTCATCCCACTGTGGCGCAGTGCTTTCCTAGTCACATTCCACTCGCAGGCTCCCACACCCCGTGTGTGGAAGTGCTTCGGGCTCGTGCTTTGACCAACTTGCTCCTTTAATGGACTGTAATAGAAGTGAAGTTCCTTGTGCGCTGCAGGGCCCAGGGTTTACAGCTCCGGTGTCCCGGTGGTAGAAGCACGAGGCAGGAAACGCGGAAATTACCCGAGAGAATAGCTGCCAAGGTTTTGGATTGCTATGTGTGACATTTTCATAATTTCTGTGTAATTATGAGTGCCATTAGAACCACTATGAGTGACACTTTTCTCGCCAGCAACATCAACCAATGAAAGATGAGGGAAACATAAATATCAGAAATTTGACCCATTTGAGCAACGAGAAACTCTAAGATCTTAAAACTGCTGCAAATTCATGCGGTCATAATTACAACGAAATCATCAAAATATCATACATAGCAATCTGAAACCTTGGCAGATATGAAAGAGGGCGAGCATCACTTCACATGACATAGCATTGAAGACCATGCCCATACTTCTGTTCTTGACACAGTCTTGTTTACTTAAATATTTCATAAAAGTGATAGGAAGTAAGTGTTTTATTCTATTGCTATTTTATTGCTTCTCTTGTATAATGCTGATCATATAATAAACTTGTGAACTTTGGTTGGCATAATGTATTGACTAATACGAATAAAAAGGCAGGAGCAATGCCAATTAGACAAAAAGAAAAGAAAAGGAGCATGGTAAAACAAGAAGAATAAAACAAATCACTTTTACCAGGTGGTGTTTGTTGTCCAAGATGAGGCCATGCAAAACATTTATGTGATGGGAAAAGGTTTTTCACTTGGAGTGGGGTGAACTAAGTCAGTAAAGCTGTCACTGCAGGGGCCACCTTATTCATAAGCGAATGCTGTAAGAAGGAAAGTAAGACTTGTGAAGTAACTACTAATATTAGCCTCAGATGTCACCGCTAGGAAAAGAAAAAAAAAAGCGGACAGCTAGAAAGCAGGTCACATGGCTCCGCTAAGAATTAACACTAAAAGGAACAAGGACTTGCGTTTATACTGCAGAACCACCTAACAGGGTGTGAGAGACCCTATCACAGAGCCCAGCTGCCTCAGGGCCTATAGCGTACCTTAATTAGAGTCAGCTGACTTGCAGACTCCGGCTGGCGCAGTTAGCAGTGTCATGACAGCATGGTGCTGGGCAACCCTCAGGAGAGGCTGGGAGATACACACAGCGGTCACAGCAGGCTGTATTATTTAAAAATGTAACACCATTGAAGTGAGCAGTCCAGGGGTTTGGCGCACCACAGCTACACAATTCACTTACTTGAACGAGTCAATAGAAAATTGAGAAGTGCATGTACTCTGTAGCAAAGAAAAACCTTTTAAGTCATTTTTAAAACATACTTACTGCATATTTGCTATGCGGTGGTGTTGTAATGTTTCTTATTTATTTATTGCACTCAAGATCTATTAGTGAGATAGTATGAGTTCTAGAACTCAGTCACTCTGACTCTGATTTAGATTCCTGTGAAGAGATGATGAAGAGTCTTTATGTCAGTTGGGTGGCTGAGCTGTTTTATCCTTGCAACTTAAACAATAAACCTACTTCTGAAGAAATATGATTTCCTGCCTTCTCATCTTTCATCAAGAACCTACTTTTTAACACTGGCGACGATTGGGTATTACTTCTACAGCTCAACTCCAATTCCTGAAGAAAGCGCAGACTTACACGACTCTCTTCAATCATCTCTTTAAGTAAGACTGTTTAATTTTATCTTTAAAGATAGACTCATACTTTGGGTACATTTCCTTAAACGACTTTCAATGACTTAAAGGCTAACGGGAATGATCTCTGCGAGTTTCATGCTGAAGACTATTTAATTTAAACTCCTCGAGTTAATTAGCTGAAATGTTTCATCACTGTTAGTTCTTCCAGCGTTCAAAATAAACAAAAGTTTTTAAATCGTTTCTTCAATTCTAAAGCTTTGAGATACATCATCGTTTTACTCACCGTTGATGTTTTGATTTGACCTATCTTCAACATTCTTCCCACGCGCACCATTCCTGCCCGTCTTCAAGCGGAAACCACCATTGTACACACAGTTACTTTATACGTGTATTGGCAGCTTAGAGACGTCATCAGGATCAGCTGAAACGCTAACTTTCTACTCGTCAACGCTGCAACGTCATTGCAGCATATGTGGTCTACGCAGCGGCCATTTTGGGTGTAATATTATCTTCGTTGCCTAGCTACGGCTGCCTAATTAAGGGGAGTGTTGCCTAGCTACGAGCGATTATTACAAGTCAACGAAGAAAGTTCAATTCTGCCGTACGCATTGCTCCCGTGATGCACACACGTTTCACAACATTTCTGTAGAGCGGACGTCATTAATATTACGAGGCTGACGCACGTTCGCTCAACTTAAGAACGTGTCCTCCTGCGCTGACACGCATAGCATATATAGTGAAAATACAATTATTTCAACTAGGCTGACACAATTTTAGAGCGTGTCCTTCTGAGCTGACACACACAGCTTATATATTGAAATACGATTATTTTAACGAGGCTGACAATTTTAGAGTGTGTCCTTATGCGCTGACACGCACAGCATATATATTGAAATACAATTATTCCAACGAGGCTGACAATTTTAGAGCGTGTCCTTCTGCGCTGACACGCACAGCTTATATATTGAAAATACAATTATTTTTTACGAACCTGACACACATTTTCTCAACTTTAGAGTGTTCTTCTACGCTGACACAGCTTATTTATCCTCTAATTAACGGCATGCTGTTTTATTACTTCAACGCTGACACGCACAGCTTACTTAATTCCTCATTACTTCAACACTGACACACACAGTTTGTTTTTCTTTTAGACATGCTAAATGTTACTGCAGCCCCATTTTTTTCTACAATCTCCGGGTGATCTACCGATCAAATGGTCTAAATGGAAAAAAGTGTTTGAGCGCTATGCACGTGTTTGTGGGACTTCTCTTAGTGTTGAGAGAAAGACAGCTTTACTTATGCATTGCTTAGGATCAGAAGGACAGGAATTTCTTTGATCATCTCGCTGATGTTCCTGACAATGTTGCAGCAAACATGAATGACTTTGAACTTTGTATCTATAAACTTGATGCTCATTATTTACCTAAAGTCAGCACCATTTTAAAGCGTTACCATTTTGGTAGATGCATGCAAAGAGAGGGAGAAACCATTGAGATCTATGTGACTGATCTAAGACGTTTAGCTTCTACTTGCAAGTTTGATGTTCTCATTGAAGAAAGAATACGTGATCAGTTTATGCTGGGGTGTGTGTCTGAAAAAATACGAGATGAACTGTGGCTTAAAGATGAACCATCTTTGGATGAGGTTTTAGTCATAGCCAAAAGAATTGAACATTCTTTGGAATGTGTCAAAGAAATTAAGAAAGATTTAAATAAGGATGTCAATAAGGATATTTCAGTGGTTGATACAAACTTACACTCTAGTACGAAAGAGCCTCAAGTTAAGAATGACAACAAAAAAAAAACAATAATTAAAAAATCCAATATCAAGTTTGATAAAGGAAATAAATGTTATAGATGTAATAGTTCTGGACATTGGGCTAATGACAAGACATGTCCAGCTTTAAATGCCACATGTACCTATTGTAAAAAGTAGGGCTTTTTGTAAGTGCTTGTAGAATCAAAGCTGTTAAACGAAGCGTAAATGAAGTTTCCCATGAGGATGGAAATGTTCAACATGATTTTGAGTGTGGACAGATTGTGGTTCAGGTAGGAGGTGATGGGCCTTTAGATTTTATACTTGTAGAAGGTAATAAAACGAAAGTTTTATTTGACTCTGGTGCCAAAATCACTATCGTTCCTTCCAAATTTTTTAGTGATAATTTGAGTTCCAAAGTTAATCTTTTGAGACCAGATATTCAACCTACTGCTTATGGTGAAGATCCCATAAAGTTGAGAGGTTATTTTGTGGGTTTAATTGAATATGAGGGTCGCTTTACCTCTGGTAAGATTTATGTCTCCAAGAAAGGTGACAGTATAATCAGTTGGTGGCATCAAAAAGATCTGGGTGTTATGTTAGATCCGAATAACACTACTCCTATCATTGTTAAGGAGACTATCCGGTCTGTAGATCATTCTTCTACTTCTATAAATCAATCATCCTTACAAACTCAATTAATGGGAGAATATCCTCAAGTTTTGGGAGAAAAGTTAGGGTGTCTGAAGGGTTATTGCCACAAGATAAAATTGCATCCAGGATCTATTCCTGTATCTAGTAAAGTACGGAATGTTCCTTTTACTGTAAGGGATGAAATGTTAAAAGAATTAGAAACACTTAAATCTCAAGGAATTATTGAGGAAGTTGAAGGAACTTCATGGTTGCTCCGGTCGTGGCAGCTAGGAAGGCAGATGGGTCTTTGAGATTGTGTGTGGACCTTAGGCAACTCAATAAATGTGTTCTTGTGAACAAATATCCGCTCCCTAATATTTCTGAAATTCTGAGCATGGTGTGTGGTGCGAAACCTTTAAGCACAATCGATTTAACGTCCGTATACCATCAGATCTCACTTGATTAATCCTCCAAGGTCTTGACTGCTTTTATAATGCCATTTGGTACTTTTAGATTCATCAGGCTTCCATTTGGTTTGGTCTCTGCTGCCTCCGTTTTTCAACGGGTCATGGAAAAAGTTCTTGTAAATATTCCAGGGGTCTCCGTCTATCAAGACGACATTTTGATGTATGGGCGTGATGAATTGGAACATGGAAAGAGGGTTCAACAAGTGTTGGATAGACTCACTACACATAATCTTACCATTAAAAGAGGAAAATGCTAATTTGGTCTTGACAAAATTGATTATTTGGGTCACACCATAACTGCAGATGGTGAGGTTTCAAAGGCTGAATTGGTCAACACCATAAGAGATTTCACTACACCCATCTCAAGAGAAGAACTCATGCGATTCTTAGGGATGGCTGAATATTATAACAAGTTTATAAAACATTTTGCGGAAGTTACATTTAATATGAGAAATTTACTAAAGAAAGGTACTAAGTTTGTGTAGAATGAGTTATGTGAAAAGGAATTTGTTGAAATTAAAAGTAAGCCACAAAATACACCTAATCTTCGCAATTTTGACCCTACAAAAAATTCAATCATCTCTACTGATGCCAGTCTTAAGGGTCTCGGTGCTGTTTTATACCAAGGTGGAATTTCTCCAGAAAATACCATAATATTTATATCAAGAAGTTTAAAAGGTGCAGAGTCTAGATATTCAGTGATCGAGAGGGAAGCTCTTGTGGTCTATTGGGCCATTAAAAAATTAAAGACATTTCTGTGGGGTACATCTTTTATTGTAAGAACTGATCACAAACCTCTGTGTGAGGTGTTAACTAGTAAAGGTATTGATGCCATTGCTCCAAGAATTTCTAAATGGATTGTTGGATTACAGGGTTACAATTTTACTGTAAAACATGTTCCCGGTTCTGACAATTTTGTGGCAGATACTCTTTCAAGGTTAGTTCCTACCAATGAATCTGATACTTGTACTGATTCTGCTTTTGATCATCCTCATGATTTTGTTTGTGAAGTTGATTATAAAATAATTTCACATGTGAGGTGGCTAGATGCATGTAAAGAGGACAAAGTGATTCAGGATCTTTTTAAACGTATTCGTGATGGTTGGAATCATAAAGATCAGTATGACTCGGCTTTAAAAGACTTTTGGAGTGTAAGGGATCAACTCTCTTGCTGTGATGGTTTACTTCTAAGGGGTCACAGGTTAGTTCCACCTTTATCTTTGAGGGAAGAGTTGTTAAATTTAGCCCATGAAGCACATCTGGGTATTTCCAAGACTAAAGAAAGAGTATGCTCTAATTATTGGTGGCCTGGCCTTGATTTACAGATTGAACGACTGGATAGAGAGTGCATTCAGTGTTCTCTTAGTGAGAAAAGCTTGAAGAAAAGGTCTTGACCTAGTGGTCCATGGAAGGACAATTCGCTTGATATTTTAGGACCCATACATGGTGAAGGTTCTGACACTTTTTGCGTTGTTGCAATGGACCTTTATTCTAGGTGGCCAGAAATGTTCTTTTCTAAAAATGTGAATACGAACACCGTTATTAATTTCCTGAAATTACTTATTTCAAGAGAAGGAATACCTGAAACGTTACTCACAGATAATGGTGTTCAACTTGTCTCTGGAGACATGGAGAATTTTCTGAATAATTGTGGTATTATTCATAAAAAATGTGCACTATATCACCCTGAATCTAACGGTACAGTTGAGAGATTTAATCGTGTTTTAAAAGAAACTGTATCATTAGAGAAACAGAATGGACTTAACTGGAAGGATGAAGTTTCAAAGAGAGTTTGTGTGTATCATTTTGCTCCTCATTCTGTCACTGGAAAATCTTCTTTTCTTTTGTTTCGTGGTAGACAACCTGACACTTTTCTTGTACCGCCATGGGTTAATACATTTCTTTCTGTCAAGGGTGAGGTTTTAGATTTAACTTCATGGCAAGACAAAGAAGTTCTAAAGTGCTCCAAGAGTAAGGAATATTATGATGTAAGACATGCTGCTAAAATGACCAAAGTTGCTGTTGGTGATTTTGTAAAGATCAAAAAGCCTGGTTTCTGTGTTTCTGGTTCTAAATTTATTTTCCAAACCCATTAAGGTAATTCAAGTTTTTGACAATGCTATAAAAACATCTGATCATAGGGTTTGGAATTTAAACCGTGTTGCTGTATGTAAAGGTGAAGGTGTTATAGACAATTTCTCAAAAAATCTTCTGTTGTAAGAAAGTCTTGTAGGATAACTCGTACTCCATCATACTTACATGACTATACTACTTGATCTTTGTGTATTATGTATAAAGGAGGGAGATGTGTTGTAATGTTTCTTATTTATTTATTTCACTCAAGATCGTTTAGTGACATAGTTTGAGTTCTAGAACTCAGTCACTCTGACTCTGATTTAGATTCCTGTGAAGAGATGATGAAGAGTCTTTATGTCAGTTGGGTGGCTGAGCTGTTTTATCCTTGCAACTTAAAGAATAAACTTACTTCTGAAGAAATATGATTTCCTGCCTTCTCATCTTTCATCAAGAACCTACTTTTTAACACGTGGGTTTTAGAACAAGCTGCGCACGTTTCTCCCTGCAGCAGAGCCTCTTTTCCTCCTGCAGAGTACATCGTCTTGCCCGTGCTGTGACCTGGGAAATGTCTGGGAGCCCCGAGAGATTGTCACATACAGGTGTCAGGACACGAATTCCAGTAAAAGGATACCAAACCTCGGGGGCGAAGATATTTCTCCTCTCTCCCCTCAGGGCACGACCAGATTCGAAAATAATCTCGACCTCTGACCTGCTTCCCCACTGGGAGGTAGGAGACAGCGTAGGACCACCAGACTTCAAGGAAGGGACGGCTGGGTAGTAGTGTGTGTCAGGTAAGCGTGTTCCAGGCAGAGTTGTCAGGAGACTGATTCCCTACAGAGAGAGAAAGAGAGGGTAAGGGACATGATAAATAAAGCACCCCTTCTATTCCTCCCCACCCGCCCACCTAATCCTGCTAAATCCACTCCCCTTCTACTCCCCTTCCCAGGAGGTGTGTTCTTACGGACTCACCAGTTAGGTAATCAGGAAGAGGCGTCTTAGTAATGTAGCAGGTGGTAGGAAAGTAGTTCTTACTAGAGGAGAACACTTTTAGATGTGACCTGATGTTCCAATGTTCGGGGTCTCCAAAATGTTCACCTGGAGAGACTCTAAACTTCAACACTTGCTGAGTTCCAGCTGAGAGGTAAGAATTACACAGTAGCACACACAGAGATGGATCCGGGTTAGCGGTGACGTGAAAATCCGGTCCGGCGGGGAGTGGAAGCGGGATGTGGCCGACTCTTACAGCGATGATGTCGGAGGCAGGGGTAGGGTCTATGGCTTTGTTGAAGTGAGGCGGCCAATGGGAAAGAGGCAAAACACGGACCGGAATCAGAGGGAAAACGGAACGGCGAAAGCAGATGAAGGCGTTCTCCGCTGCACGAAACGCCTATCCGTTGGTTCGAAGTTGCTGCTAGAGCGGGGTACCAAAAATAGGCAGGCAAGGATCCGGGTTCAACTAGGTACGAACAGTGCGGGTCCGAACGGGATAACAGCACACGCGCTGCAGACGAAGAGCTCCAAGGCAGGAAAAGGGTTCCGATGCAACTGGCTACGGGCTGTACAGGTCGGAAGGGTTTGGCAGCAAACGCGCTGCAGACGAAGAGTTCCACGGCAGGCAAAAGGTTCGATGCACAGCTGTGAGGAGGCGTGGCCCATCCAAAACGGAGGGATTGTCAAGCTTCGAGGTGAGGGAGAGAGACGCTTATATCTCCGCCTCTAATGTCAGGTGATCACCGCAAGCACACACCCCCTCCTACCCTTCCCACAGGATTCTAGGAAATGTAGTGCATGTAGTGCATCTAAGTAACCACTGTTCCTAGCGCGGGATCTATCGTGTAACAGTTCCCCCCCGCAAAGACCTCCCCACTGGTCTGGGTTTGCTGGGATTCAGGGCGTGGAATCTTCTCACAAGAGAAGGGGCATGTACTTGAGCAGCTGGTTCCCATGTTTTATCATCAGGGCTATAACCCACCCAATCTACTAAATATTGTAGTTTACCTTGCACCCGTCTAGAATCTACAATGCGCCTGACTTCAAACTCCTCTTCTCCGTCAATGAGTAGTGGAGGGGTTGGGGGTTCCGAACAAGAGGGTGTTACATACGGTTTCAATAGAGAAGTATGGAACACCGGGTGAATCTTCATTTCCTCGGGGAGGTTAAACTTCATGGCCACAGGATTGATTACTTGTTTCACCCGATAAGGCCCTGCATATCTGGGTTGTAGTTTGCGAGGTCCCGGCAGTCGCAAGTGTATAGTGGCTAACCAAACTTGGTCGCCTTCTTGATACTCGGGAGCGGGTCTTCTCAGTGTCTGCATGTTTTTTCATCCTGTCTTTAGCCTCTGTGAGTGCATGTGTCGCTTGTTCCCATATCTGTGTGAGCAAGGCATGATGTTCTGCAACGGCAGGGAATTGTGCTACAGAAGGGGGCAGAGACAAGGGTAAAAATGTAGGATGATAGCCATAGGAAAAATAAAAGGGAGACACCTTGGTAGCCGAGTGATCACAGTTATTGTAGGCAAATTCCGCCAACGGCAGAGCCTGTATCCAATCTCCTGTAACAGTACTCAACAAACACCTTAAAAACTGTTCCAGGGTCTGATTTGTGCGTTCTGTTTGCCCATCTGTTTGCGGGTGATATGCAGAGGATAGGCGATGGTCTAAATGAAGAGCGTTGCAGATTCCCTGCCAGAATTTTGAAATGAATTGGGGGCCTCTGTCGGAAACAATAACTGAAGGCAGTCCATGCAAACGTACTACATTCATGATAAATACCTCTATGAGTTCTTTGGCTGAGGGGAGTTTATTGAGTGGTACGAAATGTGCCATCTTTGTTAGCATGTCTACTACCACGAGTATGGCTGCATACCCTTGCGATCGAGGTAGATCTGTTATAAAATCCATACTAATGGATGACCAGGGTCTTGAGGGAACTGGTAGAGGGTGCAACAACCCCGCGGGAGCGCATCGAAGAGCTTTCTGTCGAGCGCAAACGGGACAAGCCTTCACGTACTCCTGGATGCACAACGACATGTTGGGCCACCAAAACCACCTTTTGCACAATTGTAAGGTCTGTTCACCCCCAGGATGTCCCACAAGAGGTAGAGCATGACACCACTGGATGATTTCCGTCTGTAACTCCCTAGAAGGAATATACAACAAACCTCCATGATAGAATAGAGTGTGTGTGATTGTGTTCAAGGGGTCTTGTAACCATTCGTCTTGACTAAGGGCAGTGTAGGCGGCTACTAATCTTTCGATAAAAGGGGTAACAGATTCCTCCTTTGTTTCCCCCGCTGCCACAATCTTGTGAGTTGGTATCAAAGGCACCGGCTCTTCCATGATGTGTCTTGCTTCCTTGCCTAGTCGGGACAAGGCATCTGCTCTGCCGTGTTGTGCCCCGGGCCTGAAAGTTATGACGAAATCATACTCACAAAAGAAAGCCACCCATCGCATCTGGTGAGGGGTGAACGCCTTTGCTGATCTAAAAAACTGCAGGTTCTTCTGATCTGAATATATCGTGATGACATGTGGAGATCCCAATAAATAGTGTCTCCACTCTTGGAATGCCAATTTAATCGCGAGGAGTTCTCTCTCTCCGATTGTGTAATTTTGTTCTGCGGGAGCAAGGGTCTTTGAAAAATAAGCTACAGGATGAAGTGTTCCTGTCCCAAGGTCTCTCTGCAGAAGGAACCCACCCACTGCATACTGAGAAGCATCAGCTTCCAGGTAATAGGGCTGTGTTTCATCTGCATGTCGCAAAATCGGAGCTGACACGAATTTGCTTTTTAAAAATTGGAACGAGTCTTCTGCTTTGTCGTCCCACTGGAATACCACCCCCTTTTTTAATAGCCTGGTGATGGGCGTGATGAGATCTGAGAAGTGATCTATGAAACGCCTGTAGAAATTGGCGAAGCCAAGGAAAGATTGTATGTCCTTGATAGAGGTAGGACTGGCCCACTGTGTGATGGCCGACACTTTCTTCGGGTCCATAGTAATGCCCTCAGGGGAAATCACAAACCCTAGAAAATCAACCTTTTCTACGTGAAAAAGACATTTCTCCAGTTTAGCAAAAAGATGGTTGTCCATGAGTATCTGGAGAATCTTCTTCACGTGGGAGACGTGTTCTTGCCTGTTCTGGGAATACACTAAAATATCGTCTATGTAGACGATGACGCACACATCAAGGTATTCCCTCAGAATTTCATTGATGAAAAATTGAAACGCTGCGGGAGCGTTACATAGGCCAAACGGCATCACGCAGTACTCATAGAGGCCAAACTTTGTGCGGAAAGCCGTCTTCCATTCATCTCCCTCTTTCACTCGAATGAGATGATAAGCACCTCGCAGATCGAGTTTAGTGAACACCTTAGCTTTACGGACTTGGTCCAGAAGGCCAGGAATGAGAGGGATAGGATACTTGTTCTTTATAGTGACCTTGTTCAATGCTCTGTAGTCCAGGCAGGCACGTAAACCCCCTCCCCTCTTGGGTATAAAAAAAAGAGGGGAAGAGACTGGCGAGGTCGAGTGCCGGATAAAACCCTTTTTTAACATTTCCTCAAGGTATTCTTGTAGGTACCTGCTTTCGGGTTCAGTCAAGGCATAGATTCTACTCACTGGTAAGACTGCGCCAGGGATTAAGTCAATCCGACAGTCAAACGATCTATGAGGAGGAAGAGCCACCGCCTTTATCTCGTCAAAGACCGCAGCATATTCTTGATATTCTGTCGGTAAGACGGTGCTAAGGGACTCCGCGAGGGCACACGTAACAGAGGTAGTGGTAGGTGTGGCGTTTTGGTAGCAGTTTTGCAAACAATAGGGAGACCGAAGAGTCACCCTCCGTGTCACCCAATCAATATACGGATTATGTTTCTGAAGCCATGGCACTCCTACGATTGCCCCAAAATTCGGCGCGGCTATCAAATCAAACTGGACCGTTTCGGTATTTCCGTTATCACATACCATTACCATGGCAGGGGTTTGGTAGGTGATTCTACCTGACAATAGCTCGGTACCATCTACTGCCCTCACTGTCTCAGGCTGAGTCTTTGGTATGAATCGTATTCCTAAAGTTTTGGCTAAAGTAAGGTCGAGGAAGTTACCCGTAGCCCCAGAGTCTAACATGAGCGACAGCTTGTATTTATCGTAGCGGATAGAAACAATATAACCGATGAGGTTAAGTGCTTGGGTGTCATAGAGGAAGTATTCGCCAGATATTTCGAGACCACTGTGGTTGAAGGACTTGAAGAACGGGTCTCCTGTTTCTCCAAGTCAACTAGTTTTCTGCCTGCACTGATAATCCTGTCTTGCCCCCAGCAGGTCTACCACCAGTCTTTGGCCTAACAAAGCACTCTCGGGCATAATGACCCCCTTTCCCACAGTATAAGCACAGATCAAGTTTTCTACGCTTCTCTTTCTCCTCGTTACTGAGAGGACCTCGGATTCCCCCTATCTGCATAGGTTCTGTTCCGTCTTTTTGCTCCTTTCTCTCACTACGCGTCACCAATAAGCGAGGAAAAGCACCCTTCATACGTTCTCCCTTCCGCTCATTAAGCCGGTGTTCCATCTTGACCACCAGATCGATGAATGAAGGACAATCTTCTGGTGGGTCCACTATTTGTGAGAGTATATCCTTCAAGTCATCACGCAGTCCTCGATAGAATAAAGAAGTGCGTTTTTCTTCGGGCCATTGCGTCTCCGCCACCAGCCGATTGAAGGTGGTGATGTAAGTTACCAGGTCAGTGGAGCCTTGTTTCAGCCCTATTAACTCATTATCGCTAGCCTGCATGTAGGCGTGCCGAGCAAAAAGGTTTTTCATGCGTTCCTTAAATCGGGCCAGATCATACAGGATGGGGTCATCGTTTTCTATTAACGGAACCACCCATAAGGCAGCATTGCCAGATAAATAAGAGATGATGAACGCTACTTTTGCAGCGTCGTCAGGGAAGGAGGCTGCGCGACACAAAAACTGCAAATGACATTGATTCATGAACACTGCGTATTTCAGACTGTCTCCAGAGAACCACTCAGGCATCGCCAGAGGGGTTTGAGGAGGAGTAAGCACCGTAACGGTCACCGGTGCGGGCTGAACCCCTACGGGGGCATCTGCCACCGGAGAAGGCATTTGAAAACGAGCCGGTTGTATATACGTCTTTTTTGTTTTAACAGACCCATCTGAAGGACTGACATTGGACTTGTTTTGAGTCTTGATAGTGTTTAACTCCAAGTGTAGTAGGATGTTCTCATCCTTCACCGCTTGAAGCTCTTGTTGTAGGTTGTGAACTACTTCTGCTAACTGTGACATCGTGACTACCTGGTGGGGGTCTGCCATAGCTTCTGCTCCAAATATTACATCCTTATCCATCTTCGCCCGGGGGTGGGGAAAGACGTGGGCTTGACAATCTGTCAGGACACAAATTCCAGTAAAAGGATACCAAACCTCGGGGGCGAAGATATTTTTCCTCTCTCCCCTCAGGGCACGACCAGATTCGAAAATAATCCCGACCTCTGACCTGCTTCCCCACTGGGAGGTAGGAGACAGCGTAGGACCACCAGACTTCAAGGAAGGGACGGCTAGGTAGTAGTGTGTGTCAGGTAAGCGTGTTCCAGGCAGAGTTGTCAGGAGATTGATTCCCTACAGAGAGAGAGAGAGAGGGTAAGGGACATGATAAATAAAGCACCCCTTCTATTCCTCCCCACCCGCCCACCTAATCCTGCTAAATCCACTCCCCTTCTACTCCCCTTCCCAGGAGGTGTGTTCTTATGGACTCACCAGTTAGGTAATCAGGAAGAGGCGTCTTAGTAATGTAGCAGGTGGTAGGAAAGTAGTTCTTAGTAGAGGAGAACACTTTTAGATGTGACCTGATGTTCCAATGTTCGGGGTCTCCAAAATGTTCACCTGGAGAGACTAAACTTCAACACTTGCTGAGTTCCAGCTGAGAGGTAAGAATTACACAGTAGGACACACAGAGATGGATCCGGGTTAGCGGTGACGTGAAAGTCCGGTCCGGCGGGGAGTGGAAGCGGGATGTGTCCGACTCTTACAGCGATGATGTCGGAGGCAGGGGTAGGGTCTATGGCTTTGTTGAAGTGAGGCGGCCAATGGGAACGAGGCAAAACACGGACCGGAATCAGAGGGAAAACGGAACGGCGAAAGCAGATGAAGGCGTTCTCCGCTGCACGAAACGCCTATCCGTTGGTTCGAAGCTGCTGCTAGAGTGGGGTACCAAAAATAGGCAGGCAAGGATCCGGGTTCAACTAGGTACGAACAGTGCGGGTCCGAACGGGATAACAGCACACGCGCTGCAGACGAAGAGCTCCAAGGCAGGAAAAGGGTTCCGATGCAACTGGCTATGGGCTGTACAGGTCGGAAGGGTTTGGCAGCAAACGCGCTGCAGACGAAGAGTTCCACGGCAGGCAAAAGGTTCGATGCACAGCTGTGAGGAGGCGTGGTCCATCCAAAACGGAGGGATTGTCAAGCTTCGAGGTGAGGGAGAGAGACGCTTATATCTCCGCCTCTAATGTCAGGTGATCACCGCAAGCACACACCCCCTCCTACCCTTCCCACAGGATTCTGGGAAATGTAGTGCATGTAGTGCATCTAAGTAACCACTGTTCCTAGCGCGGGATCTATCGTGTAACAACAGGAGACTGGTCGGGCCAGGAGAGGTAGGGGACACGTTTGTACTCAGAAAGGAATGTTCGAGTACTTAAATCTCTGATTTTTTTAACTTAAATCCGGATGTTTATTTTCCAGTGTAAAAAACACTCAAGCTGAATATATAAACCTTTGCTCTTGAAGCAATATCGTGATCAGAACAAGAGGACAATACGCCCTGGGGCACACAATTGAAAATGTCTGAAATTAGTTCTTAAGTGTGTTGGATTGCTGAATTTTACTTAGCCCACGTGTATGGAAATAGAGAATTTTCATATTCTGCAGTGTACATTGAAATGATGGTTCTGAGATGCACAGTTTGATTGTCTTGAAAATAAATTGCTGCAAAGTCATTTTGCTTGGAGCTCTGCTGCCCTCTTGTGGGCTCTGTCGGCACTGACATTGGTGTGGCGAATAAGGGAAAGCCGGAGAGCATACATTTTCTTTCGTCTAATTGCTGAACCGCGGATATTGTCTCATCTACAGGGTAGGTTATATAATGATGTGACCCTAAAGCACTGCGTGAAACAGAATAGAGTAATACCAGCAAGCGAGACCTATTGCATTGCAAATAGAAATGCGTGCGGGTGACAAGGTACGAGGGGGTGGCGGCGAGAAGGCATCGGACTGTGGGAGGGGGGCACAGGAAGAAAGTAGTCTGTGCTGTGAAGGTACTAGTAACTGTGGAAGGACACAAATGACTGACATGGCTGTTATGGGAGGGACTAACAAGCTTAAAACTAATCGGAAGGCAGCATTTAGAACCTAAGCCAATGAATAAGATGGGCCGGAGAGTGGGCGGAGCTTCCACAAAGGTTCCACACTAAAGTGTATACTGCATGTCTCGCAAAGCGATGGCAGCGCATTCGCGCTGCAACGCTAGGTGAGACCTAAAAAGGGCAAGTTATGCTTCCGAGCTTCCATGTAAAAGCTAGCGATGCGGCAACTGCTACGGAAACTCTTGCGTCAAGCTTGAAGGACCTCTAGCACTGGCCTGTGTTACTGCAGATTTTGAAGGGCATCACATTGTGAATTCAATGGCTTCCTTAAAAATGCCAAGAACCACTTTCTTTGCCAAAGCTTGTTTAAAATTCCACTGGGTTAGATCGATTGTTGGTTTTTTATTCGCAATAGCATACATCTCGGAGCTTACGAGTACTCACAGATTCCCACGAGTGCGCCTGCCTCAGTGGATCCTGCTGCCGTGACCTGGCTTGATCCAGGGCTTTGCAAGATGGTCAGTGGAAGAGATTGGGAGAGCGAAGAGAAGCGGCACTGGCCAACGCTTCAAGGGGCATATTCTCAAGAAACGGCATTAAAATTATCGCCGCTTTGGCGGCAGAAAACTGCCGCTAAAGCAGCGATAATGGGCTTGATAATATGCCCTTGAGAATACCCATAGAAGTCCATGTTCTGGTGTCAACATGGGCTTCTATTGGAATTCTCTGCGGCATATTATCAAGCCCAGTATCGCCGCTTTAGCGGCAGTTTTCTGCCGCTAAAGCGGCGATAATTTTAACGGCGTGCTTGATAATATGCCCCCAAGTCTCTGCCATGCATGACAACGTCTTTTTGAAACTGTGCCAGAAGCAATAAAGAACAGAAGACCAGAGTTAAAATTCGATCAACTGTCTGTGTGAATTGCGATGTGAAGTAGCCTGTGAAACAAAAGAAATGATTATCAATAAACGCACAGACATCAAGTAATGTTTGAAAGGAACCGAATCTCTTACTAATCAAATGTTCACTGTGAATTATGAAGTAACTGTTAAATCATTCATATACCCCTATCCCAGGCGCTGCACTTAAGGGGAGTGTGCCTGACAGCAAGATAAAGCTATTTACGAGAGTAACATTTATTTGTCTGAAGCATTCACCTAGCAACACAGGGATATAAAGAGCATAACTTTCCAACACTTAACTACAAAATAAAATCAAGATAAATACGGTCAATTGGGTCTCATTGTTAATTTTGTTTAGACAATTTCAATATCTTTGTTGTACTCGTTTAACATCCATCACAATTGTCTATTCTAATACCATCTTGTTTTGCTTTATTGTTATATTATACCCGTTGTACCCAAATCTTTAACACCCTGCACTCCTGCTTCATTTTTCACTTTTCCGAATACACAAGAGTCGTTGCTGAACTGTGCCTCATACCTTGTGGACAGAGTGGTGGCTTTACATTGCATGCTTATCCTTGTTTGGGAGAGCCACATGATACATTCTCAGCATCAGAGATAACACTTGTCTTAATAATACCTAATATTGTCAATAACATATCTACTAACTCAATACAAGTTGCTTACGGCCTGTATCAGCAATGGCAGTAAACTGGTTTGAATGGGAGATAGACTACTGAGCTGTTTAACCCATATAATTGCAAAAACCTAAACTAACCACCTGTTTACAACATACAGTTCAATTTTAAAATGTTTAATTAACTTTTAGTTTACTATAAGCTCCCTCAGTTAGGAGCTTTAAATCAGAATAGGTTAAAACATGTGAGAGGGTGAAGTAGCCACACAAAAATAATGAAGAATATACTTTTCCCAGGTACATTGAAAGCTGCGTGGAATTCTTGCAATAATCACATCTGAGCAAGTCTACCCCGCTGGATAGTCCCTTGGCAATCTTTTTCTATCCGGAAGGTTGATGGGAGATATTACATCTGCTTCCCTGATGTACAGAAGCCTGCCTGATTTTGAGTTCACCTAAGGCCCAGTGGTGATCACAGTACGTTCACAGGAGCCTCCACTGTGGCAGCTCCTGCAACATCACAACATGTTTGGTGTGCAGCTGCTGTCTTTGTGGCTGTCGCACATCAAACGTTGTTATTTTTCTGAAACAAACTCCCAAAGTGGGGGTTTGTTTCAGAAAAAAATCAAACGAATGGCACGCTCTATGGGAGTTTTCTCTCAAGGTATGGGGTGCATTCTTTTTGGGGTTTTTTGTTGGTACTGAACAGAAAAAAGTACACTAACCATCTGCTATAAATAGGGTGGGCTGTCAGATGCCCTTAGTAGAAAGGCCCCAACTCCTTTGGGCCACCAGAGTTAGTTTATCAAAAGTGAGACTAGTTCCTCCTTCAAGAAATGGACTTTCTGCATGACTTAAAATAAAGCAGTCAAATGAGGGTTTGACAGGTTGCATGTGTTCTGGTTCAGGGAGGACCAGGCCTGGCACATTTCGGCAGGACTGCTCCCACTGCAGCAGGGCCAAGACCGATCTGCATAGTGCTGGGTCCAAACTGACGTGGATGGTAGGTAAAAAATGCTGGACTTGGATGTGGTTGAAGTGATTGCCAGTGCTGAGATTAATTCAAGCATTCAATACATCACCTTGTTTTTTGTCACTCTAAGTGTGATAGGTATGCCCAGAAATGGGTTTATTGCACATTGTCTCACTGGAACTAAGCTATACCTTGCTGATGAGCCTGAAATAGTGTGAAACTGGTCCTGTGTTGTTTGTGTTTTGGTTCAGGGTGGATCTGTCCTGACAGGTCAGGGTGGACTGTTCCCTTTGGAGTATGGTCAAGACTGATTTTCATTTTACTGGGTCAAAACTGAGATGGCACAGTGAGCAAAAAACTATGGATTGGGATGCGGCCCCAAGTGATTACCAATTGCTGCTTAAAACATTCCATCCATCACTTTTTCGCATACCTGTGCAACACTTAATGGAACTGCCATGCCCAGACGTGGGCCCTATGTGCACTGTGCCACTGAAACTAAGCTATACCTGGCTGATGAGCCCTAAATACGACAACTGCGTCCTGTGGTGCTTGTGTTCCAGTTCTGAGAGGACCTGGTGGCAGTTTGGGTTGTACTGTTCCAGTTGGAGCAGATCCAAAACTGATTTACTTATGGTTGGGTCAAAACTGAGGTGGCATGGTGTACAAAATAATGATATTCTGGGATGCAGCTGTGAGAAATTACTAGTGGCTGAGATTAATTAAAGCATTCCATTCATCACTGTGCTGTGTACTTTAAACTCTGCATAAGACCTTCAATATTTAATGCTAAAGAGAAACTAACTTGGAAAATAATTTAGTTAATATCATCCTATAGCAAATTAAATGGTAAAATTATAACATTTAACAATATGTGCATGCCTAATATGAAATCACCTGCAAAGATGTATTAGCCACTTAACGCCTAATTATGAGTCTGGTGGTCTGTGGCGGGGGTGGTGTTCTTCCTACCACCCCATTACAGTTAAAGTGGTTGGACCGCCATTGCCCTTCTGCAGCCGCCAGGGAACCACGGCCATTCCCTGGAGGTGTTGCAGTGGTCGTGGGGATGCAATATGCTTGGCGGTACCACCGTGGTCCCATCAAGCATACTACGAGTTTCCTCTCTGCCATGGATTTCATGCGGTTCGGCCATCATGAAAACCTTGGCGGAAAGGACACCAAGGGGGCCCCACAGTGCCCCCTGGTGCCTCACATCATGTAGATGCACACAGTGGGGCACAACATGTAACTCCCTGTGTGCATGAAAACCAGTTTCTGAATGTCATGGACTTTACAGTCCATTTTGTGCAGAAACTATTTTCCCATTACGGTGCCCATTTTTGGTGGCAACACCGTGAGAACATCACATAAAAGCCTGGCAGACATGAGAAATAATTGTAGTCTGGCAGGTGGCCTGACCACGGGTTTAGCGGTGCGGCAGCGGGGCGGACCCTGCACCACACCGCTAAATAATCAGGCCCTTAATGTCTTTTCATGCTACAGTAAAAAAATAAGAGGTTCTTGTGATTGGTGATTATTAAGGAAAGGGAGTATACATTCCATTTAATTACACTTGACAATTTATCTAAGCTTAATTTCCTTACTGCAACCAATCCGTGTTACTAAGACTTTAGCTGCTATGAACAAAAATTGTCTGTCATAACATGAACAGATTATCATTGATCTAGTTATGCAGCAATCCCGAAAAAGGGACAATTGTTTTGGGTGATTTGGTAAAACTTCACTAAATAGACCAGATATAAGAGAATTGAAAACTGTATCAATAGGCAAAGTCCTTTGTGTACATTTTAATTCAGTATAGAATATAGGAAGGCTGTGGCAATGTTTAAAAGACATGATTTGTGGACAGTTGATAATATTATCACCTGTGGAAAAAATAATTTGAAAGATAGATATGAATAAATAAAAAAAGACATCACTAGAGTGAAGTCTTGTATCTGCCAGAGATAGAACAGATCAAACATTGAATTGACTGCGAAGAGTTGTGACATTATTAATATTTTCACCCACAACATGATTATTATTATATTATTTTTATAAAGAACTGACTAATAATTAATAAATGTGAATAGGTGACCAAATGAAGCAGTTGTTATCCAAGATAATCTGACTCGTAAAGAATGTAGCACATTCTATTCTAGTTTATATACATTACTTGACCTAGTTCAAACTAAGATAGAAAGCCATTAGGAAAGAGTAGATTTTCCCTTGTAAAGAGAACCTAGAAATGGAAATAAAACCCTGACATGGACTGTAACAGGATTCTTCTCGAAAGCATATCTCCCATTGCCCCTCTTGTTGTAGATCAACCTTGTCTATACATCTTGTAGAAAAATCAGTGTGTCAAAGGAATCATTCATTTGCTGAGTTACCTACAGACAGCTGTTGTTACACAGGTCCTCTGAATGTCTTTGAAAAGATGTGCCACACTGCTTATGTAGATTTTCTTGACCACCCTGTGCTTTTCTTGAGCACATTTTCCAATCATGCGAGCCCTCTCAATTTGTTCTAATTTGTTTAGATGTTGTCAACGTCAGAGATGTGAGCCGATATTATAGGGGTACCCAAGCTGTATTTTAATATTTTAATTCTGAATGAAATACGCTCTCAACCTCTAACCCTGATTTTGTCATGACTAACTGTGGTATCAGCATGATTCTAGTTGAGGGGCACAGATGATTTTTTACCTCTACATCTGTGGGGAGACTAGGCAGTGATGCTAAAATGTTGCTACAGCAGGACCTTACTACATGGATATCAGATTTCAAGTTCAAAGACCTATTACTTCGTAAAGGATAAACTAATATATTATATATTTTCTATTTATTTATGGTTACTTGTTTGCAATTTTCAGGAATTTCCCCATTTCCTATGGCAGTGTAAAGAGTTGACTATTCAGAGATATTACTAAATTATATGGTGTATGAATTCACCATTCCATTTGCGTTTAATATTCTGATTACAGGTTACTTCAGGAATCTCTTGTTTTGTAAAGTTCCACTACAACCTACAGACCTCCTTGACACCAGGAGTGAAAAGGTAGAATGAAGAGACGTGTAATTCTATTGACCCTATCTGTGCTTCTGCAACTGATCCTGAATAAACACAACACTTTCCGAATATTTCAGCATTTTTTGCAGTGTTTTGGAGAACATACTGAACATCATGAAACACTGAAACATTTACCCTGAAAGAGCAAAACCACAACATTCTGTGAAACATCACAAAGCAGAATATTTTCATGAAACATGCAGTGAATCCTTCCTGTGCACAAAATTATTCCACAGACAGATTTTACTTGCATTGCATCTCATGTGTTCATGAGAAGACTGGTGAGTTGTGGAATCCACTTTTTCCCCATGTGTGCATATTGTATAAATGTTGGTTCCTTTTGTGTTTGGTAAAGCCTCTTCAGGACAGCATGATGGATTGAGTATGCACAGGAAAGACTTGATTGTCAAAGTCCACTTACCCATAAGGAAGTACACGTATGATCTGGATAGAGGAGCTTCCTCTTTGCCTTTAACTTTTAGAAGCATTAGCCTGCCTTATCCTCAGCCCACTCCATACCTGCCTAGTAGACTAGACAACTGTCACTCTACGCATTACTGATGCAGGGTCTGGATCTGCTGAAGAAGGACAATATGCAGATTCAGAACCATTTGAACAATAATTCTAGCCTCTGCGGTTCTGGAGATAACAACAGTTGAAACTGTGTTCTGTGATCAATGGCGGCTGGTAGGGAATGGGGGTGGTGAAAAAATATGTACAACACTTACCTTTGCATGGCAGCCTTCTCTCCTCCGTTGTTTCTTCTCCGCTTCTCTTCCTTACAGCCGGAAGCAGGAAGCACACAGGCTCCTCTAGGCCAATCATGACACTGCTGTCACCAGCATGACAGCAGCGTTGTCCGTGGTGGGTCCTCCGCTAAGGCGAAGGAGCATCGCCCCACTGCCTTGAAGCAGTAAAAGAAAGGAAATGATAATATTGTAATGTTATTATCATTTTATTGTGTACTCCTGCTGCAGCAGCTTTGTGCAACGGGGTGGGGCTGCAGAGCAGGGGAGGAGTGGTAGCACCCTCCTAAGTGCACAGTGACTGCTTAGCCGGCCCTCTCAGGCCTGCCAAACTGTCATGCGCTCTTTCCCTGTTCTCCATGCAGGCTGCATTACACCTTTCATGGAGAACATGCCCAGGCCCCCAATCCCTGGCTGAGTGCCGAACCACGTCACTGAGACCAATTACAATGCCGAATTGCAGCATTGTGATTGGCCAGGGGAGCCTGGGTGCTTATCAATCACAATGCTGCATTGCAGCATTGTGATTGGTCAGGGGAGCCTGGCTGCCTGCTTCATTCCCGATGCGAGGAGAGATGACAGAGCGACATGTTGGTAAGGTAGCTTTTTTTAAAATATATCCCCTTACCCTCTGTTCTCTCTCCCCGTCCACTTCCCCCCCCCCCCCCATCCCTCCACCCCTGATCCATGCCGGCCATTACTGGCATTGTGATTGGTCTGTGTGGCCTAAAAGCTGGCGAAACCATGATGCGCACTTAGGTGCATTCATTTCCTCCTCCCCCTGCTCTGAAAACCCAGCCCTGCCCCGGCCTAACCTGGCTCACACTGAAACATAAAATTATAACATTGTGTTATTATCATTTTATTTTTCCTTTTTTCACTGCTGAAAAGCAGTGGGGTGACGCTCCTCTGCATTAGCGGTAGAGCCACCGCTGTAATAACATTGTGATATTGCCATTTTATTTTTCCTTTTTACCACTGTTGAAAAACAGTGAGCGACGCTCCGCCACCTTAGCAGAGGAGCTGCCACTGACTGTGATTAAGACTTATACATTTTTGACCAGTTCGCAAATGAACTAATGCCA
Source organism: Triturus cristatus (assembly GCF_964204655.1). Taxonomy (NCBI): domain Eukaryota; kingdom Metazoa; phylum Chordata; class Amphibia; order Caudata; family Salamandridae; genus Triturus; species Triturus cristatus. Next base: position 955,717,590 of record NC_140594.1, on the reverse strand, counting down.
TCAGTGACCACATTGGTAAATCTTGACAGTGACTGGTAGGTAAACAGAGTCACCTGCTTGAAAAAAAAAATTCACACTTACAAAGCTACTGTGGGAGCAGCCTTATAATTTATACCAGTCCTCATCAAAATCATATGGACCACTTGAGTTCTTAACTTGTTCCTGGCTCCAAATAATTGGACACTTTCCGGGGTGTTACCGTATAATGAGACCTGGGGTTTATTTTTAGAGGTGGCACCCTAAATATGATGCTTTGGAACATCCAGACCCCCTCCCTGTTGAATCCTTATCCACCATTCAGACCCATCGGCAGAACTCTACCCTCTGCTAAGAGTTGAAGACCTGAGTACCTCTTAGGAATCACAAGAGCACTAGAACCAAGCCAGATAAGATAACAAGGGTCACAGGGCCGGTGTTAACAAACATCTAAAGCTAACCAGCCATGAAATTGTTTTAGATTATATCCCTGTTACTGGAGGTGCTAGCATGCTCTATTTTTGATGATAAAATTTACTTTTACCAATTCCTGTATCCTCAGCTGATAATAACGTGCTGTATTTTTCTTACAGAGTAAATCATTAGGTGGACATTGATTTTATGTTATTTACTGTTACACTGAATCAGAGTTTGTATCCCCATCCTTCTCCTCCAGTAGGTCTTTCCTCCGCCTCCTCACTATCCTAAGTCAAGTGCTTCAAGTGAGTAACTAGTCTATCAAAATGGAGGGTCCTAATCCCCTGGTTCAGGTGAACAACAGGGTTAAATGTTACTGCACATGCAGGCTACCGCCCAGTAAAACAATTACTGCCCCAGAACCACAAGAAGACAATTCACAACCTATAAACTATGTCCCAGTAACATCAAACTCACCAAAAGCTTATGCATGCTCGAGCATCCAAATCACAGACAAACATCAAAGAGCAGCGGCGGCTGGCACAGGTATGTGCGGTGAGGCAGGGCGTTGTGGGGGGACCGACAGACGACGGAATAGGTATTATTAATTTTTTTAATTACACGTATTCCGTCGACTTGAACCCTCCCACTCCACCAACCCCCGCCCTACCTCACCACTGCGTTTACCTGTGCCAGCCGCCGCTGTCCAAGAGTGGTTTGTGCCACCATATTAACCCATAGTTTCCGGTTCCCTCGAACTATCCCACACTGACAGGTACACCATGGGGGTTGGTATTGGTCCTGAATGTCGAATAGGGAATATTGTTGTACCTTCACATTTCGCAAGGTATGTAGAGATTTTCTCTCCCTAACTCCATACACATACATCTTGACAATATTATGTAGAGTCAGGGTACATAGATCTGGAGTTATGAATAGTAAATCTAAATTCCCCTGCTAGCACTTACCTTTCGATATTTTTGTCCTTCATATTATAGTATGACGATATTCTGTACCTGATATTCAAAATTACAAATCGAAGAGGTATTAACTGCTGAAATAAAAATAAAAAGTTTTAATAACTAAAGGAATAAATAATCAAGATAAAATGCGTGATGCAGTACCAATGGGCCTAAGGAGAAAGCCTGGTGAATTCCACTACATTTCTGGGATTTTTCTGTTTAAAATAAGCCATGCAGGTCCCCTTGCGAACGCATCCTGGGAATCTTCAGGACACTTTCATCTTAATTGGAAAGAGAATCCATTTGCTTCTGCTAACACCCAGCAGGATGCATTTCAATTCATAGCCCCGGGACAAAGACAAGCTTGATTTCTATTAGTCACAAAGACGCTCTTTGTGTCTTTGGCTGTCATTAAAGATGCAGATTGCAACATTTTATGCCTGGAGGCGGAGAGGCATTTAGTTACCTTTGTGCTGCTGCAGGTGTTCACGCGGTGCTCCCAAGGGGGTCTCTTTTAGAGTTCGATTCAGGTCTCTGTGGGACTTCTGCATTCATGGAGCACTCTTCATGGTCCCAGCCTCAAGCTGTTGCTGTGCGAACCCGTGAATCAGTCCTGCCCTCGCCAGGATACTGTCTAGTGGTCTCAGATCTAAGATGAGCAGAAACTTCCCCAACTGTTCTCTTGACTGAGTCTTCAGCTGTCATGTGATGTATTCATCAAGAGGTAAATACAGCTCCCAAAATAATCTGTCCAAAGTTATACAGTTAGACAGAGGGGCACATTTACCAAACTTTCATGCGATGCAGGGCAGCAAGCAAAGTTGGTGCACTGCGTTACATAAAGGGAAGAGGGCAGAAATGCTCTTTATTTTAAAATATATAGAGCATTTCTGATCTCTCTTTGCACTGGTGCACTGTAGGCCCAAGCTATGAGCTGGTTTGCGTCTCTCTTGCACCACGCACCGTGGTGCAAGAGTGACACAAACCTTGAGTCAGGTTTATGAAGCCACGCAGGGCCACTGTGTGTGTCCCTGAGTGGCTCCATTAATCTGGAGTAAGACAATACACCACAAATCACTGCGTTGCCTTACTTTGCCTTGTTAGGTGTTCCATGGGCATTGTTGTTGTGTTCTCATGCAAATCCCATGGTTTTTGATGCATTCCCAAGTTTACCAGAACGGGCAGACCTGTAAATGTGCCTAAAAAGGGCACATTTCCAGGAGAGGCGTAACAGTGAGAAATATCTCCTCCTCACTTCCTCTTTCTATGTGTGCTGCATTCTGCAGCACATATAGAAAGAGGAATATGGCTCTCAGGATTGGTTCTGTACAAGAAGGTGTTCCTACCCTGCCAAAACCAATCTTGCATGCAATGCCTGATTTGGCCCTACGCTGCTAAAAGGGTGCCAGTGCAGGGGAAAAGACAGGAATGCATCACATTGCCTTAAATGTGGTGCATTTCTGCCATTTCCCTGTCACGCAGTGCAGCTCAGCATTGTGATTTGCTGCACTGCACTGCGTGACTTTTTCATAAATAGGTCCCTGTGTGCTGTCTAGCACTAATGCAGCCACTCTTGCACTGCTGCCTGCACTATAGGCAAGATTGTTTTCCTGCAGGAAGACACCTTCCTGTACAAGAACAATCCTTAGAGGAATTTCCTATGTGTGCTGCAGAATGAGGAACTAACGAGGAGAAATACATATATTTCTCCTCATTGTGCCTCCCTTTGGAAGGCATAGCATTTTGAGGCATTTCCAGATTTACAAGTGTTTGCAAATCTAAAAAGCGCCAAAATACATAGGTGGATGCTTGGAAATGCCCATGCTCCACCAAAGGACGGACTCGCAAGTTGCAATGTAATGTAATGCAGCTCAAGCAGCTGCCTTGTGCTACATTTCTTTACAAAGCCACCCAAGGCCACCCAAATCAGGTCATGTATGGCTTTGTAAATATTTTTGAAGCCTTTGCATTGTCCTTGCATTGCCTTCAGTGACACAAGCACAAAACAAAGGCTTCATAAATATAGTCCAGAGTTTCAGATCGATGTATTTGCATTCCTTATTGGTTTTGATTATTGAAGCAGACAAAAAGAAGCTGACAAATCAATTTAATTGAATTTCACCTCTAAATGAATACCCTTTTCTGCCAAGTGGTTTGCTTTCCTTTCCAATGCAACAGGGGTGCGAGACAGGCCTACGTACCCACTGGGTCAACATCCCCATTCCACTATCCTCCAAACTAATCATGCCTCTTCGGTAACTTCTCTTTCAGTCCTCCGTCTGCTCCTACTATGGTTTCTGATTAAGGGCTTCAAACTTTATTGTCCATGCCTCCTTGGTTCACAAGCCTGGCAAACAATCTGTGACTTCAGTCCTGGCTCCAGCCATCACACATACATAGAAGCATCCCTATCACAGATTTAGAATATGCTTGACAGAACTGAGGATGCTGGCTTTTAGGAACAGGTGGCTGGATCACATCTTAGAGGTCTCTACAGTCCTCTTGCAGGTACAGCAGGTTTCCCAAATACACACAGGCTATGGGCATCTTCGAAGTGGACTGAGTGTTTACGGTATGCATGTAAATTCAGAGCCACTTGCCTTTTAAACATTATAAGAGAGAGATTTGTTATTCTTTTGGATCCTCTCATAGCCAGTTTGCTCCAAATCAGATCAATAATCCACCTAACCACTAAATAGGGAGTTTCCTTTTATCCATTGCACAATTTAATAAGCACCATATCAAAGCCAGAACAAATTAACAATTGCTATACCATGTTAGTAGCAGCATAAGTAAAACAAAGAAGGAACAAAACACAGAGGCAGAACATACATATATGGAACTGGTTGTCCATCAGAATATTGACTATTTAAACACTTATCTGAAAATATATTGAAAATATGAAAAAACAGAATAAGGTGATGGTAAGCATATATTGGTAAGCATATATTTACTTTCTTAACTCCACATTTTTATACCTTAAAGGTTGATATTGTCTTGGTACTTGTATGTAGAGGTAAGCACATTAAAACCTATAATAACCAATTATCATTTTTGCTGTTTTTAGACTCTGCATGCTACGACACTGTTGTACAGTGCCCAATATATATGCTCTGACTCCTAAAACATTTGGAAATTGGTTCCACTCTGATTGGTGTGTTTACCTCTCCTATAAGGCCATAGTATATTGCAAAGAAATGGAACCCCTGACATGGAAAGCTAAATGTCACCCGTGGACTGCAGTACAAAATTGTGTCATCCACTAGTGTGACTAGGAAAACATGACATCAGGCCTACCATTGACCACTGACATGTAAAACCTGAAGTGTGATATGTTAAACAAACCCCTTTTCACAGATAAAAACCTCCCTTTTAAATATTAGCATGTCATGCATATCTAGCCCTTGTAGCCCACAAGGTAGGGTGCACGGAATTTAAAAGTGGGACATGCAGAAATGAATGCTAATATATCCCTACAGTGACAATGTTTTGAAAGTAATTGTCACTGTGGTGGGCCCAGCTGTTCTATGTGCTTATTAAAATACTGATACTGTATCTCAAGAAAGGGACTTTCTTGAACAATTATTAACCCACTACTTTTAATAACTATAAGATTTCTAACAAACAATAAGGAAAAGGAACTTTTAGAAATATACCTTTTGCCTGCCAGAGGTTTTGGAGGGCTAAATTGCATTAGCTCTCCAGATACTCCCAGCCAGTGATCAGCATTGAATAGGTGTCTTCTTCTGGGAACTGCGCATGTGCGGGAGCCCACGCATGTGCATTCCTCGGCAGGAATGCGCATGTGTGGTTCCCAGAAGAAGACGCGATTTAGACGGCTGGAAGCCCGGGGACACCACCAATAGGGTAAGGTTATTTAAAAATTGCTTTTTAATGTATTTAAGACTGCGGGCGGGAGGCAGGCGGGAGACAGGCGGTAGGCAGGATGTGTGTAACGGAACTATGCGGAGAGTGCGGAGATTGGTTCCATCTCCGTGCCTCTCCGCGTAGGTCCCTTACGCACATTACGGCCACCCTTACCTAGCAATACACAATAAGGTGATCTGAGTGGGCAGAGATTACTCCTGTGAGCTCATTATAATATGCAGGGTGCATGCTGTGCTGCTTCTGGGGTGAGTGTATGACATTGTTCTGCATTCTGTCCATCAACTGTTGTTTTTGCATTTGTCATCCCGAGTGGGAAGGGTATGCCCAGACGTGGGTCCCGTGCTTTCCATGCCACGGGAATCAAGCTATCCAGGCTGAAGAGGGGTGAAACCGGTCCTAGGATGCTTGTTTCCAGTCCAGGGAGGACCTGGCTTGGCAGTTCGGGCTGGACTGTTCCCATGAGGCACAGGGTCAAGACTGATTTGCATACGGTTGGGTTCAAACTGGAACGGCATGGTGAGCAAAAAACGATGGATTTAGGCCCAGATCTCTGTACTGGGGTGAATGTATGACATTGTTCTGCATTCTGTCCATCAAGTGTTGTTTGTATTGCTTCTGTTGACACCCCAGTGTCAAATCCCTCATGTCTGAAGCACGTGTAAAGGTTGTATGCCCTTCATAGGTAGCAAACAAGATGCCAGGACAGTTCTTGTGAATTGTCTGCCTGGTTGCTGAAGGACACTGCTTTTGTCCTACCAGACGCCTGTCTCTGGGTTTGTTGTGGGTACAGTTCCTTCTTCAAAGTGTTTTTTAGTGCTCAGTGTGGGAGAATACTAGGATTGCCATAGTCCACTCCCCTCTCACAGCCCAAGCCCCAGAGCCCATGTTTAGTGTTGATGAAGATTTTTGCCATCTTGGATCTTCCCTGACACATTCCATTTTGGGTCTGTTTACAGTAAAACAAACAGGAACTACTGCAAAAGTAGGTATGTCAGGGCCTTGGAAATTTAATTCAGTGGTCAGAGAGCGACTAGGAGTGTTGTATTGTGCCCCCCACCCATAGGCTACTGAACTCTGCAAAGCTAGACCCTCACCCAGACTTCCTCACAAAACTTCTGGACCTATGAAAGGATACGGGGATAACAGACCTGAGCATCAATCGTCACAGGACAGACCTAAAGATTCTGTTAAATAGTCACAATCCTGTAGGGCAACAAGTGTAATTCAAAACGTATGATAACTGGTAACAAAAGAAATATGATGTAATTAGTAATCCATCCCATCCAGCAATGAAGGCAACTGGTTGATACTGACCCTGGTCATTCTGCTGTGCCAGTACTGCCCCAAACCCATGTCCCGAAGTATTGGTTTGGACAAGAAACTCCTTGCTAAAATCAGGTTCCTTTAGGACAGGTGCTGAGCACAAAGCTTCATTAAGGGTGTCAAAGCCCTTTTGACACTGGTCAGTCCAAATACCTTTTCTGGGCTGTCTCTTGGAGGTTAGCTCTGTCAAAGGTGCCACTATGGTACCCTAAGCTTTGACAAAATTTCTGTAGTATCCAGTCAGGTCACGAAAGGCTCTGACTTAGGTCTGTGTCTTAGGAGCTTTCTAGACCAGAATTGTCTGGGTTTTGGGCTGGAGAGGTTGTACATGGCCTCCACCCACTTGGTGGCCCAGATACACAACATAATCTTGCTCTATCTGGCACTTGCTAACCTTGATAGTCAGACCTGCCTGTTGTAGGGCTTGAAGTACTGCCCTGGGGTGGGTGATACTCAAAGATGGAACTAAACACAGCAATATCATCCAGATAAGCTGCACTAAGGTCTTTCTAAACCTGAGATCACTTTATTCACCAACATCTGGCAGAAAGCAGGAGCATTTTTCAGCTCAAAGGGCATCACTTTGGATTGAAAGTGGCCTTCAGGCATTGAAAAGCAGACTGCTCCACGGCTCCTGGTGTGAGTGCTATCTGCCAAAAACCTAAAGTAAGGTCAAAGGTGCACAGATATTTTGCAGTCCCCCAACAGGCCAATGAGCTTTTCAGCTCTTGGTATGGGGTAATCATCGGTCTTGATGACTACATTCAAGCCTCTGTAGTCCACACAAATTTTAATTCTGGTTTTCCTGCTTTGGAGTGTGGCTAAGGCATATGAACTGCTAGACTAGCCCATGGACTACTAGAGGGCTCAATTACCGCCAACTCTAGCATCTTTGGAACCTCAGCTTTGATGCTAGCCTTGACTTGGCCTAACGATCTGTAGATTTTACTCTTGACAGGCAAGCTGTAACTAGTGTCCACATTGTGGGTACATCATATTGTCAGACCTTAAGTCAATGAGAATAAATGGCAAACAGATTGAGCAGTTTATACCTATAATTTTGCCAACACAGAAACTCGAAGGTGACGGACTTTAGTAGTTGCACCTCGCTTTTATCTTTTACATAGTACTGCTGCCTTATCAGGCTGTTTGTGCACTCGAACTCCGGCAACTGTCACCTAATGATGCCTCTATAAATAGATCAAACACAATTTTTTACAAATGGAGGTGCACTAAACATGAAATACAAAGTCCAAAATGCTACTCTTCCGTTTTTCAAGGCTTTTATTTCACAGATAATAAATACGCAGAAAACAGCCAATGCGTTTCGTTCCCATACAAAACAAATTGACCGAACTTCTTCAGGGCTGCAAGATTAAAAAAAAGAAAACACTAGTTATAATGACGGACATACACACAATAAAGTACAAACAATCCACTGGTTAAACAGCATTTCTTTCAAAATGCAGTTTTCTAAATATGACAAGATACACATAAAACATCCCTAATGTCTGGAAATCTTCTTAATAGAATATTATTTTTTGGGGAGGGAAAAATACAATCAACTTTAGCTTTCATCTGACTGTACTAGATGTAGTGAGTGCTGTCTCACCTTAAATTTTGACAGTAAGACAGTGTCTAAATTTCCGATAATAGTTCAATAGGATGAAGAATCAGTGAATATCTTCTCATACCCAAAGTGCAAACACGTCAAGAAAATGTTTTGCTAAAAGATGAAAAAGAAGAGAAAAATGGAGAAAAAGAGACCAAGTACAAAACCACAAAGGGAAAAAGATTTTTTAGAAAATAGGAATAAACACCATATTATTTGTAGATCGTAAGCTTGGACCAAGCTCACCTTCAAATACGTATTAATGGTTTATTGAATGCAGAAATCATTATTTCATAATTGACAAGACGTCGATTTCAAACTTATTCATCAGATTTATTTATAATTAAAATCTGAAATTCAAAGAAAAAAGAGAGAGAGGGCACTGATTTTAGAGTTCTTTCAATATAAACCTGACAGCAGATTACTACCATTTAAGAAATGTATGAATTCGCCATTCATTTGATTTCAGAAGTATAGCACTCAACATTCGTATCCCCAAATATCTAAAAAGAATTGTAAATTCGCCATTTTTTTTAAATTTAATTTCAAAAGTATAACACTCACTTGTTCATATCAACAAGTATCTAAAAAGGATTAAGTTGTCCAAAATGATTGGGAACATCCAAAAGAGCAGATACAAATTTGACTTCATTCTAAAGAATGAGAAGAAGAGAAAGAAAGGAGACCCACAGTGCATAATCCTATTCAATTGTAAATTATATCACTCAAATTAATATCTCAAAATCTCACCGGCTATATTGCACCCTCAAATCTTCAGGGCGTAGCATTTTAATGGACGCTCCTCAGTAAGAGCGGAATATAAACTGGTCACCTAATCATGACATAGAAAAATAATAAAACAACGAGCATCAGTCATGAAACGGGCTTTATTTTATAGCAAGGTAATATACAGGAAGTAGAAAAACATAACTACATGCGTGTTATATGGCAACATTTGTAATGAGAGCCAGATATGTAGAAGTCCCTGTGTATTTCATCAAAAATAAAATGCAGAGGTCCTCAATTGAGAAATAGAATTCAAATTCAATTCGGTTGAGGTTACATGTACGTCTTGCAGCACAAATTTGCTTTCCTAATCGAAAATAAATAAACAGTACCAGCACCAAATAACACCTCAAGATCTCGATTAAACATGGCAAAACACCAGTCATGAAGTATACCGACTATTAGAAGATGGAATCTCCAAAAAGTTATAAGTCGGCACTGGTTTCCTCAACTATCCTAGACTAGAACCGAGATAAATAAATACCTGTATGATAAAAATCTCGGGATCTCCTTTACACATGTACAACGCAATACCTTAAGGGGACAATGCCACTACTTCCATTAATACGAACTTTCAAAAAAATAAAAACAAAACTTCCCATAGAATTTACCTTGATACGTGGTTCCGTACCGCTTTCCCAAATCGTCAGAAAACGCCATCACGATTTCGCGCTGTATTATATACCATACTCCTAAATAGTAAGAGAGAAAACACCTGGTCTCAGAATTAAGACGCAGGCTGATGACGTCGAAGAGAGAAAGGTCACGTGGAACAGAACTGCTTAAAAAGACAAATAAAGAATCAGCCATTTTGAAGTGTCTGTTTATACCAAGTCAAAGTAGACAAAATATAATATATAATCCTTGGTTACTCCAAATGTCGAAAAATAATTGATTCCTACCTACTAGCCGCATATCGTCTGAAACGCCATCGTGATTTCACACCATACTATATACCATACGCCTAAATCGTCAGATAAAAGAAACCCCCGGTATCAAATTTGAGACACAGGCTGATGACATATAAAGGAGAAAAGTCACTTGGAACGGAAGCGCTTGCAAAAATAAGTAAAGAATCGGCCATTTGTAAATGTCTGTTTAAACACAGTAAAAGCAGACAGAAATTAATATATAGTGTCTAAACCTACTCCAATTATCGAAAAGTAATTAATTATTAAGTGGCCACATATATTTTGTCTACATTTTTTCTCCAAAATCACTGTATTTCAATCAAAATATATCCGTTAGAAGGTACTACCAGCATTGTATGAATAATGAGCCAATTCTCACTTAATCCTTTGGGTTGAATCTCAAATTCCAATAAAGATCCGAACGGGTTCTGCTTTTAGGTTGAATTAAACATTCAAAGATTACTTGTTGTAGCCATAAAGTAATGCAAAAAGGGCTAAATGTAGCCTCATATTCATACTATGCTCCTACAAATTTTCTACTATCAAATTCGGGGAGACAGCGCTCAGCTACTCTTACATATTTGATTCTTACTTTCCATATGATGCCCTAAATACAGATTAATATAAAAACCGAATTATATATCTAAAAACCATAATCAATAAGATCCTTATAAAGTGCACAGTTTCAACTCTTTACAGACAGAAATGAATCATTACGTACAAGGCACTTTTTTAATTGAGAATTGATACTACACAGAGTCATTACTCAATTCAGATATCAAGAAGGGGAGAACATGTTATTCAAATGTCGGAGACAGTGTCAAGTTCAAGGGGAAAGAGAGGAAAGAAGAAGAGGGAGGGAAAAAAAGAAAGAGGAGAGATAGAGAGCTCCGATCTGGACGCCCATACAGGAAGAGTGACTTAGATGTATTATGTCTCAGTTTAGAAAATAATGAAGTTCACTATCAGTGTTATGGCCATATTTTATAGCTTGTAGCCTACAGATCCACTTTACTTCCCGTTGTCTCAAAATGAGAGATCTATCACCACCTCTTTTACAAGCTGCCACATGTTCTATTCCGAAGAACCAAAATGTGTGATCATTAGCATGAGCATTTTTGTAATGCTCAGCCATAGGATACCTGGGGTCTCCCCCGGCTATCGCTCTTCTGTGTTCTTGAATTCTTAGTTTTAATTTCCTTGTTGTACTCCCTATATATATTAAATTACATCTACAGCCCAAAATATATACAACATAACAAGTTTGGCAGTTGATAAATTCTTTAATAGTATATTGTTTCTGTGTATTAAATGCGAATTCCTTAGTCTTATTTCTACCAAATTCACACATATTACAAGAGCTGCATGTAAAAAATCCCACAGGTTTTTCTGGTAACCATGTTTCAGATTTTTTAAGAGAAGTCACATAGCTTGGGCATAATTTGTCTTTTAATGTTATCCCTTTTTTATATGTGACACTTAGATTTTTTGTGAGGACATTGTTCAAACCGGGAATTTCAAGGAACATATGCCAGCTGTTTTTAAGAATTCTAAAGATTCTGTTGCTATGTGTGGTGTACTTAGTTATGAATCGAGGTTCCTCTTCACAGGCTTTGCTTTTCATAGGATTTATCTCCAGTGTCGAGTCTCGATTTAGCAGTTGTGCTTTAAGAATAGCTGATTTCACATCCCTTTTATCATAGCCTCTCTGCAGAAATGTGGAGCCAGTTTCTGCAATATTTCTTTCAAAGACTGCTGTGTCAGAGCAGTTCCTTCTTACCCTCACCATCTCTCCGTAAGGGATATTCTTTATAACGGATCTGGAATGAGCACTCGTGGCATGGAGAACTCCATTGCAGGACGTCTCCTTGCGATATATAGCACTTTGTACTGTTCCATCTTTAACATATAGATGTAGATCCAAAAAATCAATTTTTTCTCTGTCATAAGTCATTGTGAGGGCCACATTGAACGGGTTGTCATTAAGATAATGGAAATAGTCTGTAAGACTCTTTTCAGATCCCTACCAAAGGCATATGATGTCATCTATATACCTCCCCAAGAACACTATATGTTGTGTCCAGGGGGAGGCATCTCGGCCCCATGCGTGTAGTCCCTCAAACCACCCTATAAAGAGACATGCATATGAGGGAGCAAATTTAGTGCCCATAGCTGTACCGCGCAATTGCTGATACCACTTGCTATTGTGGAGAAAAACGTTTGTTGTCAATATCAGGTCCATCATATTTAGAATCATCCTATTATGCTCAAAGGCGTCTGCTCCATCTTTATCTAGAAAGGACTGTGTTGCTAATAGGCCAAATTTATGTTCTATGCAAGTATAGAGACTTACCACATCCCATGTGACAAATAAGAGTTCATCTGACCATGTAAAATCTTTCAACTTTGACAGCACATCTTTGCTGTCTTTTAGGAAGGATGGTAAGTTAAACATGTAGTTTTGCAACTTCTTATCAACAAACTCAGACATTTTTTTCTGTGAGTGAGCCCACTCCAGAAATTATTGGTCTTCCAGGTGGAAAGTGCGCTTTCTTGTGAGTTTTAGGTAATATGTATATACAAGGAAAGCGAGGATTATTTACCCTTAAAAATTTATACTCTGAGTCACTGAGGAGACATGTTTCTTTCCATTCTCCAAGTCTGAGATTTATCTGAGAGGCAAGTTCTATAATGGGATTCTTTTTCATTACCTCATAACAATTATGGTCATTTAACTGTCGATGTATTATGTCTCAGTTTAGAAAATAATGAAGTCCACTATCAGTGTTATGGCCATATTTTATAGCTTGTAGCCTACAGATCCACTTTACTTCCCGTTGTCTCAAAATGAGAGATCTATCACCACCTCTTTTACAAGCTGCCACATGTTCTATTCCGAAGAACCAAAATGTGTGATCATTAGCATGAGCATTTTTTAAATTGATTTTTTGCGTTGATTGCTGCTGATTCGCAGTGTTGCTAATTCTTTTTGAAAAGATGAGGCACCTTCCCCTAAAGGGGCTTCACTCTGATTGCTTCCAGAGACAGCGCTACTCTGCGATGAAACTGAGATACTACTCAATGATCACGTATCCTCAACTTCCTCCCTTCCTCTTTTCCTGTCTTCAGATGTTTGTGCAGAGTCATATTTTTTCGCGAATGTATATATTCGCCCGTCTTTGTAATCACGGTCATCTCTTCGAATTTTTCTCATCTTTTTTTCTTTAAGATATTGTTGGTGACTTAAAATTACCTTTTTCAAGATTTCATAATTTTTTTCAATTAAGTCTTTAGAATCTAATGCCTCAATTTCTAATTCTACAGTTTGGATATCAGACAGCAATTTTGCTCCTTTGTCTATTGCGTGTCTAATTAGAATTTGCATCATAATTAATGAAGCATTTTCTAAATTCACTTCCCATTCTTTTAATAAATCAGCACTCAAATCCTCAAATGTAGGAAAAATTAATATACGCAGACCTCTCGGGTTTTTTTTATTGTCTATATATTGTTGGAGTGTAACCCCATCCCACCATTTTGCTAATTCATGTTTCTTCAAACGTTCAAGTTTGAGGAACAATGCTCGTAATCCCAATGGACTCTGATCATTGTGTATAACTGGTGTGTGGGCGGCACCCCTACCAAATAGATCCTGTGCTAACTCCTCGCGTCGGTCATTGAAGCGAGACATATTTGATAGATTATAATTAACTTTAGGCAATCGCGAGTGCAGACCAGTCCAGAAATTAGTCTAACACAGAAACTCGAAGGTGACGGACTTTAGTAGTTTTACCTCGCTTTTATCTTTTACATAGTACTGGGATTACGAGCATTGCTCCTCAAACTTGAACGTTTGAAGAAACAAGATTTAGCAAGATGGTAGTATCTCAGTTTCATCGCAGAGTAGCGCTGCCTCTGGAAGCAATCAGAGTGAAGCCCCTTTAGGGGAAGGTGCCTCATCTTTTCAAAAAGAATTAGCAACACTGTGAATCAGCAGAAATCAACGCAAAAAATCAATTCCAAAACGAGGAGAGGTGGTAGAAGAGGGAAAGGGAAGAGGAGGTCAGACAGAGCAGAAGAAGATGACACTGAGACTCAAGAAACCATGAGTGCAGTCCACGAAAGAAATAATGATGTTTTAACTTTGTCTACTGCCAATGTGGAATATTCTAAGTTGGAAATTCTTAATTTGTCACAAAGAGTCATTGATGCTGATGAGCAAAGTCTATTATGTAAAGGTTTGGGATTTTGTCCCACACAATCAGGTGATTTATCAGATGTACATGTGGATTTGTTTAAATTTATAAGAACCCTAAAATTAAAGGAGTATTTCAAAGATCAGAGATGTGGTGTGTCTGCTAATATGGAGAGTAGAGAGTTGGTCACACATAGTATTGAGGATGTCCGTAATATACAATGTCTCCTTTCGATTGAAGCAGGTGAAGAAAGGGATATGGAATCTCTTTTACAAGATCTTGATATCTCAGAAAATGTTGGTATAGACAGTGGATTGAGATCCAAGTCCAAGTTTATACCTAATTTTGGTTATCATTCAAATATTGATAAATTCTATGAAAAGGTGACTGAAGATTTATACAAGTTAGAACGATCTGAAAAATACTTGAAACATGATAAGCTAAATTTAACTAGAGGCGAAAGAGAGGCCTTAAAGAGACTTGAAAACGATGTTAATATTGTCATCAGAAAAGCCGATAAAAGCAACAATGTCGTTATAATGAATAAAACAGATTATATGGGAGAAATAGATCAACAGTTAAATGACCATAATTGTTATGAGGTAATGAAAAAGAATCCCATTATAGAACTTGCCTCTCAGATAAATCTCAGACTTGGAGAATGGAAAGAAACATGTCTCCTCAGTGACTCAGAGTATACATTTTTAAGGGTAAATAATCCTCGCTTTCCTTGTATATACATATTACCTAAAACTCACAAGAAAGCGCACTTTCCACCTGGAAGACCAATAATTTCTGGAGTGGGCTCACTCACAGAAAAAATGTCTGAGTTTGTTGATAAGAAGTTGCAAAACTACATTTTTAACTTACCATCCTTCCTAAAAGACAGCAAAGATGTGCTGTCAAAGTTGAAAGATTTTACATGGTCAGATGAACTCTTATTTGTCACATGGGATGTGGTAAGTCTCTATACTTGCATAGAACATAAATTTGGCCTATTAGCAACACAGTCCTTTCTAGATAAAAATGGAGCAGACGCCTTTGAGCATAATAGGATGATTCTAAATATGATGGACCTGATATTGACAACAAACGCTTTTCTCCACAATGGCAAGTGGTATCGGCAGTTGCGCGGTACAGCTATGGGCACTAAATTTGCTCCCTGATATGCATGCCTCTTTATGGGGTGGTTTGAGGGACTACACGCATGGGGCCGAGATGCCTCCCCCTGGACACACCATATAGTGTTCTGGGGAAGGTATATAGACGACATCATATGCCTTTGGTCGGGATCTGAAAAGAGTCTTACAGACTATTTCCATTATCTTAATGACAACCCGTTCAATGTGGCCCTCACAATGACTTATGACAGAGAAAAAATTGATTTTTTGGATCTACATCTATATGTTAAAGATGGAACAGTACAAAGTGCTATATATCGCAAGGAGACGTCCTGCAATGGAGTTCTCCATGCCACGAGTGCTCATTCCAGATCCGTTATAAAGAATATCCCTTACGGAGAGATGGTGAGGGTAAGAAGGAACTACTCTAAAACAGCAGTCTTTGAAAGAAATATTGCAGAAACTGGCTCCAGATTTCTGAAGAGAGGCTATGATAAAAGGGATGTGAAATCAGCTATTCTTAAAGCACAACTGCTAAATCGAGAATCAACACTGGAGATAAATCCTATGAAAAGCAAAGCCTGTGAAGAGAAACCTCGATTCATAACTAAGTACACCACACATAGCAACAGAATCTTTAGAATTCTTAAAAACAGCTGGCATATGTTGCTTGAAATTCCCGGTTTGAACAATGTCCTCACAAAAAATCCAAGTGTCACATATAAAAAAGGGATAACATTAAAAGACAAATTATGCCCAAGCTATGTGACTTCTCTTAAAAAATCTGAAACATGGTTACCAGCAAATCCTCTGGGATTTTTTACATGCAGCTCTTGTAATATGTGCGAATTTGGTAGAAATAAGACTAAGGAATTCGCATTTAATACAAAGAAACAATATACTATTAAAGAATTTATCAACTGCCAAACTTGTTATGTTGTATATATTTTGGGCTGTAGATGTAATTTAATATATGTAGGGAGTACAACAAGGAATTTAAAACTAAGAATTCAATAACACAGAAGAGCAATAGCCGGGGGAGACCCCAGGTATCCTATGGCTGAGCATTACAAAAATGCTCATGCTAATGATCACACATTTTGGTTCTTCGGAATAGAACATGTGGCAGCTTGTAAAAGAGGTGGTGATAGATCTCTCATTTTAAGACAAAGGGAAGCAAAGTGGATCTGTAGGCTACAAGCTATAAAATATGGCCATAACACTGATGAACTTCATTATTTTCTAAACTGAGACATAATACATCTAAGTCACTCTTCCAGTATGGGCGTCCAGATCGGAGCTCTCCATCTCTCCTCTTTCTTTTTTCCCCTCCCTCTTCTTCTTTCCTCTCTTTCCCCTTGAACTTGACACTGTCTCCGACATTTGAATAACATTTTCTCCCCTTCTTGATATCTGAATTGAGTAATGACTCTGTGTAGTATCAATTCTCAATTAAAAAAGTGGCTTGTACGTAATGATTTGCACTTTATAAGGATCTTATTGATTATGGTTTTTAGATATATAATTCGGTTTTTATATTAATCTGTATTTAGGGCATCATATGGAAAGTAAGAATCAAATATGTAAGAGTGGCTGAGCGCTGTCTCACTGAAATTGATAGTAGAAAATTTGTAGAAGCATAGTATGAATATGAGGCTACATTTAGCCCTTTGCATTACTTTATGGCTACAACAAGTAATCTTTGAGTGTTTAATTCAACCTAAAAGCAGGACCCGTTCGGATCTTTATTGGAATTTGAGATTTAACCCAAAGGATTAAGTGAGAATTGGCTCATTCTTCATACAATGCTGTTAGTACCTTCTAACGGATATATTTTGATTGACATACGGTGATTTTGGAGAAAAAATGTAGACAAAATATATGTGGCCACTTATGAATTAATTACTTTTCGATAATTGGAGTAGGTTTAGACACTATATATTATATTCTGTCTGCTTTTACTGTGTTTAAAAAGACATTTAAAAATGGCCGATTCTTTACTTATTTTTGCAAGCGGTTCCGTTCCAAGTGAATTTTCTCCTTCTGATGTCATCAGCCTGTGTCTCAAATTTGATACTGGGGGTTTCTTTTATCTGAAGATTTAGGCGTATGGTATATAGTATGGTGTGAAATCACAATGGCGTTTAAGACGATATGCGGCTAGTAGGTAGGAATCAATCATTTTTCGACATTTGGAGTAACCAAGGATTATATATTATATTTTGTTTACTTTGACTTGGTATAAACAGACTCTTCAAAATGGCCGATTCTTTATTTGTCTTTTTAAGCAGTTCTGGTTCACATGACCTTTCTCTCTTCGACGTCATCAGCCTGCATCTTAATTCTGAGACCAGGTGTTTCCTCTCTTACTATTTAGGAGTATGGTATATAATACAGCGCGAAATCGTGATGGCGTTTTCTGACGATTTGGGGAAGCGGTACGGAACCACGTATCAAGGTAAATTCTATGGGAAGTGTTGTTCTTATTTTTTTGAAAGTTCGTATTAAGGGAAGTAGTGGCATTATCCCCTTAAGGGGTTGCGTTGTACATGTGTAAAGGAGATCCCGAGATTTTTATCATACAGGTATTAATTTATCTTGGTTCTAGTCTAGGATAGTTGAGGAAATCAGTGCCGACTTATAACTTTTTGGAGATTCCATCTTCTAATAGTCGATATACTTCATGACTGGTGTTTTGCCATGTTTAATGGGGATCTTGAGGTCTTATTTGGTGCCGGTACTGTTTATTTATTTTCGATTAGGGAAGCAAATTTGTGCTGCAAGAGGTACATCTAACCTCAACCGAATTGAATTTGAATTCTATTTCTCAATTGAGGGCCTCTGCATTTTCTTTTTTGATGAAATACACAGGTACTTCTACATATCTGGCTCTCATTACAAATATTGCCATATAACACGCATGTAGTCATGTTTTTCTACTTCCTGTATATTACCTTGCTATAAAATAAAGCCCATTTCATGACTGATGCTTGTTTTAATATTTTTCTATGTCATGATTAGGTGACCAGTTTATATTCCGCTCTTACTGAGGAGCGTCGATTAAAATGCTACGCTCTGAAGATTTGAGGGTGCAATATAGCCGGTGAAATTTTGAGATATTAATTTGAGTGATATAATTTACAATTGAATAGGATTATGCACTGTGGGTCTCCTTTCTTTCTCTTCTTCTCATTCTTTAGAATGTAGTCAAATTCGTATCTGCTCTTTTGATGTTCCTTATCATTTTGGACAACTTAATCCTTTTTAGATACTTGTTGATATGAACAAGTGAGTTTTATACTTTTGAAATTAAATTTAAAAAAAATGGCGAATTTACAATTCTTTTTAGATATTTGGGGATACGAATGTTGAGTGCTATACTTCTGAAATCAAATGAATGGCGAATTCATACATTTCTTAAAAATGGTAGTAATCTGCTGTCAGGTTTATATTGAAAGAACTCTAAAATCAGTGTCCTCTCTCTCTTTTTTCTTTGAATTTCAGATTTTAATTATAAATAAATCTGATGAATAAGTTTGAAATCGACTTCTTGTCAATTATGATATAATGATTTCTGCATTCAACAAACCATTAATACATATTTGAAGGTGAGCTAGGTCTAAGCTTACGATTTAATAATAATATGGTGTTTATTCCTATTCTAAAAAATCTTTTTCCCTTTGTGGTTTTGTACTAGGTCTCTTTTTCTCAATTTTTCTCTTCTTTTTTATCTTTTAGCAAAAAAATTCTTGACGTATTTGCACTTTGGGTATGAGAAGATATTCACTGATTCTGTATCCTATTGAACTATTATCGGAACTTTAGACACTGTCTTACTCTCAAAAATTAAGGTGAGGCAGCACTCACTACATCTAATACAGTCAGATGAAAGCTAAAGTTGATTGTATTTTCCCCTCCCCAAAAAATAGTATTCTATTAATAAGATTTCCAGACATTAAGGATGTTTTATGTGTATCTTTTCATATTTAGAAAACTGCATTTTGAAAGAAATGCTGTTTAACCAGTGGATTGTTTGTACTGTATTGTGTGTATGTCCGTCATTATAACTAGTGTTTTACAAATGTATATTTTCTTTTTTTTAATCTTGCAGCCTTGAAGAAGTTACGTCAATTTGTTTTGTATGGGAACGAAACGCGTTGGCTGTTTTCTGCGTATTTATTATCTGTGAAATAAAAGCCTTGAAAAACGGAAGAGTAACATTTTGGACTTTGTATTTCATGATTAGTGCACCTCCATTTGTAAAAAACCTATAATTTTGCTGTTGATCTGTTAAAGTTGAGGAGAGAACTACTCGCTCAACTGAGTCCTCTTTGTTGTTGGTGGACAGGCGGTCAGGGAGAGGTCCTCTTTCCACCTCTTCCCCTCTATCTGTCACCATGAGCATTATTATATCTGTTCTGTCATGATGGAGCTTAAGCTTATTCACATGTATTACCCTGTGGGGGTTTCTGGTGGTCTTTAAATCCAACAGATAGGACTCTGCCTTTTTTTCTAAGATATGATAGTGCTCAGTCCATTTGTCCTGGTGGGCCCCAGGGACCACAGGCTCCAAGATCTTCATCACTTATCCAGGTCGATAGTCAACCAATGAGAACATTTGGTCATGCCAGTACTTGACAAGATCCTGGTTGGCCTTCAGGTTTCTGTTTTCTTTCTACATACACTCAGCCATTCTGGAACAAATGCGACGATTTCTTGTTTGGGCTCTTTGAGAGATTTCTCCCAACCTTCTCTCAACAAACTCAAGGGACCTTTTACAGAGTGTACAAAGAGTAGTTCAAATGGACTGAAAACCTAGTTGTTTTTTAGGAACCTCCCAATAAGCATACAGCAGGCACAGCAGGAGAAAATCCCATCTCTTTCCGAGTTTCTGAGGCAAACCCATAATCATACCTTTAATGGTCTGATTTAATCTCTCCACAAGATAATTTACTTAGGGATAGTAGGGGGTAGTGAACTTATAACTCATTCCACAGTCATCACACATGGCTTTCAGATAGACCGACATGAAGTGCGTGCCCCTATCTGAAATGACCTCTTTAGTGAACTCAACTTTGGTAAAGATGCCAAGTAGGGCTCTAGATTCTGCAGGAGTAGTAACTGTTCTAAGCGGAATAGCTTCAGGGTATCTGATGACATGATTCACTGCCAAGATTAACCTATTGCCAGAGGTAGTAGGTGGGTCTAGGGGACCAACAATATCAATGTCCACCCTCTCAAAAGGGGTACCCACCACAGGCAGTAGTATAAGGGGAGCCTTTGGCTTGCTACCTGCTTTGTCACTGGCTTGACAGATGACAAAGAAGCAACAAAACCCCTTCATCTTTTCTGACATTTTGGGCCAGTAAAAGTGGTTGACCAGCCTTTTCCAGGCCATTGTCTGTCCCAGATGTCCAGCTAAGGAGATGTCATGGGCCAGTTTAAGGAGGAATTCCCACCTGATGAGGTCATAACAAGGGCAAAATTGGTACTAAGTTGCTTGTACTCCGGTTCAGGGAGGACCTGGCTTGGCGTTCGGGCTGGACTGTTCCCATGGAAGCAGGCTCAAGACGGATGTGCATATAGCTGGGTCCAAACTGAGGTGGCATGGTGTGCAGAATAACGATGGGTTGGGATACAGCCTGAATAATTATCAGTGACTAAGATTAATTCAAGTATTCCATCCATCACTTTTTGAATACTTCAATATTTTATAATTCAAACACCATCCAGGGTGGGGGGGGGGGGGTGGTTTATTTCCTTCCTTGTTCTGCTGAGCCTACAAGGCAAAGGAGTTGATCTCTATCCACTAATGGTGCATACTGCCTGTAGGAAAATTCTTCTTTTTGCATGACCACCAACATTTGTTTGGGCTGATAGTGCTGGTTTTCTAACTCTGTGCAGTAGGATTCTTCCATCCAGGCACCAGTGCATGTGCTGTGAGCAGGGCCGGACCGGGAACCGTAACTGGCCCTGGCAAACTGCTCGGCCGGCCCCCTGGGGGAGCGGCCAAGCTGTTTACTAGGGCCGGTTTCAGCCAATTTTGTTACAGGGAGCTGATATTACTGGCTCCCGGTAACAAAAACGGCCCTGCAGGGGCCCCAAACCGACCCCCATTCTTGCGGCCCACCGGGGAAACGCCCGGTGCCCCCTACGGCCAGTCCGGTCCTGGCTGTGAGGCCTAAAACATGTTGTAATTGGTATTTCTCCTAATTGCCATATTCTATTTATCTATAATTCCCTAATATATGTTACAAAGTCTGACCAGGGTCTGTTAGTTAAATGTTGCTAGTGGACTGCAGCACATTGTACCATCACTAGAGTGACAGTGCAAAACATGACTGCAGGCCTACCAACAGTAACCTGGTTATGCAGGTTTAAATTGTACATTTGAACTTTCAAAATAGCCCCCTTTAGACAGGCCTCAATCAACCTTTTAAATATTTATAAGTTACCCCTGAGTAAACCTTGATGCCCAATAAGGCTCCATGTTATTTGAAGCTAGGACATGTAAAGGTTTAATGTAAAACATGTCCTTACAGTGACAATGCCCCAAAAGTGATTTTCACTGTATCTGGGTTGGCTTTTCTATGGGAAATCATTAGCAGTTAATATTAAAATTAAATTGTACTGTACGTTTTACCTATTAACCAGCTAAAAAGTTATTCTTTGAATTTTTGAAATATTTATTACAAGTCCAATTCATTGTTAAAGCTGGATTTGCAATACATATTTTACAAATGGTACTTTTCAAAAGTCACCTTTTGCCTGCCTAAAACCTCTAGAAACCAATTTGAATAGCTCCTTGGTAAGTTGCAGACTTGCCACCAGAGATGAGATGCAGGCCTTGGATGTGGAGAAGTGTTCTTTTTCTCTGACAGGCTTACCATCTAGATAGTGCCCAGGAACTTAATTATCTTCAAATATATATAACCTGTCATCAGGCAGGTGTAGTTAATACATGGACTTGCCTCCTTACTTTGTCCCTCATAGCCAGTTACGCACCAGAGCTTGTGGGAGAGGAGCAGCCCTCAGAGGCAGTTTTGAATTACCACAGAGGAGGGATTGCTCATTTACCTGGCCACTCTGCTAGGGTGAGTGCAGGAGCCCTGCACTGGGGAAGAACATTTCTGCCACCTTGATTTAGGTAGAGAAAGGCACTGTGGAATTGTTTGTAGTAGGACACACAGGCACTGTAGCAAAAGTGGGTAGCGTTACCCTTGCAGACTTTTTCAATTTTGGTTAGGGAGGAACCAGGAGCTACCCCCACCAACAGGGTAGAGCCAGGAATAAGTTTGCCCCACCCGTGCATCCTCTTCAGAACACTAATGAACCTGTGGAAGACAGATGAAGGACTGCACCTGTTGTTATGACCTGTGTTTAGAATTCTAATGGCTGGACATTCTCCCACTTCTACCCAGGAGGAGTTTACTCCAACTGTCATTTGGGTGACCTCATGCTAAGCTACAGGGACACGAAAGCTACAAGAAACCTAGCTGACCTGCCCTGGAACCCTTGGCTTGTTTCAGAGTGTGCTCCTCCTGCTGCCTAAAGCTAAAAACCTGGGACTTGGAAACTTTTTGCTAACTTTTTGCCTTTTTTGACCGTAACGAGACCAAGAACAACCTACCAGCCGATCACTGAGGGTGCATCATTGTTGGGCCTCACTTCACCACAGCTCCCACTATGTTCTACTCCACAGCAGCAAATCCAGTACAGTGGGGCCAAGGCCTATCAGCATCCGGCAAAATTGTACCCTCCTTGGCTACAATCTGCAGCCTTGCTCTGCTGAGGAAATCCAAATTACAGAAAACAGTTTAAGTCCAAAGATAGAAAGTTTCACCGGGCCAGATGGAGAACATCACTCAATCTTCGTCAACAAATTCCTGGGCATGACCTCCCCACTTTTTCTGCCCTGAGCTTTTCCCACCTTCATTGATGGCTTAATGTAGACCTTGTCCTTCGTCAACCTGTCATGGATAAACCTGTCTTCTGATCCAGCTTGCCCCACTGAAGACACTCCCCTCTCTGAGTGTGAAGGTAACTTTCTTACAGGAACAGATCCAACCATTGTAACCAACCTGCACTCCATTGTAGCAGCCTGAAACCTTACCTTTGTCTCAGTCTAGCATAACTAATTGCCCGCAGTTGGTGTTTTGCAGTTTTTGTAACTAATTTAATGTAAAATTCTAAAAATGCATATTTACATCTCTCTTTATGTGATTTTTGTATTATTTAAATCATTAAAATACTCTTTATTTTTAAAATTGGAGTGGGATTGTTATTGTGTTGTGTTTTTGAACTTTTAACTGGTTTGGTGCATCTAAAAGCTTTACACATTTTCTTAAGTTAAGCCTGTCTGCTCTGTACCATCGTTACCAGTGGTTGGGTTCTGATTTAAATTGCTGAAACCTTTACTGGACCTAACGAGAAGAGAACAATTATTACTTGTGGTGGATTACTATACATCCCAATTAATAATCCACTTTCTCACACTCTCTCTACAGAGAGCAGGTGTATGGAGTGCAAACAATGAGCCTTTAGAACACAGAGCATCAACCCAAATGGATAATAATGGCTTACTCTCCTTCATCTTCACCAAGCTGTAACACCACATCCTGCTGATATTTTCAGAGACATAACATCATGCCCTCTCATATAAGTGTAACTGGTATGGTTGAGGATTTTTGGTAGTCCAGAGCCTTGTTGGAACAGCTGAAATAATGGATTCTCTCACTTTGAATTGACGCTGGTGATGAGCAGAGTTTTGAGAAAATAAAACCTGCTCGGATTAAGTCCTCAGTAACATTTACTAACAGTGTGCTGTGAAAATAAGTTGCAGAAACACGAAAAAATGGAGGAATGCTTTTGCGCATGGGTGCACTAATGCGTGGACTAATGCATGAAAGACTAGGCCTTATTTGCGTTCTGCTTTGGAATAAAATAAAAATAATGCTGCTTTTGCACATTAATGCTCTTGCTAGGAATACAACGTGAGAATTGCAATGGTGGGTAGTAAACAGTGAGAAATATATTCATGAAATAATATTGTCTGTGTTTTTGTTCATTGTAGTGCAGCAAGTATGGGCCTACATTTCTGCATGACAGTTGGGGGTTAAAGAAAATAATTACGAATAAATAGGCTGAAAATCGAGCTCTGAGAGAGAATGGAGAAGACAAAGGCTGATAACATTCAAGGATTATTATGTGTCTGCCAAGTAATGGAAGGAGACTGTGGGATCAAGTGCAAATGTATAAACCTTTTCCACGGAAAACTGCAGAGACAAACAATGGAAATAAAGAGACTTGCAACAAGTTACTAGTTGGAGGAAATGTGTATTCATGAGACCTAGCTAACATAATGTGAAATGAGTAAAACAAAGAATACAGTGAAAATTATGAATGTGACTATGGTGGTGTGATAGAACACCCCCTAAATTAGCCAATGAGAAACTGAGTTTCTGAAATTGTTTCAGCAAATGTGGATTGGACATGTAAGTATTCAGGGTATAATTGAGGTATCCTGGGGGGTGTTGGGTAGCGATGCTGTGGCAGAACCTGCCGGGAAGCTGGAGCGAGGCTGAGTCAGTATTTGCTCAGAGCTCGATGGCGATCGTCACTGTCCATTGGTTTGCCTACCTATTTTCCTGCTCCTGACCTGAAAGCTGTATCCTGATCTATTTTTTTCTCCAAATCTTTACACGGGGAACCCCAGCTATCCCTTTGGCCAGGGGGTAGTTTTTTTCTGATTTCCTTAGGTTGGTATAGTTAAATGATCCGTATTTTGCATAATCATTTGCAAATGTATTTTCTCTCGGAAACTACTGTCTCTTCGCCTATCCACTCCTTCATTTTCATTTGTTCATTTTTTATATGAGTTGTGTACTGTTAGCATCGATAATGTTCTCTCTCCCCGTGATTGATTCTTTGTTTGCCTTGTGAACCTGTACATGATGAGCATTTGCCTTCACATTTTTTTTAGATAAACATTGTTAACCTTACACTGAGTCTGTGACTCTTTAAGCAGTGCAGATTGATAGATAGTACTAACTATTGCCATCAACTTCTCAGCTTTAGGTCCATCGACCAGAGGAAAGGAGTTGGTACAAAGGCTCAGTTATGTATTTAGTGTGCTTGATATGGGTCTGTATTATGAACAACTGATTTGTTTTCAACTTGAAAAACTTGAACCAGCACAACAGGGATTCATTGATACTGTGTGAATGAGAATGGGCCTGAGTTTGTGTTATTTGTTGATTATCGATCCCTGATTCGCGCTAGATCACTAGAGCACCTGCAATGTTGGTACATATTGGTGGTGAAATCATGAGGTCAGTAAATATGAGTCCTCGGCATATGGCTGCACCTTTCCCATTTTGCTCCCTCCTCATTCCATCTTCCAGACAATAAATGAGTCCATATATTGATGTTTATAATCAGTTTTGCTATCTTTTTTTCATTATCTTTATGTCACCCGAGCATTATATTCTGCTGACCTATTGAGAAGCGGTTGACAGATTTTAAGCTCAGTTAGTCATCATTTGAGACTCATCCACCAATGGATGTTGAAAAATCTCAGCACAGAAATACCTAGTGTTCACTGCTTGCAACAGAGAGATTAATAATCAGATCATGCACAGCCAATGTAGGCACTCCAGGAAAGGTGGCGATGCATTAATATGTTGAAGAATAAACAAACAAGTGAAATTAAATTAAAAAAACAAAGGAAAATGCACAGCTGGTTTTTCAAAGGTAAAGATCAGAAATGTTATATGTGGTAAGCATGATGTGAAGGGTAGCAAATAACATTAATGCGCCAACACCTTTCCTGGGGAACCTCTCTCTGAATGGGGAATTTGTAAATGCGATAGAGGGACAAATGTGCACACCCCAAAGGAAACTCCAGACCTGCCAACTCTGGAAACATTTTCACCCTGTGAGGAGGGGTCGGTGCCTTGAAGGATGCGGGGCTTAGTCTGAGGCACCTTTTAATTCACTTCCTCAAAGCCCCCGGCACTGATCCCTCCCTCTCCCAAATCAAAAACAAAACTTTTGAGGCTTCTGCTGACATTCTGGGGAGGTTTCGCACCTCGTAATGGACATCGGCTGAGCAGAACCTTTAAATAGTTACCTGGAAACCTGCTCTCTGCAGGGGTTTCTAGCTAATTGTGTGCTCACCATGTAAAATCAGCTCCTCGCTGGGTGACGTGCGATAGGAGCCGAAATCGTGTGACACACGGTGGCACCATGTGAGTTCAAAGATCTGAAAGTTGCAATATTGAAACTTTGTCGAGGGGGCAAATGCCTCAGAAAACTTTACATATTGAACCTGAACTTGGGTTTAGTGCTTTGGATTATTCCATTAAAGAAATGATAGTGCTCTGTGGCATAGATGTTAATGCTGTGATGGAATGCTTTAAGTTATACTCCCAGAAACAAGGCAAGAATGATTTTCATTAAAAAATAAAAATAAAATGTATTGCATTTCGAAAGTACACCAAGTAGAAACCACACAACGTTTAAGTATACATGATACAATTAGAACAACTGCTACAGATCGGCTGGGTTGGGTCTCCCTCCCCAATGTGCAGATGTTTGGTGATCCGTGCATGTGGAACAGGAAGGAGGAAACCTTCCAACACAAACAAGGGGCACTATTGTATTGCAGACATGTGTCTCCTGAACATTATATCAAAGCGATTGTATTGAGCTGCTCAGATAATGCCTTTAATGGAAACATAAACGTACTCGACCTTTGGTGTCTGGAAGGCCAATTGTGGTTTCTTGTTCCGCAACTTATTTCTGGTGCAGTAAAGAAATCAAGGTAGGGTGATCTGATAGACTATGTAAGGAGATGGCTTTTTTTGTATGGTCAACCCAACCCCCCCAAATGTTTGGACTATTGCAGCTGTTTTTTCGAGGGCACTAGGCCCTGTTGACCAGGCTCAAGTGCATGTGCTCTGATCCCTTAAATTTATATGCAATTGGCTAATACCTGAATGGCATATTTAAATTATCTATAAGTCTCTAGTATATGGTCCCCAGTATTCCCAGGGCCTGTTAGTTAAATATCACTAGTCTAATGCAGCACTGATTGTTCCACCACTGTAGTGACAAAGTGAAAACAGCTCTAGATCTCCCACTGCTGCCTAGTCAGGCAGCTTTTAAAATGCCAACTCAAATTCGCAAAATAACCCTTTTCCCAAGTTCAAACCTTCCTTTTTAATATTCATGTCACCCCTAAGGTACGTCTTAGAAGCTCATAAGGCAAGGTGCCTTATTGAAAAAGAGGACAAGTTTCTTTTGCGTTTCTCATGTCCTGACAGTGAAAGGTTGGCATTGCAGTCCCATTGGCTAACATGGGATTACACAAGTAAAACCGCTAAGTGCTAACTTCCAAGTGGGATCAACAAATATACCACTTCAAGGTGTCAATTGAATTGTTACATTAAACCCAACATAGTGCTGAAGTCAGATTTAAAGTAACTTTTGATATAAAGGTGACTCTAAGAAGTCACTCTGTCTTGCCCCAAAACTATAGTAGATGTCTTCCTGCATGCTGCCCTCCTGCCCTCCTGCCAGGTAGTGTGAATGGCTCCAGGTAAAGGGACAAAATTCCTGGTGGCGGGAGCAGATAACCCTCCTGACAGGATGGCTAGCGGGCTTTGGCCTGCAGATGGACGAGCTTCATGGGGCCAACCACCTGTCACAGGTAAATGCAAGTCACATTTTAGTCTGCCCTCTTCTTTGTCTAGATAGACAGGCTGGCATCTCTTTCAGTTGGGGAAACTCATTGTAGAACCGGTTTTCCAGGAAGAGTTGTTCATTATACTGGACCACCTCAGGAGTGTGTCCATAGCTCTGACCAAAAGAGGAAAGGTTTGGACATGGATTTGGGCAGAGATGCCTTGTGGTACTGATTGGTGTCAACCCCTCAGGAAGTGATCTAAGAGTGGGTAGGTTTGCCCATAAGAACTTTACTCGTGTTGGTTAGGGAGTTCTCCCCACCTACACACTCAAAATCAGCATAAAGATGGCACCTCTGGATAGCATCCTCAAAACACTACTGGTCTGGGACAGAAAATAAGAAGAAGGACTTCATGTGCTGAACCTGTGGGCCTCAGAAAGAAAGGCTGCACCAAGAAGGATTGTAACTGCTGAAACAAGACAGGACATCGGAAAAAAAAGGACTGCTCCTGCTGTTGAAGTCATCGAGAGAGACACTGCGGGATGGATCTGCTCCCACTTGTGCCAAGGACCAGTAATTGGACTCAAAGTGCTAATTGGCTTGCCTCCTGTTAAGCTCCAGGAACACAACAGCTAAAGAAATCCTGCATCTGCAAAGTGCCCAGCTGACCAGTTACAGCAGGGCTTGCTTTGGACCCTGGTGGTGCAGTCCACAAGACTGAGTCCTAGCACCTAAGGCATGCTCCACAGATCCTGGACCTGTGGCTGGTGCTAGGGTGTACTCATTCCCCTAAAAAGAACTGCAACTTGAGCACCTAAAGCTCAAAGATAATTTTTTTTACAAAAAATAAGAGGCTCACACACTACTGCTAGTCTGCACCCCTTCGTCGTCGAAGCCTCTCTGGGATGCTGACTTCAGATTGCAACCACTGAAAAGGTTTGTCATCTGTTGATAGCCTTGAACTCCCATTGAAAACCCAGGCTCATACCAGACTGCAGGACTTTCCCTGTTTGCTGACATGGAGCCCAGTACCAGATCCAAGCTGCAGAGGACCCAGCTGACTTGTCTCTCTTCAAGAAAAAGAATCAGAAACATTTCGAAAGCATGAAGGTAAAAATTTGCATTCAACCATAATTCCATCACTGTCAACCTGAAACTATAACTTTGGCCAGGACCCTTGCATTCGAGGCTCATAGACAACCACTACAAAGGACAAGCAGAGATTTATGAAACATTTTAAGTGAATTGCAGTGATTTATGAAATACTTTTAAAGAAAATCATAACTCTGAATCCCTTCATCAGATTTTGTAGTTTTGGTGTCTATTTAAAGATAAAAACATATATTATTTTTTGTAAACTGGAGTGGGTCTTTTATTGACTGTTTACACTTATTTTCCTTTGAGGTAAGCCTTACTGCTCTGTGGCACTGTGTTATGCCTTTAAGGTGGCTCTTGTGCATGCTTCTTTAGTGATGTCATATTGAAGCCTTTGTGTCCGTGTATTCTACTGTTGCTGGTTGTTTCGGTGCTGGCAAGAGGGGAGCCACATCCAAGGCAGGTTGCCAATAAACTCAGTTTTTGGACATTAAGGCTGTGTTGGTGCCGTCACTACAATTTGGTGGCGACTTGCTAGCACTCAGCCTGCCTAATGATATTCAATTCCATGAGTGCGGAGGAAGTATTTGGTGTTGCATCATGGAAGCCGTCTCTTAGGCCATAATTGTCAGGTACTGTATGCTGCAGTGCCAGCCTAGTGTTAAGGTGCATACAGGACCAAGGACCTGGATATTTGAAACAGTTTCCAGCATGTTTTGAGGTGATTATATGGTTTGTTATGAGTCAGACTACCAGACTCGCAGAGGTGTGGCGGTCTTCTGACCACCCTATCACAACCAGGATGGTTGGGCTGCCCTGGGACTACCACCAGGGATCAGAGATCCCTGGCAGTGCTGCAGCAATGTTGAGGCTACAAGATGCTTGGTGGGGCCACTGTGGCACGCAAAACATATTACGAGTTTCCTTACCGCCACACTTTCCTGGTGGTGCGACCGCCATGAAAAGTGTGGCTGTGAGGGAACAAAGGGGCTCTATAGGACCCCCTTGTGCCTCTGTGCCATGTGGTGCATGCAGGGTGGCACATGTGCCCCCTTGTGTGCATGCACCCCAGTACCTGTATGGCATGGACTGCAGCAGTCCAGGCCATGCAGGTATTGATTTTGACATTCCCATTGCAGTGCCTGTTTCATAGGCACCGCCGTGGGCACACCAAAGAACCGCCCACCAGACAAGAGAAAACTCCCAATCTGGTGGGTGGTTCAAACATGGGTTTAGTGATGCGGGAACTGCGCGGTCCCGCTTCCGTACCACCAAACTCATAATAAGACCCTTAGACTTTACTGTTAATATTGGCAAGCCTGCGCTACGTCCCTCTGAGCGGAGGGATTCTCGGCAACAATGCGCTGATGCACGCAAAGAGCATGGAGTGCGAGTGAGGAGGCCCCAAAGCAGCTGTGAAGTGCATCGTTTGTCAAAATTCACATTCCACTCAGCACGAGAGAGGCATGTGCTTGTGCTACCTTGTGCAGATGCGTGGCATCCAGTTCAGTTCAGTCAGCGAGCCATTTGCACATTTCATAGCCAGTGTGTGCAGCCTTCCTGACTATACATTCTAACTAACCGACAGGGCACAGCTCTGTTGCAGTATTTTAATTATATTTCTTATTTTGTAAGCTGAAAACTTACCAGTGTTCTCGGCAACCATCCTCCTGTTGTTTCTCTGTGAACTCTCATGCGAGGAGCTTATTCAGGATTTGACCAGCTCTTCTGTGACTGGCCATATTTCTCAAGTTCAAGGAAAGGTGCTTGTCTCTTCAGTACTCAGTCCCACTCCCATTGGCTACTTGTCTTACACCTGATCAAAGGAGCTCTTACTTTGTGTCAGCATATCCCAATGTCCTCTAAGTCTATTATATTACCCCCTCTGGTTTTATCTGATCAGAGTTCACCTAAAATCAGTTAGGAAGATTGGATAGACATCTTTTATATTTATATTGTTGTACTAGATGGGCAAAACTGAGAGGAAAAAAGCTTTACTGATAAGTTGGTTTGGGGAAAGAAGGTCAACATATATTCAAATTCCTGCCAGTTGTTCGGGATGATGAGAATTGGCCAATGCATGATGTATACAAGGAAGCAAAGTTGAACTTGGAACAGAGATTGGCCGAGTAGACAAACATCGCCATGACCAGATATAAATTCTGTACTCACCCCCTAAGACCAAAAGAGTTAGATGTTAGTTAGCTGTTCTCTGCCTGTTTGCTCCGTGTGGTGTGGGCAAGCACCACGTCCCTTCGCGGCAGGAGCCGCCAACAGCCAATTGGAGCGCTCGGAGGCGCTTTAAATCTCAACGAGGGCTCCCGCAGGCAGGTCCCGCACTCAGCTGTTCTCTGCTTGTTTGCTCCATGTGGTGGGGGTAAGCACCACGTCCCTTCGAGGCAGGAGCCGCTGACAGCCAATTGGAGTGCTCGGAGGCACTTTAAAACTCAACGTGGGCTCCCGCAGCGCGGGTCCCACACTCAGCTGTTCTCTGCCTGTTTGCTCTGTGTGGTGGACACGCACGGGTGAAGCCCAGGCCAAGGGCGGGCCCGTCCTTGCCCGTCATCGCTCGGAAGAGGCTGGGCTGGGCCCCCTCCCTAACATCTGCCTCCTGGACTTAAGGTAATCACCCATTTTTCAAATTTACTCTACAAGCGCATGTGGACATTATGGGGAGAAGGAAGGAAGGCACCGGCGGAGAAGGAAGGGGATGGGAAAGTAGTCACAACTCTCAATGCGTTTCTGTCAAGAGCTGCAAGCATTCTCTCCCACGAGATCAAAATAACAGAGAGACGCTTATCGATGGAACCATTACTACACCCGAACAGGTCACCTTTATTGAGCACTCCAGAAAACATCTTGCAGTCCTCACTAATTTTATCGGCTCCATCTGATGATCTCTCACCTGACCAGCGGTTGTCCTCATCTTCTATTGAACTGTCCCCTGCTCTTAACGGGAGGACTGATGTGTCATCAACCCCCGTTAACCTTGCTGTTAACCTACCAACAAGTTGATCCAGGGCTCGAGGGGGTGAGAAACCCAAAGCATCTAAAGTTACCCGAGCTACAAAACCTAGGGCAGCTCGACGATCACGGCAGATAATCCAACAACTGCCCCGCACCCTCCAGCCAACATCTTGCCCTGTGACATAGTTTCGGACAAATCTTTTTGGCAGGAAGCAACTAACCTCATGTCCACCCTACTCGATCCTAATATGATGAAGCTGACTCAAATTGAGGAGAGACTACCCAGTATAGAGACTCAAAATTTGCGAGTCCCTCCAAAAATGGCACCCCTCAATGTTGACCATCTCCCTGCAGTCACAGATAAGCCTAAACCCACTCCGCCCCCTAGTCGGGGCGCAAACCCTTCATCATCCTTGGGTATTCCAACATGGCCATCTGTGCAGGGGGGTTTTGTTCCCCCAGCCTGTGCACCATCCATTGACCAACTGGAGGTCGGCGCACCAACTCCTCCTTTGGGCATGGGTAGAAATGATCAACGGGCTCCAACAGGACCGGGTGAAACAATCCAAGACCTGTTCCATCAGAATCTCAAGTTCCTCCCTGGGAAGAGGGGGTCAATCATCAACATTAACCCTTTCATCTTCCACCAGCAGCCTCACCTCTTGTGCTGTTCCTGGCAAATGTTCCTCCTTTGTGGGTCCAGCAACGTGAATCGACACAGTTAATGGACAAATGTTTGCACTGGCTATCTAATCATCTTATGGACCGGGGCACGGGGCGCTACCAGGTAGCAAATAAGATTATTATGGCAAGAAGGGTGTCATGGGTTGGTAACTCTAACAAATCCTTTGCAGCGGACTGCGTGGTAATACATTTTAATCAAGCTCACTTTGGCAGTGCACTTCTTAAAAATGTACACAAGACATCTTTTAGGAACACGCAGATAATTCCCCTGGAACTGGAGTACTTTTACAGGCAGGGTTGTAGGTAGGGTTCTTTGCTAGGATTTGTGCAGCAGGTTGAGATGAGGCCAGCGATAAACATCCCACGAGATCTTGATTATGAACACACATGCTTCATCTCAGGGGTTGACCTATCAAATAGATATATCCCCCTCTCAGACCTGGAAGCATGCGATTGACCATTACCACCGAGTGATTGTCCGGCTCTCACCTCAGAGCAAGTAATCGCCGCTCTGCAGGTAACTCCCAAGCCCCTTTTAACACAGACGCTGGTGGATGGAAATAAGATAAATTTGGCATCATGGAACGTGGCAGGGATCGTTTCCAAGTTGGGTAATGCAGAGTGTCAAAACTACTGGTTAAAGCAGGATATCATTTGCTTTCAAGAGACATGGGCCAAGGACCCAGTGTATTTTGATGGGTATCATACCTTTTATACACCAGCTGTGCTCTCGGCATCAGGTAGAGCAACAGGGGGTTTAGTAACCATTATTTCTAACACCTTACCGATTCAAATAAAGCAGATAGGCTCTCCGAACAATCACTTCCAAATGTTACGATTGGAGTTCACAAAGGAAGGTTACTGGATTTTAATAAATTTTTATAATAACAAATTTGGGGGTAACATGAAGAGACCAGTAGTCGACTTGGGCAATGAACTGGATCGCCTTAACCCACGCACCTTTAAGCCCTCCTGCAGTTTAATCTGGATAGGGGATTTCAACATACACCTGTGCAAGTATAATGAGGCTAGGGTGTGTGGGCTGGAGGACCATCTGGGCAACCCTCTCTGTCACTTCTCACACACTAAATATAGTGACACTCTAAACCAATCACTTTACTCGAGGCATCTGAGCGTAATTATTAGCTCAAGGACTGGTCAAATGGAGAGTACTTTTAGGAGAAACCATACCGAGTCAATAATCGACATTGTCTTAGTTTCTCTGGCTACACGAGCTAGAGTAGACCACATAGCCACCCTGTTTACTCCCTGTAGTGATCATGCTATTTTATTCTCCCATTTGACCCTCCCATATAAAATGAAAAGAGACCAGCAGGTAGTGGATGACATCGTAGTAGCTAGGAAAAATGGTTGCCAATTAAAATGGACCCAGGTTGTTAAGTTAAATTTGACCGACTCTATAATAGCCCAAGTAAGCGATAACATCTTATACTGCCTGCCAGAGGACTTTCCTCCGTCCCAAATAGTCACACAGTTCAGAGACTTATTAATAAAATTAAAAGGTGCACTTACCCGTCTCAAACCAGCCAACGGCTCCCTTCTGAGCCGCTGGTTTGATACAGTTTGCTCTAAAGCAAAGAAATCTTTAGTAGGTGCCTTAAAATCTAACCCCAGAGACCCAGTACTGGTAAGAACACTGAGAAGTGAGTACAAGCAGGTGAGATCCAAACGAATAAAGGACATAAGGGAGAAGGCATGGGAGGACCTTGAACAAGCTGCCAGGTTTGGGAACAGCCAGGAGTTCTGGAAAATCATAAATACCCCCTGCTTCAAAGAAGTAAAAGATCCATCACTAGACACGCATGTAGGGGAAGAGGCGTGGATAAAGCATTTTGAGGGCATTTTTAGTTTAAAAGCCATCACAGAATCCACACAACCCGTCCATGTAACTCCCCCTAGTAGCTTCTTGACTTTTTTGATCCATGAAGTAAGAATAGGGTTGGCAGCCTGCGTCCCAGGAAAAGCCCCAGGCCCGAACGGGGTTCCCATTGACCTCTTTCAGGCAAATGGAGACATGTGGGTCCCACTTTTAACAAACGTATTTAACAGCATAGCCATAGAGGGCCCCTCCCTCCTGGAAACATAGTGTTCTAGTCCCCATCTTCAAGAAGGGAGATCTGAGCTGTCCGACCAACTATAAACCCATCTCCCTTTTGGATACAATGGCAAAATTAATGGGCCGGCTATTATTAGCCAGACTGGAGGCATGGGCACTGGAACAAAACATCTTAATGCAGGCACAATATGGCTTCCAGAAGGGAAAGGGGACGGTGGACCAATGTCTTAATCTTTCGCTATGCATAGACAAGTACACAAAGGCCAAGGGCGGAAAGCTATACATGGCCTTCATGGACTTGTCAGCCGCGTTTGATTGTGTGTCCCATCAGAAGTTGTGGCCCATGATGGTGAAAATGGGAATCGATCCTTCAATCATTCACTTCATTTATCAGCTATACGCTAGCGCCACGGCCTGTGTGAGATATGGCTGAAATGAAGAATGCACACGTGTGTTTAAAATCAAGAAGGGGGTTAGGCAGGGTTGTGTCCTCACCCTGTTTCTTTTTTCCATCTACACTAACGGGGTGGAGGTGGCCCTGTCTGGCTCAAACCTCGACGCTCCCAGATTTTATGACTCCCCCTTACCATTATTGGCTTGCGCTGATGATGCAGTGTTACTAGCAAGAACAGGCATAGCTCTCCAGAGCCTTTTAACTGCGTATGCTGCCTTTATGACCTCTCTGGACCTCCATGTTAATGAAGGTAAATCTTTTATCATTATAGCTGGAGCCACCCGAGGTGCAAAAGTGCCTAATTTTCATTTAGCCTCCAAAAAAATCGAGGTAGTTGATTCCTTTGCATGCCTGGGCGTTCTGTTCGACAGCAAACAAATTTGGTCAAAATTGGTGGCAGCCAGGGCCCTGGGAATGGAAAGAAGCCTACTAGTGATAATAGGCTTTATAAGAAGCTGGGGGCCAGCCCCGTGGACACGGTTAAAACCATCTATCTAGCCAAAACAAAGGCCGCGGTAACCTACGGGGCTGGAGTCTGAGGGATGGCTCATATTGCGAAATTGCAGAGAATGGAAGACACCTTTTTTAAGTCTAGGGTCTCACTACCACCGACAGCATCTAATTTTATCTTGCACCTTGAATTAGGACTCCCTTACTTGTCTGATTGCATTAGGTTGGCACCGATCCTACTGTGGCTCTCCATCTGGCAGAGGTCGACAGTTAATTTAACCCAACGCATTATTGGCGATTGCCTCAGGTTGGAGGGTCGCAGTGGGATCGGTTGGCTCAGTTATGTAGAAGCTGAGCTAAGAGCCATCGGGCAGGAGGAGCTGTTCAAAGACCCAGCTTCCTGCAGGAACGTGTCTAAACAGAAATTGACTGATCTATACATGCAGAGGGATGCTTTTATTCGCAGGGGGAGGTTTTGTCACCAACAGGCAGTTATCGCTTATGTCTCTGTTCCGCCCAGAGAGCATCACTATTTCTATCTCTCATGTATTACTATGGCTCAACACAGATTTATTCTGGTGCGTTTTCATCTAAACTTCCCCCTAAAATCCCCCTGATGCTTGGGTTTCCAGAGAGGAAATTGTGTAAATGTTATCACAGAGAAAGAGAAGTTTTTATATTACCCATTTTAAAACTTCAAAACTTTAAACAATGCAGGGTGGCACTGTACTTTTTGAAGTCTTTACCCAATCAGTACATCTGTTTTTCAGTAGCATCTTTTTTGTGGGCTTGCATGAGAAAAAGAAAGTCGATGGGCACGCTAACGAATCATTATAAAGGTTACTTAAAAAAATGATTGTAAATTGTTCTATGGTTTTAATGGTTTGATATGATGAACTTGTGCTTCTATGATCTTTTTTTAAATAGATCTAATAAAGATTTTAAACGAAACGATTTTATCTCTAGATTAAGGGAGTTATCTATTAAGTGCCAATTTGGGCAGATGACTGACAAACTTATAAGGGAGGTATTGATTGTTCAATGCCATAGTAAAATAATTCAAGAGAGGTTAATGGCAGCGAAGATTTTTTTTAAGGACACAATTCATATTGCCAAGGTGGCGGAGGAGTCTGAGTATTGTATGGGGGAAAGGAGCAAGAGGGTTACGGCAGAGTCTTTACTCACATGCACCTAAGCAGCAGTAGCCGGGGAAAGACATTAAAACAAACGCTTTGCCACAGCTACCTTAAACCAATAACTACCACCACTTGGTTGCCAGCACCGCCCAATGGTTTCCATAGATGTGGACAATGCAGCATTTGCCACTTAGCCAAAAACAAATTGTTATCCTTTGAATACAACACTTTAAAGACATACAGAATTCGGGACTTCATGACCTGTAACTCTAAGTATGTTGTGTATTGTATTGAATGCTGCTGCGGTAAAATATATATAGGCAGCACCATACGCCCCTTGAAGGAACGCATTCAGGAACATGTTCGAGCGAATAGAAATAAAAACTGGGACTATCCGCTGGCGGTACATTACAATCAGACCCACACACTGGAGGGCAAAATTAATATTCAGTTTCATGGCGTCGAAAGTTTAAAAATGTCAAAACGAGGGGGTAACCATACACTATTACTGAGACAGCTGGAAAGCAAATGGTTAATCAGACTCAGAGCCACTGAGTTGGGATTAAATATCGATAAGGAATTATATACCTTTCTATAGCCAAACGAACCAACAAATAAGAGGGCAGGGTCTTTGTTGCTTGATATATGGTATTAACATTGGACAAGTGGAGTGGACTGTATGTTCCCCACTGTTGACCCATCCTCCTCCTTCACGTAATGAACATTAGATATTCATGGTCAATTTAGTAGTAATCCTGACCATATTTATAGTAGCATAGGCACACTTCCTTTTAGAGATTTATTTTTTAACATGCCCGAGAAATATCATCCTTACTTATGAATAGCTTTCAAGCACAATTCATTGAACGAGCAGATTGCCATAGAAGCTCTATGGTTGTTCGTATCCCTGGGATGGGAGGATAGTATTAATTTGCTGTTCCTTTATTATTTGTTAAAAATAGACTGATGTTGTCCCTATTTAGTGCGCATTGTGAAATACTCAACAAATAATATACACGTGGCAAATGATGGAATAGTGTAAACTAAATCTTAAATGAGTCCTAAGAAAAGAGAATATTCAGGTCACACTTTGTATATTTATATACTGTGTAACCATTCCAAGATGGCGCGATGTTCAACATTAAGTGTAGACGTTTCCGTCCGCTTTCGTTTTCCATGTTCTATCACGTTACCACGCCGGTACTTGTCCCAATAAAAACAGTGGAACAAACTCCAGGCCAAGTATCGGTACGAACGTGAAGGAGTGCGGACGCGGTTATTGACTCAGCTGTCAGGTATGTTGATACTGCTCTATTTGTAGTAACGGATGTTAATATATTACGAAGCAGGACGAAGATTAGTTAATGAGGGTGACGTAAATAGGTGCCGGTGTAGTTTGGACTTTTGGCCGAGACTGGGGTTTGACTTGATCTTATCCGGTATATTGAGGAAATAGAGTACTTTGTAGAACTGTGAATTTATGCGAGAGTGGTTTGAAAATGAGGACCGATTAATTTTAGGTCAGTGCAACACGATTGTCACCTGTTAAAATTATCGCTGTGTTTAGGGCGACATTACAGCATGTAACAAAATATTTTGATTCTTTTTAAAGGGGCCGATTAAAGTATATAAATACCAAATGGTTACCAGAACTTGGGAATTGCCACATTATAAACCTTTATATAAATGTTTCAAGATAGGAGGACCAGGCCAACCACCCTGTCATTTAAGGAATCATTATTCTTAGGGGAGAGATAAATAAATATTTAAGATAATCTTTTTTTTGAGGTAGCCCTAGAAACAAAAATGTTAATATAATGCTTGTTCAATATAGGGGTCCTTGTGGACACATTTAAGGATCCACATGATCTATGTCAAAATAGCAACAGGGCTGATAATAATTTTTTGCTATGGTGGGTACTAATACGTGACTTTTTGTGACTAGACATTTCGTATTGATATTGACCCATTGCTTACAACCATTAAAATAACAACATGAGGATTATTGAAAAATGGGTAGTTGGTGCTTACAGTGACCTCACGATTGTAACTATTTAGTAACTGTACCATTAATGTTGTTTGAAGCCTTGAATATGGCCATTAATTAGAGAGGGAGAGAATGTGTATATTTTTGTCTTATACTATGGGTCTTTCAATATACAGGTGTATCATTACCTGCTGCAAACGGTGATATTCTGGCCGTTAAACAATCAACTATGAGTGGAAGAATTGTACAGGTCATAGGAACGATATCCATTATAGATGGGTTGCGGATGTATCTAATAATACGAATCTACCAGTGAGAACAGGAGGGACAATACTTCATATCAAACTAATACATGAAGAAACACTTGTTTCAATAAGGTCAGTTGTGGGTGTTGACCATATGAACACTTGGTGGACCTATGTAAATATGCGCTACACTTGAACCCCA
Source organism: Triturus cristatus (assembly GCF_964204655.1). Taxonomy (NCBI): domain Eukaryota; kingdom Metazoa; phylum Chordata; class Amphibia; order Caudata; family Salamandridae; genus Triturus; species Triturus cristatus. The sequence goes on along the minus strand of NC_140594.1, from coordinate 955,678,413 downwards.
ATAAGACCAGGATGTTTCATTTGGTGGTGGCTCTGTACCTTTCAATGCCAAATCTTGGCATCAGTTATTTAACCTTTTTAGACGAATAGGATGACACTAGCCCCTCATGACAATCGAGTGTCAAGACTGGATAAATTGATAAAATATAATTTCATGTTGATCAGTCTTTTTAAAAATGAGATTTTTTAATGCTGTTCTTTCAGTTTTAATCATTAAAATAATATATAATAGTATATGTATGTGTTTTGTAATTGGTATGTCTGTATCTATTTGTTCACAGCCTTGAAAAAGTCCGGATGGACGAAACACGTGTCGGCTGTTATGTCTATGTAATGTCATTTGGAAAATACAAGAAAGAAAAATAAATAATGAAAACTGAATTACATCCTGGATCTGTTTGTGGACTTTTGAATTTATATTCACTCTGACTCTGTAAATACATGTGTAACGGATACCTATGTCTGCCTCGACCGTTTTGTGATTTAGGGTTACGGCAGAGGGTGGACCAGGAGTGTACGCAGTCCACACAGAGGAAGGAGAGCAAGAGATGGTTGGTCCATTGAACAATTATGGCAAGAGTTCGAAGAAATTTCAAAAGAGATATATTGCCAGTGGGTAGAAAACAGTCGGAAAAATGTGTTATAGGTGTGGAAGTATCACCCTTTTAGGAGATTTCAAATTGTGTTTTGATATCAACAAAGAGTATTTGAAGTATGGATGTAAAGGACACTATGCAAAGATGTGCAAAAACAATACTAACTCTAGAGTTGCAGTGACAGACACAACTGACTTCTGTATTGACAATGGTGAAGATCGTTTTTTGAGTGTGTAGCATGGTATTGGAGATCAAGTGGGCAGGAGATCTCACCCAGTAGCAATGTTCCAAATTGTGGGCAAATAGTTGTAACTAATGGTAGATTCAGGCTATGTGTTTAATATCATTCCCAAAGGGTTGTTTTTTTAGACCTGGCCTGAAGTAATTCTTACTCCCAAGGATATCAACCCTAAGGTCCACTGATTTTGGGGTGGGTTCAACAGTATGATCTGCACATTATTATTAATCTCAGGGCGCCCAACCACATCATGGCTGTGGGGGAAGTTGATATTTATAAGATTTTAGAGGAAGCCAACGATCTAATCAGAGAAGAGTGAGTTCTTTTGAAATGGTATGTGCATGAAATTGTACTTAAAAAGGGAGCTACACATGTAAAACACAAAGCTAGGAGGGTACCCATTATAATCAGAATTGAGGTGAGGAAAATGATTAAGGAAATGCTTTGTGAGGGAATAATAGAGCTGGTGGAAGCCACAAGTTGAGTGTCACCTGTGGCTATCACAGAAAAGGCTGAAGGGAGACTGCATGTTTGTGTGTACTTGCGCAGCATGAATCATGAAATGGTGAAGACACTTTCCCTTTGCCTTAGTTCAGCGAGATGAACTTCTCGTTGAATGGAGCAAAATTCTCCTCCAAACTAGACCAAAAAAATACATACCATTAGATTCGGCTCCATGAGAGATCAAGAAAATTAACTTCCTTCAACACAATGGAGGGACATTACAATTCACAAGAATGCCATTTGGCCTTACTTCTTTGGCAAGTGTTTTCCAAAGGATGATGTCAGATCAGTGTTTCGGGGAAAATAGCACATCATCTAGTTTCAACATGATATCCTTGTCTTTGGGAAGTCAGAGGAAGAAAACCATTGTATCATCCAACAAACCTGCAGGAGAATATTTGAGGCATGGCTCACTTTGAAAAAAGACAAATGCAAGTTCCTGGTACAAGTGATAGAGATTTTTGGGCATGCCATAACTTAAAATAATCTTCAAGAAGGATGGCAGTGCCTCTGGTATTGGTGCCATAATGTTCCAAGTGCACAATTTGAGAGAAAAAATTGTGGCCTTCACTTCCACTCTTTGATAGACACGTAACGCAATTTTTCTGTGATTGAGCGGGAAGCACTGGTAGCAGCTCGGAGAACTGAATATTTTGACATACATATGTGTAGGTGTTCTTGTTTGTGCTCTGTACTGACCACAAACCTTTAGTGAAGGTTTTAACTCCTGGAGGTGCAGGTAAAGGTTCTGCCAGACTAGCAAGGCTGGCAGCAACATTACAAGAGTATTGATTCAGGATGGAGTTGATTCTAGAGTGGAAGAATGCTCAGCAGATTGCTTGACTCGCCTGTATTTGGATTGGAAAGATGTATATAAGCAGGTGGTTTGACAAAGGACAATAAGGAGCAGTAGCATGGCTGGTAGACATTGAAGAGGACAGTAGAGGAGCATTTACCATGGAGGAGTAGGAACTGGAGATGGGGAGTGATGAAGTCCTTAAGGTTGTTAAGGAAAAGATTGAGGTAGCTGGAGGGAAAGTACTGTGTCTACTTGTGTTAGGCCCTACATCAAAGTTGTGGAGGAATTCACCTTTTGGAGTCATAAGGTGGTCATGAGATTAGACAAATTTGTACTTTCTTTGGGATTGAGAAAGCACATAATAAAATTGGCTCATAAAGGCCATCTTGGATAAACATTAACCAAGACAAGGGTACGAGAAAGTTTTTGGTGGCTGGAAATGGATGATGAAGTTTCTAATTGGGTGGTTAGTTGCCATGACTAAAAGGGGAGTGAGAAAAGGCTTAGAACTGGAGTTTAATGTGAAGGTGGTCAAATAGAAAAACCTGAAAAACCATGGTGCAATGTATGCATGGACTTTATTGGTCCAACTCAAAGTTTGAGGCATGAATTAAGACATGCTTTGGTGATGATGGATGTGTTTTCTAAATAGCTGGTGGTGAAGTTCATGAAAAGAAGAAGGAGGAATCTGGTGATGGAACGGAAATTTCATTTCATTTGCAGGGGTGCATCATAATCATGTGTAGAGCGCACTTGCAACTGTGTAAACGTGAAGTGCTAGAATTGTGAAATGTATTAACATAAATACGTGACGAATTTTAGGTATTTGACAAGTAGCATGGAGGAATTAACGTATGTAACTAGCAGAAAACGTTAACGTAAAGAACTTATGTTATAAAAACTGCCAGTGCTCATCTACTAAAAATTGCTTAATAGTGGTGACATTTCATAAGTAAGTTAATGCATTAGTTGAAAATGTATTATTGACTATGTACATTTCTAAAGCTCACATGATGCATTCTTCTGTTAGCTGAAATCGTAGGCCTGAAATGCAAGTCTCTGACAACTCTCACTTTAGAATTATAGTTTGAATTTCATGTGCACAGTGGAATCTGCTCTTTCTCATGTTTTGTATTGCAGGTGGTGAAACATTCTTTTTAGGCAGAATAATGCCTTTGTTTTAGCAGCTAGGCAGAAGTTACCATCGCGTGACTTGAGTTGACATTAGGATTCACACGGAAGAAGGCCTGGGAGCCAAGGATGAAATGTGGCCAACGGTTGCACATGGACAGCACATTGGAAAAGTACACCCAGGATTGTACCCAGAGTGGATGGCATGTGCAAGGTGCACTATGGGAATTCTACCTGTGGATAACTGTTTGTTGGAATTAGCAAGAGAGCCCCACTTCTTTCCCGCCTTCAGAGAGAGAGCATCCTAGAACGAGTTCTTTCTTTGCAATAATGGCTTTATGCTACTTGACTCATTGATGGTGGAGAGGCTTCTTACAAAGACTCCACGTACTGATACCCTTCTCCTTTCTATTGAAAATGCTTATGTAGGGATGTCACCATAGCGCTAGAGTAGGGATAGATGTATTGCTTTTCACTCACCAACCCTCGATGCAGGGAAATTTGGACTCATGCTTCCTGATTTTCTGTATTATACTTCTTGAATGAATAGTTTTGTTCATGTTGCATCGTCTAAATTGGATGCGTAGATTTGGCTTCATGCTAATTCCTCTGTATTTCTACACCCTCGTGTTGAGGTGCCTTTATGTCCAGTTATTTTTGGCCTTGTAATAAAGTAACTAATCTAATGTACTTGTCAGTGGGTTATTATCTATCAAAGAGAATTGTTGGCTAACCGAATGTTGATCAGTGACTTTTCTCCACTTTATGCTTTCCTGCTGCGTAAAAGAACTATGGAGTGCCCGTCTAGAAAAGGTCTAGAACTAATGCGCCTGGACCTTTCACTGGGGATTGGGTCAAAATCAAGAAGGGAAATGTGGAAGTGGGATTGTCCTAATTTTTGGGCCCTTATATTGTCAGGACAGCTCAAAATTGGTATGTGATTCTTGAAAATGGTGATAAATGTAATAAGAGGAGAATTGCGGTGTACCAGAAGGGTGGTGAATACACTCTTTCATCATACAATGAACACAATGACATAAATGGCTTTATGTTGATGGATGAAGGTGATACAGATGGGAGTAAAATGTTGGAAAGAAGGGGAGGTAGTGAAAGGGGGTAAGAGGTGTTGACAGGAGTCATAGAAATCATGGACCACTGGTGACCTTGAGTGAATATGTAAAGTGATAATAGGGGGGTTATGGGTCTTCTGTTACTTACAGTGCACTCTCAATGTATAGTATTAAATAGTACTGTGTATTTGGGTGGGCGGGTCTTTTGTAGAGTTTTATGTTAAGTTTCCTTTCCCTTAGGTTAGAGTTTGTTTTTTGTAATAGGGGCTTACTTCACTCGGTTGTATTCGCTATTGTAAAAGGGGAAGATGTGTAATGCCTTTAAGGTACCTCTTGTGGATGCTTCTTTAGTGATGTCATGTTAGAGCCTTTGGGTCCATGTGTTCTACTCTTGTCAGTTTGTTCAGTGCTGGATAGAGAACCGAGCCACGTCCAAGGCAGGTTGCTAATAAACTCAGTCTTTGGTCATTAAGACTGGGTCGGTGTCGTTGCTCATGCTGTGATTTAGTGCCAGTGTCCTATTCCACACAAAATAATCAGTGCGAACAGCAATATGCGATGCACCAGGGGGCGCAGCTACTCGAGTTGATTTTGCTGCCACTCAGGGAGATTTTCTACTTGAGCGGCAGTCATCAGACTGCGAAAGGGTAGCGACCGCCCACCTAGAAAATCTCGCTGGAGGTCCTCCTAGTGATTGGAAAACACGCTAGGGGACACCAAATAATGCTGGTGCTTTCCAACTTACCATTCAAGAGGCGTGCATGAGAAACAATTCCGACATTTAGCGATTGGCAGAATTTGTCAGGAACTCCGCTTTACAAGAGTAATGCCGAGTTTCAAAATGTTGCCATTCCCCGGGCGGAACAAAATATTCCGCTCACTCCTACTAAAAATCAGCTTTCTCACAGGCCACACAAAATCCCTCATGGTAGCAATAGAGGTGTAAAGGGTAAGATACAGTGTCTAATATTTCTGGGCCAAAGTGTGGGTATGATAGTCAGGTATGCTCACTGTTGAGCCTTTAGGAACTTCAGCTGGATTCACCTTTCTGTTGGTATATGGTTGGGGTGCACCATAAAGACTCTGTTCCCAGGTATGTCTATTATATATAGAAGGGTGTGCCTCATGAGTGAGCTCCCCAATGCCTTGTGATGGCAGGAGGTTCTCTGTGAGGTCTGGTATCAGTCATGGCTGCCTGGGTAAAAGATACCATAAGTTCATCCAAGTTGTGAGGTATTGGGTATTTTATGAGTCCCCGGGCTTTCTCCCTATGAAGGCTTGGCTCTCACTTGACATCCCTCATTTTTCATTTTTGATCCACTGTTGTACTGGGGAGGCCTACGCCTGACTACCAGTTTATAGTCATGGTCCGTTTAGCCAAGAATAAAAGGAGGTCAGGGAATCTTGTTTTTGTTTTGCACACCTTGGGCCTGGGGCTCAGCACTGTGGTCTCTGACAGTGTACCCATTTCCCGTCAGAACTCCATAACAGAAACCTCAGACCATGTGAATGATTCCCACCTGTTCCATCTGGCAGCAGTGACTGCTTGAGGGAACCATGGGGCTACTTTTCTGTATCGTTCTAGGAGTTGGTTAGACCCTGTACAGGTAATGGCACTGAATGTTTTAAATACCACCATCTTGCGATACTTTCTCGGGATACTGCAACACCATGTCCCACTCCTCATAAACACTTTACCAAGGTATCACTCCCATTTGTAATTTACTTGGCCTAGGGGTGACCTCTTTTTCTATTAGGGACCAGTAGAGCCATGTGAGTAATCTACTACTGCATCCCATCATATGTGTGGCCTCAGTATAGCCATGGGCAGTGGCTCTGAATCCACAATACCCCACTTTGTGTAGGGTTCTGTGCCAAAGAAACTGTCCCATCCGGGGTTCGGCATTTTCCATCATGATCTGAGTCTCATTAAAAACACATTTTGAAACAGGTCTCCTATTGTGACTAACTCCAGTTGACCTCGGCTCCACAACTCTCTTGATAGCTGGAGTCTTGCACTGCTCAAGAAACTGAATGATAGGATTGCAGGTGCATTTGCGACCATGTCCTATGTGTACTGAAATGCCAGTAAATTTCGTTTTAAGCTATGTGCTCCAACCTGTGAAAGGTGTGCCTCAGTCTCGTAGTAGTCTTGAAGTAGTAGGTTGTACAGCAAGATATTGTCATTGGCAAGCTGTTCTGTTTCAATTATGAGTATGTTTCTCCCACCCGCCCACCAGACAATCCATTGAGTCTGAAAAGTAATGTAGTATTGCTCAGCAAGTGATAGGCATAAAGGAAAATCACATGGGTTAACCCACCCAGCAGGGTCCCCCATCTGTTCCATCTATCCTCAGCCTAGATACAAATGGTGGACTGCTAAAACAAGCAGTAGAGGGTAGATCTGTAATCCTTGCATGTACCCCTACAAATGTGATATTAGCCAGATATTACTTCCTTAAAGTGCACACTTGCAACAGTGTTAAATACAATAGGGAAATCCATGAACACATATTGCGTATTTACTTAGCACTAAAAAACTTGTGCTAGCTTAAAGTATCATATCAAATGTTTCCATATCTAATTTTAGGTCAGCTGTGTGGGCTATGCCCTTAGAACAGCCTTCAATACTTGGAAAAGACTTCTAATGTTTTATGATTGACTGCATCAAAGGATACATCCATTCTGGTTCATATGTATGAATGTGAGCATATGTGGGCAAAACATTTTCAATCGTATAATCTGCATTTACGATTGAAAGGGAGGGGTACAATGATATTTCCAAATAATCTTGCCAGCCTTAGGTAGATACACTATCAGTGCTTCACTCATTGTGGTGGAGAAATGACATTTAAAATGCATCAGTATACAAAGCCACCAGTCTAAGGCTCAGGATGTTGACATATAAAATCAGTGAATATCCTGTGGGAGCCCGACTGTGCCTGGAAACTTTCCAGAAGCTAACTCTAGCAGGTCCCCCAACCTCTTGTATTGTGATAGAATGATCAATAACTTCCTTGTCCACCCAGTCAAGTTGCAGGAGCTAAATAGCTTCAAAATACCTATCTATCTAGTCTGGAGTGCTTCTATTTCTTTCCTCATATAGCCTGATTTAATAGTTGTCAAATGCCTCATTAATATCTCCAGTGAAATACTGTACTATCTTCTGGGAATTCCTAATTGCTGAGAATGAGTCCCTATGATGTCTGTCATAAATAGCCATGGTACTAGCCTACACAACTTATTACAGTGAGTATGATAGAGTACCACCTCAAAAAGGGTGGCATTTTCTTTGTTGGCTTCTGTAAGGGTGTCTAGTTTGGTAGCATTTTCAATCTCCTCTCTCTCTAGATTCTGTAGTTTCTTATCTAGGCCTGACAATTCCTGTTCTGTCCGTCTTCTGGTTCAGGCCATGTGTTGGCTGTAGGTACCTAAATGAAAGAATGTCTTCAATACAAAAGGAAGCCTCTTAGGTTAGCCAGTGCTGCCTCGGTTTTCTAGAGAATAATGAAGGAAACTCTAAAGGGAATAAGCTTGCTGTGCATTCCAGGATGACATTTTGAAATTTTGCGAGTGACCAGAGGGAAACTGATTATAATTTGGACAAAAGGGCATTGGAAAATAGAGTATAGACCTTGAAGTCAATAAATACAAATTTAGTTGTTGGGAAGTACAACATTACATTTTGGATATCAAATATTGAGGTCAGGTATCAAACCCAAGCCTAGTTATATTTGGGATTTTTTTAAGGGACCTAATAGCAAGTCTATGGAGAAGCTAATTTCTTCCCTCAGTCTCACTAAAAGTTATGCAAAGTTTATCAATGATTCTGCTATCAATGTAGATCCAATGAGGAGACTGCTGACAAAAGAGGTGAATTTCATTGGGTTAGAGAACATGGAGTTTCATTTGACATACTTAAAGAGGGTCTGATGCATGTTTCTTGTTTGAAATTACATGTGGTTAGCAAGAATTGTGCGGTAGCTATTGATGTTTATAACTGAGTATTGGAGCCATATTAATGCAGCAAGGAAATGGGAAAGAATAGGTGGTGGTGTATGGTTTGAGCACCTTACACAAGGCAGAGTGTAAAAACTCTCTTATTAAAAAAGAGCTATTAGCTTGCACTTGGGCTGTAGAACACTACAAAATGTTTTGAGAAGGAACAAACCTGTCCCATGAACAAATCCCATGCCACTTTTAAACATATAGTCACCAAGACCAGGGAAAAATCTAATGACCAGGATGAGAAGTCTTGAGGTTAAATTCCCAGGTTTCAGTTCAGTGAGGATGAGAAGGCTTGAGGATAAGCTCCCAAGTTTCAGTTCAGTAACGAACCTTTCCAGCTGAGAATTATAATTATTAGTCAATGCCATGACGGGCATCCTGGTATATCTGGAACAGAAAGGAGAGTTCAAGATTTCTATTGGTTACTGGAATGGATATGGAGATTGACAAGTGGGTTCTGAATTGTGGTTTATGCAATACAGTGGATAAGTCTACCAAAATTCGTGCAGCTTCCACACCAGTGATATTGATGAATGGGTCTAGCTATCTGGGGTCTTATTTTAAGAAAGTCATACTTCTTTACTATTCCAATAGGTGGCCAAAAGTGAGGATTTTTGAGAAAATGCCCACAGATATTGTTGTTGAGTTTTTTGTGGATTTTAGTGGACATTGTTTGTGGGGAAGGTTTAGCTGAGAACCAGATCACACAATACAGACCCCACCTAGTGGGATGAAAGATTGTCTGAAGAAGTGTGAGCGTTTGTCATCTGAAGCCCTTGGAAAGTTGGAGTGGTTTTAGACTGAAGTAAAGGAAAAAAATGCAGTTGGCAGTTATTGGCGGTATGTATTGGAATGAAGCTTTTAAGCCACTTGCTTTATGTATAGGACTAATCCCAATGCCACTGGCATGAGGAAACTTGAGGGGGCACCCTGCATGGTACGTGTGTTGAAAATTAAAACAGCGATATGATTAAGCATTCACTAAAGACATGAATTCTCTCTAGTTAAAGCATGTTTCTTGTCTTATGTTGACTAATGTCCGGACTCCATTTTATATTGTCATGTCTCCACGTGCTTTGCACGAGAAGAGTCCTACCTTTTCGCTAGTTGCTCTTGTAATCTGCCTAGTAACAGTCTATAAATAGCTCCCTTGTCCGTCTGGCGCATGTCCAGACTTGACCACATCTGTTACCAGTTAGTCCTTGTTTGACCATGTTTTCGCGGGCTCACGAAATTGTTAACTCCGCCCACATATTGATCCTGTATCGAAAATGTCCATAAATGGTAATGAATTTTGCTCTATGTTGTATCCACCCACTTATGAGCCCCTCTGTTGTGTATAAAAGGGGACCGCGTACGCAAGTTCTTTGTGCTACTCTATGCAATACTGAAGAGTGTTGTGTAGGTTGTAGGACCACCCTTAAGGGTTAATAAACTCTGTCTTTGTATTTGCAGTTTCCGTGCCAACTTCCTTCTAGCTTTTGTTACAGGAGAGCGAACCCTTGTATTCTGCGGGCCTAGCTGGGGCCTGTACTAATCACGTGGAGACCCTCCCTCCGGACTCAATCAGGGGCTCTCTGGCCAGAGTACTGTGTTAAGGGGGCCTGTGGAGCTTGGGGCCCCCTCTCACCATGGGGGCTACAGGGCCTGTGTTACACCACTGCCTAATGCCATCATCGAAATGTCCCCCTCCAAGATGTTGAAGGAACACAAGGCTGGTTCGCATTTGCTTTCTTGATGGTCAAACAATTATAGGGCTCTTCATAAAGTCATCAGGTCCAGGGTTGCAGCGAGTATACTCAACCTATACTCAACCTTAGATGGAAGGAGGGTGTAGAATCCCCATGCCAAGGTAACAGAGGGGCATTTTGTGCAGTTTAAGTGGTCAGGTTATTCTAATAAAGGGTTTTCTTGTTGCACAGACCCTGTAGAGAGGTTTTGAATACTACTTTCAAGGTAAAATAAAGTGGTGTTGGGAATTCGGAGATGGAATCTTGGTTCAGGAATTTTGAGGGTGATTCTGTGCATGAAGTCTCATTTGAGGATCCTGTCTTTTATTTGTAAGGAAATGCTTAGTTTTCATGATCATCTCCACGTTTTTCAACTGAAACAAACAGCCCTGCACACTTATAAAGGGTCAAACATGTATAATACACAGACAATAATTTTTGTTATCCCAAAGAAAGATCGATGTCATCTTGTGCTTTTTGATTTTATCCTTTATTCATTTTTCTTAATCTTTTAAAAACGTTTTTGCAACCGCCAACACTTATCGAGCCGAGACGGGTATGCGAAGACGGATGCGTCTATCTACTGACATATGGTTATCACTGTAAACCTCTGAGTGGATACAACTTTACCGCCCAGAATGTTGTTCTAAATCAACTGGCCCTAATACACCGGCATAAGAAAACGCATTATAACATATACTGTGAGCCGTGAAGAAGTCCGATTGTGGACGAAACGCGTTGGCGGTTGCAAAAACGTTTTTAAAAGATTAAGAAAAATGAATAAAGGATAAAATCAAAAAGCACAAGATGACATCGATCTTTCTTTGGGATAACAAAAATTATTATCTGTGTATTATACATATTTGACCTTTTATAAGTGTGCAGGGCTGTTTGTTTCTGTATGGTATTGGGGAGACCAAGTGGGTTGTCTTTGGTCTCTTCACATTGGGACCTAGGGGATTGTGTCTCAAGCCCTTTATGCACCTTTTTCTGCTCAGATAAGTAGGGACGTTAAGACTGGTGCAGGTATCTATGCTTTGATCCCCAACCTTGTATGATATACGTTTTTCAACTGATCCTGCTGGTTTGTTGACTCTAAAGTTGTACTGAATCCTGCCAAACAAGCTTCAGTGACAGTGCTCTGACCTTAGCAGGATATATGCCTACTTGCCTCACCCACAATTGCACAAGTTAACTTACTTATAAGTCCTTAGTATGTGGTACCAGGGGTACCCAGGACCTGTGAGTTAAAGGATCCCTCATGGACTGCAGCACTTTTTGTGCCACCCCAAGTGTGACAAAGCAAAGCATGACTTTCAGTCTGCCATTCCTGGCTGAAACAGCAGCTTTTACACTGCGTACTTGACTTTGCCATTTAAAGTAATAGCAAAGTCCAAACCTCCCTTTTTATTATTTGTAAGTCATCCTGAAGACAGGCCTACTGAGCTCTAATGTCAGCGTCCATTATATTAAAGATGACTTGTTTTAGTAAATTTAGGTGTCTGGGTAGTAAAAACCTAGCATTGTCCTTTTTACTTAGGAAAGGCTAGCAGCCACATTGAAAAATAGCATATTTTTAAATTAAAAAATAATTGAAACATAGCCACCCTGACAACTCAGCTGTGCTTACTTCTGAATGGGACTACTAAATATCATACTTAAGGGTATCAAATGAATCGTTGGACTAAACCTGACTTGATGCTGAGTCGACTTTAGTGTAACTTTTGCACAAATGGTAGCTTTAGAAAGTTACCACTCTGTTGCTCAAAGTTTCCAGTGACCGTTTATGGTTTCATACATGTCATTTTAGCAGACAGACTGGCCCCTCAGAGAGAGAGGGGGAAGCCGTTGCCAAACTGTTTTTCCGTGGTTCCTTAGACCCTAGGTAGCCACACCTCCGGGATGGTCCCAGGAGCTCCACTCACCAAGAAAGGGTTTCTGCAATGCTGAGAGTGAGAAGAATGGTGCCTTCTGGGATGGCTAGATGTCTCACTTGACAGAAAGTCATCATCACTAGGCAGGAGGGAACCTGTTAGTCTATTGGCTAGTAGGCTCCATTTCCCCAGAGGGCAGGAAATTGGAATACGGTTCCCTCTGGCACCCAGACCTCAGATCACATCTGAACTGGAGAGAGGACCAAAGGACTGCCCTGCTGTTGCCTGGATACAGCAAAGAGAAGCTGCACCAAGACTGGACTGCACCTGCTGCTCCTTGGGTTAGCAAAGAGAGGACGGTGTCATCTCCAAGCCCCAGACTGAGAAGGAGATTCCCAAGAGTCAGTTGGCTAACTCCCAGTTACAGAAACATTGCCAGAAAAGCTGACGTAGCCTGCCTTGGCGAGTTGGTAGCTAAGAACGCCTCATCGCCTGACTGCCTGATGCCGGTGACCTTCAAAGTGCAGCCTGGGAGACCTAGTCCAAACCCTCAATAGTCGCACCCTAGTGTACTGGACCCGGGGAATCATCAGAGTGCAGTTTGGTCCCCCAGCACAGAAGTAACCACTGGTTAAAGGGAACCATTAGTTTTGTTAGAACCGGAGACCAGTAGACCTGTGGCAACTGGTTTTTGGCTGGACTTCACCCTGACTCCCAGGCACATTGACCCATGAGGCCAAATCTCCCACGTGTTCATGGACCGAAGGGTGGCCACAGAAAGACTCTCGACAGACACCACCTCAGCATCACTGACCATCTTCAGCATCCTGCAGCCCTTGCATCAGGACCACTCCTTTGATTCCTATGGCTGTTCACCCATAGAACACTACAATATTGGCTATGGTAGAGGGCCCTCTACCAAGGCGAAGGGTAAGAGAGGTATTCCAGGAAGTGGATATGTCCTCCCAAGTCCTCTATTACTAACCCAAGGTATCCCAACCTTTGAAAGGCTCATGTAGCATCAACCACTCAGGCGTGGGAGAGGAAGCAATTCCTTTTTGTTAGGCAACCCTCACACACCCTATTGGTATCATGCTTCATCATAGGGTTCACCCTGACTCCTAAAGGTCAGGGTGGCTCGACCGTATTTCAGGGAGCACTTAGGAGAGATAGGCCAGGGGTCTGAAGATAAAAATCCTACTACATTCTCCAGGTATCCCTTTATTCGTGGAGACGTAGTGGATATTAAAAATACTATATACTAGGGGTCATCAGGAGGTGATGGTCCTATGACCGTAGTGTCATGCCAGCATGTTGCAGCCCTTGACTGAAGACTTTTTGATTGTCCCGGGAGGTAGAGTAACAGATAGGGAATATGTACATAAATTATTCTAATGAGAGGATAGAAATCCAGATTTTTGATTGGCCCCTGAGGGAGGGGACCAGATATGGAACTTTCATGCAGCTTATGCATACTAATGGGTGAGGGGATAGAAATTCAGACATTTTGATTGGCCCAGGAGTTAGAGTAGCAGATATGGCATATACACATAGTTTATTCTAATGAGTGGATAGAAAGCCAGATTTTTGCTTGACCCCAGAAGGAGAGGTCCTGATAGGGAACTTGTACGCAGCTTATGCATAATAATGAATGGGGGGATAGAAATCCAGACTTTTTGATTGGCCCTGGAAGTAAGTAACACATAGGGAATATGTACTTAGTTTATTCTAATGAGAGGATAGAAATCCAGATTTTTGATTGACCCCAGAGGCAGAGGAACAGATAGGGAACTTGTAAGCAGCTAATGCATACAGATTTGTGATTGGGTAACTCAAAAGTATAAAATATAAAATATATAAAATATATAAAGTATGAAATATATATATAAAATATATAATATAAAATAAGTAAAATATAAATTATATATATATAATATATATAAAATATATAAAGTATAATATATATATATATAAAGTGTAAAAGATAAAATATAAAAGTATAAAATATATAAGTATAAAAAGGGAATCAACAAAAACGCCGGAATCACCAAAAACCCCACCTGCAAGCTACAAATCATCCAGAATGCCACCGCCAGACTAATCCTCAACCTGCCACGACACTGTCACATCTCCCAACACCTGCGCACACTCACTGGTTCCCCATCGAGGCAAGAATCACCTTCAAGATTCTCACCCATGCAAACAAAGCCCTCCATAACACCGGACCAGCATACCTGAAGAGCCGACTCAAATTCCACGCACCCCAAAGGACCCTACGATCAGCCCAGCTTTCCCACACCAAGGTCCCCCGCACCAGGAAGTCAAGATCAGGAAGCCGCTCCTTCTCCTTCCTCTCGGCCAGAGCCTGGAACGGCCTCCTGCTCCACCTCTGGCAGACAACATCACTCCCCATCTTCACGAGGGACCTCAAAACGTGACTCTTCGATAGACCTCCTCCTTGATGGACAGGATCCTGCACCTCCCCTACACCTCAGCGTCTTGAGACGCTTACGGTTGAGTAGTCGTGCTTAAATAAACCCATGATTGATTGATTGATTGATTGATTGACATCATAATGAAACTGTAAACCCTGAAAATTGTGTGCATATTGAAGTCTAACATCCACAAATGGTGTCGACCAGTGACCCATAACTAAATATGTCCCTGTTTGTTATAGTTACACACTGTAGCAGTAGTAGGAACTCCACAAGGTAGGGGTATCGAATAAACTTCGAACTGAGGCTGAATTATCCTAAATTCTACAACATAGTGTGTGAGTTTTATCCTTTCTCTATTGTAGTTACTAACATTATAAGTGCATGTCAAATGTTCGGAGTAACTCCATGCACTGTATGAAAAGCAGTAATCATGGGTAACCATCTTCTATGGAGCAGTGAAAGGTGGAGGTGACCAGGAGCGGCTCCTCCGCTAAGGCGGAGGAGCGTCACCCCACTGCTTTTCAGAAGTGTAAAAAAGGAAAAATAAAATGATAATAACACAATGTTATTGTCATTTTATTTTTCCCAGCTGAGGCAGTTTTGCATAAATAACACCAAAATTACCAATACTGAACCAAGATTTACTAACCGCATTTATTTAGCGGGGGAACATATTGAGTGAAAACAACATGAACCTCTAGACCACTTTTTCCGTCTGTTTAATAAATTCTATTTCATCAATTGTTTTTTTAAAGCACTTTACTTTTTAGTGACTTCAGAAAATGAATTACTAACACATATCACAAAAATGTAGCTGTGAACACATAAAACGTTTTCATTCTTGACACACTCTATTCATCACCAGACTTTCATATCTTACATTCATTCACATACCATACTGCGCAGATCAAAACAAGCATACTATCATACTCTGAATTACATCAAAAAATCAATTCGAAAGATATTTCCAATTCAATCAAAAAATTATTTTCAACAAGGCCATAGAATCATTTTTAACAAGATGATGCACATGTACAGGTTTTCAAAAAGTTATTTGAAAATCTTATGGCCAATGAGCTACGGTCGACGCGTTTCAAGCCCCTTCTGTTCTTGAGGCTCTCATCAGGACCTAAAAGCTAAAAAGACAGGAAAAAACTTAGTACTACTAGACACCCATGGGCTCTACATGCCACTGCACACCTTTCTATTTTGTGTACCTTTGTTTAAAGAGGAACAGGACATCCAGAAGGTCTTTGAACCTACAAGGAAACGACCCAATAGATGAGAAAAGCTGGACAACAATCAACATAGAATCATGCATTCCAGAATTTGATATATGCTTACTTTACGTGTGTCGTCTTGTGGTTGAATCTAAAAAACGGGAACAGGGACGTCAGTCTCTTTGTTAATATCCTAGCAAGTTCAAGATATATTGGGGGCTGGGACGTAGGACTTACTTTTTTTCTTGCTTGCACCCTCCTCGATGTACGTATCGTGAGGTCACCTTTAATAGGCTGTTTTTTTCACCGACGCTGTAATATCAATATTCAGCAGTCAGTGCCCACTTCTTTACTGAAGATCTTTATGACAATTAAAAATGATGGAAGAGGAATACCTTTTATTCTGTCTGCGAAAGCGTCTCTTTTCTTATTTGACGCGTTCAGGAGGATATTGACGGCAAAGCGAGAGGCCAGTAACATGAACCATCGGCAATGAAATAGGTCTCTAGCAAATAAGTACGCTAAGCGAATCTAAGCGCATTCTCCCTCCTTCTTGCCACAGATTTAAAGCGAAGCCGTCAATATCCTCCTGAACGCGTCAAATAAGAAAAGAGACGCTTTCGCAGACAGAATAAAAGGTATTCCTCTTCCATCATTTTTAATTGTCATAAAGATCTTCAGTAAAGAAGTGGGCACTGACTGCTGAATATTGATATTACAGCGTCGGTGAAAAAAACAGCCTATTAAAGGTGACCTCACGATACGTACATCGAGGAGGGTGCAAGCAAGAAAAAAAGTAAGTCCTACGTCCCAGCCCCCAATATATCTTGAACTTGCTAGGATATTAACAAAGAGACTGACGTCCCTGTTCCCGTTTTTTAGATTCAACCACAAGACGACACACGTAAAGTAAGCATATATCAAATTCTGGAATGCATGATTCTATGTTGATTGTTGTCCAGCTTTGCTCATCTATTGGGTCGTTTCCTTGTAGGTCCAAAGACCTTCTGGATGTCCTGTTCCTCTTTAAACAAAGGTACACAAAATAGAAAGGTGTGCAGTGGCATGTAGAGCCCATGGGTGTCTAGTAGTACTAAGTTTTTTCCTGTCTTTTTAGCTTTTAGGTCCTGATGAGAGCCTCAAGAACAGAAGGGGCTTGAAACGCGTCGACCGTAGCTCATTGGCCATAAGATTTTCAAATAACTTTTTGAAAACCTGTACATGTGCATCATCTTGTTAAAAATGATTCTATGGCCTTGTTGAAAATAATTTTTTGATTGAATTGGAAATATCTTTCGAATTGATTTTTTGATGTAATTCAGAGTATGATAGTATGCTTGTTTTGATCTGCGCAGTATGGTATGTGAATGAATGTAAGATATGAAAGTCTGGTGATGAATAGAGTGTGTCAAGAATGAAAACGTTTTATGTGTTCACAGCTACATTTTTGTGATATGTGTTAGTAATTCATTTTCTGAAGTCACTAAAAAGTAAAGTGCTTTAAAAAAACAATTGATGAAATAGAATTTATTAAACAGACGGAAAAAGTGGTCTAGAGGTTCATGTTGTTTTCACTCAATATGTTCCCCCGCTAAATAAATGCGGTTAGTAAATCTTGGTTCAGTATTGGTAATTTTGGTGTTATTTATGTTTATAGGCTTGGCCTTACTGATTTAAGCCTAAACCCAGTTTTTGTTTAATTGAGGCAGTTTTGCATGGCAGGACTGGGCTGCTCTGCTCACAGAGCAGGGGGAGGAGCGGTGGGCACTCTATAAGTGTGCATGACAGTTTGGCCTCCAGTATTGGGCCGGCCAAACAGTCATGCACACTTTGCATGTTCTCCACCAGGCTGTGTTACAGCCTCCTGGAGAACATGCACTGGCTCCCAGCCCTTGTCTGAGGACCAAACCACTGCGTTCAGACCAATCATGATGCTGCTGACAGCAGAGTCGTAATTGGCTTAAGGGAGCCTGTGTGTTTCTTGCTTCCGTTTTAGCCGGACTCGAGACACAGGAGAGACAATGAGGAGAGACACGGTGGTGAGGTAAGTGTTTATTTTTATTTTTATACATCCCCCCCACCTCACCACCCATAATCCATGCCAGCTGCCACTGGAGGTGACAGTGTATCCAAACTAGTCATATTGAGTTGCTGCAGAAGGTATAATACCAAAAGAGTAGGTGGCTGAAAGAATAAGTGGCCCACTTTCTGCAACAGACTCTACTCTGGGGTCAGTTATACTCAGGGAGAATGAGAGAAGTATTGGTTGAGTTTGAAGGGTTTTAGTTGCTTTATGGTGGCCGACAGAATAGGTGGCCCACTTTCTGCAACAGACTCTCCTCTGGGGTCAGTTATACTGAGGGAGAAGTATTGGTTGAGTCTGAAGGGTTTTAGTTGCTTTTTGAATGCCTGATTGGAGAGCATAGTTTGAATAGCATGAAGATTGAGGGCCAGATTTCAAAAGAAGTGGCACAACACAGCAGAGGAAGCAACGTTGCTGTGCTGTGCTACATTGTCTCACCTGGGGAGAGCAGAACTGCACCATATCATTGTCTGCTTTCTCCAAGCACTGGCTCACTTTGGGCTGCTTAGCGTCAGTGCAGGCACCCTTGCGCCAAAGTGCAAGTATGTCTCCATTATGCTCAGGACAGTTTTTGTGCAAGAAAAGTACCTCCCTGCAGATAAAGTATTCTTTGAGGCTATTTCCTCTGTATGTCTGCTGAAAAATGCAGCATGCACACAAAGAGGAATGAACAAGGAGAAATAAAGATATTTCACCTGGCTACGCTGGCCTCAGGCAGGCACATCATTCTGGTGCAAATTCATGTCTACAAGTCTTTGCACACATGGGTGTGTGTCAATATCCATTAGTGGCAGTATCGGAATACCTATGCAACACCCATGGAGTGCCTCCTTGACGCAAAGTAATGCAAGGCAGCTCAATGCCCTGTGTTGCGATTACATCTTTTTATAAAGCAACACAGATAGCCATTTGCTTTGCTTTGCAAACACTAAAAAGGATTTTGTGACGGGTCTGAACTAAAAAAGTAACACAACCCTGACTCAAAACCTTTGTGAATCTGAGTCCATTGTCCATACTTTGGGGGCGTAACTGGACAACGACTGATTAGAGCTGTGTCTTATCTTAAAAGAAGGGATTTCGAGCAATAATGTGTCAGAGCTGCGAAGTTGGTTAGAACCACTAAAGAACTTAATTTTCTTCACCATAAAGAGCAATTGATCAGAGTGTATACGTTTTTGCACTAAGCAGGTGAATTTGAAAGTGTGAGGCTTTATTTTATTTGGGAAACAGCCTTAACCACAAAGCCTGAGTTACGTGGGGCTGAACCACGCAGGCGGAAGCACGCATGACTAAACCACAAATATGGCTTAACCATGCATTTTCTTGGTTAAGGCATATGCGCGGGTTAGTTGCTGCTGCTGCCAGAAGCAGGAAGAGGAAAAATTGGGTTGAGGAGGAGAGGTAAGACTGGGTTTGAGGGGGTGGGAGGTAGTTTGTAGGGCTTGTGAGGTAGTTTTCAGGGCTTAGAGGGGGTCGGGTAGTTTTCAGGGCTGTTAGGGCAGGAGTTTTAGGGCTCAGGGCACAGGACGGGAAGGGGCAGTTTTCAGGTGGGGAGGGCAGTTGGGAATTTTAGGGCTCAGGGAATGGAGGTGGGGATAGATTATTTGGGTTGGGGTAGTTTTGGGGCTTGGGGAGTGAGGTCGATTATTTGGGCTTGGGGTAGTTTTGGAGGTTGGGGGGTCATGGTAGTGTTTAGTACGGGGTGGGGAGTTTTAGTACTCAGGGGAAAGGAAAGGGGCAGTTTTGAGGCTGAGGGGGTGGTTGGGCTGGGGCAGGGGTAGGTGGGGTTAGGTTTTATGGGGTGAGGGGTTTGTTTTAGGGCTCGGGCATTGGGGACAGGATAGGGGCAGTTTTCAGGTCGAGGGGGCAGTTGGGCTGGGGTAGGGGCAGGAAGTAGGGATTTTAAGATTAGGGTGTCTTTAAGGTTTACGGCAGAGGAGCAGGAGTGTGATCTTTACACACACAACTATTTAACAAAAACTTCTTTACCACAAAATTAAATGGTAAAGGCATGCGAGGTAAAGGCATGCTTGGTAAAGACGTAGTCGGATTTAGACAACGTAGTTAAGGCATGTGTTGTTAAGGCATCCATTTTTCTATCACACAACCATATTATTTCTTTAGTTGTCTAAGTTAGCACAAAATTTACCTAAGAGGGCAGTTATGATCTCAATTGTCAACCATGAGTTGACTTCAGCAGCAAATCAGATATAAGTTATTATGTAGGCAAACACTGTCATAAATTTACAGAGATTAAGATGACTGCAGCACAGGGAAATGTATATTCAAAACAGATGAAAGATTAATGTAAACAACAAAGAAAATTATGGACTGCCACTCTGTAAGGAAACAGCCCATTAGTTGTGTGCGCTGCACAAATAATGGATCCACCTTTGCCCCTCCCCCCACTGTGAACCAAACACCCTATTGTAGCTCTTGACTCTCTCAGGGTAACAGAGAAGTGTAAGGCCTACTCAAGGGAAGTGCTGCGGGCTAGTAATCACCACTCGCTGGCATGCAGTAATAACCCTCAATAAATAATAATCCAGTCTGTGCTTTTCTTTTGAAAAAGGAAAAGTGCATTCATTACACACACTACTCAATACTGCACAGTAATTTACAAATATAGATAAGGCTGTTGGAAATACCTTTGATGTCACTGTGTAATCACCTCTGACCCACTAAAGAGTCATACATCACATCAACTTGGTCAAATGATCAAGATCAACAAACCACATGTCAAAACATCATCATTTTAAGAATAAATGCAATAATGGGGAAGGGATGTGGCCTAACGGCTAGAGAGGTTGCCCTCAAAGCTTGGGAACCGGGTACGAGTCTCGGCAGGGACACTCAACATCCGATGATTCTGGGCAAATCACTTAACCTCCCCATGTCTGACAAAATGAATGTATCTGTCTGAAATGCAATTGATGCTCATGTAAAGCACTCTGACACCTTCGGGTCATATTTGCGCTATATAAAACTCCACAAAAAAAGAATCAATACTAACCATTGCAACCAACACAATTATTATATCAATAAAGCATTTTAAAATGAACTTCATACATGTCTGTGTATTATTTCTATACTCTCAAATCATGAAAAAGCAATCATAAAAACAGCCCCTAGAGGGCATTACATTTTAACTACACAATATGTAACTCTTCCAATACAGTGTCGGTGCTTGTATTAATATCCTTTGGATCTCTTTGGGGGGAGCTGTGCCACTTCTGCAACTCCCTCATCCTCTTTTTAGCTAGTTGGTGGTGGTCCCACCGTACTGGGGCCACCACAAGCAGCAGTAAAGGTTTATTCCAATTCAGCCCCACAGGGCTTTATGGGGCACTCCCTCAGGAGCTCATTAAACATTTATGAGCTGCCCTGGCTGGGTTTCCCTGTTTTTTTTTTCTTCTCTGAGGTTCCCAGTCCAACCCAGGCACTCTACCTACTGCCAACATTGGTGGCAGCTCAGGTAGCCCACCTGTCCCTGCCCTGTCGGGCTACCTGTGCAGGTAGCACTTCCTTATGCTGCTGCAGGAGCAGGCAATTCTTCTTCTCCACCTGCTCCTGCAGGCAGAGATCTCCTTTCTGGTGGTGGTGGCTCGCTCACTCCAGACATGGGAACGGAGAGTATGGCAGGCCCACCATGGATGGGGAGAGTGAGGTGGCACTCCCTCATCCTTTCTTGGCTACTAGGGGGCCTAGGTGTGGGACCTCAGCCCTGTCTCTTTCTCTGTCTCACTCCGGGAGTGCAACAGCACACCTCCTTTCTTTTTTTAGCATAGGGGGCCAGAGTTGGGATTCCAGGTCCCCCTAATCCATGAACTGGACTGTGGGTTGGGCTCCTCAGGCCTGTTTAACTTCGGGGTCACACACACATCCCCTACCAGTGTAGAAAATATTAGATTACTCCTTGCGGCAACCCATGGGCCCTGGTCCTCCACTGGAGCATGAATCATTCTGACAGTAGAGTTCCACACGCTTTAACCTTGCTGGTAGTTCAAAGGTCAAATCCTTCTCTGGCAGATATCTTGAGCCCTTATGGGCCATTTACATGCTTTTGGGCTCATGTTGCTCCTGGTGGCAAGCCCTAGCCACCTTGAACCCTTTCCTCAGGCCTCCTGGCCTCCAAGACAGAGAACTTTGCAGGAAGTTGATTCCACTGATTCTCTGTGTCAACCTTTCTTCTTTTTCTCCTCTGGAGCTTCTCTCCTCTTTGGTGTAGAAGTCCAGTCTTTTCCCCAGCTAGACCTCAAGGGATGTAGGTGGACCAGTTTCCCTGGTCCTGGGAAGAGCTGCACTAGTCCTGGGATCAGCTGCATTCAGAGTCCTTAGTCCAGCTGGGCATCAGGGGTTAGTCCTTCCAGTTGTCTATGGCTGCTACCTCCAACCCCACTGTCAAACTGAAAATCACAACCATGACAGAGCTCTCCAACTTGCCCAAAAAATTTTAAGTGGAGCGGGAAGACTCCAGAAGTGAGGCACCTTTGGACTATCCTGGAGTGCCACAGCACCTCATCGCCTCTGTACGAACCTTTCTGCACAGCATGCTGGGACAATTCAAAATGGCATCACTCAGGAGTCACTGGTCAACTCTCCTCTGCGGGCCTCAGCTCCACCCCTCACTGACATCACTGCCAGGGCCTTTCCAACTAACACTTCAAAGGGAAGTACTCTACTGTCTTGGCTCCAGTTGTCCGGACTTCCTCCTTTGTTCAGTGGGCTTTGGTTGGCCCATCCCTGGTAGAGTGTGACAGCTGATTGATGCAGATCCCCATCCCTATCCTCAGGATGTGAGTCAAGCACCATTAATTGCTCCCTTTGTGTGGGGCGACTTTTGAACCTGCTGCTGGAGAGAAATGTAAACAAATGCAATTAACTTTGTACAGCAGGGTGACAAAAGCCCTGGGATCTGATCCTGAGCTGAGCCTGAGAAATATGACCATCCTGGATGACCCATACGCTATACAGATATATATTGGAAAATCTCATATTTGGGTTTGGCATACAGATTCCACCCCAGTTCGATATGTTACTGGTCTCTGTAGGCCAAGGAGAAGTGAAGCTGCACTCTAAGGCAGTCTTACCCATAGATGCATAATTGAGTGTCACTGCAGACAAGACAGTAAACCACACCGACTTCCCCTATGAGCGTACACTAACAATATGAGGCCTAATCCAGGCACTATCCAATTCTGCAGAGTCCCTCTGCACCAGGTTATCTGTGCGCAGTTTCCGAGCTGTGCAGGACAGTAGTCTCCCACACGCAGTCTCACATGTGTGAAGACATTTTTGCGTGTAACCAGCTGAGTGTCCATTACCCTTGCTACGTTGTAATGGCATTTTCTTATAATGCAGACACTGGCTGCAACCACTCACCATCTGTTTGCCGTGAGTTTATAGTGGGTGAGTCATCATCATATAATTATATAAAACTTTATTAAATTTTGTGTGAAATCTTACAAGTGCACAAATTAATGAGATTTCAATCACGTGCATCCATATAAGAGGAAAATATAGCTCCATGTGCAAATGGTCGAGTATTCAGTACAATATAAATGTTAAAAAAAGAGCATTTTCATAGAGATACATCACCAAGTGCAAAAAATCTGAAATCAAGCGACACCAAATGTAATGACTCCATGGGAGGATCCTTAAAAACGATCGGGAGGGGGAAAGCAGCATAATATCCCTAAACATGGGTACACACTTAAAATGAGCTAATATCTAGAACTAAAACCCACAGCTAGAAAACCATGACACATAAAAACAAATTTTTGGTGGGGATAAAAGCTGGAAGTGTAAAGAGGCAGGTCTAACCTGTCTCAATTCTGTAGATAACTGAATGGGCCTTATGAATTCACGGTGAAGAATATTAAATCTGGGTCATATAAGAACAATATGCAAAATATCTGAGAACCGCATCACAGACACACCTTTTACAAATAACAGCTGATGAAATATGACCAATCTGAAATACATTAAGAAACATCGATAATGATAAGGCATCTCTAACAGGAGATATTGTTATAATCTATCAACTTATTTTACCTTAGAAAACTGATGCATTAACTGTTTGGCTAGAGCAGAGGCCTCCCTCTTGGCTGCCATCGTAAGAGAAAAGGTTTGATTCAGCCAGGCCAGGGCCATATCATCATTTGTGATGCCGTCGGGATCGGTAAATAACTCTGGCCTCCCTAGAGCTTTCAAGTTTGTCTTGCGATAATGCAACCAGTGTATATAAGACATATTATCCAGAGTTTAACTATCCCAAACAATGAGCCTATTTAAATCCTTCTTAAACTAGACTAAACACCACAGTTATTTAGCACATGCCAAGATTTTCATAAATGATCTTTGAGTAAGTATCTTGTCCGATGCCTATGAGGCCTCTCATAAACTCGTTTTCACCCACCTGAATTGGAACGATATTGGCATAACCCCATATCTCACTGCCAAATGTGACCATGGGGATGCACTTCGCCCTATACACATCCAAGCGAGAAGAAAAATCATTTGGGCTGGCAATAGCCCTCTTGAGACACCCTGTATTTTTTTTACCAAGGGTTGCAAACTAAGACTTGAATTTTATAAATTCCCTAAGTAAGTAAAATGTTCTACCTTACTTGATGCCTGCACTGAAAAACTAGTGCTTTTAGTGTTCTTGGGATACGTCACCATACAATCTGATTTTTGAAAAATTGGTTACCAAGTTCAAACTTTAGATAAATATGATAAATAAAGTCTAAAAGTCTCTGAAGATGTCTGTCTGCATGTGTGGTCAGGACTGCATCATCTGCATAGAGAAGAGCGGGAAGCAATCTCCCACCCACTTTTGTTAAGTCAAGACCAGGTTCTGAAAGCACCCCCTGCAGATGATTGATGATAATAACAAAAAAGACAGGGTGCCAAAATGCAGCCCTAACAGACACCTTGCTTAAGGTTGAAGTGCTGCATGCATTCCATATTACTCCCGAATCATACCTGAAACCGTCAGACCATGATGGAGATCTTTCAGAAAGGCAACAAGAGTAGCATCAAGCCCCATGGACCCCAGCTCTGCCCAGAGCTTATCTCTGTTAACCTTATCGAAGGTCCACGAAGGACAGGTGTACTAAACCCCCTTTTGCTTTAGTATATTTAGTTATTAATACATTTACATTAAGGTTCTGCTCTACCATGTCCCTACTGGGACCTAAACCCATACTGGAGGGCCGACAGAATGTTATGCTCCTCAGCCCAATGTGTTAATCTCTCTAGAATAACCCAGCCGATTATTTCTACCTCAACATCAGCTCATGAAATGGTTTGTAACAAGTAGAGTCTTTTCTGTCTCCCTCCTTAAAGACTGGCACTATCACAGAGTAGCGTCAGGCCTCTGTATAGAACTACAAATAGCACCAACGATAGATAAAGTAACAATGGGGTCCATAGATCCACCTTGGACTGAAACAAATTTGTGGTACCCAGTGTGCGCCAGGTGCCTCACATGCAGGGAGAGTTAGGATCGCATTTCTAACTTCATCCCAATGCGTCCTCAACTTAACTCCGTCAATTGCACACGAGGGGACAAGCTCAGAATCCTCGCCTTCATGTAGCACCAAAAAATAAGTCACCCAAGCCTAAGTTGGCACTGCAGCGGCAAAATCTGATGCCTGGATGATTTACAAACCTTCAAAACATGGCGCTGTTCCTCAGGGCACTAAATGTCACTAAATCCTCCCACAATTCTTTCTTTAACTCAAACTTCCTTTCTCTTTTCGCTACTCTATATAGGGCTCTATGCTTTACCTCCCTGATATTTCTGGGTGAGGTTTTTAAGACAGCAAGAAGCGCCTTTCGTGCCCTTGTACAACTTTTGTCAAACCATCTAAAAGAGACTAGGGTTGCCAAAATACCTGGCTTAATTGGAATAGAATTAAAGTAAAGGCAACGCATATCATAGGTTCTTAAAATAGCCTCCAGGGAGGCCTCTTCATCCAAGCAAATCTGTAAGTCAGATTTACATGAGGTGGCTAGCTCATCATTAAAAGCCTCTGGAATAACATTGTCCCATTTTACTCTCCTTCCCTGATCTCTCAGACTGGCTGGATCTTTAAATGAGGAGCTAGTATCCATTTGCTTCTTATTCCCAAAAAAGTTGGCAGAGAGGGGAATATAATCACTGAAAGTGTTCCACCCCACTAAAAAACGAATCGAGGAAGCATATAAACCTGCTAATACATGACTATAGTCAATAAAAGACCGGGTCCTTTAAAGTTGGTACACTGCTTCCTGAGTTC
Organism: Triturus cristatus; assembly: GCF_964204655.1. NCBI lineage: Eukaryota > Metazoa > Chordata > Amphibia > Caudata > Salamandridae > Triturus > Triturus cristatus. The sequence continues at coordinate 955,652,438 of NC_140594.1, read as the reverse complement.
AATACCTTTATACTCAATAGGTAAAGCAGATTATGATCTTGGGCTAGGTCATTCATCAAATCCCCCTGAAAAGTATGTTTAAGGTGAACTCGGTCAACTTGAGTCTCTTCCTGAACAGCCAAGGTATATAAAAAGCAATCCCTACAGGGATGAAGATTACAATATCCCAGCATCATCAACACTTTATAGTGAGGAAGTCAAGGAGTATAGAAGTCTTTCACAAATTCGCCCAAAGCCAAACCTCATCATAGAATTCTTTGACATGAATTGAGGTATATACATTAATACATAAAATCCTAAATTTACTCTCAAAAGAGAGAAGAAAACCAAGAAGATGGGAAGAATTAGCAGGTACCCCTTTCATTTTTAGGTTCAGATCTAATTTGCTAAATGTAGCAAGGCCCCCCCTTTCTCTCCCGCTAGAGGATGGAACAGCATTTATGAAGAAAGTGGCATAACTGTCTAGATACAAACTCCCTGTTGTGTCCCATGTCTCCTGCAGACTAATAACATCATAAACATCAAGAAGGGTCACAAAATTAACATTACATATCAGATATATTCCAGTTTAATACCTGGAGCTCCCTATGAGTAATGAACACAGAAATGGGGACATTTCTATTTGTTTCCTGCCCCAGTCAGTCTTGATCATTAAGCTCACTCAACAATTCAAAGCAATTGCTAAGGTCAAGATTGGGACTATGATTCAGGACATTATTTTTGGCTAACACCCCTCTGTCTCACTGACAAGGGGCCTTCTGCCAGTTTTCCCCCTGGTTCCTAAATTTATAAACAAATCCCAGTGGGAGCACTAAAATACAACTCGGGGTAGGTGGAATTTACCAAACACTGTCAGGATAAGGCCATCCCTCTGAACATTACAAAAGGTAAGAACTATACAATCCCCAGAATGAGATTTGAGGCATTCCTGATCCACTCCACTCTTCAGGCCATGATAATTTCATCAAATAGCAACTGATCATCACTAACAGGGACCCTGCCTAAAAGATAGTAAACAATCTTGTGTTTAGACTGCTGGGAAGTTTTCTGGTCATATTGCTTAAGGGGTGGTACTTTTGCCAAAACTAAAACATACAGGGTGCAAACTGGTGGAAGTTGCAAAATAACATCAGACGGGGTTAAGTCCCATGGAGGCCCAAATGAAGCTTGTTGATCTCTCCTTTGGACCTCTGACTCTGAAACTATGCCTAAATTGCCTACAGCAACCTTTGCCCCTGCCCCCAAGTTCATATCCCCCTTCAATGCTGAATGAAGCAGCTGTGAAGCGGGTAAGGAACCTGTGGTGTTAGGTAGAGTATTACCAGGAATGTCTCCCCCCAGTGCATTCTCAAATGTTGAGAGTGCCCTAGAGCCATGAGGCCCATTGGAAACAACTTTCCTAGATGGAAAAACATATACGGGGGTGAGTTAGCGGAACAGACATTTATGCAAAGGCCCCCAACATTACCTCCACTTTAACAATTCTTTCAATAAGTGTCTCAAATGGGAAGAGATTTTAATTTCCAAATTGCAAAGAAAATCCTGCATCAGACAGCTCTCTGGAGAAGTTGACCATTGACCCCTCTTTGGTGATCTGTTGGTTTTATTACTAGCTTGTGGTTTGTGAGAAGAGGGCCCCTTTTTACTCTTGGGCCTAGCCCTCCCCCCCCATCTCCCCCACCAGTTTGTTTTAAAATTGGAGCATGAACTTGTATATGTGAAGGAGTAGCTATATCCTGTGGTTCCTGTAAACCTTGCTAGCCTAAAAAATGGGAGATATCCAGTGAGTTAACATCTAGAATTGTGCGATTCCTATCTTCCAAAATCAAATGTGTCTCCTGGCTAGTTTGTATCAGCTGGTCTTTTGCAAAGGAAATTTCCCCGGAAAGAACACCCACAACATTACTTTAAAATGATAAAATTATGCTGCTAGTTCTAGGGCATTTGTCAGCCACATTAGTTACCTCCACTTTTCTCTTCCTCAGGGTACTCAAGAGAAATATCTCAGACCTTGGAAATAGGTGGACTAGTCCCAATAAAGTTCAAGGAAGCAAACCCCCAAGGAGGCAATAGGTCAACGGAAAGAATATAAATAAACAAACAAGGCTTACTGTGACCTTTAAATGCGTGTTCAAGTATGAGGCTCTGTCTCCCACAACCTCTTCATAACTGAACAACCTGACTTATAACTTGTCCCGGAGCAGACTAAAGAAGAGATAAAACGCTTAGAAATATAGTTAAGACCAATAAACAAAGTCCACATGAGCACTTCCCCTTAATGCTCTTACTGACAGCGACTCGACGATCCAAAGACACACCAAGAATTACTGGAGCCACTTACTTCATGCCACCAAGGTGGGTTGCTCTTTTGGCTGAGGATGGGCAAAGACCAGTTAGTTTAAGTAGTGCCCGACTGGCGCAGAATTTTTCCCCTGCCTCCTCCTAGGGCTTACTGGGGCTTGTGGTGCTTAAGCCTGGGTGGCGTTTGCGTAGCAGTGCTATGTGGAACTTCACGAAGCAGGAAAAAAACTCTGCCACGCAATACGGAGTTCTGCAAGTGGGCAGAGTTACTTGTTCCACTTGTTCGCGTGACGTTTCTGCCGTACGGCAGCGGGGATTGCATGCTCAGGGGGAAATATCGCTTGGACTGCACCACGCGGTCGCCCATGGGTGCAGCCATCTTGTTTTCTTCTCTCTGTTATGGTGCTGGGGCCTTCTTCAATCCTGTCTTTATCTTTTCAATCTTTCTTTCTCAAAACTTTTTTCTGATCTTTTTTATTTATTACCTTTCCCTGTGTCTTCTTAAGTGTATATTTTGTGTTGTTTACTACTTTTTTGTATTTTTAGTGCATTTTGTACTGTGTTTCTATATTGCTTGCTTTGTATTTTTTGTTTTACTTCCCTTCTTCTTCTCCTCCCTTAACATTTTAATTTCTTCATTTTCTTTTCTGCCCTCATCCCCCAGCATCATGGCAGGGAGTGCGACTCGGGCAAAGAGGAGCCACCTTCCTTGCGGGAGGGGAGGTGGAGGTGGCAGTGCTTGTTTTTTTGGTGCAGCACCACCTCACCTCCACCCTGACAGCAGGCGGCAGGCCTGGGTCTGGGTACGGGATCCGGGAGAGCCAGCAACGGTGGGCAAGGGTGCACCAGGCATTGTATTGCTGCCCTGGTGTTCGGCGCACCCATAACCAACTGAAGAACCAGTGGTCCAATATCCTGGAACGAGAGCACGACCTGCTGGACCTAGGTGTTGAGATGGCGGGCTTGGTGAGTAGCTAATTATAATTATTATTGTGTGTTCTGTGTTATTGCATAAATTTTTTTCCCAAATAGCAAGAATGCTTCTGCTCACATGCAGGTAAGTTATGTTTAAAAATCTTATAATATATGATCGTTATTATAGACAGGTGCTTGGCGCTACCTAATCGTATTTGTTTGTAACTTTGCGCTCACTGGGGCTGATTATGTAAGAGAACCTAAGTTAAGTAATGAAGTCTAGAGAGACTCCTTTCCTTTGTCTTGTCACTAAGATAGTGGTAGTTAGTTAGTTACTTGGTATTAGTAATTTAGCAGGCTGCATCCTCTTACTTCAGCCCTCGACTCTTTAGTAGAAACTTTTTTGTATTTCATATAGTGAGTGAATAGCAACTAACCAGTTTGGTGTATGCAATATGCATGCGTCAATCTATGTATTGAGATGATTGGGAATGAGATCAGAACTTAGGAGCAAATATAATTTTTTTGCAATTCATTCCAAAGTTTTTGTAATAGGCAGGCTAGGTAGGCTTAGGTCCAGGATTCAGTAACCGGAATGGACTGTGGAATATTAAAGATAGGACGGTCCGTGACCGCGATGCTAGTCTACTACTAGTCAATCTGATTTAGGAAAGGTCAATGTTATTGCAATTGCTGTTTCCTGTCAAAAATCTTTTTGGAGCGATTATTTAATATTTATTTACACCAATCATTTTTTGCCTCTATAATTATGTCTTACATGATCATCAGCATCCGGGACAAAAATACGGTCTTCCGAAGCAAGAATTTTTTTAAAATCTACCGATAGTGTAGCACACCAACAGATAGATGCGGTACCCTCACTTGCCCTACTACTGTCAATCTCTCCTCCTAGTCTATGCAGTCTGCAACTAACACCTATGGATTCAGAAGGAGAGTGGGTGTGTGAATTAAGTTCCATAGTATGTAGATTATTGCATATTGAATGAATCCCCCACACTTCTTCTCTCTTACCCGTTATTAGGCAAAGCGATGGCTGCATGCTGATGGTTTCCCAGGGTGCCATGGTGGTGGTAGTAGTAGACAGTAGAAGCATGCTAGCGGACTAGTGGAATACTAGACTCAACAGATTCTGCAGCGAGGTTCCACTCCCTCCTAGCCAAACTCAAACTGTAGGATGAGGCATATTCATCGCAGGGAACTCAATATTTACATTTTCAAACTGAGTTAATGCTGTTTGATAGGCAAGCTTTGCAAAAAAATGACAGTCACCTGAGGGAGACTAGACTGAGTTGACTACAACTAGCAATACACAAGAAGAAGACTACCAAATGAGATAACATGATAAGTAATGCTAAAGTAACATTTAAAATATTCAAAATGGTGGGCTAGTACAAGTTTCAAACTGAAGTTGACTTGAGCTATGAAGTGGAGTTGACAACCGTAAGCTTTAGTGCTGGAAGGATGATGATGCTGGCAATTATGATGGATTATGTTTCTCTGAAAAAACAAATTAATATTGAATACTATCTGTACATGGGTAGACAATCTAACATATATATTGCCTGTGTGGGCTGTAGTTCTAGTTAGAGCAGAACTTAAGAAGATATTCGCCGTGCCTGCCCTTGAGTTGTTATTGCTTTCATCACATCCGCCCCACAAATTGAGTGATCAATTAATGAAGTAAATTTAATTTTATCACACCAATAAATCACACAGCTCGGGGGAAGAGGGTTAGGGGTTTGATGAATGGATTGGAAGGGGGATTTGAGAGAAAGGTTTGACAAAGACAAACACTACTTCACAAGGACAACAAATTCATCTAGGCGGCCGACCATCATGAATCTGTTATGGGAGGTAAAGGAAATGCATGCATGATGATGAGTTCTAGACTATTACAGGTAAATGAATTTTCCGTCTGCCCCCAGAGAGACCCAAGTTACATTATGTACTTGTACCGGGCTCTGAAAGATAGCAAATAAAATAAAAATATCTGTAGGAGTCTAGTAAACAAACATAAACAACACACACAGTTGTAATGATTGAAGAGAAACAATGATACTGTATTGCCAAACTGGGAGTTGCAACTCTGCATTCCTCCTGGAGTGTCCGTTAATCTTGGGTGCCGGGCGGATGCGGTTCGGTAAGGTAAGTGTGAGTTGTTTTTCTAGTATAGCGCAGGGTAAGGGACTGTAGATGGAAAAAAAATATTTTGAAGAATCAAGGGGAAAATTTCAACTGCATAAAGGAGTGTAACAAGAAGACTTTCAGAGGCAGCATGGCTAAGTGTCTGTTTCCGGCACTTACCTCCAACATCAAGCCCCCCCACCCAACCTCCACTTAGCTTCGAATTTGATCCAGACATAGCACTTTCCCAAATAAGTAAAAAATCAATTCACCCCTATCAGTCAGTCACACCACACTCGCCACCACCACCACTACACAGATACACAGACATGTGTAGGTCTGGTGTTGTGTTGTCTACCTTTAGGCCACTGCAAACTCATCATCATCAACGAAATCGGTTGATTTCAGTGAATTTGAAAATTTCCATCTTCTTCTGGTGGCAGTTCTTGAAGTAGTCACGCTCACGCCCATGCCCTGAGCCATTGCATCATCTCTGATCCTTCTGAGTCTAACTCTGATTCCGAGTATGATGTCCAACTCCGTACCAACAGTGTCGCAAATGAGTCCCGACTCAATGCAATAGATTGGCCTGTAGTAGTAAACATTTGGTATTGAACAACAAGAAGGGCAAGATTGACTTGACTGAGTCACCTTTTGTGTGTAGAGTAGACTAGAGTAGACAAGATTTGTGTTTGCAAGCTTTACATTAACTAAGTGACTGGTCAGATCTGAGTTTTTGAGGAAAATATGTAAGCAAAAAACAAACAATTTAAAAAAGCAGAGTGGACAGTATGGAGAGGACCTGGTGAAAGAATCTTGCAATCCAATCTTTCAAAGAGGAAGGAAAAAAAATAATCTTCATAGGAAAATTATTGATCAGACATCAGTAGGCCACCACAACATTGGGAATCTCAATCACTATCACTAAAACATTAAGCGTAACAATCACCTAGTCTCACACTGCCTGCTGCCACCACATGAATCATCTCTTCTTCTTCTCAAGTCTCAACTCAAGTTCACAGACACATGATTGATGATGATGACATGTCATCATTCACAAGTTGACATCACAACAAACAACAATCACTCAGAGTGCAATGCATGCCATCATTTACCTATCCTTCCGGTGTGATCACCGTGATCTATTGGTGGCACATTGCAGAATACAGATCATCCATTTCTTTGCTGTAAATCCAATTATTTATAATCTCACATGTGGGGTATTTCCTCCAGGCTAAGAGGAAAGGATATATAGATAGTCGGGCCCAGGGTTGGAGCCAGAGGCAAGCACACATTTGTTTGTATTCTCCATTGAATGTCTCACTTGAGGTAAATGGCTTTAGGGTGAGTCGGCACCTCTTCACTGCACACAAATGTAACTCCAGCCCGGCAATAAAATGTGTCTAAGAGTAAGACGGTGGGGATGGATTGGTCAATAACACACACAAATAATAAAGTAAAAAAATTTCCTTAGCTATATATTTTTGGGGGAGGTTTTGTTTTGGGCGTAAAAGAAAGTAACTACAAAGCCTAGTTGTCAGTGAAGTAGAACTTGTCCTCAAACTCTGGTGGTTCACCCAGAAGTAAGTCACCTAACACACTCCTTCCATCACCTGTGTCGCCGTCATCATCCTCCTGCTGTGGTACTTCAGGCATGGTGTAATCTGGTGGTATAAAGTGCTGATTCATTTTCATCATGCTTAGCCTCACCACGTTTTGGGGCGAGAGACTGGTTCTTCTCACTGCCAGAACAGCGCCAGCAGAACTGAAAGCATGCTCAGCAGAGACACTTGCTACAGGGCAAGCCAGATATTTTATCACCAGCCTGCAGAGCACTGGCCATTGGTGCCTTTACCCATTCTGTTACAGCAATGGGTTTTGATCAAAGTAGACCTCCGTTGGGTCATCCAGATAGGCCTGGACCACCCACTCAATGGTCATGGCTGCTCCACTTTGCTCGGCCTCTTTTGCTTTTGCCTACGCACTGGACTTAAGCCTTGCCAGTAGAAACCATTCCGACACCGATTTTGGGGCTGATACTGCTGTTCTTGTTGTTGTTGATGATGTTCTTGCTGTTTTTGGTGGTTTTGCTTTCTGTGAGCCAACCACACTGCCATCAGGCTCTGAAGTTGAACTTGAAGGCTGCCCAAGTTTTGTAGTTGGCAACATCCCCATCTGAAAAAGGAATGAAAGAGTCCATTAATGGTTTGCACCATGGATCAAGAATTGTGGCACAAATGTAATGGTTGGATGACACAATGCCTCTTTGCACCCTTGTATTTTCAGATAAGCGAAGAATTAAGCTCTCCACCAACTCATATGCTTCTTTTTTCCTCCACACCTGTGTACATTTCAGACACCTCCTTTAGATGTTCCTGTAGCATGTTTAACAATGGGAAAGCATGGCCCATGGTGCAGTCCTCCTTGCTGACTTCACATGTATAGACCTCGAAAGGAATCAGCATCTCTGGCAGGCATTTAACCAGGCCCCATTTGTTCATCTCAATAATCATGCCTTTTACAGTTGCATCCCCTCTTTGCATGACATATTCATTGATTGGTCTGTACTGCTCAAACAGACATTCAAGCATGTAATAATTTTAGTTCCAACATGTTGGCACCTCCTGTATGATTGCTTTAACTGGCATTCTATTATCACATTGAATGATCCTCAGCTGCTTCTGAGCTTTAAAAGAATGGCTGAAATGTGTGCAGGTTCTTCTGCAGGTGTTCAGTAAGTTGCTGACTCGGTCTTCTCTTTTCAGAAAGTCTTGAACAATGATGTTAATGCAGTGCGCCAAACACAGGACCCTGAAATAGCCACCATCGAGTATGGCCTTAACTATATCACTGCCATTGTCCATGGCAAGAAAACCAATGTTAAGCCCTCTTGGTCACGGCCATTCAAATTCCTTAGTGTTGAAGTCTTCCAAAATGTTTGCAGCAGCATGGGATTTCTCCATGGGGAACATGGCTACTGTAGCATGCTTCCGATCACCATTAAAAATGTCAGCAATGTCAACACCTTCAGATATCTCTTCTCTAACCCCCCCAAAAGTGATCCAGTGTGCAGTGATGCATGTGTAATCAGTGACTTGGCAACTGGTCACATGTCTGTTGTCAGGTGGATAGTGTGAACAGCACTCTGCTGCAAAGCTTGTCCAAGCAATTCCAGCACATTGTGATGTAGTGCTGAAACAGCTACTCTGGCGAAATAGGACCGGCTGTGAACCTTCCATTTCGGGCAGATGGCTGACACAATTTTTTTTTAAAACACCCCTTCCGCAAAAGAAAAAGGGAGGAGGTCCAGCGCTAACATTTTAGCCAGCTTTGCGTTGTACAACCATGCCGTTGGTTGGTTGCATTTGTACTGCCCCTCTGGCCTAAACATGCCAAGAATGGTAGCCTGGATGTTTTCCTTTTCTGGTGCCACTGATGCAGGTGACTCCTTGAGACCAGATATTATTAGACTCAATGTGTATTTTATCATTGCAGCAGTCACTGTACTCTCTTGCCTTGCATCCCTTGGTGTCTCAACCTGATTCTTGTGCCATTGGGATGTTGCTGATGATGATGTGGCCAATACCACTGCACTGTTGGGTGTACTGTACAGTACATTACACTCAGGATGAATAGGAAGAAGGGGCGTGGCTTGCGCGCCGCTACGAGATGGCGGGTCGCGCTTGAGCTCCGTGCTGAGCAAGGACGTCGGAGGATTATTTACTGCTTCTTATTGCCCCTTAACTGCGGAAAAGTTGTCCTTCATATCCCTATTGCTGCCGTGTGTGTCCTGAGAGGGTTTCCTGCTTCTGAAGCTCCCGGTGCCTGCATTTCTGTTGTTCTGAGGTGGCGCTCGGTGTTTTCACGAGCGGCCGCCATTTTGTTTTTCTTAACTGACGAAGATGCGTTTTTCTCCACAACAAGACGGAGATATTTCCACGGAATTGTCAGGAATGCTGATAAACAGGTGCTGGTGACAATTTCTGTATTGCTGGAAGCCTAAATTGGTTTTCTCTCCTTAACTCATGTTACATTGATACCTACGGTGAGACTATTTTTGGATTTTATTTTACCATACCTCTTTTCAGAGTGCCTTCAATGCCTCTATTTGGTGTTTTCTTGCTCTATAACACCCTGCGTCCTGTTTTTTTCTGATTTCGGAAGGCGTTTCTTTTGTTACCTGCAGGACATGGTATTTTTGTCATGAGAGTCCTTTCCTTGCTCATGTAAGCCCGCTGGTGGTATTATCCTGTATTGGTTGCTGTAAGTGTGCTTTCCACTTTTTTTATTCATTTCTTTTTTGCATACTAATATACTAGTATCCTTTGGTTTTTTCCTTCCCTTCATTTCTCTGCGGTGCTGTACTTTGCCCTCGCTGTGGCAGTGTGCTCTATGGCGCAAATATGGGCTTGTCACCAAATGCTAAAGACGCAAAGGACTCTAAAGCTTCTCTTAAGAGGTCCAAACAAGTGTCTCCTACACCTGACACTGGTCACAAAGACACCAATTCCACGCTTGAGTCTATTCTGACGCGCCTTAATGAGGTTCATGACATTGCGCAGTCTATCAAGACAAACACAGATTTGTTGCAAGTGGAGGTGGCAGCCATTAGGAATGATTTTAAGGCTCTTTCCCTTCGTGTTTCAGCTACAGAAACTCGTATTAGTGGTGCTGAGGATACTATGCAAAAACAATCTAGGTCTCTTGGTCAGTTGGAACGCTCAATGGCGGCATTGCGGAGAGATCTCACTGAACAAGAAGATCGTAACCGTAGATCCAATCTGCGCATTTTTGGTCTTCCGGAGGAGGTTGAGAAGGATGCACCTTCTATGATTGAGTTCCTATATCAGTGGCTTCCTTCCACACTACAAATTTCTTTCCAAAAAGTCTTTGAGTTGGAACGGGCACACGTGTTCCCACATTTCACTCTAAATCTGCCACACAACCAAGAGCGATAATTTTTAAGCCACTGCGTCACCAACATACGGAACAGATTCTGGCTCATATGCGGAAGGTTAAGGGTGTCTCATGGAATGGCCATCACATTTCAATTTCTCAGGACTTTGCCAGGGACACGGTAATAAGGAGGAAGGGCTTTCTTAATCTTCGGAAGCGTCTTTCTGAGATGAACATTCCCTTCTCTTTTTCTGGTCCATCAAAATTCCGTATCACCTTCAAAGGTCGCTCCAGAATCTTTGATGAACCTGCTGATTTGGCCTTGTTTCTGGATAATCAGATGGAGTTGCAGATGGATCTACAAGTGGAAGCATCGCCTGCCCCTGGTTCCTCTGGCACCTGATGGGGATACATATAACTGCAATGAGTTTTCTCTTATTCAGGTCTATTAAGTTTATCTTTTTTAGGTCTGTGTGGTGGTCTTATTGACCATTATTGTTGGTGTGCTGGTTTGTTTTCTTGTGCGTGACGGTGTAGCTCAGTGTGGGCTGTGTTTTCTCTCCATTTTTCTGGGATCCCTTCGTATCTCTATGATGAAGGGTCCATTGTATCTGGTGTGTCTAGTCTATATATTTTCTAATTTTTCGTAGTATTGTTTCCTGATGGGTCAATCTTTTTTCTCTTTGCTTGCTTTTATCCGTGTCAGGGTCCGGTTCATTCTTGGCCTAACTTTCTCCCTGACTTCCATTAATGTTATCTCCATTGTCGTATTGTTAATTTGTTCTTATTGCGTATTGTTCTTCCTTTTGTTGTTTTTATCTCTATAGAATATGCTATTGATTATTATCTGTACTGTTTTATGGTTTGGTATGCATTAATTGTGTGGTGGTTTTAATGCCCATTGTTGTTGGTGTGCTGGTTTGTTTTCTTCTGCGTGACGGTGTAGCTTAATGTGGGCTGTGTTTGCTCTCCGTTTTCTGGGATACCTTTGTATCTTTATGATGATGTGTCCATTATCTCCGGTGTGTCTACTCTATGTATTTTCTAATATTTCGTAGTATTGTTTCCTGATAGTTCAATCTTTTTCCTCTTTGCTTGCTTTTTATCCGTGTCAGGGTCTGGTTCATTTTTGTTCTTCCTCGCTCCCTGACTTCCATTAATGTTATCTCCATTGTCGTATTGTTAATTTGGTCTTCTCGCGTATTCCGCCTTTTGTTGTTTTTGTCTCTTTACAATATGTTATTGTTTATTATCTGTACTGTTTTATGGTTTGATGTGTATTAATTGATTCATGGTTACTTATTAATTGCTATATATAGAGTTAAATTTAAGTTCTGTATAGCCAACTTTTATATGTTATTTCATTGCTTTTTCAATGATTTATCTGTTTCTTTAGTATTATTATCTGCCTACTTCTATTAGGTCCACTTTACCATATTTATATTGCATCTTATTGTCTCATGTTCTTTTTACTTATATAGTTATATATTTAGATATGCTTGCCTCTTTAAATTAATATTAAGTTTAACAAGTGTTATATATTTGTGGATAGTTAACTAGATGCCTCTCTTTAAATGTTACATTTGCTTCTTTTATTTATCCTCCATAGGGCTTCATGGATTGTTTTTCCTGTTCAGCTATTTCATCCCTTACTTTATTATGTTTCATTTATTTTCTTCATACTATACCTCATGGTCTTCTGTGGAAAGTTATTTCTTTTTCTTTATTCTTTCCTGCTTTTCACGAGGTGTGTGTCGGTTCTGATGCTACCTCTTATTAGACATAGTTCTTAGCTTATTTTTCATCATGTCCTCATTTCTAACATTGGTCTCCTTCTCTCTTCTGCTTTCTCCTTTCTTTTTGACATAATGTATTTGTTCCTATTTATTAAGGTGTATATACATTTCGCCGGTTAGACTTACATGATGAATTGTTTCTGGAAAACTCTAATGAATTCTAGTTCATATTTCAGATGTTTCTTTTTCGTAGTTAAGTTCAATCAGTTATGATCTGTATTGGGGCTGTTTATGCTGATTGTATTTATTCCTCGTGATGATTCCCTTGCTCATCTTCCCATGTTCCCCCTAGTATGAATTTGGTCTTTTTCAGACCTTTCTTGTTGATTCTTCTCTCTCTTCTTCTGTTTCCTTTCCTGCTTTCTTTTTCCTCCTCTCTCTCCTTTTCTCTTCGGATTTCCTCTTTGGATTCTCCCTGTTCTGTGTTGTTGTCTGGTGTCTGTGCTCGAATTTGGTTGGTTGGTGTATATCCTTTATCAATTATAAAATATCATTTTTTCCTATTATTGGTTCTATTCCTGGACTGAATATACTTTCCCTTAATGTGAAAGGATTAAATCACCCAGTTAAAAGGTCAAAAATATTAGATTACTGTAAATCCCTTTCTTCGGATCTAGTTCTTTTACAAGAGACAAAGGTCTCTGCCAGAGAGGCGCTATTTTTGAAGAAAGAATGGGTCTCTGATGTTGCTTGTTCAGATGCTTTTGGCAAAAGAAACGGGGTAATTACTTTGGTCTCCAAACACTCGGGTTTATCTATTGTTTCCTCTGAACAGGATACAGAGGGACGTTGGTTATTATCTAAGTTGTCTGATGGTAATGCTGATCTCTTTGTCATGAATATCTATGCCCCTAACAAGGATGACCCGTCTTTTTGGAGAGTAATCACCAAAAAGCTAAATGACACACCTCACTCTGGTAATCTTATTGTAGGGGGAGATTTTAATTTACCAATGGATCCTATCCTAGATAGGAATTCTGCCTTTAATTTTCGTCCCCCTAATTCACATAAACAAATGATTAATATGTGCTCTCTTATCCATCTTCAGGATGTCTGGCGTCTTCATAATCCCACGGGCTGTGATTTCTCCTTCTTTTCGTCCCCCCATTCTTCTTTTTCACGTATTGATTATCTTTTGGCTCACTCCTCTCTTGTTCAATCTTCCTCATCTCCGCTTATTCATCCTATTTTGATTTCTGACCATGCCGCGGTGACGTTCACACTCTTGTCTTTTACCCCTAGAGTGAGGTCTCGATCTTGGAGGCTAAACACGGAAATCTTACATGATGATTCCCAAGTTCGGGAGTTCTCCAATGCTATTGAGACGTTTTTCCGTGAGAATGTTGGTTCAGTTGATTCCCATGTTGTTCTTTGGGACTCTTTTAAATGTACTTTCCGTGGTCAGGTCATCAAATGTATGGCAAGGAGAAACGCTGCCATTAAAAAGGAGCTCACGGACTTAGCAGCTGAGATTAAAAGTCAGGAATCTCTTTTTCGACACTCTAAAGATAAATCTTGCCTACAATCTATTAAGAATTTAAAATATACATACAATAATATAGTCACTAAGAGAGCTCATATAGGTTTTCAGGCTCAGAAATCGAAGAAGTTGTTGTTGAAAAATCGTGCTGGCAAGATGCTTGCGGCTACTTTAAAGTTCCAGGAATCTTCTTATAAATCTTCCCAAATCTCATCTATTGTTGATCATCTTGGTAAGAAAAAATTTCAGAATGAAGAAATTCTTGAGGTCTTTCGAGATTTTTATAATAAATTATATACCCCCTCTAATCAATCTTCTTTTGAACAATGTCAAGAGTTCTTAAAGACAGTTCATGTGAAAACTGTATCGGAGGAAGACAATCATTCTTTGAATGGCCCGATTACTTCCGATGAAATTATTTCTGCGATTAAAGCTACTCGCTCCGGTAAAGCTCCAGGTCCTGATGGATATCCTATTATGTTTTACAAAACCTTTCTATCTGTGATTGTGCCACAACTTCAATCCGTCTTTGATACGTTTATTAAAGATGGTTCTGTGTCTGGTTCTGCTGCTGATGCTACTATTGTAGTAATTCCCAAAGAGGGAAAAGATCATTCGGATCCCAAAAATTTTCGTCCTATTTCTCTTCTTAACATGGAAGCTAAGATTTTTGCTAAAATCTTAGCTAAACGTCTAGAATCTCTTATTCCTCAATTGGTTCATCCTTCTCAAACAGGTTTTGTAAAAGGGCGTCTTGCACGTGATAATATCCGTACTTTTTGTCACATTCTTGGCTCTGCTAAGCGTTCCAATCTTCCGGCGGCAGCCTTGGCCCTTGATGCTGAAAAAGCCTTTGATAAGGTCTCTTGGCCTTTTCTACGAGCTGTTTTATATGCACATAATCTTGGTGACTCCTTTATCCGTATGGTTATGTCTCTTTACTCCCGTCCTAGAGCTAACATCAGAGTAAATGGAGCTACGTCGTCCTTTTTTAATCTTTGCCAGGGTACTAGGCAAGGATGTCCCTTGTCTCCTCTTTTATTTTTGTTATCCATTGATCCTCTTCTTAGAATGATTGACCTTCATCCAGACATTAAGGGATTCTCTTTTGGGTCTCATCAACTAAAATTAGCTGCTTATGCAGATGATGTTCTTATTTTTTCTGACGATATTGCATTGGCCATCCCTGCTATTTCTGATACGATTTCTCGTTTCTCCAAGGTTTCAGGATATACCCTGAACAAAGATAAGACAGAGATGTTCCCCTTAAATGCTTATTGTTTCTCTTCCCATATGGGTTCGGCGGGTTTTAAGTGGCAATCCAAGCAACTAAAGTATTTGGGTATCTATTTTTGTTCCACTCTCTATGCTACGGTTACTTATAATGAGTCTCAAACTATTCTTAAGGTGCGACGCCTTTTAGAAACTTGGTCTCCGAAGCATATTTCCTGGTGGGGTCGTTTGCAGACCCTTAAAATGATGATAACACCTATTGTTAATTTTGTTTCCTCTATGCTTCCAGTAAGGCTTTCTGATTCCTTCTTTCATGAACTTGATTTACTTACTTCCAAATTCTTATGGAATAACAGAAGGGCTAGAATTGCCTATAAATTCTTACGGAAATCTTATGATATGGGAGGATGTAATTTTCCTGATTGGGGGAAGTATCAAACTGCCTTTCTGGCGTCCCAGGGTGCTCTTTGGTTTTCTTCTCCCTCGATTCCTGCTCCATCCTGGTTCCTAATAGAACAAGCACTGGCCTCCCCATTGCCGACTGCCTCTCTTTTAACCACGAATACCCTTTCTATTCCATTCTCTTGATCTATTATTTTAGATACTATTGCTGCGGTCCGCAAAGTGGATAAGAAAGTGGCAATTCCACTGCATAAAACTAGATGGTCGTCTATTTGGCGGAATTCTAAAATCAAAATCAATATTGATCCCGAGTTAATGTCTTATTGGGCTGCGAAGGGTATCTCACTTGTTAAACATCTCTATGACTCTAACAATGATCATTTCCCTTTCTCATCCTTAGCTCAACAATTTTCTCTATCTAACTTAGACTTCTATACCTTTCTTAAGATAAAGGTAGCACTTGCTAAAGTGCACCTTCATCCTTCCTCCTCTACGATTACGCTTTTTCAATTATGGATCAGGACTGGTCATGTAGCATCTAGGATTTATAAATTCTTGTCGTCCTCTACACTTCCTTCCCAAACTGTTGCACAGCAAAAATGGTTACATCATTTTGATCATAGTGTTACTGATCATATCTCTTCAGACACATGGCAGGATATTGGCAAATTTTCTCTTCGTAACAAAATTACCCCCTCCTTAATGCAGTCTAAGTTTTTCTCTATTAATCTTCTTCATTGGACTCCCTTTCGTTTGTATTCACTAAATCTCAAAGAAGACAACCTGTGTTGGAGTTGTGGCCTTTTACCAGGTGATTTTCAACATATGTTCTTTGATTGCTCCCTTCTCCAACCCTTTTGGAATTTAATTCACAAACATCTCATGCTAATCTTTAATATTGAATTCCAACTTTCTTTTTCATTAATCCTTTTAGGTCTGTTGGCGGCCCCAGTCCCTCTGCCTTTAGATTTCATGGAATTACAATTGTTGGATCTCTTATTGACTATTGCAGTCAAAGTAATTCTCATGGAGCGGAAATCCTTCTCTTCAGTTTCTTACCATACTTGGTGGGCTTGGGTTTCCTTCCTACGAAGTGCTCATACGTCAGTTGATCACGCGCACCTTTCTCCCTGTATATCTACTGGCGTTTGGAAAGCGTTAGATAAGTACATGGACCTGGTCTCCGAGGGGTTGGTGGATCAATATCCTTTTGTTTTGTCTGGTTAATGTTGTCCTGTGTGTTGGGTGACTCCTTTGGAAATCCTCTTCTCTTCCTTCGCTCCTCCCTGTCTTTCTTTCTCTTTTTTCATCTCTTTTCTACTTTTTTCCATCTTTTCTTCTTTCCTTTCTTTTTTCCTCTCATCCCTAATTTATTATCTGATGGTGATACTCTTCATAATTACTTCTGCCGGATATCAACTTGTTTCTTCTCTCATTAATTAATTTTATTTATCTAAATATCTGCAGACTAATGAAGGACAATGTTGTGTTTGCTTATTATTTAATTTTATTCGAACATATTTATTGTCTTTGTCTGATACTAATTGTATCACCTTTGCTTGTATCTTATGTCCATATTGGCTTCCTTAAAATAATAAAATTCTTTTGAAATGAAAGGATGAATAGGAAGAAGAACAACAACACAAATGTAACGTTTGGCATTGTGCATCACGTGGG
Organism: Triturus cristatus; assembly: GCF_964204655.1. NCBI lineage: Eukaryota > Metazoa > Chordata > Amphibia > Caudata > Salamandridae > Triturus > Triturus cristatus. The sequence continues at coordinate 955,635,593 of NC_140594.1, read as the reverse complement.
ATGCAGCAGCAGCACTCAGGGAGCTACAGCTGACAAATGACAAAGGAAGGGAACAATCCCTAGACAATGACTACTGTTGTGCACGTCATAATATAACAGACATGGGGTTAATGGTTCATTGGTGACAATTCATGTTACTTTGAAACTGAAAAAAAAATTGAAGAAGAAATGTAAAAAAACATTTTTTTAACTTTGTATTTTTTTACAAATAATTAAACATTTAAAATATAACAAAAGAAAAAAATAAACAAATTGGATTTTTTAAAACTTAAAATGAAGAAAAAAACAAAAGCAAAAAATTAAACATTAAAATAATAAATGAGTAAAAACTAGAAAAAAATTATCATCAAGCGTCTAATTATTCATTAATTAAAGCTGCTATTATCTCATTGATCGACCTAACTTTACTACTCCTAAACTGAGAAAAATCCTAACTTTAAGACTTTCGGTATTCACAGAAGGCATTTAGGAGTCCTACAGTTAGGAGTCCTAACTTTACTACTCCTAAACTGAGAAAATATCCTAACTTTAAGACTTTCGGTATTCACCGAAGGCATTTAGGAGTCCTAAAGTTAGGACTCCTAACTTTTGTGAATACCGAAATGAGTAAGTACCTTCTGTGAATACCAAAATGAGTAAGTGCCTTCTGTGAATACCAAAATGGTAGTAAGTTTAGGATTTTGTTTTAAGTTAGTTCCGTGAATCAGGCGCTATTTCTGTAATTAAACTCATTTACCTAGTGATACTTCAAAAACATCTAGGAAAGAAACAGAAGGCCCAGAAAAAATATCTTACTTCAATACATGAGGTGCTCAACACTACTGCTGACTTTTCAGTCCAATATCTGAGGGCATCACAGCTACACCCTTCCAGCATTGTCAGCCTTCTACAGCTACCCATCCATTCAGATGAACCTGATCGATCCTGATCTCCTTTCAGGGTCCTGTTTTAGTTTGCTTAGATCTTGGCTGTGAGTGACCCTGTTCGCAGTCCTGAGGTAAATTTGCATCTCCTAGTGGTGATGGCTCACAGCCTCCCCTGGGCTGTACAGTGCTCCTGTCAGCTCCCCATTCTGGTTTATTCTGATCCGTTTTCAAATGTTGTTTCCGATGCACCTCTTTGGATCTTTTCCGGTGAGAAACCTATATATATTTAGGGGGAAACATCCATTACAACGCAATCATTACAACGACCTACCTTTACAACGCAACTGTTGCAACGCAACTGCCTTTACATCGCATGCCATTACAGCGCATGTCATTACAATGTATGACATTTCAACGCATTATAAGGTAAGTAATGGAGATTTTTTTAGTATTAGGGTGGGTATGGGTTTTGGGGTACATGGGAATAGTAATTTTTACCCCTACACTATCCAATACTTACCATACTGTTGCCCTAAAAGTATTATGCATTGTAATGGTATGCATTGTAATGGGATGTGTTGTAATGGAATAAGGTGTAATGGTTGTTTTTAAAAAAGCGTTGTAATGGCATGCGTTATAAAATCATGCAATGTAATGGTAGTTGCGATGTAAAGACTGCGTTGTAAAAGCATGTGTTGTAACATCATATATTCATATTTAGGTCCCCCTTTCTGAACACCTTCATTCACGACGCGATAGGTGTGAACCAAAGATAAACAATCTACAGTGGATACCCTTCAACTCTACATATTTTGTCAATTCTATTGTTGTTCCATTGCTTTCTTGTATTACACACACTACTGCACTATACTGAAACTCACTGTGTGAACACCAAAGCACAGAGCACTTTCTATGTTTTACCTTACTGCAGCCGCGGTGCGTGCAGGTGACAGAGGTGGGGCGGTGGGGCCGTATTAGGGGGAAATTTGAGGGACGATACTAAGGGAAATTAAATTATTTATTTTATTTTCCCTCTGCACTGCCCCTCAAAATCCCCCCTTACCCTGCCCTACTGCCTCACCGCTGTTACCTGCATGGACCTCAGCTGCCTTACTGCCAAACCTTAAATAACTGAAATGCAATCTTGTACACAAGTCTACCAGGTGTTCCAGTATTCTTTACTATTAGGTGATATACCTCATTTATGATATACTGTACAGAGCCTCTGCTCTTCCATTTACCTCTATAGAAATCCGTCAGTTGAAAGAGTTCTAATACCATAAAATAGTATTATAGGGGCCCACATTAGGGTGACACAGAAGGGTGGCATTAATTCAGTTCTGGTCCTCCTCACCATGAACGAGTGCCTTTGGCACTTGCAAAACATAAAATACAAGTAGGATTTTAATATCTTGTATTACTTTTTGGTGATTTATGCTGGAGCGGCAGTGACCATATCCTGTTTTGTGATCTTCTCCTATAGGGGAAATGTAAATTCCAGTCGATGCACTAAATTGACTTGGCTGGAAAGACCCCCCTTACAAACCTCCATTCCCTGTAGACCGGTTATTTTATCTGACAAGTGACTGAAGAAACCTTGTCAATTATTTCATAAGAGCCATTCCTGGTGGGCAGTAGCTGCTGAATTCTTGACTATTAAGTTATATATCTGGAGGGACTGCATCCCTGATTAAAAATGGATAAGTGCTTTGACCTCAGTGAGCCAGGAGGCCTACGCCTCCCACACGTGCTTCTATTATACCATCCATCACCTCTCACATTTGATCTCCTGGATTCCAACTTTGCCACTAATAATAAATTCTTTTAGTGTTCTGTGTTCATTTCAGTGATGTAATCATGGACTGAACATGCATTGGCTAAATTGTCATCAGTCGCCGTGAAGAGGATGCAAAATTAAGCTCGACTGAAACAAAAGCTTTATTTTGCCTCTCCAGAGTTTTACTACTTTCTGATTCACAACCGATATGAAGGCTTTATTTTTACCCTCAGAATTTGCTCTAAAAAAAAATATGCATCTGATCTTGAGACACGGACATTAGCGGTAGCCATCTGCGGAAAACAGGATTTACTAGAAGGACAGCAGTGGTTAAGGGTGATGCACTGCGCAAGTATATATTACATCCACTTTGTAAACTGTGAACGTGCATTTATTACGTCGAGAGGTGTGATGCATGGGTTCCATCCAATGTATTTGTACTCTTGGACAGTTGAGCCCTATTCCTGTCTTCTAGAAGGGCGCCCTGTGCTCTGCAACATTTTATCCATCCTCTTGTGTAATCTTTTGCAGATCTAACTTGGTGAACCCAGAAACAATCTTTTTCAAGAGTCCCCTGTGTGATGCTGCTCAACATGCATGCTATGGTACAGTGGTCCAGCCCGTGTGCCATGGTGCCTGGTGCAAGATAGTAAATACGCCCCCTGACCGCTGTTTGAACTGCGGAATACAGCAATAATCAGGGTTCAGGGGCCCCTCAGGGCTCTGGCCCTAGTGCAACTTCGAGTGCAGCACCAATGGAAGCGACACCCTTGCTATGGTTGCATCGCCATGGGCTCCGGAGGAGAATTGCACTTAGCTCGTTTTGGCTCCATATTTCATGAATTTCCCCTTTGACTGACTGATGACCGACCAACCATTTATGAACTGAAAACATTTTTGTATGTTTGGCCCATAACAGTGAGCTCTTCATTTTCCCATTTGTCCTAACTAATAATTGGATTGTATTTGAATCAAATCAAATCAAATCAAAACTTTCTTTATTCGACCTCCCGAAGAAAGGTCATAAAAGATACATACTCAAATACAACAATTTTTAAAAAAAAGAGAGTAGTTAAGAAACAATAACACTTAATTTAAAATACAATAAACAGAATTTATCACAGCAATTTCATCACAAATTTAAAATGGCAATAAAGTAAAAACACCTGGGAACAAGTTTATAAGATCAGCCTAAATTTGGTCTATGCCGCATAATAAATTTTAAAAAATTTGAGACAGTGTAAACCAAACTCTCGCCCTCCAGTGATTGTAAAAAGAGTAGTGCTGGGCGGCAAGTTCTAAAGCCCTTACTCTTTAGTAATGGTATAAGAAGTTTTCTCCGGTGGTCCGTATAGAATTTACAAAAAAGAATGGTATGCATAGTAGACTGGGAGGAACTCCCGTCACAAGGGCAGGGCAATAACATTTTCTCCCAGTTACTTCCCAGCCGAAAAACAACTAGACGGTGAAAAAGATTCAGCCTAAACCTGACCAATAAAAATAATTCATATGACGTTAAACTAAAAGTTAGGTATGGCTGAATACCAAATGTAGACTGAACTGTGAGGCTATGTCTGGCCGATTGCTTCATAATCTCTGAGTTTAATCGTAACTCCTCTAGATGATCAAAACAAAGATTTTAAAAAGACTTCCTGGATATCTCGGAAATCGAAGTAGGCTCAACATAGTATTCTAGTAACCAAAGGTCAGTTAAAAATGTTTTGATATAGACCAACCACTTTGATTTATGTACATTTTCAAGGGCTAAACAGTCTTGGATAATTTTTTGGGTGAAGGCTGTTTTTTCCGATGACCAAATTCAGTGCCACAATAACAACGGCTGGATTCTCACCAGGTCAGTGATATAAGGGAGGCCCAATTCTAAGTGGGAAGAATAATTCGCCGCAGAGGGTGGTAAGGCAAGGAGGTGTCTCAGAAAGCTATTTTCTGCTACCTGGATGGGGCCCACAGCTACGTGGCCCCAGACACCCGCTCCATATAGTGCCACCGATGTACATTTGGCTTTGTAAATTTTGATCATTTCAACCGGTGTTTTTTTTCCTAGCTTCCTAGAGAAGTTTACGAGTGCATTTGTGGTTCTCATGAATTGGAGTTTCCTAACCTCCACTGCCGGTTTCCAACTTAGTTTGTGGTCAATCATGACACCTAAGTAAGGGTATTTATCAGTGATCAATATTTTTTCGTTATTCAGGTATATGGCCTTGACTTTAGTTTTTCTTATTTTGCCCGCCTTCATAACAAAAGTTTTTCCTATGTTAATTTTTAGGTCTAGGTTAGCCATAAAAGATGCATAATTGTTTAAGGCCCTTTGGAGTTCATTTGGAGTACGAGCCAGTATCACCGCGTCATCGGCGTACAGGAGAGCTGGTATAGGGCAATTGGCTGCCATGGGGAGGTCCCGGGCTCCATTCAACATCTCCTCCTCCAGATCATTGGTGTAGAGGGTGAAGAGGAATGGAGCCAGGACGCAGCCTTGTCTAACACCTCTCTCCAAACCAAATGGCGCCGTGAGTTCTCCACTGGTCCCAAACCTTACCCTGGCTGTCGCGTTGCTATAGAGTTCCCTCACAAAAGTAACTATGGTTTGGTCCAACCCCAGTTCAAGTAGGATGGTCCATAGTTTTGAGTGACTCACACAGCTAAATGCTGCCGATAAGTCAACATAGACCATATAGAGCGCTCCAGCCTTAATATTTACATATTTGTCAATCAATAATGAGAGATTTAAGGCTTGGTCTATGGTCCCCATACCTTCGCGAAACCCAAATTGTAAATCGGACAGGATGTTATTTTCCTCTGCCCATTCCTGCATACGGCCAAGGATTATCCTACCCATCATTTTCCCTGTAGAATCTAAGAGGGAAATAGGACGATAGCAGGAAACTGAGCTCCTGTCCCCTTTCTTGAAGATTGGGACCAATATAGATTTCTTCCATGACTCAGATATTCCAACAATGCACAGCGAATTTAATACCCTGGTCAGGAAAGGAATCCAAAGATCAACATGGATTTTAAAGATGTCTATTGGTACTCCATCAGGTCCTGGGGCCTTCCCTTTCTTACATGCGCTTAATGCCCGCGTGACCTGATCTAAAGAAATAATCAAATTCATGGGAGATGGCGAGACCTGTTGGCCATGGGAGTTACTTTCGCCAATAAGAGTTGCTTGCTGGCCAGTCATGAAAATCTTAGAAAAATGCTCTATCCAATCCTTTTCGTCTATAGCCACCTCTATTCTTGGGGAACAATCATTTTCCGTCAAAAATGGTGACTTCACGACTTTCCAGAAAGCCGCACTATTTTTACAAAAACAACTATTATGTAACTGGTCCCAGAGCTGCCTTTTTAACTCTGATTTCCTTATTTTAATGGCGGATTTGTAGGCCCTTCTCAATTCTAATATCTCAATAGGGTCCCTAACTGTTTTGTGCAGCGCAAATTTTAATTTGGAATATGCTGCTGTGCAAGAATGATTGAACCAGCCCTGCTTAGTCCCTGCGGATTTCTTCTTTTTTACTGTTAGGGCTTTGTGAATCGCCTGAATCACAGTAATGAAATTAATGGTGACATCAACATCTGTGGTATTCACGTCCAGGCATTTCATGATGGACGAATAAGCATCAATTATCACAGTGTTAGTGATTTCATTAGAGTCAACCATGTCCCATTTGAGAGGATAACCGTTAACTGTGGCTAGGACTAGGGCATTTTCGTCCAAAAGACTTGCAATTTTAACATTGGGCCTATCAGGAAGGGAGAGGGTAATACTAAGGGGTTAATGATCACCCAATACAATCTGATGAGTATAAAAAACAAAGTCCCTAGTTAGTGCGCCATTGGACATTACAATGTAGTCAATGGTAGAGTTACAGCCTCTCCCATGAAAGGTTGGGGGCATTTTCAGAGTAGGGTTGGCAAAATTATTGGCAATTACCAGGTCTAATTTAAACATAATTTCATTAAAAATATTGGCAAAGGTAGAATGTATAAAATGAGAGATGGGATTATCAAACTCATCGGTTAGACCACATATGAGTTGGTTAGAAGAACGACAAGGATACAAATTGAAATCACCTCCCCATATGATGGTAATCTCCTTAGTTGACTTTGTTATTATGGATAATATCAAGGAGCAGATATTGTTAATTACTTCCACTACGTCCAGGTCAGAAAGATTGTTATAAAAGTTGACCAATAGGAAGGAATCCTTTGAATTGACATTAAAGCTAAGGAGTTGAAAATTTGAATCAAGCTTAACAACCCCAATCTCGTGGATCTTAACCAGATTTGATATATAGATGGTAAGTCCACCCTTTGCCCTACCGGATTGAGAGGATTGGGCGGGTGAGAAATAGGTTTTGAACCCATCTAGGTGAATTGCTGTTGTTAACCATGTTTCCTGCAAACACAGGATATTAAAATTTGGGATAAAATTAGTCCAGACATCATTCCCCGTGTTAAGACGTTGCCCTGCTATGTTCAAGAATGCAATCGCTAATTTGGATTTGGTGGGCTCCTGCACGGACGTTGTTAGAGGAGTTGGTGGTAATAAAAGCGATCCTTGCTCCTTGTCCAACGACTGATACTCCAAACTTATTACTTGATGTGGCAATTATTTATTCAAAGGAGAAACAAGGTTTAAATCCGGGGGAACGGAATCACTGCTCTCTTGGACCCTGAAACCAGAATCATAAGGGGCCCTAGCATGTTCTCGGGTAAGGAGTCAATCCACTTCCTCTAAGCCCCTAAGAGGGAGAAAGCGATTGAAAGTTGAAATGTTGAAACTTGGGACCCCTAATTCTAATCGTTGATGAAATCTGGGCAGTGTTAATTTTCTTGCTAAAGCCTGAGGATAAAAATAAGTAAGATCGAAAGTTTTGATAGCACTCTGGGTTGAGTAATCAAACCAGTTGATTATGTGCCTAGTAGCTCTTTGGTCTCTAAAGTTGATTACAATCACATCTCCCTCAATGTCCTTTGGACGTGAGCCAACCCAGCCAATTCTTCTGACGTTCAAAATTTTGCCGTCAATGTGAGGGGGTAAAGGTCTGTTTTACCCTAGCCAATAAATGACCTTGTTCTTTAAATCGTGATAGCCCTCTTTTTTTCCTAATTGTAATATAGGGACTCCTGCCAAAATAACAGCATACGGGGCCGCTTCTGGAGGCAAATCTATATGGCGGTGGTTAATACCCTCAGAGTTTGCCAACGGATTGGAAACACAAGTAATACGGGAATGAGGATCAGGCCCGTTTAATTTGGAGCTAGCAACTGTCTGACCAGATTGTAAGTGTGTTTTATTTCTCCCACTAGTTAACTCGGCGTCTGTACCTGATGGATGGGGTAAGTTTTTATCAGCCTCTATCCCCGTCCGTACGTCTCCCTTAAGTGAAGATGGTTTAGGATGAATAGGAGTTTTGGGGAGAACTAATCTGCCGGACAATACGTCTTTTATTTGGTCAGTATTGTTTGTGATCAATTTCTCTATAGAGCCGAGTTGTTAGGAAACTCCTTTCAACCTCTCAAGAAATGGGAGGAGGAGTGATTTTAGAAGCAGCTCCAAACGGCCCATTAGTTCGTCTGTTAAGGAATCAAAGTAATGAGAATTTGACTGGTTGGTCGTGTATTGTGAGTTTGTAACAGACGAAGAAGAGTCAATAATTTCATGATTCTTAGCGGATAAGGGATTATTACTGACAGGAATGATAATTTTGTTTTTCATTTTCCCTCCCCTCTTTCTTTTTTTTAATGGGGGAGCTGCGATAGTATGTCTCTTAGCTTTAGATTTGTGTTGGGGAGTAATGCTGGTGGTGCTGGTAGACAGTGTAACTGGTGTTATAACGTTAGGTGGAAGATTAGAGGGTGAATTGTGAATAAGTAATGGGGAGTCTGCAGGGAAATTTGAATCTAACATACATGGAGTACAACCATAATCTTTCGAGGTATTAGTTATCAGACGGGAAACAGAAGGTGCCGGGGCCGGTGAAATGGCCATCTGAATTGGACCAATTGAGGAGCGTTTGTTCTGTAAGAGCTCCGATGATAGGCGTCGTTCCACCATAGCAATCTCCTTTTCAAGTACTGACGCAGCCCTTGTAATGAAATTATCCAATGTGCCCCGTACTGACCCACCCAGCAATGAGGGTCTTCTCTGAGGGGTACTTGATGGCATAGTTATGTAATGATAATTGGTTTATATGGAACAGGGGGAGGTGAGAGATAATAGCCAGAGCATACAATGACAAATGGGCACGATGGTGGTATACTGAGTGACAGTGATAAACTCACGGACAAAAGGTCATAACGGGTTATAGCAGGGCAATGTTAGTGCCCAGAGGGTGGGCCCAGCCCTGCCTCCTCCTGCCCCGGACGGCCACAGACGGTCCCGCCCTTGTCCCGGGCTTAGCCCGGCGCCGCCCGCGTCCCGAGACGCGGAGGCAGCACCGATCTTTTAAGCGCCTCCTGGCGCGGAAACGGCATCAGCTTCTCCCCTGCCGCACAGGATGGTGGGGGGTGTAGTCCTTCCCCGCTCTGCGGCCGCTGATGGAGATGGCGGCGGCGGGGAACGGGAAACTGCAACACAGCGAGGGAAAAAGCACCGTGGTGAGTGAAGGGTAGACACTCAGGATACACCCACGAGTTAGCAACAAGGAGCCCGCTCGGCCAAGGCAGCACCGATCTTTTAAGCGCCTCCTGGCGCGGAAACGGCGTCAGCTTCTCCCCTGCCGCACAGGATGGTGGGGGGTGTAGTCTGTCCCCGCTCTGCGGCCGCTGATGGAGATGGCGGTAGCGGGGGACGGGAAACTGCAACACAGCGAGGGAAAAAGCACTGAGGTGAGTGAAGGGTAGACACTCAGGATACACCTACGAGTTAGCAACAAGGAGCCCGCTCGGCCAAGGCAGCACCGATCTTTTAAGCGCCTCCTGGCGCGGAAACGGCGTCAGCTTCTCCCCTGCCGCACAGGATGGTGGGGGGTGTAGTCCGTCCCCGCTCTGCGGCCGCTGATGGAGATGGCGGCGGCGGGGGACGGGAAACTGCAACACAGCGAGGGAAAAAGCACTGAGGTGAGTGAAGGGTAGACACTCAGGATACACCCACGAGTTAACAACAAGGAGTCCCTTAGAGCAGTAAAAGGCTACAGACGTGCACTCTTTTTCCTTGCCACAGTGGTCTTACAACTGGCGCTACATGGGGGAAATCGGTAGTCAGTAGGTGCTTCTCTTCGGGTACATAGTCAAATCCTTTTCTAACAGCAACATTTCTCGTCAATGGACACCTTAACCGAACCCTTTCTTACCACCCCTTTAGCCAGCGACTGACCCCCTGTACACTTGCAAGCCTCAGACGTGTATATATCTTTTTCTAGCACTCCAAAGAAAGACATCTGCCGATTTGTATTTGAATCATTAAGACAATCAGACAGTTTTGCTAGTGTGTCCTGGCAGCCGCAGTCCGTGCAGGTAACAGCGATGGGGCAGTGGGGCCAGGTAAGGGGGGATTTCGAGGGACAGTGCAGAGGGAAAATTAAATAAATAATTTAATTTCCCTTGGCATGGTCCCTCAAAATCCCGCCTAATACGGCCCCACAGCCCCACCGCTGTCACCTGTACGGACCACGGCTGTGTCCTGGTGAATCAGCTAAGTCATGTCTAATTTCGTCTGACTGACCCTCTTCGAATGTCTCTTCACTTTCTTCTAGAAAATAGTCCTCTTTTCAATGCACAAGCTGAGCTTGGGGCTGGAATAAAGTTGCTGCATGCCTGACTTTGACTTGTAATTTTGCATTGTGTTTGCTTTTCACTGTAACAAGTAAGAGAGGAAACTCAACATGACGTGGTCCGAATTGCAGTCCATGCAGTACTACAGTATATAATGTAGCTTCACGCAGTTGTCAGCATACAGGCAATTTTAACACTAAGGACCTCGTTTACAAGCCCATTGAACCGCTGCTGCGTCACTTTTTTTGACTCACTGGCAGCGCATTGGCTTACCCATATTTACAAAGCCACATAAAGTCACCCCGCATCACTTTTCATGACCTTGTAAATATGGGCCCCTTTCATGCATTACTCTGTGTGAAAGGGGCGTTCCATGGGTATTGCTGTGGGTGTTCTCATGCAACATCAATGGAACCTGACACATTCCCAGATTTACAATGTTTTGTAAAACTGGGAATGAATCAGAATCCTACGACTCCCAAGGGAAGGCGTGGGAGTGGCGCAACAAGGAGAAATATTTTAATTCAATGATTGTTTTTGTGCAGGAAGGTGACCCCTCCTGCACAAAAACAATCACCCCCGCAAAACAGGCTCCCTTGTAACATGAGGCAAGTGTGCCTGCTCTGATAGATTTGGGAAAAAAGGGGTGGTGATGGACAGAGTTTCTGAATGATGCAGAATACTCTTACCAAGTCAAGAGATCATGGTTTTAATCCATCACCGTTTTTTAGCTCACTGCACCATCCCAGCTCAGAACCTGGCTACATGCAAATTAGTCTGTACCTGTCCCAGTGCATGATGGGAACAGAACAAACCAAACTACCAAGCCAATTCTTATACTGGGAAGGAAACAAGCTTCCGGGGACCGGTTTCTGGCATCACAGCCTTCGTCGGCCCGGCTTGCCTGAATCCTAATGGTGCAATGAGCAAGGGACTCACGTCTGAGCATACCCTCCCACACTGAGTGTGGTTAAAAACGATTTGGGAAAAAAGGGGTGGTGATGGACAGAGTTTCTGAATGATGCAGAATACTCTTACCAAGTCAAGAGATCATGGTTTTAATCCATCACCGTTTTTTAGCTCACTGCCACTGGATTCAAGCAAGCCTGGCTGAAGACGGCTGAAATGCCAGAAACCGGTCCTAGGAAGCTTGTTTCTGGTCCAGGGAAGGCATGGCTTGGCAGTTCGGGCTGGACTGTTCCCATGAGGCACAGGGTCAGACTGATTTGCATATGGCCATGTCTGAACTGGGGTGGCAGAGTGGGCTAAAGAACGGTGATGGATCAAACCCAGATCTGTTGACTGGGTGTGAGTGTTTGATTGGTTCTGATGCTCCGTCCATCACCACCCCCTTTTATACCGCTTTGTTCGCCATAAGTTGGCAGGGTATGCTCAGACGTGAGTCCCTTGCTCACTTTGCCACTGGATTCAAGCAAGCCTGGCTGAAGACGGCTGAAATGCCAGAAACCGGTCCTAGGAAGCTTGTTTCTGGTCCAGGGAAGGCATGGCTTGGCAGTTCGGGCTGGACTGTTCCCATGAGGCACAGGGTCAGACTGATTTGCATATGGCCATGTCTGAACTGGGGTGGCAGAGTGGGCTAAAGAACGGTGATGGATCAAACCCAGATCTGTTGACTGGGTGTGAGTGTTTGATTGGTTCTGATGCTCCGTCCATCACCACCCCCTTTTATACCGCTTTGTTCGCCATAAGTTGGCAGGGTATGCTCAGACGTGAGTCCCTTGCTCACTTTGCCACTGGATTCAAGCAAGCCTGGCTGAAGACGGCTGAAATGCCAGAAACCGGTCCTAGGAAGCTTGTTTCTGGTCCAGGGAAGGCATGGCTTGGCAGTTCGGGCTGGACTGTTCCCATGAGGCACAGGGTCAGACTGATTTGCATATGGCCATGTCTGAACTGGGGTGGCAGAGTGGGCTAAAGAACGGTGATGGATCAAACCCAGATCTGTTGACTGGGTGTGAGTGTTTGATTGGTTCTGATGCTCCGTCCATCACCACCCCCTTTTATACCGCTTTGTTCGCCATAAGTTGGCAGGGTATGCTCAGACGTGAGTCCCTTGCTCACTTTGCCACTGGATTCAAGCAAGCCTGGCTGAAGACGGCTGAAATGCCAGAAACCGGTCCTAGGAAGCTTGTTTCTGGTCCAGGGAAGGCATGGCTTGGCAGTTCGGGCTGGACTGTTCCCATGAGGCACAGGGTCAGACTGATTTGCATATGGCCATGTCTGAACTGGGGTGGCAGAGTGGGCTAAAGAACGGTGATGGATCAAACCCAGATCTGTTGACTGGGTGTGAGTGTTTGATTGGTTCTGATGCTCCGTCCATCACCACCCCCTTTTATACCGCTTTGTTCGCCATTAGTTGGCAGGGTATGCTCAGACGTGAGTCCCTTGCTCACTTTGCCACTGGATTCAAGCAAGCCTGGCTGAAGACGGCTGAAATGCCAGAAACCGGTCCTAGGAAGCTTGTTTCTGGTCCAGGGAAGGCATGGCTTGGCAGTTCGGGCTGGACTGTTCCCATGAGGCACAGGGTCAGACTGATTTGCATATGGCCATGTCTGAACTGGGGTGGCAGAGTGGGCTAAAGAACGGTGATGGATCAAACCCAGATCTGTTGACTGGGTGTGAGTGTTTGATTGGTTCTGATGCTCCGTCCATCACCCCCCCCTTTTATACCGCTTTGTTCGCCATAAGTTGGCAGGGTATGCTCAGACGTGAGTCCCTTGCTCACTTTGCCACTGGATTCAAGCAAGCCTGGCTGAAGACGGCTGAAATGCCAGAAACCGGTCCTAGGAAGCTTGTTTCTGGTCCAGGGAAGGCATGGCTTGGCAGTTCGGGCTGGACTGTTCCCATGAGGCACAGGGTCAGACTGATTTGCATATGGCCATGTCTGAAATGGGGTGGCAGAGTGGGCTAAAGAACGGTGATGGATCAAACCCAGATCTGTTGACTGGGTGTGAGTGTTTGATTGGTTCTGATGCTCCGTCCATCACCACCCCCTTTTATACCGCTTTGCTCTGATAGATGGCAGCCAATTTGTGCCAGTGCAGGGAAAAGCACACGACCGCGTTGCATTGTTGTTAATACGATGCATCCCTGTGCTTTTGAAAGGACGCAGCTTGGCGCAGCACAATGGCTTGCGGCGCCGCTCTGCATCATTTTGTAATAAATGAGGCACTAAGATTGTTCATGACAGGAGCCTACTAGCTTCGCTGCAAACCCTGATAGCAGCTCTCTCAGCTGTGTTCAGCCAGCTTCTTTTTGTATTGATAAACTCAACTACGGGTACTTCTTGGAATTTTGCCTCGTTGTATGTATTGTGACTGTGGGTTTGAATACATTTTTTTTTTATCTTGTTTTGTACTGGAAGTCTGGAATCTTTGTAGCAGCATAACACACACAAAAAATTATGTGAGGAATGGTTGCCAATAGTTTAACCATTAACAATCGATCGGAGTAGTATTTTAACTCATGTTTTTCATCCACTGTGCCACTCTATGCAAAGGCCTGAATTATGAAAATCAGTACTGAAACTGCTCCTCTGTGGAACAGTCCACCATGAACTGCCAGGTGAGGCACCCTCCAGAAAAACCACAAGCATCCCCAAACTGGTTTGGCCTTATTAGGTCTCCTCAGTGAGGTATAGCTTGGATCCTGAGGCACAGTGATGAAGAGACGACCCACATCTGGGCATACCCATGATCAATTACGGCATTACATACTCAAACAAAATGTGTTGTGAGGAATGCTTGCTGATAGCTTAACTACTGTCCATCACTTGTGGTATAATTCTAATTCGTCATTTTACTCCCACTGTGCCACTCCAGACAAAGGCCCGCCTCGCGGTAGTCGCTCCTGCACAATAGTGCTGAGCAGAGAGAGCACCAGCAGCTGACAGTTTTTTGTGTGAATATTTAGCTTGAAAAGGTAAGTCCTGGCATGCTAATGCCCCACGTAAAACCTGGAATTAGGCATGTTCCCTTGATTTAGCATTTCAATACCATGTAAACTGACCGACTGATGGGCCTTGTCAATAGTTAACTTCTCTAAAAAGAACAATTGATGGCAGAATGCAGACCAATGTCATACATTCACCCCAGTACAGAGATCTGGTCCTAAATCCATAGTTTTTTTTTCTCACTATGCCATTCCAGTTTGGACCCAGCCATATGCAAATCAGTCTTGAACCTGCACCCAATGGGAATAGTTCAGCCCAAACTGACAAGCCAGGTCCTCCCTGGACTGGAAACAAGCATCCTAGGACCAGTTTCGGGCTTTCAGCCCTCATCAGCCGCGATAGCTTGACTCCAGTGGCATGGAGAGCACGGGACCGTCGTCTGGGCATACCCGTCCCCCTCGGGTGACAAATGCAAAAAGAACAATTGATTGACAGAATGCAGTACAATGTCATACATTCACCCTAGTACAGAGATCTGGACCTAAATCCATAGTATTTTTGCTCTCCATTCCAGGCCAAGACTGATTTGCATTTAGCTGGGTCTGAACTGAGGTGGCGAAGAGAGCTAAAGAATGATGATGGATTCAACCCAGATCTGTGACTGGGGGTGAGTGCCTGAAAAGTTTGAGCGTTCCGTCTATCATCTCCTTGTGTTTGAATAGTTAACTTCTCCCCAATGATGTAGTTTTGGAATTAAAGGGTTCTTGTCCAACCTAAGATTCACATATTTCCACTGAGTTAAGGGCTTTCTTGCCATAAGTAATAACACCTGTGTCTTAATCTTGCTTCTGTTAATGTATTGCAGAGGTTGCTTTGTCGGAAATAACCAGTTTCTAGCTAACATGATTTCTCTCTATTCGGAAAAGCTATGCATATTGCATCCCCCAGTCTGACTTTTAACTCACTCATTGCTAGTTTGTGCACCTTGACCCATTGCCATGGCTAGTCTTTTTTTTAGCAAATGCAATAATGGTTGGGAGATCTGTGTGAAATATTCCACCAAGGGTATAGAGCAAGTGTATAGGAATGAGAGCAGTGCGTTTAGGTTAGTGAGGATCGACCTTGATTTTCTGTGCAGCCTCAACACATTTTTGTTGTTGTTGCAGTTTTATATAACGTGAACTTTGACGCAAAGGTATCAGAGTGTTTTACGTGAGCACCAGCATTACAGATGGACACATTCATTTTAAAGCACGGAGAGATTCCGTGATTTGCCCAAAATCACAGGATGTTTGAGCCTCCCACCAGACTTGAACTTGGTTCCCCAGCTTCAAAGTCGGCCACCCTGTCTGGTCGGCCACCCTGTCTGTTAAGGCACCTCCTCTCTTTGACTGACTTCACAGTCCTTCAGAAGACACTTGAAACTCAAGGTGTTTTATAGATGCTCTGACGCGTTGCCCTTCGGATAGTTTTAGCTTAATACCTTCTCCAATGAGCTCTGTCCATCATGGTTGAGTTCTAAAAGGTGCTTTTCAAATGTCCTGCTGTTAAGCAGCATATCATTAATGTCAATAAGTGTGTTTCTCTTCCTGGCTCTAGAGGACCAGAGTCCAAAAACACACTAGGTTCTGCTGGCATTTACAGTAGTCAAAGGGGAACCTGCTAAACCGAAGATGCTTCAGTTGGAAGAAAATTGCTAACTTGGATTGGTCTTTTGGACTGATGCTGATGGCTGGTTACTTACCTGTAAAGTTCATTACTCTGAGTCTTAACCCTCTCTCTCACAGTCCTGGTTCTCATCCCACCCTCCCTGTGTCCAGCTTCTTGTGCTTTGGATTATAGGTTTTCCTGAGGTGAGGTCATGGGTTATGTTCCACTGAATGTGGGCGTGGCCTGGGGGGTAGGGATGGGAGCGGGAAAAGTTTTTGCTTGAGGATGTCTGAAGGAGGAGCTAACTCTCACGAACTAAGGACTGTGACGGGGAGGTCTGACGAGGACGTAATAGACAATATCTAGTGGAAGAAAGCAATTGATTCCTAAAGTGAAAGAAGGTGAACGTGGAAAGGCCAATTTTCTATTCAACTCTCTATTGCTATCAGACAGACTACTGAAAAAATGTCTTGAGCTAGGCAACCACTAGTTTTGAATAGTTTTTGTTTACTTCCCTGATGATACCTTTGCCTCGTAGAGTGTACATAACCTCTTTTAAAAGCACATAAACAACCACTGGGACTCTACATTGCCATCCACAGACTGGGGGACTGCTAGCATATTTGCTTGATGAAGAGTATATCCAAAACCAATTGCAACTTAGGTAAAGCTCCCCTTTAAATTCATACGCTAATTCTTCTATTTTATTTCCCCGTTTTCTAATCAGTTGAGCAGCCAGTTTCAAAGCTGAATGTTCCTCAACCACATCTTTGTATAGGGAAGTGCTGTCTGAACTTTTATTTTAATCAGATTGTCTACTTTATCAAGTTTAAGCTGTGTGTCAAGTTGTCTGAATAGATGCAGGCCCTGGGGTATGATCAATCGTTTCAGGTAAAATTATACTATGATGCTTCTCAGACGTGCGCATTATATGAACACTAAAACAAGTGGTTGCCTTTTAAAGACAGAATTGCCATCTTTTTTCATTCAAGAAAATTTATTGACAAGTATAAAGGTGTCTGTGAAAAATACAAAATAATAGCCTCAGAATAATACATTCAAAATATGCCATATGGAGAGTATACAAATCAGACTCATGAGTAACAACATACAGGATTACAAATACTGCATAGAAAATCTCATTATAAATAAAATATGAAGAATATTAGGAACGTCTAGGGAATCAGGGGGAGTTTAAGAACTTCTTGCTGTGATGGTCGTAGCTGAGAGGAGTTCTTGGCACATATATCAAGAAATGTTGTAACAGGCGACCATGAATTCAAACGTTTCGTTGCCAATGTTATGGGATAAACAAAAGCCGTAGCTAACCTATGATTGTGGCAAACGGCGTATCACCAGGCTCTATAAGAAATTTTTGTAAAGTCCTTCCAATTTATGGTAATTTGTTGAAATGCTACTGCTAACAACAGGTCAATAAATTTAACATTGAGTGTCACATTTTCTCAAACAGGTGAAAGACTCCCCAAGAAAATATTAATAAAAGAGAAAGGAAAATTAGTATCAAACATTTGGTTAATCTGAGCCCATACTTGTTTCCAAAAGTTGCATACAGATATACAGGAGAATAACATGTGAAATAAATCAGCGTTCTGAGAGGAGCATGTCCAACAAACATCCGGCACCATTGAAAATTTCTAACTTAAGGCATGTGGTGATAATAAAAGTCTATTATACATAAAAAATAAAGTTTGTGTTGTATTTGCTGCTCTGGAGGATTTTCGCAGTTTGGTCCATAAATTCTTCCAAAGAGGAATTGGCCAGGAACTCTGAAGATTGTGCTCCCAAGCCTCTTCTATTTTAGATTTCTGTCTAGCCGTGTCATTACCTTGTAAAAAAACTATAGATGTTGGAAGCTTTGGGAGAGCTTGCTAAGAGAGTGTGCAAATATGGGAGAGAAGTCCGGCTGTTGGGACTGAGAGGTGCACCTGGTATTTGAGTATATGTGGTCATCATTGCTTCCTTTAAAAGGTTGTACTTAGAAATAAATGAAGCAGGTAAGTGGAACAATTGTCTAAGCAAAGGAAAAGTCATGGAGACTGAGTGTGAGAATAGTTGTTGAACCCAAATTAATCCCTTTTGTCTCCACGCCTTCCAAAAGAAGAGTTTATTGTTAATAAGTAAAAAGTTATTATGCCAGATGGTCGAGCTAAAGAAGGAATCCATGGTTTGATATGTAGAAGGAGAGACTGTTTGAAGAAGTTTAGAAGTCAATTTTATTATGGGGGTAGAAAGGGATTGCAGTTTGCGTGAAAAAGAGAGATATTCTTGAAAAGAAAAGTGAGATATAAAAAGTTGCTCAACTGAAGTCCATAGGGGGCAGTCGTCTGTATGTTCAAGTAGCCATAGAGAGGCCTGACATAGAAGAAAGCTTGAAAATCAGGGAAATTGACTCCACCTTCAGTTTTAGGGCGGATTAGCCTCATGAAAGACATTTTGGATTTCTTATTATTCCATAAAAAGGAAGAGAGAATAGAACTAATCCTCTTGAATGTTTTAATAGGAATTGGGACTGGTATATTAGAGACAGTATATAAAACTATGGGTGACAACATCATCTTAATGGTATCCAAGCGTCCCCACCAAGATAAATAGATCGGATGCCATTTAGCAGTGAGATCGGAGATCTTTTGGATACATTTATTCATGCACAATGTTACTGTGTCAGCAATACGGGGTGTGATGTGTAGTCCTAGATACTTAATATGGTGAGGACTCCAGGTAAAATTGGAAGAGCTAAATTCCGATTTAAATGTGTAGTTATTTAAGGGCAAAATTTTGCATTTGCCATTATTTAGCTTGTAGCCGGAAATAAGGGAGTATGCCTGATCCTCCGCTAGAAAGGTAGGGATTGATTCACTAGGATTAGAAAGAAAAAGCAAGATATCATCAGCATACGCTGCAAGTTTAATATGGCAATTTGATAATTGGAAAACATGTAAATTCGAGTTTTGGCGTAATTTAGAGAGAAAGGGTTCCAATGCCAAATTAAATAAAAAGGGGGATAGGGGACAACCTTGACGAACTCCTCTGCCTAAATCAAAGAAGGAGGAGATGAGCCCATTGGCACAAACTGCAGCACGAGGATTAGAATAGAGAAGATAAATTAAGGATGTAAATTTAGGGCCAAAGCCAAACCATCTAAGGGTATAGAACAGGTAAGTCCACTCAACCCAATCAAACGCTTGCCGCTAATTAGTGTTTTAAGCGGGGGGACTTGGATAGCACATCAAAAAGAAGCCATGTGTTATCTGTAATAAATCGACCTTTAACAAAGCCTGATTGTTCCTTTCCCAGCAATTGCGGTAGGTAGGAGTCTAGTCGGAGAGCTAACGCTTTGGAAAGATTTTTGTAGTCAATGTTAACCAGGGAGATAGGCCTATAATTTTTGCAAAATCTGGAATCTTTGCCATCTTTAGGAATGAGGCAGATATGAGCCTCCGAAAAGGAACCAGAGGATCTATTCAAGGAGGTAAAAATAATCTATTAAGGAGTGTAGTTTAGGCAAAAGAAGTTTGGAAAAGTTGAGATAGAATTCAACGGTAAAACCATCTGGACCAGGCGCTTTATCTTTGCTAAGATGCTGTAACGCTGTTAGGAGTTCGTGCTGTGTAATTTCTAACTCCAGAGGAGATAAATCCAGAGAAGAAAGTTGGGGTTTAGGTATGTTAGAAAAGAAATTGGAGAGAGACTGATCTGTGGGCTGTGTTTCGGAAGAATATAAAGATTTGTAAAAAAGGGAAAATTCGCATAAGATGTCGGCATCTTTAAATTTTAAATCTAAATTTGTGTCATAAATCGATTCTATGTTTGATTTGTTTTGCCTAATTTTTAAATAATTGGCTAATATTTTCCCTGCTTTATTTCTGCCACCATAAAACTCAGCACTAGATTTTAATAAATATAAGGAAGCATCCTCAGTAGATTTTTTGTTGAATTGCAATTTAGCATTAATAAGGGCTGTTAAACAGTCTTGCGAATGAGATGTGTAGTAAGCATGTTCTAGTTTTTTGATATCCTGGAAGAGATTTTGAGTGTGTGTACGTGCAATTTTGCGCTTCTTGGCCACAAAAGCAATGATGAAGTCCCGTGCTGAGGCTTTAAAAGCGTCCCATATGGTGGAAAATTGCATATGCTCATTGTGGTTAATTTAAAAAAAATCTGTAAAACAATTAGCGAAGGAAGCAGTGAATTCTGGATTTAAGAGAAGGGCGTTATTAAAACTCCATTGTCTAAGGAGTGAGGATTTAGGTAAAATATCTATGCCAACAGCAATGAAACAGGAGCATGATCTGAAAGTAAAAGAGGGTCTATTTCTGCATATGAAAGTGTTTGAGAGATGTTGTGGGAAACAAAAAGATAATCAATCCTTGACTGGGTATGATGGGTGGGGGAATAGAAAGTGTATTCTCTAGTGGTCAGGTTGCATAAGCGCCAAGCATCTAGAAGTCTATGTTGAGTAATAGTGTGAACAAAATATTTATGTGGTTTATTAGGATCAAAGGAGAATTTTGAATTTCTATCAACAAAAGAGTCAAAGACCTGATTACAGTCCCCAGCTAAATCAAAATTATCTTTCATAGAGTGTGAGATTTGTTTGGCCAATGTGGACCAAAAAGAGGGTTCATCACATGTAGGGGCATAAACATTAAAAAGGGAAACAGGAACATCCTTTAGCAATAGTTTAACATTTAGCCATCTGCCATCAGTGTCAGAATGTTGTGAAATCAATGAGATTGAAAGTGACTTACGACAAAGTATCAGTACACCATTACGCTTTCCATTGCCTGGAGAAGAGAAAACGTCCCCCACCCAACCCCTTTTTAATTTTAATGATTCAACTTCTGTAAGGTGGGTTTCTTGCAGAATAACTATATCAGCATTCAATTTAGCTAGATGAGTGAGTATCCGCTGTCTTTTGATGGGAGAGTTCAGACCCGGAACGTTCCATGAAATAATTTTAATGACATAGATAATCAAAGATGGAGTAATTCAAAATTGTGAGGTAAAAAAAAGTTTGTTAGAACAATACCGTATACCAATGAATGAGAATAGGGAAAGTAGGAAGAACAATAGGAATTCAAATAAGAAAGAGAGTGAGAGTTGGACATCAAAAACCTTAGACAAAGGAAGAGATTAGTTAAATAAAGAAGGAAAGAAATAGTGAAGAAATAAAGAAAAAGTAAGGAGTTAGAGAGGAGGGATAATGGAATAGCATGAGAGAGGGTGAGATGAAGAAGAACTATAACTGACACCACATTGAAGAAAAAAGTTAAATTGCAAGACACAACAAAGAACAAAGGACCAAATAAACGACATACCTACACGAAGGGAACACAAAAGGAGGGATAGGTGGAGCCACATGGAGCAGACGAGACGTCCAGCGAGGACTAGACCGAACTGGGAGGGGATCACGCCAAAACAAAGGTGTAACCGTGGAGGCTAAAATAAGAAGAAACGGGATAAACAAATTAATTCTAGCATATATACTAAATAGAAAACTGAAAAAAGAAGACATATAAAACATTAATTAGCAAAGTCAAAGATAACACAAAAATGCAAAACAAGTGTGAATAAATAACAGCATAAAACCTGCATACAATGAAAAAATGGTAACTTGAAGAAACGCCCAAAGCAAATCAAGTGACATGCGAGGAAGATGGTTGTGAAGAGTCCATAAAATCAGTCATATGTGCATTTAAGAAGCTTTGCAAACGCACTGGATCCTCATAAGAAGTGGTTTTGTTGTTATAGGTAACTTTAAACAAACATGGATGGAAAAGGCCGTATCTTGTACCCAAAGAACGAAGAGCTGGTCTCATGTCGAGGAAGGCTTTGCGTCTTGATGCAGTAGCTCTTGAATAATCCTGCGCAAAAAATAAAGTAGCGCCAGACCAAGAAATTTTTTGAATCGCCCTGGCAGCAGCTAGAACCTTTAGCAGATCTATGTTTTCGAGAAAGTACAAAATGACACCTCTCGGCCTCTGAGAAGATGAAGAATTGGTGGCAATGTGACCCAGTATGTAGGCCCGCTGGATATTAAATGAGGTTCCTTCTGGGATATGAAGAGTCTTGGGAAGGAAAGATATAAAAAAGGCAATGGGATCCGTCCCTTCAACACCTTCTGCTAGGTTATAAATACATAAATTATTCCTCCTATTTCGATTTTCAAGGTCCTCAACCTGTTTTTGTAGTGAAGAAACTTGAAATTGTAAGAAGGTAACGCATTTGGCGGTGTCTTGGAAAGAGGAAACATTTTGCTCCACTGTTGTAAGTCTAACGTCTAACTGCGACCAATTATCTGACAGGATTTGTAGTTTGGTGTTTGTTTCCTCCACAAAAGGTAAGGTCTAAGAGCTCTTATTTCTTGAAGCAGTAGTTCCATTGAGACTGGGGAAGTCGTTTTAGGTGGTGAAGGAGGATCTTTCTTTAAAAGTTTCACGTTAGACTTCCCTGTTGCAGTTTGTGTGGGATCCATACTTGTGTTACAGTGATCTATGTCAAGGATCCCCAAGGATTCCAGTTGAGAGAATTTAGAAAAAACTGTCACATTTTTGACAAAAATTTGCTTTTTTTCGAAACAGTAGAAAAGGAACCTTTAGTTCTGCCCATCAGACTGTGGAAAAAGGGACTCAGAAACAGATACAGATCCTGTAAATAAGGAGCAAACAAACAGGAGAGAGAACTGGTTGGAGTAATGTAAAGCAAAGGGGGAGCGAGCCTTCAGAATAAATGCGAAGCTGAACAGGACCACGGCGACAGAACGGGTAATAAGATATAGCAGTCCAAAATAAGAGCCTTTGAATGCCAGAAGTTTACTTCGGCAGCACCTTCAATTGCTTTGGAGAAATCCGCAAATCATTTGGCTCAAGGAGGCATTACCCACAAGAAAATGTTCCCAAAGAGGACTTCATGGTGCAGTATGAGGAAGGTCAATGCGCCTTATGCTGATAATGAGGATTAGTCACTGATATGGTGAAGAGTAAACACAAAATGCCGGCTGTAACCACATCACCTCACACTTATAAAAAGGTGAGGTGAAACTGGGTTAATGCACCACTGTAATTCTCTGCTGAGTAATGGAAAAGCATTCCCCAAGCATGAGGAAATCTAAAATGGGCAATAAAAGCCCGTAGGATCACCACGCGTGAAAAGAAAATCGGCAGCGCGCTGCGATAAAAACTTCAAAATGGAGGCCGTCGGAGCGCGTCTTCTCAGGGGGACAACATTCCTCAAATAAAGGCTTCAAAGTTACCGGAGCTGTGAGCGGAAGGGCAGCATCGTTTCCCGCATCAATTCGCTAGTTCTTTTTCCGCAAGTGCGTCGCAGGTAGAAAGCTCTGGGCGCGATTTGTCTGCCTCGATCCAGGAGCCTCACCCCGACACCTCCATTCCTGCCGGGCTCCAAGCCACGCCCATCAGAATTGTCATCTTGAACGTGACCTTTCAGGGGTTCGGGAAAATTCCCAAATTTAGGTAATTGCAAGGCAACACTGACACATTCACACATAATAGTGCCATAGCCCACCATTCAAAATAAGAGCTGAAGGATTTGTAGGTGAGACCAGCAAGCATAACTTCCTTATTTTCAAATAATTCTAATAAAGAATGGTGTACAGATATCATGGCACTTTCCAACAACCTGGAAAAAGTTTGACATTTACCAGGTTTTCGGGTGCGTTTGATCCACTTGTCCCTTTATCCTTATGAGACGGCTGCAAATCACAGAAGAGCAGTTCATTTGGCATTGGCTCCTGCAAAGTTTTCAAAATTGTGAGGAGGGCACATAAGCAGGTGCAAACTGAATTGTTTCTTTGTGGCCCTCAATGTTACGCAGGTCACAGAGGAGAAGGTCAGATGAGAACCGTTCCCGCGCCCTATTCACAGTAGGGCTCAGGAGAGGCTGCCAAGCAATCACCCGGTTCTTCTAGTTTATTGGTGAAGCCCACTTTGCTCATGGACATGGCGGGGTCATATTTTCTCTTTCACCCTTATGCAAGGTGAGTGGGTAACTTACCATGCCCACCCTCCTGATCTAGGGCAATGCTTGGAGTGGAACTTGAAATAGAACCTTACCTCCCTTTGTTCATGGATCCAATGCCCCATGGGGTAGTTCCATAAAAAATAAAAAAACTCCCACAAAAATGACATATATGCAAAATGTTTTAGATTTAATTAGAACAAAGAATGAAAGTAAAAGATTACATGGTTCAACCGGATCAGTAGTTGGTAAAACACATAAGAAGTAACAGGTTCCTTATCCCTCAGAAGGTTCAAAGTATGCCCTTTAGAGTGGACTGAACCCCAAATCCATAGCCTCATATTTAGATTGGTCAGCAGGCCCATGCGATTGAAGTCTGACGCAGCCCGGAGATCATGTAACCAATAGTAACATCTCAGCTAAAAATATATGTATTGGAGGAGGCTGTCAAATCAATGGCTAGTTCACTAAATACAGGAAGAAAAACTGTTCTGGTCAAATATGTCCCTGCCCACACATCTATGAAGTTGGAAACTTTGACCAACAGCAGTTCTAGTACTCTGTCAAACTCAGCCATCTTACATGAATGAAAGCAGAAAATATAAAGAGCAGACCCAACTCCAAGATTGGGAAACAACTTTAACCCATTGTTCTTTGTCTTTATATTAGCATGTGCAAGTATCCTTTCAAGGGGAGGACCATCTTGCCAGATTTTCTCAGAAGACATTAAGGGCCACATGTATGTAGTTTTTTTTTGGTTGCCAATGGCCCGATTGACAGAATCGGGCCGTATGTGAATGGGAAAATGCATTTTCCTATGTAAAAACCCAATTTTGCGATTCGGTAATGTATTACCGATTCGCAAAACGGATTCGCGATTTGGTATTAGGAAGGGGTGTGTTAAGGTCGTGCCTTCCTAATAGCGACTCACAGTGCTATGTACGAATGTTTTGCGACTGAAATGCGGTCACAATGCATTCACATTTTACTACCTAATACAAGTAGTTGGTAACCTATACACAAACGAGAAGGGGTCCGCAGGGGACCCCTTCCCCTTTGTGAATGCATGCAAAAACGTTTTTTCGGAGCAGGCAGTGGTGCCATGGACCACTGCCTACTCTAAAATATTACACTGAAACATTTCAGTTTTCTTTTTGAAACACATCCCATTTTCATGCAAGGAAAACGGGCTAAATTTAAAAAAAACAAAAAGTTACTTTATTAAAAGGCAAACACAGACATTGTGGTCTCCTGTCCCCAGCAGGCCACCATATCTGTGTTTTTAGCGATTTCATTACAAGACCGGAGGCTACATTATGCATTAATCCTTTAATGCAGTCACAGACACAGCCGCACTACATCACAAAGAAGAAACAGTTCTAGAATGAAGAAACAGTTCTAGAA
The DNA here is from genome assembly GCF_964204655.1 of Triturus cristatus. Taxonomy (NCBI): domain Eukaryota; kingdom Metazoa; phylum Chordata; class Amphibia; order Caudata; family Salamandridae; genus Triturus; species Triturus cristatus. Next base: position 955,610,248 of record NC_140594.1, on the reverse strand, counting down.
TGTAGTGAACAGGATACCAATGGCATGAGACGCAAACAGACTGCCTCTTTTAAATGCGGCTCACAGACAGATAAGTAACATTTCTATATCTCTCTTATTGGTATTGTCCTTAAGACTTTGTTTGCGCTTAAGAAGGGGAAAATGGGAAGGTCTACCCTTTCATCTTGTTTACCCTTCGTTTCTCAATGCTGAATTTTGTGCCAATTTCTTATGTTTATTATGTTTGTCTAACATCTTCCCCGCCGCTTGCGCAACCGAATAGGGGCTCTACCCCCCCTTCCCCCTAACCCCTCCCATCGACTTCATATTGAGGTTGTCGTCGTCCTCTCATCTACTATTGTGCTTCTTTTTATTTTAAATAGACAAGCCTTTGCCTAAAAAATCGTTACCTTGCGAGTACTTCCCTCCTTTCCCCACCGCAACGCCCTTGATCGCGTTTCATCGAAGTCAACATCTTTGGTTATCTAGTCCCAATATTTTGGCCGGTGCTCGATGAGACGACGCGCTCGCGCACACCCTAGCGAGCGCGTCGCTGCTTTGAGGAATGCACCTTAAGAACGGTGCACGCTTACAAGCCTGTATCTCAGGCTCTTTCTTCAAATACCGACGTTCCCCTGGCAACAGCTGATCTCGAGCGAGAGGTTCAGTTACTCCGCTCGGATCAGCTGCTGCCATAAAACGCTCTCTATCCATTTCTGGGAAATACTAGCCTATAACAAGAAACAAGGAAATCTATTTTGAAATTCAACCAATAATAATTAACAATTTATTTATCAGCCTTGCATAAAAAAAAAAAAAAGGGGGGAGATTTAATATCATTATAATTATTTAATTAATAGATTAAATAAAAATAATAATAATAACTTATTTACTATTTATACTTACCTCCCAAAATGTCAGACCTTGAATCGGACGATGCTACTGCCAGCTCACCCCTCCAAAATAATGATTCCTTCAAACAATTCCTACAAAAAGAAATGCGATACTGCATGCTATCCACCTTTAAAGAAGTGATGTCTTCCAAAAGGAAAAAAGAATAAAAAAATCAAAATACTGCGAACATCTTGATGATTACAGCACAAGAGGTCGTGGCACCTCAGTTGACCTAGCAGGTCCTAGCACCTCATCTATGTTGGGAGGCCCTCGCGCCTCAAATGAGAACGGTGCCCTTCGCGGCATAAATCTGATGGGTGCCCCTAGCGGCACAACCCGTTATGACGGGAAGGATGATGCAGACTCTGATTCAGAGGAAGAACATTTCCATAACCCCTACGATGAATTCGTTTTGGATCTTGATATCCCAGACCAAGATCTTGATAATTTTGGCAAAGGAGAATCCCCCTCTTCTTCTGATAACATTATACTCAACCCTTTAGGAGAAGAAATGTTCTCCCCCCTAAGTATTTCCCACCCTAACAGTTCAAAGTGGTTTCCTCAAGAACACGTCTCTAAATTCGTTAGGAGATGGCTAAGGAACTCTCTGGAGAGAGAAACTAGAAATACCCTCAGATCAGAGTGCCCGAGACCCACAATTCACGACAAGGTCTCTCAAACCCCCAACCTCGACCCCGACCTAATAAAATTCCTATTTAAACTGGGAAAAGACCCTAGAAGAGGTTTGGAGAGAGCACTCAAGGGCTGCCAAGACCACCTCCTTGACGTGCTTGGCCCGCTCACCAGGATCCTAGACCTTGCAGAGAACTCTCACATTTCTAATACGCCTCTCGATACCAACCTCATTCGTGGATGGAGCCAAAGGGCTATTGTTCTCCTTGGTAATGCGAACTCGAGTCTGAACATCGAAAGGAGGAGAACTATCCTGACAAAAATTAATCCCAAACTGAGCGACCTGGCAGAAAAAGAACCTTCTGACAACCCTAAGGGTCTTCTCTTCGGTCAGGACATGATCAAATCAATTGGCCAATATGTTGCCACCTTTACCGCCCTGGATAGGGCTCAATCAAATATGAAGCGTGTCTTCAGTACAAACCTTTTTGGACAGGCCGGAAGAAGGGGCCGTTTTTCCGGCCGCAACTCCCAGCGGCCCTTCTCGTCATTCAGAGGCTCTGGAAGAGGTTTCTACCCCTCCAATCAACAATTCTACACCCGTCGAGCCAGAGGTGGACCGCGTAATAGAGGCTACAGATCTCGTGGGAATCCAAACTTCTCCACTGCCGCAAGTAAGTCTTCCTCCTCTTCCCTCTTCTTCCCAAGTAGGGGGCAGACTAAAACTATTTTACCACACTTGGGAGTCTCTAACTCAAGATCCTTGGGTTCTAGAGACCGTTCAGGGTTTCAAAATAGACTTTTTAGAAATTCCCTTTCAATCTCATCCCCCGAATCCTTTAACACTTTCAGTCGACCACCAGAAGATCGTCGAAGAGGAAATCTCTTCGATGCTCAAAAAAGGAGCTATCATACAGGTTCCCTGGTCTTCCAAAACATTTATCAGTACCCTTTTCTTAGTTCAAAAAAAGGACAAAGGATGGAGACCAGTGATAAATCTTCGAGAGGTGAACAAATATTTAGCTTACAGACATTTCAAGATGGAAGGTATTCATCTTCTCAGGGACCTTCTTTTGAAAGGAGACTGGTTGGTAAAACTAGACCTCAAGGACGCCTACTTTACCATTCCGATGGCAGTAGAACACCAGCCCTTTCTCCAATTTTCTTGGAAGGAACGTCTGTACCAATTCAAAGCTCTCCCCTTCGGTCTCTCATCCGCTCCCTGGTGCTTTACCAAAATGATGAGAACTATTGTCTCGATTCTGAGAGAGAGGGGTATCCGCCTCATCATTTACCTAGACGACATTCTGATCATGTCTCAAATCTATTCCCAAATTCAAAAAGACCTCACTACCACCATCCACCTTATCGAAAGTCTCGGTTTCATTATAAACAGAGAGAAATCTATCCTTACTCCTTCCAAATCCTTAGAATTCCTCGGTTTCACCGTAGATACCTCGACCTGTCTCCTCCTCCTCCCTACCAAGAAGATCGCAAAAATTCGCAAAGAAATCAGGTATGTCCTAAAAAAAGACTCTATATCCCTACGAGAGTTAGCCCGCCTTCTAGGTCTCCTCTCATCCAGCATCCAAGCCATCTTTCCTGGGCCTCTGAACTACCGCGCCCTTCAGAGAATAAAGGCGAAAGCTCTCAAATCTGGTCTCTGGTACGAGGATTCTGTGACTCTCGACCAAGAAGGGAAATTGGAACTCTCATGGTGGTTAGAGAACCTGGATGCCTGGAATGGCAAAGCAATCTTCGGCTCTGTCCCGGAATTCGTCTTGGAGTCAGATGCGAGCCTCCACGGCTGGGGCGCTCGCTTCCTCGATCAAAACACTGGTGGCGCTTGGTCCTCTGCGGAATCTTCCCACCACATAAACTTCTTAGAACTTACAGCCGGTCTATATGCTCTAATGAGCTTCAGACACTCTCTCAAGGCAGATCTGTCCTTCTCAAGATGGACAACATCTCCGCGGTATCGTATATCAACCGCCTTGGCGGTACCAAATCAGCAGATTTATCCGCTTTAGCGAAAAAACTCTGGATGTTCTGTCTAGAACATAAGATTTCCCTGAAGGCGAAATATCTTCCAGGGATGTCGAATCTCTCTGCAGATTGGAACTCAAGATTCCTCTCAGATCGATCAGATTGGAAACTCAATGTGAACGTTTTCAATTCCCTCTCTCTCTTTTGGGGTCCACTAGATGTGGATTTATTTGCAAGCAGATTAACTTTCCAACTCCCAAAATATTTCAGTTGGATGCCAGACCCGGGTGCTCTAGCGGTGAATGCCTTTCTTCAACCCTGGTCGAACCTCCGGGGTTACGCATTCCCTCCCTTTGCCATGATTCAAAGGGTCCTACAGAAGGTCAGAATAGACCAATGTTGCTTGATTCTGATAACCCCGTTTTGGCCCTCTCAGGCTTGGTTCCCCACCACTCTCGAACTTTCTTGCGACACCCCCTTCCTCATTCCAGCGAACAAAGGTCTGGTCACCAACGCAGACGGACAAGATCACCACCTAATCTCTTCAGGGAATTTGAACCTTCTTGCTTGGAAAGTGTCAGGCAATCCAACGAATTGTCTGGCCTTTCGTCGTCAGCTCTTTCCCTTCTCGGAGAATCATGGGCACCCGGAACTCATTATAGATACAACAACATTTGGAAAAAATGGGTTTGTTGGTGCATGGAGAGGAACTTGGATCCCTTGGAGGCTGCTATCGTCAATATAGTTAACTTCCTCGTCGAACAATTTGACAGGGGTTTATCTTATAGATCTATTAATTGTTATAGATCTGCAATCTCCGCCGGACACTCCTTAGTCAATGGTAAAACGGTAGGTAAAAATAATATTATTTGTAGAGTGATGAAAAGTATGAGACCTAAAAGACCTCCCAGACCCAAATACCAATCAATGTGGGACGTTAAAGCTATCCTAGACCTTTTCTGTTCCTGGCCAGATAACGCTTACCTCAACAGGAAATATCTCTCTTTTAAACTTGCTACTCTCCTATGCCTTATCTCTTGTCGTAGAGTTTCAGATGTGAAATGCCTGGATATTTCTCATAGATCTTACGATATGTTTGGAGTTAAATTTGATATATTTAGAAGAACTAAAACCATGTCAGACTCTATTTTTTACCCCCGTTTTGACCTTTGCAAGAAATTGTGCGTCTTAGACTGTATGAGAGAATATGACTTGAGAACGAAGGACCTTCGTCCTCCAGATGCTAAACAACTCCTTATCTCATTTGTTAAACCCTTTAAACCAGTTGCTTCTTCCTCCATCTCCAGATGGGTCAAGTGTGTAATGAATCTAGCTGGAATTGATCTTTCTAAGTTCCAAGCTCATTCTCTCAGAGGTGCTATGGCAAGCAAATCCTTCTGGTCCGGAGGGAAGTTAGATGACATTCTCAAAGCAGCTGACTGGTCTAATGCCTCAACTTACGCTCACCATTACTGTAAACCTATTGAACACATGTTGGATGTAGTATTTCATGGCTACCAACATACATAATGTAGCCTCCGGTCTTGTAATGAAATTGCGATTCTCCTATTAACATGACCAGAGAATCTGGATTTTATTAAAGACACGGAGGCTATCATTATCCCACCCTTTTGTTCCACTCCCTTGGTTGGTATATTTACTGAACTATGTACTTGAAGCTATCTACCTTTATAATATGTTTATATTTGTAACCTTGTACTTTCATGATGTCTACTTGTATTGCTCATCAAGTTATGTCTTTACTATTATATTAAATTTTTTATATACCTTCACTTTTTCTTTTTCTTTTCAGTTAATTCTACATGATCTTCTATCCTTTATACTACCTCTCTTCGGAGTCGTCACTACCTTCAATTTCAAGACCTAGTTCAAGACAAGTTGGATTTTACTTCTGAACTTTATTTACTTCTGCATTTAAAAGAGGTAGTCTGTTTGCGTCTCATGCCATTGGTATCCTGTTCACTACATTCTAGATCTGTTTCTTCTTTGTGATGTAGTGCGGCTGTGTCTGTGACTGCATTAAAGGATTAATGCATAATGATAGCCTCCGTGTCTTTAATGAAATCCAGATTCTCTGGTCATGTTAATAGGAGAATCGCAATTCCCAAGGGGTCACAAATTGCAACCTACCTCATGAATATTAATGAAGTAGGTCAATTGTGACCCCATTAGGAATTGCCAAATGTTTCAAAGACACATTGACACATAGGTGCTTGACATTTCCTAACAGCGAATTACATAAACTCGCTATTAGGAAATTGACCAATGAAACCTATGTACAAGTCACATGTTTATAGGTCTAGGATTAATCTGCTTTCAATGGGGACTAGACGTGTAAGTGGAAAAAGGAAATGGTGGATCTACCCACAATAATTTTATGCTGGATGGTGCTGAAACAATGTATTCATGTATTCTCGTTCTCTTCACTGTGGTTGTATTAGGAGGATAGCAGGCATTATTCTCGTGAAGGAAGCTTTAAAGAAATGCAAAATGTGTATATAAAAGCTATTATTGTTTCATCAAGTCTTATTCTATTGAGTCATTTATTACTGATTGGAAATTGTAGTTTAATATATTTTAATGGAGTAATGCAACTGATAGACTTTGTACATGTTCTTTGTACTTGTTAGCTTCTGCCTTTAATCAACAAGTGAGTCTTTCATTTTAAATAGTTTTAGTCTCTCAAAGAGCACTTTTTTAAGATGAAGTGAAGTTACTACTTTAAGTGCATGGCTTTTAGACCTTTGATTTTGGAAATTGTATTGTTTTTCCATCACACTCCAGGGACAAATATCTTGATATCCTCTTTTTCCTTTCACTGGGAGAGATGTAAGGCGTGCATGGAGCTTACTTTGTGATATAGAAGTGCCAGTGCCCAGACTTCTGTTTCGAAGCTCGAAGCAGGATCTATTGAAGGTAGGGGAGCAAAATACCTGGATTGCATAGTCGCTTTTCCACCCCATGCCTCTGTAATCCACCACCAGGCACTCTCTCGCTCTTTATCGCAATATTTCAGGTTCCTTTTCACCCTTCTTTCGGCCTTGCTCGCAGTTTTTCCAGCTTTATCTTCCTCCTACATACCCCCCTTGTGTGCTTTTCTCTCTTTTGCTCTGGGAGAAAGTCTGAAGTGCCAGACCCCCAAAATAATTGTCGGTGGTCCCTGTCTGCAACCACCTGCTAAAATTAAGCACTGTGGCAGCTTCCCTCCTAAAAAAAGTCATAATGACAACAATTACCCTTCGTTCCAAACACACCGTAAGAAATTAACTCCAAAACGCAAACTACTTTGGGCCATATTATCAAGGAACGGCGATAACATCGCCGCTTTAGCGGCAAGAAACTGCTGCTAAAGCGGCGATAATGGGCTTGATAATATGCCCTTGTGAATTCCCATAGAAGCCCAGGTTCACACCAGAACCTGGGCTTCTATGGGAATTCACAAGGACATATTATCAAGCCCCTTATCGCCGCTTTAGCGGCAGTTTCCTACCACTAAAGTGGCGATAATGTTATTGCTGTTCCTTGATAATATGGCCCTTGATGTGTCACAAGTAGTGGTAAGCGTTTTTTTTTTAATTCGGGAAGGAAGCCTTCCTAGGAACCCTATTAATAGTCTAACTGAAATTCCAACTTTTGCGTTTGCCGCATCTTGCCATCGTTTTTTCACAGTATGGCAGTGTTTCTTCTCAAGTGCTAGTGGGTGTTAAAAACGATGTGCCGTTTTCTGGCAGGTTAAAACTGTTGCAGCGATGTAATGCAAACCGACCCCCCCACCCCCATGAACACCCCTCTCCCCAAAGAATGTGATGTGGGGCCCCTGAGTGTCCATCAAATAACTGATATTTATTGGCCTTATTCGGGTGCCTCTTAAAGGATTGAGCCCCTCCCTGTGCAGTGGGGCCTACAGGGGTGCGCATTACGCCCATGAACTTTTCTCCGCGCAACTTTGAAACTGGATGAATGCCGGCGATATGTTTTTTTCCAAATATGACTGAAAAGAGTCACAGTTTGAAGGCGAAAATCCAGGTGCAGAAAACGTTGCTAAGTGCAGGTTGCAGTCCTAGTGGTACACGCAATAATTCTTCGGAAATTTTGCTGAAGAACATCTAAGGGGCATATCATCAAGGTGCTGCGATAAAATTATCGCCGCTTTAGCGTCCCTTTTCAGGCGAAAAGCGGCGATAATTTTATCGCAATATCAGCAAGGTCACGCTATCGCGTGAATCCATGCCTCAGCGCCTGTTTCCTTAACGCCCAGCTTTACATCTCTAATGAGATGCAAAGTGGGCGTTCCACGCCAAAATAACGTGGGAAATGTCGCTAACCGACATTTCTCCTATCATCAATCTGAACACTAACATGCAGAACGATAAGAAAAGTAGCGCTAACCGCGGTTACCACTACTTTGCTTACGCCTGATTTCAGTCTGACTTAGCCATTATATCCAATAAAAGGTGGATATAATGGCTAAGTCGGCCCTGCCCTATCATCAAGCTATCGCCAAACGGTGTGCGATTATTGCTGGATTTCCAGCGATAAGCGCACATTTTGTAGCTTGCGCTTGTAATTTAACGCTTTGGAGATAAGCGTTGTTGATAGCACGCTATCTCAGCGATAAAATCCAGCGATAACCGGCGATAATTATCCTCGCGCTAAGCGCGCTTAGCGATAATTATCGCCGGCCCTTGCTGATATGCCCCTCAGTCACTTTTAACACCCCTAAATTTTGATCCAAACCGGGGAATGCAGCACGCTTTAACTCGAATGACTTCACTGACCGTGTTAAATAAGCACGTTCTGAGTAGGCCAAAATCACTAAACCAACACCGACAATTCAGTTGCGCATTTTCTTTTTATTATTGTAATCGCCGCTTTCTCAGGTTCGTCAGCCTGACGACCGCTCAGTCTTACAACGAGAGCTGAACCGGTTGACCTGAGCCTGAAATTATATGTTTAGCCGCCAAGGTTATAAAACTGAACTGCCGTTTAAGTGGTATTTCATAGGCTTATTTGTTCCTCGTACAATGAGTGTTGCCTGGATGATTTATCGAAATAGTACAGAAAGTCATTTTCCCGCCCACGACTTGATGCTGGAGAAAGGAACACAAAATGTACTCTTCAGTAAAAAAGTATCTGAGGTCGACAAAACTTTAGAAAATGAATGATATGTTGTGAATGGTAAGCACAGTCATAGATTGAAATAAAAAATAAAAATAAACGTTTTACTTAAAATCCATCCTTAGTGTAAACAGGGTTATGTTTTTGTTTTACTCTCAATAAAATATATTTCTGCTACTATCCGCTTCGATCCTCTATATGGAAGACAAGCTGTAGGAATGCAAGGCTAAAGCTACGAAATAATTATTTGGTAAATATGAATTAGTGCGCAAACTGGTGTAAGTTCCAATTTCTCATTCTGAGAGGAATCAGGTGGAAATTGTGCTTAAACCTGCATTTTTCTCTCCAAGGAAAATCATTCCAGATTTCACCCGGACAGTGTTTGCACAGGGAAAGCGGGTTGAAACGGGGAATCCCGTGAGTTTTTACGGTCCGGGGAAAAGTTTTCCTCATTCCAAGATGGGAAGCAAAACGTTCATTCACAGTTGGGAAATGAAAAGTGTCTCCTCCTTGTAAGCTGGGGAATATGTTTTCGGCCTGTAAACCCTACGGGAGCACTACAGCACCCATGCAATAATGGCATTTCTCATGGGCGACTCATGGGCCGACTGTTCTACTGGGATCGGTTTAAGTCTCTAAATGGGCATGAGCATGGCATCAAGGGGCATTTTTACTAATCTTTCATGCAACACAGGGCATCAGGCAAAGTTGCTGACCCACATGCTCTACATTTACAAAGATGTGGGGGCATATTATCAATAAACGGCGATAAAATTATCGCCGCTTTAGCGGCATAAAACTGCCGCTAAAGCGGCGATAATGGGCTTGATAATATGCCCTTGAGAATTCCAATAGAAGTCCATGTTCTGGTGTCAACATGGGCTTCTATGGGAATTCTCACAGGCATATTATCAAGCCCATTATTGCTGCTTTAGCGGCAGTTTTCTGCCGCTAAAGCAACGATAATTTTAACGCCGTGCTTGATAATATGCCCCATGGAGTGTTTCTTCTCTCTCCTAGCGCTGGCGCACTGTGTGTTGTCTAGTACAGCGGCATGTACCCTTGCACCATGGTGCAAGAGTGCCTACGTTACAGTAAGGATTGATTGCCTCCTGCACAAAAACCATCCTTAGAAGCATCTTCTATGTGTGCTGCAGAATACACATGGAAAGAGGAAATAATGAGGCGAAATAAAGATAATTCTCTATGCTACTCCTCCCGGGGGAAGGCGTACCAAGTTGATGCATTCCCAGGTTACGAGCTTCAGTAATTCTGGGAATGCACCAAAATCCATGGGAGGATGCATGCAAAAGCCAATGCTCCACCCATAGAACCCCTCCCAGCTTGAACTGTAGCACAATGCAGCACAAGCAGCTGAGTTGCTATACATGTCCGTACAAATCCACGCAAGCCGGTGCAAGTTGCCCCTTGCTTGGCTTTGTAAGTATTACAGAAGCCTTTGCGTTGTCCTTGCGTTGCCTTGCAACTCAGGGACAGTGCAAAGGCTTGATAAATATGGCACCCAGATTACTAATGATTGCCTACTATGGTGCCCCTATGCTAAGAACATTTAAAAGTCAAAAGCCACAGTAACGTATCATTATTAACACTGCAGACTTTCTCACTCCAGGCCTCTCATTCCTCTACTTATGAAGATATTATGCATCTCTTAACAAACTCTACATGCCAGAGCAAGTCCAGCTTCTCTCTCCCCTTCCCCAAGCATGTTAATAAATCCATGCATGCTGTCACTAAAAGATCCATCCCAGGGAAAATAAAAGCTGTGGGGTCAAAAAGCTCACATACCTATTCGTAAGCACATCTGAGAAAGCCTTTGAATCAGCAATGTCAATCACACTTAGAGATTTCTGCCCCTGTAGCATCTCTGTGGCAGCTGTAAGCCCACTGCTAAGCCTGCTCCATTCCCCAAAGTAACAGACATGCATTTCTTTGATAGTAATGTGAGAAATAGACAATAGCTCCCTGGGATGCGTATAAATCTCTTAGGACATTTCCACCACCATTAGTTTTGACCAAACTTTTTTTCCTTTTGTCATACAAATTTTTATTAAGCATGTAGCTAAATTTTGAAGCAGGCAACTTTAAAAAAGAAATAAAAACTGTCCCTACCTCACTAGCACAATGTTAGCGTAAGAGCCATGAAATACATAAATCCACAGTAAGCTTTGGGCATGAAAATAATGAAAACAAACACCAGATTTACTTTTTTTCTAGAAATAAAACACTTTTGTTATTGAATTAGAATCTAATGGAATTTGCTGACGTTATTGAAAGGGTAAATAGCATTTTGACCAAAGTAAGAAGAATATCTTACAATGGGCACAAGCACAAGAAGAGGATTTACATGTCTCCCATCACATGACTCTTCTAGGGTATTTAACTGGAGTACTGAGGCAAACTATTATTCAGGTAACTTTGGGATAATGGGGTGAACATCTGCTTGCTGGTAGGCCACCTCGCTAGTCAGCACCATATCCACAGTGCTGGAGTTCTCTGAGGGAGAGGCTTCTTCAATAGTAGAAGCAGAAGAAAATGGGCCCTGGAGAAAATAACTAGAATTTCTATTTGCCGAAGATCTAATTGTTCAAGTGTTTCTTCTAGACAGTAGAGTAGTGCAGTTTACCGACAGCACAGGGATGATTTAGCTGTAGATTTATTTTTACAAAGATTCTGCTCTTAATTTACAAATTCAAGGTAATCACAGAAGCTGACCTTGCACTTGTAAATCCCTTTTCTGCCCTTGATGGCGTAATATTGCATGTGAGTTAATAGCAACCCTGACCCTTTTGAGATAGGTCTGGCTTCTCCTGTAGTTACAAATGGAGCAGCAGTATGAACCTCGGATGTGTGTTTCTTTACTCTGCTGACTCTAGCGGAGTCGATAACTCTGCGCTAGCACATGCACTGAAGAGAGCACATTTATAGGGTCTGTTTAGGAGCGGGTCGGTTATTCCAACCCGTGTGTACACTCCTGTTTGTGCACAGATTGAAATTAAGAGTTGGGAGTTAATTATCAGATGTGTTAAATACTTCAAACTTCATTAAACTTTGGTAGGTCAAACCTGCAGGAATTGAACAGGGAAAGTGTGTACAGTATTTATCGTACCATGATGATTTTGATGTGTTAAACAACAAAATCCGCATGTTATTACCCGAAAATTCTTAACAGGTGATATTTATCACACACAATAAATACCATAACATGATGCATACTTATTTATGAGATGCTATAAATAGCACCTTGTCTCCTAACCCACTCATAATCAGGTTCTTAGTGTAATTGGGTACATGGTGCTGATGTACATCAGGCGTGCCCAATGAGGGTATGCACCAGCTCGGGACAGGACTGTTCACACAGTTACATAATCCGGCCTCTGATTGTCATCCACGTGCTGAAGGATATGGAACATATAGATCAGTGGTGTAACAAAACTTGAGGGGGGGACCCTTCAAAGTGCACGGGCGGTCCCCCCTCCAGGCTCACCACCTAGCACGTTGGCTGAGGGGGGACCCTGGAGCTCGCGCCCCCCCAGCATTGGGGGGGCTGTGGGGGTTTATGTTATGCCACTGATACAGAGGGATTCCCAGTTCTGATCAAACCTTGGTTGACATGATATCTTCTTTGCGATCTTCAGAGAAAACATGGCACAAAATCACATCAAAATACTTCTCAAAAGATATCATTGTGGGTTCTCTAAAACAGAGCAACTCATCACTATGTATCAAATATATAAAAGTTGTAAACCACAAAGAGTAAAGTTAACTGAGATTTGACATGTGACAACTTCAGGGACCTTAGGATGCTAGCTGTCAGCTGATTCTTGGTAGCTTCACTGTACTTTTGTCTTTGGCTTGAATTGGATGATTGTCTGATATTGACATATCAAATCTTGAGATATTTGTATTTCACCAGCTCTCTTGTTCAACTGTCGTTTTTTACGTCACTAAAAGTATGAAACACCAGGCATTGAAATGTCAGTCATAAGTACAATCCAAATTTGTAATTTTTTATGACGTTTAAAACAATTTCCGATGGCGCGTTTTATTTATTTATTTTAGATTGTAAGCTGTAACTTTATACTTTAGCATAACGTGTATCAAAACTTTACGCAAGTCGGAGGATACAAAGTTAACCAGACTAAAACCGAAATTTTAACATTTAATACGACCCCTTTGGATTTTCCAACGGCCATTCATCTAAAACCACTGAATCCAACTAGATATCTGGGGATATACGTCACTAATGATTATGGGCAACTATTTTTTTTAAAATTATACTAGGATGATTACTAAATTGAAAAAGCTATTAGATAACTGGTCTCTTCAATTATCCTTAACAGGGAGGATTTCAATGGTTAAAATGACGGTGCTTCTATTGTTTCTGTTCCTATTTATTAATCTTCCTATGAAAATTGAGAATCATTATTTTAAGGAGCTGGACCAAATAATAAAGAAGTTTGTCTAGAGTAATAAACATCCTCGGGTTAAGATATTTACATTGAAATTGGATGTAACTTCAGGAGGATTGGCAAATCCACATTTTTCAACCTATTATCAGGCTTCTTTACTTAATTTATTCTCCCTACTGGGTAAGGAAAATCTGTTTTTGATCATTTTCTTTTAATACAGATGTTAAAGGGCTACGCTTTTGAAAGGTTGGGAGTCCACCATCTTCCCATTCTGGTGACTATCTGGATTTTACCTGTCAGATATTGAACTTGCCTCCACGTCTCGCGTCCCCCGCTGCGCGGGCGCCGCTTGAGGGACCAAGACTCTGCTTCCCACAACTTTGGAGTCCCACCGGTGCCCTTGCTCAACGCTGCCCGGATCGCTGAATTTCGCCCAAGATCGGCGAGGGAGCGTATCCGGTCACTCTGTCTACTGTGAGTGGCTGGCGCATTCGGGACTGCGAGGACCAGGGTGCTGCGCGTGGCGCTGATCAGCTGCACTTGGTCCTCTTCCCGACTCCTCCCCCAACATATTTAATAATCATCGCTGCTCTTGTTCTTTGGGCTACGCTTTTGAAAGGTTGGGAGTCCACCATCTTCCCATTCTGGTGACTATCTGGATTTTACCTGTCAGATATTGAACTTGCCTCCACGTCTCGCGGCCCCCGCTGCGCGGGCGCCGCTTGAGGGACCAATACTCTGCTTCCCACAACTTTGGAGTCCCACCGGTGTCCTTGCTCAACGCTGCCCGGATCGCTGAATTTCGCCCAAGATCGGCGAGGGAGCGTATCCGGTCACTCTGTCTACTGTGAGTGGCTGGCGCATTCGGGACTGCGAGGACCAGGGTGCTGCGCGTGGCGCTGATCAGCTGCACCTGGTCCTCTTCCCGACTCCTCCCCCAACATATTTATTAATCATCGCTGCTCTTGTTCTTTGGGCTACGCTTTTGAAAGGTTGGGAGTCCACCATCTTCCCATTCTGGTGACTATCTGGATTTTACCTGTCAGATATTGAACTTGCCTCCACATCTCGCGGCCCCCGCTGCGCGGGCGCCGCTTGAGGGACCAAGACTCTGCTTCCCACAACTTTGGAGTCCCACCGGTGTCCTTGCTCAACGCTGCCCGGATCGCTGAATTTCGCCCAAGATCGGCGAGGGAGCGTATCCGGTCACTCTGTCTACTGTGAGTGGCTGGCGCATTCGGGACTGCGAGGACCAGGGTGCTGCGCGTGGCGCTGATCAGCTGCACCTGGTCCTCTCCCCGACTCCTCCCCCACTATCGTTTTCTATTTCTTTAAGAACATTATCTTGCCTTCACGCGCTAGCGGGACACGCGCGGGTCTTAGCACGGGGCTAAGACCGGGCAAAGAGCGGGCCGTTTGAGGCCGTTAGAGAACGGAAGAGACCGGACCGGGCCATCCCCCTAACGCCCCTAATCCTTTGTGAATTGTGTAGGTATTATTTTATGTAATTTTACTATATATTATTATCAGTGTATATTTATGTTTTAAAAGTGTGAGAACTGCCCAATACGTACACTTAAACACACACCCATTCCCACTGGTATCTAGGAAATATGGTATTAACGAGAGGGAAAAAATGTAAAGTGAAGGGGGGTGGGGGGAAATGTCTAGGCCCCATGGATGACTTTATAGCCAAGGCAAATACATTTATCGACCAGAGTATCAGCCTAATAGAAGATAGGGTCTCACTGGATTTAGCTCTGGCCAAAAGATCATCCATTGGTAACCTAAGGAATGCAAAAAGCCCGGAAACTCTTAGTACTAATGGACGCAGGTCACCCTGCGAGGGCAGGCGTAGCCTGCCAAACAACGTTGATCTATCGGCCTCCCAACTATCTGAGTTTCAGCTAAGTCTAGACTTAGAGAAAACACCAGACATGATTCCTCAATTAACACCGGAAGAAGTGAGACAGTCAAGAGGGAGGAGAGAGGGCGCCATACGGAAACGAAAAAACATCTCAAAAAATTCTAGCCTTCGAGAAATTGCTGATCAGTGTAGCGGAGAAGAGATAGTATCTCATAGTGCAGAACAGCTATCTGATCCCATAGCGATAAATCAGTCTACGCAAGACATTTTAGAACTAACAAGCGAAGAAGTCCCTAGGCAGTTACCTCTTAGTAAAACAAGAAATGAGATTGACAACTCACAATTGATAAACAATCTCACGGCCCTCCTAAAATCTTCCCTCGCCCCACTTGAATCAAGACTAATGCAGATAGAGCAACAGCTATTGAACCTGATAGATGCTATAAAACTCAAGCAAGGCCCTGGGGACTGTAGTAAGGAAAGAATTAAGATGCCCCCTCAAAAGCCAGTACACAGACAAAATAAAGTTTTAGAAAATTTACCTGTAAAAGTAACACCAAAATTACCACCTTCTAAAGTGTGAAAAGTTAACAGAGTAGTGGAATCCACCCTAAATCCTGTGACAACTTCGCCTCAGAATGACTCCCCGATAGAAAAAACATCAGTCCCGATAACCTTGGCACCTAAAAAACAAATGCCCAACACAAAAATACTGTCCCCAAATAAAGCCCCCACAAAAATTGTGGCGCCCGATAGCAATAGTGGAGAGTTGAGGAAGCCCCCTGAAACTAGACTGGCTGTAGATTTGCCCCCAGAAGCAACTCCCTTCGTGGTTGTAATGACAGGCGTCCCTGAAATAGATAACCCAAATACAGAACCTACGTGGTCATTAAAAAATAAAGTCCAATACTGGCTAAATACTAATCGTCCTGTACCAGCAAATTGGACTTGTGGGATTCTGATGGTACGCAGGACCCCATGGGTGGGAAACAGTAGAAAAACCATACCAGGAGATTGCATTGTGATCACATTTGAGGACCCAAGAGTGGTAAATTATATTTGCTCCTGGGAATTCTCGAATGTAAATGAGGAAATAGGAACTAGGAGACTCTCCTTTTTCTATCCTTCCGGTCTCGTTAATGGGATCCTAAAACACGCTTCTCGCCCCTGGGAAGCAATAGCTTTACCTCAGGGGAAACAACCTAATTATTGGCAAGTAGTGGACTCCCGCCGCTATGACCGCGACAGCCCCTGGCACTCATCGGGACCACAATATTGGGGAAGAGGACGGGAGGATTGGGGTACACGAATGGTATACAGAGAGCCACCCCAAAGTGATTCATGGTCCAGTATTCCGACGACAAATAGGTATAGTATTCTCGAATCAGTTGACTGACTACTAGACACGACAGAAACAACAACATGTCAACCAAAGTCCAATGAAAAAACAATCTGTCCAACCAATGAGCCTGTGACCAATTCGGAAATTACTAACTCCAAGATATGTCACCTAGACCCCAAAGAAAAAATGACCTACATAGCAAATGAAGCCCCGTTTAATATAGAATTGCAGCACTTACCTATCCTCTTTTGGAACGTAGCGGGCCTTCGCTCCAAAATTAATGATGGGACGGCTGTTACTTTCTTGGAGTTGGGGAAAATCATATGTCTTCAGGAGACATGGTCTATGACCGAACTCCATCTTCAGGGCTACAAAACATTTTTTACTCCCGCCCTGGGTACAAATGCAGGTAGACCCAAGGGAGGTTTGATCACATACATAGCAAACACAGTTAACTTTTTGAAAGTATCTGTAGTTGTCTATGAACCAAACTTTCAGTTACTTTCCCTTGTGAAAAACAACAAAGAGTCGATCCTATTGCTCAATTTTTACAATAACCTAGAAGAGGACAAATTTTTGTCTGTTCTCGCAAACATTAAGGAAAAGCTAATCCACAAATTAAGGATAGGAAAAGGGGCAGCCCACCTTCTATGGGGAGGAGACCTGAATCTACACCCATGCCCGCACGTCGGGAAAAATCGTTGCGGGTTTGTGGACGAAAATGACATCCCCCTCATGCATTTCTCTCATAGCAGGGGGGGAAACGCAATGAATAATGTTCTAATAGACCTGGAACTTGTAATCGTTAACGAACCAAGTCCAGGTACAAATTCCCTGCAACCAACATATGTGGGCCCGGGCCATAAAACCACAGTAGATTATATCCTCGTATCAACAGGTTTGTTGCCCCGAGTTAGGCGGTTTGAGGTTTTGACAAATGATTTAAGTGATCATTCTGCCCTTAGGATGGAATGCCATGTAACTGATTGTCAATCTCCAACCGCTGTTATAGCAAAGATCCTCGCACAAAATAATCTTGAGCTAGGAAGGCAAAATGGTTACACATTAAAATGGGGAAAAGTGAATCCGGAAGAGTTTACAGGAAAATTGGTCAACGAGGCATATGAAAATATAATTAAGTGTTTGGATTTAGGAGTAACAGATGTAGAAGTCCTAAATAATTTTGCACAAATATTAGAGAAAATTAAGGAACTTCTAACAGTAACTTTAAAAAATTCAAATCCAACTACTAAAGGATGGTTTAACCATAGCTGTACTATGGCTCTAACTAAACTAAAGGAGGCGTTAAACAAAACTGATAGAGATCAGGTTCAGATCCAATTCTTGAGATATCAATATCGACGGGCACGTAAGCAAAGAATCAAAGACTTAAAAGAGAAACTTTGGAACGATTTACACTCTAGTGCCGTCTCCAACAACAGTGCTGCCTTCTGGAGAACTGTTAAAACCCCTTATCTACAAGATAAAGACGGCCCAAAGATAGAAGTCGCAATAGTGGAAGATATCTGGGTGTCTCATTTCTCCAAGATTTGTAATAATACAGCTACACCGGCAGGGACACAATTGCTACTTCCTACAGTCGTATATCCAATTTCCCTGTACTTCGATATCTCCGAAGTTATAGTGGCCCTGGTAGCGAGCAAAAGTGGGAAAGCCCCAGGCCCAGATGGGGTTCCAGTGGATCTTTTTAAATTTAACTTAGATCTCTGGTCCCCCATTCTTACGAGAGTATGTACTGCATCAGTGAAGTTGGGCCTGTTAAAATCCTGGACAAAATCGATTATGGTCCCCATTTTTAAAAAGGGTGATCGCCAAGACGTGAAATGCTACCGTCCGATCTCCCTATTAGACTCTTTGGGAAAGGTCGTTGGCAGAGTCGTGCTTGAGCGACTCCGGAACTGGGCTGAAGAGAAAGATATTGTCTCAGATCTTCAATTCGGTTTTCGGGAGGGCTTCGGAACCGTGGAGCAGGCTCTTAATCTTAGTCTGATAGTGGGCAAATATCTCCAAGCAAAAAATGACACAGTTTACATGGTTTACGTGGACCTGTCCGCTGCGTTTGATTGCGTCTCGCACGCAAAACTCTGGACGATCTTGGCCCACATGGGAGTGGATTCCCCTATCCTAGACTTTTTGAGAGAACTGTATTCAAACGCAACAGCAAGGGTCCGTTTTGGCATAAGGGGGGAGTTGACAGCACCATTTGCAGTAGAGCGTGGAGTCAGGCAGGGATGTGTCCTGGCTCCCTTCCAATTCTCTCTGTACACAAACGGATTAGAGGAGGCGATGTTGAGGGGAGCGCAGGACCTACCACGAGTAAAACAACGCCTGATCCCCGCCCTGCTCTATGCAGATGATGCTGTAATTTTGGCGCGTACGCCGCGAGAACTGCAAAGTTCCCTGAATAGATATGTCAATTTCATGGGCGGGCTGGATCTACAAGTAAACGTTAAAAAAACGTTTATCATGGTAGCAGGTAGCGGGAAAAAACGTTTAAAGAATATCTATCTTGAAGATCAAAAATTGGAGCTAACCACTCAGTACTGCTACCTGGGTATCATGATTGACGAAAAACTCAATTGGAGACCAGCAATAGAGGCAAGATGTCATCTTCTCAAAAGAGCAATAATTTCCTTGATGAGTTTTTCTCAGAGATTGGGGAAAAGGCCCCCAGTGGAATTACTAAGAATATACATAGCCAAATGCCAGGCCATTGCACTATATGGGGCGGGACTCTGGGGATATGCAGATGTTAGTGCCTTGCAGGTGGCTGAAAACACCTTTCTTAGTTTCCTCCTAGCAACACCAAGTAGTACTTCGATCTACGCTTCCCATTTAGAACTCGGAATCCCTTATTTAGAGGATCTACTAAAGATCCAACCACTATTGCTTTGGCGGCGCATATGGACCTCTGATAAAAACATTTTAACTCAGGAAATTGTTGCAGATTCAATGATCCTTGACCAATCATCAAAAATCAAATGGCTTCGATACATCAGAAATTTCTTCAATGATCTTGGACTGGAGAAATACTATTTTGAACCTAAAAATATTATCGAAGTATCAAAGCGATCTTTGAAACAATTGGCTATGACACACCTAGAATCACTGAGGCTGACATCTGAGTGGTTAAAACCCTCGGTCCTCCATGCCAATATGACCCAGCTCACGTTTTTAATCCAGCCCTATCTTACATTACAGATCAGTACCTACGATAGAATGCTATTAACAAGATTCAGACTAGATCTCTTCCACAGATTAGTAGCATTCCCAGACAGAAAAAAGTGGGATTCAACTCTCTCCACTTGTCCCTGTGATGAAAAATCAACACAGTCAAATTTACACACAATACTGTTCTGTAAATTCCATCATCCACACAGGAGGGTTTGGCTACTTCCTTTATTAAAGCAGTGGGGACTTAGACAATGTCGTCCAGCCATGTTACGTCTTCAACTGCTAGAATCTGAACTGGTCTGCTATCGTGTTCTTAATTTCCTGAAATGTATTGTAAAACATAGAAAAAATCTGTAAGATAAAATGTTAGGTGTCTTCTTAAATACATCACTGAAATTATAAGAATTGCTTTCTGTAAAACACCTAACTTTGGACCTGTGTAAATTTTATCTTTTATTGTATATTTGTATTTGTATTGTGAAATGTACCTTTTATGGTTTTACAATTTGTAAAAACCGAACAAAGAAGTTATTATTATGTTAAAGGAAAGTGCTATTGGACTCCCCGTGTTTTTACGTTTGGTAAAACTCCCCCAAAAAACGAGGTACAAGGCTATTCTTACATTGGCTGAGAGAATGCAGCTATTTTTTAAATCACGAGATATCCCTGGATTTCATGCATATACCCCTATACAGGATGGGGTTGTAGGAGGGCTTAATCTCTCCAGAGGGCTTATTCAAGTATGACAAGTCTTGGGTTATTTCCAACTTGGGGATTTTTATAATTATGATACAATAATTAAATTGGAAAGGATTTGTTTGCATGCCACTACGCCGAACCCGGCTCTCGCTCTGAGCTTTGTACAAATAGTTAACTTCCTTAAAACTAACTATTCAGTGCTGGGTGAAATGGTATGGCAAATTGTTAAGCAGATGGCAAATAAAATGGAAGGGGTTGGCTGCTGGTATCAGTTACTTCATCAAAAATCCAATTTGGAAGAGATTCTGACGAAAGCGCTCCAAAAAATTAATCTAGAGTTTAATATCAAAGAGTGGAAACAGCTGAACTAGCGAATAATGCACTTAGAGGTGCCAACTATAATAGAATGAATTTTTTATCCACATGGGTATTATATTTTACACCCCTGAAATTGTCTAAAATGTTTCGAACGTGCCTGAATCAATGTTTTCGCTGTAATAAATAGGGTGAAGGGGGTTGGGTACATATATTTTATGAATGTAATGATATACAGCAATTCTGGGGGGAGGGGTTTCCAGAAATTTCTCTGATTTTATCCGTGGCAATCAGTCAATCAGCCATGCTGGTGCTATTTGGGTCCTCAGGAGATGTGAAATGTTTTATAAAATATCAGCAATATTTTATATTAATTGCTATTGCAGTTGCTGGATAACTTATTTTACAAAACTGGAGAACCAGCCTACAACCTAGCATTGAGCATTGGTTTAATAAAAATGACTAGGACTTGAAGATTAGAAGAGGTCTATGCTAAACGTATACAATCAGTTGTAAGATTTAGGGGTAAATGGCGATATTTCTTTCCATACGGGACTACAGATAAAACCTAATTATGATGATTTAGTTATAAATAGTTTATACTAGTACAAGGCACTTTTAAGAAACTATGATATGCACTTTATTCATTAACTCTATTTAATGGAATTTGTTATTTAAAGATCAGTCAGTATGTATTGGATAAGAGTCTGGGAGTCTGATTCGTCTTTAGTTACTATTGCAAATTATGTTTTTGGATTCTGCATCTAGAAGTCCATCATGGTTGTATTACGGAAATTTATAAGTGTTGTTAACTATGATCGAATAATATATTGGTCTTGCTACTGTTATGTCAACTATTTACTATCTTTTCTATTTTTCCTGTTCTAATAAAAATAAAAAATAAATACAAATAAAAAAGTGTATCAAAATATGCATTGAAATTTCAGACTTATGTTTAGTGAAATCTTTGTGTTAGATGCATATTTTAGAGGTAGTCACCAGGAACCTCAGTACTTCGGTTTATGCAGAGATACTAGATCAGGTATATTATGAACTCATTGAGGGGTTAGGTTCATGTGATATAGCAGCACTGCTAACTAAACATAATAAATTGTAGCTCAGTATAGAATTGATAAACCTGCTTAGTAAATACCTAACACGCTAACAATTATTAGGATTTTGCGTCAGGATTGCACCACTTTTGTGAAAATCTTGTGTGAAATTTTAGTAAATGTGTCCCAAAGATTTCCAAAACACAACAAAATCTCATCTTTGAAGGCCACGCATTCACAGACCCCTAAGAATACCATGCGAAAAGTATGTCAGTACAAATCTGTATGTCCATCCAAACCAGACCATATGTGTGCATTGGAGTACCAACATCACCCGTACCAGTCAGAACAGAACTATAACATAACAAATAGCAAATGACAAAGTGTATAATGAGATCGACCACTGTGCACCCAAAGTAGATGTACAAAAGATGCCTCCACAACACCACTATATTGATACAAAGAGAGCTACTCCCCAAGTTACCCTGTCCCCTCCTCTCCTGTGCATAACAGGCACACATAAACAAAACACCACAAAACATGATGCCAACACAGAAACAAAAGGGCAAGCCAAACATGAGTTACCGCTATTAACATGAGACACGAATAGAAAGACTTGAGGCGAGGCTCTTATTGGAACATTTCAACACAGATTGAAGCAACACTCATTTACAACCTGGTCAATGGATTGCATCAAATATTCACAAATACCGGCCATTACCAACTTTCTTAACATCATACTGTACTAATGCCTGGAATATAACATGATTCCACTCCAATAGCTACAACCCACAGAATTATAAATGGGGAACTGTGAGTTACGGGGATGTGTTTCACAGAAGGGTAGTGTGTGACATAAAATGGACAACAAAAGTAAGCCTTTTGTTGTCTAGGATGTCACTCAGAACCCTGAGGTGAAAAACATCCCTATAACTTACAGTTGGCCATTTATAATTAAGGCTCCCTGTTTTCCGTTTTTACAGATTTTTACAGATAAATACAGAGAACCATGTATTTTGATGTCTGTATTTATTTTTAAATGTGGATAAAAACTCAAATTGGGTTGTTTGTGAGTGATTCTAAAGGTTGTCAATCATGTCTTCCAGGCCATTAGCTGGGCGGATTGACAGGCAAGGGGATTAAAAGAATATAGGGATTTTAGTAAAGAGCCTTAAACAGCAGTAGATTTGAACAACCTTGATACTAAAATGTAAATATTAACTTATAAGTGCGTATTTTACCATCTGAGTGTGTATGTATCATTGAAACCTGTCAGGCGTTCAGGCACGAGTGTACATTAACTGGTTAAATAAATGCAGAAATATACACATTTCAGCTTCATTTTTTTCACAAAACCTAAAATAAATATGGATAAATACAGGTACAATTAGCAAAAAATAAATATGGATAAATACAGACGGAAATAACAAAAATATAAATACCATAAAACCAGGAGCCCTATTTATAATATGCCCCCCAAATCATCTGCCGCTAATTATAACTGCTACACAATGGCAGAGCCACCACGATTGAGCCATACGTAACATGGTCTCTCCACCCTGACTCAAATGTGAAAAAATATCTTACATGTATCACCAACCCCCACTGTTAGACCTGTCAGCTTTAGGGTAGCCTTTCCCCAAATCTTTTGCCTTCGTCCTTCATTTTTGCTGATCTTGTTTTTGCTAGCCTTAGGACTCTGTGTACTTTACCACTGCTACCCAGTGCTAAAGTGCACGTGCTTATTCCTTAAAATATGGTAACATTAGCTAATGCCCAATCGGCATATTTAATTTACTTATACATTCCTACTAAAGTAGTATTACGTGTATCCAAGGCCTGTAAATTAAATTCTCCTAGTGGGCCTGTAGCACTGATTGTGCCACATACTTAAGTAGCTCCTTTAATATGTCTCAGGCCTGCAATTGCAGCCTGTGTGTATAGATTTTCAAACTGCTATTTCGACCTGGCCAAATAATCATTTTTCCAGGCTCAAACCTCCTTTTATAATTCATATAAGTTATCCCAATTGTAGGCCCCGACAGGGTGTAGTGTATTTAAAAAGTAGGACACGTAATTTTAAGGTTAACATGTCCAGTTAGTGAAAACTCAAATTAGTTTTTCACTACTGAAAGACTTACCTCTCCCATATTATACCTTGGAGTAACCTTATTACCTTTAATAAGCTGTAATTTCCAAATGTGAGCAGGTAACCAGTTCATGTTTGGTGTCTTTGGAATTGTAATGAAGAATCCTCTCTTATGGTAAAGTTGGATTTGAAATTACAATATTGAAAATGCCACTTTTAGAAAGTTGGCATTTTCCTACCTTAGCCATTTAGTGTCTCTAGCCTGTCCCTGGGTCACATGACTTGGTGTAGCTGCCAGTTGGGTTTGTGTATTCCTCCTAGACAGCCACACACAATAGAGGGCTTAGGTGTGCCTGGATGGGCCTTCGCTAGCAGGAATGGAAGGCGGAGCTTGGCCCAGATCTACTAACACTTGAATAGACTGAGTCCTGCCTGCACACAAAGGTCTTCATACATCCTGTAGTTAGTCTGGAGCCAGTACAGGGAAGGCATGGTGCCTGGGGACTTCAAAGGAAATCTTCTAGCTACTTCTGCTACATTCCAGGGGAAGGGCACCAAATATATATATAGGACCTCAGACACTACCTCTTCAGTGCACATGTGGACCTATGTACACTCTGCCAGCAAGAAGGACTGCTGTGCTGCTGAAAGGACTGCCACTCTGTTGGACTGCTTCTTTGAAAAAATACTGCCTGCTGTGATGACCTGCTACCTTCTGCACTCTTGCCTGGAGAAGACCTAACCTGCATCTCTTTGAACCCAGGACCCCAAAGTTATCCTAAGAGCTATTTGGCTGGCCTCCCGACCAATGCCTCAAGGACAGAAGGCTCCAACAACCTTGAACCCAGGACCTGGATTGTGCCACCTGTGAGTCCTACCCTGCCAAGTAGTGCCACCCCAGTCCTGAACCTTTGGAAGTGGGCGTGAAGGTGCTCTGATAGGCCGCCTGTGCATCCAGCAGAACCGACACATCTCCTTTGCTGTGCAGCGCAACACCTCAGAACCAAAACATCCCCTCCACTGTGCAACACATTTTTAACACGGTACCTCGCAACACTCCGCAACCAGGACTTAAGGTACTTTTATTTAGGAGACCTAACTGGGTCATTGTAGCTGACCCGGTCTCTATCATGGTGGGCTTGAACTTGTGACTTTTTCCCGGTCCAGTGTGACCAGATATCAACAATTGGCGCTTTGTGCTTTTTGGCGCTATTTTAACTGAAATCTTAAAACCTGTCTCTCTCTTGTTCTTCTGCTTGGAATATTGTAATTTTGCTATTGTTTTATTTACTCCAAAGTTGTGTGGGATCCTTTTGTGGTGTGTTTTCACTATGTTACTGTTTGAAGTGTTGCACATATCCTTTAACAAAGAAGGAGGGACTGGGGCTTTGGAGAGGTCCAACACAGGGCCAGTGGTGAATATATAGAATGTGCTGTTCCTAAGTTGGGGGCTAGGTCTAGTAGGTGGAGGAGAGTGCTCCTTTTCGGAGCAAGGGCCATAACACACCCGCAGGGTGTCATGCTTCATTATCAGGCAGCTCCACGTTTGGCCGGTGCTGAAATGCCCGACAAGCCCCTTGAGGGGGCTCTTTACCGGAGATCTTTTCTTTTTTGCCAATGTATATTTGCATGAAAGAGTGGTGAAACGTGAGCAGAATGGTTGAATGAAAAGTGTATTAAAATTGGCTAAAGGATCCAGAAGGAAAATTAAGTTTTAATACTTGGGTCCCTTTATCAAGGTTAAAAGCGTGATGTGAGCATAAAATAGATGTAATGATCTATTTAACTACAAAAGTAGTGCATAGCAAGGTCAACATGTTTAATGCCTGTTATAGTACATAATGGATCATGGCATTTCATCAGGACCTGAAAGACCTAACTCTACTCTTCATAGGGATGGGCAGAATGAAAAATGTGTGAACCATGCCCTGTGAATAATATACAAAAGAAAAGATGTTTAACAATATATCCTGTATACTTCACATAGACACAGGTAACGTCTCTTGGGTGGTGTAATCAGTGGCGGCCCTAATCGGACCAAACAGAGGGAGCACTGCCCCTGAGTTAAGCCTAACTGCTCTGTGCCACACTATGCAAGGGTTGAACACAGGTTAATTTAGGGTTTCTTTGTGACTTCACCCTGAGAAGAACTGTGGTTGATTCTTGAGGAGGGTTTCACTTCTTTAACCAGTAATCTAATTTCTTTCTTCTTGGGGGGGAAACATGGCAGCGGGCTGACGCCAGTCGCGCGAGCTCCCGATTGCAGAGAGGAGAGAGCGTTGGTATAGAAGACTTCGTTAGGGAAACAGCCGCAATACAGTATTGGATTATGGTTCTCTTTTTTTTTTTTTTTTTAGCAGGACAAGCAGCTGAATTTAAATATATAATGTTTAGATAAGTTTCTCCCATCAACTTTATATCTTGGCTTACCTGGATCTGTGAGGCGTTCTCTGCCTCTGTCTATGGCTCTGGACGCGGAGCCACAGCAGGGTGTTTGGTGCTATGCCGCGCACTCGTTCCGGAGGGCTCGCGCTGTGCTCGCGGTAACAGGCTTCCGGGGAACGAATGGCAGAGTGAGCACAGGGCACTGTCCTACGACGGAGTCAGCAGAGAACAGACTGGAGAACGGAGCGAGTAGCGGCGGCCCTGGTACAAGATCTATGCCCCATAATATCCATGCGAATCGGCAGCGGGGCGGTGTAACAGGAGGTAGGGAACTCGGGACAATTAGTTCCCAACCACAGGGCTCCGTGCGAGGGGCTCTGCGACCGATGGAAAGCGACCCTCAATCATCAACATCACAGCTAAAGTCACATCGAGAAGTAAGAGAGACTGGTGACGATTGTTGCGATAATTGTGGTGATAGAGGTGAATCTCTTATGGAGAAGATGTTTCTTGTTCTACGTCCAAGATATTCTTTCAAAATTTGAGATCTCTGAAACAAACCAAAAGGCGATTCGGGAGAAATGTGAAGTGCTTGAGGAGAAACTCGACGATCTTGCGTTACATACTGGATTATTAGAAGAGGAAGTTAAAGCCCTCTCCGTAACAGTAACGGATAATTCCAAGGATATTGAGTTCTTAAGGAAACAGAATAAAATCTTACAAGATGTCTTGGATCGGCTCGAGACTCAATCTCGCCGGAACAACTTAAGATTTCTCAAAATTCCTGAGGGGGTTGAGAAAAGGGACGTCAAGGTCCTTATTTGCAGCCTTATGAGAGAAGTTTTGAAGGATAGGCCCGAGATTGACTGGGAGAAGGAGACCCAGAGGGCCCATAGCGACCCCTTTAGGTTGAGTTCGCATCGGAAGACCCCTGGAAAGATTTTGGTAAATTTCTCAACATTTACTGTTAAAGAGCTGGTGCTGCAACGGGCTCTGAAAGGGGGTCCTCTAAGTCATGTCATCAGGTCAGATCTTGGTAAAAGGACTGCTCAGAGGCAGTGGGAATTGGGTACTAGAATCACTGAGTAAGGGTGCCCAAGTTCAGCTAAAATTTCCTGCAATGCTAAAAATTATGTGGCAGAACAAAATGTATAATATAAGTAATCCAGATGAGGTTGATACCTTTCTATCACAGATGGTATGATAAGGTCATTGATTTAAGTCTATGTTAATATGGTTGAGCTAAGGATCACGTATTTTGATATGGAAGAAATTTATGGATAGGCTGTTTTATATGTTCTTTTTTCTTTGTTTAGCTCTCTCCTCTCTGGAGGAATGGGGGAGGCCACAAAGGGTGGACTGTATTGCCTTAGGATGAAGAGGGGGTTTCCCGGGGGGAGGGCAGAGGGGGGCACTGGGTGTAGGGAGCAGCGGGAGAAAAGCCAAAAATGTAGTCCTCATTTGCGTATTTCTTGTAGGGGATGTGTTAAGTGTATATATGCTCATGGATCAGAACCAAGATAATAGGGTAAGAATTGAAACTTTAGGGGTAGAGAATGGATAAGTTTAAAGTAGGACATTTTTTGACCTGGAATGTGAACGGGTTGAGATCTAGGAGGAAATTATCTAGGGTTTTGGAAGTTCTTAAGAGAAGCACTGCTCAAATTATACTACTACAGGAAACCCATTTGGAAAGTAATGAATGTAGACAATGCTTTCAAAAGTGTAGATGGGTTCAGGAGGTAGTATGCTCGGACCAGAGGGGGAGTACTCGAGGAGTTGCCATTATTCTTAAAAGTAATAATGGAATAAGATTACTTAAATATGAAACTGATTGTTCAGGTAGATGGTTGGTGACGACCCTGGTAATTCAAAATTGGTCCTTGGTATGCGCAGTTTACTATGGGCTGAATAATGATGACCCGGAGGCTGTAATTAAGATGGAATCCTGTTTATTAGAGACAACAGTACCTATTGTGGTGGGAGGGGATTTTAATTTAGTTATGGATAAGGAACTAGATAGGACATCTAAAGTAAATTATATGAATCCACACAGATCATTTTCCAGGCTAAAGAGCATGATGAAGGATTTTAACTTAATCAACATTTGGCATATTAAGAGGGGAGATGTTCGGGAGTTCACTTTTTACAGTAAAAAGTATAGACACCATTCTCAAATTGATTATTTCTTGGTAGACCAAGAGTTGCTTGGAAATGTGTTGGAGATGGTACATGTCCCCGCAATAGTGTCGGACCATTCAGCTGTTGCCCTGGCGTTGATGATACAGCAAAGGGAGGGACAGAGAAGATGGACAGTAGATAGAACCATTTTTTTAGATGAGGGGATAGTTAGAGATCTAAGAGAAAAATCTGAGGTATACTTTTATATGAACATCGGATCGGCTGATTATCAAATAGTCTGGGATGCCTATAAGGCTTACCTAAGGGGAGTTTTAAGATCTATAATGGTAGGGAAAAGAAGGGTGGAGAAACGAGATGATGAATATAAATTGGAAGAGGTTAAGATCAAAGAAAGAGAATTACAGAAGGCCTCAATGGATGACTCAGATAAAGTTCCTACTTTGAGTAAAGAGTTAGATGGGTTACAGGCATCATTTTGAGAGCATATCGATAAAAAAATATCTGATAAATGGAAAGCCAGTAAACTCCGGCATTTTGCATATGGAGAAAAATGTAGTTCTTTATTAGCCTGGAAGACTAAGGCTGATAGAGCAAGAAATAATATTTGAGCATTAATTAGTAGAAATTCTGGCGAAATATTGTACACCAATGATGATATTTGTAAGGAGGCTTGTAGTTTTATGAAAGATTTATATGGGGAGGATATTTATCCTGACCAAGAGGATATTACCGAGTGGTTGCAACTAACGGCTCTTCCTCAGCTTACCAATGAGCAACAGAAAGTTTTAGAAGGTGAGATTACAGATGGTGAGATTAGAGCTCAATGTAAGAAAATGGTAAAGGGGAAAGCCGCAGGGCCAGATGGCCTTCCAGTGGAGGCATTTTTATCTATTATAGATATAATAATCCCAGTTCTAAAAGTTTTGATCCGAGATGTGTTGATTCCTATCGACCCATTTCCCTATTAAGTTCGGACTACAAGATTTTTTCTGTTGTTATAGCAGCCCGGGTAGCCAGGGTAATAAAACAGGTTATCCACCCTAATCAAAGAGGTTTTATCCCTTGAAGACAACTAAATGAATTACCCTTTCAATTGGTAGGGGTAGTAGATATAGCTGAGACTCGAGGGAGCCACTTACTATAGTAGCGGTCGACGCAGCTAAAGCTTTCGACCAGGTGCATTGGTCTTATATGTGGGAGTTCCTACGTAGCTTTGGATTTCCGTGGAATTTGGTTATGGCGGTGCAAAAATTGTATTGGGGTCCAAAGGCTAGAGTTTTGGTAAATGGGGCATTGTCTGTTGGTTCGATATCTCTAGGGGGACAAGACAGGATTGTCCCCTGTCCCCGCTTCTTTTTAATTTATATATTGAACCTTTTGCAAATTTGATTAGAGCAGATACTTCCATCCTTCCATTCAGATCAAAAAATTATGAGGTTAAATTAGCTTTGTATGCAGACGATTTATTGTTGTACACTAGAAATCCGCAGTATGCGATTTCAAATTTAATGAGGAAGGCAGAGCTATTTGGGCATGTCTCAGGCTATAAAATAAATACAGACAAAACGGATATCATGGAGTGGAATCAGGCCTCACAAAGTTATGGGGTGAAAACCCAAATACGGTATTTAGGGATTTTAATTCCACAAAAGATTGAGGATATCACAAAAATTAATTGGAGGAAAACTAGTCAGGACGTGGGAGGGCTATTGTTAAAATGGGTAAACCTCCCCCTAAATATATATGGTCGAGTGAACTTGGTAAAAATGATTATTCTTCCAAAGATCACATTCCTTTTTAACTCTATCCCACTGGTTTTTAAGAAAGAGGACATTGCAAAACTTCAAGGTAAAATAGGTAGTTTTATTTGGGCGTCCAAAGGTCCTAGGATTTTTTGGAAGAAGTTGAGGAGGAGATTAGAGGTAGGTGGGTTGGCACTCCCTGATTTGCTTGTATATAGTTATGCTTTTCATTTAAAAAATGTGCAGATGCTGGCAAATAAGATAGACAAGTCATCCATTGGCTCACTCTTTTTTGCCATGTTGGAAGATATCCCACAGGGCCAACAACACTTTCTCTTTAAATTTGGAGATCCCAAGTTTTTTAAGAAGATAAGATTAAAGGTTTTGAAGGCTGCCTTGAACACGTGGATGTATGTTAGGAACATTTTTAAAGTTCCTTATTTTTCGATCTATGCTCCAATATGGGACTCTCCCGGCACCCCCAAATGTTTGAGAGATCAGCTTAGTCAGCCTCTGAAATTAGGGGGTATTTATTATTGGGCTGATTTTAAGCAGGGTCTAGACCTAATGAGCTGGGGAGATATGAATAATCTGTGTAAGGGGCAGCTAACAAGATTTAAGTATTATCAATTAAGCTCCTGGTGGGCCACACAGGTTTGGGTGTAGGAGGATGATGAAACGAAATTTAGTCAGGTGATGAGATCTGGCCAGTGGAAAAAAGAGGTGTCTTTTTGGTATTGGGCCTTCTTGGAAATGGATAAGGAATTAGAGATCGAAATTGTGAAGCTTTGAGGTCAGGAGTTTGGTGAAGAGGATGTAAGGCAATTGTGGCGTATTTCTTATGATTATTTACGAACAGTAGTCAAACCAGCATCACCCAAAAGAAATCATCTATTTACTACATATAGAGTATATTGGTCACCTGCAAAGTTAACAAAGATCACCAGTAATGTATATAATTGTCCCAGATGTATGTTACCAATGGCAGACAATATTCACCTATTTATGACATGTCCAAATATATCCTCCTTTTGGAATTCAGTGTGTGACTTTATTAGGGATACGATTGGGATGCAGGTCAGAATCTGCACATGGTTAATTTTCTTTGGTTTAAGTGTAGAGGAAAATGTGCAGCTATCCATGTGTAATGCGAAAGTTTTGTTTTTTGTGATTCTTTTGGCCAGACGGGAGATATGTAGGTTATGGAAATCAGGAACTCCACCCTTGTTTAGTGATTGCCTTAGAAATATAATTTACACTAGCGAGTCTGATATGGCATGTGATCCTATGAGTGAGAGGAGAATTTGGGCACCGTTGATAAGATGGAGAAATAATGAATTGTGAATCCTATGATTAAGCCAAACTTGCTGTCGGTAACCATCCTCCTCCTTTTGCTGGTATCATTCGGTATAGGAGAGTGAAGTGGATGTGGCAGTAAGCTTGAGGGATATTACTCACGGTTGTCTCCTGGTCTATCGGTTGGTATCCCTATATAAGACCTTGAGGGATCAGAGTGAACCCAAACAAGAATTTTGGCGGTATGAGGATGAAAATAAATAAAAAATAAATAAGTAATCCAATTTCTTTCTTTTACTGGTGTTCAGCTGCGAGGACTGGACTTGTATTTGTGCAGTCCCACATGGTAATTTTGTATTACACTGCCTCCCCACATGCATAATTTAAGACCAATTTCAGTTTTATTTTTAACTCTTCTTTATTGGCTACTTTTGTTTTTCCAAATCTAGTCACTTTTGCTACTTGACTGTCTGTGACCATACCTGCAAGGATGGAATTAGAGGTGGGCCAACTTGAAATATTCTTGCTCTTTCCATTTAACGCAGCGCAGTAAGTTGTCTTGCTGTGTGCCATGCATCAAATTTTGATGTGTCTGGCCCATACTTTCTAATAAAGGCACCTCAATCTGGAGACCCTAATTTGGAGCTTATCCCTCTTTGTTCCATGAAAGAAATTCCAGGCTGTATTTTTTTTTTTAACCAGACCAGGTAATTCAATGTTGGTAGAGCTATATGGGCCGATATCTAGTGTGGCCAGAAAGGTGGGGATCTCTCTGACTTAACTGGAGCCGCCCCTGTACCTGATCTATTGAATTAATTAATTTTTCTCTGAAAAGGCTCCATATTTGATACCCTGCCCTTCAAATTATTTTGTTTTCTGAAAAAAAGTTCACAAAGTAGGAGTTAATTTCAGAAACAAAAAAAGTGGGTGGGCCCAATGCATGGACTTTTTTCCCTACGCGTGAGGCTGTTGTATGTTTTCCATACCCAGGACTTCCATACCTTGCTTGGCAGTCCTGGAAAAGACAAATGAGTGATAATCTCCACAGACTACAGCTGTGACGGCTGCTGTGACCTGGTGACCAAATAGAGGGCAGTCCAGAGTTTTTGCTGATGGAGACATCTGATGCTCTGCTGGTGCAAACCCTGCCCATCCCCTGTCTCTAAATAGCATGGAGAGACAGCAAATTTAGTGGGCGGCAAGCACTCCTGATTTACATCAGTGCTCTCAGTCTGCTAATCTCTAAACAACTGCCTAAACAATATCCAATGAGGACTTTGGAGTTAAACAATCAGTGATGGCCCAAGCATATAAATAGTGGTGAGGCGGGTGGAGGGGGTGTGGGGCAAGTGCGGTAAGGAGTGCAGGGGTGGAATAATACGAAAATAAAAATAAAACTTATCTGATGCTGCTTCTGCCGCCTTGCACCTCGGTGCTCCTATGCTTCCTGGTCCCAACAGCCTCAAGGACAGCATCTGAGACTTCCTGTGCAATCCCTGCACTGCTCTAATGTAGCATTAGAGTAGTGGGGGATTGGACTATTGGCCTGAGAGGGCTTGTTTAACAATTGCTTAGACACAGGGAGTCTGTCCTGTTTCTCCAACCTGACTGTGCAATACAACTGGGTTTAGAAACCTAACTACGCATGTCTTTTTGGCCAGCCTAAGACGGCCGTCCAACCACACCTGCACATTCAGCAGTGCACATCACTCTGCCCCATTGCCCAGCCCATCCCCACACACGCTGGCAGAGCCGGCAACTGAAAAATAAAATATTGCTTTATTTTTCAACTGCTGTCTCTTAGTCAGTGGGGCAACCCTCCTCTGCCTTTGTGGCGGAGCACCGCTGTAAATAATACGACTAAATATTTAAATAGTAAAATTGAATTATCCAAGCAAGACTAACTACCATTGCCTTTATTCGTTACATAGTTTGATGTGAAAACTGGACTATTTGTCTCTTGTACTAATGAATGACATAATTCCAGTCTACAAATGGATTAATTGCTCAGTTAGTGCTCTGCTTCAAATTAAAGTAATTAGGAATTTATGTTCCGAAGTAGAGGTTCACAAATCCTTTCATTCAATGTCTGCTTTTGTGAAGACAGCACAATGGAGAAGGAAGTATCATTTAATGACATCTCGAGTGGCTAGATATTGCAAAAAATGTAAATGGCTCTAAAAGAAACTGCGAGAAACGGTCTATTAGAGAAATTGAATTAGAAATTGATTTTCTAGCACAGCATTCAATTCGTTATTTGGTGATGCAAACAATGGAAAGTTCATCATTTAAATGCTGATGGAGACCTTCAGTAAATCATATTTTGCTCTTTATGAAATAGCAGGCACGTTCTCAATTTATGACGAAAAATGGGCAAATATTGAAAAAATACTGCAATTTACTGTGAATGAAAGTTCCACAAACCTAATATTTATTTCTAAAATAGAGTATGCCCTGTCAGGACCTGACCAATGACTCACAATAAGAAACAATTTTCTCCTCTGACAATAATTACAATAACTGTGAGAATTTAATAATTATGCACCTCCTACTAATGCTAATAACCGTAAACCTTCAAATATTTGTGGGGTCCCAAGGTGCAATAGCAATGTCAACTTGCTTTATATCGGAAGGTGCTTCAAATGCTCCTGTTTTTGCAGTCAGTTTTCATTCTGAGGTAGCTTGAGTGATTTCCCTGGGGGGATACCACCCCAGCTGATTCTGAGGGGGAGGAGAACCCTCATCAGGATTAGACATTTTCACAGAGCAGTGGGAAAAAGCCCTGGAACTCTGGTCCTCCGGGCCAGATTCACAAAGGTCCTTTCTCCCTCATAGTGGAGGCTCCGCTCTCCGCATTGAAGTTTCTCATTGCAAAGGTCCAACCACGAGTGCGGGTACCCTCCACGAGTGCAGGGCCTCCTCCATGAGTGCAGAGGCTTTCGTGAATCAGACCCTCAGTATCCCCAGATCCACATGGTATTCCCCATTCTAGGGCCTCATACCTTGAATGCCTTTGTGTAGTGGTTGAGCTACAAGCCGAACTGCTCATTCCTGCCACGGTATCGCAAACCTAAATCAGAGAGGCCAGAAATACGGCCCAATGATTGTTTAACTTACAGGGCTATACTGCGAATGAGGAAGCAGAAACTTAACAAAACGAGCATATCTTGTGCTTTTAGCCAAAAAAACAATAGAATTGGCTTAATATTTAAAGCTAGGTGGCAGCTTTACTACTACTGCTAGTAATGTTAGTGGTAAAATGCTAATATTTTTCTGAGTGGTATATTGAAGACTGGAAAATGTCTGCCCATAATTTAGATGAGGCGTGGATGTTCCTTACCCCTGGTCCCTCCAGTCCTTGTCCCATTCCTAACAAAGTGGAGATGACCATCTCAACAACAGAAAAAAAGAACAGGAGAATGCTGGGTCACCTAACCCCACCCCCTCCCACTGGGAGTACATAAGATTTACCAACCCAGCATTCCGCCTCTTCTTTTTTTCTATCTTTCGAAAGAATGGGATGTGGATTTTGCTGGTTCTTCTCTGAAGGTCTTTGTTGGACTGCAGGGCTGTCCTTGACTTCCTGCTGCGTGGTTTCCTGGCCTGCCATGCTTGCCAAGAGCCACGTTGGTTGGTCGTCGGCCCTTTGAGGCTGGAGCGCTGTTACTCCCAGTCTGTTTCCGGTTAGAGGGCACGTCTTCCAGTGGCTTGGCCGGTCTGGAAGATGCGCTGCTCCTGTGAAGTGTCCCGGGTCGGTCTTGGGGGTGCCCCATGGCTTCCTGGATGGCTGATAGGGTCCTGCTTGGGTCCATTTCCTCCCTGTAGGCCCCTGCAGTTTCCGTGGTGGTGCAGGGGTCGGCCTGGTCTTGGTTTGACTGTCTGACCGCCTGGGAGTACTGGATGCTGCGGACTTTCCCCTTCTGCCTGACACTGGTTTGGTGGAGGGTGCATGGGCTGACTGGTGGGGGCAGTCGTTATGTGATGTTATCTACCTGCCCCGGTGGTGAGTACCGCATAGCAGTTTCTTTTCCGGTCCTGATTCTGCCAGCATCCATATCACCCTTTTTTCCCTTTGTTCTGGTCTGCTCTCTGGTGGGGCCTGGTTGTTGCCTTTAAGTGGCCGCCTGGAGAGGCTTGTCGTTGTTAGCTGCCTTTCCTGCACCCTTGCCTCCCTCATTGTGCCTGGTCTAGTCTGCTCTGACGTTGAGTGGAGTTGGCCCTGGTTGGTTCCTGGAGGGGTGTCCGTCTGGGTGTTCCCTGGTGATGTAGGCTGTTGGCCTTTTGTGTCCCTGGCACCATGTTGCTTGGTCATTGTTTGGGTCTCCGTTGTCTCTTTCTCTTTCGGTGGGTGTTTCCGTATGACCTTCTGCCCGGTGGTGTGCTGGTTGTCAGTTCCTGGGCTGGCTGGTGGGGGCAGGCAGTGTGTTTTGTTGTCTATCTGCCCCGGGGGTAAGTACCGCATAGCAGTTTGTCTCCTGGTCCAGCTCTCTGGCCCTGTCTTTTGGGTTCCCGGTCTCCTGGTTGCTGGGGTGTATTTTTTTACCGGTTGCCCGGTGCAGCATTCATCCCTGGGGTTTCTGTTGCTTTTCTTGCATCTGGAGTCCGGTCCTTGGTCTCTCCTGGGGGGTTGGTGTTGTGCCCTCTCTTCCGCCTGACATGGCCCTTGGTGCTGGTGTTGGCTGGTATGCTGCGCTTCTGCTGCCTCTCGTTGGTCTCCTGCGGCTGTCCATGGTTGGCTGGTTGCCTTTGGGGGTGCTCTGCTGGTGCCCCTAGTGTGCCTTGTTATTGATTTTTTGTCTATTGCCTGGCACTGGGTTATGGTTAAGCCTGGGCTGGCTGGTGGGGGTTGGGTGCTGTGTTGCGGTTTCCCTCTCGTTTTTGGTTCCTTTTTTTCCGGGGCTTAGGCTGCTCTTTGGGGTCCTCTGTCTCTCTGTTGCTTCTACCTCGCTTTTGGGAGTGTTGGTGGGTGGCCAGTATGATGTGGTGAGGCCTTGGCATTGCACTTGTTGGTCTTGGTCTTGCGGTCCCTATGTTTGGTCCCTTGTTTGCCTCTGCCGGAGAGTTGGTGGTGCCTTTGCTGCTGGGTTGTGTCTGGCTCCAACCGTGGGGGCCTTGGTCCCCTGGGGGTCACTTTTGAGTGTCTGCCTGTGTCCATGTCCATTTTTTAATTATTCTCTGGTTGCTTTGC
The DNA here is from genome assembly GCF_964204655.1 of Triturus cristatus. Taxonomy (NCBI): domain Eukaryota; kingdom Metazoa; phylum Chordata; class Amphibia; order Caudata; family Salamandridae; genus Triturus; species Triturus cristatus. Next base: position 955,573,875 of record NC_140594.1, on the reverse strand, counting down.
ACTTTGTTTGGGTGAGGATCTTTCGGCCCCTTGGTGGTTGGCGGTCCGTTGCCTGGTGTTACTGGGGCCCAGGCTGGCCTTCTGTACTTTTCCTCTAGCCTCTCCTCTGTGCCTCCCCGGTGCGGGCTGGGCCTTAGTGTTGGCATGCAGGTGTGGGCTGCTTGGCTCACTCCCTGTTTTCCTGTCACTTTGTGTCCCCTGCCTGGCCTGCCTGTGGCTGGGTCCTATGCCTTTCCCTGACGCCCCTGGTGGTTTGGGGTTTCAGGGTTGAGGCGGTTAACCCTGTTTTGCTCCTTCCGAGCATGTGGGGGTGCCGTGTTGGTAACATCCTGTGTTGCTGGCATGTCTGTTGTTCAGTCCATTGACCTGTTAGGTTTTTCTGGGTGCATCTGTAGGGTTGGGCTTTGGGCCTCCCGGTTTATTTCTCCTGTTTTTTCCCTTCTGCGGATGCTCTTGGGTCTCACCTTTGATTTTGGTGTCCTCCTTTGTTGTTCTGGCTGATTGGTCGGCTGTTGGTTCGGTTGAGAGTTTCCCCCTTCCTGGTTCTTGTTTGGTACCCAGTGGCTTTGTCTTCCGTGATTGCGTGTTTCTCCCGTGTGGTTGGTCCCCAGGTTTTTGGTTGGTGGTGTTGCCCTTGATAGGGGTTGATTGTCATGTCTTCTTGCCGGTTGCCCCTGTTTTTTTTTTGTGTTCCCCTGGTCTCGGTGGCCTTCGGGGTTTGGCCTCTCCCCGATCTTGGTGCTATCCCCTGGTCTGGTTCTGGGTCCGTCCCTTGCTTGGGGTCTTGTTGCTGGCCTCGGTTTGGTGGGGGGGGTTGCACTTCTGGCCTCCACCTTGCCTTTGTTGGGCAGAGTTCTGGCTTTGTGTCCCAGGGTCCTCTGATTTCGGGGTGCTTCCCTCAGTCCTGGCCTGTTAGCCTGTCCCTGTGACCTGGGTCCTTCTCCGGGTTTTGGGGCCTTTCTGCTGCTGTCCAGTGTTTGTGCTGGTGTTGGCTGCTGGATGTTCCTGCCCAGTGGCCTGGGCCACCTCTGGGAGTTTCTGTGGCAGGTTCCTCTGGGCTCACTGTTGCAATTGCTGTCAGGTTGGAGGGGGGCTTGCTCGTGGTCGCTGCTCCCTCCCTTTCTGGTTTGCCTGGTTTGGGCCTGCCTTTGGTTGGTCCTCTGTGTCTGTGCCTTGGTTCTTTCATCTGGCACCATCCTCATTAGTGTCTGCTGGTCTGCTGGGGGCTTCCCCTGGTATGTTGGGGTTGGTCCTGTGGTTGGTCATGTTGTTTCTTTGTCTCCTGCTTTCCTCTCGCCTTCCTTCCCCTTGGCCTTTTGGTGAGGCAGTTGTGGGTTCTTACTGCGGTGTGTGGCATTCTTCCCTTGTCTGGAGGGGGTTGCACTCTGTCCTTTCTGCTAATGGGTTCCAGGCACTGGGTGGAGTTCCTGTCCTTGGCAGCCTTCTCGCTGGTCGGGTACCCTTCCTGGCATTTTTGTGCCCTGTGGACACTTCCGCTTCTTCTGAGCCCCGTTATGCTGGTTGTTCTGGGTGGGCAGGGTGTTTCAGCCCCTCTGGGGGTTCCCTTGGGGCTTGGCTCTGGGTGATTGGCCTCCTTTCTGGCCTTGCCTGGGGGTCTTGTGTCCCTCTCGGGGTGGCCCTAGCTCCTTGTTATGTCAGGTTGCTCTGGGTCTTCTTCTGTGGTGGCCTTGTTGTTGTCCTTCTGGTGGAGTCAGTCTCTGGTCTGTTCTTGTTGTGTTCTCCTTCTTTGTGGGTGGTTTGGAAGTTCCTGATGTCAGTTGTCTGCCGTTTGGGAGGTGGCTCCTTGATTTGGCTCCTTGTTTTGGCTCTTCCTGGTTATCCCCTGCTTGTTTTGGGGTTTCAGCCCTGTTGTTTGGTTGGGGGATTACAGGTTGTGTGCTCCTGCCTGCGTTTTTTCTTGTGCTTCTCCCATTTTCTGCTTTTGGGGTGCTGCCTTCGGTGTGGTGTCCCTGGTGTTGGTGGGAGTTCAGAAGGCCGGGTTGCTTTGGTATTCTCCACTTTGTTAGGAATGGGACAAGTGCTGGAGGGACCGGTGGGTAATGCCTTATTACTTACATGTAATCTTCATTACTCCTGGTCCCATTGTCTTTGTACCATTCCTTACACCCCTCCCTCCCGACTGGCTGGCCCTCCGGTTGGTGGCCTGGTAGTTCAGGCGGAATGCTGGGTTGGTACAGCATATGTACTCCCAGTGGGAGTGGGTGTCCCAGCATTCTCCTGTTCTTTTTTTCTGTCGTGGAGATGGTCATTTCCACTTTGTTAGGAATGGGATGAGGACAACTGGAGCAGGAGTACTGAAGATTACCGGTAAGTAGAAGGGTATTAGCTAATCAGTCTGCCCAAATAATATTGCGAGCTTTGGTCAAAAAGAATAAATCTGAACCCTAAATCTATGGTTAAGTTTGAGATTCAATGTGTGCTTCATCACTGAGGAACATTACAAAAAAACTTCAAAACAAAGCATCATAAGGAGGAAGGACGGTGAGATATAAATGCTTAGAGAAGGTAGTGAACAAGGATGAAGGATAGAGTGGGTTGTCCATAAATTAAGAGGCAGCACAATAGATCAAACTAAGTAATACGATACTTCAGTGCACCTGCCTCAGATACCTAAATGTCATCTGCAAGTCACAGCCAGGGGCCTTTTCAGCTTTCACAATCGGATAACATGATAGAATGAGTAAGAATATATTTAGACATTTTGAAGCAAGGGTCTTTGAAAATTCAGAGGGGTTAGAGCACAACCAATCACATGAGAGGTGGGCGTGGCTCAGACTTTCATCCAAACAACACTGCTAAAATAGCCTCAGAGATGTCTAAATCTTCACAAACCGTACATCTATTTCAAAGCTCCTAAAATTCTCTACAATTACTTGTTGAAGAATGGTATGCAGAACTGAAGCAATTCAAACCAGCTAAATTCCTCTCCTCCGATTTTGTTATTTTTGCAGGTAATGTAGTTCAGTGAATTGATGCCTGACTGCACCAATCCACCCGTAAGCTGCAAACTCCAAGTTCATCTATCAGCAAGGTAGAGTGGAAAGCTCAGGTTCTTGCAGGTGGCACAGACCTGTGTGTAATTAATAGCTCAAAACATCCTTAGATATTGGTGACTCAGGGGCATATTATCAAGGACGGCGTTAACATTATCACCGGTTTAGCGGCAGAAAACTGCAGCTAAAGCGGCGATAATGGGCTTGATAATATGCCCTTGTGAATTCCCATAGAATCCCAGGTTCTGCTGTGAACCTGGGCTTCTATGGGAATACTCCAGGGCATATTATCAAGCCCATTATCGCCGCTTTAGCTGCATTTTTCTGCCGCTAAACCGGCGATAATTTTTAAAGCCGTCCTTGATACTATGCCCCTTAATCTGTCACTTTTTTTAAATGTATCAAACTTGGAATTTGCAGATTATATATTATTTTTTGTATCTGACCTTCAGCTCCCTGAGCTGTTTATAGCAACAAGTAAACATCTGGATTACTTTTTTTGACCATTTATTTCCAATTTAGACAGCCAAATCCATCTGTTCTCATGAACTTCTAAACAAATGTCCCAAAGCATGTTGGGAAACCACATGGAGATGCAGAAAGTAAAAGGTTTCCCAAAAAGAATTCACCCAGGACCAAGAACTAGTGCAACAAACAAATCTATTGTTCTAATACACGCTAGATAAACTTTCTTAGGCTTATGTAAAGGCTGCTTGGCAGTCATCCCTTTGCTGTGACTGCATCTTCCTATGCATCAGATGACTTTTAGCATACATTAATGCGTAGCAGGCCACCATATTGATGTTTGCTCAACATTCTTGGTTTTCTTTTTTTCAGGCTCAAACCACCCTATTGGGGTTTGCTTCAGAAGGTAAAAGAAAGTCAATGTCCTTGATGCAGGGGGTTTTCTTGAAGTATGGCTGGGCCATTTGGCGGTCTCCCTGCCATGATCCATACTTCCAGTTGCTGTCCCATTAAAAAAAGTCAGGGGTGGTGGTAGCCCTTGTCGGGATGAGCGGAAGCATCCACTGCTGCAACCCTTAGGCCTTGTGGCACATGGGCTTCCAGGTCAAGGATTTCATGTGGAGGAGCGGGCTGATAATTCCCCATCAAAAATGTGGTAGTTCACACCCCTCTAAATGAGGTGGCAAACTGCAGACTTGGTGGGTTTGAGTCCCAGCATTTATGGAAGTTCGCCCACTTCACCATACCTAAATGACCCCAGAGTCAAAAGAAGAGCCCTATTGGCCAGAGATCTTCTTGAATTGCTCATGTTTAGTGGCATCACATGATAGCTATACCTTAATGGGTTTGTAGACACCAGCAATGGAACTCTATATCGAGATGGGAGAAGGATGACAAAATTGTTTGGGATGCTTGGGAAGATTGCCAATCATATTAACATGCAATCATTCACTTTGCTTCAAAGCTGGTGGAATGGATCTGCAAACTGACCTTTCCTTATTACTATAGTGTGTGTTTCAGTTTTGGGGTTGAAGTCAGCTCACAAAATAAAAGACAGCCTAATTATAACAGAAAGCTGACATGAGGAGGTGGATTCATATGTGCGTATTTGAGACCAATTCTCATTAGAGCCACAGGTGGGCTAAACGTCAGATGCCCTACCAGCAACTCTACAGACCAAAGTCCTTTTAAATTTGGGACATAAGTGCCACTCTGCACTTGTTAACTTTTGTATCTGACCCATTATTTTATTTCTAATCCCCTTGAGGCCATTCGAGGTGCTCCACTTTGATTTTGATTGTTCCCCCAGCGGACCACAATTCTCCTTTGGCCTGTGGGTGCATCCAAAGACCTACACATCTTTGATGGAGGAAACCTATGATATATTAACCAGGGTGTAGAATAAGGAAACGTTGGTGGCAACCAGGTAAAATACACGATCACAGGCTTTTAACCTGCATCCATTGAAGAGATATCATATGACTTTCTGAAGGGTAGTTAGTAGAATGGTAGGGAAGAAAAATCCAACCTCTTTGGTTGCAAATTCTGAATTCTTCCAGTATTTCTTTTAAAACTTACAATAGGATTGTTTTGTTTTTGAGTTAAAAAGATAGGTGTACAGTGCCAATGGAGTAATCTGAGGTGGGGTGTACAGCAGAGACCTGATTTCCAGTTTAATGAAATGCTGACTGCTGAAATGCTGGTTTGCATGGTCCATGTTTGGTTTACTGGAGTGCAAAGTCTTGTATGGATTTCAATTATTCACCTATCCACGATTCTTAGAGCTGCTTTACCTACATAGAAGCACTTGCATAGTTTTTTTCACCCAAAGGGACAATTTTTCCTCACAAGGGATAGTTGCCACTAAAGTTGGTTGTGCCGTTTCTCGCAAGCTGACTAAAAAACAGTTTCTCTTGCGACTTTGTAATCTAATAGATGTCAGCGATCTTTTATGTCACGAAAAATCTTAAAGAGCGCAGAAATATATATTTTAGATTGAAAATCAACATACTGAAAACTTTGTGATTAGAAACAGTATTCATGACAATTATAAGAAGGTTTCTGGGGCTAAAACGAAGCAACTTTGCAAACCCTGGTCAGGATAAGCCAATCAGGGACTTGTGATGGAGCGCGGGTCACCAGCTGTATGTATGTATATATGTATAGCACATTTATAAAGCGCTCCTATCACCCATCGGGCATCCTGGCGCTGTGATCTAATTAATCCTGCAGCAAAATCAAAACAATATCGGCAAGCTACTCAGTCCTAGGAAACAAATGAGTTTTCAATTCTTTTTTAAAAGAGAGAAAGTCTCCTGAGCATCTAAGCAACAGTGGCAGATCGTTCCACAGCTTAGATGCCATATAGACAAAGGAGCGTCCCCCCATCCGCTTTCTCCGGATTTTGGGGACAACTACCAAATTAGCAGAAGCAGAGCGGAGAGGTCTAAAGGGAATGTACCAAGAGAACATCTCCTGTAAGGGAAGTGGTCCCAAACCATGAAGGGCCCGGAAGACCAAGCATAGTGCTTTAAACTCAACCCGCTGAGAGATAGGCAGCCAATGCAGATCTTTAAGTGCTGCAGATGACGAGTCAAAACGTCGGCGGGAGAGTGCTAACTTAGCAGCAAAGCTCTGGACTCGTTGTAGTTTGCCTAATGCCGTGGTAGGTGGCCCCAGAAGCAGTGCATTGCAGTAATCAAGTCTACTTAAAATGATACTGCGCACTACTTCTGGTCTGGCATGGGCAGGAAGCAGAGGGAGAATCTTCCGCAGAGTGCGCTGCAACCCCATACAGGAAGACACTGTTTTATCAATGAAACCCTTTAGTTGAAGATTGGGTTCCATTGTCACACCCAGGTTACGAACTGAGCTTGCCGCTGCTACCGTACCCTGAAAGGAGAGAGGCCAGAAATCTTGCGGTAGAGATCGTGGAACACGGTCCGCTGAGCAATGCAGCACCTCCGTCTTGGAGCTGTTAAATTGCAACGAGTTATTGCTCAGCCATGTCGCCGTGGAAACCATACAATGGTGAAAGGTCTCCAATGACACCGCCTTCTCCCCCTCAATGGAGAAGATAAGTTGGGTGTCGTCGCATAATTGGTGACCGTTATGCCAAAGGATTTAATTAACTTGACCAGGGGGCGGAGGTAAAGATTAAAAAGAATGGGACTGATGGCTGATCCCTGGGGTACGCCCTGCCCTACCCTTCTGATGGTAGACTTGAAGGGAGGCAGGGCAACCACCTGATGTCTGTTGGCCAGATATGAAACAAGCCAATCTTGGGCCAAACCCCTCACACCAGCCTCCTCCAATCTCCTGGTCAAGATGGCATGAATGACCGTATCGAACGCTGCCGACATGTCAAGCAGCACTAAAAAGGCTGCTTGACCATAGTCGGCACGCGAACGAAGGTCACTCAAAACGGTCACCAAGGCCGATTCAGTTCCATGCGCTGGCCTGAACCCGAACTGCGCTGTATCCAGACATTCATTAACTTCCAAAAAACTGGACAGATGTTTCGTGACCAGTTTCTCCAAGATCTTAATCGGGAAGGGAAGCAGTGAAATAGGTCTGTAATTAGCGGGAGATAAGGGGTCCAGTGATTCCTTCTTCAACAGCGGAGAAACTACCGCAAGTTTCCAGCTGTCCGGAACCTGGGCGGAAACGAGAGACTGACAGCAGATTGCATGGAGAGGAGGAAACAACTCTTCCCCAAACACCTTCCAAAGCTTGTGCGGAAGTACATCAAAAGGAGAACCAGAAGACACACTGTTCGCTAACGCAACAAACTCTGTAAAGGAGGGGGAGGGAAAGCTGTCCAGCCTTGCTCTTTCAGCCTCCGACTCTGATGTAGGCGGGAGAGCGACCTCTGAAGTATTAGGACTTAGCTTACTCAAGATGGTCGTGATCTTATCTTCGAAGGCCATGGCCAACGAGTCACATAGTGACTGAGAAGCAGGAATAACTGGAGAAGCACTAGCCGATCGAGACAGCTCGTTGACAATTTTAAACAGAGCCTGAGCTTTATTAGAGGCTGACAATAAAGTCTCCTCTAGAAATCTTGCTTTTGTACATTTAATCTGTGACTTATAAGCTGCCAGCTCCTGCTTAAAAAGCCTCCATCTCCGCTCTGCCAGTTTACATTGATGTTTAAGTTGGAGGAGCTCCTTCGAAAACCAAGGCATGGCGACTCTTGTTCTGTCTCGCATTTTTCTTAATGGAGCCAACTTATCCAGAGAAACCGTAATTCGCTGGATAAGGGCATTATAACTTTCCTCCGTATTTTTTTCCAGTTGAAAAGCTTTCGAGAGTAGATCAGGAAGGAATTCACCCCTCAAGAGCCTTGACCATTGTCTCCCAACCTTAACATTTTCCGTGCTGCTGCACTTTGAATGGCCTACCGGGAGATCTGCAGAGAAAAGGACTAGGGCATGGTCCGTCCAGCATTGCGGTAGAATGTTTCCAGCCCTCACCTGACTAGAGTTGGCAAAGATCAAATCCAAAATATGACCTCTCTGATGAGTTTTCGAGGCAACCAACTGCTCCAGATTGATGTTACTACATGCCTGAGTAATGCATGTATAGGCTGAATCTGTTGGCCCATCTGGCCACAGATTGAAATCCCCCAGCACTATCAGTCTGGCATGAGAGTTAGATAGGTCAATAATCAAATCAATGAGTTCGGACACAGCCGACATAACGCCAGCTGGGGTCTGTAGCACAAGAGAACAGTAAATAACACCCACCCCCCTGCCCTTTCAATGAACAACCCATCAGCTCGTATTCTCTGATTTTCCTAATTTCTAACAGGGAAAAATCCAACGAGTCCCTATAAATCAACCCTACACCTCCCCCTCTAGCACCAGTACGTGGGTTATGTCTAATCTTATATCCTGGGGGGCAAGCTTGCCCCATTTCTGCTCCACTATCTATCCTCGTCCATGTTTCCGTCATGAATAAGGCGTCTAAATCATGTTGCTCTATGAGTAGCGCAATCTCTGTGTGATGCCTACCCAGAGATCTCACATTCAACAAGCCACAGACCAAAGACTGATGGCTTTTAACGGTGGTAGTGAACTGATGTTGTGCCGGGATCACAGATTTCAGGGCATATAGATCCTCTTTAGTGTATGTTAGGCGCCTATGTAACACAGGAGCCCCGATTTCAGCCGCCAGCGCGCCCTGTGCGCGAACGGGCGCAAACGGGCTTACCTCTGGCGCACCTCCGGCGCGCCCACGACGCGACCGCTGCACGTAAACGCTGCGCGCTGGGCCCTCCATTCCTCTTTATCACCGTGGAGTGCGGGAAACCGCCTAAGCGAAAGTCTAGAGCGCCAACCAAGATGGCGCCTAGTCACCGGCCCGTTTTCCAGGCACTCACCCAATAGGGCGGCTAACGCCGCGAAGTACACCTCCCAGGAAGCCCTACGCACTAAGTCCCATGAATGTGGGTGAAATTCCAATTTATCGTGCGGGTAAGACTCTCTAATCACCCCCCCAATAATGTAAGCGCAACTGCACAAATTATGCCACAAGCGCGAGTAAAGCGAAAATTAGGCAATAACAGAATTCAAATAAAGAACACTTTTTAAAAAAGCCAATAAAGCTATGACGCGCATACAGGTTCAAAGATCTACCTGTTTGAGGAGGAGGATCGCCTTAAATGCAAATGCAAAGCAAGATGCAAAGCAGTGCGCGGGAAACCGCCTAAGCGAAAGTCTAGAGCGCCAACCAAGATGGCGAATAGTCACCGGCCCGTTTTCCAGGCACTCACCCAATAGGGCGGCTAACGCCGTGAAGTACACCTCCCAGGAAGCCCTACACACTAAGTCCCACGAATGTGGGTGAAATTCCAATTTATCGTGCGGGTAAGACTCTCTAATCACCCCCCCAATAATGTAAGCGCGACTGCACAAATTATGCCACAAGCGCGAGTAAAGCAAAAATCTGTGGTCACACATACACCTAATACTCACCTGGGCCCAAACCAGATTCATACAGTAAGCTAGTACACCCCACTGGCATCAGTTTTGTGTAAAATACCTGTAACTTTGTTATTCCCCTTTACCATGTCTTACAAATTTGATAATATAGTTTCCTTCCTCAATGAATCAGGTTGCTGAGTTGGTTTAAGGTAGAATGACAATTACTTCTTTACTCTGAATAACCACAGACTCAAGAAGTTTTGAAAACCTTTATCTAAATTATTTTGTGAGTCAAAATTCAATTACAGTAACCACCTTCATTTCAAGAGGCAGAATACACTAAATAATTTCATAGCAAACTAAAATGATCAATGATGACGGTACCTGAAAGGGAAGAAGGGGGGGGGGGGGAGGAGAGAATAGGCACAAAGGACAGATTTTTTAATTATATTTACCTATTGGTCAAGATGAACCCAACTCCGTAATGGGGGGCCAGAATAGAATCTCCAAAACAGGTCACAGATAGAGGAATTCAGATCTGGAAGGATATCTTCTAAAAGTACAACGCCAGCGTTGCACCCCTCTCTGGCACTACTCTCCTCGGGTGTCCCTTTTCCGCAATCTCTCTAGATGAATAGATTTATCGATCAGTATCTCAAAACTCTCGGACAGAGTTTCTGGCAGCAGCAGGGTCTGAGACAGTGTCTCGGACAAGAACTGGAGAGGCAAAAGCGTTGGGTCAGTGACAAATCGAAATGACAGATCTGACAAGTCGGACGAGGTCTCTAGCTATCTTACCTCAATTATACTGTTCTTGATTCGTGTACCACCCCCCCCTAAGTATCAATTCTTATGTTTTCCCCTTTTCTGATTAGTCAGGATGAGGAGGTGAGTTCATCACACCACTTTGAATTTAACATTTTCTCCATGAACCATTGTTTATGTGCCCGCCCCTTAATTTTCTTTTCCCATAGCTTTATTCCCACACACATTTCACATTACTCAGTTAATTAAACATTTTATTCAACATTGTTGCTTTCGCTGGGGTCATCAGTTAAATTTCCCATGCTTCTTCATTCAAGGTGTCCTTGGCTGAGTGACACTGGTGCCGTCATTGTTTTCGGCCAATCTTTATGAGCATGCGTGTAGTAGGAATTCCAGTCACCCTCCGAGGCCCAAATAAGAACTAATAACAAAGTCAGAAAAAGACACGTTAGAACACAAAAACAAATGATTTCAATTTATACCACTTATCTCTACCCTATCCCCATTTACTTATTTAAATCTTTTGCATTAGTGTTTAATACAACTTACGAGTTTTAGTTTATCAGCAGCAGGTGCATTAGCATGTGAGTTCAAAGAGGCCATTTTTAGTGCCATTGCGAAGCTGCAAAGGTATCTCACCAAAAGCGACAGTCATACTACGTAGATGCAGTAGACACATGCGCAATAGAATTCCCGCGTTTTGTCGGCCATTTTAGGACATTCAAGTTATGGGTTAGTAATGCACATATTCAAGCTTCCTCTGGATAAAAGTGTTTGTGATATATTGCAGTTTTAGTGTTCACAAAGCAGATTGATTACATTATTACGCATTATTTGAGAGGATTGAATCCAAGCAAGTTTCTTTTACGAATCCTTGCTCCATCATTCCCCTCTCTGATGGCATTTTTTGCCATCAAAAAATGTTCTATCAAAAACAGATGCCAACTTTAGAACATCTCAATTTCTTCTTCAACATTTTCATTTGCTTTCCTTTATTTCTTGCATTGTAACCCTCTCATTCTTTTTATAAAAGTCTCCTTTTAATTCTTCTAGCTCTATTTCTTCAAGTTTTCTTTTCTTGCCCCTTTCATTCACTTCATATTTCTTTCTTCCTTTACAACACTTGCGCCAACACATTATTGCTAAGACTAATAGGTTTATTCCCATTATGGGTAGTATTATGTGATCTAGAATACCTATTCCTAAATTAGAAAAGCAACCACCTATGTTTGTAAAGCTATTTGCAAGTTTACTCCATACACTTTCAACTTCCAGTGGTTTCAACTCATCCTCCAATTTCGTAATTTTCCTAATATATTTTCCAATTTCAACACTTTTATCTGGAATATACGTGCAACAATGTTGCATTTTCAATAATTTACAGACTCCACCCTCTTTTGCCAATAATATATCAAGGGCAAGTCGATTTTGCAGAACCATAGATCTGACCACAACTAGTTCAGTGTTGATGAGCAGAAATCCTCCAGCAGTGTCAGTATATAACCGATGAACTACTGTAGACAACTGACACATTTTCCGTGAATTTAGAAGAACTCCTACTGAAGGTATCAAAGCACCAAAAATGTCACCTACAATCTCTGAAAAATGAGCTCTTTTTATACGAGTTTGTCCATTTGCCTCTTCATTGTTTCCAGTGAGTCTTTTTACATGATAACCTTAGGGAATACTATTCCAAAATAGCAACTCCCATACCAATGGTCTGGCAGCCTAAAGTAGGCTTTATTGCCACACACATAATAAATTCCAGGAAATACTGGATCAGTTCCTCCTTTTAGTCCCCATCCCCCAATTATTAAGAAATTGTGTTCACATTCACTGGAACCAATAAAAACATGGTTATATTCTGTTTTTAGTACAGCAAAAAGAATCCGTAGATGACGGATCAAAAGAACCTAGCCAAGAAAAACGGGGGATTCACCAATTTGGTGAAAGACCACCTCTACTGGTAGAAAATAAATATTTCTTTTCTTGAGTCCCCTCACTCATCCAGGGTTGCCCATAGGTGACATGCTTCATCATTGGGCCATTCCAAACATCTACTGCAGGTGGTCTATCACCCAATCGGTGAATCCCCCATTTTTCTTGGCTAGGTTCTTTTGATCCGTCATCTACGGATTCTTTTTGCTGTACTCTGATCACACAGGAAGGTGAACCTAGCCCAATCCTCCTCCTCCTCCCAGTAATTTTGATTGATATATTCTGTTTTTAACCTATGGAGACAGATTTTCACTTTCTTTTCAAAATCTAAAGACATAGCAGCATGAGTTTTGCCACTTGTAAAATGCTCTTCTTCCTCAGCCCATTTCGGTATCTGAGGTTTAGGTTCAGAGGCTCTTCGTTGGAAATCCTGTCTTCTTTGTTCTACTAAATTCAAAAATATTTTCTCTTCTTCATGCAATTTACAGGTTAAATTGTTATTATGTGCTTCAGCTATATCTATTGCTTTCATGGTTAAGAAATATTCACCCATAAATTCTGAGTCTCTTGTACTAAGAACAGGGTTCATGCTTTTTCGCATAGGAACCTCAGAAAAATTGACATCTAAGTTAGAATAATAATATTGCAGTTTTCCAGTTTTATAAAACAAACTTGCTAAAACACTACAGAATATACCATAGGTTACGGGTAAATGATAATTCACTCCCTCTGCTACAGATGCAGGTAATTTCATGCAGACATAGCAATCACTAACTTCCATAGCTTCTACATATTGTAATAATAAGTTGGTGAAAACATTTAAATCAGTGCCATTTTTATTCACAGCGTGATGTAAATCTGACTCATCTGGTGCTTCGAATTCTACTCTATCTCCTTTGATAGTAGCTACCTTTTCAGGTGTGTTAGTGTTATTCTGTACACTTTTGACCATTAAATAAGGTATGGCCACGGCTAATATCAACCATATTATGAGTGGTAAATAGACATAATATCTAAAAAAAAATATCGACAGGACAGAATATCGAGTTTTTAATGTAGAATGGACAGAATATCGAATTGCCAAAATATAGTGGTGAAGAATATCGAAAATCAGGTAAGAAATATCGATTTAAATAATATAGAAGTAAGTAATATCGACAGTCATAATATAGTAGTTAAAAATATCGAATTTTTTTATAGTGTTTTAACCCCTTCGATGCGTATGACGGAGCGGTTCCGTCATGCGCGTCGGTCGCGCTGTGCGCATGACGGAACCGCTCCGTCATGGCCCCGCCCGCGCACAGAACCTTCAGCACAGCGCGGTAATCCGTGCCGCGCTGAAGGGGTTAAGTGTTAGTATATGTGATAAAAGTATGTATTAATATTGGAATGTATGTTAGAATATTTTTAAAGTAATTAATTTTATATTATTTCATTTTTGTGTAATATAATTCCGTAGCGGGTTGTGGGTTTATAGGGGAGTAGGGTGGGAAGTAATTTAATTATAGTACATTAAATAATAATTTATAGGAATTATTAATTATTTTTAATTTAATTTTGCGTTTTACTTCTGTAGCGGGTTGTGGTTTTATAGGGGAATAGGGTGGGAAGTAATTTAATTGTTATTAGTTAATTATTAATTAGTATTGAAAATTAATTGGTTGTTGATTAATTATTAATTGGTAAATAATTTGTATTAATTGGTAATTAATTTGTATCAATTGTTTAATTGATAATTATGTTAATTGTATTCATTTAATATTTGTAGCGGATAGTGGGTTTATAGGGGAATATGGTGGGAAGTAATATAATTCTAAAAAGTTAATTATTTAAATAATTTGTGTATATTGATAATTAATATATTATTAATTAATTATTAATTGGTATTATTTGCATTTATTAATGTATGGTATAGAAAAATAATTGGCTGCTAATTAATTATTAATAGGTAATTAATTGATCAAAAATGTATTGGTATTTATAATTAATTAATTATTAAATATTGTGTGATTGGTAATTAATTTTAATACTTTTTTGGTATTAATAAATCAATTATTTTTAATAAAATATTAATTTATTAATTTCCCTACTATTGCACTCACTGGAGTGGGAATAGTAATTTTTACCCCTACGCTATCCAACGTATTCCCTACTATTGCACTCACTGGAGTGGGAATAATAATTTTTACCCCTACGCTATCCAACACTTTCCCTACTGTTGCACTCTCGGGAGTGGGAATAGTAATTTTTATCCCTACGCTATCCAACAGTTTCTCTACTGTTGCACTCTTTGGAGTGGGAATAGTAATGTTTACCCCTACGCCATCTGAAGTTTTCTCTACTGTTGTAATCACTGGAGTGGGAATATTAAATTTTGACCTCCCGCTATCCAACGCTTTCCCTACTGTTGCACTCTCTGGAGTGGGATTAGTAATTTTTAGCCCTACTCTATCCAATGCTTTCCCTACTGTTGCACTCTTTGGAGTGGGAATAGTATTTTTTTTACCCCTACGCTATCCAATGCTTTCCCTACTGTTGCACTCACTGGAGTGGGAATAGTAAATTTTACCCTCCCGCTATCCAACGCTTTCCCTACTGTTGCACTCTCTGGAGTGGGAATAGTAATTTTTACCCCTACGCTATCCAATGCTTTCCCTATTATTGCACTCTCTGGAGTGGGAATAGTAATTTTTACCCTCCCGCTATCCAACGCTTTCCCTACTGTTGCATTCTCTGGAGTGGGAATAGTAATTTTGACCCTCCCGCTATCCAACGCTTTCCCTACTATTGCACTTACTGGAGTGGTAATAGTAAATTTTACCCGCCCGCTATCCTACGCAGAAAATATTGAATATTTTTAATTAATATTACGTTAATATATATGTATACATTTTTTTTTTACTTACATTAATATTTATTAAATGTAATGTTATTTAAGTATTTTTAAGTATGTGTCAGTTAATTATATGTATTATTTCATTCATTTTACATTACTTTTAAGACATTTAAAAAATTCGATATTTTGACTAACTATATTTTTAACAACGATATTTTGGATTCTATATTTTTGCACTTACCTGTTTGGAGATAAGGATTCGATATTTTGGCATTCTATATTTTGGCATCGATATTTTTGTATGTCTATATTTTGGTAGTCGATATTATGTCAGTGATCCATTATGAGTATTAGAAATATACTACAGACACACATTCTGCAAAATTTCTTAAAACAATTCGATTTTCCAGCAGCTCTATTGTCAGCCATTTTCTAAGGGGATAGAAGATTTCTCTTCTTTATTTGAGTGATTATTCTTTGGAACAGAGTTACAAAGGGGGAAATTTGTTCAAGGTGGTCTCACTTCTTCGTCAATTTGCTCTGCATCAAAATTTTCAATTTCCTCTTCAATTATCTCTAAATTCTCAAAATCTTTGAGAATTACATATGTCCATTCAGGACCTTTGAACTTGTTATTTGCAAATTTCGCTCTGGGGCTTCTTCGTTTTGAACCTACAGCTGCTTGCCCAGACCAACTGGATACTTTGTCTACCTGATCTGGTTCTTCTGGTACTGTCTTGAGGTGATATTTCAATCTTTTGATAACACCTGGCCTATTATCACTCCTTTTGATTAGTTTAGCTTGCACTGCTCTTGTACCTTCTTCAGATGTTCTTTTGTTTTCGTTGATTAGTGGCACAACGTGATTATTTCTGTCATCAGATTCTTTCTCTGACTGATCTTGTGCAGGGCTTACTGATTCACTACTTCCTTCCTGAACGTGTTCTCTTTTACTAGTCTGACCTAGCCCAGGTTCAATTTTTAAAGTCGCCTTTTCTGTATATGCCTGAATTTCTGTAACTTCCCTTATTGGCTCTTGCTCATTTTCCTTTAAATCTTTGTCGTCATTTATCTGTTCACTTGCTTTATATTCTCTCTGTTCTTCCCCTGTCTCAAGTTCTATAAATGTGGTTTCTTCTGTTTGGGTAATTGGTACCTTCCCTACCTGGTCCTGCTCAGGTTTTTGATCTAATTTATTTTCTGTTTCTTTAGCACTTTCCTCTCTGTCTATCTGGTCCTCACTCTAACTAATTTGTCTAGTTTGACTCATGATTCTTACAATTATCTCTGGTATGTCTACTACAGGTATCCAATATCCCACCTTGGTGCTAGGCAAGTCTCTCGTGTGTGATTCTTCACTACAACCCAGTCACCAGGATTCAGATCATGCGCTTGAATTGGCTGCCTGATGCCTGCGTCCTCTCCAACCTGGTGAGAGATAAAACGTACTTGGTCAGCCAATTATTTTCAATACTCCAGTACCAAATCATCAGTTATATTCAACAACTTGTGTCCTGGTATTCATGCCTGCCTCATTGCTCTTCCCATGATAATTTCATGGGGTCTCAATCCAGTATTTTTGTCTGGAATACTTCGGTGTCCCATCAGAACAAGAGGTAGGGCATCAGGCCAGGCCAGTCCAGTGGAGTCGATGCACACACGTTCCCCAACCTTGACTTAATTGTGCCATTCAATTGTTCTACCACTCCAGATGCCTCTGGGCGGTATGCACAGTGCAACTTCTGTTCAATTTTAAATGCTTCACAAATTAATTAAATTATTTCATTATTCAAATGAGACCCTTTGTCTGGTTCAATAGTTACTGGAAAACCGAACCGAGGAATGAACTCTCTCAATAGGAGTCTGGCTACTGTTAAACTGTCTTTTCTCTTGATGGGGTATGCCTCCACCCATTTTGAAAATAAACAAACGATGACAAGTACATATTTTAATCCTCGACAAGCAGGTAACTGAATGAAGTGAATTTGAAGTCTTATGAATGGTCCTTTAGCCTTTCCAATTTTTCCCATATAGACTACTGTTCTCTTGCCTGGATACATTTGCTGGCATGTCAAACACCTTTGACAAAGCCTTTCAGCCACATTTCTAAACCTTGGGTTAAACCAATCCTCCCTGAAATGCCTAATCATTGCATCTCAGCATATATGAGTGTCTCCGTGATACATTCTAGCCATAGGTGCAAGCATGCTGTCTCGCAACACAGGTCTATCGTCTAAGTAGACCCACACACGATCTTCAGTCCTTTGTGTACAACCATTTTTCACCCACTCCTCTTTCTCTTTTGTTTCTGCTTTGTAGATCTTTCACTTCTTTCCATATTTCTAACCCTGACAATAGCATAAGTTGGCAGCTGTTTTGACAATTTTCAATTTTTCTGTTTACTGCCATTCGGTATCTGGCACAATGTTGGGCAACCTGGTCAGCGTACCGATTGCCTGCAGTCACACGGTCATTTCCTGACTAGTGTGTGGCACACTTGACCACTGCCACTTCTTTTGGTAATTGTATTACTTCAAGCAATTCTTTGACAAATTGTCAAGTTTTAATGGGAGACCCTGAAGAAGTCAGAAAGTCTCGCTGCATCCAAAGCTGGCCAAAGTCATGCACAACCCCGTAATAATACTGACTGTCAGTGTAAATGGTTACTCTCCAATTTTTCCCCTTTTTGCAGGCTTTAATTAAAGCAATCAATTTGGCTATTTGTGCAGACCTGACTCCTGGTAAATAGGATGCTTTGACTATTTCAGCCAATGCACACACAGCATAAGCAGCACTTAATCCTCCCTCCTCATGGCGCATGCATGAACCATCTACAAAGAATTCATGCTCAGCATCTTTTAATGGCTCATCTTGTATGTCTGGACGTGGTTTTGTACTTAGTTCTGTTACATCAAGACAGTCATGTTCTGGGTCATCTTTTACTTCCTCATTGTATGGTCCTGGTAACAGAGTAGCTGGATTCAGTACAGTACATCGAACAATGGTCACATTTTCTGCACCTAAAATGATCCTTTCATATTTTGTTAATTCGTTTGGGGTAAGGTACTGGGTACGAGTTCTTGTTAAAAGAATAACAACTGCATGGGGGACATATACCTTTACAAGGTGTCCCATCACAATTGTCTCACTTTGCTCCAGACTCACACATGTTGCTACCACAGCTTTTAGGCATCCTGGCAAAGCGGATGCTACAGGATCTAAGATAGCAGAAAAATATGCCACAGGGCGTCGCATCAGTCCATGAATCTGAGTTAGAACTGAGAGGGCACAATTATCTCTCTCACAACAAAATAAAGCGAAATCCTTTGAATAGTCAGGCATACCTAAAGCAGGGGCTTCACATAAACAGTCCCATAATTCCAGAAAAGATTTTGTGCTCTCATCATCCCATTCTATCTGTTCTTTTGCTCATTTCTTTGTCATTTGTATCAAAGGCTTCGCTAGCATGGAGAACCCCAACTAGCCCAAGGAACAGTCTTATTTCCTTCTGGGTTTGTGGCAACTTCATTTGTTTTATTATTTTTATTCTTTCAGAGGTCACTCTCCTTTCTCCTCATTCTATCCGGTGTCCCAGATATTTCACTTCTTTTCTGCAAAACTGTAGCTTCTCAGGGGACACTTTATGTCCACCTTTGGCTAAATGGTTCAGCAAGGCTATGGAATCTGTCACGTAGTCACTTTTTGTTTTTGAAGCGACCAAAAGATCATCAATATACTGTATGAGGACAGATTCTTTAGGCATTACCAGTCTCAAGACATTTTTTCAAAATCCGGTTGAAAATCGATGGACTTTCTGTGTACCCTTGAGGGACACGATTCCAAACGTAAACACGATCCTCAAACTTAAAAGAGAATAAAAACTGGCTATCTGGATGCAATGGGATGGAGAAAAAAGCATAAGCATAACATAAATCAATCACGGTAAACCACCTCGCATTCCATGGTATTTGGTACAGAATCACTGCAGGGTTGGGCACCACTGGACAACAGGGCACAAACAATTTAATCTTTTGTAAATCTTGAACTACCCTATGTTTGCCGTTTGGTTTCTTAATGCCAAAAATAGGTGAGTTACAAGGACTACTTAAAATCTCTTTTAATATGCCTTGTTTGACCATTCTGTTTATTTCTGCTGCAAATTTTGTATTGCCGGGTGTTTGGAAAAACTGCACCTTCTTTTACAGTCCATTTCCATTTCATTAATCTTTATTTCGACTTCATAAGTCATAAAAGATGAACAATACAGATAAGACAAAAAAAAACTGCACAATGAAATACATCATTAAGAGAAAGATAAGGTGGAATTACAGTGTCTGCAAAATATTGACCAGGAATCAGAACATCAATTAGTGCAAAAGAATTCATGTTATCAAAAAAGTTCTTCTGATATTCCATACAGCAGCTAAGTACTTGCTGACAGCAAATACAGTTAAAGGGGATAAGTCCGATTTCAACAATCGGAAGGCCTCCAGATGATGCCTGAAGCCCCAGTTTTTCCTGGATTTCGTATAAGAAGGACAAAAAAACAACATATGAGTTTCAGTCTCCAACACATCATTGCAAGCAGGACAATTTTTAGGAGATGAAGGGTGCCATCTGCTAGTAAGAGCTCTTATTGGCAAAGCATTGTGTCTCCATTGAAGGAATAGTTTCCTAAGACCAATAGGGTTAATATCGTCCAGGACTATCTCCAACTTGTAGTAGTCCTTCATAGTTAAAAAAATAGTAGACATCAACCCAAGTGTATCATTAGTTATAGAAGCATTCAGATTGTGTTCGTAATATCTTGTAACCAGAGCTTTATGGGATATCCTACTACAAGCTTCTTGGGGGTTTATCCACAGGGCTGATAGACCCGGGCGAGATAATTCATTCTTTATATACACTAGCCATGCAATTTTTCGGACAGCTGGATGTTGGTAAAGATCCATAAATTCAGCCCGGTAGCATGTAAGTTCGGGGGTTACCCAAAGTCGCCTCCAGAAAGTCAGAGGCTTCACACCTGATTCCTCCTTTAGTGATCTTAGTCCCATATCAAGCCTAAGGGGGAGAAGTGGTGAGCTCAGTGGTAATGCGGCTAGGTTCCGGAGGAACATGTTTTCCGTAATAGTAATTTCAGGGGCACAATTATTGCTCCATAATTCTGCACCATACATTACTGCACCACGGGCCTGAGTTTTGTAGATTTCAAGTGGGGAGCCAATAGGGTGTATCATGGATTTATTCCACAGGTTTACTAAGCCCCCAACTTTTTGAGTTAATTTTAGATTAGATTTTATCTGGTGGTGAGACCATGTCAAGTTTTCATTCAGAGTCAGTCCCAAATATTCAAAGGTGTGTACTCTCTCCAGACTAATACCATGGATAACTGGATTGGGGCGAGTTAACCGAGGGGGGTTAAAGATCATAAATTTTGTTTTAGCTGTGTTGATCTCCAGCCCCCGATCGGCACAAAAAGAAACAAAGCCATCCAGGACTCGTTGGATACCCATGGGAGTCTTGGAGAGTAGCAGGGTATCATCTGCAAACATAATTGCTGAGATTCCTATACCTGCAAGTTTGGGAGCGTCTCTGTTAGAGACATGGTTCAGGTGTGAAATTAGTCCATTTACATAGAGGCAAAACAGGGTCGGTGCCAAAACGCACCCCTGCCTTACCCCCCTTCCAACCGAACAGCTAGATGATAAACCACCATCACTCCCACATCTAACCTTAGCAAAGTTGTTGGTATGAAGGCGCACTATAATCTGCAAGAGGGGTTCTGGGATACCTAATTCTTGCAAGACATACCACAGTTTGGTGCGGGGGACTAAATCGAATGCCGCACGCAGATCAACAAAGACAGTGTAAAGAGAACCACCCTCAAGCTTGGCTGTCTTCCAGAAGAGTATACTCAATCTAAAAATCTGGTCAATTGTTGAGACGCCCTTTCTAAAGCCCGCCTGATAGTGACTCAGAATCTCAGACTCCATCATCCAGTCCAGGAGACGGTCAAGTATTAACCTAGAGAAGAGTTTCTGAGCAACATCTATCAGACTAATGGGCCTGTAATTTGCGGGGAGCAAAGGCGACCCCTTCTTGAAAATAGGGACAACTTCCACGCCCAGCCATGAGTCAGGCACAGGCATGCCCCCGACAATTGCATTGAATATCATTGTGAGATAGGGTGCCCAGACTCCGGATTCATGTTTGTACAAGTCGCCGGGAACCCCATCTAACCCGGGTGCTTTGCCTGCGGGGAGGGCGGATATAGCGCGATGAACCTCGCTTAAGGCAAAATGGATCTGCTCAAAACCTGTGGAAATACCCAACACTGGGTTAAGCGTGGGAGGGTCAGAGCAAAGATATTCCTCTCGATAGAGAGTACTAAAGTGTTCTTCCCAAATTGCGGGGGCAATATTTGGTTTTACTGCTGCTTCAGGTTTAACTCCTCCAGTAGACACAATTAGCCAAAATCTACGAGAGTCTCTAACCTGGAGGGCAGATGTTAACCTGACCCAGTTTTCAGTAGCCCACTCAAGCTTTGAATGATGTATTACGTTGCGATAGGTTCGTCTCTTGTGTTGAATGTCATCCCTGCTAGCTTTCTTTTTTAGTGCGTTCAACAAATCACGCTTAGCCAGAATGCATGCTCTATTATACCATTGATGGCGTCTGGTAATCCTATTCCTACAGGAGACGTTAGGGTTAAATATGTCGGCTAGGCTGGTAAATAATTCTTTGTTAACTACAGCCAATTTTACATGGCAATCAGGGGAGGGATACTTGTCCATAAAAGTATGGACATCTTCCAATGCTGTGCCTACCCTAGCGTAAACTCGGGATAACTCCCCTTGGTTAGCGGCCATTTTAGCCCATTTAACCCTGCGTTTATTGTTGGCCAAGAAAGCCCTGTTTGGTACCACAGATTTAGGTGATGATAAAGAGTCACCCGGACATAGGCCTAATAAAGAAACGTCCAAAATCAAGGGATTGTGATCACTTTCCCCCCTTGGTAGCACCACAAAATCACATACTCTATTCCACTCCTTGCACTGAACAAAAATATAATCAAGTCTAGCCTCTCTGCCAGGCTTATTGTACGTCGGCCTTGAGGGGATGTCGGAGATTGTTCGGCCATTGCAGGCCCTGATCGAATGGGCCAGCGTTAATGAGGTAATTTGGACTGCCAAAGGAGACCAGGACTTGACCGTTGGACCAACTACCTGAGGAATATGCCATATTTCATCCTCGTCCTGATTTACTTGGTCGAACAATCCATTGAGGGGTTCAAAGTGAGAGTTGAAATCACCAGCTATGACAAACATTGAGCCCTCAGGAATCTTAGTTAAAACATTTGATAAAACATCAACAACCCCGGATTCCATACATGGATTCACCGGTCTAGAGTACACATTGAATACCGCGAGCTTTGTACCTGTCCGCCAATCCAATAGCAAACAGAGAACATCCTCGGACCCAGTTTCTAAAATCGTGGGGATGCAACCCAGATGGGTAGCTACCCAGACGGTTAGACCTCCCGAAGGACGGCCTCTGCCTCCCCACGTGGCCGGAATAGAGAAAGAAGCAAACCCCATACGGTGATATTCTTGCCTTGCCCAAGTTTCTTGAAAACAGCATATGTGATGGAGATCTATAAAAGATCCCCAAATAGGGCAAGTAAGCTTATTGGCAAGTCCTGCAATATTCCACGAGAGAATTTTTCGAAGGAATGCAGGGTCGGCCGTAGGATCAGATTTTTTGTGCGTAAGGGGTTCGGTTGGATTCATCAGTTCAGTTGGAAATATGTCAGGTAGGGGTAGACAGGGAAACTGGTCCTTGGGAAAATGATCAGCCTCAGTGACTGTAAATGCGGAATCTGGCAAGGGATCAGAGTTTATGTGCATGAGAGATTCGCTTGGGATCATCGAATCGGTTGGAAATAAATCGAATGAAGCTAGACACGGAAACTGATCTTTGGGCAAATGGTCAGCCTCAGTATGTGGATTAAAAATACCGTCCTCTTGTCTCAGTCAATCGACCTCATCAAGACAGGCATACCTATTATTACAGAAATGGTCACCTCTAGGTGGCACATCAGAATGGGTGTGCCAGTGCCTTCCTCTAGATGAACTAGTTCCAACCCTGATCCAGTTTTCAGCGTTCTCGGGTTGGGTAAAATTATTTGTTGGAGGATAGAAGAAGGACAGGGGTAAGGGTTCAATAGAGGTGGCTCGGTTATCACCTAGCCAGTTGCAAATATATGATGCAGTCTGAGGGTTGTTAAAGTTGACCAAAATACAATCACCCCTTATTTCCCCTCCTAACCATTATGACCTCAGAGCTAATGTTTGGGGGAAGGTGCCTGTGTGTGTTTAACCAACTAGTCACTTTGTCCTTGAGAACAAGTCACTTTTACAGGGTCTTCATCTGTCATCAAACCTACTTCTTTTCCAGTAAAATCCCACAGATCTGGATTTACTGTCAGTTTTACCTCTTCTGGCAAGTCATCCTGGGTTAATAAGGAATACAATTCATTTACTTCTGCTCCTTGCTTAGCTAGCATGATTTTGTATATTCAGTCTTCATCTGGGGTCTGAATGGCAACACCGTCCGGTGTGCAAAATATGGTGCAATTTATTTTACACAACAAATCCCTTCCTAATAAATTCACAGGACTGGAGTCGCACACAACAAATTTGTACATCTCGTTGAAGTTTCTAATGCATACTTCCATTGGTTTTGTAATAGGGGTCCTAATTTGTTTATTAGACACACCCACTACTTGGATCGCTTCTCCCGAGAGGGGTAGGTTTGGCATGTCTGCTGTTGTCACAGTATAACGTGTAGCGCCAGTGTCCAACAAAAAGGTAATGTCATTTCCCTCTACCTTCCCGTCGATATACGGACCAGACTGATCTACCGGTAAGGATGCGCCAAGTACACAATCCTCATCCCTCCCTCTCAGGCACCGTCATTGATCTTGGCTCTCGAAATAGGGGTCCTGCAAAAGAAACTGTGATGTTAAGTAATTTTTCTTACCATTTCCTTCATGAAATCCGGTGTCCGTACTGTACTTGGCTTGACTCACAAATTTTGGCATGGGGCAGGTGGCAATTGATTCTGCAGGTTTACAACCATTATCACCTCATTCTGCGTCTGTGGATTTAAATTTTGATTTGGGCTATTATTTTGTATACTCTTACACTTGTTCTTCCAATGCCCCAATTTTCCGCACCCGTGACAAGGGAATTTCTTCTTTGCCTCTTCTCTACTTAATCGCCCTTTTGGTTTTCCCCCATTATTTTTGCCATTTTCTTGCCCTTTTCCTGATTTCCCTGCCATGTTATTTAACTGAATTTCTTGCTGTTCTTCCAATTTAACTTGAGCTCACATTACCTTTTCCTCTAAAATCTTTTGTCTATTGTCAATTTCATCTCCACAGTACTTTGCATATTTTAAAATTTCATCTATGGGCTTTGCTTGCCAACACAAATTATGTTGCTTAATCATTTCAGAAATGTTCTTCATTAATCCATTGACAACTCGATACACAAAATGAGTCATATCTTTATTCCCAATACTTTCCACCTCACTATACTGTTTGAACACGTGTAGGAGGCGCTCATAGTACGCATGGACTGATTCATCTTTTTCCTGAGTTGTTCTATCTATCTTTACCCAATCTGTCTCCTTTTGGGGAATTTTCCCTTTCATGAAAGTTATGACCTGGTTATATTTTCTCATTACTTCTTCAGACGGGGCTCCAGTTTTCTTGTCTCTCGGGTACTCATCATTTGGCCAATCAACCGTAATTTTATATTCAACCCACAAATCAGCTGGTACCACTATGTCAAACAACCCATCCAAATCTTTCAACAGAACTTTTGAAACCTTCACAAACCTTACGACTTGTCTATACCATTCCACAGGCTTCTCCTTCAGCTTTGGGAAATCGTTTATAAACAACATTGGTGCCAATTACGATCCGGCAAAAACCGTGTACGAACCGTCGGACGGAGCATATTCCCCGTCCGACACGTACCCGGTCGTGTAAATATACAAACATGGAATTACGATTCGGACGGAAACACCTTTTCCGTACGAATCGTACAAAACACCGACCGACTAAAATCTACGTACAAATGCGATCCGGGAAAGCGCCGACCTGACGTCGGGACGCACGCAGCCTGCCATTCACGAACCAGGAATTACAATTCGCACCGACGTCATCCCGCACGGTGAATATTTTCCGGCTGCCAAAAACTGCCGGGAAATCAGGACGACGCGAACAAGGAGTACCAGTACGCGACGGACAGACAGGACGACGCGAACAAGGAGTACCAGTACGCGACAGACAGACAGGACGACGCGAACAAGGAGTACCAGTACGCGACGGACAGACAGGACAACGCGAAAAAGGAGTACCAGTACGCGACGGACAGACATGGACCCGAACCTACGTGTCATCCCGGCCCTCATAGCAGTCGACCTCCTCTACAGGTTACGACGCAGACGCCGCAGAAGGTCAGACTAACTAGGGGAGGGGGGAAAGGGGGGGGCAGGAGCAGGGGCAGGCCACAAAACCCCCCCCATAGTCACACAGCACACATGCCCTGGACATACCTGACTCCCAGGCCCTGGTCACTACGAGGGGGTGGGGCCTTGTCCAGCCAAGCCAGCGACCGCCACAACGGAAGTCCTTGACGACGCGAACCTGCAACACAACCAGACAGGTACGTCCCGTACCCACGCCTTAAGAGCGTGGGTACGAGTCGTACCACGCCCACACCTACGTCACCCCAACAATGGAGGGACGGCTCGTACCCACGTGGCAAAGGCCTGGGGGCGGCCCGCACAAGCATCACATAGCGTGGGGACGGATATGTACGGACCGTACCCCCACCCCGTATGCATGGAGCGGACCCCCAAACCCAACAGTGCAAGTACGACACGTACCCCCACCCGCGGACATATGGAGCGTACCCCCCACCCCAACAGTGTAAGTACGACACGTACCCTCACCCGCGGACGCATGGAGCGTACCCCAACCCCAACAGTGTAAGTACGACACGTACCCTCACCTCGAATGCATGGAGCGTACACCCCACCCCAACAGTGTAAGTACGACCCGTGGCCTCACCCGCGGACGAATGGAGCGTACCCCCACCCCAACAGTGTAAGTACGACACGTACCCTCACCTCGAATGCATGGAGCGTACCCCCCACCCCAACAGTGTAAGTACGACCCGTGGCCTCACCCGCGGACGAATGGAGCGTACCCCCACCCCAACAGTGTAAGTACGACACGTACCCCCACCTCGAAGGCATGGAGCGTACCCACATCCGTGTATGTAATGAGCATACATATTGTGAAATGGGAGAGGTGTGTGCAGAGTCCTCCCAGCAGTGCCCAGAGACAGGAGGGGTGTGTGCAGAGTCCTCCCAGCAGTGCCCTGAGACAGGAGGGGTGGGTGCAGAGTCCTCCCAGCAGTGCCCAGACATGAGAGGGGTGGGTGCAGAGTCCTCCCAGCAGTGCCCAGACACAGGAGGGGTGGGTGCAGAGTCCTCCCAACAGTGCCCTGAGGCAGGAGGGGTGGGTTCCTATCACTCCCAGCAGTGCCCTGAGACAGGAGGGGTGGGTTCCTATCACTCCCAGCAGTGCCCTGAGACAGGAGGGGTGTGTGCAGAGTCCTCCCAGCAGTGCCCTGAGACAGGAGGGGTGTGTGCAGAGTCCTCCCAGCAGTGCCCAGACATGAGAGGGGTGGGTGCAGAGTCCTCCCAGCAGTGCCCAGAGACAGGAGGGGTGGGTTCCTATCACTCCCAGCTGTGCCCAGAGACAGGAGGGGTGGGTGCAGAGTCCTCCCAGCAGTGCCCAGACATGAGAGGGGTGGGTGCAGAGTCCTCCCAGCAGTGCCCAGAGACAGGAGGGGTGGGTTCCTATTACTCCCAGCAGTGCCCTGATACAGGAGGGGTGGGTTCCTATCACTCCCAGCAGTGCCCTGAGACAGGAGGGGTGTGTGCAGAGTCCTCCCAGTAGTGCCCTGAGACAGGAGGGGTGTGTGCAGAGTCCTCCCAGCAGTGCCCAGACATGAGAGGGGTGGGTGCAGAGTCCTCCCAGCAGTGCCCTGAGACAGGAGGGGTGGGTTCCTATCACTCCCAGCAGTGCCCTGAGACAGGAGGGGTGGGTTCCTATCACTCCCAGCAGTGCCCTGAGACAGGAGGGATGGGTGCAGAGTCCTCCCAGCAGTGCCCAGAGACAGGAGGGGTGGGTGCAGAGTCCTCCCAGCAGTGCCCAGAGACAGGAGGGGTGGGTGCCTATCACTCCCAGCAGTGCCCTGAGACAGGAGGGGTGGGTGCAGAGTCCTCCCAGCAGTGCCCAGAGACAGGAGGGGTGGGTGCAGAGTCCTCCCAGCAGTGCCCTGAGACAGGAGGGGTGGGTTCCTATCACTCCCAGCAGTGCCCTGAGACAGGAGGGGTGGGTTCCTATCACTCCCAGCAGTGCCCAGAGACAGGAGGGGTGGGTGCAGAGTCCTCCCAGCAGTGCCCAGACATGAGAGGGGTGGGTGCAGAGTCCTCCCAGCAGTGCCCAGAGACAGGAGGGGTGGGTTCCTATCACTCCCAGCAGTGCCCTGAGACAGGAGGGGTGGGTTCCTATCACTCCCAGCAGTGCCCTGAGACAGGAGGGGTGTGTGCAGAGTCCTCCCAGCAGTGCCCTGAGACAGGAGGGGTGTGTTCAGAGTCCTCCCAGCAGTGCCCAGACATGAGAGGGGTGGGTGCAGAGTCCTCCCAGCAGTGCCCTGAGACAGGAGGGGTGGGTTCCTATCACTCCCAGCAGTGCCCTGAGACAGGAGGGGTGGGTTCCTATCACTCCCAGCAGTGCCCTGAGACAGGTGGGGTGGGTGCAGAGTCCTCCCAGCAGTGCCCAGAGACAGGAGGGGTGGGTGCAGAGTCCTCCCAGCAGTGCCCAGAGACAGGAGGGGTGGGTTCCTATCACTCCCAGCAGTGCCCTGAGACAGGAGGGGTGGGTGCAGAGTCCTCCCAGCAGTGCCCAGAGACAGGAGGGGTGGGTGCAGAGTCCTCCCAGCAGTGCCCTGAGACAGGAGGGGTGGGTGCCTATCACTCCCAGCAGTGCCCTGAGACAGGAGGGGTGTGTGCAGCGTCCTCCCAGCAGTGCCCTGAGACAGGAGGGGTGGGTGCAGAGTCCTCCCAGCAGTGCCCGGACATGAGAGGGGTGGGTGCAGAGTCCTCCCAGCAGTGCTCAGAGACAGGAGGGGTGGGTGCCTATCACTCCCAGCAGTGCCCTGAGACAGGAGGGGTGGGTGCAGAGTCCTCCCAGCAGTGCCCAGAGACAGGAGGGGTGGGTGCAGAGTCCTCCCAGCAGTGCCCTGAGACAGGAGGGGTGGGTTCCTATCACTCCCAGCAGTGCCCAGAGACAGGAGGGGTGGGTGCAGAGTCCTCCCAGCAGTGCCCACACATGAGAGGGGTGGGTGCAGAGTCCTCCCAGCAGTGCCCTGAGACAGGAGGGGTGGGTTCCTATCACTCCCAGCAGTGCCCTGAGACAGGAGGGGTGGGTTCCTATCACTCCCAGCAGTGCCCTGAGACAGGAGGGGTGGGTTCCTATCACTCCCAGCAGTGCCCAGAGACAGGAGGGGTGTGTGCAGAGTTCTCCCAGCAGTGCCCTGAGACAGGAGGGGTGGGTGCAGAGTCCTCCCAGCAGTGCCCTGAGACAGGAGGGGTGGGTGCCTATCACTCCCAGCAGTGCCCAGATACAGGAGGGGTGGGTGCAGAGTCCTCCCAGCAGTGCCCAGACATGAGAGGGGTGGGTGCAGAGTCCTCCCAGCAGTGCCCTGAGACAGGAGGGGTGGGTTCCTATCACTCCCAGCAGTGCCCTGAGACAGGAGGGGTGGGTTCCTATGACTCCCAGCAGTGCCCTGAGACAGGAGGGGTGGGTTCCTATCACTCCCAGCAGTGCCCTGAGACAGGAGGGGTGGGTTCCTATCACTCCCAGCAGTGCCCAGAGACAGGAGGGGTGCGTGCAGAGTCCTCCCAGCAGTGCCCTGAGACAGGAGGGGTGTGTGCAGAGTCCTCCCAGCAGTGCCCTGAGACAGGAGGGGTGGGTGCCTATCACTCCCAGCAGTGCCCAGATACAGGAGGGGTGGGTGCAGAGTCCTCCCAGCAGTGCCCAGACATGAGAGGGGTGGGTGCAGAGTCCTCCCAGCAGTGCCCTGAGACAGGAGGGGTGGGTTCCTATCACTCCCAGCAGTGCCCTGAGACAGGAGGGGTGGGTGCAGAGCCCTCCCAGCAGTGCCCAGAGACAGGAGGGGTGGGTGCAGAGTCCTCCCAGCAGTGCCCTGAGACAGGAGGGGTGGGTGCCTATCACTCCCAGCAGTGCCCTGAGACAGGAGGGGTGTGTGCAGAGTCCTCCCAGCAGTGCCCTGAGACAGGAGGGGTGGGTGCAGAGTCCTCCCAGCAGTGCCCAGACATGAGAGAGGTGGGTGCAGAGTCCTCCCAGCAGTGCCCAGAGACAGGAGGGGTGGGTTCCTATCACTCCCAGCAGTGCCCAGAGACAGGAGGGGTGGGTGCAGACTCCTCCCAGCAGTGCCCAGACATGAGAGGGGTGGGTGCAGAGTCCTCCCAGCAGTGCCCTGAGACAGGAGGGGTGGGTGCAGAGTCCTACCAGCAGTGCCCTCAGACAGGAGGGGTGGGTGCCCATCACTCCCAGCAGTACCCATGGAACGCAAAGGGTGGAGTAGCCACAGATACCATGCCCACAAATGTCAGTCAGGTGCACAAAGACCCTGCAGTACATGTACCACATGTGTGCGAGGCTGGGAGTATACGCATGCATAGGGCCAAAAAGAAAACATGTCCACATGAAGTCATGTCAATAGTCCACATACACAAGTACAATGACTACCAAGGATGCCACGAATGATGCAGGTGGAGAATGGCTCAGCATGCATGTGCAAAGGTGAAGGACTACGTCACACACCCAGCTAATGTACACACAGCTCTGCGCTAAAGTCAGGGGACACCCTGCAGGGAAGAAGTCAGGGTACACAGAGGAAGGAATACACCTTGGAACAATTGCAACATGCAGCAACTGCTTACATGAATGGAGAAAGCTAGCTAACACCGTGTGATGGCACACAGATCCCAGGGTTCCCCCTATGAGCAGCACACTACTACATTTCCCACACACCCAACACATGACCTACACCCACAACCATGTAGCAGCCCCACCAACAGCAATGCCAGCAAAGCAGGAGTGTTCCAAGGGCAAAAAATAAATAGCTTTATTCAGCATGAGCAAAAAACTAGTATGAAGTAAGTCCAATAATTACAAAGCCCATAGGGCAGTCCAGGAGTCACAGCTGGATGGGGGACACAGTGGGATGCGTGTCCCCTAGCTTGCCTGCACAGTTACAAGCCGTTGTCTTCCACAGGGGTGAGGGCATCATGTTGGGGGGAAGGAACAGGCACCGCAGGGAAAGGAGGGCGAAGGGTAGGCGACGTGGGTGCAGGGATGGAGGACTCCACCACAGGGGGTGGGGCAGGGCCAAAGGTGGATTCTAGGAGCGCGCTGCACACCTCGGCAAGGTCCTCCAGGGACTCCCCTGCACCCGAAGGAACCACAGGCCCCAAGGAGGGGGGGGGGGTCAGAGGGATGGGTCGCAGCGCCACTGGGGGAGGGTGTGGACAGGGGGGGGACTCAAGCACCCTGACCGTGGACTTCCTTGACTGCTTGCGGGGTGGTGTCACTGTGGGGCTCAGGGACAGAGCGGCCATGAAGGAGTCTTTGGGGGAGATCTGGCCAGGAGAGCTGAGGGGAGGTGTTTTGGAGGGAATGGATTGGGTGGAATGCGGACTCCCACTCTGGCTGCGTGTCACACGTTTGCCCCCCGACCCAGTGGGTGTGCCTACTTCACCCTGTGTGTGCGTGTCAGGAGGTGTGCGGCGGACCTTCCCTGCTGGTGTGGTGCCTGTGTGTGTTGTGGTGGGTGCATGCTTACGTCTGGGTGTATGTGGGACAGGCATGGGAGTGGGAAGTGTGGAAGGGGCAGGGGTAGGGGGTGGGACGTAGCGCTGCAGGAGACCCACTGCTGCAGTCAGTGTGGAGTCTATGGACCTCAGCAAGTTGCGTTGGTCAGCCTGCGATGAATGAATGCCCTCCAAGTATGCCTCCATGTTGTTGAGGACCTGGCTGTGGGCATGGAGGACATTAAGGATCGCAGTCTGACCAATCTGCACATGCCGCTGGATGTCCACAGACTCAGCATTGGCGGCAGCAGTGGAGACAGGGGCAGGGGGTGCGGTGCCTGGCAGGAAGGAGACATGTGGTGACCGGGCACGTTGGGAAGGGACACGAGCACGTGGGAGGCGGCTGATGCCAATGGAGGGGGCGGTGCCAGATGTAGGGCTGCTGTCAGATGGTGGTGCAGCCACCGCCCACTCGGAGAGATCATCCTCGGACCCGTCAGCTTCATACTCTGTTGTGCCAGTCGACAGGTCCCCGGGTTCACTCTCCTCCGCCTCAGTCCCACTCGAAGTGCCAGCCCCGATGTCACCGCTGGCACTGGTGCTCGGTCCCTCCGCGCCATCTGTGTCCATGTCTCCCTCCGTGTCCCCCGACGATGCTGTGGGCAGGGTGAAGAGACAGAAATTAATCATCCACCTGTATACATATGTCACATGAGTCAAATCTACTTAGGTTACAGTGCATAGCCTGAAACAAAGGAAGAGTTACAACTAAAAAACAAGGTACATATGTCGGCCCTGCAAGACACAGTTGTGTGACCCACCATGCCATGGAAAAACTATGGAGAGCATGACACAATAGCAAATGAGATTACATGGAATTTTGACTGAGGAGCAAGGCCCTGGGGACAATACAGCACTGCATCTGCACCACACAGCGTGGCAGGAAATTGGGATGAGCAGGGACCATATCCAGGAACTAGAGGCACATGCAGCATAGGTAATACTGATAACATGCCCACCCTGACTGGCACACTGCACCTTGAGTGTATGTCCAGACAAACATCACACACTGGCCAGTCCTAGCAAGGAGATAACAGGTCTTGACATGTAGGCCATGCCCGCACCACCCACCCCCTACATGAGACAAATCTGTGGAGACACAGGAAGCACCTACATCTCTTAGTCTGGGTGAAATACACATGGGATGCAATAATTCAAGATTGCACACCAAATACCCAAGGTGCGCCTGTCCAAATAATCATGTACAAATGGGCATCATCAGATGATTGCAACAAGACACACAGGCAATGGCCACCGTGAGTATGTACTTTGAAAATCAGGTCAGGCTGGACAGTGAACACTTGTAATACATCTCACGTCAAGAAACATGGTGCCAGGGGACAATGGCACAGAGCACAACCTATGCTGTAGACACAGAGATTGTCGACATTCTCGGATTACACACATGATACCTAGGAAAATATGCCCCTGGGGACAGTAGTGGCCATACAACTCCATGCTCCTGAATGGGAATGACTGCAACACACCCTAACATCCCTGCACTATGCGTAACGCACACTCATGCACATCATGTCACAGGCCACCACATGGGACATGCCTGCTGGAAGGCCTGGCACTCGAGAGATTAACTCCCATGTCTGGACTCAGCATTAGTGCCAACTGACATGGAACCCACAAGTCCAGAACTGGACAGGGCACAGGCAAGGTCACAAAACCTGTTACACACCACCCCCACACATGATGCTGCAGGCATTGTACACTTGGAGAAGGTGTCAGGCTACATAACCTTGTGATGGAGTGACTACACACAGACCAGGGAACACATTGCAAGGAGGGGAAGGGAGGCAAGAGAGCACTGCAATACTGTGGGGAACAGGATCTGCACAGCACCATAAACCCTGGAAGTGTATCCATGGAACAGTGCACTTACAAATGCTGGTGAAACACAACAAACACACACATGTACCTACCCCCTTCCGGCTGCTGCATGTCCTGTAGACGCCTGTCCAAGTCAGGAAAGACCACCGCCAGCACACGTTTCTGGATGTGGGAGAGACGGCGGCGCCCGCGGTTCTTGTGGCTCTCAGGTGAGTCCCCCAGCAGGATCCGTGCGATCCTCCGCGTCCAGCATCGGATATCCTGCCAGCGTTTCCTCACCTGGGACAGGTGCCGCCTCCGACCATCCGCACTCCTCACGGCGCTGACGGCGTCCAGCCATATCTGCTCCTTGGAAGAGGCGTCTACCTGTGAGGATGAACAAGTGACACTACATCAATACACCTGGCACATGTCACAGGGACACAGATTAGAACACATTTGCTGTTTACAACAAGAAATAGTGTGCATCCAACGCATTGCACCTTTGTCCTTTGTCATAGGGACATGATCCTCTGGGGGAAGGCCAAAAGCAGTACGTGCCATTGAAAGGACACAGGTGGAATGAGGGCAACTACACAATCAATGATCCAGGCTCACACTGTGCATCACACCCACCCCTCCTGTCTCAGGGCACTGCTGGGAGGACTCTGCACCCACCCCTCCTGTCTCAGGGCACTGCTGGGAGGACTCTGCACCCACCCCTCCTGTCTCAGGGCACTGCTGGGAGTGATAGGCACCCACCCCTCCTGTCTCAGGGCACTGCTGGGAGTGATAGGTACCCACCCCTCCTGTCTCAGGGCACTGCTGGGAGGACTCTGCACACACCCCTCCTGTCTCAGGGCACTGCTGGGAGTGATAGGCACCCACCCCTCCTGTCTCAGGGCACTGCTGGGAGTGATAGGCACCCACCCCTCCTGTCTCAGGGCACTGCTGGGAGGACTCTCCACACACCCCTCCTGTCTCAGGGCACTGCTGGGTGTGATAGGCACCCACCCCTCCTGTCTCAGGGCACTGCTGGGAGTGATAGGCACCCACCCCTCCTGTCTCAGGGCACTGCTGGGAGTGATAGGCACCCACCCCTCCTGTCTCAGGGTACTGCTGGGAGACATCAGGCATCCCCCCCCCTGGGACCCCCCCTACAGTACATAGCATGTGTGTCACACCTGGACACAATGGCAGAAGTCACAGTCACAAAAAAGGGACACAGTCTGTGCCAGTGGACACTGCACTCACCTGATAACCTGGTCGCCCATACAGCATGGGGTACCGTGGGAGGATCACTTCCACCAAAGCCATGTTCTCCTCCAGGGTGAATGGCTGTGACCTCTCCACAGCCCTTGACATGGTTCCAGGGAATCAGTGGCAGCAGCTGGGTCGTGGAATACAGAGATGTGCAGGCAAGTGCACCCTCATGGGACCTGGCTGCCTTATATCTGCCTTGCTGGCCCATCTCATGCACAGGAGTACAGAGTGATTGGTCACTCACATTTGCATCCTATGTTTCCTCCAATCCCTTCAAACCTAGCAGTCTGTGGGTTCTCAATCGGTTTTTTCTCCTGCATGATGTCAGCCCCACAAACACATTGCAACAAAGTAGATTAATTCCAACTGACTTCTGCTGTGCACCTTCCAGAACAAATTCAAATTTTAAACTTGGTCTCCATGACAACCAGCATGCATGTAGGCCTTAATACTTGTCCCTCATGTTTCCCCTATGTAATTTGGAGCTTCACACACAGGTACGGTGCGTTCCGGGGCCCTAGGGTACCCCAAATGCATTGCAACGGCCCGCACACGCGTGCCTACGTTCACTATCACTATGGGTGTCCTCGCGTATGCGTACTCATAGTGGTACGGGCCGTACACACGCCTGTAGGCTCCCTATCACTATGGGTGTCCTCGCGTATGCGTACACGTAGTGATATGGGCCGTACACACGCCTGTACGCTCACTATCACTATGTGTACGCATACGCGAGGACACCCATAGTGATAGGGAGCGTACAGGCGTGTGTACGGCCCGTACCACTACGAGTACGCATACTCGAGGACACCCATAGTGATAGGGAGCGTACAGGCGTGTGTACGGCCCATACCACTACGAGTACGCATACGCGAGGACACCCATAGTGATAGGGAGCGTACAGGTGTGTGTACGGCCCGTACCACTACGAGTACGCATACGCAAGGACACCCATAGTGATAGGGAGCGTATAGGCGTGTGTACGGCCCGTACCACTGCGAGTACGCATACGCGAGGACACCCATAGTGATAGGGAGCGTACAGGCGTGTGTACGGCCCGTACCACTACGAGTACGCATACGCGAGGACACCCATAGTGATAGGGAGCGTACAGGCGTGTGTACGGCCCGTACCACTACGAGTACGCATACACGAGGACACCCATAGTAATAGGGAGCGTACAGGCGTGTGTACGGCCCGTACCACTACGAGTACACATACGCGAGGACACCCATAGTGATAGGGAGCGTACAGGCGTGCGTACGGCCCTACCACTATGGGTGTTCTTGCGTATGCGTACTTGTAGTGGTACGGACCGTACACATGCCTGTACGCTCGCCATCACGATGGGTACACATACGGCAGCACTCCCATAGTGATATGGGAACGTACACAGGCCCTCTTAGCAGCAGTACAGCGGTTTTCACACATCACAGTGGTGACAGGCGGCACACAGGTAGGAATAGGGCGGACATACTTGTCCATGGATGGACATACTTGTCCATGAATGGACATCAAGGCATCGTCTGTGCATTACTACATGTGTGGGGCACAGGTATGACAGGCTGTGATGTGGAACATTACTCCTGAGTCGAGAAGGCACCAGATGTATAATGAGATGTGTACAGATGTACTGTGTGACGGGGCAATGTGTGCCAGGCATGCCCTTGACTCCTTTGACATGTGTGCATGTCGTACTGCACACTTGGGATGAGCGTCACTGGCATGGCACGGACACCAACACACGGAAGTGTCCCCTGATGCCCGGTACAGGGGTTACCACACCTGACTTGTCACTACCCACGGTGCACAATGTGACTATGTCATGTATGTGTGGGGGCTTCCCATCAGGTTGATGTTGGAGCACCCTCAAAAGCTGCAGCTGTTGCAGCAACCAACATGTGTCTGTGTGTAGATTGACATTGCACACTGTTGCGCACACCATGCCACATGTGGTATCGGATGTGAGGTGCACATGTATGCATGGGACACGGAGTAGCGTGACAAGGACATGTCTGCATCCTCTCAATGAATGTGTGGTGAGTCATTACATGTACACCTTCATGGCAAGGTGTGTGGGCTGTCCTAGTGTAATGTCATGTGACCTGTGGCTCTAGTGTTCCGCTACCAGTCTCTGCAATCGGCATCCTACTTCTGCTGATGTGTGGGCATATGTCACTCCTGTCTTGCGTCTGGCTGTTCACTTGCACTGGGACACAGCTATTCCCATGGCATGGCATGGGGAGGTTCTCAATCTCCGTGTGTAGCTGGGTCTTGGTAGGAGTGTCACCTGGCAGCCATACGTGTCCAGGGCATGTAGCACATACCTGACTCCCTATGTAGCATATGTGTATTGACAGATTAACATGTGCTCAGTACATATGAATTGTTGTCGTAGTGCACTCACTCTTCCTTGTCACTTCCAAATTACTGCAGAGCGCCGCCTCTTGCCCGACCAATTCCGGACTTGGCTGCCATGCGGGAGAATGACAGTATCCGGTGCTACCGCTTCCCCCAACCGTTGATTCTGGAGTTGACGGCGAGACTGGCACCACACCTGCAACCGCAGCACAGGTATCCTACGGCACTGACACCCCAGCTGAAGGTAATGGCTGCCCTACATTTTCTTGCCACGGGTACCTTTCAATATACCATAGCTCATGTTGGTGGCATGTCCCAGAGCATGTTCTGCCGTGTGCTGCATGATTTCTTAGAGGCCATGTTGATTCACCTGGATGACTTCATCAAGTTCCCAACCCCTGAACAGTTGACTGCGGTCAAGCGTGGATTCTATGCCCTGGGAGGGATGCCCCATGTCATTGGGTCCATAGATGGGACACATGTAGCTTTGGTACCACCACACGCACGGGAGGTAGCGTACCGCAATCGGAAGCACTACCACTCCATCAATGCCCTTGTGGTGTGTCTGTCCAACATGGTGATTTCACATGTCTGTGCTCGTTTTCCAGGATCAGCACACGATGCCTACATCATGAGGCGTAGCAGGATGCCTGAAATGATGATGCAGCTGCGCAACGAAAGAGCATGTGTTGTTGGTGGGTACAGTCTGTCTGTCCTGTATTTTGCATAGCCTACCAGCACGACCGCTTCACCAGTTTTAACGATGTCCATGTGCTTCCCATGTAGGGGACGCTGGCTATCCCAACATGCCATGGCTGATCACACCTCTCCGCAACCCCATCACACCGGCTCAGCTCCGCTACAACACCGCCCATGGCCAGACAAGGCGAGTGATAGAGAGGACATTTGGCCTGCTGAAGAGCCGATTTCGGTGCCTCCACAAGACCGGCGGCGCGCTCATATATGCCCCTGCGAAGGTCTGCAAAATCTTCATGGTCTGCTGCATGCTGCACAACATGGCAGTTGAGAAAGCTGTGCCACTCATCCTGGACCAACATGACGAGGACCATCCACCCGTGGAGGACAAAGGGCTTGGCAATGGGGCTAGTGATGTGGAGGATGTGGAGCCGCAAGAGGACATCCGGACTCGGCTCATACGCGACTTCTTCGCTTAGTGGTGAGTACCAGTGTCTGATTGTGCACGCATTGGTCCCCGTGTGGCATGTGTTGTGATGTGTGTCTCCACCTGCATGTATGGCACGTGAGTCAGAGGTGTGTGTGGCAGTGATGATTGTATTTCCCCACTCATAATTGTGAACTAGCATGTTGTCATCCATACATGTGTCGAGTACATGCACATGCAAGTGGCTGTGCTTTTAGTGGCTGACTTCTTGTGTGTCTCTCATCCCCAGGTATTTGCTCATGCTGTCTGCTGGTTGCATTGTTGTGGCCCTGCTAATCCTCATGGACACGTCATCGTGTGCTGACTGAGCGTTACACGCACGGACAAGTTTGGAAGTCTCCTTAGGGTAAGGGATGCATCAGGGTTGTATTGGGTGTGGGAGTTGTTCACGATGTATGCACACTGCCCCTGTCGATGTTTGGTTCCTCTGCAGCCATGTAGCATCACCATGGGACACGACATGCAGCTGTGTACACCTGAATAGATGGTCTGACTGGTTGACAGTCATCAGTGATGGGATAGTGGATTGTGATGATGGCATCAATGTGTGTAACACTGCCCTCGGACACATACGGTTTGCATTGGCTTGACATGGTGTGGGACTACTACATCAGCGGATCAATGGTGTATGGCAGTCTCTCCGTGAGCAGCTGTGGGTGTTTAGCTGTTGGCCGACTTTTGTGTGCCAGTTCCATGGCTATCACGCATTTGTGCTGCAGAAGGGGGGTGCCAGTGTTGGACCCACATGTTACTCCACATGACGTGTTCATGTGTACTTCGAGTTGCCTCTGCAATCCAGAAAACATGACTAATAAAGGTGTCCCTATGCCTCCAAGGTGCCTCTTCTCAGTCAATGCTGGTGTGTTGCCACGGTGCATCCAGCATGTCTGGCATGGTTGTCCCTGATAGTGGCCATGTGTCTATGTGTCGAGTAGCAAGATGCAAGCTGTGTGTGTGGGCTGAGACTGTGTATTATGCATGATGTCCATGAGTGTGTGGGTATTGTGACATGTGCCATCCCCATGCATCCAACGTTGGCCAGGCCCCCATTCTCTGCATCCACCAGACTCACGCTTGCAGGACATGGTTCTGCCACCTGTCTACACATACCTGGGTGCCCCCCAGGACACTGGACGGGATCCCTGACCTCTGCGCATGACTAATGCTGTACTCAATGTGTCTGTCAGCACGGTTGTGCGGCCACCCCCTCAGCTGGTTGGGCCCATCACGGGTGTGTATGGTGCTCCATGTCTGTCTTGCCTAATACACTGTGGCCCGTGTGTCCTGTGCCAGACTCAGGCCCCAGGGTGTGGATGGTTGAAGTCAAAAGAAAACTCAGGCATGTTTAGACTTTACTAGACACATGTAAGGTAATAATGCAACCAGCAGGCATCTTCTCTTCATGGTGTGAATTTTTATTTTTGTGGGGGGGGGTATGAAGTGAGGGGCTTCCCAGGAGTTTGGAATCCAAAGTTCAGTAGGGGAGTTGGTGTCCTTGGCATTGGAAATCCTCAGAGTCCATGCCACAGTCTTTGTCCACATTGGTCAGACAGTGACCAGGAAGGCCATGTGGCAGAGAATGTCTCTTGATGCTGTGATGCTGTTGCTCCAGTGGGCCAGGTGCCAGGCCAGGTGTCCTGGGAGATGGTGATGTAGTGCCGACCCTCACGGTCCTTTCCGTGGACGACCCGGCCTCCTGCGGGGACCCTCAGAAGCAGGCCGTGACGATGTTTGGGATGCTCCATCGGATGTTTCCTCCTCCTCCTGATCCCTCCCTGTGGGTGGTGATGTTCTACGCCTTCTGGCACAGGGAGGGTTGCCCATGTTGTCGGCCATCCGACGGAGTGTATCGTGAATCCCCTGGAACACCGTCACTTGCTCAGCCTGTCTGTCCTCCATCCTCCGTTGGTGTTGCAGTAGACAGGCATGTTGCTGGGCCTGCTGGGTCTTTATCTCATCGAGGGTCCCCTTGATCTCATTGAGGGTGGACACAACCTGGGCCATGCCCGTGGTGTCCTGCTGGTATGAGTCCAGGATGTTACGGACATGGGAATATACCGGATCCCCAGCCAACTGGTCAGGCTGGCGCCTCCGCCGTCCTCCACTCCCACCACCCCTGCCCACTTGCACCTGACCTGCCCTTGTGGGCACATCGGGTCTCCGGGACCCCTGAGGGGTGGCATTGGCGTTGTCGCCTGCCTCCTCCTGGGTGCCCGGGACACCGTGTCCTTCCTGGCCAGGCTGGCTGCTTTGTGGTGTTGGGGCAGGGATCCTGGGTGTCTCCTGGGATGTGGCAGGAGTGGGGGTGGTGGTTGGCCCCGTTGTAACTGACGCAGGTGCTGCAGGTGGTTGGACACCAGAGGGGCCAGGTTGGTCGGGGTCGTCCACAGAGTGGTGAGAGTCGTCGCTGCCAGTGGGATCGGGCTCCCGCAGATCCGGGTCCTGTGAGTCTTCCCCCCCAGTGTTGGGGGGTGAACCACGACGTTGACCTGTGTGTGAGAGAGACAATGTTAATTTTGGTCCATGCAACATCCATGTTTCATCAGTTTCGACGTTGACACCTTTCCTCTTGGAATTAGGATCTGTCTTGCATTCCACTCACAGTGCACTTGTGCATGGGTGTGTCCCTTGGGCACCACTTTGGCCCCTTTCACTATGTGTGGCACAGTCTTACTTGCTGCGTCAAGTGTGACTGCAGTCAGCAGTGGAGTGGGCAGGTGTGGCGAGCCATGCATTGGCGCCTTCCGTGTTGCACTGTACATGTGCACATGGAGTGGATCCACACACTTATATAATGCAGGCAGCTGTCGTTGTGCTCGTGAACAGGTTGTGACATGGCCCTGTGTTTTGCCATGGGGAAGAGGGGGGGTTCTGGCACTGGCCACCCTTGGCTACATGCACGCAGTCTACCTGTAGACGATCAGACATTCCCACACACCACACAGCTGATTTGCTCTCCCTGTGTCTCCCTCCCTCTCTGTCCCCCTCTCCCTCCCTCTCTGTCCCCCTCTCCCTCCCTCCGTGTGTCAGCCTCCTCCCTCTGTCCGTGTCCCTGTGTCTCCGTCCCTCTCTGTCCCCCTCTCCCTCCCTCCGTGTGTCAGCCTCCTCCCTCTGTCCGTCTCCCTGTGTCTCCCTCCCTCTCTGTCCCCCTCTCCCTCCCTCCGTGTGTCAGCCTCCTCCCTCTGTCCGTGTCCCTGTGTCTCCCTCCCTCTCTGTCCCCCTCTCCCTCCCTCTCTGTCCCCCTCTCCCTCCCTCCGTGTGTCAGCCTCCTCCCTCTGTCCGTGTCCCTGTGTCTCCCTCCCTCTCTGTCCCCCTCTCCCTCCCTCCGTGTGTCAGCCTCCTCCCTCTGTCCGTCTCCCTGTGTCTCCCTCCCTCTCTGTCCCCCTCTCCCTCCCTCTGTGACCCCCTCTCCCTCCCTCTGTGTGTCACCCTCTGTCACCTGAGCCCAGCTTCCTGGGCACACACTGTTAGCAGATCTTTGAATGGCCCTTGGCTTGTTGATGTGAGTTTGTTTCTGATCTCCAGGCACCCATTGGGTGTAGTGTCTGTCTCTGCGCTGCTGCTGTGGTGGTGTGTGCTGCCACTCTTTCACAATGTTGGCTGTTAATTCGCTGCTGTCATGTGCAAAACAGTGCCTTCACCCCCATGTGTTGATGCAAGGCGTCCGCCATTTGCTGGCGTGCCTTTTCTGAGTTGCACTATGTGAATTTTGGGGCCCACCCTCCCGCCATCCGGGTTACCGTGTCATGTGTTGGTGTCTTCTGTGGCCTGTGACTTGACATTGTCCAGCTGGGTGCATGGGGCATGGTGGCGCCAGTGGCATGTGCGTGTTCATGGAGTGTGGTTGAGTCATGCGATAGCTTGGGGTG
The DNA here is from genome assembly GCF_964204655.1 of Triturus cristatus. Lineage (NCBI taxonomy): Eukaryota > Metazoa > Chordata > Amphibia > Caudata > Salamandridae > Triturus > Triturus cristatus. The sequence goes on along the minus strand of NC_140594.1, from coordinate 955,532,392 downwards.
GTTGCGTGCCTGTTAGTGATTTTGGTTGTGGATGACGTTCCCCCCATGTGAGGTGCGTTGTTTGTGTACTCACCCGGGTCTCGGAGTCCTCCTAATCCTTCGACAGCCTCCACCGGCTGTATGGCCATCACCCTCTCCTCCCAGGGCTGGTAGTGTACGGGTCTGCGGGAGGGCCCTCCTCCAGTGGCGTTGGCCTGGTTGTGTTCCTCCAGCATCTTGGCTCGGACCCTCCTCCGCAGATCGTACCACCTGGCTTGGCATTCATGCCTGGTCTTTCTGGTGTCTGCAACAGCATTCACAGCATCGACGATGGTCTGCCACATGGCTGTTTTTGCTGCAATGCTGGTCTGTCTGACCAATGTTCCAAAGAGCTGTGGCTCGACTCTGAGGATTTCATCGACAAGGACCTCCAACTCTCGGTTACTGAACTTTGGATTCTTGTTAGTGGGCATGGTGAGGGTGGTTAGCCAAAATATCGAGTTTTAAATTTCGACCTACAATAATATCGTGTTTTTAATATCGTAGGTACAGAATATCGAAGTCAAGAATATCGATGGACAGAATATCGATCCCAAGGTAAGTAATATCGAAGTAAATAATATCGAAGTAATTAATATCGATGTAAGTAATATCGTAAGTAAAAATTTCGATGTCAATAATATCGATATTTATTTAGTGTAATGTCATTTAATATGTATTTTATTTGTATGTTAAAGATTATTGTAATGTATTTTAATACATTTAAAAATAAATGTTTAGAGATTTATAATTATTTTACATTTAATTTAGCGTTTTAGTATCAGAGCGGGTTGTGGGTTTATAGGGGAATAGGGTGGGAAGTAATTTAATTATAATTAATGAATTAATATGTATTGTTTAATTGGTATTTATGATTAATTAATTGGTAATTAATTAATAATTGGTAATTAATTGATTAATTAATTGTTAATTAATTATTAATTGTACAATTATTTTATTAATTGGTTAATTATATACATTATAATTAGTTTATTATTAATATTTATTTATTGTTAATTAATTAATTGTTAATTAGTAATTAATTGGTGATTTAATTTTATTAAGTGATTAATTGATAATTAAATTAATTATGTGAATTTTAATGTGTAGTGGGTTGTGGGTTTATAGGGGAATAGGGTGGGAAGTAATGTAATTATAATTAATGAATTAATATGTATTGTTTCATTGGTATTTATGATTAATTAATTTGTAATCAATTAATAATTGGTAATTAATGTGATTAATAGATTAATTAATTTTTAATTAATTATTAATTGTAAAATTACTTTATTATTTTGTTAATTATATAAATTATAATTAGTTTATTAATAATATTTCTTTATTGTTATAGTTAATTAATTAATTGTTAATTAGTAATTAATTGGTGATTTAATTTTATTAAGTGATTAATTCATAATTAAATTAATTATGTGAATTTTTATGTGTAGTGTGTTGTGTGTTAAAGGGGGAATAGTGTGGGATGTAATTAAAATTTATTTATTTAAATATTTATTTTACATAATTGGTATTTAATAATATTTTTTTTTGTAAAACATTGTTAACATGCAATTTTTTTATAAGAAATTATTAAATTGGTTATAATGTTAATAGAATCACTATGCTATCTAGTGCTTTCCCAACTGTTTTACTATCTGGAGTGGGAATAGTAATTTTTACCCCTACGCTATCCAGCGCTTTCCCTACTGTTGCACTCTCTGGAGTTGGAATAGTAATTTTTACCCCTACGCTATCCAGCGCTTTCCCTACTGTTGTACTCTTTGGAGTTGGAATAGTAATTTTTACCCCTACGCTATCCAACCTTTTCTCTACTGTTGCACTGTCTGGAGTGGGAATAGTAATTTTTACCCTTACGCTATCCAACACTTTCCCTACTATTGCACTCTCTGGAGTGGGAATAGTAATTTTTACCCCTACGCTATCCAACGTTTTCCCTACTGTTGCACTCTCTGGAGTTGGAATAGTAATTTTTACCCTTACGCTATCCAACACTTTCCCTACTATTGCATTCTCTGGAGTGGGAATAGTAAATTTGACCCTTACGCTATCCAACACTTTCCCTACTATTGCACTCTCTGGAGTTGGAATAGTAATTTTTACCCCTACGCTATCCAATGTTTTCCCTACTGTTGCACTCTTTGGAGTTGGAATAGTTATTTTTACCCCTACGCTATCCAACGTTTTCTATACTGTTGCACTCTCTGGAGTGGGAATAGTAAATGTTACCCTTACGCTATCCAACACTTTCCCTACTATTGCACTCTCTGGAGTGGGAATAGTAAATTTTACGCTTACGCTATCCAACACTTTCCCTACTATTGCACTCTCTGGAGTTGGAATAGTAATTTTTACCCCTATGCTATCCAACGTTTTCCCTACTGTTGCACTCTTTGGAGTTGGAATAGTTATTTGTACCCCTACGCTATCCAACGTTTTCCCTACTGTTGCACTGTCTGGAGTGGGAATAGTAATTTTTACCCTTACGCTATCCAACACTTTCCCTACTATTGCACTCTCTGGAGTGGGAATAGAAATTTTTACCATTACGCTATCCAACATTTTCCCTACTATTGCACTCTCTGGAGTTGGAATAGTAATTTTTACCCCTACGCTATCCAACACTTTCCCTACTGTTGCACTCTTTGGAGTTGGAATAGTAATTTTTACTCCTACGCTATCCAATGTTTTCCCTACTGTTGCACTCTCGGGAGTTGGAATAGATATTTTTACCCCTACGCTATCCAACATTTTCCTTACTGTTGTTTTTGTTGAAGTTGGACTAGTAGTTTTATTGTGTCTGATATTAAATATGTTTTGTAATATTTTAGCTATTGTAATATATAATTAATAATAAAAATTATTCAAATTAAAATTATTGATTATTATTTGCTATATGTAATTATTTAATATGTATTAATGTTATTGTTTTATGTGTATAGATGTATTGGTAATTTAAATAAATATTTAATAATTTATATGTTATAGAAATTATTATTAAAAGTAATTATTAAGTAAGTGTATATATTATATATTATATATATGTTTAATTAAAGTTTCATTTAATTATATATATTTATTATAAATTTTACATATTATACAATATATTTAATTATGTTTCTTTGATTTATAAGTATTATTTGGTTTATTTTACATATATTTTTAAACTAAAAAAAAACCGATATTTTTGAATTACGATATTTTTGACATCGATATTAAATTATCGATATTTTTGTACTTACCATGTTGTAGATAGGATGTCGATATTCTTGACCACGATATTTTTGTTGCGATATTTTTGTAGGTCGAATTTTTGTCTTTCGAAATTATGTCATACAATCCATGGTGAGGGGTGTGGGTGTGGATGGGGGGGTGTGTGTGGATGGTTGTGGGTGTGTGGGTGTGGTTGTGCAGGTGTATGTGTGTGTGAATGTGATGAGGGTGTGTTTGTGAAGGTGGTTGTGTGAAGGTGTGCAAGTGTAAGGTGTTGTGAAGCTTGTAGTATGGTGCTGTAGGTTGTCTGAGGGGTCTGGCAGCAGTGAGTCTGTTGCAAAGGCTCATGGTTTTTGTGTGTGGGCCCTTTTTATTGGTCCATTGGTGGGTGTGGATGTGTTTGAAGTTTGGGTGGGTGTGTTATAAGGAGTGGTGGTGTTTTGGGCCTCTGTTTGTCTTTGGCAGTTGCAGGTCAGTGAATGTGTTTTTTGAGTGTTTGTTGGACATGTTTAGTGGCTTTGTGCCATTCGAATGGTGTATTCTTGTGTTGTTTTGTTTTGTCCTGGTTGTGTACGTGCGTTTTTAGCGTGTGTACGGTGTGTACATGGGCCATTTGGTTGTACGGTGCTGTCCTTGTGTGTGGCTTGGTACGACTCGTACATGCGGTTGTGATGTTGGGGCCTAGGGTGCGCTCCGTACTTAGGAGGTTGTGTTGGGGGTGCGACTCGAACGTACTGGGGTGTACATTGACGGTGGTACGACACGTACAGGGGTGGGGGTACGACTGGAACGTACTGGGGTGTACATTGACGGTGGTACGACACGTACAGGGGTGGGGGTACGACTGGAACGTACTGGGGTGTACATAGACGGTTGTACGACACGTACAGGGGTGGGGGTATGACTCGAATGTACTGGGGTGTACATACATGGGGGTCGGACACGTACAGGGGTGGGGGTAGGACTCGAACGTACAGGGGTGTACATTGACGGTGGTACGACACGTACAGGGGTGGGGGTACGACTCGAATGTACTGGGGTGTACATACATGGGGGTCGGACACGTACAGGGGTGGGGGTAGGACTCGAACGTACAGGGGTGTACATTGACGGTGGTACGACACGTACAGGGGTGGGGGTACGACTGGAACATACTGGGGTGTACATTGATGGTGGTACGACACGTACAGGGGTGGGGGTACGACTCGAACGTACACGTACAGGGGTGGGGGTACGACTCGAACGTACTGGGGTGTACATAGACGGTGGTACGACACGTACAGGGGTGGGGGTACGACTCGAACGTACACGTACAGGGGTGGGGGTACGACTCGAACATACTGGGGTGCACATAGACGGTGGTACGACACGTACAGGGGTGGGGGTACGACTCGAATGTACTGGGGTGTACATACATGGGGGTCGGACACGTACAGGGGTGGGGGTAGGACTCGAACATACAGGGGTGTACATTGACGGTGGTACGACACGTACAGGGGTGGTGGTACGACACGTACAGGGGTGGGGGTACGACTGGAACGTACTGGGGTTTACATTGACGGTGGTACGACAAGTACAGGGGTGGGGGTACGACTCGAATGTACTGGGGTGTACATAGACGGTGGTACGACACGTACAGGGGTGGGGGTATGGCTCGAATGTACTGGGGTGTACATACATGGGGGTCGGACACGTACAGGGGTGGGGGTAGGACTCGAACGTACAGGGGTGTACATTGACGGTGGTACGACACGTACAGGGGTGGGGGTACGACTGGAACGTACTGGGGTGTACATTGACGGTGGTACGACACGTACAGGGGTGGGGGTACGACTCAAACGTACACGTACAGGGGTGGGGGTACGACTCGAACGTACTGGGGTGTACATAGACGGTGGTACGACACGTACAGGGGTGGGGGTACGACTCGAATGTACTGGGTTGTACATACATGGGGGTCGAACACGTACAGGGGTGGGGGTAGGACTCGAACGTACAGGGGTGTATATTGACGGTGGTACGACACGTACAGGGGTGGGGGTACGACTGGAACGTACTGGGGTGTACATTGACGGTGGTACGACACGTACAGGGGTGGGGGTACGACTCGAACGTACACGTACAGGGGTGGGGGTAGGACTCGAACGTACTGGGGTGTACATTGACGGTGGTACGACACGTACAGGGGTGGGGGTACGACTCGAACGTACTGGGGTGTACATAGACGGTGGTACGACACGTACAGGGGTGGGGGTACGACTCGGACGTACAGGGGTGTACATACACGGGTGGGGGTGTACATACACGGGGGGTACGTCTCGGACGTACGGGGGCGGGGGGTGTGTTGGGCGCGTATGCGGGCACATGTCTCCATGATTGCTATGGGAGTTCGGTGCGGACGGTGTTTTTTCCATACGGTTGTAACATCGGACGCACGGGATGGATCGTGATTCCTCGGTCGGACTTCACCTTTCACATTTGTACGGTAAATCGTCCGAGGACGTGTCGGACACATTTTCCGACCCGAGGACGTGTGGGAAATCATTCCCGATGCGGTTCGTATGGACTTTTTACCATGCGAATCGTGATTGCCAGTTCATACGGCACTTGTACGATTCGTACGGTAAAAAGACCGGATACGAGTCGTACGGGGAATTTTTTTACCGGATCGTAATCGGCACCATTATCTCCTGTCTAGTCCATGGGACATGTACATATCCGCCCCTGGAACTTCTCTCATTGGGTACAACCCTTCTGATTTTTCTGTTTCTTTCATTAAATACGCTGATGTTACTCGAGTGGCCTGTGCTTCTTTCTTTTTCTTTGTCCACCTTGCTTTCCATCTGTCTAGGTCTCCCCATGTTTGCAATATCATCATTAATTCTTTAACTTGCAATTTTCTCCCAGACACGTTCATATGTTCCAAATCTTTTTCAGAAACTTCTGCTCTATAAGGTTTTTGTAGAACCTTGGATCTTCCCACATCGATTCCCATTCCTAAAGCCAAATTCATTAATTTTTCATGAAATATTTTTGTACTTCGAGTTATACTTCTGCAAATGAACAGCAATTCTTCCTCATTAAAGGTATTCAACCTTTCCAACCCTACATTTTCTGCTATCATTTCTTCCAATTCTACTCTCAGTTTAAAAACATCTAGAATTTGTGGTGGTGAATCTGGCTTTTCTATGTCTCTTGTCCATCTGGTGTTATTAGTGTGGCTCTCTTTGTTCCGGTGGATGTCTCAAGCCTCACTTCTTTTGAACAACCTGGTGTGACAGTTTGATTTATCTCCTTATAACGGGACAACAGGACCTATAGTTGCAGGTATAGTTAGTGCTTCAGGATGTGTGTTTAACTGGGTTACCCTTTGTATTAATTCTTCTCTATTTTTATTTATTGCCTCTCTTTCTTTTTCTTGGAGTACCCTTTCCCCTGTTCTATCATGTACTACTTGTGGCACCAAGGGTGTCCCCAGGAGAGGAGCGCTCGGGGTAATTCTTCTTGGCCCTTCCTGATATGACAGAGGACTTTTCATTAATATCTCATCTAAAACATCTTCATCAGAGTCGCCTCCACCTGTCATTAAGTGTTTTTTCTTCTCTGTACATTTACTTCCTGTGTGTTCTTCAGCCGTTAGTTCAGGATATAATCCCTTGGTTAACATGGCTTGTCTCCATTGTTTCATTTGTTTGTCTCGAGTTTCACAAGGAAATTTTGGGTAGAAATTACTCAAATTCCTGTTACACCTTGGTCTATCTCATTCAAATGCCTCAGTTTCCCATTCTTCTAATGTCTCATACTGAGTCAACCTAGGTCTAGGTTCTAATTCATTCATTCTTGTACGTAAATTATGTACAATTCTCCCATTAAATGTTCTGTATTCTATTCTGGGAAAGCCAAAATTCCATCATCCTTTGTGTATTCGATCCAAATTTCTAACCATACACAAGTATGATAACCTCTCTCTACCATCATGTAGGATGCAGGAGTTTTCGGAGGAGGAATGAGGATTCCTTCTCTAGTTTTAATGGGCTTATACTTCTTGAAATAATTCTTTATTTTCTGCATAAATTACATTTTTCTTTTCTCACCGTACATTTTTTGTGATCTTCCTCTCAAGTATTGCTGGTAAGCAAACCCTAAATAATTTCTATCTGGGCGACTCCCAGTTAATGTGGGATCGAGCTTACACAATCCGTTGTCTATTATTATTCTTGGGACTTCTATGTTTATAGTTACTCAATCTTTTCCTCCACTACTAGCACGTCTCTTATTTTTGTATCCAATCAGAATTCAACTTACTCTGTGCGTTTAGCCAATGCTAGCGCGGCTTTAAGTGACGTCAGTGTCACTCCTTTCTACGGACCCCTTCTTTGCAAAAACTTGCGTAAGTCACACACCCGCTGTCCTACCAATCCCAGCTTGGCTCTTTGTGACGTCAGTGCAGCACCCGTAAATGAACCCTTCTTTACAAGGTAATGCGTAACTTAAATTTCTCAGTATTTTGTACGCATTTTGCATAAATCGACAACATAAAACATTCGCTACTGTGTCATATTCTCTAAATTCCAAAGAATAGTCAGTTTTCTTTCACTACGAGTAAAAACTTTCCGCCTACTCTTCACACACTACGAGTAAAACCTTTCCGCTTACTCTTCAGTCAAGCATCAGAGAACCTGCTGCTCCTTCAGTATTACCCTTTCTAGGCAATATAAGACCAAAGTTTCACCAATTACCTCTTTAGCTACCAATTACTCTCACTTACACACAGAAAATAATCCCTAAAACAGTGCTTCTAGTTTTACCTAACTTTCCACACTTTTCTTTTATCCTGACAATTAAGCTCACTGCAGTATGGCTTCCATTCACCATCCACTATTCTTTATTCCCGGGAACTTCAGACAACATGAATAACAATGACGACAACAACAAGTGTTAATGTATATATCAATAATTTCAATTACAATATTCCCTACCTAAGTAACTAGAACCTAACCATGCCTCTGCTACCAAGCAAAACTGATGGAGCGCAGGTCACCAGCTCTGGTCACACATATATCCAATACTCACCTGGGCCCAAATCACATTCATACAGTAGCTAGTAAACCCCGCTGGCATCAATTTTGTGTAAAATACCTGTAACTTTGATATTCCCCTTTACCAAGTCTTATCAATTTGATAATATAGTTTCCTTCCTCAATGAATCAGGTTGCTGACTTAGTTTAAGGTAGAAGGACAATTTCCTCTTTACTCTGAATAACCACAGACTCAAGAAGTTTTGAAAACCTTTATCTAAATTAATTTGTGAGTCAAAATTCAATTACAGTAACCACCTTCATTTCAAGAGGCAGAATACACTAAATAATTTCATAGCAAACTAAAATGATCAATGATGACGGTACCTGAAAGGGAAGAAGGGGGGGGGGAGGAGAGAATAGGCATGAAGGACAGATTTTCTAATTATATTTACCTATTGGTCAAGATGAACCCAACTCCATAATGCGGGGTCAGAATAGAATCTCCAAATCAGGTCACAGATAGAGGAACAAGCAGATTCAGATCTGGAAGGATATCTTCTTCTAAAGTACAACGCCAGCGTTGCACCCCTCTCAGGCACTACTCTCCTCGGGTGTCCCTTTTCCACAATCTCTATAGATGAATAGATTTATCGATCAGTATCTCAAAACTCACGGACAGAGTTTCTGGCAGCAGCAGGGTCTGAGACAGCGTCTCGGACAAGAACTGGAGCAGCAAACGCATTGGGTCAGTGACAAGTCAGAATGACAGATCTGACAAATCGGACGAGGTCTCTAGCTATCTTACCTCAACTATACTCTTCTTGATTCGTGTACCACCCCCGCAAGTATCAATTCTTATGTTTTCCCCTATTCTGATTGGTCAGGATGAGGAGGCGAGTTCATCACACCACTTTGAATTTAACATTTTCTCCATGAACCATTGTTTATGTGCCCGCCCCTTAATTTTCTTTTCCCATAGCTATAGCCCCACACGCATTTCACATTACTCAGTAAATTAAACATTTTATTCAACATTGTTGCTTTCGCTGGGGTCATCAGTTGAATTTCCCATGCTTCTTCATTCAAGGTGTCCTTGGCTGAGTGACATGGGTGCGTCATTGTTTTTGGCCAATCTTTATGAGCATGCACGTAGTAGGGATTCCAGTCACTCTCTGAGGCTTAAAGAGGAACTAATAACAAAGTCAGAAAAAGACACGTTAGAACACAGAAACAAATGATTTCACTGTATGCCACTTATCTCTACTCTATCCTCATTTACTTATTTAAATCTTTTGCATTAATGTTTAATACAACTTACGAGTTTTAGTTTATCAGTAGTAAGTGCATTAGCATGTGAGTTAAAAGCGGCCATTTTTAGTGCCATTGCGCAGCTGCAAAAGTTTCCCACCAAAAGCGACAGAGTCATACTGCGTAGATGCAGTAGACGCATGCGGAACAGAATTCCCACATTTTGTCGTCCATTTTAGGACATTCAAGTTACGGGTTAGTAATGCACATAGACAAGCTTCCTCTGGATAAAAATGTTCGTGATATATTGCAGTTTTAGTATTCACAAAACAGATTGATTACATTATTACGCGTTATTTGAGAGGATTGAATCCAAGCAAGTTTCTTTTATGAATCCTTGCTCCATCTCTTGGTGCAATTGTTTTTGCAGCTCTACGAAAATGTGCCCTCAGCATTGACGGCTGCTGGTAGGAGACAGGCTACAGCTACTTAGAACAAGCATTTTGCATTTCACCTCCTGCAGCTCAACTTCTCTCTCTTATACAGTCACAAAGGAGGATCATCGAGTTGGGTAATAATAACTCTTCATTTTTGGGCGATAACGAAGCCCTTTTTTCAATGTGCATGATGAAGACAAGAGAGTGATACGAGGGAAAAGAGGGGTGACAACCTTCAGTCGTAGGGGCACTCTACACTAGTGTGCATGCCAACACCTTTGGAAAGAGGGTTCTGCAAACAGTTGAGCTACAGGTAGAAGAACAGCTGAGCCATGATGATCCAGGAGCTGAGGTGCTTCATCTGGGTGCTGTGGCCGAGTGTCACCAAGGGGTGTGGCATGATGACCACGAGCAGAGGGCACCTGGGGTGCATTTATGCCTGAGCATGACAAGTAGTTCATGGTCTAGAGTGCTGTTTTATCTGGCTAGAGGTTGTTTGTATACATACATTCCTGTGGTGCTGACTAACTGACAGAGACAGATGAGAATGTGGCAGGGCAGCAAGTGCAGTCCGGACAGGGGCAGCAGTTGGAGGAGTCAAAGGTCAGAATGGACACAGAAAGCACTGGGACAAAAGTGAATTACGAGTTACAGGCAAGTGATGTCACAGAGGGGAACACAACGAGCCATATAATAACTGTGTGTGATGCCTGTGACTTATGCAGCTCTGTGCACTATCTCTTCTGTACACAGCAACTCAACATTTTGTATATTATCAAATGCACCCACTACAATTAAAAGATGATGGCTATTCTAATGAAGTGGATGAAGGCACCTCCAATGTGATGGGTGAATGCTTCACTAGGATTATCAAATGTGAGGGGTAGTACCTCTGCCAGACAAACACACCTATTTGTGCTATTTGGCTGGAGTATGTGTCGCTGGGAGATCTGTAATTCAGATCGTAATGCCCTCACACACCTATTGGGGTGTCATGCTTCATTATTAGGTGCTTCTCGTTGTGCTGGCGCTGTAATGCCTGACAGGCCTGGTGGCTGCTTTAGCAGAGTCCTTTTGATCTGTGGACGCTGTAAATGATGAGTGCAAGTGGGCAGTATAAGTGGGGAGATCTGGTTTAAAAACGTGACTTAAAATAGGCACAGGAGCCCAAAGGCAAACTACTTAATCAGATATGAGCCCCAGGACTAAGAAAAAACAGTGGTGCTATCTGTTGCTCCTTAGGTATTAAGATATCGTTAGTAGTAGGTGGTCAACACGTTTCGTGCAATCTATGCCCAACCGTTGGGCGGCACGTCTTCAGGACCTTGGTGATATCTGATGCCCCCTATTGGGGCGAAAGGTATCTCTGCTATTCGGGGATGACCTACTTATGTGTGCCGGTGTCCTATATTTGGAAGCCGGTGTGGTTTTCCACCTCAGGTTGAGGAGTCTAAATCTTCATAGGAGGACTGGAGGGTCCTGATCTCTTTGGGGGACACTTGGTATGTAGATCAGACACTGCCTTCTCACCTACCCCTCTCCATCCAGCCTGAATGTTCAATATCCATGCATTCTGGTCGAAACACTTAAGGGCGCATTTATGAAAAAGTCATGCAACGTAGCAAGGTAACTTACTGGTCTGGGAGAGAGCAGGAAAAAGCCACATGCACTAAGATATGAAGCATTCATTCTCTCTCCCTGGGAGCTGGTGCACTGAGTGCTGCCTATTGCGCCATGGTGATAGGGTGCCTGTGTAACAGGGAGGATTGTTTTTGTGCAGGAAGGGACACCTTCCAGCATGGAAACAATTCTTTGAGGCCTTTTCCTCTTTCTATGTGTGCTGCATAGAAGGAGGAAATATTGAGAAGAAATGAAGATATTTCTCTTCATTATGCCTCTGTTGGGAAGGCGTACATTTTTGATCCACTCCCAGGTTTACAAGTCTCTGTAAATCATCTGGGAATGTGCCAATATTTATGGGTGGAGGCATGGGAACAACCACACGCCACCCATGGAACAAATTCCCAACGCAGAGTAAGGAAAAGCAGCGATTTGCACAACCTAGCGATACTCTGGATTTTACTAAGCCACGTAGAGCAGCTTAGTAAATCTCACCTAAGCCCTCTTACGTTGCCTTGTTTGATGTAAGGGCAATGTAACAGCTTTTTAAGTCTGGCGTCAATTTTCTTTGCCTATGAAACAAATATGATGGACCATAAGGATGTGACAAATCCCTCATCTACTTCTTTCAATGATGTCCATTACAGAAGCACTACAATAGTTTTTTCTCAGAATGCTTTAGACCGACTAGGCCATAACCTAAAATTAATTTGCATTTCCCTATGTTTACTCATTTCAGTGCTGCAACACTGAAATTGTTATACACTTTAACGTAGAAGCACATCACCTTACATCATGAATGGTAATTACAATCCACCATTGGATGATGAATAAAATGAACTAAACAACAATCTGTTCCTTACCCCTTCAGCGCGGAGCGGATTTCCGCGCTGTGCTGAAGGTTCGGTGCGGGGGCGGGGCCATGACGGAGCGGTTCCGTCATGCGCACAGCGCAACCGACGCGCATGACGGAACCGCTCCGTCATGCGCATCGAAAGGGCAGAAGGAGGTTGGGCTCTCTGTACCACGAAACTAAGAAAACAATGAAAAATGATGGGTGTGTTTTGCTGGGTAGCCGTGTCAAGAAAGAGACATTCGAAATGTGTACTTTTTCTCACAATCGCCAGCAAACAGTCACAAAACAAAAAGAAAACCAACAATAAGAGTAAACTGTTCCTACTAATGCATGGTCTGAAATGGTAATTTGCATTAGTGGAAAACCTCCATATGTCATAAAGGACAGTTATAATCAACAAATGAGTGATACATTTGATAAATTACACTTATATCATGCACTCACACCGTGCAAGGTGCTTCCCCCCACCGAGAAGACTTGTAAGGAGAGAGACAACTTTGATTATTGGGAAAAGAGAACCATAGTTAAGCAGACATTATAGATATGAGAATACATGACATCAGATCAACAGAACAGCTCAAAGATTATGCAAGTAATACAACAATTGTCTCCACTTTCCATTACAGCGCAACTCTCCAGAATGCATAGTACCAGAAGGCCCCTATTCCTTATCCACAACCCTGCCCTCAACCAAGAGCATCCTGGGGATTTTTGGCAAGCATAACTCATTGGCAAATTAAGCAAGGCGGAGGAATACTCACCTCCCCGGAGCTTGAAAACCCCGAACTGCACAGAGCCGAGCCACGCTGAATCACGCTGAGGCTCACAGAGACGCCGTATGAGCATGCATAACTGCACCATAGTTTGTCATGAAGGGGGGGCCAGTACGCCCTAGAGCACCTTTTTTCTGCCATTCCTACGCAGCAGCAACCAGTCTCCCGCGGGGGGCAGTGGTTTCTGGCAGCATCGCAGCAATGTCGGAACCGGCAAGCTACAGACCAGTTCCACCACCAGGTCACTTACGGCAGTATAGGCAGAAGTTTCCAGCCACACCTGCCTACTGTGGAGGCATCAACTTCTCCACATTCAATGTACCCCAAAAGGATTCCTCTTCCAAGCGTGAAGGAGAAAGGACAGGGGAGACCTACGAGCAAAACCAGGAAGGTAGATAAGACTGGACTTACCCCTTCTGCAGAAGGAAAGCACCAAGGTATTTCACGCTACACATTACGGAATTCACATGTAAATTTTAGTTTTGAGTTGTCTAGAGCTGAGGGCCCTGACACATCCCCCCAAATAACTTTTCCCATATCTACATATACATCTACTGCATTGTCCAGCCCACTGCCCCATACCAGTGTAGTGACTCCGTTTGTTAAAGAGTCCCTCCCTGAACGTAAACAAAGGGAAAAGGGAGGAGGGAAATCGGTACCCCTTTTAGATCCCCTGTCCAGAAAGACTAAAATTACTCCTTCTTTGAGATCGTATTTTAAGGTCCAAGGGAAGAAGGCAAACTCTGCGTTCACTACTCTGCCCCATATAACCACTCATAGAGGAAAGGAATCTTTAAGAACAGACCACAGAGACAAGGAGGGGCTCCCTCTTTCTAACCGTTTCCAAGCTTTGGGGAAAGTTCAACACACCCTGAAATTATATCAGAGACTGAATTAGGGGCACCTGTAATAGCAATAGCAACAGCAGTGGAGGAGAACGCATCTGTCTTCCCCCAGTGCAAGACACAGGAGGCCTACTGCGTGCCCTCTCGGAAGAGATAAGAACCAGGTTCACACTTTCTGAGGCAAATCAAGCAAAATTCTGTGATGTCTGTGAAAGTTTAGAAAATAAACTCACTGGTCTCTCAGAAAGAATAGGGAACCTAGTAGCAGCATTGGAGACAGTGAGGGAGGAGTCTGCAGGAAACAGTAGAGAAATTGAGGATCTTAAGGCTAGTGAGAAAATACTGCAGGAAAAAGTAAAAGTCCTAGAAATTCATTCTAGGAGAAACAATCTAAGGTTTCAAAATATCCAGAGGGAAAAGAAGGGGGAGACCTAAAAGAATTTGTGATAACCTTGATAAAAGAGTCTATATCTGCTGTTAGGACACAAGATTTGCATCAGGACATACAACGGGTACGCAGTTATCCATTCAGGAAGAACCCTAATATAGCCAAGCCTAGAAAAGTCCCGGTAAATGTCAATACCTATGTGATAAAAGAGAAAGTGCTTGCAGGGGGTCTAAAGGTGGTACATTCACAAAAGATGGTCCTTCCGCATTCGGTCAGACATAGCCAGGGAGACCCAGAATCGGCAGTGGGAATTAGGAAAACACATACAGGAGCTCAGACCCCTAGGCGCCAGGGCCCAACTGAAATTCCCTGTCACATTAAGAATAATGTGAAATAACAAGATGTTTAATTTAAAAGATCCTGATGAAGTTTTGAATTTAATTGAAAAAATAAAAGTTAAGGGCTAGGTTCGGATAATACAATGTACTACCCATACCTAACAAGGAGAGGTGAGGGTCAAGAGCATGATGGAAATGCCCAACTTGATCAAAGGGAGGGATCCTCGGGGGAGGGGTAATTATAAATACACTAATGTAAATATTTTACTGAGTAGGGAGCAGTGGGAAAAATCAAAACAATTAGGTCCTCACGTGTGGCAAATATATTGAGATTCAGGAGTGCAAAAAAAGAGTGTCCCTCTCAAAAAACGAACTCCAACACTACCCGTAGCCTGAGGATAATAAGCTGGAATGTAAATGGGTTAAGGGTGCCAGCCAGAAGAAGGAGAATTTTATTGTTTTTAAAACAAACAAATAATGATATATTAATGTTGCAAGAGACGCATCTGCGGCAAGCAGAGTGGGAAGGAATTGTCAAAGGCTAGAGCTGGATCAATCAGTATGTATGCACAAATCAAAACTGTAATGTAAAGGGGGTTGCAATCTTAATAAAAAATACAGCACAGGCTAAAATACTAAAGGTTATTGCAGACCATAAGGGGAGATGGTTGATAGTCACTACAAACATTAATAGCATTAAATACTCTGTGATCACTTATTATGGTACAAATGTAGATGATCCTTTCTACCTGCAGGATTTATTCCAACTACTGCTAGACAACAAAAACATTATTCTAATGGCTAGCGACTTACTCGATCCTGTTCTAGATAAATCCCCTATACGACCTATGGTAAATACACTAAAAATGAGTAATGCTATACAAAAACTAATGAAGAGTATGGGGTTGATAGATCCCTCGAGGTGTAAGGCATGTAGTAACAAGGACTACACATACCATAATTAAAAATATGCCCATGCTTCTCGCATAGATTATTTTTTAATTGATACCAGGTTAGGCAACAAGATTGCAGCAATCACACATCAACCTGAACGCTTGTCAGATCATTCTGCAGTCAGACTCGTTTTAATTCCAGATAGTGATACACCAACTCCACGGTGGATGCTAGACGGATCCATTATAGAGGTTCAGAACATAATTACGAGTCTGAAACGAGACACCCTAGAGCTCTTCGATATAAATAAAACTTCTGCTCATCCAGGTATAATTTGGGATACGTATAAGGCCTTTTTGCGAGGGAAACTGATAACCTATGCTACACATAGGGTAAGGAAAGCCACCCATAGAATAACTGGGCAAGAGAAGGTAATAGCTGTTGGGCTCTCAGATCTGAATAATGCTATTGACAAGGAAGAGGTCACCAGGTTTCAAAAACAGATAGGCAAAGCTAAAAAAGCACTTTCAGAACATCTAGACGAGATCATACAACAAAAATGAAATGCTAGCCAACTTGCACATTATGAATATGGGGAGGTATGTGTGAAGTTGCTGGCGTGGAAGGCAAGAGGGGCTCTGATTAGAAATACAATCAAAGAAATCGAAGTTGAAGAAACAGGGGAAATGTCCCAAAATTATCAAGATATTCGGAGAGCCTTTACTGCCTTTTTTTCAAAACTTGTACAGGGAGGATTGTCCTGCGACAAAATCCCAGATTGAGAGTTTGCTAAATTTAGACTCATTTCCCAAACTCTCACCAGATAGGGAGCAATATCTCAACAAAGAAATAACCTCTGATTAAGTTTTTAAAGCTATCAAGGACTCAAAAAAGGGAAAGGCTCCAGGCCCAGATGGTATCCCATCCGTGATTTATAAAGCATTAGCAAAGGAAATAGCTCCAGAGTTGACCTCGTTATTTCATCACGTTAACATAGATAATAATACTATTCCTGACACGTGGAATGATGCCACAATCACCTTAATCCTCAAACCAAATAAAAACGCCAAAAAATGTAAATCATACCGACCAATTTCATTACTCAACAACGATTACAAGCTCTTTACAAATATTCTGGCCAAAAGACTGGGTGGCGTTGTAGGAGAGCAAATTAACACCTCTGAAAAAGGGTTTATGACAAACAGACATTTACATGAGCTGGTACACGACCTGGTCTGTGCAATCGATTTAGCCTCTGTCCAACAACATCCCTTATCCATAATGATGGTGGACGCCGCTAAGAAATTTGATAAAGGGAGCTGGACCTTCTTATATTAAGTCCTTAAACTTAACAAGGTGGGCAACAACGTAAGCACAATTCAAAGCAAGAATCCTGGTTAATGGCATGCTTACACCTGTGATAGAGATAGGTAGAAGCACCCGGCACGACTGCCCCCTATGTCCATTAATGTTCAACTTATACATTAAACCCTTAGCCAGAAGAATCAGAAGGGAACAGCAAATCTCACCATTTCAATATCAAGAATGGACCAAGAAAGAGGCCCTTTATGCAGATGAATTAATGATATACACACAAGACCTTATAGGGGCTTATCCCATCATTATGTTCACTATTAACAGACTTTGAAAAAGTGTCAGGATACTAAATAAATGAAATTATGGCATGGAACACTTCTTTAGACATAACCCTGAAAAAGCTTGAAAAGAACCAGATCAAGTATTTAGGTGTACAAATCACGAAAGATATAGATATTATGGCAGAGATCAACAGGGCAAAAATCACCGAAGAAACCAGTAAGCTCCTAAAACTCTGGTCCCACCTCCCGCTGTCGATCATTAGCAGAACTAACTTAATTAAATTTACACTTCTCCCAAAATGTACCTTTCTGTTTAGGGCGCTAACCCTCCATTTTGAGGCTAAGTGGATGAGGAAGGTACAGGGTGATTTAAGTAGTTTTATTTGGAACAATAAAGCCATCAGAATATCCTGGAAGAAGCTGTGGAAAAAAATTGATAGTGGAGTGACCTTGCCAGATTTCCAAATATACTGTTGGGCCTTCCAATTAAAGCACTTCAAAAGTTTGTTAACAGATAATTTGCAAATGGGGACGTCCTGCTTTGGAGCCCTAACTCAAGACCTGGCAGAGCAAAGATTTATTTTTCTATTTAAATTTGGGCACCCCAAATACTTTAAAAAGGTGCAACTTTGGGTTTTGATCATGGCATATAAGGTGTGGATACAGGTTAGGAGACTCCTTGAAATTTCCTACTATTGTCATCTGGCCCAAATTTGGGAATCCCCAGGGAACGCTGTTATGTTTAGTGGACTCATTGGCAACACCACTTATTGAGGCTGCAATAGAACAATGGGGCCAGCTCCTAGGGCAATAGAATACAATCTCATGGGACCACCTTGCTCAAGAAACAAACAATACCCTGTCAAGGTTTAAATATCTACAATTAACAAGTTGGCTTTGTGAACAACCAGATGCAGGTCATGCCATGGACTGGGTAGAAAAATTCTGTGACACCAACGTGCAAAAAAAAGAGATCTCAACCTTGTACTGGATGCTGGTACACGCAGAAGATGGCCCCAACACAATACTAGAAGGAAGGTTGCAGCTTATATACCATCACTGTGGCAAGATTCTTTGGCTAATCTTTGGTCTTTTGTCAGATATGCCTCATTAGAGAGAACCATTTGTTTACTACCCATAGGGTATATTGGTCTCCTTTGAAATTCTTTAAAATAGGAGAGGAAACTAAGCACTGCCCGAAGTGCAACGAGGACATATGTTCTGGCAATGCTCAGAAATTCAATCCTATTGGCAAGATGTGGGTAAGGTATTGACCATCCTAATGGAAAGAAGAATACAGGCAAGCTTATCACTGATTGTCTATGGGGTTTTAGAAGATAATTACCATGCGGGAAGATCTAAGAAGCTCCAAGAACAACTTTTACTTACTCTGATAATCATCGCACATAGGGAAATCTGCATTAAGTGGGTCTCACGTTTATCTCCCACTTGTGCAGAATGGCTAACAGCAGCTGAACGTATTGGTAAACTAGACTTCTTAAGTGGGTCATCAAATAGAATCAAAACTTGAGAGCCGCTAGTCACATACATGTTGGAACAAGCACACACATAGCTCTGACAGGAATCGGTCCAATGATTAAGACACTCACCTCTAGAGAGAGCTTGGGCGGGTGATCCCATCACCGCTCGCAAATGGAGCAGGAAGGCACATCAGGTGCAATTGTGCCTGGCAGGCTGTGGGCTCGGGGCGCCAAAACCATATAACACCCAATTATATGCCTTTGCAAGTTGTCACATATGAGGACTTTATAAAAAAAACATAATCATTGGCAACGTCCCCTTCCTCTCACAGAGTGATGGGCAGTACCCTTGGTTCCATACCAACACATACACCAGGTCATCGCATAGCACTCCATCCCTGCCTTGGTACCTGTCACCAGGCAAATCCCCACACAATGTTCAACCTCAGGCATCCCAAGGTAGGGCAGAAAGGTCCAGGACCACCAGCAGGCCAGTCCCCCCTCCTGCCTGCCCAGTACCCACACAAATCAACAACCCTCCATGAGGTCAACTCATTTAATTGGACCATATTGTTGGGTAGCCCCTTTTTTCTGATGCTAGCAATTGCACCACAGAGTGAAGAGGTCACTGGCGATCACGCCAACCCCTCTGTTACCACAGGAAGACTTCAGCAATAGTCCCTAAAATTGTGTGAATGTCACATGAAAAATTTGAGGTCCCCAGATGAGAATGTATCCCATCACTATGGAACAGCCTTCCATCCCCAAGACGCCTCTCTATGGGTGCTTCAGGTCATACCTCTGCACCAGCATTTACCACAGGTCTACGACTGTCCACATTAGCACCATAAACAGTAGGTTATATCACAGGACCTCTACATACCTGGAACATCCTGTGGAAGGCTATTGGTGCTGCCAATTGCTCAACCTGCTTTGCCATCGTCTCTGCACTGGACCGTAGCCCTGCCAATTGAAACCAATACAATGCAGAGGTTGGGTCCAGTCCTTCTGTTGCTGTTGTTGCTGGTGTTCTGGTTGATGGTGTTGTTGGCTGCTGTTAAACAAGACTGCCTTCTCTGGAAGTTGAAAGCGGCATCCTAGAACTGCAGGGTGGGTCTCAAAGTTCCAGCCGTTCTTCTCTGGCTTGCCCTACAATCCATCTCTTGTATTTTAAAACATCTCGTTAAGAGAAAGGAATGAAAGTTGGCAGAATTGTTTTATACTGTGGATCAACTGGGTCAGGCATTTGACTGGGCCCCATTTGTCCGCATCCATAGTCATAGCTTTCCCAGCTGCATCCCCTCTTCTTTGAATGACATAGTGATAAAGAAGAGATAGGAAGGTCAGGGCACTTTAGAGGACTGCACTAGTCAAAAACTGTGATGCAATATTATTGAAGAAAAGAAATGTGGTGCAAGAAGCCAGGGACGTGACCCTCATACGCCCCTAATATTTGGTGTGAACCAAAAATTGCAACAAACAGAGGTGGCTCAGCACACAACTTGAATACAATTATAATGGACAAAATTATTCGTCATAGTCAATGTATAAGCAAATGAATATTGTATCCCCAAAGATTCACAATAAACTTCGAAGTCTTGAAGGTGAGTTTTCTTTATTTGGTGATTCAGATTTCCATTTAAAATTACAGCTTACAATTCATTGCCAATTCATAGCCGACGCGTTTCGTCCCAACGGGACTTCTTCAAGGCTTTGCAAATGGTAATTTTAAAAAAATCCACACAATTTAGAGTTTTTCCATTTTCTCCTATTCAGTAATTTTACTGTCAGATGTATAGGATCTCAATATTGACCTAGACCCAGTGTAGGTATGGAGTGAATGTAAAAAAACGGTACGATGGCCGTGAACGTGTGGTATATTCAAAACGCCTGGTCCGTGCTCCGTGTACGCCAGGGTATCACCAAGAGCCAATGTGGCATCTATTTCTTCATTTACTTCATTTACTGCAGAGGCCTTACATGGGGGCTATGGGCTTTTTACTGACGTGAGCTTTGCAATCTCACAAACAGAGACAGTAAGGCTAGGCTTTCTCCTTTGCTGATGGGTTATGTTGATCCCTCCTTCTCCAGGCAGGAATGCGGCTCTGTAGGAGTAAGCAGATAACCGTGCTCAATACTGTCTCGGCACCTCTGACAGGGCCCCTTTGGCTGAGGCCCAAGTGTGCAAGGCCAAGGATACGCAGCTACAGCTGAGGCCTGAAACCTCTTCTCGGGTCTGGCTGAGCCACAAAACACGGGTTTTTATGTGGTGCAGGAAAACATGATGAAAAACGTGTAGGCCTCGATACAGATTTGTCGTTTCTCTCATGGGAGACTGAATGATGGCAGGCCACGTTATAGCATAAGTATCATGGTAGATAGGCCATGGAGGGGAAATACACAGGATACATGCATGTGCACATAAGCGTTGGGGGGCACATGGGGACACATAGGCCTCATAATTTTCTATTTTCCTCACACCAGGTTGATGCAATGGGCGACACACAGGACCTTGAAATAGCCTCCATCTGACATGGCCTTGACCATGTTACTGCCGTTGTCGGTGGCAAAAAAAATGAATCCTGAGATCTCTGGGTCACAGTCATTCATAAACCTTGCTATTAAATTCCTCCGAGATGTTAACAGCTGTGTGTGATTTCTCCATGGCGAACATGGTCAGTGCTGCATGCCACCGAACACTCTTAAAACTTTTTTCAGCGTCAAGACCTAAAGATATATTTCACTTTACCCCCACAAAAGAGATCCAGTGTGCAGTGATGCACTTGCAATCAGTTGTCCAATCAACTGCAGCACATTGTGATGCAGCGCTGGAACAGAAGTTCTGACAAAATAGGTCCTACTTGGTACCTTCCCTATTGGGCAGAGTGCGGCCACAAATTCTAAGAATTCCACGCCTTTCACAAAAGGGAGGAGGTCCAGCGCTAACATTGTACAAACGTGCGGTTGGGTGGTGCAGTACGTAGGACCCATCCTGCCTAAACATGCCCATAATAGTAGCGTGAATTTTCTTCTTTTCTTGGGGCACTGACACAGTGGTCTTTTAAGAGGTGGATGGTAGTGGTAGACTCAATGTGAGTCATGGTAGGGCAATTATTGTGTGCCGTAGTGTCTCCATCTCAATCCGAAACATGTGCCATTGAGAAGCCGCAGAGGTGGCTGAATCTGCAGGCACACTGCTGGGGACAGGGCTGCTTTGTGTGAAGAAGCCACCCTCTTCTTTCTCATCATTACCTTTCATTGTGATTGGACTTGCAGCTAATAATTCCCCTGCTCTCCTCACCACCATGACAACGTTCAGCACTTTTTTTAAGGTGCTCCATCGACTGGATTGTGTGGTGTTTTTCATATGGGTAATTTCATCTCCATAACCATAATGTGTACAAGGCTTACCTCGACAAACACTTCTGCTGCAAATGCTGCATTCTGCAATGAGCTCATCCTCTTTGCTAACAGTAAGAAAGTCCCATACTGGGGAGGCGTACTTTTTTACGGTGCCACTGCCAATGACTGAAGAGGAACTGGAGGTAGGTAGGAGTCGTGGGTTGCCTCTCTACTTCTCTTGAATAGGGGTTGGTGCCACATCCTTTGGAGCTGGTTGAATAGCAATGTCAGACTCCTCTGTATCACCTTCAACATTCCACCATGACTACCTCATTGTCATCATCCTCCCCATCATCCCCTTCAATAGGTCCAAGGGGCATATCTAAAAGAAACGCTGTCCTCCGTCACTGTAGAAATTCAGGGATGAGCCATATTTATAATAATATGTTGCACCCCTGTGTTTCTCCATGCGCTTGCGCAACATTCAGCTACCTAGCACCAATACAGGCACCCTTGCAACATAGTACAAGGGTGCCTGCATTGAGGAAATGATTGTTTATGTACAGGAAGGTGTCCCTTCCTGCACATAAACAATCCAGAATGGTGATTTGTTATGTTATGTTAGCTAATATTTCTAAAGCGCATGGCTACTCCCAGTGTCCCCATGCTAAGAAAACAGAGACCACATAACAACAAAACAAATCCATATCACTGCTACATAGCTTACAACTGAAAGAGCCATGTTTTCAGACTCTTCCTAAAAGTAAGGAGGTCTGTGATCTGTATCAGAGAGAAGGGTAGGCTATTCCACAGCCAGGAGGCCACTGCCTGGAAAGATCTACCCCCAACCCGGGAGAGCTGGATCTTCGGAGCTGAGATCAACAGCTGGGAAGAAGATCTCAAAGTATGCTGAGGATATAAGGTTGAAATCTTTCCCTAAGGTAGGGGGCTCCAATCTTATGGAATGCTTTAAAGACCAAGTCCAAGGGTCCGATTCACAGAATTAACTTAACCCAAAATCCTAAACTTACTACTTTTGGCATTCACAGAATGCACTTACTACTTTTGGTATTCACAGAATGCACTTACTACTTTTTGGTATTCACAGAATGGATTTACGACTACTAACTTTACGTCCGCACTCGGGCCGGAAATTCCGGGCCGGAGCTTCCGGCCCAGAGGCGGGGCTTCCGGGCCGGAGGTGGAGCTTCCGGCCCGGAGGTGGGGATGCCGGCCAGTGGCGGAGATTTAGCCATGGCCAAAATCTCCACCTCTGGGCCGGAAGCTCCGCCTCCGCCCCGGAAGCCCCACCTCCGGGCCAGAATTTCCGGCCCGAGTGCGGACGTAAAGTTAGTAGTCGCAAATCCATTCTGTGAATACCAAAAGTAGTAAGTGCATTCTGTGAATACCAAACGCAGTAAGTGCATTCTGTGAATACCAAAATGGTACTAAGTTTAGGATTTTGTCTTAAGTTAGTTCTGTGAATCGGGCCCCAAGGCTTTGAAATGTATTCTTTTCCGCACCAGGAGCCAGCATAGCGCGGAAAGAAGATGAGTTGTGCGAGTCCTGGGCCCTGTCAGAAAAATGGCCCTTGCCGCCACATTCTGAATCACCTGTAGTCGGCCCAGGAGGTATTCTGGGAGGCCGAGATACAGGGAATTAACGTAGTCCAGTCTGGACACCACCAAAGTCTGGACCACTATTTTTCTATAGGGGACTGAGATAAGGGGGAGAAAATTCCTCAGCATTCTCAAAACCCAAAACAGACCCCGGCCACCGTTTGGACTTGGGCCTTCATAGAGAGGGCCGCATCCAATTCGACCCCTAGATTTTTCACGGTGGTAACAGAGGACGAATGGGGGGGCCATGTCCTGCGGCCACCAGGTATGCCAAGCTTCGTATGGACGTGGACCAAAGAAAATAATCTCTGACTTCTCAGAGTTACACTTTAATTGATTGTGTCTAAGCCAGGAGAAGACTTCAGAGAGACAGGTGTTGATTAAGTTGCCGTTGAACTCGACACCCTTCTCGCACGTAAACAGCAGCTGGGTGTCATCAGCATATGACACTAGTTTGGCCCCAAATTTCTCTGCGAGAAGGGCAAGAGGGGCCATATAAGAATTATACAATGTTGGGCTCAATATAGAGCCCTGAGGGACCCCAACATTCATAGGTGGAATCACAGCGGCAAAAGGAGGAGACCAGATAGTTTGGGAGCAGTTAACAAGGAAAGACGCAAATCAACTCAATACCGTGCCACCGATACCGCTCTGCATGAGTCTTTACAGTAATCTACTATGGGGCACGGTATCGAAGGCTGCATTGTGCATTGTGCAGCACACATAGAAGTTGCAAATTGTTAATTTTTAAATGATTGGTTAGGTGCAGAAAGGAACACCTTCCCACACACAAACAATAATTCATGGCAATTTGCTGTTTCTATGTGTGCTGCACAATGCAGCACATATGGAAACAGCAAAAATGAGAAGAAATAAAGCATTTCTCTTTGTTTCGCCATGTTAAGACCAGGTTTTCCCTGGTCTAAATTTTGGGGATGCCTCCTATTTACACCATCCCAGTAAATAAGGGGCAGCGGCAAAAGCATTTGGTGTTGCAGTGGAACGCTCACCACAACACCCAGTGCACGCGTGGAAGGGGGCCTTACTTACAAGGTGTCATCAAGCCATGTTATGTGGCTTAACACCACCTTGTAAATAAGGTGAATAGTTTATCGCCACATAAATGTCACTAAAAGCGACATTCCTGTGGTGATGGGTGCTTGTAAATATGCCCCTAAGTCTTTCACAAAATTTTCTTTTCCCTTGCCTCTCCTGTTGTCGCCTGGACTCTCCCAGGGTCCACTCCACGTCCCTGTCTTCATCATCAGAAGTGGTGCTTGGGGAAGATGGTGCGGTAGTACCCTTCCTTTTCTTTGCTGGAGATCTAGGAGCCAGTGGTTCTAAAAGAGTTTCAACTTCTTGCTCGGATGGAAGATCAACCTCCTGGTCTGCTCCAACATCAGGAAAATGTACAATTGTCGGCTGCTGTCCACTTTCCTCTCTTTCCTGATACGATTGTGTACTACTTTGCGGAAGGGACAAATCCAATTCAGCGTCACTACTCATCAGCGTCGACATGATTGCACTGGCTGCTTCACTGACAGACATGGTCCTGGGATTAGGTTGGGAGAGTGGTGCTGTTGATGCAGAAGTGCTGTTCTAAAAAAAATTGGGATCGGCATGCTAGTGGTGGAAACTGCTTCATTTCCTCTCCACTGGCCACTTTCTTGGCAGCAACTTATTTTGGGGCCATCTTGAAGCTGTCAGTTGGCAGTGGCACTTAGCTTCACAAGCTGGAGAGATGCCCGTGTAGTGTAGTCAATCACACGTCACGTCATGCACAAGCCTACTGTCTGGCACTGTGGATGATGAAAGAGACATCATGTGCCCCTAAAAGCAAACAAGCAAGAAGAACATCAGTGAAATGTGGCATTGTTGCAGTTCAATTTGGAGTACAAAAAAACAATATCATTTAGTGTGTTATTTTGAATAACTAGCAATACAGTCTAACTATCCATTCGCAAAACCACACCAACATAAACTTTAATGGTGTACAGTATACTCAGGAAGGATCAGAAAGAGGGAGCAACAAAAACAGCATACACAGATGTAACTGTTTGCTTTATGTGCATCATGTTGGGATGTGGCACTCAGGGCGGTGCAGGTGACAATAGAATAATCCTTAGATAATGAATGCTGTTTTGCAGTCCACTTATTGCAGACATGGGATTGATTGCAGATGTTACGAAAATGGAGGACAAAAAGTTTTAAATCAAAACTTTGAAAAAAAGAAGAAGTAAAAAAAATGTTTTAAATAAAAAGACTAATAAAAAAATACAACAAATAAATAAAAATTAAAAAATATTAACCCATTCGCTGCTAGGCCATAACCCCCCCCCCCCCGTGCTAAGCCTTTTTTGGGCTATTTGTGGTAGTGCGCGCTTAGGTCCCTGTAACTTTTTGACCACATAAGGTAGCCACGCCAAATTTGCGTCCTTTTCTTCCAACAACATCATGGGGATTCTAAAGGTACCCAGGGTTTGTGGATTCCCCTGGAAGGGTCCCAGAAATTAGCTAAAATACAGCAACATTTAGTTTTTTTTGTGAAAAATGGGAAAAACGGGCTGCAAATGAAAGCGTCTGGGTTTTTCTCTGCAAATGGTATCAAAGAAGGGTTTGTGGGGCTGAAATCACCATTTTTCCAGCTTTTAGGGAATGACAGTTTTTTGTCAGAAAACCAACATTTTTTACACAGTTTTGGCATTTTTCTGGGACATAGCCTATTTCTGCTATTTTTTGTGCTTTCAACCTCCTTCCAGTGAATGGTAAAAATGGGTGTGAAAGCAATAATGGATCCTGGAAACCTATACATTTTTGAAAAGTAGACTAAATTCTGAAATCAGCAAGGGGTAATTTGTGTAGATCCATCAAGGTTTCTTTATAGAAACTAACAGTTAAATATAGGAAAAATTGAAAATTAGTTGAACAAAACAGCCTTTTGTGCCAACGTTTTCACCTGTAACTTCTTCTAATTATGAAAGCTCTTAGAAAGCAATATACCGTTACATCCGCTGGACCTTTCTGGTTGTGGGGATATATAGGACTTGTAGGTTCACCAAGAACCCGACGAACCCAGAGTCAAAAATTGAGCAGCAATGTGCAATGGTTTTTTATTATGTTCCGGGTATATAGCAATTATTGTGAGAAAATGTATACATGGAAAAATCGGTATGAAAGACACCTATGTATTTCTGAAATGGGAACAAATTATAGAGTTTAGAGACAGTACATATTTGCA
Organism: Triturus cristatus; assembly: GCF_964204655.1. Taxonomy (NCBI): domain Eukaryota; kingdom Metazoa; phylum Chordata; class Amphibia; order Caudata; family Salamandridae; genus Triturus; species Triturus cristatus. The sequence continues at coordinate 955,505,448 of NC_140594.1, read as the reverse complement.
CATTTTCGAAATTGGTAATACTCATACTAGCATGAAAATTATACGTCATTTTTCAAAATGACTTTTTGTTTACACAATGTCTTTCATTTGGAAGGCAGAAATGCATCAAAAATCAATAGGTAATAACAGTTGCTTTACAAATCTGAATTACCCTAAGTCTCCCGATAAAAATGGTACCTCACTTGTGTGGGTAGGAATAGTGCCCACAACAGGAAATGGCTCAAAACCCAACGCGAACACACCACATTTTCGCAATGAAAATTTACCCTTTTTTTGCGAAGTGTCTAGCTGTAGATTTTGAACACTAGCTCTGCCAGCACCTAGGGAAACCTAGCAAACCTATACATTTTTGAAAACTAGACATGCAGGGGAATCCAGGATGGGGTGGCTTGACTGCCTCCCACCAGGTTCTGTTACCCAGAATCCCTTGCAAACCTAAACAATTGTAAAAAAAACCACATTTTCCCCTTATTTTTGTGGTAGAAAGTTCTGGAATCTGCGTGGATCCACAAATTTCCGCCCACCCCGCGTTCCCCAAAGTCTTACAAGAAAAATGGTACCTCACTTGTGTGGGTCAGCCTAGTCTCCACGACAGGAAACGGCGCAAAACGCAACGTGGTCACACCTCAATTTCGAAGTGAAAAATGACCCTTTTTTGGCAAAGTGCCTTGCTGTCGTTTTTTAACCCTAGCTCTGCAGGCACCTAGGGAAACCTACCAAACCTATACATTTTGGAAGACTAGACACCCAGGGGAATCCTGGAAGTGGTGACTTGACTGCCTCCCACCTGGTTCTGTTACCCAGAATCTCTTGCAAACCTAAACAATTGACCAAAAAAACACATTTTCCCCACATTTCTGTGGTAGAAAGTTCTGGAATCTGTGTGGATCCACAAATTTCCACCCACCCCGCGTTCCCCAAAGACTTATGAGAAAAATGGTATCTCACTTGTGTGGGTCAGCCTAGTGTCCACGACAGGAAACGGTGCAAAACGCAACGTGGTCACACCTCAATTTCGAAGTGAAAAATGACCCTTTTTTGGCTAAGTGCCTAGCTGTCATTTTTTAACCATAGGTCTGCCGGGACCTAGGGAAACCTAGCAAACCTATAAATGTTTGAAAACTAGACACCCAGGGGAATCCAGGACGGGATGACTTGACTGCCTCCCACCAGGGTCTGTTACCCAGAATCCCTTGCAAACCTAAAAAATTGTGAAAAAAACACATTTTCCCCACATTTCTGTGGTGGAAAGTTCTGGAATCTGCGTGGATCCACTAATTTCCACCCATGCCGCGTTCCTCAAAGTCTTCCGAGAAAAATGGTATCTCACTTGTGTGGGTCGGCCTAGTGCCCGCGACAGGAAATGGTGCAAAACACAACGTGGTCACACCTCAATTTCGCAGTGAAAAATGACCCTTTTTTGGCAAAGTTCCTATCTGTAGTTTGTGAACTCTAGCTCTGCCGGCACCTAGGGAAACCTAGCAAACCTATACATTTTTGAAAACTAGACACCCAGGGGAATCCAGGATCGGGTGACTTGACTGCCACCCACCAGGTTCTGTTACCCAGAATACATTGCAAACCTAAAAAATTGTCAAGAAAACCACATTTTCCCCACATTTCTGTGGTACAAAGTTCTGAAATCTGTGTAGATTCACAAATTTCCACCCCACGTTCCCCATAGATTTCCAAGAAAAATTGTACCTCACTTGTGTGGGTCAGCCTAGTGCCCGTGACAGGAAACGGCACAAAAGGCAACGTGGACACACCTCAATTTCACAGTGAAAAATGACCATTTTTTGGCAAACTGCCTAGGTGTAGTTTTGGAACCATAGCTCTGCCGGCACCTAGAGAAACCTAGCAAAACTATACATTTTCGAAAGCTAGACACCCAAGGGAATCCAGGATGGGGTGACTTGACTGCCTCCCACCAGGTTCTGTTACCCAGAATCCCTTGCAAACCTAAAAAATTGTCAAAAGAAACAAATTTTCCCCACATTTCTGTGGTGAAAAGTTCTGGAACCTGTGTGGATCCACAAATTTCCACCCACCCTGCGTTCCCCAAAGTCTTCTGAGAAAAATGGTACCTTACTTGTGTGGGTCGACCTAGTGCCCGCGACAGAAAATGGCGCAAAACACAACGTGGTCACACCTCAATTTCGCAGTTAAAAATGACCCTTTTTTGGCAAAGTGGCTAGCTGTCGTTTTTGAACCTTAGCTCTGCCGGCACCTAGGGAAACCTAGCAAACCTATACATTTTTGAAAACTAGACACCCAGGGTAATCCAGGATCGGGTGACTTGACTGCCACCCACCAGGTTCTGTTACCCAGAATACCTTGCAAATCTAAATATTTTTTTAAAACAACACATTTTCCCCACATTTCTGTGGTGGAAAGTTCTGAAATATGCGTGGATCCACAATTTTCTACCCACCCCGCGTTCCCCAACGTCTTCCGAGAAAAATGGTACCTCACTTGTGTGGGTCGGCCTAGTGCCCACGACAGGAAACGGCGCAAAACACAACATGGTCACACCTCAATTTCGCAGTGAAAAATGACCCTTTTTTGGCAAAGTTCCTAGCTGTAGTTTTTGAACCCTAGCTCTGCCGGCACCTTAGGAAACCTAGCAAACCTATACATTTTTGAAAACTAGACACCCAGGGTAATCCAGGATGGGGTGACTTGACTGCCTCCCACCAGGGTCTGTTACCCAGAATCCCTTGCAAACCTAAAAAAGTGTCCAAAAAAACACATTTTCCCCACAGTTCTGTCTTAGAAAGTTCTGGAATCTGCGTGGATCCACACATTTCCACCTACCCCGCGTTCCCCAACATTTTACGAGAAAAATGGTACCTCACTTGTGTGGGTCAGCCTAGTGCCCGTGACAGTAAACGACGCAAAACGCAACGTGGTCACACCTCAATTTCGCAGTGAAGAATGACCCTTTTTTGGCAAAGTGCCTAGCTGTAGATTGTGAACCCTAGCTCTGCCGGCACCTAGGGAAACCTAACAAACCTGGTTTTGCAAGGAGGGTCACCTGGGTTTTTGGCCCGTGCTCGGCGGCCACTTAGAGAAACCTACCAAACCCACACATTTCTGAAAACTAGACACCCGGGGGCTTCCACGGAGGTATGGCTTGCGTCGATCCTCCAATGTTTCCTTACCCAGATTCCCCTGCAAACCTCAATTTTAGCTGAAAAAATCACTTTTTTCACACATTTTTGTGTGGGAAAGTTGTGGAATCACCGGGCTCACACAAATTTCCCACCACCCAGCGTGACCCAATGCCCCCACCCTAATTAAAATTTGCCCAAAAAAATCCCTGGCGTCTAGTGGGCTTTTTACCCCCGGGGGGGGCAGATTGTGGGCTAGTGCCCCATCTGCCCCCCAGGGGGCAGGAAGGCTGTAATTTTTGCAGGGGGGGGCATGCCTATTTTGGTACCCCCCACCCAAATACAAATTTGCCCCCAAAAAATCCCTGGCATCTAGTGGGCTTTTTGCCCCCCCGGCGGGGCAGATTGGTGGCTAAAGCCCCCATCTGTCCCCGGGGGGGCAGAAATTCCACCAGACGCCAGGGAGTTTTTGGGGCAAATTTTTATTAGGGTGGGGGCTGCCCAAAATGGGCATGCCAATGTCCCCACCCTAATTAAAATTTGCCCAAAAAGTCCCTGGTGTCTAGTGGGCTGTTTGCTCCTCCGGGGGGGCCCCATCTGCCCCCCGGGTGGGCAGAAAGGCTGTTATTTTTGCGGGTGGGGGTGGGGGCATGGGCATGTCAGTCTTGGGCAACCCCCATCCTAATTCAAATTCGCCCCAAAATAATCCATGGTGTCTAGTGGGATTTTTGCTGCCCCCCAGGGGAGGCAGAAAGTCCACTAGATGCCAGGGAGTTTTTGGGGCAAATTTTAATTAGGGTGCGGGCTACCCAAAACGGGCATGCCAATGCCCCCACCCTAATTAAAATTTGGGCAAAAAAATCCCTGGCGTCTAGTGGTGTTCCCCCCCCCCCGGCAGGGCAGATTGGCGGCTAAAGCCCCCATCTGCCCCCAGGGGGGGGGCAGAAAGTCCCCCAGATGCCAGGGAGTTTTTTGGGCAAATTTTTATTAGGGTGGGGGCTGCCCATAACGGGCATGCCATTGTCCCCACCCTAATTAAAATTTGCCCAAAAAGTCCCTGGCGTCTAGTGGGCTTTTTGCTCCTCCAGGGGGGCAGATTGGGGGCTACTGCCCCATCTGCCCCCCAGGGAGGGCAGAAAGGCTGTTATTTTTCTGGGTGGGGGTGGGGGCATGGGCATGCCCGTTTTGGAAGCCCCCACCCTACTTCAAATTTGCCCCAAAAGAATCCCTGGCGTCTAGTGGGCTTTTCACCCCCCCGGCAGGGCAGATTGGGGGCTACTGCCCCATCTGCCCCCCAAGGGGGCAGGAATGCTGTTATTTTTGTGGGGGAGGGGGTGGGGGTATCGGCATGCCCATTTTGGGATCCCCCACCCTAATTCAAATTTGCCCCAAATAAACTCCCTGGCGTCTATTGGGCTTTTTGCCCCACGGCGGGGCAGATTGGGGGCTAATGCCCCCATCTGCCCCCCAGGGGGGCAGAAAGTCCACTAGACACCAGGGAGTTTTTTGGGCAAATTTTAATTAGGGTGGGGGCTGCCCAAAACGGGCATGCCAATGCCCCACCCTAATTAAAATTTGCCAAAAAAATCCCTTGCGTCTACGGGGCTTTTTGCCCCTCCGGGGGGGAAGATTGGGGGCTAGTGCCCCCATCTGCCCCCCAGGGGGGGGCAGAAAGGCTATCATTTTTGCGTGGGGTGGGTGGGGGCATGGGCATGCCCATATTGGGCAGCCCCCACCACAAATAAAAAAAAAAATCCCTGGCGTATAGTGGGCTTTCTGCCCCCCGGGGGGGCAGATTAGGGGCTACTCCCCCCAACTGCCTCCCAGGGGGGGCAGAGAGCCTGTGCATTTTGCGGGGTGGGGGCATGGACATGCCCTTTATGGGCAGCCCCCACCCTAATAAATTATGCGGGCAAAAATAAATATCTCTGGTGTCTAATGGGCTTTTTGCCCCCCCCGGGGGGCAGATTGGGGGCTACTGCCCCATCTACCCCCCAGGGGGGGCAAAAAGACTAAATGACATGCAAAACATTTGGGGGGAGCAAAAGCCCTTGCCCTAGGGGCCGCCCCCCCCTGGTGCCTAGTGGGTGGATCCCTGCTTGGGGATTGCCCTCCTGGGGTGATCCCCAAGCAGGGATCCACTGGGGAGGGGTACTATTGGAAAGGGGAGATTCTTCCCTTTCCAATGATACCTCTCCTGTCTTTCTACGTGCCAGGGGGGCTGAGATAGTCCCCTGAGCACATAGAAAGTGAAACTGAAATGAGCCTATAGGCTCATTTCAGTTTCGGTTTCTGTGCAATGGATACAGCGCGACGTGCACGCTGATCTTCATTCCACAGAAACCAGGGAGGGGGCCTCCGGAGCTGGGGAAGCTCTTCCCCAGCTCCCAAGGTCAAAGGGATTAAATAGAAATCCCTCTGCTGTCTGCAGCAGAGGGATTTCGTGACCCTAGCCTCATGACGGAATGGTTCCGTCATGAGCACAGGGGCACCGCTGCTCATGACGGAACCATTCCCTCATGAGAATCGAAGGGGATAAATCAAAAAAATCAAAAGAAAAAATTATAAATTAGTCAAATTATCCTCACACATACATTTTTTTTAACTGTTATCTCACCCATCCATGCAAGCCTAAGGCAAAGGGCCACACTGGTTGGACTCACAAAATGGGTACCAGCCAGTTCCACATGGTCATCAACAACAACAACACTGAGCAAGAAGGCATGGTCACAACAAAGAAGACATTCAGGCCTATGGCAAAAGCACACTGGTTGCATACAAAAAATGGCCACTGACCACATTGTCAAACAGCAAGCAAGGACACAACAAAGAAAACATGCAGGCCTGTGCCAAAAGCACACTGGCTGCCTACACAAAATAGCCTCCAGCCACATGGTCACGACAACATCCACCAGCAAGAAGGCATGGTCACAAAAAAGAGAAGACATGCAGGCCTATGGCAAAAGGACACTGGGTGCCCAAGGAAAATGGCTGCCAGCCACATGGTCACAACAACAAGCAATAAGGCATATGGAACAAAAAGAAGACATGTAGGCCTATGGCAAAAGCACACTGACTGGCTACACAAAATGGCCTTCAGCCACATGGACAGAACATCATGCATGAGGCCTGGAAAACACCGAACACATGCAGGCCTGTGGACACTGACTATAGAAAAATGGTCCCTGGCCACATAGCATGGGGAACAAAGACAAATGTTGGCTTATAGCAAACACACATACTGGCCACCAGACAAAGGAGGCATGGTAACACAGAGAACACAGCATTCATCAATGCCAAAACCCAAATTTAACAGGCTAAAACTTTTTACAATAACACACATCCGCCAAAAGCATTACCCCACCTATACCCTGTTTCCAGTGGAAAAAACGTGAAATAACTCAAAAAAACTAATTTAGTATTTAATTCCAATGCCACTAATTGCCTATATAATGTTTCAATTCACCATACACCATTGAAACAGTTGCTTCATGCACCCATGACTAGTACTGGGCTTAATGGCTGGAAGGCCCATTGGCAGACTAGGCCACATAGTAAATTAAATCAATATTGCAAATTTATTAAAAACCATGGAGAAAATGTAGTGAACTGCTGTAGGACCGGGGGTCACCAGGCCCTATGGGGGTAGCGTGGCGCGAGCAGGTAGGCAACCAAAGGCTTACGTGTAAAGTGACCATACAGCACACACATCCACTGAGACAGGAAACACACGCAATAATTGACACCACACAGTATGTTGAATAAAACCTATCAGTTTTATCTAGATCAACATTAGGATAAAAAGCATTAACACATCAAAACCTGGCATGGAATCAAAGCGCGGCACCTGGCGATACTGGGGAGCGTCAAACACAGCATTTATGCAAAGCGCTGCACATAGCAAATTATTCGCGCTTCAAATGGAGCATTTTAACATAGTGCTGCACATAGCAATTCAATAGCGCTTTAAAACATTACATTACAGCCTAGGGCTACACCTAGCACATCTATAGCGCTCCCAAAACATGGCATCTCCACATAGTGCTGCACATAGCAAATCATAGCGCCTCGAACATGGCATTTTAAACAAAGCGCTGCACATAGCATATCAATAGCGCTTCAAATATGGCAATACATTGAGGCCTGAAACGTGGCATGACATAGGCACAATAACCAGGGCTGGCCCTTAAGCACTACCTAGAGACTCACTGGCGCATTAAACATTGTATTCTCTTGGAGCATTAACCATAGCAAGCTCTGGGGAGCATTAAACATAGCAATTTCCGGGGAGCATTAAACATAGCAAGCTCTGAGGAGCATTAACCATCGCAAGCTCCTACGGCGCTTCCCAATCTCAGGGATCCAAGCGCCACCTCCAGCACTTGCTTGGAGCCTTCCTTGGGGGTATTACCCCTGGTCCCTTCTTCCCGTGTCCCGCCGGGCCAGAGACACCGGTGTTTACCCTTAACGCGGCTGCCGGCCGGTGCCGATCCCTGGCAATAGGGGGGGCCCACTGGGCTCCACACGGGACTCCCCCGGGGGAGGGGCGAGTCTAGGGCCTCTGTACGGCCGTCCGCCCGCCTCCCCAGGGGGGCTACCTGGCTCTTTGGTCCCTCGCGGGGTCCTGGTGACGGGCTCCTTCGGCTCGGGGCAGGGGAAGCGTGCGCTCATTGAATCCTCCCGGCGATGTCCGGGTTGAGGGGGATGGCGCGGGGCTCCCGGTCGGGCCAAACGTGGCCGGGGAGCTCCGTGGTGTTCAAAGACGATTCCAGTGATCTCCCTGCAGGCTTCAGAGGCCCGCACCCGCAGCCGCCAGTGACAGCGCGGTCTGCGGGGGCGCGGCCCACTTGACCAATGGCACAGCGGCGGGGGCGGCGTTTGGCAGCCCGCCTCGTCAGGTGACGCAGGCCTCGGCTTCAGGGCCTTACGCGGCCCTTGCGGGATGGCTTCAGGCCTACGCGGCCTCGGCAAGACGTCTCGGCCAAATGAGGCTTCGCTGCTTTCCGGCGGCCTTCTCCGCCTTGGGGGCCACGTTACCTCGGCTGCGACGGCAGCGACAGGGCCCCGAGCTTCTCCGCGGGCCCCGGTGACAGAAGGGGCAATCTTTCCGGCCCCGGTCCGCAGAGGTGTCGCGAAGGAAGAGTCTTGACTCACCGTCAGCAGGGTACAGCAGGAACGATGCGTTGCTAAGAGGCCCTCTCCCCACAGGGGTGACACCCCTGCGTGCTCATAAAACACCGCATGTATGTCACCCTTCTAGGGGGAAGGGTAAAAAGGGAGAAAAGAACCAAAACGAAATAATCTACTGCTGGCAGGCTCAGGCACGGGAGGTCCTTGCTAGATACTCATTCTCTGGTAAGGTCCACCCCAAGAAGCCCTGCAGGTGGGACAGAAGCACACAACACATCAGACGCGCGCTCTGCTCCTAACCCCCCTTCTCTAGCTCCCCTCCCCGCTTATACACTTACTTTGGCCAGTCCTTGCTTTTCCCTTAGGTCTGCAGGTTGAAGAAACACACGTCTTAGTTCAGTACTAAATGGTAGGAATGTTAATAGTACTTATCTGCAGTGAGGGAATACGGGATCTTCCTTGGTTACCTCACCAGGAAGTCTTCATGAATCTCGGCATGCCCATCTACCGGCGTCTCCCGGGTGTCCTTGGGGAGTCGGCTCGGTAGGGAAGCACGTCCCCGAGAGGGTAGGGAGGAAGGGAACAGAGAGCCGCGCTTTCGCGGTAAGTTGGGGGGTGTGCGGTCGTCACCGCGATGCAAAGGGGGAGTAGCGGTTTGTCAGTGAAAAACCATAGAACCGGGTAACGCGTAGAGCGCGTCACCACCAGGTAGGCGAGTGTGTACCACGCACCCGCCCTTCACTCCGGGAATGGGAGCAGCGCTCACCACAGTGGGGCTCGAGGGTTTTCAGCTCCTCGCCGCGCTCTGGAAGGGCGGCAGTGGTGAACACGGGCCGAACGCCCGCGAAGAATCCGGGAAGTGGAGAGGTCCGTTCCGATGCCGAACTTCTCGCTCCGTAGCAACGAGGCCAGTCAAAGGGATCTCCGTCTGAGACCCGGAAGTACTCAAAGTGACAAGCCCCGCGTTACCGGTAGGCGGAGCTTATAAAGGCCCCGCGCGACTCACCCGAGGAGTCTGGGAAGTGTAGTTCTAGTTTTATAGTCGGTCTCAAGCCTACGCTGCGCCTCAGCTATCTCCTCCGTCCCTGCACCCTGACAGTACCCCCTCCCCAGGTCCGGCGTCTCGACGGCCTGCCTGGCTTCAGGGGGTGACGGGAATGAAACTGCCGCAATAACAAGGGGCAGTGGAGATTGGACTTGGGTTCCCAGGACCGCTCCTCTGGGCCGTACCCTTTCCAGTCCACTAAATAGTATACCCGTCCCCTGATGACTTTAGAATCTAGGATACACTGCACTTCGTACTCCTCTTCTCCTTCTACCTCGATGACTGAGGGGCGGACCGGGACCCGTGTGTCTGGGTGACAGGGTTTGAGTAAGGAGACATGGAATACTGGGTGAATTCGCCACTGGGGTGGCAGTGTGAGTTTCATTGCGACAGGGTTAATGATTTTGGCAATCAGATAGGGGCCCAGGTATTTTGGCTGTAAGCGGGTGTTGCCCTTGAGTCTTAAATGTTTGGTACTAAGCCACACTCGGTCTCCAACTTGATATTCTGGTTCAGGGTTTCTCTTTTTGTCTGCCTGTTTCTTGTCTCGCTCTTGAGCCTCTTTCAACTGGTTTGTGGCTGCGTCCAAGGTCTGTTTGAGGTGCGCATGGTGTTCTTGTATAGAAGGGTGCGAGGAGGTTCCGGGCTGAGCGAAAGGCAACATGTTGGGATGAAACCCTTGGAGACAGTAAAACGGGGAACATCCTAAGGAGGAATGGGTAGTATTATTGTAGGCAAACTCGGTGGACCACAGTAAGCTGCTCCATTCATCCTGATGTTGAAGCGTGAAGCACCGAAGATACTGCTCTAGTGTTTGGTTAAGCCTCTCCGTTTTCCCATCAGTTTGGGGATGATAGCTGGAAGAGAGACGGGCATCGATCTTCATACAGGCACACAGGTGCCTCCAAAATTTTGATGTAAATTGGGTTCCCCTGTCGGTGATGAGGACGGATGGCACTCCGTGCAATTTCACAATGTTTTGTAGGAAGACCATGGCTGTGGTGCTGGAATTTGGTAATTTGGTAAGAGCCAAGAAGTGCCCCATCTTGGTTAAATGGTCAATCACTACTAGGATGGTGTCATACCCCTGACTAATGGGCATCTCTACTATAAAATCCATTGATACAGTGTGCCATGGTGTTGGTGGAGTGGGTATAGGTCGTAGCAATCCACTGGGTCTTTGGTGTTGCGCCTTAGCTTGTGAACAGATGGAGCATCGGGCCACATATGCGGCTACATCCTTTCGTAATGATGCCCACCAAAAATATCTGGCTAGAGTCAGTTCTGTTTTCTGTATTCCCGGATGTCCTCCCAAGGGGGAGTCGTGGATCCACTGCAACGCCTGTTGTTGGAGGTTCTCGGTAGGCAACAGGATTTTGTTTTCATGGAACAGGTATCCCTCCTTTATATGTCGTTGGTGGGGGGCTTCTTGGATCCAGGTATGGGGATCGACTGAGGCGGAGTGTTCCTTTAGTTCGGTACAGAAGTCGTGAGACGACAGTATTGCCACTGTCTCTAGTGGAAAGGACGCCCTTTGCATGATCACGGGAGGTTCTTCGTTTTCTTGGGGGGCCAGGGGTTCTGCCACCGGGGGTCGCGACAAGGCGTCTGCCTTTCCGTTCTGGGGGCCGGGCCTGTACTTGATCACGAAATCAAAGTCCGCAAAAAATAGCGACCATCGGAGTTGTCGAGGTGTCAGGGCTCGGGCACTTTTCAAAAAGAGTAGGTTTCTATGGTCCGTGTATATTTCCACGGTGTGTCTGGCTCCCAACAGATGATGACGCCACTCTTCGCAGGCTCTTTTAATGGCTAACAGCTCTTTGTCCGAAATAGTATAGTTGATTTCGCACGGAGTCAGCTTCTTTGAATAGAACGCGACGGGATGGAGTTGTCCGGTTCCGGGGTGACGTTGTGACAAAACACCTCCTATGGCGTAATACGAGGCATCCGTTTCAAGAATGAATGGCAGCGAGGCGTCCGGATGTCGCAATACCGGGGCGCTGACAAAGCGTTGTTTGAGCTCTTGAAAGGCCTTTTCTGCTAAAGGAGACCAGTGGAATGCCGCCCCTTTTTTCAAAAGAAGAGTCATGGGCTGAATGATTTTCGAGAAGTCCTGAATAAAGCGCCGATAAAAGTTGGCAAACCCCAAGAAGCTTTGCAGGGCCTTTACACAAGACGGCGACATCCATTCCCGAATGGCCATGGTCTTCTTAGTATCCATACAGAGTCCCTTAGGGCCTATGACATACCCCAGGAACTCCACTTCTGGGGAATGAAACAGGCATTTTTCGAGCTTCGCATAGAGAGAATGTTGTTGGAGTCTCTCCAGTACCGCAGAAACATGGGTAACATGGTCCGTCAAGGAGGTGGAATACACTAAAATATCGTCAATGTAGACGATGCAGAAGACGTCCAATAGGCCCCTCAACACCTCGTCCATAAAATACTGGAAGGCGGCGGGGGCGTTACAGAGACCAAATGGCATCACCTGATATTCATATAGGCCGAATTTGGTTCTGAAGGCCGTCTTCCATTCATCCCCCCGCCGCACTCGTACCAAATGATATGCTCCCCGAAGGTCCAATTTCGTGAACACTGTAGCCCCTTTCAATTGATCTAACAGGACCGGGATCAGGGGGAGAGGATATCTGTTCTTCTTTGTGATACGGTTGAGGGCTCTATAATCGATACACGCTCTCAATCCTCCCTCGCGTTTTGGTATAAAAAAAAGAGGAGATGACGCTGGGGAGGTAGAATGTCTTATGAAGCCATTGGCCATGAGGGTTTTGAGATATTGCTGCAGATATTCCGTTTCGGCTTCTGTGAGGGCGTATATGCGACTACAGGGAATGCTGGCTCCCGGTTCAATGTCAATGACACAATCATATTCCCGATGAGGCGGGAGGGTGTTCGCCTCTTGTTCACTGAACACCTTTTGGTATTTGAGGTATACGTTGGGTAGAGTTGTCGTACAGTTCACGCTGGCGGGTACCTCACTGTAGGCCAGAAACCCCGCGGGGTTGATTGTGAGCGGCGGTGATGGTCCCGTTACTCGGGTACAATGCTCCTTACAATAAGGAGAATTCAGCGTAACCGACCGAGCGGTCCACTGTATTAAGGGGTCGTGGAGCGTGAGCCAAGGCATGCCTAATATCAGTGTAAACTGGGGTGCGTCAATAAAATCAAAGCGGATGGCTTCTTGGTGGTGGGCTCCGATTCTCATCTGAATTGCAGGAGTATGATATCGTATGGGCCCTGATGTTAGTTCAGACCCGTCCACCGCCTTGACCATCTCAGGTATTTTCTTCTTCACCCCTTGTAGACCTATGGCTCTTGCATACGTTTGGTCAATAAAGTTGCCTGTTGCTCCGGAGTCCAGCAACGCATGCACCGATCTCAGGCCGATATCAGGAACGTCCAAGGTCACATAGATGTTGATATGGGCAACCGCGTTCTGGACGGTGTTGACCGCCGCGTGGCAGACCTCCTTCTCATGGGGCCACAAACAAGGGGTCTGAATCGTGTTTGGGCCTTCTAGTTTTCCGGTGATTCGGGGGAGTAGGCCATCGCAGGCACTTTCTGTTCTCCCTTGCTGTCTCGAGACGGAAGTCGTACTCTTGCTTTGCATTCCTTGATGAAATTACCAGGCTTCCCACAATAGAGACAGAGCCGTTGCTTCCTTCTCTTCTCTCTTTCGTCCGGGGTCAGGGGTCCTCTGATCCCTCCTATTTGCATGGGTTCGCTTCCATCTGTGCCAAGGGTAGTACTCTCGTTGGGAACGTGGGCGCGGGGCGTTGAGAATCGAATCTCTGGGCGCTGTTTATCCCCCTTTCTATCTAGGAGTCGATGATCGAGCTGTACCGTGAGATCTATTAGCTCGTCACATTCGGAGGGTAAATGTATTACCTGGGCCAAAACATCCTTTAGCTCACTTCTCAATCCTTGGTAATACAGAGATGACCGTTTTTCAATAGGCCAGTCTGTTTCGGACACAAGTCTGTTAAACGTCGTTATATATGTAAGCAAGTCTTGACTTCCTTGTTTTAAGGTGAGTAATTCTCTGTCCAAGGAAAGGAGATGCGCCTTCCTATCAAATAGTTTACGCATCTCGTCACAGAAGGTGTCGAAATCTCTCAGGATCGGGTCGTTTCTTTCAATAAGGGGAAATGACCAACTAGCAGCATTCCCACCCAGATAGGACATGACGAATTGCTATAATCTATTGTTGTTGATGTACATCTTCCTCATTACTGTCCTGTCCCTTGCTGCTCAGCCATGAGTGATGTCACTTGGAATGTTGGTGTGTGGGACTGGAGGAGTTGGCAGTTGGAAGAGATGGGCTGAGCAGCAGGGAGGCTGCTCCTGGTGGGGCTCACATAGGATCTTAGCAGAGGCCTTTCTGGTGTTTTACTTGGACTTTGTAACTTATGGAATAAACCTTTAACCTGTTCTAAGCCACCTGTCTACGAGACATCTTTGATTATTACACTGGCGACGATTTGGAAGGACTTATGCGTGTGTTACTTCAATGGATTATGGTTTCTGATGCTTAAAGAATTTACAAGAAAAAAAGGAACTTCAAGAGAACTTACAAGCTGTGTATTTAAGGAATTTGGCACCCCTGAGCCCCACCAGTGACCACTACATCGGTCGCCCAAATATGTAAGTGCCAGTTCCAAGTGAAAGAGAACCTACATGTTGAGGGAGGATGGCTGTGATTACCCTTTCATTTTTTACTGCCTTTGAGATGTTACTCTTGCCCAGCTGTTCTTTCTACCGTCGTGGGACAAGCTACTAATTTGGTGTGGCAGTGACAATTAATTCTGGGGATCTGGCAGCAGTGATGGCTGCAGGGAAATTTGGCAACTGTGACTTTCATGGCGTGAATCCTTATTTACATAGTCTGCCACCACAGCAAACAACCCATCTGCAAAGTGTGTCAGTGTCTGGTTGTCTACTCTGAAACGTCCAGCTCATGAAGTCTGGCGCTGCAATGGATATTAAGTCTAGCGCTAAATTGTGTTCCGGCAAGCTCTACACATGAAGCGTGTGTCATGGCAGTAAGTAACTTTGTGGAGTTCTGGCGCCGCAATGGATATTAAGTCTAGCGCTCATTTGTGAGGAACCAAGTGTATATTGTCGCGCTCCATTTACAGAAGCTAGTGGTGTGTTCCGGCAAGCACTACACATGAGGTGTGTGTCATGGCAGTAAGTAACTTTGTGGGGTTGCCAGCGTATTTTGGAGGTGCATTGTGTATTTGGTATTTGACTCCCAACCACCGTTTACATTCAAAATTTCTACGCGCACCTTACCGTTTTCTTGGTGCCGCGTGGTGGCAGGGGGAATCTTCGATGACGTCCTTCTCTCTTCATTCCTCTCTACTGCCTAGTGCGCCTGCATGCAACAACGTACCGGGAGCCATCCAGCGTGTCGTCGTCAGCGTCCCGCCATCTTGTGCTTGGAAGTAGCACTTGAAGGGTGAAGTTGGTCTTAGTTGGTGTCCTGCGGTGGATTTCGTCATTGCCAACCACGTATTCTGGAAAGTTTCTAGAACGACCCAACGTTCTTGTCGGCTGCAGCATATGTCGTCGTGGGATAATCCTTACAGACTTTCGGAAAGTGATCAAGGAGGTCTTTGCACAGTTAGCTGGTGAGGAATTAGAACTTTTGTGGCAAGATCTTGTGTTGGATCCCAACACGGATATTCGATCTGTGAACATGAACACTTTGACGAGACTCGCAGGGTTGTTTCCATGATCTTATCGTACTTGGTCTCTGAGTATGTTGTTATGGCCTATGTGTGTGCTCCAGTTCTCGTTTTACTGGTTGGAGTTTACCCTGACACTGTGAGGTTGTGGGGCGGTTAGTGCCCCAGTGCTATTGTGTGGTGGTTGCCGCATGTGCTTCTTTTGGGTTGAAGGGACATTTTTTTTTACTCATTTCACTGAGTGGTGAATATCTGTAGGCTAGCGAGTGCCCTAGTTCTCTTGTCAATGGGCGGTGAGTGAAATGTTATGTTGCAGGGAAGTTGTGGGGTGGCGTACCTGAGTGCCCCAGTTCAATTATGTGAAGTTGTGGGAGCTATGTGCTCTAATTCAAGTAGTTTTGGGAGCTATATGCTCCAGTTGTAGTTCACAGGGAGTTGTTTTCCCTATTACAGTGTGCAGTGAGTCTTTGGGAGGTGTTTTCCCCTATAGGGAGGTGTTTTTCCCCTATTACAATGTTCTGAGTATCATAGGGAGGTGTATTTTCCCTATTACAGAGTATCATAGGGTTGTGTATTTTCCCTATTACAAGTTCAGTGAGTCTTTGGGAGGTGTTTTCCCCTATAGGGAGGTGTTTTTCCCCTATTACAATGTTCAGAGTATCATAGGGAGGTGTATTTTCCCTATTACAGAGTATCATAGGGTTGTGTATTTTCCCTATTACAAGTTCAGTGAGTCCTTGGGAGGTGTTTTCCCCTATAGGGAGGTGTTTTCCCCTATTACAGTGTTGGAGTTCATAGGGAGGTGCGTTTCCCTATTTCTATGTTATATGTTCTAGTGTGTACCATCTAATTTGTTGGAGTTCATAGGGAGGTGTGTTTCCCTATTTCAATGTTATATGTTCTAGTGTGTACCATCTAATTAGTTTCTCTGGGGAGGGGGATGGTGTTCATCATTCTTTTGTTATAGTTATTTTCTTGCGACTATTGATTTGATGTATAATTATTTGCTTAATGTACTTCTTTTCTGATTTTGTGCTATCTTGATTCAATGCATATCTTTTGCTTGTTTTTCGAAGGAAGGGAGATGTGCTATAATCTATTGTTGTTGATGTACATCTTCCTCATTACTGTCCTGTCCCTTGCTGCTCAGCCATGAGTGATGTCACTTGGAATGTTGGTGTGTGGGACTGGAGGAGTTGGCAGTTGGAAGAGATGGGCTGAGCAGCAGGGAGGCTGCTCCTGGTGGGGCTCACATAGGATCTTAGCAGAGGCCTTTCTGGTGTTTTACTTGGACTTTGTAACTTATGGAATAAACCTTTAACCTGTTCTAAGCCACCTGTCTACGAGACATCTTTGATTATTACACGAATGCGGTCTTGGTTTGATCATTATGGAAGATCTCGGGTTTACATAGAAAGTGTAATTTGCACTGCCCCAGGAAAATGCCGAATTTCTTTGGGTCGCCATAATATCGTTCGGGAGGTGCCAGAGGCAGGTATGGGGGATGGAGGACCTGGACCGTCGAAGAACTAGCACTCCCTCCTGTCGCTCCTCCTCCCATCCCTTGCTGAGTGGGTGGTGGTAGTGTCCACGGTTTGATGTATTGGGACCCTCGCTTATCGCTAACCCCCTGACGAGATATCCCTGCGACCTCTCTCCTCATTGTGCTCATCTCATTGCGGAGGTCTAGATTCTCCCCGCGAAAGGCGTCTACTTCCAGCCGTAAGGCTGTTAACGTTTCTAACACCGAACTAAGTACGGTGTTAGTATCCATCGTTCGGGCTGTACTAAAACGTGGGCTTGTCACTCTGTCGCGAAGGAAGAGTCTTGACTCACCGTCAGCAGGGTACAGCAGGAACGATGCGTTGCTAAGAGGCCCTCTCCCCACAGGGTTGACACCCCTGCGTGCTCATAAAACACCGCATGTATGTCACCCATCTAGGGGGAAGGGTAAAAAGGGAGAAAAGAACCAAAACGAAATAATCTACTGCTGGCAGGCTCAGGCACGGGAGGCCCTTGCTAGATACTCATTCTCTGGTAAGGTCCACCCCAAGAAGCCCTGCAGGTGGGACAGAAGCACACAACACATCAGACGCGCGCTCTGCTCCTAACCCCCCTTCTCTAGCTCCCCTCCCCGCTTATACACTTACTTTGGCCAGTACTTGCTTTTCCCTTAGGTCTGCAGGTTGAAGAAACACACGTCTTAGTTCAGTACTAAATGGTAGGAATGTTAATAGTACTTATCTGCAGTGAGGGAATACGGGATCTTCCTTGGTTACCTCACCAGGAAGTCTTCATGAATCTCGGCATGCCCATCTACCGGCGTCTCCCGGGTGTCCTTGGGGAGTCGGCTCGGTAGGGAAGCACGTCCCCGAGAGGGTAGGGAGGAAGGGAACAGAGAGCCGCGCTTTCGCGGTAAGTTGGGGGGTGTGCGGTCGTCACCGCGATGCAAAGGGGGAGTAGCGGTTTGTCATCCGGTAGTGAAAAACCATAGAACCGGGTAACGCGTAGAGCGCGTCACCACCAGGTAGGCGAGTGTGTACCACGCACCCGCCCTTCACTCCGGGAATGGGAGCAGCGCTCACCACAGTGGGGCTCGAGGGTTTTCAGCTCCTCGCCGCGCTCTGGAAGGGCGGCAGTGGTGAACACGGGCCGAACGCCCGCGAAGAATCCGGGAAGTGGAGAGGTCCGTTCCGATGCCGAACTTCTCGCTCCGTAGCAACGAGGCCAGTCAAAGGGATCTCCGTCTGAGACCCGGAAGTACTCAAAGTGACAAGCCCCGCGTTACCGGTAGGCGGAGCTTATAAAGGCCCCGCGCGACTCACCCGAGGAGTCTGGGAAGTGTAGTTCTAGTTTTATAGTCGGTCTCAAGCCTACGCTGCGCCTCAGCTATCTCCTCCGTCCCTGCACCCTGACAAGCGGTGAGCACTCTTCAGGTCCCCCTCAGCGGGGGGGGTAGAAATTAAGGGTGGGCCTGCAGTGTGGGGGGTGGCGATTGATTCGGCGCCCAGCACAGCCTTTCTCCCACAATGACGCTCCAGCTCGGGGCAGTTGGACTGGGAAGTGGCAGGCCACACGCCAGTGGCAGAACCAGCTAGAGGGGAGGCAGGCAGCTGGGATTGCAGCACTCACCAGCAGAGCACAGTCCAGTAAAATGTAGCGCCCACCAAATACAGCGCTCTCCTTCCGCCGGGACTGCAGTCAGGGTCCCACGAGGCGCTTGCTGGCTCCTGCCCCCTTGGTTGAGGGTGTCTTGAGGGGGGGGTAGATTGAGTTGGTGACTAGATAGTTCTTAGTCAGGCTTGGTAGGTTGTTCCTGGGTTCTCCTCCCGCTGGGCCAGATCAGTGGGTTAGTCCAGGATCCCTCACTCAACTTAAAAGGCAGCACCTAAGCCCTGTCACTTTCAGTGGCATAGGTCCCTGGCTAAACCCCCTCGCCCTGTGGACAGTAGAGGGGGGTAGGTAGGCTCAGGGCCCAGCACACAGGCCCATGTGGCGGTAACCCCTGGCAGCAAGTCCCCACTCTCTCAGGTCCACCCACTGATGCACATGGCAGCCCAGCTCTGCCCTTTATACGCCCCTCACCCCACCTTCCAGACAGTGCCAGAAGCTTCTAGAAGCGTCTGGGGAAACTGGGTCTAATTGGCCTAGGGGGAGGGGTAGAGCACCCTGGGTGCCAGGCTTCCCTCCAAAAACTGGGGTTGCTGGGAAATAACCACTAGACTGTTAACCCAGCTCAGTCAGATGGCACAACCACACAGCTATGGCATCTATTTTAAAAGCTTTATGTTTTAAAATGGGGAAACTCAGTCTGCGTACATCTTTGAACAGTATTCAATATTTGCATTCACATGACATGCGATTTCCCACAAAAGTGAAAAATTTCAGGGAAAAAGGGCCAAGTCCAACAACTGCACAAGATCTTTCCATTATAAAAGAAGAAAAATGACATGCAGAGAAAGCAACAAAATCAACCAGCAAGGAGGCATGGCCACAGCAAAGAACACATGCAGGTCTATGGCAATAGCATACTGGCTGCCTACACAAAACGGCTGCCAGCCACAAGGTCACAACAACAAACAGGAGGCATGGCCACAACAAAGAACACATGCAGGCCTATGGCAAAAGCACAATGGTTACGTTAACAAAATGGCCACCAGCCACATGGTCACAACAACAACAACCAGCAAGAAGGAATGGCCACAACAAAGAAGACATGCAGGCCTATGCCAAAAGGACACTGGATGCCCACAGAAAATGGCCACCAGCCACAGGTCACATTAATAAGCAATAAGGCATGTGGAAAAAAAGAAGACATGTAGGCCTATGGCAAAAGCACACTGACTGGCTACACAAAATGGACTTCAGCCACATGGTCACAACAACAAACAGGAGGCCTGGAAAACACAGAACACATGCAAGCCAAAGGACACTGACTAGACAAAATGGCCCTTGGCCACACGGCATTGGGAACAAAGACAAATGGTGGCCTATGGCAAACACACTGACCAGACAAAAAAGGCTTAGTAACACAGGACAAAATAGCATGCATTCAATGCCAAAAATGAAAACTAATTGGAAGAATACATTTTACAACAACACACATTCTCCAAAAGCACCAAATATATTATCCCACCTATACACTGTTTGCAGAAAAAAAAGTAAAATATCCCAAAATAATTTTTTTCCAATCCTATGCCAATCATGGCCTAAATGATGTTTCAATTCAAAGGACACCACTGAAACAGTTGTTTCATGCACTCATGATTAGTACTGGGCCTACTGGATGGAATGCCTATTGGCAGACTAAGTCACACAGTGAATGAACTGAATATTGTAAATGTATTTAAAAAAAATATGGAGAAAATGTACTAAACTGTGCAAGATTTTTCCTTTACAAAAAAGAAAAATTAAATTACATGTAAAAAAATAGCCAGGCCCCTGCTGAAACTGCAGGCCACACACCACTATAAATTTTGAAGATGGAGTAAAAGTACAAATAAATCCAGGTGCATGCCTCCAATCAAACAAACAACACCCGTATACACCAGTTTTTCAACTTACTTGTGGAATCTCAAATACAAAGTCCTTAAATCCAATGGAGGTGGTGATGGTATGGCTTCAAATCCAATGGTATTTTTGTAGCAGACAAGGAAAGAGATCCTTCCTGCTCCAAATCCCAATGAAAAGTAACCAGGAGAGGGATAAAGCACCGGGAACAGCCTACTGGACAAGAACAGGACATTGGAGTCTCTGGGCCTGGGAACTTCCTTCCTGTTTGAAAAAAAAGTAAAAAAAAGAACACTTGTCACACAAAAAAACAACTCCAAACCTCAGCTGCATCTCCAGCAGAAAATCTGCTTGACTGCTCCATTTGCAATCGCGATCGGCACTACATTGGCACCATTGTGACCGGAAGCCATGGAAGTACCAAAACAAAACCTTGGGGGTGCGAACAAAAAAAAACTTTGCTTCAAGTCTGAAAAGCAAAGCGCTGAGTGCCCGAATTCCACCATCTCCACGAGGCAATACCTAGGCACACAGTGATATACCCAGGGACATACCAATGCAGACACCCAGGCACTCAGCAATGCAGACACTGACACAGCCAGCCAAACACTAATGCATCCAATAACACACCCAGGCAAAAACTGATAGACCCATGGGTTTACCAAGGCAGCCACCAACACCGCCAGGCATAAGGCAATGCCGACACTGCCACAACCAGCAAAACACTAATGCATCCAATAACACACCCAAGCACACACTGATACACATACTGACACACCCAGTGACTTACCAGTGCAGACACTAATACAGCCAGGAATACAGTAATGCAGACACCGACATACGCCTCCATACACTAATGCAACACACGCAGGCACACACTGATGCGCACACTGAGACACCCTGAGATTTACCAATGCATATACTGAAACATCCAGGCATAGAGCGATGCAGACCCGACACACCCATCTAAACACTAATGCATCTAATAACACACCCAGGCGCACACTGAGACACACAGAGACTTACCAGTACAGATACTGACCTACCCAGGCATACAGCAATGCAGACTCTGACACAGCCAGCCAAACACTAATGCATCTAATAAAACTCCCAGGCATACAGTGACGCATCCAGGCATTCACCAATACAGACGCTGACACACCTAACCTATATCTAATGCATCCAATGTCACACTCAGGCACACACTGATAAATACAGTGACATACCTAGGGTGATACTATTGCATACACTGGCCCAACTGGGTACACAATAATGTAAACACTGACAAAGCCCGACATACACCAAAGCAGGCGCTGACACACCCAACCAAATCAAATAACACACCCAGGCATACACTCATGCACACAATGACACACCAACTCTCACACGGATACAGTCACTGACACATTAAAAATGCAGAGTTAGCTCTTTGATCGAGTAAGTTGCAGTTCTAACAAGAACCATTTGTTTTCTAGTAGAGTTAATTAACAGATTTTTTTTCTTTTTGTTTCCTTCTTTTTTTGTATTATAAGGTGAACAAGGTAGTAAAAAGGGTAAGGATAGGGAAATGCAAAGAAGCAACTGGCTTTACTCTTCAACAAACATAATGTAGTCTTTGAATGGAAAAAAAACAAACAGGGATACTTCTTCACTGTATCCAAGAAAACACCCACAGACATTTTTACAGTGACTAGCATGTGGCATTTGGTGCGGTTAATAACCATGCCACTCAGTTACTCAAAGGCTATAGAGGTCGGCTGTCCTGTTGCACCTGCTTTCTCTCACTCCATCTGGTTGTAGACCCTCTCATTAATTACTTTTAGGTGCTCCCATGCATAACTTGTCCCAAGCCAATAGTTCTTTGCAGTGCCTCTGGGTAACTGCTTGTCACAAATTGTGCACTTGATGTTTCTTGCTGTTACTCTCTTTTCCCCAGAAGGATTAGTAAAGTGCATTAACACATCATTTTTTTTCTGCCAGGTGGTGTGTCTTATTCTTCATCCTCATGATATTTTAGATTTTTATCTTGGACAGAAGATGTAGCTTCAGCCATTGTCTAAATGCACAGCACTGCTGCTTTTCAAGAGACTTCACTGGAGAACTAACGGATTTGGGGTGTGGTTTTCCATGTGGAAGGGTGGGGTTCTGATGTATCCAATTAGAAGGCAAGGTTTGGGTGTGTTTTGGGGTGAATTCGTGAATCTGGTCCGTAAATTTTCGGGTTCGCAAAACTGGTAAACTGGAAAAATTTGAAAAAAAACGAAATAAGGTGGATTATATATACTTGTAAATATGTTCACACTGACGTTATTAATGACAATGGAGGGATGTACATATGCGCAGTTATTTGTGAAATTTTCGGTGAATCTGCAGATTTAGTTGCGGATTCATTCTGATCACGTGATCGGGAGTACAAACCGGAGAGTAATAGTCCATCTATATTTGGGAAACCCACTAAGGTACCACGATACTATAAATTTTTTTTAAAGATAAAATGTTTTTACTGACATTAAAAAATCTTCTTTTACTTTACATTACCTAGCCATGTGATTTTTATTTTTTTAAACATATAAACAGTATATTTATAAAAAAAAAGAAACAATACTTTGTCATTACAATTCTACTTTCGCCTAACAAACCACTGGCAATAAGTAGCACTAGATAGAAGAGTGGATCACACGTAAGTAAGTAAGTAAAATGTATTTGTTTAGGTAATTAAAACCGTAACAATTTTACTGTGTAAATCAAGTTAGGTTAAAAACAGGAATTTAAACTCTATTTATCTATCCAATATATCAAAATATAGTATTATAAAATCATCAATTATCAGTAAGTCTTTCCAAAATCCTACGAAGTAGTGTCTAAAACATATAATACCAGCTTTTAGTTTGGGACACACAATTATAATAATATCAATTAACCCATAGCAAACGTAGTAGTTTCTTTTCTGGCCAGAATTAATTGTAATTAGATATAGAGTCTTTAAGTCCCTTATCCACAAGACTGAGCAGGCATAGACCCTGTACAGGTCATGTTTGTTTGCTGCCTGGCGTTTGTACCAGTAGGCTGCATGGTCTATTGTCCCTAAAAATAGTCATCATACAGAGCAATTGCTGCTGGCCTTGCTCCTTCAGTGAGTCAACCCTCTTAGAAGGGCTTGGATTTCAGAGCCTGATCGTGTATGCGAAGGAACTTAACCAGTTTGCTGTTCATTTGGGGGTCAGATGGATCATGCCCTTCAATAATTATAGTCCTGTGGGATCATATACCTCTATCCAGGAAGGCTTTCCTTAGTAAAGTGACACGTGCTTGATGAAGTTTCTGACAAATGCATATCAGGTGGATAAGATCTTCTTTTTGGCTTCCGCATAGGCAACACATTTTTTGAGTCAATGTTTTTCCACCTTGGAGCATCTGAAGGTGAGGGATACTTTCCAAACCACAGTGCCATTAGTTGTTTTTTTAGATGGACAGATAAAGTTAGGTCTAGGTAAGTTGCTGGTTTGAGGACTTTATAGTTATTAGGAGTCCAGTCAGAGGCGAGGGATAGCAGGGGGTTATTGGTGTTGATATTTTTATACCCCAGGCTGCAAATTGCCCAGAACTATTTAGTATTAGCTGTGCTACATCTGTTGACTGCCATGTGGTTAATGTTGGTTCTTTGTAGACTTTTTGCCCTGCTGTGAGAAATTGGTCTCCCAAGAGGTCGGCCGTATGTATCTGATTTAAATCCAGAATTACAGCTGTGAGTCTTAATATATTTCTTCTATTCAAGATGTCATGTCTGCCTTAAGATCCGTATTCAGGTGTCCACACTATCTGCTGTGCTGCGCGATTGTGCTTTATTGTTTCCCTTGAGTTTTCTTTATAAGTGCTGCCCTTTGGTACAGAATGTATCTGGTTTGCGATGTGAAATCTTAATTGCCCTTGTTGTAGTTGGCCTTTTTCACCCACTTTATGACATGCATTGTATTTTCTGGATACCTCTGGTTGACTTGAGCTGTTAATCTCTTTTATTTCCTGCTGCTGGAGGCCAGATGTTTCATCTGAGATGGCTAAGTATTCTCCTATTTCTGAAGTGTTGTTTGAGTTGTTGACAGGTTTAGGACTTTCTGTTGTTCCAATTGGCAGTGATTGTAATTTTGATGGGAATTTATAAGCATGAGGGTACCTGAGTTTTGCCTATGTTATTTCCTTCTCGATCTGTACCCATCTTAGGGGCATATGTTCAAGGATTTAACGCCGCCGTGGCGGAACTTTTTTGATGGTATGGCAGCGACCTTTTTAGTGCCATATGTACAAGCTGTCGCTGACCTCAGTTAGCAGCAGTTTTCCAGCAGAAAAGGTGCATTTTAAAGATCGCCACTTCTGTTAGCGATAGTTAATGAAAATGAGATGCAAGGTAGGCATTACCGTGCAAAAACGGCCGGTAACCCCACTTCGCGATATTTACAAGGAATTCCATGCATGGAGCAAGACTAAAAAAACTGCCTCTAACTGCAGTTAGAGGCAGTTTTTTAAGACCAGAAAATAGCTGGTCTTAAAATGGTGCAAAGACTTGGGACCTCATTTAAGCAGGTTTTGGTGCTGGACAGAGCTGCAAGGAATGTTGCTGCGCTGCCCTGCGACAAAACTACAGGGCAGGAATGCGCACCATCAATAAGATAGGGCACATTGCTGGGCCTCATTCATAAAAAGTATTGCAGCGCTGTGACAAAACAGCGTTGCAACACTTTTCACTACGCCCTTCTTGCGACACCATGGATGCACTGTATTCACTGTACAGCGCTCCATGTCGAAATCAATGACTGATACGTCTGGAGTCCTGACGTTTCTGTCAGCGCTAAAGTCATGCATTGCTGCAGTTGTGTCACTAGCATGATGTAACTCCAGCAATGCATGGGGCCAGCCTATCCCTGTGGCACTGCGTCACCCTTACGCCGGCCATGAGGCAGACATAAGGTACTGACGCAGTGCCGTCCTACAATTGTCGCAGTGAAATCTGATGGATTTCATTGTGCCACTCCTATGAGGATTTTTTGCGTGGGAATGCACACCCTGCATACATCATACCTGATGCAGGTATAATGTGGCACAGGGCTTCACAAGGTCACGCATATGCCTACATGCATCACTTTGCAAATACGGTGCAACGTGGTGCAAAAATCACGCTGCAAGTACGTCAAGAAACTGACATAGTGTCGGGGTTAAACTGTCAGTAGGGGCTCATGAATCAGCCCCCCTGTCTTTTTCCATCACTTCTCGAGACGTCTGCAGGGCATCTTCTCGATTAGGGAGGGCGGGAGTGAACCAGTTGGCCTTCTTCGAGTGTTGTTTGCCTGGTCTTTTCTTGAGAGGTGCCAGGCTGTCGGCGCAGTTGGAGATCAATCAGTGGAGGTTGTGCGCTGCAGTGTTATCTGTAAGCATTGGCGGGGTGGTGGTGCTGAGGGATTTGACAAGACGTTCTTCGGTGGCCTTGATCCAGCTGCGAGGGGGGCAATGATGCAAGTGGTGTACGGTGGGCATGGTGAAGACATGATGTATACAATGATAGTCGTCAAGCAAGGAAAGTCCGGTGGTGTGGTTGCAGTTGAAGTTCCTGCTGGTGGAGGAGACGTGCTCGAGTGTGTGGCCTGCTATGTGGGTTGGTGCGGTGACGTGCTGCTTGAGTCAGATGTTGGCGAGCTTCCCCAGGATTGGGTCGTGTTCTGGTCACTGGGGTTGTCCAGGTAGAACTTGAGGTCTACGAGTAGGATGGAAGAGCCTGGGGTTCAATGAGGTCTACAATTGTATCGGTGAATGGGGGTCCATGGCCCAGGGGGACTGCAGATGAGGGTGCTGCAGAGGATGCTGTTGGAGTTGGTCCGGATCTGGAAGTGGAGGTGTTCCATGGACATCATTGGGTCATTAGAGTGCATGGTCAGTCAGAGTGAGATTTTGTAAGAGATGACAATGCCTCCTGCTGGACGGTCTGGGTGGTCCTTGCAGTTGATTTACTAGCCGTCAGGGAGAGAGATGGCGATGTCCAGTCCGGAGCAGAGGTTGGTCCAGGTTTCAGTGAAGAAGACGATGTCTGAAGAGGTTGCGTCAAGGAGGTCTCTGATTTCTGTTGCGTGTTTGTGGAGTGACTGTACATTGAGGAGGATGCAGTTGAGCCGGTGGGGTGCACTGTTGGTCCTCTGGGTGGCACGAGGCACTGGTGTGTGTTCAGCAATGCATATTTTCACCATTCTGGTGGTCATGCCTACATATATAAGACAGCAGGGGCATGTGGTTAGGTATATGCAATTTCTTGTGTAACAGTTGGTATGGTACCTTTGCTCCCGTGGATGCTGCAGACCAATGTCAATTGTCTTGGTGGTTTGTGTGAGGGGGTATACTGTACACGACCCACAGGGATAGTGTCCCTGTACATGAAGGCCACCCCAAAATGTGGTCTGGGGGTCCCTCCCTCGGCAAAATAGGTTGAGTGTGCATAAGCATGTCTCTTAGGTTATCTGTGCGTTTCTAGACAAAGAGGGGTGAGTCGCACACCTCCAAAGTCTGTGTATTCAAAATGAAACAATGTTTTTGAATGATATTTTTAAAACTTGTTTGATGAGAGTGTAAAGGTTGTGACACATGTTAGCTTCTCCATCGGTGATTTTTCTTTACTTTCCAGGAAGCTGTCATGATGGTTATTCTTTGCTCTTTCATATGCCTGCTGTACAATCTTATGGGGGTAGTGGTGATTTATCAAGTTGGATCTCAGGGTGGAAGCTTGTAGTTCATATTTTTTCTAAGGGTGGGCGCTTTGCTCCGCTCCGTGTGTGCGTAGTACTGCCCACTTCGCGCTGCGCAAAGTAGGCGTAGCAGGGGCAGACTACG
The DNA here is from genome assembly GCF_964204655.1 of Triturus cristatus. NCBI lineage: Eukaryota > Metazoa > Chordata > Amphibia > Caudata > Salamandridae > Triturus > Triturus cristatus. Next base: position 955,478,575 of record NC_140594.1, on the reverse strand, counting down.
CACACCCCGCGGCGGAGCAGAGTTGCCCGCCACCCGCCTCCCTCCCGCCCTCATTTTACAATTACTATAATCATTAGATAAAGAAAAAATTACTTACCTCAGCTGCCGCGTCCCGGGGCTCCATCTGATGTTTCCTGTATAGCTTCCTCCTCACGAATGCGCATGCGCGGGCGCCCGCGCATGCGCATTCGTGAGGAAGAAGCTATCCGGGAAACATCAAGATGGAGCCCCGGGACGCGGCAGCTCAGGTAAGTAATATTTTCTTTATCTAATGATTATAGTAATTGTAAAATGAGGGCGGGAGGGAGGCAGGCGGCGCGTAGTGGGGCTATGCGAAGTGTGCGGGTGGGCGTAGATTTGCCCCCACTCCGTAATGCTTCACGTAGCCTCACTACGCGCACTACACCCAGGGTTGATTTTTTCATGGTGCTACAGTTATGACGGAGGTGAAGGAACTGGCCCACCGGGAGATTGTAAAGTAGAGTCTTCAGGAGATGGATCTCATGAAGTAATGGGCTGTTCCTATCCATGGGTTTTCTTTAGATGGTGGTTTGTATCCTGCCTCCTTCTCTGGAGATGAGTAGATCCAAAAAAGTTATAGATTGATCTGAAATAGTGATGGTGAACTTAAGGAAGGGTTTAGTGTGTTAATCCAGTTGCAGAATTCTGTGCAGATATTGGCATCTCCTCCCCAGAAGACAAGTACATTGTCTATGTATCTACGCCAGGTAAGAATGTTCCCTAAATAGGGATTTTCCTCACAGAGGATATGGTTACCTTCTAATGCTGACATGGAGAGGCAAGCCAAGCTCGGAGCGAAGGTGCTCCCCATGGAAGTGCCCTGCACCTGATAGTAGAGATGTCCTTTAAATTAGAAGAATTTCTCCTTAAGAGCACATTCCAAGATGAACTGGGGGTGTCTGGGATGTCCATGGTGTCTCTGTCGTGAGAATGGTCTCCAGTACTTCTTACGTGGCATCCTGTGGGATGTTAGTGTACAGGGCTTCGATATCTAAAGTCACCAGGAGATCTATATTCTCCGGCTCCCTGAGGTACTGTATGAGGTTCAACACTTCTGTAGTGTCCTTTAGGTAGGTAGGGGGCTTAATCTCTATGGGTCTCAAAAAGTGATCAAAATATTTACTCAGTGGTTCAAGGAGCGAGTCGATTCCGGAGACAATGGGTCAGCCTGGTGTCGGCGTGAAGCCCTTGTGGATCTTAGGAAGAGTGTAAAAGTATGGAATCGTGGGTTGAGTGTTTATACAGGATATCAGCCTAATTGTTTGTGATCCATCTCTGCCCCAGAAATGAGCAATTAGATTCTAGTGGTGAGCCTAGCCTTTGGGTCCATGTCAATCTGACAATAATATCGGAATGTTGGAAGAAGACCAGTGTGCCAAACCTCTGGGCTAAGGTGCATTTACTTCTCATACACTACCAGTAGCACAACTTCTAGAGGCAGGTCCTTTGAATGCAACACCAGCACAAAGGTGGCAGAAGAACTATTGCCACTCTTGTCTTTTCTGTGACCACCAAGCAGGTTCATCTACGTTGGTAGGCTAAGTAGTGAGGAATGGTGATTTGTTGTTTGTTGACATAGCACTGGCCCCCACTCAGCAGTTATATAGTAGCAATGCCTTCCATATTTTCCTCTATTTTGTACTGTCATATACTTTAGGTTTTTAGTTACCCATCATACTTTGTACGAGCATCTTTTTGACCTCCAGGGATCTGATTTGAGTTCCTTGAACATAGCAACAGGGATACTGGAGGGATGGAATCAATATCCCACACGTAGATGCAAGCATTACAAGCTATTTCTCCCAAATGTGGAATAAAATGAAGTGCCAGGAGCACTGTGTCCAATTCGATGCCTTTCTCCTTTTTGGCTGAAATTAGAAACCCAAATTCATACACATTTACCACATGCTGTAAGCAGTTAGTAAATGTGCAGCAGGCCTTTTCTCTTTGACATGGTACAGTGTGTGTGTAGTAGCAGGGCAGACTGACTTTGAGTTCATCTGGAGGGAGTCTTTTTCTGCTCTCCCATGGTGCTGTTTTGGGCTGGGTAGGGTGGTGGGTGAAGTAGCTTATTATAGCCCCCGCTGCTCCAAACAAGGCTTAAAATCAGGTGTCTCCAGGCATGCAGTTATCGGGTCTGGAGTTTGTAGACCCAATAATTCCTGGCTGGAGACACTGGGAAAACTGTTGTTGCCCGGTTTGGGTAACTCCAGGGTTTGAGTCAAGGGTAGACATTGGTAGATGCTGTGTTTTCACTATTTTCAGAGGATAGACACCGTCTACCCTGCTACAAAGAAGGCCACTTTCAGTGGAGTGACAGATTCCTTTCCTACTTCTCCAGGAATTCACAGAAATAAGCTGAATTCGTCCAGGTGTAATTTTTTGAGACCGGGACACTCTCAGCAGTGCCTGTACGTTATCTGCTTTTGTTCCAAGCAGCAACGTGCACGTAGGGAAAGGGCTTTTCAGATTCCAGCTTCTCCCATAACAAAAGGTGGAGTTAAGGGGTAATTATGCTCCTTTTTGTTGGAGTATCCTGTCTGGGAACTATCAGGAGCCTCACACCTAGATGTAATGGAGGGGAAACAAAAGCTCACATCTTATCACTTAACAGGTACTTCTGAGAGAAATTCTTTTGATTTTGTCCCTGTATATAGGAGATATGCATATACTGTAAGAATGTCCAATCTGTTGGTCACCCCAGTATTTACACAAATGACAATTTGAATATCACTATTTTATTCCTTTTCTTTTATAGCGCTTTAGCACTACTTATCACAAAGCAGGGTGTCAGAGGGCTTCACATCCCACATACACATTACACATTGACAATAAATCATATGTGTGTTCATCAATACAATCGATCTGTTACATACAGTGAGGGTTACAAGGTGTAGGAGCCATATGTCCTTCATACCTCACAGTGTGATATTAGAAGGATTACAATTTATGAACAGCAAGTACCAAATAATTCTCTGTCTTAAAAGCAGTAACCCACTCTCCCATTTACATAAAATAAAAACCTGTCATCTTCGTGTTACATAATGTGCTTTGCAGGTGACATATGCTACTATGGTACTATGATTCAAAACTAGGACTAGGCAAAACAGATCTCTCCAGCAATCACCTTATCTTCCAGAGTTATCTTACCATTATAATTATTCCCTGAGATTTAGCTGGCGCACAAAGATCCCTGCAGCTGGCACCTTGTTCTCATAAGATATTTTAAAACACAGACATTGCAACCAATTGAGCACAACAGACTTACTTCCATGTTTCTCCTTGTTGCCAATTTCTTTGTGGCAGGGTATAAAAACATAAATGTATAAGTTGAGCCCTGGATTTTTGCTTCTGGTTTGCGCCTAAATTTTGGCACAACCTAAATGCAAAATCTAATTTGTTAAATATTGTAATGTGCCCAAATGTACTCATAATAGACACGCTAAGCATATGTGAGGTCTTAAGATCTGATGTCACTTCCTTTGAGGTCCTGCGTTGTGATACCACTTCCCGTGATATCACATGCGATGTCACATGCTGTGAAGTTACTTTCTGTGATGTCACTTTCTGTGATGTCACAGACAGTGCTGTCACTTCCTGTAATGTCACCTGCTGTGATCTCACACCCATTCTGCCTACCCTGGACTGTAGCCCTGGGTAACTCATAATGAGACCCCAAATGGTTAACATTATTTGACAAAATATCTCTTATATAAAATATTTTCAAATTTGTCTCCAGTGCTTGCAAACACGTCTTTGAATTTAGTGAACAGTAAAAAGCATAAAAAGTAACAAAATCCATTTGAACAGATTTACAATATAGAGTTCCATTTAGAAGAGCTGTTGTGCCTTGAAAAAGCATGTTATTGCTGGTGACGAAGCAGCAAGTCTGAAGGCATTTTGCAATTTATGCACAAAGACGTGTGGTACCAAAATCCTTCGACTAAAAAATGCTGCCATTTCTGAGGATTTGCATGTCGTAAGCGGCCAAAGAACGAGTATTGCGATTAAAGCCCATTGAGCTACTGTGGTAATGTATATATGTGGTGCATTCTTAGGGAACTATAATTAAAATATTTCACTGCATTAGTTGCAACAATTATAATGGGAAATAGCACACAACAAAGAGAGGTTCAGGGGTTGCAAAGCCACCAATCTCCATTTGCCTAGGATCACACAATATCGGGACAGATGCAAGGTTTCCTGGTTTTACACTGTGCATTTCAGCCAATACATGGTTATCTCTTTCACTCTTCCATTGTAGATCAAAGCTTTATACTTTGAGACATATTTCTTAACATTTCACACAAAGACAGGCAGTAAGCAAAGTTATAGTGCTGCGTTCTAAAAAGAAAGACAGAGGGGGCCTCATTTATGAGTTTTTGGTGCAAAAAGGAAAACACGAGGACAAATTAAAACATTTCTCCTTGCTACACCTGCTCTGGTGAGGCATAAGGTTTTGGCCTTGCTCCGAGTTTACAGGATTTTGTGAATCTGGGGCAGCATCAAAATACATAGGTGTTGCATATGAAAACCCCCCGCAATGCCCAGGGAACATCTCCTTGATGCAGAGTAAGGCAACAAAGTGCCTTGCACTACCTTGCTTTATTCTGTATCCATGAGGCCATGCAAAGCCACGCAAGATGCTCTGCGTCACCTCGTGAATATGATTGAGAGGCCTGAGCCACGAGACCATCAAAAAAAGTGACGCTATGGTAGCACAGGCCTCTTGTAAATTAGCCCCAAGAAATAGATCATTATCCACTAAGATATGATGCACTCTGCTGTCTCCTAGCGCTGGTGCACCATGTTGCAAGGGTGTCTGCATTACAGGCAGGATTGTTTTTGTGCGGGAAAGGATGACTTTCTGCACAAAAACAATCCTTAAAGTAATTTTCCTCTTTCCACGTGTGCTGGAAAATGCAGCACACATAGAATGAGAAAGAAACGAGGCAAAATAAAGATCTTTTTTCTCGTTGTGCCTGGTTCAAAGAGGCATAGAATTATGACTCATTCAGAGGTTTACTAGCTTTAGTAAATCTGGAAATGTGTCAAAATCCATGGGTGGACACATGGGAACATACATACTAAAATACTACACCCATGGTACTCCTCCCTAATACAAAGTAATGCAACCCATGCTCTGCACTGCGTTACTTGCTGGGAAAAATCCTACACAAAGCCACAGAAATCTGATTTGTGAGGCTTTGTAAATCACAAATCAACTTTTGAGTCATTGCTGCACCAAAACAGTTGCACATTCACAAGGCAAAATGTTAGTAAATCTGCCCCTCTGTGTTAATTTCTTTGAGGTCCTAAATCAGCTCACTGTGTTAAATATGGCCAGTCTATCCATATTTCATAATGATTGGTGGTGGTAGTGTTTTGAGAGGGTGATGCTTTAATACTGAAGCTAAAATGAAAACCAGAGAATCCTCCTTTGGTCATAGGAATTTCATCCATGCAGCTCAAACTCTTTATTAATTGACATCCTTTCCTTAATTCATGTATCTGCTCACTCATCATCATCCAAATATTAATTCATTGAGCCATACAGTCCTGTCTCCAACATCCATTTATCCATTAAATGTTTGGACAAGGTTCTATATTGAAAAGTGTGTTGTAAACCATTTCATGTTTGCAACTTTTTGCAAATATTTCTTCGAGGCTAAACCCCCCAAACTTCACCTGTACTGGTCAGGCTTGTTCACTTAGTTCACTACAGGCAATATTGGGACTAGTCTGGCTAACTTTGCAAGGGCTTCTTGTAGTTTCCAGTCTGGATCTGCATATCTTAGTAGATATGGTGCCGTTGTCTTCCTCTTTAGTACAAGGCAGTGCAGTAACTGTGCTTTCCCCACTGCACTACATTGCTCTAAAATGCAGGGCCTCATTCACGAGGCCCATGACGGGACATTTGTGCCGCTGGAGCGTCACTTTACCGATGCTCCGGTGGCACATTGTGCCGCAGCATATTTACAAGGCAATGCACAGACACTTTGTGTGGCTTTTCAAGGCCTTGTAAATGACTGCCTCTTTCACACAGAATACTGCGTGAAAGGGGCGTTCCATGGGTGTTGATATGGGTGTTCCCACGCAACACCATGGGTCATGAATCATTCCCAGATTTACGAGGAATCATGAACCTGGGAATGCGTCAGATTCAAACGCCACCCCAGGGGTAGCGTTAGGGAGGCGCAACGAGGAGAAATATCCTAATTTCTCTGCAGCACACATACAAAGACCTCTCGTGATTGTTTTTGTGCAGGAAGGTGCCCCTTCCTGTACAAGAACAATCACCCCTGCAACGCAGACACCCGTGTACCATGGCACAAGGCTGCCTGCATGGGCACATTGCAGCCCATTGTGCGCCAGCACAGGGGAAAAGGATAGGAATGCGCCGTATCTCATATATATAGCTCATTCCTGCCCTTTTCTTTTGACGCATGGCAGAAAAACAAGATTCCTTGCGGCTCTGCCCTGCACCAAAACCTCGTAAATGAGTCCCACACTGAATACATTTTCATCCTACTGTATCAATGTTCTCAGGAAACACTCATTCAGGGTGCTGCAATGTGCAGTTCATAAAACCTGTAAATGTATCTGAGACCTTTAGCCACAGTCGCGCCGCGCATGAGCGCTCTCACGTCTTCGGCAGAATGCTATCTGGCACATTTTGTTTATGTATGTATTTATTTATTGGCATTTTTCTGCAGCACTCTTCTGTTGGGTAGGTGTAAGCATACTTAACATTCATAACACAGTTGGAGATGAAAGTCTCAAGATATAGGTAGCATGCTCTCACCGGGGATTATAGAACGAAAAGTAAAATAACCTGCATACATAATCTTGGAAAAGGTTGATGCATTTAGGGTCCATTGTGTGCTGATGGTTTAGTGATTAGCAACAACACCGTAAAGCAGCCATTGAACTAGTAGAGGACTGTAGGTAGGGGCAGCACATAAAGAAATAAGTGGGACAGGAAATAGAGAGTGATTAGCAATCTGGTTAATTGATGTGAAAGATTAATGATTTTTCGTGTCGATGAATATTTCGAGAACAGAGCAGAAAAGATGAATGAAGAATATAGGGCATATGCTAAAACTTTGGATATGCAGGGAAGGAAGCTAAGTAAATAAATAAGTCATATAGTAATTTGAGGCTTCAAAGTCTAGCTGTCATTTGAAGATAAAGGTTTCAAGTGAGTTTTGAGATTTTTAAGTTCAATAGTTAAAACTTGTTTTCTCCTATATTGTTTTTTTTCTCTCAAAATTTTTAAGGCAGAGCAAATTCACTGTATGAGTGGAGAAAATAGCTCAGAAATGTATGTACGCCATCTTTAATCTTACTCTGGTAAGCGAGCTAATGCAAGCCCTAGTACCAAGGTGAGGTAGTCAAATTTCTAAGTCTTTAGAATAATTCTGCCGCCAAATTAGGATTGCACTGAGCAACGATAATTTATGCACTAGAGCGAAATTTCAATTGTTAACAAGGGGTATGATTTGATCTTGAATCAAAAGGCAGAAGTCACTTTATACCAGGAAACATTTTAATTCTATGGTGAGTAAATCTATCGAAGCTTATTTCATGTGTCTGGCTGAGCTGGCCTTGATAGAGGCAGGAGGGCATCGAAAAACAAAGGTTTCGTTCATTTGAAAGATGTGGGTTCACATCAAATATTTGTTTCAACCGCCAGTTATTTTCAAATTGTGATTCTTGGTGCTTTCAAAGAAAAACAAAAAATTTTTTTGGGAGTTTATTTGTAGGGAATCAGATGATACCCAAACGAACAGCTGCATCATAAAAAAAGCGTATAGATATCTTGCGGGGTAATAGTTTTCAGGTAAAAAAGGGTGACATCTGCATATTTGTGGCATGAAACTCTCTTCAAATCTATCTAAAGTCTCACAGCCTCTACGGACACGTTGAACAGCGAGGAGGCACGAATTGATCCCTGCAGGATTCCACCAGTAATCACAGGTGGGTTCAAGGACAATTTTAGTATTTTGACTAATTAGTTATGATTGGAAAGTAATGAAATGACCCTGCTCAGAATCATACCCTTCAAACACGAGCGGGTCAGAATGAACCTATGATGATCATTAGTATCAGAGGCTGGTGAGTAATTAAGAAGGGTGAGGTAGCACACATCCCCTTGACCACTATGCCTTGTATAGCATCAAGAATTCTTAAAGTTGCTGTTTCTGTGGTGCAAACTTTTTCTAAGGTTTTGCCTAATCAGGGGACATTGGTAAGAAATGTATACGTGTAGAGCCCATATTGATTGTCCTTTGTATTATTTTTAGTAACCGTTTGGCTTAACGAATCTGGGGGCATATTATCAAGAAACGACTTTAAAATTATCGCCACTTTAGCGGCAGAAAACTGCCCTTGAGAATTCCCATAGAAGCCCATGTTCGGGTGTTAACATGGGCTTCTATGGGAATTCTCTGCGGCATATTATCAAGCCCATTATCGCCGCTTTAGCTGCAGTTTTATGTCACTAAAGCGGCGATAATTTTAACGCGGTGCTTGATAATATACCCCCTGGAAAGGTAAAATTGTTGAGATGAAAAATCCTTTTTTTAATAATTAAAGTGTAATACTGGCTTCAGGGTGGAAGGTAAGTTTGAGATATTTCATTGTTTTGTCTGTATTTTCTTCTGAGATAAAATCCAATTCGAGATGATATCCATTTTGTCCACGTCCTTCAAGAAGAATGGAGTCAGTTTGTAATACCTTTTATGCAGGTGGGATTCCTCAGTGTGTTGAATTTGTCAATAAAGGCGTCCTGAAATGTGTTACATTTGGAATTGGAAAAAATAAGCTAGTTCTTAAGAGAGTCTTCTAGTTGAGTCTTTACTCCATGAAATTGTTATGGTTTCTTCAAGAAGGTTTGTATTTTAACTTGCATTTATCAACATTTTAAATGTTCATTTTCTCATTTGTATTTTCTCTTTGCAACTTTAGCGGTCTGTTTGCACTCCATTTTTTTCTAGTTTCAGTAGTTACTTTAGTTTGTTGAATAGCTGCTGAGAGAACCATGGGTTTACAGTGGTTTTTATATACTGCATTCCATACGTTACTACAGGTCCTCCCATGTGATTCATGCACGCCGTGCATCTAGAGAAGATCAGTACTTGCAGTAGTAGCCCTCCACAATCCTGAATCTGCACTTGGTTTGCAACATCTCAATACTATGTGCATGACTTTGAATGGCAGACTCATCCTTCAGAAGAATTATTTGAGGTGACATAATAAACAATACTCCCAAAGAGACGCTGTGTATTTACATAGCTTATAGCCTGCTACTGAGGCCTATACTGGTTGTTAAAGGTCCTGAACCCGAGTTTGGTGAGGGTCTATAATTAGGGTGAGGGCCTTTAATAACAGGTATAGGTTGAGGCACAAGGGCTATATGACTATTAAAACGTTCCATCAACTGAGGGTAAAATGTTCTCAAGTAAAAAGGGAAGAACAGAAAGACAAACATTGGAATGTTAGAACTCCGGGTTTATATCAGCCATTATAATCCCAGAGAAATTCAATTGAATTCAACGAAGCTTTCAACGTTCCAATGTTCTAATCAAATATGAAGCACATCCTGGTTAAGATTAGCTGGAAACCTCTTTAATAAACCTCTACCAACAACAGCTAGATGGCAGCTGCCTCTCCTAGAACAATCACAATAGGGAGAGGTCACCGGATTCGAGAACATCAGAAGTAAGTAAGGCAAAACAACTGGAACAACACATCATACAACTTCCCTTCTATTCACAAACAAGAACAAAAAGGATAAAACAGACATACAAGAGTGAACTACAAATCAAAATACCCCAACAATAGGCAAACCCAATTTATGTTCACCGGATAAAAGTCAACAAACATCAAACTAGATAATCTTTCAAGAAACTGGCTCCTCCCAAACCCTTTTCACGCTACTGTGGGCACAATTGACACAACGGTAATCTATCAGGGGAGAGGATGTGCTCCGTTGGCTAGACTGCCGACTTTGGTGCTGGAAACCAGGTTTCGAGCATCGGGGTCACGTCCATAGCCTGTGATGCTGGGCAAATCACTTAATCTCCCCGTGCCTGAATGTGTAACGTAACCGGTGCTCATGTAAAGCGCTCCAATACCTTCGGGTCGAGTTCGCGCTATATAAAATCTGCAACAAAAAAAAGAAAAACATCTGGTCTGAATGAACCACAGCAGATCCTTCCTGACTTCTGCTGTCATGTCCTAAACATTCTTGAGAGAACCTACCAGAATGTTTTTTGTTTTTTAAATATCTTTATGTTCATTTTTTTCATTTATGCAAATAATTGAAATTGTCATAGAACAAACAATCAAGAGGCACCACCACCCACACCACAGCAGTCAGAGGCTGCTCTTCATACAGGCGTGGTACATGGCCACTAAAGTAGACTACAGTGGGATAGTAGTCATTAAAAGTCACAGACTTTAGGTACAAACAGGTGCCGCCTCAACAAGGTACCGTATCTCATAGTAACCTACCAGAATCTTTAATCCTGATCTGAATAGAAGACCTCTAAAAAAAATAGAGACTCGGCTCAAGTTTCAAATGCGGTTGTAACTTATCTTAACAGCATTGTTGAAAATCTTTATTACTTCTCTGGGTTCAGTGAGAGTACACTATTTTCTCCCACCCACAGTAACACAATTTTTTAAATATCACCCACCTTCAAATTAATCATCCTCACACACTTGCTCATGTCATACCATTGTTTCATGGCAATCCTTTTCATTTCTCTTAATTCACAGCAATCTGACACAAACATGCGGCAATGGAAACTCTGGATCTTTTTCCTAGAATCATGGAGGCCACTCATGTGGCGGGTCATACGCTAGACACCATCTTTACCAACATTCAGGAGGTGGTGGTAGAACCTCCACGGAGCATGGGCTGGACTGACCATTCTGCTCTTAGCTTCTCTTGGCCCCCCACAAAATTCCCTACCCCCCCTCGCCCTCATAGGGAGTTCCACAGACCTTGGAACAAGGTAACATCGGACTCCTTTAGTAAGGTTTTTATCCCTCCTATCTTTAATGAGGCGGATGATGGTGACACGGCTTTGGACCGCTTTGAGGCCGCTATAACCAAAACCTTACATTTCATAGCCCCTCCTAAGAGGGTAAACATCCAGACCAGGGCTGCTCCCGCTCCCTGGTACTCAGACGACCTCAGAAAGGAGAAAGCTATTTGTAGGGCTAAGGAGAGAAGATGGAGACGATCCAAGCTGAAACAGGATGAATTGCTCTATCGAGGCGCTCATAGGGCTTATTTGAACAGCTGTAACTCCGCCAGGAGAATGCATCTGGGTGCTCACATTATGAATGCAAAAAACTCATCTCAGGAGCTCTTTACTATAGTAAAAGAGTTTACAAATCCTAGAGCTAATAACCCTCTCCCCCCTCCCACCCAGGAACTCGGTGAAGATTTAGGCAGTCACTTTATAAATAAAATTGACAAGATCTATGTTCTTTTGACCCCGAAGAGGGTTCATATGACAAATCTTCGTTCTTAGAGTTCCCGAGCAAGCCTTCTTTAGAACTAATCCCCAATATAACGACTGAAGAAGTGTGCTCTCTAATAGCCAGAGTTAAATCCGGCTCGCCATCAGACCTAATGCCTCCCGCCGTTATGTCTGTATTGTCCTCAGCTCTTGCCGAGTCTCTTACATCTGTTTGTAATATCTCGCTAAGATCCTCTACTGTTCCGCGCAAGTGGAAGGAGGCACGTATAAAACCCCTTTTGAAGAAGGCGCTGGCCGACCCTAGTAACCTTCAGAATTTTCAACCCATCTCTCTCCTGCCTTGCTGTGCGAAAATCTTGGAGACCTGGGTCAACCGGCACCTCTACCAATATCTAGAGCAGAATAATATACTGGATGCTTCCCAGTCGGGTTTTCGTGTCTCGCACAGCACTGAGGCTGCATTGTTGGAGGTAACAGACACCATACGGATGTCCCTGGACAGGGACGTCCCGGTGATATTGGATTTGTCTGCCGCCTTCGACACCATCTCCCACCAAATACTTTTAGCTTGGTTGCGAGAGATTGGTGTCGGAGGTAGGGCCTTTAAATGGCTCCTGAACTTCCTGGTGGAAAGATCTCAATGTGTCCAGCTTGGGCCTTTTAGCTCCCAGACCACTACTATTGACAAGGGGGTTCCGCAGGGCTCAGTTTTGAGCCCTACCTTGTTTAATCTATACGTGGCCCCCCTGGCCGCCATCATACGCGAGTCCGGGTTTGAATGCATATAATATGCAGACGATACCCAGATAATAGTCCCCATCGAAGAAAGCCCTGCAGTAACCAGGTCCAAATTTCGTAAATGCATGAGCACCATAGCAGAATGGATGAGGAAAAATTTTCTTCAACTTAATTCCTCAAAGACTGAAATTATTCTATATGGGAAGGCAAAGGAGTTATGGACCCTGGATTGGTGGCCATCCGAACTGGGAGATGCCCCTTCCCCCACAGCATGGGCGAAGAATTTGGGCATAAAAATAGATAATAATCTTGCCATGGACGAGCAGGTAAAATCTGTGGCTGGGTCCTGCTTTGGAACCATGCAAATGCTTAGTAAGATTTTCCCCTGGATACCGCTCACGGCCAGACGGACCCTTGTCCTGTCACTTTTGATTAGTCGACTGGACTATGGGAACTCATTGCTGGTCAGGCTGAGGGAGGATCTGGAGACCAAATTACAGGTGGTCCAGAACACGGCAGCTCGCCTCATCCTCAATAAACCGGCTCGGACCCCCTCATCACCCCTTCTGCACCAACTCCACTGGCTTTCTATGAAAAAGAGATCCATTTTCAAATTACTATGCCTGGTCCATAGGTCTCTCCATGGGCTGGGTCTCTCCTACTTGGCCAGGAAGCTCAAGTGGTACCATCCTACTCGATTTCTGAGATCAAGCAACAAAAATCTGCTTTGTGTCTCAAGAGTTAGAAAGGTTAGGATGGGAGGGAGAGCTTTTTCCTATCTTGCTCCCACCCACTGGAACTCCCTGCCAGAGTGAGCTTCGTGCTTGTATGAATAACTGTAGCTTTAAGAAGCTTCTCAAAACTTGGCTATTCTAAACTGTCCGTCTTTTCAATATCGAGTGCCCCTCTCCCATGCGCCGAGAGTTTCCCCTGGGGATGATTCGCCTGCGCAATACAAATGAGTAAATAAATAAAATAATAATAACCCATCCTGTCCTCCAGGGTATCCTATCACTGATCAATTTAGATTGGGTTTCCTGCCACTCATGTATTCAAACTGTTTTACCAATGGTAAAAGAGGGGATAGTCTGTATGCCACAATACGTTCCTGAAACACCCTCTTCCAATCAAGCTCGTTCACTCTAGCAACTCGATCCCCTTATTGATCATATGGTTCAAGTACTCAGTCATTCCATTGATCTCTGGTGAAACAGGGATTTTTTGGTGCTTTATGCCATAGCAGAAAAGAACTCCACAACCTCCCTCATTCAAAGTTGGACACCATTGTCTCTCAACAACATACTAGGAAAACCTTCTTGACTGACAAACGGTTCAGAAAATGTATAACAGTAATGGAAAGTAATATTGCTTATTTATGTCACTTCTAGCAACCATGAAAACAGGTGCATGCTGCAATCAAATAGGGCGTGGACCCTCCATCCATCAAAGACCCACCTTATCCCCTGCTATCTCTTTCCATGGATCACTGGGCAAACTGTGGGAGGGTAATGTGCGGCCCACTCCTCCTAACTAGCTCATCACGCTAAATCCAGTCCTTCAAAGGTATTCCTGGAGGTGCTTCTTAGTTTTGGTAATCTCAAGATGTATCCAAGGGCATAATCCACCACTTTGGTTCTCATCCTAGTTGGTACAACTAGTCTTGTTCCATGGAACAGAAGTCCTTCCCGTTCTGTAAATTCCTCCCTCATCTCATGGAACAGATGCAACATCATTCAAACCATCCTACTGTCTGGTCTTTCATTCTTCATATAGTCATGAGACTCTTTAAATCAAGCATCCTGTTCTACTTCTTTCCTTCATTCTTTCTCTAGCACAGCACTGTGAGTAATGATACACACGCTCACAGCCATCAGTATACAAGTAGAAGTGATCGCCAGCAACCGGGGAAGATTATTGTCCGCACATATTAATAACAGTTGGTATACAGTACATTGTAAACATATAATACTGAAGGCCTACAATCCAATGCTGGCTGTGAGCTGATACAGAGTGCAGAACTTTGAAAGAATTTCCTTACAAGGTTTGTGATCTGATCATCAGTAAAGATGTTACCTTACAAAAAGAACTGTCACTTCCTGACTGGCCAACTGACTACCTGGGCCTTCCTCTCAATTAGAAAGTAGTTCTTTTCAGCTCCTCTCTGACCCAAATATGCTCATGTTACCCACTTTCACCATCACCGTGATTTTGCAGCAAACTTTTCAAACTTGCATCAGTCACCACTACATTCTTTCTACCATGCACAAATGCTTTTAAGTCGTGTGCATTTGTGAGTCCCTTCTTCAATAAAGCAAACTCCTTTTTGCACTACTCCCTCCATAGAAAATCACATTTCTTTAGCATGTACAGCTCAAAGCTACCATTTTTTTGCGATGCTGGATCTATACCAACTATAAAATTCATACATGTCCAGAAAAGACACAACCTTCTCTTTATTTTTGGGGTTCCCAATGTACGAATAAAATCAACAAGTTTCTTTCTCGGACCAACCGTCTTGATGGATGTGGCATGCCTAAAGCTGGTTATCTTCTCCCTACCAAACAAGCATTTGTTGACTTTGATGAGCATACCACATCCTCTAACAGCGTGAACACAAAATGCACCCTGTGGTTATAATCTTCCCCCAAGCTGCCATAGTTAAAAGCAGTATCATGGAAACACTTCACCCATGAGATTGTGCCTTACCATATAAAAAACTGATTACACTGAGACGAACCTGTAGGGCATCCTGGGGAACTTGTAGGACCTATTTGGGGTGACAAAGGCAGTGAGCTCCTGTGTACACCCATTGTCAAAAATTGGGTTATTAGTTGTGTGGCCTGACAAGGTCCACAATTCTCCTTACTGGGCACCAAACACCTCATTGTAGCGCTTGGCTCTCTAATGGTAGTGAAGCAGAGCAGTCCAAGGTCAACTCAGGAGGAGGGGGGTGGGCTAATAGTCACCCTTCTCTGGCATGCAATAATAACACTCAATAAGTGATTGTCCAGTCAGTGCTTTTTCTTTGGAAAAAGGAAAAATACATTTATTACACACACACTACTAAATACTACACAGTAATTTACAAATATGTGCACAGGTTGATGGAAACTACCATAGGTCACTTACATATTCACCTTTGACCTCTAAAGGGGTCATGCAAATATATAAAGTAAGTTGTTTTATACTGTTTTAAATAATTTCATTGATAACTTCTGACCCTTTTATTGAAACTATTTAATATAGGGTTGGATGTATTTTAGAATATTTCATGAATGATTGTATGACTATGAACCTTTTATGGCCCTTGGCTGAAAAAAAAGTATTTAAATGAAAAATATAAGGGTTAAAGGTTCAAAATAAACAAATCACTCATTGAAGACATCAATTTGCAAATTGATGCAATCATCAATTATAATAATCATGTGTAAATACCCTTAATACTGCCAATAAAGTATATTCACTGTGCTCCATAATCACTGTCAACATGATTACATCAATAAAGCATTTAAAATGAGCAAACATTTGATTTTGTGTTTTTAACCCCTTCTATGCGAATGACGAGCTGGACTCGTCATGGAGCACAGTCGCTCTGTGCCCATGACGAGTCCAGCTCGTCATGACACCCACCCACGGGGGAAGCGCTGGCGCTCCCCCCGCGAGTGGTCGATCCGTTTTTTTTTACTGGGAAGGCAGGGGAAGACCTTCCCCTGCCTCCCCCCGCCCCTCACCCCGCGTCATCAATGACGTCCGCGCACAAGCTGCGCTGACGTCATTGGAGGTTTCCCCTTTGTTCTCTGATGCGCAGGAAGCCATTTGCTTCCTGCGCGTTGGAGAAGAAAGAGGTACGTTATCGGGCTGGGTAGGGGGGATTTCACTGAAAGGGGCATCGAGGGAAAGGAAAGGGTTTTCCTTTCCCCCGATGTCTCTTTTATCCATTCCTGCTGCACGATCGTGCGATTTTTTTGATTTTTTGTTTTGAGTTGTTTGGGGGAGTGGCCCCTTAGGCAAGGGTCGCTCCCCTTATGGCAACATTATTTGTTTTTATTTGAAAGTCCCCAGACCGATTCACAATAGGGACAGTGATAGATCTTGCCTCGGTGGGAAGCCAACGGAGAGTGGATAAAATGGGTGTGATGTGGTCGCTTCTTTGGCCCCATATATAAAACGAGCTGCTGAATGGAGAACATATTTAAGGGGGGACAGGTGGGATTCGTGGAGGCCAGTAAGAAGAGAATTGCAGTAGTCCAATCTGGAGAGAACCAGCGATTGGACCAGGGTTTGAAGGTCTTGCTCCGGGAAGAAGCGACAAATCCCCCAAAGAAGGCGCAGGAATTGATGTGGGAGAGTAGATTGAGTTTTTTGTCGAGTATGACACTAAGTGATTTTGTGCTGTTGACAATGATGGATTTTTTGTTAAGTAGATTCTTCTGATCCATCCATGATAGAACCGGGGGAGGAGAAAGTGAGGAGGAGAGGAGGAGGAATTCAGTTTTGGAGGGATTCAGAATCAGTTGATGAGTTAAAATCCAGTTTTGAATGGATTTGAGAGCTTTGGATGGAGAAATCGTGAGTGGATGTGTCTGCCCCCCGGGGGGGGGGGGGGCAGATTTGTAATTTACTATTGTATTGTATTTGTTGTTTGGGGGAGCGGCCCCTTGGACAAGGGTTGCTCCTCTTTATGGGAGGATGATTGTGGCCATTTCTGCACTCTTTGGGTGGAAGGATAACAGTATGTTTTTAGGCCCATCTGCCCCCAAGGGGGACAGAAGCCACTAGACACCAGTGTTTTTTTAAATTTGTGTTGGGGAGTGGCCGCAAGGGTTGCTCACCTTTTACAGGGGTGAATATTTAATTTATACTTTTAGGTCCACCTACCTCTTATCTTTGTTGCTGGATTGTGTGTGGACTGGTGCATTATTTGCATTTGTGATATTCATGTTTTTTTCTCCTTTTTATTCTAGTCTATAGCTTTTGATTCCTGTTTTGTATTTACTCCGAATGAGTAATATTGTAATGTTTGAATAATTTTTTTTGTAAGTGGTGTCATAATGGCAGCATATTTAGTTAGTGTTTTGAGCATGAAATTCTTTGCAATGTGTTTTGCATGGTCCTATGTGTAATTTCTTTTCTCTTTCTTTTTAGTGGGATATTGTTGATCCATACTGTGTCTGTGCAGAGTAGGTGGTGGTGAGTAGTTTAGCTGCCTCTGGCAAGTGAGTGGTATCGTTTTGGAATATATATGTGTTTTTGATAAAGGTGCTGTTTGTTTATTACTTATTTTACAAAGTGTTTGTTGTTGTTGACTTGTTTGACAAGTTACCTTTATTAGTAAGCATTTTGGCTAGCCATAGAATGACTGCTCAACAGGTGGTTGGTATGCTTCTTGAATCTTCCTCTGAGCATGATTATGAAACTGACAGTGTATCGGAGGGAGAGGAGGGAAAGGAAGATTCTGGCAGTGAGTTTTCTCTCCACATGGAATCCTCGGATGATGGAGGTCCTCTCAGTGCAGATGAAGGTACTCTTGGTGTAAATGAAGCGACTCTCAGTGCGGATGAAGTGCCTGTTTTAGAGGAGGAAACTGCTGTGCCGATGGTGCAAGAGGCATCTGGATTGCAGTCTGAGGCTGCTAGGATTCCTACTGGAAGTGCTGGCCTCTGGGTTGATCCAAACATGGTGCAGCCGGTGTTGCCTGCCTTTAGCGGTGATGCAGGGTGTCCAGTGGATTATGAACATTTTTTGCCTATACAGTTTTTTCAGTTGTTTATGGATGGTGTATTTTTGGGTGAGATTGTTGACCAGACTAATTTGTATGCTTAACAGTTTTTGAGGGACAACAGTGACAAAATTAGGCCCCAGTCTAGAGCTACCCGGTGGACTCCCACAAATCTGGAAGAGATTAAGAAGTTTTTGGGTTTGACTTTATTGATGGGTTTGGTAAGGAAGCCGAACCTGGCTTCATATTGGTCTTCTAGCCCCTTGTTGGCAACTGCCATATTTCCTGCAGTTATGACTCGTAATCGGCATTTACTTTTGCTACGTATGCTGCATTTTGTTGATTATTCTATGGCGTTGCCACGAGATCACCCTGACTGTGACCGTCTTTTTAAGATTCGTCCCGTTCTTGATCACTTTGTAGATTGATTTTCTGAGATCTATACTCCAGGGAAAGAAATATCTATTGATGAGTCTTTGGTCTTGTTCAAGGGCCGTTTGGTTTTTAGGCAGTACATCTCTAGCAAGAGGGCACGCTATGGAATTAAGCTGTATATGTTGTCTGAGAGTAGGACAGGATATGTTTTTAATTTTCGTGTGTACACTGGTAGAGCTTCTACTATTGACCCCCCAGGTTGTCCGTCCACTTTTGGAGTTTCAGAGAAAATTGTGTGGGATCTTGCTAGAAGACTGTTTAACAGAGGCCACCATTTGTACCTTGATAACTTCTACACTGCTGTACAATTATTTAAGGAATTCTTTAAAGTGGACATTTTTGCATGTGGCACAATCCGCTCTAACCGTAAAGGTTATCCGAAAGAGCTTGTTTGCAAAAAAACTTCAGAGGGGACAGTGCAGTTCCTTGCGTAGTGATGAACTACTAGCTGTAAAATTTGTGGACAGGAGGTATGTGTACATGCTGACTACCATCCATGATGAGAGTACCTCACCTGTGGCTGTTTGGGGTCAGGTTGCTGAAGTGCGCAAACTTGTGTGCATTCTAGACTACAATTAGCACATGGGTGGTGTTGATGGAGTAGATCAGAGGTTGGAACCTTACACTGCTATTCGGAAGGCTTATGTTTGGTATAAGAAGTTGGCCATCCATTTCTTCGAATTAGCAAGTTTCAATGCTTTTATTGTGTTCAAGGAGTGTTCTCCTGTGTCAAAGTTGACATTTCTTCAGTTTCAGCACTCTGTGATAGCTAGCCTTGTTGTTGTGGAACAGGCAAGTGTTCCTAGATTTGGAGTGGCGGAGGATGTGGCTCGATTGAAAGATCGCCACTTTCCTGATTACATTCCTCCCACATCTTCAAAAGATTTTCCCACTAGGAGATGTAGAGTCTGTTGGCGAAGAGGTTTGCGGAAGGAGTCTTGATTTTTCTGCCCCGGGTGTCCTTCTAACCATGGGCTGTGTGTGCCTGCTTGTTTTAGAGCGTACCACGCGCAAAATAAATTTTGGGTACTTCCATGAGTGGTAAAGTGAACTGCCTGGTCTGTATTGTTTAAAAAAATTATTCTGTTTCAAGGTTGGCATTAGTGCAATGTATGAAGTTTCAGATTTTGTGTTAGTAGATTTGTATCTATTTGCAATTTGTTTGTGTTTTTTTGATATAAAATCCTAAATGTGATGGCGGTGTGTGTAGGCTGGCGCTTGGCTGGTGGTGTGCGTGGACTGGCGCTTGGCTGGTGGTGTGCGTGGACTGGCGCTTGGCTGGTGGTGTGCATTGACTGGTGCTTGGCTGGCGGTGTGCGTGAAGTGGTGCTTGGCTGGCGGTGTGCATGGACTGGTGCTTGGCTGGAGGTGTGCATGGACTGGCGCTGGGCTGGCGGAGTGCATGTTCTGGCACTTGGCTGGTGGTGTGCGTGGACTGGCACTTGGCTGGCGGTGTGCGTGGAATGGCGCTTGGCTGGCGGTGTACATGGACTGGTGCTTGGCTGGCGGTGTGCATGCGCTGGCGCTTGGCTGGAGGTGTGCGTGGGCTGGTGCTTGGCTGGAGGTGTGCAAAGACTGGCGCTTGGCTGGCGGTGTGCGTGAACTGGCGCTTGGCTGGTCGTGTGCATGGACTGGCGCTTGGCTGGAGGTGTGCGTGGACTGGTGCTATGCTGGTGGTGTGCATGGACTGGCGCTCGGCTGGCAGTGTGTGAGTAGTGACTTGCTGCTGGTCACTACACACACTGCTAGCTGAGCACCACTCCACCAATCCATCAGTTTGTGTAGTTGCTGTGTGAGGAATGTGGGCGTGTGGAAGTGATGGGCCCTTCAATGGCGAGGTCTGCTGGTGTGAGTGTTGTAATGTGATGGGCCCGCGGCGTGAATGTTTTGTATGTGTCACACGTGTGAACGGTGTATGAAAGGCCTGTACAGAGGTTAGTGTCTTGTCATGGCTTTACAGCTCAGGAGCTGTGAGTCAATGGTTCAGTTTCTTGTCCTTTCAACTATTAACAGTGCATTTCATTTTTGTGAAATCACTTGCTAATACAATTGTATATACTGAACCATTACTCACCCTCGTGCCAAATCCAACCAGTATGTGTGTGTGCTTTAGGATTAGATGGCTGTGCAGTAATATTTGTCTTTGTTGTCTTTCTGAAGCAGGGTGTACCTTGTCCCTTTATGTGAATGTTGTGATGTGTTGGTTTTGTGTCTGGTGGTGTGAATGGTCTTGTGTGTATCATGTATGAAAGGTGTGTGAATGACCTGTAAAACGGTTGCTGCCTTGCCGTGGCTTTACAGCTCACGAGCTGCGAGTCACTGGTTCGGTTTTTAGCCCATTTAATTATTGACAGTGCATTTCATTTTTGTGATTTCTCTTGTTAATAAAATGTTATATACTGAACCATCACTCGCCCTCGTGCCAAATCCAACCAGTATGTGTCTGTGTTTGAGGAATAGATGGCTGTGCAGGAATCTTTGTCTTTTTAGCCTCTCTGCCAAGGTGTGCGTTCCATCTAAGAATAACCTACCAACTGTAGATATTGTTGTTCCCCATGGGAGTACATGGTGATGTCTCTCTTGTGAATTCCAACAAGTTATCTTATCCACAATGTCCTGCAAACTTAAAAATGACTGTCCCTTTTTCCTTGCAATATTGTGCCAAAACTCTCACGCTGCAGAAAAAAACAGCTAATTGTGCCAAAACGATTTGGTTGTGCAAGGGGGGTCACCTGGTTTTTTCGACCCGTACTCGGCAGGCATCTTGGGAAACCTACCTAACCCACACATTTCTGAAAACTAGACACTCGGGGGCTTCCAGGGAGGTATGGCTTGCGTGGATCCCCTCACGTTTCCTTACCCAGAATCCCCTTCAAACCTCAATTTTAGCTTACAAAATCACTTCTTTCACACATTTTGGTCTGGGAAAGTTGTGGCATCACCGGGTTCACACAAATTTCCCACCACCCAGTGTTCCCCAGGTTCCCATTAAAAATGGTGCCTCACTCGTTTAGGAGACCCAAGTACCCACGACAGGAAAGGGCCCAAAACGTAGTAAGACTTTGGGGAAATTTGTGGATCCACGCAGATTCCAGAATTTTCCTCCACAGAAATGTGGGGCAAATGTGTTTTTTTTGATAATTTTTTAGGTTTGCAAGGGATTCTGGGTAACAGAACCTAGTGGGAGGAAGCTAAGTCACCCCATCCTGGATTCCCCAGGGTGTCTAGTTTTAAAAAATGTATACGTTTGCTAGGTTTCCCTATGTGCCGGCAGAGCTAGGGTTCAAAAACTACAGCTAGGCACTATGCCAAAAAAGGGTCATTTTTCACTGCGAAATTGAGGTGTGACCGCGTTGCATTTTGCACCGTTACCTGTCGCGGGAACTAGGCCGAGCCACACAATTAAGGTAACATTTTTCTCGTAAGACTTTGGGGAACGCGGGATGGGTGGAAATTTGTGGATTAACGCAGATTCCAGATCTTTCTACCACAGAAATGTGGGGAAAATGTGTTTTTTTGATAATTTCTTATACTTGCAAGGGATTCTGGGTAACAGAACCTGGTGGGAGGCAGTCAAGTCACACCATCCTGGATTCCCCTGTGTGTCTATTTTTCAAAAATGTATAGGATTGATAGGTTTCCCTAGGTGCCAGTAGAGCTAGGGTTCAAAAACTACAGCTAGGCACTTTGCCAAAAAAGGGTAATTTTTCACTGCGAAATTGAGGTGTGAACACGTTGTGTTTTGCACCGTTTCCTGTCACAGGCAATAGGCCGACCCACACAAGTAAGGTACCATTTTTCTCGAAAGACTTTGGGGAACGTGGTTTGGGTGGAAATTTGTGGATCCACGCAGATTCCAGAACTTTCCACCACAGAAATGTGGGGCAAATGTATTTTGTTTGACAATTTTTTAGGTTTGCAAGGGATTCTGGGTAACAGAACCTGGTGGGAGGCAGCTAAGTCACCCCATCCTGGATTCCCCTGGGTGTCTGGTTTTAATAAATGTATAGGTTTGCTAGGTTTCCCAAGGTGCCGGTAGAGCTAGGGTTCAAAAACTACAGCTAGGCACAATGCCAAAAAAGGGTCATTTTTCACTGCGAAATTGAGGTGTGACCACGTTGCGTTTTGCGCCGTTTCCTGTCGCGGGAACTAGGCCGGCCCACACAAGTGAGGAACCATTTTTCTCGTAAGACTTTGGGGAATGCGGGATGGGTGGAAATTTGTGGATTCATGCAGATTCCAGAACTTTCCACCACAGAAATGTGTGGAAAATGTGTTTTTTTGGACAATTTTTTAGGTTTGCAAGGGATTCTGGGTAACAGAACCTGGTGGGAGGCAGCTAAGTCACCCCATCCTGGATTCCCCTGGGTGTCTAGTTTTCAAGAATGTATAGGTTTGCTAGGTGTCCCTTGGTGCCAGCAGAGCTACAATTCAAAAATTACAGCTAGGCACTTTGCCAAAAAAGGGTCATTTTTCACTGCAAAATTGAGGTGTGACCAAGTTGTGTTTTGCACCGTTTCCTGTCCCGGGCACTAGGCCGACCCCCACACATGAGGTACCATTTTTCTCGTAAGACTTTGGGGAATGTGGGGTGTGTGGAAAATTGTGGATCCACGCAGATTCCAGAACTTTCCACCACAGAAATGTGTGGCAAATGTGTTTATTTTGACAATTATTTAGGTTTGCAAGGGATTCTGGGTAACACAACCTGGTGAGAGGCAGCTAAGTCCCCCCATCCTGGATTCCCCTGGGTGTCTACTTTTGAAAAATGTATAGGTTTGCTAGGTTTCCCAAGGTGCCGGCAGAGCTGGGGTTAAAAAACTACAGCTAGGCACTATGCAAAAAAAAGGGTCATTTTTCATTGCGAAATTGAGGTGTGACCACGTTGCGTTTTGCGCCGTTTCCTGTTCCGGGAATTAGGCCGACCCACACAAGTGAGGTACAATTTGTCTCGTAAGACGTTGGGGAATGCAGGGTGGGTGGAAATTTGTGGATCCGCTCAGATTCCAGAACTTTCCACCACAGAAATGTGCGGCAAATGTGTTTTTTTGGACAATTATTTAGGTTTGCAAGGGATTCTGGTTAATAGAACCTGGTGGGAGGCAGCTAAGTCACCCCATCCTGGATTCCCCTGGGTGTCTAGTTTTCATAAATGTATAGGTTTGCTAGGTTTCCCAAGGTGCCGGCAGAGCTAAGGTTCAAAAACTACAGCAAGGCACTATGCCAAAAAAGTGTCATTTTTCACTGCGAAATTGAGGTGTGACCACGTTGCGTTTTGCGGCGTTTCCTGTCGAGGGAACTAGGCCGACCCACACAAGTGAGGTACCATTTTTCTCGTGAGATTTTGAGGAACGTGGGATGGGTGGAAATTTGTGGATCCACGCAGGTTCCAGAACTTTCCACCACAGAAATGTGTGGAAAATGTGGTTTTTTTGACAATATTTTAGGTTTGCAAGGGATTCTGGGTAACAGAACCTGGTGGGAGGGAGCTAAGTCATCCCCATCCTGGATTCCCCTGGGTGTCTAGTTTTCAAAAATGTATAGGTTTGCTAGGTTTCCCCAAGTGCCGGTAGACCTATGGTTAAAAAACGACAGCTAGGCACTTTGCCAAAAGAGTGTCATTTTTCACTGTGAAATTAAGATGTGTCCACGTTGTGTTTTGTGCCGTTTCCTGTCACGCGCACCATTCCGACCCACACAAGTGAGGTACCTTTTTTCTCGTAAGACTTTGGGGAACACAGGGTGCGTAGAAATTTGGGGATCCACGTAGAGGCCAGAACCTTCCACCAAAGAAATGTGGGGGAAATGTGTTTTTTTTGACAATTTTTTAGGTTTGCAAGGGATTCTGGGTAACAGAACCTGGTGGGAGGCAGCTAAGTCACCCCATCCTGGATTCCCCTGGGATTCTAGTTTTGAAAAATGTATAGGTTTGCTAGGTGTCCCTAGGTGCCAGCAGAGCTACAGTTCAAAAACTACAGCTAGGGACTTTGCCAAAAAAAGGGTCATTTTTCACTGCAAAATCGAGGTGTGACCACGTTGCGTTTTGCACTGCTTCCTGTCGCGGGAACTAGGCCAACCCACACAAGTGAGGTACCATTTTTCTCGTAAGACTTTGTGGAATGCGGGGTGGGTGGAAAATTGTGGATCCACGCAGATTCCAGAACTTTGCACCACAGAAATGTGGGAAAAATTAGTTTTTTGGACAATTTTTTAGGTTTGCAAGGGATTCTGGGTAACAGAATCTGGTGGGAGGCAGCTGCGTCACCCCATCCTTGACTCACCTGGGTGTCTAGTTTTCATAAATGTATAGGTTTGCTAGGTTTCCCAAGGTGCCGGCAGAGTTAGGGTTCAAAAACTACAGCTAGGCACTATGCCATAAATGGTCATTTTTCACTGCGAAATTGATGTGTGACCACGTTGCGTTTTGCGGCGTTTCCTGTCGCAGGAACTAGGCCGACCCACATGTGAGGTACCATTTTTCTTGTAAGACTTTGGGGAACGTGGGATGGGTGGAAATTTGTGGATTCACGCAGATTCCAGAACTTTCCACCACAGAAATTTGGTGAAAATGTGTTTTTTTTGTATCATTTTTTATTTTTGAAAGGGATTCTGGGTAACAGAAACTGGAGGGAGGCAGTCAAGTCACACCATAATGGATTTCCCTGTGTGTATAGTTTAAAAAAATGTATAGGATTGCTAGGTGTCCCTAGGTGCCAGCAGAGCTACAGTTCAAAAACTACAGCTACGCACTTTGCCCAAAAAGGGTCATTTTTCACTGCAAAATTGAGGTGTGAACACGTTGCGTTTTGCACCGTTTCATGTCGCAGGCACTAGGCAGACCTACACACATGAGGTTCCATTTTTCTCATAAGACTTTGGGGAATGTGGGGTGCGTGGAAAATTGTGGATCCACGCAGATTCCAGAACTTTCCACCACAGAAATGTGAGGCAAATGTGTCTATTTTGACAATTATTTAGGTTTGCAAGGGATTCTGCATAACAGAACCTGGTGAGAGGCAGCTAAGTCACCTCATCCTGGATTCCCCTGGGTGTCTAGTTTTTAAAAATGTATAGGTTTGCTAGGTTTCCCAAAGTGCCGGCAGAGCTAGGGTTAAAAAACTACAGCAAGGTACTATGCCAAAAAAGTGTCACTTTTCATAGCGAAATTGAGGTGTGACCACGTTGCGTTTTGCTGCGTTTCCTGTTGAGGGAACTAGGCCGACCCACACAAGTGAGGTACCATTTTTCTTGTAAGACATTGGTGAACGCGGGATGGGTGGAAATTTGTGGATCCACGCAGATTCCAGAACTTTCCACCACAGAAATGTGGTTAAAATGTGTTTTTAAATTTTTTTATTTATGTTTGCAAGGGATTTTGGGTAACAGAACCTGGTGAGAGGTGGTCAAGTCACACCATCATGGATTCCCCTGTGTGTCTAGTTTTCAAAAATGTATAGGATTGCTAGGTTTTCCTAGGTGCCAGCAGAGCTAGGGTTCAAAAACTACAGCTAGGCACTTGGCTAAAAAAGGGTCATTTTTCACAGCAAAATTGAGGTGTGACCACGTTGTGTTTTTTGCGCCGTTTCCTGTCGCTGGCACTAGGCCGACCCACACAAGTGAGGTACCATTATTCTTGTAAGACTTTGGGGAATGTGGGGTGGGTGTAAAATTGTGCATCCACACAGGTTCCAGAACTTTCCACCACAGAAATTAGGTTTGCAAGGAATTCTGGGTAACAGAACCTGGTGGGAGGCAGCTAAGTCACCCCATCCTGGATTTCCCTGGGTGTCTAGTTTTCAAAAATGTATAGGTTTGCTAGGTTTCGCTAGGTGCCGGCAGACCTATGGTTAAAAAACGACAGCTAGGCACTTTGCCAAAAAATAGTCATTTTTCAATGCAAAATTGAGGTGTGACCACCTTGCGTTTTGCGCCGTTTCCAGTCGCGGGCACAAGGCCGACCCACATAAGTGAGGTAACATATTTCTCGTAAGACTTTGGGGAACGCGGTTGGAAATGTGTAGATCCACGCAGATTCCAGAACTTTCCACAACAGAAATGTGGGGAACAAGTGGTTTTTTTGTCCATTTTTTAGGTTTGCAAGGGATTCTGGGTAACAGAACCTGGTGGGAGGCAGTTAACTCACCCCATACTGGATTCCCCTGGGTGTCTAGTTTTCAGAAATGTATAGGTTTGTTAGGTTTCCCTGGGTGCGGGCAGTGCCAGGGTTTAAAAACTAGAGCTAAGCACTTTGCCAAAAAAGGGTCATTTTTCACTGCGAAATTGAGGTGTGTCCACGCTGCGTTTTGCGCCGTTTCCTGTCATGCGCACTAGGCCGACCCACACAAGTGAGGTAACATTTTTCTCAGAAGACGTTGGGGAACACAGGGTGCTTGGAAATTTGTGGATCCACGCAGATTCCAGAACTTTCCACCACAGAAATGTGGGGGAAATGTGTTTTTTTGGACAATTTTTTAGGTTTACAAGGGATTCTGGGTAACAGAACCTGGTGGGAGGCAGCTAGGTCACCCTATCCTGGATTTCCCCTGGGTGTCTAGTTTTCAAAAATGTATAGGTTTGCTAGGTTTCCCAAGGTGCCGGCAGAGCTAGGGTTAAAAAACTACAGCTAGGCACTATGCCAATAATGTGTAATTTTTCACTGCGAAATTGAGGTGTGACCACGGTGCGTTTTGCGCTGTTTGCTGTCGCAGGAACTAGGCCGACCCACACAAGAGAGGTACCATTTTTCTCGTAAGACTTTGGGGAACACGGGGTGGGTGGAAATATGTGGATCCACACAGATTCCAGAACTTTCCACCACAGAAATGAGGGGCAAATGTATTTTGTTTGACAATTGTTTAGGTTTGCAAGGGATTCTGGTTAACAGAACCTGGTGGGAGGCAGCTCAGTCACCACATCCTGGATTCCCCTGGGTGTCTAGTTTTAATAAATATATAGGTTTGCTAGGTTTCCCAAGGTGCCGGCAGAGCTAGGGTTAAAAAACTACAGCTAGGCACTATGCCAAAAAAGGGTCATTTTTCACTGCGAAATTGAGGTGTGACCACGTTGTGTTTTGCGCCGTTTCCTGTCGAGGGAACTAGCCCGACCCACACAAGTGAGGTACCATTTTTCTCATAAGACTTTGGGGAACGTGGGATGGGTGGAAATTTGTGGATTCACGCAGATTCCAGAACTTTCCACCACAGAAATTTGGTGAAAATGTGTTTTTTTAAATAATTTTTTATTTTTGAAAGGGATTCTGGGTAACAGAACCTGGAGGGAGGCAGTCAAGTCACACCATCCTGGATTCCCCTGTGTGTCTAGTTTTAAAAAATGTATAGTATTGCTAGGTTTCCCTAGGTGCCAGTAGAGATAGGGTTCAAAAACTACAGCTAGGCACTTTGCCAAAAAAGGGTAATTTTTCACTGCGAAATTGTGGTGTGACCACGTTGTGTTTTGCACCGTTTCCTGTCGCAGGCACTAGGCCCACCCACACAAGTGAGGAACTGTTTTTCTCAAAAGACTTTGGGGAAAGCGGGGTGGGTGGAAAATTGTGGATCCATGCAGATTCCAGAACTTTCCACCACAGAAATGTGGGGAACAAGTGTTTTTTTTGTTTGGTTTGTAAGGGATTCTGGGTAACAGAACCTGGTGGGAGGCAGTTAACTCACCCCATAATGGATTCCCCTGGGTGTCTAGTTTTCAAAAATGTATAGGTTTGCTAGGTTTCCCTGGGTGTCGGCAGTGCCAGGGTTTAAAAACTACAGCTAAGCACTTTGCCAAAAAAGGGTCATTTTTTACAGCGAAATTGAGGTGTGTCCACGTTGCGTTTTGCGCCGTTTCCTGTCATGCGTACTAGGCTGACCCACACAAGTGAGGTACCATTTTTCCCAGAAGACGTTGGGGAACATAGGGTGCTTGGAAATTTGTGGATCCACGCAGATTCCAGAACTTTCCACCACAGAAATGTGGGGGAAATGTGGTTTTTTGGACAATTTTTTAGGTTTGCAAGAGATTCTGGGTAACAGAACCTGGTGGGAGGCAGCTGGGTCACCCCATCCTGGATTCCCCTGGGTGTCTGGTTTTCAAAAATGTATAGGTTTGCTAGGTTCCCACGGTGCCGGCAGAGCTAGGGTTAAAAAACTACAGCTAGGCACTATGCCAA
Source organism: Triturus cristatus (assembly GCF_964204655.1). Lineage (NCBI taxonomy): Eukaryota > Metazoa > Chordata > Amphibia > Caudata > Salamandridae > Triturus > Triturus cristatus. Next base: position 955,450,002 of record NC_140594.1, on the reverse strand, counting down.
AAAAGGGTAATTTTTAACTGCGAAATTGAGGTGTGTCCACGTTGTGTTTTGCGCTGTTTCCTGTCGCGGGAAGTAGGCCGACCCACACAAGTGAGGTACCATTTTTCTCGTAAGACTTTGGGGAACGCGGTGTGGGTGGAAGTTTGTGGATCCACGCAGATTCCAGAACTTTCCACCACAGAAATGTTGGGCAAATGTATTTTGTTTGACAACTCTTTAGGTTTGCAAGGGATTCTGGGTAACAGAACCTGGTGGGAGGCAGCTAAGTCACCCCATCCTGGATTTCCCTGGGTGTCTAGTTTTAGGAAATGTATAGGTTTGCTAGGTTTCCCAAGGTGCCGGCAGAGCTAGGGTTCAAAAACTACAGCTGGGCACTATGCCAAAAAAGGGTCATTTTTTACTGCGAAATTGAGGTGTGACCACGTTGTGTTTTGCGCCGTTTCCTGTCGCGGGACCTAGGCCGACCCACACAAGTGAGGTACCATTTTTCTCGTAAGACTTTGGGGAACGTGGGATGGGTGGAAATTTGTGGATTCATGCAGATTCCAGAACTTTACACCACAGAAATTTGGTGAAAATGTGTTTTTTTAAATAATTTTTTATTTTTGAAAGGGATTCTGGGTAACAGAACCTGGAGGGAGGCAGTCAAGTCACACCATCCTGGATTCCCCTGTGTGTCTAGTTTTAAAAAATGTATAGTATTGCTAGGTTTCCCTAGGTGCCAGTAGAGATAGGGTTCAAAAACTACAGCTAGGCACTTTGCCAAAAAAGGGTAATTTTTCACTGCGAAATTGTGGTGTGACCACGTTGTGTTTTGCACCGTTTCCTGTCGCAGGCACTAGGCCCACCCACACAAGTGAGGAACTGTTTTTCTCAAAAGACTTTGGGGAAAGCGGGGTGGGTGGAAAATTGTGGATCCATGCAGATTCCAGAACTTTCCACCACAGAAATGTGGGGAACAAGTGTTTTTTTTGTTTGGTTTGTAAGGGATTCTGGGTAACAGAACCTGGTGGGAGGCAGTTAACTCACCCCATAATGGATTCCCCTGGGTGTCTAGTTTTCAAAAATGTATAGGTTTGCTAGGTTTCCCTGGGTGTCGGCAGTGCCAGGGTTTAAAAACTACAGCTAAGCACTTTGCCAAAAAAGGGTCATTTTTCACAGCGAAATTGAGGTGTGTCCACGTTGCGTTTTGCGCCGTTTCCTGTCATGCGTACTAGGCTGACCCACACAAGTGAGGTACCATTTTTCCCAGAAGACGTTGGGGAACACAGGGTGCTTGGAAATTTGTGGATCCACGCAGATTCCAGAACTTTCCACCACAGAAATGTGGGGGAAATGTGGTTTTTTGGACAATTTTTTAGGTTTGCAAGGGATTCTGGGTAACAGAACCTGGTGGGAGGCAGCTAGGTCACCCCATCCTGGATTCCCCTGGGTGTCTGGTTTTCAAAAATGTATAGGTTTGCTAGGTTCCCACGGTGCCGGCAGAGCTAGGGTTAAAAAACTACAGCTAGGCACTATGCCAAAAAAGGGTAATTTTTAACTGCGAAATTAAGGTGTGACTACGTTGTGTTTTGCGCTGTTTCCTGTCGCGGGAGGTAGGCCGACCCACACAAGTGAGGTACCATTGTTCTCGTAAGACTTTGGGGAATGCGGTGTGGGTGGAAGTTTGTGGATCCACGCAGATTCCAGAACTTTCCACCACAGAAATGTGGGGCAAATGTATTTTGTTTCACAACTCTTTAGGTTTGCAAGGGATTCTGGGTAACAGAACCTGGTGGGAGGCAGCTAAGTCACCCCATCCTGGATACCCCTGCGTGTCTAGTTTTAGGAAATGTATAGGTTTGCTAGGTTTCCCAAGGTGCCGGCAGAGCTAGGGTTCAAAAACTACAGCTAGGCACCATGGCAAAAAAGGGTCATTTTTTACTGCGAAATTGAGGTGTGACCACGTTGTGTTTTGCGCCGTTTCCTGTCGCAGGAACTAGGCCGACCCACACAAGTGAGGTACCATTTTTCTCGTAAGACTTTGGGGAACGTGGGATGGGTGGAAATTTGTGGATTCATGCAGATTCCAGAACTTTCCACCACAGAAATTTGGTGAAAATGTGTTTTTTTAAATAATTTTTTATTTTTGAAAGGGATTCTGGGTAACAGAACCTGGAGGGAGGCAGTCAAGTCACACCATCCTGGATTCCCCTGTGTGTCTAGTTTTAAAAAATGTATAGTATTGCTAGGTTTCCCTAGGTGCCAGTAGAGATAGGGTTCAAAAACTACAGCTAGGCACTTTGCCAAAAAAGGGTAATTTTTCACTGCGAAATTGTGGTGTGACCACGTTCTGTTTTGCACCGTTTCCTGTCGCAGGCACTAGGCCCACCCACACAAGTGAGGAACTGTTTTTCTCAAAAGACTTTGGGGAAAGCGGGGTGGGTGGAAAATTGTGGATCCATGCAGATTCCAGAACTTTCCACCACAGAAATGAGGGGAACAAGTGTTTTTTTTGTTTGGTTTGTAAGGGATTCTGGGTAACAGAACCTGGTGGGAGGCAGTTAACTCACCCCATAATGGATTCCCCTGGGTGTCTAGTTTTCAAAAATGTATAGGTTTGCTAGGTTTACTTGGGTGTCGGCAGTGCCAGGGTTCAAAAACTACAGCTAAGCACTTTGCTAAAAAATTGTCATTTTTCACAGCGAAATTGAGGTGTGTCCACGTTGCGTTTTGCGCCGTTTACTGTCATGCGTACTAGGCTGACCCACACAAGTGAGGTACCATTTTTCCCAGAAGACGTTGGGGAACACAGGGTGGGTGGAAATATGTGGATCCACACAGATTCCAGAACTTTCCACCACAGAAATGAGGGGCAAATGTATTTTGTTTGACAATTTTTTAGATTTGCAAGGGATTCTGGTTAACAGAACCTGGTGGGAGGCCGCTCAGTCACCACATCCTGGATTCCCCTGGGTGTCTAGTTTTAATAAATATATAGGTTTGCTAGGTTTCCCAAGGTGCCGGCAGAGCTAGGGTTAAAAAACTACAGCTAGGCACTATGCCAAAAAAGGGTCATTTTTCACTGCGAAATTGAGGTGTGACCACGTTGTGTTTTGTGCCGTTTCCTGTCGCGGGAACTAGGCCGACCCACACAAGTGAGGTACCATTTTTCTCATAAGACTTTGGGGAACGTGGGATGGGTGGAAATTTGTGGATTCACGCAGATTCCAGAACTTTCCACAACAGAAATTTGGTGAAAATGTGTTTTTTTAAATAATTTTTTATTTTTGAAAGGGATTCTGGGTAACAGAACCTGGAGGGAGGCAGTCAAGTCACACCATCCTGGATTCCCCTGTGTGTCTAGTTTTAAAAAATGTATAGTATTGCTAGGTTTCCCTAGGTGCCAGTAGAGATAGGGTTCAAAAACTACAGCTAGGCACTTTGCCAAAAAAGGGTAATTTTTCACTGCGAAATTGTGGTGTGACCACGTTGTGTTTTGCACCATTTCCTGTCGCAGGTACTAGGCCCACCCACACAAGTGAGGAACTGTTTTTCTCAAAAGACTTTGGGGAAAGCGGGGTGGGTGGAAAATTGTGGATCCATGCAGATTCCAAAACTTTCCACCACAGAAATGTGGGGAACAAGTTTTTTTTTGTTTGGTTTGTAAGGGATTCTGGGTAACAGAACTTGGTGGGAGGCAGTTAACTCACCCCATAATGGATTCCCCTGGGTGTCTAGTTTTCAAAAATGTATAGGTTTGCTAGGTTTCCCTGGGTGTCGGCAGTGCCAGGGTTTAAAAACTACAGCTAAGCACTGTGCCAAAAAAGGGTCATTTTTCACAGCGAAATTGAGGTGTGTCCACGTTGCGTTTTGCGCCGTTTCCTGTCATGCGTACTAGGCTGACCCACACAAGTGAGGTACCATTTTTCCCAGAAGACGTTGGGGAACACAGGGTGCTTGGAAATTTGTGGATCCACGCAGATTCCAGAACTTTCCACCACAGAAATGTGGGGGAAATGTGTTTTTTTGGACAAATTTTTAGGTTTGCAAGGGATTCTGGGTAACAGAACCTGGTGGGAGGCAGCTAGGTCACCCCATCCTGGATTCCCCTGGGTGTCTGGTTTTCAAAAATGTATAGGTTTGCTAGGTTCCCACGGTGCCAGCAGAGCTAGGGTTAAAAAACTACAGCTAGGCACTATGCCAAAAAAGGGTGATTTTTAACTGCGAAATTGAGGTGTGACCACGTTGTGTTTTGCGCTGTTTCCTGTCGCGGGAGGTAGGCCGACCCACACAAGTGAGGTACCATTGTTCTCGTAAGACTTTGGGGAATGCGGTGTGGGTGGAAGTTTGTGGATCCACGCAGATTCCAGAACTTTCCACCACAGAAATGTGGGGCAAATGTATTTTGTTTGACAACTCTTTAGGTTTGCAAGGGATTCTGGGTAACAGAACCTGGTGGGAGGCAGCTAAGTCACCCCATCCTGGATTCCCCTGCGTGTCTAGTTTTAGGAAATGTATAGGTTTGCTAGGTTTCCCAAGGTGCCGGCAGAGCTAGGGTTCAAAAACTACAGCTAGGCACCATGGCAAAAAAGGGTCATTTTATACTGCGAAATTGAGGTGTGACCACGTTTTGTTTTGCGCCATTTCCTGTCGCAGGAACTAGGCCGACCCACACAAGTGAGGTACCATTTTTCTCGTAAGACTTTGGGGAACGTGGGATGGGTGGAAATTTGTGGATTCATGCAGATTCCAGAACTTTCCACCACAGAAATTTGGTGAAAATGTGTTTTTTTAAATAATTTTTTATTTTTGAAAGGGATTCTGGGTAACAGAACCTGGAGGGAGGCAGTCAAGTCACACCATCCTGGATTCCCCTGTGTGTCTAGTTTTAAAAAATGTATAGTATTGCTAGGTTTCCCTAGGTGCCAGTAGAGATAGGGTTCAAAAACTACAGCTAGGCACTTTGCCAAAAAAGGGTAATTTTTCACTGCGATATTGTGGTGTGACCACGTTGTGTTTTGCACCGTTTCCTGTCGCAGGCACTAGGCCCACCCACACAAGTGAGGAACTGTTTTTCTCAAAAGACTTTGGGGAAAGCGGGGTGGGTGGAAAATTGTGGATCCATGCAGATTCCAGAACTTTCCACCACAGAAATGTGGGGAACAAGTGTTTTTTTTGTTTGGTTTGTAAGGGATTCTGGGTAACAGAACCTGGTGGGAGGCAGTTAACTCACCCCATAATGGATTCCCCTGGGTGTCTAGTTTTAAAAAATGTATAGGTTTGCTAGGTTTCCCTGGGTGTCGGCAGTGCCAGGGTTTAAAAACTACAGCTAAGCACTTTGCCAAAAAAGGGTCATTTTTCACAGCGAAATTGAGGTGCGCCCACGTTGCGTTTTGCGCCGTTTACTGTCATGCGTACTAGGCTGACCCACACAAGTGAGGTACCATTTTTCCCAGAAGACGTTGGGGAACACAGGGTGCTTGGAAATTTGTGGATCCACGCAGATTCCAGAACTTTCCACCACAGAAATGTGGGGGAAATGTGTTTTTTTGGACAATTATTTAGGTTTGCAAGGGATTCTGGGTAACAGAACCTGGTGGGAGGCAGCTAGGTCACCCCAACCTGGATTCCCCTGGATGTCTGGTTTTCAAAAATGTATAGGTTTGCTAGGTTCCCACGGTGCCGGCAGAGCTAGGGTTAAAAAACTACAGCTAGGCACTATGCCAAAAAAGGGTAATTTTTAACTGCGAAATTGAGGTGTGACCACGTTGTGTTTTGCGCTGTTGCCTGTCGCGGGAAGTAGGCCGACCCACACAAGTGAGGTACCATTTTTCTCGTAAGACTTTGGGGAACGCGGTGTGGGTGGAAGTTTGTGGATCCACGCAGATTCCAGAACTTTCCACCACAGAAATGTGGGGCAAATATATTTTGTTTGACAACTCTTTAGGTTTGCAAGGGATTCCGGGTAACAGAACCTGGTGGGAGGCAGCTAAGTCACCCCATCCTGGATTCCCCTGGGTGTCTAGTTTTAGGAAATGTATAGGTTTGCTAGGTTTCCCAAGGTGCCGGCAGAGCTAGGGTTCAAAAACTACAGCTAGGCACTATGCCAAAAAAGGGTCATTTTTTACTGGGAAATTGAGGTGTGACCACGTTGTGTTTTGCGCCGTTTCCTGTCGCGGGAACTAGGCCGACCCACACAAGTGAGGTACCATTTTTCTCGTAAGACTTTGGGGAACGTGGGATGGGTGGAAATTTGTGGATTCATGCAGATTCCAGAACTTTCCACCACAGAAATTTGGTGAAAATGTGTTTTTTAAAATAATTTTTTATTTTTGAAAGGGATTCTGGGTAACAGAACCTGGAGGGAGGCAGTCAAGTCACACCATCCTGGATTTCCCTGTGTGTCTAGTTTTAAAAAATGTATAGTATTGCTAGGTTTCCCTAGGTGCCAGTAGAGATAGGGTTCAAAAACTACAGCTAGGCACTTTGCCAAAAAAGGGTAATTTTTCACTGCGAAATTGAGGTGTGACCACGTTGTGTTTTGCACCGTTTCCTGTCGCAGGCACTAGGCCTACCCACACAAGTGAGGAACTGTTTTTCTCAAAAGACTTTGGGGAAAGCGGGGTGGGTGGAAAATTGTGGATCCATGCAGATTCCAGAACTTTCCACCACAGAAATGTGGGGTCAAGTGTTTTTTTTGTTTGGTTTGTAAGGGATTCTGGGTAACAGAACCTGGTGGGAGGCAGTTAACTCACCCCATAATGGATTCCCCTGGGTGTCTAGTTTTCAAAAATGTATAGGTTTGCTAGGTTTCCCTGGGTGTCGGCAGAGCCAGGGTTTAAAAACTACAGCTAAGCACTTTGCCAAAAAAGGGTCATTTTTCACAGCGAAATTGAGGTGTGTCCACGTTGCGTTTTGCGCCGTTTACTGTCATGCGTACTAGGCTGACCCACACAAGTGAGGTACCATTTTTCCCAGAAGACGTTGGGGAACACTGGGTGCTTGGAAATTTGTGGATCCACGCAGATTCCAGAACTTTCCACCACAGAAATGTGGGGGAAATGTGTTTTTTTGGACAAATTTTTAGGTTTGCAAGGGATTCTGGGTAACATAACCTGGTGGGAGGCAGCTAGGTCACCCCATCCTGGATTCCCCTGGGTGTCTGGTTTTCAAAAATGTATAGGTTTGCTAGGTTCCCACGGTGCCGGCAGAGCTAGGGTTAAAAAACTACAGCTAGGCACTATGCCAAAAAAGGGTAATTTTTAACTGCGAAATTGAGGTGTGACCACGTTGTGTTTTGCGCTGTTTCCTGTCGCGGGAGGTAGGCCGACCCACACAAGTGAGGTACCATTGTTCTCGTAAGACTTTGGGGAATGCGGTGTGGGTGGAAGTTTGTGGATCCACGCAGATTCCAGAACTTTCCACCACAGAAATGTGGGGCAAATGTATTTTGTTTGACAACTCTTTAGGTTTGCAAGGGATTCTGGGTAACAGAACCTGGTGGGAGGCAGCTAAGTCACCCCATCCTGGATTCCCCTGCGTGTCTAGTTTTAGGAAATGTATAGGTTTGCTAGGTTTCCCAAGGTGCCGGCAGAGCTAGGGTTCAAAAACTACAGCTAGGCACCATGGCAAAAAAGGGTCATTTTTTACTGCGAAATTGAGGTGTGACCACGTTGTGTTTTGCGCCGTTTCCTGTCGCAGGAACTAGGCCGACCCACACAAGTGAGGTACCATTTTTCTCGTAAGACTTTGGGGAACGTGGGATGGGTGGAAATTTGTGGATTCATGCAGATTCCAGAACTTTCCACCACAGAAATTTGGTGAAAATGTGTTTTTTTAAATAATTTTTTATTTTTGAAAGGGATTCTGGGTAACAGAACCTGGAGGGAGGCAGTCAAGTCACACCATCCTGGATTCCCCTGTGTGTCTAGTTTTAAAAAATGTATAGTATTGCTAGGTTTCCCTAGGTGCCAGTAGAGATAGGGTTCAAAAACTACAGCTAGGCACTTTGCCAAAAAAGGGTAATTTTTCACTGCGAAATTGTGGTGTGACCACGTTCTGTTTTGCACCGTTTCCTGTCGCAGGCACTAGGCCCACCCACACAAGTGAGGAACTGTTTTTCTCAAAAGACTTTGGGGAAAGCGGGGTGGGTGGAAAATTGTGGATCCATGCAGATTCCAGAACTTTCCACCACAGAAATGAGGGGAACAAGTGTTTTTTTTGTTTGGTTTGTAAGGGATTCTGGGTAACAGAACCTGGTGGGAGGCAGTTAACTCACCCCATAATGGATTCCCCTGGGTGTCTAGTTTTCAAAAATGTATAGGTTTGCTAGGTTTACTTGGGTGTCGGCAGTGCCAGGGTTCAAAAACTACAGCTAAGCACTTTGCTAAAAAATTGTCATTTTTCACAGCGAAATTGAGGTGTGTCCACGTTGCGTTTTGCGCCGTTTACTGTCATGCGTACTAGGCTGACCCACACAAGTGAGGTACCATTTTTCCCAGAAGACGTTGGGGAACACAGGGTGGGTGGAAATATGTGGATCCACACAGATTCCAGAACTTTCCACCACAGAAATGAGGGGCAAATGTATTTTGTTTGACAATTTTTTAGATTTGCAAGGGATTCTGGTTAACAGAACCTGGTGGGAGGCCGCTCAGTCACCACATCCTGGATTCCCCTGGGTGTCTAGTTTTAATAAATATATAGGTTTGCTAGGTTTCCCAAGGTGCCGGCAGAGCTAGGGTTAAAAAACTACAGCTAGGCACTATGCCAAAAAAGGGTCATTTTTCACTGCGAAATTGAGGTGTGACCACGTTGTGTTTTGTGCCGTTTCCTGTCGCGGGAACTAGGCCGACCCACACAAGTGAGGTACCATTTTTCTCATAAGACTTTGGGGAACGTGGGATGGGTGGAAATTTGTGGATTCACGCAGATTCCAGAACTTTCCACAACAGAAATTTGGTGAAAATGTGTTTTTTTAAATAATTTTTTATTTTTGAAAGGGATTCTGGGTAACAGAACCTGGAGGGAGGCAGTCAAGTCACACCATCCTGGATTCCCCTGTGTGTCTAGTTTTAAAAAATGTATAGTATTGCTAGGTTTCCCTAGGTGCCAGTAGAGATAGGGTTCAAAAACTACAGCTAGGCACTTTGCCAAAAAAGGGTAATTTTTCACTGCGAAATTGTGGTGTGACCACGTTGTGTTTTGCACCATTTCCTGTCGCAGGTACTAGGCCCACCCACACAAGTGAGGAACTGTTTTTCTCAAAAGACTTTGGGGAAAGCGGGGTGGGTGGAAAATTGTGGATCCATGCAGATTCCAAAACTTTCCACCACAGAAATGTGGGGAACAAGTTTTTTTTTGTTTGGTTTGTAAGGGATTCTGGGTAACAGAACTTGGTGGGAGGCAGTTAACTCACCCCATAATGGATTCCCCTGGGTGTCTAGTTTTCAAAAATGTATAGGTTTGCTAGGTTTCCCTGGGTGTCGGCAGTGCCAGGGTTTAAAAACTACAGCTAAGCACTGTGCCAAAAAAGGGTCATTTTTCACAGCGAAATTGAGGTGTGTCCACGTTGCGTTTTGCGCCGTTTCCTGTCATGCGTACTAGGCTGACCCACACAAGTGAGGTACCATTTTTCCCAGAAGACGTTGGGGAACACAGGGTGCTTGGAAATTTGTGGATCCACGCAGATTCCAGAACTTTCCACCACAGAAATGTGGGGGAAATGTGTTTTTTTGGACAAATTTTTAGGTTTGCAAGGGATTCTGGGTAACAGAACCTGGTGGGAGGCAGCTAGGTCACCCCATCCTGGATTCCCCTGGGTGTCTGGTTTTCAAAAATGTATAGGTTTGCTAGGTTCCCACGGTGCCAGCAGAGCTAGGGTTAAAAAACTACAGCTAGGCACTATGCCAAAAAAGGGTGATTTTTAACTGCGAAATTGAGGTGTGACCACGTTGTGTTTTGCGCTGTTTCCTGTCGCGGGAGGTAGGCCGACCCACACAAGTGAGGTACCATTGTTCTCGTAAGACTTTGGGGAATGCGGTGTGGGTGGAAGTTTGTGGATCCACGCAGATTCCAGAACTTTCCACCACAGAAATGTGGGGCAAATGTATTTTGTTTGACAACTCTTTAGGTTTGCAAGGGATTCTGGGTAACAGAACCTGGTGGGAGGCAGCTAAGTCACCCCATCCTGGATTCCCCTGCGTGTCTAGTTTTAGGAAATGTATAGGTTTGCTAGGTTTCCCAAGGTGCCGGCAGAGCTAGGGATCAAAAACTACAGCTAGGCACCATGGCAAAAAAGGGTCATTTTATACTGCGAAATTGAGGTGTGACCACGTTTTGTTTTGCGCCATTTCCTGTCGCAGGAACTAGGCCGACCCACACAAGTGAGGTACCATTTTTCTCGTAAGACTTTGGGGAACGTGGGATGGGTGGAAATTTGTGGATTCATGCAGATTCCAGAACTTTCCACCACAGAAATTTGGTGAAAATGTGTTTTTTTAAATAATTTTTTATTTTTGAAAGGGATTCTGGGTAACAGAACCTGGAGGGAGGCAGTCAAGTCACACCATCCTGGATTCCCCTGTGTGTCTAGTTTTAAAAAATGTATAGTATTGCTAGGTTTCCCTAGGTGCCAGTAGAGATAGGGTTCAAAAACTACAGCTAGGCACTTTGCCAAAAAAGGGTAATTTTTCACTGCGATATTGTGGTGTGACCACGTTGTGTTTTGCACCGTTTCCTGTCGCAGGCACTAGGCCCACCCACACAAGTGAGGAACTGTTTTTCTCAAAAGACTTTGGGGAAAGCGGGGTGGGTGGAAAATTGTGGATCCATGCAGATTCCAGAACTTTCCACCACAGAAATGTGGGGAACAAGTGTTTTTTTTGTTTGGTTTGTAAGGGATTCTGGGTAACAGAACCTGGTGGGAGGCAGTTAACTCACCCCATAATGGATTCCCCTGGGTGTCTAGTTTTAAAAAATGTATAGGTTTGCTAGGTTTCCCTGGGTGTCGGCAGTGCCAGGGTTTAAAAACTACAGCTAAGCACTTTGCCAAAAAAGGGTCATTTTTCACAGCGAAATTGAGGTGCGCCCACGTTGCGTTTTGCGCCGTTTACTGTCATGCGTACTAGGCTGACCCACACAAGTGAGGTACCATTTTTCCCAGAAGACGTTGGGGAACACAGGGTGCTTGGAAATTTGTGGATCCACGCAGATTCCAGAACTTTCCACCACAGAAATGTGGGGGAAATGTGTTTTTTTGGACAATTATTTAGGTTTGCAAGGGATTCTGGGTAACAGAACCTGGTGGGAGGCAGCTAGGTCACCCCAACCTGGATTCCCCTGGATGTCTGGTTTTCAAAAATGTATAGGTTTGCTAGGTTCCCACGGTGCCGGCAGAGCTAGGGTTAAAAAACTACAGCTAGGCACTATGCCAAAAAAGGGTAATTTTTAACTGCGAAATTGAGGTGTGACCACGTTGTGTTTTGCGCTGTTGCCTGTCGCGGGAAGTAGGCCGACCCACACAAGTGAGGTACCATTTTTCTCGTAAGACTTTGGGGAACGCGGTGTGGGTGGAAGTTTGTGGATCCACGCAGATTCCAGAACTTTCCACCACAGAAATGTGGGGCAAATATATTTTGTTTGACAACTCTTTAGGTTTGCAAGGGATTCCGGGTAACAGAACCTGGTGGGAGGCAGCTAAGTCACCCCATCCTGGATTCCCCTGGGTGTCTAGTTTTAGGAAATGTATAGGTTTGCTAGGTTTCCCAAGGTGCCGGCAGAGCTAGGGTTCAAAAACTACAGCTAGGCACTATGCCAAAAAAGGGTCATTTTTTACTGGGAAATTGAGGTGTGACCACGTTGTGTTTTGCGCCGTTTCCTGTCGCGGGAACTAGGCCGACCCACACAAGTGAGGTACCATTTTTCTCGTAAGACTTTGGGGAACGTGGGATGGGTGGAAATTTGTGGATTCATGCAGATTCCAGAACTTTCCACCACAGAAATTTGGTGAAAATGTGTTTTTTAAAATAATTTTTTATTTTTGAAAGGGATTCTGGGTAACAGAACCTGGAGGGAGGCAGTCAAGTCACACCATCCTGGATTTCCCTGTGTGTCTAGTTTTAAAAAATGTATAGTATTGCTAGGTTTCCCTAGGTGCCAGTAGAGATAGGGTTCAAAAACTACAGCTAGGCACTTTGCCAAAAAAGGGTAATTTTTCACTGCGAAATTGAGGTGTGACTACGTTGTGTTTTGCACCGTTTCCTGTCGCAGGCACTAGGCCTACCCACACAAGTGAGGAACTGTTTTTCTCAAAAGACTTTGGGGAAAGCGGGGTGGGTGGAAAATTGTGGATCCATGCAGATTCCAGAACTTTCCACCACAGAAATGTGGGGTCAAGTGTTTTTTTTGTTTGGTTTGTAAGGGATTCTGGGTAACAGAACCTGGTGGGAGGCAGTTAACTCACCCCATAATGGATTCCCCTGGGTGTCTAGTTTTCAAAAATGTATAGGTTTGCTAGGTTTCCCTGGGTGTCGGCAGAGCCAGGGTTTAAAAACTACAGCTAAGCACTTTGCCAAAAAAGGGTCATTTTTCACAGCGAAATTGAGGTGTGTCCACGTTGCGTTTTGCGCCGTTTACTGTCATGCGTACTAGGCTGACCCACACAAGTGAGGTACCATTTTTCCCAGAAGACGTTGGGGAACACTGGGTGCTTGGAAATTTGTGGATCCACGCAGATTCCAGAACTTTCCACCACAGAAATGTGGGGGAAATGTGTTTTTTTGGACAAATTTTTAGGTTTGCAAGGGATTCTGGGTAACAGAACCTGGTGGGAGGCAGCTAGGTCACCCCATCCTGGATTCCCCTGGGTGTCTGGTTTTCAAAAATGTATAGGTTTGCTAGGTTCCCACGGTGCCGGCAGAGCTAGGGTTAAAAAACTACAGCTAGGCACTATGCCAAAAAAGGGTAATTTTTAACTGCGAAATTGAGGTGTGACCACGTTGTGTTTTGCGCTGTTTCCTGTCGCGGGAGGTAGGCCGACCCACACAAGTGAGGTACCATTGTTCTCGTAAGACTTTGGGGAATGCGGTGTGGGTGGAAGTTTGTGGATCCACGCAGATTCCAGAACTTTCCACCACAGAAATGTGGGGCAAATGTATTTTGTTTGACAACTCTTTAGGTTTGCAAGGGATTCTGGGTAACAGAACCTGGTGGGAGGCAGCTAAGTCACCCCATCCTGGATTCCCCTGCGTGTCTAGTTTTAGGAAATGTATAGGTTTGCTAGGTTTCCCAAGGTGCCGGCAGAGCTAGGGTTCAAAAACTACAGCTAGGCACCATGGCAAAAAAGGGTCATTTTTTACTGCGAAATTGAGGTGTGACCACGTTGTGTTTTGCGCCGTTTCCTGTCGCAGGAACTAGGCCGACCCACACAAGTGAGGTACCATTTTTCTCGTAAGACTTTGGGGAACGTGGGATGGGTGGAAATTTGTGGATTCATGCAGATTCCAGAACTTTCCACCACAGAAATTTGGTGAAAATGTGTTTTTTTAAATAATTTTTTATTTTTGAAAGGGATTCTGGGTAACAGAACCTGGAGGGAGGCAGTCAAGTCACACCATCCTGGATTCCCCTGTGTGTCTAGTTTAAAAAAATGTATAGTATTGCTAGGTTTCCCTAGGTGCCAGTAGAGATAGGGTTCAAAAACTACAGCTAGGCACTTTGCCAAAAAAGGGTAATTTTTCACTGCGATATTGTGGTGTGATCACGTTGTGTTTTGCACCGTTTCCTGTCGCAGGCACTAGGCCCACCCACACAAGTGAGGAACTGTTTTTCTCAAAAGACTTTGGGGAAAGCGGGGTGGGTGGAAAATTGTGGATCCATGCAGATTCCAGAACTTTCCACCACAGAAATGTGGGGAACAAGTGTTTTTTTTGTTTGGTTTGTAAGGGATTCTGGGTAACAGAACCTGGTGGGAGGCAGTTAACTCACCCCATAATGGATTCCCCTGGGTGTCTAGTTTTCAAAAATGTATAGGTTTGCTAGGTTTCCCTGGGTGTCGGCAGTGCCAGGGTTTAAAAACTACAGCTAAGCACTTTGCCAAAAAAGGGTCATTTTTCACAGAGAAATTGAGGTGCGTCCACGTTGCGTTTTGCGCCGTTTACTGTCATGCGTACTAGGCTGACCCACACAAGTGAGGTACCATTTTTCCCAGAAGACGTTGGGGAACACAGGGTGCTTGGAAATTTGTGGATCCACGCAGATTCCAGAACTTTCCACCACAGAAATGTGGGGGAAATGTGTTTTTTTGGACAATTATTTAGGTTTGCAAGGGATTCTGGGTAACAGAACCTGGTGGGAGGCAGCTAGGTCACCCCAACCTGGATTCCCCTGGATGTCTGGTTTTCAAAAATGTATAGGTTTGCTAGGTTCCCACGGTGCCGGCAGAGCTAGGGTTAAAAAACTACAGCTAGGCACTATGCCAAAAAAGGGTAATTTTTAACTGCGAAATTGAGGTGTGACCACATTGTGTTTTGCGCTGTTGCCTGTCGCGGGAAGTAGGCCGACCCACACAAGTGAGGTACCATTTTTCTCGTAAGACTTTGGGGAACGCGGTGTGGGTGGAAGTTTGTGGATCCACGCAGATTCCAGAACTTTCCACCACAGAAATGTGGGGCAAATGTATTTTGTTTGACAACTCTTTAGGTTTGCAAGGGATTCTGGGTAACAGAACCTGGTGGGAGGCAGCTAAGTCACCCCATCCTGGATTCCCCTGGGTGTCTAGTTTTAGGAAATGTATAGGTTTGCTAGGTTTCCCAAGGTGCCGGCAGAGCTAGGGTTCAAAAACTACAGCTAGGCACTATGCCAAAAAAGGGTCAGTTTTTTACTGCGAAATTGAGGTGTGACCACGTTGTGTTTTGCGCCGTTTCCTGTCGCGGGAACTAGGCCGACCCACACAAGTGAGGTACCATTTTTCTCGTAAGACTTTGGGGAACGTGGGATGGGTGGAAATTTGTGGATTCATGCAGATTCCAGAACTTTCCACCACAGAAATTTGGTGAAAATGTGTTTTTTTAAATAATTTTTTATTTTTGAAAGGGATTCTGGGTAACAGAACCTGGAGGGAGGCAGTCAAGTCACACCATCCTGGATTTCCCTGTGTGTCTAGTTTTAAAAAATGTATAGTATTGCTAGGTTTCCCTAGGTGCCAGTAGAGATAGGGTTCAAAAACTACAGCTAGGCACTTTGCCAAAAAAGGGTAATTTTTCACTGCGAAATTGTGGTGTGACCATGTTGTGTTTTGCACCGTTTCCTGTCGCAGGCACTAGGCCTACCCACACAAGTGAGGAACTGTTTTTCTCAAAAGACTTTGGGGAAAGCGGGGTGGGTGGAAAATTGTGGATCCACGCAGATTCCAGAACTTTCCACCACAGAAATGTGGGGCAAATGTATTTTGTTTGACAACTCTTTAGGTTTGCAAGGGATTCTGGGTAACAGAACCTGGTGGGAGGCAGCTAAGTCACCCCATCCTGGATTCCCCTGGGTGTCTAGTTTTAGTAAATGTATAGGTTTGCTAGGTTTCCCAAGGTGCCGGCAGAGCTAGGGTTCAAAAACTACAGCTAGGTGCTATGCCAAAAAAGGGTAATTTTTCACTGCGAAATTTAGGTGTGACCACGTTGCGTTTTGCGCCGTTTCCTGTCGCGGGAACTAGGCCGACCCACACAAGTGAGGTACCATTTTTCTCGTAGGACTTTGGGGAACGTGGGATAGGTGGAAATTTGTGGATTCACGCAAAGTCCAGAAGTTTCCACCACAGAAATTTGGTGAAAATGAGTTTTTTTTTGATAATTTTTTATTTTTGAAAGGGATGCTGGGTACCAGAACCTGGAGGGAGGCAGTCAAGTCACACCATCCTGGATTCCCCTGTGTGTCTAGTTTAAAAAAATGTATAGGATTGCTAGGTTTCCCTAGGTGCCAGTAGAGCTAGCGTTCAAAAACTACAGCTAGGCACTTTGCCAAAAAAGGGTAATTTTTCACTGCGAAATTGAGGTGTGACCACGTTGTGTTTTGCACCGTTTCCTGTCGCAGGCACTAGGTCGACCCACACAAGTGAGGAACCATTTTTCTCAAAAGACTTTGGGGAATACGGGGTGGGTGGAAAATTGTGGATCCATGCAGATTCCAGAACTTTCCACGTCAGAAATGTGTGGAAACTGTGTTTTTTTGGACAATTTATTAGGTTTGCAAGGGATTCTGGGTAACAGAACCTGGTGGGAGGCAGCTAAGTCACCCCATCCTGGATTCCCCAAAATGTATAGGTTTGCTAGGTGTCCCTAGGTGCCAGCAGAGCTACAGTTCAAAAACTGCAGCTACGCACTTTGCCAAAAAAGGGTCATTTTTCACTGCAAAATTGAGGTGTGACCACGTTGCGTTTTGCACCGTTTCCTGTCATGCGCACTAGGCCGACCCACACAAGGGAGGTACCATTTTTCTCAGAAGACGTTGGGGCACACAGGGTGCTTGGAAATTTGTGGATCCACGCAGATTCCAGAACTTTCCACCACAGAAATGTGGGGGAAATGTGTTTTTTGGACAATTTTTTAGGTTTGCAAGGGATTCTGGGTAACAGAACCTGGTGGGAGGCAGCTAAGTCACCCCATCCTGGATTCCCCTGGGTGTCTGGTTTTCAAAAATGTATAGGTTTGCTAGGTTTCCCTTGGTGCCGGCAGATCTATGGTTAAAAAAACGACAGCTAGGCACTTTGCCAAAAAAGGGTCAATTTTCACTGCAAAATTGAGGTGTGACCACGTTGCGTTTTGCACCGTTTCCTGTCGCAGGCACTAGGCTGACCCACACATGTGAGGTACCAATTTTCTTGTAAGACTTTGGGGAACACGGGGGTGGAAAATTGTGGATCCACGCAGATTCCAGAACTTTCCACCACAGAAATGTGGGGAATATGTGTTTTTTAAATAATTATTTTGGTTTGCAAGGGATTCTGGGTAACAGAACCTGGTGAGAGGCAGCTAAGTCACCCCATCCTGGATTGTCCTCGGATTCTAATTTTCAAAAATGTATATGTTTGCTAGGTTTCCCTAGGTGCCAGCAGACCTATGGTTAAAAAACTACAGCTATGCACTTTGCCAAGAAAGGGTCATTTTTCACTGCAAAATTGAGGTGTGATCACGTTGCGTTTTGCCATATTTCCTGCCATGGGCACTAGGCTGACCCACACACGTGATGTACCATTTTCCTCGTAAGACCTTGGGGGATGCGGGGTGCGTGGAAAATTGTGGATCCACGCAGATTCCAGAACGTTCCACCACAGAAATGTGTGGCAAATATGTTTATTTTGACAATTATTTAGGTTTGCAAGGGATTCTGGGTAACAGAACCTGGTGAGAGGGAGCTAAGTCACCCCATCCTGAATTCCCCGGGGTGTCTAGTTTTCAAAAATGTATAGGTTTGCTAGGTTTCCCAAGGTGCCGGCAGAACTAGGGTTAAAAGACTACAGCTAGGCACTATGCCAAAAAAGGGTCATTTTTCACTGCGAAATTGAGGTGTGACCACATAGCGTTTTGCGCCGTTTCCTGTCATGGGCACTAGGCCGACCCACACACGTGAGGTACCATTTTCCTCGTAAGACCTTGGGGGATGCGGGGTGCATGGAAAATTGTGGATCCACGCAGATTCCAGAACGTTCCACCACAGAAATGTGTGGCAAATATGTTTATTTTGACAATTATTTAGGTTTGCAAGGGATTCTGGGTAACAGAACCTGGTGAGAGGGAGCTAAGTCACCCAATCCTGGATTCCCCGGGGTGTCTAGTTTTCAAAAATGTATAGGTTTGCTAGGTTTCCCAAGGTGCTGGCAGATCTAGGGTTAAAAGACTACAGCTAGGCACTATGCCAAAAAAGGGTCATTTGTCACTGCGAAATTGAGGTGTGACCACGTTGCGTTTTGCGCCGTTTCCTGTCGCGGGAACTAGGCCGACCCACACAAGTGAGGTACCATTTTTCTCGTACGACTTTGGGGAACGTGGGGTGGGTGGAAATTTGTAGATCCACACAGATTCCAGAACTTTCTAAAAAAGAAATCTGGGGTAAAAAAATTTTTGTTGGACAATTTTTAGGTTTGCAAGGGATTCTGGGTAACAGAACCTGGTGGGAGGCAGCTGAGTCACCCCATCCTGGATTCCCCTGGGTGTCTAGTTTTCAAAAATGTATAGTTTTGCTAGGTTTCCCAAGGTGCCGGCAGAGCTAGGGTTAAAAGACTACAGCTAGGCACTGTGCCAAAAAAGGGTCATTTTTCACTACGAAATTGAGGTGGGACCACGTTGCGTTTTGCGCCGTTTTCTGTCGGGGGAACTAGGCCGACCCACACAAGTGAGGTACCATTTTTCTCGTAAGACTTTGGGGAACGTGGGATGGGTGGAAATTTGTGTATTTACGCAGATTCCAGAACTTTCCACCACAGAAATTTGGAGAAAATGTGTTTTTTTTCGACAATTTTTTATTTTTGAAAGGGATTCTGGGTAACAGAACCTGGAGGGAGGCAGTCAAGTCACACCATCCTGGATTCCCCTTTGTGTCTAGTTTTTAAAAATGTATAGGATTGCTAGGTTTCCCTAGGTGCCAGTAGGGCTAGGGTTCAAAAACTACAGCTAGGCATTTTGCCAAAAAGGGTAATTTTTCACTGCGAAATCGAGGTGTGACCACGTTGTGTTTTGCACCGTTTCCTGTCGCAGGCACTAGGCCGACCCACACAAGTGCGGAACCATTTTTCTCGAAAGACTTTGGGGAACGCGGGGTGGGTGGAAAATTGTGGATCCATGCAGATTCCAGAACTTTCCACCACAGAAATGTGTGGAAAATGTGTTTTTTTGGACAATTTAATAGGTTTGCAAGGGATTCTGGGAAACAGAACCTGGTGGGAGGCAGCTAAGTCACCCCATCCTGGATTGCCCTGGGTGTCTAGTTTTCAAAAATGTATAGGTTTTCTAGGTGTCCCTAGGTGCCAGCAGAGCTACAGTTCAACAACTACAGCTACGCACTATGCCCAAAAAGGGTCATTTTTCACTGCAAAATTGAGGTGTGACCACGTTGCGTTTTGCACCGTTTCCTGTTGCGGGCACTAGGCAGACCCACACACGTGAGGTTCTCATAAGACTTTGGGGAATGTGGGGTGCATGGATGTTTTATCTGGGTGTCTCTAGTTGGCAGGGTAGGTACCACTGTCCAAGTAGGGACCCTTGCTTCTAGTCAGGGAAAGGGGGATACACTGTTAAGATAACCCCTGCTCACCCTCTAGGTAGCTTGGCCTGAGCAGTCTAGGCTATCAAAGGCAATGTGTAAAGTATTTGTACCAACACTCACAGTAACCCAGTGAAAACACCACAGATTTACTCCACACCAGTTTTAGAAAAATAAGGTATCTTTACTAAAAACTTCACAAGACCAAATACTACAGAAAAACCAACATACAATTAAAAAGGTTACTTTAAAGATAGTTCAAGAGTTTGCAGAAAGTACTCCAGGATGTAAAAATCAGTGTCCTGCACAATGCGACTCTCAATGCACAAAATGCGACACTCTCGTGCCCAACAGTACCTGTAGTTGCGCTAAGGTTCCCAAAAGCTATAACAATGAAGATGGCAAAGGCGATGCGATACTCCTGAGACCTTGGGGAGGCTTTGCAGCAGCCCTGCTTCACGCAGCAGAGGTGGATGCGCCGGCTCCGATCTGTAGGGGGAGGATGCGATGACTTTGGCTTTCATTGCGTAGGTTTCTTAGGGGGAAGCTTCACGCACAGGTAGGATGCGACGATCTTCGGTGCGGCGCGATGCGCGGCGCAGCACTGACTTCTGGCGCCGCAACCCTCGATGCGTCACGGGACGGGACTCTGCGTCAACACACGCAGCGACTGGATACTTTCACGCACAGGCAGTGGTGCGGCCCACAAACTGGTTCTGCAACGACCCTCGCAGCGTCAGGAATCTTCATGCACCGGGACGATGCTCGACGCACTCGGCGATGCGGGGATTCCGGGTGCTGCGATGACGCCGCGATGAATTTCTCCTCGCACTCTCGCGACTCGCAACCGGATGATGCGTCCCTCAAATGGATGATGCGATTGGTACCAGTTACTCTTGTTCACGCTTCTGCTTTCCAGCTCCCAAACACAGCAAAACGACCTCCTGAGGCCCCAAGACTAGGCAAGCACTTCAAGGCAGGTCAGAACTCCCTCAGCAGAGTTCCAGGGGAGCTGGTGGTGAAGTCCTTTTGTTCCTGGGACTTCTTAACAGGGAGCCAGCTCTCCTCAGGCCCTTGGAGATCAGAATCAAAAGAAGGGGACACAGCAAAGTCCTACCCCTCTCCTTGGCAGCAAAGCAAAACAGCAAGCAGGCAGTCTTCTCCTCTTCAGTTTCTTCCAGCTTTCTCCTTGGCAGAGGTTCCTTCTTAGTTCCACAGTGATCTAAAGTGTAGGTGTCTGGGGTCCTCTTCTTAGACCCCTCCAAGTCTTTGTCTCTCTTTGTTTCAGTGGGGGGATTCTCCTGCTCAAACCTGTTCCTGGGTGTGCTCTGCCCTGGGCCACCTGGTACCTTTCAGAGTGAGGGGCAGGGTCGTTAGACGCTCAGCAGGAGGTGGAGCCTTCTTTGTGCTGGCAGAGGCAGAGTCCTCAGCCTGGTCAGCAGGGGGTGGAGCCGGCATTGTGCTGGCAGAGGCAGCCCTTCTCAAACCCAGGGGCTACTCCTCCCACCCATTTAGAGCAGATCTCCCTATTCACCCTGCTGCTGACTCATCCAGACTCCTGTAGCCACCTAGCCCATCACAAGACACCAGTCAGCCAATCTGCACACAGGCACACAGGAAGGTTAAACAGGAGAATAGCTACTTTCTAAAAAGTGCTATTCTCACACAGTGAATTTAAAAACCATCTTGCTAAAAAGATGTATAATTAAATTCTGAACACAAAGATACCAAACTTGGATTTTCTATCTTGCCTTTAGGGGAAGATAGGCATGTAAACAGCCTCCCCCATTCTGTCCTATGGGCAAGATAGCCTCTCAGCAGTGAAAAACGAAAATGGCTGTAATTCACTACCAGGGTATGTTACACACCTCAGTACATGCCCTACCTTTCAGATACACTGCACCCAGCCCAGGGGGGTACCTAGGGCCACCATAGGGATGCCTGACATGTACAGAAAGGGAAGGATAAGGCCTGGTCAGTGGTTGCACTGGCCAGGTCGACATGGCAGTCCTGGACTGCACATAGGCACTGCAAGCAGGCCTAAGACATCATTTTAGTGCTACTCCTGTGGGTGGCACAATCAGTGCTGCAGCCCACTAGTAGCATTTGTACTACCAGCCCTGGCACTCTCAGTGCACTTTACTAGGGCCTTGCGGGTAGAACAAATATGTCAAACATGTATAGCCAATTACATCACAATTTCCCTAGGAAGCACTTGCACCTTGACACTGATCAGCAGTGGCAAAGTGCCCAAAGCATCTATACCAGTAAAAACGACATCCAGCATAGCATCAAAAATACAGGAGGTAGAGGCAAAACGTCAGGGTTAACCACACCAACAGATGGCAGGTCTAACAGTGGAAAATTGTGGATCCACGCAGATTCCAGAACTTTCCACCACAGAAATGTGGGGGAAATGTGTTTTTTTGGACAATTATTTAGGTTTGCAAGGGATTCTGGGTAACAGAACCTGGTGGGAGGCAGCTAGGTCACCCCAACCTGGATTCCCCTGGGTGTCTGGTTTTCAAAAATGTATAGGTTTGCTAGGTTCCCACGGTGCCGTCAGAGCTAGGGTTAAAAAACTACAGCTAGGCACTATGCCAAAAAAGGGTAATTTTGAACTGCGAAATTGAGGTGTGACCACGTTGTGTTTTGCACCGTTTCCTGTCGCAGGCACTAGGCCTACCCACACAAGTGAGGAACTGTTTTTCTCAAAAGACTTTGGGGAAAGCGGGGTGGGTGGAAAATTGTGGATCCATGCAGATTCCAGAACTTTCCACCACAGAAATGTGGGGAACAAGTGTTTTTTTTGTTTGGTTTGTAAGGGATTCTGGGTAACAGAACCTGGTGGGAGGCAGTTAACTCTCCCCATAATGGATTCCCCTGGGTGTCTAGTTTTCAAAAATGTATAGGTTTGCTAGGTTTCCCTGGGTGTCGGCAGTGCCAGGGTTTAAAAACTACAGCTAAGCACTTTGCCAAAAAAGGGTCATTTTTCACAGCGAAATTGAGGTGTGTCCACGTTGCATTTTGCGCCGTTTACTGTCATGCGTACTAGGCTGACCCACACAAGTGAGGTACCATTTTTCCCAGAAGACGTTGGGGAACACAGGGTGCTTGGAAATTTGTGGATCCACGCAGATTCCAGAACTTTCCACCACAGAAATGTGGGGGAAATGTGTTCTTTTTGGACAATTATTTAGGTTTGCAAGGGATTCTGGGTAACAGAATCTGGTGGGAGGCAGCTAGGTCACCCCATCCTGGATTCCCCTGGGTGTCTGGTTTTCAAAAATGTATAGGTTTGCTAGGTTCCCACGGTGCCGGCAGAGTTAGGGTTAAAAAACTTCAGCTAGGCACTATGCCAAAAAAGGGTAATTTTTCACTGCGAAATTGAGGTGTGACCACGTTGTGTTTTGCGCTGTTTCCTGTCGCGGCAAGTAGGCCGACCCACACAAGTGAGGTACCATTTTTGTCGTAAGACTTTGGGGAACGCGGTGTGGGTGAAAGTTTGTGGATCCACGCAGATTCCAGAACTTTCCACCACAGAAATGTGGGGCAAATGTATTTTGTTTGACAACTCTATAGGTTTGCAAGGGATTCTGGGTAACAGAACCTGGTGGGAGGCAGCTAAGTCACCCCATCCTGGATTCCCCTGGGTGTCTAGTTTTAGTAAATGTATAGGTTTGCTAGGTTTCCCAAGGTGCCGGCAGAGCTAGGGTTCAAAAACTACAGCTAGGTGCTATGCCAAAAAAGGGTAATTTTTCACTGCGAAATTTAGGTGTGACCACGTTGCGTTTTGTGCCGTTTCCTGTCGCGGGAACTAGGCCGACCCACACAAGTGAGGTACCATTTTTCTCGTAGGACTTTGGGGAACGTGGGATAGGTGGAAATTTGTGGATTCACGCAAAGTCCAGAAGTTTCCACCACAGAAATTTGGTGAAAATGAGGTTTTTTTTGATAATTTTTTATTTTTGAAAGGGATGCTGGGTACCAGAACCTGGAGGGAGGCAGTCAAGTCACACCATCCTGGATTCCCCTGTGTGTCTAGTTTAAAAAAATGTATAGGATTGCTAGGTTTCCCTAGGTGCCAGTAGAGCTAGGGTTCAAAAACTACAGCTAGGCACTTTGCCAAAAAAGGGTAATTTTTCACTGCGAAATTGAGGTGTGACCACGTTGTGTTTTGCACCGTTTCCTGTCGCAGGCACTAGGTCGACCCACACAAGTGAGGAACCATTTTTCTCAAAAGACTTTGGGGAATACGGGGTGGGTGGAAAATTGTGGATCCATGCAGATTCCAGAACTTTCCACGTCAGAAATGTGTGGAAAATGTGTTTTTTTGGACAATTTATTAGGTTTGCAAGGGATTCTGGGTAACAGAACCTGGTGGGAGGCAGCTAAGTCACCCCATCCTGGATTCCCCAAAATGTATAGGTTTGCTAGGTGTCCCTAGGTGCCAGCAGAGCGACAGTTCAAAAACTGCAGCTACGCACTTTGCCAAAAAAGGGTCATTTTTCACTGCAAAATTGAGGTGTGACCACGTTGCGTTTTGCACCGTTTCCTGTCATGCGCACTAGGCCGACCCACACAAGGGAGGTACCATTTTTCTCAGAAGACGTTGGGGAACACAGGGTGCTTGGAAATTTGTGGATCCACGCAGATTCCAGAACTTTCCACCACAGAAATGTGGGGGAATGTGTTTTTTGGACAATTTTTTAGGTTTGCAAGGGATTCTGGGTAACAGAACCTGGTGGGAGGCAGCTAAGTCACCCCATCCTGGATTCCCCTGGGTGTCTGGTTTTCAAAAATGTATAGGTTTGCTAGGTTTCCCTAGGTGCCGGCAGATCTATGGTTAAAAAAACGACAGCTAGGCACTTTGCCAAAAGAGGGTCAATTTTCACTGCAAAATTGAGGTGTGACCACGTTGCGTTTTGCACCGTTTCCTGTCGCAGGCACTAGGCTGACCCACACATGTGAGGTACCAATTTTCTTGTAAGACTTTGGGGAACACGGGGGGTGGAAAATTGTGGATCCACGCAGATTCCAGAACTTTCCACCACAGAAATGTGGGGAATATGTGTTTTTTAAAATAATGATTTTGGTTTGCAAGGGATTCTGGGTAACAGAACCTGGTGGGAGGCAGCTAAGTCACCCCATCCTGGATTGTCCTCGGATTCTAATTTTCAAAAATGTATATGTTTGCTAGGTTTCCCTAGGTGCCAGCAGACCTATGGTTAAAAAACTACAGCTATGCACTTTGCCAAGAAAGGGTCATTTTTCACTGCAAAATTGAGGTGTGATCACGTTGCGTTTTGCCATATTTCCTGTCATGGGCACTAGGCTGACCCAAACACGTGATGTACCATTTTCCTCGTAAGACCTTGGGGGATGCGGGGTGCATGGAAAATTGTGGATCCACGCAGATTCCAGAACGTTCCACCACAGAAATGTGTGGCAAATATGTTTATTTTGACAATTATTTAGGTTTGCAAGGGATTCTGGGTAACAGAACCTGGTGAGAGGGAGCTAAGTCACCCCATCCTGAATTCCCCGGGGTGTCTAGTTTTCAAAAATGTATAGGTTTGCAAGGTTTCCCAAGGTGCCGGCAGAACTAGGGTTAAAAGACTACAGCTAGGCACTATGCCAAAAAAGGGTCATTTTTCACTACGAAATTGAGGTGTGACCACATAGCGTTTTGCGTTGTTTCCTGTCATGGGCACTAGGCCGACCCACACACGTGAAGTACCATTTTCCTCGTAAGACCTTGGGGGATGCGGGGTGCATGGAAAATTGTGGATCCACGCAGATTCCAGAACGTTCCACCACAGAAATGTGTGGCAAATATGTTTATTTTGACAATTATTAAGGTTTGCAAGGGATTCTGGGTAACAGAACCTGGTGAGAGGGAGCTAAGTCACCCAATCCTGGATTCCCCGGGGTGTCTAGTTTTCAAAAATGTATAGGTTTGCTAGGTTTCCCAAGGTGCTGGCAGATCTAGGGTTAAAAGACTACAGCTAGGCACTATGCCAAAAAAGGGTCATTTTTCACTGCGAAATTGAGGTGTGACCACGTTGCGTTTTGCGCCGTTTCCTGTCGCGGGAACTAGGCCGACCCACACAAGTGAGGTACCATTTTTCTCGTACGACTTTGGGGAACGTGGGGTGGGTGGAAATTTGTAGATCCACACAGATTCCAGAACTTTCTAAAAAAGAAATCTGGGGTAAAAAAAATTTTGTTGGACAATTTTTAGGTTTGCAAGGGATTCTGGGTAACAGAAACTGGTGGGAGGCAGCTAAGTCACCCCATCCTGGATTCCCCTGGGTGTCTAGTTTTCAAAAATGTATAGTTTTGCTAGGTTTCCCAAGGTGCCGGCAGAGCTAGGGTTAAAAGACTACAGCTAGGCACTGTGCCAAAAAAGGGTCATTTTTCACTGCGAAATTGAGGTGGGACCACGTTGCGTTTTGCGCCGTTTTCTGTCGGGGGAACTAGGCCGACCCACACAAGTGAGGTACCATTTTTCTCGTAAGACTTTGGGGAACGTGGGATGGGTGGAAATTTGTGTATTCACGCAGATTCCAGAACTTTCCACCACAGAAATTTGGAGAAAATGTGTTTTTTTTCGATAATTTTTTATTTTTGAAAGGGATTCTGGGTAACAGAACCTGGAGGGAGGCAGTCAAGTCACACCATCCTGGATTCCCCTGTGTGTCTAGTTTTTAAAAATGTATAGGATTGCTAGGTTTCCCTAGGTGCCAGTAGAGCTAGGGTTCAAAAACTTCAGCTAGGCATTTTGCCAAAAAGGGTAATTTTTCACTGCGAAATCGAGGTGTGACCACGTTGTGTTTTGCACCGTTTCCTGTCGCAGGCACTAGGCCGACCCACACAAGTGCGGAACCATTTTTCTCGAAAGACTTTGGGGAACGCGGGGTGGGTGGAAAATTGTGGATCCATGCAGATTCCAGAACTTTCCACCACAGAAATGTGTGGAAAATGTGTTTTTTTGGACAATTTAATAGGTTTGCAAGGGATTCTGGGAAACAGAACCTGGTGGGAGGCAGCTAAGTCACCCCATCCTGGATTCCCCTGGGTGTCTAGTTTTCAAAAATGTATAGGTTTTCTAGGTGTCCCTAGGTGCCAGCAGAGCTACAGTTCAACAACTACAGCTACGCACTTTGCCAAAAAAGGGTCATTTTTCACTGCAAAATTGAGGTGTGACCACGTTGCGTTTTGCACCGTTTCCTGTTGCGGGCACTAGGCAGACCCACACACGTGAGGTTCCATTTTTCTCATAAGACTTTGGGGAATGTGGGGTGCATGGATGTTTTATCTGGGTGTCTCTAGTTGGCAGGGTAGGTACCACTGTCCAAGTAGGGACCCTTGCTTCTAGTCAGGGAAAGGGGGATACACTGTTAAGATAACCCCTGCTCACCCTCTAGGTAGCTTGGCCTGAGCAGTCTAGGCTATCAAAGGCAATGTGTAAAGTATTTGTACCAACACTCACAGTAACACAGTGAAAACACCACAGATTTACTCCACACCAGTTTTAGAAAAATGAGGTATCTTTACTAAAAACTTCACAAGACCAAATACTACAGAAAAACCAACATACAATTAAAAAGGTTACTTTAAAGATAGTTCAAGAGTTTGCAGAAAGTACTCCAGGATGTAAAAATCAGTGTCCTGCACAATGCGACTCTCAATGCACAAAATGCGACACTCTCGTGCCCAACAGTACCTGTAGTTGCGCTAAGGTTCCCAAAAGCTATAACAATGAAGATGGCAAAGGCGATGCGATACTCCTGAGACCTTGGGGAGGCTTTGCAGCAGCCCTGCTTCACGCAGCAGAGGTGGATGCGCCGGCTCCGATCTGTAGGGGGAGGATGCGATGACTTTGGCTTTCGTTGCGTAGGTTTCTTAGGGGGAAGCTTCACGCACAGGTAGGATGCGACGATCTTCGGTGCGGCGCGATGCGCGGCGCAGCACTGACTTCTGGCGCCGCAACCCTCGATGCGTCACGGGACGGGACTCTGCGTCAACACACGCAGCGACTGGATACTTTCACGCACAGGCAGTGGTGCGGCCCACAAACTGGTTCTGCAACGACCCTCGCAGCGTCAGGAATCTTCATGCACCGGGACGATGCTCGACGCACTCGGCGATGCGGGGATTCCGGGTGCTGCGATGACGCCGTGATGAATTTCTCCTCGCACTCTCGCGACTCGCAACCGGATGATGCGTCCCTCAAATGGATGATGCGATTGGTACCAGTTACTCTTGTTCACGCTTCTGCTTTCCAGCTCCCAAACACAGCAAAACGACCTCCTGAGGCCCCAAGACTAGGCAAGCACTTCAAGGCAGGTCAGAACTTCCTCAGCAGAGTTCCAGGGGAGCTGGTGGTGAAGTCCTTTTGTTCCTGGGACTTGTTAACAGGGAGCCAGCTCTCCTCAGGCCCTTGGAGATCAGAATCAAAAGAAGGGGACACAGCAAAGTCCTACCCCTCTCCTTGGCAGCAAAGCAAAACAGCAAGCAGGCAGTCTTCTCCTCTTCAGTTTCTTCCAGCTTTCTCCTTGGCAGAGGTTCCTTCTTAGTTCCACAGTGATCTAAAGTGTAGGTGTCTGGGGTCCTCTTCTTAGACCCCTCCAAGTCTTTGTCTCTCTTTGTTTCAGTGGGGGGATTCTCCTGCTCAAACCTGTTCCTGGGTGTGCTCTGCCCTGGGCCACCTGGTACCTTTCAGAGTGAGGGGCAGGGTCGTTAGACGCTCAGCAGGAGGTGGAGCCTTCTTTGTGCTGGCAGAGGCAGAGTCCTCAGCCTGGTCAGCAGGGGGTGGAGCCGGCATTGTGCTGGCAGAGGCAGCCCTTCTCAAACCCAGGGGCTACTCCTCCCACCCATTTAGAGCAGATCTCCCTATTCACCCTGCTGCTGACTCATCCAGACTCCTGTAGCCACCTAGCCCATCACAAGACACCAGTCAGCCAATCTGCACACAGGCACACAGGAAGGTTAAACAGGAGAATAGCTACTTTCTAAAAAGTGCTATTCTCACACAGTGAATTTAAAAACCATCTTGCTAAAAAGATGTATAATTAAATTCTGAACACAAAGATACCAAACTTGGATTTTCTATCTTGCCTTTAGGGGAAGATAGGCATGTAAACAGCCTCCCCCATTCTGTCCTATGGGCAAGATAGCCTCTCAGCAGTGAAAAATGAAAATGGCTGTAATTCACTACCAGGGCATGTTACACACCTCAGTACATGCCCTACCTTTCAGATACACTGCACCCAGCCCAGGGGGGTACCTAGGGCCACCATAGGGATGCCTGACATGTACAGAAAGGGAAGGATAAGGCCTGGTCAGTGGTTGCACTGGCCAGGTCGACATGGCAGTCCTGGACTGCACATAGGCACTGCAAGCAGGCCTAAGACATCATTTTAGTGCTACTCCTGTGAGTGGCACAATCAGTGCTGCAGCCCACTAGTAGCATTTGTACTACCAGCCCTGGCACTCTCAGTGCACTTTACTAGGGCCTTGCAGGTAGAACAAATATGCCAAACATGTATAGCCAATTACATCACATTTTCCCTAGGAAGTACTTGCACCTTGACACTGATCAGCAGTGGCAAAGTGCCCAAAGCATCTATACCAGTAAAAACGACATCCAGCATAGCATCAAAAATACAGGAGGTAGAGGCAAAACGTCAGGGTTAACCACACCAAAAGATGGCAGGTCTAACAGTGGAAAATGGTGGATCCACGCAGATTCCAGAACTTTCCACCACAGAAATGTGTGGCAAATGTGTTTATTTTGACAATTATTTAGGTTTGCAAGGGATTCTGGGTAACAGAACCTGGTGAGAGGCAGCTAAGTCACCCCATCCTGGATTCCCCTGGGTGTCTAGTTTTCAAAAATGTATATGTTTGCTAGGTTTCCCAAGGTGCCAGCAGAGCTGGGGTTAAAAAACTACAGCTAGGTACTATGCAAAAAAAAGGGTAATTTTTCACTGCGAAATTGAGGTGTGACCACGTTGCGTTTTGCGCCGTTTCCTGTTGCGGGAACTAGGCCGACCCACACAAGTGAGGTACCATTTGTCTCGTAAGACTTTGGGGAATGCGGGGTGGGTGGAAAGTTGTGGATCCACGCAGATTCCAGAACCTTCCACCACAGAAATGTGGCAAAAATGTGTTTTTTTTTATTTTATTTATGTTTGCAAGGGATTCTGGGTAACAGAACCTGGTGGGAGACAGTCAAGTCACACCATCATGGATTCCCCTGTGTGTCTAGTTTTCAAAAATGTATAGGATTGCTAGGTTTCCCTAGGTGCCAGCTGAGCTAGGGTTCAAAAACTACAGCTAGGCACAATGCCGAACAAGGGTAATTTTTCACTGCAAAATTAAGGTGTGACCACGTTGTGTTTTGCACAGTTTCCTGTCGCAGGCACTAGGCTGACCCACACAAGTGAGGTACCATTTTTTTCAAAAGACTTTGGGGAACGCGGGGTGGGTGGAAAATTGTGGATCCATGTAGATTCCAGAACTTTCCACCACAGAAACGTGTGGAAAATGTGTTGTTTTGGACAATTTTTAGGGTTGCAAAGGATTCTGGGTAACAGAACCTGGTGGGAGGCAGCTAAGTCACCCCATCCTGGATTCCCCTGGGTGTCTAGTTTTCAAAAATGTATAGGTTTGCTAGGTGTTCCTTAGATGACAGCAGAGCTACAGTTCAAGAACTACAGCTACGCACTTTGCCAAAAAAGGGTCATATTTCACTTCAAAATTAAGGTGTGACCACGTTGCGTTTTGCACCGTTTCCTGTCGCGGGCACTAGGCCGACCCACACACGTGAGGTACCATTTTACTCGTAAGACTTTGGGGAATGTGGGGTGCGTGGAAAAGTGTGGATCCTTGCAGATTCCAGAACTTTCCACCACAGAAATGTGTGGCAAATGTGTTTATTTTGACAATTATTTAGGTTTGCAAGGGATTCTGGGTAACAGAACCTGGTGAGAGGAAGCTAAGTGACCCCATCCTGGATTCCCCTGGGTGTCTAATTTTCAAAAATGCATAGGTTTGCTAAGTTTCCCAAGGTGCCGGAGGAACTGGGCTTAAAAAACTACAGCTAGGCACTATGCAAAAAAAAAAGGGTCATTTTTCACTGCGAAATTGAGGTGTGACCACGTTGCGTTTTGCGCCGTTTCCTGTCGTGGGCACTAGGCCGACCCACACAAGTGAAGTACCATTTTTCTCGTAAGACTTTGGGGAACACGGGATGGGTGGAAATGTGTGGATCCACGCAGAGTCCAGAACTTTCCACCACAGAAATTTGGGGAAATTGTAGTTTTTTTTATAATTTTTCAGGTTTTCAAGGGATTCTGGGTAACAGAACCTGGTGGGAGGCAGTCAAGTCACCCCATCCTGGATTCCCCTGGGTGTTTAGTTTTCAAAAATGTATAGGTTTGCTAGGTTTCCCTAGGTGCCGGCAGAGCTAGGGTTAAGAAACTACAGCTAGGCACTTTGCCAAAAAAGGGTCATTTTTCACAGCAAAATTGAGGTGTGACCACGTTGTGTTTTGCGCCATTTCCTGTCGCGGGCACTAGGCCGACCCACACAAGTGAGGTACCATTATTCTTGTAAGACTTTGGGGAACGCGGGGTGGGTGTAAAATTGTGGATCCACACAGGTTCCAGAACTTTCCACCACAGAAATGTGTGGAAAATGTGTTTTTTTTGACAAATATTTAGGTTTGCAAGGGATTCTGGGTAACAGAACCTCATGGGAGGCAGCTAAGTCACCTCATCCTGGATTTCCCTGGGTGTCTAGTTTTCAAAAATGTATAGGTTTGCTAGGTTTCCCTAGGTGCCGGCAGACCTATGGTTAAAAAAAAAAAGCTAGGCACTTTGCCACAAAAGGGTCATTTTTCACTGCAAAATTGAGGTGTGACCACATTGCGTTTTGCGCCATTTCCTGTCGCGTGCTCTAGGCCGACCCACATAAGTGAGGTACCATTTTTCTCGAAAGACTTTGGGGAACTCGGGGTGGGTGGACATTTGTAGATCCACGCAGATTCCAGAACTTTCCACAACAGAAATGTGGGGAACAAGTGGTTTTTTTGACCATTGTTTAGGTTTGCAAGGGATTCTGGGTAACAGAACCTGGTCGGAGGCAGTTAGCTCTCCCCATACTGGATTCCCCTGGGTGTCTAGTTTTCAAAAATGTATAGGATTGCTAGGTTTCCCTGGGTCCGGGCAGTGCCAGGGTTTAAAAACTACAGCTAAGCACTTTGCCAAAAAAGGGTCATTTTTCACTGCGAAATTGAGGTGTGTCCACGTTGCGTTTTTCCTGCTGCGGACACTGGGCCGACCCACACAAGTGAGGTACCATTTTTCTCGTAAGACTTTGGGGAATGCGGGGTCGGTGGAAAATGGTGGATCCACGCAGATTCCAGAACTTTGCACCACAGAAATGTGGGGAAAATGTGTTTTTTTTGACAATTTTTTAGGTTTTCAAGGGATTCTGGGTAACAGAACCTGGTGGGAGGCAGCTAAGTCACCCCATCCTGGATTCCCCTCGGTGTCTAATTTTCAACAATGTATAGGTTTGCTAGGTTACCCTAGGTGCCAGCAGACTTATGGTTCAAAAACTACAGCTATGCACTTTGGCAAGAAAGGGTCATTTTTGACTGCAAAATTGAGGTGTGACCACGTTGCATTTTGCGACGTTTCCTGTTGCGGGCACTAGGACGACCCACACACATGAGGTACCATTTTTCTCGTAAGACTTTGGGGAATGCGGGGTGAGTGGAAAATTGTGGATCCACGCAGATTCCAGAACGTTCCACCACAGAAATGTGTGGAAAATGTGTTTATTTTGACAATTATTTAGATTTGCAAGGGATTCTGGGTAACAGAACCTGGTCAGAGGGAGCTAAGTCACCCCATCCTCGATTCCCCTGGGTGTCTAGTTTTCAAAAATGTATAGGTTTGCTAGGTTTCCCAAGGTGCCGGCAGAGCTAGGGTTAAAAAACTACAGCTAGGCACTATGCCAAAAAAGGGTCATTTTTCACTGCGAAATTGAGGTGTGACCACGTTGCGTTTTGCGACGTTTCCTGTCGCGGGAACTAGGCCGACCCACACAAGTGAGGTACCATTTTTCTCGTACGACTTTGGGGAATGCGGGGTGGGTGGAAATTTGTGGATCCACACAGATTCCAGAACTTTCCAAAAAAGAAATGTGGGGCAAATGTGTTTTTTTGACATTGTTTTAGGTTTGCAAGGGATTCTGGGTAACAGAACCTGGTGGGGGGCAGCTAAGTCACCCCATCCTGGATTCCCCTGGAAGTATAGTTGTAATAAATGTATAGGTTTTCTAGGTTTCCCATGGTGCCGGCAGAGCTAGGGTTCAAAACTACAGCTAGGCAATAATGCCAAAAAAGGGTAATTTTTCACTGCAAAATTGAGGTGTGACCACGTTGCGTTTTGTGCCGTTTCCTATCGAGGGAACTAGGCCGACCCACACAAGTGAGGTACCATTTTTCTCGTAAGACTTTAGGGAACGGGGGATGGGTGGACATTTGTGGATCCATGTAGATTCCAGAACCTTCAACCACAGAAATGTGGTGAAAATGTGGTTTTCTTGATAATTTGTTATGTTTGCAAGGGATTCTGACTAACAGAACCTAGTGGGAGGCAGTCAAGTAACACCATCCTGGATTCCCCTGTGTGTCTAGTTTTAAAAAATATATAGGTTTGCTAGGTTTCCCCAGGTGCCGGCAGAGCTAGAGTTAAGAAACTACAGCTAGGCACTTTGCCAAAAAAGGGTCATTTTACACTGCAAAATTGAGGTGTGACCATGTTGTGTTTTGCGCCGTTTCCTGTCGTGTGCACTAGGCCGACCCACAAAAGTGAGGTACCATTTTTCTCGTAAGACTTTAGGGAATGCGGGGTGCGTGGAAAATTGTAGATCCACACAGATTCCAGAACTTTCCACAACAGTAATGTGGGGAACAAGTGGTTTTTTAAACCATTTTTTAGGTTTGCAAGGGATTCTGGGTAACATAACCTGGTAGGAGGCAGTCAAGTCACCCCATCCTGGATTCCCCTGGGTGTCTAGTTTTCAAAAATGTATAGGTTTGCTAGGTTTCCCTTGGTGCCGGCAGTGCCAGGGTTCAAAAACTACACCTAAGCACTTTGCCAAAAAAGGGTCATTTTTCACTGTGAAATTAAGATGTGTCCACGTTGTGTTTTGCGCAGTTTAATGTCACGCGCACCATTTCGACCCACACAAGTGAGGTACCTTTTTTCTCAGAAGACTTTGGGGAACACAGGGTGTGTGGAAATTTGGGGATCCACGCAGAGTCTAGAACCTTCCACCACAGAAATGTGGGGGAAATGTGTTTTTTTGGACATTTTTTAGGTTTCCAAGGGATTCTGGGAACAGAACCTGGTGGGAGGCAGCTAAGTCACCCCATCCTGGATTCCCCTCGGTGTCTTGTTTTCAAAAATGTATAGGCTTGCTAGGTTTCCCTAGGTGCCGGCAGACCTATGTTTAAAAAACGACAGCTAGGCACTTTGCCAAAAAAGGGTCATTTTTCACTGCAAAATTGAGGTGTGACCACGTTGCGTTTTGCGCCGTTTCCTGTTGCGGGCACTAGGCCGACCCACACAAGTGAGGTACCATTTTTCCCGCAAGACTTTGGGGAACGCGGGGTGGGTGGAAATTTGTGGATCCAAGCAGATTCCAGCACTTTCCACAATAGAAATGTGGGGCAAACATGTTTTTCTTGACAGTTTTTTAGGTTTGCAAGGTATTCTGGGTAACAGAACCTGGTGGGAAGCAGCTAAGTCACTCCATCCTAGATTCCCCTGGGTGTCTAGCTTTCATAAATGTATAGGTTTTCTAGGTTTCCCAAGGTGCCGGCAGAGCTAGGGTTAAAAAACTACAGCAAGGCACTTTGCCAAAAAAGTGTCACTTTTCACTGCGAAATTGAGATGTGACCACATTGCGTTTTGCTGCGTTTCCTGTCAAGGGAACTAGGCTGACAAACACAAGTGAGGTACCATTTTTCTCGTAAGACTTTGGGGATGGGTGGAAATTTTTGGATCCACGCAGATTCCAGAACTTTCCACCACAGAAATGTGGTAAAAATGTGTTTTTTTTAATTTTATTTATGTTTGCAAGGGATTCTGGGTAACAGAACCTGGTGGGAGGCAGTCAAGTCAAACCATCATGGATTCCCCTGTGTATCTAGTTTTCAAAAATGTATAGGATTGCTAGGTTTCCCTAGGTGCCAGCAGAGCTAGGGTTCAAAAACTACAGCTAGGCACTTGGCTAAAAAAGGGTAATTTTTCACTGCGAAATTAAAGTGTGACCACATTGTGTTTTGCGCCGTTTCCTGTCGCAGGCACTAGGCCGACCCACACAAGTGAGGTACCATTTTTTTCGAAAGACTTTAGGGAATGCGGGGTGGGTGGAAAATTGTACATCCACACAGATTCCAGAACTTTCCACAACAGAAATGTTGGGAACAAGTGTTTTTTTAACCATTTTTTAGGTTTGCAAGGGATTCTGGGTAACAGAACCTGGTAGGAGGCAGTAAAGTCACCCCATCCTGGATTCCCCTGGGTGTCTAGTTTTCAAAAATGTATAGGTTTGCTATGTTTCTCTGGGTGCCAGCAGTGCCAGGGTTCAAAAACTACAGCTAAGCATTTTGCCAAAAAAGGGTCATTTTTCACTGCGAAATTGAGGTGTGTCCACGTAGCGTTTTGCGCCATTTCCTGTCGCGCGTACTAGGCCGACCCAAAAAAGTGAGGTACCATTTTTCTCGGAAGACTTTGGGGAACACAGGGTGCATTGAAATTTGTGGATCCACGCAGATTCCAGAACTTTCCACCACAGAAATGTGGGGGAAATATGTTTTTTTTGACAATTGTTTAGGTTTGCAAGGGATTCTGGGTAACAGAACCTGGTGAGAGGCAGCTAAGTCACCCCATCCTGGATTCCCCTGGGTGTCTAGTTTTCAAAAATGTATATGTTTGCTAGGTTTCCCAAGGTGCCAGCAGAGCTGGGGTTAAAAAACTACAGCTAGGTACTATGCAAAAAAAAGGGTAATTTTTCACTGCGAAATTGAGGTGTGACCACGTTGCGTTTTGCGCCGTTTCCTGTTGCGGGAACTAGGCCGACCCACACAAGTGAGGTACCATTTTTCTCGTAAGACTTTAGGGAACGGGGGATGGGTGGACATTTGTGGATCCATGTAGATTCCAGAACCTTCAACCACAGAAATGTGGTGAAAATGTGGTTTTCTTGATAATTTGTTATGTTTGCAAGGGATTCTGACTAACAGAACCTAGTGGGAGGCAGTCAAGTAACACCATCCTGGATTCCCCTGTGTGTCTAGTTTTAAAAAATATATAGGTTTGCTAGGTTTCCCCAGGTGCCGGCAGAGCTAGAGTTAAGAAACTACAGCTAGGCACTTTGCCAAAAAAGGGTCATTTTACACTGCAAAATTGAGGTGTGACCATGTTGTGTTTTGCGCCGTTTCCTGTCGTGTGCACTAGGCCGACCCACAAAAGTGAGGTACCATTTTTCTCGTAAGACTTTAGGGAATGCGGGGTGCGTGGAAAATTGTAGATCCACACAGATTCCAGAACTTTCCACAACAGTAATGTGGGGAACAAGTGGTTTTTTAAACCATTTTTTAGGTTTGCAAGGGATTCTGGGTAACATAACCTGGTAGGAGGCAGTCAAGTCACCCCATCCTGGATTCCCCTGGGTGTCTAGTTTTCAAAAATGTATAGGTTTGCTAGGTTTCCCTTGGTGCCGGCAGTGCCAGGGTTCAAAAACTACACCTAAGCACTTTGCCAAAAAAGGGTCATTTTTCACTGTGAAATTAAGATGTGTCCACGTTGTGTTTTGCGCAGTTTAATGTCACGCGCACCATTTCGACCCACACAAGTGAGGTACCTTTTTTCTCAGAAGACTTTGGGGAACACAGGGTGTGTGGAAATTTGGGGATCCACGCAGAGTCTAGAACCTTCCACCACAGAAATGTGGGGGAAATGTGTTTTTTTGGACATTTTTTAGGTTTCCAAGGGATTCTGGGAACAGAACCTGGTGGGAGGCAGCTAAGTCACCCCATCCTGGATTCCCCTCGGTGTCTTGTTTTCAAAAATGTATAGGCTTGCTAGGTTTCCCTAGGTGCCGGCAGACCTATGTTTAAAAAACGACAGCTAGGCACTTTGCCAAAAAAGGGTCATTTTTCACTGCAAAATTGAGGTGTGACCACGTTGCGTTTTGCGCCGTTTCCTGTTGCGGGCACTAGGCCGACCCACACAAGTGAGGTACCATTTTTCCCGCAAGACTTTGGGGAACGCGGGGTGGGTGGAAATTTGTGGATCCAAGCAGATTCCAGAACTTTCCACAATAGAAATGTGGGGCAAACATGTTTTTCTTGACAGTTTTTTAGGTTTGCAAGGTATTCTGGGTAACAGAACCTGGTGGGAAGCAGCTAAGTCACTCCATCCTAGATTCCCCTGGGTGTCTAGCTTTCATAAATGTATAGGTTTGCTAGGTTTCCCAAGGTGCCGGCAGAGCTAGGGTTAAAAAACTACAGCAAGGCACTTTGCCAAAAAAGTGTCACTTTTCACTGCGAAATTGAGATGTGACCACATTGCGTTTTGCTGCGTTTCCTGTCAAGGGAACTAGGCTGACAAACACAAGTGAGGTACCATTTTTCTCGTAAGACTTTGGGGATGGGTGGAAATTTTTGGATCCACGCAGATTCCAGAACTTTCCACCACAGAAATGTGGTAAAAATGTGTTTTTTTAAATTTTATTTATGTTTGCAAGGGATTCTGGGTAACAGAACCTGGTGGGAGGCAGTCAAGTCAAACCATCATGGATTCCCCTGTGTATCTAGTTTTCAAAAATGTATAGGATTGCTAGGTTTCCCTAGGTGCCAGCAGAGCTAGGGTTCAAAAACTACAGCTAGGCACTTGGCTAAAAAAGGGTAATTTTTCACTGCGAAATTAAGGTGTGACCACATTGTGTTTTGCGCCGTTTCCTGTCGCAGGCACTAGGCCGACCCACACAAGTGAGGTACCATTTTTTTCGAAAGACTTTAGGGAATGCGGGGTGGGTGGAAAATTGTAGATCCACACAGATTCCAGAACTTTCCACAACAGAAATGTGGGGAACAAGTGTTTTTTTAACCATTTTTTAGGTTTGCAAGGGATTCTGGGTAACAGAACCTGGTAGGAGGCAGTAAAGTCACCCCATCCTGGATTCCCCTGGGTGTCTAGTTTTAAAAAATGTATAGGTTTGCTATGTTTCTCTGGGTGCCAGCAGTGCCAGGGTTCAAAAACTACAGCTAAGCATTTTGCCAAAAAAGGGTCATTTTTCACTGCGAAATTGAGGTGTGTCCACGTAGCGTTTTGCGCCATTTCCTGTTGCGCGTACTAGGCCAACCCAAAAAAGTGAGGTACCATTTTTCTCGGAAGACTTTGGGGAACACAGGGTGCATTGAAATTTGTGGATCCACGCAGATTCCAGAACTTTCCACCACAGAAATGTGGGGGAAATATGTTTTTTTTGACAATTGTTTAGGTTTGCAAGGGATTCTGGGTAACAGAACCTGGTGGGAGGCAGTCAAGTCACCCCATCCTGGATTCCCCTGGGTGTCTAGGTTTCAAAAATTTATAGGTTTGCTAGGTTTCCCTAGGTGCCAGCAGAGCTAGTGTTAAAAAGCTACAGCTGGACACTTCGCAAGA
The DNA here is from genome assembly GCF_964204655.1 of Triturus cristatus. Taxonomy (NCBI): domain Eukaryota; kingdom Metazoa; phylum Chordata; class Amphibia; order Caudata; family Salamandridae; genus Triturus; species Triturus cristatus. The sequence continues at coordinate 955,412,014 of NC_140594.1, read as the reverse complement.
AAATGGTAGGTTTTCATTGTGAAAATGTGGTGTGTTCACGTTGTGTTTTCAGCCATTTCCTGTAATGGGCACTATGCCTACCCACAAAAGTGAGGTACCATTTTTATCGGGAGACTTATGGTAATTCAGTTCTGTAAAGCAACTGTTATTACCTATTGATTTTTGATGCATTTCTGCCTTTCAAATGAAACGCATTGTGTAAAAAAGAAGTCATTTTGAAAAATGACCTATAATTCTCATGCTAGTATGAGTGTTCCCAATTTCGAAAATGTGCAAATATGTATTGTTTCTAAACTCTATAATTTGTTCCCATTTTAGAAATACATAGGTGTCTTTCATACCGATTTTTCCATGTATACATTTTCCCACAATAATTGCTATATACCCGGAACATAATAAAAAAACATTGCAAATTGTTGCTCAGTTTTTGACTCTGGGTTCGTCGGTTTCTTGGTGAACCTACAAGTCCTATATATCCCTACAACCAGTAAGGTCTAGTGTATGTAACGGTATATTGCTTTCAAACAGCTGTTACCTAATTAGAAGAAGTTACAGGTGAAAACGTTGACACAAAAGGCTGTTTTTTTCAACTAATTTTCAATTTTACCTATATTTAACTGTTTCTTCTATAAGGAAACCTTGATGGATCTACACAAATGACCCCTTGCTGAATTCAGAATTTTGTCTACTTTTCTAAAATGTATAGCTTTCCAGGATCCATTATTACATTCATACCCATTTCTACCATTAACTGGAAGGAGGTTGAAAGCACGAAAAATGGCAAAAATAAGTTATGTCCCAGAAAAGTGACATTTGCAGGGGAAATCCCAGACGCTTTCATTTGCAGCCCGTTTTTCCCATTTTTCCCCCAAAAAACAAACTTTGCTGTATTTTGGCACATTTCTGTGACCCCTCCAGGGGAATCCACAAACCCTGAGTACCTTTAGAATCCTCATGATGTTGGAAGAAAATGACGCAAATTTGGCGTGGATACCTTATGTGGTCAAAAAGTTACAGGGGCATCAGCGCACACTACCCCAAATAGCCAAAAAAAGGCTTGCCACAGGAGGGGGAAAAGGCCTGGCAGTGAAGGGGTTTAATAATATTTCCAATCAGAAAAATGCTATCATAACAACAGCCACTAGAGAACATCACATTTTGATTACACCTCAATTCAATTATAGACATAGTCTCTAGAATGCACTGTACAACATGTACCTTTTTTCAACATTTCAGACCACAATACATGCAACCATAAAGACAGCACTGCACTCCGAGTTGCAGAGCACGAGCTCAAGCTCAAGCCTTTGGAATTCTTTGAAAACATTAAGACAACCCTGGAGGGGTCTTGGATTCTCTGACACTGCAAATATAGGGTCAGTTCTTGAAAAACAATCTTAAGGGGGAGCTGCTGCATTCCTGCAGCCCCGCACCACGCTTCCTTTATCATAATTGGTGATCCTCCTGCCATCCTGGCGATACACGGAGTAGAAAAATATGTAAATAAAAAGCCCTGCAGGGAATTATGGGGTACTCCAGCAGGGATTTGTGAATACTTAAGTACTGCTCCTCTATGCTGCTTTGAGGAGAGCCGTACTTCTTGTCAGTGACGTCACACAGTTTTTTCTCTTTCTGTAAGGGTGGTTGGTCCCACCCGGGACACACCTAGGTGAGCATGGCCCTTGTTACCCAGGCCTGCTCCTTCACATCGGCCTCCTCCTTTGGCCAGCATGAGTTGGCGGGAGGATGCCTACTTGACGGGTCTCCAGCCCCCAGTTACAGGCACTTAGGGAGGACTGTGGAGTTCTTTGCCCTGTCCATTGCTTGGGAGCCCGGAGAGCCAGATCAATTTTTTCAGTCACTGGGGAGAATGAGGCCCCCGGGGGCAAAAGAAGAAATGGGGAGGGGGCCCCCTCCAGGGGGTGATTTAATCCTGCACCAACCCTTGAGCCCTGGTTCACCCCGGGTTATTTTTAGGAGAGGCAATGGCACCCCATGCACTCCGTTCTCAGGAAGGGGTCAAAAGACGCAGACCCTAAAATATCCATAACATAATTTGTTCAGTGGGCTTGGGCAGGTTCATTCCTGGAACAATGTGACAGCTGATTGATGCAGATCCTTCCACCCCACCCCTTCCCTCCTCAGGAACTGAGTTAAGCACTGTCAATTTCTCCCTTTGGGTGGGGAGACTTTTGTTCCTGCTGCTGTAGAGAAGTTTAATTGACCTGATACAGTAGGGTGGCAAAAGGCCTGGTCTCTGATCCTGAGCTGACCCAGAAAAATATGGCAATTCTGAATGACCTATAAATTGTACAGATATCTTTTTGGGAAATGCAGATTTGATTTGCCCACACTGGTTATACCCCATTTCAACACATCATTGGTCTCTGTGGGACAAAGTGAAGCAAATCTGCACTCTAAGGCAGTCATACAGTGTAATTGCAAAACAATAAAATACAATGACTACACCCTATTAGTATACACTAACATTATAAGGCCTATGCCAGGTGAATATCTAATCCTGCAGAGTTGTCTCTGTGGCATGCAACCTGTACGCAGTTGCTGAACTGTGCACAAAAGTAGTCTACCACATGCAGCCTGCACACATGTGCAAAAACGTGTGTATACATGCAACTACCCAAGTGCCCCTTACCCATGCTGCACTGCAGAAGCCTTATCTTAAAAGGTAGACACTGGCAGTAAACATGCGCAGTCAATTTGCTTTGTGATTACTGTGTTTGAGACTCATGTATATAGACTGACCCACAGTAAAAATCGCAAAACTGGGTGATCTAATAAGCAAAAGATTCAGAGATACTGAATTGGCGAAACCCAATTGCAACACTCCTGCAATATAATCTGGTGATATGTGGATACCAACTCCAAAGTGGTGAAGATCTTGGCACAGAACTGTCAGGCTTATCTAAAGAGGCAATGTGTAAAGTATTTGTGCAACACACACACACACAGCAACAAAATGAATATGCAACAAAAATACTTCACATAGATTTAGAAAAATAGAGAACATATATCTGAGTAAATGAAGACCAAAATGGCAAAAATACAATCAGTAGAAATCGAGATATGACTATTCTAAGATTAAATGCAAAATCAGAGCTTGGACGCCATTAGCGGTCAAAAGGTTACTTGAGGTCACAGGGGACTGTTGCAAATACAAAGTTCAGGCCGACCACAAAAAAGGGCAGGCCAGCTACAGGACCCACACAGGGCCCACTGAGAAAGTACCTTGGATGGAGCAAAGTGTTGATGCTGAGGGCACAATGTGTCGATCTTTCCCACGCAGTTGTTTGACTGCATCGTCATCGAGCTTCACTGAGGTGAGGGCAAGAGTTGTCGTCGAGCTGCGAAGGCTTTACAACCGCTGTCATCGAACAGGCTCTACATCAATGCCAAAAAGCGATGCGTTGGTTCCAATTGGCACGAATGTGATAATGTGTTGGTTTTGGTGCAAAACAGTCTCCGAAACCACTTTGGTGCCAATTAGGGCAAATGTGAAGATGTGTCAGTTTTGGAGCAAAACAGCTTCAGATCCCACTTCTGAGGTCCAAAACTTGGAGAAGGCATCTCATACAAGTATAGGACTTACAGAAGGCAGTGCCCTGCAGCACCATAAGAATTGCAGGTAGCCTTATGTGTCCCTGAGACTTCAGAGAAAAGGAGGCAAGCCAGCAAGTTCTTGGAGATCACTTTGAGGGAGGGCAGAGTTCAGCTCTCCTTCAGCAGAGTCAGGGAGTAGCAGGCAGCAGGGCAGCAGGGCAGCAAGCAGAACAGCAGTCCTTTAGGAAGAGCCTTCCAGGTGAGTTTTTTGAGCAGCACAGCAGTCCTTCTGACAGATGTTCTTTTCAAGATCCAGAAGTGTGTGATTTTAGGAGCTCAGAGACCCAGTACTCTTACCTAAAAGTGCCTTTGATGTAGAGCGTGACTTTAAAGCAGCTCTCTGAAGTCTACAAGGATCTCTTTTAACCTAGTCCTGTCTGCTAGGCTATCTGTGGGGGGTAAATCAGTGTTTTGTGTATGGACAGGACAGTACCTATTGAATTGTGAGTGTCAGCCCCTCCCATTCCTCCCTGTACAGGAAGACCCACCAGAATGCAGATGAGTGATTAGACACACCGTCCTTCCTCAGTTGTGGCTGTCTGGAGGGAATGCACAACATGTAGCTGTCACCCAGCCCAGGCATATATTGGAGACAGGCTACAAAGCACACAGACTTATAAGCACAGAGAAATATCCACTTTCTAAAATTGGCATTTCTTAAACAATATTGTTAAATCTAAATATACCAGTTGGGAAGATTTGAAATTACCATTACAAGCATATGAAGGATAAAAAGGCTACTCCTCTTTGATCACAAATTACAGTTTAAAAGAGTATTAAGGAATTCCTAATGATTGTCTATTAGAGGAGTAAGCCTCAAAGTCGTGAAAAATGAAATAGGCTGTTTATTATTACCAGGACACGCAAAACATACCAGTAAGCATCCTACCTTTCATTTACATAGCACCCTGCCATCCGGGCTAACTAGGATCTATCTTAGGGGTGACTTATGTGTAATAAACGGGGAGTTTCAAGCTTGGCAAGTAGGTTTAAATGCCAAGTCAATGTGAAAGTAAACTGCACTCACAGGCCCAGCAGTGGCCGGCCTGAGACAGGTTTTGGAAGAATACATCTGTTGATGGCACAATCAGTGCTGCAGTGTCAGAGACAGCTACACCTTTCTTCTGGTTCCTTTCAGCAATTGCTCTTCTGGTTTCATTGTTAATAACTTCAAATAAGAAAACCTGTAAACTTACATTTCATCCATATTACACAAATATATTACCTAGCATAATAATATTATTACAGTTCTTCTTACTGAGCACCTACACAATTTTGGCTGTAGCTATTACCTCTCGACTATTGTATTTTAATTCAAATGTTTCTTGCAGTAACTTCTCTTTTAATTGTGTTATTCTTTTTTCAGGAATCGTTTCTGGTGATTGGTGAATTGGTTCTATTCCGTATTTACAAAACTGAGTGGTAGGTATGCAAAAAATATTACCTAGTTCCTTCACCTAATCATTATTGAGAAGGTATTTTTGTTCTTTTTTACAATACCTAGACCCACTCATGCCAGAAATTACTTTGTCGTCTAGTAACTAATACAGCATGTATAACAACTGAATGCCCGCCAACTTGCACTGAGAAGGAACCTCAATCCTGTAATCTGTGCTCATATATGGGCAAGAACTAACTGATAACGCTTAGCAATAATTTGCCAACTCGAGCTCCACATGAGCAACTCAAATTCCTTGGAGTGCGCACTGCTCTCTTGACATGCATGCGTGAAGGAATTCAGGAAACTGGCCTGCACCTTAACGGGACACGAATCCCAATTAACTTGAGAAATAACTATTATACGCTCACCATAGGACCTCCGCCAAATCTCATGCTCTAAAATAGAACACTAGTTACCAAAGGACACTGTTTGTCCTGACATGTGCATACTGAAAATATCCTGTAACTAGTCTGCTCCGAAACTGATTGCTTTTCCCAGACTCTCTGACAAATTCAAACGCATCGAAACTAAAACAACAGAAAAATTATTATGACGAATGCTACCCTGACTAGCTATGCGCGCTGCAATATGAATGCTGCCAATACCTCCAAGTTCTCAGGTGAAGTGTGAAAAGTCTTGTTCTACAGCTGCTAACATTCTAAAGCTGCCTTCCTGCATCTAGAAACACTACAATGCTAAACGATGCTTTCTTCACCCTCCCATGGCGGCCATCTTGGGATTTCTCCACTTACTGAACCTAAGTCTGGCTACACCACTTCCAGTCTTACGGAATGCCTGATGTATAATTGCATTGCCTGAAACCCTTCTATCAGTGACTGATGGCTTGGTTCTGACATTACCCCACCGCAAGGGAGGCTCTCCCAATCTGGGTTTGCTGGGAATTTTTTTATTAAAGGCTCTCACCAATCAAGGAGCATTCACGTCTGAAGCTGGCTCCCAAGACCTCTCTTCTGGACCATAACCCTTCCAATAAATCAAATAATAGAGTTGTCCCTACTTTTCTTTGGAATCCAAAATTTGCTTAAGCTCAAATTCTTCTCCTTTCTTAGTCTGTATTGGTCTTGGGGCTAAGATTGTTCTTAAACCTCCTGTAACTCTTTTTATAAGGAGATGTGAAAGGTTGGATGTATCTTTAACGTTTCAGGTAACTTCAACTTGTAAGTCACCGTACTCTATTTTTTCTTGACCTGAAAGGGCCCAATACATCTTGGTTGGAACTTCCTGTTCCCTTTAAGTCTCACATTTTTTTAGTTTAACCAAACTTTTACCATTCAAAGGGAACTCCTTTTCTGAGTAATTTTGTGAAGGGGCTCAATTTCTTGGAAAACTCTTGAATAAATCTCCTATAGAAGTTTGCAAATCAGATGAAGCTTTGCACTTCCTTGACAGTTTGCGGAGACTTTCACTCTAGGGCTGCCTCCACTTCGGCTTTATCAATTGTTATTCCTTCAGGTGATAGGACAAAGCCCAGAACCTCTAGAGATGTTACACTGAATGCACACTTTTCCAGTTTTACAAAAAGGCTGTTTTCTCTTAATTTCTGCAGGACTCCTCTTACATGCTCCTCATGCACTTCTACGCTATCCGAGTATATTAAGATGTTGTCAATAAACACTAATGCGCACTGATCGATATATTCTTTTAGGACATCATTGATGAAGTGTTGGAAGGCTGCCGGAGCATTACAGAGCCCATAGGGCATGACTTGATATTCAAATAGCCCATATTTTGTCCTAAAGGCTGTCTTCCATTTGTATCCTTCTTGGATTCGAATGAGGTGATATGCCCCTCGGAGATCCAATTTCATGTAGATCCTTGAACCCTTCACTTGATCCAGGAGAACGGATATTAGTTCCAAGGGGCATCGCTTTTTCACAGTGATTTGGTTTATTGCCCTATAATTCATGTATGTTCTTAATTCACCCTCTTTCGTTGGGATGAAAAAAAGTGGCGAAGAGACTGGGGTTTGGGAGTGTTGAATACATTCATTTTCCAAATATTTCTAGAGGTAGTCCTTCAGATGTTGGTTTCCCTTCTCCGTTAGAGCATACATTTAGCTACAGGGCAGATTAGCTCCTGGTTCAAGCTCAATCTTACAATAGTAAGTCCGGTGAGGAGGAAGTTTCTCCGCCTCCTTCTCACTGAAGACGTCCTGGTATTCTGCATACTCTTTAGGTAATTCTACTGTGTGTATTACACACACAGTCGCTCCTCCATTACAGAGATGGGTTGCTGGAGTTACCGTTTGATCCCGCTTTGAATTCTGATAACAATTCTCCTTACAAAATTCAGAATCCATTTTTATTGTGCTAGAACTCCAACTGATGGTGGGGTTATGCTCAGTGAGCCATGGCAATCCCAAGATTAGCTGAAATTGCGGAGCAGCTATCAAATTAAATTGGAACTTTTCACAATGTCCATCCACTGATTCCAATTCCACCAGCTCTGTGTGACTCACAATGGGTCCTGAAGAAAGATTCGCGCCATCCACTTCCCGAACTGCCTCACTTTTCTGTTTCCTAGGGCCTTTAAACCAATCTTCTCACTAACCTTCAAGTCACAGAAATTGCCCGTGGCCCCTAAATCCACCATCACGGTAATTCCCTCCAAAATGCTTTCTCCGAACCTTAACGTCATGTGCATTATCAAGTGAGGTGAGGAGGATTGCAAGGTATTCGCCAAAGTGTGATCCTTAGGAGTTGTATTCAAGTCCGCACCCATCAGTCCAACTCCTTCTACTGATGGTGCTGCCGGTTTTCCTTCGGCGGCTGTTTAGGCTTCTTAGGACAGTTTTGGACAAAATGCCCTCCAACCCCTCAATAAGGGCACTGCTTGTTCACTCTTCGTTTTTCCTTCTCTTTCTTTGATAGTGGACCTCGCATAGTTCCAATTTGCATGGGTTCTGTGCCATGCCACCCTTCAACAACTCTTGTTACTTCGCTTTAGTTCGAACATATTGCGGTATACTAGGATGAAATTCCCTTCTCTCGCTTTGCAGAATCTATTGCCAACACCAGATCAATGAAAGCCGAAATTTCAGTGGGTTGATTGGGTACTTGCACAGGAGCGTATTTCAATTCTTCCCTAGACCATGATAAATTACTGCTGCTCGTTTATATTCTGGCCAGTCCCTCTCCACAACCAGCCTATTAAATTGGGCCAAAGAGGATATCAATTCACAATTCCCTTGTCTGAGTTGGATCAACTCATTGACCGTAGCTTTGGAGACTTGTCGACGATCAAATATTCTATGGAACTCTTTTTTGAATTTGTCTAGGCCATAAAGTATGGGATCATTTCTAGATACCAATGGCGTCGACCATGAAGAAGCGTCACCCCTAAGATAGGATAGTAAGAAGGCTACTCGTGATTGTGCATCAGGGAACACTGCAGGCCGGCACATAAAATGTAAGGTACATTGCGTCCAAAATATTTGTGCCTTTTGAGGGTCTCCAGAAAATCTTTCTGTAGGTGCCAACGGAATCACTGGTGACAAGGAATGGATTACTTGCCTGGTAACCTTAGACGGTTGACTTGTAGTATCACTAGTGATTTCTACTGGGGATGAAGGAAATTTAAAATTAGGTTGCGTAACTAGACTATTCATTTTAATTGCTAATTCAGAGGTTTCTCTTCTAGAATTCATTATATCTTGTTTTAAATCTCTATTCTCTTCCCTAACTACAATTATTTCTTTTTGTATTCCTTCCAATACTTTTCCTAATTTTTTGAGTTCCAAACCTTCTGCCATTCTGCTCAGGTGCAAAAACTACTTGGGCACTTCACTCTGTCAGATCAGTTTCCACCAGAATGCACAGGAGCAGAACGATGCAAATTCCCATTTCCCCTTTCCGACTTCCCAGCCACTCACCGTCTAAACACTGTGTGGCTGTAGAAACCAAAAGTGGGAAAGGAGTAGGGGACAGAGAATATAAAGCTACACCTTTCTTCTGGTTCCTCTCAGTAATTACTTCTCTGGTTTTGTTGTTCAAAACTGCAAAATTAGAAAACCTGTAAATTTACATTTCATTCTTATTACACAAATATATTACCTAGCATAGATAATAATATTACAGTTCTTCTTACTGAGCACCTACCCAACTTTGGCTGTAGCTATTGCCTCTCTTCTATTGTATTTTAAAATGTTTCTTGCAGTAACTTCTCTTTTAATGGTGTTCTTCTTTGTTCAGGAACCTTTTCTGGTGTTTGGTGAATCGGTTCTATTCTGTATTTACAACACTGAGTGGTAGGTATTCAAAAAATATAACCTAGTTCCTTCACCTTATCATTATTGAGAAGGTATTTTCATTCTTTTTTACAATATCTTGACCCACTCATGCCAGAAATGCTAAGTCGTCTAGTAACTATCACAACTGAATGCCCACCAACTTGCGCAATGAAGGAACCTCAACCCTGTAATCTGTGCTCATACATGGGCAAGTACTAACTGATAACTTTGAGCAATAATATGCCAACTCGAGCTTCGTATGAGCAACTTAAATTCCTTGGAGTTCCCACTTCTCTCTTGGCATGCGCACATAAAGGAATTCTGAAAACTGGCCTGCACCTTAACGGGACACTAATTCCAAATAACTTGAGAAATAACTGTTATGCGCTCACCATAGGACCTCCGCCAAATCTTCTGCTCTGAAACGTAACACTAGTTCTCAAAAGACACTGACTGTCCTGACATTGCATACTAAAATTATACAGTAACTGGTCTGCTCTGAAACTGACCGCTTCTCCCAGACTCTCTGACAAATTCAAACGCGTCGAAACTAAAACGACGGAAAAATTATTACAACGAACGCTACCATGACTAGCTATGCGCGCTGCAATATGAATGCTGCCAATACCTCCAAGTTCTCAGGTGAAGTGCGAAGATTCTTGTTCTTCAGATGCTAAGATTCTAAAGCTGCTTTCCTGCATCTACAAATACTACAATGCTGAACTATGCTTTCTTCACCCTCCCCTGGTGGCCATCTTGAGATTTCTCCACCTACTGAACGTAAGTCTGGCTACAACATTTCAGACTTACGGAATGCCTGATGTGTAATTGCATTGACTGAAACCCTACTATCAGTGACTGATGGCTTGGTTCTGACATGCATGCCCACTAATAGCATTTAATTTACAGACCCTGGGTATATGGTATACAATTTTACAAGGGACTTACAAGTAAACTAAATATGCCAAACAGGTGTAAACCAATTATACCATGTTTAGAGGAGATAGCACATGCAATTTTACACTGGTTAGCAGTGGGACCGTGCTCAGAGTCCTAAAGCCAAGAAAAAGGTCAGAAAAAGAGGAGGAGGAACGAAAAAGATTTGGGGTGACCCTTCAGAGAGGGCCATTTTCCAACAAAGTCTATCTACTATGACATCTCGATTTCATCCCATGAGATCTACACATATGTTGATCTCCCCACTAGGCCTCAGGGCCTCTATCAGAGGGGAAAAACATATGGTAATTTCCACAGGTACAATATTGCCATCTTTAGACTATCTTGGCAGCTTACTTTTCACCACCTCCTGTGTATTCAATTGCATCCTTCACTCCTTTGCCCGTAACTTGAGAGGCTCCCTTTTTCAATTTACTCTGGTGGAAATAATTCTTGAGATACACTACCTTTGAGCTAAAGACCACGAGATTTAGGGGCAGACTCAATAAGGTTTCTCACAATGCAGCGCAGCAAGCAAAGCAGCTGCCTGTGTTGCGTGAAATGGAGAGAGCAGAAATGTGCCATATTTACTAAGATATAGTGCACTTCTCCTCCCTCCTTGTGCTAGGCGCACAGTTTGCAGCCTACCGCCTACCCTGGCACCCCTGCACCGTGGTGCAAGGGTGCCTGAGTTAGAAACATGATTGCTTTTGTGCAGGAAGAGGTACCTTCCTGCCCAAAAACAATCCGTATAGGCATGCAGAATGCATCACAAATAGAAATAGGAATTAATGAGGAGAAATAAAGATATTTCTTCTTGTTATATATGGGTCTGGGAGATGCACGATTTTGGCACAATTTCAAGTTTACTTACTTTAGAAGGTCTGGGATTGCATCAGAATCCATGCATGGATGTATGGGAAGGCCTATCACCCACCCATGGAACACCTCCTCAATGCAAGATAAAACAAGGCAGTGCTATGTGCCGACTTGCATTACCATTCATGGCACCACAATTTCACCCTTCCATGGCTTTGTAAATCTCTACTAACATTTTGTGTTGTGGATGCACAAGAAAATGGCGCAGCCATTAAGCAAAATGTTGATTAAAGTGCCCCTTATTTTTTATACATATTCACAGCTACCCACAACACACACAGTTGATGCTTAGCATTAGGATCGAGAAAGCACCTAAATTGTTTAAATTGTTCAAGAGTCCTACAGAGGATGCTGTCACACTTCACAGCAGCATTTACTTTACCCTGAGAGAAGCATCCTTCAAAATCGACAACATCAAAATCAAAAGAGACATGGATGATGGCAATCATTTTAATTAGGTGACCACCATACATCTCCTCAGTCAGATGCCCATTTTCATCAGAGACACATTCCCTTTATAAAGTCATTTCTACACCTGCAGCAAAATAATGGTCAGTCTGAAGCAAAAATCAAACACAACCTGTAGCTCCTGTTCATCGATTTTCACCTCGTCAATGAGATTATGTTTATAACCATTACCCACCTGAAGTACCACTTCTTCACACAATTCTTTAATAGATTCGTTTGACTATCCTCCACTCTTGCAATATTTTTTCAAAATTACCCCCTTGGCCATCGTAGCACCGTAAAGGCCGAACTATTGTTCACAATGTTTCCACGCATACCATGCTGAAAACATATCCCATTAAAAGCATGGACAAATTTGCTATTTTTTGTTTCAAACAAACACACATTAACATTCCTGCTACTGCACCAACTCAGTTCTTCAACACATTTAAGCATCTGCTACAGATGTTTGGCAATGGCAACAATGTCACATAGAGGCGGCTCGTCCTTCAACCAGAGCTACTCCTGGACTTTGTCTAACTTGAAGTGCAAAACAAAGTGCTCCCTCACATACGCCTCAATAAGAGTGTCAAATTTACAAGATTCAGAGAGCTTCTTCTAAGCTATAACATACTCCTTCACAGTTTCATCCACCGTCTAAATCCACCATCCAAAATTAAATGTTTCAATATCGTACACACACTCAGAAGATAATGTAATTCAAGCTTATTGATGACAAATTCAAATGCATTCAAACCCAGACTTTCCTCCTGGCTGGGGACAGTCATATTTTATTTATTTTTAAAGTTTTATAGAGTGCGAACCAGACCCAAGCTGGGGTATCAGAGCGCTTTACAAAAGGAATACGGTGAACACATTCAAAAGGGGAACATTGCATACAAAGAGACATACTCTGAAAGTAACAACTAGTAACAGCATTGAGAGGACTTGTTCTGAGCAGTAAAACCATTCAAAGTTCGTGTAGGTTTTCACTTCACGTGGCAGCATTGGGAAGAAATGTTCTGAGCATTGCAAGACAGTTCAAGTTTGTGTTGGTCTTCAATTCACGGTCAGGTAACCCAAGGGTAGAGGTAGTTAGGGGTTGTAGTTCAGGGGTCGTGGTTGTGCGGATTTAAGGTAGGAATTTGCTCATCAGGTATAATTTTACTTCCTTTTTGAAGTTAGGCGTAGAAGAGATTTTTCTGATGTATGGTGGAAGAGAGTTCCACCATATCGTTCTCCTCTACACATAACAGTATGTCAATAGAGCAAGCTTCCTTTTCTGCTCCCAAATTTGCTCCACAAACATGAGCTTATGTTTAAGAAAATGTTCTTCCATTTTTCGCAATGCAAAATTAGTTCACTGGGATGTGAAAGAAAAAATGTCAGAGGGGGCATGTTTGGCATCACTACCTCCAGTCTAGAGTAGCTTAACAACCAGTTACTAACAAGAGAATAGAGACATTAGGGTTGTTGTGTAAAAGAGGACATCGTGGCTGTGGACAGGGTGCCCAACTAACCTCCTATAGTAGGCTGTAATGTGCCAAGTGCTCACACACAACCATGAGTTTTTGGATGGTGTGGAAGTTGCTATTGTTTGGTACAACACTATTGGTAATTTCATGTGTCAACCAATTGTCTTAAAGTACTTTTAGAGAGGATGATGTAAAATGACCCAAATGTCATCAAAGGATGGGAAACAAAATTAACACTTTCAGGACAAGTTGCGATATGTCTGTTGTCTCCTCCTTCATACTGCACAAAACCATGCAGTGCCTCAATTCGGGTGGGTATGCACATATTTGTACTTGTCTGTGCACTCTTAGCCATTCTATCAGAACTGAGAAAACCAGTCACCTACTCACTGTTGACTCAGTATATTAGTTAGCTGTGAACCTTGAAATATTACGAAATGTAAAGATCTTAAAGTAGACCCGTGCCCTTGGAGAAAGAACTTGAACTCTTAACCTTCAGAATGAGAATCCATGACCTTTACCATTAGGCCACAAGTGACTCTCTACCTAGCTGCATGAAAACACGTTCACTGACAGCTCCATCGTTTTGAGATCAGGAGGGAAGGAGGGAGAGAGAAAATACGTTATTGTGTGATTTGAGGCCTACAAACGCATGTGCTTATCAATAAAAAGAATTCCAACTAATCCTAATATTTTCCAGTTAAAACAAACAAATTTTAAAATTGAATTGCAAGATGAAAATGATGAACTTCCAATGTGAACAGTGCCTTTAAGTAGACCTTTGACCACTGAGATGAGAACTTTTAGCTCTGGAATGAGAGTCTAAGACCTTAATCACCAGTCAACAAGTAACTCTATTGAGCTGGATGAAAACAACATTTTGGCATTTATTCTAAAAATACAAGTCAATGATGTGCCATAGGTGACTGTATGCTGACCGCAACATCATTTAGAGAATAGGATGGAAGTAGTGAGGCAAAAAGAGAGAGGGAGATAAATAAAAAAAATCAGTGTGCACTTATCCCCACCTTCCTTTGCTTTTTTTCTTCGTGTTTTTTTTTTGGAGGGTGGGGCAGCAATACTCAGTGATTTGATAAATGTTGGTCTTTAAACCTAATAATTGATTTAATCAATGATGTCATTTAACATATCATGAGTGGTGTAATATGTGAGATCAGAATCAGTACATGATGGGTGCGTAAGTTATAGTTATTTGACCAAACTATAACTGGCAATTTCAGTGTTGCTTGTTTTTTTAACATTTGTTGTTTTTTCATTTCAACACCAATATATAACGTCACTTTAACCTTTGTTTTTTCTGTAAATTTCTATATTGTTTTTTAACATATGTCAGGTTGAAGTCAAAAGCAAACCCTAAATTAATTTGTGCTCAATCTTTGGGAAGGTTGGCATCGAAGAGTCAGGCTTGGGTCAGAGGCAATGTGTAATGTATTTGTGAAAATCTGAAAACAGTAACATAGTGAAAACACACCAGAAAAAAGATCCCACCTCAGATTAGAAAAACAGAGTACATTTTAATAAATAAAATAAGACCAAAATGTCAACAATCCAATCAGTAGAAATGGAGATAGGAAATTCTAAAGATTTAAGTGGAAATAGTGCCAAAAACCACTAAGCGCCAACTGTAGACATCTTGTCGTACTGGACCGGGACAAAGTCAGAAGTTCAGGCCTACAGCAATAAAACACCAGACACCTGCAGGGAGCCAGTTAGGCCGACTGAACAAGAGCACCTCAAATGCAGGCAACAGGGCCCTCAGAGCAGTAGTCTAGCACTACAAGTGGTATGCAGCCCTTTGTGTGGACGCAGGCCACAGCCTATTCAAGGATAAGCGCAGCTGGGCCCAGCTCCTCACTCCCACCCTGCCAGGGATGGTTCGTCCAGGAACAAACAAGCTCCTCATTTTATGAGGCTGCCTACGAGGAATACGCAAGGTCCAACTGTTAACTACATACAGTCGTGTGACCCAGAGACAGATAAAAGGCACTGAATGGCTAAGAGTGGAAGATGCCAACTTACTAAAAGTGGTATTTTCTGAACAGTAACTGAAAATCGGCTTCACTATAAATTTGGATTTTTCAATACAATTCCAAAGACACCAAATATGAACTAGTTACCTGTTCCCATTTGGAAATTAGAGCTTATTAAATGTAATGAGGTAACTTGAATGTTATTCAATGGGATAGGTAGGCCTTCTAGTAGTGAGAAACAAATATAAGACTGTTTCACCACGAAATATAGACAAATTAAAAGTACATGTCCCACATTTAAAGTACATTGCACTCTGTCTTCTGGGCTGTCCAGGACCTACTCTACTCTAGGGGTACCTTTCATGTGTTAAAAGGGAAGGTTTGGGCATGGACGAAGGTTTATTTTGCCAGATTGAAATGGCAGTTTAAAACTGCGTGCACCGGCTGCAATTGCTGGCCTGAAATATGTTTAAAGTGTTACTTAAGCGTGTGACACGATCAGTGCTGCAGGTCCACTAGCAGCATTTAATTTACAGGTCCTAGGCACAGTAGTGCCACTTTACTAGGGACTTACAGGTAAATTAAATATGGCAATTGGGCATAAGCCAATTCTACTTTGTTTCAGGAAGAGAGTACAAGCCCTGTAGCACAGGTTGGCAGGGTACATTAATTCCTGGCCAGACCCTAGGAGATGGGGTCCCAGAATCAAATATTGGCCCAGGAAGGGGAACCCTATGCCCCCCCTTTAAATTACTACAATTAAGCAAATGTTCAAAATCATCTGGAAGCTCCACCCATTTGTCGGCACCTTGTTCACCTTAGAAGTATGCAAAAGTCTTCCCACCTTTTGCCAGGATGATGGACAGCTTACCAAAAGGAGCCCTCCAGGGCATTTCCCACAGATTTTTGAGAAGTTTTCTTGGTGCCGAGGAATATGAGGTCTTCTCCACCAAACAAAGAAGCACTTGCTTTATATAGTTAATAGTAAGTACCCTTGTTTGGCGTAGATACACCTCTTTGTATTCTTGTGGTCTTTTCCGTAGGAACATTCATGTTATCACAGATTTCCGAATGCAGAGGCACAAGGAATAATCAAATTGCCAAAACGCACACAAGGTTGCTGGAGACATTTCCTCATTGTCCATTCTGCAGCTGTAGTGTACAATGTGCGCTAGACATTCACACAACGAGAGAGCACTCACTAAGGAACCAGTAGAAAGTACTCCAGTTGGGAAGACATTTTGTGCAAAACTGTGGACTCTTGTTGGATAAACGGGCTGATCAGGTTCCATTCTGGCCCTGATGCTCATTTCACAGAATTTAGAATGGGAAGCACTTACAAATACATATAGCAGGTGTCCCTGTTAATGCTCCACTTCTGTAAAGGACAAATGATCCTAAATTTCTGGGCTTGGCAAAGGCAAAGCGAGTGTATTTTCTCTGGAAATCCACATTGAAAAATGATCTGAAGCTCTTGGTGGTGAAGAAGTATGTTTTGTTGATCTTAACAAAAGTCCAATTGGTCGCACACTGCTCCACCTACCAGCGTGTTGCCCCAAAAACTTGTGGTCCCTGAAGTCAGCGTCGGCGGGTACGCCTATGCCCGAGTCTTGAGTGCAAGTAAGTGTAGCGTTAGCCATCCCTGCACACGTGTTTCGAGGTAGTTGCCTCTCGTCAGCAGGGAGTAGGTGAGTGTGTAGGGTTGCTGTGTAGGCTGCTAAAATAAATGTTCTCAGGTAAAGTACCTCTCGTAGCGCGCAGGTGCGCAACCATGAGCTCGTCAGCTCCACCGGCTCAAGGAGCCTGAATATTAACAAAAGTCCAATTGGTCGCACACTGCTCCACCTACCAGCGTATTGCCCCAAAGAATTGTGGTCCCTGAAGTCAGCGTCGGCGGGTACGCCTATGCCCGAGTCTTGAGTGCAAGTAAGTGTAGCGTTAGCCATCCCTGGACACGTGTTTCGAGGTAGTTGCCTCTCGTCAGCAGGGAGTAGGTGAGTGTGTAGGGTTGCTGTGTAGGCTGCTAAAATAAATGTTCTCAGGTAAAGTACCTCTCGTAGCGCGCAGGTGCGTAACCATGAGCTCGTCAGCTCCACCGGCTCAAGGAGCCTGAATATTAACAAAAGTCCAATTGGTCGCACACTGCTCCACCTACCAGCATGTTGCCCCAAAGAATTGTGGTCCCTGAAGTCAGCGTCGGCGGGTACGCCTATGCCCGAGTCTTGAGTGCAAGTAAGTGTAGCGTTAGCCATCCCTGGACAGAAATACTGACTGTAAGATTTTCGCTAAAGCACTGGCATTAGGCCTTAATAACTATATGCAAGATCTAGTAGATATGGCGCAATCTGACTTTCTTAGAAATATGAATATATCATTTTAAACATTTGCAGTAAAGCAGATAAACCTAATCATTCCCTGGCAGCGGTGGCCCTGGATGCTGAAAAGGCATTCGATTGAGTGGATTAGAAATATCTAATGTAACCTCTTCACTGGCACGGGTCCTGCCCTCAATTTCTTCAATTAATCTCCTTACTATATTCCTCCCCATGCTCTTCTGTTTTGGTCAACAGTATTCAACCTTCCTATTTTCCCCTCCATAGGGGCAAATGGCAAGGTTTAACTTTATCACCCTTGCTTTTTATACTGGCAATTGAAACTTTTTGTAAATAGATTGAAACACTGATGCTATTTATGGCATTCAGTTAAATAAGGTCCATTTTAAAATTATGGCCTATGTAAATTACATTCTTCTCTATATTTCCAGACCAGAAATATCGCTCTCTCACTTTTTTTGAAGAACTAAATGCATATTCGAAATTTTCAGCTTACAAACTTAATATAGAAAAATCTGAAGTGCTCCCCTTGAATAAATTCTATTTGAAAGAACCTTTTGCTGGGATAGATCTCTTGTGGAACCCTGATAAGATCAAGGGCCATATTTATCAAAGGGTTTTACCCATTCTGTGTCTATGGGAAAATGTGTTCATACATATGGCCCCAAATGTCTAGGTATACTATTTTGTTAAAACCTCAGAGATACTCTGCAAACTGATACAGAAATTACGAAACTTATACAAGGTTGGTCCCCTCTATGTTTGTCATGGTGGTGACACCTGAATACTATTAAAAGGATAGTCTTCCAATTATTAATTTTTTTCCTCATGATGCTACCTACAAACATCCAGACAAAATACTTTATAGCTGTTGACAGAATCTTATCTAAATATTTATGGAATGGAAAACCTTCAGGTATTTCTTTACTTCGCTTAAAGTTAGCAAAGTCCGTAGTAGGGGTAATATTTCCAGAGTTTTATTCCTATCATAAAGCATTTGTTATTAAATAATCCCAAAGCTGTTTTCATGAACTTTAAGACTATCCACCCAAATGATGGTTTCATCTAAAAGTAGCTCTTATGTTTCTCTTCTCTCATACTCATTTTATACATATGTCATATCCCCCTAAATATTGTATACCCGCAGTTATTTCTCACTCTTGATCTATTTTTAAGTCATACTTGATAGCTCCTCTCTCTTCATCTGAAGAATTCCTTTAAAGACACATTTGGTATATTTTAGAACTGGGGGTCTCTAGTTGGCTGAGGTAGGTACCTTAGTCCAAAAAGGGACCCTTGTTTCTAGTCAAGAAAAGGAGGGACACCCTCTTAGATAACTCCTGCTCACCCTCCGGTAGCATCGCATGAGCAGCCAGGCTTATCTCCAAGGCAATGTGTAAAGTATTTGCAACCACACTCCCAGTAACACAGTGATAACACCACAAATGGACACCACACTGATTTAGAAAAATTGCGGTATCTTTATCAAGAAGAAATATGATGAGACCAAACGATACAAATATCCAGCATATGCATATTCGTAATATTTCACCGGGCCGGTTATTAGGCCTACAATTACTTGTAGGTTCTTGCAGTATTAATGAGCAGTTCACGATGGTCAAATGCAGTCCAAATGCAATGCTATGCAGTTCATAATGCAGTTTGTAATGTAGAAATAAGACAGTCCTTAATGCAAGTACTAATGCCATTCGTAAAACAAGTTATAATGCAGTCCGTAATGCAAGTACTAATGCGGATCGTAAAAGCAAGTAATAATGCAGTTCGTAATGCAAGTACTAATGTAGATCGTAAAAGCAAGTAATAATGCAGTTCGGCACAGATCGCGGTGCTAGTGAAGGTCTCTATGCCACTCTTAGCTGACTCAAGGTCAGCGACTGCCGAAATTTGCCTTCAATACTGTTACGAAGGAAACAAAGTACAGCTCCACAATCCGACCCCGGTACTGCCACTCTGCAGCAAGTACGGGCCGCGATACGAACTTGAGCCGAGGCTCGCGCTGCAAATATGGGAAAGGCCGAGAGCGGTCTCTCGTAGCACGCACTCCGCCAAAGCCGGCGACACATGCACGCTCGCTGAGCATTACCTGGGGGGGCAGTATCTTTCTCCTCTCCTAGCGGCTTGGGCGTCTCACTGTGCGGCTTTGGGTTGGTGGCGGCTGCTCCTCGCAGTGAAAGTCAGGCTACCAGGTGACGGCCTCACAGCTGATCGGCTCTCGGCACGACTCCATTGATCTTGGGCAAAGGACCTCGGACCCACGATGGTGAAGGTTCACAGGACTCTCCTTTGGAAAGGCAGGCTCGGGCCGGCAGCGGTGATTTCTCACGGCTCCCCCTTGGGACGACGGCCTGGGCTGATGGCGATAACAATCACAGCACTTCTGGTCACGCTGTTGATCGAAGCAGAGCACAAGACTGCTCCGGGGCACACGGTCACGGGGTAATTCTCATGAAGGTCTCAGACTGCAAAAAGCACACGCACACAGCTTCGCTGAGACACACTTGGAAACTTTTATGTTCCTGAGTGTCCACAACAGGGAGCCAGCTCCTCTCGGGCCCTTAGAAACAAGTTACTTCAGGACACAGCACACAGAAAAAGTCCTTTCAAACAGGGGGAAGCAGCACACAGCAAAGTCCTCTCCTTAGTCAAATCAGCAAACTGCAAGCCAGCCCCAGAACACACAGCAAGGACAATCCTTCTGTTCAGTCTCTTCAGCTGTTCTTCCTTGGCAGAGGTTCCTCTTGATCTCAAAGTAGTTTCAATCCTTTTCCAGGCTTGAGTTCAGTCTCGAGTGTAGGGGTTTCAGCTCTCACATTTATACCCCTAAATGCCTTTGAAGTCTTTGTGTTCAGGGGGCTCTGAGCCCGGTTCAAACCAGACCTGGGAGTCTTCCTGCAGTGCACACCTTCTTATTTTGATAGTCAGGGTCTGGGTCTCAGACACTCTGCAGGAGGTGGAGCCATTCTTTTGTGGCAGCAGCACAGCCCTCTTCGCACCAAAGGGGCTACTCCTTCCACCACACCAAATGCAGGCCAGCCTGTTGCTGTCTCACCTACTCCTCCCTGGTGTCAGGACACTTCCCAGACCCTGTCACATCCAAACCCAGACATTCAATACACAACCAGGCAGAGGCATGCAGGACAGTTAGGACAAGAAACTATCCACTTCTAAAAGCGTGGTTTCTAAACACACTATCCAAAAACCACCTTCACAAAAAGATGTGTTATTAAATTCTGAGTTCAGGCACACTAAACTCCAACTCTCCATCTAATGCCTATGGGAAGATATGCTGGAAACATGTGACACAGCATTCCCCATTCTGTCCTATGGGCAGGCGTCTGGACCGGGCAGGTTTCCAGTGCCGTCACCTGAGCAACCCCCCTAGATGGTGTGGGCCTCCTACGCCGCTTTTTAACTCATGGAGTAATTTCAACTCTTGTTATAGGTCCATTGCAAAGGGGGCACAACAGACTCCTTTTTTCACACACTACCTGTTTAGGAGACACTGCACTCCCCCCCTGTTGCCGAGTGAGAGGGTGATAATTTAACCCCCCCCACTACACATAGTCTGGGCACCTCTCCCCACACTTTTTACTTCTACTGGTCCTGATGAAACGCCATGGATCATTCTGACCACTAAAAGGCGCGAAACATGTCGACCATTTGACCTGTATTTCCAGTTACTACAGACACATTACGTCTTGACAAGTAACATTCTTTTCACGATTTTTATTGTACCAGGGGTACCTTCTTATTAAAATAGCTTCACAGGTAACCCTTAGGTATTTTTATCCTTGCACACACTACCCTCACCACTGACCCCGGTACTCCCCCTCCGCATACCCGCATGCACCCATCGGCAGCTCTCTAAAAGATCTCCGCTAAAGAGACCCTTCGGGGGACCCGTAGGGCATTGCACCGCCGGCCCGACGAGGAGCACCGCCCGATGATGAAGCATGACATCCCTCGGGGTGTGTGAGGGCAACAAGAGACACCTGTGTTGTCTCCCCCCATCCTGAGTACCCCACCCTAGACCTCTAACCCATAGATCTATCTCTCTTTCTTTGTTTGCCTCTTGTTGAGGCCTGGTCTTGGTTGACCTTCAACCATACCGACCCTGGAACAGTGCCTTCTAGTAATTACCCAAGATTGCCTTGCAACAGTGAAAAATGAATTTGGCAGTATTTCACTGTCAGGACATGGTACACGCCTCAGTACATGTCCTACCTTTCACATACACTGCATCCTGCCCAGGGGGGTACCTTGGGCCTTCTATAGGGGTGTCTGATGTGCATAAAAGGGAAGGGTAAGGCCTGGCAAGTGAGTGCACTTGTCAGGACAACAGGACAGTTAACAAACTGCGCGCAGGCAATGCAGTGGCAGGCCTGAGATCTCTTTTTAGGGCTACTTGTGTGGGTGGAACAATTAATGCTGCAGGCCCACTAGTAGCATTTGCATTGCCAGCCCCGGCACACATAGTGCACTCTACTAGGGACTTTTCTAATAAGACAAACATACCAATTATGGACAACCAATTACCATAGCACTTTAAACAGGGAGCACTTGCAGTTTGACACTGATCAGCAGTGGCAAAGTGCCCAAAGAGTCTAAGCCAGCCAAACGAAATGCATCACAACATCAAAAATAGAGGAGGTAGAGGCAAAAAGTCAGGGATAACCATGCCAAGAAATGCCAGGTCTATAACAAAAAGCTCCTTTCCAATGGTAAACCAGTTCTTTGGCGTAATTTGTTAGATTAGGGTATATTCACTGTTTCTCAATTGATTCTGTATAAAATATTCATTATTCCATTTCCAACACTCTCCTCTTCTTTTAATCTCTCCATGAAATTTCTCAAACAATATCAGATCTTGGAATCTCTATTAGTTTGTATATCGATGTCCTTTACCAACTCCTCCATTCAGAGACATCATTCGCAGTGTTCTCACAGTCAAAATCTTCATGCTTCTAAGGCCTCAGTAATATATAGAACACTATTAACCCCTCCTCTAGATAGGCCCCAATCTAAATTGGAGCACTTATCAGAATCAGATCTAGTTTCTATTTGGCCCACCTCACTCAGGCTGAACATATGGGAACACATTTATCCCACAGATCATTCCGCCAACCTTACCCAAACTCTCTATTACTTCTATAATAGGATATATGATACATTAGAGCACTTATTGAACTTAAACTGCTTAAAAGTGATGCATGCTGGCATTATACTACCAATCCCGGTTTCAATGTCCTAAGCTGTCACTGTTCTGGGAGAAGGCAGAATAGAATAGAAGGCATCACCAAAACTAATACTCCATTTTCCATTAGGGTTGTATTTCTGGGTGGCTTGAGTAGTATCTGGCCTCCGAAGAAATTATTACAAAATGTGTTATTGCTATAGCATTCCGGTTAAACACCACGAATTGGAAATCTATTGACAACATTACTTTACAACAATGGTGGAACTTGTTTTGTCATAATCACCATCTGGACCCATATAACCTACACTCTTATTGTTATTTGTCCCTACCTATTTATAATACACCTCAATCACCCAATGTATTTCAGCAATCTGACTGTAGCTGTTGTTAATGCATTTCTCTATTATTAATAGGGTTCTTGTTTATCATATGGTTAATTGGAAGTTTCTCTCAATTTTTACAGAATTTACCATTTTTCTTCTTTACTTCTCTCTCTTTTCTCTTCTTTTAATTTCACCCCATTACTCTTCTCTTTCCATTTTCTTATAATAATACTCAGTTCAATCCGGTTACCTGCATCCACTGATCACTTGTATTTCTGAGGTTGACATGAGCCTTTGTACTTAATTTTATATTGTATTTTATTACTTTTATGTATTGGTTTGAAGGAATTCATAAATCATTTCTGCGCCTTCAATAAAAATACTAAACAACAAAAAAAGAAATAGTATTACTTATTAGTAGTATAGAGAGAATAGTAATTTAACATATACAAATAGTTTCACACACTGGATGATGTAATCAATAATGGGGTCAGGTTAGAGATACCCTGACCCAATGGGTGTGTCAGAGAGGTCACAGAGGGACCCATAAAGGCCAATAAATTGTCTTTTAATGTTTTTTTCTCAACCTGCAGTAATCCGCATATCCCAAGCTGTACTCAGTGAGACCCTGTGTGGGTCTCCTGCAGAACTGCGACTCCTGCTACAGCTCATCATAGTCCCTGCCCCTTTCCTCAACCACTCTAAAAACATGCCTCCTGGTGCACTACTGGTTGGGTATGAAGTTCCCTTGGCTGCCAAGGGATGTTTAGGGCTGATAACCCCTCCTGTTACCACCAGTAAGTCCCACACACATGGATTGCTGAGAGCTCATCAGAGGCCCTGCCCCCTTTCTCCACCACTCTCCAAACGCAGCTCCTGGCAAACTACTGGTTGGGAGATTAAGTCCCCTTGGCTACTGAGGAACATTGGGGACCAAGAACCCCTCCTGCAACCACCAGTAAGTCAAACATACCTTGGATTGCTCAGAGCTCATCAGAGGCCTACTCTCTTTCTCCACCACTCTGCAAACAAGCCTCCTGGTGCACTATTAGTCAGCGATATCACCCTCCAAGTCTCCAATGGATATGCAAAGAATCCTAGATGGGTTCTATGAGTTCTGTAGGCTCAGGGGATTGGAGATCAATATAAGAAAAAACAAAATTCATGGTCTTCAACCCTAGTAAATCCACATGTCCTAACCCGCACATGAATGGTATTCCCCTGGAGCGGGTTTCTGTATTTGACTACTTGGGTCTGACTCTCACCGAAAACATGACCTGGGGGGCCCAGATCAACAAGTCAAATCTCAAACTGACACAAATCACAGGCGGCATGGTTAAGTTTTTCAGAAAGTCATTCCACAAACCAGTGAGCTCGGTTATGGAGATTTATAAAACCCAGCCTAGGAGTGCTGCCCTATACGGAGCTGAACTCTTGTTGCACTCTATTCATAGGCCCATGGTTAACACTGAGAACAAATTCCTCAGACAATTACTCGGATTGCGGATAAGTTCCCCTTTGGTTCCACTGCATATGGACCTAGGGGTGAGATCTATTGCTGAGGAAATTGTCTGCAGGCCACTACTCTTTTGGCGGTGCCTCTGGGTAACACCGGAACTGGCGCAGTACAGATCAGAGTTATTGGAAATCCTGAGACTCCCCGGTTCAGGAAGGTTGCCATGGCTTTTATATATCAGGGTAGGCCTCTATGCAATAGGACGAAAAGATGGGACAACCCTCACACAGCATGTCTGAGAACCTCATGCAAACTTCTAAGTTCCAGTTATTGGGGCGTAAAAACTGCAAAATCCATGCAGAATCCGTCCATGGCTCCCTTACGTCACATTTCCTGGACGTAAAAGACATACAATTTGGAGCCATGCCTTGACGAAATCCGCCCGGCACTAGGCAGGAAACTCTATGTGCAGTTTCGGCATGGCTGTCTCCCCTTGCGTGCATTTACGCGCAAATGGTCCAGTGGCAATCTAAGTGGTTGCCCAACTTGCTAAATGTGCGCAGAGACTGAACTCCACATGTTTTTCTTTTTCCCTGGGCTACCATCCGATAAGACTAAGATGGTTGGTACAGTTATGTAAAAATCTCGGCACAACCCATTGCATGGAAGCATTTAGACTTTTAAAATATAATACTGATTCCCATATAGTCTATGCGGTCTCACGTTTTTTAAATTCCATGTGGTGGGCCAGGAGGAACTTTCTCGAAGTACAAAACCAAGGACTGGATTGTTATTGACTTTCCCATCATCTTTTTTAATTTAAAGTAACATTCTAGATGAACTGTTTTTTCTCTTTTTTTAAACTTTTTTTAACTGTTTTTATTTGTTCTGTATATATCTGTGTTTGTTCTTTTATGGCTAATCAACCGGAATAAAGAAATATTGGATTGGATATCACTGATGCTATTTCAAATAACATCACTGAGGACATCATCCAGTCAGTGTGTTTTCCTTTGCCTCTTTCTGCTTGTTTCTGACATTTAGTATGCCTCTTTCTGCTTGTTTCTGACTTTTAATCTGCCTCTTGCTGCTTGTTTCTGGTCATTACTTTGCCTCTTTCTGCTGATTTCTCACCTATATCTTGCATCCTTTTGCACTTTGCTGACCTTTTTTTTGCCCCTTTCTTCTCTTTTGTCACAATCATTTTGCCACTTTCTGCTGGGTTCAGAGCTCTTTTTTGCTTCTTTCTGCTCGATTCTCACCTTTATTTTGCCTCTTTCTGCTCATTTGTCACCTTTATTTTGCCACTTGCTTCTCATTTCTGGCCTTTATTCTGCCTCTTTCTGTTCACTTCTCACCTTTAATTTGCCTCTTTCTGCTAATTGCTGACCTTTGTTTTGCCTCTTTCTGATTGTTTCTCACCTTTATGTGGCCTCTTTCTGCTAAATTCTGACCTTTATCCTGCCTCTTTCTGCTCTTCTCTGACCTTTATTTTACCTTTTTTGCTCCTTTTCCCTGGGACCACGGGGTAGCCTCAAGGACTGAATTGGCTGCTCGCAGCCGGTCGGAGCCATCATCGCTGCTGTATGGAGGGAGCTACTGGGAAGGCACAATATTTCATTTTTTTTAAAAAAAGCATTTTTTGCCCTGGGGTCCTTCTGGGACCCCAAGACCAAGCTTTGAGTATTCAGCGTATTCACACCCTGCCGCCTTATCTTTTTTCATCGGTTGAAGTGTTGACAGCCAGTCAGAGCTCTTTGTTTTCCTCCACGAGCTCGGTATTATTTGCGAAGTCGTCGCTATCCCAAATAAACAAAATTGGATTTCTATTAATTTCTCAAAAACTACTGAACGGATTACACCAAATAACCAGAGGCATGAGCTGCTTAACCAAATCTACCTTTCTGTTAAATTTTGAGTAAATCCGTTCAGTTTTTCGGGCTGTAGATGTGTCTAAAGCTCTTATGGGATTTAACAAAGGAAATGCACTTTTTTTACCCCCTTCCCATTTTTCTCGGCTCCTGCTTGATGGATCGCGCTGAAAATTTCCATGCTGAAAATTTCGGAAGTCAAATAATGCTTTTCCTATGGAATCATGGCCCTAACTATAACTGCCTACTGGCGATCGCCAGTTGGTAATATATATACTCAGTAGTAGGTAGATATAGTCAGGACCTAGTTTCCATAGCAAAAGCATTTTTTTTGACTTGCTTATACTTGGCTTATAACTTTGGCACAGTTTGACCAATCTTAATGAAATGTTGCCAAAAAAGTACCCCCCTGATTCTAGTTGTGCATGGAAAGTGCCGGGGTGATCTGTCAAGCGGGGGCCGGGAAAAAAGGGGTTAAACAAAGTGCATTTTCCACGTTAATTGCCATGGAGATTTTAGAAACGACTACAGTCTGAACCACTGAATAGAATTACACCAAATTTGTCAGAGTGCTGGCTCTTGGCCCAGAAAGAGTCCTTTTGTTTTTTGGTGTAAATCCATTCAGTTGTTTTGAACTTATTAAAGGAAAACCACATTCATATATCTAGAGCTGTGAACCTTCTGCAAATCTTTCTGATCTCATGCATATATCTGATTGGCTGCCAACACTTCAACCAGGAAGTGTTGGCAGCCATCTTGGGACCTGGACTCAGCCCAGTCTTAAACAAAAACCTAATGGCCCTGGGGATGGCCACCGCCACCCCCTAGGGCCAACTCCCTATGTCCCGGGGTGCCTACACCCGGGACATAGCTGTTTGCTCTCACTTGGTGTAAACTTTGACAGTAAGTCTGCTCCTAGCTGGCCGAAGTAGGAAACCTGCTCCTGCCAGCTGGGAGCAGACTTTTCATCTGTTTTCCAGCCTACTGTAGAGTGGGCTGGAAAACAGATGAAAGAAATGCTCCTTCACGCAGGGAGCTGCTCCCTTCATGCAGGAGCAATGCCGGCTTCCCCTGGAGGCGGGGAACCAGCAGGCACCCCTGGGGCATTCAGGCTCCCCCTATATTCCCCAATGCTGCAGACTTAGAGCCCTCATTGGAATCAGGGCCCCCAGCATCAAAAGGCCGGGCCATGGGGATGGGGTCCATGTGGTCAGAAGAGGCCTGGGGAGGGGGACACTCACAGGGCAATCACATTGTCAAAATTACATGCACACAAGGTCACTAGAGACATTTCCTTGTGGTCCATTAGGCATCTGTAGTGTAGAAGTAGCACTTGTTATTACTCAACGAGGTAGCACTTACTAATTAAGCTATAGAAAGTACTCCAGTTGGGGAGATATTTTGTGTAAAAATGTGGACTCTTATTGGATAAAGGGGCAAGTGAGGTTCTGTTCTGACCCAGTCACTCACACAGTCACCGACACACCCACACAGACACTCACACACCCACTCACACACTGTTTCAGCCACTCGCATATACTCACAGAGCCACTCAGACACCTACTAACACACCCATACAGCCACTCACATACCCACTACCACACCCACATAACTACTCACACACCCATACAGCCATCACACACCCAGAACACTACTCGCACAGCCACTCACCTACCCATACAGCCTCTTGCACACCAATTTACAGATCCATACAACCACTCACATACCTACTTAGAGATCCTCACATTCCCATCATAGACCCATGCAGCTGAATACACACCCACTGACAGACCCATATGACAACTCACAAAACCATTCACATACCCACAAAGCTACTCATGCACATACTCACAGACCTATACAGCCACTCATACAGCCAACCACTCACCTACAAAACCACTCACACACCCACTCCCAGATTCATACAGCCACTTACACACCCACTCACCAACCTATACATCCACTCAAACACTCACTCTCAAAGGTTACAGGTTACAGTTAGGAAATATAATGAAACAAAATCTTAGAAATTGACTGAAAAAAACAAAGGTTACAGGGACATTATAGTTAAGTAATAACATTAAAAAAACATACAAATTCACTGAAAAATACAAAGGTTGTTGGGATGTTATAGTTAGTAAATAGAATTTAAAAAATCTTAGAAATTCACTGAAAAAGCAAAGGTTTTAGTTAGGCTTCGTTTTCTATCGTTCAAAACCAGTGAAATTCAGCATTTATAGATTCCTAAGCTAACACTAATCCCATCACCGATGACATATCAAATGACATCACTGATGACATCATCCACACAACCCACTCACATACCAACCTGACCAATCACATACCTACTCACAGATCCATATAACATCGCACACACTCATTCACACACCCATACAGCCACTCACACACCTAATTACATACCCACTCACACACCCATACAACCACTCACACACCCATACACCTACTCACATACCCATACAACCACTCACAAACCCCTACAACCACTCACACAGCAACTCATGCACCCAGAAAACCACTGAAAAACCAATTTGTATACCCTTACAACCACTCACATATCCACTGACAGACCTATACAGCCGCTTACACACCCACTGGTGGATCCATACAGCCCCTCACACACCCATTAACACACCCATACAGCCTCTCAGACACCCAGTCACACACTGATACAGATAGTGACAAAGCCACTCGGATGACATATGTTAGAAACAGAATCACTCATTAGTAGTACGGAAAGACTAGTAATTTACCTTATGCTGTAGCTTACTAAATATATTTAAGTTTATGAAAGGTTCAGAAAACAGTTACACTAACTAGGTGATGTCATAATTGATTTCATTTGAGATGTCATCAGTGCTGCCATCAGTGTTGTCATGTGTGATGGTATTGACCATATCATGAGAGTTACAATATGAGAGGTCATAAGCACAGCACTGCGAGTGGCATCAGTTATAGTTAGCTCAGGTAACTCAGCACTGGTTTTGTACAAGGGAAATCTGAGCCTCCATATATATATATATATATATATATATATATAAAGCATACAACTTCGCCTCGCACAACACATAGTGTTTTTTGTTTGAGAAAGCACTTTGCAAATGTTTTGAATGTGACAAACTTTATTAACAATAAGGGTTCTTGTTAGGTTTTCACATTCTATCTATTTTATCATGCATATGAAATTCTTTATTTAAGGAAATTTAGCTATATATTGCACATATTTGCACTCAGCACATTACATATACATTTGCACTTTCATATATATGCACTTTCTCTCATTGGGATTATTTATACGTGATTTTCTCTAGTATTAACATGGAATATACATATATAATTTTTTATTAGTGGTTTTTATCTCATATTTATGCTCATGTTTGAATTGCCTCAAATCATTCGTTATGACAGCACATACTGTATCAGATGGTTGACCACCTGACAAAATGGCATTTATGCATTTATTTTACCGTATGTTTTAGATAATATGATCATCCATGCTGTATTAATGTATTAATGATTATACCCTTAGCGATGACCAGGCATTATGATTGGCATTTATGTCTTTTACTCTCAATTTGTATCAAGAGCATAATACATTTGATAACATCGATTTATCAGGTTTAAACATAGACTTTGGTACAATTTTCTGTAATCAATTTGATTTACCACTTAGTCTGTTTTCCTGAATATTCGAAAACAGCATGTTCAGTAAACACAGTATATTTCCCATGTCTATAAATCACGTGACACGGGTGCTATCCACTTAAAAGACACTTCTTGTAAAGCAAGCCTCATGTGATCAAGGCCGTTTTTCGGTCGAAACGCGTCATGGCAAGCAGAAGGGAGTGAATAAACAAACATTTTCAACCGACGAAGAGGAGTTTGTTCATTCATTTATATATATAATTATCTACTGTGTGTCGCCAGTAGGTAGTTATAGTTAGGACCTATTTTCCATAGGAAATTCACAACATTGTATTCCCAATAACTTTGGCGCCGGTTGACGAATCTTTACGAAATTTTCAAAACTTATGGCC
Source organism: Triturus cristatus (assembly GCF_964204655.1). Lineage (NCBI taxonomy): Eukaryota > Metazoa > Chordata > Amphibia > Caudata > Salamandridae > Triturus > Triturus cristatus. Next base: position 955,381,722 of record NC_140594.1, on the reverse strand, counting down.
TGCTCCGGTCCGCTCCTATCTTGAAAGTTTTGTGGTGATTCGTCAAGCGGGGGCCGAGAAAAGATGGGGGTCCCAAAACGTGTTTTCCCCATGCAATTTACCATAGGAAATTTTAGACATGGCTACAGCCCGAACTGCTGAATGGAATTACACCAAATTTGGCAAAAAGGTAGATCTTGGTTCAAAAAGAACGCTTTTTGTTAAATGGTGTAAATCCGTTCAGTAGTTCCTGAGAAATTCAAAATGAAAAAAGTTTTGATATCTATGGCCGCGCAGGATCTGCACACCCTCCTGATCATGAACTTTATGCTAATTGGGTATCAACACTCCAAACCAGGAAGTGTTGGCAGCCATCTTGTGCCTCGGTAGAACCGAGGCACAAGAAATCAGTGAAACAAGTGCGCAAAACGCAAAAAGGGGGCAAGGTAGAAACACCCTGACCCCCTAGGCCTGCTTAGGGGGTCCCACAAGGACCCCCAGGGCCCCAAAAAATTGTTTAAAAAAAGAAAATCAGCAAAATGCACGACGGATCCGCGGACCCGGACGCGAAAAAAAAAAATACGAGCGGGCTCCCGCGCTTCATTGCTATTCAGCCCCCGGGTGGGCCAAGTTCCGGGGGCAATATGTTAATTGTAATGGGGCCCAGAGGGGCCCCCCGGCCCCGGGGACCGCCACCAACGAGGCTTTTCTAAAATATGTGCGAGGGGGCTCACAGCCACCCCCAGCTCTTGGGTCTGCCACCCCCGGGGCTTAAAAAATAAATGGGTGGAGGGGCTCAAAGGCCCCCCCAAGCCCCGGGGACCGCCACTCCCTGGGGCTTTATGAAATTAATTGCGGGGGGATCACAGCCCCCCAGCCCTGGGAACCGCCACCCCCCGGGGCTTCAAAAATACATGTGTGGGGGGGCTCAAAGGCCCACCCAGGCCCTGGGGCCAGTCACCCCCGAGACTTTAAGAATTTATTTGCGGGGGGTTCATAGCCCCCCGCAGCCCCAGGGACCGCCACCCCCGGGGCTTCTGTTGCATTTTTTTTTAAACCTGTGTGGGGGGCTTGAGCCCCCCCCACACACCCTGGGGACTACCACCTCCCCTGGGCTCTAAATATTAAAATAGGGGTTCCATGACGGACCCCCCAGCCCCAGGGACTATCACCTCCCCGGGGCTTTAGGAATGTTAGGACGGGGGCTGTGCAGCCCCCCTCCTGGAGCCCTGTCATGGACCTGTGGACCGCCACCCCCCAGGGCCCGCTCCTGCAGTGTCCCGGGGTGCCCACCCCCGGGACACTGCTGTTTGCTATGGCAGGGCGGGAGCATCGCGGCCCCTGCCCTGCCATAGCAAACTGCTTTGGTTTTTGGAAGAGAGAGCAGGAAACCTGCTCTCTCTTCCAAAAATCAAAGCTGATTGCTTTTCCACACGGGGAGCTGCGTCTTAGTAGCTCCCCATGTGGAAAAGCAATGCCGGCTCCCGCAGGACGCAGGGAGCCTGCAGGACCGTGGGGGGATTGGGGACCACCCCATGGTCATCAACTGAGAAGGCCAGCCCCTGGGGATGGGGTCCCCAGGACTATTAGTGGCCTGGGAGGGGGGCCACGCAGCCCCCCTCCCCAATTAAAAAAAAATAAAAATAAAGGAAAAGCCGGCCCCAGGGGATGGGGTCCCCGGGGCCATAAATAGCCTGAGCCCCCTCCAATTAATAATATATATTTTTTTAAATGGCCATACCGCAGGGGATGGGATCCCCAGGGCCAATAATGGCCTTGGGAGGGGTCCACACGGCCCCTTCCAAATTTTTTTTAAAGAAAAAAAAAAAGGGGTCAGGCCCTGGCGGATGGGGTCCCCAGGGCCAAAATATTAGGAGAAGAAGGGGGGCCACACAGCCACCTTCTAAAACATTATTTTTTTTAAAAAGACAGGCATTGCGACGAGGCCCCGCCCCCTCATTGCAGCACTTTGCAAACGCGCCCCCTGGCACGTTTGCAGATGGGGAACTAATTCCCCTTGAATACTGGAGGTCTCTGGGGGCCAACTGGCCCACCAGGAACCTCCAGTATGCGCCAGGGGGCTGCGTTGCAGAGAGGTGTTCTGAGGCCACGCCTCTTTTTACACCTCTCTGCAACGCAGCTCTGTGGCACTTAATGGAGGTACCTGGTGGGCTAGTTGCACCCCAGGGACCCTCAGGATTCAAGGGGAGTTAATCCCCCAACCTAAAACGCACCACGGGGCGTGTTTGCACAGTGGTGAAGGGAGGGGACGGGGCCTGAGGTGACGTGTGCAAACACTCCCTTTGGTGCATTTTAAGGTGGGGAAATAATTCCCCATGGAGCACACACCATTCAAGTCAATCAACAGTTTTTGAACCAGAAAGTTTATTAAACATAGGAGATTTCTTTTCTTTTTTTCTAATGTTGCCTTTTATTTTCTTCAGGCGACCTTCCTTTCCCCAACACGTGTTTCATCGTCTTTGGGAGGTTTCTCTATGACTTTGTCAGGGCTGGTCTGTTGATAAGCTTCAGTGGTCAGATCTCCTGCATGGATTAAGTCAGCGTAGGAGACCAATAAGTCTTTTTCGCTACTGTGAGCGTCCTAAACTGATGTGAAAAGTGACCACAAAAAAGTAAATATGTTGTGCATTAGGGAATGATATTCTCTCTAATGGTGTAGAAACCAAAGGAAACTATAAACTGTGCAATTTCATGTACAGTAGTGGCAGGGGATTACACTGCCAGGGCTGTGCAGAGCTCAGTATTATGATGAGCTCTTGTAATTAGATCGAGCTCCCTCAATATGGGCAGGATCAATGTTTTGATCTGTTTCCTTGCCTGCTTAAGTGCATGGATTTTTGAAGCTCCCTCTACCTGTGAGCAGACTTGGTGTTTGCTTCTGCATGGCAAGAGTTTTGAAAATGCTCCCACCAAACGAGATCAAGCATAGGTTTCCCTGCCAGCACCACTGCTAGCTGGCAAACCACCCTGTACCAAGGGTGGACTCCCCAGGGCATAGCTTGAGAGCCGGCCCGGATGATGGGGTCCTTGGGGCCACTAATGGCTCATGGAGGGGGAGCAATGTAGTCCCCCATTAAAGTAATTGGCCCCTGGGGTAGGCACCCTGGGGCCTTTTGAGGCTCAGAAGGGGGTTGATAGGCCCCCTTCCCTTTTAGCTACATTTCATCCCTGAGAGTGGACCCCCCAGGGCCTATAGAGTAACCCTGGGTATGAAACTCCGCGCACTAAGTATAACGCGGAGTTGTCGAAAAACTCTGCAATGGAGCAGAGTTTTTTTGTGTTTGCGCACCTGAAATGCGTCTTTGCATGTGCTGGTCAACTTACTGGGTGCCTGCAATTGCCGATAAGATTTCCCGAGCCATTTGCGAGCACCACGAGATTTGCTAAGCGGCTGCATGGTCCCACGAGAGTTTGCTTTTGCGAACATGTCATTCAGGTGCACCATCGACTTCTGGCGGAAGTTTTGTGAAGAACACAAATGCATAGAATCTATTGCGAAGGTTCTCTCCCAAAGCAGCATCAAAAACTTTTCAAAATGACGATTTGGATTTTAAAAACTCCTCAAATTGACATTTAGATGTACTTTTTGTGCAAGGACTCCTTTTTCTTTTTTTAATTTTTTTTTAAGAGGAAGGAAGATCCCCAGTGTCTCCAACTTCCTGTAATTTGTCCATCTCCTAGTCCCTTTTCATTTGGATCTGAAGCTGGCGTTGGCGCTAGGCTGCTAAGTTTAGCACCAGCGCAGAGGGAAACGAAGGGCTGCACCATATTGTTGTAAATATGGTTCAGTCCTTCATTTCTGAAGTGGTGGAGCATGTAGTTAAGCCTGGAAGGCTAGCGCCGCTCTCCGTCACTTCTTTGTAAATATGCCCTTTTATATGCTGATCATTCATTCGGACAAGTCAGATGATCATTATGCTTACTGTCTTTTGGACTGCTTGGAACCTGAAGCAATTTGTGAACAAACCTATCTACTCTGCTGGTCATCTGCTAGATCCCATCTTTTCTAATGGTTGTAGCAAGGTTGCAGAGGTTCTGAGTATTACCTGGCAGGAACACTCTACAGTGTATTTCTGCTGGTTATTGGAGCATGGTCCTAGATGCAGAAGGCTGAACTCTGCACTTCTTTATCGTAATTGGGAAAAGTTTACGGCTGAAGAAACTGTTTCTATCCTTAATACCAGTGCTCAGATGCTTTCTGGCAACAGTAGATGCTTAATTGCAGAACTGGCTGTTTGGGACTTGTCAGGCGCTCATAAAGTAGTCTCATATATATATAAAAGAAAAGGGTTTTTACCTGCAGTGCATTGAAAAATGGGAAGATACACACTGCTCCCCTTGATACAATCAAGATAGAAAAGCAATATCAAATTCCATGGAGCACACACCATTCAAGTCAATCAACAGTTTTTGAACCAGAAAGTTTATTAAACATAGGAGATGTCTTTCCTTTTTTTCTAATGTTGCCTTTTATTTTCTTCAGGCGACCTTCCCTTCCACAACACGTGTTTCATCGTCTTTGGGAGGTTTCTCTATAACTTTGTCAGGGCTGGTCTGTTAATAAGCTTCAGTGGTCAGATCTCCTGCATGGAGTAAGTCAGTGTAGGTGACCAATAAGTCTTATTCGCTTCTGAGAGCGTCCTAAACTGATGTGAAAAGTGACCACAAAAAAGTAAATATGTTGTGCATTAGGGAATGATATTCTCTCTACTGGTATAGAAACCGAAGGAAACTGTAAACAGTGCTATTTCATGTACAGTAGTTGCAGCTGATTGCACTGCCAGGGCTGTGCAGAGCTCAGTATTATGATGAGCTCTCGTAATGACATCGAGCTCGCTTAATATGGGCAGGATCAATCTTTTGATCTGTTTCCTTGCCTGCTTAAGTGCATGGATTTTAGAAGCTCCCTCTACCTGGGAGCAGACTTGGTGTTTGCTCCTGCATGGCAAGAGTTTTGAAAATGTTCCCACCAAATGAGATCGAGCATAGGTCTCCCTGCCAGCACCACTGCTAGCAGGTAAACCACTATGTCTCAAGGGTGGACTCCCCAGGGCATAGCTTGAGAGCTGGCCCGGATGATGGGGTCCTTGGGGCCACTAATAGCTCAGGGAGGGGAGCAATGTAGTCCCCCATTAAAGTAATTGGCCCCTGGGGTGGGCACCCTGGGGCCTTTTGAGGCTCAGAAGGGGGTTGCTAGGCCCCCTTCCCTTTTAGCTACATTTCATCCCTGAGGGTGGACCCCCCAGGGCCTATAGAGTAACCCTGGGCATGAAACTCCGCGCACTAAGTATAACACAGAGTTGTCGAAAAACTCTGCAATGGAGCAGAGTTTTTTTGTGTTTGCGCACCTGAAATGCATCTTTGCATGTGCTGGAGCAACTTACTGGGTGCCTGCAATTGCCGATAAGATTTCCCGAGCCATTTGCGAGCACCACGAGATTTGCTAAGCGGCTGCATGGTCCCACGAGAGTTTGCTTTTGCGAACATGTCATTTGGGTGCACCATTGACTTCTGGCGGAAGTTTTGTGAAGAACACAAATGCGTAGAATCCACTGCGAAGGTTCTCTCCCAAAGCAGCATCAAAAACTATTCAAAATGACGATTTGGATTTTAAAAACACCTCAAATTGACATTTAGACGTACTTTTTGTGCAAGGAGTCCTTTTTCTTTTTTTACATTTTTTTAAGAGGAAGGAAGTTCCCCAGTGTCTCCAACTTCCTGTAATTTGTCCATCTCCTAGTCACTTTTCATTTGGATTTGAAGCTGAAAGGATAACTCTTTGTTTCTGCTACATCATATATAATTGGATTTGAGGACTTTTGAATTTTAGAAGTTGGAACATTAGAGTTGATTGTTTGATTGGGGCCATGCACCTAGATTTATTTCTACTTTTCATTGTTTTTTTTTAAATGTATTGTTGTGGGTGGCCTGTAGTTTCAGTAGGGGCCTAGTTGTTTCTTTGCAAGTAATTTGTCTTCTTTTATGAAGGAAACATGTTGCACAGTTCACTACATTTTCTCCAACTTTTGGAATAAATTTGCAATATTTATTTAGTTCACTACATAGCCCAGTAGTCTGCCAGTAGGCTTTTAAGTCAATAGGCCCAGAGCTACTCAATGGGTGCATCGAACAACTGTTTCTGTGGTGTCTGTTGAATGTAAACTTCATTTAGAGCATGGATGGCATTAGATTAAAATACAAAATGTGTTTTTGAGGGTATTTCACTTTTTTCATGTGTGTTAAATCAAATGCCTTTGTTGGATTTGTGTGGTTTTAACTTGCAAACATTGTTTTAGCCCTGTGGATTTTCGTTCTTGGCATTGTTGCATTAATTATGTGTTGTTTAGAATGCCTCCTTTGTCTCGCCAGTGTGTGAGTGTGTTTGTAATATTGGGCTAGCATTTTCCTTGACTGAGCCTCCCTATTTAACCAGGGGCCATTTTGTAATGTCTGTGTCCATATAGAACTGCTTGGGTTCTTTGTTATCCAGGCCTCCTGCTTGTTGTTATGGTGTGACAATGTGGCTGGTGGCCATTTTGTGGAGGCAGTTAGTGTGCTTTTGCCATATAGGCCTGCATGTCTGTCTTCCCTTTGATTACCTTTGCTTATTGCTTTCATAGTCATTTGTTATCTGCAGCTCCCTGAGTGCTGCATACCACTTGATGCACAATCCCAACCCATTACTTTTGTATTTTTGTTGTTGTTCTTCTTCTTTCCTATCCATCCTGAGTGTACTACTTACTGTAGTGTACACAGTACACCATGAAAACCCTTGTTGTTGTCAAAGACTAACAAATGGTTACACTGTACTGTTGATTGTTTTAATAACTGAGTTAATGACACTAACAAGTGTGACCACACACACTAAATTGTATTTTATTTGTTTGTACTAGCAATTGAACCACAACAATGCCACGTTTCACTGATGTTCTTCTTGCTTCTTTGCTTTAAGGTGCACAAAAGAGGAGAAGACAAAATCACCCATTGTACTGCCAGACAGAAGGCCTGCGCCCTTCGCACGACGTCACGTGACGTGTGACCACAGACTGACATCTCTTCAACTTGTGCTACTGTGTGCTAACTGACATCTTCAGGATGGCCCCAAAGAAAGGTACCAGGTCCAGTACCTACAAAGTTGCCAGTGAGAAGAAGGTACTGCCACTTACCACCACAGTATATCTCCCAAGAACTTTTTTGGGAACCCAAAAATTGTGCCTGCAGCAGCGGTGTCTGGGGAGCAAGCTGGGAGCAGTACCCCACATCAGTGGACCCACCCCACCAACATAGGCCCAAGACCATGTCTCTCGCAGAGGCAGCCAGTCTATTCATGACAACGGCGAGCAGTGATGTTGAAATTGACTTGTTGTTATCGCAAAGTAGTACCCAATCAATGCAGGAAACTCAGACAAGTGGGTAACAACAGCCTCAACCACCCCCAATAGTAGTTGTTCCTCACTAGGTAAGGGCAGTTCAGGAGATCGATCTTCCTGCTGAGCAAGAAAAAGAGCAAGCCACTCTTTCAGAAGATCCATTGTCTTCCAGATCCCCAGGAAGGAAAAGGAGGGTTAGTTCATCAACATCTCCTCCAAGCCCCAATTCTGATGATCTAGAAACCACTTGGATCCCACCTAGGTCTGAGAGTGAGACAAGCCCCAAGAAAAGGCTAGGGAAAGGAAGGTCCCAGAAAGCCTTAGAGTTATGGAGGTAGATGTAGAAGAGGAGGATGATGATGAGCCAGTCAGAGACCGACATTAACCCATCCCAAATTGCTGTGAGGTATGTGGCACGGATACCACCAACACAGATACCACCAACATCACCTCCAGCTGCCATATTTACAAAGTCCCGTCAGTGACCTAAATCCACCATAGCCACCTCAGTAGAAGTGCCCCCTTGGTCCTGATGAAGACCCTCTTGCAAGGAGCGCTTTTACCTACACCAATTCTGGGTCGAAACATCGACAGCTCTATGTTCCTTATACAGAATGTGGACAACAGTGTTAAATTCACTGTGTCCTGTCTCTACATTCTGTTATGTAAATAATGTTGCCTTAGTTTAGGCTGGTTAGGCCTTTTTTCCATATATTTTGATGTTTATACTGTTCACTGCCCTCCCTCCATCACTCACCCTCACCTCTGCACATTGATGCACTCCCCCCTTCCCTGTTGGGGCACCTATGCAAAACCCATGTTTCAAATGTGCTATGCTTGAACAAGTTGCCTTATATGTTCATTATGATATAATATATTCAATATGCATAAATATTGTTTATTATTAATCAGGTGATGCTGATATTTATTTGATACTGTAGAAGTAGGTACTGCAGAGAGTCAAATGTCACACCCACCTACCAGTCATTCTGACATTGCAAGTGGCACCAGCAGCATCAGAAAGTTGACCTCCCCAGTTTGGGACTTCTTTTTGGTTAGGAGGAAGGATGTGAACATTGCTGTATGCTCCATTTGTGGAGTAGGTGTTTGCTGGGGTAAGCTTGGTACAAACTATGGTACCAGAGGCCAAACAGCCCATCTGAGAAAACACCACTTGATCCAGTGGGAAGCGCACCTTAGCGGCTAAACAACTGCAAGGGTTGTTGGTGTAGGGAATGAAGAAGATCCGATCACGGTGGAAGGTGAACAAGAGGGGGACATTGTCTCTAGTACGCAAAGCAGCCCTATCCCCAGCAGTGCAGTGGTACTGCCCACATCATCATCAGTAACATTGCAATGGCACAAGAGTCAGGCTGAGACATGAAGGGGTCCAAGGAAAGAGAGTACCGCAATGAAAAAACGTGCATTGAGCTTAACATCCGGTGTCATCAGTGGCACCAGAAAAGAAAAAAATCCAGGCTACCATTCTCAGCCTATGGAATGTTTGTACAACACGAAGCTGGGTAAAATGTTAGCGCTGGAGCTCCTCCCTTTTTCTTTTGTGGAAGGGGTGGGTTTTCTTCAATTTGTGGCAGCCATCTGCACGAAATGGAATTTTCCCAGCCAGTCCTATTTCGTCAGTGTTGCTGTTCCAGCACTAGATCATGACGTGCTGGAATTGCTTGGACAAGCTTTGCAGCAGAGTGCTGTTCAAACTATCCACCTGATAACAGACATGTGGACCAGTTGCCAAGCCACTGATTACATGTGCATCACGGCACACTGAATCTCTTTTGTGAGGGTTAGAGAAAAGATATCTGCATGTATGACACTGCTGAGATTTTTAATGCCGTTCGGATCACATTTAATTTTATTGTGATGCAGCCATTTGTATTTTGACCATGCCCTTACTTCAGTAGTCATGTTAAGTCAAGTTTCGCGCTATTAGTGATGTGGCTCACGTGCCCAGGATCCGGTGCATCTTTGAGATCATGTGCCTTTTATCAAGTGTTAACATTTTACTGTGCAGAACATGCTTATCACTGACTGGTGAAACTGCATCCATGCACTGTAGAATATGCGTTCTATATCATTCACACCAGTAGTCACATTTTGGCTTATGTAAATATTCGTGTCCCCAAAACCCGATGCGCTGCCTCTGCACATAGAGTGTTTTCCATTGATTGATGTATTTCTGTGTAAAAACCATGTTAATCACCGTTTGGCGAAACTGCTCCCATCACCAATTCATAGCCATGCACTATGTAATATGTGGCCTTTATTCCGATTTATACAGTGCACAGCTACACTTTGCAGTAGATTTTGAGACGGTCCCTTGGCACACAGACTGATTTGGGTCTTTTTACCCTATCCCTGCTGCAGCATTGCCTGCATGCGGTATCGCAGCTGTTCCCTCTACGGCAGTCAATCAGCTGTGATCAATCAAGCGCAAACAGCATGCAGCTGCTGTTAGACCACGTAGTGCACGCACGCTGCCGGTCATTCTTTTATCTTTCATCTGTCGGCCCTAAACAATTTCTCCCTTATGCTGATATTCTTCTACTTCCTTTTTTCAACATATATTTTAAGGATTCGTCCCTCTCTGCAATTGGAGCCCACGGGCCTGAGGTTTTTCTCCACTGCATGTCTGGGTGGATTTAGGGTAATTATTTTGCGCCTCCTTTCCATTAATTGTAATTGTTGTAGCCAAACTTATTCCATCACCCAAATGCATTCAAAGTCCCTTTTCTGATTACCCTCAGGTGCCCCCTTGGTCCTGATGAACCAGCGCAATTACCTACACCAATTCTGGGTCAAACATCGACAGCTCTATGTTCCTTATGGGAAACAACCTTTACAATGCAGTCATTACATCGCATTACCTTTACATAACAGTCATTACATCACAACATACTTTACATCGCATGTCATTACAATGCAGCCATTACATCGCATGTCACTACAACCCATGTCATTACAACGCATGTCACTACAATGCAGGCATTATATAGCAAATCATTACAATGCATATCATTACAACGCATAGTACCCTTACACTATCCAACACTTACCCTACTGTTGCACTTACTGGAGTTAGAATAGTAATTTTTACCCCTACACTATCCAACACTTACCCTACTGTTGCACTTACTGGAGTTAGAATAGTAATTTTTACCCCTACACTATCCAACACTTACCCTACTGTTGAACTCACTGAAGTTAGAATAGTAATTATTACCCCTATACTATCCAACACTTACCTTAAATGCGATATAATGGTATGTATTGTAATGGTATGCGTTGTAAAGGTATAATGTGATGAAATGGAATGCGTTGTAAAAGTAGTTTCTGAAAATGCAATGTAATGGCATGCGATGTAAAAGAATGCATTGTAAAGGATGTTGTGATGTAAAAACTGCGTTGTAAAGGCATGCATTGTAAATTTATGCATTGTAACATCATACATTCATTCCTGATCCTGAATGTGGACAACAGTGCTAAATTCACTGTGTCCTGTTTTTACATTCTGTTTTGTAAATTATTTAGTCTTAGTTTAGGCTGGTTAGGCCTTTTTTCATATATTTTGATGTATATACTCTTCACTGACCTTCCTCCATCACTCACCCTCACCTCTGCACATTGATGCACTTCCCCCCACTCCCATGTTGGGGCACCTATGCGAAACCCATGTGTCAAATGTGCTATGCTTGAACACATTGCCTTATATGTTCGTTATGATATAATATATTCAATATGCGTAAATATTGTATATTATTAATCAGGTGATGTTGATATTTATTTGATACTGTATTCCCACTGGGACCAAACCCCTTTTTTGTACCGCATCTCACCCAGGTCCTAGTGACGCCTCTGGGTCAACCCCGTTATTGTATAGCTCGGAAACATGCAACAGTAGCCATGTTCGCCATGGAGAAATCTCATACTGCTGCAAACATTTTGAAAGACTTTGACAAGAAGGTCTTTGAATGGCTGCAACTAAGAGGGCTTAACATTGGTTTTTTGCCACGGACAATGGCAGTTATATAATTAAGGCCATGGCGTCCATTTTGAGGTCCTGTGTTTGGCGCACTGCATTAACATCATTGTTTAAGACTTGCTGAAAAAAAGAAGGCCGAGTCAGCAACTTACTGACCTCCTACAGAAGAATCTGCACACATTTCAGCCATTTTTTTAAAGCCCGGAAGCAGCTGAGGATCATTCAACGTGATAATAGAATGCCAGTTAAAGCACTCATCCAGGAGGTGCCAACACATTGAAACTCAACACATTACATGCTTGAACGTCTGTTTGAGAAATACAGACCAATCAATGAATATGTCATGCAAAGAGGGGATGCTACTGTGAAAGATATGACCATTGAGATTGACAAATGAGGCCTAATTCAATGCCTGACGGAGATGCTACTCCCTTTCGAGGTCTTCACATGTGAAGCCAGCAAGGAGGACTGTACCTTGGGCCAAGCTATCCCATTGTTGCACATGCTACAGGAACAGCTAAAGGAGGTGTCATCAATGTATGCAGGTGTGGAGGGAAAAAAGAAGCATTTGAGTTGGTGGAGAGCTTAACCCTTCACTTATCAGAAAATACAAGGGTGCAAAGACGCATTGTGTCATCCAACCATTACATTTGTGCCACAATTCTTGATCCACGGTACAAACATTACTGCACACTTTTGTTCCTTTATCAGACAGGGATGTTGGCAGCTACAAAACTTGGATAGCTGTGCAAGCCAGTCAACTTGAAAAAGAACAGCCGGGAATTAGATGCGCAATCCTACAGGGCACAACAAGTACTGCACAGCTTCAAGTTCAACTTCAGATCCTGAGGGCAGTGCAGTTGGCTCACAGCAGCCAAAATCACCAACATCAAGAACAACAACAACAAGAACAGGAGCATCAGCCCCAAAATCAGCACAGGAATGGTTTCTACAGGCAGGGCTTAAGTCCAGTGCTGAGGCAAAGGCAAAAGAGGTCGAGCAAAGTGGAGCACCCATGACCATTGAGCGGATGGTCCATGCCTATCTGGATGAGCCAACAGAGGTCTAGTTTGATCAAAACCCTTTGCTGTATTGGTATGGGAAAAGTGCCAATGGCCAGTGCTCAACAGGCTGGCGATAAACTATCTGGCTTGCCCTGTAGCAAGTGTCTCTGCTGAGAGTGTTTTCAGTGCTGCTGGTACCGTTCTGACAGTGATAAGGACCAGTCTCTCGCCCCAAAACGTGGAGTGGTTAACCATGATAAAAATGAACTAGAACTTTATACCACCGGATTATACCATACCTGAAGTAGCACAGCAGGAAGATGATGATGGCGACTCAGGTCATGGAAGCAGTGTGTTAGGTGACCTACTTCTGGGCAAACCACCAGAGTTTGAGGATGAGCTCTACTTCCCTGACAACTAGCCTCTTTCATTTTCCAGTTACTTTCTTTCTTACTTTGATGCCAAAAAAACAAACAAAAAAATGATATAGCTAAGAAACAATATTTACTATAATATTTGAGTGTATCACTGGCTTTCTGGTTCACAAATCCATCTCCACCGTCTTACTCTTTTTATTGCCGGATCGGAGTTGCAACTTTGTGCAGTCAGTGAAGAAATAGAGTCGACTCCTGACACGCCCAAAAGCCATTTCCCTCAAGCCAGACATTGGATGGAGTATTCAAAGAAGTGTGTGCTTGCCTCCAACCGTGTGCCCTGACTGTCTATCTATCCTTTCCTAACCTAGAGTGACTGTCCTGGGAGAATGTGTAAATGATGGCAGGCAATGCACGCTGAGTGAATGTCTTTTCTACAAACTGACCCAAGTTAATGTTTCCCTTCTTGTTGTTCAATAATACAATTGTACAACTACAGGCCGATCCATTGCATTTTTTTTAAAGTCTGGAGTGGACGAGTCTGGAGCACTCACTCAGGAGTTGGACACTGTTGGTACGGACTCAGAGTTGAACACCATACTCACAGTCTGAGTCAGGTCAGGAGTGGACGCAGGAAGATCAGAGATGATTGATGGAATAACTCAGGGTGTGAGCGTGACTACTGAAACCAACCGATTTGGATGATTGATGATGACTTTGAAGTGGCCTAAAGGTAAACAACAACACAGACCAGACCTACATGTCTATGTAGTGGTGGTGGGCGGCGAGTGTGGTGTGACTGACAGCGGTGCATTGATTAAAAATGGTTTACTTCATTTGGAAAATGCTATGTTGCTGTGTGTATTTATACTATGTATGTGTTCTCAGTGCTGTATGGCTCAAATCTGAAGCGATGTGGAGTTTGGGTGGGCGTGGCCTGTTGTTGGAGGTAACTGCAGTAAACAGAACCTGATTTAGCCATGCTGCCTCTGGAAGTCTTCTTGTTGCACTCCTTATGCAGTTTAACTTTGTGTTTTCTCCTTAAATTTTAAATATCCTTTTGGTTTTCTATCTACAGGCCCTTTACCATGTGCCATACTGGAAAAACAACTCACTCTTACCATACCAAACTGCATCCACAAGACACCCAAGATTGATGGACGGACAGTCCAATAGGAATGCAGAGATAGAAGTCCCAATTTATACAGTATCTTTTTTTTCTCTTCAATCATTACAACTGTATGTATTGTTTGTGTTTCCTTTTTTTACTCCTACAGATATTTTAATTGTATGTGCTATCTTTCTTAGCCTGGTACAACAGAACATAAATATAATGTATGTAACCTGGGTCTCTCTGGGGGCAGACAGACAATTGTTTAATTTGACAATCCTGCTTTAGGTTTAAAGCTGATAAAACACCACCGAAAGGAAAATAGCCCTCACCAGTGAAAACATATAAACACTGAAAAAACACCTTCGCAACCACAAACTAAATGCCATTCAAAGAAAGGAAAAAGTGAGTGAAAGTGTAATTCTTATTTCTTTCTGAAGGGGCTAATACAATGTAATCTTTTTATACAAGGCAGCAGCAAGAAAGACTGGGCTAACATTATTCTGTTTGAGGTTTGTTGTTTAGGGATGTCACTATAATGATGTTTCTTCTTCCTTTTGCTTTTTTCAGTTTTGTGGTCTTTGGTCTGAAGGTACAGGGTTTAGAAGCATGGATTAGGTCTTATTTATTTTATAAACTGTAGAGAATAAGGAAATAGCAAAATCCTATTTGAGATTTCAGCTATGCTTGATTCTATCACTGATAGGTAAATTGTCTGGTTTCATACAAATCTTTCCCATTATGTACCATCACATTTTCCCACAGAGAATGGGTGAAACCCTTTGACACATCAGCCCCCTTTTCTACCAAGTCAGTATTGATAGTACGTGAACTGCCAAACACCCCAGGCTTTAAACATTCAATGCAAGGTGAAATGACAGGTATATGTGAAAAGAGTACTATCACCAAGCATCTGGGATAGTGGTGTAAAAATTACGGCAGACATTTGGAAAACGTGGAACATGGTGTGACTTGGAAAGCTGCTGAAAAAAGTTCTTACCAAGTTCAACAAAGATTGTAGTGATATTGTTTGTATTTGCAGTAATTCAGCTACATTTATAAAAAAGTGGTGTGGTGAACTGTCAAAATCGATACCGGAGCTGAAGTGCTTCCCTGTAAGAGATCCTTGCCACTTGCTAGATGATATGCTTAAAGCATCCTTACAATCTACAGAGTTAATGAAGAATGCTTTTGACTTTGTAGTCGATTCTGGTGCACTGTTTTGTAATACGCGGGTACTAAAATGCAAATGGCATCAAAGAAAGAGTCATTCCATCTGTGTCTTCTAGCCGGTGGCGGTGGTTCTCAGTCCTCGAGGCAACGAATGCTATATTATCCATGTAGCGACTGTTTACATACTTTTTGCTTAGTGATGATGCTAAAGGCAAGAAATGTGAAGATCTTTGGTCGTATATTGATAGTGATGTGAAACTAATGTACACTCTATTGCATTCTTAGATTTTTATGGGCAAACATGACTGTTGTAGGGAACTAATAAAAAAACTAGAGTCCAAAAACATCTTGGTCTACCAAGTGTTCAGCGTAATTGGTGTAGATGTGAAACGTCTCCTTGAGAGTAGGCTGGGCAACACTTTCACTGCAACATGTTCCATGTTAGAATTCTTGCCACTTGGTAAGCAAAGAAATGTTGAGGAGAAATTCAGGAAATGTTATCTTACAGTGCATGAGAAATGGCTTGCAGTCATGCATAGAAATTTCCCTTCACCAACCGTGGCATTTGAAGTCAATGAAGCCTCACTGCAGTACACTGTGCTAGTTCTGGATCCCTTCCGTAAAGGGGAATTTTATCTGGACTTTGAAAAGTCTTGCTTCATTTTTGATGGCTTCAATAACTCAGGGCATTTGCGCCCAGTTCAATGCATATGTTGCAGAAGTTGTCCCAGAGAATATCAATCTACAGGTGCACCAATATTGGCATTGGAAGCTATGTCAGTGGCTAGAGTTAGCAAATTATGTACTGGCTGTTTTGGCGTTGCCCATCTCAAGTGCCAATGTTGAGAGGGCCTATTCTAGTGCTTAATTTAAGCCAGTGGTGTCTGGTGCTCAGCACCGGCACTGAATCATCAGCAACAGTGCTTGTCAGGAGCACCAGTTATGTACACATTCATTTACAGGGAGATTAAATGATTTGCCCAGAATCACAAGAATGTTGAGCCGACGCTAAGACTTGAACCCGGTTCCCCAGCTCCAAAGTCGGCAGTTCTGGCAAATATGTCACATCCTCTCGCACTTTCATTGTTAGTAGTTGGTTCTATTTTAGACGGCCCTAACAGGAGAAATGGATTGCTGCAAGCTGCCTCCTTATGAGAGCCCTGCCACTTATTTTTTTTATAAATTAACCACTGGCCTTTACACAAATAAACACTTCCATGGGAAGGAAAGAGTGAGCATACATGATCAAAGACTGTCTAAAGAAGTATTGTATTTTGTACTACAATAAGTTTGATTTGTAAAAATGTATTTGCATCTCATAAAATGTGTATGCACACTGTCTATACACATGCCCTTATTCTCCTTCACAAGGATTTTTCCATTCATCATTGCATTGTTCTTCGAGTATTTTATTTTTCATTCTTCACTCTTGGCTTTGCTACTCACCACCATTTATGTTTTACATTCTCTCAATCCCCTCTTCACCATTGAAACTACCCATCCATTCAAATAGCCATCCATCTAAAGTTTCGAACATGGCTCTCTATCTCACTCTAATCGCATGATCTCAAGTACAAACCTTTCAGAAACATACATTTTTTTAAATTTATTTTTTATTCAGAGAGGTATTGCATGTATAATTACATCCATGGCTTATTCATTCACTCTACAATATCATTTACTATCATTACAGTCAAAATAAATTTCTTGTTACGAGTATAGATTCAGAAAATGACAGATCCGAAATACATATAAAGCTCATTATACACCGATAACTCATAGTACAAATGCATTTAGAATAAAGACAAAAAATGACAGATCAAACATTAATGCGAAATTCATTATAACCATGATCTAAACATGTTACTCCACCCTGGACAGTCAATTTATTATTGGGGAAAAGAGTTTCATTCCTCACTTTGTGGCCTGATGACCCATACATTCATATAGTGCCTGTTCCAATTTATATATGGTAATTTAATGGGCCAGACACTTGTGGAACCTAGGGGGCTCCGGATCCTTCTATCTAGTTGTGATTAGTAACCTGATAACAGTGACTGAAATATATACTATACTGGTCTGGCCTTGAGCCAACCCTTCACTGTTATCATAACCCACTATCATGAGCGAGGGGGTTAGGACCACACTTCTGCCCAGAATCTTCTCCCAGAATTTTTCCAATTCCATTTTTAATGGGTCTAACTTTGAGCAGCCATAAAACATATGTATCTCCTCTGCTGGTCCGATCCCACACCTAGGGCATTTGTCATCCTCCCTTTTGCCCCAGTTAAATAGTTTAGCAGGGGTAAATTATAGGTTAAAAATAGTTTTGAAATGTTGCGCCTTTATATTCGCTGATAGAAGCGTTTTCTTTGCCAGCCACAATGACATGTCTATATCTATATCTTCATTCTCTAGTCTGCTGGCCCATTTTGTCTGCGTTTTCTCCATATCATCAGGGGCTTCCTCCACCATAAGGCCATATAGGTGTTTTATTTTATTTTACAGATCTCCCCGAAGTCTCAAACAGTGAGATTTTGGCACTTGGAATTGCCTGCCTCAGTTTACCAAAGAATCCCTTAATTTGTAGATATTTAAATAGTGCCTAGCGGGGATTCCATACTCTCTCTGCAGGTCGGGAAAGAGATATAGTTGATCTATTGGCTGAATATCTCCCACTATCCTTAGGCCGAGTTGTTCCCATTGTTTCCCAATAGCATCATAGAACGCTGGTGGAAATAAGGATGATCGCCAAATAGGTGTATACCTTGTAAATTTCTCTATACTCATGTGTTTTTAAAATGTTCCCCATATTTTCCAGACGTTCCTAATGATTTTAAATAGTACCTTTTTGAAATAGCTAGTTTCAAGCTGGCGGAGCAACAGCACTCTAGCCTCTTCCCCAAGTGCCAGCTCATAAATTGTTGGGAGACCCTCAACCCCTGTGGCTCTGTCTCTTCCATTGTTTTCAAAGAGGAGTATATTCATATGCTGAAGTAATGCTGCCCAGTGATAAAAAGTAAGATTAGAAGCAGCTCAGCCACCCCGTATTTGCAGCAAAGTAAGAAATTTCAGGGATCTCCTAACCTTGCCATATTGCCAGAAGAAATTTCTAAATACAGAATCTAATGTTTTAATTATTGACCCTTCAATTTCTTCTGGAAGTGCCCTGAATAGATACAGTATCTTGGGAAGCATTACCATTTTGAGAACAATAATTCTTCCTATGCTGGTCAAATGCAATGAGTTCATCCACCTAAAGTCTGAGGCTATTTTATTGATCATTGGATCAAAATTAATTTGTGTGATCCAATTTATATCCAAGCTGATCCTAACCCCAAGGTAAGTGGCCATAGGTGCTCGCTGACTATCCTGAAAAATAATATTTTCAGTACATATTATTTGGGCTTAGATTTATTTATTAGATACCCGACTCCTTCCCAAATATGATAGCCATGGCTTCTATTTCTTTAACTGCCTTCTCTGGGTTAGATGTTAATACCGTGATGTCGTCTGCGTAGGGTAGTACTTTGGTTTCAAACCCTTCAGTTACCGCCAGAATAATGGCCTGATTTTCTATAATCTGTTGGATGAACGGATCAATGTATAGGGCAAATAAGATTGGGGAGCAGGGGCACCCCTGCCTTGTTCCCCTTGCCAGTCTTATAATATCAGATTCTTTGCCCATCAACTGGAGCTTTGCATGTGGTGCCCTATACATTGCTTTAATTGCTGTAATGACCCGAGGGCCAAATCCCTTGGCTGCCAAAACTCGCCATAAGTAATGTAATGTAATGTAAGTATGCATTTATAAAGCGCAAACTGTCACTCCGTAAAGAGCCTCCTGGCATTGAGGGAGCAAAGTGGAGAAGCTGGAAAGAAGCAAAGAAGATTACGGAGGGAATTAAATAAGTGCTAAGCAACGGTCGTCCGGGAAGTTATAAATCCAAGTTTTTAGTGCTTTCCTGAAAAGTGTTTCTGATTCCTTCATTCGTAGTACTCCCATGCCACCCGATCGAATGCTTTTTCTGCATCCAGGAGGATCATAACCAGATTCCCGTTGGTTTCCTTGATGATATCAAACAGTACTATGGCTCACCTTACATGATCTGTAGTGTCTCTGCCAGGTACGAAACCGTGTTGCCAAGGCGATACGAGACTGGCTATGACCCACCGAAGGTAATTTGTTAGAATTTTTAAATACATTTTGGCATCTGCATTAATTAGAGAGATTAGCCTATATGAAGTAGGCTTATTAGGTGGTTTGTCTTTCTTTGGGAAGATAACAATATTGGTACCCCTGCAAGAATCTGGCGGGTTTCCAGAATATTGTACCCCTAAAAACAGATCCCGCAGCAGGGGGGATAGCTCTACTTGAAACATTTTGTAAAATTCTGATGGGAGCTTATCATGGCCTGCTGCCTTTCCAGAGGCCAGCTGCTGTATTGCTATTTGTACCTCATCCAATGCCAATTCGGATTCCAGACTATTCATCTCGTCCCCCCAGCCTCCTACACTCTTAGTTCCGCAACCTCACTTGTGAGCTTTCCTGAGGGCCCTGTACCTTCTCCGTATAAAGGTCTTGATAGAATTTATGGAACACAGTAACTATACCCGCCGAGTCTGTATATTAGACCCCTCCACTTGTTATTATAGATATCTGGCTTCATCGATTTTTGTCTCGTTTTTAGAGCGAGAAGTCTCCCTACTGTTTCGCCACACTCATACCTCTCAGCCCTGTGGGTCTGATACCCTGCTGCTGCCTTCTGGGAATAGTATGAGCCTATCTCTGCTTTAGTCACGGTAATATCTAACTGTGTCGTGGCTACATCCACCCCTGCATTATCTTAACCAGATGTTCTCTTTCTAAGTCCCGGTGCTTGGCTTGCAATTTCTTACTCTTCAGCTCTTGTTGCTGTCTTTTCTAGGAAACAAAGCTAACCATATCCCCCCTTAGTCCTGCCTTGAAAGCATTCCCACACCATAATGCGCAAAACACTATATCTATTCATATTAAAGAAGTCTATTATGCACTTTTTGAAATGTCCGACAAATTCCTGATCTACCAACAACCTCCGATCAAACGTCCTTTGGTACTGCTGCATTTGTATTTGCTGAATTTTTACCTCTAAAATCAAGGGATTATGATCTGATATTAATTTTGGCAATATTTCTATCCCTGCCCCACCCAGAATCTGCTTTGTAATAAAAAAATAATCCAACCTAACATATTTTCTGTGTGGGTAAGAAAAATAGGTGTATCCAGGGTCAGAGGGAAACTTAGAGTCCCATACATCCATTAATCCATGACTTTTCATTAATGATGCCAAGGCTCTATATGCTTTGGGCTTCCATCCTTGATACCTGCTTGACACAGATCTGCCAACTCCTAAATGAATATTAAAATCCCCACACATAATCAGGGGGGTAGGCCAGGATGCCAGCTCCAATTCCAGATCTTCTAATATCTGCTGCTCATCCTGATTTGAGCCATAAACCGTTCCTAGAAGAAACATACAATTGTCATTTGACATTTGCCCCCTCATGCGTCCTTAAGTTCATTTCAATCAAAAGAATCCACCACAGGATTCCTATCACCCACCCATGCAGGCATCCTTTCACACATACACTTTCACTCACCAACGCATCTTCCTACCCATATACCTTTCATCCATCCTTCACCCACCCATGCATCCTAGCTATCAGCCACCTATAGTACTATTTATGCATCCAGCGCTTTCACCCATGCATCCTTCTCTTTCAGTCATATATAGTAAATTTCATCCATCCTTGTCTTTTGCATCAACCCATAGTTAAAGGTCATGTTCATGAAATGTTCTCTGCTAAGTTGAAGATAGGTGCGGCCATTAGTTACTCAGCTAAACTTCAACTCCTGTTCACCTGTTGTTCACAAATCAACCAGACTACACCTTTACAGTGAGCTTATAATTTTAATTAATTGTCAATAAGCAAGCACTATGACTTACAACCGCCCGCCACTGCCGCTGGCTCACCCCCTTCAGCTGCCGCATCTGCAGACTGGCTGACACCGTCACTGCTGGCCCCAGCACTGGTGGTCGGTGTGGTAAGAAAAAAAGATTACACATTTCTTAGATGCCAGATACACCTCCCCCTAGTAATTGTTTCATAGCAAAATAAACAAAAAACACCACACACATCATTCACTACAATTTGGATGTATCAGAAACATTATCTTCTATCAAAAATATCAGGTTGAGCATTTTGTTGGTAGAAAGTTTTTTAAAAACCTGAAGTCAAGACAAGAGACAAGCAGTTAAGGAGTGGCAAAAGATATTGATTGATGAATATGTTTTTCGTTCACCATTTAGTGATCACAATCCTGTGATCTTAGAATTAGATAAGAGTTTCTGTCCTAAGGAGGTCCCATTGGCCCCAGTACCCTCTATTTCCGTGGCCTCCTGTGACCAAGTAAGGAATTTAAAGTGGGCCAAAGTAGTTCCGGAGGATTTTATGGAGAACCTATATGTGAAATCAAGAGACGAGTTTAGGAAGTGTATGGACCCTTCTACCGCGGGCGGAGAGTTAATTTCCGCCTTTGGTTCTATCTGCAAGCAGGTTTCTTCAGACCTAACCATCACTAGCAAACCGCGTCCCTTACAGGGGAAAAAGTGGTTTGATACTATTTGTTCCAGGGCTCATCAAAATGTATTAACTGCCTTAAAAAAGATACCCCGGGATAAGGTCCTAATAGCCACCCTTAGGAAAGATTATAAATCTATTATCCAGGGTCGAAAAAACGAATTAAAGCAGGAGGCCTGGGATGCCCTAACCTCAGTTGAGGTCCTCAAGGATAGCGCAAAGTTCTGGAGTATAGTCAACAGCCCACTCTTAACAGGGAAGGAAAACGCCCCACTCGGCATTAACATCCCAGAGGGGGAGTGGTTGACTCAATTTGAAGGTATTTATGCAAGTAATTTGATTCTTGACATTTTTAAGGTCTCTGAATCTTACTCCCCCCTAAACCATTTAACATTTAACAAGAATGACGTAGGGAAGGCCATTAAAGACTCTGCCTCTAATAAGGCCCCAGGGCCTGATGGTGTCCCATTGGATCTCTATAAAGGGGACATTGAGCTCTGGAGTAACATCTTAACCAATGTTTTTAATGCTAGCGTTGTGAATGGGTTCCCGGAGTCTTGGTCTAAATCAACTATTATACCGATTTTTAAAAAGGGAGAGAGGGGTGACCCGAGATGTTACCGGCCCATCTCATTAATTGACTCTGCGGTCAAAATTTTGGGCAAAGTGATCCTGAACAAAATCTCAGACTGGGTGACAGAGAGAGGGACTTTATCGGAGGTGCAATTCAGTTTTAGATCAGGTAGGGGTACTATGGACCAGTGCCTCAACCTGTACTTGTTAATTAACAAGTATACGAAAGCCACCAAAGGATCCATATATCTTGCATTTATGGATCTATCCACGGCCTTCGATCTGGTGAACAGATCGAAACTGTGGATGATCCTGTTGGACCTTGGGGTTGATCCTTGTTTGGTTCACTTCTTAGCGGAATTGCACAAAGATTTACACGCTGCAGTTAGGGTCTCCCACGAGGGTAAATGCACACGCCACTTTAAATCGGTCAGAGAGGTCCGACAAGGATGCATCCTGGCCCCCTTACTTTTTACCTTATATATCAACAGGTTAGACTTAACCTTAGGTAAGGCCAGCTTGGACACTCCGCGTATAGGGAACAGTACCCTCCCTGCTCTCCTATACGCAGACGATGCTGTCCTATTGGCTCGTACCCCTCTGGGATTACAGAGACTACTGAACTCCTTTGGACCTAGTGGTGAATAGCTCCAAATCACATGTTATGTCCCTGGGCATACGGAAAAACAAAGTGAAACACTTTTATTGTAAAGGAGTGGAGGTCACGAGAGTAAAGGTATTCACCTACCTGGGGGTTTTATTTGATGACAGATGTTCGTGGGCTCCACAGCTTATAGCAAAAAAGAACAGCGTAGGTAGAGCTTCTTCCGCAATTTTAAGTTTTGCCCGACGTTTGGGTGGTAAACCATGTGACGCAGTTCTTGCCATCTATAGGGCGAAATGTTTAGCTTTAGCGACTTATGGTGCTGCAATTTGGGGGTTTAGAAAAGCAGAGGGAGTCCAGATGGTAGAAAACAATTTTTTTCGTTCACTGCTCTCCATCCCCCAATCATCCCCAACCGTTTCAATACACCAAGAATTGGGGATGGATTATGTGTCCGATCGTATAAGTTTGGCCCCTCTTATATTTTGGCTGAAAACATGGTTGAACCCAGAACTTTCTCTTAATAGATTGATTTTAAAAGACTGCATTGGATTAGACAGAGTGGCTGATATCCCTTGGCTCTTGTACATCAGGAAAATGTTTTATAAGTTAGGGCACCCGGAGATTTACGAGAACCCAGAAGTGATTACTAAGGGGGATATTGGCTGGGTTAAAGTCCATTTTCTGAATTTAAGGTCCCAAGAGCGGGAGGGTGAGGAACTTAAAAAACCGTCGGTAAGGGCTCATTTTTTATTAATAACCTCTCCCCAGATTGAGCCTTACCTGAAGTTGGTTACGAAACATTATCATCGCTGGCTGTTGACCAGATTTCGTTTTAACCTGATTCATTTCATTTTAGGGACCTTTCAAGGCTGGAGTAAACCAGAAGATGCTGCTTTTTGTAACTGTGATGGCTGCTCAATTCAAGACACTGCGCACTTTATCTTACTCTGTAAATTTTATGCTGAAAGCAGAAAGAAGTACATTTTGCCCTTGTTGCAAGGGAGAGGATTCTTTCAAGTTAAACCTGCATTGATGTACTTGCAATTACTAGACTGCCCATGGAATATTTTTAACATTGCTAACTTTTTGGTTGCCGCGGTGCGGTCAAGGAAAAATATGACGCCCAGCTTGGAATATGTTTTTAGTGTTACATGTACTTGTCTGGATGATTTTTATGATGTCTTCTTTTTTATCATATTGTATTATTACGATGTATCAAAATATTAGTATGAATTTTTGTGATATACTTTTATGATTTTAATTAATCGATTAAAGTGGTTTGACTGACTGACTGACTGATTGATGAATCTGAAGTTTTGAGAAACAAATTGCATATGGCCTTGGTTGGCAAATGCAATGGGGCCGTCCTCTTCGTACTTCCTCCCTGACAGGGTGCACATTCATCAGTTTATCAACTGCTGCTGATGGTACTAGGCCTAGCTAATAAAAAGACACAACTTTGGGTTGTCCAATGTGACCATTGCCACTCTCTTGTTTTAGTGATGAAGGCTTCCCATCTCAACAAACATGCATAGAATACGTTACTTGGGCAATGGGCATGCAATCTGCATGGCAGAGGAGTAGTAGTAGTGGTAGTATGTGCCCAATGGGTTCTCTCAGTCTTTGAATACCACCATTGGCAGTCCACAAAAAGGTAGAGGGAAAGCTGACTGAAAAGGTAGGAGAAAGGAAGCTACAGACAGACTTGTAACTAGAGACAGTTTGACATAAAGTAGAGAAACTTGAAATATAGAAAATCAGTAAATAGGATTATTGCAGGGGTAAGAAGAATTTAGAAATGGATATGGAAAAATAATATAAAATGGGTAGACAGTGATGCCACATTATTCGAAAAGGAGCAGAAAAACTAGGGGAATAAATATATTAATGTTAAAAACACCAGGAGGAATTACTGAGGCCAGCAGAGCCATCGACCAAGGAACTCTGGGAGGCACCTCCAGCTCCAGCTCTCGGACCCTCAACCGCCTCAGCCCTCTTCTTGCCCCTGGATGCTGATGTAAAACATAAAGACAAAAAAAGATTGGTGGTAATAAATAAAAACTCCCCCAAAAATATTTTGACAGGCAAAGGCAATCACAATAACAATTAACTTTTCTAAATCAGATCAACTAGTAGTAGTATATCGCGGACCATCCTATGCAGTTCAAAATTTCCAAAACCTACCACTCCAAGTCCTATTCCAAATTTAGTAAACTGCATTTTGGAATTACTAATAATAAATACCAACAAATGATGCTTGCTTCTTTTTAAATCTCATCCGGAATCTCTCAGTTTCAAGTCAACCCCCTTTGACAGGCCAATGCACTAATCACTAAGGGCCTTATTATAATGATTACAGCCATGTGGGGCGGACGCCATTGTGGTTCTGGAACAGCTCGACCGTAGGTCGGTGCCACGGTCACGACGATGCACTAGTCAATTACAAATCAATGTGATCCCTATCCCATAAGGCGGTCGAAAACCACCATTTGTCAATGGAAGCTTGTGTGGCAGGCTAAAAAGGCCTGCAGCACAAGCTTCCATTGAAAAATGGATGTTGTTGTTCACAAACATCTCTGCACCGTCTATGTGGCATGCACCATGCGGTTATGAAATTACAAAGAACTAATTACAGAACGTCTTACATAATCATCACAGATCATATCAGCCCAAGCGAGCAGCAGCAAGTAGGATTCGATAACTATGTTAGGTGGGTAGTGCCTAGTGAGCTAAGCACGTGTCTAGAATAACAGACTATTACATAATATTTGAAAACGTAACTTCCCTGCATGTGAGCAGCATGCTTGCTATTATTTGGGAAAAAATATTAGCTACAGCATAAAACACACAAGTGATAATAAAAATTAATAATTTTAATAATTACTCACCTAGCCCCGCAACCTCAAATCCTAGCAGGTCCAACAGGTCCTGCTCCCAGTCCAGTATGTCGGACCAGCCATGCGCCAACTTGCTGATGGATGCGCCAGACCCCAAAGCAGCAGTAAACTGCCCGGCGTACCATCGCCCAGGGCTGCTGGCGCTCCCACGTCCCGTACATGGACCCAGGCCTGCCGCCTGCTGCCAGGGTGGAGGGGAGGCGGTGCAGGATATAAAAAAAACAGCGCGTCCACCTGTACCTCGGAAAACAGGGCATGGGGCTTTACCCCTGCCTGGCGCCACCTTCCACAAGGAAAGCATCCGTCCCTTAGTGTGCCCTTATCTGCAATGGGGCTGGAGAAGAGAGAAAATACAAGAAACAAGGAAAAAGGAGGAAGGACTGGGTAATAAGGAAGTGGGAAAGCTATAAAAAGAAAAAGTACAAAGCTCACCAAAAACACACTGTAAAGTTGAAAAGAAATACAAATACACACTTAGAAAGACAAAGGGTAAGATCATTAAAAAAAAAGATTGAAAAAAAAGTTTTAGAAAACAAGGATTGTGAAGATTGAATAAGGATGGAAAAGTAGGCCCAGCACCATAAACAGAGTAGGAGACAAGATGGCCACGCCCCTGTGTGACCGCGTGATGCAGTTCGTTTGATATTTCCACCCGAACATGCAATCCACGTTGAAGTACTGTGAAAACATCATGCGAACAGGCGGGACAACAACTCTGTCTGCTCGTGGAACTCTGCGTAGCGCGGCGGAGTTTTTTTGCAACTTCATGGAGTTCTGCGTAGCGTCGATATGCGAACTCCGCCCAGGCTTCCTATTGAGTCTTGGGGAGAGCTGCATTGCCCCGTTTGACAAACCTTCACAAAACTTTCAAAAAAAGTTCATCCACCTCAGCTTCTGCCTGGAAGGTTTTGAGGTGACTGGTCAAGTGGGGGGCCTAGAAAAAAGAGGGTTTCAAAACATAAAATCTCCGTGCATTTTCCATTCACTTTTCAAGACAGTGCTACCACAAAAACTGCTAAACACAATTACAGCAAATTTGGCAGGAACCTAGATCCTTGTTTAGAAAGCGTGCTTTTTGTGGTTTTGTGTAAAGCGGTTCAGTAGTTTTTGAGAATATTTGAGAAATATTGGTAACAATTATTTGTATATCAGGACCATTCATTTCGAGGGCCTCTCTTGTGAGAGGTCCTCAAACTATATTTTAAAAAGCAGAGCCTTCTTATTAGCCCAGGGAGTTTTTATTTCCTTGGGCCAATTTGCTTGCAAGGGAGTTAGATTCTCATGGAAGAAGCACTCTGATTGGCTGACAGCAACATGAGTTGTAGTCCCCTTCATGAAGTTTAAAAATAAAAATAATATGAAGCGGCAGGGTAGGGACCTACCCATGGGGCCAAAATTTTAAAAAACAATCAGCGGGTTTTGACGTGATCCTGTGGGTTTCCCGCAGGATTGTGGCAAAAAATTAAAAAGAAAATGTCATCCTCCCTCCATTTTGGGACCCAGGGACACTATCTCCTGTACCGTGAACCTTTCTGAGCCAATGGCAGCCGCAAAGATTCTATCCCTGAGGGCCCAATCCATTCATTAGGGGGAGATGAAAATAAGACCCCACTTCCCTTATGGCCGAATTCATAAACAGAGAGGAGGGGGATGCACGGTG
Organism: Triturus cristatus; assembly: GCF_964204655.1. NCBI lineage: Eukaryota > Metazoa > Chordata > Amphibia > Caudata > Salamandridae > Triturus > Triturus cristatus. The sequence continues at coordinate 955,354,335 of NC_140594.1, read as the reverse complement.
CTCCTCATCAAGTTTCTAAAGGCCCATGGGACCCCATTTCCCAGAGCAGGCTCAAGCACTCTATCTCAGGGAGCCCACCACCAAGACAGAGACATTTCTCTGCCTGCAATACATGTACTGAAAATATATGTTTGCTCCCATTCGGCGGGAACATATTTAAATCTCCCACTGTAGTGTAGTTCCTATTTCCCTTATAGGCTCTGTGCATTGGAATAATATACACTATAGATTTTGCATAGGACTAAGGTCAGTATGCCTCTATCGAGTATAATAAACTTAATTACTTGTGTACCAGCTAACTCAGATGTCACTAGAAACTTCTCGAATAAACAAGAAGGGAGTAGTTTCTGACAACCGCATAAACATGACAACTTTGTTTCCCTTAAATCGGAACGTGTCTATGAATCGTGGAAACAATAGATAACAGTTTCACTCAGTCAATCGTGCATGCTTAGTTTCTTCAGAGTTACACAGAAATAGTTAGACGGGTGTTTCAATAAAAGGATTCATTGAACAGTCTTGTTTCTCGTGTAAGAGATATGAGCTGTTACAATCATTAGACAGTAAGCAAGATATAATAAGCACAGCGTAAGCAGTAGGAAGAAATAATACTGCAATAGCATTGTCTTTTAGCTATGACATATATTCATATATACATACATAAATAACACAGGCTAAAAAGTGAATACTCATCTGATGCTTCTAAATAGTTCTACCCCAGTGTATCTAACCTAAGTGTAGTACAAGGTAAGAAGTAGGTGCTGTTTTCTAGAGTATGGTTTATACTGAGTTTATATGCCAAGAGTCCCTCTAGGTTCTAGTCAGCTCCATACCTTATAAAGAGAGAGGAGGGAATCTCTTTCCGAATCTCAAACTCCAACACCCCGCAAAGGGAGTCAGAACACTGGAAGCTGGATTCTCTGCGAGCAGGGATGACAGCGTCTGGTCAGTGCATCAGGCGGGGACTCGAATTCCTTCCGAACTTGCCGTGGCAAGCCGTATCGAGCTGAGCAGTGCCGAGCCGGGCCGAGCCATACCGAGCCGTGGTTTGCCATGGTAAGGGAAAATATATTTATACCTGGAAGGTACTTAGGAATGCTAGCATTGACGTAAAGTCGGGCAGAGGAAGACATCATGAATTAACCCCTAAGGAATAGTAGTTCATGCATAATAGATGAGTTCTTGGAGAAATCAATAATCCTAGCTAGGGAAAGTCACAATGGCTTAAGGGTCTGGTTTCTAAGAACTCGTTGTGACGTTGTGATGGACGGATGTAGGTGACCATTCCTGTATATGGATAGCATGGCTAATGCCTAAATAAGGACTGGGACTCTATGCCTAAATAAAGGCAATGCGAATTGTGCCTATATAAGGACATGATTCAGGAAACCTATGTACGGGCATCTAAATCAAAACACAACACCACAAGGCAGGAGCAAACCTTCTGGCATGTCTGTTTCCAGTCTGCAGGAGTTTTAAATATCCTCCAACCTGCTGGAAGTAGACTTCTGTTTTCTTGCATCCACTCCTGCGGGCATGGAAACAGAACAGATATTGCTCCCACAAAGAGGTAGCAAGCATAAATAGCTGCCGCACCATGCAGGGAGCCAGCCGGCGCTGGAACTGTGGGGGCCCTGGGGCTTCCCTGTGGCCTTCAACTTGAGGTTTGTGGGTGCCCCAGTTGGGCACCAGGGCACTCACCTGTGGCCCCACCGGATGGGGTCACTGGGGCCCATGAAGTCTGAGTGAGAGGGGCTGCATTCCCACCTCCCCTTTATAATGTAATTCAGCCCTTGGGTGGTGGGGTCCCTGGGGCTTAATAAGGCTCAGGAATAGGTGCTGTATGACCCACCTCCCCTTTTATAATGCATTTGGCCCCAGGGGGAATGGGGCCCTCTGGATCAAATAAGGCTAAGGTGGCCACCTGCCCCCTCCCATTAATAATGTAATTTGGCCCTGGGGGATGGGCACCTGGGCTTAATAAGGCTCAGGGATGGGGACTGCGTGGCCTCCTCCCCTTTTTTATTTCTTTTGACCCCAGGATGGGCTGCCTGGGGCCTAATAAGGTTCGCGGAGGAGGCTGAGTGGCTCCCACTCCTTTTATATTACATTTGGCCCTGGGGATGGGGTCCCCAGGGCCTAATTAGGCTGAGGGAGGTAGACCACACACACCCCTCAACTCGATAATGCAATTATGTGATGTAATAATGTATTCTGAGATGTCATCAGTGATTTTATGAATTATGTCTTAGAACATGTCAAGAGTGATGTAATTTGAGGTCATAAGCAGTGCATTGTGAAGGCACAATTTAATAGTTAGCTCTACTAAGTATAGCTAGTAGGTTTCTGTGTTTTTTTAGTTCAAAACTTTAATTTTGTCACTGACATTTTCACATAACTTTGACATTACTTTAACCTTTTGTTTTTTCAGGTAATTTCCAGGCTTTTTTAACATAAGGAACTATTTTATTACCATACGTAGAATCACTTCCACCGCGTACAGCATTTGGGCATGCATGGCAGGGGTTTGGAGCCGGCCAACCCCACACTGTGTCCTGCAATTTGTGGCCTGCATGGTCCACAGCCAGTCCCTGCGCCCATCTCCCTGCAGGCAGCCACTTAAATGGAGGCAGCTAACCCCATGCCACACATGCCCTTTGGCCATGCCTGGTGTGGCAATAGCCACAGAGCCTGTATTGCAGCCAGATCCTGCTTCCAGCTGCCCGTAGGTAGCTAACCACATGTTGCGCATAGTCCTTGGCCATGGGGGGGGTGGTCACAGAGCTTGACCTGCGGCCAGTCCCTGTGGTTAAACCGCCAGCAGGCTGCCAACCCCACAACATGCACAGCTTTTGGTGTGCACTGGCTAGGGTTACCCTTCGTGAATGTGGGTCCTCATCCCTGGGATCAAATATATTAAGGGGAGGTGGCGTGCAGCCCCCGTTCTGACCCTTAATTGGCCATGGGATCTCATCCCCGGGAACAAATACAATTAAACAGAGGAAGGCATGCAGCTCCCCTCCATGAGCCAAAATAGGCCCCTTGGTCACCACATGCCCTGCGGCCAAATACAATAAAAAAAGGGAGGGGGCCATGCAGCCCACCTCCCCAAGCATTTTTGGCCACAGGTACCTCATTCCCTAGGGCCTAAATGTCCCCCCTCCCCAAACCCTACTAAGCCCCGGGGATCTCATCTCCAGAGGACAAACCAATAAAAAAGGGGCCATGTGGGCCTTCTGCCTGAGCCTTATCAGGCTCCTGAGACAGTATCTCCCAGAGCAGTTTTTTTATTTTCAAATGGGAAGGGCACTAGGCTAGCCTTCCCCGAGCCTGGGTAGGTCTTGGGGACTTCATCACCCAAGGATTTATATAACATACTATTTTATTTTTTTTCACTGAAAAAAACAAAGGTTACAGGCTGTTATAGTTAGGCCCAGATGTTCACTCATACAAAACCAGTGCAATTCGGTAGTTATAGTTACCTGAACCTAAAAATAACATCCCTGTAACTTTTGTTTTTTTCAGTGAATTTCAAAAGTTTTTTTAGATCTATGTGCTAACTATAATGACCCTGTAACCTTTGGTTTTTTAAGTGAATTGCGAAGGTTTTTCAAAATCTATTTTTTAGCTATAACATCCCTATAACCTTTGTTTTTTTAAAGTGAATTTCTATTTTTTGTTTTACTAAAAGTCATGTCTGCAGAGTGAAGGACAAAGTGAGCAGGACCTCCAACCAGCTCTCAGGAATCCTGCTATTTGGACTTACTGGAGGCAACAGGAGGGCTTCTGGGCACCCAAAAACCCTCAGCATCCCAGAGGACTTAATTCTCCAACCTAGCAGGGCACCAGGAGGTGCATTTGCAGAGTGGTGGAGAAAGGTGACATGGCATCTGAAGTCCTCTCAGCAATCGTGCTCTGTGGGACTTACTGGAAGTAACAGGAGGGGTTGCTGGCCCCCAAGGACCCTCGGCATCCAAGAGGACTTCATCCCCCAGCAGTAGTGCGCTGAGAGGCATGTTTGCGAGAGGTGAAGAAAGGGTGAGTAGCCTCCAAACATCTGTCAGCAATCCCACTGAGTGGGACTTACTGGAGGTAGCAGGAGGTCTTGTTAGCCCCCAAGCACCCTCAGCACCCTAGGGGACTTCATACCCACACCAGCAGTTCTCCAAGAGTCACGTTTGCAGAGTGGTGGAGAAAGGGAGCATGGCCTCCGAACACCTCTCAGCAATCCCAGTGTGCGGTACTTATTAGAGATAACAGGAGGGCTTGTTGACTATTGACTAAAGCCTCTACATGCTGGTGGTGGTGTCCTTGGAAGTTGGCAAGTAGATGTGAATCATTGTGAGTTTGTGTATCTTGGTTGATTGCGTGCTTGCTTGAATTTTCTCTTATTGGAGAGAAAGGATCTTTTTCTTCCATTCAGTAAGTATCTTTATTTTTGTTGTGCCAGCTACAGAGGAGGATTGCCTCTGTACCTTCGCTGTAGGTGTCATTCTTGTTGTTGCCTGGCTTGGCTTCCTTGTGATCCTCGTGATTCTTGTGATTCTCAGGGGAAAGCCCCCTGTGACATACTTTTTAGAAAGTCTGTGATAAGTGCCCGCTTGCTGGCTTTGACTCTTGGGCAATGCTTGGTGGTTGCAGTGGGCTCTCTTTTCTGGACTTTGACTATGTCTGAGTCAATCTTTGACACTGAATCCTGCGACCCATTCATTTTTTTTTCACATTTCATTGGCCCCTTTTTCCTTCTTAGGTTTTCCTTGCATTTTTTTTTTATGCACCTCTGACTTTTCCTGATATCATGACGGAGGAGCTTGATCGTGGGTTCCGGGTATGGCTGCATGGTACTTGAGAATCTTACTTGCTCTAGATCCAGCCTCGTCAGTTACTGCCACAAAGGTCCCTTTGGGGAGAAGCTAAGCTCAAGGTGAAGGGCAAAGGGTGCTATTGGATTCTGGGGATGAAGTTGAATGCACTCTCCTTTTCAGTTGTTTCCTAAACCTAGGTGCCGCAACCTAGAAGTTGAAGTTGAAGCGTGGATTGTTTTGTGAGTCACTCACGTCTTCTCTCACATCTTACCCCCCTATCCCCAACCCCTGTGCTCCTTTCGCTCTTTGCAACCCTTGAGACTGTCTTTGTCCCCTGTGAGTACTAGGGGATTTTGTTCTTGGGGTTCTTGTTTGATTCTTTCCCAGTGCTGCTCTGCCCTTACTCCTTATGGAGGATTAGTGCTTCACCTGTTTTTTTTTCTTTTTTTCAGTTTTCTGGGGGGTCCTTAGGTGCTTTGGGCTCTGGGTACTTGAAAGCTCTTGAAGGTGCGGGCTTAGGCACTACTGCCCCTTCACTATCCCCACTGTCTCCACTCTGCCTCTGCCTCTTACTTGGCCTCCTATGGCTGTCCATGGCGGCTGGGGAAGAGGGTGCCAGGAAGGGGAGCAAGTGGGTCACACAGGGCAGGATCGCAAGCTGCACCCAACCTGGTTGGGCTGCCTTTGCGATGCCGCCGAGGGATCACTCTCTCTATGGCCACCTGCTAATGGCGACTAGCTTGCCACTTACCACGAGGTATCAAGGTGAAGTGAGGTGTTGGACCCTCGCTCCGTATGCCGTGAACCATGCCCGAGGTGGCCCTCCCCCCATCAGCGTAGTTATGGGTTCTGAAGGAAACTGCTTTGCTTCCCAATAGTGTATCAGTATGCCTTGAAGGTGGTGATCAGGAGAACTCTGCATTATTAGACTCAAAAAGTTTAAAAGCATTTTCTGCCAGTGGTTTACCAACTGTGAACAGTTTCCTATGTGTCCTAATTATGGCACCATATTTGCTCCTTCGAGTATTACTGGGTTATGCCAAGTGGGATTATCTTGCAAATAACCTCCCCTTATTCATAAGAGTTTAAGAGCGTATTGTTGTCAGTGTATCTTCATAACACACAGGTGCATATTTGTAGGCCTGGGCTAAAAATCAGTTCCGCTCGCGAAAATTGCGATAATTTGACATTTTCGCGTTCCGCGGAGAGCGCGAAAATGTCAAAATTTCCGCAATCCGCATTTTACCGGAAATTTTTTGCTTGCTCGCGCTGTAAAATAATACATTCTCGCGTGCGCGCGATCGCCTTACCTGAATCCCCGCGTTCGCCGACAAGTTTTCCCATTCCGGTCGCGTTCTCCACGAGATGTTGGATTGTTGGTAGCCATTTGTGCGACTCACGACAGTTCGCGCCCGCAGTAACGTCATTCGTCGCGCGATCACGTCTTTCTTCTCGTGATCATGCACCGCGAGACAAGTGAAAACAAGATGGCCGCGCCCGCGAGCAACCGCATGGGTAAGTTGGCGAGCCGCGACCACGCAGAAAATACCGCGAACGGGCGGGAAAAAAATCTTCCGCATCTTCGCGATATTTCTGTGTGTTTGCGGAGATTTTTAACATTTTCGCGATAATTTGCGAAAGTGAATTTCGCAAATTCCGCCCACCCCTACATATTTGTCAAAACATTACATCGCCCTTGCACCACAAAGTGGGGGCACAAGGGCAATGCAACTACTAAATCAGATTTATCATGCCACACAAGGCCACCTTCCACAGCCCTTCATGGCTTGATAAATCCAGAGTCCTTCAGCACAAATCAATGCATTGCGGAACTCTGCCCCAGGGGGTTGATCCATGGGTGGAGCAAGGTGTTCCCACGCATCCACCCATGGATTTTGGCGCATTACCAGATTTACCATTACTAGTAGACCTGGGAATGCATCAAAATGCTACCCCTCCCCAGGTGAGGCGTAACAAGGAAAAATATCTTGATTCCTCCTTGATTTTTCCTTTTTCCTTGAGTGCTGCAGAATGCAGCATACATAGAAAGAGGAAAACGCCTCAAATTATTGTTTTTGGGAAGGAAGGTGTTCCTTTATCATTATTTCATGCAGCACAACGTAACAAATCAACTTGCTGCCCTGAGCCAAATGGAGGGGACAGGAATGCACCATATTTACCAAGATGTGGCTCATTCCTGCTCTCTCCCTGCACTGGCGCACTATATGCACCAATGCAGCCACCCTTGCACCATGGTTTAAGGGTACTTGTGTTGCAGGCAGGATTGTTTTTGTGCAGGAAGGGACACTTTACTGCACAAAATCAATGGTTAGAGGCGTCTTTTTGTAGATCGCAGCACACTTAGAAAGAGGAACTCCAGAGAGAAATAAAGACATTTCTCCTCATTGCACCTTTATGAGGAAGGCATACAATTTTAATGAATTCTCAGGTTCACTTGTCTTAGTAAACCTGGGAATGTGCCAAAATGCAAGGGTGGATGCTTGGGTACACCGACACTCCACCCATGTAATGCCTTCCCACGGCAGATTAATGCAAGGCAGTGACTTGCAGTGCCATGTGTTACTCCAGATATACCAAGTCACGCAGGGCCGCTCAGGGTGGTTTTGTGTGGGTTGGCAAATGTGATTTCAGGATTACGGTGCTGCGTGACTCAAGGGCAACTCAATACTTTCATACATCTGGGCCTTACTTTATTCACGGTTTGTGTAGGTTAATATGAAAGCAAAATGAGTTCAATCTTACAAGGACGTGCTGGAAGAGTTTTGCTTTTTACTAAAGTTGTGTGGTCAGTTGTCCTTTACTCGGCTAGTGTGATATCCTTCTATAAATGCTACCCAGTCCTGGTATGAACTGTTTATGAAATGACGCCGTTTTAAAGGGCTACCGGGCAGTCAGTTCATTCAAGGCGAAAACGCCACAGTATTTGAAACTATCCTGACATCAGGTGGGGGTATTTTTATAACTTGCTCCACAGAGTTGAAGATCATTTGAAGAGGGACCGCAGTCTCCCATCTAGAAATATCTATCTAAGCTTATGTCTACAGACTTGACGAGGATTTAAAAGAGGTCTGCTGCTCTTTGCCTAGAACTCAGAATCTTTCTAATCCCCTCTGATGAAATGTCATTCAGTATCTGATTATTTATCCTGTTTTTGCAGGCAAAAGATCTTTATTGTATGGGACAGTCAACAGTGGAATATTTCATGCGTTCTTTGGTGTTGTAAGAACTCACATCCACCAGCTGCAAAGCCTCGTGCCTTGATGTTTCACGGTAAATGTTTGCAAACTTTTTAAGAAGGTGTCCTTTGGGATGGCAACATCTCTTTTGGGCATTGTCTGTCCTGGCTAACCTACAGTCGGCGTTACTTCGTCATTGTTCAGTATGGATTACTGTACACTGCAGAGGCATTTTGGATGCACTGTGCAGAGCCATCATTAAACCCTGACCTTTCATTTGTGGGAGGCAACTACATGGTTGTAGTTGGAACAGTCTACAAAAGTGAACCATACTGCCATCAACAGAGGCAACCTCTGCAAGGGATTATAAATATTGTTTATTACCCTGATTTGCCGACATCACAATACTGGCCAAAGTGAAATGTTCAGGCAGAAAAATAAAATGAAGTGCAATTGACATTGATTAATGCCAGACAACATGTGGGCGATAAGACTAGCACACGCCCGCATAATCACAAAACCCACAGAGGCAAACAGTCCGGCAGCATCTGTTCCTGTCTGTTCTATGTCCTTCCCCCTCTTGACAGCAGTAGTTAATTCTAACGTTCTAGGTCTTCTAATTGCTGGGCCAATCTCAGCATTACCTGCAGGGTGGCAGATGCCTGTCTATATTGGGCGACCAATAATGTAAACGTGACTCTATGAGGTAAAATTGAAAACAATCTCCGTTTTTTTGTCTAACAAAATTACTCTGGCTTCTGATCAAATTCAATGTAAAGCATATTGCCAAGAAAGGCATACCCGTCCCACATGAAGTACTCTAAAATCCTATTTTATAACTACGAACGGTGCATTAGTGTCATGCCTGTAAGAGCATTTTGGAAAAATTAGGATGTTCAGCAAAATTGCAATAAACTACTCCAAAGGGAATGCAAAAGCTTTTCTCATCCCAGTATGGTTTATACTTCAGCAAGGGTTGTCTATCAAGCCCAGCATACCTGAGAGTCGAAATGGTGCACTGTGCTATGTAAGTAGAGCACTGCATCAAACTTTAATGTTAGGGATGATGCCTTCGGCTTAGAAATGCAGTAATAATTCACTTTAACTGTGAAGCAAATTGATGCCTATTATATTGATGGGGAAAGGCAACCAGACTATTCTGAAATAAATGTTTTATTCTACTGCATGAAAATAGCACCTGTTTATCACATTATCTAAGTAAATATATGCGTTTGCATTTGTATTGTATTTTAGCATGCTTATTTATTATTTCAAAACTGTTCCAAAAGATTTGAAATTACAGATGTTTCATTGAGAAAAGCAACTACATAGACTCTACAAAAGCAAACGTGAAAAAGCGTTGGCAATGTCATTAGTTCTTATTTGCTAGGTACATTTGCTTTTTCAATGATTGACAGTCTAGTGTGAGTGTTTGAGTGCAGGAATGCTTGAATGTGAGAAGGTGTGCACTCTTGCATGGATGCGTAAGTGCAAGGATGGACTGAATGTAAGCATCATTAATGAATTACTGAGTGCACGGAAGAATGATTCAACAGGAGAGTGCGATGATGAATGGTTCAGTAAGTGAGTGAATAAACGTATGTCTGAATGAATAAGTGAATGAACGCATTGAGTTTGGATACAGGTTACAGTGATCTTATAAACTGAAACACAAGTGATTTGCTTGATCGTGTTAATAAAATGGCAGGAAATATCAACAATATGCTAACTCAAGCATTACATCCTGACTGGAAATCAATATGTCAACAATGTCCACTGATAAAAAGCATAACTTATCTACCGCCCACCCGGTAATGCCACCGAGTTCCTCGACTCCTTGTGCGATTCTTTAGGACAACTTTCACTTAGATACCCATCCTTCACCCTCCTAGGGGATTTTAATCTACATCTCGAATCAAAATCAGATGCACAAACTATTAACTTCACTCAAACCCTTGATATGTTCAATTTTAAGCAACTTGTCACTTCACCCACTCACTCCCTGGGTCACACCCTTGATGGTGTTTGTACTAACTCTTCCTCACTAATCATACTGCCCCCTTTGCCTCAGATCTGGTCTGACCACTCCCTAATCCCATTCTACATTATGAGCACAAATCCGTCTGCCTGCAATAAAGTTAATTCTTACCCCAACAACCACATCAACTGGAAAAAGGTCCAAGATAACTTCATCCTTAAACCCCTAATGCAAACTCAAACCCCCATTCTATCTGGTAATGTCGACACCGACGCCGACCTCTTCCATAACTGGATCACACAGGAAATGACTTCCAGAATCCCCCCCTCACGCTCCCGCACCTCCCGGTGCAAAACCAAAACCAATGCCCCTTGGTTCACACCTGAACTAGCCAATGCTCATTTGTCATGCAAAAAGGCAGAACGTAAATGGCGAAAGACATACGAGGTGGTAAATCGTCTTTCCTATATCGCTACAAGGAAAAAGTATCTCTCTGAAATCAAAACGGCCAAAAAAAACTACTACGTAAACGCCATCAAAAACTCCTGCCAAAAACAAAAGGCGCTGTTCGCGATAGTAAAATCATTTACGCAGCCCAAGGCACTTCTGCCTGAAATTCCCCCTTCTCAGAAGTTCTGCGACCAAATCTCTGACTACTTTGAGGACAAAATTGCCTCTATTCAAATCAACTTTCCCCCCCCAGCTACTCCGCTTGTGCCCCTTCCACCGGACCCTCAAGGCAGCCCTTTCAGTAGCTTCTCCCCGGTCACATTAGAGCAAACTAGAGAAGCCATTCTGGCTTGCAAATCGGGCTCCCCGTCTGATCCTTGTCCCCCCAAAATACTTCACCAACTAATCGACGTGGTTAACCCGACCATTAACAATCTAATTAACTCATCGCTCAGCACAGGCTTAGTACCCCGCCGTTGGAAAAAGGGAATAGTCAAACCCCTTATGAAAAAGGCAAACAAACCCCCGACAGACCTTACCAACCTTCGCCCGATATCGCTGCTCCCGGCCTTGGGAAAAATAACGGAACAACTAGTTCATTGTGAGCTAAAACGCTACCTGGACGACAACAACATTCTTCACCCCCAACAATCGGGTTTTCGGCCTAAACATTCGACCGAAACCGCACTAATTGAACTGTCTGACACCTTAAAAACCTTACAAGATCAGAGGAAAAACTCCATTCTCATTCTTCTCGACCTAACGGCGGCGTTTGATACCATCTCCCACTCCATCCTTATCAGTAGACTCATGGACATTGGCATCTCCGATTCCGCCCTATCCTGGATAAAATCCTTCCTCTCTGACCGATCTCAAACTGTCGCTCTGGGCCCCTTCCACTCCAAAGAAAAGCTAGTCCTCTCTGGTGTCCCGCAGGGGTCCATCCTGAGCCCCCTCCTTTTTAACATTTACCTTATCCCCCTTTTGACCCTGATTGAATCATTCGGCATACCTGTCACCTCGTATGCCGATGATACACAACTCATTGTGCCACTAGAGGATAACTCTATTGAAGCAGAACTCAATCTTAAACACTGCTTGACCGAAGTCTTCCGATGGATGGACAACAATCACTTAAAATGCAATTCGAGTAAAACGGAGATCCTCCCGATCGGAAAAAACACCTCCTTCTGCCCAGCACTCTGGTGGCCAGACAATTCAGTTGCTCCCCCCCAGACAGTGTCATCGGCCAGGAATCTTGGCGTAATCTTTGACTCCGATCTCTCTTTTGATCAGCATGCCAGAACCGTCGCAGGCAAATGCATCGGAATGATCAAATCCCTCAGAAAGTTCTTTGACTTTCTCCCTCTCGACGCCAGAAAAACGTGATAGTGGCACTCATAATCTCACGCCTGGATTATTGTAATGGCCTGCTCGCAGGGGCTAAAAAGAGCACGATTCTGAAACTACAGAGCGTATTACATACAGCCGCGCGTTTAGTCCTTGGACTACCCCGCAGATCTTCCATCACCGCAGCGCTTCGATCCCTCCACTGGCTACCCCTTCACAAAAGAATTCTCTTTAAAATTTTGATCATAGCCTTCCGGGCCTACAACATAACAGGCCCTAAATACCTTACCAGGCGTTTTCCCCACTACACCCCTAGTCGCCACCTTCGCTCGACCCATGACAATCTCATCCTTCCCTCTAAATACAATTTGAAAACTAAAGGTGGGAAAACCTCAGTTTCCTTGCCACCAAAGCCTGGAATAAACTGCCTAAAACCTTCAGACAACTAACCCAGGAAAAACCTTTTAGAAAGCTTCTTAAAACCTGGATTTTCACTCTCCCTGACGATTATTCCAAAGCAGCTATCTAATCCTCTTGGACTGGTTCTCACAGGATCTTCAGCGCCAAGATGCTCCCTTCGGAGCGAACGCTGCGTTCTAGAAATACCCCACAAATATCACAAATATCACAAATAACCACTAATATGCTGTTGAAGAGCTTACATTTAGCCTCCATTTTGGCTTTTCTTTTTAACTTGCCATCTTTTTCTGATGATGGTATGCACATGCTTTCCCCTAATATGAGGAGGTGTCGGGCACGCATTAATTCCTGGTAGATATTGTCGCCCGCCTTGTTTATTTTAGTTTAGTTTAGTTAAGCAATTTATAGAGCGTGCAAATACCCTGGGGTGTCTCGGCGCTGCGGACTAGGTAGAGGTTGGGCCAGAGCTAGATAATCTATTGATTGAAAAGCAAGGTCTTGATCTGCTTCCTAAACGCAAGTAGGGATGGGCATGTTTTGATATGTTGGGGCAGGGTGTTCCACAGTTTAGCGGTAGCGACTGTGAATCTTCTGTCACCCCAGTCTACTTTCTTTGTGCAGGGGATATGCAGGAGGTTGGCCGTTGAGGAGCGGAGAGTCTGCACGTTTAGTTCCAGGGTCACACATATTAGAATGCAATGGCCTTGTTATATTTTGATGCTTGTAGGAGGTGACTCTTACTCCTTCACTTCAGATTATCTAAAGACATTGTACTGCTTCTCTGGCACAATATGATAGGGATGCTGTTTTATCATTTAAACAGCGTCCATGCTGAATTTAGTGTGAGGTACTTAATGCTGAAGTTATCATGGAATTTGATGTGACTGAGATGCATCTCTGCCAGCCCTGACCTTTATCCAAAGAAGGAAGATGGCCATGCAAGAGAAGTGTGTAGGCCTGCACACTCAGACGGAGTGCATTTGTTAATGTACTGAGTCCAGCTTCCTGACACATTATACCAAGGAATGGGGTTAGATCATTTCAACAGGTCTGGCAGAAGGGTTCTCCTGACATGCTCTCACTAGTGTAGGGATATTGTTGATAGAGGTGGAACAGGGCTTGTTGCACATAGTCAAGGTGGGAAGGTGATAGTGAGAGCATGCGCCTACTCTGGTGGCTCAAACTGAAGATCCTATAGGATAGCATCCCAGTTTACAACTATTGGGATCTTTCAGCGGTCTAAGATATCCTCAGTGTGCAAAGCTATGCTCTCTGCTCTGGCCCATACTCTCAGTGAGCGCCTCTAGGCTATAGAAGTAGGAGGGTCGGACGACTTTCACCTTTTCGTGATCATAAGCTTGGCTACTATCACGCCTAGGTCAAGAAAGAGAGAGGTAGCTTTCCGATGCTTGCGTCTTAGATAAAGATGCAGCAGACACTCCTCCAAGTGTGTGACAGGTTGCGACCAGTGCGGTCAGCCAGGACAGCACCAACCAAGCGCCAGGAAATACTCAGGGTGAGGCAAGTGTGCATCTAGGACAGGTGGTGCCTGTGCGGTAAAAGAATGTATTTATTTATTTTGGCAGGGTTGATGTATGCTCTTAGCACGATGTAATGCTGGATGAGGCGGAAATGAGCATTGCCAGGAATATATGTGAGACTACTCAGTCCCTCGGTCAATTCCTTGTTGGTGAAGGGGCGATGTCTGTCTGTCTCCCAGTGTTGCCTCTCACATCCGTGTGTTGACATAATGAAGCAGCAATCCATTTGGTGAGATGCCTTCCCCTTCCCATGACATGTAGGTACTGGATGGTTAAGTGTTTTGTGTGCTCAGCGGTCATATTTCCCCACCTATCACCCCGAGTGGCAAGCAAGGTGTTGTACAACAGGAATTGACCAGGGGGCAGGCCATTGATTTCAGTCAACGTGTCGTACAGCACCAGGGTCCCGTCTTGATATAAGTCACCCAGTGTGTGAAGCCCTGCCTCTGACTATGTCATCAGTTCAGCAAATGAGGTCACAGAGCCTCCCGCGGTATGCCCTGTAGAGGTAGCGCTGGCACATATGGCACTGTTTATTGCGTAGTATATATATATACTTCTGCGATAACATGGGTATACAACCCCCAAGAGCAAAGGTATGGTTATCCTACAGTTTGTGCAGGGATGGACTATCCGGAGTATGGACCCAGTTGACCAAGCTGGGGAAAGAGCAGCGGTGTCTTGTAGTTCAAGTCCCTCCACCCATTTGGCCACACACTGTAGCTGTGAGGCAAGATAATATTGCTCCATGTTCAGCACCACCAGTCCGCCTCTGTCAATTGGCAGGTAAAGTTTAGTGAGGGCTACATGACATCAGGAATTATCCCATACAAATTCTCTCATGGTCCGCTCAAAAACACTGAAAAAGAAAGCTGATATATATAGGTGCAGGTTGGTAAAATAATATAATAACGTGGGAAGAGCCACTATTTTCATTAGAGTTATCCGGCCCATAACTGATAGCGGAAGCCTGCGACAGAAAGACGTCTGGGAGAGCAGTGACTGCCCTCCCCAAATTGTCATCTCTCAAATCTGCCTGATGATGGTACACTCTTATGCCTAAATAGCTGAAAGTGTTGGGTTGCCGCTTGATGGGACTACCGTTGATGGTAGGAGCAGGATCCGGGCACCCAGACGCAAAAGGATAAAGACATGACTTACTCCAGTTAACTCTTAGTCCATAGAGGCCTGAAAAGTCGTAGAGTATCTGGGCCAAGGTGGTTGGGACTGAACGTGCATCCCTAAGATATATAAAGATATCGTCTGCTTATAGCGAGACAACATGCACGCAGTACCCCAGAGGAATTCCTCAGTCTCCACCTCGTTCCCGAACGACAGCTGCTAGAGGCTCCGTGGTCAGGGAGAAAAGCAATGGAGACTGCGGACATCCCTGTTAAGTTCTGTGACACACTGAGATGGGGGCAGAAATATAAGGGCCAGTTTTTACCCTGGCGGACGGCATTATGTAGAGCAAGCAAGTCCAGCAAAGGAAACTGCCCTCGATGCAGTATTAGGCCAGAGTGGAAAAGAGGAAATCCCACTCCAGGGAATTGAAAGTTTTTTTGAGATTGAGAACCGGACACCCAGCATACCACCATTTTAGGGGAGAGTAGGCAGAGACCCTACAGAAGTGCCTCAGGTTTAGTGATGTGCTACGAGACGGAACAAAACCATTCTGGTCTGAATGGACCAGGGATGGTAACAGTCCTGTCAAGCATTCAGCAAGCATCTTAGCCATGATCTTATAATCTGTATTCAAAAGTGCCAGTAGGCGATTTGAACCCAGGTCAGTAGGGTCCCTGCCTGGCTTAGGGAGTGAAGTGTGTGCCGATGTGGGACCAAGGTGTGCGTATGTCTTGTAGAACTCAGAGGCTAGGCCATCTGGCCCAGGGGTCTAACTCGAAGCTAGAGCTCTGATAGCTTCACGGGATCTCAAAAAGCGTGATTGGCTCCTCGAGCTCCATGCGTTGCTTTGGGGAGATAGTGGGGAGCCACAACCGAGAAAAAAGGTTTCAAAATTTTCCCTGACAAATGTGACAGTCGAGGCATACAACTTACAGTAATGGCAAGTCAGTTCAGTATGAATGTCATGTTGTGTGTGCAGCAGGTGTCAGAGAAGATCCCGCAGGGCCAGCCAGCCAATGCACCAGACAGACTGCAGAGAAACACTGCTTGGTTCAAATTATGAGCATATACCTTCTCCAGCATTATGTGCTGCCCATTCAGGCAGCATCATATAAATAATATCTTCCTCCCAGATCTACCTTCACCTCCTCAGTCACAAACAAAGTTCCTGCCCCACACCCAAACCAGGACCCCACTGGTTTAGGATGAGTAGCCAACCTTAAACACCTGCCCATGCCACCGGCAGCAGAGGTGGCCAGCTTCCGGGATTGTCAAGTGAGTTTCCTGCAGTAGGGACACCTGAGTGGATCTGTGTTTCAGGTAGGAGTAGATCAAGTAATGGCATGAAAGTGTGTGCATGCCCCTTTCATTCCATTTGATGATGTTGGTGTAAGCCATGTCAGGGTTCCGATTTGGTCCTGCACATTATGCGGTTGCCCTTGGGTAGGAGGTCCTCTTGTGCTCTGTGCTTTGTGCATGAGGGAGGGGTAAGTCAACACAGGGCAATTCTTCTGGGCTAGGAAAAAAATAAAGGGGGTAAAATCCAACTTTTAAAACAGTGATAGAGCAGATATGCTGAAGGGATCTGCCCACATCTTGTGGCCAAACGAGGATATCGATCAGAGTGGGAGGGACGTGCATAGCAGTGTAGGGTATTCAGTACCACTGATTTGGTGTGTGTGGTGTACCAGCTATGGTTCCCGAAATGGTATATGCCATTATATATGATGGGTTTACATTGTGCCTGCTTGGGGTCTCCTTTTGTGTGATTGAGTACAGTTAGACCTCATTTACTTGAGATGGGCACAGCTTGTGGCTGTGTGCTGATATGGAAGACAGTTTGTAGAGCCATCAAGGCAGAAGTGGAGTTCCATACACCTGCAGGCCAGGTCAAATAATGTCATCACCAGTCTGTGGTGTCACGTCTGGTAGTACTGGTGATCCCATCCTAGATGGGCATGTGGTTGAAGAGTCTTCTATACTAGAGGACTTCACAGAGTCGTTGTCTAGGTCTGAACTCTGGGTCTGAGTATTCATTGCAGATGCAATATGTAGAGCCTGTCTCCTTTCTGGTATCACTTGTTCCAGGTTAGGCACAGCTTTGGGTGGTGGGGGACAGACGGGGTGTCTTTTACGACCACAACAACATATTCTGATGCCAGTGCTCAGCCTTTCCTTTCCGCCAAATAAGTGATGAGAGGATGTGTGGCCAGCAACTTCTATCCAATCCCATGTGTCTTCAGAAGAATCAGAGACATGAACAGTTTCTTTGTATATGATCTGAAGGCGCACTGAGAAGAGCAATGAGTAACACATGTTGAGCTCACATAGACTGCATTTGACAGCTTAAAAATAATTTTGTTGCTTCTGTACCAGTAATGTTGACGGAGCAAGGTTTCTTAAAGAATAAACTTGCTCTGATACAATCCTCTCAAATAACGTATACTACCATAATCAATTTGTTTGTAAATATTAATATTGCATTGCACACAATACATCGTATCTAGGGGATGCTTGCCTATGTGTATTTCTAACAAGTAACCCGAGTGTCACTAAAAATGGCTGACAAAACGCGGGAATTTCACTGTGCATGTGTCTACTGCATCTACGTAGTATGACGTTTTCTATGCTTGGAAGGAAATCTTTGCAGCTGCGCAATAGCTTCTAAAATGGTGGCTTGTAACTCACATGCTAATGCTTCGCTTTGCTTAAACTAAACCTTGCATTTTCTACTAAATTGCTACTGCGCAAGATATATATATATGTAAATGGGATTAGAGTAGTGATAAGTGGTATTAAATGAATTCATTTATTTTCGTATTCTAACATGTCTTTCTCTGACTTTATTATTAGTTTGTATTTGGACCTCAAAGGGTGACAGAACTCCCTACCCCACCTCACTCATGCGCAAGCGCACTGAACCCTGGCCGGAACTATGATGACACCGTTGAAACCCAGCCAAGGTCAAGCTGGCAAGAATCTCTTGGGAACCTAACCCATCGACCCGGACTGAGGAAGCGAAATTGAACAAATTATATACAATGATCATAATGTGAAATGCGGGTGGGAATAAAGCTTGGGAAAATTAATTAAGGGGTGGACAATGAACCTAAAGAAAAATATTACATTTAGCATGGTATGATGAACTCCATGTCCAATCCGAAATAGGGGATTTCACGATATTGAAACATTTTGGGGTGGTACACGATCACAGAATAGTATAATTGAGGTAGGTTAGTTAGTTAAAAAAGAAGAAGAGATCCAACACTGATGCTGCCACAGACTCTGTCAGAGACGCTGTCTCAGACCCTGCAGTTGCCAGAGACCCTGCTCGAGAGACCGAAATACTGATAGATAATCCAATCATCTAGAAGGGGAGTCGCGGAAGACATTCGAGGAGACTGGTGCCAGAGAGGCGTGCAACGCTGGCGTTGCACTTAGAAGAGGTCAACTTCCCGGTCCTGAACCTGTCCTGATGCTTTGTCTTCCACCTGTCCTGGTGGACTCCACCTGACTCATTTTCAAGGAGTTGGGTTCATCTAACATCTTAGGTAAATATAATTCTGTGAATTCTGTCCTTGTACCTGCTCTCAGTTTTCTCCCTCTTCAGGTACTGTCATCACGATATTTTAATGAGACTCATATTGAACTAAACTTGATTTCTTTCCTGAATGAACCTTATGTTAACATGTATTTGATTTTTGACTCACAAAATTTTGATTAGATAACACTTTTAAAACTCATTGAGTCTGTGGTTACTGGAGAAAACCTTAAATGTTATTTCTACCTATTCTACTAGCTACTAGATTCATTGACCAGAGGAACTTTATTGTCTAGGAGATTGGATTGGTAAGATTTGGGTAAAGATATCAAAATCTTGCAGGTAATCCAAAATTGACTCCGGCGGTACTACTGGCTTATTGTATGAATGATTATGGGCCCAGGTGAGTATATGGTGTATGAGTAACCCAAGCTGGTAATCAGCTGAATTAGTTTTTCTTGGAAACAGAGCTATGGTTTAGTGTTCTAGTTAGTTAGGTAGGAAATATTGTGGATTGAATTATTGATGTATGTATTAACACACCCGTTTGTATCACGTTATATGTTGTCTGGAAATTTCCGGGAATATTGAATAGCGGGTGGCGAATGGAAGCCACACTGCAGTGGGGTTACTTGTCTGGATCAAGAAGGTGCTGAAAGTTATGCAGGACTAGAAGCACTGATTTAGGGATTATTTTCTTTCATATAAAAGTGAGAGTAATTGGTAGCAAAAGAGTTCGCTGGTGAAACTTTGGTCTTATATCACCTAGAAAGGGTAATACAGAAGACGTAGCAGGTTCTCTGATGCTTGAGTGAACAGTAAGCAGAAAGGTTTTACTCATAGTGTGTGAAGAGTAAGCGGAAAGGTTTTACTCACAGCAAAAGAAAAAGACTATTCTTTGAATTTAGAGGATCAGACAAAGTAGCAAATGTTTATTTGTGGTTAATTAATGAAAAAATGCACGTAAATTGAAGAAAAAAGTTTTTGCATTACCTTGTAAAGGAGGGGTCAGTTGTGACTGCTGCACTGACATCACAGAGGGCCACGTTGGGATTAGTTGGAACAGCAGGCGTGTGACTAACGCAAAGAATTGTAAAGGAGGGGTGAGTAGTAAGGAGTGATACTGACGTCACTGAGAGCCGCGCTATTATTGGCTAAACACGTAGCAGAACAGAATCCGATTGGTGGGAAGAATAAGAAGCCGCTCTGGTATTGGTCAATTGTTAAAGTAAAAGCGAACATTTGATTAGTTGAAAAATAGAAGCCATAATAATATTTGATAGTGGGTCTTGCATGTGGTGACACAATCCTACTTTGATAGGGAATCGTCCAGATAGAAGGTATTAGGATTTGCCCACGAACAGTACATAAAAGGAAGATCTAGAAAAATGTACGGAGAGAAAAGAAAAAATGTCATTTATGCAGAAAATTAAAAATTATTTTAAAAAGGATAAACCCATTAAAACTAGAGAAGGGATTCTTATTTCTCCCCCGAAAATGCCCGCATCCTACATGATGATAGAGAGAGGCTATCATACCTGTGGATGGTTAGAAAATTGGATAGAATATACAAAAGATGATGGAATACTAGCTTTTCCAGAGTTTGGAACCTTTAAAAGAAGAATCCTACATAACTTACATACTAGAATGAACAAATTAGAACCCAGACCCAGATTAACACAGAATGAGGCATTAGAAGAATGGGAGACTGAAGCATTTGAGCGCAATAGATCAAAAAGTGACAGAAACTTGAGCAGATTTTATCCCAAATTTCCATGCAAAACCCGAGATAGGCAGATGAAACAGTGGAGGCAAGCTATGGTAACAGAAGGATTATATCCTGTTTTGATGGTTGAGGAACAGACAGGAGGACAATGCACAGAGAAAACAAAGCACTTAACAATGGCAGGTAGTGGAGACTCAGAAGATGATTATTTGGAAGATATTTTAATGAAAAATCCTCCGCCTTATAAAGAAAGATCTAATTGAACTACCCCGAGTGCCCCAATTCTAGATATACCTTTAGTTCCACAGGTAGTACATGAAAAAACAATGGAGAGGTACTACAAGAAAGAGAAAGGGAAGCGATAAATAAGAATAAAAGTGAATTAATACAGAAAATTATCCAGTTAAACATGCATTCTGAAGCTTTGACTATACCAGGTAGATTCTGCGAAGCATGCGTAGGGTGTTTTGATGTACGAGGAGAAGACTGAGTTGACCTGTTTCGACATGGAGAGGGAGGAGTCGAGGATGAATCCTAGGTTGCGTGCATGGTTGGTGTCGGCACTGTTCCCACCATGGTCGGCCACCAGGAGTCATCCCAGGCTGAGGGGGTGGGTCCGAGGATGAGGACCTCCATCTTGTCCGAGTTCAGCTTCAGTCGGCTGTTCCTCATCCATTTGGCGACAGCCATCATTCCCTCAAGGAGGATGGTTTTGGCGGTGTGCGGGTCCTTGGTGAGGGAAAGGATGAGCTGGGTGTAGTCGGCATAGGAGATGATGTTGAGGTCGTGATGGGGGGGTGACTTGAGCGAGGGGGGCCATGTAGATATTGAACAGCATCGGGCTGAGGGAAGATCCCTGGGGTACGCCGCAGATGATGTCAGTGGCTTCGGAGCAGAAGGGAGGGAGGCGGACGCTCTGGATTCTGCCGGAGAGGAAGGATGTGGTGCAGTCCAGGGACTTTTCTTGGATTCCGGCTTCTTGGAGGCGTGTCATTAGCATGCGGTGGCAGACCGTGTTGAAGGCGGCTGACCAGGAGGATGAGGGCCGATGTTTCATTGTTGTCATGTTGGGCCCTTATGTCGTCTGTGGCAGCGATGAGGGCTGTCTCAGTGCTGTGGTTTCTTCGGAACCCTGGACTGGGACGGGTCCAGGATTTTGTTGTTCTCGAGGTAGCAGGTCAATTGCATGTTGACGATTTTCTTGATGACCTTCGCCGGGAACGGGAGCAGGGAGATGGGCCGGAAGTTCTTGAGTTCTTTGGGGTCTGCCTTGGGTTTCTTGAGCAGTGCGATGATCTCGAAGGAGGCGTTGATCACTTTCTGAAGTTGGGGTGCGATGGCTGAGTCGGCTTTGTTGAATATGTGGTGAGGGCAGGGGTCGGACGGTGATCCTGAGGTATATGGAGTTCATGATCTTGCGGGTTTTGTCATCGTTAACGTTGGTCCAGGAGGTCAGGCGGTTGATGCTGTTGGAGTTCGCAAATGGGGAGGGGCTTGGTGTTGCCATGGTGGTTGTCGTGCTGAAGCTGTCGTGGATGTCAGTGATCTTGCAGTAGAAGAAGGTGGCCAGCGAGTCGCAGAGTTCTTGTGAGGGCGGGATGTCGTTGGTATTGGCGCTGGGGTTGGCGAGTTCTTTCACGATGCTGAAGAGCTCTTTGCTGTCGTGTGCGTTGTTGTCCGAGCGGGTTTTGTAGGAAGATCTTTTGGCAAGTCTGATGAGGTGGTGGTGTCTGCGGGTGGCGTCCTTGTGGGCTGCGTGGATGTCCGGTGTTCGTTCATGGAGCCATTTCTTCTCCAGTTTCCGGCAAGCACGTTTGGAGGTCTGGAGTTCTTCGGTGAACCAGGCGGCTTTCTTGCTGGTGTGGTTGTTGGAAGGTTTCTTGAGCGGGGCGAGGGTGTTGGCGCAGTCGGCGATCCACTGTTTGAGGTTGCGGGTGGTGGCATCTGGGTCGGTGGGGTCAGTGGGTGGGTTCAGGGCGAGGGTGGCAGTCAGCTGGTCCTCGGTGACTTTGCTCCAGCAGCGTTGAGGCGGCTTTTGGGTGCGGTGGTGCGTGGTGGGCTTCTTGTAGGTGAAGTGGACGCAGTGGTGATCAGTCCAGTGGGGTTCGGTGGTGTGGTCGTAGGAGACATGGGTGCTTGTGGAGAAGATGGGGTCAAGCGTGTGGCCGGTGGCATGGGTGGGATCGGTGACGAGCTGTCTGAAGCCGAGGTTGGCGAGGTTGTCGATCAGGGTGGCGGAGTTGGCATCGTTGTTGTTCTCGAGGTGGAAGTTCAGGTCACCTAGGAGGATGTAGTCTGTGGAGGCGAGTGCGTGGGTGCTGACGAGGTCGGCGATGGCGTCGCTAAACTGAATCCGGGGTCCGGGGGGCCTGTAGACGAGTGTTCCTCTGAGGGTGGTGTTGGGGTGGGTGTGGATCCGGAAGTGTAGGTGTTCGGTGGTGCTGAGGGTGTCGTCTGTGTGGGTGGAGACCTTGAGGGTCTTACCAATAAGAGGGCAAATGAATGATACACCCAGAAGAGTTACACTAGGTTGCTTGAAAGAAGTACGAATAGAGACATCCACAGGGACGAAGAGTGCCACAATAGTAACCCAAGAATGAATAGAAAGATGGGCACAAGAAATAGAAAAACCAAACCCACCACCGAAAATATTGGACATTTTCAAATTAAGAGTTAAATTAGAAGAAATAATAGCTGGGAATGTAGGACTGGATAGGTTAAACACCTATAGTGAGGAAGAATTGCTGTTAATTTGCAGAAGCATAACCCGAAACACGAAAATATTTCATGAAAAATTGACAAATTTGGCCTCTGAAATGGGAATAGAGATAGAGAGATCCAGGGTGTTGCAGAAACCATATAGAGTGGAATTTTCTGATAAAGATTTGGAAAACATGAATATGTCAGGAAGGAAATTGCAGATTAAGGAGTTGATGACGATATTGCAAAAATGGGGAGATTTAGACAGATGGAAAGTTAGATGGACAAAGAAAAAGGAGGAAGCACAGACAAATCGATCAACATCTGAATATTTGATGAAAGAAACAGAGAAGGCTGAAAGATTGTGCCCAATGAGAGACGTTCCAGGAGGAGGATATGTACATGCCCCATGGACCCGACAGGATATTTTATCCTTTACTAATAATTTCCCTAAATTGAAAGGTTTGTGAAGGTTTCAAAGGTCCTGTTGAAAGATCTGGATGGTTTATTTGACATAGTGATACCTGCTGATTTGCGGACAGAATTTAAAAGTACAGTTGATTGACCCGAAGGGATGAAAAGACAGGGGCTCCGTCAGAAGAGGTTACCAAGAAATATCACCAAGTAATTACTTTCTTAAAGAGGAAAATTCCACCAAAAGAAACAGATTGGATAAAGATAGACAGAACAACTCAGGAAAAAGATGAGTCTGTACATGCCTACTATGAGCGCCTTTTACAGGTGTTCAAACAGTATAGTAGTTTCAAAAGTATTGGGGATAAGGACATGACTCATTTTGTGTACCGATTTGTGTCAGGGTTAAGGCAAGATATATCCCAAATGATTAAACAGCACATTCTGTGTTGGCAAGCAAAGCCCATAGATGAGATCATAAAATATGCAAAATACTGCGGAGATGAAATTGACAATAGACAAAAGAATTTAGAGGAGAAACTAATGTGGGCACAAGTGAAATTAGCAGAATAGCAAGAACTCCAGCTAAATTATCTGGCAGGAAATTAGGGAAAGGGGCAAAATCATGGTGAAAATAACGGGGGTAAACCAAATAGCGATTGAGCAGAGAAGAGTCAAAGAAAAAGTTTCCCTGTCATGGGTGCAGAAAATTGGGGCATTGGAAAAACGAGTGTAAAAGTATACAGAATAATAATGGCCCAAATCAAAATTTAAATCCACAGATGCAGAATGAGGCGATAATGAGTCAACCGCAGCAGGTTGTAGACCTACAGAGTCAATTGCCACCTGCCCCTATGCCAAATTTTGTGAGTCAAGCCAAGTACAGTATGGACACAGGATTTCAAGAAGGAAGTGGTAAGAAAAATTTTGTAACATCGCAGTTTCTTTTGCAGGATTCTTATTTGATGACAGCACCTTCTGACGGTGCCTAAGGGGGGAGGAAGAGGAGTGCATTCTTGGCGCATCCTTGCCGGTAGATCAGTCAGGTCCGTATATTGATGGTAAGGTGGAAGGAAATGACATTATCTTTTTATTGGACAATGGTGCTACCCGTTCTACTGTGAGAACAGCAGGCATCCCAAACCTACCCCTCTCGAGAGAAGCGATCCAAGTAGTGGGCGTTGCTAATAAACAAATTGGAACCCCTATTACAAAACCAATGGAGGTATGTATTGGCAAATTCAAAGAGATGCATATGTTTGTAGTGTGTGACTCCAGTCCTGTGAACTTATCAGGAAGGGATTTATTGTGCAAAATGAATTGCACCGTATTTTGCACACCGGATGGTGTTGCAATTCAGACCCCAGACGAAGACGGAATATACAAAATCATGCTAGCCAAACAAGGAACGGAAGTAAATGAATTGTTTTCAATAATGACCAAAGATGACTTATCAAATGAGGTCAAAACAACAGTAAATCCTGAAGTGTGGGATTTTACAGGAAAAGAGGTGGGATTAATGAAAAATGTAGATCCCATAAAAGTGACTGTAGAAGAAGGTGCAGTTTACACAAATACTTGACAATTCAAAATGAGTCCTGAAATAAAAGCTGTTGTTGCATCAGAAATTGATCGAATGGTCGAACAAGGCATTTTAAAAGAAATAATGAGTAGTCCTTGTAATTCACCTATAATTGGAGTCAAGAAACCTAACGGAAAATATAGGATAGTACAAGATTTACGAAAGATAAACAAGATTGTTGTGCCACGTTGCCCTATAGTACCTAACCCTGCAGTGATTTTTTACCAGATACCATGGTAGGCAGGATGGTGTACCGTAATTCATTTGTACCATGCCTTTTTCTCTATTCCATTGCATCCTGATAGTCAGTTTTTATTTTCTTTCAAATTTGAAGATCGAATTTATGTTTGGAATCACGTTCCTCAAGGGTATACTGAAAGTCCTTCGATTTTTAAACAAACTTTGAAAAAGTGTCTTAAAACATTAGTGCTGCCTAGGAAGTCAGTCCTGGTACAGTATATTGATGACCTGCTGGTCGCTTCGAAAACAAGAGATGACTGTGTTACTGATTCCATTGCTTTATTGAACCATCTACCCAAAGGTGGACATAAAGTGTCCCCAGAGAAATTACAGTTTTTCCAAACAACAGTTAAATATTTGGGACATCAGAAACAGCGAGGACTAAGAAAAGTGACCTCTGAGAAAATAAAAATAATAAGTCAAATGAAATTGCCACAAAACCAGAAAGAAATAAGGATGTTCCTTGGTGTCGTAGGATACTGCAGGCAATGGATTGTAGGGTTTTCCCTATTAGCAAAACCCCTGATACAAATGACAAAGAAACGAGCAAAAGACCCAATAGAGTGGGATGATCAAAGCATGGAAGCCTTCGTAAAATTACGAAAATGTTTGTGTGAAGCACCTGCTTTAGGTATGCCACACTATTCGAAAGAATTTGCATTGTTATGTTGTGAGAGAGATAATTGTGCACTCTCAGTCTCAACACAGAGACATGGTCTAATGCGCCATCCAGTAGCATATTTTTCTGCTACCTTGGACCCTGTAGCATCTGCATTGCCTGGTTGCCTAAAAGCTGTGGTCGCAACATGCATAAGTCTTGAGCAGAGCGAATCCATTGTAATGGGACATCGTGTAAAATAGTGCGTCCCACATGCAGTTGTAATTCTTTTACCAAGAACCCGAACTCAGTATCTTACACCTAGTAGAATGACAAAATACGAGAGAATTATACTAGGGGCCGGAAACGTGACCATAGTCAGATGTACTGTTCTTAACCCAGCTACCTTGTTACCAGATCCATACAATGAAGAGGTGAAGGATGAAGTCGAACATGAATGTCTTGACGTGACAGAACTCAGTACCAAACCTCGACCAGACATACAGGACGAGCCTTTGGAGAATGCTGAACATGAGCTCTTTGTAGATGGCTCGTGTATGCGCAATGAGGAAGGTGGACTAAGTGCTGCTTATGCTGTGTGTACATTGGCAGGAATAGTCGAAGCATCCTATCTACCAGGAGACAAGTCTGCACAAATAGCCGAATTGATAGCTTTAATTATAGCTTGCAAAAATGGGAAAAATTGGAGAGTAACCATTTGCACTGATAGTCAGTATGGTTACAGGGTTGTGCATGACTTTGGCCAGCTTTGGATGCAGCGAGACTTCCTGACTTCTGCAGGGTCTCCCATTATAAATGGAAATTTGGTGAAAGAATTGCTTGAGGCAATACAGTTGCCAAAAGAAGTGACAGTGGTCAAGTGTGCTGCACATCAGTCAGGAAATGACCATGTGACGGCAGGTAACCAATATGCTGACCAGGTTGCCCAACACTGCGCCAAATATAAAATAGCATTGAACATGAAAATTGAAACATGTGGATTCAGCAGATAACAAAATCTTGCAGGTAAACCAAAATTGACTCCAGCGGTACTACTAGCTTATTGTATAAATGAATATGGGCCCAGGTGAGTATATGGTGTATGAGTAACCCAAGCTGGTAATCCGCTGGATAAGTGTGTAGTCTGGATATTGCATGAATGGGGCGCCATTCACAGTGATTTCTTTCTGTTGTTGTGCTTCACAAAGTATGCTGTCCCAATCTGTAATTGAGAAGACAAAACAGGATGGGTCTGTGCTTGGCTCAGGGTGGCGGTTTCCGTGATGGTACCCGGTGAGCGCACTCATCCACGAAGAATGATGATAATGCAGTGGCCAGTACCAAGTCGGGGGTCCAGGCTTGTGTCCTGGCCCTCCACTTCCTCTAGGTGGCCCACCACCTAAATATTTTTTGGGCAGGAGCGACCTTCAGCATCTTCTATACTAGCTTTCAGGGTGCCCACTCGATCCACCATTGATTGCAGTAAGGTTGTATTTTTGCAGCAGGCGACAGGCTGGATTTCTGCCATTGTGAGTTCCACATTGTGTAATTTATCAGCTAATATTTTATGTTTAGCCTGTAAGAGAGTGAAATCCATAGTGACCTTATCAATTTTGCTTTCATGGGATGTCCGTGTGTGTTCCAAGGCAGCAACACTTTTTACCACTGCTAGGAGGAATCTATCTAGCTTGGTGCTGAGTGTCGTGCCACGCTGCGGTGCCCCACTCTCCAGGCACATCCCTGACTGCCCCTTCGAGTTCAGCACTGGTTGAGGCGGGGAGCTGAAGTGGTTGGATCGCAGATAACCCATCACTAATTGTTAGGCAATGGGAATCTGCTGGTCAATTGATGTGCGCCAGCTCCACTCATGCCAGTTGCACACGTTGGAGGCTTAGTGCAGGGGGCAATGACAGTGTCAGTCCCAGCAGGGTGGTGCCCTAATAGGATATTGGGTCAGTGCATAAGTACTGCATGTGTTGGGACAGTGAACAGATCAAGTGACCCCAGGCTAGGGCATCATACGCGATCTTTAAGGCCAATTCAACTGAGAAGCCCAGGGAGGGACAGCAGAGCAAATTGCAGGTCGGAGTTTGGTGTCATGCCCCGGCCCCTCGTAAATTCATCAAGGCACAGTCTAGGTCCGATCTCAGTCCCAGACCTGTGTGGAGGGTGAAGCGTCACAAGGGCGAGGAAGGGGGAAACACTCCCCCGTGAGTGGAGAGCAGCACCACCTAATGAATACAGTGGGCCCTCTCCCACCACCATGAAATCCATGCACTTGACCCAGGACCATTGGCAGCAAATATATGTTGTCTGACCCCACCACTCCCCCAAGCGTTTGTGGTTTCCCCCCTAGGTGAAGTGTTAGCGACTCCCAGGAAGTGTTGATGGTGGACCTGGGTCCGGTTCAACCCCTGAGTTCCTGGGAAACAGCACAGCTTCTTGGAGTGGAGAGAGAGGCCAGGGAAAGTGTTCCTGGGCTTCAAGGCACTGCAAGGTTCACAATGGGTGCAATGCAGCCTCAGTGCGCCGCACAGAGTCAAGTCAAAACCAGGTGAGCACGTTTCAGCAGGCCACGGTAATGTGTGCCTAGCTGTGGCCTGTTATGTTATTTTATGTCCCCGGGAATAGTGAAAAACATCAAGATGCAGGTTCAGAGCTCTCCCTGCCAGTTTCTTGTGCTGAGCGGCCTAGGCCCGATTTGACCTCTGTGCCAGTGCGGGGATAACAGTACTAGGTAGGGGAGGGTGGGTATGTCTCAGGTAGAGGCAAACAGTCCGGTGGGGGAGACCTGTCCCTGCCCCTAAAATCCTGGTGCGTGCATATGGGTCTGGGTCTGATCCTGCCCTCGGACCCCTGCGGTAGATCACTTCTAATGCAGGGGAGAGAGGCCAGCAGGCGGTGCCCCTGAACCCCTGGGAATAAGCCCCCTCACAGCAGCAGTTGCCGCAGTGGGTGGGCCTCAGGCCCACCACCGCACCCAGCCCACCGTTGACCACCGGCCATTGGGAATCAGCACTATGTTGATGCGAGCGCCACTCGCAGTCCTGGCGGTTCGGACGCCTCTCTACCACAGTGCTTTAGGTTACACTGGTCCGGCCTCACTGAGGCATCCGTTAGGGCGCAGCAGGGTCAAGTGTCTGGCATGACACCACGCTGTGTCCCAGCAGGAGGAAAGACCTCAGACACCCACTCGGTCCTGCATCCCAATAAACACAGAAAGCCCCAGCAGTGGTTGTGGCAGGCAGGATGAGTCAGCAGCTGCAGAATCTGGCACATAAGAAAGGCGGATGACTGTGCCAGTGCAGGATACATGTTGGATTAAAGGTCATTGATGCAGAGCATCAGAGGAGTGCATCCGCCATCTTGTTCTCCTAGCCACCCCTCCCCTCAGGCCCTTAGTCTCCGTATTGTGAAGTTCTGTTGACTTGATACACAATAATGAATTCATAGGAACTGTATAACATGGCAACACCAACGTGCTAGGTTTGGTACCTTTTTACTGGGGCTCCTTTATCACCTTTATACAGGGATGTCTGTGATTGTAAGGGTTGATACTTCTCAGCTTTAATAGGAAGCATCTATTTATGTCTGTTGGTTGATCAAGCTTGATCTTTTAAAAGGATTGCCCCCTATAGTGTATCCTTTCTTTGAATTCTATTAATTAAATATGGCACTAGCAGTGATTATTACTGTTATTTGTAGACAAGCTGGCACTAATCGTTTTGGCTAGATATGGGCTCCCCAATTGCGGTGGAGATGTTATCTTAATGGTTGAGGCGCACAAAGCTTATAAATGTGAATTCTTTATTCCTGAGTTACTTTTTCCGTAGACAATGCCAAGTCACAAATATTTTACACATACACTGAGTCTGCAGTGCTGACTGTATTTAGACCATATGAATATTTAGAAACATCATTAACTTATAAGAATCATCATAATTGGTTCTAAAGCGCCCTCTCACATACACTTCAAAATGTAAGACTGGGCCCACCCCTCTCAGTAACGAAGAGGCAACCTGGTCAGTCTTAGCTGGCTATACACCTTATCCGCATACAAATACATTAAGACAGCATGAAATGCTTGCTCTATGGAACCATTCAGTTAGGTTGTATCAACGTATTGTGGTAAATAATTTAATTACCGGTACTTAATTTGATGCGGAAAATTAATAAGAATAGCTCAGAAAATAAGAGGCAGAATCCGTGGTATTAGAGGTTCGGAACGGGCTTTATTCCTATACAAAGGAACATAATTCGAATTATGGGCCTTCTATTCCATCACCACGAAAGTTCAGGAAGGAAGGAACATATATTATTGACAGATAGGCAGTTTTATAGAAAATACATTACAGTAAAGCAGATGCAAGAGGCGTAACAGCTGATAACAGAGATAAAGGCATACATGCGTAACTAAAATGGGTGTAACTAGGCGTAACTAAAGAACGTCATTAGGTATGATGTCACAAATGGGTGGTTCCATGAAAGAATTTCGCAATGTCAGCAAGAATACTTGGCAGAGATGCGCGCGCAGCAGCATGACGTGTGAGTTGACGTGCAACTAGGGGGAGAATGGGACTTGACATTTAGCTCTACATGTGGAGACAAAAGTCTGGGGTTATGTCAACCTAATCCCAAATCATATCTAATATCCTATGTTTAAAGAACTGTGCTATCCAAAAAGAGAGGTCTCTTAGGATAGAATCTTATTCTATACTGACTATACTGACTGTTAGTGCGTGTACAAGCGTCTAAGTGTCTACACTAGATGCGAGGGGGTAGGAATATTCCATGGTAACGGGGCTATGAATTACTTGCATGAGGGCAGCGAGGCCTGGCCCCTTTGCACGGTAGCTGGAGGAATGTTTACTTAAACTGCTAGAAAGGAATGAATCGGATGAGGAGCGAAGGAGATAATCTCGAAGGTGAAATACAGTTTTTGGCAGGCGACGGGCTGGATCAGGCACCGTTAGCCGCGCAGGGAGTAAGACAAAGTTCATGGTCACAGATGCAGGCTCAGACTGGAGCTTTCAGAGGCAGAAGGCAAGAAAAGGCTTGGTGGCAGAATCAGGGCCTACTCGCCTGAATCTGTAGAAATGTGGGAAGTGAACCATATAAAGCCGGTGGCCTTTTATACTTAGGAATAGAATATCCGGCCCATTCATGGCGGATCTGAAAGAGGACATGTTGACGGTGGACGCACATGTATTTGCGTCTTCATAACTGGAACTGGAGGGAACATACATGTACTTGTGACTTATACATGAAACCGTTGGGGTCCAAGATAGGGGACATAACCGACCATAAAAATCCATATTTCCACATTCCCTCCTTGTCCCCTACTGGCCCTTAGGAGATATCAATCTTCATCAATCCATCGATCTGTTCATATAACATCATTTGTTCTTCTTTCTTCTTCCGGGATCTTGAACGAAAACTTGGATGTGGGATACACGAGGTGGCACACAGACCACAAATCGCTGGCCCACATTGTAGACATAAGCAGCAACTGAATAGTATGAGAAAGCCAATACCTAGGAAGGATAGAATTCTCCATCCCCAGGCTGACAACACGCCCCAGAACCAACCGGACCAAGTCCAGGTGCCTGGACTCTGGTGTATCTGGCTTACAATCTTATGAAGGCGGGTTATGGCTTTATATACTGACGGTGAATTTTCTGGTATGAAAATGCAACAACTTGATCCGATGACCCTACAAGCTCCGCCCCTATCGGCCAGGATGACGTCAAGGACAAGACGATTCTGAAGCACAACAATCCGCATAGCAGACTGCTCTTCTGTTAAATTGCCTAAGGCGGAAATAGTTTCGTTCACTACTGCTTCGAGGGTTCTGGTTAATCTACGTATTAGCTTACTATTAGTAACTGTACCTATATAAGGAAAGAAACCTTTATTGAAATCTGTGTATTTTTCCCATGCTGTTTCAGTGTAATCGACGATTGGGAGATCTCTCTGCTGTCTATTGTGTACTAAATGAGTATTTCTATGATAATCAGGAGGAGCTAAGAAAACAGGTGGTAGGAGGAATGCTATATAACAGGTACCATCCCAATCTAGAGGTAGGCGTATATATGCGGTCTGGCCACATATAAAGTAGGAATGACGAGAAGCTCTAAATGTAGACTTGCCTTGATCACTAAATTTTATCACAGTGGTGCATTTACTATGGCCCATGTGTATGGAGCCATTCTTTCTTATACATAGTTCCCCTTTTACTGGGAATACCGACATGGCGGGCAATATGGGTGTAGCTTCAGATTCAACGTTCAGGATCATGAGGTTAAGTGTAAAATTACCTAATCCATATACTTCATTTTCTAGATCAGTTCCTGTTCCTTTGAGAAGTCCCTCCTTGTTAGGGTAGCAGACCTTAAGCAAAACTAAGTTCAGGTTTCCCCATACCCAGTTGTCTTGATAAACTGCGGAATTCGAGTCTAGGGAATTGATCAAACTAAACCATGCTCCACAGGAGCCATTGTGTGTGAACGGATAGGGAAAGAGGGGCAAAACTCCCTTATAGTTCTGATAGGGAGGGAGTCGGCCACATATCCAACAATTTGTAGCATTGCTAGTTTGATGGGAATGATGTAACATACTAATAAAAGTGTTGTTGCGCAGCGCAAATCTATATGACAACTCATGCGGGGGTAATTCACTAAAAGAATGTTCAGCAGTAACATTGTAAACATGTTTAGAAATAGGATAATATATGTGCAACAATATACTTGCAGTGATTATTAAAAGACTTAAGAAAAACAAAATTAATAACGTCACTGTGCAATGACTACGCAGTGATTTACAGTACGCATGTCTTTTGAGCAGCATTTGATTATTTCTTTCTCTATTCCGGTCCAGAGGATACATGTCAGAGACAAATTCAACCGATTCACCTTGGGGAGGACTTAAACAATCAAATTGTCTGACTGACTGGACCTCAATTTTAGTCTATATAGTTCTGAGTTCGATTGCTCAACCAAAGGGAGCTTTGAGTCTGTCTTTGAGGAAATACAGGGTTTAGTCTCTATATCGGATGGTAGTCCATAAAATTTCTTGATATGACTCGAGTGTATCCAACCTTTGCGACCTTCGATCTTCACGGCTGTCCTCGTGGTGAGCAGTACAAGTTGAGGCGATTTCCACCTAGGATCCAGCTGAGTCTTCCGGTCAAAATTACGCACTAACACCAGGTCCCCGGGAACTACGTCATGGGGTTTCGCCTCGGTGTTGTCGGGAAAGGCTGCAGCTACCTGTGAACGACAAGATTGTAGTGCAGACATCAAGGAAGCCAGGTAATCTGTCAGCATATTACAGTCAACGTCAGTTATTTTACGAGGTATAGGCGTCCCCCACATATTTGGTGGTCTACCGAAGATCACCTCATACGGGGATAGCCCTGTTCGAGAGTGCGCTACCATTCTCATGTAAAAGAGTGCAACTGGTAAGGCTACTACCCAATCGACACCTTTCTGTCTACATATTTTGGACAATCTAATTTTCAGAGTTTGATTATGTCGTTCCACGAGACCTGCTGCCTCGGGGTGTCGGACACAGTGAAATCTCCATTGATAGCCTAACAAAAGTGAAACGTGTTTCATTAGTTCGGATGAGAACGGCTGGCCGTTATCTGAGTAGACAACACGTGGTAAACCGTACCGTGGGAAGAATTCTCGAACTAACTGTTTGGCAGTAGTCGGGGCAGTGTAATCTGAGACCGGGTATGCTTCTGTCCAACGGGAAAGAGCACAAACAACTACGAGAACATATTTGAATCCTCGACATCGTTCCATCTGGATATAATCCATCTGGAGGACTTCAAAAGGGTGATCAGGAGGCTGAAATCCACCCTGTTCTACGGGAATGCTTTTACCTGGGTTAAACTGACAACAGATCATACAGGTACGAACTTTTTGTTTAGCTGCGGCTCGCAAATGTTTGTTGAACCAAATGTGTTGAATGCTGTCTAGCATAGCTTTTTCTCCTAGGTGCGCTGGACTATGTATTGTGTTAATGATGACTTGGACCATTGAGTCGGGAAGAAACCATATAGATTTTTCCTTCGTCATCCATCCCTGATCTGTTTGGATCCCTCCTAATTCAGTCCATTTCTTTATTTCATCTGGTGTAGCGTGTGTCTGTATGTCAATTACGTCAAGAGCGGGATCCTTAACCGTCATGCAATGTGTTGGTGTCAGAACTATTGTCTTTGTCATGTCAGATGTGTGAGTTTTATTCTGAGCAGTCTGTTTAGCTGTTCTGTCAGCTAGGTCATTGCCTTGGGAAATGATATCAGTAACTTTCGTATGAGCTTTACATTTCATAATTGATATTGCAGTAGGTAGATGTATTGCATCTAATAAGGCATGAATGAGGGGTCCGTGCTGAATGTGGGCACCGTGAGAAGTTAAATAACCTCTCTCTCGCCACAGCACGCCGAAGTCATGTACAACTCCGAATGCATAACGTGAATCAGTGTATATGTTGACTTTCTTATTTGTGGCTTGAATACAGGCTTGTGTCAGAGCGATGAGCTCTGCTGCTTGAGCTGACAAGGTATTTATGCAATATGTTTCAATGACTTCAGTGTCTGTTGTGACTGCATACGCGGCTACTAGCTCTCCTGTACTTGTTCTCATACATGAACCATCTACATACAACGTCAGGTCTGGATCTGTCAATGGGACGTCTGTTAAGTCTTGTCTGGGTTTCGTCGTGATAGTAATAACTTCAATACAATCATGTGCTAGTGGGTCTGTTCCGTTTACTGGCAAAAGTGTGGCAGGATTTAACGTATTACAACGTCTGATTTCTATATGTGGCTGAAACAATGTTAATTCGTAACCGGTAAGTCTTGCTATAGTCAAGTGTTGTGTTTGCGTTCGGTTCACAAGAACCTCTACTGCGTGTGGTACTTGTACTGTCAATGGATGTCCTAATACTATGGCATCGCTTTGTCTGATTGCTAAAGCTGTCGCTGCCACTGATTTCAGGCACGCAGGCAGAGCCTGAGCTACTGGATCTAATGTACTAGAGAAATAAGCACATGGTTTATGTGATCCTGCTTGTTCCTGAGTGAGTACTGACAAAGCAGTACCTTCGCGTTCTGTAACAAAGAGTGTAAACTGTTTACTGTAACATGGTGTTGCTAGGACTGGTGCTTGACATAAAGCTTTCTTTAGGCTTTCAAAAGCTTGTGTATGTTCCTGAGTCCAAGGGAGGACAGTCGATGTGGCCGCCTCCTGTGTTGTCAACTGAATGAGTGGTTTTGCTAGAAATGCATACTGAGGGATCCACTGCCTACAATATGAAGTGAGGCCTATAAAAGCCCGTACCTCCTTTTGTGTCTTGGGTAATGGCATGTTAGCAATTAACTGGATGCGATCTGACGTAAGCTGCCTTCCCTCCTTGGACAGCGAGTGCCCAAGGTAAACAACTCGCTGGACACAGAATTGCAGCTTAGAAGGGGACACCTTGTGCCCCTTTTCGGCCAAAAATTGTAAAACCGTCAGTGAAGCTTTTTCACATTCAGGTTTGCTTCTAGCGGTGTTCAGCAGATCATCGACATATTGAAGCAGGGCAGTGTTGACTGGCATGTGGATACTGTCAAGTTCTCGTTTCAGTGCTTGGCTATAGATGCTGGGGCTTTCTGTGAATCCTTGAGGTGCGCGTGTGAATTTAAAGCTTCGTCCATTTAAACTAAATCCGAACAAGTATTGGCTTTCCGGATCTATTGGGACGCTGAAAAAGGCATTCTTGAGATCAATTACAGTAAAGAATGTTGCTTCGGAATCAATGGCTGTCAGTAATGAAGAAATGTCTGGAACTACGGGGTATTGTGGTACAATACATTTATTTAATTCGCGCAGATCAATAACCAATCGATATACTGGCGGGGCTTTTGGATCAGTTCGTTTAAGAATCGGAATTATCGGGGAATTACATACATTGGAGTCGGTTTCCACAACCACTCCTTGGGTAATAAGCTCGTCAACGATTTGCAGTAAAGCCACTACAGCATCTGGGGGTAACTTGTATTGTCGCATTCGTGGTAGTACCACTCCTGTCTTTAGTGTGACTCGATATGGTGTAATGTTCATACAACCAACATCTGTAGGGCCTTGTGCCCATAAATGTGTGGGTAAAGTCTGCAGTCGGTGATCCATGTCTCGGGACACATAGTGCCCTTTGAAATCACGTAAAAACAGTCTTACTCCTTCCGGAGAACAACATATTATAGCTCCTAGAGCTTTCAATGTTTTTATACCTAACAAGTTTTCTGGACATGATTTAGTAAGCAATAAATCTGTAGTTCGTGTCAAGGGACCAATCGTAAGTGGAAGAGGCTGTGACACTTCGTTAATGATAGGTTTTCCTGAAAAACCAAGGGAAATATTCTGTGAGCCTGAGAGGGGTGCCCCTGGAACTTCACTACGTTTTATGGTTGTTCGGCTTGCCCCTGTATCAAGTAAAAATTTTCTATTTTGGCCTAATAGTTCACTGTGTACATAAGGTCCTTCTTGATCTACAGGGACCTCGATAAGGGGTAAACCAACTTCCCTCTCTAGGCTGTTTCATGAGTATCGTTGATAATCAGGGTAGTCATACTGTGCGGTCTGGTACATCTGTCGTGTCGTTGTTGGTGTGGCAGCAATAGGCTGCGGTGGTGGAGCTGGCATAGACTGTTGCGGAGCTGGCATGGCCTGTGCATGCTGCGGGGCTCCTTGTTGGTTCTGATCCTGTCTAAGTGGCCGTGGTCTTTCTTTTGTATTACCTATGGCGATATTATGTTTTAAAACCGGACAGTCGTGTACATAATGACCTGGCTGTTTACAATAGTTGCATGTCCCTTTTACAGAACCTGCTGAAACACTGGACTGTGTCATACCCTTTTTATGACCGTCAGCTGGAACTGTCTGGGAAACTAGCATTTTCATTTTCGTGTCTTTCATGCGTCTTTGTTCATGTTCTTGTTCCTCTCTAATTCTATTGTGATGGTACTGTAGCATTTGTAACATTTGTGACGGAGTGTTACCTTGCCAGGTACTCTCGAATTTCAATACTCTATTCTTAACTTGGGGCAAGGCATTTTCAACTAATTTTGTCACAAACAGATGTGGATACGATTCGCTACTTGCTTTTATTCCACTATTTATACCAAAACATTTTTCGAATCGGGCATAAAAGTCACTAGTGTCTTCATCTTGCTTTTGTTTACAGGCTGAGATTGCACCCCAGTCTTCCTTTTTCGTAGTTAATAAACGTGGCAGTACCTGTACTAATAAACCTGGTAGTATTTTGGTCTTTTCCCCAAGCCCTAAACCTGGACCTCGAGCTGTTTCTTCGTTTTCTAATGCTGTCCAATCTATCTTTTGGTCTCCCACCTCCCAATCCTTTTCTTTGAGTTTTTCATAAATGCCCGCAGGCATTAATACCTTTAATATTTTCATAATGTCGGGATAGGTATACTCTCCCATGAGCAACATGTCTTTAATTTCACGGTGGAAACCCGCTGGGTCTTTGTCATGACTGGGTACCACTTTCTTCATTTCTAATAGTTCCATTTTAGATATGGGTGTGTATACAAACACACGTTTAAACTGATTGTCATCACCTTTTATCGGGTGCACTTCGCGTAAGGGATTCTGTCTATCCATATAATACGCCGTTCTTTCCTTGATGGGCAGTGAGACATGTTCGGGGCATACAAAAAGAATGTACTGCTTTCTGTATTCTAGTATTTCTCTAATTAACTCAGTACCTGAACCTCTCCATTTATTCGTGAGTAATTCGGTTAACATATCAGGTAAGGGACCAGGATCGGAGTGTTGGCTTTTATATAATATAAGGAGTTGTTGAATCATGTTGATACCAGCTAAACGCTGTTCATCTGGGGTGAGGTTCAAAAACGTGTGTGCTAGTGTATCATCACTATATTTTCCGGGACTGTCAACCCAGTGAACAGCTGACCTGGCTAATTCTTGTTCGTCCATAGAATCGAGTATATGATAACCCCTTCGTTCTCGGAGTAATTTGTCAGCGGCTTGGAACGAATGTTCGGGGGACCTTATATTTATTATAGGGGTTTGGAAATTTCTGTTATTTTCTGGACGTATCGGACGTATCGGATCAGTAAAGCCTCTGGTATTATTATGGGGTCTTCCTTTACTTACATAGGCCATAGTTTCTAACTGCCCTGTGGGCAGTTCTAATTCTTCCTCCTCCTCGTTTTGTTCAGGCTGGTCTACCGCCAATCTTTCTTCGTGTATTCGTTCTACTTCTTTGCGGATCTTTCGGCACATAGCTACTATACTTAGTAGTTTATCATGTCTCCCCTCTGATATATTCCGACTCCATGTGGTAAGAATTCGCATTTCTTCCGGATTTACCCCTGGTCGGTCTTGATTTCTGACCACACAATTTATGAGGAAACGTAACAGTTCCCCCTGTATCTCCACTTTCTGGTACTCCATGGCTCTATTAATACTTTCAGAATCTCGCCCTGACTGGATAAAATGATATATATTTTCTAAATGTGTAGTCATTCCTGGTAGCCTCCCTAAATATATTGCAGCTCGTCGGATACGTAATGAGGCCAGCAGCATTTCATCCTTTTTGCCGGGCACAGGGTCATATCTACAATCTACTAGAAGTTCCTTAAGCATGTCGGGAGTTACTAGTTTGGGCGTACGTTGGTGGGCTAATTCTTGAAAGGAAAGTTTATTTACTCTGGGTGGCGTGGAAAAAATGTTTGTTGTACCTCCTGTAGCACCGCCTGGGGTGCTGGATGTGAAAGGATTCGTTGAACGTGATATAGCAACCATAGGTGTGGGTACAGCTGTAGAAACAGATGTGCTTGCCGGAACTTGTATCGGAGTTTGTTGTTGTGGAGGTACAGACGGAGGGTCTTGGCGTTGAACCCCCTCGGCAGGCGGTCTATGTGGTGCAGTATTAGCATACTCGGGAGCTGCGTCGTCTAAATAAGAGGAAAGAAAAACATCTTCTGCGGTTCTGGGATGCCCTTTGGGATGTGATTTTATCGGAAACAACGGAGGTGGCAAGTCTTTTGGTATCTCCGGAGTAGCCTTAGGTAACCCTTCGGCCAGAAGAGGATACATACCATTCATAAGGGCATTTCTTTGTCTGTCTACTTGTTCTGCTTTTGCTCGGGTACCTTCTTCAATTAATAGATTTTCTCGGACTTTATTTGAATTCTCCTTACTCTTCTCTTCCTGTCTGCGTGCTTTTTCTGTACGTCTATACGATTCTTTACGCCATAATTCAATGGCATCTTTCTGTGATTGTCTAGCTTTCTTTTTCCATAATTCTTCCTCTACTTTCATGATGCAATCTGCATCCCAGGTCCCAGCTGCGGGCCACCTCTGACTTTCTGGTAATTCCTTGGTGTAGTCTACCCATAAATCAAGAAATAATATGGCGTCTAGGCCATGTTTATGATACATGAAGTACCCTGGAGTGTCCCTAGGAGGAATGGGAACAGCTTCTTCGAGTACCCCTTTTCTAGTTTTGATCTGTCTTAATTTCGAAAAGAGCGGCATATTGAGAACTGATCTGATACCTAACTTTGAACACGTTTAATACAACAAAACACAATAATGAACAGTCATTCACACCACAATATGCATAACGTATTTAAAACATTTAACATTTAATGAACAACAATGATGGCCATTTAGGGATCTAGTCACTAAGCATAATACTCGGCACTAACTAGGTATTCTGAATTATATACTAGACATACTAGATATACTGCTAAACAGTACAGATACACTGCTGAAACAGTGCAGACCGGATTTGTGTACCCAAACCCGTCTTGACCGGCACAACCTATGTGCACGTCAGAACGCCTCCCCGGCAATGGTACTCACCGGGTAGCTCGGAACGGAAGGCCTCGGAACTGAACTTGAACTGGACTTGGACCGGACTGGACTCGACTCGATACTTCGGAACTTCGGAACTTGGTGGGCCTCTGTATACCTCGGATCTTGCTCTCTCAGCTAGGCTCTGGTCGGGATACTTCGCACTTCTCACCGCCTCGTCTGGGTGTTGATCGCAGCCTCAGTTACCCCCGCTCGGCAGGAGGGAGATACAGGAAATCCTGTGGGTACGCGTTGTTGTCCGTCCAGCTGTGGCAGGAGACCGGGCCTGCAACGCACCTCCGGCGCGTGAGATGAGAAAGTGTCCCTGTTCGGGCGCCATATATGTGGTAAATAATTTAATTACCGGTACTTAATTTGATGCGGAAAATTAATAAGAATAGCTCAGAAAATAAGAGGCAGAATCCGTGGTATTAGAGGTTCGGAACGGGCTTTATTCCTATACAAAGGAGCATAATTCGAATTATGGGCCTTCTATTCCATCACCACGAAAGTTCAGGAAGGAAGGAACATATATTATTGACAGATAGGCAGTTTTATAGAAAATACATTACAGTAAAGCAGATGCAAGAGGCGTAACAGCTGATAACAGAGATAAAGGCATACATGCGTAACTAAAATGGGTGTAACTAGGCGTAACTAAAGAACGTCATTAGGTATGATGTCACAAATGGGTGGTTCCATGAAAGAATTTCGCAATGTCAGCAAGAATACTTGGCAGAGATGCGCGCGCAGCAGCATGACGTGTGAGTTGACGTGCAACTAGGGGGAGAATGGGACTTGACATTTAGCTCTACATGTGGAGACAAAAGTCTGGGGTTATGTCAACCTAATCCCAAATCATATCTAATATCCTATGTTTAAAGAACTGTGCTATCCAAAAAGAGAGGTCTCTTAGGATAGAATCTTATTCTATACTGACTATACTGACTGTTAGTGCGTGTACAAGCGTCTAAGTGTCTACACTAGATGCGAGGGGGTAGGAATATTCCATGGTAACGGGGCTATGAATTACTTGCATGAGGGCAGCGAGGCCTGGCCCCTTTGCACGGTAGCTGGAGGAATGTTTACTTAAACTGCTAGAAAGGAATGCATCGGATGAGGAGCGAAGGAGATAATCTCGAAGGTGAAATACAGTTTTTGGCAGGCGACGGGCTGGATCAGGCACCGTTAGCCGCGCAGGGAGTAAGACAAAGTTCATGGTCACAGATGCAGGCTCAGACTGGAGCTTTCAGAGGCAGAAGGCAAGAAAAGGCTTGGTGGCAGAATCAGGGCCTACTCGCCTGAATCTGTAGAAATGTGGGAAGTGAACCATATAAAGCCGGTGGCCTTTTATACTTAGGAATAGAATATCCGGCCCATTCATGGCGGATCTGAAAGAGGACATGTTGACGGTGGACGCACATGTATTTGCGTCTTCATAACTGGAACTGGAGGGAACATACATGTACTTGTGACTTATACATGAAACCGTTGGGGTCCAAGATAGGGGACATAACCGACCATAAAAATCCATATTTCCACAGTATGATCCAGTATATTATGCGTACATTAACTACTGCCCCAGCAAGTGCTCTTTAAGCTTGGCATGAGCAATTAGCTGTGCCTGCAGTTAATCCAGTTACCATTAATGCCAAAATGTGTAAAATCCCTACCAAACGTTATGAAATTCCATTTTGGGTTGCACAAAAAAAAAATCAGCTTGAAGAATTCTTTGCCCATACAGGACCCAAGGATACATTTCGAATTCCCACTATGTGTCTTCCACTTGGTATGGTTCCCCCTGTTGAGGCGTGTAATACATGGGGTACTGTATTTGCTACCATTTACACCATTTCTCATGGTACTCATTCAATTACAGTTTTACCTGAAGTTCTTAAACAGACTCAGGCTGAACTTGGAGCAGCCCCTGCCCTGGATTTGGTGATGAAACTCATTGGCAACTTTGCCACTGTGTCTGCAAATATTTTAAGAAATATCAAAGGTGAGGTAGCTTCTTTGGCAATACGCCAACAGCTCTCTTTAGTTCCCGTTGTAGATCACGAATAGGAGCTACCTAAAATAATTTATGAAACCTGTACATCTACAAGTCATGATAGTTTGGGAACCAGGAATAATAAGCCACAACTTAAAGGGAAATTGGTTGCCTATACTACAAAGCAGACACCTGAGTCTTCGAAAAAGAACTGGTATAAAAAGAAACTAAAACTAAAACATGGACTGGATCTCCACAACCGGAGTCTCCCGAAAAACTTTGCAATCTACATAACTGTGATACACCTAAACATCCTGATCTGTATCAGTATTCTGATACACGTCCCTCTCGTTCCTTGCAGGACTCTACAGACAAGTGATCAAAGAGAGGGGGACGAGGTGACCACAGACAGGAAGAGTGTGTGAAACAAAAAATGAGCTCACAGAGCTTCTCTGTTACAATCTACATAACTGTGATACACTGAAATAGTCTGATAGGTATCCCTCTGATGTCATCATAAAAAAGCAAGAGAAACTTCCACAAGAAAAAGCACAATTGAAAAAGAAGACAGTGGCAGGAATTTCCATGAAATATGCCACAAATACTCAGAATGAGAACTCTTCTCAAGAGCTCAGCAAAGGTCAAAATATTTCACCAGACTCTTCAAACGTTTCTGGAGGCGAGAACGACTTGCGAAGCTGTATAGGTTGAAACTCCAGCTCAGCGGATAAGCCCTCCTTGATAGACTTTGATTTGGACATACAAATTGATGGTGACACACCGCCTACTAATAAAGAAAAATTCTGGAAGAATTTAACTAATGAATACATCATTCTCTTGGTTGAGACTGGCTGGACCCCAGAGTTTGTTTGAAACATTCCACTGTCATATGGCTTATACTTTCCCAACTAAACCTGTGTGTTTGTTAGAGAACATAAATGTGAAAACAGTGCAAGACTGGTAATGAGCACACCATCTGGAAATGTTGGCCTTAGTCCTGCTAGCTCATGGTGCCCCATCCGTACCTCAACCTTGACTAGGTAATAGATGGATGTACAACCTCAGAACATGACAACCCTGACTCTCCAAGGAAATTGTGGTAACAGATCTAGAAACATTTTGTTTGGTTATTCATGCATACTCAAAGAGATACACAAGCAAAACACAACATGCATTTTCAATTTTTATGGAAGCATTGTGATTCTTGAGTAAAATATGTGCATTGCAATAATCAATAGAAGGAAACAGAATAACATGATTAGCATTACAAGAATGTTGAAGAAGATAAACAGTTCGACCATTTTGCTGTTACAAAATATATGCTTACATACTAGTACTGTAATATATTGTACTCCTACCTAGCGCTACCTAACCTAGTGTGCCTAGGGTGGGCCATCTGCCAAATCCCTTTAGGGCGATCTACCACCCTTGTTATTTGTGGGTAAGGTGAGGATGTAATCATACCTTCCTTTTCCGTTCCGAGGAAGATCAAGCAGCCTATGCTGCAGGATCAGCTTTAGCACAGGCTCCAATAGTACATCGCAAATTGGCGGGCTGGGATAAAGACTCATCTTCTTGTGTTAACCCTATAAGGTACAGTCTGCAGGTGCAGGCACAATATCCTATTAACAAAGTGAAATGCCCTGCCAGGGAGATTCTATCACAATTTGAATATTAAGGTGCTATTAAGTCTTGTATCTCCCTTATGAATAATCCATTATTTTCTGCGCTTAAACCTGATCATTCTTTTCATATAGTTTCAGACTATCAACAATTAAACAGTCACACACAGACTTTTGCTGTACAAAATTCACACAGCACCTGCTAAATAAACAGTATAGGGGCACATTTACAAGGATTTAACACAGCCAATAGTGTCACTTTTTTGACATTATGGCAGCTTTTTTTTATCGCCATATTTACAAGTTGCCTCAAAGTCCAGTTAGCAGCATTTTTTCATCGTAAACATTAATTTTTCAAATGGCCTCTTCTGTTAGCATGACTTACTGAAAATGAGATGCAAGGTAGGTGTTCCTACGTAAAACCTCCTGCAAAACACACAACGTGATATTTACAAGGATTTCCTTGTACGTCGCTAAAAAAGAAAAACTGCTGCTAAG
This sequence comes from Triturus cristatus, assembly GCF_964204655.1. NCBI lineage: Eukaryota > Metazoa > Chordata > Amphibia > Caudata > Salamandridae > Triturus > Triturus cristatus. Next base: position 955,310,660 of record NC_140594.1, on the reverse strand, counting down.
TCCCATTAGTGGAAGTTTTTTAATGTCAGAAATAACCTGGTCTTAAAAATGATGCAAACACACTTGGGGCCTCATTTTAGAGGTTTTGGTGTAGGACAGCACCGCAAGGAATCTTGCTGCGCTGCCCTGCGATAAAATAAAAGGGCAGGAATGGGCCCTATCAATTAGATACGGCCAATTCCTGTCTTTTTCCCCAACTTTGAGGCACAATGGCTGCCAATGCAGGCACCCTTCCACCATGGTGCAAGGGTGCCTGAGTTGCAGGGCTAATTGATTTTGTGCAAGAAGGGACGCATTCCAGCACAAAAATTATCTAGAAAGGGGAATCGCTTTGTCCATGTGTGCTGCAGCATGCAGCATAAATTTTTTTTGTTTAAATTTCTTATTTGGTATTTTTAGCAAAACATTGTTGCCATACAGTTACAAGCCTCATTTCTGCTCAGAAACGGAGGTGCATACATTACAGGTAATATCAATTGAGGCAATAGTTCATACTATGGTCTGGAGCGTAGGCCGCTGCAACTACCACGGGTGTACTTACCAATATACATTGCAGGGCATACGGGGATTGGACACTGCAACTCACGCCAATAATAGTAGATGATGAGTATGGCAGTTTGAAGGGAGGGGAGAGGAACCGAGGTCTTGGGAACAGCATTATCAACTAATGCCCAACTCAGGTCTCCACTACTACTCTTCTCTCCCACACCGCCTGCACGCCCCAGTCAACCATAGGCTCAATGGGTACATATATAGTTGAATCCCTGGAAGATAATGAAGGAGGTAGGGAATGTATGATGGGGCCAAGGAGTGCAAGATAGGGCATCAGTGCATCCATGGAGCATCCCTGCCTTTGGTGTGCATGTGTCACCGCTTCCGGCACTATGTCCGTGCAAGTAATGGGGCCTGGGGCTCGGCCTCTGACTGCCAGCTGGTTTGAAAGCCCTGCAATATAACATCCCAGTCAGCTGCCATAGGAACTTTACATAACCCCAATGTGCCTTCAGTGCAAAAGGTGATATTTTCAGCTTGCGACCAGACTGTAAGTGAGCGGGACCAAGCCAGCGCGGGTTAGTCTCCGAGCGTTTCCATCTCCTGGTGATTAAGCGCTTAGCTGCAAGTAGTGCCAGATCTATAAACCTGGACTCCATCCTGTGCCTAGCCCATCTACAGAAGAACCTCAGGAGACATACATCCGAGGTACACTGCTGTGTAGTTCCTATAAATCTATATAGGATCTGCGCGTTTCGACAACATACAGTGTAGGATTGGTGTACATACTCATTCTTGGCACCCCCACCGGGTTTGTTAGCGTGTATACTAGGTAGCTCACAGTGCCACTAGAAACCCCTCATACCAAGGAGAGAATAGTTATTAGCAACTATCGAACATGACAACTCTGTCCCATTAGGGATCATGGAAACAGTGCTATACTTTTCACTCAGTCACTTGTGCTCACTTTGTTGTTTTTGAATAAGCATTTATTGATCCAGCGTCATTCTATTGTAAAATAGGTGTGCTGAAACAACCATTGGACAGAAACAGATACAAATGATCAGAAGCACTAACAGAGTAAAAGGATGGTAGATTTCTATCATCATGCTAAAACAATGAATACAAGCAAGTATATAAAAAACATGACAGTAATATATGTGTTTCCCGCGATGCGACCCTAACTAGATGTACCTAAGTGTACCTAGCATGTATGTAGGTGTAAAGCCAAGAATCCCTCTAGGATAAAGTCAACCCCATTACCTGAAGTTAGAGACTGTGGGACCCTGTCTTGGTCTCGAGATGGATGCCCCGCAAGGGATGTCAGACCACTGAGAGCTGGAGTGTCAGCATGCAGGGACCCCAGCGCCTCACGTCAGTGTGTCGGCATGGAAGGTATTTTCTCCTCTGCCTTACCCCAGCAAGATATGGTGTATATATACCCAAAGTGGTACCCTTAGGGGTTCTACCTTGCTGTGTAATGTCGTACCTAGGATGATGGAAGGAATGACCCTTATACATAGTTATAATGCAGGAACAGGTACTCTTGCTGAGTTTCCAAGAATCCTAATGTATAATGGATGAGGCTAGTTTCCAGGGAAAACGTCCTGTAAGCAGTACCGTAACTAAGGGAGAATATAGGTGAAAGGTTAGGTGATGAACTGAGCTGATATTGGAGTACCTATATGAAAGATAACACCCACTCCTCGTCCGATTGGACGACACACTAAAATTCTAACGTATTTGTAGGTGTTGTATGCATAGAATTACCAAATCCATAAAAATAGCATTTAAAATGTAAAGATTCTTTAAAAATGCTAAGAGAATAGTGTAAGCGATAGAAGTCTTTACTAAAATATGTTTGAACATATAGTGCGAACTCCTATAAGTGACTGAAAGCCACGCAGCTCAGCAAAAGTGTCTATTGTTTAACATTCCAAATTTGATTGATTCCTGCAATCGCAGACGACGGTCCCTGCAACACCTTGCAGATCAGGTCAATCAATCACAGATGTTCCTCTGTATTCTCCACAGCCGCTGTTAGGGATGCCTGTGTGACAAACAAGGTCTGAGTACTTGTTGAGGAACCGGTATCCATTCCGACAGGAGCTAAAGCATCCTGTGGAGGCTTTAAGAATGCAGATATCAACATTGAAATACGCTGAGGATACAGCAGAACATGGGATGTTATCGGGTCCAGTGAAGCATCAACATCTGGTGGTGCAACCGATAGAAGTGTTAGACAGAGATCTAACCGCATTCTTGTCCGCAGAACAGGCCTCAGAGTACAGGCAGAATACAGTTGATCCAGACTTGTCTAAATGATAGGAACCAAGATTCACTTAGTTTGCAAAGGCGAGGTGTGCCCAGATGGAGTACCATGCGATCACGGTATCAGCACTCCAAGAGCATTTTTTCCATCTCCTTGGTGACTAGGACGTCCACTGCGTAGCAGAAAAATGACAATCAGGATACCTGCTATTAGGAACAGGAGCAGCGGAAGCCCTCCAAAAATGCACCCAAACACAGAGTGTATGAAGTTGGGAATAACTCCGAAGATTGTCTGAAAGGTGCTTAACAGTCCAGAACCTATGGTCGTGAATAGGTGTACTATACCAGACATATCAGACATGTTAAAGATATGTGGTACCATTTCTGTGAAATGGAAAGGACAATTTGTTCGTACTTGTGCCAGTATCTCAGCTGAGGACCTTGCGACCTGAAGATCATAAGTGTCTCGAGCGGAGGTTAAGGGCATGGTTTTCTGTAAAAGCATTGCTTGCATTCGACTCAGGGTATCAAACCGTATAAAGGAAACATTCAATGAAGGCCGTAACGGTGCCTCCCTGACTGTATGGGTCGGTGGAAACAATACTTGCATACAGCAAGTGACCCTGGAGCTTACAGTGACAAGACATGCAAGGCCTGGGAGCATCCCAAAACAACCTTGATCATTCAGGATCAAGTATCTCCCACTTGAAAGTAACTTGAACACCGGATTAATCACGGCAGCTGGAGACCCTTTCAAGTGACAGGATAAGTTAGCAACTGAACCATTACAGGCCCCATGAAGCCTGATATCCTGGCATATGAGAGATCCACTTAAAGCGTTTTCACAGTTTGTACCTCTTGGAAACACTTCCACTCCTGCATCGAAATCTGTATGGCAATTCCCAAGATTCGTAGATGAGTTCCCTACCCATCACTTCATATCTGCCCGCCTGTTGTTCTAGGCAATACTGAAACTGGAAAGTTGTGACTGGTATTGTTATATGGCCATGGATTACCCATTCTGTGGATGGTGACTCTGCTACAGTAAAAGGTAATTGGTCCAGTTTTTCAATACGCAGCATTGTATATTTTGCTCTCCTTTGTGCCATTGTTATTTGCTTCTATGTTAAATTGTATGCAGAAAATAGGGACATAATGTTGATAAATCACCAAGGCACATAACCAGAGAGCAATGATTGCAGCGTCCAGCTTAATAACATAATAGAACGTAGTTGAGGTTGTCCGTGTTGTAGTGTGGACAAGTCCTGTTATAGTATATGTATATATATATATATTCACTGAAAAAACCATGGGTTTCACACACGTTATAGTTAGGAATTAGCATTTAAAAAACCTTTGAAATTCACTGAAAAAAACATGGGTTTCACACACGTTATAGTTAGGAATTAGCATTTAAAAAACCTTAGAAATTCAATGAAAAAACCAAAGGTTTCACACATGTTATAGTTAGCTGGACATTTCACTCGTAAAAAACCAATGAAATTCCCCCGTTATAGTTAGTTCAGCTAACTATAACTCGCGCGCCCGCAATGCACTACTGATGACGTCACATATTACATCACTCATGACATGGTCAGTGACATCACTCATGACATCACTGATGACATCTCAAATGACATCACTGATGACATCATCCAGTGAATGTATGTTTTTCTGAAAATTAAATATGTTTTATATATGTATATCTCAAGGTCGATGGAAGAATAAATGAGTATATAAGTGTCTAAATTGATGATTTGTTTTTGAAAAATTAATTGTATTACTGACTGATTAAGTGTATCTTTTTGAATACATGGCTAAGTGAGTAATGTTTAAATGTGTAAATACCTGTATCAGTCTCTCACTTTGTATATAAGTGGCTGCATGGGTTGGTGAGTAGCTACATGAGTGTCTATATAGGTTAATAGTTGGTTTTTTGAGTATCAGTATGAGTGTCTGAGTGTCTTCATGGTGCGGTGGGGGGTATTACGTAGTGCATAGATGCATGAATGAGTGACTCACTGTTTGTATGTGTTGAAGACAGCATGTGTGCAGGACTGTATGGGTGGATGAGTGTGTGCATGGGTGTGTTAGTGAGTGAATGACTGTCTCAATAGTGTCTTCATAAGTAACTACATATGTTTTAAACTAGTATATGTGACTATTGGTGTTTATAAGTGAGTATATGTGAGAGTGAGAGATTGGTAGACTTCCTGTATGAATAAGTATGTGTTTCTATAAGTGATTGTTTAAAAGACTAAGTATGTGTAAGTTTCTGTAAAAGTAAGTGTGGTGGTGTGTGTATAACTGTATATGCAAGTAAATGGATGTTTGATTCTTTATTAGCATGAGTGACTATGTGTGAGTAACTCTATGGATGAGTGGCATTGTGTTACAGGATGTTTAGGTGTATGAGTACATATGATGTGTGAGTACATGTATGAGTGACTGTATATGATTGTTGGTGGATGAGTGGATGTGTATGTGGATCTTAGAATTACTGAATAGGTTGTTGTAACTGTTATTGGTATGTCCATTTTTTTGAAAATTTTAGTCTCTATTTTTGAATGTTTGTATCAAAGGTTATATTAGGGTGAGAGGAGGTCTACCACTCTGTCACAAGGATAATGTCATCAGTGATGTCATTTGAGATGTCATCAGTGATGTCATGAGTGATGTCACTGACCATGTCATGAGTGATGTAATATGTGATGTCATCAGTAGTGCATTGCGGGCGCGCGAGTTATAGTTAGCTGAACTAACTATAACGGGGGAATTTCATTGGTTTTTTACGAGTGAAATGTCCAGCTAACTATAACATGTGTGAAACCTTTGGTTTTTTCATTGAATTTCTAAGGTTTTTTAAATGCTAATTCCTAACTATAACGTGTGTGAAACCCATGGTTTTTTCAGTGAATTTCAAAGGTTTTTTAAATGCTAATTCCTAACTATAACGTGTGTGAAACCCATGGTTTTTTCAGTGAATTTGCAAGGTTTTTTAAATGCTATTTTTTTTTTTTCTTCTTTTTTTTTTTACATATTTTTATTTTAATTTTCTATCCTTTTTTAAAGACTATGGTTAAATTTTTAAAATTCTACAATATGTTTTTATTTTACATTTTTTATAAAATAAACAGGTAAAATTTATTAGCAATACATTTTTTATTTTTTTTTAGTGCGCGTACGGTAAGCTTACGGTAAGCGTACGGTTTACGCAATGTCCGTAATTTATCTACGCTGTTTGCGTATAGTTACGCAATTTGCGTAGCCGCGCGTAATCCGCGTGGGGCGCGTACGCGTGTACGCTACACGCGCACGTTACGCGGAAGTGTCGGGGAGTGACTGTTATGCGCATGCGCGCGAGCGCGTGTCTTTTTTACGCGCATGCGTACTTTTGCCGTAAGCGCACCGTAAGCGTACGGTGGGTCATGTGATCATGAAACACAACTTTTGATTGGTTGAAACTACTTTCAGTTCTAGAACTCTCCTACACCACACCCATTCCCCTCATTTCTGCTTGTGATCCCTTAGGAGAAGGAGCTGGGTTGTCTTTGTGATACGATGGCAGAACAGCAGAGCTCTTCTGAGAGTGAGGCTAGCAGCACTACCTTGAGGCAGAGAGCGAGGAAACAAAAGACCTCTTACGTATGGGAGTATTTTACTTTTCCAGAAGGCCAGCAAAAGGTAAATGCACCCTTAGTGACTTGCAAGCTGTGTAAGCGTGTACTTTCAAGAGGGAATCCTGACAGGAAGTATTCCTTTGGGAATCACACCATGATGAGACACCTTAAGGATGTACACAGAAGGACACATGCTCGACTTACTGAAGGTAACCCTTCAGTAAATCAACCAAGCACATCCACAGCAGCTCAGCCTGGACCATCATCTGCAGGGCCGAGTCCTTCTTCTGCAGGTCAGGTGAGCCCTTCATCTGTGGGGGGAGCATCTCCTTTTTCTGGTCCTCTGGAAATTAACCCTCGGTTTGCGAGGGTTGAAGTACGGTGCGCCACTTGTCATGATCTAATTACTTATAGGGAGACCAGTATTTCCCTAGTGAACTGTAAAATAGATCAGCACACTTGTCGTACCGTCTAATATTCCCAATCTTTCTTTCCTCTGTCCCTGCATGAACACAACGGCTCTTTTAAGAGCCAACCTTAATTTCATCTATTTTTTATATATTTTTTTAAAAACTTTTTTTATTTTATTTTTTACCGTACGCGTACACTAAAAATCAATTATCACATTACAAGGTCCTTGAGAGACTACAATTAAAAACTGAAAATGTGATTGTAGAGAAGTGGAAAAAAGGGACCATGACATTATTGACTTACCATACCCACTCAAAAAAAGATGTATTCATTTTATTTTTTTTAATTGCTTTAAAAATGGTTCAAGTTTTCGAAAATTTTCTATCTCAATCTGAAAAAAAAAAGTATTAATATTTAATAAAACATTTTATAATACAGTACACATATTTACATATTTTTCAAAAAATATTTTTGCCTTTTTTTTGCTGTTTTCAGAAAATATTGCATTTCACTATAAATTGTGAAAGCAATTGCATTCATCATTTAACAGCAGGCAAAAAAAAAATTAACAATCTCAAAGATTGTTTTAAAAAAGCCCACAATCTCTTTTTGCATAAACATAACTTTATAGAAATGCATAATATTCTTAAAAAATATCATCTAATATCAATACTTATTTCTTTAAAATACCGTCTGATATTTTTGTTTCAGAAGTATAATCACAATAATATATCTCAAATAACTCCACAATACATCTGGTTCCATTTCCTTTAGGCCAAATAGTAATTTTAAAATTCTTTTTTTGTTTAATTTCCAATGGTAATCCAATAAAAATCTAAAGTTTAAATTGTACAGATGTCACCGATTCTCTGTAACATTTTGGTTTCCGAAAGATTAATTAATAATTAAATAAGTCCACAATAGAATTGTTTACTTTTCCGCATGGCCAAATAGTAATTTTAAAAATCTTTTTTGAAAAAAATTCCAATGGCAATCCAATAACATTCCAAAATTTAAATTGTGCAGATGTTACCGATTTTTTCTAAATTTTTGGTTTTCCAAAGTTTCCTTAAAAAATGGAAAAATTCCACATTACAATTGGTTACCTTTCCATTAGGCCAAATGATAATTTGTTAAATCTTTTTATTTGTAAATTCCAAATGGTAATCCAATAAAATGGTAAAATTGTTTTGTCCAGATGTTGCCAAATCTCTCTAAAATTTAGGTTTCAGGAAGATTAGATAGGAATTTGCTAAATCAAAAGGCAAACGTTGCTTAAAAATCAATTGGGAATCATTACACAGTGTCCAGCCTTTTTCACATTTAAGATAAACTGTGTAATGACCAGAAGTTACAGTAGGTCCATCATGGAAAATTATTGCAACTGTTACAAAAGTTTTTCCTGAAATTGATAATTGCTGTCCTGTAAACTTCTTTATTAAAGTATCCAATTTTGAACCATCAGCTCTACATCGTTGCATCATTAAAATTACATACTGTCTGTATTCCTTTAAAATTAATGTTGAAAACATGTCAGATTTACACTCACCGCATTGCATGCTATGTGCATGCTATGATTAGCATCTTTAACTAATTTAGCAAAAGTGACTGTTTTACTCTCTGGCAATGTTAAATAAATAAACCTTTCAGAATCAACATTAGAGCCACATATATTATAACAGTTTTCACAACTATGTTCCCATTTATAAGAGAGACCAAATAAATTTTCAATGGGAACCCCTTCTTCTTCCAGTACCTGAAGAAAATAAATCAAGAATTCCTGTGCGTCTTGCTGTACATTTTGAGAAAACTGTGTTCGTCCTGAACATACATCTAAAACTTTTCTAATTTCAGTAGCACTTTCTATTTGAGTTTTATCATTACTCAGCTTTTCAAAAAGGAGACTCAGCACAGAACAGAATCTTTTTCCCTGATTTACTATTATCTGCTCTTGCAAACTTTCCAGATAAAATGCAACATTCAGCACTACATTAGCGTAGCAGTTGACACCAGAGCTATTTTCAAAATAACATCCTACAACCTGTTCTTCATTTTCCTTATTCTTTTTGCTTGCAATTACATCACTCCTCTTTTTTTTCCTCCTCTCTACATCTTCATTACAGATATTCTCATTTCTCCTTTTACGAGAAACTACATGTTTCTCCAACACAGGATACTGACCTAAATGAGGAGCATAGCTTCTTCTTAATCTATTATACTCCTTTACACAATTTGTATCAGCACTAACTTTTGAATCATCAAAGTCTATCATGAATAAACCTGATAATGTTTTCACTCGTGACAAAGCAACATATGCCATACCTTCTTTGAACACAGTTGAACCAATGTTCACAAAAGCACAATCTACAGTCAATCCTTGAGACTTGTGAATAGTTACAGCATATGCTAGCCAAAACGGAAACTGCTTCCTACGTACATATAAGTCTTTCACAAGCATGAAACGAACTGAACAACGACAAATGTCTTTAACTTCTTCTATCTGATCGAATTTTATTTTTAAACATTCAATTCCATCTTTTTTCTGATAATTAATAAAACCCACAACTCTTCCCATAGCTCCATTAACTAAACCTTTTTCAACATCCAAATTTCTCCTTAAAAATACTCTACAGTTCATGCAAACATATAGATTTTTTTCTAATCCAGCTGTTTTGGAAATGTTCTTCTCTAGTGAATCCAATTTATTTTTCAGTGTGCCTGTTAATGTGACAGTAATTCTTCCATCCTCAATTTTGTCCACTGCTTCCAATTTCCTGATATCTTCCTTTTCCAATTTCAAAAGCTCCTCATTGAATATTGAGCATTCACGTAGAGTTGGCATTAAGCAGATGACACTTTTGTTTTCTGCAATGTTCTTGTATATCTTCTCTGCAACTATTTCTTCCTTTGGAAATAAATTATGTAGCAGCCGACTCTGTAATGCTTTTTTGCCAGCTTCTGTGAGTAGTCCAATCCTGATATCTTTCAGAATACTTCCATATTCTTCATCGTTTGCTTGCCTCATATTAGTTGTAAGTTCCTTGTACTCAAAGAAGGACCAAATATTTGTATTACCGATGCTTCCCAATGACTTCTTCGTGTCTTCATGTGTCACAGTATTAAACACTGGTTGTCCTTTAACTGGAGTAAGTTGCAAAAGATCTCCAAAAACTATGACGTGTTTTCCTCCAAATAACACGTCATAGTCTGTCTTCAGAATTTGCTGCATTCTTAAATGCACAAAGGCAAGCATTAAGTTTGATACCATGCTCACCTCATCAATAATGAGAACTTGCATCTTCTTCAATACTCTTGAAACTTCCAAGCATGCTTCTCCAGTTAGCTTGTTGTATTGTATTTTGTTCTCATGCTCCACTGGTAACATTAGCAAACAATGTAAAGTGATTCCTTTTATGTTATATGCTGCTAACCCAGTTGGAGCAGTAACCACACAAGACAAAGTAGAATCCGTTTTTTGCTGTAGGTAGCTTCTGATGACTTTTATTAGGAAACTTTTTCCAGTTCCAGCTTGTCCGCTTACATACATCCTGATTGGATGAAATGATGTGCATGAGCACTCTTTTTTTTCATGTAGAAATCCGTGATCAATTTTTTTTCTGATCTCTTCATAAATTTGTTGCTGCTCTTCGTTCAGTTGTCTTTCCAAATTTTGTAAGTCTATAAATTCTCCTTGAGCTTGATTCATAGCCGTTTCCACTTCATTCATGGCTATTGATGCTTCATTTTCAACGATTGGTTGTCCTAGGGGATCTTGACTGAGTGTTCCTGAACTTTGGCTGTCCTGAGAACTGTCTCTAGCTATTTCTGCTGCAATTGTAGTTTCCTGTTCAATTTCTTCATTTAACATTTGCAGATAAGTTGTGAATGTATTGCATTGTATGCTGTCTTTTCAAGCATTAAAAGAATCTTCATAGCTTTGAAATTCTCCCAGTAGTTCATCCTCTGTACGCCATGGTTTAAACAGCTGTAAAAGAGCCAAGTAGTAAAATTCCTTTTTGTCAGTAGTGTCGCAACTCAGCTTCCGGTGATTTATCAAACTTCCTTTTGCTTGCTTCACCAAACATCCTTCCTCACCAATGACTTTATATTTTCCATTGTTGATGTCTTCTGCGGCTTTCCGTGAATAAATGTAGTTCTGCAGCACTTCATAGAGACACATGTTCTCCAGATGATGACTTCTCTTGGGATAATATGTGTCCAACATGTTTGATTTCAAAATATCTGTACTTTCTGGGTCATTCTCGGCCAAATATTCAATTTCTCCAACAGATTTCAGTACCCGATTTCTCATTGCTGCAAGGCCTAAACTTGCCCAAATTATTCTTCTTGATTTCGAGTAGAGACTTGCAGAAGATAACCTATCTGAACATTCGTAGGATCCAATTTCTCGATGCGATAACATCTTCAAACTGAAACTGTACAGCTTCTTACTGACAGTTTTCTCGTGAGAAATCTCTTCCCACATTTCCTTCAATTCTGTTTTTTCTGATTTCGTAATGTAAGACGTTACATATCGAGCAACAGCAATGGAATTGTCAGCTACATACTGTATATCCATGTTAGCGTTCCACATGGATAAAATCACTGGGTTGTAGTCATTTATATTTTTTGATTCTTCTTTTCTTTTAAGGTTGTAGGTATTCTTAGGTGATTTTCTTGTGATAGTATGTCTCACAGATGATATAAAACTGTTAACTCTTCCATTTGAAAGAACAGGTCTAGGAAATCCAAATCGACATTTAGTGTAGTATTTATCTTTGCTCTTGTATTTCCGTCGACAGTATTTTCCACACCGATGACTTTGGAAACGTAAAACTTGCTCCTTTAACTTTTTCTCTTCTGTGCTTTTTGGTATAGCACATGTTGCATATTCTTCAATGTAAGATAACACTGCTTCATCAGTATCTGTTCCAAACTTTGGGGCATCCTTGATCCACAACAGCATATGAATATGAGGAGCACCTCTTGCCTGGTACTCTTTTCTCCAAAAGAAATCCACTACTTCTCCTAGAGGTGGATTTTTTTTATTGCAGATGAAGGACATCATAGCCTCAAATCTATGATTGAAATATCTGCAAATATTAACCGGATCCAATGAGCACAGTTCTCCTGCTGTCTTGTATTCGATGTTTTTAATGTTTGAATTTGCCTCTCGTAGAAAATCCAGTAAATCATCCCAAGCGTACTCCGCACAGCTTAGGGTAACGAACCATGTTGGTGTTCCTAAATTCCGTAACATGCATTTTAATTCACCATGGCGTCGGTACCAATATTCATTTGTCCCACGCTGACAAGCCATCAGATTGATCAGTTGTGTTTCCAAATGATCATCTCGGTGCTGCACTTTCTCCATAAAATCCTTAGCAGACACATTTTGCAAATGTACTCCACTTTTTAAAATGTGATTTACTGCATAAGACAATGCAGACAAGTCGCTTTCAAATAAAAGATGGAACAAATAAGGAATACTTTGTCGAAATCTGGGATCTTCAGCATATAGTCTTGTAGTCCGATACTCAGAAGCTGGAATCTGTTCCGGACGTTCATCGTATCGTCCTCCTTTTCCTTTAGGAAACAGCTGGGGAAAACATCGAGCTTCCAAGCTCTCCTCCCATACACTCACGGGAGTTCCTTTTGCTTTCTTCATCTGAAATAGATCAATATTGTCTCCCATAACTTCTTTAGAATGAAGAGGATGTATGCTAAAATGTTCATAAATTTCTTCTTCCTTTGACTTGTCCACTTTTTCAATTTGTCCAGTTGGTGTTTCTGTGTCTTCTTGTAAATCTTCTTCTTCTTCTTCTTCTATATAAATTGATTCATACCATTTGTTATTCCTTTTCAAATACAAATTTGCTCTTTGTACTTTCCGTACATCTACCAGCTCCTGCCAAATCTTCTTATTCTTTGTAGGTACACCATTAACCAGAATAATTACTGGTTCAGTTTCCAAAGTATCCGCATCAATAGTTTCCATATTTTTTTTCAAATCCAAGGGCAAATACACCACTCTACCTTTTAAACCTCTCAGTAAATCTGAAGGAGGTAATTTACCAGTTTTGGGCTCCATACGTACTATGGTCTGGAACGGATGAACACATTGAATGAGTATAGACTCATATGTATTTAATTCAGAAAGTTCAGCAGGAATAGCATTCAATTCTAAATTATTATGTACAGCTCTTGTCGGCATTCTATTTTCCTCTAACTTGTTGTAACAGTATTTACAAATACGCTGAACTTCACCCAATTCAAAACAATTTTCAAGAAATATATATGTGGCAAAATCCTTCCACTTATAATTATCTTCATTTTCACTCTTTCTGTAGAGATCAACATACCTGGTTTGTTTTCTATAATGAGTTCTGCGGCAACAAATACAAGTAATATTTGGTCTTTCATTAGTGATTATTGCAAATTTTGTTATGTGATCATTAAATGTCTTACTTACAGAGGGTTCTACATTCTCTTCCACTTCTTCCTCATTTACTGTGTCCTTCTCTGCACTGTTTTGTTCAGGACCAAAGTAACAAAACTGAATTTCATCAACAACCTTCTCTACATCTGATACCGTTCCACGGAACAGAGCCCTATTCAATTCATCTAACTTTATTGCTGGACTTTTAACAAAATACAACCGTCTCACAAACTTTCTCATTTCAGTATGATGAACAGCCAGCATCCTAAAATGATGGAAAACACTATTACACACTTTTCTAGATAGACAAGCCAGAGAATGACCCTGCAAACCAGTATTCTCTCTCACTCTGCATGGATCCAAACTTTGAAGCACCTTAATCTTCTGTTTTACACTTTTTTTACTATATTCTCTTAGAAACTCACGAAATTTATCAATAGATTCCTGACGCACAGTGCAAATACTACTACAATTCCAAGTGTACACTGGGGCTTTAGGACGTCTCCCCATAGCCTCATCCGCCATCACTTGTACCTCATCTCTTGGAACCATTATCTCCTTCTCCATTATGCAACCATTTTTCACTTCATAAGCACGACCTCTGGTGTCAACTGCATGCAGCAAACTATTACTTTGAAAATAACTCTCTTCATTAAAAAAAGGTTCGCTACTTGAACTATGCATCCATTTTCCTAAAAACACTTTAGAAAAGTTTGTTCTGTTCACTACTCTTTTCCTTTTGCTATGTGATTTCAGTACATTAACTATTTTGTCTAATGTACGCATCCTATTCAAAATTAAAATGAATAGTTTCCTTTTTAATTCTAATGCCTTTGCTGCAATGGCTTCAATTTCTTTTTTTCTCTTATAAAACTTAGCCTTTTGCTTATATTTCTTCACATCCTTTATCAAATTGGACATAACTCTTCTCTGAAACATTTTTCTACGTATCTCTTTAAACGCTGTTTTTCTGTTTAAGTTAATCTTTTTAGTTGCAGAAGGTATATTTGCATTAACTAAATTCTCAATTTTTTCCTGTGCTTTTCGATTGAAATCATTCTTTCCAGTACAGACATTTTGTACATTTTTCCTTTTTTTGAATATGTTCTTTAGAAAATTTTTTGTCTGCTTACCAGAAGATTTTTTCTTCTTCCCAACATGAGCATCTTCAACTAACTTAGGTCCTCCAGTTGTCTTCAAATATAGGTTTTTTTTGTGGTCTTTTTTTACTCTGGATTTTGTAGGCATCTTAAATTTTGTTCACTGCTCTTCAGCAATACCTGAAAAAAACAAAAAAAAAATTCCTTTATTTTAATTAAATATATTACTACATTTGTTTTCACATTAGTCACAAAACGAAATTTCTTTGCCAATTTGAAAGCACACTTACTACTCTTTTTTTTGGCAAGTGATAATCACTTTTACAGACTGACACATTATGAATCCACTTTTCAGATTTTTTAAAAAGCACATGTCCAAACTGCTTTTTCAGACCAGCACCATTTGTAACCTGGGTGACTGCCTACACTCCAGCAAGGGCAACCAGCCTTAGTGATGCTGAATGTATTTGCATTACTGACTGAAACCTCAAACCCCACTCGCTTGTGAATACTGTGCATGATTCCACATGGTAAGCAGCTGGGTGTGTGCTAAGAGTCTGCTTCTGCACCAAAAAATGGCTCCCCCTTTCCATCTAACGCAACTGTGAAATCACCAGAGCAATACGCAATAAATCTCTGCCTGTAATTCCTATTTGCACACAGAGTCATGTTTTCACATTAGTCACAAAACGAAATTTCTTTGCCAATTTGAAAGCACACTTACTGCTCTTTTTTTTGGCAAGTGATAAACACTTTTACAGACTGACACATTATGAATCCACTTTTCAGATTTTTTAAAAAGCACATGTCCAAACTGCTTTTTCAGACCAGCACCATTTGTAACCTGGGTGACTGCCTACACTCCAGCAAGGGCAACCAGCCTTAGTGATGCTGAATGTATTTGCATTACTGACTGAAACCTCAAACCCCACTCGCTTGTGAATACTGTCCATGATTCCACATGGTAAGCAGCTGGGTGTGTGCTAAGAGTCTGCTTCTGCACCAAAAAATGGCTCCCCCTTTCCATCTAATGCAACTGTGAAATCACCAGAGCAATACGCAATAAATCTCTGCCTGTAATTCCTATTTGCACACAGAGTCATGTTTTCACATTAGTCACAAAACGAAATTTCTTTGCCAATTTGAAAGCACACTTACTGCTCTTTTTTTTGGCAAGTGATAAACACTTTTACAGACTGACACATTATGAACCCACTTTTCAGATTTTTTAAAAAGCACATGTCCAAACTGCTTTTTCAGACCAGCACCATTTGTAACCTGGGTGACTGCCTACACTCCAGCAAGGGCAAACAGCCTTAGTGATGCTGAATGTATTTGCATTACTGACTGAAACCTCAAACCCCACTCGCTTGTGAATACTGTCCATGATTCCACATGGTAAGCAGCTGGGTGTGTGCTAAGAGTCTGCTTCTGCACCAAAAAATGGCTCCCCCTTTCCATCTAATGCAACTGTGAAATCACCAGAGCAATACGCAATAAATCTCTGTCTGTAATTCCTATTTGCACACAGAGTCATGTTTTCACATTAGGCCCTTAAACGAAATGTCTTTGCCAATTTGAAAGCACACTTACTGCTCTTTTTTTTGGCAAGTGATAATCACTTTTACAGACTGACACATTATGAATCCACTTTTCAGATTTTTTAAAAAGCACATGTCCAAACTGCTTTTTCAGACCAGCACCATTTGTAACCTGGGTGACTGCCTACACTCCAGCAAGGGCAACCAGCCTTAGTGATGCTGAATGTATTTGCATTACTGACTGAAACCTCAAACCCCACTCGCTTGTGAATACTGTGCATGATTCCACATGGTAAGCAGCTGGGTGTGTGCTAAGAGTCTGCTTCTGCACCAAAAAATGGCTCCCCCTTTCCATCTAACGCAACTGTGAAATCACCAGAGCAATACGCAATAAATCTCTGCCTGTAATTCCTATTTGCACACAGAGTCATGTTTTCACATTAGTCACAAAACGAAATTTCTTTGCCAATTTGAAAGCACACTTACTGCTCTTTTTTTTGGCAAGTGATAAACACTTTTACAGACTGACACATTATGAATCCACTTTTCAGATTTTTTAAAAAGCACATGTCCAAACTGCTTTTTCAGACCAGCACCATTTGTAACCTGGGTGACTGCCTACACTCCAGCAAGGGCAACCAGCCTTAGTGATGCTGAATGTATTTGCATTACTGACTGAAACCTCAAACCCCACTCGCTTGTGAATACTGTCCATGATTCCACATGGTAAGCAGCTGGGTGTGTGCTAAGAGTCTGCTTCTGCACCAAAAAATGGCTCCCCCTTTCCATCTAATGCAACTGTGAAATCACCAGAGCAATACGCAATAAATCTCTGCCTGTAATTCCTATTTGCACACAGAGTCATGTTTTCACATTAGTCACAAAACGAAATTTCTTTGCCAATTTGAAAGCACACTTACTGCTCTTTTTTTTGGCAAGTGATAAACACTTTTACAGACTGACACATTATGAACCCACTTTTCAGATTTTTTAAAAAGCACATGTCCAAACTGCTTTTTCAGACCAGCACCATTTGTAACCTGGGTGACTGCCTACACTCCAGCAAGGGCAAACAGCCTTAGTGATGCTGAATGTATTTGCATTACTGACTGAAACCTCAAACCCCACTCGCTTGTGAATACTGTCCATGATTCCACATGGTAAGCAGCTGGGTGTGTGCTAAGAGTCTGCTTCTGCACCAAAAAATGGCTCCCCCTTTCCATCTAATGCAACTGTGAAATCACCAGAGCAATACGCAATAAATCTCTGTCTGTAATTCCTATTTGCACACAGAGTCATGTTTTCACATTAGGCCCTTAAACGAAATGTCTTTGCCAATTTGAAAGCACACTTACTGCTCTTTTTTTTGGCAAGTGATAAACACTTTTACAGACTGACACATTATGAATCCACTTTTCAGATTTTTTAAAAAGCACATGTCCAAACTGCTTTTTCAGACCAGCACCATTTGTAACCTGGGTGACTGCCTACACTCCAGCAAGGGCAACCAGCCTTAGTGATGCTGAATGTATTTGCATTACTGACTGAAACCTCAAACCCCACTCGCTTGTGAATACTGTGCATGATTCCACATGGTAAGCAGCTGGCTGTGTGCTAAGAGTCTGCTTCTGCACCAAAAAATGGCTCCCCCTTTCCATCTAATGCAACTGTGAAATCACCAGAGCAATACACAATAAATCTCTGCCTGTAATTCCTATTTGCACACAGAGTCATGTTTTCACATTAGTCACAAAACGAAATTTCTTTGCCAATTTGAAAGCACACTTACTGCTCTTTTTTTTGGCAAGTGATAAACACTTTTACAGACTGACACATTATGAATCCACTTTTCAGAGTTTTTTAAAAAGCACATGTCCAAACTGCTTTTTCAGACCAGCACCATTTGTAACCTGGATGACTGCCTACACTCCAGCAAGGGCAACCAGCCTTAGTGATGCTGAATGTATTTGCATTACTGACTGAAACCTCAAACCCCACTCGCTTGTGAATACTGTGCATGATTCCACATGGTAAGCAGCTGGCTGTGTGCTAAGAGTCTGCTTCTGCACCAAAAAATGGCTCCCCCTTTCCATCTAATGCAACTGTGAAATCACCAGAGCAATACGCAATAAATCTCTGCCTGTAATTCCTATTTGCACACAGAGTCATGTTTTCACATTAGTCACAAAACGAAATTTCTTTGCCAATTTGAAAGCACACTTACTGCTCTTTTTTTTGGCAAGTGATAATCACTTTTACAGACTGACACATTATGAATCCACTTTTCAGATTTTTTAAAAAGCACATATCTAAACTGCTTTTTCAGACCAGCACCATTTGTAACCTGGGTGACTGCCTACACTCTAGCAAGGGCAACCAGCCTTAGTGATGCTGAATGTATTTGCATTACTGACTGAAACCTCAAACCCCACTCGCTTGTGAATACTGTGCATGATTCCACATGGTAAGCAGCTGGGTGTGTGCTAAGAGTCTGCTTCTGCACCAAAAAATGGCTCCGCCTTTCCATCTAATGCAACTGTGATATCACCAGAGCAATACGCAATAAATCTCTGCCTGTAATTCCTATTTGCACACAGAGTCATGTTTTCACATTAGTCACAAAACGAAATTTCTTTGCCAATTTGAAAGCACACTTACTGCTCTTTTTTTTTGCAAGTGATAAACATTTTTACAGACTGACACATTATGAATCCACTTTTCAGATTTTTTAAAAAGCACATGTCCAAACTGCTTTTTCAGACCAGCACCATTTGTAACCTGGGTGACTGCCTACACTCCAGCAAGGGCAACCAGCCTTAGTGATGTTGAATGTATTTGCATTACTGACTGAAACCTCAAACCCCACTCGCTTGTGAATACTGTGCATGATTCCACATGGTAAGCAGCTGGGTGTGTGCTAAGCGTCTGCTTCTGCACCAAAAAATGGCTCCCCCTTTCCATCTAATGCAACTGTGAAATCACCAGAGCAATATGCAATAAATCTCTGCCTGTAATTCCTATTTGCACACAGAGTCATGTTTTCACATTAGTCACAAAACGAAATTTCTTTGCCAATTTGAAAGCACACTTACTGCTCTTTTTTTTGGCAAGTGATAAACACTTTTACAGACTGACACATTATGAATCCACTTTTCAGATTTTTTAAAAAGCACATGTCCAAACTGCTTTTTCAGACCAGCACCATTTGTAACCTGGGTGACTGCCTACACTCCAGCAAGGGCAACCAGCCTTAGTGATGCTGAATGTATTTGCATTACTGACTGAAACCTCAAACCCCACTCGCTTGTGAATACTGTGCATGATTCCACATAGTAAGCAGCTGGGTGTGTGCTAAGAGTCTGCTTCTGCACCAAAAAATGGCTCCCCCTTTCCATCTAATGCAACTGTGAAATCACCAGAGCAATACGCAATAAATCTCTGCCTATAATTCCTCTTTGCACACAGAGTCATGTTTTCACATTAGTCACAAAACGAAATTTCTTTGCCAATTTGAAAGCACACTTACTGCTCTTTTTTTTGGCAAGTGATAAACACTTTTACAGACCGACACATTATGAATCCACTTTTCAGATTTTTTAAAAAGCACATGTCCAAACTGCTTTTTCAGACCAGCACCATTTGTAACCTGGGTGACTGCCTACACTCCAGCAAGGGCAACCAGCCTTAGTGATGCTGAATGTATTTGCATTACTGACTGAAACCTCAAACCCCACTCGCTTGTGAATACTGTCCATGATTCCACATGGTAAGCAGCTGGGTGTGTGCTAAGAGTCTGCTTCTGCACCAAAAAATGGCTCCCCCTTTCCATCTAATGCAACTGTGAAATCACCAGAGCAATACGCAATAAATCTCTGCCTGTAATTCCTATTTGCACACAGAGTCATGTTTTCACATTAGTCACAAAACGAAATTTCTTTGCCAATTTGAAAGCACACTTACTGCTCTTTTTTTTGGCAAGTGATAAACACTTTTACAGACTGACACATTATGAACCCACTTTTCAGATTTTTTAAAAAGCACATGTCCAAACTGCTTTTTCAGACCAGCACCATTTGTAACCTGGGTGACTGCCTACACTCCAGCAAGGGCAAACAGCCTTAGTGATGCTGAATGTATTTGCATTACTGACTGAAACCTCAAACCCCACTCGCTTGTGAATACTGTCCATGATTCCACATGGTAAGCAGCTGGGTGTGTGCTAAGAGTCTGCTTCTGCACCAAAAAATGGCTCCCCCTTTCCATCTAATGCAACTGTGAAATCACCAGAGCAATACGCAATAAATCTCTGTCTGTAATTCCTATTTGCACACAGAGTCATGTTTTCACATTAGGCCCTTAAACGAAATGTCTTTGCCAATTTGAAAGCACACTTACTGCTCTTTTTTTTGGCAAGTGATAAACACTTTTACAGACTGACACATTATGAATCCACTTTTCAGATTTTTTAAAAAGCACATGTCCAAACTGCTTTTTCAGACCAGCACCATTTGTAACCTGGGTGACTGCCTACACTCCAGCAAGGGCAACCAGCCTTAGTGATGCTGAATGTATTTGCATTACTGACTGAAACCTCAAACCCCACTCGCTTGTGAATACTGTGCATGATTCCACATGGTAAGCAGCTGGCTGTGTGCTAAGAGTCTGCTTCTGCACCAAAAAATGGCTCCCCCTTTCCATCTAATGCAACTGTGAAATCACCAGAGCAATACACAATAAATCTCTGCCTGTAATTCCTATTTGCACACAGAGTCATGTTTTCACATTAGTCACAAAACGAAATTTCTTTGCCAATTTGAAAGCACACTTACTGCTCTTTTTTTTGGCAAGTGATAAACACTTTTAAAAACTGACACATTATGAATCCACTTTTCAGATTTTTTAAAAAGCACATGTCCAAACTGCTTTTTCAGACCAGCACCATTTGTAACCTGGATGACTGCCTACACACCAGCAAGGGCAACCAGCCTTAGTGATGCTGAATGTATTTGCATTACTGACTGAAACCTCAAACCCCACTCGCTTGTGAATACTGTGCATGATTCCACATGGTAAGCAGCTGGCTGTGTGCTAAGAGTCTGCTTCTGCACCAAAAAATGGCTCCCCCTTTCCATCTAATGCAACTGTGAAATCACCAGAGCAATACGCAATAAATCTCTGCCTGTAATTCCTATTTGCACACAGAGTCATGTTTTCACATTAGTCACAAAACGAAATTTCTTTGCCAATTTGAATGCACACTTACTGCTCTTTTTTTTGGCAAGTGATAATCACTTTTACAGACTGACACATTATGAATCCACTTTTCAGATTTTTTAAAAAGCACATATCCAAACTGCTTTTTCAGACCAGCACCATTTGTAACCTGGGTGACTGCCTACACTCTAGCAAGGGCAACCAGCCTTAGTGATGCTGAATGTATTTGCATTACTGACTGAAACCTCAAACCCCACTCGCTTGTGAATACTGTGCATGATTCCACGTGGTAAGCA
The DNA here is from genome assembly GCF_964204655.1 of Triturus cristatus. Taxonomy (NCBI): domain Eukaryota; kingdom Metazoa; phylum Chordata; class Amphibia; order Caudata; family Salamandridae; genus Triturus; species Triturus cristatus. The sequence continues at coordinate 955,289,276 of NC_140594.1, read as the reverse complement.
GCTGGGTGTGTGCTAAGAGTCTGCTTCTGCACCAAAAAATGGCTCCGCCTTTCCATCTAATGCAACTGTGAAATCACCATAGCAATACGCAATAAATCTCTGCCTGTAATTCCTATTTGCACACAGAGTCATGTTTTCACATTAGTCACAAAACGAAATTTCTTTGCCAATTTGAAAGCACACTTACTGCTCTTTTTTTTTGCAAGTGATAAACATTTTTATAGACTGACACATTATGAATCCACTTTTCAGATTTTTTAAAAAGCACATGTCCAAACTGCTTTTTCAGACCAGCACCATTTGTAACCTGGGTGACTGCCTACACTCCAGCAAGGGCAACCAGCCTTAGTGATGTTGAATGTATTTGCATTACTGACTGAAACCTCAAACCCCACTCGCTTGTGAATACTGTGCATGATTCCACATGGTAAGCAGCTGGGTGTGTGCTAAGAGTCTGCTTCTGCACCAAAAAATGGCTCCCCCTTTCCATCTAATGCAACTGTGAAATCACCAGAGCAATATGCAATAAATCTCTGCCTGTAATTCCTATTTGCACACAGAGTCATGTTTTCACATTAGTCACAAAACGAAATTTCTTTGCCAATTTGAAAGCACACTTACTGCTCTTTTTTTTGGCAAGTGATAAACACTTTTACAGACTGACACATTATGAATCCACTTTTCAGATTTTTTAAAAAGCACATGTCCAAACTGCTTTTTCAGACCAGCACCATTTGTAACCTGGGTGACTGCCTACACTCCAGCAAGGGCAACCAGCCTTAGGGATGCTGAATGTATTTGCATTACTGAGTCCAACCTCAAACCCTTAAACTATTCTTTTTTTATACCAGTACACCTTAATTTATTGTGAAAACATAGTCCATATTATTTTACTTGTTCCTCACATTTAAATTTCTCCCAAAACAGAAAATAATAAACACAACTTCAACAAAAAGAATTGCATTTCTATTATTCATTTCTTTATTTACCATATACATCCCCTCTCAAACTCTAAACTCACCTTTAAAATTAGTTAGTTGTGAAAGAAATGTGGCACTCAAACAGCAGATTACCAGAGCCAGGATCTCTGTTCTTTACACCTCTCTCCTCTCAGCAGAACCAGATAATGGCAAACTTTCCCTCTCTTTTTCCACATATATACATGTTAATTTCAAATCTCAGTGCTTCCCCCTTTTTTTCAAATGTAATCACACATTTCTATTGGTTGAAAACCAACCCTTTTCCAAAAGTACCCTTCCCCCAACTTGGCTTCTGCCTAGTACCCTTCCCCCAACTTGACTTCTGCCTGCTACCATAGCAACAGCTCATGGAACACTGCTGTGTGGAGTTAGGTCAGAAGTTCGCCAAACAATGTTTCAATTCCACAGAGCAAGAGTGCTTGACTTTTCAAACCTAACAGCAAATCCATAGTACTGTTCTTTGGTAACACATTTTTCTGTACCAATACAAAACATGCTTCTATTAATTTACACATACAGCCTAGTTTTTATTCTAGAATGGTATGAAACAGCCAATCAGTTCTTTTTTTTATGAAAAAAATATGCATGCCTCCATTTCCAAACTGTCTTTCATTTCTTTTTACCATTCTACTGAATTACACCTCCTGAGTGCATCCAGTTCTCCTTTGAAGATGTTCACAGTGTGGATTGTAGGGCACAGCTATGTCTTCTGGAGTGAAAAGTTTGCAGAGAAAACAGGTATGGTGAGAGACCTTGCTTTGCCAAATGTAGACATTAAATGGATTGGTCAGAGAGGGTTAAAGTGGCACCAATTGATGCCATTGGTGAAATCTTTCATGCAAAACCAACACCCTGACCTCATAATAGTGCACTGTGGTGGCAATGACCTAGGCACTTTGACTGGGGTAGGTCTGGAAATGCTTATGAAGGACACCTTTGCATAACTGTTTTCACTTTTCCCTAAAACTGCCTTTGTGTTTTCTAACATATGCCAAAGGCAAAAATGGAACTGGTCCAATCATTTCTGTCCGCAGATTGACAAAGCAAGAAAGCACGTCAACAAATCTGTTTCTGCTTTCCTCCGTGACTATGGTATGGGTTCCATTTACCACAACAACTTGCGTTACGACATGCAAGACATTTATAGAGGAGATGGTGTGCACTTCAATGATGAAGGGAACAGAGTCTTCCTCTTGAACCTTAGACTCTGCATCGGTACTTACTTGTAGGTACCACTTAAAAATCACTTCATAAACACAACGGCTCTTTTTAGAGCCCCCTAATATCTAAACACTTAAATCTGCATTTCATTTCTTTTTTTATTTTTTATTTTTACCGTACGCTTACCGTACGCGTACCCCGTGATTTTTTTTAAAATCAATAAATGTTTTCTTTGTACTTTTCTGTCCTTCTTTGACCCCCTTACAAATGTTAGGGGGTCTGTAACTCTCCTCCTTGCCCCCTTTTCTTGTTATCACTCTTTTTTTTCTGAGTGAAACACACGAAATGGCGGCCGCCGCTTCCTGGTTTCGGCCGATTCGAATGTTTACTAAGATCTAAGAGCCAATCAGAATCGTGCTCGCGCACGCCACCGTACGTGTACGGTAAGCGTACTGTAAGCGCACCGTAAGCTGGCTCAGATATATATATTGATTTAAAGGCTATTTTCTCAGAATCTACTAAACAGATTTACACCAAACCTACAAAAGGCACTTCCTTGACCTGAGGACTACCTCTCTGCCAAATTTCTAGTAATTCTGTTCAGACGTTCGGGCTGTAGCCCTGTCTAAAGGTCCTATGGAAAAATGCATGGGAAAAACGCGTTTTGGGACCCCCCTTTTATCTCAGCCCCCGCTTGACGAATCCCCCCGAGACTTTCAGGGAAGGAGCGGAGCGTAGCGCCCCACCTATTTTGAAAAATTCTCGAGGATTTGTCGACCGGCGCCAAAGTTATTCAAAATAGAATGTTGCGGATTTCCTATGGAAACGTGGTCCTAACTATAACTACCTACTGGCGACCGCCAGTAGGTAATATATATATATATATATATATATATATATATATATATATATATATATATATATATATATATATATATATATATATATATATCTCGAATACTCCTCCGCTGGCTTTCACCCAACGGCTCTCCCAAAGGATGGACACAGACCCAAAATCGTGTGCAAAATTATTTCTTCTTTATTCCATTTGTCGCCATAACGCGTTTCGGCTCGCCCGAGCCTTGATCACATGATGTCAGTGATGTCATGAGTGATGTCACTGACCATGTCATGAGTGATGTAATATGTGATGTCATCAGCAGTGCATTGCGGGGGCGCGAGTTATAGTTAGCTGAACTAACTATAACGGGGGAATTTCATTGGTTTTGTATGAGAGAAATGTCCAGCTAACTATAACATGTGTGAAACCTATGGTTTTTTCAGTGAATTTGCAAGGTTTTTTAAATGCTAATTCCTAACTATAACGTGTGTGAAACCTTTGGTTTTTTCAGTGAATTTGTACGGTTTTTTAAATGCTAATTTTTGAATTATTTAATTATTTTTTTTTTTTTATAATAAAAATAAAATTTCTATGTATTCATTTATATATTATCTGTATCCTTTTATTTGTTTTTGCTTTTTTTAAAAAATTTCAATTAGGATAAAGTTGAACAGTTTTTTTAATTTTTGCAATTAATTTTTCTCCACTTTTTTTTTTATATAAATTCTTGGGGTGCGCGCTCTGAGCGCGCTCCTAGTACAATTTTGTAAGTTTTTATGAATACCGTTGTACGTTATTTACGTACGCATATATACGTCATAGTGAGCGCTGGGAGCGCGCACCCAGTACGTATGCGTACGTACGTACGCATGCGTGCGTGCGTCCTACGCGCTCCACGCGGTTCACTTCCTCATACGCTTAAATTACGCGCAATAAAGTTCGCGTATACGCGTGTTCAACGTATGCGCGTTACGTGCGCGCATATGACGTATGCACAAGCGCTCCTACGCGTTCGCGCATGCGTAATCACCAGGTGCGCACTCGGAGCTTGCGCAGTGCGCGCACCTCGGGTTATATGCTCAATAAAACATCACTTCTTATTGGTTATCATTACTTTCAGTTTCTGATTGTTTCAACACCACACCCAATCCCCTCATGGCAAGTCATGTGATCAAGAATCATCACTTTTGATTGGTTTGAAGTACTTTCAGTTCCAGATTCTTCCCAAACCACACCTACTCCCCTCATTATTAGTTCTGATTCCTTTGGAGAAGGAGCTATTCTGTTGTTGAGAGACAATGGCTGAACAGCAACCATCTTCAGACAGTGACCAGGACACTCTAGAGAGGCAGAGGAGCAGGAAGCAGAAAGACAGCTTTATATGGCAGTTTTTCACTTTTCCAGAGGGACAAAAAAAGGTAAATGCACCTAAAATTACTTGTGTACTTTGTCAAAAAGTCTTGTCACGTGGGAATCCTAACAAGAAGTATTCTTTTAGCATTCACACTATGTTGAGGCATGTTGACAAAATGCATCCAGTGACTTTTCGTCGAGCTTCTGGAGCAAAGCCTCCACCTGCTCAACCGACGACATCTGCAGCAGCTCAGCCGAGCACATCTTCGGCAGCTCAGGCGAGCACTTCTTCTGCAGTGGTGCCTTTGCCTTCTTCCACACCTCGTTTTGGACCACCTTGTTTTGCGAGGTTGTCCACACGCTACACTGATTGCGGTAAACTTATTTCTGTGTGTGAGACCAGTCTTCATCTCATTCAGAGAAAATTTGATGTGCATGAGTGCAGTAGGCCATAGATGTTTTTTCTTTTTTTTTCGTTTTTCTCTTCCTGTTTCCCTCCATTAACTCAAGGGCTCTTTTAAGAGCCACTTAAAAACTAAACCCCAAAAATTTTTGGGGGGGATTTATTTATAATTTTTTTTTTGGGTGCGCGCACCCTGCGCGCACCCAAGGATGTTTTGAATTTTTTTTTTATTTTTTTTTTATTAAATTTAATGTACAAAAAGAGGTGAAGAAATGGAAGCATGAAAAGGGAGGATTGAGAAATACAAATATTTTTCACTTATTTTTAAAAAAAATAAATTATTTTGAAAAAAAATGTTTTAAAGTATTTTGCAAGGGAACAGAATTTTATTTTTTATTTTTTCTTTCCAGTTCTGCAAAAAAAGTATTAATATTCAATCATACATTACAAAAAGCATTACATGCTTTTACATATTTTACAAAGCATTTTTTTGCCCTTTTTTTGCTGTTTTCAGAATTTTTTATTTTTCACTTAAAATAGTGAAAACAATTGTATTCATCATTTAACAGCGGGCAAAAAAAAAGCCCTAAAACTTTCCTTACTAAAATATACCTTGTTAGAAATATTACATATATATTACAAGTACTTTTCTAGATGAATAAACATTTTCTAGACAAACCGTCTTTAAACCTTGTCGCAAAAGCACACATGCCAAAATAATTTCTGTCAAAGGAGTCCACAATTGTTTTTATTACTTTTCCTTTAGGCCAAATAGTAATTTCAAAATCCTTTTTAAGTGATATCTTCAATTATAATCCTTTAAAATTACAAAAAATGCTATGTTCAGATGCAGTTTTTAGTTTTCAAAATTTAGGTTTCAGAAAAATTAAATAAGAATTGGGTAAATCATAAGGCAAACGTTGCTTGAAAATCAATTGGGAATCATTACACAGTGTCCAGCCTTTTTCACATTTAAGATAAACTGTGTAATGTCCAGAAGTTACAGTAGGTCCTTCATGAAAAATTATTGCAACTGTAACAAAAGTTTTTCCAGAAATTGATAATTGTTGTCCTGTAAACTTCTTTATTAAAGTATCCAATTTTGAACCATCAGCTCTACAACGTTGCATCATTAAAATTACATACTGACCATATTTCTGTAAAAATAACGTGGAAAACATGTCAGATTTACATTCAGAACATTCCATGTTGTGATTGGCATCTTTAACTAATTTACTAAAAGTCACTGATTTACTTTGTGGTAATGGTAAAAAATGAACCTTTCTGAATCAACATTACTACTACATGTGTTCATACAATTTTCACAGCAATGTTCCCATTTGTAAGAGACACCAAATAAGTTTTCTACTTCTACTCCTTCATCTTCAAGTACACTCAAAATATATATTAAGAATTCCTGTGCATCTTGCTGGACATTTTCTTTAAACTGTGTAGAACCACAATATACATCTAAAAGATTTCTAACATCAGTAGCACTTTCTATTTCAGTTTTATCATTACTCAGCTTCTCATAAAGGAGACTCAGCAGAGAACACAATCTTTTTCCATGATTTACTATTATCTGTTCTAGCAACTTTTCAAGATAAAATACAACATTCAGCACTACATTTGCATAGCAGTTGACACCAGAGCTATTTTCAAAATGGCAACCAACAACCTCTTCAACACTGTCCTTTTTCTTTTTCCTTCCTATCACATCACTGTCCTTTTTTTTTTGTTCTGTTCATCCACATTACAGATATTTTCAAATCTCCTTTACCGAGAAACAACATGTTTTTCAATCACAGGATACTGACCTAAATGAGGAGCATAGGTTCTTCTTAATCTATTATACTCCTTTACACAGTTTGTATCAGCACTAACTTTTGAGTCATCAAAGTCTATCATAAATAAACCAGATAATGTTTTCACTCGTGACAAAGCAACATATGCCATACCTTCTTTGAACACAGTAGAACCAATGTTTACAAAAGCACTATCTACAGTCAATCCTTGAGACTTGTGAATAGTTACAGCATATGCTAGAGAAAACAGAAACTGCTTCCTACGTACATATAAGTCTTTCACAAGCATGAAACGAACTGAACAACGACAAATGTCTTTAACTTCTTCTATCTGATCAAATTTTATTTTTAAACATTCAATTCCTTCTTTTTTCTGATAATTAATAAAACCCACAACTCTTCCCATAGCTCCATTCACTAAACCTTTTTCTACATCCAAATTTCTCCTTAAAATCACTCGACAATTCATGCAAACATATAGATTTTTTTCGAATCCAGCTGTTTTGGAAATGTTCTTCTCTAGTGAATCCAATTTATTTTTCAGTTTGCCTGTTAATGTAAAAGTAATTCTTTCATGCTGAATTTTGTCCTCTGCTTCCATTTTCTTAATCTCTTCCTTTTCCAATTTCAAAAGTTCCTCATTGAATATTGAGCACTCACGTAGTGTTGGCATTAAGCAGATTACAGTATTTTTTTCTGCAATGTTCTGGTATATTTTCTCTGCAACTATTTCTTCATTTGGAAATAAATTATGTAGCAACCGACTCTGTAATGCTTTTTTGCCAACTTCTGTGAGTAGTCCAATTCTGATATCTTTCAGAATACTTGCATAATCTTCGTCGTTTGCTTGTCTCATATTGGTAGTGAGTTCTTTGTACTCAAAGAACGACCAAATATTCGCATTACCAATGCTTCCTAATGACTTCTTCGTGTCTTCATGTGTCACAGTATTAAACACTGGTTGTCCTTTAACTGGAGTTAGCTGTAAAAGATCTCCAAAAACGATGACGTGTTTACCTCCAAATAACACGTCATAGTCTCTCTTAAGAATTTGTTGCATTCTTAAATGCACAAAGGCAAGCATTAAATTTGAAACCATGCTCACCTCATCAATAATGAGAACTTGCATCTTCTTCAACACTCTTGAAACTTCGAAGCATGCTTCTCCAGTTAGCTTGTGGTATTCTATTTTGTTCTCATGCTCCACTGGTAACATTAGCAAGCGATGTAAGGTAATTCCTTTTATGTTATAGGCTGCTAACCCAGTTGGAGCAGTTACCACACAAGACAAATTTGAAGCTGTTTTTTGCTGTAGGTAGCTTCTGATGACTTTTATTAAGAAACTTTTACCAGTTCCAGCTTGTCCACTCACATACATCCTGATTGGTTCAAATGATGTGCATGAGCACTCTTTCTTTCCATGTAGTAATCCATGATCAATTTTTTTGGTGACTTCTTCTTCTAAATTTGGTTTTGTTCTTCATTCAGTTGTTGTTCCAGATTTAGTAAGTCGATTGAATCTTCCTGTGCTTGATTCATAGCCGTTTCTACTTCAGTCATGGCTACTGCAGCTTCATTTTCTATGATTGGTTGTCCTAGGGGATCTTGACTAAGTGTTCCTGAACTTTGGCTGTCTTGAGAACTGTCTCTAGCTACTTCAACTGCAATTTTTGCTTCCTGTTCATTTTCTTCATTTAACATTTGGACATAAGTTGTGAAAGTACTGCATTCTATGCTATCTTTGCTAGCATTAAAATAATCTTCATAGCTTTGAAATTCTCCCAGTAGTTTGTCCTCTGAACGCCATGGTTTAAACAGCTGTAAAAGAGCCAAGTAGTAAAATTCCTTTTTGTCAGTAGTGTCGCAACTCAGCTTCCTGTGATTTATCAAACTTCCTTTTGTTTGCTTCACCAAACATCCTTCCTCACCAATGACTTTATATTTTCCATTGTTGATGTCTTCTGTGGCTTTCCGTGACAAAATGTAGTTCTGCAGCACTTCATAGAGACACATGTTCTCAAGATGATGACTTCTTTTTGGGTAATATGTGTCCAACATGTTTGTTTTCAAAATATCTGTACTTTCTGGGTCATTCTCGGCCAAATATTCAATTTCTCCAACAGATTTCAGTACCCGATTTCTCATTCCTGTAAGGCCTAAGCTTACCCAAATTATTCTTCTGGATTTCGAGTAAAGACTTGCAGATGATAACCTATCTGAGCATTCGTAGGATCCAATTTCTCGATGCGATAACATCTTTAAACTGAAACTGTACAGCTTCTTACTGACAGTCTTCTCGTGAGAAATCTCTTCCCACATTTCCTTCAATTCTGTTTTCTCAGATTTAGTGATGTAAGATGTGACATACCGAGCAACAGCAATAGAATTGTCTGCCACATACTGAATATCCATGTTAGCATTCCACATGGATAAAATGGGTGGGTTGAAGTAATTTATAAATTTTGACTCTTCTTTTCTTTTTAGGTTGTATGTATTTTTGGGAGATTTTCTGGTTATAGTATGTCGCACAGCTGACATAAAACTGTTGACTCTTCCTTTTGAAAGAACAGGTCTAGGAAATCCAAATCGACACTTTGTGTAGAATTTATCTTTGGTCTTGTACTTCCGTCGACAGTATTTTCCACACCGATGACTTTGGAAACGTAAAACTTGTTCTTTTAACTTTTTCTCTTCTGTGCTTTTAGGTATAGCACATGTTGCATATTCTTCAATGAAAGATAACACTGCTTCATCAGCATCTGTTCCAAACTTTGGGGCATCCTTGATCCACAACAGCATATGAATATGAGGAGCACCTCTTGCCTGGTACTCTTTTCTCCAAAAGAAATCCACTACTTCTCCAAGAGGTGGATTTTTTTTATTGCAGATGAAGGACATCATAGCCTCAAATCTATGATTGAAATATCTGCAAACATTAACTGGATCCAATGAGCACAGTTCTCCTGCTGTCTTGTATTCAATGTTTTTAATGTTTGAATTTGCCTCTCGTAGAAAATCCAGTAAATCATCCGAAGCGTACTCGGCACAGCTTAGGGTTAGAAACCATGTAGGAGTTCCTAAATTCCGTAACATGCATTTTAATTCACCATGGCGTCGGTACCAATATTCATTTGTCCCACGCTGACAAGCCATCAGATTGATCAGTTGTGTTTCCAAATGATCATCTCGGTGCTGCACTTTCTCCATAAAATCCTTAGCAGACACATTATGTAGATGTACTCCACTTTTTAAAATGTGATTTACTGCATAAGATAATGCAGACAAGTCGCTTTCAAATAAAAGATGAAACAAATAAGGAATACTTTGACGAAATCTTGAATCTTCAGCATATAGTCTTGTAGTCCGATACTCAGAAGCTGGAATCTGTTCTGGGCGTTCATCGTATCGTCCACCTTTTCCTGTAGGAAACAGCTGAGGAAAACATCGAGCTTCCAAGCTCTTCTCCCATACACTCACGGGAGTTCCTTTTGCTTTCTTCATCTGAAACAGATCAATAGTGTCTCCCATAACTTCTTTTGAATGAAGAGGATGTATGCTAAAATGTTCATAAATTTCTTCTTCCTTTGACTTGTCCACTTTTTCAATTTGACCAGTTGGTGTTTCTGTGTCTTCTTGTAAATCTTCTTCTTCTTCATCTATATAAATTGATTCATACCATTTATTATTCCTTTTCAAATATAAATGTGCTCTTTGTACTTTCCGTACATCTACCAGCTCCTGCCAAATCTTCTTATTCTTTGTAGGTACACCATTAACCAGAATAACTAATGGTTCAGTTTCCAAAGTATCTGCATCAATAGTTTCCATATTTTTTTTCAAATCCAAGGGCAAATACACCACTCTTCCTTTTAAACCTCTCAGTAAATCTGAAGGAGGTAATTTACCAGTTTTGGGCTCCATACGTACTATGGTCTGGAACGGATGAACACATTGAATAAGTATAGACTCATATGTATTTAAATCAGAAAGTTCGGCAGGAATAGCATCCAATTCTAAATTATTATGCACAGCTCTGGTCGGCATTCTATTTTCTTCTAACTTGTTATAACAGTATTTACAAATACGCTGATCTTCACCCAATTCAAAACAATTTTCAAGAAATATATATGTTGCAAAATCTTTCCACTTATAATTATCTTCATTTTCACTTTTTTTATACAGATCAACATTCCTTGTTTGAATTTTACAATGGCTTCTGCGGCAACAAATACAAGTAATATTTGGTCTTTCATTAAAGATGATAGTAAATTTTGTCATTTCATCCTCAAAATTTTTAGTAATAATGAGTTCTACATTCTGTTCCTCATTTTCCTCATTAACTGTGTCCTTTTCTGCACTTTCTTGTTCTGGACCAAAGTAACAAAACTGAATCTCATCAGTAACCTTCACTACATCTGATACAGATCCACGGAACAGAGCATTATTCAACTCATTTAACTTTACTGCTGGACTTTTAGCAAAATACAATGTTCTCACAAACTTTCTCATTTCAGTATGATGAACAGCCAGCATCCTAAAATGATGAAAAACACTTTTACACACTTTTCTAGATAGACAAGCCAGAGAATGTCCCTGCAAACCAGTATTCTCTCTCACTCTGCATGGATCTAGTTTTTGAAGCACCTTCATCTTCTGTTTTACACTCTTTTTACTATATTCTCTTAAAAAGTCACGTAATTTATCAATAGATTCCTGACGCACAGTACAAATACTACTACAGTTCCAAGTGTACACTGGGGCTTTTGGACGTCTCCCCATAGCCTCAGCAGCCATTACTTCTTCCTCATTTCTTGAGACCATTTTCTCTTTTTCCATCACACAACCATCCTTAACTTCATATGCTCTACCATTGGTGTCAACTGCATGCAATAAACTATTACTTTGAAGATAACTCTCTTCATTAAAAAATGGTTCAATACTTGAACTATGTTTCCATTCTCCCAAGAACACTTTACAAAAGTTACTTTTTTTCACTTCGCTTTTCCTTTTGCTTTGTGACTTCATTGCATTCACTAATTTATGTAATCTACGCTTCCTATTCAAAATTAGAATAAAACGTTTTCTTTTTATTTCCAAAGCCTTACTTACAATATTTTCTATAAAAAAAAATTCTTAATAAATTTTGATTTTTCCTTATATTTTTTCACATCCTTTAGCAAATTTAACATCACTCTTCTCTGAAACATTTTTCGACGAATGTTTTTAAAATCTAATTTTCGTGTTAAATCAGTTTTACTTACTTCTGATTGTACATTAGGTTTTGTTTTTTGCTGTTGACTCTGTTGTTGCTTTGTACATAAAACACTGTTTGTTTTACATTTATTTTTGCCATTTTTTTGTTTTTTGAAGATCTTTTTTAAGAAATCTCTACTCTGCTTACCAGTAGACTTTTTCTTTTTGCCATCACCAGCTTCTCCTCCTATTTTTTTTTCCCAGTTTTGTCCAGATATACTTGTTGTTGCTTTTCTTTCCTCTTTCTTGTCCTTAAAGGCATTTTTTTATTTTTTCACTGTTGCTCAGCAATACCTGCAAGAAACTTAAAAAAAAATCTTTTTTGTAATTATAATTCATTAAAATATTTTTTAAGCTTTTCATTAATTTCAAATGTTTTTCCATTTGCCTCTCATTTGTGATTTACTAATTTGTGCACAGTGCTAACCACCACAGTTGAAAAAAAACAAGCTGCCCCTTTCCTGCAAGTGCATGTTTTACAGAACAACTGCAACACAAATTACATCTCTGGCCACAATTCCTGTGCGCACACAACCTCATAGTGTGCGTCTAAGCAGAAAACAGAATTTGGTTTGCAATTTCAAAGCACATTTACTACTGTGGTAGAACAAGTGATAATTACTGTTACAGCCTGACACATTTTCCTTCTAGATCACAGAGGCAGAAAAGACCACATGTCCTAACAGCTACATCATACCATGAGCATGTGCAATCTGAGTGAGTGACTGCACTAGAGCAAACGAAATTTGCCTTGATGACGTTGAATGTGTTTGCGTTACACAGTGCTATCTGAAACACCACACAGACCTGAGTACTACACATGGGAGTGTGAGAGAAGCTGCTGCGTGTCTGCCAAGAGTTTGTTTCTTGAGACTGCGTATTGTCTGGTACAAGACAGATGAGCAAAGAGACTTCCAAAACTGCATGAAGACTGCTGGGATGTATGTAACAGTGCATGTGTGCTAAGGGTTATTTTCAGTTTTGAACATATGGCAACTACCTGTGCCTTTGCTATTTTGAATTGAAAATCTACCCTATTGGTTTCAAATGTTTTAGCTTTTGCCTCTCATTTCAGATTAAGTGATTTCTGTTGACTGCTAACCACCACATTTGAAGAAAACAAGCTGTCCCTTTCCTGCAAGTGCATGTTTTACAGAACGACTGCAACACAAAATACATCTCTGGCCACAATTCCTATATGCACACAGACTCATGCTGTGTTGGTAGGCACAAAACACAGGCTGCTCCTTTCCTGGGTCTGCAATCCTTACAGAACAACAACTTCACAAATTAAATCTCAGACAACAATTCCTATATGCACACAGACTCATGCTGTGTTGGTAGGCACAAAACACAGGCTGCCCCTTTCCTGGGTCTGCAATCCTTACAGAACAACAACTTCACAAATTAAATCTCAGACAACAATTCCTATATGCACACAGACTCATGCTGTGTTGGTAGGCACAAAACACAGGCTGCCCCTTTCCTGGGTCTGCAATTCTTACAGAACTAATGCTAATTTCAAATGTGCTACCATTTTCCTCTCTTTTCTTTCAAAGTGATTTCTGCTAAATCCTAACCATCACAATTAAAAACAAGCTGTCCTTTCCTTTCAACTGCAAGTCTTACTTTTCAACAGCAACGCAAATTAAATCTCTGTCAACAATTCTTCTCTGCACACAGACTCATGGTTTGATGGTAGGCACAAAACAGTATTCCTCATTCTTACCAGTACACATTAACTTATTGTGAAAACATACTCCATAATATCTTACAAGTTCAAAACAGTTAAATATCTCGCAAACCTCAAAATGTAAAACATAACTTTTGAAGAAGATTCACAATTCTAATATTTTTCTCAAAAATCACCACATACTTCCCCTCTCAAACTCATAACTCACCTTTAAAATTAGTTAGTTGTGAAAGAAATGTGCCACTCAAACAGCAGACTATCAGAGTCAGAATATCAGAGCTCTACACCTCTCTCCTCTCTCCAGAACCAGTAAATGGCAATGTTTCCCTCTCTTTTTTTCACACATATACATGTTAATTTCAAATCTCAGTGCTTCCCACTTTTTTTCAAATGAAATCACACATTTCTATTGGTTGAAAACTTCAACCCCTTTCCAAATGTACCCTTCCCTCAACTTGACTTCTGCCTGCTACCATAGCAACAGGTCATGGAACACTGCTGTGAAGAGAGAGGTCAGAAGTTCAGCAGACAATGTTTCATATCCAAACAGCAAGAGTGCTTGACTTTTCAAACCTAACAGCCAATCCATAGTAATGTTCTTTGGTAACACATTTTTCTGTACCAATACAAAACATGTTTTTTAAAATTTAAACATACAGCCTAGTTTTTAGTGTAGAATGGTTTGAAACAGCCAATGAGTTCTTTTTATTAAAAAAACTATGTGTGCCCCCATTTTTCAACTGTCTTTCATTTCATATTGCCTTTCTACTGAAAGACACCTCCTGAGTGCATCCGGATCTCCTTGGAAGATGTTCACAGTGTGGATTGTAGGTCACAGCTATGTCTTCTGGAGTGAAACATTTGCAGAAAAAAGAGGTATGGTGAGAGACCTTGCTTTGCCAAATGTAGACATTAAATGGATTGGTCAGAGAGGGTTAAAGTGGCACCAATTAATGCCTTTGGTGAAAACCTTTCTACATCTCCCACAGCCTAACCTTATTATTGTGCACTGTGGTGGTAATGACCTAGGCACTTTAACTGGGGTAGGTCTGGAAATGCTTATTAAGCACACCTTTGTGCAATTGATGTCGCTTTTTCCACAAACTGCCTTTGTATATTCTAACATATGCCAAAGGCAAAAGTGGAACTGGTCCAACCAATTTTGTCCGCAGATTGACAAAGCAAGGAAGCACGTCAACAAATCTATTTCTGCTTTCCTCAGAGACTATGGTATGGGTTCTATATACCACAACAACTTGCGTTACAACATGCAAGACATTTATAGAGGAGATGGTGTACACTTCACTGATGAAGGCAACAGAGTCTTTCTCTTGAACTTTAGACTCTGCATCGGTACTTACTTGTAGGTACCAAAAAACACACAATAAACACAAGGGCTCTTTTTAAAGCCACCTTATATCTTTTTACTTAATTGCGAATTTTTTTTTATTTTTATTTTTTTTTAAAAATTTCGGGTGCGCGCTGGGTGCGCGCACTCGGCGATATTTTTAAAAAATATATAAATCTTTTTTTTTGCCCTACAAGGTCCTACTGTGACCCCCTTACAATGCCTAGTGGGTCAATATCTCCCCACTCTGCCCCCTTTTCAAGTTCTCCCCCTTTGTTTATCGCCCCCTCTTTATGCGAGAGACAAAATGGCGGCCGCCGCTTCCTGATTTCCACCGATTCGAATGTTTACTGACATCTAACAACCAATCAGAAGTGCGCTCGCGCACGGCAAGGTGCGCGCACAGGACTTGCTCAGTGCGCGCACGCTGCGTGCGTACCGATATATATATTGATTTAAATGCTAATTTCTCAGGAAATACTGAACAGATTTACACCAAACCTGCAAAAGGCACTTCATGGACCTTATGGCTACCTCTCTGCCAAATTTCACATAATTCTGTTCAGCCGTTCGGGCTGTAGCTGCGACTAAAGTCCCTATGGAAAAATGCATGGGGAAAACTCGTTTTGGGACCCCCCTTTTTTCTCGGCCCCCGCTTGACGAATCACCCCGAAACTTTCAGGGTAGGAGCTGAGCGGAGCGCCCCATTAGTTTTGAAAATTTCACGAAGATTCGTCAACCGGCGCCAAAGTTATTCAAAATAGAATTTTGAGATTTCCTATGGAAACACGGTCCTAACTATAACTACCTACTGGCGACCGCCAGTAGGTTATATATATATATATATATATACATATATCAGAAGATACAATGTTGCCCAGTGAATAAATCCTGGATGTTAATGTAGTCATACCATTGTCAACTACAGCTAACGCCTTTTCTAGATTAATTCTATCTATTTCACAAAGTCTCTCCACAGCTACTTGTTGAGAGATTTTCCAGATATCATTATAGACAGCGTATAAGAAACTTTTCTTACGCGGCTTTAGGGGATATATTAAAAAATCCCTAAGATCCACCTCATCTGAGAGTAAGGATAAGTGCTGTTTCACCTGGGACAGTGTCAAGGTTTTTAACCAATTGAGGCACAACTTCCCAAAACTTGATGATGTCACCACCCCCGGATGTTCTCTTTGTACATATCGTTGGTCCAGCCTATGGATACTAAACCCTTCAGTAGTACCCTTGATCTTGATTGACATATGTTTATGTCTGTGAGCCAAACTAAACATCCCTTCCAATTGGGGTCTGAAGTATTGTACTGCATGATGTCATCTATTGTAACCCCTCCATGTGATGTACAATTGATGTGTGAAGGTGTGGGAATCCGAGGTGTGTTCAAATCCTTGTTCATGGCTAGTCCAAGACAGAAAGTCTGTTGCCGTTTCATTCACAAATAGTATCTGCTATGGAACGAGGCACGCTCTAAATAGTGATTCTGTTCCCTGAACTTGCCATTCCTTTGAACCCCAGACCTATTTTATGTCTTGTGTGTCCTTCCATAAGTCGAAACCCTGTTCAGACAGTTGGGAAATAAAGGATGCATAATAAATCTGTATGGTGTTAGTTAGCATATTTTTCTGTGCAGGTGTATGTGCAAACTTATAGTAATATGAGGTCTGGTCAGAAGTGTTAAACCCTGAAAAATAAGAAAATATCCGTGCAAACGTTTTTGAACTGCCTTTTGGTGGTGTTGGACAATGTTCCAATTGGTGGTATGTTAAAACATTACGTGGGATACTGGATTTGTGTAAAAAGTGATGACCATAATGATGGTAACAGTACATAGTATTATAGTCTGATGTATCGTCTAACATTTCAATGCTTGCAAATGCAGCAGATTGTTCTAAATCAGACATCATAATATTTACAGTTTCAAAATCCCAATCGTCAGAAAATGTACTGGAGGTAATGAAATCATTTAGAGAAATTTTAAATGCATAAGGTATTTTTAAAAGTTCAGTGGGACCAAAGACATCATAATCAACTTTGTTCCAAACTTTACCATCAGGAATTGGAACAGCTGTAATGTTCACGAAGGACAGGTCTCTTTGTTCACAAAGAGAAGCTGTATAAGGTTTCAGGACCAAGTTCACATTTGATACTGCAGAGCATTGTGGAAGGTAGTTTCCATTCATGAGTAAGCAAAAGACAGTCACTAGGCCAATCCAGGACAGAAAAAGCAATATTCTAGTTATTATCTGGAGCTGGAGCCAAGGTGATACTAGGTAAGTCTTTTTCAGAAAGGTGTAGAATACACACATTTGTTGCTTCCGGGAAACTGAAGCTGGAGTTGTCTCAGGTTTACTGGGATCCAGAGAGAAGGTATTGAAATCAATGAAGTAGCCAGATACAGTTCGATTTATTTTTGGTAGCTCAGCAGGTTTTTGTTGAACTTGCAGACGTCTCTTGTAGAGGCATTTTGATGTAAACTTCGGTGTTAGGCGGAATTGATATTTGTCTTTTATTTGTGTTTTGAAGTTCTGTTTCAAGAGGAACGAGTTCCATTTCATTGTTGGAAATTCCATCATTTCGTATGGGTGACTCTTTCTGTCTGAACTTCCTTTATGGTAACAAGAGGAGAGCATCGACTACCCAGGAGGCCATGAGGCCTACCATTCAGTATCAGCCTCTTTTCTTTTTTACCGGCAAGAGGTGAAAGAAGTACTGTTCTTGTTCCTTCGACTGCCAGGACAGGTACAGGCTTTCAGTATGAAGGCCCATATTCTTTCTTGTCCACAATCTTCTCTCTGACCAGATCCCCAATTTTTGGGATCCAGACATGTCTTGCCGTGACTGATTTGAATTCCCCAGTGGCGGTGCGTTTTACATGCACGTTGCTTTGTAGTGCCTGGAATTCATTGAGATCCTGTAAAACAGCCAAACGTTTATTGATGTCAAATGGTTTTTCATCCACAACTGTGCTTTCAAAATCCAGTTCAGGTACCCACATTCTTGTCCTGAATAGGCCTTTGTAAGAAGTGACACCTGCTAGGGAACTTCTTGGCATATTATTGAGTGCCCTCTGGACCCCGTATCAGTGATTGACCCAACTACCACCCGAACCTAAGACTCTCGCTGTTAAAGATTGTTTTAGGTCCCAGTTTTCTCTCCATGACCGAATTTCCCTCGGGATGGTACAGAGAGGAGTACCGCAATGCAACACCCAAACTTCCCATGGCTTCCTTGTAAGCCCTAGAACTAAACGCAGGGCTGCGGTCAGAATATAATGTGCCAACTGCGTATGTCCCTATAAAGACTTGCAAAGCTTTTTAACAGTTGGAGCGTCAGCCGAGGCCTGAGGCCATACCCAAAGAAATCTAGAGTGTGAGTCCACTGCCACCAAGATACACTTGTAATCCCCATCTGATTGTAGGGGGATGCAGTGGTCCAAATAGACATAAGCGAGTGGTCTATCTGATTTTTGCAATGGTGTCTGCACTGGACGCAATACAGTGGAACCGTTCATCTGCTGACAGATGTTGCATTTTAAGACAATATTCTTTGTCTGTTTAGTTAAACCAGGCCACCTATAGCATTGTTTCAGTAAAGAAACTGTTGCTGTAACTCCTGCGTGTGCAGAACATAGACCCTCGTGTGCAGCTAGAATCAAACCTAATCTGCGATCCATGTTTGGTTTTACTCTATCCCCCACTCCTGGGATTTGAGCATGCAGAATGTTATTTGCATCTAACTTGTAGAGGTGCTTGAGTAGAAAGCCTTTAGGTAAGGCTGGGCTGCTTGGCGTGAAGCAATGACAGCAATCATTATCTGTCCGTCTATTCTCGTTTTTGAACGAGTGTTTGCAGCTACGGCAGCAGTTTGTACTGCCCCCTTTGTGGCTTCATCGGCCAAGGAATTCCCTTTAACGTGAATGCCATCACGTTGAGGACTCAGCGTGTGTATCACATGAGCTCTCTATAGTTCGTTTTTCAACTCAGCTACCTGTTACCATAGCATTCTATGCTTAATTGTGCCACCTTTTGAGTCTTTAAGCCCATTTTGACCCCAGTAGTGAAGATATTCATTGTATGACTGTACACAGTACAAAGAATCCCACACTATCAGTGTGGGGAATTCTCTATCGGCATTTATTAGTGCCAGTAAAAGGGCTTTTAATTCTGCCAGCGGTGCCGTGCAGTCACCTAGAGACTGTATCTTCATACTGCTAGGATGGAACTTGCCTCCCTGCATACGACCCTTCAGAATTGCACATGCAGTGCTGTATTGCTGTTTACTTCCTACGGCCGGCTGAGCAGATCCGTCAGTGTAAATAGTGTATTCATACTGATCTAGAGGCATTATTTAAATCGGGAGAGGATATTCTTGTTCCTATTGTAGAAATGCTTGTGTTTTAAGTGTAGAGTCATATGTGTATTCTACATCTGTTGCAGTGAGAGAATTAGCCCGTTGTATCCATCTTGGATGTAGGGCTTTAGCATTAGGAACACTAGACTTTGTAACAGCCTCTAAGACTGGTATTGGAGTTACGACAATTATTAGTTTCCCCTGAGCCAGTGCTCTTTCTCTCGCAACAGCAGTCTGTAATGCTGTTAGAATCTTTTCTGTAGAAGCAAAACGCATTTTAGCATTTGTGTACAAGTGTGATTTGTATGCTATGGGTACTGTTTTGCCTTCATTGAAGGTTAGGTAAGTATACCCAGATTGACTCGCTATAACACGGTTCACCAAGTTGTGGACATTTATGCGTGTCTACAAGTGTTTTGATGCTATCATTTCAGCTTGTAGCGAACAGAGGATATCTGTGTGTTCCTGTGTCCAATGCCTCACTGAAAAAGCAGGTCTTATTAGGTCGTAGAAAGGTTTAACTTTTTCTGCGTAATCCAAAATGTATGTTCTTTCAAAATGTAAGAATCCCAATCTGGATAGTAGATTTTTCAGTGATTTAGGAGGCTGTAGCAGTGCACACCTTTCTAAAAAGTTAGCTGCCAGGCTTTTCCCTTCACTTGATAACTCAAATACCAAAAATAGGACATTAAGGTGGGCTATTTTTGATTTTTTTAAATTAATTTTGTAGCTCTCAGAGGTGAACCCCAAAGTTATGTTCCTCACCCTGGTCAAGTGATCCTTTAAATCATCATCCATTAGATAAATATCATCTACATAGGACAATGACTCTTCATCCAAATTCTGAATTAACCCTGTCACCCTAGGGGAGAACAATCCAGGGCTATTCTTATACCCTTGGGGGAGTCGACAAAAGTGACCCTGAGAACTGAGCGCTGAGAATGCTGTCAAATACCTGCTCTCAGGCACTTTATTTTGGCAGAAGAATTCATTTGAGGTATCTAGTGTTGTTTTGTATTTTTCCGCCCAATGTTATTCATCAATGCGGCACTGTGTGCATTCTGTACTGCAAATGTTTTAGTGCATGTGTTCAGTTGTCTGTAGTCTAAAAGTAGATGGTATGAATTATCAGGTTTCATTAAGGGAAACAAAGGATTATTCATGAAAGAAGTGCAAGTTTCAACTAAACCTTGATATTCAGGTTGACCTAAGATCTTCCTGACCTGTTTTTTCGCTTCTTGTTTTATTGGGTACTGTCTTGGTGGAGTTGTAGTAGTGATTACATGGTGAGGTGATCAGCATCACAACCAACATGGTTGCAATATAATTCTGGAGAAAGTGCTACCGCCCACTCCAGCGCAGATGTGTGTTTTAAGTATATTGTAACGAGGTCGGAAAAAGCCGGTAAAATTACTGTTTCTCCCTTTGGGCAATCCATATCAATTTCAGGCGGACAATCTTTTTCAGCTAAAAGGATGTCATAGCCCTAAGTCAGGTTCTCACAAAAGAGACCTTTAATTTTTGTGGGTTTGTCCCCCTCCATTTGGAGTGTTATTTCATGTAGCCTATATGGGACACTTCCCCTTATATCAGGTGTTTCCACCCTGATATGCTCATTAAACTCTGCTGTCACCAGAAATTCCATCAGGTTCTGGTGAGCTATTGTTACTTCTGCTGCACTGTCTAGCATTCTCAGAGCCCATTCCCCGTTCAGAAGTTGAGTCCTCAGAATTCGGGGCATGTATAACTTTAAGACCTGCTACTTTCTTCTTTTCAAATTGCGATTTTGAATTTTACTTATCTTCTTTTTTGGAAGTATAGTCTGAAGGGCGTTGCATGTCTCTGGATTTTGTAGGCTATTATCTGTGTTCTGACCGTCTTTCCCTCTTGAGGCTTTTTGATGAGCCCTGAAAGGAATGAGAGGAACATGTTTCAGTATCCTGATACCTGTCAGATTTTATCACGATTCCTAAGGTAGTACCTCCTTTCGGAGGGCTCCTGCTGAGGAGACCCACCTCTGGATTGTGATCTTTTCTCTTTATTCTTTTTTTATTATCCCATTTCTTCTTGGAAGAATCAGGTGCTTGCTTGTTATCCTTTTCAGGACCAGCCATGAGTTGAGGTTGTGTTGCTCTAGCTCCCAAACTATCACTACCTAATTCAGCAGAGGTTTCTTTGATAATTTTAGGTAATTCATGCTCCTGTTGTAAAGGAGTGAAAGCCCTCAGGTGTTGGCGTATTGCCACTGCTGCTGACTCCCCTTTTATTTTTGCTAATATTATAGCTGATACCTGGGCAAAATTACCTAATAATTTCATCCCTAAGTTCAGAGCAGGTTCTGCTCCATACTCATTCTGGATTTTTCTTAATACAACTGGTATTACTGCTAATGAAGGGATACCATGTGTTCTAGTATATATGGCAGCGAAAACTGTACCCCAAGAGGTACAATGCTCTATATGGGGAGCTATCCCCATTGGCAAGCAGATTGTTAACATTCTGTATTTCTCCTGAGGGCTTGTGTGCGGAAATACTTCCTGGCTGTGTTATTTTTTGAGCTATCCAGAATGGCATTTGCTCACATCTAGTGGCCATTTTACCCATAAATGCGTGTAGAATTTGTGGTGTTATTTTAGTTGTAGATCCCTGAATTTGTCCTGTTTACATAGCCCTTGGTGGAAGCGTGAGTGTTCTCATCGCGAACTGTGTCAGGTTTCTGTAAAGTTTTATTATTTCTTTATGAAGTGAACGTAAGTCTGCTACTGGCATTGTGTCAATGTCTGGATGTGGTGTATAGGCTGCTAGGACTGGCTAAGTCGCCCCATCTCTTCTGAGAGGACCGAGTCTCACTTTTTCTTTTGTGTGTGGGAGGGCACCTTTAAATCAGTTTATGTGCTTCTGGTAGGGGAGCAGAACTTCAATCTCCTCATACGGACAGTATTCATTTGATGTTTCATATTCTGTGTAAGAATGAAATGTATTTGATTGTGCAGCTGCTTGTGGGAATTTAACCCATGAATAGAATAGCTCTGTTTGGTATGATTCGTATGCATCAACCACCAATGTGACTGTCTCACCCCTTGCTATGACTCCATAGTCTGCTAGTTTTAAACTAAAGGCAGTTCTAAAATTTTCTGAAATGTTGGTTTCCCCTTCTTGTTCTTCGCTTGCTGCAACCACACGTTTTGCCGGTGCATCGGCGTCTTCATCAGACAATATTGTGAAGAAGCAAAAAGTTTCACAGATAAGGTTTTATGCACACTAGGAACAATTTGTTCTTTAAACCTGCAGCCTATACATAGGATATGCCTACTCAGCTGTGACGAATAGTTCCCTTCCTGCTCTAGATGTCTCTGGGGAAATGTGAGTAGGGGTCTCTGAGAATAGCATGACTGATCTACTCAGATTTGACCGTTAAATAAGTATCAAACCAACGTCAGAGGTGCCATGTCGTGTAGTTCCTATAAACCCATATAGGATCTGTACATTTAGACAACATACACTGTAGGATTGGTGTCCAGACTGATTCTAGACACCCCCACTTTGTATGTTAGCCTGTATACCAGCTAGCTCACAGTGCCACTAGAAACCCCTCTTACCAAGGAGGGAATAGTTCTTGGCAACTATCAAACATGACAAGTCTGTCCCATTAGGAATCATGGAAACAGTGCTATACTTTTCGCTCAGTCTCTTGTGCTCACTTTGTCTCAGAGAGAGACACAGAATAAACGGTGGGGACATTTTCCAATAAGCATTTAATAAACCAGCATCATTCTAGTGTAAAATAGGTGTGCTGAAACAACCATTAGACAGAAAGAGATATGAATGATTAAAAGCACCAACAGAGTGAAAGGATGGTAGATTCCTACCATCATGCTGAAACAATAAATACAAGCAATTATATAAAATACATGACAGTAATAAATGCATACTCCTATGATGTGACCCTAATTAGACGTTCTTAAGTGAACCTAGCATGTATGTAAGTGTAAAGCCAAGCATCACTCTAGGATAAAGTCAACCCCATTACCCGAAGTGAGAGACTAGACTGTGGGACCCCATCTTGGTCTCGAGATGGACGCCCCGCAAGGGATGTTGGACCTCTGCCAGCTAGAGTGTCTGCGTGCAGGAATCCCAGCATCTCAAGCCAGTATGTCAACATGGAAGTCCTTTCCTCCTCTGCCCTACCCCAGCAAGAGATGGTGTTTATATACCCAGAGTGGTACCCTTGGGGTTCTACCTTGCTGTGTCATGTCGGACCTAGGATGAAAGAAGGAATGACCCTCACACATAGTTATTATGCAGGAGATGGTAGTCCTGCTGAGTTTCCAAGAATCCTCATGCATATTAGATGAGGCTAGTGTCCAGAGAAAACCCCTACGTCCTATAAGCAATACTGTAACTAGGTAAAATGGTCAGTCGCAAGAACTGTTATGTAAGGCAAGGCAGCACAAATCGCTGCATTGCCTTACTCTGCACCCGGGAGGCGGTCCATTGGCATTGCAGTGGGCTTTCCCATGCAACACCCATGGATTTTGACCCTTCCCCAGATTTACAAGTGCATGTAAACCTGAGGAAGTGCCAAAACCCTATGCTTCACAAGGGTGAGGCGTAACGAGGAGAAATAACTTTATTTCTCCTCATTTTTTCCTCTTTATACGTGTGCCACATTGTGCAGCACACATAGAAAGAGGAAAATGTCTCTTAGGATTGCTTTTGTGCAGGAAGGAACTCCTTCCTGCACAAAAACTATCCTATTGACCACACAGGTACCTTTGAACCATTGTGCAATGGTGCCTGCATTGGTGCTAGGCTGCTGAAACAGGGCAAGCGCAGGCGGAAAGCACAGGAATACACAGTATTCCATAAATACAGTGCATTTATTCCCTTTCACTTTGGTGTAGGACAGCGCAGCAAGCTGGCTTTCTGCGCTGCCCTACACCAAATCCCTATAATTAAGTGGCCCAATTTCTAACAATAGGTCACACTTATATTGAGAAACCTTGAAAAAAAAAATATACAGACACTGTTGTTGAATTTGGTTATGAATTACTACATAGTATTGGAGGTTATCAAAAGGAACGCTTATTGATAAACAATTGGAAAGTAGATGAGAAAGGAGAATAGAGTAGAATGAAGGAGTGGGAATAATAACCCAATAAGGCAAAAAAAAATTGAGCATTATCGAAAAAATACCAGTATTAGTAATGAGTCCACTATGTACGAAAGCTTAATTTGATAAAGATAGTATTCTAGTTTTTCCTATATGGGTCGGGTCTTGTGTCTCCTAGGGAATTGCTGTAATGTGATTTTGTCCACTCCTCTTGTAGAGAATAACAGTTTCTTTTAGGCTTGGAAGAAGATCTTTGTGGAGCTTTTCCAGTTGCTAAGAATAGTTTTAGAAATACTTATGAATGTGAAGTTGAACAGAAATCAGTCATTTAAATTTGTCACAAAAACACGCTCCCTCTAAACCCATATTTCTTTGTTATTGGCTCTCAGAAGCTCAAAAGCAGGGCATTGGAAATATTCTTCTCCACACAAAAATTGTTTACTGTTCTTTCATATTTTATTTTATTTTTTTCCTTTTTTTTTTACTTATGTATCACACGTTACATATAATCATTTCATTTCTTTTTTAACAATACTCTGTATATACATTGCTGTAAGTATCATTATTGTGTAAAAACTAATACAATGGTTGTATTACATCTGATCTCAGCGACTGTATTTCAACAGCTAAGATTGTGAAATAAAACCAATGAACACTCCCTCACACACTCACACCTCTCTCATCTACAATCAAATCCCTCACACTTTACACACAATCACTCCACATCCCAGATCACACTCTCTGGCTGACGTACGTTTCAATGGACTAAATAATTGATCTCCTTCAGAACCTATTATTTTATAATTTATAATGGGTGAAGGAAGGGGGAATCTAAGAAAAAGAAGAAAAAAGGAAAAAAATATATAATGAGAGAAGAGAATTGTAAATTTTTAATTTTTAAATTTTCTACATCCAAACCCGGAAATATCTTACATTTCTCCATATGTCTACTTTGAAAAACAAGAGAATGCGCCTCATCCAAAAACTTGTCATGAAACCATCACCCCTAGTGCAAACAATACAAGACAAATGCAGAAATGTTTTTCTTATAACACCTTCATGCAAGACCAAGATTTAAAAAGAAAGGTGGAATTCCCAAAGATTCTCTGGTTCTCACCAATCAGAGAATATTTGATGGCTTACGCCCCTCAAATAAGGGGCATGTATATTGTTTGTGAAGAATTGGAACTGATGTACCCGTATAAGTTATACTACTGGGGTCCCAAAAAAAAGGCATGTATTAAGTCAGCTTTGAAACATTCACCACAAATGAAAGAAAGAGACCAAAGTCTTTTTGGATAGTGTGGATCCCATATTTAGGACTACCTCCATCCATGGTTCAGAGTCTTCACCCAGTGATGCATTATGCTCAAGCACCTAACTATAGTGTAGAGAGTTACCTGTAGCTGCTTTATCTGTCACCCTGCTAAAAACACTCCATCCGGGTTGTTGAGGACGTGCATTGCGTTCACATAATGTGACTTTGTCGATACAAAACCAGGCTCCTCAAGGTAAGATTCTTCAAATATCTAAGATATATATAATAAAACAAACGGTAAGGCCTCTCATGTTTAGCATTTCTCCCTAGTATGGTAATAGTAATAGTAGTAGTATAAGGTGACAGTAAATGATTGTATATCATTTACCTTTGACGCGGATCCTTTATATTTCCATAGTAGTGCAATAAGCGGGCACTGCCACTGCCCTTCTAGAGATCCTGGCTTTCAATGCCAGATACTACAAACTTCTTGTTAGTATTATCCTGCGAATCAGAAGGAGGCAATAATATCGATATATGGTCCTTAGTCTAATTAGCAACACAGAACCACGATGTATTTGAATGTGAATCGCTTACCTTTTTGCTTGCTACTCCTTATGGGACATGATTATCCCTGCTGCAGCGAGCTTGCTGCTTATGGGCAATAATCACTTGTTTGTATATTTATTGATTGTCCATTTTGAGTCTCTGTGGTCCGTGTTCTACAAAAAAGATGGAGAACACACGATAATTTAACGGACCTCCTAAAGAAGGCAAGAAAATACTATTCACTTACGGCTGCACTTCACATAATACACCTTACACCCCAACTTTTTTTCCGGTTGTGAAATATCGACTCATAACATACGTACTACTATTCCCAACTACATTGGCGGGCATGTCGGTACCCATACCCCATCTACGCCACAAAAAAAATAATCCTTAGTCTAGAACTAGCACTGGGAATACTTGTATCTTTTCAGTGTCTGTCATATCTATGGTACTCACCTGCTGCGGTGCTCCGCTTTGACCGACAATTCCTGCTTCTACTCCGATGAGCGAAATCTGTATCTGGTGGTGACAGGCGTCTTTTATATCACATGTTGTTTATCTCTCCCAGTCCAATTCACGCCCAAACGCTAAATAGCAGTTGGTCTAGTTCCGGAAGGAACGTCACTATTGACGCTCTCTGTATGTGTATGAGATCTTTACTCACTTGATCTCTGACGCCATGTTGGACTAGTGTCCCGTATCCCATTAGGTATTGCCTTTTGTAGCGTATTGATAATAGCTAATCAATGTCTGAATTTACTAAGACTAAAAACTATTGCGAATTGATTTAATCTACATCTATATTAACTTTCAAATTTTATCACAGATTATGCGTCAATGTGAAAGTAAGAATCTACACAGTATTATTCTCGGGGGCATTTTGGATTGGGATTATTGCTATATGAATCCCACATGAAGTTAAACTCAGTTTTTAACACTATAAAACAGTAAATTGTATTGATTAGCAAAGTACCTTATTATTAAAATTGCTACATAATGAGAGTGCCGTCTAAACGGATAAAAAGGCACATAAATATATTGGTGTATATCTATTCTTAACGAAATAATTATATAAATTAAAGTGGAGGTAACTGCCTGGGAAAAAGAGATGTAAATTCATAATGATTATAATGCCCATGGTCCCAGAGAAATACTCATTCTGCCTCAAGTATCTTTGACCATATGTGGCTCCTGTAATGCTAATCGTGTGTTCATGTCATGGCCTCCAATATGATTGGGAGCACAGTCCTGTAAGACTCTCTATTAGTTATAGACAGATATCAGGTTACCTGCCAAACTATCTCCTCGTTTAGACCCTCTTTAACTGAGTCAAGGGTAAAAATCCAAATGGTCTCTCGACATTTGCGTACTTCATTATTGTCTTTTCCAGGTATACATTTCACTTTCTCCAATATTAACCATCTAAGCTCACTTTCTTTGTGATTAAACTCAATGAAGTGTTGGACCATGGGAGATGTTAATTTGTGAGTTTTAATTGCCGATCTATGTTCACTGTACCGAGTTCTAAACTCACGACTTGTTTCACCTACATAGCCCTTATTGCAGGGACAGAGGATGAGATAAACCAAAATGTAACTCCTACAATTGATAAAATCTCTTAATTTGCCTTTCTTTCCTCCATATTACCAAAATTGGGTAACCACAGCAGTGTCACATGCCATGCATGTTCCGCATCTGTGGTTCCCCTTGAAAGGGGGACCTGTGATGGTTGTTTGTCTCTCGTTAGGGATCAGTCTGTCCCTCGTATGCACCAATTTTGTCTTTGATGTTCCTATTTCGGCGGTAGGCTATAATGGGTTTGTGTAGTGCTTCTTGATCGTCACTGGTATTTAATATGTGCCAGTTTTAGTCCAATATTTTGTTTACTTTAAAATTCAAAGGCGAGTGATTTATAACACACACTAGATTTTCTTTCTTGGGACGGACGAGTACTACCTGACAGCAAAGCATTGCAATTATAGTAGCGTGCCCTTTTGTAAGCTGCCCTAATCAGGGGTTTTGGGTATCCTCTCTGTAAGAGTCTTTGTTTCAACTCTTCCCCATGTTTGTCATAGTCTTTTATGTCTAAACAATTACGCCTGATCCTTAAAAATTCTCCAAACGGAATAGAGTCTTTCTGGCAGTTCGGATGGTAACTGTCATGTGTTAAGATTGTAGTTTTTTGCCGTGGGTTTACGGAAAAAAATCACCTGGATTTTACCAGCTTGACCACTAATCACAATGTCTAAGAACTCTACTGACTTGGTGCTGTGTTGAGCTATAAACCTCAAATTATCGTCACTGGCATTAAGCCATGCGATAAAAACTGTCAGGGTTGTTTCATCTCCTCGCCAAATGAAAGAAATATCAGCAATAAACCTGTGCCACCTCTTGACATCTCACAGAACGGGACCAGTTAGTTAAAAACGAGCTTCAATTCACACTCGCCCATGTGTATTTTGGCTACACTTGGGGCACAAGATGCGCCCATACTGGTCCCCTTGATTTGGTGGTACAACTTACCTTTATAGTCAAAGTAGTTGTTTTTCAATACAACTTCTAAGCATTCTAGAATAAATTGATCCAACCTGTCTCCTGGTGTCCTTCATAGAAGCGTCGCTACAGCCTCTATGGCCTGTTGTTGAGGTATGTTCGTATATAGCGCCTCAATATCTAATGTCACTAAAATCTCACATTCGGAATTATATGGTGCATGTTCTAGTGTTCTAATAATGTCTCCAGTATCCCTGATGTATGACTGGTACTCAGTTGGTAAAGGGCGCAAGAATGTATCAATGTACTTAGACAGGGAGTCTGGAGAAGAATTTATAGATGCAGTGGTGGATAGACAATACTTTTGTGCGTTTTGGTACTCCATACAAGGCTGGCATGAATGAATTAGTTTTGTTTGGAAACTGGTACTCTTTAGCACTAATGATGTTATCCTCAAAGGC
The DNA here is from genome assembly GCF_964204655.1 of Triturus cristatus. Classification (NCBI taxonomy): domain Eukaryota; kingdom Metazoa; phylum Chordata; class Amphibia; order Caudata; family Salamandridae; genus Triturus; species Triturus cristatus. The sequence goes on along the minus strand of NC_140594.1, from coordinate 955,260,194 downwards.
TTTTTTTGTGTACTTATCTGATTCTGTAATTTAGTTTTAACCCCTAATCTTATAGGTCTGTAATGATCAGGTACTGCCAGCATTTGAATTATTTTTTCATCATATCTTTGCGTGTCCATAAGGACTATGCCCCCTTCCTTGTCACAAGGTTTTATCATGAGGTCAGGCATATTCTGAAGTCTCAATAATGCAGCTTTCTCAGATTGCGACCGATTATGTCTGCTACTGTAAGTATATTTTGTGATTTTTTTAATTTCGTTTAATACAGATTTTTCAAAAATTGCCATCTCTGGGCCTACCATCTCCAAGGTGGGTGTGAATGTTGATTTAGGTTTACACCCTGAGAGGTTGCCATCTTCACTTTGTTCCTCACTTTGAGAAGATATTTTTTTCAAACGTATCTTTCTGAAGAAAGCATAAATGTCTTGATTGAGCTTAAACTTATCACAATAAGTACCAGGCACAAAGGATAACCCTTTGCTAAGTACTACCGTCTCATCATAGCTGAGGCTATACTTGGACAAGTTAAAAATAGGTATGGTTCCAGACATAGACCCAACATTTAGGATCCCCAGTATTGTTGGTTTCGGGTCCTCATGTACATTTGTGGAGATTGTGGATCCATCTGCTGGTACCCTCTCCTGTCTTTCTCTCGGAAATCAGACCCTGCTCTGATTCCGGCCTCTCCCTAAAAAAGGCGGTGGCGCTAGATAATATTGGTACTGATCCCTACCTCTGCTTCTCTGGGGTTGATGTCCTGAAAACTGTCCCTAAAAGTTATTTGGTGCATCTCCTTCTGAGTCTGACGAATTTGTATCCGAAAATGTTAAAACCTTCTTTTTTTGGTTATATCCATATAATTAGGCCTCAGGCTCAGTTTGCCACTCTTGATAATAATTTGCCCTCAAAGATGGGTACGCCTTTTCTTGCGTAAACCATTTAATATATTTTTTTAACTTGTCTGTCTTTTTTTTAACCAAGTATTCCTCAAAGTCATGCAATTCGCAATTGAGGCTTTCCAATTTAAGTTTGGCCTCTTCGACTGCTATTGCACTCTTCAACTTATCTTCTAATTCTTAGATTTCCAGATTTAGAGCAGCTACTAATTCTCTGGCTGTCTCTACGATGAGAATCATGCAATCTCTGGAACATCTATTTCCTATTTGAGACCATAGAATTACATTTACATTTGTTATCCATGTATCATGAGGACCAAGAATAAGATATAAGAAACAAAACAATAGTTTAAGCCAAAGTTAACCTATGTATATAATAATAAAAAAAAAACATATGAACAGGTTCTCCTGTTGTAACATGACAATCCCAGCATATCAGGTTATTTCTTAACTTCATTTCATACATATGTTACGTAGTCCAAAAACATCTATGTAGGATATGATATTTGGTTTGCGAAAGGGAAGGCATGATTTTGTATTTAAAACTAGAGGTCCACATCTCTTGTCAATTATAAGGAGAGTTGTCTATATTGATTTCGCATTCCCGTTTAAATTAAGTGGATGTCAGCAACTTAGAGGACTTGGGGAGGAAAAGGACGCAGAATCTGGGAACAAAGTGACCACTACAATTGCACAAGGCTAGCACATCTAGAATAGATGGGGATCAGAATGTGAGTTTAAGTTTGGAGTTGACTGATTTCAATTTAAGAATCAGTAGAAGTCCATATTGTGTCAGTGATATTTAGCTTGTACATTTGCAAATGTCTGAGGGGAATGAGATGAACCAAGTTGGTCCAGCGTAAATATACCAGACATTGTCCAACTTTGCCAGTTGATACTTAAACCATGAATGTTGGTTAGGTTATTATTCCAGATAGACGCCAAATTCTGATTTTTTTATTATGTGGCTGATTTCAATTCAATAGATAAAATCACTTGTTTGGATTGAGGAACTATTCCAGTGAAGAGAGGGAGATGCACATTAGAAGCATTTAAAAAAGAGAAAAGATTATTGCTTTGCAGTATCTGACATTCTACTTCGAGTCAAACTGGTTGGTATTAGTCTGGTTGAGATTACCATTTAGAGCTTTGTTTGAAGTGGAAGGCTTTGTGATATAATGAAAAGTTAGCTAATTTGACCCGCCCGAGTTTTTGGGTAATCTTAGTTTTTTAAGGGAGATTCTTGGTTGCCTAACATTCTAAAGGAATTTGTTAAATAGATTAGAATCATAAAATTCATATTATTAATCACGAGTGTGATTATCCTTTTTAGTGTTTAAATTCTTCCCCCCTCAAGTCATACATTTTGGGGACCAGCTTTCCAAGATTTTCGTTACCTTTTGTAATGAGATAGATTCATTAAGCTTAAGGGATTCATTCAGATCATCATTAAATTCAATTTCAAGGTACTTTAGAAATTTGTTTTGACAATAGAGCCCAGGCGTGCCCACAACTTCTTTTCCCCATCACTTCAGATTTATCTTTCTTTAATGTATGTCCTGATACCCCTGAACAAGCTTTAACAGTTTTTGTCAAGGCCTGAAGAGAGGATTCAGAGTGTTCGGCAAATATTAATATATTACCTGAATATGGAGCTGCCTTAACCTTAAGGTAAAATTTAACACCTGCAAAATCCTTGTTATCCCTTTTAGCTAGTAATAAATGTTCAATTATCAAAAGAAAGAGTCCCGGTGAGAGTGGACAGCCTTGTCTTGTAACTTGTTTTAGGTAAAACCAGCCAGAAATAATACCATTGAGTCTAACTAAAGCTTTAGGATGAGTGTGTAAGACCATAAACATTTTAATAAAGTTGTCTCCTATATCAAATTTCTTAAGACTGCTTTCAAAAAGGGCCAGGATACCTTGTCAAATGCCTTTTCAGCATCCAGGGCAAGTTAACAATGAAGCCTTTTCAATAATGTGGCAAAACAATCTGATATTATCACTGGACAGTCTATGTTTAACCACTCTAACTTGGATGAGGGGAATTGGTTTAGGAATTAGTTTATCCAAACGTGTATCAAGAACTCACAATCTATATTAGTCAGTGATATTGGCTGTAATTTTCCAGAAGTAATAGATATTTTACTTCCTTTGGAATGAGAACAATAAATGCCTCAGCTGGTGTGCTAGTAATTTCCCTTTTAGATTTAGAGGAAAATGACTGATATAAGTCTAACAAAGGGATATATAGTTCTGACCCAAAATGTTTATAGAAAGATGAAGTGTATCCATCAAGGCCCAAGCCAGATTGAACTTCCTCAGCAGAAAAAGGTGCAGCAAGAGTTGCTCTTTTCTCAACACTATTGATAGGGAGATTTACATTTTTAAGAATTTCTGTACACTGCTCAGAATCAAATTGTTTGCTGCTGTCATATAGGTCCAAATAGAATTTTCTTTTTGAAAAGTTCAGCTGATCTGGATTGGTGTGTATTGCACCATCAGAGTCTCTTATACTCTTTGTTCCCTTTAAAATTGAAAAATATGCAGTTAGCATCTTACTGGCTATATTAGCTTCACACATCCGGATACTTCTTTGTATTTGAAACCAGATACTCACCCTTTTACTCAGTAATTTATTGTATACATATTTTTTGTTGTTTAGTGTGCTTATAGACATATCCAGTCTGTGATGGAGTACTATCGATTTAATTTCTTTTCCCGAGATATTTAGTGAGTCTTTAGTTTGTTCGTTCAAAAAAGATCTGATGCTGATGCGTGTCCTTCTGATAGTAGCTGTTAAGACTTCCCATCTGGTAAGAGGAGAGGTATCACTGACTGGGCCAGACTCAAGGACGTTCCATATTTCAGTACACATTTTAGTTTTATGTTTAGTTTCATTAAGATCCTCGTTGCTGATTCTCCAGAGGTTTTTTTTTAAATAAGTGTCACCCCCCATTTGAGTGATAGAGCGATACAGGCATGGTCAGAGATGTGTCTAGTTTTTATAATAATAGTATCAATGTAATGAGTGAGAGAACCTGCAATCATGAGAAAGTCTATCCTCAAATAAGAAACATGCGGCAGAAAGAAATACATGAAACTTAATGTGTCTGGATGTTGGAGTCTCCATGCCTCCTTCAGATTAAACCTCAAGTATATGTTTTTCATAGATCTATGAGCCTTAAGAGGCCAATAGTATTTTATAATCCATAGGATCAACGTATCGTTAGGTATAAGAGTGATATTTGAAGAGAGCTCTTCCCAACCTTCTCTTCTTTCTCAATATGGCGCACATACATTGATGTCATAAAAGGATTAGATCAACTGCCGGTGGAAAACACAAACGCTGCAGAGCTGCTTCTAATTAGGCAGCAGATCACAAAGGGAAGAAAAGAAAAGGCGCCGGAACCGAATGGAATACCGCCTGCCCTGTTCAAACAGAGGGCGGCAGAGTGGGCAAGTATATTTCAACCACTATTCTCGGAAATGAGACTACTGGGCATAATCCCTGACCCATGGAAAGGCTCCACGATCATCCTGATTCATCAAAGTTGTGATAAGGACTTGCCGTGTAATTACCGATTAGTGGCACTGATTGACAACAAGGCCAAATACTTTGCGGGAACGTTGCTGGAGGAACTCACAGCCTGGGCTGATGCCAACGATATAATACCAGTAACCAGACAGGCTTCCGCAAAAAAACAGGTACAATGACTAACATCCTGACAATCTCTTTGCTCATCGATGCAGCAATTTCGAAGAAAATGCAGCTGCACTCTTGTTTCATTGGCTTTAGTGCTGCTTTCGATAATGTGGATAAGGCAAGACTGTGGGTGAAGTTAGCCCATTGGGGCATTCCAAAAGCTCCCCTAACAATGCTAACACTTCTCCATACAGACACCTGGGTACACCTGAAACTAGGAACAGGGATGCACCTTTCGAGAAGAGTATCAACAACGAAAGGCCCGAAACAGGGCTGTTTGCTGGCGCCTACCCTATTCAATCTATTTATGGCAGATTTATCACAGACACTCAACTCCTGCAATGCTCATGCACCCAGGCTGGGGGGCACAACATTGTCCAATCTCCTGTACGCTGATGACGTAATTCTGCTTAGCCACACGGTAGTCGGCATGCAACATCTTCTTAAAGAGATGCAGGACTATGCCAAAGAAAACAACTTGTCAATTAACCTAAAGAAAACTAGGACAATGTCAATTAATAATAAGAGGAAAGGAGCTAGGTCCTGGCACCTAGGTGGCACACAAATAGAACCAGCTGCAGCTTACAAGTATTTAGGAGTCTACACAGATAAAGAAGGATCCTTCGAACGACATCAAGAAGAGATCAAAAGAAAAGGGCTGGTGCTAGCATTAACCTTGAAAAACCTAACATTAAAATTAACGGGTCTAACACTAAGCCCCTTTCTGAAAGTAGCACAGGCTAAAATTCTACCTACTATAACCTATGGTCGTGAAATAATGAGAGGAATAGACGTCAAGTGATTGGACAAAACATTAGTCAAAGAATATAACAAAGAATATAAAAGTATGTTTAGCCTCCCAAACGACAACTCCCCGGCGCAATTAGGTTGGAGTTTGGCATATTGAAGCAATCATGGGCCAGGTACGGCGCATACATCATCTCCTGGAATAAGATCGGATTATCTGCCCCAAAGACTCTAAACCAGCTCTTATTGCAAGACCTCCAACAGAGGGAGAATACCCCTGCAAGAAGCTACCTTGTGGAGGCACTGGCAAGCACTGGGCTCTCAGCCCTTTGGAATACACACATCCATCACCTAGCCCTTAAGAAGCTGCTCTGGAAATCTCTGAAATAGTTGTCGTTGGTGGAGGAAAAAGCTGCCTTTTTGGCAAGATCTCACGCTTGGACGACTTTGAATAGCTACACGATCTTAGCCTCTCAAAAATATTTTAATTTGGGATAGCCACGATTTCAGAAACTAAAATTCTTAAAGCTTTGCCTTGGCATGATCCCGTGCACCCAGAACCTTCCACCGTGGATGTGGGCGTCATCCCCAACTTCTTGCAGCCTGTGCAAAAACGGCAAGGGAGACATCATCCATCTACCATGATCCTGCAAGGAGTTGCTGCAGGAAAGGAGACAGGTGCTAACAATCCCCTTCAATCAAAGGGAAATTCGCACTAGGAGGCAAGCAGTTTTGGCATGCTTTGACCCAGTAACACCTCAACTAAACTGCAGACTAGTAAGATTTCTTGCATTAGTCGAGCAAAAAATGCCACAATAAAATCAAGCCTCACCTGGGTTTCGGAGCAGTCCTGCGGAAACCACTCTACGTAGGCCTAGTCATAAAAAAAATAGCTGGCAGTTTACACACTAGCGATCATAGTGCAATTTCATTCAACTTAAGAACAGAGGCTATTCCAACCTAGGTAGAGCCCGGAAGCCATCATCGAGGTTACAGATTCGACCCGCTGTAAAGCATCTCTCTGGACAGATTGCACTATCTGACTCAGCAACGGACTCAGCACTAACTGCATTGTTTACACCAGCAGCAATTTGCACTAGCACCAAAGTGCCTTTAACCTGTCAGCAATCCAATGTATTTAAAGTTTTAATTGTTTATGGAATTTACAGATGTGTACTTCATATTTTATCATGATCTTATGGTTTTAATTGATGCTTTTGTAATGCAATGGTTTTCAGTAACTATGCAAATGTAATAAATTCAAATTCATTAATGTCATAAAAGGATTTCTCCCTTTTACACATTTCCATGATCATCCATCTGCCTTCTTTGTCACATTTGCTAGGTATTTTAGACATTTTAGATGTCTTGGTAACCAGGGTTAAAACACATTCTTTCTTACCCACCAGGGGAGAGTAGACCACACCAATTATCCATGTATTCAGAAAAGAGGTAGCTTGCCTATGTTAGAATATAGTCTCTTGAAGTAGAATAATATCCACTTTCAATTTATAGAGATAATCGATTATTGTGCGCCTATTAATGGGTTGATTCAGACCCTTGCATTGAGCAAGAGAATGTTGAGGCTGTGTGTCACTAGAGCCATGAGTTATTTTGAGAAATATGGTAGAAATATAGTTCCTAACATGGACTCTAGGTAATAATGAGGCACAATTGGATAAAAAGAATTCCTTTTTTTTTTTTTGTCCTCATTCTCAACCCAACCTAAAATGATGATACAGAGAAAATTCCACTGTCTCAGTACACTGGATCCGCAGGCTTGTACCTGATAAGGCACAGTCTGCCGGTGTTATCTCAATCAAACAGTTCCGAAGGCAGTGCCCTCTTGGGAGGCCCTTAACTCAGCTTAAAATGCCGGAACATCTCAATCGTACCCTTAAAGATAGTTGAGGGTATACCAGAGAGAAAGGGCTGTGTAATCCTTGGACTAGGGGAAAAAAAAAAAAACCCTAGCTCCATTTCAACAGTTTCCAGAAGTCTCGCTTCTTCTTGTTTCCTGCCCTTGAAAGGTCCAATCTGGAGACCCTCAAAAGACGTATCTGCCAGTCTTGATATGTAGGTGGTGGAGGGCCTTTCCATTTAATGCAGATCTCTCTTCTAGCAAGAAGAATAGCGTAGAATAGGAGTTTCTTGGATGGGCCTTCCAGATTATTTGCTAGGCTGAAGATAAGCATTGGTAGATTGATAGCAATTTGTATCCCTATTGACCTTGAAAGTGTATTGCCCACCCTTTCCCAAAAATCTGCAAGGGCTGGGCAGTTCAAAAACATGTGTATATCTGATGCTGCGATTCCCCACACCTCTCACAACTAACTGGTGGACCATTTGAGAATTTTGTTAGTCTCTGAGGTGTATAATAGGCTCTATGAATTGTGAAGAGGTGGTTCCTGCGGAGCCAGGCTGGTTTTACAATGTCCCACAGCATTTTAAAAGAGTTTAACCATAATAACTGTAGATCTTGTTGTGGGATGCAGCTCTCCCAGAGTAATATTGGTAGTTGAAATTCACCATCCTCCTCTTCCATAATACACTGATACCAAAAAGCAACTTCTTTCTTTGCTGGAGATTTTTGCAAAATCAAATGCTCAAATTGGATTCTACTGCCCAGTAGATGTTTATTTCGGGAAACTTCAACTGAGGAAGCCCAGCTGGTTAGTTGCAGATATTTAAATCTATAAAGAGATGGACCTACTTTCTCCCTCAGAACCTCCCAGAGAACTAATGTGCTATCCACAAACAGATCACCCCACCTCTCAATTCCAGCCAATTCCAGGAAAATTGAAACGCCCAGGCATACAGCTGTAGGTCAGGGACTGCTAGACCTCCCTTCTCCCTACGCCTTCTAATTTTCTTCCAGGCTATCTGGAGTGTCGGGAAGCCCAAACAAATGTATTAAATTCACTTTGTAATTTAGTCAAGGCGACAGTGTAAAAAAATAAAGGAATAGAATTAAAAAGAAAAGTAAATCTAGGCAGAATGGACATTTTAATTAAATTAACTCGCCCCAGTATAGATAAGGGTAGTAAAGCCCAAGATTTCATTAGCTTCCAGGTTTCTCTTGCAACCAGTGTTAAGTTGAAGGTAGGAATCATATCTATGTCTTGAAGAATGTATACCCAAGTATCTCATATTAGTTTCCAGGGGGGGGGCTGATGCTGAATCTGCTTGTTCCATGCCATTATTTTGGTTTTAGAAGTGTTTACCTTATAACCTGATACTATACCAAATTCTTGTGCCAACTCAATGACTGTGGGGTAAGCACTATTCAGATCTGACGTGAAAATCAAAATATCATCGGCATATAGAGCCACTTTTTTTTCCCATCCCCATACTTAAAAGAAGATACTCTGTGTTCATCTCGCAACCTTTGGGCGAAAGATTCAATGTATAGATCAAACAGTAATGGGGAAAGGGGACAGCCCTGACGCGTACCCCTAGAGATCTCAAAGGGTTCTGCAAGGGAGCCATTTATAAAAAGGTTAGACGATGGTTTACTGTATAGGAGTGCAATAGATCACCTAAACTTATTACCAATCTTAAACTTTGCCAAGGACTCCGACAGGAACAACGAATTGAGCCTGTCGAAGGTCTTCGCGGTGTCAAGGGTCATCCCTGCAAGAGGAAGAGACCACGTTGAGGCCAGATCTATAGCCCCAATCAGATCATAGGTCAGTTCTGACAGATGACGTCCCCCAACAAAGCCCTTTTGGTCCTGATGTAAAAGAACCCCTGCAACTCTTCCAAGCCTAGTAGCCATTATAGAGGCGTAAATATTATAGTCCGCATTTAGTATAGAAATTGGCCTATATGATTCACAGCTTGTAGGTGATTTTCCCGGCTTTAATATTAGGGTCATGGTTGCATTATTCCAAGACGGCAGGGGCGACATTCCATCTTGAATGATTTGATTAAATAGGGTTGTCAGAACCGGAACGACTTCCTTAACAATACACCTATATATCTCAGAAGGAAGACCGTCCGGACCTGCTGCCTTACCCTTTTTCAGCCTCATTATTTCTTTATAATCCTCCTCCTGGGTAACCGGTTGATCTAACACCGCTTGTTGTTCCGGGTTTAGTGCAGGGACATTTATATTACTTAACCAAGACTGAATTTTCAAAAGATCTAAGTCTCCATCCACCCTAAAAATTTCCTGAAAAAAGGAATGAAACACCCCTCTGACATCAGAAGTATAGGATGTGCCATCCTTGAAGATAGAGCTAATATGATTTCTTGCTTGGTCAGATTTTGCTTTCCAAGCAAGAAGTTTCCCTGCACCTTCGCCATATTCAAAATGGGCTATTCTACTGGCCTACCACCTTTGTATTAATCGTGAACTCAGTACAGCTTCAAGCTGCCCCTTAAGATCTCGTAAATTAGCTCGTATTCCTTCAAGAGAACCCGGATTTTGTATGTCGAGCATTGTTTGTGTAACTTTTATTTTGCTCTCTATCTCAGAAATTTCTTCCTTATATTTTTTGTTTTTATGGACCGAAATACTAGTTATACTCCCCCTCAGGAAAGCTTTGAATGGTTCCCATACATTAACCACTGAAGCAGTATCTATATTCCTCACCATAAAACTTTCGGTCTCTCTCCGGAGGGCGAGTGAGACATCATCTAATGCCAATAGTGAACGGTCCATAGAACACGTCCTCAGCATAGGTACCGCATCTCCTTCTATAACCAAGCACGAGTGAGGCACCGTTTTTATCGGGAGACCCGGGGGAACGCTGGGTGGTAGGAAATTTGTGTCAGCTAAATTTGAGGTTTGCAGGGCATTCTGGGTAAGGAAACGTTGGGGGATCCACGCAAGCCATACCTCTCTGGAATCCCTTGGGTGTCTAGTTTTCAGAAATGCGTGGGTTTGGTAGGTTCCCCTAGGTGGCCGCCGAGCACCGGGCCAAAAACCCAAGTGACCCCCACCTTGCAAAACCAGGTGGTTTTGCGATAGGCCATTGTCATGTCGCCTCAATATTTTTTGGGCCCTTGCCTGTCGCGGGTACGTGGGCCTCCCACACGAGTGAGGCACCGTTTTTATCGGGAGACCCGGGGGAACGCTGGGTGGTAGGAAATTTGTGTCAGCCCGGTGATGCCACAACTTTCCCACACAAAAATATGTGAAAAAGGTGATTTTTTCCGCTAAATTTGAGGTTTACAGGGCATTCTGGGTAAGGAAACGTTGGGGGATCCACGCAAGCCATACCTCCCTGGAATCCCCCGGGAGTCTAGTTTTCAGAAATGTGTGGGTTTGGTAGGTTCCCCTAGGTGGCCACCGAGCACCGGGCCAAAAATCCTGGTGACCCCCTTGCAAAACCAGGTCGTTTTGAGGTAGGCAATTTTCATGTCGCCTCAATACGTTTTGGGCCCTTGCCTGTCGCGTGTACTTGTGCCTCGCACATGAGTGAGGCACCGTTTTTATCGGGAGACCCGGGGGAACGCTGGGTGGTAGGAAATTTGTGTCAGTTAAATTTGAGGTTTGCAGGGCATTCTGGGTAAGGAAACGTTGGAATATCCACGCAAGCCATACCTACCTGGAATCCCCTGGGTGTCTAGTTTTCAGAAATGTATGGGTTTGGTAGGATTCCCTAGATGGCCACCAAGCCCGGGGCCAAAAACTCATGGGACCCCCTTTGCAAAACCAGGTTGTTTTGTGATAGGTAATTTTGACGTCTCCTCAATAGGTTTTGGGTCCTTGCCTGACGCGGGCACTAGGCCTACCCACGCAAGTGAGGTACCATTTTTCTCTGAAGACTTTGTGGAACGCAGGGTGGGTGGAATTTTGTGGAATCACGCAGATTCCAGAACTTTCCACCACAGAAATGTAAGGAAAATGTGTTATTTTGGACACATTTTTAGGTTTGCAATGGATTCTGGGTAACGGAACCTGGTGAGAGCCAGTGAAGTCACCCCATCCAGGATTTCCCTCGGTGTCTAGTTTTAAAAAATGTACAGGTTTGCTAGGTTTGCCTACGTGCCAACTGCGCTAGGGCCCAAAATCCACAGGTATGCACATTGCTAAAAATAATTCGGAGCCCAGTGGGCTTTCTGCCGCCCTGGGGGGAATCGGGGAAGGGGGTTTTATCCTGATATGCCCCTAAAGGGGCAGAAAGACTGTGGCTATTTTTTGTGGGGGTGGGGGCATTGGTATGACCATTTTGGGCAGCCCCCACCCCCACGCATAAAAAAAGCCTGCGTACTCGCTGGCGCCTAGTGGGCTTTCTGCCCCCCCAGGGGGCAGATCAGGGGCCACTGCCACCATCTGCCATCCCGGGGGGTCAGAAAGACTGGAATTTCTCTGGGGGTGGGGTGGGGTATTGGCATGCCCATTTTGGGGAGCCCCTACCCCAACACTAATAAAACAAAAAAATCCATGGTTTCTAGTGGGCATTCTGCGCCCACAGGGTGGGCCAGATTGGGGGCTACAGCTCCCATTTGCCTCCTGGGGGGCAGAAGGACTGTCATTTTTGTGGGGGGGAGGGTGGGGGCATTGGCGTGCCCATTTCGGGCAGCCCACACCCTAAAAACAATTGCGCAAAAAAAATCCCTGGTGTTTAGTGGGCTTTCTGCCCCCCCCCCCCCGAAGGGGCAGATTAGGGGCCAATGCCCCATCTGCCCCCCGGGGGGCATATAGACTGTAATAATTGGGGGGTGGGGTGGGGGCATTTTGCCCCCCGGGGAGGCAGATTGGGGGCCAATGCCCCATCTGCCCCCCGGGGGGGGGCAGAAAGGCTGTAATGGTGGTGGGTGGGTGGGGGCATTGGCGTGCCCATTTCAGGCAGCCCCCACCCAAAAAAAAACTGAAAACAAATCCCTTTTGTATAGTGGGCTTTCTGCCCCCCTGCAGGGGCAGATTAGGGTCCAATGCCCCATCTGCCCCCTGGGGGGGACAGAAAGACTGTGATAATTGGGGGTGGGGTGGGGGCATGGGCCTGCCCGTTTTGGGCAGCCCCCACCCCTATTTTTTTTTTTTTTTACAATTCCCTGGTGTCTAGTGGTCTTTTTGCCCCCCGAGGGGGCAGATTGGGGGCCAATACCCCATCTGCCCCCCAGGGTGGGCAGAAAGGCTATAATGGTGGTGGGTGGGTGGGGGCATTGGCGTGCTCGTTTCAGGCAGCCCCCACCCTAAAAAAAATGAAAAGAAATCCCTGGTGTATAGTGGGCTTTCAGCCGCCCCGAAGGGGCAGATTAGGGGCCAATGCCCCATCTGCCCCCCAGGGGGGCAGAAAGACTGTGATAATTGGGGGATGGGGTGGGGGCATGGGCCTGCCCGTTTTGGGCAGCCCCCACCCCTATTTTTATTTTTTTCAAAATTCCCTGGTGTCTAGTGGGCTTTTTGCCCCCCCGGGGGGAAGATTGGGGGCTACTGCCCCCATCTGCCCCCCAGGGGGGGCAAAAAGACTACATTGTGCCAAAATAATCAGGGGGGAGCAAAGGCCCTTGCCCAAGGGGCCGCTCCCCCCTCCCTGGTGTCTAGTGGGTGGATCCCTGCTTGGGGATCGCCCTCCTGTGGCGATCCCCAAGCAGGGATCCACTGGGGAGGGGTACCATTGGGAAGGGGAGATTCTCCCCTTTCCAACGATACCTCTCCCGTCTTTCTATGTGCTCAGGGAGCACGTAGAAAGAGAAACAGAAATGAGCCTCTTGGCTCATTTCAGTTTCACTTTCAGTGTAATGACGTCAGCGCAACGTGCGCGCCGATCATCATTAGACTGAAAGCAGGGGGGGCCTCGGGAGCTGGGGAAGCTCTTCCCCAACTCCCGAGGCTATTTTTAGTGAAAAGGAATCCCTCTGGTGCCTGCACCAGAGGGATTCCGCAGGGAATGCCTCATGACGAGCTGGACTCGTCATGGGCACAGCGCGACTGTGCTCCATGACGAGGCCAGCTCGTCATGGGCACAGAAGCGGTTAAACAATGATGCATCATATCAGCTGAAAACAAGGTGGGAGAAACTTAAAATTCTAACTGGAGTCTAGCCTCCCCTTTGAGGCATATTTACATGAACAAGAAAACCAATTACCCAAAGCCTTATAAAACTGAAATCGTAAATTAAAAATAATGCTGCAGTCTTCTCTCTAAGATAGCACCTATCTAGAACCTCCAAAAGCAAGCACATACGTACGCTACAAGGAACTTTAAATTGCACCACTTTAGTAGCACAGTTTATGATCATAGTAGAACGCTCTTAGATGACAGCGACTAACCCCTACACCGGTGTCACTGGTGGCACAGACATGGTCCTATTCCATTGATAAAGGCTAGCATGAAAGGGGGGCATGGCTAAAACAATGATGCGTCGCATCAGTTGAAAACGAGGGGGGGCTTAAAATTGTAACAGGAGTACAGCAACTCCAATTTACACCCAAAGGCTCCCCTTTGAGGCAGATTTACATGGAACAGAAAACTAATTAACCAAAGTATGATAAAACTAAAATCATAATTTAAAAATAATGCTTCTGTCTCCTCTCTAAGAAGGCACCTATCTAGATTGAAGCCAGGCACCTCAAAAAGCAAGCACCTAGGTGCTCTATAATGAACTTAAGATTTTGCCATATTAGTATAGTGTATGTTCATAGTAGAATGCTCTTAGATGAGAGCTACTAACCCCTAAGCCGGTGTCAAAAAGCCGGGGGCAAAACTAATGATCAAATACCATCAATTGGTTTTACCTGTTAAGAAAGCACCAGTGCACAGACCCACTTGGCTGAAGGCCACTAGAACATCATCACATACACCTAGTGACATGACTCAAAGGTAAGGAGACTTGGCTTCTGCAATAATGTAAAATCTCTATGATTGTCACCAGCCAACAAAATAAGCACTTTATATCATTTGAAACATCTTCAAAAGTACTCTTAGTGATAAGTGCCTAGGGGTTAAGAAGCTGCAAGGCAGTGGCACCAGTATTGCCATCTACTTAACTACAGGCAACTCCTTATCCCCTGGCAGGATGGCACACAATTAAAGAAACAATGCAGATGAGAGAACAACAACACTCACCAAAGGGAATTACTTTGGCTGCATGCATTTTTTTTATATCATGAGTGGTAGATTGGGATGTTTTTATCATGTCTAGAGCAGTACATTTTCACATGTTCAGCACCATTGACATTGCAGTCCCTTGGTGTACCTCACAATAAGGATTGACACATCCTGAATGCCCACGAATGTCTTCAAAGATGTTCTTATTCCTAGCACTTTTTCCTCTAGATGTGTGATGTAATTCTGAGTCAGGAGAAATGTTCAGCAACAAAAAATGTCCACCTCCTCTACTTGTAGGCATCTCCTCTAGTGATGTGGATAACCAGCCAGGGCCTACTACATCCAGACATCATGTTACTGTGGGACGTGAAGATAGCCACAGAATCCATCTTTTCTACCTCCTCAAACTTACCCCTGACATTGCCATTCCCCAGTGCTGCACCAGCCATGAAGCAATAGTCTACTCCATCAGGTCCACTTTATCTCATATCATGCATAATGTGCAACACTACCAGGCTCAGCATCACTGACCTGAATGAAAATCCTGGTTTTCATTATTTTAATACAGCAACATTTATCTAGGATCAAGTTCTCATCTGAACTGAATCATTGTCCTTGGATCTTTTCATATTTCACCCACATCAATGGTGCCTGATTTGAGATCAGATACTTACAGGAGTAGTAAAAAAAAAAGTTAACCGTACTACTGTCATCTTGATACTGCCTTGAATTTGCAAGCACAAAGACAAGAGCAAGAGCAGGAGGTTGACGAAGGGGGATACTTATAGCAATGTCAAGAATTTAAAAATGTTTTGATGGAGGACATCTGATAATCATTGCACAGTGTAAGGTCCATTTCAGATTGGGTTTAGGCCTGATGATTGTGAAGAAAACAAGACCCTGTAAAATAACAGAAAATGTGAGGACAAACTACAAAAGAAAAACACCATCAGCTACAAAAAGGTGTAACATTGTATCTTCTCCTAACCTTAACTATCATAAGGTCCTCAGGTATATATGTAGGTTAGTAACTCCCTGACTGAGGACTTTCTTAAGGGAGGGAGTCTTTGGTACTTGATCATGATTTTTCAGAGGTAGCATTTTACTCATGCACATCAGTTCAGTTTTGTAACACACCTTAAAACAACATTTAACAATTTTTGCAGTAAAGGGTCATAATAATGTGGTGTCTGAGGACCTCAACACAATGTCACACATTAACAATATTGCAAAATTCATGAGCTGCAAATGCTTTAGGTCTTCATTTAGAGCACAGCAAATACAAGGAGGTCCTGAACTTTGTTCAGGATGAAATTTTACAACAGTGTAACAACTTAGCATTGAGGTTTATAGGAATAAACATGCACTCCTACCAAATGTGGCTAGCAGTTCACAAAAGCCAAATTCAATTCAAGCCATGGGATTACGCTTTGTCCTTCTCACTAACTCTAAATTTCTTGTCCAGTATATGATTCGACAAGCTACCCTTCTTTCTTTCCAACTGATACAATACAAGAAGGACCATCAAAACACATTTGTATGGTGTCCTCCTCCCTCTTTTCACAGTTTCTCTTTGTTTAGTACAACTCTTGTAACTTACTTGCAGATGTTCCCCTGTGTTATTAGCAAGACAACTCTGAGCGTTATGTGCGATAGTGATTTAGAATATGGTTCACTCGCAATCACGTAATTGATGTGAGAGTGACCAGTGTGAATATCCAACAAAGCTTCAAGTAATATGCTCTGTACTTCATACACAAGAGGTATTAGTCATGTAACCCAAAGCATTAGAAGTCACAATGACCCTGAGTATTGGTTCACTCGCCCAAACCTGCTTATGTGATCACCCAACGATGCCAATAAGCTACATTTTCTGTACTATGGGTCATTCCTGAGTAATGGTGACCAAGATTGTCCCCTCTGGGTAACTTAGGATAGGGATCCTTTTACATAATAAGAATTTTTTGCATTTGCATATTAGCCCTTATGATACCCTATACTCCTACTAATAATTTGCCATCTTTAGATCATTTCAAGTTCCTTTCCTTTTTATTTAGTATTGTTAGCAATAAATGGAGGGAGACATTGACTCTTATACTTATAGATTTAGAACTGAATCAGAAGAGCTCTCTTCTTATGCCTACCTGGAGTTATATACTCCATTTTGTTATTTCCATAAATATAGCTGAGAACCTATTGTTTATTCTGTTTTTCGCACTGTGCACAGATACACCAGGATAAATGTGCCTGCCAACACTTCATAATGGGGAGTTTTGAATCCTCCCATGTTCCCAATCGTATTCAATCCATAATTTGTATAAGCCTGGGCAGAGTTTGTGAAGTTCTGCTACGCAAAGCTCAGCGAAGTGCAAAAAAAACCTCTGCTGCGCTACGCGAAGCTCCACGAGTGGTGGAGTGCGTTATATAAATGCTGTTGGCGATGATTTTTAGATTTAGATGCTTGTCCGCACTGTGCAATCATCGCGAACGGCATCATGCACAGCGCAAGTGGGCAGTGCTTCCTTTCTGCCTCTCGAGTAGATTTTTACTCGAGCGCAGATTTCTCAACGCGAACGGATAGTTTCTCAACACGAGTGGTAGCGAGCATATGCGACCACTCGCAATGAGAAATCTGACCGCCCGCATTGAGAAATCTCGCCGGGAGGGTGATTTTCCACACTGGCGATTGCCAACTTGACGTTGTTGATCATGAACGAGGAAAAATCTCACTGAGAGGTGGATTTTCCTGGCTAGCGCTCGCCAACTTGACATTGACGAACAAGAGCGAGGAAAAAACTCAGCTCCGCAGAGCAGTGTTCTTTGGAACTCCGCGAGCTCTGCATAATGCGGAGTGCAGAGGACTCCACAAACTCTGCGAGCGGAGCGGAGTTCACCGCCCAGACTTAAATTTGTAATAGTATTGCAGTGGACCCAGAAGATTAAGGAGTCAACTATTGTTGTGTCACATTAGGTGGCTCAAGAACTTAGAACTAAACTTGGTGTTTAGACTGTTATTTGTTTCTGTGTATGTATTACATATTATGTATAGCTTCTTTTGTTCTTCTCTGCTTTCAAGAGTCCCACCATATTATTTTTTAATACTATTCATAAGGTTAGGGCATACCTTGGTGAATGTTGTGACAAAAGAATAAATTAAAGTAGACTATTACTCTATCAGAAGCCTTCAACAACTGAAAAAGTGGGTGGCAAGTAGTTCCAATAACGAAATGTGTTGCCTAGGACATTGAAGATGTTATTGGAATAAATGATAAAGAAGAGACTGATACATGGCCACCGATTATTGTGCAACATTTTGGTATTGGAGGCAACTTCAAATATCTGGCCTTTGATCCTTTCGAGAATTTCTTGGGTGGTGATTTCTCCTTTCTGGTGAATCGGTTTCCAGACTACACAGACAATATATTGGTGAAGCCATGGAAGAGTGTGCTAAGCTATACCAGGCCACCATTCATTATTTATTGTATTTTAGCACATAGGTGGGTGCACAAATTCAGATTGGATTCACAAAAAGTTAAAGTGCAATTTTTGACTGCTTTTTGTAAATCGAATCTCAGCATATTTTGCCCTTAATTATATATTTACATCTAGCCTCTACAAATATAGTAACTATAATTATGTATGCAAATATTGGTTTAAGTCTTCTAGTGAGATCAGATTGTATATCCTTATTTAAATAAACTTTATGACTTTAAATGTATGTTTGATTATACATGTGTTATTTGTTTTTTGGTACCATGGAGAGCAATATTGCTGATGGAAGACCCAATTAAATTAAATCCTAAATTTGTGCTCATAAACAGTTGTTGATTGAATAATATGACGTAATGGGGATACAGATTACTTATCCGCTTTGAGCAGTGGGAGACGCTGCTGGTGAGGACGCCGCTGGTGAGGATGCCGCTGCTCGCACCCGAAAGTGGTCCAGTTGCCAAATCCAATTGCCGATTGCGAATCCTGCGACCCCCCTGCGTGGAAGCGGGCCGGTAATTTTGAGACCGGACGCGGCTTACAGGGAGGGGCTGTGGTGTGTCACGGAGCTCAGAGCACAGAGCTCAAGTGGCAGGAGGTGCCAGGCGCTGGTCACGGACGCGGGTTACAACAGACGGAACGGCACAGCAGGGCATGGATTAACGGGTCGCCCCCCAACACCAGCAGGAGTAAGGGGATGCGCATGTAGTCTGTCACTCCACACCCTCCCTCGCCCACTACCCCCGTGTAAAGTGAAGTATCTCAAAGGAATCTTAGGAGTGAGACTGCATTGTCGATCATCATGAGATCAGGGAGAGACAGAGCAGAGGCCAAACCACAGCCAAAAAAAAATAAATCGACAGAACAGTGACAAGATGAGCGAAGAAGATAAAGCGCTGGAGAACAATGTCCATACTGTCACAACACCATTAAAAAAATCAGCAGTCATGAAATCAAAGATCACAGATTTTTTAATTTCACCAGTACCACCAGCGCTACAAGGTCGGAAACCATCAATTGCCACCGACACCCAGGAAATTAAAAAAAGGACGTCCTACTCAGTTGGTTCCATATCCAACTTGCCGCAGACACAGATTATAATCCCAATAGAGAACAGCCGAAGCCCCCCAAAGATCTCCAAAACGATTGCCAACAGTGTAACCGTGACAGCTCAAATAAACGCAAGCGAACCAGTAAACATTGGACAATTAAATCCGCTTATAACACTATCAGAGGCATCAGAGGGAAAAACAAAGCAACGATCAATAAACTTTGGGTCATTCTTTTGTGCTCAGGGGCCAAGTTTGTGGGTGACCTACCGTCAGCCTCAAGTATGGATATAATGGACATCGAATAAAAAAAAATTAAAAATCCTAGTAAAGCACACAGCGGTTCAGTCCAAAAACACTGCAAATCCAATCTCAGAAATACAAAAGGCACAGGAGTGTTTAGCGAGCAGCCAGGAGCCAACACAGGAAGTTCAAATTACAAAATCAGCTTCAGAAATACAGGAAGCACAGGATTGCTTAATAGGTTGCTATGAGTCAAACAAAGTTCTACTAATCCTACCAACAGGGCTTCTCCATGATTATAATTCCATCCTTTCACCAATCAAGGTCCAACTAGTGGACGGCCCTTGCTCCCAAACAAAATGTGATAAATTGACAAATTTCGAATTAGGCGCATGCCAGGGAGGAGAAGTAGCGGATGACATCAGGAACAAAGCAGGGGAGGATATTCGTTTAAGTCATCGAGTAGGCACTAATCAGACAGATCATTTTTTATCATCAAAGGCCCCACTGTGGCTGCCATTCTTTAGCATTATGGAAACCATATCATAAGCACTACTCCAACACTCAGAAAAATTAGAGCTACAAATTGATCTTTTGCAAATTTTGGCATCACATGTGGTTGGCATAGATAGAAAAATACAAGATTTAAACTCTCTTATTGAGCGAGTACAGAAAGACCCTCACACAATGTACCACGAATGTCAATGCTCCGGAATATTGAATCAATTACAGGCTATGCCTAAAAGTCTAATAGATATCCTGGCAGAGGTAAAAAAAACAACCGACCACCACAATATCATTGCAAGTACTTGCAAGGAAAATACCTCAGACCAATAGAAGCCTACTACTACCCTGGACAATTCAGTAAATGTGGAAACAAGTGTGGATGCAATGGAAGGCAATTTAAATAACTTTATTTCAGACACCCAGACAGAAGAATCACAAAGCATGCCATCGCAAAACACTTACAAAAAAACACAAGAATACGACGATCAACTGACCGAAGAAACAGTGCCACAGATAAACCAGCTGCAAAAACAGCACAGGGTCAAGACTGATTTGCATATGGCTGGGTTCAAACTGGAACGGCATGGTGAGCAAAAAAACGATGGATTTAGGCCCAGATCTCTGTACTGGGGTGAATGTATGACATTGTTCTGCATTCTGTCCATCAACTGTTGTTTTTGCATTTGTCACCCCAAGTGGGAAGGGTATGCCCAGACGTGGGTCCCATGCTCTCCATGCCACTGGAATCATGCTATCCTGGCTGAAGAGGGGTGAAACCCCGAAACCGGTCCTAGGATGCTTGTATCCAGTCCAGGGAGGACCTGGCTTGGCAGTCCGGGCTGGACTGTACCCATGAGGCACAGGGTCAAGACTGATTTGCATATGGCTGGGTTCAAACTGGAATGGCATGGACGATGAATTTAGGCCCAGATCTCTGTACTGGGGTGAATGTATGACATTGTTCTGCATTCTGTCCATCAACTGTTGTTTTTGCATTTGTCACCCCGAATGTGAAGGGTATGCCCAGACGTAGGTCCCGTGCTCGCCATGCCAATGGAATCAAGCTATCCTGGCTGAACAAGGGTGAAACCCCGAAACCGGTCCTAGGATGCTTGTTTCCAGTCCAGGGAGGACCTGACTTGGCAGTTCGGGCCGGACTGTACCCATGAGGCACAGGGTCCAGACTGATTTGCATATGGCTGGGTTCAAACTGGAACGGCATGGTGAGCAAAAAAACGATGGATTTAGGCCCAGATCTCTGTACTGGGGTGAATGTATGACATTGTTCTGCATTCTGTCCATCAACTGTTGTTTTTGCATTTGTCACCCCGAGTGGGAAGGGAATGTCCAGACGTGGGTCCCGTGCTCTCCATGCCACTGGAATCAAGCTATCCTGGCTGAAGAGGGGTGAAACCCCGAAACCGGTCCTAGGATGCATGTTTCCAGTCCAGGGAGGACCTGGCTTGGCATTTCGGTCTGGACTGTACCCATGAGGCACAGGGTCAAGACTGATTTGTATATGGCTGGGTTCAAACTAGAACGGCATGATGAACAAAAAAACAATGGATTTAGGCCCAGATCTCTGTACTGGGGTGAATGTATGACATTGTTCTGCATTCTGTCCATCAACTGTTGTTTTTACAGATAAAACAGCAACAAAAATCTCATAACCTTCCAATGAAACGTGAATGAAAGAGATTGAGAAAAGCAAGGCAAAACAAGCAAAAAAGTAACAAAGCCATAGCACTTATAACCCAGTATCAGACCAAGAGTCACCATTGGTAAGCTGCCAGAATGCTAATTTGCCCAGAACAGTTCCCGAAATTGGGCCAAAGGGAAAAGAGGCAAGTACAAGCCTCACCGAACAGCCAGGGGAATTTAGACATGAACCCGACCATTGTAGATCGAATACATCCTCAATGGATTTAACGACAGCGCAGCCAAGCAGTCAAAAAGACTCCCAGCCCGCACATTGTTGCACAAAAGATCAATTTGTAGACTGCCCATTAAATCGCAAGACAAGAGCAGAACAAAAAAGTATATCTTAATACTTCCCTAAAATCATAAAGTCTCCATTTGGAAACATCAAGGCTAAAGCGCAACAACCACACATTACCACAAAACGGACGGAAACTGCAACAGCCTATTCGCCGGCATTAGGCAACCAGGCAAAATCTCAGGAAAAGAAAATTGACCAGTTTGACTCAGCCAATAAATTAACAACAAACGCCCAAAACACACTAGCAGAGTGAAAATACACAGGGGAAGTCAAAAATAGCAAGTTCCTGGAACCAACTGATAACGAAGGACAAAACTATCCAGAAGGTTTAACAAAGCTAGAAATTATCCCGCATTACAGCTCCAGAGGGAATTATGACATCCTCAATCGTAGGCTATTTTAAAACTTGCCAATTCAATTGGAACACTAAAACACCTGAAAATAAGCCATATAGAAAGCATCAAATTTAAACCGCTTTCAAGTGAAAAGGGGAGAGATAAGACTGTGGTAACTTGGAGCGACCCAAAGAACGCTAAGGAATTTTGGCAGCACAGAGAAGATTTTGCTAAATGGGGAACGGAAACAGATAGATATCTAGGCCCGCTTTGCCCAATGGCAGAGTCAAGATCATCAACGGATAGCGGACTGCTTCGGGGGGCAGTAGGCCCTACCACGAGCACCAAGGAAGGATGGACCAATCTACGTGTCATCCACCAAGGATCATCAGGCTCAACCATTCAAATTCGGAAAGTTCTACCGCCAATACCAAGTTCCATGGAACACAAGAAAAACGAAGCATGAAAATGCAATTTGAAACTATGCTTGTGGAACATAAATGGACTAGGCAGTAAAACAGATGATGCAGTTCTATTAGTTTTCCTAAAAAAAAATTATATTTTATTATTTCAAGAAACCTGGTCGACAGCATCTGCTCAGATAAATGGTTTCAAAGAATTTCAACAACATGCCACCAAAGGCAGTTCACTAGGTAGGGCTTCCGGCGGATTATCAATCTACCTTAGCACAAGTATACCATGGACATAAACTCTGATTGGGTCTGGACAAACATGGAATCAGTGCATTAAAATTACCACAAGATCTTTCCTCTGCTGCACAAGACTTTCAAGATGCACGGTCAATGGTAATTTGCAATACTTATATCCATCCAGAGTCAAAGACGAAACAAAAGAAAATCGTGACCCTCAAAGCCTGTTTAAATCCTTGCAATCCACTTTCCCACAGACGGGAATGGTTGTGTCAGGCGACTTCAACATGTTCTTATTACAAGCAGAACACACACAAAACAAACAACAAAACAAATTCAAAGGCAATACAATTCCTCCATTAATAACAAGCCATCGAAAAAAGGATTGTTATGGCCAATTGTGTGCCTCAATATTCGCTGAAATTGGCATGATCATTTTAAATGGATGCTTTTCACAAGGCCAACCTGCGCCACCAACCAGAATAGCCAAACAGGCTCAATCAGTATTAGATTACACTATAGTCGATCTGGAGGTACTGCAAAGGATCGTCAGTTACCAAATAATCCATAGACTTTTGTCACGGTCTCCTTTGATCCTCTCCTCAGGATGACGCCGATGCTATATAAGGGTCCACCTCCCATCCGTCCCCAGTCCGGAATAAGTGTAATACCCGCGGAGTCAGAAGACAGGTGGGTGAGGGAAGGAAGGATAGGAACCGCTGGGAGAGAGACCTGAAAGAGACAAGTAGATGGTTTAGCCACAGTGCTTGCTCGCTCCCCTTCCCAAGACACAAACCCTTGCCTGACTCCTCCCCGTACCTGATGCTCCTTCCTCCCCTGTCTGGATCTCTCAGGTCAATGCGAGATGTAGCCTTGGCCCAGTTACTCTCACTGGGCGGTGGATCAGGGTGGCAGTGTGTCGTTGGAGGTAGTGTGCTCTCCTCCCGGACCGTCCCATTACCTCACGGGAAAGCGAGGAGAGAGCAGAAAGACACCGGAGGAGCCGGTGACGAGTGTGGCCGGCGCTGCGACTCTACGCCCGGAAATCCAGGGGCGGAGGAGCGCCGAGTCGGCTGAAGTGCTCACCTCCCGCACCGTTCCGTTACCTCCCGGGAAGGTAAGGAGTGAGTGGATAGGCACCGGAGGAGCCGGTGGCGAGTGTTGCCGGCGCTGCAACTCCACGCCCGGAAATCCTGGGGCGGAGGAGCGCCGAGTCGGCAGGTTAGTCCCTCCGACGGGGTTTTAGTCTCAGGCGGAGTGGTCTGCACAGTCGCGCCGACCCCAGGGGGAGTCTGGGGAAAAGGCGTGAGGAAGGCGGCTCGGCCCGGAAATCCTGGGGCGTTCTGGAGACTGTGCACGTCCAGTCACTCACCTCGTTCGTTGCCGATGGTAGAGCCAACGGGTCTAGGCGGGTCAGGAACTCGGGAGCTGTGGAGGAGGCAATCCGTTGGGCGGTAGCTGCGGGACCGTTGATCTGGAACTGTGTGTCGGGAATCATTGGCAACGCCCCCTAGGTCGTCACGATCTTTATCCGTTTCCGGGGCTCACGGGACATCACATGACGCGGGTGTTCGCTGCGCCACCTGGGAAATGGAGTCCCTTTCTTCGCGGAGTAGCGCCGTCGCGCTCGGGATCATGACAGCACACCCCCCTTCACCCCGTCTCCGGGGCCACCGGAGCCCCCGGGTTTGGATGGAGAGCGGCGGTGGAAGGCAGCCACCAGGCGGGCTGCGTGTACCGCCGAAGCAGGTTCCCAGGAGTCCTCCTCTGGTACATAACCCTTCCAGGCCAAAAGGTACCACAGTTTGCCCCTCACCAGCTTGGAATCCAGAACTCGCCGAACGACAAATTCCTGTTCATGGTGCACCCACACCAGGGCCGGGGCCTTCCGAATAGGACTCTGCGAGGGCTTGAGCAGCGAAACGTGAAACACCGGGTGTATGCGCAGCTGAGGGGGCAGACGCAACTGCACAGCCAAGGGGTTCACGTGCCTGACCACAGGGTAGGGCCCTATGTATTTGGGATTGAAGACACTGGGTTTCCGGAACCGAATGTTCTTTGTGGACAGCCACACCCTTTCCCTTTGTGGTATACCGGTGTGGGCCTGCGATGTTTGTCGGCTTGGGCTTTGTACCGATCTTTTGCTAACTGAAGGTTTGCCCGGGCTTGTTTCAGAGCAGAGTGTATGGTGTTGAGCCTACTCTGTAAATCGGGAAGAGACACGTTCCCACGAGGGAGAATAAAGGGAACAAAGCGTGGATGGAACCCTGAAGCGAGAAAGAAGGGTGTGAGGTGTGTGGAGGAGTGTTGGGAGTTGTTATACGCCACTTCGGCTACCCATAGCAAGTCAACCCATGTGTTCGAAGCTTGGTCCGCGTAGCATCGCAGATACTGCTTGAGGGTCTGGTTGAGCCTCTCCGTCTGACCATCTGTCTGAGGGTGGAAACTTGTGGAGAGGGAGGAGCGGATGCTGAGCTGTTCACACCACACCTTCCAGAACCGAGCAGTAAACTGCGACCCCCTGTCAGACACGATCCCCAAAGGAAGGCCATGAAGCCGCACGACGTGTATCAACAGAAGTTTCGCCAATACACCTGCCGTGGGGACCTGTTTGCAGGCACTAAAGTGTCCCATTTTGGTGAGATAGTCTATGACGACAATTATTGCTGTGCATCCCTGGCCCTTCGGCAGTCCCACCACGAAGTCTATCGATATTCTTTCCCAGGGATTCATAGGGGTAGGAAGAGGCATCAGAAGACCTTGTTTCCTTTGATGGCCCGATTTCATTTGGGCACATACCGCACACTGTTTTACCCACAGCAAAACATCCGGCCGAACGGAAGGCCACCAGGACTGCCTCAATACTTTTTCCAGGGTTTTGGTTCCCCCCATGTGTCCGGCACAGGGCAGGTCATGACACCAGGAGAAGACGAGTTTACGGAGTTTGAGTGTGGGGACTAGTACCTTGGAGCCACACATGGGAAGACCGTGTTGCAAGCGCCATTCTTTATGGCTCCTCAGGCATGAAGCCCAGGCGAACGTTTGTATCCCTTGCTTCACTCCTTGTAGAAAGGACTCGGTCTTTAGACTGCCGACTTGCTCCGGTGACAAAATGGATTGGTCGGGAGTCACCGCAGGGAGGCATGGAATGCCCTGTCGTGATAGGGCGTCGGCTTTCCTGTTCTGCGTTCCGGGTCGATATGTGACTAGGAAGTGGTACTCTGCAAAAAAGAGCATCCACCTCTTTTGACGAGGGGAGAGATGTCGTGCTGACCGCATGAACTGGAGGTTTCGATGGTCCGTGAACACAGTCACCTGATGTCGAGCTCCCATCAACCAATGCCGCCATTCCAGGAATGCTTCTCGTATGGCGAGCAACTCCTTTTCAGAAATGGTGCAGTTGAGTTCAGCAGGGTTTAATTTTTTGGACATAAAGGCTACCGGATGGAGCAGCCCGATGTCCGGGTGGCGCTGAGAAAAAATAGCTCCCACAGCCTCGTAGTAAGCATCGGCTTCTACTATAAAAGGTAGTTCGGGTTTGGCATGTCGTAGGATGGGAGCGGACGTAAAGGCCCTCTTGAGTTGCTCAAAGGCGGTCTGGGCTTCGGGAGACCATAGGAAGTGGGTCCCTTTCCGTGTTAACTTGGTGAGTGGAGTTACCATCTGAGAGAAATGATGGATGAATCTCCGGTAAAAGTTCGAGGAGTGCCGAGTCGGCTGAAGTGCTCACCTCCCGCACCGTTCCGTTACCTCCCGGGAAGGTAAGGAGTAAGTGGATAGGCACCGGAGGAGCCGGTGGCGAGTGTTGCCGGCGCTGCAACTCTACGCCCGGAAATCCTGGGGCGGAGGAGCGCCGAGTCGGCAGGTTAGTCCCTCCGACGGGGTTTTAGTCTCGGGCGGAGTGGTCCGCACAGTCGCGCCGACCCCAGGGGGAGTCTGGGGAAAAGGCCTGAGGAAGGTGGCTCGGCCCGGAAATCCTGGGGCGTTCTGGAGACTGTGCACGTCCAGTCACTCACCTCGTTCGTTGCCGATGGTAGAGCCGAGGCGCACACAAACAGGGACTCTGGATCTCCTCCAACGGGTCTAGGCGGGTCAGGAACTCGGGAGCTGTGGAGGAGGCAATCCGTTGGGCGGTAGCTGCGGGACCGTTGATCTGGAACTGTGTGTCGGGAATCATTGGCAACGCCCCCTAGGTCGTCACAATCTTTATCCGTTTCCGGGGCTCGCGGGACGTCACGTGACGCGGGTGTTCGCTGCGCCACCTGAGAAATGGAGTCCCTCCCTTCGCGGAGTAGCGCCGTCGCGCTCGGGATCATGACAACTTTAGAGCGATCATAGCCACAGTTAATTGACTTCAGCTTTCAAATCGCAAGGGCATCTGCAAGCAATGACTTGTTGGAAATTCGCAGCCCATATAACTCAAAAAGACTTGTGTGGAATGGAAAGAACGCCGGAGAAATAATGACCTATCTAAAAATTTACAGATAAAGGGAGAAGAACAAAGATTGGCAGTGTATTGGGCAAATTGGGAAAAGATGATCACAAGTCTACTTGATAAATTTCGATTCCAAAACAAAAACTACAGAAGCAAACCGAGGCCAATAACAAAAGAGCCTATTGGCTCCTTAGTGTGCAAAAAAGGATACTAAATCATGAAATTAAAAAGTTACGAGGAAAAGATCTGATCATGGGTGAAGATACAAAGCGATAAATTCATAAATTAAGGCAAATATATAAAAAAGAGGTTTGGACAGCAAAGAATAATCAACAAACTGAAATTTGGTTAAAATTGCTGGAAACAAGCAAATCAAATAAACAGAAAATTTTGGGCAGAAATTAATAAAATAGCAAATGGATCCTTCCGTGAACATAATGCAAACATATTAGAGGCAGATTGGACATACCATCTAGCACAAAATCTATAGAATAACAGAAACCACCAAGCAATGAAACCAGATCACACAATTCAATACCAACAAAAAAGCGAAGGGCCTGAACAAATTGTTGAAGAAAATTGAATTAGAACCCACCAGGTACAAATGGTCATAAAGAAACTAAGGTCCAATGGCGACCCTGGCCCAAATGGTTTGCCAAATGGGCTCTTTAAACATGATCAATTATTCTGGACAGAATTTTTTACCCCACTGTTTAATCACGCTTTGCAAACAGAAAGTATACCATCATCATGGAGAGGGAGCGTCTTGCATCCAATTTTTAAAGCAGGTGCTAGATCGGACCCGGCGAACTATAGGATGATCGCCCTAATTGACGTGGAGGCCAAAATAAATGCGTCAAACCTCCTGACAGCATTGGAAGAGTCACCACGAGCAAGATTCTCCCTGTCACACAGACCGGTTTCAGGCCAGGAACAAATACGATGTGTAATCTGTTAGCCTTGAACCTTCTTGTTGAAAACTAAATTGTACACCTGTTTTGTCCATTTAAAAGCAGCCTTCGACATGGAATCTAGGGAACTCCTGTGGCAAAAGATGACAAACTGGGGTGTTCCACCATTGTTCCTGCCAGCCATCATCAACTTGTACACATCTACCTGGGTAAAGATAAAATTAGGGAATGGTGAAAGAACAACTGCAAGGATCCCAATGCACATTGGCCTAAAGCAGGGATGCGTACTGGCCCCTACTCTTTTTAACATCTTTACAGCAGACCTGGATAAGAGGCGATCAGAAGTTCAAAGTGATCCTCCAAAGATAGCACACTACAAAATAAGAAGTATGCAGTACACAGACGATATTGTCTTATCCACCTACACCCCAATGGGCCTACAGCGCTCCAACACAACGCTGCTCGAATATACTGGGGAGCACGGTCTGTTCCTTAATTACAAAAAACCAAATGTCATCTGTTTTTCATCAAAGATAGGGCAAAACAAAAAATGTAAATGGCACGCAGCAGGAAATCATAGAGCAGAGTGTTGCATATAAATACCTAAGAGTAGTGGTAGACTCAAGGTTTACATTAAAAGATCATCTAAAATAAATAGAAAAGCCCAGGCAAACAAATTATGCTTTGCTCTAAATCTGCTAAAAACAAAACTGAAGTGCCCATCCAACTCATGTCTATTAAAAGTCATCGCTGCTAAGTTTCTTCCAATCCTTACGTACGGCTCTGAATTATTCAGAGGACAAGATGCAAACTTCCTGAATCTTCAACAATCAGGGCTATTTAAATACATCTTTCAGATCCCGCAGTTTGTATCTCAAGCACAAGTACGTCTGGAATTTGGGCTATCAAATCAGCACCTGGTAAGCCAAGCAGCAATAATAAAAATGTGTTGGAAATTAAAAGCAGCACAAGAGGATTCCTTGATGGGGCACTGTTGGACTGAAATAAAGAATCAGACAAAGGGGAAAAAAAGCCTGGAACACAGTATTAGAAGAAGCATTAGTAACCCTTAATAAGCAAGATGACTGGAACACCAACTATAGCTTTGCAGCTTTTAAAACAATAGCTCATAATGAGGCAAAACAAAAAGCCTGGGTCATAGATAAAGCTGCCCTAGCAAAGAAAAAACACGGTTGGATGGTCTTATCCTCATATGAGAGTCGATCCCCTCAACCATACCTGGTCCAACATATAACCACAGCAACTCAGCAATTGCTACTTCGAATTCAGTTGGGGACTTTTATCTCAAAAGATCAGGTTCCAGCATGGAAACAAACTTGGCCAACAAGACTCTGCAGACTCTGCGGCCAAGCGGAAGAAACTCTGATTCATTTACTGTGCATTTGTCCAACTGTGAATAACTTGAGACGTTATTATCTATTACAAGCATTTCGTACATATCAAATTAGATCATGTCGGCCAGCAGTAATGTTAGCACTGAACAGTCATTTGTTACAGGTTGCATGCAGGGCCACCAGATTCTTGCAGAAAGTCAGTTAATTACTACAAAAATCTGAAAAATAGCGTTTTTTTGGGCATCCAAAATTATTCAAAATCAATGAATAGCATCTGTAAATTAGGCATTTTGTTAATCTTTGGGCATGGGAAAGGAAGGACGAAGAAACCAAAATTTTTTTTTATTCAGTTTTATCATGTAATCTCTATATTGTTATCATGGAGCTGCGTACTGTGGTACACTTCAGAGTACGAAATCAAATGTTTACAATTTTTGGATTGAGGAGCATATCACAGCACAGCATCTGAATCAATGTTAAATCTGTAGATATGACAGTATATACTGCTTGTGTATCCTTTTCACGGTTATTGTAATTTGGATGATTTTAGCGCAAAAATTGTAATGGTTTAAATTAACTATACACAATAAAGATTTTACTTGCTTACTTACTTTTCCTTTGAGATTAATTTTGACAATTTTTAATATCTATGCTAGGCCTGTCCCTTTAGGTACTGACACACTGGTCTTGACTATGTTAGATGATCTGGTTGGCACCTACCAGCATCGGACAAAAAAATTGGTCGCAGGGTATTTTAATGTCACCTTTGAACCATCTCCTTTAATTAATATTCTGATTTAGTCTAAGTGTTATTGATTACACCTTGGTGGATATTAGAATTTGGCCACTGGTGGGTGATATGATGATTCCCCTTTGGTCCGATAGTGACCATAACACCCTGATTTTAACAATTGGGGGCACCCCACTTAAAAGGGGTCCCCCTGGATGTTACTCAACAGCCTAAGAACTTCTCTTAACAAATACTTTTAGAAAAGTAACATGGCCTTGGATCCTGGAGGACAGTATATTGCACGTAAAGATTTATCATTTAGTTGTGCATTGTTTACTGATATTGAAAATGCCCTTCCATCACCGAGATAATTTTAGTAGCCCTTGGAGAATTTTATGAGTCATTGAAAGCTGTATTTTTAATAAAATCAACTAGGAAGAAACCTATGGAAGGGAGGAAACTTGATAGGTTCAATCTTGAGTGTAAACAGGCAAAGCGAGAGCTGAAGAAAGCTATCAGAGAGGGTGATCACTAGAAGTAACATCAGCTCGAAATTGGTATAAGTCTGACCATGCCACAGCTAAATGATAATCGTTCTTTCTGGCACACTATAGCCCATGGGAGCCTAGAAGGTGATACTACCCCACACTGCCACATCTAGCCTAAGGAGAGGGTCGGCCATTTTACCACGCTATACGATAAGAGTGAAGCAGTCTCCACTGAGGATGTTACTGGGGATCTAATTCAATGTCCAGTTACAGTTCTAACTTTCGGTGATACAACATTGACTTAGTCTTTAGTCTAGACGATACTCTCAAGGCTATTGACAGATTAAAAATAACAAAGGATCCTGGATCTGACTGGCATTAATCAGAGCCCCTGATATGGGGCCCATACATTAATCTTCTGTCTAACGCTATAGTTGCTGGGGAAGATATCCCAGAGACTTGGAGAGGGGTGGAGATAATTGCTATATATAAAGAAAGGAGATGTCTCAGCTCCCTCCAACTACAGGCAGATTAGTTTAATAGACAACCTACAAAAGTAATTTACTAGGCAAGTCCTGGACAAATTGCAAGCATGGATGGAACATAACAAGATCTTTTCACCCAACCAAGCAGGTTTTCCCACTAAAACCAGCATTTTCAACCAGATTTTCAGGTTTACATTACTCACCTGGAAAACGTGCTGTTAAAAAAAGCAAAAATTGTATGTAGCATTTGTCGATCAGTGAGCTGCGTTCGATCTCATGACCCGTGAAATGCTCTGGAAAGTTCTTCTAGGGCTGGGACCCCACATAAATCTGGCAAATCTGTTAGCAAGGTTGTACGAAGGAAACTATGCGCAGGTTTGGTGGGGTAAATTAACCAGTAAGATTCCCATGTGGCGCAGGGTCACCATGGATGCATACTTGCACCAACATTTTTCTCCATGTCTGTCAATGAACTAGTTAACGACTTCTGAAACTGTGAAAATGATTCTCCAGTTCTGATAGGCAAGAACACACAGATCTTGCTGTTTGCAGATGATTCTATGGTCATTTCTAGAACCCCAATGGGCCTTTAGAATTTACTAGATACATTTTTGGCTTTTTGTGTATCCAGGGGCTTGGAACTAAATGTATTGAAAACTAAGTTAATGGTTTTTGGCAAGGGAAGGATCAGAACATGAACAGTGAGAATTGCGGAGAACGTACGTGAGAGGGTAACTACTTTGGATGATCTAGGGGTTAGGCTGACTGATTCGCTTGGTATGGAACTACAACTTGATAAAACCTATTTTACCCCATGTCACAAATACAAACCAATACTTCGATTCCACAGACAGACTAAGATTCAGTCATTAGCCCGTGCTTTGGAGGTCTATTGGGCAAAAGCTCAAATCTCTGCATTCTATGGAGTAGAGAGATGGGGTCATGTTGACACCCACAAGTTGGTGGTGTGAGAATTCATATGCCAAAACCCTTGTCTTTGTCCTAGTTAGTAGCCCGTTGACTATTTATCTCACTGTCAATTGAGTGCGAACTTGACAATTTTTGTAACCACTGACGTAGTGTGCATAAGAGGGCTACATGTAGGTCTACGAAGTTGTGAACAAACTCCGTGGACCTCCGCTACGCTACACTATGCCACCCACCTCCACCCCCCCTATATTAACAATTACTTCTAATTAAATTAAATTAAAACCAATTGCCTGGCATGCGGTGTCCCCAGGCTGCCCTCTTCCTCTCCGTCTGGGTTATTCTTTGAGAAAACTACGCATGCACACTCTTAAAGGTGGTGGTCCCCGGGGCCCGGGGGAAGCTCATGAGGCACCCCATGTCAAAAATGACAATCTCTGGTGAGATGGTGGTCCGCGGGGCAGGGGGGTCTGCGCGGCCCCCCCATTACATTAGCTTCGGAGAGGTTGTGGTTCCTGGGGCTGCAGGGGGTCTGTGAGTCCCTGCATGTTTATTATTGTTTGCCCCAAGGAGGTGGTGGTCCCCGGGGCGCAGGAGGGGCCAAATGGGCACCCTCTGCATAACTTTAAAACACTGCCCCTGGTATTTGGCCGACCCAGAAGCTTCATAAAAAAGAGGTCTTTTTAAAAATAATTTCTGTGGGTCCACCCAGGAATTTGAGGCAAAATTATTAAAACAATGCTTTTAACCCCAGTGAGGTCCATGTGGGACCGCCCCACCATATCTGGGGGGGCGGTACACCTTGTTACCCCTTTCTCTTTTTCTTTTTACATTTTTTGTGGGACTCGGCTTCACGCTGAGTTCCAAGGTGGCTGCCAACATTTCCTGGTTGAAGTGTTGGCAACCTAACAAATTTCAGTAGGATCCACAAGTCCACTGCAAGGAATCTATATTTTTTAACCCTAAATATCTCGAAAACTAGTGAAATGGAATGATACTGAATGACAATATCTTGCTTTCTGCTAAATTTGGTGTCATTGCGTTTAGCGGTCCGAGCTGTAGTGTTGTTAAAAATAAATTAAACTCCCCATAGACATAACATGGGAAAAATGTGTTTTGTCTTCCCACTTTTTTCTTCTCCCCTGCTTGACGGATCACCCCAAAACTTTCAACACAGCAGCTGAACCAAAAAGGGGAAGTTTTGTGAAAAGTTTGTGAAGATTCGTCAAGTGGCTCCAAAGTTATGGGCAAAACAAAAAACATTTTTCATATGAAAAATGTGGTCCTAATTATAAATGCAAAACTATGTTATCCCCTTGCACTCAAGATATGATTAATAGTTCAACAAGTTCGTGTCGGCGCTCCTTGTGTCACACGGAGTCCTACCGTGTCTTGCAAAGTAAAGTGTGTTGTGAGGAGGGTCACTTCCCCACTGAACAAGTGCGCACTGAATTCAATGAAACTCTCAGGTTTCTTCTCAATTTTCCATTTATTCATAGAAACGAAAATTTACTCCATAGGTTCATCAGTTCATGAATTATTGGAATATAGTATCCGTAAATCACTTCTGACAAAGTAAATTCTGACAAAATAAATCATCCTTTGTGTTTACAGCGTTAAACGTCCACCCAATGCATTTCGGGTCAATCTGACCCTTCTTCAGGAGTCTATAATAAATGAAACAGGACCATTAAGTTCACTATACGATTCATTAATGCACATTAACAAACATAATACACTGTTTTTGCATAAACAATAAATAAATACGAAGACTGCAATGACGTTCTAATGAAGTGAGGTGACTGAAAACGAGAAGAGTATCAAACAGAATAAAATTAGTGCCTAAGAAACGAGCAAAATACTGTGAATGCGCTAAAGTATATGAAAAAACGACCATAAATAATCATTTACGTGCTGTGGATAAACCAACAATCATTCCGCGAGACTACATATCTACACATATGAATGTGTCAACTGCAATTCTAATTGAAAAATCTAAAAACATTTCCGTGTGAACAACTTACTGGGGACTCGAAGGTCTCCGTTGCTGTAAGACGCTGTGATCGGCATACGATTTTCGCGCCAAGAATACTGGCGGTTAACAACTACAACGTGATAGGTCGAATTATGTGGTCATATCCACGTGATGAGGGGAGGAGTTGACAAGCCGTGACGAGATGGTAGATAAACCAATCAAGTTGTATATTGTGTCCGCGCTAATCCTCCGAGGTTAAGGAGGACGGCTAGTGACTATTGGTGTGCATTAATGGTACTAAATAAAGTTATATGATATAAAAAATGCTCCCAAGGAAAACAGAGACATATGAAAGTCTACCAAAATAAAACTGAATAAACATGAAAATAACATTGAAACGTGCATATAATAACACATAATCTTGACAATACATAATGTTAGGACCAAAGAATTCCTTATGCCAATGCGGGATGTCTGCATTCCGTTATAGGAAACATGCATATTCAATCATTAATCCCGGAGGGATGGGAACAGTTTAATTTTTTTATCCAAAAATATTCAGTTCTTAGTCTTTGTTTTGTGGGATCCTGGTCTCGGAGTTGTGTGTTCGTTTCTAGTATGGTGAAACGTAACTGAGATATTTGATGACAGGCTTCCATCCAGTGGCATGCTACGGAAGACTTAAGGTTTTTCAATCTAATGTTACTCTTGTGTTCTGTGATGCGGATTTTCACTTTCCGCTCTGTTTGTCCAACATATACTTTGACACAGGGGCATTTAATAGCATAAATACAATTAGCAGTAATACAAGTGCTGGTGTGGTTAAGGGCTATAGGATAACCCTTAGTGGGGTGAGTGAATTTGTTTCCAATGATTACGTTCCCACAGTGTGTACAGTTTTGGCATTGAAGCATGCCACGCCATTTATGTGGCATTTTCTTAGGTGTATTCAATATTTCTTTGAGGTTTTTAGAGCGTTGAAAACCAAATGTAATCTTGTCATCATATAAATCTTTCAAGTCTGGCTCCATTTGTATGATTCTCCAATGGTTATTTATGGCTTTCTTGATTTTAGATGACTCCGTGGAGTATTTCAACACACAAACAGTCTTTTTCTTTTTCTTTTGATTGGTGGTTCGTTCTTGAAGGAGATCATCTCTTGATTGTAATGCTACTTTATCCAAAGATGTCTTTAACACACTTTCAGGATAACCTCTTTGTCGATACTTAATGGTTTGTTCATCAAGGGTTGTTTGTAGATCTTCATTGTTAGATGTGATACGTTTCATTCTGATATATTGGGAGGTTGGTAAGTGTTTCTTAAGTGATTCTGGGTGGAAACTCTGAAATAGTAGGCTAGAATTTTTGTCAGTTTTTTTAGTGTAGACTTGAGTGGAGATTTAATTCTGATCAAGCTTCACTGTAACATCCAAAAATGCGATGGATTTCTCATTTATGCAATGTGTGAATTTTATGCGATCATTATACGTATTTAGAATAGAAATGTTATTTTCAAGTTGTAGACGAGACCCTTTCCAGATTAAAAATAGGTCATCAATGTACCTTTTGTACATCACTATTCCTTCTATCCACATAGGGTTCTCAAGAATATAGTCGGTTTCAAATTTGCTCATGAAGATATTGGCGTATGAAGGAGCCCCCCCAAAGCCCATTGATGTACCACTAGCTTGATTGTAGAATTTTCCTTGCCATTCAAAATAGCTACAGTAAAGTGCGAATTGCATGAGTTCCATGATTAACAGTTTTTGAGACTCTTCCAAATCACTTTTTAACAGACTCCATTCTAACGCTTCTAGACCCTCATTATGGGGTATCGATGTGTACAATGCTGTTACATCTACTGTACATAGTACATATGACTCATCTTTTTCAAGTTCAACCAGCTTGAGTAGATTCAAAAATGATGTGGTGTCTTTTATATAAGTGACGCTACCTTGTATGATAGGTTGTAAAAATTTATCAATAAATTTTCCAATTGGTTCAGAGATGGACCCACACGCCGAGACTATGGGTCTGAATGGAGGATTAACTGCATCCTTATGTATTTTTGGCAGCATGTAAAACTGCGGTCTCCTAGGAAATTTAGTGTCAAAAAATTGCTTGGTTTTACTGCAAATCCAATTCATTTCAAATGCGTGCTCTATGATCTTGTCAAGAATTTTTTGGTATTCAAACGTGGGATCGGATTCCAAAGGAGGATAAATGTCTTGATTTACAACATGATTATTAACACTTCTTGTGTAAAATTCTGTATCCATCACAATAAGTGCACCGCCTTTATCGGCTTTTTGAAAAGTGAGCTGTTTGTCTGCACTTAAATTTTTGAGAGTGTTCCATTCTTTGGGGGACAAATTCATCTTCTTCGGTTTAGTGAAAGTAATTTCTTGAATGTCTGCTAACACTGACCTTTCAAAGGCTTCAATCGTTTTGTGTGTGAATGGCGCACAAAAAGTACTTTTAGGTTTAAAGTCTTTATCCCATGTTTCCACTTGTTGCAATGTTTGGGTGTCTTTGAAAAAGAATTTAAGCTTCAATGTCCTGAAAAATTTAAACAAAGCTATCTCTGTTTCTGCTAAATTTGAATGATAAGTAGGGACGAATGTAATACCTTTGTTAAGTAATTTGATTTCAGCTTTCGTAAGAGTTTTAGATGAGATGTTTATCACGAGATCGCTTTCGACATCTGGCTCCTGGTCCTTACTGCGACATTTTGATCGGTTTCTTTTGCCCCTTCTTGTGAACCTTCTCTTACTGGTGACGAGTAATTATAAATATCCACTGGCTATCGCTAGTAGGATATGTATATTATTAAACAACAAACATCAGAAATGACAGAGAGATTTTTAAACCGTGGATACTTAGTTTCAGTGTTAACAGACGCATTAATAAGAACCAAAGAGAAAAATAGAAATGATCTTTTATTTCCAAAAAAGAAAGAAAAACATCAAAACATCAAAAGGAGGAAGGCAAAATCTGATATATTATGGATTTCAATATGTATGAGAAGGAAATAAAGACATTGATTAGAAATAACTGGAGATTCTTCAAACAAGATGAAGATCTGAAAGGTCATATACAAGATCACCTGAATATAACTTATCGGAAGATGCACTCACTAGGAGGTCTTTTAGTCCAAAGCTTTATACCCATTTGAGATCAATCAGGGTATCGGCTACTTACGAATCAACAAGGCTTTTTCAAATGCACTAAATGCAAAGCATGTAAATGGGGTGACACCAGGACAGAAGTCAAAATAGTAAATGGAAGGATGAAAAAGATCAAGGGACATATACACTGTGAAAGTACTCAAGTAGTATATGCATTAGATTGAGTGTGACTGACATACATAGGAAGTACAATAAACAAATTAAAGCTCCGGTTTTTACAGCACATTCAAGCTATTTCAAATGAAGATTTTACTTATGGAATGGCAAAACATATCTGAGAGAAAAATAATGGAGATATCAATACATTTGTTTATTATGGAATCCAACAAATCATATTAAAGGCAAGAGGTGGCAGCAGAGAATTGAACTTGCGAAGAGCAGAATCGAGGTGGGTTTTGTCAATGGGAACTGAAAACCCATGGGGTCTAAATAAAGACACTGAATTATACGTACTCCTTTGAGGAATCATACATGTCAGGAAGTAAATATTCAGTGGTTCTATGATCCAAACTCAATATAGAAACTGTATATAGGAGAGAGAATTGAAACCACTGGGATGGACGCACTGGCATGTAATAGGGGATATCGGAATGATCATGTAGAATTACCAATGACCGCAGGTGGGTTAGAAAGGATATTGATGGACCCATGGCCTATTGATATATGGCTCTTTTACTGTCTTTTACTGCATCAAAGTGGACTGTAGATACTAGCTGATATAATCCAGTAATGACTAATTCTGTTATTCACAAAACCTTTAGATATGTGACAAGAAATGTTTTAGAGTCTACAGAAATGTTGATTAATATAGCACAATGCACTTTTAATGGAAATGTTAGAGATCTTGAAGGGTAGATTACAATGTCACACTGGGTACATCAATGTCTTAAACCTGACGAGAAGCTGAACACATAGTTTCCCATTTTTAATGTAGGAGACAGATAACACATAGTGTGAAATGTATGGCTGGCACCAAGCACTTTACAATTGGCCCCCTGTGGGACATGTACTCCAGGTCTACCTGAGGAAAACATGTGACACTTTGTTATATAGATAGATATGATGCACTTTAAAATTGCTACATTAAGGAAATATATAATATGAACTTTTTAAAATAACCTTTTTTATGTGTATTATATATTTTATAAAAACAATTTGCTAGAGCAATCCTTATATATACCTTGGTGTAACAGTTTTTTAGAGTCAGCACGAAGCACTTTAGAAAACTTTGCTTTCTTGTGTAGCAATGAAGAGACAACTGCAATCATAGTTCAGACTAAATACTATAAAAAGTTAATATTTCCTGCATACCCAATGGTAGTCATAGTTTGAAGTAACATATGGCACTGTATCGAATAAATACCCTCGGTTTATTCTAAATTAGATAGGCCAATTTTGTACAGAATATAGATATAAATATATATCAAAAGATCATAAGCACTTTGGTGACACTTTCTTAACATACAATCTTAAAGCTAGTGCAAAGCACTTTATAAATTGTTATTTTACACAAGAGCAACTAGCAAACCTTTCAGAAGATTATAAGTACCATGTGGATACAATCTGAATATAACATCTAAAAATGTCAGCACAATGCACTTTAAAAACTACCAATTTTGCACAAGAATGACTGGTCAACCATCAAAATGCAATCATTTCGTAGCCGACAAGGTCACATGTAAGGCACTGGTAATCAGAATAACATATATTAAGGATTATAAAGCCATAATTTAAGAATTTAAAGCCAATGATCTGTGGGTGATAAGGATCATTAGATAGGAGCGGTGCAATAGTTAAAGACGTAAGGCTAGGTTTAAGCTTAGAAAAGACTAACAGCAAAATTCATACAAGGACATTTTAAGGGATCCATAAGGTTTTGAAAGGAAATAACTTGTAAGTATTATGGAACACTATAATCAGTGGCGTAGCTAGCCAATTTACCGCCCGGGGCAGACCATGCTTTAGCCGCCTGCAGCGGCCGTAGCAGCGTGGGGGGGTGCTGGCGATATTCCCGCAATTGTCGCCACCCCACAGCAAATGCATGGAAGAGCGGGGAGGGGCTAGCTACCACCCCCAAAACTCGTGCTGCCCAGGGCAAACCGCCCCCTTGCTATGTCACTGACTATAATTCTATTGTGGTGCTAAAAAGGAACAATGCTCTGAAAGTGAAGGTGATGGATCAAACCCAGATCTGTTGACTGGGTGTGAGTGTTTGATTGGTTCTGATGCTCCGTCCATCACCACCCCCTTTTGTACCGCTTTGTTCGCCATAAGTTGGCAGGGTATGCTCAGACGTGAGTCCCTTGCTCACTTTGCCACTGGTTTCAAGCAAGCCTGGCTGAAGACGGCTGAAATGCCAAAAACCGGTCCTAGGAAGCTTGTTTCCGGTCCAGGGAAGGCATGGCTTGGCAGTTCGGGCTGGACTGTTCCCATGAGGCACAGGGTCAGGCTGATTTGCATATGGCCATGTCTGAACTGGGGTGGCAGAGTGGGCTAAAGAACGGTGATGGATCAAACCCAGATCTGTTGACTGGGTGTGAGTGTTTGATTGGTTCTGATGCTCCGTCCATCACCACCCCCTTTTGTACCGCTTTGTTCACCATAAGTTGGCAGGGTATGCTCAGACGTGAGTCCCTTGCTCACTTTGCCACTGGTTTCAAGCAAGCCTGGCTGAAGACGGCTGAAATGCCAGAAACCGGTCCTAGGAAGCTTGTTTCCGGTCCAGGGAAGGCATGGCTTGGCAGTTCGGGCTGGACTGTTCCCATGAGGCACAGGGTCAGGCTGATTTGCATATGGCCATGTCTGAACTGGGGTGGCAGAGTGGGCTAAAGAACGGTGATGGATCAAA
The DNA here is from genome assembly GCF_964204655.1 of Triturus cristatus. Taxonomy (NCBI): domain Eukaryota; kingdom Metazoa; phylum Chordata; class Amphibia; order Caudata; family Salamandridae; genus Triturus; species Triturus cristatus. Next base: position 955,220,227 of record NC_140594.1, on the reverse strand, counting down.
CCCAGATCTGTTGACTGGGTGTGAGTGTTTGATTGGTTCTGATGCTCCGTCCATCACCACCCCCTTTTGTACCGCTTTGTTCGCCATAAGTTGGCAGGGTATGCTCAGACGCGAGTCCCTTGCTCACTTTGCCACTGGTTTCAAGCAAGCCTGGCTGAAGACGGCTGAAATGCCGGAAACCGGTCCTAGGAAGCTTGTTTCCTGTCCAGGGAAGGCATGGCTTGGCAGTTCGGGCTGGACTGTTCCCATGAGGCACAGGGTCAGGCTGATTTGCATATGGCCATGTCTGAACTGGGGTGGCAGAGTGGGCTAAAGAACGGTGATGGATCAAACCCAGATCTGTTGACTGGGTGTGAGTGTTTGATTGGTTCTGATGCTCCGTCCATCACCACCCCCTTTTGTAACGCTTTGTTCGCCATAAGTTGGCAGGGTATGCTCAGACGTGAGTCCCTTGCTCACTTTGCCACTGGTTTCAAGCAAGCCTGGCTGAAGACGGTTGAAATGCCAGAAACCGGTCCTAGGAAGCTTGTTTCCGGTCCAGGGAAGGCATGGCTTGGCAGTTCGGGCTGGACTGTTCCCATGAGGCACAGGGTCAGGCTGATTTGCATATGGCCATGTCTGAACTGGGGTGGCAGAGTGGACTAAAGAACGGTGATGGATCAAACCCAGATCTGTTGACTGGGTGTGAGTGTTTGATTGGTTCTGATGCTCCGTCCATCACCACCCCCTTTTGTAACGCTTTGTTCGCCATAAGTTGGCAGGGTATGCTCAGACGTGAGTCCCTTGCTCACTTTGCCACTGGTTTCAAGCAAGCCTGGCTGAAGACGGTTGAAATGCCAGAAACCGGTCCTAGGAAGCTTGTTTCCGGTCCAGGGAAGGCATGGCTTGGCAGTTCGGGCTGGACTGTTCCCATGAGGCACAGGGTCAGGCTGATTTGCATATGGCCATGTCTGAACTGGGGTGGCAGAGTGGGCTAAAGAACGGTGATGGATCAAACCCAGATCTGTTGACTGGGTGTGAGTGTTTGATTGGTTCTGATGCTCCGTCCATCACCACCCCCTTTTGTACCGCAGGGCAAACCGCCCCCTTGCTACGTCACTGACTATAATTCTATTGTGGTGCTAAAAAGGAACAATGCTCTGAAAGTCCTTTAGGAATGATATGGACAAGCTTTGAACTCAAAAATGAAGTTGGTACTTTACGGTTACTTGCGTTGTTCATTTTAGGTCATTTCAATTAAATCCCTAAACCTCTGAGCTCCAAACATCGTGTTGTTGGATAAAAAAGTTAATGTCTCGATTGTAAATAAAGTTTATGAAAGAGGTTGAGGTTGGAGCGTATGCTCCTTTAAATGGGCACTCTGCACATACATCTCTATGGCCCTGTGGAAGGCTACGGCCGAAACGCATAGGCTATCTCATGCTGTTGGCGCACTTGCTGTTATGACCTAAAAATTGAAAAAAGTCAGAATAAACCTGAAGAATCTAACTGGGTGTGCCGCCAGGGCCGGCTTTAGGGCAGTGCGACCGGTGCAGCCGCACTGGGCGCTGACCTGTGAAGGGGGCGCTGACCTCAGTAGGGCACTGTGTTTACCAATAACTTATGACTGGAGAGACGCCTGGCACTTTTGCCCGGTGGTAGTGACAGTATCCGAGGAGGCGGTTATGGGATGTGGGGGGGCGCCAAAAATGATTGTCGCACCGGGCGCCACCAGCAGCCGACCCTGTGTGCCGCATTTTGTTTTCTACGCCGGCCGGATGTGAGGTTTGGCGTTTCAAGAACGGACTGTCTATGCAAATATGTTGCCCCTAGTGAAAAATCCACAAATATGGGATTACATGCGGGAAGTGATGCAGAAACACTAATTACCGAACGTCATACCCATTGCACACAGGGCTGTGCAATAACTTCAGCATCACCATCATTATTTTGCATATAAGCGGTTACCTCGTGAGAGGTTAAATGCGTTTTTGCTTCTCGCGCTGGGCATGCAGTGACATTAGGCACCTATTCTAGCGCCGCAGATAAATGAGGACACAACAGGGCCTCCCAGCGGTGCACTCAGCGCAATTATCCATCGCACTGAAGTGCAGGAAAGATGAAAACTACACCTGCGGTGAGATTCGCAAAACAGCGTTTACTGACAAATAGTATGCAATAAAGCATTAGGCATGACATATTATTTATGGAGCACTCTACGACAATATATTTTCTTTTGCAGAAAGAAACAATTTATCAAGTTTCACACTCAAGATTTCGCATTTAGATTTTGTATATTGCTTACCGTTTTTTTAAAAAAAATTAGCAGCTTCTTGCAGTATTACAATGTAGGTGATATTTCATGAAATATGATGTTCGGGCTTGCTAACTTTAGCATGGACTTTTAAGCAGCTTTAACGCCCATAATCAGTACCGAATAATATTTTACAGCCTTGCTTACTCGAGTACACGCTTAATAAAATTCATGCTTAATGACATTTAATCAAATGACTACGTTTTTTTTTACTTCAGTAGTCACCGCTGTGAACGTCATGATACCGGCGCCTCTGGCTGCGATTGGGAATTTAGCGAATGCGAACACTGGTCTGTGTCACAAGGGCTCCCTTTAACTAACGCCCAGGACGAGATTTATTGATTTCATGCAATTCAATGTAGAAACAAGGGACAGCCATGCCATATCTGCTAAGAATGGCCTGCGGCTGCTGCTACCCCCTCACTGGCACTGTGGCATAATAGCAGTTTAGATTGCCTTGTGTGACGCACAGTCCCCCATCGTGGTGCAGAGGTGGGTGTGCTGTTCAACACAAGATTTGTACTTCACACGTGCCCTTCCAATACACATTGCTATGCCTAGAGAAACTCAGAAGATTTCCACTCTTCTGGTGTGTACCGTACACTAGCGCGCACATGCAATGTATGGGGGTTTTTGATAACTAAACACATTTCCCCATGGTATTATCTGCTTCAAAGTAGTTTTTGATGCAAAATCCAATCTGCCATTTTTAGTAAATTGGATTTTGCATCAAAACATGGGTTTTTGTCTTGAACCGCCACTCTACTGCCCCAGCTACGCTCTCTTGATGCAAAGCAATGGAAAGCAGCACAAAGGTCTTTTCGCTGAGAAAACAACTTTCCAGCACAAGCACAAAGCAGTAAGAAATCTGGTTCCCACAGCCACAGAGGTCAGTCAAAGAAGCCTCGCCAGAGAAGCTATGAACTGCAGAATCAGATAGGGTTCTTCACGAACTACAGTACAAGCTGAGCTCTTAAGAAATCTCAGATAGCTGGTGAGATAGGTTCTATCATTTCATGTCACTGGAGCATGTGGAGCAGTGCTTAATTTGTACGGGTGGTTTCCGGTGCTGGCACCGGCACCGGCTCTAGTGACAGTCCACCACATGGTGGTGCTGTCTTTTTTTAATTTTGTTAACAACCAACAACCAAATTTATTACGTCAATATACATTGGAAATTAATACTGTTAGCCTCTCATGCCATTATTGTAGCTTTGTGTGGCCTAAAATAGTCAGAATATTCACAATTGTAGGAATAAGATTGTTTAGTGTTATGTTGGTACTGCAAATGGCAGTGCTGGCAGGCTATGAGTGGTGTCCCTAGAAGGGCCCTGGCACTTACTTTTTTACAAATGAAGCACTGATGTGGAGACCTGATTGGGTTCTCCAATCCTAGGTTCCCAATGTGGAAAAAGCAGATATTACAGCAGGAAAAATAACCTGGATTTTCCACACTGCATGGGTTAGAGGTGCTTCTGTAGGCATTTCTCAGCTAGACTCAGGCAGCAGTGAGAAAATTAACTATAGAAAAATATCGCAATAGAACACATTGGTAGCTCACAGGTAGGTAGCTGAGGGCTGGGCGAAAAAACAGGTGATATAGAAATAGCTTTGGGAGCTATCAGAATAGCTCAGGTAGCTGAAGGCACCTAGAGATAGAGTGTGGGGCCAGAGACGCTAGTGCTATACATTGTGTAATCAGTGTGTCTGTTTTTTGTTACTTTGTGTATTCAGTGCATGGATGAGACAAGGAATTAAATGCGTGTTAACGCAGATTGTACTTCCATCCTTAATGGAACTGGTACAGAGAGCAAGGCCTTGGCTATACAAATCGATGGCCTTCTTGGAAAAAATATACTCCCCTTTGATTGGAACACATGCCTCTTAATGTTTCCATTTATAAAATTAATGTAGAAGATAATTAACTAATGCCCTTCAGAAATCAGCATAATGTGTACTTTGAACAAAGAGAAAAATAAAATGGCTGGTGAGATGGAAGAGATAAAAAAATAAAAATAAAGACGGGAGCAAATAGTCCCCTCGTGTTAGCCATGGAAAGATACAATTCACACAGGACACCGTGAAGGTAAAATGCCTCTGGCTACGACAAACAAGAATAGGAAAGGAAAACCATTGAGTCAAGAGCACCTAACTAAGTAGACAACAAAGCAATCCAATCATGAGCAAGGTGCTGACTCAAAGCCCTCTCTGAGGGCCAAATTGCCAAAGATTTTGCAGTGGCTTTGCGTCTCTTTTTTGATGCAGGTCCCACACAAAATCCATTTCAGTATTTAAAAAGCAATGCAAATGTTGATTTGAGCTGTTTTGTAAAAATGAAAACTGCCTAGCATTACTTTGCATCAGGGAACCATTCCATGGATGCTGCATAGACATTCCTGCACATCCAAACATGAATTTTGACTCTAACCCATATTTGCAAAGAATTGTAGACATGGGTTTGTTCCAAAATGGTGCACCTACCTGAGACTGGCGTAAGGGGGAGAACTATTTTTCTTTTGTCTCATTATTTGCTCTTTGTATGTGTGCTACATTCTGCACCACACATACAAAGAGGGATAAGCCTCCAAGGATAGATTTTGTGCAGGCAGGTACTCCTTCCAGCACAACAACTATCCTGGCCAAAACACAGGCAACATTGCATTTTGGTAGAATTGTGCTTGCATTGGCACTCGGCAGCTCAAAGTACGCCAGCACAGGGAAAGAGCAGAACTGAGCTATTTCTCAGAAAATATGGTGCGATTTAGATCTCCCACTTTCACTCTACACAGGGCAGATACTTCACTGTCCTGCACTACGTTGGGCTAAATGTTTTTAAATCATGGCCTATGTTTGTGACACGTTTTGGAAACAATAGGCTTGCCAAAAGACAGCTAAAACTGTAGTCGAAAACCTAAAAAAATATGGGAACATAAGCTGTGCTAGGTACAAAGTTACAAGAATTCTGGCAGCATACCATGAGAAAGATCAGTGCAAATTACATTCTCGTTAGTTGATGGCGCCTTGGTAGCTAAATACTTGGAAGTTGAATTCCACCAACCTTTGAGGAATCGGTGGCATGCGTGTGAAAACCAAAGAGGTTAAACACTGATCAAATATTCCAAAAATCGCAAATAGCTATCAAGTGATGAATTGCTCTTCTATTTCATTTGCAAATTCATTCTGTAAACATGTGTTTGTTACTTCTCTTGTTGAATATAAATATAAACAATGATGTGTGGTAATACTTGTTGTCTATCACACTATAAAATTGGAAAAACATAGTAATGTCACTATATAAAACACGAATTATTGGTATACCAGTGTATACAACAAAGAAAAGGTCCATGGAAATATTCTATATTGAAAACAAGGTGCAATAATTACACTCTGTGATTTTAAATTGGCATTTCGGACGCACCGTACAGTATATGCTGTATGTGTATCTGACATGTATTTAATAATATTTAACAATTTGTTTCCTCAAATTACCTTTCATTATGTATTAAATGTATGATATTTTTCTATGAAAACATTCTACATTAAGTAACTTACGGCAATCAGGCATAAAGTTGAATGTGCAAGGTTGTTAGAATAAAGCAATAACTTGTTCCTCAGTCAGCAACAAGGTTTTAATAAGTATTGCCGATTTTTGGGCCCTTCTAATCCATGGTACAAAGGCTTAGAATATGAAAGTTTTAAGAGGTCCTTGCTCCTAAATGGCAGAAATGTGACAAAGAGCCAAGCAATAAATATGGAAAAAGGTACACAAGAAAATGTTGAGGCACAATATGCAAGAATAGTAGACTTGGCATCAAGTGTTAACAGTCCGCATGGCCATCCTCAGGACAACCAAATTGCATTGGAAATGTAACAATGACCCCAAAACAACTACAAGGTATCGGAGAATATAAACAAAAATGTAATTTATGTATGCGCCTAGATACTGATAACACCTTATAGTGCAATTCATACACGTGACAAAGAGAATTAAAGTGCATGTGCTCAAGTTCACCTCTATATATAACATTGTATATAGAAAAAGAAAAGCCCTAAATCCCAAAGGTCCGGCTGTGAAAAATAGAGATCGAAAACTCGACCCCAAGTCTAACTCCTTAGACATTCAATTACTGGATTCTCACCATTGAATTTATTCACCTTTTTTTGGTATATTGAGATCAGTCAGAATTGACTTTACATACATTAATCTTGGTCCTCTTTCTTTTGATTTTTCGTGCAAGATTAATGTTCATGCGAAATTTCATATTTTTTATCACTAAATTATATATATTATCTATAATGAATTTGTGCCAAATTTAAAATCCGTGTGCACCTTGTTCTTAAGATGTGTTCTTTTATGAATTAGACACAAGGTTCTATTCTAATTTATTATCTGCCATCACTATTGGAACGTAGAATTTAAGTAAATCACTACACTTCAAAGTATTTCTTCTTTACAATTGATTCCACTAACCTTTCAACATAATGCATACCCAAGCACACAAGTGATTATTGGGTTGTCCTTTTCATTTGACATGTTTTAGCACAGAACCTCCTCTGTGTGAGCATCCTTCCAAATTGAGTGATTAATAATTGTCCTTAAATTCATTTTCTTGAGTGTATTCTTGGTTACCTGTTTCTTCTCTCCTTTTGTTGCAATACAAATGTCGGAATCAGATACTTTATCCTATTTTGATGAATATATTTCCAAAAATGCAAGCTGTCCCTCATTACTCAACACTAGAGTTCAGACTTTCCACCAACAACAGGATAGCGAACGTTCATTTGATGAGAGACTTTAAATAGACTTGTATGTCCTGAAATACATGCCAAGTTTCTCACTTATTGTCTTAAATATCATCCCAGTGGAACTGCAGGTTAAGAATATTCCTATATGTTTTACAGGAGATGATGCATTCAAAATCAATTTTAGTTTTACTGCCAATAAATGGTCAAGGACATGGATGGTCCTAATTATTGAGACAGTATCAAAACACATTAAACTCATTTTAAAGAAGATTGAAGATCTTGAGAAAAATATCAGTAATGACCGAACATGGACTAATGCTAAAACTCAGATTGAGACAGTTGATCAAACCATAAAGGAGTTTGAAAAGACCAACATAACTAAGAAAACTGAAACTCCAAAACAACATTAAAATATATAATCTAGAAAGGACATATTCCTACCTTAGAAAAGGTTTTTTTATCAAAAAAACGTGTTCCTTACCTCCTCCACCTAGGAGGGTGACCTTTTCAGATATTGGTTCTGAACTCAGACAGTCATCAGTAAACCCTGGTCTTCATCAAAGATAGAAGGGGGCAGAAGGGGTTAGTACAGGAAGCAATACACCCCACGCCAAATAGATGGACGCAACCAGTATTCCGAATGGTAACTAGTAATCACTCAATACCTATATTTAATTTTTCTCCACATTCATTGACTTAGATGGAAACCTCCATACTACATACTGGATTATCTTTTGTCCCCACACATAGGAATGACTTATTTAACACACAAGTTGATATGTGTCAATACTTTCATTATATGTAAGTACTGCATCCTCCTGAGGTGTGAGCCGGGAGAGAAGCGGTACTGTAATTTTAAATTGCTAGTTTGCACATTTGTTTTAATTGATTGAAACTTTGGTCCACAGTATTGAAGGGTAAATACTCGTTTTTAACTGCACTACTGGGTTTAGAAAGCGCATGATTGTTGGTTAGTGTCTGTGCCTTTGCACATGCGCGCTGATACTTCTGGCTGCCAATTGAGAGAGGCGAGCAGAGGACCAATCACGCAGCACCAGGGGAAATACTTAAGAAACAGGCTGGCGCAAGCGCGCCCAACTGCATCCTCCTGAGGTGTGAGCCGGGAGAGACGCGGCACTGTAATTTTAAATTGATAGTTTGCACATTTGTTTTAATTGATTGAAACTTTGGTCCGCATTATTGAAGGGTAAATACTCGTTTTTAACTGCACTACTGGGTTTAGAAAGCGCATGATTGTTGGTTAGTGTCTGTGCCTTTGCACATGCGCGCTGATACTTCTGGCTGGCAATTGAGAGAGGCGAGCAGAGGACCAATCACGCAGCACCAGGAGCAATACTTAAGAAACAGGCTGGCACGAGCGCACCCAACTGCATCCTCTTGAGGTGTGAGCCGGGAGAGACGCGACACTGTAATTTTAAATTGCTAGTTTGCACATTTGTTTTAATTGATTGAAACTTTGGTCCGCATTATTGAAGGGTAAATACTCGTTTTTAACTGCACTACTGGGTTTAGAAAGCGCATGATTGTTGGTTAGTGTCTGTGCCTTTGCACATGCGCGCTGATACTTCTGGCTGGCAATTGAGAGAGGCGAGCAGAGGACCAATCACGCAGCACCAGGGGCAATACTTAAGAAACAGGCTGGCGCGAGCGCGCCCAACTGCATCCTCCTGAGGTGTGAGCCGGGAGAGATGTGGTACTGTAATTTTAAACTGCTAGTTTGCACATTTGTTTTAATTGATTGAAACTTTGGTCCACATTATTGAAGGATAAATACTCGTTTTTAACTGCACTACAGGGTTTAGAAAGCGCATGATTGTTGGTTAGTGTCTGTGCCTTTGCACATGCGCGCTGATACTTCTGGCTGGCAATTGAGAGAGGCGAGCAGAGGACCAATCACGCAGCACCAGGGGCAATACTTAAGAAACAGGCTGGCACGAGCGCGCCCAACTGCATCCTCCTGAGGTGTGAGCCGGGAGAGATGTGGTACTGTAATTTTAAACTGCTAGTTTGCACATTTGTTTTAATTGATTGAAACTTTGGTCCACATTATTGAAGGGTAAATACTCGTTTTTAACTGCACTACAGGGTTTAGAAAGCGCATGATTGTTGGTTAGTGTCTGTGCCTTTGCACATGCGCGCTGATACTTCTGGCTGCCAATTGAGAGAGGCGAGCAGAGGACCAATCATTCAGCACAAGGGGCAATACTTAAGAAACAGGCTGGCGCGAGCGCGCCTAAGGCAAGCCCGTCTGCGTCCGTCCGCGCTCGGATTGCGCTCAGTGCCAGCCATGCTGCTTGCAGCTCCCCCCAGGTGAGAAGGCTGTGGATTAAGGAGCAGCTGCTTGCATTTTCACAGTCAGACTGCTCAAAACCTATATGTTTTGAACCTGATAAGATGCCATTAGGAGGAAGAGGGCATATTGAGTTCCAGTGTGCGTCTTGTAAGTTTGATTTAAATAGTCCTTCTTGGAAGGAAGTTATGGACCCTGATATATTTGAGGAATTGCCTCAATTTGATCCCTCCTACAGTCCCAGCTGCGGACAACAGATTAAGACCGGTCTGATCAACTGCAGATCCTTCCCTAAACATGCTGAAGAAATTTGGCTGCTATTAAAAACTTATGATTGGGATCTGCTGTTTGTGACAGAAACATGGCTGAGAGAGAGCTCAAACCCTGATATTTGCCTAGCTATTCCTATGGGCTATAGAATAATTAAGGTCAATAGGGTAGATAATAGGCTTGGAGGGGGCCTTGCCATAATTTTGAGGGAGGGTTGGGAAATTTCATATAAGAAAATCGAGGGCTTGGGGCCCATAGAGTCCATGTCCTTTCATATTAAATTTTCTAACACCTCCTCAATGGCAGGGCTTTTGGTATATAGACCCCCGAACACCGTGGCCACCTATTGGCCAATATTGTTTGATAGTATTGCAAATATTTCTGTACGATATTCTAATTTCACCGTTCTTGGTGATTTTAATGTCCATATGGATACTGCGAGTTGCTCTCTAGCCACCCAATTAGGAGATACCCTAAAAAGCTTAAACCTGACGCAAAAAGTATTATTTCCAACTCATGCAGCCGGCCACATTTTGGACTCCTTTTTACTAATGACCGGGTCATTAAGGTGGAAGAGCCTCTACCTGTAACCTGGTCGGACCATATGTTGGTCACGTTTAGGATGAGTCGGAAGCTCTGTGACAGCCATAGTAGATTTATCACAGAGAATAGGAGAAATTGGAGGAAGGTTATGCTTGAATCTATGGGGATGAATTATACAATACTTCCCCCGTACTGTCGGGGAATCCTATTTTAGATACTCCCCTTTTTAATTCATGCATCAATGCAGCCCTTGATAAGTTAGCACCGATTAGATCATGGAAAGTGTCAAGGAGCAAACCATCAGCACCATGGTTTAATATGGAGCTTCGTAGCGAAAAAAGTCGGTGCACGAGACTCGAGCGCGTCTGGAGAAAGGACTACGAATCCTCAGCTAAAGGGGTATATAAGGCAGCACTGAAAAAAATTCCATACGTTGAAATGTAGGGTGATGAGAGACTATATGGCAAAACAAATTATGGATGCTGACAACTCCCCCAGAGAGAGTTTTAGGATAGTAGAGGGTTTCGTGAAACCCCAGATCCTAAAAAGCACGGTCCTACCTTCTTTGGCACTCTGTGAGGAACTTGCTGCATTTTTCCATAATAAAATTTTGACCATCTATTCTGCCTTTCCGGCAGTGGAAATGCAGGATATGGCAATTGTCGACACCTCAGACAAATGGTCAACCTTTCGCCGGTTTGAGAAGGAAGCATCGTTGAAGGAATTAATGAAAGTTAAGTCTGGTTCCCCTCTTGACCCCTGTCCGGCCAGAGTCTTTAAACTTTTAGCGCCCATACTCAATGACACCCTGAATCCTCTCTGGAACACTTCTTTGGAGACTGGAATCTTTCCATCTGATTGGAAAAAAGCCTTTGTTCGGCCTATCCTCAAAAAAGAGGATGCCGACCCAGCAGAGCTAAAAAATTTCAGACCTATAGCTCTACTGCCGGCTCCAGCAAAAATCCTAGAAAAGGAAGTCCAGAGGCAACTCTCAGACTTCCTTGAATCTAATAACCATCTACATGATTCCCAGTCGGGTTTTAGGGCCGGATATAGCACAGAGACAGCTCTCCTAGAGGTTGCAGAGTCAATTCGTGAAACCCTTGACCTAGGAAACTGTGCAATGTTGGTTCTGCTGGACTTATCTGCAGCATTTGACACGATCTCCCACAAGATCCTCCTGAATAGGTTACATCATGTAGGAGTGACGGGGACCGTGTTGCGATGGTTTCAGTCATTTCTGGAAGGCAGATCGCAACAGGTTTTTCTACATCCTCATGTTTCCAGCTCCAGGTCTATGTCACAGGGGGTGCCACAGGGTTCGGCATTGAGCCCTTCACTTTTTAATGTTTATCTTGAACCTCTGGCAGCAATTGTGGAAAAATGGGGTGTGTGTGTTGTCTCGTATGCAGACGACACGCAACTTGTCTTTTCTTTTAAAGAACAAAGCGAGACAGCCTTCACTAATTTTAGGCTGTGCCTTTTAAATATCTCTTCCTGGATGACAGATAGCTGCCTAAAACTAAATACTGATAAAACGGAGGTCCTATTCTTCAATCAACCTACTCCGCCACGTACCAAGCTATGGTGGCCAGTAGAGTTAAATCCTCCTCCGATACCTGTAACCTCGGCGAGGAATTTGTGTTTCAGGTTGGACTCGCAACTTACAGGCAAGGCACAAATTACGCATGTCTCCTCTCAGTGTTTTTGGAGACTGAAGGCATTACGTAGATCTCTTCACTTCCTACCTATGAATTGTAGGAAGTCAGTGGTCTATGCTCTTATCACTTCTCAACTTGACTACGCTAATAGCCTGTACATTGGTCTCCCTGACTACCTGATGAGGAGACTGCAGCGTATCCAAAACTCAGCAGCTAGGCTCATTAGAAATGTGCCCTTACGATATCACATCACTCCCCATTTGCGTAGCCTGCATTGGCTCCCTGTGAGTAAAAGAGTTCAGTTTAAAGCTTTGGTGCTGGCTCATAAAGCAATAAGAGGGGTAGGTCCTCTTTATCTGAAACGGAGGCTTCAGAAATACCATCAAGCAAGAACGCTTAGATCAAACAGTTGCAATCTTTTGGTCACCCCGCGCTTTAAGAAGGCAAGGACGGGTGGGCGCGCTTTTTCCGTTAAAACAGCGATGTTATGGAACACATTGCCGAATGATCTCCGACAGCTAGATGCGGAACTACCCTTCAGGAAGGCCCTGAAAACTTGGCTGTTTGGGCTACCTTAGAGACAGCTGTGTTTTATAGCCTCTCCCTTCCCTCTCTCCAATTGATGGATGCTAGCGCCGGGACACATCCGTTGGAAGTAGCTGTGCGCTCTATAAATATTATTAATAATAATAATAATAATAATAATAATAATAATAATAATATGTGTGTGTTAACATTTTTTGCTAAAAATGAAACTATGCCTGTCTTTGATGCCACAGGTTTACATATCCCTTCTACCTCTTACCCAAGTAATAATTTGGAGTCCAAGGATGTCATTACTTTTGAAAGTGAAGTACTGATTAAAATTGATTTCCTTTTTAACACCCACACTGTCACAGATATAAAATTTCAAAGTACCAACAGTGTGCTCTACCTTATTTACAATCTATTAAGGATCTTCGGCCATATGTATCAAAAAAGAGTTTTGCGATTCTCAAATTGCGATTTTTAGTGAATCGCAATTAGAGAATTGCAAAATGCAATGTATGTAGGATTTGCTAAAAATGTAGCGAATCCTACATATTCCTTATTTGCGAATCACAAATTGAGATTAGCAAATAAGGAACCTTCCAATTCATTCGTATGGGCTAGGAGGCCCATAGGAATGAATGGGAAGACATTCTCAATTTGCGATTACCAATTAGAGAATCGCAACTTGAGAATGCAATTTCCAGGTGGCAAGGGTGCCAAAAGGACACCCTGTTGCACCCCTGAAATATGCATGTGTGCACAATTTGCGCACATACATGCCTTAAGGGCATGTATGTGTGACATATGGCACTTTAAAAAATCATAAAAGTGCTTTTGTAAAGAAAATCGCAAGTTACCACTAACTTGAAGTGGGTGGTAATTTGCAATTCCTTAAGGCCAAATAGCAAATTTCTGGTGCTTCCAGAATTGCATTTAAGGAATCCCAATTTGCAATTCCTTGATTGCATACGCAAAATAGAGAATCGCAAATTTTGCAATTCTCTATTTTGCGATGGCCTTTTGGGATGATATATCCCAAAAGGCTTTTTCCAGTTTGCAAATGGGACGATTCTGAGAATCTGCCCATTTGCAAACGGGAAAAAGGCTTGATACATATGACCCCTTATCATCAAATCAGCTAATAAACATGGTGGTATTGTTTGATGGACAAATCTAACTATAATGATGAGTTAATTGAACAACTTAATGTAGCTCATCATTATAAAAATTCTCAAACGACCGCTCTCTACGCATAAAACAATCCATCACAGATATCAGGTCTAATGGCTTAGAAGAAGAATCCTTGAGCCTGAATTTGTTTTCTTTTTTAACTAAATGGATGCTACCATACCCACAATTTATATTTTGCCTAAAATTCATAAAAAGTCCACTCATCCTCTACATCAGCCTATAGTATCTGGCTGCAACTCTATTTTGGAAACACTTACCCATTATGTAGATTTTGTCAGTAAAAATTCATCTTAAATCCTGGATATGACTGTAATGAATAATGTTATTGAAGATTTCCCATTTGATCCACAAAGTGAAATTTTGCTCACTATGGATATAGAAAGCTTGTTCACAAATATTTCTCAATCGGAGGTTTTGACAATCCTTTTTGATCTTCTTGAAACTACGACTTGTCCACCTCCGGTACCTACAACAGTCAAGGGAATAGCGATGGGAGCCATTTTTGCCACAAACATATTCAATATCCATGTCTCAGATTTTAAATCCAAATATATCTTTGTCACTTCTAATCCTTTCCAATCCAAAATTATCAAATGATTAAGATACATAGATGATGTGTTGATTATCTGGCATGACAACATTTTTTTTTTTTTTTTGAAAATGTTATTGAACAATAAATCAATTACAAGCATGGGCCTACAACCACCAGGGCCGGCCGCTAGATTCAGAAAGGATCATACAGTTCTTAAGGCAGTAGTCGACTCCCGGGGCCCAGTCCCGTACACGGCTCCGGATAGTCCTAGGGAAGCAGGATACATAGGTTTAACATAAATAACAAATAAAAACAAAAGGCGAGGCATAAGGACAAAAAGTGTGGGTCAGGCTACCTCCGGGGGACTCTACTTCAGACCTTCAAATAGCTATCAAGAAGAAGGAGTACTGATAGGTCGGGGGGGGGGTCACGGGAGAGGAACGTCTATATTCGGTTATTCCAAAAGTCGCAAGGAACCATCAAGGGTCAGGGGGACAAAGCAATATCGGTGTCCACTAGGGGGGGAGTACAGATACCCCCACGATACATGTTCCATTGCCCCCAGATTCTACCCCATGCCCCAGGTTTACCACGAGCCACATACACGGTCTTCTCCCTGAACATGCACCAGTCCATGTTCTCCTTCCATACGGACACGGTGGGAGGCCGCTGGGAACCCCATAGCTGCGCTATATCTCTCTTGGCAATCATGTTCCCCAGGGCCGCCCACCGAGTCTGAGCCGCGTTATAATCATTGGGCTCCCACACATTCAGGACACAGCGACGCACCTCTGGCAACAGCGCAACCCCGGTGACTTGTCCCATGACCACATGAACCCGGCGCCAGTATTCAGCCACCTCGCGGCACTCCCAAAGGATATGGAGAAAGGTGGCACTGAGCCCACATCCCCGCTTACAGAGCCCGTCTTCAGAAAATCCCATCGAGACCAAACGGGGACCCGTCACATACACCCGGTGGAGAATCTTAAGCTGGACCAGGCGGAGACGGGCTGGAATGGCCACTTCCTTGGGGGACGACAGTGCGGACTGCCAGTCCTCGTCGTCCAGTTCCACCCCATCCCCCGTCCACGCCTCCCGGAGGCGCACCAAGAGGTCAGCCCGATTATTGATAAGTTTTTTATAAATTAAGGAGATAGTACTGTCGGGAACATGACCATCGAGTATGCGGTCCTCGAGGGGCGAAGAAGCCGGGATCTTGGTCCCCTCCCCAAAAACAGAGAGCAGGGCATGCCGAACCTGGGCGTAGCGAAAGAACTCCCTTTCCGTAAGTTCGTATTCGCTCTGGAGCGCCGCGAATGTTTTAACCGCACCCTTAATCCATAAGTCTCCCACTCTACTAATACCAATCGTGTCCCAACGTTCAAACCCCTTCGTTGTCCAGAGGCTTCCCAGTCGGTCGGAGGCAAACAGGGGAGTAGCACATGTTAATCGCTCACTCCAGCCCATGGCTACATTGGCCGCCCTCCAGATCCGTACCGCAATCTTAGTAGGGCCCGTAAGGGTCCGTCCAGCCGAGCTGGAGTAAAGTGCCCTGTTATAATTTCCGCCGGGAAGCAGGAATTTATCCATCTCATACGCCGGATTCAAGCCAGGCGCATACGTGGCATGGTTAATGGCCGATAGCTGTGAGGCCCAATAATACCTGCGAATGTCGGGAAGCGCGATGCCCCCGTCATACCAGGGGAGAGTAAGCTTTGCCAGAGCGATACGAGCCCGTCCGTCCCACACCAGTCTCCTCTGCAGGCTCTCCACCTCCCGAAAGTAGGACACAGGAATGACATCGAAGGAGTTCTGAAGTGCATAGAGGAATCTGGGAAGGGACATCATTTTAAACAGCGCTGCCCGACCCAGCGGGGACAAGGGCAGCTTACACCACCGAGCCGTGTCCTCCCTCAAACGCCGAAGTGGAAGCAGGAGATTCTGCTCATAGCGAGCCACCGGGTCCATCGAGACGTATATTCCCAGGTATTTAAAGCCGGACAGAGATAATTGGATCGGCAGCCGAGGCGGCAAGAGAGGAGGGTCGCCGGAGATAGGATAGACACAGGATTTAGACCAGTTGATCGTTAGACCCGAATTTCTCCCAAAGGAAGTCAGAACATCAAAGAGAACATTAAGCGACTGCCGCGGCGAGGTGAGATACAGGAGAATATCGTCTGCATACAACGAGACCCGATCCTCGAAGCCCGGGGCCCACCGGATCCCTCTGAGCGAGGGCTCCCAGCAGAGCCACGCAGCGAGCGGCTCCAGGGCAAGAGCAAAGAGCAGAGGGGACAACGGGCACCCCTGCCTCGTACCCCTACCGAGAGCGAAGGGCCGAGAGACCCGACCATTAACCACCACCTGAGCCATGGGTCCCGTGTAGAGAAGCTTCACCCAGCCAAGAAATCCTTCCCCAAAGCCGAATTTGGTCAAAACAGCCCAGAGGAATGGCCACTCGATGGTGTCAAAGGCCATCGTGACGTCTAAAGAAACCAGCACGGCCGGTTCGGAGAGGTACGCCGCCCTGGCGAGGGCGCCGTGAAGACGCCGCAAGTTAAGAGCGGTGTTACGGTGAGGGATGAAGCCGCATTGGTCAGGATGAATCAGATCGCAGATGACGCTCAACAAACGATTGGCAAGGACTTTGGCCAGGATTTTAGGCTCTGCGTTTAGCAGTGAGATAGGCCTATAGGAGGCACAGCGGTCTCGTGGCTTACCGTCCTTGGGGATCACGACTATCGTAGCCAGACGCTGGTCGTCAGGAAGGGAGCCTGCCTCAAGGGACTCCTGAAACATACGACGGAGGAAGGGCGCGAGTTTATCCGGGCGCAACTTATATAATTCGATAGGCAGACCGTTGGGACCCATCGCCTTGCCCGAACGAAGGGACCGAATCGCAGATGCAATTTCATCTACAGACAAGGGGGCGTCCAGCTGCTCACGGTCTTCGACGGACAGGCAGGGCAAAGCAATATCCCTCAGCAGAAGGCAAGAGTCTTCCTCGTCCCTATCAGTCACCGGGGAGTACACGGCCCGGAGGTGGTCAGCAAAACATTCCACAATCTCGCCAGGCTCAGTCAGACACACTCCATCCGAGACACGCAGCTCCGGGACCACACGATTCACTCTCTCCTTCTTATCCAGCCACGCAATCAACTTTCCCGCCTTGTCCCCGGCATCATACAATCGACCCTGCTGCTCCCTATACATCGTTTTGGCAGCGTCAGTGACAAGAGACCTGTATTCAAACTGTTTCAGGCTGAGGGCATGGAGCCCGTCAGGAGTGACACCCGTCTCCAAGGCCGACTCCAGCCCCGAGATGTCAGTCTCCAGCTTCACCACTGCCTCACTCTTATGCTTCTTAGCCACCACTATCTGGGAGAGGGCGTGTCCGCGGATTACGGTTTTAAAGGCTTCCCACAGGGACCTTGCGGACGACACCGACCCCTCGTTTTCAAGGAAGTATTGGTCCATAGCCTTAACCAGACTGTCGCGAGTCGTAGGGTCTCGCAGGTACCACGGGTTAATGGGAGCGATCCGCCCTGCAGACCGCGACTCGGTGTCAAAGAGCAACCACAGCGGGGAATGATCGGAGATACCCCGCGCCAGGTGCCTAATCTCTCGTATCCGACCAGTCTGTGCCGCGGGCATAAGGAAATAGTCTAACCTAGAAAGACTCCCATGCGCCCCAGAGTGAAAGGTGTACTGACATTGGGTCGGATGCATTAATCTCCAACTATCTACCAGACCGAAGGTCTCCAGCAGTCCACCAAGCCATGCCTGGGCAGCGGGGAGGGCCCTGGGTGGGTGACGATCCAGGGCACCCGAAACCACCGAATTAAAGTCCCCGCCCATAAGCAAAAGACTATCCGGAAGTTCAAGCAGCATTCGACCCAAGTCCGCAAAGGTGGAGTTCTGGAGGCCCGGAGGGACGTAAACTGAGACCAAGGAAAGGGGCTGCCCCTCCCACCTCCCAGTCAGACACACATAGCGCCCTCTGTCATCCGAGATTACCCTAGTGATATCCAACGGAAGTGAGGATCGCAGGAGAATGCCCACCCCCCTGGAACCAGTTGTGAAACCAGAATGGGCCACGAGGCGGTATCCCCCCCTGTTCATTGCATGACAAACATTACCAACCAGATGCGTCTCCTGGATAAACACCACATCAGGAGTCAGACGGCGCAAATACTGCAGTACTACACCCCGTTTGATACGGTCCCCCAACCCATTGACGTTCCATGACATCAGCCTCAACCCGTCCCCCCCCATCCCCTCCAATAGATCAAAGGCCCCCCATTCAGTAGCACAGTTCCCGAATCTGGACAAAAATCAGTACCTCGCCCTGCAAACGAAAAACACACAGCAAAACAACCCCTCCCTCCCCCCAACCCCCCCCCAAATCCAACTCCCCCCACCCTGCACCCCTGTGGGCCAGAAAACCCCCCCAACTTGCAGTGTGCCTGTCGCCCTACTAACCCCATTCTACGAAAAGACCCCGGAGGAGGAAAGGGACCCGTCCCCGCCCGCCCCCCACACAGGTCCTAGCGAGACAAAATGAACAAAAGAAGTAAAACCCAGCTGAACAGTGCAAAATGGCCAAAAGTCACTCCAAAGGGGACCCGTCACCTTCGGCGCCTGCAGAGGGCCCGGGACGGCCACCTCTGTCCGGCAGCGAGTCCAGCCAGTCACTCACGGCCACAGGAGAGTCAAAAAAGGCAGTCCGATCCTCATGTTCCACTCGGAGTTTTGCAGGGTAGAGCATAGAGTACTTTAGGCCCAGTTCACGGAGACGACGCTTCACCCCCTGGAATCCCATCCGCTGTTTCTGGACAAGTTGGGTAAAGTCCGGATAAAAGTTAATGGATGAGTTCTCATGACGAACCGGGCCGTGGACCCGTGAGGCCTGCAGAATCGCATCTCGGTCTCTATAGTGGAACAGTTTGGCCACGATGGGCCTCGGGGGGGCCCCAGGCCGCGGCCGACCACCCGGAACTCGATGGGCCCGCTCCACTGCAAAGAACTTGCTTAGGCCTGCAGGGGCCAACTGTTGGAGGATGAGTTCCTCGACCAGGAGGTCAACCGGGCGGTTGTCGGAGGACTCCGGTACGCCTATGACACGGATGTTGTTGCGTCGGGCCCGTCCCTCGAAGTCCTCCAGCCGCCGAGCCATCTGATCGTTGACCGCCTTAATGTCACCCAGCGCGGCCTGCAGGTCCGACACATCCGCACCAAGGGTGGAGGTCCGCGCATCGAGAGCCTGAACCCTCTCGTTAGTTTTGGAGAGGTCTGCCCGAATTAAGGTGACATCGATTGCCACCGTGTCGATTTTACGGGCCAGGGCCTCGTATTGCGTGGCGATGGTTTCCCTGATGCCATCAATGGCGCCCATGATGTCCTGCAGAGAAAGCTCCGGAGAGACGGTCATGCCACCGCCGGCGGCATCCGGGGGGGGGCCGGTCGCTCCAGGGGACCCTCTGCCCTGAGTGTAGCGATCCATGTTGTTGGCCTGGACCGGTCCCCCGCGGAGGGAGGCCTTAGTCTTACGCCCCTCGGGGCCCCCCTTGCCCCCCACGTGATCACGGATACCGAAGGGGACCGCCGATCAAGAGTCGTAGGGGCACCGGCACCGCAGACCAGCGCCTCACCAGGGACCACAAGAGAGCAGTGCGGGGGGACCCAAGGCGATGGGCACACTAGTGGCAGGTGGAGACAAGGCCTCGTGCAGAGGCCAAGGAAACACCTCGCCACATCAAGTGCGTTCGCAGGCCAGCCCCCTGAAGTCCGAAAGTGAAACCGAAAGTGGTAGAGCGGCCACTGGCACCGCACTGCAGCCGCTGTTGTTCAATTACGACACGGCTCCACGGTTCACCCTCGCCCCGGGCTCCTCCGTCGGGTGGGTCCCAAAAGTTCGAACAACGACAACTCAGGATTCCCAGGTCCGATTCGAGTTCTGAAAAGAGATACGTGCTCAGCCGGTCTTCATCTGCCAGATTCCATAAACCACATCAGGATATTCTCAGGATAAATTCCGAGGAGCAGCAAGGGTCCGGGGAGCCCTGTGCTCACGCGACCATCTTGGATGCGCGCTAGGCTCCTCCTCCTGGCATGACAACATTGATTCACTTTTTCTGTTCCATGAATGCCTGGTTTCACTAAATTCTAATCTTCAATTTACATTAGACTTCAGTTCTATCCATCTCAACATTTTCGACATAACCATTAAAGTTAAGAATAACAAATTGTTCACTACTTTATACACCACACCAACAGCAAAATACTTTGTTGAAAAAATATGAAAGTCATCGCCCACAAGCACATAAGGACAATCTCTACTTTGGGCAATTTTTACGGCTACATCGTTGTACTAGGAGAGAAGATTACTTTCATGTTGCCAGAAAACTCTCTGATAAACTGAAAGCAAGCGGTTACTCACACAAACAATTCAATACATCGCCTGAGTGTACCTGGTATAACAACAAGAAATCCCTTCTACAGATTAAATAAAGACTTAAAAGTTCCAAATTAGTGTGTGAATCTAATTTTGGCACCTTATCTAATAGGATCAAAAAAAGTGTTCAAAAGCATGGCAACAAAATAAATCATGATGATATCTTCTATGAAAATCCAATGTTTGCATTCAAAAGGAGTTTAAACCTCAAGGACAGATTAGTAAAGGCTTACACTGAATTTTTGAAAAACACCCTACCACAATGTATAAATATACCCCAATCATGGGCATTTTTGCAATGGAAAATGTATGGCATATGATACTTGTAAAGTAGTCAAACTATTTTCTCTGAATGGACTTCATTTTTCAAACTGTAATACTTTAAAAGTCATCTACTGTATTCAGTGTCCCTTACATTGGTAAGATCACACTACCAATACATAAGAAGATTTTACAACATCAATCACATATTAGGTGCAGGATTGAGCTTGCCCCTATAGTTGAGCATTTTCTGAAATCTGATCATTTAACTAGAAACATGGCAGGGTGAGAAGTTGAAGTCATCAAACTGAATGCCAGACCCACTAACACAAGCAGCCTGTTAACAATACAGAACAAAAGCATTTGGAAAACTGATAGTGTTAAAAGTGATTTGAATATTGCTGTAAAATGGCCAACTTTAGCCCAACTTTCAAATAAACAGATACAATCACTTTATGAATCATTGTTTTGGTTTTTACATGTTGTTATCTTGATTTTAGATTCTTGTCCAATTCTGATGTATGTAACATTATGTCTAATTGTTACTCTTTTGAAATACTGTAAAATCTGTGTTATCTCGCAAATATTTGGCTTCTACATAGTGTGTGTATCATTTTCCAGTGCACAAGTTTTGCTTATGCATTGATTTACTTCTTTGTTTAACAGAAACATCTATATTTTATAGATGGTGCCAATGTTGCTAGAAAAATGTAGAAGTACAATTGAGGTATATAGTTGATATGCAAACCGAATGGCAAGTTTTTCCATGTTATCAATCACTTAACAATTAAAGAACATGGTTGATCTTTTGAATGTAACATGATTTCTATGTTTGTACATAACATGCTTTTTAAATGATTTTTGTTGTTGTCCCAACACAAGCAGCCTTACCTAATGTTTTAGTTTAGCGCATCCTGATAGACTTGTTATGAATTTTTGCCTTTTTTTTATTTTTACTTCTTCGTTCAATGTCACAAATAATTAATGACCCATGCATCTATTCATCTATAATGGCCTGATTAACTCTCTTTCAGAATTTCTCTGAAATTCTTCCTATCACTCCGTAAATCCTCCAAAGATAGCCACCATCTCATTCAATCATGGTGTTATCTTATGTAAGTGATCATACTTGTTGCATGAGTCTGATTAACCGATTTTTGGCAGTACAAAATGAATGGTAGTAAATATTGATTAATGGAGATTTGTGTTTTACCTCCTTCACCCACTCTTGTGGTTCGTTTACCGCTTTATTAAGTTTGATGTTATGGCATGGTAAAGGGCATATTATTCTTGATGAAGTTATAAGATCTAAATTATTGTTTTGATTACCCCTTTTGTAATTTCAAACCAATTATTTTGGAGTTCTTTAAGACATACTAGATGTCTTATAGCACACCCTCAATCAAGATGGCCACCAAGCTTATCAGTCTCTTTGTTGATAGTGTTTTTTGGCGCCTTACGGGCGTAAATAAGAAAGCACTCTCTGAGCTCTATTTGATTTGTTCCATACAAGAGAGATGCCACGCAAACTGATGCGTCCCGTATAGGTGAGTTTGTTTTAATATTGCTAACCATGTAGCAGTTAATACAAGCAATATGCCAACCTTATTCATACATACTTCTACTCACCTTTTCGGCCTTGCAAATTACCTTCTTGTTATTGATGGTTGTTTAACTTTTCATATGATTCATTCAGTTTATAGATGAATTATGGCATCTATGACATCAGTAGATGTTTTCCATTAATACATAGTTTCTAATCATCATTTTGTCTGATTCAAAGATATTCTTAGTCCCAATCTTTCACTGTTAAGATTACCATGAATGTTTTTTTAAAAGTAAATATTGGTTTTCTTGTCAGACCTTTGGGATTCAGGATTTATTTCCCTATATACTTTTGTATCTATAAGGGTTTACTTGAGCACATTCACTTTTATTCTCTTTGTCTCGGGTATGAATTGCACTTTAAGACCATGGGCATTACCAATCTCTAGGCGCAGACTTGAATCCGATTTTTGCTTATATTCTCCAGTACCTTTCAGTTCTTGTGGGGTCATTGTCACATTTCCAGTGTAATTGTGTTGTCCTGAGGAAGCTCTTGCGGACTGTGAACAATAGAGACCAAAATGTCAACGCCAAATCCAACTCCTTCGACATGCAGTTATTGGATGCTCATCATTGAATTGATATGTATTTTTGGTACATTGATATCTAGCAAAGTGGACTTTGCATACATTAATCTTTGACCACTTTTGTTTGATTTATTGTGCAAGATAAATGTTGATGTGGAATTTCATGTTTTGATCCTATAAGTTAAGCATATTCAATATCATGGATGTGTTCCAAATTTAAAATCAGTGTGCATCTTGCTCTTAATATCTATTCCTTCATGAATTACACACAAGGTTCTATTCTGAACTATTTCCTGCTGTCACTATTAGGACACAGAATTTAAGTAAATCACTTCAAAATATTCTTCTTTACAATTGATTTCCATGGCTATCGATCAGGTCAGTACTTTCATTCTTGCCCGTTTGGCATACTTTTACTCATTTGATTCCATCTCTGTCTTGTACACAAAGCCATATGGATTATTGTGCGTACTTTGAGTACCTCCCATTTTGGTGTGTACACGAGCACAGCAGACCATAGCAACAATTGCTAAAATTGTGCTATGTAATTGCCTACATATGTTAGTCCTTCACATAATTATACTTTGTGTGCTGTCTCTGACATACCGTCACACATCACACCAGCAGGCACTGTGTACCATAACACGATAATCACACCACAGTGCTTATCAGAAAGTGAATTATTATTTGTGGTAGATGATAATCCACCACGGTTAATGGAGTCACTAACCTGATAGATGCAGAAAAAGGTTTCTCCAAAGCTGCACTAGTCAACCCTGTGCAGTGCCCACTGATGTTACCTTTCCTCTTCAGGAATCCCATAGTTGGCGCCTTGGATGCAGGCACTCTAAGCACCTACTCCTCTCAAAGGGGTTCTTTCCAATGAGTTTCCAGTTCTTTTCTTTTCATAAGGGGTTTGGGACTCCTTCCCCTTGTCGGAATTTTAGGTCCCTAAGGCCTTTCCTTTGTTCACCCTTTCACTCCCCTCCTTTCCCATGTGTGGGCCTGGCATCCCCTTCTTGAGAGAACCCCCAGAATATTTTGAACACCCTAATGCATACTCATACATTAGCAGCCTTTCCAAGCTTCCTGTGGTCAGTCAGCTTGGAATCCACTAGATGCTTGTCCTACTAAGGAGGACAATTACTCAAGATGTGCTCCGTCATAGGTATTCAACTTGACTGCCCTTAATCCAGCTAGCAGGGCTTTTAAGGAGGATTCTTCAAAATCAACCAAAGTTTGATGTGCCTGATTGTGCGTAGTTAGTTGCAAACATTTCCATGAGCGCATTTAACTTGGTACATCTGCAGAAGGATACAAATGAATATGTATTTGTAATATGAAGAGTGAAGCCCACAAGACTGCACTCATGGAATATATCCTTGGTTTAAAATTACAGCTGTATAAAGGTTGTTCTTTAGGGTTCTACATAGTTCTTCACTATGATTGTTTCTTTTTCTCGCCTCTTTAGCCTACATCACGGCATCACTATGTTGCTATACATGAAATTGGTAACATCGGAATGTTGTTGCATGCAGTCCTACTTTAATATCTGTTGGAGATGCTGTTAATAATTCTGTTTGAGTCCCGAATCAGAACAAACTAAAAGTGCCCAGTGGTATAGCACTTCTAATAATCTTCACCCTAAACAATTTGGGGGAAATTTATGGGAATGGTGGCACAGGGTGCACAGCAAGTTACCTTGCTGCACTGTCCTGCATCATAGGGAAAGGGCAAGAATGCACCATGCTTATCCAATACGGTGCATTCCTCTCCTTTCCCCTGCATTGGTGCAGTTTCAGCAGTCTTGTGCCAATGCAGGCACCCTTGCACCATGGTGGAAGGGTGCCTGCTTTACATGCAGAATTTCTTCTGGGAACGAAGGAGAACCTTCCTGCACAAAAACAACCTCTAGAGGTGTTTTACTCTTTCTTTGTGTGCTGCAGAATGCAACACATGTAGAAAGAGGGAAAAACAAGGCGAAGTGAATATATTTCTCCTCATTTTGCCTCAACTGGGGAAGCATATCTTTTTGGTGCATTCCCAGCTTTACCACGGGTGGTAAATACGGTAATGTGTCAAAAACCATGGGAATTGCTTGGGAACACCCACAGCAAAACCCATGGAACGCCTCCCTTGAGCAGAGTAATGCAATACAGCAATTTGCGCTGTGTTGCATTACTCCATATTTATGAAGCCACGCAAATTGCCTGTGCGTGGTTTCGTAAATATAGCTTCGGACTTTGTGTCATATATATTCCATCTTGCATGGTGCAAGGATGATGCAAGGATGATGCAAGGCCCTCGTAATTATGCCCCTGAGTAACCAAATATTTTTTATTACTCCAGCAGCAAAGTCTATAGATGTGGTTGATAAATGAATGTCACTCTTCAGTTATTTGTGAGTTTTGTGTTATATAAGGGATGAGAGAGTGGATGAATTCTAGAATGAGTCAATGGTTGGGTCAACAGATGCATGAGTGCACGAATGAGTTAGTGCATGAAAGAACAGATGAGAGATTGCATGGAAGCTTTCAGACACTTGCAGTTACATGCCAGACCTATTGGTTTTTCCATGGCATGTTTTGTCCTTGAAGTTGAGTTACAAATGTGAGTTGCCTTAGTTTATTGATATGTTCCCACAGTGGGGAGTATTGATTGGCAGATTGTCCTTCTTATTCAGTAATTTTAAATGTAACAACATTTTGCTCCATAGAAGAAAATTTTGCATTTATTCACTGCGCAGTAAAGTTTAGAGTATACAACCTTTGCAAATTTGACTTTTGCTAATCTTGTGAAGGTTTTATTTATTTTTATAGGGCTTTGCAGAATTCACAAAATCATGAACGTGAAAAAAACAAGTGAAAAGATCAACAAAAAGTATGTTTTGGCTGAGAAAACCTGTGAAAATATGTTGTTTGTTTGTAGAAGAAACCTGTGCACAAACTTTGTTGGCAAAAACATTTTCTGGCTGAATTTTGTCTTAAAGATGAAGTTTTAAAGTGACAAATGTTGCCACATTGTGAAGTTGTGAATTGTATACCCTTGCAAATCTTAAAGAACTACATTATCAATTTGCACACACACACACACACACACACACACACCCACACACCTGATTGAAATCTGAAAGCATGCAATGGCAATATTTTTTCACTGTTTGTGAAAAATATCAGTTTTGATCACATATTTCACATCTAACGTCATCCTTAAGATTTAGCACACATTCTATGGTGCTATTGGCATGAGTATTGCTATCTGTAACTATACTAATTCAAGGATGTCCACTAGTTTCAAATTTTGTATTACATCTTTCAGTCTCTAATATTCTATTATTCAGCATGCACTTATGTGAATATACATTATGTTTTCCGTAATATTAACTGCAGGTAAAATATCACTAATAAAAGAAGCCACTCTCATATCAAAAAACCTGCAGGAAATCTTTGTACTGCTGCAATTCAAATCCTAAAGCTGCCATGGCTGATACAAGTGAAGGGGTTTAGTGACAGAGTAGAGTACGTATAATTTCATTTTCATCTAGGTAGTACCACAAGCAGCGACCATTGGCTAACTAATCTTAGGTGCATGTTCTGGAAGGATAACACATTGCTTGTCTTATTTCTAGAGAAGCATCTGGAATTCCGTCCACCTAACAGTGTCATGTTGTCACATTAGACCAAAGTGCACTACTGCAGAGGACATAGTGTGATCACTGATAGGTAACCTATCAGTGTCTATGTGCACTAAGGTTGTGTGAGTCTTGTGCAGAGTGCACTGTTACACCTCCCTCCCCCTTTGCCCTTTCTCTTCTGAAATATTGCAAATTTTCAGCATTCGCCTGCAATTTTACATTTCTTAGGCATGTTTGAGTGGTTGCCTTTACTGGTGGTCATGAATGTGTTGAAAATGATGCAGGATTTGTGGGCTTAGTAAACGATACTGATTTTATCTAGTTTTAACGCTGAAACTTGTCTCACTGATGCATTAACTTTAGCGGATATAGCTATAGCTTCCCCAGAAAGCTATTACATTTTGTGTTGTGAACGCCTATAAAAACAAGATGGATACGTTGCAAATAAATTCCTGCAGGTCATTTTGCCAACAGAACCCAGGAGTCTCAGCTAGAAAGATCAATCTGTCACCAAGTTCTTGCTTCTCAGTTATTTGTATTCTATGATACAGACTCTGAGGTTATTATGCCAGTTTTGAATTGATGATAGCTATCGTCGTCAGTCAGCATCTTAACAGTGAAAAAAGGGTACTCCTATGTGATTAATGTTATCTAATGGTTTTTGTGAACCTAGAGTGTGGAGGGGTTACTGGCCAGAAGAATGTGGTTGTATCTCCTGCCACACCAGTACAGTGTCTGTTAGGAAATCATCTGAAGACTTCAGCATGGGCAGAAGTAGAGAAGAGGGCTCACAAGGAAATGCTGGGTCTCCCTGAGTAGTTGTGTGTGACAGCTAGCGCACGGGCTGCACGTCAGGGGAGTCCAGAAGAACTGGAGCTTGAAATTTGAGCCAAAACTTCAAAAACAAGAGGGAAGGCAAGAAGACTTGTGACACAGCTTCTAAGAGGTCATAGGATCAGGGTGATGCCCTGATACCTGTGGAGGAAACTGCAGCTGAGGAGCTTGGTCCTGACCTGGCAGAGCTTTTTAAGGTATGGGAACCCACCTGCTTAGAGAAAAAGAAATGCCCTATTCTTGAAAGCCTGGGGCAGCAAGCTGCCAGGCAAGAAGAGGGTGATGCCAGTGGCACTCACAGAGTTTATTGGGAGGATGGCCTCCTGTATACTGAGGCCATGGACCCAAAATCATGGGCATCCAGGAGAGTGATAGTCTTCCAGATATACGGAGCATTCATCTTAACTTTAGCCCATGTCATCCCCCTTGCTGGACATCTGAAACAAACAAAAACCTGGGGCAGGTTCATTGCCCATTTATAATGTACACAGGTGTCTGAGAAAGTAAAGGAGTTTTGTCACTCATGTGCGACCTGTTAAGCCTGTGGCAAAAAAGGTTCACAACCAAAGTCTCTCTTAATCCCACTACCAGTGGTTGGGGCTATCTTTGAGAAGGTAGGGATCGACATGGTTGGTCCCCTTGACCCTCTACTGCATCTAAAAATTGATTTATTCTAGTGACAGTGGATGAAGCTACTAGGTACCCAGAGGCAATTCCCCCAGGACCACAACAGATCCTGCAGTAGTATAGTCCCTCCTTGGCATTGACCTGCAAACAAGAATTTGCAGGGCAGTCAGGAGCTTGCCAAGTACTGGTATGGCCAAAAGTCAGCATTGGTTAAGTACTAATCAGGGCAGTTAGTGTGGGTGTTGGAGCCTGTGGCTCTGAGGGCCCTCCAGAACAAGTGGACTGGGCCATACACTATTTAGGAGAAAACGGGGGAAGTTACCTACCTGGTATACTTAGGCACTCCCAGGAGTCCTCACAGAGAACTCCGTGTGAACCACCTAAAGCCACATCAAGACAGGGCTGACATGACCATGTTGAAAGTCACTGATGCAGGACAGAAGAAGGAAAGTTAACCCCCCTCTCACTTGTTATCAACCAACCCACAAGATGGTTCAGTGGAGGGTGTAGTCCTGTCTACACTCTCACAGTACAGCAGCAGACTGACTGCAGGCAAGTCCGTTCGCAGAGCTCTTTTCTTTGAGCCCTGGACAGGCAGCCTGATGTGCCCATGATGTGGACACTGGGGACAGCCTCTCTGTGAAGAACAAGATTTATCTGCAGTCGGACCAAGTCAAAGAAAGCCAGCATCAAAGGTGAAGTAAGCAAGATGCTAGAGCTAGGGAGATTGAGCCCTGTGACAGTCCCTGGACCAGTCCAGTGGTACAGGTCCTCAACCCTCACTCAAAAGGGGAAAAACCAGAGATGAGTTTCTGCATGGATTACAGAGGGCTGAATCCAGTAAACAAGACTGGTGCTCACCCTTTAACAAGAGCAGATGAGCTTATTGATAACCTTGGGCCAGCCACATTTCTCAGTGCTTTAGATCTGACATCAGGGTACTGGCAGATTGGTCTGACCCAGGGAGCCAATGAGAGATATTCATTCTCCACCCTAGAGGGACACTTTCAATTCAAAGTATTGCCTTTTGGAATAATGAATGCACCTGCCACTTTTCAAAGGTCTGTGAATCGAGTTCCTTCAGGGCCGGATGACTTTATGGCAGTATTTCTCGACAATATTGCTGTCTTTAACTCCACCTGGGAGGATTACATGGTCCACCAAGAGAAGTTTTGCAGGCCCTGCTGCAGGGAGACCTCACAATTAAGACAAGTAAGTGCCAGATTGGGCAAAGTTCTGTTGTAGGTGAAGGCCAAGTAAGACCTCTCCAACCAAATATCTAGACCATTCTAAACTAGGAGTCTCCTAAGACCCAGTCTCAGGTCAGGGCATTCCTTGTCATGACTGGATATTACAGGAGGTTTGTGAAGGGGTATGTTACCATTGTGGCCCCTCTCACTGAGCTTACCTTTAAGAAGCCACCAAAGAAGGTTATTTGGACCACAGGTTGTCAAAATGCCTTTGATGCCCTGAAAGCAGCCTTGTGCTCAGCACCAGTCTTATATGCACCAGACCATGGAAAACAGTTTATTGTTCAAGCAGCTGCGTCTGAACATGGGATTGGGGCAGCGTTATAACAAACCAACGATGATGGACAGGACCAGCCAGTAGCCTATATTAGCAGGTGACTCCTCCCTGGAGAGCAGTGTTGGAATGCCATTGAGAGGGAAGCCTCTACTGTGGTTTGGTACCTGAAGACGCTGAGACAATACCTGATTGGGACTCACTTCAAAGTTCAAACCAACCACCTGCCTCTAAGGTGAGAGGAGAGAACCCCAAGTTGTTGAGATTGTCCATTTCCATACAGGGGATAGAGTTTGTAGTGGAGCACAGACCAGGGACTGACCATGCCAATGCAGGTGCCCTTTCCAGGTTCTTCCACTTAGACGCTGAGAACTACAAAGAGGGAAGTTTGTGCTCATCAACTTTCATCTGGGGGGAGGACATGTAAGAAAGTGCCCATTTTGCATAGTCACCCCCACTTTTTGCTCTGCATGCTGCGGTTTTAGAACTGAAAGTGCACTGGGACCTGCTAACCAGGCCCAAGTGCCAGTGCTCTTTCCCTCAAAAAGGTAATGTGCATTGGTATACCTAATTAGCAAGATACTTTAACCCCCTTTGTAGGCCCATAGTATGTGATACCAGTGGTACCCAGGGAAAGGGTGTTAAAGGGGGCGCAAGGTCTGCATCACTACTTGTGCCAGCCTAAGTGACCCGTGTAAAAGTAAAGTCTGCTGGGCTTCTATCACAGCCTGTTTGAGTAGCCTCTCTGCTCAAGTGCGACTCTGCACACACCATGTGTGACAGAGTCACCTCACTGCCTTAAGGTTTGTAAGTCAGCACTAAGGTAGGCCTCCTAAAGCCCAGGCGGCAGGGTGCATTATCTTCACGATGTAAGCATATGTGTACAGACATATATAACTCTGCAGTAACTTTACCATTCAAGTTTAATGTAGGTGAACAGCGCTCCATAAGTTAACGTTGACTGGCTACCGGACAAAACAAAAATAGCCAGCTCCTTGATGATACCACCAAATTTAGTCATGTTTGGTATCAGATTCTGTGCTTTTTCACCCCTGACATGATTCTTGTGTTGCAGGTGAGCTGGAATGCACCCAGATGGCAGCATCAAAGGGTTCCCCATAAGATTCTGAATTCCCTTGTGCATTTGCGGGATTACCCAGCTGTTTTCCATCAAGACGGAAGTCTGACCTCCTGCTGATGAGTGCTATTACTTTCAGAGTATTTGCAACAAAAGGCCTGAGCAGAAAGTAGGTCAACCCTCTGCCCTCCCAGGATGGCTAGTGAATGCCCCACCAGGGTAGTAAGCCTCAAAGGCTTTAGCGCCTCAGATATGTAAATGACTTGTCTCCCAGTGGGGCAAAGGCCCCCTACCCCAGGACCTCGTGGTCATGGGCAGGCAGGAATTTAGGTATCCAGGAGGCGTACATCCCCCAAAGGCTAGCCACATCTCTAGGGTGGGTTAGTCGATCTGTACGGCCAAGGATGGCCCATGCCATCTTGAAAACTCCTGAAAATAGTGGGTTCTCTGTAGTTTGGTGACATACACCCACCAGACACTGTCACCTCAGTGGCATAGTAGTCTCAAGACTAGTAGTCTATTGGCTACTTGCTCTTACACCCCTAAACCTCCCATCAGTCCAGGATTTAAGGGGCAGAGAAGAAGTGGAAGAGAATCTGTGTCAGCACAATGCAGAACTTCACAAAGAAGAGGCGCAAAGTACTGCACTTGTAGCAGCCACCCTGCACTATCATTTGTCTAGGACCAAAGGCCAGTTCCAAAAGGAAGGTGAACCCCACTGCATGCCAAAGACTTCATCGGGCAAGGCTCCCTTGGGCTAAAGGTACTAATCTCCCGCAGTCGGCAGGTACAAACTGCACTTCCCCATTCCGACCAAGGACCTACCACCTGGCTCTGTTGTGGACCAGCATGAAAGTAACTGGGCAAGTGCCTTCTGGGAAGTGTAGTACTGATCCTCACAGAGTCTCAGCCCTCTACAGAGTTCCCAGGACCTCTGGAAGAAGATTGTCCCAGCTATGACCTTAGCCGAGGGCAAGGCATGTTGGTGGTCAAGCTGACTACTAACTGCTTCACTTGACGCCCCATGCAGAGGGAACCTTCTGCATCATCCCCCTCCACTCCTGTGACAGTTGTCAAGTTCTTGCATCCCAAAGAAGGATTGGTAAATCCAGCACTCCCTGTCCCGTTCAGCACCACGAATAGCCAGGTACACCTCTGCACCCAAAACGCCCGAGCAAGACAGAGCTATTCTGCTTTGTGAATACTGGTCCAAGGTCTCCTCCAAGCTTCACCTTCAAGGGGCTCCTCTGAACTCAACCTGCAAGCATAATTTTATCGAGTGTCAAGCCAAGTCACCTCTACAACCGGACTTCCTGGGCAGGGTAAAATTGTTCTGACTGTAGCAGCTTGGCCTAAGGACCCGGAAGACCTGAACTCCACTTGGGTTCAATTGAACTCACACTGCAAGTGACTGAGCGTCACCAGGGATTTTCTAAATTGACCGCAATGGCAAAGTTTGACAGCTCTGCAAAGTACTGATTTTCTGAATACTTTTAAATTGATAACTCAAGTTATCCACCTTGTATTGATTTTGTTTTGGTCTCTAAATGTATATAAAAATAAGCTCTATTTTCTATAAATTGAAGTCAGATTTCTTTTGTGTCATGTCCATTAGTTATTGACACTGTTGGTTCTGTAAAATGCTTTACACATGTTCCTCTATGTAAGCCTGTCTGCTGTTTGCCACTCTACCAGGACTAAGGGAAGGATTACTGGTGTGAATCCGAGGTCCACTTTTGGGTGTTGTGTTAATATTACATCGTAAGACCTCCCAGCCATACCACATAATATTACAAACATGCTACAAAATAATACTACAAAAAGTGGAGGTATGCAGGCAAAACATTTGGGAAAGACCACCCTAATGCTGCCAGGTCTAACGCTGTCTAAGGGGAATACACAAAGCCCAGCTTTTCACCCAAACTAAACATGCAATCAGAGAAAGGCTTCAGATACACAAGGGCTAGAAGGAGGACACAACCAACTTTCTAAAAGTAGCATTTTCAAAATTGTATGATATATTTGACTTTGCAATTAAACAGGATTTATCATTAAAATTCCATAGGTACCAAAAAGGAGAGCTCTACCCCCTCTCAATTAGTAGTTATAGCTTATTACATATAATAAGGTAGCCCCAATGTTATCCAAAGGGAGGGGTAGGCCTCACGGTAGTGACTAACACATTTGGGGGGTGGGGGTCACTATCAGGACATGTAAAACGTCAAAATAAATGTCCTACCTTTTAATTACACAGCGCCCTGACCTAGGACCTATCTCAGGGGTGACTTATATATATTATATGGGGAGTTCAAGGGTTGGCAACGTGTTTTAAATGCCAAGTCGACATAGTAGTGTAACACTGCATTCAAGCTGCAATTGCAGGTCTGGGACAAGTTTTAGAGTGCTAATTGGGTGGGTGGCCCAATAAATGCTGCAGGCCCACTGGTAGCATTTAATTTACTGGCCTTGTGTATATGGTATACCACTCTACAAGGGATTTTCATGTAAATTAATTATGTCAATTAGGTATATGTCAATCAAACCATGTTTTGGGGAGTGAGCACAAGCACTTGAGCACCGGTAAGCAGTGGTAACGTGCACAGAGTCCTAAGGCCAACAGAAGGAAAAAGCCAGCAAAATTGGAGACAAACAGGCAAACGTTTTGGGGGAAGCCCACCATAGGCGAACAGGTCCAACAGGTGACAGGGTGATATCCTGTGTTCTATCTGTGACGAAAGGACAGATATAGCTGAGAGTAGGTCCTTGGACGTCAATCTTGTGCAGGTTGCCTGATGAGGATGGGATATGATATTGCATCAAATGCTGCAGAGAGGTCCAGGAGAATGAGGGCTGCTGTGTGTTCTCTGACAAGGTTCATGCCGATTTGTCTGTGGGTATGATGAGAGCTATTTCTGTGCTGTGGTTGGGCCTGAATCTGGACTTTGTGGCATCGGGAATCTGAGGGTTGCTGAGGTGGTTAGTGAGGCATTTGTTGATTAGTGTATCTAAGACTTTTGCCAGGTATGATAGGATGGAGATTGGTCTATGGTCGGAAAGTGTGGCTGGGTCGACTGACGGTTTCTCAAGCAAGGGTATGACTTGGCATGTTTCCAGGTGTCCAGGAATGCTGTTGAGTGAATGGAGGTGTTAAGGATGGGTGTTCGTGATTCTCTGATTGGTAGGAGTACTTTGGTGAAGATATGGTGTGTGCATGAGTCAGATGGGTCCACCAAGTGGATAGTCTTCATGGTAGCAATGATTTTGACAGTTGTGAGGGTGGGCACACAGTGAGGGTTTGTTCTTTGGCCATGATAGGAAGTTGAGTTTCGATGGTGACGGGGTCCTGTTGAGGGTTGAAGATGCTGTATATGGAAGCGATTGTGTTACAGAAGAATTCTGAAAGCCTGTTGCAAAAGTCTTGTTAAGATGTTATTTTTCTGGAGGTGGCATGAGGCACAGTGAAATCTTTGATGATGGTGAAGATTTCCTTGCTGCTTTTAGGTCTGTTGTTGATGTAATCTGCAAAAGATATGTGCTTGGTGTTCCAAATATGAGGCTGACTTTAACACTGGTGGCACCTGGTATGACAATCTTTGTTTGGTACCCCCAATGACCTCCTTCCCAACGGATTCCCTCATCTATCCATAACCCTTATCTCACATACATTTCATTGGTCTTATAGTGCCGCTCATACCAGTGTAGAGTGTCAGAGCACTTTACGTCACGCACACATTATACAGAGACAATGAATAATACATGGGTAAATCAGTCTATAGGAAATGGTATGTAAGAAAGTGAGGATTACAAGATGTAAGAATTGTATGTTATAATTCTAATAGACAGTATATTTAAGAGTGTTTGGTCCACAGAAGCACAAACTAAGGACTGAAAACATACCACAGTGATTGGTATTGGCATTACTAGTAAGAATGTATTTCCACCCAAAATGAATGTTTATAGGAGCATTAGGCTGATGAAAGACTGGAGAAAAAAACATGAATTTCTAACCTATACCTTGCAGTTTGCATGCAGCTCTTTGATGACAGTTCATAGGTCACTGTACTGAATTAGGATTGTAACTTATGAACTGCAGGTAATAAAAGGACCTCCGTGACAAAAGCAGTAATCCACTGATCCACATAAAATGCATTTCTGTAATCTGCGTGGTACACATTAGTTGCAGCAAGCATTTTAACCCTCTCGGCAACTTTATAATGAGTCAAAACTGCAATATTTCTCCAGCAGGAACATTAATCACCAGAGATGTTTTGACATTTTAAAACCCAAAACTGCAGGACACATAACAAACTCTGCAGCAGGTGATTTTAAATTTATAACATATTCTAAACACAGTGCCCTCCCACAAGGTCAGCACCAGGTGCCACACTCCCTTACAGTTGGCCCTATCCATATTTCCAGGTGGTTGTATCTTAGGGCTGAATAAAAGATGTCTTTATCTGTGGCATCCTAACTTGTTCTCTATTTGTGTTCCAGTTGCTTGCAGTGGTGTTTTGTCAGCCTAAGTTCTTCTGTGTACCAAGTCCTGTTGTTTCGCTCTTGTCATCGAATTACACTTGAGGGGAGCCAGTACGTTGGTGCCTGTGGTGATCCAGCTGTTGAGGCTCTTGGTTGCTTTCAGCAAGTTCCTGGGGTGCTCGGGCCTTTGGCGGGGAAGGCAGAAGCCCAGTCCTTTTGTGTGATGCTTTTCCAGCTGTGCGGGTGGTTCTGGTAGTGGTAGGTCTGTGGTGGCACGGGATAGGTATTCTGGAACTGATGAGGGGGTGGTCTGTCCAGGTCATTGTTGCAGGCTTGTCGACTGTGATGTTGCTGATTAAGAAGAAAAGTGGGTTCAATAGGTGTCAAGTGGTGTGGGCGGGTTTGGGAATGCACTGGGTAAGGCCAAGTTTTGCTAGGTTTTTCGGAAGGGCACTAAAGTTTGGGTCGGTGCAGTCTTCTAGGTGAAAGTTAAAGTCCTTCAGGAGGATTAAGGTGCTGGTGTTGATGAAGAGGGGTGCTTAAAAGTTTGTGATGTCACTAGCGTCATTGGTATGTGCTCCTGGTGATCTGTGGTTTCACCCATTGAGAAGTTGGTTGTGATGTGTATCTTGCATGTAAGTGTTCCATGTAGTTGGTGAGAGTGTCCATGTAGGTGGTGCAGCTGATGGTATCTTTGAATATTATTGCGACTGCACATCTGGCCTTGTGCTGACATTCTTGTCTGGCAGGGATGGCTGTAGCAATGCCCAGTGCAGAGGTTGAGTTTAGCCAATCTTCTGTGAGAAAGAGCAGGGTTAGAGGGTAGTCATGTAGAAGTTCCCATAGCTTCATGGTGTGTTTGGTGAGTAAGTGGGTGTTGAGGAGCATGAGAGTGTGGCCTATTGCATAAGTGGTAGGTGGTCTATGTGAACGTGAGCATGTGGCTGCTTTATGTGAGTGTGAGCAAGTGAGGTGCTGGATGCTGTTGGCATAGGAGTGGTGAGTTTATGGTCTAGCAGAGTGCTTGAGAACTTGTAGAAGGGTCACATGAACGCTCCTTCCGTGTTGTGTGGAGTGATGTGGCAGCAGTGCAGAGTAGGGGCTGTGGTTCAGAGCTCAGAGAAGCATAGCAGGGTAGTGCTGGGTAGAGGAGAACCAGGGTTCCTGGTGCTGGATGTGGTACAGGTGCAGATAGGCTTGCCTTTGTTGTGCTTTAGTGTGCCAGCGCATGCCTGCTGGGGTCATCCGTGCGGCAGAAGATATTAAATATGTCCCGGGAGGGAGGCGGAGCACAGGGTGCCATGGGGGACCTGTGATGTCACTTCCTCTGTAGGTACATGATGGCTAATCCAGCGATGTCACTTTTTGTGAAAAAAGGATGGCAGGAGTTTATCTGGTGTCATTCCTGTGCTCAGAGGGTGGGGGGTGGGCAATGAAAGTCCTCTCACTTAGCTTCTTCTTTTAAAGATGGTTTTGGTAGGAAACCAGTGATGTCATTTCCTGTGTAAATGAAGGATACAAAATCCAGTGAGTTACTTTCTGTGCAGATGGATGATAGGCTATCCAGTGATGTCATTTTCTGTGCTGATGAGTAGTGTGTTGTATGGAAGGCAATGTGGAAAACAGACTATAGAACTCAAATGTTCACGATAATTAATGGGTAATTACTGTTGGACTCTGTACTGGCACAGCTATATTTCAGTATTTTATAGAAATAGACATTTTATAATCTAAGATAATGTTTTGTTATGCAACTAGATGATATTCTGGTATTTTTTTCACCTCTAGAATCATGCCAGATACATGTCAAAGAGGCCATTAAGCAGATCAGTTAGCAGTTTAACATTTAAATCGTACATGATTGAAATTCTCCCTCTGTCTTGTGGTACCAAGAGGGCATGCACTGACAATTATAGGTTCAAATGGCTAATAACTATTCTGAAATATCTGGGATTCCTGGTTAGCAAATGACCCAGAAAACAGGGTCCCAGAATACCTACACCACTCATGGTTTTAAAACAGATGATGATTTTGTCAGATTGTCTATATGTGGAAGGGTGCAAGTGATACAAATTGTGTTTGCCTTGATATACACTTACCTGCTAGGTCTGTTACCTATTTCCATTTCAAATGTAAGTCCTGAAAACACGTAAACGTCAGATAAAATACTTTGGTTGGCAGAAAAAAAGGCTTAACATTTTAAAACTTCAGGATACCTCTAGTGCACAGGGCCTATGTCAACCCAACATATTATTCTATCATCTGGCAGACCTCCTATAACACTATCCCTTCCTGATGCATGATTGCAAAAATTCATCCTCTGATATGGGCTGCTATTGAAATGGCACCCTTGGGTGGCATACCTGGCCTTCAGGTCCTTTTTGGTAATAGACAAATGCAAAACAGTGTCACTATCCTCACAGTTAATTCAATGTTACACTCTTGGGCACTGTCCATAAAGGATTCAGGACCCGTATCATATGTTGGCTTAGAGGGAACTCCATCACAACAGTTCCCTCCCCACCAACAAAGTGGTCTGTCCGCCTGATCTAGATGTGGGCATACATTGAGGGGTATATATGCACAAGGAAATGACACAGCATGGCACTGCGGAAAACTTGCAAAACCGGGCTACGTCATTTAAAAAACACAAGGATGCGCCTTAATCACGAGAATATGGTGCACCCCTGTGTTTTCCCTAGCGCTGGTGCTAAAAATATCTGTCTAGCACCAACACAGACACCCTTGAGCCATAGTGAGAAGGCGCCTGCATTATAGGGATCATTTCCTACAACACATGCATCCTAGCACCATAGTGCAAGTTTGTGTGTGTTGCAGGGAATCATGCCTGCAATGCTGGCACCCTTGCACCATGGTGCAAGGGTGTCTGTGTTGCAGGGAATAATTGTTTATCTGTAGGAAGGGCCATCTTCCTCTACATAAACAATCTTTAAAGGCTATCTGCTGTTTCTATGTGTGCTGCATTCTGCAGCACACATAGAAAGAGTAAAAATTAAGAGAAATCAAAGTATTTCTCCTCGTTGCGCCAATCTAATGCCTGCTTTTGAATACTATTACTTTTTGAAATTGCCTCAGATTTACACATCCTTGTAATTCTGCTGTAGCATAAAAAAGCAATGGGTGTTGCAGTAGAACACCCACAGCGACAATCATTGCACGCCCCTGTCGTGCAGAAAACTGCATGAAAAGGCATCATATTTACAAAGCGGTATTAAGCCAAGCAAAGTGGCTTAATGCCACTTTGTAAATATGGTGCACGGCACTGCGCCACAAGAACGTCGAAAAAAGTGGCATTCCGTTGGTCGACCCCCTTGTAAACATGCCCCTAAGTTTGGCTACTGCAATGACTACCCCATTACCGCCGAAGACAAACTTCTCTGATGGAGTTAGGGTACTCAGTGAATTGGCTATATATCAGTGCACCCATTTATAATCAGCGGGCACACAGATTTTGTTTTAGAGTACGTCTTCCACCAGGCAAACCCTTGCGATAATGGGCCAAAAAAAATAATAATGCTGTGTCAACTTGGGAGATGATCCCGTTTCGGGATTTTCTTTCTGAAAATATAGGAGCAAACTGTTTGGTGCAAGGCTCCGTATGTTGATGGAGCCCTGCACCAAACAGCAAAATGCATTGACAGAAACCACTGTGATGGCAGTTCCTGCCAATGCTTTAGAAATGCCTGTTAGCTTGGCAATAATTTATAAATCTGGAGGTCAGGACCTCTGCCATGGCAACAGTGGAATTTCTCCAGTGCCGTGGTGGAACGGTGGCCCAACCGTTGAAATATAAATCGGGCCTTTATCTATATGCCCACATTCACAGTTAGCATCTATATGGTACAAGACAGGATTTCTGATTGGGGGTTACTCTTTAAAATGTCATATCTGCACCTTGTGTGGTATACCCACATCAGACAAGTTGATACGTGGAAACAACCTGATATCCTTTGATAACCTATGGCATGACTTTAATTTACCATGTCCTTAAATTTGGATATTCTGTCAAATAACTCATTATCTAACATGCAAATTCAGGCCTGGCCCTTCTGTGGTCCTGGAATCCACAATGCTACCCTATGTGATTACATTTGGTAATAATTATGGTGGAACTTTTGGGGTTATGCAACACTTTGATATCATTAGTGGTGATATAGGAATCCAGAACCCCCTGGCAAAACCTGCTGGGCATTGGCTAAGCAAAACAGGACTGGAAATCCCTTCCCAATGCTCTAAAAAAAGAGCTAAGAGAGGCCTGCCTGAAATACTTGCATGTCAACTTACTACACTACTCGTTCTGTTCCCCTCTCAGTTATTCAAAACTAAGCTAACCATGACTGACCTGTGCTGGAGGTGCTAGGCCCATTACCCTGACCTGCAGCAGATCTTGTGGACTTTTCCTGACTGTTTGGTTACTGGTAAATAGTATGGCACCTGCTATGTAATAAAAGTGACTGACCCTTCAAACCCTCAGCTAGGCCAGACATCCTGCATACCTTCTTAAATTCAGACAAAACCTCAACATATTGAAGGAGGTTGATGGCTACATTGTAAAATTGTAATCTTTTGCCATTGGCAATAGGTAGATCTTCACAACCAAGATGAATGATCTTCAGAGCTTTTCCATCTTGCAGCACATGACCATATCTTATATATGATGCAGGATCAGGCTGCACTTTTTGGGACAAATCTGAACCCTTCCAGCGCCCTGATAAAGTACCAACATTGAATCATATTTCTAGATCTTCTGCTTTTGCGCATCAATGCATTATATGCTCCCTAGATCCTGCTGACAGTCAGGTAGAAGAGCCAGCACACATGACTTGTCTCTAGTGTAGTGAAATGTGAAATGTGGAAGTGAGTACCCTGAAAAAGCCATGGATACAATATCAGGCATGGCATTGATAGTTTTGCCATGGACTCATAATATCCTTATTTTGGGACAGAAAAGCCCTCTGCATGGTATCAGAAGTGCACCCCTGCCCTGAGTGCCCAACTGTAATGTTGTCTGGATCCCTAAAGCAGATTTTTTGTCAAAGGCAAACATGGATCATGCGTTCGTGTCATGACATAGGCCTGACTCACGGATTGGGCTGGGAGGGGCACCCAAGCCCTACCTCATTGTGGTGGTAGGCTACCACCTTCACAAAGGGTTAAGCAGCACCTGTACAGTGGTGGCAGCATACCGTGTAGTGATCAGTAGTAGTGAACAGTTTTTTACCTGTGTCACTGGATTGAGGTCTACAGGTTCATACACCATTTTGAAAGTCCTGCTGCTCTGTGCTGAACTCACCCTTGCCTTATATCAGGTAAATGTGGAGTGCTGCACAGCGCAGAAGAAATGATTCTGCACTGGATGTACATGTCCCTGGAAAGGGTACAGTAGAGGGATAGAGCAGAACTGTGCAGTATATGTTTGGTCAGTGCATATACTGAGTGTATATATGTCTGCGGGGAATACATTAGATTCAAGATGTAGTGTTGTGGAGTGCTTACGCAATGGAAGCATGTGCTGGGTGTATGTGTGCTTGTGTGAAGTATAATAAATGAAGGGTGAAGTGTTGTGCAGCACACACATGCTGAGTATGTGTGCTGGCAGTGTGTGCTTGCAAGTAACCCACCATGGTGCAATCCAGAAAAGCTACAGTACTGAACGGTGTGCAAAATGTGAGTACTGAATGTATGTGTGTCTGTATGGCACAATACATGGAGGTTACAGTGCTGGACAATAAGTGTGGTGTAAATGCACACTGGATGCAAGTGTGCCTGCAATGGTGCATTATATGGAGGACCCTGGGTTTCATTTTGGGAAACCCAGACCTACCTGGTGAAGACATGTGGAGCAGAGGAATCCCCCAGACAGATTTGTGTATTGCTGCATCACTGTGAGCTGGGTGGGCACACACAGAAGGAAGGGAGGAAGAGACTCCCCTTTTACACTTCAAAAGGGGGCGCTTTGATTCAGGTCAGATCTCAGGAAGGAACTGGGGCTGATAGGGAAATCATATAAGAGTAGGATTGAGAACCCAGTATTAACCCTTTGATGCATATAT
This sequence comes from Triturus cristatus, assembly GCF_964204655.1. Taxonomy (NCBI): domain Eukaryota; kingdom Metazoa; phylum Chordata; class Amphibia; order Caudata; family Salamandridae; genus Triturus; species Triturus cristatus. The sequence goes on along the minus strand of NC_140594.1, from coordinate 955,179,055 downwards.
CACTGTGACTGACATCCAGGTGTGAACTATGGTCACTCCCATGAACTGTGTCGTGAGACAATCAGCTTTGGAGCCTTTCCTGCTGTGACAGACAACCTTTCAAGTGGAAAGGAAAACAATAAAAAGTGTACACTTCAAAAGACACAGAACCCCAAAATAAAACTTCAGAGACTCAGACCCTAAATCACATTTAGTGTCTAGAAAGGAATTATAAGAAGCAGAGATTGAGAACCCAAAATCTGTCATTTGGCCAGCAGCCAGACGGACTGTGTGAAGGGTAAGCTCTGCAAGACTTCTGCTGTGATTAGGACAGGGAGCTAAAGGCTGCCAGTCTCCCTGCTGGCTGAGGGGACATCACCCAGGGAAAACCAAGATCACCTACCATGGAGTCTGGAGCACTAGTACCTGCCTGCCTGCTTGCCAAGATCAGTGTGAGGAAGAGGAGAGCACTAGAGGGTGTGAGGGCCAGTGTGGAATCGTGCTAAGAGGGCCCACTGAGTCAGGTGTGAGGAAATGCCAGAGTGGGCCACCGTTCAAGTTACTGCTGCTAACGCTCCAAGGCTTGTAACCACAGAAGAGGAGGGGATTGCATCAGAGGATTCAGCACTTGATATTTAGAGTACTGTTAAAAGTTCAAATAACAGACTGCGGAGGATAATTTACTCGGGAACAGAGCCCTCACCTGGAAAGCGCTGTTGCATGTATCGCAGCTCGACTTCTCCAAACAGAATCAGAGCTCTCTGGAGCCCGCTGTCAGGGCACTCGCCACAATGCTGAATACTTTAATGCTGCAGGAGTGGGTAAAACTTGAACTGGGCCTCTTGGGCCCATGGGAACTTACTACTGATTGTGCTGTGGCACCATAGGCACTTTTGTCTGAATTCTTAAAGGGTCTAAGGGGAGCAAACTCTTGAGTATGGCTTAGCAGTAAACAGTCCCTGGATGCAGCCATCAGTGAATGGCCAATAAACCTGATCACGCTACATGGAAGAGGAAGAGGAAGGGATAGGTATTTTCCTGACAAAAGCTAGAGCCCCAACCTCAAGGGGACTGTGTTTTTGCTAATGAATGTCATTATTCCTTTGCATGTGTAGAGCTAGAAGTAAAATACTTTTTCCTATAAAAGCAAGCATTTGACTGAACACTGATTTATTGACAATACTGTGTGCACTTTGAGCTACGATTCGTGTTCACTAAACTGTATCTACACTTCCTCATCGAGGGAGCCTTTGACTGCTCATCCACAGCTACCACTGAAAGTCAAGTGCAGAAGGTGTACTTGGCCCAGCTGATCTTGATCCATAGAAGGTTGGGCCTCTGAACATCAGGAGTAAAAAACCTTAACCACCATGATTGGGCCCCGTAGCCCCTGCATGCCCCATGGATCTCTGAAAGGGGCTATATTTCTGCCATCACTTTTAGCACTTCTGTCCACAAGGGGCATAGCTTTGGGAGGGAGGGTGTTAAGGTATTACACCCCCCCCCCCAATGATTGTATTTCTGGTAAATAGTTGGGTACATCTGCTTTCAGTCGGGTATTGTTTGGTATTGAAATTCACCAGGAATTGATACATACGAACAGACAAAACTGCACACACAGTCACTCCTGCTGTTTTGAAAGTCTTCAAAGATGTTGGTTATTTTACAAAATATTGTGTTTCTCTCCCTTAGTACCCCTACTAATCCTTGTTCCCCTCCCTTTCCACTGCCCCTGAGGGCCCCCTCAAGTACCTTGCTTGTCCTGTAATGTATTTTAACATGATATGCCAAAGTAACTGTTGGAAAATCTGATGCTCACACTCCACTAATCATACTAACCAATCTACGCAACTGCTGTCCACCCTTCATCCCCATTCCCCCTCACTGCCACTGACTGTTATACATATTCCAATAATCTTGGTTTTCGACAGTTTACCGTGCTTGGTCCTGACTTGAACTCCCATGATTTGTCTTGATTAGTTTAGCCTGGCTAGGGCATGATGCAGATAGCAACACTTCCTGATCTATCTTCTGGCAGTTTAAGTGATGATGTTATAATCTTCAATATATTCAATAAATAAATTCAATAAATAGTGATTCAAAAGAAACACATTTAAGTAGTGGATAGTAGAGTATCTTGGCTTTTATTGGTTTGTCCATGGACCTTCATGACTTTGTGCTGGCTTCTGATTGACCTTCTTACACTCCTGTCCAAGATGCTCAGAGCCTTTTCAAATAAAGTGAGCAATAGAAATGTTAAAATAAGACACAGTCATTTTCAGTGTTTCAAGCTGTCTTAAATATTTGAAGTGGTAATGGTATTTTACCACCTCAGATAGTGATAAATGCGACTTTGCCAAAGAACTGTAAAGGAGTCTGATGCTGTTTGCCGGAAACACAGCAGCATTTTTGACATCTCTAAAGGAATTGCAGATCACCACAGAATACACCTATCTGCTATCGTGAAACACACCTAAATAACAACGCAATAAACCATAACAAGGCACAATAAAACCAGTCAAAAAAGAACACAACTCAACAACCACAGTGCTACACAATAATAAGTTATGCAGTACAAAAGCACAAAAACAACACAACGCATCACTATCACAACATAATTCAACACAGTAAATATGCCGAAATATCATTTCTACCACCACAACTCTACTTTCATAGCACATGGTAAAAGGTGTTTGCACCAAGCACTGCCTTACTTACTACCAAGGAAATGACACGTAAGACGACTAGTAAAAATGTTCTATCATCTGCCTATCAATTTCTTTTAAGCAGTTGAGATGTTCATTGACAATTTCTTAAGGCTATTTTTTTATCCTTCTGGCAAGAAGCATAAGATGAAATAGAGAAACCTCAAAAAATTATTTTGTTGCATGAATTAGAGGTGAAAGCATTTCAAATATATAAAATACTTTTTTTCCTATTCAGCTCTTCAAAGTGACATCCATTTCCAATCTTATTTTTGTGAGGATGGAGAGTATAGAATATGAAAATGGTAACATTTGATTCTGGAAGGTTAAGGATGATTTTTTGTCCAACTATTAAAGGTATCCCGTATGGATTCTATTATGTGACCACATTAATCATCACATAAACATGCAGCAGACTATCATGACATTTGTTTAATGAATTATTAGTAGCTGCCCTACGAATATCTAAGTTACTACATGCCCAAGTTAGCGAGTTGTTGTCCTCAATGAGAAACTCACAATTAGTAGTATGGGCAGAGATTCCATACTGGAAAGGATAATAAGGCATAGAGAGCTCACCAACAATTTACATGGATTCTAAGGGGCATATTCATCGTTGAGTTGTGTCGCTCATGCATATATATCATGGTGCAAGGGGGCGCAAGGGTGAAGCAACTACTAAGTTAGATTTATCAAGCCATTGAAGGCCACCTTGCATGACCCTGTGTGGCTTGATAAATCTAGAGTAACGCAACGCAGCACATATAGTTGCATTGCGTTACTCTGTCCCAGGGAGGCATTCCATGGGTGGAGCGTTGGTGTTCCCACGCATCGACCCATGAATTTTGCCACAATCCCAGATTTACCATTACTGGTAGACCTGGGAATGAGTCAAAATGCTATGCCTCCCCAGGTGAGGTGTAAAGAGGAGAAGGGGGGCTTGCAGGCCGATAGAGACGGATGCCTGAGCTCGGAGCTCTGCGCAGGCCTCAACATTTATCCTGAACAACTGCTGATTCCCCGGTGCGGGGGGCACACACCGGCCCTCACCGCTGATAGCCAACACCTGGGCTCGACAATTGAGGGTCCCGGACCCCTGACTCGTGGCAAACATTGAGCTGCGTGTACGGGCAGGCTTGGGCACTGCGGCAACAAGATGGCAGCGCTTTGAGGCTCGGAGTGCCCGGAGACTGTGTAGCAGCTCTTTCCGGCCCCCGTGTTTCCCAATTTGATTCCGGAGAAGTAACGGGGGCCGCATGCCGGGCCAAGCACCTGCAGCGTGACAAACACCGAGCTGCGTAGCAGAGCAGGCTTCGGCTCCGCGGCAACAAGATGGCGGTGCTCGGAGGCTCGGAGCGCCCAGAGACTGCATAACGGCTCTTCCTGGATCCCGTGCTTGCCAGTTTGACTCCAGAGAACAACCGGGGGGGCTGCCTGCCTGGTCGAGCGCTGAAGGGGCGATTTAGGCAACGAGTCGGGAGGCGCACTTCTTGCCCAGAGTGCGGGCTCGAGCACTGTCCCGGAGGCATTGTTCCCCACATACGGAGTACACAACCACCTTGGGCCGGACTGGGGGCCCTTGCTGCGGCGGTTCTCCCCTTGTGTGAGTAACGGAAGGGCCCTCCCTGTGGGGGGCTCTCCGGGGGTGATCTACCGCGGCTGGTGGTGGTGGACACGGGAGCCGGCGTCACTCTGGAGGTGGTGTCCTCAGCTATTGCACCCTTGGACCGCTGCAGATCTTATGTAGATCGTGAAGCCATTAAGATTCCCCACACCCCGGGCGGCTAGAGATTGACTTGCCCAGAGCAGGCTGCTACTTACAGTGACCACTGTCAAGTGTGCTGCCCCGTCTGTCAGAGTACTGGAGGCGGTTGTTGGAGTTTCCCTCCTTTGTGCTGTGTGCCCTCCCTTGCCACCTGGGGTGGGCTGCTGTGGGGCCTGTGTGCCCTTGCTTGGAGGCTCCCACTTGGCAACTTCACTGTATAGTGGGGGGGAGACCGCTGGCCAGCTGGCATTGCGAGTGCTTGGGGCCCCTCAGAGCCGTCGAAGAGCTTGGTGGCACTGACCGGGGCCTGCTCGTGGTGACCGGACTTTGGTGCTTGGCCACGGGTGCAAAACACAGTCCATAAGAGGGGGCACTACCTGGTTGATGATTTCGCACTGTTACATGGCGCTGATATTCGCACCCATGCCGGTGCCTGCGCTGGTGGGCACCACTGATTCATCTTTGCCTGGCTGGTGGCTTCGCACTCCTGGAAACATGTGGAAACCTTGGGGCAAACAGACGGGGGTTCCCCAGGACCAGGAGTTGTCGGCGTCGGACCTTAGATGGCAAGATTCACCCGAACCCCCTGCTGACAACTTAGTCCAGCAGCAATTGGCCCAGATCTTGCAGGCTATAGCGGATACCAAAGACACTTTGCATCAGGACATTGCTAATGTGGCGTTGGGGCTGGGGCTCCTACAGGCAGAACATTCCAAGCTGGCTGACCGGGTGAAGCGAATGGAGGCCTCCCTGGCGGACATGGCGCTGGTGCAGCAATCCCTCTCTTCCCAGATGGGGGGATATCTCCCACAGAGTTAAAACGCTGGAGAAAAGAGCCGAGGATGTTGAAGGACGTAATCGCAGAAATAACATAAGGGTGCTGCGACTCCTGGAGGGAGTGGAAGGATCTAGTATGCTTGACTACCTGGAGAGCTGGCTTCGAGACGTGGTGGCACCTGCTGGACTCACCCAATCCTATACTCTGGAGAGGGCTCACTGGGTTTCTGATCGTCCCCCGGCGCCGGGGTGGCCCCCGCGGCCGGTGGTCGCTCGTCTCCTTCATTACAAGGATAGAGATTTCTTGCTGCAGAGGGCGCGCTCCTCAGGGCCTTACACAGAGGACAACAGCAGAGTGTCGATCTTCCCTGATTATACGTTGGAGGTCCAGCGCTGCCGCATGTACTTTCTAGAGGTCATGAAGGCGCTGTGTGATGAGGGGCTCCAGTACTCCTTGATGTTCTCGGCTCGGCTGCAATAGTTTGAGATGGCAAGACTCACTTTTGTGATGATCCCAAGGAGGCATGGGACTGGATTGAGTTCTATAAGACAGGTCGCGGAGCGACGACGCACACCTCCCCCGGAGGGGTAGCGCTCGCAAAGAAATAGACAGACAAGGCATCGCTGCAATCCCCTGTGGACGCCTAGTGCCTCCCAGACGGAGAAAGAGAGCTCTGATGCACTGCGGGTGGTGTCTGAACTATTGCAGGACCATAAAGTTCCGTCTGGAACAGACACTGAGTCAGAGAAGGTGTCCGATGGGGCAGCCTCGGAAGAGTCCCAAGGTGACAGTGTTAAGTTGCTGCTTGTTACTCCAGGGTCAGCTGATGAGCTTATTTGATTGCTTTTCTCCCTCTTATTGCCTTTATCTCGCTCTTACTCTTCCCTCTGGGCTGTTGTTCATTTTATTCCCGGGCTTACCGGTACCGCTTTGACTTTTCTTATGCTGTTGGGAAGAAAGGGTGGTGGGGGCAGATCTCCAGGTCTGTTTTTGGGTGCCCCCGAGCACGGGGCAATTGGTGGTGTTGGAGGCATGGGCGCTGCTCTGGTTGTTGTTTCTGTTACAAAGCAGCATCGGCTTGTAGCCGCCTCCCCTTTAGATCCTCTGTAGCTATTAGAGGATACTGAGTGTATAGTGAGTTTGGTCAGGGACTAGTGTTGTAGTGCCTGTTCTGAGGAGGAGCTACCCTACACCTACAACCAACAGGAATTGGCTTTCAACACACATGATGGGTTTCCACAGATGTGGACACTGTTCAGCTTGCAAATGGGCGGACAGTAAGAAATTGGACTTCACAGGTCCAAATAAAAAACACTACAAAATCAATACAAATATCAACTGCAACACTAATTTTGTAGTATTCATCATCGAGTGTAGATGCACCAAGAAATATGTGGGAAGCACGATCCGTCCATTACATGTAAGAATAGGGGAACACATGAGGGCGGTGAAACAGGGCGATCTCAGATATCTGATTGCAACACACATCTTGGAATGCCATTCACAGGGTCAACACAGGGACTTTACATTATATGGAATAGAGCAGACCATGAGAAACCCGAGGGGTGGAAATAGAGAACTCACGCTTCGCAGAAACGAAGCACTTTGGATTCTGAAACTACGAACAACTGTCAAATGAGAATAAGGTATTGTGCGTAACCATGTTTATTTGTTATCTCCTTTCATGATAAAATACATACAAACCATGAATGGCACAACAAAAAATGTATCTAACAAAATTTCCTTCCCAAAAATTATTTATTATGCTGTTTTAAGATGTCTGTCACCCTTACACAATAGTCACTGATGACAATATTTGAAAACTCTGCGCTAGATGACACATAGACTGGTATGTGTAGTCTCTATATATCATGAGTTACCGTTATAGGAATAGATTTGGTTCTTTTCTTTTTTGGCAGTACGTTTATTTTTTATTGAAGAGCCACATGATGATTAATGAATAATCATAAGAGTACCCGATATCTCTGCACATACTTGGCTCACTACTAATATGGTGCAACCACGAACAAAAATAGGCTTATATGTCCCACTTGCTTTCACATTTTGTTCACAGGGGTTTGAAATAAAGTTATCCCTTTTTTTGTTTTTTCTCCATGTCGTCTTCGTAGACTGGACCTCGTTCCAATATGGCTGCCTTCGAGCCTGAACGGTTATACTGAAGACATACATGTATCTATGGGCGATCGTGACGTTTACTAACGCTTGTTGCACCGCTTTACTTCACATGACTTATCCCTCTAATGAGTGAATACTAGGTACAGACAAATACCGTTTCATTTACTAATATTGTTAACTTAATTTATGGGGGATTTCTACATATCAGTCTAACCTGTACAAACATTATACGTCCCAAACTCACATCATATCGGAGTTCTTCTCTATATATACCGGAGACCTTAGACTCCACTCATATATGGCGCCTTTCGTTGAGGTTTTGTTGGATACGTTCGCGTGACTTATCCCCGATCACGTGACACCGTGATACCAACAAAATCACATAGCAACGCTTATGCCGGCACTCGTATTTGGAGCCAGGCGCGAGGAGGAAGCGGTTACCCCCCAGCTACGATTTACACACCCAGAGGTAAAGAATTACAATTTAAACCGAGCTGTACAAGACGAGAGTAGTGTCAGAATAGCTCATAACGAATAAAGTACTTTTATTTACTTTGGTCGATGTATACGAGATTTTACTAAAGCAAAGACACTATTTTTGTCTTTTTCAGAAATAGATTGGGATTGAATACTTTAGAAACAGATATCGGCCTAAAATTGAATTGCAACCCCTATTAGGGCCCGCCCCTCACGCCACATGATAGTGTGACCTGGAATTATCGTCACACTCGATGTACGTATTACACCAATGTTTGACTTAACGTACTGTCATTTATTGACAACCCTGATTCTAACTGTTTATCCTGGACATATATATATTCAGTATTGTGTCCTTTTTTTCTCCTTCTTATATACCTTTGCAGAACACAATATAAAGACAGTGTTCAGGTTAGTGACTCTGCATAACTGAATTCTTTCAATCTATCAAATAGTGTAAAAGATCTCTTTCCTCTACTTATTAGTTTATTTCTTAGATTTTCACTTTCTAGTTGCCTCTGGAATTTCGGTTGTTAGAGACTATACATACCGAATGAAATGAGTGAACACATCACGTATAAATTACCTCCTTCCACATAATCAATCATTTCACGTGCACTGTTCACCCGCTAAAAAAATTATGCTCGTTTGGATTTATATCATCACAAAGGATAAGGTTACAACCAATTTTATTTTAAGATCTGTACACTTAGCATGAATGTATTACGAAATCATGTGATATGACCACACTAAGTAGCACAATGCGTCTCCACCTACCCTGGGAGCACATTTGTTAGCTAATGATAACAAATGTTTGCGACACTTATAATATCAATGGGTTAATGTCGAAATATCATATCAATTTTTACCTAGCCGTGAACAAGTCGCATCTACGATCTTACGAAGGCGACGAAACACGTGTTGGCTTGGGAACTACTGTAAGAACGAGAGTATTAAAGAGAAGGAAAACACAGGAAAGAAACAAAGATTGACTCATTATGTTTCATGTATAATTTACTTATTAACCTTGTAAACTAAAATTCTGCGTGTGCTTGGGTTACTCAATTATGATTTTTTGTTGCTTCTGCCACAATAACTAGGGGAGGCTGGTGGTTCTCTCCAACCCTTGAGCACCGTAACTAATCTAAACCCCACAGATACCAGGTGAACCTACCATAAGGGCCTATTATCTATTAACAATACCACTGTCCAGTACAAAAACCTGTTCTGAGGAGGAGGTGTTGTTGTTTTTTCTTGTTTAGTCTGGGGATGTTTTTAGGGCCTTGGCATATCTCCTGAAAAAGGTTACTAGGGTACTGTGCACTGCTCTATCATGGGATCGTTACTTGAATTAAAATGTATATCATGGAATGTCAGGGGTATGCATGCAATGATGCACTGTCACAAGATACACGCCTATTTAGTGCGTAGAGGAGTTCAAATCGCCTTAGTTCAGGAAACGCACATCACACGTCAGGAGGGTCTCGCCCTGCAGCGTAGATGGCGGGGTCAGATTTTTACTACAACTTATTCTGCCTTTGAGCGGGGAGTATTAATTTGGATTAGGGCGGGTGTTCCCTTTAAAACTTTGCAACAATTGGTGGACACGGAAGTGAGATATGTAATGGTTGCGGGTCACCTTAATGGCAGGGATGTAGTGCTAAGTAACATATATGCACCCAACACGGAACAGCCGGCTTTTTTCACCCAGCTGTCTGGGATATTGGCACCATATCTGACTGGGTCGGTGATTATGGGTGGGACTTTAACTCCATTCCTGACATTTCCCTGGATAGGTCTCATCCCCCTCTTCCGGATGCCCCTATTCATAAGATCTCTAAGGCTAGAAGAGATTCGCGACATAGATGGGGGTGAGTTGATACATGGAGGGCACATCACCCGGGAGTGCGTAATTATTCCTTCTTTTCAGCACTGCACGAACTTCATGTTCGCTTAGATGCGATATTGTGTTCCCCAGATATTCATGCGGCAGTCAAGCATAGTGAGTACCTTACTAGAATGCTCTCAGATCATAACCCGTTATTATTACGGATCCACTGGGCCCAAACGCGCCCCACAATTCCGACATGGTGCTTAACCCCAGAACCGCTAGAGGACCAGGCCTTTCATGAGGTGGTGAGGGATGACGTCACGTTACTCAATACTTACTGGAGAATACTCGCACAGCATCCTCGACTGCTGTGGAATGGGATGCTTTTAAGGCTGTACTACGGGGCCACTGTATTACCAACCGGATGGGGGTGCGTAGGACGCTCTTACAGGACATAGAGACTGCGGACCGGCACCTGCGTGAGGCAGAACAGGGATGACCTGGACACCCTGGTAGGCAGCAGAGCTTATTGGAGGTGAGGGAGGAGGTCGCCTTGTGGATTGAGAGATTGCACTTTTTTGATTATAAAAAATATGTAGTGCGCGCTCATGCAGAGCGTGATAAATCTGGAGCGTTGCTGGCTTGGTTAGCCAACCCCGCCAGACGGGGTGATCCAGCTTTAACTTTTGTAGGGAAAAATTGACATAGAATAAAATCTTTAAATAACTACAGACTCAGGAGAGTTTTAAATGTTTATCTAGTTAAATTCAATGTGAGCCAAGAACCCAAATACAATTTGTACACCATTTCTCCAAGGAAGGAAACAAAATATAAGTCAGAAAAATCATTAAACAATGTTATTATGATGATAGTACCTGAATAGGGAGAAACAGAGAGAGCAATACAATGACATACTATACAGAATCATAGTTACCTAGGATAGTGTGGAAACCAACCCCTTGGCCAAGGAGCTGGAAAGGTTCCCCTGGGACAGATCAGGTGACAAAGGTTCAGGACAGGATTCAGGGACAGGATAGATGACCTCTTCTAAATACGACGCGTGCGTCTCACCCCTCTCTGACACTATCTTCCTACTTGATTCTTCCGCGATCTTCTTCTATTATGTGCCTCCTCGATTCTTCCATGATGTTCTTCTAATCAATTAGGGTTTAGGCTCTAAGTCTGCAATTTGAATCTTCTTCAACATTTTCTCAGTTCTTGGACAGCATCCCGGTCTCTCAGCATCTCGGCTAACTAACTAAACTACCTCAATTATACCCTTCTAATGGCATGTACCACCCCTAAAGGTTTCAAATTTATGAAACTCCTAATTCTGATTGGACAAGGAAGGGGGGATGATCATCACACCATGCTAAGTTTTAACAATGTTCTTTTAGTCTATTGTTCAGTGTTTCCGCCCCTTAGATTTATTTTCCCAAGCTTTATTTCCCACCCGCATTTCACATTTTTAGCAATAAATGTATACATTTAATAATTTTCTCATTCATCAATCAGGAAGACAACTTCTTTCCCAGGACATGTAGCGATCGTGGCCTTGGCTGGAGTTCAAGTACATCATTATGGTTCCTGGCGGGTTACAAGTGCACATGCGTTGGGTATCACATGGCACATAGACTTTAGTATTGTTCTGAGGCCCAATACGAACTAAATAGAAAGAGTCAAAGAAACATATTAGAAATCAAAATAAAAAGATTTCACTGTATACCACCTATCTCTACTCTAATCCCATTTACTTATAAAAATCTTTTGCATTAGCATTTTAATAAAGTTGCAGGGTTCAGTTTTGGCAAAAGCATGCGCTTTAACATGTGAGTTTCAAGCGGCCATCTTAATAGCGATTGCGCAGCTGCAAAGATTTCCCTCCAAGCTAAGACTCATCATTACTACGTAGATGTAGTTGACGCATGCGCAGTACAGAATTCTGCGTTAGAAGCCATTTTGAGTCACACTCTGGTTACTTGTTAGTACGACACGTATGCAAGCTTCCCCTAAACTTAAATGTGTGAACTGTAATCCACTTGAGTATTCACAAACACAATTATTACGGTATTACGAGTTATTTTGAGAAGATTGCATCCGAGCAAGTCTCTTTCATATGAGTCCTTGCTCCATCAGGGGAACGGTCATTTTAGAATTGTGTAACCCAGCGGGGGAAGTTTGCTATACCCAGCAGGAGATAAATGACCCATTCCTTGCTTATTATACGGATCTCTATCGGTGTAAAGTGACGCCAAATGATGATGCTCTTGTGGAGTTTTTAGCTACAACTGACCTTCCAACACTAGACAGGGCACAGGCAGCGATTCTAGGCCAAGACATAACAATTGGGGAAGTTAGAGGAGCGATCAAGCATATGACATGGAAGAAGACTCCTGGGGCAGATGGCCTGCCGATTGAGTTTTATTTGACTTACACAGATCTTCTGGCTCCTAAGTTAGTAATACTTTATAATGAAGCGAAGAGTGCGGGACAATTGCCTGCCACCACTCGCAAAGCCATTATTATTCCCCTCCTGAAGCCAGGGAAAACGCCCTCTGATAGGACCGCTTATCGTCCACTGTCTATGCTGACTACTGACTATAAGATTTTAAGCCGGATATTAGCAACCCGGCTGCTCCCACATATGATCCATTTAGTCCACAGTGATCAGGCGGGATTTATCCCAACAAGGAACACAGCCATAAATGTGAGACGCCTGATTCAGGTATTGGAAGCTGACACTTACCCGAAAGCAGCCGCTTCCATTCTATTGGTCGATATAGAGAAAGCATTCAACAGTTTGGAATGGCCTTACTTGTTTCAAGTAATGCGCAGGTTTGGCTTGGGGGATGGTTTTGTTGATTGGACTGCATTGTTGGACAAGCATTCTACTGCTCGGGTGAAAACGGGGGGAATGATTTCGGATGCCTGTGTTGTGAGTTGTGGGATGAGGCAGGGGTGCCTGCTCTCCCCTCTGTTATTTGCCCTGGCCATGGAGCCCTTAGCGGACAGGCCAGGATGGGGCAGCGATAGGCGTGTCTCTGTGTACATGGTCAAATCCATTACATTGCAGTTTACGCTGATGATCTAATCATGTTTTTAGCCAGTACAGCTGACGCCCTCGCCGGAGCAAAGCGTTTGCTTCATGAGCTTGGGGCTGTTGCTGGACTTAAGGTGAATTGGGCGAAGTCTTGCCTGTTCCCAGCTGCCCCATTGGCTGGTGGTCTTTCAATTACAGATGGACTGCTATGGGAATATCACTGCCTGCCTTATTTGAGGACCTGAATCTATCATACGCAGTCAGATTTATTGGAGGGTAATCTGGGTTGAGCCATTCAGGGCTTTAAGAGTAACATTGACTTTTGGGAGACCCTGCCTCTCTCGGTGGCTGGTCGAGTGGCCCTCCTTAAGATGGTGACCCTCCCCAGACTGCTGTACTATTTCCGTACCCTCCCGGTATGGATACCTGCCTTGATTTTTAAACGGCTCCAATCGATGGTTACGGGATTTCTCTCATCTGCTGGCAGACGACGGGTGGCGCTGAAAACACTAATGAGACCAAAGTCTGAAGGTGGACTGGCAGTCCCTGATTTCAAGACTTATTACTTGGCGGCTCAACTGCAGTGGCTCACGCAGGCGGTAGCATTGGAATTTAGAGAGTCGGATGACCGGGAGGGGGAGCGGGGCTGTGGGTAGATGCTCTCTAGAATCATTTTACGATTGGTGCTGCGGCTTAAGGTGCATACTAATGAGTTCAGTACGTTTCAGCTTTGTTGGAACAGGAGCCAGAAGAGAGCGCGGATCGCGCGTCCGTATGCCCCTTAGATCCCATTGGCCATGTGTACTGCTTTGCCGCATGGGGGCAGTTGGGCTGCATTTACCGACTGGAAGGAGAGGGGAGTGTATACAATGGGGGACCTATATGAGAATAACACCTTGCTTCACGGGTCAGATACAACATGCCTCGTGGGGACTTTCTGTTCCATTCGGCCCTCGTTGCGGCCATCCTAAAGCCTTTTAAGGAAGCGTTGTCTGAACCACAAACTTCAATGGCCTGCCAGTATGTAGTATTAGTGGCTGGCACCTTAAAGGCAGTTACCTGCCTATATAGGCGTATGACGCATGAAGCCCTAACTCCGTTGCTGTTGCTGCGAAGAAATTCCAGAGAAGGCATGGGCTGAGCTAGTTGAACGGGTGTGGAAAAGCACTAGAAATGCTCGTTTTCAACTGGTGCACTTTTTTATTCTTCACAGGGCGTACCTCACCCCGTCTAAAATTAACACATATTTCAGCATGGATACGGCAATGTGCCTGCGCTGTAACAAGGAGGGCGTGGATTTCTGTCACATGATATGGGCCTGCCCACGGATTGGGACATATTGGGAAGAGGTGGTTACGCTGCTGTGCGACGTCACTGAGATGGACATGGAGCCCACAATAGGCCTTTGTTTACTGCACAGGTTCCCCCATACCTCTAAGAACAAGATCACTAGTAAGTTCTTGGACTTGGGCCTTCTCTTGGCTAAAAGAGACATTGCGGCGCATTGCAAATCCAAGAAGGGTCTAAGTTTCCAGTGATGGAAGGCTGAATTCCTTAAATGGGCGGAAAGTGAAGGCACGGTTAGAGTACAGTTGGCTCGCCGAGCAAATAGCGAGAAAGCTTTGGAGGCAGCAAGGGCTCGGGAAGCTTTAGTAATACTGCTGAAGGTCCTGGAGGTTGATCAGGATGTGGACCCCACGGCTGGGGATCAGGTTGTTTTGCCCTGACCAAGGTGTATTCTTTAATTGATTACCTCTATCTGGGGTTTTCCCATTTTTCTTGTCCTCTGATGCCGCAGAACTCCCTGATACTGGCTGCAGTATACCTGTAATGTATTTCCTTAGGGCTACACCTAGCTTTTAACATAAAGTTTAATATATGTGTGGGGGGCCGGGGAGGGGGGAGGGATAAGCGGGAGGGGGTCATTTCTGTTTGTATTTTTAAGTGTGAGGCACGGGTGCCTCCTGCATGTTTCTCATAGATAATTGGCCAATATTGATAAGTCTGCTTTCAATGATCTTGTTGACAGTTGCAACCATTATATTGTGGGATGATACATGATCTGTGTTGTTAATGGGTCGGCCAAATGTACCTGGGTGCGACCAGGGAGTGTGGATGTTAAATGAGTACCTGCTTGCCTTTATTATTCTGATCATGATGGACTGTTTTTGTCTTGGAAATAATAAAAATACATTTAAAAAAAAAAAAAAGTGAGGTGCAAAGAGGAGAAGCATCTTTATTTTTCCTTGTTTTTCCCTCTTTCTATGTGTGCTGCATTCTGAGCACACATAGAAAGACGAAAATGCCTCAGAGGATTGTTTTTGTGCAGGAAGGTGTCCATTTCTACAAAAACACAATCCTGTTTACACGCAGGCACCCCTGCACTATGTTGCAAGGGTGCGTGCATTGGTGGTAGTGCAGTACATTGTGCACCAGCACAAGTAAATGATGGGAATGCATCATATAATGTTAAATACAGCACATTCCTGCCATTTCCCTTTCATGCAGCGCAGCAAGGTGGCTTGCTGTGCTGCGTGATATATTTATGAATCTGTCCAATAATGTTACACATACCCACACCTTTTTGGCAGCCCCAGACTCTCCCCCCCAATTTTTTTTTTGCTGTTGAGATAATAAAGGATGTTTTTGTGTATATCTATATAGACATTTTTCCCTCCAAGGCTTAGATATGCTACGTGCTGGGCTAACAATATTTTCAGTACTTTTTTATACAGTTTTCTGACATTTCGTTCATAAAAAGGCTTTTCAATTTGTCAGATATATATTTTGAATTGTCATTCTGTTCCAAGGAGTGTTATAAATCTAACAATTCATGTGCGTTCTTCTTTTCATGATTATGGCGATTGGTGACATTTCTTTCCTCTCTTTGCTTCTTTACAGGTGTTATCTTTGATTTATAAAATAATTCAATGCAGACATTGTCTGAATATTCTCTTTATAGAATCACAAGCTCCCATTCTCTTTTGCCTTGACTAACTTCTTACCAAATGAACAAAAAGCAAAAAGATGAAACTAAAGACTCTAGAGAAGATTGTCTTTGTAGGAAATGACCATCTTTCACATGAAGACTCACCCCCAGATTTCTGTTCAATCTGTTTTGCTGGCTTTAGAACTCAGAGCTAAAGTGACTGTGTTCCCCCTTTAAATATGGTCGAATAGGCATATTCCATATAAGTTCCTAGTATATGATACAATAAGTACCTACGGCCTGGAATTGAAAGGCCGCTAGTGGACTGTAGCAGTAATTGTGCCATCCACAATGGCAGCAGTGCAAACATGGCCTCTGGCCTACCAGCACAGCCCGACTGTGCCAGTACACACACGCACTGTGACCTATCAAAATAAACCCTTTCAAGAGGTAAAAATATTTCTTTTAAATATTAATAAGTCCCCCTCTATGTAGACCCTCTAGGCAGGGTGCATAGTATTTAAAAGAGGAAAGTGTCGTAATTTATAGTTGACATGCCCTTACAGTGTGTGCACCCACTGCCATCTTTAGCTCTGTTGACACCTGGAACAACAATCTTTTTTTTAGCCCCCCACTGATCTCCATCTCCATGGATTTCCTCACTATTGTAATTGTCTTTATAGAGGGCTTACTATCCATGACGAGGTGTTGAAGTGCTATTTTAGAGATTAGCACACACTACTGTGGAAACCAAAACAGATAAGTGGTGAATTAGTATAGGGAAACCTGAGTTAATTTGAGCGATGGGCATGTAAGTCTGTTAGTTGGATTGCATAGGATAATGGAGGGATAGTAGATGGAAGAGCCTAGAAAGTGTTATTTGTGAGATCCTAGTGGTAGGATGAGGTTTGGGATGAGTACAAGAAGAGAAGGAGGAGGGGAGACTCTCTAGAAAGGAATTGGAGAGATCATTTTAGTAAAATGAGATTTGGGATGAGTCAAAGGAGGGATACATTGAGCATTGAGAGATGCACTACAACCACTCCACAGCACAATCTGTTTTAAACCTTTTTAACCCCTTTTTTAACCTGTGATAAATTGTGATTTTAATATGTTGAATCTGCGGCACATTCTTGCTACAAAGTCACGTGTGGCATAATTCTACACCACTTCCGCCGCGCTAACGCAGTCTAGTGGTTACGGGGGAAGTCAGCTGCTGCCTGCTGGGCTGACTGGGGGGAGGGACGAGGAACAGCATAACCAGTGAGCTGGAGCGGATGCACAGCTTTGAGAGACGTGCTACAACCCCTCCAGGTGGTGCGAGCACGCAGGGAAATGCGGTGATTTTTTAAACCTATTAACTCCCCAGCAAAACCTGCTTTAAACCTTTTTAACCCCTTTTTAACCTGTGATAAATTGTGATTTTAATGTGCCGAATCGGAGGCACATACTTGCTACAAAGTCACGTGTGGCATAATTCTACACCACTTCCGCCGTGCTAAGGTCTAGTGGTTACGGGGGAAGTCATCTGCTGGGCTGATTGGTGGGGAGGGGTGAGGGACGAGGGACTACATAACTAACGCACTGGAGCGGATGCGTGCAGCGGGCACGCCGCTTGCGTGCCTAAGGCAAGCCTGTTAGCACCAGTCTGAACGTGACCAGGGGCCAGGACCCCTGGTCTAATTCAGTCAAACTCAGCGGAAGAGCTACGGGCTCTAGAGCGCAGGGATCTCCCCCCTGGAACCGCAGGTAGAAGGCATAATCATAGCTGAGAAGCTGCTCACTACACAGGGTAGAGGAGAGGGCCGCACAGCCCCAGATCCCTAAGGGCCCAGGTCCAGGAAACACTAAGGATTTAAAGACACTAGTACTCAACACATGATCCCTCCAGAAGCATAGTCTAGAGATCTTCACCCTCCTTCAGGAGGAGTCCCCTGACATCCTAGAAGTCACAGAACCTGGCTCGATGACAGCTCAGGTCCTGACAGTGTAGCAGCATTACCCTTAGTGTATGACGCACTATGGCATAATAGGCAGGATGGGAAAAGAGGGGTGGGGGTAGCGTTACTCTATAATAAACAGCTAGCAATAGAAAAAATTGACAGAGAAAACCTAGAGGGCGCCGAAATCTTGGTGGCAAAAGTATGCTCCAAGCCATAATGCCTGGTGGTGTATTGTCCCCCTCGATCGACTTCCCGGTTCAATGACTATCTCACCGACCTGCACTCCTGGTACCAGCAACTCCTGGTGGTGGGGGACTTCAACTACCACTGGGACCAGATACCTAGAGAGTTACAGGCCAGGCAGTTAAAGGAAACCATGACCACACTGGGGCTGCAGCAGCTTGTGAACTCCCCCTCCCATGAGAACGGACATACCCTAGACCTCATTTGGTCCACTCAGCCACCGGCTAAACTGACAGATATCAGACCTTGTAGTTGGTCGAACCACTACCTGATCAGCCTCCAGATCCCCCAAGCTAGGCGACCCGTGCAACCCCTTCGGGAATGGAGAATGTTACGAAGTTGGAGCAAAATTGAGGCAGGCAGCCTACGGGACGCTCTGCGAGGCAACTTGCGAAAGAGATTACAGCCAGATGATCTCGAGGAGAAGAGTGAATCCATCACCAACCCTGTCCCTATTTATGGATGGTCATCAGTTACTCGAGGTTCAGCAGGCAGGATTCAGGGCCCACCACAGGACAGAGCTGGTGATGCTGTCGGTGCTGGATGAACTCAGGCTCACGGCCGACAGCAAGAAGCTGTGTGCCCTGGTCCTACTAGACCTCTTGTGGCGTTCGACACAGTTAACCACAGCCAACTCTTGGCACGAATCAGGGACATAGGCATCAGTGGGATGGTACATCAATGGATCACCGCCTTCCTGACAGACCGGACTCTAAGGATCCAGATGGGTGACTGCGTGTCCAATAGAGGGACATTAACCTGCAGAGTCCCACAAGGGTCAGCACTATCCCCGCTTCTGTTCAATCTCTATCTCAGACCTTTGGTGGGGGCCCTGGCCCATATGGACTGCCAGGTGTTTAACTATGCCAACTACACTCAACTAATCCTGCAAATTGACAACACCTCACAAGCCCACGTACGCGTGTAAAATATCCTTAGATACGTGGTCAACTGGATGACAGCTAATTCACTTAAAGTTAATCAAGACAAAATGAAGATCCTAGCCATCATCACAAGAAGCAACCCGTGGACTGACCTCTTCTGGCAACCGGAGCTGGGCGACACACCTACTCAAGCCCCAGTCGTAAAAAGCCTAGGCATTAAAATAGACAACAAACTCACATTGTCTAACCAAGTGTCCTCCGTGTTTGGGACCTGTGTGGGCCTTCTGAGGCAGTTGAGGGAATTATCACCCCTCCTCTCATTTTCCACCCTGCGGACGGTGGTGACCGCACTCATTGTGTCCCGCCTAAATTATGGCAATGGGCTAAATTTTGGACTACCCAAAAAGCTGCTAGGCAAGCTGCAAGTAGCGATGAATGATGCAACCAAGCTGATCTTCAAGCTCCCTAGACGGGCACGGGCCACACCTCTGTTGCAACAGCTACATTGGCTCCCAGTCAAACAGCGAGCCAGGTTCAAGGGCCTCTGCATTTTCCATAAGGCCCTTCATGGACAGGGATCAGATTACATCAAGGAGCACCTAGGGAGATACGTCCCCGGACATACCATGCGGTCATCCGAGGCAGGCCAGCTGGCATGTCCACGGTTCAACACAACGACCAAAGGGGGTCGAGCCTTCTCGGTCTTGATCCCGCAGCTGTGGAATAAGCTACCAAGAAACCTTCGTTTAGAAGAAGTGCTCCCTCCTTTTAGGAAAAAACTGAAGACCCTCCTCTTTACAGAGGCCTGGAAATAATGCACGCATTGACCTGGGGCTAACAATCACTCATTGGGATGGGCCAGAGCTACTCTCTCTCTCTCTCTCTCTCTCTCTCTCTCTCTCTCTCTCTCTCTCGGGAAGAATTCAGAAAGGGTTGTTTGGGAGCTCATTGTACTAAAATGAGGTTTGGGGTGAGCCAAGGAGGGATAGAATAGGGAAGAGTTTAGAAAGAGTTAGTTTGGAGATCATAATAGTAGAATGAGATTTGGGATGAGTCAGAGAGTGGAGGTAGAGGATATATCGAGAGAGGTATAGGGTGAAACATAGAGAAGTGCATTGGAGAGAGTCAAGTGATTTTTTTTCTTCTACAGTAGGAGTATAGTAATAAAAATATAGGTACAGAACTACTTAGAAAGGGTATACATGTTCAAGGAATATAATGTATAGAGATTTGATGTTGCATACAATCAGACTTTCAAATGTTGCCGTAATTGGAGCTAATTTATTTGTGTAGTTTTATAACTATTTTTTTTATTTTTACTTTATATTTTCCTCAATATTTCAATAGAGAACCACTTGTAGATAAAACTGTTCTGATAATATATCACCCCGAAACAATGCCCCCTCATCTGTCCACAGTCCCTCTCTCAAAGCATTTAATTTTTTTATAGCGCTGCTCATACCAGTGTAGGGTGTCAGAGTACTGTAAATCAGACACATAAAATGCAGAGAAAATGAATCATAAATGTGCAAATCAGTCTATAGGAAGTGTTACATAAAACAGAGAAGATTACAAGGTGTAGAATCACATGTCATCCATACTAATAGATGCTATATTTTAAGCGTGTTCGGTCCAGCGAATACAATTCAGAATCTAAAATGTATCACAGTGGTTGGGGTTGACTTACTAATAAGAATGTATTTCTACCCATACTAACCCTTTTTAGCAACATTAGGATAATGAAATGTTGTAACCTAGACCATGAAGTTTGCAAGCAGCTCTTTGATGAAAGTTGCTATATCACTGAGCTGAATTAGGATTGTAATTTATGAACTGTAAGTAATAAAGAGATCTCTGTGGCAAAAGCTGCTGTCCACACAAAATACATTTCTGTGATCTGCATGGTACATGTTGTTTGCAGCAGGCATAATAACACTCTTTTATCATGAGTCAAAACTGTCATTAGATGAAACTCTGATCCCGCTCCGGCGGGAACATTGATCACCAGAATTATCTTGAGATTATTATTGTTGCCTGAAAACTGTGGGTCAAACAACGAACTCTGCAGCAGGTGCTTTTAAACTCATAAATAATCCCTAAACAGATTGCCCCCAAGGTGTGGCTGCACCAGTCACAGCACCTTAAAGCCAGTCCTTTTAGCACCCAACAGCTTTTTTCACTTTAAAAAGGCTGGCTGATCCATAGAGAAACGCTGGGAAGCAATATTAAACATGAATGTTGCTATTTAAGGGACCTGACCAGCCAGAGAGATGATGAAATGAATATTATATATTAAAAGCCCAATAACTAGTGAAGTTGAACTATTTATAAGTATTAAGAAAAAGTAGCTTTTATGAATTTATCATTTCTCTGCCTTAGGTCCTGGAGACTAATTTACATGAGCATCCCCACTGAGAACAGGGGTCGATCATTTTCTTATCTGGCCCACAAGCTTTGGAATAAGCTACCACCGCATCTTCCTTCCATAGCTGATCACAAATGCTTTCGGAAAGAAAGAATTAAAAACTTGGCTGTTTCTCCAGTAATCTGTTTATCACACCGCCCATCCTACTGAAGTTTTGCTAAACCTTCCCAGGTGATATGTGCGCTCAACAAGAACATTTGACATTGACATTATCCAGGTGGTAAATGGCACTGAACAAGGTGTGAAAACTTCTCAGAGCAGAGACAAAGGTCTGGGTGTGGGAGCATAACTACTTTACATGGTGCCCTAAGTTAAGCATGTTCAGTATGCCAGGGGGTTGAACTCAGGTTCATTTAGTGATTTTGAGGGTTTACTATGACAAGGGTTGTGATTATTCCTTGAGGAGGGTAGCCAATCGCTGACAGTTAATAATCTGATTTACCACAAACCTATATGCAAACATAACAGAATTTGTTTCCAAGAATCATGGTTAAACAAACAAATTTGTTTATTAGGATTTCCTACACTGTTAACACCTGGTTTGGGCAAAGGAATAGGCATTTGGGGAGATACAGCAAAAGGATTGTAATAATAAGAACATTCAGTTCGCAGATGCACAGAAGCCAAATATATTTTTTATGATGTTTATTTCGCCCACATGCACCAAATAGGGACTGCAACCCTAAGGGGATTTGACTACTTTTTTTTATTGGTGTGATTACTTAAAAAAGAAAAAAGGAGGCAGCATCTGACTTCAACAGCCTTTGTAGTAGATGTCATACCCCTGCCAGATGAAGAACTGGATAGTGATGCAAATCTGGGATTCTCTGAGCCTGAAACTGAAAATAAGGTTAGATGTAAGAAAAGCTCAAGTCAGCTAATGAACTTGCATAATCATGTGAAAAGTCTGGTAAAATGATGCAAAGATACAAATATTATATAAAATACTAAATTGGCATAAGGTTCTATATTTTAGCCCAAACATTTTGGAATGCAAGGACGCATTGTATTCTAAAGAAGATAGTGACCTGACCTGACCTGGTCAGAGCCGGTCGCTCCACCCGCCGCGTGGCCCATCCTCGTGTGCCCAGTCTCCATTGCCGCCGCCGCTGCCCGTATTGTATCCACTGTTGTGCCCCTGATCTCGCTGTTGTGCCAGTAATTGTTTTCTTTCAACTGTTGTGCCCCTGATCTCGCTGTTGTGCCAGTAATTGTTTTTCTTTCTACTGTTGTGCCCCTGATCTCGCCATTGTGCCAGTAATTGTCTTCTTTCTACTGTTGTGCCCCTGATCTCGCCGTTGTGCCAGTAATTGTTTTCTTTCTCAACTGTTGTGCCCCTGATTGTTTTTGTGCCTATACCGCCGTTTTTCCCCCGCTGCTCCACCCCGCTCCACGCCGCTGCTCCCCCGCGGCCACACCCCCGTTCCCTCCAGCATCACCGCACCGCTCCCCTCCCTACTCGCCACCCCGCTCCCGCTTCCCAGCTGCTCCTCCCTCGCTCCGCCCCCCCCCACTCTCCATTTATGGCAGAGTCCGCGCGTACGCGCAGCGTTCACGCGCAGCGGGTGCGCCGATTGTGCGCTGAAGGTGCGCCAAAGGCAAGCCCGCCTGCGCCCGTCCGCGCCTGGCCCGCGCCCAGCGCCAGGACCCCTGACCCCTGCCATCGCCAGACCACACGACGGACCTTCAATGCCACCACCCTCAACGCCCTCAACACCGGCCGACCGCCAGCATGCTACCGAGCCACCCCGAAACGCACCCACGGACCCTTCACCTGCCAAGCCTGCAAATTCACCTGCCTCCAGACCTGCACCACACCCGCCAAGCCGAACACCAACAGCAACCACCTCAAGTGCATCCTGCTCAACACCCGCTCCGTCCACAGACACGCTATCGAACTCTGGAACCTGCTTGACACTACATCACCAGACGTCGCCTTCCTCACGGAAACCTGGATGAACGCCTCCTCAGTGCCCGACATCGCCATCGCCATCCCGGACGGATACAAGATCACCCTGAGGGACCGCGTTAACCAGACTGGAGGAGGCATCGCCATCGTGCACAAGAACACCATCCGCATCACGACCAGCTCCGACGACACTTTCACCGCCGCCAAACACCTCCACTTCCAGATACACACCGACCCCAAGACCACACTCAGAGGCACCCTCATCTACAGACCCCCAGGACCACGCACACGTTTCAGCGAAGACATCACAGACTTCATCAGCCCGCACGCCCTCTCCTCCGTTGACTACATGCTCCTAGGGGACCTCAACTTCCACCTGGAGAACAACAAAGACAGCAACACCACCACCCTGCTGGACAACCTCACCAACCTTGGCCTCAAACAACTGGTGAACACCCCCACCCACTACGCCGGCCACACGCTCGACCCAGTCTTCTCCTCCAGCAAGCACATCTCCTTCAGCCACTCCACCGGACTTCATTGGACTGACCACAGCTGCGTCCACTTCAGCTTCAGAAGAACCACGACCCACCACCACCCGCAACAGGTTCCCCGCAGGAACTGGAACAAGATCACCGCCGACCAGCTCACCACCTCCCTCAGCCAGAACCCACCTGCCAGCACAACGGACCCCACCGAAGCAGCCAACAACCTCACGCAATGGATCACCAACTGTGCAGACGTCCTCGCACCACTGAAGACCCCTCCCAGCAGACACGGCAGCAAGAAAGCCCGACGAACTCATGAACTCCAAGAAGAACTGCCGCACTCTCAAGAAAGCCTGGCGCAACGACCAGACCACAGTCAACTGCACTGCCCTCAAGCACGCCACCCGCAAACACCACCAGCTGATCCACACCACCAAGAAGATAGCATTCAAAGAACGACTGGACAACAACGCCCACAACAGCAAGGAACTCTTCAGTATCGTCAAAGAGCTCTCCAACCCCAACGCCGGAAACATCAACATCACTCCCTCGCAAGACCTCTGCGACTCAATCGCCCCATTCTTCCACCGCAAGATCGCCGAAATACACAACAGCTTCGGCGCTCCAACCACGCACCCTACCACCAAACCATCGCCCCCCACCTCCACCCTCAGAACCTGGATCCCGGTCAGCACCGAAGACACCATCCGCACGATGAACACCATCCACTCCGGATCCCCAACCAACCCCTGCCCCCACCACGTCTTCAACAAGGCCGACTCCATCATCGCACCCCAACTCAGAGACATCATCAACGTCTCCTTCAACACCGCCACCTTCCCGGAAAGCTGGAAGCACGCCGAGCTCAGCGCCCTCCTGAAGAAACCAACAGCGGACCCCACCAACCTCAAGAACTTCCGACCCATCTCGCTCCTCCCTTTTCCTGCCAAAGTCATTGAGAAGACCGTCAACAGACAGCTTGCCACCTTTCTGGAGACGAACGGATCCCTCGACCACTCGCAGTCCGGCTTCTGAGCCAACCACAGCACCGAGACCGCCCTCATCGCAGCCACGGACGACATCAGATCCCTGCTCGACAACGGGGAAACAGCGGCCCTCATCCTCCTGGACCTCTCCGCAGCGTTCGACACCGTCTGCCACCGCACCCTAGTGCAGCGCCTCAGCAACACCGGTATCCAAGAGAACGCGCTGGAGTGGATCATCTCGTTTCTCGCCGGAAGAACCCAGAGAGTCCGCCTCCCCCCATTCAGATCCGAGGCCACCGAAGTCATCTGCGGCGTACCACAAGGATCTTCACTCAGCCCCACCCTCTTCAACGTATACATGAGCCCCCTCGCAGCCATCGCATGCCAACACAACCTCAACATCATCTCCTACGCAGATGACACCCAGCTGATCCTCTCCCTCACCAACGACACAGCCTCCGCCAGAACCAGCCTACACGAGGGGATGAAAGACGTCGCCGAATGGATGAAGAACAGCCGCCTGAAGCTGAACTCAGACAAGACGGAAGTCCTCATCCTGGGACCCTCTCTCTCCACCTGGGACGACTCCTGGTAGCCCGCCACCCTGGGCTCCACTCCCAAGCCAACGGACCACGCACATAACCTGGGCTTCATCCTGGACTCCTCCCTCTCGATGACCAGACAAGTCAACGCCGTATCGTCATCATGCTTCAACACCCTGCGCATGCTCCGAAAGATCTTCCTTTGGATCCCCACTGAAACCAGGAAGACGGTCACCCAGGCACTCGTCACCAGCCGACTGGACTACGGGAACGCCCTCTACGCCGGAACCACGGCCAAACTTCAGAAAAGACTCCAACGCATCCAGAACGCCTCCGCACGACTCGTCCTGGACATCCCCTGACACAGCCACATCTCCGGCCATCTGAGAGACCTGCACTGGCTCCCCGTCAGCAAGAGGATCACGTTCAGACTCCTCACCCACGCACACAAGGCTCTCCATGACCTGGGCCCCAAGTACCTCAACGACCGCCTGACCTTCTACACGCCCACCCGCCAGCTACGGTCGACCAGCCACGCCCTCGCCGCCGTTCCACGCATCTGCCGAGCCACCGCCGGTGGAAGATCCTTCTCCTACCTGGCAGCCAAGACATGGAACTCCAAGGGTTGGTCGCACTCTGCTCGTCACACCAGCAAGTTGCCCCAAGGAACTGTGGTAGATGTAGTGGCGACGGCGAGTACGCCTATGCCACGATGTATGTAGAAAAGCATGTGTTGCATTAGCCATCCCTGGACACGTGTTTCGAGGTAGTTGCCTCTCGTCAGCAGGGAGCAGGTCAGTGTAAAGGGGTGCCGCGTGGACTGCCAAAATGTAATTAAAACAGGTGAAGTACCTCTCATGGCGAATTTCGTTTTATCTCTACTGAAGAAGGATGAAATCCAGAAACACATGTGTCTAGAGATTAACAGCACTAACCTGCACCAACTTTGGTGAGACACTCTGCAAAATTTCAAGTAAGCATTTAAATTGAACTGCATGTACCAGGATGCAAAGGGGCGAACTGTGCTGGGAGGTAGCAGTGTGCTCCCATCCCCCTTCTGTTTCAAAAAGGCTCCCTTGAGCCACTGGGCTGACGGGCTCATGGGAGGCACCTGTGCACCAGGGAGAGGTACAGAGACCTGAGAGGATTGTGGCAGCTTTCTCAGCAAACCCCAGAAGAATTTTGTTTTATCTCTACTGAAGAAGGATGAAATCCAGAAACACATGTGTCTAGAGATTAACAGCACTAACCTGCACCAACTTTGGTGAGACACTCTGCAAAATTTCAAGTAAGCATTTAAATTGAACTGCATGTACCAGGATGCAAAGGGGCGAACTGTGCTAGGAGGTAGCAGTGTGCTCCCATCCCCCTTCTAAGACATGGAACTCCCTCCCCATCCACCTCCGGCTAACCCAGGACCATCTCTTCTTCAGGAACCAACTCAAGACCTGGCCCCCCCTCCCCCAGCGCCTTGAGACCCCCCCGGGTGAGTAGTGCGCTATACAAATGTCATGATTGATAGTGCAAAAGCACAACTGTCGCAGATAGCAGCTGTTCGCTTTCTGGTAGTTTGTGTTGTTCCCATGCACTCACAGTAATATTTCCATGGATGGCATGTAATTACATAATGAGGTTCAATAGCATAAAGGATTTCGCCTGAGTGTAGTGTCAAGTTGTATAGATTAGGGCCAGATGAACACATTTTTAGGTCACAAATACCCAATTCGCATGATAGTGAACGTTGCAACTGTAAAAAAAAACATTCGTAAATGTCCAAAGCCCTATTTGCGATTCTGTAACCTTCAAGTAGGTGGTAGCCCATTCCACTTTCTTACCACTTTAGTAATTTTTGTGAATTTCTTTTTAGGGCTGAGAGTGGTCCCACTGAACACTGCCTACTCTTAAAAAATTAAAAGAACATTTTTCATTTTCAGTTACATTTTTTTAAATGCTTCCCATTTTTATTTAAGGAAAAGGGGATGTATTAAAAAAAAAGTGCTTTATTGAAAGGCAGTCACAGACATGGTGGTCTGCTAACCTCAGCAGGCCACATCCCTGTGATTTGTGCGATTCCCAATGGGTCGCAAACAGAAACTAACCTCATGAATATTAATGGAATACATCTATTGACAACCCACTGTGAATCGCAACAAATGTGTGAAACACACATTGGTATATGGGTGTTTGCATCTGGCCCTATGTTTTCTCTGAACCCATCCAAGTGGAATTGCATGTCCCATGTGAGATGAATAAGTTTAACCAAACAGTCAATGATAAAATAACCTATTCAAGTTATTTAATACATTATAATACTAATACTAAGGGAAGGTTAAAATCCAATGGTTTAGAGTGATATGATTATACCCTAAGGTTATGGTTGGTACCCCGCATTATAGAAAGCAGATGGAAACATAAGTCATTAATGGAGCAAGTGTCTCCTCATATATTGGAAAAGTTATGAGTATGCTAAACGAGGAAAATTACTGTCCAAACAGAATCTCTTATAATGATTATGTCCATATGAAAATGGATGCCTGGTTTAATAAAGAGTGCAGACTAGCCAAGAGAATAATAATTGATTGTGTAAAGTAGAGAAGCTGACAATTAGCAGTCTCCATTCAACAGGAATTATATGGCACTGAATGAGTTGTACAAGTATATTGTGGAGGTATGGAAACTCCAGTGTGACAATAGTCTCTAGCCATAAAAAGGCAGTGTGAGTAACCCAGGTAACTATTATCTTATATTATAGCTGGATAGGGTTGGAAACAATTCCAAAAATGTCTTGGAAAACAGACGTCAAAATTAGAGGAACTCCAGGGTTGTAACTGAGATCAGAAAGGAATGCCTGCTGTCATCAGTTCTATTTATTTATATTTCTGGTATCAATTTCATGTATTTATTAATGAATCCTAAAGTAAGGTCATGATTGTGATAAAAATGTATATCCCTTATGTAAGAAAGACTGTTATTAGTTGGGGCAAATGTGGATAGTTCTCAGGTAATATTTTCACAACGTTCCATCTACTGAGAAGCAAATACCCTATAGTTGCACTTGTTTTATCGGGAAAGTGAGATAGATCAGTGGAAGTCCTACACAGGTGGGAGTTGTAAGGACTAATAGCCTATTATATAGTTACACTACAAAATCACACAATAAATTATTCTACAGTAAGTGTTTTGCTTATAAAGGGAAAAGTACTGAATTACCCACACAGTAGTCAATACTACGTATTATTCACAAGTACATGATAGGATGTGGAAACACTTATGATGACAAACTCTTAAGAGTAACCTACCCTTGCAAGCCCTGATCTCTATACACCTTAACCTCTACATATACTAGACAGAATACAATGAGCTGTGGGTAGCATTAGGCAGGCCTATTGGCTATGTCAGGCTGTCACCACATTAATTAAAACAGAAAGAAACCAATCCCTGTTAATTTTGGCATTGTCACTTCAACATTTCAATGGCTTTCATTAGTACTTTTGTTAAATTTATCATTGTCCATAAAGCAGTTCAATGACCATCTACAAATAAACAATGTCAATGCATTTCAGTAATACATGTAGTACCGGATGTGATCCCCGCCAGATTTATTCCTAGATGATATTGCCCTACAGATGCCCATACTGCTAATGCTTTTCAATGCCACAATCAGAAGGCTTGCCCACTTCTTGGGCATCAGCTATATTTGTTCCATTCTTCAGGAAGGGGGATAAGGACAATCCTCAATGCTACTGTTCTATCTCTATTATTGATGATGTGTCAAAAGTCAAGGCAGAGTGGTGCTCGATAGGCTGACGAGCTGGGCAGATGATCACAACTCCATTGCTGATGTTCAGTATGGGTTTAGGCAGGGTAGATCCAACATAGACCAGTGCCTCAACCTATACTAGATTGTAAGCAAGTATACTGTGGAGAGGCCCGAATCTATCCATCTTGCCTTCATGGACTTGACGTCCTCATTGGACAGGGTCAACCTGGCAAAACTCTGGAACTTGCTACTCACCTTGGGGATTGATCCTAACCTTGTGCACCTGTTGAATGATTTACATGTTTGCACTTCAGCCTCAGTCTGATATTCACAGGGGGGGCGGCATGCACAGGAGTGTTTGGTACAAGCAGAGTGGTGCAACAGGGTTGTATCCTTGCCCCCTTTCTGTTCACACTATATGTAAACAATCTTCAGCACGCCCTCTTGTTGATGGGAGCTGATTGTCCGAGGGTGGGCTCCATGCAGAAGATGTGGTCCTGAATGCAAGAATCCACAGTGGGGCTACAACTCTTTGTCAATAAGTTTGGTAATTATAGTCAACTATGGATCTTGTAGTAAATATCATAAAATCACATGTGATGGTTGTGGGCCCCTGAAAATAACTGCCTGAAAACATTTAAAGTAGGGATCTCACACCCTAACTAAAGTTTTTGTATTTCTATTCCTGGGGGTATTGTTTGACCATCAGAACAAGTGAAAACACCTGTTGGAATAAAAAAACTTGAGCTTTTAAAGACAACAGCTGCCATCCAAAGATTTCTGCAGTGCTTGGGTTCATGTCTTCTTGAGTAATAACTAAGGTGTACATGGCAAACTGTGCATCCAGGGTACTCTATGGCAGTAAAAATCATAGCATTCAGCAAATTTGGAAACTGGTTTTAAGATGGGTACTGCAGGTTCCCCAAAGCACTCCAGCATTTACAATACACGAGGAGCTGTGAGTGCAATATCTAGTTGCTAAGATTGCGTTGAGGCAACTAATTGGCGAATGACGTTTACAATGCGGTTGTTACACCGTGATACATTTACATCGCGGTCATTACAATGCAAGTCGTTACAACAACTTTCGCTGGATGGGGCTATACACTAAGGAATAGAATAATTTACTATTCCAACACCTTCCCTATTGTTACGTAGGCTGGAGTTGGAAGAGTAAATCATACTTTTCCTAAGTCCAGCGCTCTCCAGCGCAAGTTGTTGTAACGACTTGCGTTGTAATAACTGCGATGTAATGTACCGCGATGTAAATCATCGCGTTGTAACGCCATATATTCCAATTATGATCAGCAAGTGAATTGCAGTCAAATACAGTGATTTTGAGAGACGCTCTTTCTAAGGGGCATGCTACAAAGACCCCATGGATTGGGTACATTAAGGGTGTTCTGACTTCTGAGCAGCCTGGCGGGAAGAGGAATTATTTTTGTGCTGTAAAAAAAGTTGGTTAAACACACTTTTTTTCAACATAGGGCACGTAATAGGGAACATTTGAAGATCTTGAAACCTATGGTAAGGGGCTTTCTGCTGCTTAAAACTGTACCTGATACGGAACCATATTTGTACACTTAGGAGAATGGCAGGCGAAAAGATTTTTATTGGCCAGATTTAGACCTAATGTGATACACCAGCTTCTGGCCTTTCCAAAGAGATGGAGTACCCTGGGACTTTGGTTCCCTGTGGATGCGGCTCTCAGTCTCCTCAGGTCACCCTTCACTTTACTTTATTATGTCGATATTTTACAGGCCTGAGCAATATGTTTATTAAACCTTTATTGAGATCTCTGAATTTTAAACACGCTCACCAGCCCCTGCTTTTTTTGCAACGTATATCTTATTCTCATGTTATTTTTGATGTGTGTTGTTTTCTTAGAGCTGCTACAAGAGCAAGTGATTTCATGTCTGAGCTATAGTGTAATAGTCCCAGTCTCTTTTTTATTACATGCTCAGCTATGTGATATGCTTCTACTGTGGTTCTGACCCAATTTTGCACTATGTATGTATCTTATCCATTTTATGAAATGTAGTAATTTATGTTATTTGTACATTGTATTTATTAACTGTACTTGGTTCTATCAGTGTAATTCCCCCTTCTCTCCCCTTGTGGGCCACTGTGCGGATCACGGGTATTCTTAGCGCTTGGACGCCTCCGGGCAGCAATCCGCGCTTTACAAATGCACATCCTATCCTATTTGTGCTTTTATGGTTATCATTTAACCTAATATAGTCTAATTGAATAATACATGTAGTAATTCACAGTTATCTTTCTCATTAAAGCATTTCACTTTTTAACAACCTGTGCTCTTGAATCGTTTTTAGTTTGATACATTCTGCAAATCAGTTTTAGAGCCCACCAACTAAAATCTCTGCAGTCTAGATCATCTCTTTTTTGTTTCAACAACCTTTATTAAAAAATTGAAGAGGATTACATGTTAACCAATCCACATTTTAGGTGGTGTGACATTTATTGTGTAATAAATGCACACAGTGCCATAGTTATTCACCAAGATTGCTATTTTTCAATTTAGGGGTTTTCCATCCATGTGGACCACTGGTCTTGTTTCCAAATTCGTGTTACCCATTCTTCATCATTCTGTCTGTTATTAGCATGTACGTATAAAGTCATGTTGTCTAACACTATGAACATGCATTCAGTAACCTTTCTAAACTTGCCTAGGAAAATTGACAAATTTCAAATACCCCAAGGATTCTTTTATGGAGTTTAAGATTCACCATAAAGTCAACAGTTTTTTGGGGGGTAATCAAACCCTACTCCATGTCTTTATTTAAAATGCCCATTGACTTCCTCAAATTTTGTGTGAACCAGCATTTCAAAAATGAGATTACTTACAGACCTATCCCCATCTCATTCTTCGCTGGGGATTCTTGGGCTTCTAAGTAGTCTTCTTCTGTATTGGAATTTCCTCACAGGCCTCCATTCAGTTATTGCCATTCTGTCAACGTCCTTCTGAGTATTTAGAGTATCTCCGTGACCAACTTGTAACCAGACTCTTTCTGAATGCTTGTGCATCAAATTGTTTATCACTGAGATTTCTCCTTGATCTCTTCAGTGTTCTTTAAGCAGTCTCTGCGACTGACTTCAAAGTGCCCATATTTAGAATTTTAATCCAGGTTTTTTTCTAAAAATATTTCTAGACATTTAAACTGAGGAAGTGTTGAGAAAACAGATAGAACATCTAGGGGAATATCACAAGCACGGTGTCTCCTCAAAAGAAGTCCTACTCAAAGGAGAAGGTATAACCCTAAGATGTTTTACATGCTGTGATGGATTGTACACATCTTGATACATAGTTGGTACACAATAAATACAGATTTATATGTGGCATTCCTTTCCCCCTGTTTTGCCATGATTTCATGACTGTATCTCTTTTCAGCCTATCCATCTGTTAACTTCAGAAAGAACATGAAATTAAGCTTTGAAACCCTTTTAACATATTTTGAGAAGGCGGAAAGATCATTGAAGTGTATAAAAATGGTAAAATAATTGCTTTAACCACCAACACCTTTCTCTTAGTTTCCAAAATAGTATTTTCTTCTTAATTTTTTCCTTTTTCAATGTCTTCTGAAAATAGAATGCCTAGAATTTTAATAGGTTCTCCGGTTCTGGTTGCCGAAATATTTGCTAGGTTATCTCATGCCCTTATTGTCAGGCTTTTATTTTTTTCACATTGAGATCTGGACCAGAGGCATGAAAGAACATACTTTTGTGTAGGATACATCTCTGGACTGATGCCATGTCTAAACACAGGATTGGGATATTGTTCATGCAGGCCAAGCACTTAGCAGTTCTACCTTTCCCACCTGGTATGAATGCACCTCCCATGATTTTATCTGATCTTGGTTTACATACATGTGGTTCAAGTGCACATACAAAGATAAATAATCAAGTAGTACTTGTAAAGTGCTGTTAATCACCCCTGGGGTATCCAGGCACTGTGCTGCCGGTGTCAGTCAAAGAGAAAGGTCTTGAGCCCTTTTCTGAAGTGGGTCAGTGATGTGCGGTGCTTTGGTGGAAGGGGAGGGTGTTCCGTGCTTTGGTGGCGAGGTGGGAGAAGGATCGCCCTCCAGATTGGCAGCGGCAGATGCTTGGTATCTGTGTTAGGGCGAGGTGTGTGGAGCAGAGGTTTCTGATTGTTTGGTGGAAGGTTAGGTGGTGATTCATGTAGGCTGGTCCTTGGTTGTGGTGGGTTTTATAGGTATGGGTCAGCAGCTTGAAGTGGCATCTGTTCTGTTTGGGGAACCAGTGGAGGTTCTTCAGGTGCTGGGGGATGTGGGTCCTCTTTGGGAGGTTGAGGTTTAGTCTGGCTCTTGAGTTCTGGATCATCTGGAGTCTTTGCATGAGTTCAGTGGTGGTGCCTTTATAGTGTGCATTGCCGTAGTCAAGTCAGATGATGATGAGGGCCTGTGTCACTGTTTTACTTGCACTGAAGGGGAGACACCTGAAGATCTTGTGGAGAATGCAGATTGTGTGGAAAAAGGCTGAGCAGAAGGTGTTGACCTGGTGTTTCATGGAGAGCTCACTGTGTAGGATGATGCCGAGGTTGCGGACGTGGTCTTTAGGCCTGGGGGTTGGACCAAGCTCTTTGGCCACCAGGAGTCGTTCCAGAGGGCGGTGTGTCTACCGAAGATCAGGACTTCCATTGTCTCCGTGTTGAGTTTCAGGCAGTTGTCTTTCATCCATACTGCGATGTTCTTCATACAATTGTGGAAGTTGATCTTCGTCGAGGTGGGGTCTGAAGAGAGCGAGAGGACAAGCTGGATGTTGTCTGCATAGGAAATAAAGCTGTTGCTGTGTGAAGTGGTGATGGCTGTAAGAGGTGTCATGTGGACGTTGAAGAGTGTTGGACTGAGGGATGATCCTTAGGGTACACCGCAGATAGTGTGCTTGGGTTGTGAGGTGAAGAGAGAGGGGTAGACTCTCTGGGTGCATCCTGTGAGAAAGGATTCCATCCATCTGAGTGTGCTGTCTATGATTCCGATCTGGCATAGTTGGTTGATGAATGTGTGATGGGGAGATGGTGTTGAAGGCTGTATAGAGGTCTAAGAGGCTGAGGGTGGTTGATTCTCCTCTGTCGAGTAGGGCGCTTATTTCATCTGTTGCAGCAATCAAGGATGTTTTGGTGCTGTGGTTAGATCTGAAGCCTAAATGGGAAGGGTCCAGCAGTTTTTTTCCCAGGTGCTTGCTAAGTTGGTGGTTGATGGCCTTTCCCAGGACCCTGGCTGGGAATGGGAGAAGTGAGATGGGACAGTATTTCTGGAGATCACTGGGAATTGCTGAAGGTTTCTTGAGGAGGTGTCTGACCTCGGCGTGTTTCCATACATCGGGAAAGGTAGCTATGGAAATGGAGATGTTGAGAATGGTGGTGAGCTTGTGGCTGATCTCGTCTTTACCGAGGTGTAAGAATTGATGGTGGCATTGGTCAATGGGTACACCTGAGTGGATGGAGTTCATCAGAATGATTGTGATCGGTTTGCTGAGTTGTTGTCATGTGGTGAGCAGATGGTCGGTGCTTGTGGTCGATGAGTTGCTGAGCAAGTCCGAGGTTTAAGGGTAGAATTTCTGTAAATTGTTGCTATCTTGTTGTGGAAGTGGTTGGCAAGAGTGTCACAAAGTTCCTGTGAGGGGGGACCACGTTTTTTGAGGCTGTAGGGTAGGTGAACTCTCTGATGATGGTGAAGAGTTCCTTGGATTGGTTGGTGCTGGACTCAGTCTGGTGGGTCAGGGCCTCCTTCTTCGTGGCTTTAAGTTGGTGAAGGTAATTGTTGTGGGTTGATTTGTAGGTAGCTTGGTCCAAGTGGAGATATCTAACATCCTTGGATTACTCCAATGTTAATATTAAACGCTTTGAAACCAACACTACTAAACATGATTTGACTTGATGCATTGTTATGTAAGGTTTGATTATGTTGGTGAAACCAGCAGGAGACCCCATCTTTTCCAAAGTAGAGAACAAATATTCATGAGAGCCTGAGTCAAAAGCCTTTTGAAAGTCCAGCGAGTGAAGGAACAAGTTGCTTTTGTCTCTAGCTAACCAAATTGCATCTCTAAGTACAATTAGACTATCCAAGATTTTTCTCAAAGGTACTATGCATGTTTGATTTAAGTAATTATGGAACCAAAAAGTGTTGTTCATGTGGTTCGTAAGAACTTTGGATGAAATGTTTCTACCCACATTTAACAAGGATTTAGGCTTCTAATTAATATCTTATTCTTGTCATCTTGTTTGTGTAGCAATGTGACTGTGCCTTGATAGGACGATGAGGAGAGTAAATCAGATTCCACCTCATGTTTAACCATTTCCATGAAATCTGTTCTCTGCACGTCCCACTGCTTTTAATAAAACTCCAGTAGGATTTGATGAGAGACGATATTTGCCTTGTGATGAATGCTTTGGTGCATTCTGAAGTACATTAGGTAGATTCTTCTGCTGTAACTGTTGATTGTGCATAATATATTTCCTGTTGGGATAGTTAACATTTCATTTATTGAAGAAAATCATTTTTCATGTCATGATCTGTGTGTTTACAGATGTAAGGTTACTCATAATAACTTCTTGCTATCTGGTAAAGCTTATGGAAATTTGTGTGCGACATGCCATTTTCATTTTTCAATTAAGTGAATGAGTTCTCTGCCTGTTTGGAGCTATCCCTAAAAATCTAGTGCATTTTTCATTGTGTTCATAGTGTTTAAAACTTTCATTAAATATAATTTGTTTTGCTTTTTCAGATTACCATTTATTGATTTCAAGGTCCATTTCTTCTTTTTCTCTGTTTAGAAGTTTCTTTCTCTTGTTTTTCTAAAACTGCTATCCTTTCATTTATTATTCTTTTTTTATCCCATTTCCTTCTATTTTTGTTGGAAACAATTGGCAAATGTGTTTTAACATATTCCCACCAGTATACTGTGGATTAAAATTGGAATGTTTCTCCTCTCCCAATGGTGAACATGTGTTCAACCAAACTCTTTTATCACCTCCTTTTCCCCAAAATAGACACATTCAGTTTCTATGTCCCTGGCCCTTTTTTGTTTGGATTGTTCTTAAATCAACAACTACTTTATGTTTAGTGTGATAGCCAACTGTTGTTAGTGGCACCAGAAAGGACTTCTGCATTTTGTGGTACAAAGACATAGTTAATGTGCGACTTTGCTGTCCCATTTGTGTTTGTCTGGGTGAATCCTGAATCAAGTTTCAAGTTTGTTGATATTGCTCGGTTAGTTAAAACCATTGCAAAATTAAAACATTATAAAACACAATTAAATAAATCCATAGCAATAGTGTCACGCATCAGTTGCAGCATTAGGATCAACACTTGCCAGTAAAACTGCATAGGGACGTCAACGTGTGTATAAAGTGCATTTCAGATCAAAAAGTGTGTAGTGACAAACCCTTCCAGATTTAGACTTTGGGGAACGTGTTTAAAATAAGCAAGTTCAATGACAATTACACTATAGATCTGTTACAAAATCAATCAACAGTCGTAATAAGACTGAAAGGGTACCAACATGGAGGTAAAGTGTATACCAAGTCATAAAGTGCATTCTAACAGGTCCCCAATATTTGTCTGTCATGAAGGTACCAGCCATGAAGTATAATACATGTGAAATCTTAAAGTGCAATATAGGCAATCTGCAGCACTTGGCTGGCCTTTACAACAGTAGGTTCACTGAATGTGTAAGAGCTGGTAAGATTGCCAAAGACTTGCCTTAATGTGCAGCTTCTCAATAGCGCTACAAACAACTCTTCCTCTTTTGGTCGCTATATTATAGTAAATATTTGACAAGACTTTAGGGTCACTAGAGGGATCAAGAGAAGGGAGCAGGTTAACTAGATAAAATACAATTTCCCAACAAACTGATATAGTGCTCAGGGACTAGCCAGAGATCTTGTGCCAACCTAGATAGTGTTCAAGTTTTCTGTTTCTTCTCGATCCCTTTAAATAAACCAGGCCAAAGTGGCTTCTAAAGCTGGATCCTGGCCAGGGAGCTGTTTGTGAAAATGTGCAAATCGCAAGGGTGAAAATGTGCAAATCGCAAGGGTAAAAATGTGCAAATTGCAAGGATGGTCAGGGCAGGGAATATGCATGAACTCTGTTGCAGTGTTTAAGGATGTTAAAGGAAAACTAGCACAAGGACTTTGGAGGGTATGTGTATTCCAGCATTCCCTGTCCTGTAGTTTTGGGGTGTGTGCATGAACTCGGTTATCACAACTTCTCCTAGAAGCAAAACATACTAAGGAGAGTGTAGCTCAATGTTTGCAGGCTCTAATGAGACTCAAGCTTAACCCACCCTTCTAGAGTCATGTTAGGTTAAGGCAGAGGCCACAGAGGTGTAGGAAGAAGGGCTCAAGAAGAAGTGTGATAGGTTATCCATGTACCAACAGCCTTTTAATGTAGAAATCATGCTCATAGATGGTTAGCTAGAACAAGGCAAATCAAATGCAGGTCAAAGACAAGTCAGGGATCTCCTGGAGCAACACTCACTGCAAAACATTCTTGTGAGTGTTATTAAAAAGAAGTCCCCCTCCTGCTTAGTCAGTGCTTGTTTAATATATGCACAATTTTTTTCACAGATTGTTTTTTACAAGTTAAGCTAGATATAGAGCAGTCTGTAAAGGCTTCCACTGGGAGAGATAAATGCAAGATGGTCAGGAGGGTCTGGCAAGCCCGAGCAGTCTTTCTTGTGCTGTCATTTCCCTTCCACTATTTTGAGGAACTTCACTATGGGGCAGTTCAGCTGTGGGTCTCCTGGGGCAAAGCAGGTCAGAAGAGCCTGCCTTTATGTATGGATTCCTCTTTGATTGAAAGTTGTTTTTAGCAGTAGACTACGTTCAGCTGTTTGCGCCTTGCACGAATATACTACATGTGGCAGATCTTCTTTGCAGTCATCACATAAGCGTCAGCTGCTCTCAGCTGGATCCGTGGCGTTTCTTCAGGACCTAGTGAACGTTGTGTAGTGTCTAGTGCACGTGTTAAGGAATAATGTGTAGAAGAACAGATAAGTGCAGAGGGTCAGTCACCCTCTGTAGGATCAGTGCAGGGCCAAACCTGTGTATTCTACAGGTGGGCTACAACTAAATAGTCAAGACTGCTTCCTGATCTTTGCCTAGTAAATGCCAGTGGAATACTCCATGGGCTAATAACGTGAGGTGCCTGCACCTTACCAGGACATAAACTTGGGTACCGGCTCGTCGAACCTATCCCGTCCTCACGTCTGCCTGGAACTGACTATTTAGTTGTAGCCCACCTATAGGATACACAGGTTTGGCCCTGCACTGATCCTACAGAGGGTGACTGACCCTCTGCACTTATCTGTTCTTCTACACATTATTCCTTAACACGTGCACTAGACACCACACAACGTTCACTAGGTCCTGAAGAAATGCCACGGATCCTACTGGACCCTAGAGGTGCGAAACATGTCGACCATTTGAGTTACCCAGGCCCATTACGCCTTGCGGGGTAACACCTAAACCTACGCGTTTTTTACTTTGGCGAGGGTACCACCTTATTAAAACGTATTCTTTTAGGAACCCTTAGTCAATTTAAGATTACTGCACGCACCTTATCACTACTCACTCAGGATTCTCCTTGCACACCCGCATGCACCATACGGCAGTTCACAGAAGCTCTCCGACAAAGTGACCCTTCGGGGGACCCGTGGGCCATTGCAGCCACGGCCCAACGAGGAGCAACTGCCCGATGATGAAGCATGACATCCTTCGGGGTGTGTGAGGGCAGCAAGGAACACGATTTGTCACCAGGCCTAGGGCTCTCATTTCTATTCTTTCTCACCTCCTCTCAAGGGAGCAAGTGACATTTTGCACACCTTCCTAGGAACAGTGCCC
The DNA here is from genome assembly GCF_964204655.1 of Triturus cristatus. Taxonomy (NCBI): domain Eukaryota; kingdom Metazoa; phylum Chordata; class Amphibia; order Caudata; family Salamandridae; genus Triturus; species Triturus cristatus. The sequence continues at coordinate 955,140,355 of NC_140594.1, read as the reverse complement.
CCTTGTTCTTTAAACTTACGTTTAATTTTTGGAGCACCGGCACTGGACCTATAATCAGCTCCTGGTTCCCCCTTCTATATATCTTTTGATATAGTGACAAATTTATCGGCATGCTCTTTGGTAAATACATCCCATATAATTAGAGCACATCCTGGATCAGCTTTATGAGGGACCTGTAAATGCCTAATAACATTTTGGAAGTTTTGCCTACTTTCTTTCCCTCTTTTTGGTCACTACGTTAAAATCTCCTGCTAAAAGAGTGGTGTATATCTTGAAAGAAAAAAAATAGCTTTTCAAATAATTGTTATCTCTCAATCTTTTCTGAGGGGGCATAGGCATTTCATGTTCTAAAAGTATGACTCCTGTAAATCACATTCAACTGTTTTGTTCTGCTTGGTGAAATATCGGTTTGACTTAATATTGAGAATTCGTTACTTTGAGATCAAATTCCTACACAGGCATTCCTGTTTCCACTCCCTCGACATGCTTAGGCACCATAACTCCAGTCTTCGCTGCTTTCCTTATAGTTATGTGAGAAAAGGATGTAACATTATGTTGGATTTCAAAGCTCTGTAATACTATATATGGATTTGCTCTATTCCCTTATATTAAATGTAGGGATGGTGATTGCCATCATTAAGAGAATAAAGGCTTATGTCCGTCGTTTAATATTTAAGGATGACTACATTGACTCAATATTTTCTATTTCGTACGAAAGATGAGGATGCTACCTCCTCAAAAACGTTAGTAAAATGGGACTCAACATATATTTCTTCTTCTCTGGATATTTCAATTAGTTGAAGGATACTGTTAGTGAAAACTTGTTCCATGTGTTTTAGCAAATTAAGAGAGATTTGTTGTCCAAGAAAGTCTTAACTATGTGATGTGAGTATTGGGCCTGGCACTTCTAGAGCACAGAAATCTTGGTTATTGCTTGGAATTCCTTCTTGGTCTGGGGGGTTTGTTAGAATGTTGACAAATGCGCCACTGCTTGATTCCTGATTTATTTTCTTTCTTGGTGTAAGTCATAATACCCACACTGTTTTGTTCTTTTTCTTTTCTTACTTTGTGTTGGTCTGTGCTTGCACTTTTGTTTGATTGTACAAAGCTCTCACAATCCATGTCATCTTCCTTGTGACTTTCTTTTAGTATTTCCTGTAAAATTCGTCCTTTCATTTTTTAAAGGCTTTGTAATCTATGTTTTCTAGTTCTTTCTTATTTGTTGTTCTATCGATTGTACATTTTGGCACTGATGAGCACATTTGCATTGGTGGACAGGATTGGTTACTGCAGATTGATTCCCACTCCTTTTTTTGTTTATTTCATATTGATTTGTTTCCTCTGTAATATTTGTTTCCTTGTTCTGTTCTCGAGTGATAATTGGGCCACTGCTAAGATCCTCCTCCACGTTGTTGATGGGCTGTTTTTATACTGTTTTCTTTTGCCTGAGGCTGCTTTGGGTTTAGATCAGCTTGGTCTTCATTTCCTAAAGAGTGTTCGCTATGAAAGTGTCCTACATTTATATCCTGGATGCTTGTTGAGGCTTCCGCTTCATCGCTGTTCTCTTCAGGTAGCTGGGGGTATTGTCCGCAGGCCACTTTCTGGAAGATTGTACTTCCTGATCACAAGCACCTGCAGTGGTGGCATAGTTTTTGATTGGGCATGAGTGGTACATTTGTGTGGCACAGTGTAAAATGTTTATTCGTCGTCATTGCATCTGCAATTGCAACAACACTGTATCGAGTCTGACCAAACTGGTTGGCTGGTTAAGATAATTTAAAAACCCTTTGTTTGGACCAGTCAAGAAGCTTTATTTTCCTGTTCCTTATGCCCTTGTGATTTTGCAATGTGATTCCTTCTCTAACTGTTGAGAAGTATCTAAGCAAGTACATCTCAATCTCATTTTAGGGGAGAAAACGATTATATATGCAGGATTAAGAGAAAGACTCATTGGGGGTGTAGATTTGTAATTGTAATCCTGTTAAACTCTGATTCTTTATAGGAGAAGGTTACTCCGGAAAGGTTGCAAATAACTTTCAGGTGTAAATTTATTTGAGGATGATTTTGCGCACGTTTTATTAATGTTTTCTGACAGCAACATTTCTAGACTACTAATTTCTCAATGATGGGGGGTAAATTCTTTATCCTTTCGAAATGCATCTGAAACATCAAATTGTACTGAATCCCCCAAATCAGTGGCACTCCTCAGTCGACACAATTCTCTTCCTTTCCCTCTAACGTTTGCTACAAAGAAACATTGCTGACAACCCTTGATGGCTAGAGACAGGTTTAAATGTGTAAGATGACCAAAACTACAAGTTCACCACCAGCCTTTGGCCTTACTCTAATGCTGATGCAGACAGCTGATGCGATTTGTCGCTGTAGAGATAAGTACCTTTAGCTAGTTGGCTGATGGACTGCTCCAGTGAAGGGGAAGGATCTCTAGGTGGGCTCCTTCAGCAGGCAGGAGTTCCCAAGGAAACTCCTCCAGCAGCTCTGATGGGCTCCCAGGTGTGCTGTTCCAATAACCTAGTAGGTGTACCCTGGTGAGCACCTCAGTGGCTGGCAGGAAGAAATGCTGGCAGGATTCACAGGTGGGTTGTTCTAGCAGGCTAGCTGACAAGCAGGTAGCCCCAGGTGAGCTGCACCAGCAGGCAGGCATGGTCCCCAGGTCAGCAGTTTGAGCAGGAAGGCAGGGGTTCCATATGCGCTGCTGCAGCAGACAAGCAGGGTCCCCAGACAAGCTGCTGCCTGTTTGGCAGGTAGGTAAGGTCTCCAGGTGAGCGGCTTCAGCGGGCAGACAGGGTCCTCAGGTGAGCTGCTTCAGCAGACAAGGTCCCCAAGGGAGGTGTTCCAGCTGGCAGGCAGGATCTCCAGATGATCTGTGCAGGAAGGCAGGCAGGAGCTCCAGGTGAGCTGCTCTAGCAGACAGGTAGGCAGTTGGTATCCCTGGGTGAGTTGCTTCAGCAGGATCTCCATGTCGGCTGATAGGTGCTGGTCCAGCAGGAAAAAGTCTCTTGAAATTACACTTTAAAGAGCATGAAGAGCTAGCACCTCAGCAGGTTAGTGACCTCTAGTGACAACTAGCAGAACTGCAAGCAGGTATAATGGACAGAAATATATGTCAAAGTCAATAAACAAACAGAAATGTAAAGTATCCCCAACTCTGTTGCATGTTGGAAACTATTGAGTAATGTCAATGGTGTAACGTTTTGCCTGTATATCTATTATAGATATACTGTTGATAATACTTACAGAACAAACTGATCAAAACTGAAATACATACATATAATATTTAGAAAAAACTGAACATAAATTCAACTTGTCTTTATATGGTTTAAAATGATCAGGTTAACTCTGTTAGATCCTCCTGAAATTGTATTTTTTTAACTAAAGTTTCTGCTTTTGAACATATCCCCAAGTCTGTTCAAGATTCTTGGATTCGACTGTACACATAAATGTATTGAGATTGTATTTTAAACATTTAAGCGATAATTGTGTTTCTTCTTTTATGTATTTTTAACTGTATATAGTAATGTATGTCTTGTATATGTATCTTTATAGCCTTGAAGAAGTCCCGTTGGGACGAAACGCTCCGCGTCGGCTATGAATTGTATGCTGTGCTTTTAATTGAGAATAACTTGAACAACAAAATAAAGAAAATGTCATCATCCAGATACTGAAGTCTACCGTGAATCCTTGGGGATACTTTACATTTCTGTTTGTTTATTGACTTTGACATATATTTCTGTCCATTATACCTGAATTTGAGTTGTGTGCTGAGCCATTTCTGTCTTTTGCATTTTCTTTGGGTGACACCAAATATTAGGGATGCAGGAAGGTCACGTCCCTGGTTCCTTGCACCACATTTTTGTTTATTTACATTTTTGTATTAATCTGATTGGTGCAGGTTTTCTAGTGCCCTGATCTTCTCTTTGCTGTTCAGTATCACAGAACTGCAAGCAGGTAGGATTGCCACCTGACCAGTTGTAGTAGTGGAGGGATCAACAGGACACACGGTAGCGACTTATGTTATGTACTTCATTGGACTCAATAGAAGGGAAAGAAACTGGGTACAAAGGCAGTCAGTTCCATTCAGACTCTCAAAGGGTTTGGTTGAAGGTGACTGGTCTCCTTTTCTTCAGGAAGCGTCACTTCTTCCAGGACGTCCAGGGTTCTTGAACCACGTCCCGTCTCCTAGGCCGTGGCGTGGGCAGCAGGGGTGTTCGTCTTGTCCCTCACGATATCGGGGCTGTATCCGGTGTAACACAGTCGTCCATCTTTGGCCCCCTCCATCCTGTCAGCTTCGGGACTCACAGACTCTCTTGTAGCTCCATGGACTGTGGCAGGGGAGCCTTCGGAAACCGCGGTCTTCTCTTCCGATCTTCCATTGTCCGCCTCCTCTCTGTCTTCCATGCTCTACTCGTTGCTCCTCACTTCCTGATCCTCGCACTCTTTGTTTCGTCCCTCCCAGGGGAGTGGCGGCCCCCCCAAGCTCATCTCTGTGAAGGCTGGAACATTTTCTGTGGGTGAGACACGGTATAGGTTGGCAGCCATGTTGGAATTCCGCGTCTCCTCACACCGGTTTTCTACCAGCAACACCGGTATGTTGATGTCCCCCAAGTACAAAAATAAGCGAAATCGCCTAAAACCTGTATTATTGACTCTCATCTGTGCATAGCTCAAACAGTAAATATAAATAGAAAGCACTTTGAAATGTGTTGCCGAGCTTTATGAGCCATCCCTGGCTAATAATTAAAGGAAACAAAAGCAGAAAAATAATGTAGCAAATAAATATATACAATTTTGTTTAAAGTCCCATTTATTGTCATGCCAAGTCCTTTGCAGATTCTTAACGCAAACAGCAAATGGTGGTGTTTTTCTCTAGGAAAGATGGCAACGCTACAGGAGGGTGACACTATGGTGTCCCCTGGACACCCCCCCAAACTCTGGAACCTCTGAGCTAAAAACTCAGCTCTAGGATAGCTTGTAAATTGACAAGTTGTTTCAGGTGGGCATCAAGATAGGCCTAGGTAGTTCATGACCTTTTACCTACATCTGTCTACATAACGGGTCTGGCACTGACCTTTTACCTAGTTAGGTGCTACATGACTGTTGTGTGGTTTTCTTTGAAAAACAAGCCTCATGTATTATGCATGAGGATTCTCAGTATCACAGCAGGATTACCATCTTCTGCATAATAACTCTATATAAGGGTCACCTCTATCGTCATCCTTGCCTGACATGCCCATAGTACACTTCTTGGTATAACCCCTGAGGGTACCTTTCAGGTATATAAACACTACATCTTCACTGGGCAAACCAGAGGAGAAAGACTTCCATGCTGACGCAAGACGCTGAGGTCCCTGTATGCAGACACTTCAGCACGCAGTGGTCTGACATTCCTTGCGGGGTGTCCATCTTGAGACCAAGATGGGGTCCTTCACTCTCCCACATCAGGTAATGGGGTTATCTATATACTAGGGGGATTTTTGGCTACACACCTACATACATGCGAGGTACACTTAGGTACATCTAGTTAGGGTTAGCATCGTAGGAGTATGCATTTCTACTGTTATGCATCTATATGCCCTCATATATTCATTGTTTTAGCACTACGGTAGAATTCTACCTTTTCTTTACTCTAGTGGTGCTCATAACAGTTAATATAAGTTTATATCTAATGGTTATTCCAGCTCACGTATTTTATACTCTAATAACACTGGTTTAATAAATACTTATTAAAAATGTCCCCATCGTTTATTCTGTGTATCACTCTGAGACAAAGTGAGCATGATTGACTGAGCAAAAAGTACTGTACGGTTTCCATGGTCACTGTGGGGATAAGGTTTTCATGTTTGACATTTGCCAGAAACAATTTGCTCCTTGTTAAGAGAGGCTCAGAGTGGCAATGTGAGCTACCTGGTCTCCAGACTAGGATATCCTTCGGGGTGACATAGGGTTGTGGTTCTCTGGAGCAGAGAGCATGACAGCATGACAGGTACTTAGGTTTGTTTTCTTGCGTCTTGCTTCTACTTGCCCTTGCTAATCCCCAGGGTGAAGAGGGTGTTCAGGCACAACTTTGGAAGATGAGGGGGACTACTTACACACACTCTCCCCAGGCAATTTGTCTCCTTGTTCCACCTGAGTCCCCAGAACATGGAGACCACAAGGGACTGTACAAATGTAGGAAAGTGGGATGCATGCACACCCTCCACAGCCATATTCTCCATGGGGATTTGGCCCTCCATTGATAGTTCAAAAGCTCAAAGAGTGTGGAGAACTACAAGTGCTTGATTTCGGCTGGTCCCCCCACCCGCCTATGGGACCAAGCAGCTTTTCTAAGTTTCCTCACCTTCCGTTGGGCCAAACATAATGAGGGAGAACTTGTTTTTCTCTTCATGGCAGGCTGTAGCCTTGGGAAAAAATTGGCTTTTGGCCTCTTGGCCCCTAACATTTTATATTTCTTTGGCAGTTTGCTTTTTATTTACTCTATCCAGGGCTTGGTGTTCGCATCACCCTGATGTCACCTCCGGTGGCACCATCACTGCCCTCAAGGCAGAATAACCTCCATGCCTGCAATCTTCACCTTTCATAGGGCTTGTTTTATATGTTGTCAGAGAGGGAACTCCATTGAAATCGTGGGGGAGTTCCCTCCCCGTCAACATAGAGTAAGGGCTGCGGGAGGATTGGCTAAATGTCCATCTGTACAATTAGGATGGGCAAAAATATAGCTGTTTTTTTGCTGTCTGTTTTACTGTTCATTTGTGCAAGGAAAACCCCAGTGTTGAGGGGTTCACTGACAGAACATCGACCACAAAAATATAGATGTTAAAAAAATTGTGGTAATAATATAGAATGCACAAATATCGACTCCCTATACTTAAAAAGGTAAGTAAAAAAAAATCAAAACCAAAATATAGTTTCATTAAATATCAAATAAAAAATATATATAATTTAAAATATTAAAATAAACATAAATTAAATATTAACTTTAATTTATAAAGAAATATATAATTAAATGTATATTTGCACAAATACAACAAATATACTTCTTTTAAAAAAATGTGAAAACACACAAACACATGTATACATAAAATTATACATCTCAAAATTCGCGCAGAAACCCCCAGCCACTCACAGCGGCGGACCCAGACAGGGTCGCGACTCCCAAAATCCAAACGATCGTATTCAATTTACAAGAAACGATATCCAGGCCACTAAATTGTTGTCAGCGCGTTTTCTATTGTCAAACGCCCAGTCACTCGACGCGTTTCTGAGGGAAACCTCCTTGTTCACGAGTACGAGTGTATGTGTTCTCACAATGTTTATACATATCATGTGACATCTTTTGTGATAAAAATAAAAAACAGACTCAGTGCTATGGCATACCATTCTGGAGCTAGAAAGCAGACTGAATTATACTGTGTTGTTTATATTAGAACCGCGAGCGTAATCACATTGTTACGGCATTGGTCTTAACACAAGAAAAATAAGCAATAAATCAGCCACTTCACACTGTGACATACATTTTTCTAATGTTTACAATTTCAATATCAGGATATTTAGCTTTGATATACCTGTGCATATCATAGTAATACTATTGAAATATATCAAACATATACATACTGCTCACATTTCACTTATGGGGCCCCCTACATATCCCTGCACCATGTGGCAGGCACCACGGGGTACCTGCCACGTAGTGCACGCAAATGGAAAACTTACATTTTTTTCCCATCGCGGCAGGTGCTGCAGCCAGCATCACCTGTCGCACTGGAAAACATGGCTCCAGCGGCCACCTTAGTGGTGTTCGCATTGCAATGCCATATGTGGGACTGCCACCTTATAGGTGAGCGGTTCTCATTTCCTGGACGATGGTGGATGGACAGAAGTCCTTCAGTGATCGTAATCAGGCCCAAGAATTGTACTTTGGTACAGCCTGTGCCACAGACTTTGCCCACAATGTATAATACAGTAAAGCACATATTCTTTTCAGCTAAGCACTACAGGCTTACATTCTGAATGTACAATCACATAGTAAAGCCTATGCTAGGTCAGTAACAATTACTGAAGGGTCCCTTCTGCAACAGGCTACCTTTGGACAGAAACAAGGCAGAGCTGGTCAGTAGGCCCACTCCCTCAGTCCAAAAATGTGTCCTAAAGCATGTGCACCAGTTCATATACGGACAACACAGGGCTTCTTACCACAGCTGCATAATAGTATACCTTGTTTAAGAAGGTGAACACTGTTGGCTAGCACTCTCAATCCATTTGAAAAGAGGTTACAGTTAGTGTGACTCACTTTCAGCAAAAACGTCAGTCCCAAAACAATAAATTAAAGTTGGTTAAATAGGTCAGAACCCATTTTTCTACACTTGTTCCTTCCCAGCATTGACTAGGGCTAAGAATATACACATTTCCATGGGTATTTTCCTTAGCTGTGGTCACAAATAGAAATGGGTACTAACCTTGCAGACCATACAACTGTTGCCTATCCCCATGGCCTTCCTAACCCAGTATTCCTACAATAGGAACCATCTGTTAGGCTTGCATTTTCCCGAAGCTACACCAATACCAACACCAACATGCAATTTTGCAGGAAATGTTGCTTGGGCCTCACAAGACAAAAAACAAAACAACTGAGGGGAATGGGGCTTGAGAAAGGTCCAGCATACATTCCCCTATGTTAAGCTAGCAAAACAAAGAGTATACCGTTCCTAAGGGGGATTCAAGGTCTGTCAAGAAGGGAATTTCTCCTTTTAGGAGCAAGGGCCCTCACACACCCCATTGTGTGTAATGCTTCCTTGTCGGGCGCCTCCTCGTTGGGCTGGCTCTGCAATGCCAAATGGGCCCCACAGGGCGGCTCTTTGTCAGGGGTCTTTCTTTTTGCTGATGTGAGTGGTGGTGTTTAGTGGGGCTTGTGGTGATTGATTCTGAGCAGATGTGGAGGGAGGGTGTGTCAATAAAAAAATATTAAAGGAATCCAAAAGACTTTATTCACTGGGTTCATTTGTTGTCATTAAAAAGCACACATATCAAGACAGGAGCAGGTTGTAATGAACCTCTCAAGCCCTTAGTTCATGTGTTTGGAACCTATGGGGGTCAACATGGTTCATGCTTTTTGATTGTCCAAAGGATCACAGCATTTCACCAGGACCAAAATAATCCTTATCCACTCATATAGGGATGGTAGATATCTGCATGTGCATAATACCATACCCTAAAATAATGTAATGTATAGTAAACCTTCTGACCAACCCTAGCTCCTAAAATGAGAAGCCCCCTTCTTGACAGACCTAGACTCCCCCTTAGGAACAGCATACTCTTAGTTTTGCTTCACAGCCATAAAGTGAGTGTAGGAAGCTATTCTTTGCTTCTGTCACTGGGACACTACACCCTAAAGGTACAGTTGCAGGACATTACCCTCACTTACAGCACACCAGCTGGGTTCTCTATCTGCCATCACCTTTGCAGGAATGCTGAAATTCCATAACGGAAAAGCAACCCACTCAAAACGCATGGTACCCTTGTGACAGAAACTCACATTGGACCTCTGGCATGTTTCCTCGCTGGGACACCCGAGTCTATGCCCTTGACCTTAGGAATGTTCTGTCCCCTGGGCTATAAGAGGGTGAGCTCTCCCACTGGGAAACCCTGCAGCACACTCCTCGCAGGTTCATTCATGGGAACCACGCTGGGATCCCTAGCCCTTATGTACTCCTTGTGAACAGAGTGCACTCTCCCACTCAAGGATTCTCAAGGCCCAGTGGGTCAACAGGACGTGCCCCTGAGACTTGGGCCAGCCTCACCTAACACCCACCCACTTCGGGAAACTACCTGGCCTCCATGCAGTGACGCTAGAGCCCTTCAAGAGACCCCAAGTAACCCTTGGTGAAAATTGACAGGTCTTCCTGTAGACTTACACAGCCCTGGTCCACCTCACTCACCTGAGGTATCATGCCCAAAAGCTGTAATTTTGTCTGGTGAACTAGGACTTCTGTGTGGAGCCCTGAGTATTTCACCCCTAGGCTGATACATCTAAACTGCACCAATTAGGAGTCTGCCAAGACAAAGCCCTCTTCCACCTATCTTTCTGACAGCTCATACCAATAATTCCTAATTTAAAAGGTCTAGCACCAATCTAGACTTGTGATCAGAGTCCTCTCTGCCTAGAGCAGGAAGCATTTGGCTACCCTATTGTGGCACTGTGGGTCCTACCCACCTCTTGCAACCCTTTAATCTCATGGCACATCCTACATCTCTTCCTTTTCATGGATATCCTACCCTTGTACAAAGGGTCAGATGCCACAGGACTAGGCCTGGGCTAAATTTCCGTTCCGCTCGCGGAAATTGCGATAATTTGACATTTTCGCGTTCCGCGGAGAGCGCGAAAATGTAAAAATTTCCGCATTCCGCAGCTTAGCGATAATTTGGTTCTTGCTCGCGCTGTAAAATAATACATTCTCGCTCGCGCGCGATCGCCTTACCTGAATCCCCGCGTTCGCCGACAAGTTTTTCCCGATCCGGTCGCGTTCTCCACGAGATGTTGGATTGTTGGTAGCCATTTGCGCTGTCTTGCGACAGTTCGTGCCCGCAGTAACGTCATGCGTCGCGCGATCACGTCTTTCTTCTCGCGATCATGCACCGCGAGAAGAGTGAAAACAAGATGACCGCGCCCGCAAGCAACCGCATGGGTAAGTTGGCGAGCCGCGAACACGCAGAAAATACCGCGAACGGGCGGGAAAAAAACTTCCCCATCTTCACGATATTTCCGCGTGTTTGCGGAGATTTGTAAAATTTTCACGATAATTTGCGAAAGTCGCTTTCGCAAATTCCGCCCACCCCTACACAGGACCTACCTAAGTCGACACCAGTCTGGGTACTGGCACTAGCGCCACTTCAGGATCAACCAAAACATTCTTAAGAATGGCATTCTTCAATGTAATTGTACAGTTGCTTACCCTACCTGGTCCCTTAGGATTATCCAGGAAGCTAGGGAATCTGTCATCCCCCTCTCTGATCCCCAAAGGTTCAGTCACAAGCCCACCCTAACCAAAGGGAATCTCAGAAATTATGAATTTCCTATGACACTACCATTGGAAACGTTCTCAGGGCCTCCTCACCGTGCTGATGGGAAACTCTAGGGAGTACCACTGGAATTCCTTGTAGTCACCTGTCCCATAATGCTAGTGGTTTTGGCTTGTGACAATGGCAGGGAAATCCCTGCCAAGAGAATGACTCACTGTAAGCTCCTCTACCTAAAATCTGCAATGCCTCTGGCAAGAGTTTTCAATCATCTCTACATACCCAAGACTAAGGGTTCACCTGTCTCTCCCCAATCTCTGTAATGTGGGTACTTCTTGCAGTCCCTAACTCTATAGAGGAGTGCCAACCTCATACAGGCTTATTGTGTGGTTGTGTGTAGAGTTGGGATTAAAGGATGCTAAAGTTTTCTATCGCTCTAATTAAAACTGTTCTATGAAATCCTGTCTTGCATTCACATCATCTCAAAATGAAAACCAATTACTGTAAATGCAGTCAATTCATCAACCAACAATATCTGCACATGGACTATATGTGTTGGGGCATTTCCCTCCTAACATCTTAAGTTCACACAACCAAACTTTGAGTCACTCTCCGAGTCTTCTGCTCTGATAATTGCATCTTTATGAGTAGGCAATTTGCACAAAAACAGGACACAGCCAATGTTATTAGTGAGTTCCAGAAATAGATCATACAAATCTAAGCTCTGGCAACCAGAGTAAGAAAGCTGGCTATTAACTGAGAAGTATGTGAGCCATTCTTGAGAAATAAGTCAGAGTAAACTAGTATGCCAGTCTGCAAACAACTCTCAATAAATCACTGTTCAGTCAACACTTTTACGTCCAAAAAGGAAAAGTAGTTTAGTATATCTAGAGCCACTAGGTAGTTATAGTAAGGTATGCCTTTCCATGAAAGAAGTGATTTTTGGATTGCAAACAACTTTGGCCCATCTGACCCATCTTCACAAAACATTACCAGAAAAAGTTCATCCACCTCAGCTCCTTTCTGAAAAGCTTTGGGGTGATCCGTCATGCTGGGGCCGTGAAAAAAGGGGGATCCAAAAACATAAAATCCCCATGCATTTTTCATTGAGTTCTTTAAAACAGGTTATAGCAAGAACTACTGAACGTAATTACACCAAATTCAGCAGGAAGCTATATCTTGGTCCGCAGATTGTGGTTTTTGTGATTTGGTGTAAATCCGTTCAGTCGTTTTTGAGAAATTATTGGTTAAAAAAAGAAATGTATATTTTGGCAATAAGGCCCATGATAATCTCTGAGACTCTTGTGGGAGCAACAATTTAAAAATAGATTGTTCTGATTGCCCCAGGGAGCTTTTTTTGCCTTGGTCCATCACACTTGCACAGGAGTCAGAGTCCTTCAAGTGCTCTGATTGGGGGCCAGCAACATGAGAAAAAAATAGCTGTCACATATTACAGGACTCGAGGATTTAGTCCCCTATCCTGAAGTTGTTAAAAAAAGATGTATGGGAGCAGGAAAGGGATACCCTGTCCTCCTAAGACCCATGGGGGACCCAGAGGTACCCCATGGGGCAAGAAATGAAAAGTAAACAACTAAAAACATTGCAATCCTGTGTAACCTGTGTGGGATTGGGAAAAAAATGCTGTCCAGGCCGCATTTAATTATATTATGCTCCGGGAACCTAACCCTGGGGTTTATGTTTAGAAAGGGGAGGGGGGCTGCGTGTCCCCCTACCCAAGCTATTAGAGGCCCTGAGGAGCCCGCACTCAGGCAGATATTAATTATTAGAGGGGACAGTGTGGCCCCCCTCCCTGAGTCACAAATGGCCCGGGGACCCTACACATGGGTCCAAATACTTAAAGGAAGTGTGACCGGGTGGCCCTACTCCATTAATGGCTCTGGGGACCCATCTGCCAGTGCCGGCTCCCTGACTATGATTATGCGTGCCCACTTCCGTGACATAGCAGTTTCCCTGCCTGCACCAGCAAAGGTAGGGAAGCCTATGGTTGCGCACACTTGGCCAGAGCATTTTTAAATCTCACGCAAAGCGGAAGAAAATACCGCTCCGCTACCAGCTAGCAGAAGCTTCAAAAATGCTCCTGCCAACTGTGAGCATACTTTAGCTCTGTTGTCCTGCGTGTAGTGATGTGGCCAGGGAAATTTATCTAAAAATTGCTCCCACTCGGAGGGAGCCGCATTCTTAGCAGCTCCCTCTGGGTGGGAACAATGGATGTGGCAAGCCGTTTGCAGGAGCCTTGGGACTCTCCACGTAACCCCCAATGATAGTATGAGGGGTACCCTGGGTGAACACCCGGGTACCCATCTTTAAGGGGCTGGGCCTGGGGGAGTGGGGTCCCCAGGGCCACATTTGGTCCAGGGAGGGGGTCCATGCCCCCCTTCTCTTCATAAATATGATGGGGGATGTGTTCCTTGGGGCTGATATCAGCCTGGGAGAAGGACCATGTGCCCCCTCCCCTGCACACTTATGCCAGGCCCCAGGGATGGGGCCCCTTGGGCCAAAATTGCCACATGACCCCTCACCTTCAGGCTCCAGGGATGGGGTCCCAATCAGCCTGATGAGAGGGGTGCATGACCCCCCTTCCACTTTAAATTGGTGCTGGGCACTGGGGGATGATGTTCTGAGGCCAAAATCAGCCCAGGGATGTTCCCCTCACCCACTTTAAAATAGTGGCAGGCCCCAGGGGATGGGGTCCCCAGTGTACAAATAGACCTGTGAGGGGTGCTGCATGCTCTCCTTCATCTAATATTATCACCAGGCCCCACTGGTTTGGGTCCATGGGGCTGAAGTTGGCCAATGGAACGATTCCACTTGCCCCTCCCCCTAATAATAATGCCAGTCCCTTAGGGATGGTGTCCCCAGAACAGAAATTGGCACAGGGAGGGGGTGGCTGCATGCCCCCTCCCCTTTCTAAATGGTGGCAGGCCCTGGGGATGTGGTCCCAAGGACAAAATCAGTCCAGTGCAGGAAGCCACGTGTGCACCTTTCCCCTAAAAATGTTGCTGAGCCATGAGGGATAGGGTGTCCAAAGGCCAAAATTGGCCTGGGTAGGGAGTCTTCATGCCCCCTCACCATTAAAATTACATTGGGCCACGAGGGATGGGGTTGCTGGGGCAAACATCAACCTGTAGAGGTGACCCACGTGAGCCCCCTCACCTTCATTTAAAATACTGGCCCTGGGGATGGGGTCCCCTGGGCAATTATGGCTCAGGGTGGGTGTTGTGTCTTTATTAGAGGGTATGTGGCCCGGCTCTGCAGCCAACCCCCAACAGCTGTGCATGGCAGGGGGTGCATTTACTTATGGGAATTAAGTAGTGATTTATGTTTAAAAAAAAACTAGAAAAACACTGAAAAACCAAAGGTTAAAGTAACGTTATAGTTAGATGAATATGACAGTGATATCATTAAAGTTTTGAACTAAATAAGCACATAAATCCACCCATTATAGTTAGAAGCGCTAACTATAACTGACGCCCCGCCATGCACTGCTTATGTCCTCACATGAAATCATTCATGACATGTTCTGTGACTTCATTTATGACATCACTGATTACATCACAAATTACACAATTGTTGAAATCACTGATGACATAATTGATGCCATCACTGATATCATCCAAGGTTTGTTTTCCTGTATATTGCTGTATAAATTACTATGAAAATAGAGGTCTGACAGTAAGTATAAAATAGCTCAGGAGAAGTTCAGGTATCATTACTACTAACACGGAAACAACTCCCTTAGGTGTTAAAAACAATCATGTGCAAGATTGCCACTATGGCATACACTTTACAGGTAGCATAGCTCATATTACCAATGAACGACAGATACAATGGAAACCCTCATTGAGTACAGAGTTCAATCGGTATACAACTGTTAAGAGAAAGCCAAAATAGTGAATGGCAATTCCAAAGCAAATGCCCTACTATAAACCACTTTTATCTGTATCAAACCCCTGACACACAAAAACCTTCATTAAGAAGTCAAGTTGATATCATAGAGCACACACCATATCCTGGTTGGGGGCCAAAGGGAGAGCGCCACGGCCCCCAACTGCTACCCACATACAGCGGGAATCAGCATTGTCCCGACCCACAGGGAACAGCTAATAATGCTGCCCTCGGTGGGTGGGAACAGTATTTAGATCTGCTTCCCTGCTCACATCACTGCAGGCAGGGAAAGAAATTTAAATCCCGCTCCCAGCGTGCAAGAGCATTATGAAGCTCCCGCCAGCTGGGACTGGCAGCCTTCCCATTAGCTGCGTTTTCATCCTGGTGATGGGCTCCCTGGGTCTTTAGAGGATTGGGGAGGGGACTGTGTGGCCCCCTTCCCTTAATAATTCCTCTTGTTTCCTGGGGTGGGCTACCCGGGGCCTCTAATGGCTCAGGCAGGGGGGCTGCATGCCCCATAATACTTTATTTTGTCCCTGGGGGTAGGTTTACCCACCAGGTACCTTCAGTAAGCACAACAGAGTTGCCTTGCAGAGAAGTGAAAAAAGGGGCGTGGCCTCGGACCACCTCTCTGCAACACAGCTCTGTGGTGCTTACTGTAGGTACCTGGTGGGCTAGTTGGTACCCAGGGACCCTCAGGATTCAAGGGGATTAATCCCCCAAGTTAAAACCTGCCAGGGGTCGTGTTTACACAGTGGTGAAGGAAGGGGGCAGGACTGATGTGACATGTGTGTACTTATCCAATCACTCCGTCAAAACCCAAGCATTTATAAATTCACCATGCACTCTCCTTGCAGTACTCTAATCATCCACTCAGTACCCATGCACTCATGCAATGACCCATGCACTAACACATGCACTGCTACAATACCCTGAGTACTACCTATGCAGTCCAGCCATCGCCCTGTCAGTACCCATGCACTCCTTCAATCACCCAGCCAGCACCATGTACTTATAAAATCACTCCACCAAAACCCAAGCACTTATAAATTCACCATGCACTCTCCTTGCAGTACTCTAATCTTCCAGTCAGTACCCATGTACTAATGGAATGGCCCAGGCACGAACACATGCACTGCTACAATCCCCTAAGCACTTCCCATGCAGACCTCTAACCACCTACACACTACTGATTCACTCTTCCAATTACCCAGGTAGTACCCATGCACTCCAGAAATCCCTCTCTCACTACCCATGCACTCCTCCAATCACCCAGTTGGCACTATGTACTTCCAATCACTGCGCCAAAACCCAAGCACTTATAAATTCACCATGCACTCTCCTCACAGTCCTCTAATCATCCAGTCACTACCCATTTGGTCATGCAATGATCCAGGCACTAACACATGCACTGCTACAATACTTGTGTACTACCCATGCAGTCCAATAACTAACTACACACTTCTCATTCGCACATTCAATTCCCCTGGTAGTAGCCATGTAGTCCCCTGTCACTCCCCGTGCAGTCCTCCGGTCACCCAGCCACTGTCATGTACTAATCCAAACACTCCGCCAATACCCAAGCATTTATAAATTCACTCAGGCACTCTCCTTGCAGTATTCTAATCTTTCAGTCAGTAGCTATGTACTCATGTAATGAACCAGACACTAACTGACCACTGTTACAATCCCAAATGCCCTACCCATACAGTCCTGTACCCACTTACACACTTCTCATTTGCTCCTTCAATTCCCAGGTAGTACCCATGCAGTCCCGCAATCACACTGTCACTCCCTGTGCACTCCTCCAGTCACTACCATGTACTAATCCAAACACTCCTCCAATACCCAAGCACGTATACATTCACCACGCATTCTCCTTGCAGTACTCTAATTATCCACTTAGTACCCATGTACTCATTAAATGACCCAGTCACTAACACTTGCACTGCTGCAATACCTTGAGGACTATCTATTCAGTCCAGTAATCTCCCTGGTACTATCTATGCAGTCCTCCAATCACCCAGCCAATCCTATGTGCTTATCCAATCACTGCTCAAAAACCCAAGCACTTATAACATCACCATGCACTCTCCTTGTAGCACTCTAATCATCCAGTCACTACTCATGTACTCATGCAATGACCCAGGCATTAACTCATGACAAATACAGAGGAGGTCATGCTAATCACAGGGGTACCCCCTACGCATAGTGTTCCCTAGTGTATGTAGGTGTTTTCACTGTATTCTAAGTGTCTTTTAGCTTAGCACTGGCTCTAGGCCTGGTTAGACAGATTCAGTTATCACCAGTACCCATCAGCAAATGGTTGGGGGCACAGGAGGGCTTTCTGCTCCTCTGTTGGCTCTTTCTGCACATCTCTTCTTCTTCCTGCACTTTTCTTAATCTTTCTGGACTTCTGTTGCCTCTTTCTGCATTTATCTTGCTTCTTTCTGTGCTTTTCTTCCTCTTTCTTCACATGTCCTACCTTTGTTGGCGTAGTTAGAAATTAGCATTTAAAAAACCTTAGAAATTCACTGAAAAAACCATAGGTTTCAGGGACGTTATAGTTAGTTGGAGATTTCAATCGTACAAAACCATAGAAATGTGGCTGTTATAGTTAGTAGACCTAACTATTTATCAGGCCCTCGCAATACACTGCTGATGACGTCACATATTACATCACTCAAGACATGCTCAGTGACATCACTGATGACATCTCAAATGACATCACTGATGACATCATCCACATGATCATCTGATGCACCTCCTCACACCCTAATAAAACCTTTCATACACCCACTCTAAAATACAGAGCACCAATTTCGAAACCATAGACAGACCAATAGCAGTTAGTACATACCTGCTCAGTGATTCATATGCCTACACACACATCCACCCACTAACCCATATAGTCACTCATACACACTGTCATTCATCTATACAGCCACTGATATATCTACTCATACGCCCATATAGACACTCACACACTGCCACTCACCCAAAGAGTTACTCATACACCAGGTCAGTCATGCAAATAAACTATCACACACCCATATCCTTGCTTATAGAGTCATACACACACCATCACACTTATTTATACTGATACTAACACATACTTACTCTCTTAAACAATCACTAATAGAAACACACACTCATCCATACAGATATTCTTGCAATCACTCACTCTCACATATAGTCATTTATATACTCCAACACTCACATATACTGCTTTAAAACATATGTAGTTACTAACACATGCACCACTGAGACATCCATTCACTCACCAACATACCCATACACACACTCACCCACTTATACAGCTGTTTCCATATGCACTCTTTAACCCAAACACCCAGTGAAACAATGACTCACATATCTATGCACAGAGTCACAACAAAGACACTCAGGCACCCATACAGATACTCAGACAACCAATAAATAATCCATATAGACACTCATGTAGCTACTCACCAAGCCATGCAGCCTCTTACACACCAACTAACAGACTAATAAAGACATTCACACAGTTTAGTCACTAACCCATGTATTCACTAAGATACATTTAATCACTCAGTCAGTCACACGCCTACTAAATCATCCATTCAGACACTCATACACCCACTCATACTTCAATACACCTTGGCATATATATATATTTATAAAACATATGTTTATACTTTACAGAAACACATTCACTGGATGATGTCATCAGTGATGTCATTTGAAATGTCATAAGTGATGTCATCAGTGATGTCACTGAGCATGTCATGGGTGATGTAATATGTGACGTCATCAGCAGTGCATTGCGGGGGCGCGAGTTATAGTTAGGTCTACTAACTGTAATGGCCGAATTTCTATGGTTTTGTATGAATGAAATCTCCAACTAACTATAACGTTCCTGAAACCTATGTTTTTTTCAGTGTATATATATATATATATATATATATATATATATACTATACGCACACACACACTTAAAAATATATACTCATACAAACACACACGCAAATGCACAAACACACACACAATAGTAGGCGGAAATACCTGCCATAAAACCTATAACCACAATTTTCCCCAAATATGCTATACATGACAACAGGCCTACTGGCTTTGTCAGAGTGTCACCACATTAATAAAAGCAGAAACATCTCTTAATAACCCATTGCAAAACCATTAAAACCACTACTGTGTAGTACCCTCTTACACTGAGTCACTGACATTCATAAGGGCAAACAATGTCTCACTGATAAAGTTTTGAACGTCAATATAGCAGTTTAATTACCTTCATTAATAAATGTAAGGATTTGTTGCATGAGCCTTTTTCTACTTTTCTACATGCTTCAACCAGTCTTAGGGTCCACTAGGACAGATACTTGCACTCTAGCTTCAGGATTCATGGTATACTGGCAAGCCTCCACAGGGTCATCAATCTTACTCCCAGGAGACTTAGAGTGACATTTACAAAACGCAACAGTGGGACCTCTACAGGGCTGCAGCACTAATGGAACCCCCCCTCCTCCACAAGTACTTTCTAAACTCTCCTGGTGGTGCCACTGCTCTTTTTGGATACCCCCAGGCAAATATGAAATTTTTTTGAAGGGCTATTTTATATGCCAATGTGGGTCATTCCGCCAGTGGGTATGAAACAGAATCTGATTGCCACATGCAGTATCTTTCAGGTCATCAGCCACCTCTCTCATAGTAAACCACAGTAACTGAGAAAACTGCTGATTGTTGTGAGACAGCAGTGATGAAGGAGCCAAAATGTCCCTTGCAGTTTATGAAATTAATTATATTCTTGGTTGGAAGCCTTCACAGACTTCAGTACATTCGCCATGGGGAGCACAATGATTGCTTCCAAACTAATACTAAACAAAAGTTTGCTAACCTTGACATTTCTAAGAGACAGAATACTTTGTGATTTGAAGATGAGACTGAATGATATTATTCGCTCCGCATCCTTACCGAAATATATTTAGTTCGATAGTTAAATATTTAGAGATGATGCATGGGTGAGACAATTGTAGCACATATACGCATAATAAAACACACTAACAGGCAGATTTATTTAAGGGTTTGTGCCACTGCTGAGTCAAGTAAAGTGTTTCAAAGCAGTGCAAAGTTTTGATACAGTATTTACTTTCCAGGGCAAAACTTTTTAAGTGCCCTTAGTTAGTGCATACAGCATTTTGCACTGCTTTGCACTAATTTGCTTTAAGAGGGAGTCCAAGGGTGATACTTAAGCAAATCAGTGCAAGCACCTGTTTTTAACACAAATCCCAAGATTCTAAAATTGTTAGACTTGATTTGGCGTCCAAACATTAAGCCTTATTGAGGTGGAAGCAAAGTTGGAGAAATCTTTTTATTTCTTCTAACATTTAATAGATTGCATATATACTACACTCTGCATTGCACATCCAGTGTTTGAAACCAAACATCCAGCTTACTAGACAACTGGAGAACCACAGCCTTCTGGACCCCTCCCAATAAGGCTTCAGAGCAAACCACAGAACAGAGACAGCCCTAGTCGCAGCCATGGATGACATCAGAACGCTGTTAGACCACTGAGAAATAGCAGCCATCATCCTCCTCGACCTCTCAGCAGCCTTAAATACTGTGTCCCACCACATACTGTTGAACAGACTCCACCAGATTAGACTGTAAGGACCAGCCCTCAAGTGGATTGTATCCTTCCTCACAGGAAAAAGAAAGAAGGTTATTCTTCTGCCCTACTCCCTGGTTTCTAAGAACATCACCGGCAGTGTACCTCTAAGCTCTAAGCTCATCACTTAGCCCAACCCTCTTCAACGCATACATGACACCCCTGGCAAACAACGTCAAGAGCCATGGACTCAACATCATCTCCTACGCTGACGACATCCAACGCATCCGTTCCCTGACCAGTGACTCAGCGACCACCAAAGACAAGTTCCAAAGATGCATGAAAGATGTGGCCACCTGGATGAACAACAACTGTCTCAAACTCAACACTGACAAGACAGAGGTATTCATCTTCAGTAAAGAAAAGGACACCATCTGGAACAATGCATGGTGGTTACCTGAGCTGGGCTCAACCCCCAAACCAACTGAACACATCTGTAATCTCTGCATCATCCTCAACAGCCAGCTATCTATGAAGAAACAGGTAAGCGCCATCTCCTCTGCTTGATTTCTCCTCCCTCCAAATGACCAGGCGAGCAGTCACACAAGCTCTCGTCACCAGCAGACTAGAATACGGAAACTCCCTCTACATAGGAATCACAGCCCAACTCTTGCTGAAGCTCTAGATGATCCAGAACACAGCAACCAGACGTGTCCTGGACCTCCCCAGATGGACCACCCGGCACCTCAGGAATTTCCACTGGCTACCAGTAATGAAAAGATACTAGTTGAAGCTGCTGACCAACACGTACAGGACACTTGGAACGAAGTGAGCAGAAAACGCTACGGGTTATCATGCCACCGCGGAAATTGCACACTACATAGAAGCTTTGGAACTTTGAAAATCCTTGAAACCTGAACTGTAAAAACAATATATGAAATTACGTTTTGTCGTACTGTGAAGCCCTGAAGAAGTCTCTCTAAGAGACAAAACGCGTTGGCTATGGCTAGGATCTCTTGATCTCTGGAAAATAAAGAAAACATTTTAAAGGAAAATAAAGAAGATCTACCTCAAGAATTACATATCTTGGACGTCTTATTTCTGTGCAAAGTCATTGTGATTTCTGACATCATACATATATTTTATATAGTGCTGAACCATTGTGTATTAAACGTACAGGACACTACACAATGAAGGACCGGGCGTACCTCAACAATCGTTTGAACTCCCACTGACCCATCAGGAAACTTTGCTCTGAATCCCTCTCCCTAGCAGCCACCCAGATGAACTGTGGAGGCCGCTCCTTCTCCCATCTGGAGGCTAAGACCTGGAACAAGCTCCCCCTGCATCTCAGAGCCTTACCATCGCTCCAGCAGTTCAAGAAGGACCTCAAGGCCTGGATGTTCAACCAATAGGAGAACAGGCAGCATGCTCTCCCAGTGCCTCGAGTCCCTCATGGGTGATGCAGCCGTGCTCTACAGATCCTGATTGATGGATTGATGGATTGATTGAAATGTTTTAAAGTTTATCTAGGCATAGGATTTTGTACTGAAATAAACCATTGCTGTACAAAACCTATGCTAGAAGGGGACAGTTCCTCTCTTGAGGTCTGAGTAGAGAGTGTCAATGACTTTCTAAACAAATGTAGGTGGTATCTGGGGGGATCTGACAATCCAGATCATAATGCCCTCACACACCTGTTAGGGTGTCATGCTTCATCATTGGGCGCTCCTCGTCGGACCGGCGCTGCAATGTCCAACGGGCCTGGTGGCATCTTTATCGGAGATCTTTTTGATCTGGGAACGCCGTATTGTGAGTGAGGTGTGTGGGGCAATAAGAGGACAATGTCTTCTAATGTATGTGGAAAGTGATTTAAAATAGGCCCTAACCTTGTTGATTCTCTTTAATAAGCATTCAAGGTAGGGGCTAATTAAAAACAGTGAGGCTACGTTGATGAGTTAGGGTATTCTGATAGCCTTTAGTTGATTGGGGTCAACATGTTTCGTGTCTTGTGCTCCGAGATAGAGCGACACTTCTTCAGGACCAATGTATACTGACCCCGAGTGGTCAGTGTGGGGATGTGGACTCCCCTTCTTAGAATCACGACCCTAAATTTTAGGGTATTGGATTTGACGTTCCACCTAGGTAGAAGTTGATAGGGGAGGAAATATCCAAACTGATCGCCGATCAGTACAACACCCTATAGGAACCAGAAAACTTTCCGGTCTCTTCTAGTAACAATAGTTAAGGGAAAAGGGTTAAGAAATTCAAAAGAACTAATGTTAGGTCACAGTTAAAAAATAATTAAAATACAATGCGACAATTCCAATATGGCTCGTATGCAAGGTCAAGTAATATGTCAATAACAACAGGATAAAGTAAGAAGGAGATAAACACGTTTCTTACCTCCTAGAGGAGGGGTGGAATACCTCATAGAAGAGGAAAGATGACCCGACCACTTGAACGGGTTTGCTAAATAACAGAAAAAAACTTGTATGTCGATAAACATTGAATTGACAATGCCAAGAGAACCAACTTAAAACAAAATGTCGACCGTGGAAAAAAGTGACACCAAGTAGTGGTGGAAAGTTCTACTGCATGCCCTAGGTGTTAAAGACCCGTGTTGGAGAAGGTTATTACGAGGTGAGGGAGAGGAGCGAATACACACCTTTCCATGGTACGTGACTAATAACTCCGGAAGTTATCACAGAGGTGCCAACATGAAACGCGAACATGGCAAGAGACCGAAAATGAGGGAAAACTAAGTAGAAGTGCCACGTAGGTTACGATAGTGAATGTCTACGACAACTCTCCCAAAACAAATACTACACCAAGATTGAAGGAGTTCCCACAGGAAGACTTATGACCAAGATTAGATCCATCGTGGAATCAGCGGAAACACAAGGATGGATCACTAAGAACGAGGCGGAGTTCCTGGTAAACACACAACCCAGAATCCCCGCCTTTTACACGTTTCCCAAAATTCACATGGGAACCAATCCACCTCCAGGACGCCCTATAGTTTCGGGCATAGGATCACCATTAGAACCTCTCAGCAAATTCTGTGACCACTTCCTCTGCCCTCTGGTGCAACGAATACCCTCATACTTGAAGGATACCAGGGACGTCCTTAACCTATTAACCGACCCTTCAATATGTGGAGAGATTGACCTCATGATGACTCTGGACGTGGAAGCTCTCTACACGAATATTCCCCAAAGAGAGACACTGAGGGTTATAGAAGAACTCCTTCTGAAAGAGGAATGGGTATCGGCGACTCCGGTCTCATTTATCATGGAATGTGCCACCATAGCCATGTGTGAGAACTTTTTCCAATTTAAAGATCAATTCTTCCACCAGACCCAAGGAACTTCCATGGGTAGTACCTTTGCGCCGAGCCTGACCTGCCTCTATGTCGCAGAATTTGAACGCCTCCATCTATCAAGTAACAACATCTACACCAATAACATCATTCTTTGGATACGTTACATAGACGACATCCTGATTCTGTGGAAAGGGGACATAACAACGTGTGACAATTTTTTCACTTGGGCCAATTCCCTGGACCCTTACCTGAAATTTACCAGATCCATCTCTCCATCTGAAATCCATTTTTTGGACCTAACCATCACCTTACAAGATGGTACCCTCTCTACCCACACCTACAAAAAACCGACGGACCGGAACAACCTATTACAGTATGATAGCCACCACCCCAAAACCCTTAGGGATAACCTTCCCTTCGGTCAGTTCCTACGTCTTCGTAGGAATTGTAATAAGACGAGTGACTACAAAAATGAGGCGACCACTTTAACTAACCATCTTAAAGCATGCAATTAACCTACAACTGTTATCAACAGATCCAACAAAAGAGCTCTAAACAACAATCGAGAGGCCCTGCTAGAACCTAAAGTTAAGAACACAGATGACACGCTGACTTGCGTTACCACCTACACATCAGAATCCAACAAAATACAAAGAATCATCACAAAAAACTGGAAGGTCCTCGCCACCAGCAAGTTGTCATTACCTAAACCAAGGTTTGCCAATAACGTACCAGTAATTTAAGAGACATCTTAGTGCACACACGCCCACAGAGTTTCCAAGTTAAAGCCCAAGGTACTCTATGGGGGTCATCGCCAGTAACAGGACACTACCCCTGTGGAGAATGCGGAGTATGCAATCTGACAAAAGCCACGAAAGAACTAAACCTAGAAGTAGGCAAAGTCTGGACTCAAAAAAACCATACTGTTAGAATCCGGGGTCTCTGGTTGGCGCAGGTATGCACTTGCGACAAGCCGGGACCCTTTTCATCTAAGTCAGGGCAAAGGATCACCTCTTTAAAAATAACCCCTGCTCACCCTCTAGGTAACGTGGCGCGAGCAGTCAGGCTAAATTTCCAGAGGGCATATAGGTTAAGCGTTCAAGTTGTCCCACACAATAATCACCACCCCACCACACAAAGACACAAGGCTGTATTTATGTCCAAAATATAATTCTTTATATAAAAGGTTTTCTTTCAGGCAGGTTGCATAAATACAGTTCTCTTGGTAAAATAATCCAGTTACTCTCAAAATGCTTTACGGGCAGTCCACAGTTGTAAAAATGGCACAGTTCTCTTTAAAATAGGTTTCTTAGGTCTTCTGGGCACTTCGTAGCGCCTTTGGGGTGCCTTTGGCAAGGTTTTTACAGTGCCTTGCCGTTTCCCACGCTTCTCGCGTGAGCCGGAGTACGCTTGCCGAGTCTCACTCTTCTCGAGTGAGCACCGGTAATGCTTTTCAATGCAGTACGGTTAAAACGTAGGTACGGTTCGAACCTTGCTGTTCCCAGGGTAAGTACGGGTCGAACCAAGGCTGTTACGGCTCGAACTCAGCCAAAAGGAGCACTTTTCAAAGCGCCATTATTTCAGCTGGCAGTACGGTGCGAACCAGGCACAAGTATTTACAAGGCGGGTACGAACCAAGGCACTTCACAGGCAGTACGGTGCGAACCAGGCACAAGTATTTACAAGGCGGGTACGAACCAAGGCACTTCACAGGCAGTACGGTGCGAACCAGGCACCCGTAGTTACAGGGCAGGTACGGTTCGCACAAAGGCAAGTACGGGCCGTACTTTTCACGCGCTGGCACAATACCTTGCAGATTTCACGGGGAAGGTTCGTGGCGGCCTCGCGGTCCAGTCCAGGGGTGTCCCACGTCGCGCTGGTGTCCCCAGTGTCCAGGGGACGGCGGAGCTTCGTGGGGCGCTCGGGCAGGATGCAGGTTGCCACGAAGGGGGTCAGAAGCAGGAGGGCAGCCTCGGGGTGAGATCACAGCGCCGCGCGCTGTTAGCTTCGGCCGGAGACGCGAACCAGGGCACTTTAGTCCTTTGCAGAAGCCTCTACAACCCGGCAGGGGTCACAGGGACTCGGCGCTCAGGCGCGGAGATCTCCACCTTACTTTGCGAGCTACGGCTCGAGGGGGCAACTGTTCACGGTGCTCGGGCTGTCAGGCCTTTACGTTGTTTGCAGCCACGCCAGCAGCAGAAGTCGCGTTGCTCAGCGAGATCAGGGGATGCACAGGTTCTCCGGGGTCAGCTTGCTGAATCACTTCAAGGCACTTCTCCTCTTCTTTCAGGATGGTAGCGCCCACTGTTCCTGGGGCGCAGGTCAGGGGGCAAGTTCACACGCAAGCCCTTGGAGATTGTTTTAAAGGCACAAGTTGAATCAAAGTCCTTTTCTTCAGGCTTTCCCTCTCCTTCCAGCAGACAGGCACCCACTGCAGGCCAGTCTCTCAGGCAGAGAGACAGTATTCCTCCTTCAGCTTCTCCAGGTCCTTCTCCTTCAGGCAGAGTTTCTTCTTGGCGCAAACAGGATCTAATTTCTTAGGAGCCAGGCTCCTACTTTTATACACCAATTCTTTTGTTCTTTAGCGCCAGGGGGCCTGGGCCTGGCTCAGTCCAGTTTTTGGAGCACTTTGTTGTGGTGACTCTGCGCTTCCCTTTCAGCAGCAGGGCAGAGACATCAGCCGCTCCACAGGGGGCGGCGCCGGCTTTGTGCTGGCAGAGCACAGGTCTATTCAAGAGTCAGGGTGTACTCCTCCCACCCATCCTGGTGTAATCTCTCTACCCACCACCTGGCAGCCAGCCTGTCTCCTGGAATTCCCCAGCCCTGCTCCTTACTGTTGCTAGGCAGAACACACACACACACAGCGCAGAGGCGGACTGAATGGCCAGATCAGTAAATACTAACTTTCTAAAAGTAGTATTTACAAACACAGGATATTAAAATAAACTTTACTAAAAGAAGTATTTTATTATTCTGAGTCCAGGCATACTAAACATGACTTTCTACCATGCTCTATGAGTCCACTGGGGTCACAGCGTGTAGTGACTCCAGCAGCCCATTCTGGCCTATGGAGAGCAGGTAGCCTTCAATAGTGAAAAACGAAAATGGCTGTAATTCACTATTAAGACATGCCACACACATCAGGGCATGTCCTACCTTATGCCTACAATGCACCCTGCCCTTGGGCCTACCAGAGGGGTGACTAATATGTAGTTAAGGGAAGGTTTAGGGACTGGCAAGTGGGTGCACTTGCGCAGTCAGCGCGACGGTACCAGACCGCACGCAGGTTCTGCAGTGGCAGATCCTAGACACATTTTACTAGGCCGCTTCTGTGGGTGGCACAACCAGTGCTGCAAGCCCACTAGCGGCATTTGTATTTACAAGCCCTGGCACTCCTGGTGCACTCTACTAGGGGCTGACAGTAAACCAAATGAACCAATCATGGACACCAATCAATGTATACATTTTACCATAGGGAGAGCATATGCACCTTAGCACTGGTCAGCAGTGGTAAGGTGCCCAGAGTCATAAATCAGCCAACACCAGGTCAGAAAAAATACAGGAGGAAGGCAAAAAGTTTAGGGATGACCCTTCAAAAAGGGCCAGGTCCAACACAACCCCCTTCCAGCCAAAACGCAGGGTAGACCAATCACCACCGTGATGGTCTTCCCTGCTTGGGGCGATAGAACAAGGACCTGGCCCGCAACTGCAGGGGCAGACTCCATTTCTACGCCAATCTGAACCTATCGGACTCCCTCTGTCCATACTCTCAGGGCCCACCAAGCCAATCCATGGGGAACCCTTCTCCTTGCCTGTGGACACCACCTGTGCAGCACCTAACCTTAACTGGCCCACAGGTGTGTCCCACCAGAGAGACAGCAAAATGCTACAGTGGCCACTGACAGTAGTCAGGGATGAGACCCAGGCCGTATGCCTCTCAGGGCTCTCAATCCTCTGTGGTGCCAGGGAGCAGGGGCCAGTAGCCCCAGGTGCTTGGCACCCTTTGTCCATTCTCCCCCTTGTCAGGTCAGGTATGACATCCTGGCACTGACCCACCAGCCCCGGGACTGTACCCAGCGGCTGGACCAAAGACTGGGGTGGCCTCTCCCACACCCGGTCCTCCTCCTTGGGGCTCTGTACCCTCCCACCTGGAGTGGCACCCCCTTCCAGAATTGCCACGGCACCTGTGGCAGGTGTCCTGCGCAATTCGCCCACCAGTTCAGGGGTTCTATCCTGCAACTGGGTGCCCAGGTCAGGGGGGACACCCTGAACCTGGCCCTTCAACCTAGGGTCTAAACCCTTCAGTTGAGCCGGGGTCAGAGGCGAGGACTCCCTCCCTCTGCACCCCCTTCCAGAGTACTGCCCACTCCCAACTGGCGTGGTACCCCTAGAAGCAACATGGGTCAGGACACTGATTACAGTGGTCCCACCCTCCAGGTCAGACAACACCTGAACCTGGCTTCCCAACCCTGGGTCCAACCCATGCGGTTGAACGCTCGCCTGGCGCACCAGGACTTCCCGGGGAGCACGCATGCCCCCCCTGAGGGTGACACATAACTCATGTGTCGTGTGACAGTCTGCCTGGCGCTGATCTCCAGACCCCTGTCCATCTGACAGTGCCTGAAGATCCCCCAGGACAGAAGTGGTGTCACCATGGTCACTCACGGGGGACGCAGCCCTTCTGGCTGGCCCCTGACCCACTGGTTCTTCCACTGGGGACTCTTTCCCCCTCTCACCCCTCAATCTGGACCTCTGCACCCTCCCAACTGGAGCGGTACTGCCAGACACCAGAACTGATGGAGGCCTGCTTACAGACACTCCCAGCTCACCAGACACTAGGGGATCCCCCTCAACGGGTGGCCCATCAGGACAGCCTAGGCTCCCCGCCTGGTGTTCCCTTAAAGAACCATCCAGGCTCTGAGACTGGGTTTCGGGCACCTGGGGGCACGCAGCCCCACACTCACTCCTTCTCCACTGAGACAGGACGTGAGCCCCTACACCCCTCCCACTACCATGGGACCTAGCTGGGCTACTCTGCACCACTTCCACCACTCTGGGTTGGAAGATACCTGAGCCACTCCCCACAGGGTCACTCCCCAATGCCTCTCCAGACCCTCTGGAATCCACCAAAAGGTCTGCCTCCAATGTGAGTTCCCTGCGGTCAGAGAACTCACCCTCCCACAGGTGTTGGCCTAGCTCTGGAAAACAGGGACTTAAAATATGCTCTCCCACAATTGGATCACACAGCCCCCTAGCAGGGTTAACCAAACTAGCCTTCACCTTACCATCCAGTGCCTCACACACGTACTCCACACCACTCTCCTGAGACTGGCAAGACAGTATCTGACTGTCTCTGTCACACAACCCACACTCTTCTGGGCGGTCTTCACACTCACCTACCAGGACTTCAATGTTGGGGGAACCCCTCTCCCTGCGCCTCTCATCTAGAGCCAGTAGAGTGTCCCTCCCGCCACTAGGACTATGAACCCCTGCGCCAGTTACCCTATTCCCTTCAGGGATACTGCGCACTACTGGAGCTACCTCATGCCCTTGAACCTCCTGGTGTGTGTTAACCCCCTCCTTCAAGTCAGGCGCCACATCTCTGGGTGTGCGTACTACTCTTTCAACACTAGAGAATTCAATACTGCTGCCACCATCTGAGCTGGATTCCTCCTCCCACTCAGAAAAGCTCAATCTCTGAGCTACGCACCTTTCTTGTTGCTGGGCTGAGACACTCATGGCCTCAAGCCTCTCGAGCTCCATATCATATTTCTTCATTAGGAAGTCATGCTCCATCTGAATCTTTCTTTCTTCAAGAGCCATTTTCTTTTCTTCCAGAGCCAGCTTTCTGCTTTCTAGCTCCAATTGGATTTTTAATTCCAGCTTTGCCAATAACACTTCGTGATCCCTGGCGGCCTGTCTGTCTGCCAGCTCCTCTGGCAACAGGCCTCTGCCAAAACTGCGAACGCTTTCCGCTGGTTTCAATGGTGTAACTTCCTTAGTTGCACCCCTTGATTCAATCCAGGCTTTCAGCATCTTGTAGAGATCTGATCTGTTCTTGCATCCTGCATGTGGAACCTTGAGCTTCCTGCAGAAGTACTTGAGTTCAGTTCTCTTGTAGCTGTTCAGTTTTGACTCATCCCATTCAACCTCTCCAGCCTCAGAGGCTTCAGACGCGGTTTTCTCTATGCTGTTTGAGCCCGGCATGGCTTCAAACGCAAGGGATCTTCTTTACTTGGCAAGCGAAATTAAATCATAAAAAGTTCTGTGGCTTAAGCTACTGGACCGTCTACTGTGCAATGGTTAGTAATCACTGCGCAGACACCAAGAACGCAAATCCGTAAATCCGCACCGCTGCCACCAATGTTAGAATCCGGGGTCTCTGGTTGGCGCAGGTATGCACTTGCGACAAGCCGGGACCCTTTTCATCTAAGTCAGGGCAAAGGATCACCTCTTTAAAAATAACCCCTGCTCACCCTCTAGGTAACGTGGCGCGAGCAGTCAGGCTAAATTTCCAGAGGGCATATAGGTTAAGCGTTCAAGTTGTCCCACACAATAATCACCACCCCACCACACAAAGACACAAGGCTGTATTTATGTCCAAAATATAATTCTTTATATAAAAGGTTTTCTTTCAGGCAGGTTGCATAAATACAGTTCTCTTGGTAAAATAATCCAGTTACTCTCAAAATGCTTTACGGGCAGTCCACAGTTGTAAAAATGGCACAGTTCTCTTTAAAATAGGTTTCTTAGGTCTTCTGGGCACTTCGTAGCGCCTTTGGGGTGCCTTTGGCAAGGTTTTTACAGTGCCTTGCCGTTTCCCACGCTTCTCGCGTGAGCCGGAGTACGCTTGCCGAGTCTCACTCTTCTCGAGTGAGCACCGGTAATGCTTTTCAATGCAGTACGGTTAAAACGTAGGTACGGTTCGAACCTTGCTGTTCCCAGGGTAAGTACGGGTCGAACCAAGGCTGTTACGGCTCGAACTCAGCCAAAAGGAGCACTTTTCAAAGCGCCATTATTTCAGCTGGCAGTACGGTGCGAACCAGGCACAAGTATTTACAAGGCGGGTACGAACCAAGGCACTTCACAGGCAGTACGGTGCGAACCAGGCACAAGTATTTACAAGGCGGGTACGAACCAAGGCACTTCACAGGCAGTACGGTGCGAACCAGGCACCCGTAGTTACAGGGCAGGTACGGTTCGCACAAAGGCAAGTACGGGCCGTACTTTTCACGCGCTGGCACAATACCTTGCAGATTTCACGGGGAAGGTTCGTGGCGGCCTCGCGGTCCAGTCCAGGGGTGTCCCACGTCGCGCTGGTGTCCCCAGTGTCCAGGGGACGGCGGAGCTTCGTGGGGCGCTCGGGCAGGATGCAGGTTGCCACGAAGGGGGTCAGAAGCAGGAGGGCAGCCTCGGGGTGAGATCACAGCGCCGCGCGCTGTTAGCTTCGGCCGGAGACGCGAACCAGGGCACTTTAGTCCTTTGCAGAAGCCTCTACAACCCGGCAGGGGTCACAGGGACTCGGCGCTCAGGCGCGGAGATCTCCACCTTACTTTGCGAGCTACGGCTCGAGGGGGCAACTGTTCACGGTGCTCGGGCTGTCAGGCCTTTACGTTGTTTGCAGCCACGCCAGCAGCAGAAGTCGCGTTGCTCAGCGAGATCAGGGGATGCACAGGTTCTCCGGGGTCAGCTTGCTGAATCACTTCAAGGCACTTCTCCTCTTCTTTCAGGATGGTAGCGCCCACTGTTCCTGGGGCGCAGGTCAGGGGGCAAGTTCACACGCAAGCCCTTGGAGATTGTTTTAAAGGCACAAGTTGAATCAAAGTCCTTTTCTTCAGGCTTTCCCTCTCCTTCCAGCAGACAGGCACCCACTGCAGGCCAGTCTCTCAGGCAGAGAGACAGTATTCCTCCTTCAGCTTCTCCAGGTCCTTCTCCTTCAGGCAGAGTTTCTTCTTGGCGCAAACAGGATCTAATTTCTTAGGAGCCAGGCTCCTACTTTTATACACCAATTCTTTTGTTCTTTAGCGCCAGGGGGCCTGGGCCTGGCTCAGTCCAGTTTTTGGAGCACTTTGTTGTGGTGACTCTGCGCTTCCCTTTCAGCAGCAGGGCAGAGACATCAGCCGCTCCACAGGGGGCGGCGCCGGCTTTGTGCTGGCAGAGCACAGGTCTATTCAAGAGTCAGGGTGTACTCCTCCCACCCATCCTGGTGTAATCTCTCTACCCACCACCTGGCAGCCAGCCTGTCTCCTGGAATTCCCCAGCCCTGCTCCTTACTGTTGCTAGGCAGAACACACACACACACAGCGCAGAGGCGGACTGAATGGCCAGATCAGTAAATACTAACTTTCTAAAAGTAGTATTTACAAACACAGGATATTAAAATAAACTTTACTAAAAGAAGTATTTTATTATTCTGAGTCCAGGCATACTAAACATGACTTTCTACCATGCTCTATGAGTCCACTGGGGTCACAGCGTGTAGTGACTCCAGCAGCCCATTCTGGCCTATGGAGAGCAGGTAGCCTTCAATAGTGAAAAACGAAAATGGCTGTAATTCACTATTAAGACATGCCACACACATCAGGGCATGTCCTACCTTATGCCTACAATGCACCCTGCCCTTGGGCCTACCAGAGGGGTGACTAATATGTAGTTAAGGGAAGGTTTAGGGACTGGCAAGTGGGTGCACTTGCGCAGTCAGCGCGACGGTACCAGACCGCACGCAGGTTCTGCAGTGGCAGATCCTAGACACATTTTACTAGGCCGCTTCTGTGGGTGGCACAACCAGTGCTGCAAGCCCACTAGCGGCATTTGTATTTACAAGCCCTGGCACTCCTGGTGCACTCTACTAGGGGCTGACAGTAAACCAAATGAACCAATCATGGACACCAATCAATGTATACATTTTACCATAGGGAGAGCATATGCACCTTAGCACTGGTCAGCAGTGGTAAGGTGCCCAGAGTCATAAATCAGCCAACACCAGGTCAGAAAAAATACAGGAGGAAGGCAAAAAGTTTAGGGATGACCCTTCAAAAAGGGCCAGGTCCAACACATACAAACTGCAACTCCAAAAACTGTGTCTACATGATCACGTGCCCGTGCAACCTCCGCTACGTAGGCATGACCACACGCCCAGTAAAAACGAGAATCATGGAACATCGGAGCAATGTACAATGTGGGAGAACCACCACAAAAATGAGTACCCACTACATTGCTAACAGACATGGACCCAACGAACTGCACTGGAAGATACTTGACAGCAATCCTGCCTGGTCCTGCAGCAAACTTTTCGAAACAGAACAGAGGTGGATTTTCCGCCTCTCTACACAGAAACAGGGCCTTAACGATGATATTTCGTGGACAGAAGTAAACAACACATCTACACGATAAATACCGAAATTGCCAAACAGAATACCGTTACTGCCCCTAGTTCACAAATTTTTACATGAACACCTCTGCCCCCCCCTTCCCCTACCACCCCGTAGACCACCTTCCCCCTCCCGTCCGCCTTATCCCAATCAAGTCCGGTCATGTTCCGGTCTTTTAATTAATCTTTCTGGAAACAATTTTTCCTAACATTGATGGCACTTCTCTAGTTATTGAATTAATATTCCCAGGTCATGTTTATTAACATCTTCTTTAATTATTGTATGTACCTACCCCCTTTAAATACATTAACGAACTTGTGGCCTATAACCTAATTTCCCCGAGAAACTCACCGATTCTATCTTCACTAAGTCAGGCATCCCGTCTTGGGGACAACATGGCGCCCGATAAGGAAGTCTCGCGTGATCTCGTCTCCTCACCGCAACTTCATAATCCTGGCAACTGCTTCAGGCGGTAATATCCAGAAGAGGTGAAGACTAGCAGGATCTATTATGGACCCGCTTCCTCAAGTGGGTAAGTCTTCTGCCCTACATCTAATTTCCACGACCCACCTATTCACTCCCCTCCTCCACCCCACCCCCGTTCCCCTACGCACAATCTGTCGTCTGAACCGCCCGCACCTAGCCACTGCATGTGGGCGATCTTTTGCCCTCTACACTTGTTGTGAGCCCGCGGTCTGTTTACTTCACCTTCCCAGTATAACGCGCTAGAGTTAAGCGTTCTTATAGTTTGCCGTTTAATTAACAACTGTTAATACACTAGTCCGCCGGGCTCTACACTTCGCACGTATTTAAGGCGGACTTTGTGTATTTTGCCGTAACGCCACCGCTGTGTTTCACTCTTAGAGACCATTCACATGTACATTTACTAGTCACCTATGTGGCACTTCTACTTAGTTTTGCCTCATTTTCGGTCGCTTGCCATGTTCGCGTTTCATGTTGGCGCCTCTGTGATAACTACCGGAGTTATTAGTCACGTACCATGGAAAGGTGTGTATTCGCTCCTCTCCCTCACCTCGTAATAACCTTCTCCAACATGGGTCTTTAACACCTAGGGCATGCAGTAGAACTTTCCATCACTACTTGGTGTCACTTTTTTCCACGGTCGACATTTTGTTTTAAGTTGGTTCTCTTGGCATTGTCAATTCAATGTTTATCGACATACAAGTTTTTTTCTGTTATTTAGCAAACCCGTTCAAGTGGTCGGGTCATCTTTCCTCTTCTATGAGGTATTCCACCCCTCCTCTAGGAGGTAAGAAACATGTTTATCTCCTTCTTACTTTATCCTGTTGTTATTGACATATTACTTGACCTTGCACACGAGCCATATTGGAATTGTCGCATTGTGTTTTAATTGTTTTTTAACTGTGACCTAACGTTAGTTCTTTTGAATTTCTTAACCCTTTTCCCTTAACTATTGTTACTAGAAGAGACCGGAAAGTTTTCTGGTTCCTATAGGGTGTTGTACTGATCGGCGATCAGTTTGGATATTTCCTCCCCTATCAACTTCTGATGGTATCTATATTCTCTCCCCTTTTGTTTCCCGACTCTATCTACCTAGGTGGAACGTCAAATCCAATACCCTAAAATTTAGGTTCGTGATTCTAAGAAGGGGAGTCCACATCCCCACACTGACCACTCAGGGTCAGTACACATTGGTCCTGAAGAAGTGTCGCTCTATCTCGGAGCACATGACACGAAACATGTTGACCCCAATCAACTAAAGGCTATCAGAATACCCTAACTCATCAACGTAGCCTCATTGTTTTTAATTAGCCCCTACCATGAATGCTTATTAAAGAGAATCAACAAGGTTAGGGCCAATTTTAAATCACTTTCCACATACATTAGAAGACATTGTCCTCTTATTGCCCCACACACCTCACTCACAATACGGCGTTCCCAGATCAAAAAGATCTCCGATAAAGATGCCACCAGGCCCGTTGGACATTGCAGTGCCGGTCCGACGAGGAGCGCCCAATGATGAAGCATGACACCCTAACAGGTGTGTGAGGGCATTATGATCTGGATTGTCAGATCCCCCCAGATACCACCTACATTTGTGTAGAAAGTCATTGACACTCTCTACTCAGACCCCAAGAGAGGAACTGTCCCCTTCTGATATACACTGATGCACCGAGGAGCACAGGAACAGGACCTCCATAAATAACCCGCTCTGACGTCCCTCTTCTGATTATACATAAAACCTATGCTTAGACATAACATACACATCTTTTTGCAATAGTGGAAAGGTTTGTACATGGTATTGGTCAGCCTGTTTGCACACTTGGAAGGAAAGAACAAGGGGACCCTGCTCACTAAGGAACCAAGGTGATTGATTTATAACAAGAAACACGGTTCCTGTGGAATGATAAACTTCATTGATAAGTGAAAAGACGCACAATCGCGATAAACTTGAGGGTTAGAGTGATATCAAAGAGAGAGGGACCAACCACATTACTAATTTGGTTTAGATAAGTCTGTATTGAACATACATCATAGAGAAATAATGCATCAGAGCATTTGTGCAAGGTGTCCCATGTGTAATAAAAGAACCTAACAGTTGAGTGACAAAGTGAAAAAATATATATACACAAGGTTTCACGTTTTGTATCAATTGAAAACGACCACAACTAATATATTCACATAGTCCAAAGCAACTATATACAGTGATAAGTGCTTTGTGAATGGTTCGTTTTCCTCAATGGCGTCGACGACGTTTCGACCCCTTCTAGAATGCGTGGTCTCGTCAGGATCTATAATATCAGGGACATCTGAGAAGGATAATGAAATGGTGTGAGTCACTGGACCATGTACTAAGTAGCTTAAAAGGAGCATACGGCAGGGGCAAAGAATACCTGAGTTGTCAAACACGCAGCTTAAGTGAAGAGTGCCAACCGAGGGTGAAGTAAAAAGAGGGTACTCACAAGGAACCCAGCCGTGTTCTGATGGAGTGCAAGGTAAAGAAAAGAAAGAAAAACAGAATGAATTAAGCGACCATAATGGCGCCAATGGCAACAATAAGTATAGTGATGAGGGGGAGCACTTACCCCTGTCGAGGGCGAGAGCTGGCGTTCACGGTGGAATTAGAAGTAGGTCTGGAGGTCGTAGGATCTAGTGATGGGAGAGCATAAAATGGTAAGAACCAGGTTGCCCGGGTCACAGTGGGATGAGAGTAATGATGAAATCAGAAGCTTACTGGGGCGCATCCATCCGATGATAGCGGATGCGCGAAGCGGGCCGGGATAATGCTGTGTTGCTGCTTAAGAAAGCTGATTCCTAGAAGTAAGGGAATCGTGACGTTAATGGAGCTGGGTTGCTAAGTTGCAAAGTGAGGGTTCACAGGGCTGAGTGTCTTTTATCTAGATAGGAAAGGGATCCTCCTTGCACGTGTGGTGCAGCTTTCAACAGACTGCCTTCGTCTGTCTGTTGATGGTAGGTGATGTGGGGCCGACGTGAGCATTGTTTAAATGGGTACCAGAGCGGTGCGCTTGAGCAGAGGAAGAAAGCAGGAGCATGCCACATTTTGTAAAGATGGCTCTGAGATGCTCTCTCTCCAAGCTCAATGCAGTTGTGTTTTAAGTTAGAGATTCTAAAGGTGTAATATATGGGCTGGGGTACTGCTGACACATTGGTTTTATTGGTTAGCTTGATGAATTAGTGCACATATTAAATGCACATAAATACAAAGGATACACTCAGTTAATTGGAGGAAGGATGCCATCTGTGACAGGAGCAGCAACATGTGTCCTAGTTGTTAATGACTCAATTACTTACCAGTAATCTTCAAATCAACCGATATCTAATTTCTTTGCATCAGTAATCCACCACATTAAAGGTCTGATTTAGATGTCGGTGGCCTGGTTACTCCATCACAACGGTGACGGATATCCTGTCCACCAAAATATAAATCACATATTTCAAAGAACAGGATATTCATCACTGTTGTGATGGAGTGACCCTTTCCCAAGATCTAAATCAGGCCCTAAAGCAAAAGAAAAACTTCAAGGA
Organism: Triturus cristatus; assembly: GCF_964204655.1. Taxonomy (NCBI): domain Eukaryota; kingdom Metazoa; phylum Chordata; class Amphibia; order Caudata; family Salamandridae; genus Triturus; species Triturus cristatus. The sequence goes on along the minus strand of NC_140594.1, from coordinate 955,103,094 downwards.
CAAAGATAAATGGTGGGGAATGAAATGCTGGAACTATTAGCAGTGAGCTTTAATCCATCCAGCGTCTTTCAAACACAGCAGGCTTTTTAGGTAACATCATTTGGCATTCTGGATATTATAGTTTCAATTATCTAAATTTGGGCTTGAAAGTGTTTTTAAGGTAAGCGCTGACTGAAATAATAGCCATGACTCCAGGGATCACAAATGTCAGTAGCTTTAACGGTCTTGCTTTCGTGCTTTGCACAAAACAAACCAAAAAAAACAAATACATGACTTCAAGTATCAAAATGCAATAGATAGCTACTCACACCTGATATTGAATAATTAAAGGTCCCTGTAAATGACAAAGTAGCACAGAGTGTATACTGCAAAGAGTAATGATAATGACTGTAATCTGCTCACAAATTAAAACGTTTGCAGCACAGAATTTAGGATGCAAAACCTACAGGTTGCTCCCTGTTGCCAAATAACTCAATGAAAAGGCACTATTCAGCTAGCTGTGTTATTTGCTATTATGCCAGTTAGCCACCACGGGCTCCGATCGTCTTGGGTCTGGAGCGCCTCATAAGCCATTGAATGGGCATTTTCAAATTTGCACATTCTTCACGTGTAGCCCTAGAAAGGGCAAGGGCACCACCAAAATATTCTAAAATGTTTGTGGGGAAGTGGCAACGTCCAAAGGAGCTCCCATTAAAGTTTTTGTTTATTGTTTCCCTTTCAAATGTTTTTAAGCATTCTTAGAGCTCAGAGTTTTACTCAGAGCCTCTGGTGTATGGGGATCTCTGTTCGTAGGTTCTGTGGTTCCTTTTGAAATGTGTTGAAACTTGAAGAAAAACTCATAGCTTATTGAAACTGTGATGCTTTGGTAATAATGACAACATTCTCAATGCTACTTTATGTTTCTTAATGGCACTACTAGGGATGTTTTATTGGTTATCACCAGGCAATAGGCACCACTCCAAGCAGTTTTAATGGTGTTGCATTGTGGTATTTATCTGCTTTTTTGAATGTGGTGATAACTACACCCCTTATATTTGTCCAGTATATGCGAGGAGTATCATGGCCTTAGGGATTATTGCTCACCACGGGTGTAGACTGTTAGAAGGGTGTCATCATAGATATTTTCACCCACCTACATATTTGTAAGTGAATGCTTAGTATTAAATAGTGCCCCCCACAAGCCCTTGCAAGACCATTTTAAAATGTGTATATTCTGCTTGTGGTGCCCCAGAGAAGGCAGGGGCACCCCCAAATAAGTTTGTAAATGTTTGCAAGGCTGCCAGAATTGTTCAGTCCCCCCAAGACCCACCACAACAGGTTTTGTTAAAAGCCACCACAAGCCTACAAGGGGGTTCATTTGGTGACCCCAGGAGAGTTTTCACACTGTTTAGAGCACAGATAGAGCTTGGATTTTTCTTCAGAGGCTATGAATGTGGGGTGATCCTTGTTGGTGACTCTTATCGCTATGTTTGCAGCATGTTAAAAATGGAAGAAAGACACAATCTCATATTTGAATGACATTTTAATGCATTGTTTACAATGACAAAACTAAATATGATATTTTAAAATTCTAAGAAGGTTACAGGATTGTATTATTGATTATCACCAGGTTAAAATTGAGTAATTACATGTTCTAATGAATGTCATTGTAAGGTAATGCCATGCCAAGTTGCATTGGTCTGTTATGATATGTTTTTGAGTTTATCAATGTAGTGACAGCTTGATAAAGCCACTTGGCCTACCTTTTGATAGCTACAACTCTTATATTGTACCCAGTATATGTGGGAGTATCATGGTCTCAAGGGTCAGGCTCACTACGGATGTTGACTGCCAGGATGGTGTTACCATAAGTATTTTCACTGGCCTACTTGTACATATCTGTAAATATTTAGTATTAAGTGGTGTGTAACTAAGTACTTTTCCATTTTATAAGTAACAGCATTTTCTGGGCAATGATTTATTGGGTATTGTTCATTATGTATCTGCGGACTGGGGTTCTAGCCCACACTACCTTGGACTGTTGTTCCTTACTACCCTGAGAGAGTTAAGTACTACAACGGTGTATTTGCCTTCAAGTATATATTAGGTTGCAAACGTATTACTTGAGAAGGACCCACATCTTTCCCAACTAATAACCCATCTTCTTACATTGGTGTGGGTTGTGTGCAGGGCTTGGCCAGAAGCCAGGCCCATCACTCAATCCTAGCTCCTTTTTGTTGAAGGCTGTCCGCAGTGGAGAGTTGCACAAATATTACATTAATCAAGACATGTTAAATTACATTGTTGATGAAATCATAATGACATCTCAAATGATATTGCTGATGACATTCCTGATTACATCTCAAATGACATCATCCTTGATAATGCTAATCACATTACTCCATACAACCTTATATTATTTTAAAAGAAATATGTTATTAAATGGAGTTACTGTGTATTCATGTGTTGGTCCAGAAAATGTAAATAGTGTAAGCCTTGAAAGCAAGTGTGGTGGTGCATAATGAAAGTTATAGCGTGCACCCTTTACTAATCAGTAAAGGTTGGGTTGCAAGTGGTACTCTATGTTAAACAAGGTGAATCCTGAGCACACTTAGTTACAGAGGCATGTTTCATAGTATGCTATGGCTTAAAGCCAAAACCTGTTGCAAAATAATCTTTTAAACAAGTTAAACCTTCCGCTGACAATATATTTACCCCACTGGACATCTGGGCACGGGCCCATGTTGAATATTGTAGCTAAGTGCTATGTAACAAGGACATCTATAAGGTGTGGATGTGCATTTCCAGAACTTGGCGGTAGAATTTGAGGCACTGTAGTCTGTTGAATAATGGTGAATGTAGGGGTGACCCACTAAGAGGTAGTTAATCTCCCAATGACGTTGTCAGCATAGCTCTAAGGTTGCATGCCACTTTGTTCATATCATGAGTGAGTGTAGTGTATTTACTAAACTACATGCTCATAGGGCCTGGCATAAGGAGTCTTGTCATGCATACCTGTCAACCTCTTGACAAATTGTGGGTCATGTGAAGTCTTAAGGAAGGACTCTTTTTTGGAGGGTGTTCCTGGTTTAATAAGAGGGTTATCCCATCAAAATCTGTAGAAGCATTTTGAGTGTTATGTGGGTGAATACCAGTAAAAAGACTATAGCATCCATCACATGTGGGTGATTTGCCAAATATGCTATGTGTACTTGGGTGGTGAACTCCTCTCTGTTCCTGGAGGTTGCAGAGCTTTCCGCACTGTGTGCTCTGCACCAAGAGTTTATTTCCTCGCTCACGCTCGACAATGTCAAGTTGGTGAGCACGAGCGACGAAAATCCACCTACCAGCGACATTTTTCCTTGCTCGCGCTCACCAAGTTCTAGATGGCGAGTGAGGAAAATCAATCTCCGGTGGCATTTTTGAATGCGGGTGGTCGGATATCTCAATACAGTAGGTTGCAACCACTCACATTGAGAAACCCTCCGTTCGCATTGAAAAAGCTGTCCTATGAGGTGAAAATCTACTGGAGCAGCAGAAAGGAAGCTGCGCTCTCCTGCGCTGCACATGGTGCAGTTTGCGATGATTTTACAGTGTGGAAAAACACCCAGCGCTCAAAATCACAGCGAATGGCATGACCCTAAAGCACTCAGCTGCTCGCGGAACTCCGCTTAGGGCAGCTGAGTTTTTTAATCACTTCGCAGAGTTCTGCAATCTACACCCAGGCTTAATGTGTACAGCATATGGTCAAAGGTTATGGCCATTATCAATTGATTGTTGATAGAAAATTGGCACATGTGGAGCTGGTGTAATTATTGAAGTCCACAAATCCTATGATACACTGGCATAATGATTAGCTTATGTCATCAGTGAAATTCTCAATAATGTCATTTGAGATCTCATCAGTGATTTCATTAATAATGTAATTTAACATATCATGAGTGGTGAAATATCTGAGTTGATTCGCAGTCCAAGATGGGGGAGCAAGTTATAGTTAGTTCATTAAACTATAACTGAAGATTTTCAATGATTTTTCAGTTTTTAAATATTAGTTCTTATCTTATTTCAACACCTAACTGTAATATAAATGTAACTCTTTGGTTTATCAGTTAATTTCATTTTTTAACATAAATTAAGATCATTTACCATACTCAACCTTGACATCACTTTAACCTTCGGTTTTTATGTGTGCATATAGCTATATAGCAATCAGTAGTCCATCCTAAGTTTGTCAGTGCTTTATTAAGTATGTAAAAGAAAAAAATATTTTCAAAGTTTTGGTACATATTGTATTTACTACACAAGGCTGCAAGTTAAAGTTGTTCCGACCCTGATACATACTAGAAATCCAAAATGTATGCCAAATTCTGTGAATCTGCTGCAGAACCTAAGAAATTCCTCTTTTAATTTGAACCCAAATGTCATTTTAGGATACTGTTTAGTCTGCATCAAAGTATCACCATTCATTGTCCTGTATCATTCCTTCATCTTGTTTTCTTGATGTTGTATGGAGCTTGATAATCTTCAAACCACAGAAATATGGCATCCACTAACTCACCTACCCCCAACATCATCAAGGTAACCATGGGGGGTCATTACAATTGCGGACACACTTCAGTCCGTCCGCCATCATCTCTGGGAGTGGGACCGCCCGTCTACAAGGAGGCGCTCCCACAGGTGGTATTACCGCCGCAAAGTTAAAAATGCACTTTTAACATTTACCTGCACTATGTGCAGGGAAATTTAGGGGGGCACCCTAGGTGCCCCCAGTGCCCTTGCCCCAGGCACATGGATGCAGGGGGTCTGCTATTGCCCCCCAAATCAGTTTCCACCTGCCATTTCATGGCAAGTTAACTGCCGCGAAACGACAAGTGAAAAGGGATATCATAATCCCAACCCTCAATGCTGGGCAATGCGGCTGCTGTGACAGGTGGTCAGAAAATGACCACCTGTCGGAACCGTGGTGGTCAGTCTTCTGACTACCATGCTCGGGCCGCCAATGTAATCTGGCGGGTGGAAAACCACAGTACGATGGCTGTCGGTCGTGGGCCCTCTGCCATCGTAATGACCCACATTGATTTATTAATCTCAACTTTACATCTTTGTACTTCTACTTACATTGGGATGTAGTGGTATGTCAATATAGTTGATGAAATATTTGTGTCATGCAATATCATGCAATATAGTAAAGACCAACCTTTCATATTTAAATAAACACCTGCCTCCTGATGATATTGCTATGTACTGCTACCCTGAAATGTTCAGCATGTCTGTTAAAATAGCGATACATATGCATACTCTGGTCAGTAGGTGTTCAGGCAAAGTGAGATCTTTCATTACTGCTTAATATGCTAGGCTCATTTGGAGATGTTCATAATTTTTACCATATTCCACAGATAACATGTATTAAACGTCTTTGCTTAGTTACTGCTTGGAGATGCAATTTTTTTCGACCATTCATTTTTCTCTGCCTCAGATCTGATGGTTATTTGGTTCTTTTCCTAGAATGTCTAATTTGCACTTTGGATGAAGCTGTGTTTTTATCACGAATAGGAAACAACCTGAGAATACGATGTCTTATAATGTGACGGAGTTGTGTGCTTTAATAATGACATAGAGCAAGATACAAAGGAGCTGGATAAACCAATTGCCATTCTGCCATTGTGAGTAGCTTAAAGCTTTACAAGCACACTTAATTAGTGGTGATAAAGAGCACATCATGCCATTACCTAACATAGAATCCTGGATACAGTGAAACATGAGATGAATTCAAGAAATAATGTTTGAGAAATGATAATTAGGGTAATACTAATGATGGAGACATCCTTCTTCAGTGGATAATGGAGCAGAGACTGGATCACACAGTGGTAAATATTTAAATAGAAGGCTCTTCCAGTGTGTAATGAGATAGCTTCTGGGACCTTCTCTAGCATAGGTGTCATAGGCAATTTGCTAGGGGGCAGCCTCTAGGAGTGGCGAGGACAGGGGGAGTTGGAGAGGGAGCTTGAAGTAATCGAAGAGGGTCACACATTTGGCATGTCTGGATTTTAGTCTAGCACAGCTGAGCAAAAGTTAAATAGCAGAAGGAGAAGTTGACTGATGGGCAGGAAAGCTCTACCTGGACATGGGTAACCATGTTTGAGTTGAGGCCTTGGATCAGAATTCTGAGCAAATCACCCAATCCCCATCCCTAAAAAATGTTTACTATGCATTCCGGAGCTCATGTAAAGAGCTCTAATGTCCCTGAATCATTTTAAAAATTAAGGACAATGGATCAACATTCAGGACAAAAATTCAGTACAGAAGGTTGAATTTCAGAACAAAAATGTAGGACAAAAGGAAAATGTTACAGACACATCAAAGCGATCATACAATAGTATATATGTGAGTAAATAGACAATCAACAAAAGTACAAGTCAAAAGAAGTTTAAGTTGTTAGATCTGCATAAACACAGCAGTACTGAACATAAATTTATATGTAATAGGGCCTTTTTAAAGTTAAAAAGTAGTAAAGCACATCAAGCAAAATGTGACTGATAATATAAGTGACAGTTGTTAGAGGACTTTTCCCCCTTAATAAAATGCTAGTTCATGGAATCACAGAGAGTGGCAATTTTCATCTTTGTGTTTGTTGTTGAAAGAGCACTTTTCATCAGAACAGACAGACTTCTGAAGCTCTTTGTTCATAAGTAATCTGCGCAGAAATGTTTCCAGTCAACCTTGTTCTGCAATTTTGCTTTAACAATCTCAACATCACACCTATTGTATGTGTTGTTACAGGTAAACCTCAGTTGAGAAAAAGTCCTCTCAGCAGCTGCATTGCTGCCTGGCAAGCACAGTATAAATTAAATTAGTTTTTTTTTATGTGGAGAACATTGCATGGCTACTTTTACAAATCATTTTGTAATTTCTGCACACATGTTAAGTTAGTGCCTGTCACAGTTTGCAAAGCAGAAGCAGCTAATCTAGATTTGTTTGATAGGTATTGCAGTTCGAGATGACGGGTCAAGTTAACCGGATCAGCAGCTTTGCAGAGGTTCTGAAAGGTGAGCATTTCCCTTACACAGCATGGTTCTAGTGCTAACAAGCATTGGCTGTAATACATCAAGCCATTTTTCAAAATACATTATAGAGCTCTCCTGAAATTTCAAAAAGTCACTTTCTATGCTTGGGCTTAACTCTGACTGATGGAAAGTCAGATACTTCTTTACTTGGACGTTAAAAACCTGTTTTTCCACACTGTCCGTTTAGTTGTTCCACAATATTCTGAGGATGTCTAGTATCTCTGATTCCATTCAGGAACCGTGTGGAGAGTTGGACCGCCAGCGGGAGACTTCAAATAATTTAAGATCTTATAAGAAGAACAGACGATATTGCGGGGTTAGGATTCATAAGCCCCCCGTGCATTTAACTGACCCTGAAGGTTATGGCCCAATAGAACTATTATTTCGCCATGGATACATTGCCGCTTTAGAATGAGACAACTCGGAGCGCTGCGGAATTGATGTTGTTCCAGGAGATATATCCTTATATACCCTAGTCCTGATGAGGCCCGCAAGCAAGTTGGGCTGAAACGCGTCGACTACTGTTGTATATAAAGAGCCCCGGAAGAATTTAAATCATTGGTTGAATCGAGATATATATAGTACTAATAAATTGTGTAAAGGGGTGTAATTGTCACTACCTCCTAGTACTATTCAATGGGGCGACTTCAAACAATGGAATGCTCACGATAAAAGTGTTAAACATCCATTATTATTTTTAGGGGAATAAGGAATGGATTAAATGTCCTTTGTTGTGTCTTTTTGTTTTTCCCTTTCTCTCTTTTTTTGAGTAATGGACCGATGTTCATTTATTTAATTATGTGTGAAATGAATATTTGAAACTTTATTTATATGTTGATAAAAGGGATTTATCAAATGAAACTGTGTCCAGACAATGATATGATTGACAGACGATTAATTTCAATATATAAATAACTCACTGTGAAGGAGTAATTTGTGGTATCCTTCATAATTTGTGAGAAACATCATTCGATTGGTTCCTTCGCATCATCCTGTTTTTTGTTATAGTCTAGTATCTCAAGGGCACTCAGCACATTCTTCTCAAGCTACAAGATAAGTGTGTTGAAACTTATTAAAATGTTGTGAACAAAAAAAGGTGAACATTGCTTTATGACATTGTGGCCTCCCTACTTTTTAGTCCTAGAAAATCCCATATAGCTTTGAGTGCTTGTTCTTGACAAGACAAAGGAAATATGAGTTTAATGCCACCCAGCACTTCAATAGTCAACTGATGTCTGGGAATAAGGTTTCTATCTGTTACAGGATAAAGCTGTGGACCCAAACAGACAGGAGTATGAGATAAGGGAATGAGGTGAGCCACCGTTTTGTGATGTGCCAAAACAAAGGTTGCCACTCTAAATCTACAAAGGTAAAAGCCCTTTTAACTCAGCTGTTTGCATAGCTGTAGAAGAGAAATTGTTGTAGACTTTTAAAGTAATTGATTCTGCATAAACAGAAACTCCATTAATGGATCATTAATCACAGTTTTGTAGGATGTGGGCAGGACAGTTTGCAGGACGAATGTCTGCATTTGATGCTTCCACTAGCTGAAATATAGAATGAGGTCACCAATAGTTCACACTTCCATTGTTTCCACAATATGGAGCAACATGGTCTTAGACCTATATTCAGTTAATTTGGTAGTGATCTGCTGTGCAATTGCAGTAGTGGTCGCAGCTGCAGTGTCATAGAAATACAGCAGAGTAAGTGAAGTCAAGTGAAACTAAAATGGTTCTACAAAAGTGGATATAGTGTAATATTTCCTTTCTTTGTCGTATTGCTGCAAAAGAGAAACATCTATGCTGTAAGTCTTCATATTCTTGCTGCAATGATTGAGGTGAAAGAATATTTTATGGGAAAGTGGATGCTTTTGTGTGGAAGAGAGTGCCTTTATTGCAATGTCTGAGTCTGGATAAGTGACTTTGGACAACTTGAACCCACAGTCAAGAGAGAAGCAGGAGATGTGATGTTTGACAGCATGGGACACATGGGTCACCTGTGCAACTGTGAACTATCATAAAAAATAAACGATATAATCATAAAAAAGAAACTACAAAGGTATAAACAGCACATAGACAATGTCTTCAATGGTGCAGAAAATAATTAGAAAGATGAAGCGTGAAGCTGCAAATTCAAATTAAGGTGTCACCTGCGAACACAAAAGCAATTATAATGTGCTCCTGATAGGAACAGAGTGAGAAAAACATGTTAAAAGCACCCTGACTTTTTAAACACTACTAAACATTTAAACAGAGTAATAGAAGATGGCAAGTTGACTCACATAATCAACACGGGAGCCTTTATAACAGTGTGACAAAGCAAGAAGAATTACAATGACTTACATGCAACTCAGAGTAGATAGTGCTACCACAGCAGTGCAAATATCATTAAAGCAAAGGAAACTTTCTGTAGCTTTATGGTAGGTATGGTGAAATTGTTGACATCTTAGTCCTGCCAGAGGCATTTTCCTATATTGTAATCCTGCTTCATATATTTTGATATCCTGATTTGCTCTTGGGCAATGGACAAGTTTTTACTATAGATGCAACACTTTTGCCTTTTACATCTTCTGAACACTTCATATGTTGGTGTGTGTAAGCTCCCATTATGGTCTGTACTTAAATTGCTTTTATATTTGGTGGCTCAGTGAGTCTGCCTGACAGGTAGATGCAACATATACCTCAACATCTATGTAAATACTGTTTCTGCTGAACCTCCACCTGAGTCATAATCAGACGTGTACCTTGTAAAATACCCCAAAAACTCGAGCTGTAGATACATACTGTATTCTATTAATAAATACAACTTTTCAGACCTTTCCTTTCTGAAGTCGCTCACTGTGCTGGCCCACCTGCCACTGACCCCCTCATGCTTATACACTGTGCCCTGAGTGTACATGAAGGACTGCTATATAATAATAATAATAATAATGATAATGATGATGGGGATCGAACTTTGAGCCCTTGTGTTTGGGAGTCAGCTGCCCTGGCCATTGGCCCTGGCCGCTGCACCACACCACTTCCATTTTAATCTCTTGCATGCTGGAGCCGTCCTCTGCTCCATTGCTCAGGTCCAGCATGTCCTGGCACCAGAGGAGGGAAATCCCTCTGATGAGAACACCCAAGGTATTTCCTTTTTGTATTTGTAGCTTCAGCTGCAGGTGAAGAACACCCCCAGTAACCAAGTCTGTTTTTTGTCTGTGCATTAGCGATCAGCACACATGGCATGCTGACGTCATTGCACAGAAAGTGCTCATTTACTTTCACTTAATTCGGTGCTCAGGGGAATATCTCTGCCTGGCAATGGGCTAATGCTCCTGCTTCCCCCAGCCCCAAAAATGTTTTTACCCCTTCATGGACAGATAGGAGAAGTTGCCTTCAATCTGCTCAACCTGGGGGGGGGGGGGGGGGGGGATAGAAAGTCCACTAGGCACCTGGGAGTATTTGTTTTTTATAATGCTAAGGGGTGGGGGCAGCCCACCCAGGCATCAAGCCAAACCCACACTCGACAAATAAGACAACAGTCTTTCTGTACCTCGTAGGCAGATAGGAGGCCATTACACATGGACACATATATAATATACTCTTTTTCAGAGTTGTGTATTGTATGTATTGGTAGACTATATATACAAAGAAACAAGTACATGGAAAATAGAGTGATATTTGAATTATAGCACTGTTTGGAGGAGAAAAAAATATTTCATGAAAACGACTTCTTGTGCTGTATTTGTGAATGTCAAGTGTTTAATGAATATGTGTTTATTTTAAAATTGTGAAGTATTTATGAAAATCTGTGACTACAGCCTCTGTGTATAGATTGTACTAAAAAGGTTTTTAAATAAAATCATTTTAAATTAATTGTTATGTAAAGGTGATCACTAGGCCTACAAAGTGTGGAATAAAGAATTTTGTATCAAATCACAATGTGTATTGATACTTAGTGTTTAATTAGAAAAACTTGTTTTGGTTCAGTGTAAACTGATATTTTAAATAGAAGTGTATTTTGACACATAAGGGAATAATTTCTTGTTCAGTATAATACTACCCGGTCCATTTTGGTCCTACCAGGATAAATCTCTCATTTTTGTTTGGGTCATTATAGAAAGGCCTCTAGATGCCAGGGTGATTTTTTTTTATTACCGTTGGTGTGGGTGGGGGCCTGCTCAGACATAGGGCCAATCCCCCACCCCCAAAATTACCCTACCTATAGTCCTGTCCCTTCCAGGGGCACACAGGAGGTCTTTACCTCCAATCTACCCCACTGGGGGGAGGCGGGAAGAAAGTTCACTAGACACCATGGATAGATTTGTCTTCTATAATGAAATGGAGTGGGGTGACCTACCCAGACTTTGGGCCAAACCCCCACTCCACAAATATTACAGTGGTCTTTCTGGCCCTTTCAGGAGCAGATAGGGGGTATTTACCTAAAGTCTGCACTGTCCAGTGGCCTTTCTGTCCCTAGGGATAAAGTTTGAGTAAACACCCTCAATCCACCCCCAGGGAGGTGGTAAAACACTTATTCTCATAAACTGGGATGAAAGCACAGGGTGATGCCTGGGTAAGTTGCCCCACAACCTTATTTGAGCCACAAAAGGGTGGGGGCAGCTCAGCACACCCAGGGACCACACCGTGTCCCCACCCTAAAATAAGTGCATGAGTCTTTCTGCCTCCCTGGGGGTGGATTGAGTGTGTTTACCCAAAATCTGATGCCGGGGGACAGAAAAGCCCATAGAGACTAGGGGTAAAATAGTCCCCAAACATTTGTAGGGGAAAAAAGGTCCCCCCCAAAAAATGGATGGGGCGGCTCATCCAGGCATTGTGACGTGCTCCGACCTCGGAACAGGTGCATCAGTCTTTCTGCCACCTGGGGTGGTTTGAGGATATTTACTGAAAATGTGCCTCTTTGTGACAGAAAAGCTACTAGTCAACAGAGATTTCAACATGGCACCAAAAGAAACAAAAGGCCAAGGTGACCTACTCTGGCATCGAGCCAATACTCTTACCCCAGAATGGGCTCTGCAGCATTCCTGTCCATATGGCAAAAGGGGAAATTCTTATGCTTTTTTATTCTTTTTTATTACATATGGGTAGCAGCCGCGGCCCGTGGAGGGAGTTCCGTGGGGCGGTAAGGCGGGGCAGGGGAGGGGCAGGGAGGAGGGTTCTAAAAACCAGAATATGGATAATTGCAGGTAAGTAAACAATTAAATAAATAAAATGAATTTCGTAGCGCTGTGGTTTCGTGAATTCTGAACCCATTCAATGAAGGTTGTCGTATCGTGATGACTTTGGTATCAGCGAACCGCGACTGACAAGTGCGGTATGCATAAGCATTTTCGTCATGCTACACCGATGGATTCACTGTATATTTGACGATCTAGCCTGCACCCGTGGGTTCCATTTTGTGCATAACCGCCATTTTGTGGTTGCCCTCACATAGGCTAATGACTATAGGATGACTGTGACCAAGCGAGCCTCTAGGGATGCATACACCTTAGTTCGAGTTCATGTTGACTTCAGTTTGACCTGAGTCAACCGACCCTGTTGCCCGAGGCTAAACTTGTTGAGCCAGTACCTTGTTAAGCAGCTGGTCAGATAGAGATCAAAGAGCAGGACATTATCGATTCTATGGCACACGCACACACCCCTCTATCTTTCCCTTCATCTGTTTCTGCTCCTTACTTTTATGGCCTTATGGCCGAATTATTGATTTGGGTTGAGGTCTTTTATGATGGGCCCGTCCGGCTTGTTCGAACAAGAATGCTGCATTTATGCCTTGTCATTGGCGATGGGTTGGATAACTGAAAGTGGGTTTGTCGTTATGTGAAACCTCTGTAAATATCATCCCTTGATTGGTCAAATTTGTGAGTAATTGATGCTAGCCAGGAACGTGGTTTTTGGCATAAAAGACGATGCTCCGCTCTATTATGTTGAGCAGTCTCCTGAGAACATACACCGTGTTGTACTTCTAGGATCTCTGTTACTGGCTGAAGCTAATAAATTTGATCTTTGAAGTCAACAGAAGAATCCCGTGTCTCTGTATTCTAAGACAGGTGAACCCGAAGACTTTGGGCGTGTCCCCTGCGCCGCTGGGTTTAAATCCCGTTTCTTCAGTTGGCGCCCAACTCTGGGGCGACTTCAGCGGTACTGGTCCAAGCCTGAAGATCGTGAGGAGCTTCGTGTGAAAATTGTGGAGGGAGTCCTACCACTTCATCGACCCCTGTATGTCGTTGTGGTCCGAAAGTCTTTGCTGCGAACTTCCCCGCATTCCGACGGCTACGAAGGACTGCTGCCCTGACTGTCGCCCTGTCTTGGAGCCTTTTGATGACTTGTAAAGCGAGACGATAGATGGGTCTTCTGGCGACGTCATCGATATTTCAGTTAAGTATGAGTGGAGCGTCTCCCAGTCCTTAGTTTGTTTTGGTATCCTTCGGGATCGCTTTGATTTGGTACCTGCAGGCCCCAAAGCCGAGGGACTCGTGTATTCACGAGGCTATCGTTTTGATATTCTCTTGAAGTTTGAAGCTAGACTAGTGAGCGAAGATGCCTGGTCTTAGCAGACTTGGAAAGATATTTTGTTATGGTTGTAATAAGGATTCCCGATTGGAGGACTCCTGTCCGGTACCTCCGATTGGAACTCCGACCTATGAGCTCTATTTAAAACACGGCGTGGGCCCCATCACGTATTATGATGTATGGATTAGGTATACTAGGAAGGATGGTGTCCTAAAGTGGCCCCAATATGGTACGACACGGAAATTTTAGACAATTTAGAATTCAGACTCTTCGAAAAGAAAGCCCGGCCGTCAATGTTTGACTCTTTCCGCCTTTGGCGAAAGGAAGCCAAACAAAAGGAAATTAAGTTAGCGAAACTAAATAAGCGTGCACGAGGTATGTCGATGGTGCAGGCTGCTATACAGTTTAAGGATAATGAGGAAGAGCAAGAAAGCGAACAGATGTTTAGGCAACGTAAATTAGCGGTAGACAAATGTTATCCAGCTTTGCCGCCTCAACAGCAAGAAGAAAAGAAAGATCTTGCGAAAGATCCTTTAATGTCGCATCTATTAAGTTCGCCACCCCCTTATGCTCAGAGTGCTACCGCACCTCCGCCACTTGTAGTTGCGCAACCCCCGGTTGTTTTACCTCCAGTGGTTCCTCAACAGCCAGCTCTCCCTCTACTGGCTACCACTGCCTCGGCGCAGCCTTCTCAAGGGTCGCCGTCTTTGCTACCTCCTTCGTCTGCTACTCCTATACCTGTGTTGTCTGTTCCCTCTGTCACTGTTCCGGCTTCGGTTCCTTCTCATTCTGCTTTGTCTCCTGTTCTTTTGTCACCTTCTCCTTCTGCCCGACGGAGGATGACTGATGCGGTTGCTAGTCTTTTTTCTCCTCTAATGGGTTCATTGGGTATGTCTCCTGTTGTAGAGCGTAAGCAATTGCGTAGTCAATTGCCCGGTCCTGATGAACGGACAGTGTTAGATCACTTGGCGCGTAAATGGGTTACCTTTCCTTCGCACTATGATCTTGAGGGTGTTATGGATGTTTTCCATCAATGGGAAGCACCGAAACAGAGATACGTATTTGATGTGATGTGTTCTTTTCTTCGTGAACAGTGGGAAGATAGCGAGGTAGGGCAGACTCCGCATGAGTTGTTCCGTGTGCGGTCCGAGTTTGCGAAAGGAACTATAGTGGGTCTTGATGTTGAAAGAGCAGTCGCGACATTGTTGTCGTTTAGGAGTGAGTTTCCTTCTAGGTCGTTATTTGAGCCTGATTCTTCAGTTAGGAGAAAGGCACGTCAATACCCGATGCGTGAGGTTCCTGCCGTTTGGAGACCTGGTGATGCGAATGCTAATCCACCTGTTCTGGCACATTTCCAGCGCGTTTGAGTACATGTTCCATGGAAGCGTGCAGAAGTCCTAGCTCTAAAGCAGACTATGCCTGATCCACGTAAAAATCCTGCGGGGTTTTATAAGGAGCTATCTCAAACTGCGGGTTCATGTATTATGAATTTGGCTGATATAGATATGTTATTTGGGAATGTTGTTCCACAGCCTATATGGAGTAAGATTCGTCATACGGATCATGCGCAGGAATTAGGAGATACATGGAATAACCTTAGAACTGCAGATGAAAGACAAATAGGTGGTGCTAAACCCGAGAATGTGATTGCTGATCTCCCTGGTAGAATTATTGATTATATGAAGACTTTGATGCCTGCTATGCGTGTCAATTGGGACAAGTTGTCTGCATGCAAGCAGAAGAAAGATGAAACTGTGTCCGACTTTTTCACTCGATTTGAAGAGACATTTGCAGACCACAGTGGTCAAGCCATGAGTACAGAAGGTGGTCAAAGGTTGTTCGTTGACAAGTTTGTGTATAATTTGCTTCCCGAGTTGTGCAATAGGTTGAAGGATTCTGAAAGTGCCTGGGCTGTTTCTTCGTCAGCACAGATATTGGCTACTGACCAGTACTATGAGAATAGAAATAAGGATGAGATAGAGAAAGCGGATAAGAAGACTAAGGAATTGAAGACTAAGGTTCTTTTGCAGCAAGCATACCCGCCTCGCAATACCCAGCGTGATTACCAGCAACCCCAACAATATCAGAGAAACTCGCAAAGGTTCGAGTCTTCTCAACAGCGTTTTTCTGTAGGTCCTAATCAGTGTGCGTATTGCAAAGAAGAGGGTCACTTCAAGAATAGTTGCCCGACTTTATTACAGCGCACGAATGGTGTTTCTGGTATGAGAGGTCGAGGTGTTCAACAAGCTCCGCGAGGTCGAGGACATGGTATGTCCCAGATTGCGCGTTCCTTGCCTCCGCAGAATTTGATGAATTGTTTTGATCAACTGAATGATGCGTCTGGTAGGACGGCTCAATACTATGCGGATGATTATTACGTTGAAGGTGAGAATATGGAAGGTAACGATTGCTAGGACAGCCACAGATAAAGAGAGGGAGTCGTTTCAGTGCCAGTAGATCAGAGTGGACCTTATGTTAAAGTGATTGCATCAGGTGTCAGAGCCTTTTCTGTTGGACACTGGTGCTGCGAAGAGTTCTATCATGCACTCTAAACTCCCTAGCGCACCTTTGTCTGGCTCAATGAATGTTTCAGTAGGTTTTTCTGGCGCCCCGGTTAAAAATCCGATCTCTAGTCCTTTGTCTCTTTCTGTCGGACCTTGTGAATTCGAAGCACCCCTCATCCTGACGACAGGTTGTGGTGAGAACTTGTTGGGATTGGACTTGTTGAAGAGATTGCATGCGACGCTTTATTGTTCTCCTTCAGGAGTGCAGCTTACATTGGGAAAGAGAGTGATCTCCCCGATGTAATTGGCTAAAGACCAACTTCCAGCTGAATTGTCTTCTCTTCCTGATTCTCTTTGGGCTACTGGTCCTAATGATGTGGGTCTTTTGGAGATTCCGCCATATGTTGTGACATTGAAGGCGAATGCTAGATTGCCACGCATTCCACAGTATCGTATCTCAAGTGATGGTGAAAGAGCACTCTTGGCGATCATCTCTGATCTGATTGAGAAAGGGGTGATTGAGGAAACGAGAGGTAATGTGTGCAATAGTCCGGTGTTGCCTGTTCTGAAAAGAACCGACTCTTCACAACCTCCTGTATATAGGTTTGTGATCGATCTTCGCGAGGTGAATAAGATCGTTGTTCCACAATTCCCTGTTGTGCCTGATATCACCGCTTTACTGACTTTGATTCCGGCCACAGCCACGTGGTTTTCGGTGATTGATCTGAAGAATGCTTTCTTCAGCATCCCAATTGCCGTGGAGAGTAGAGATATTTTTGGCTTCTCTTTAGGAGGCCGAAGTTTCCGGTTTAAACGCGCTCCTCAAGGCTATTGTGAGAGTCCATCGATCTATAGTCAAGCCTTGAAGACGCAACTTGATTTGTTGGTTTTACCTGATGGTGCTGCCCTTATTCAGTATGTTGATGATCTTTTAGTTGCTGCTGACAATGAAGAGACTTGTAGAGAGGCTACTCTGTCATTGTTACGTCACTTGTCTGATTTCCATCATAAGGTTTCTCTTTCAAAGTTGCAATATTGCCGACAAGAAGTTACCTATTTAGGTCACCTCTTATCGAAGGAGGGAAGAAGATTGACCCCAGAAAGAATTCAAGCGATTGCGAAAATGAGTGTGCCTACGACACAGAGAGAAGTGCGTGCCTTTCTAGGTATTACATTGTACTGTAGACAGTGGATTGCTAATTTTTCGTTGCTTGCAAAACCTTTGATAGCTCTTTAAGGATACTCCGAATCCTATTCCTTGGACTGACGAATGTCAGAAGAGTTTTTCAGAATTGCGTGATGCGCTGTGTTCGGCTCCTGTGTTGGGTACTCCCGATTACGGTAAACCCTTCACATTGTATGTCCACGAGAGAGAGGGATGTGCATTGTCAGTTTTGACTCAACAGTTTGGCGATAAGCAACGTCCATGTGCTTATTTTTCGTCGACTTTGGATCCGGTAGCTAGAGCGTTGCCGAGTTGCTTGAGAGCTACAGCGGCAGCGGCTGTTTCAATTCGACAGTCTGCTGGTTTGGTGATGGACAATACACTGATCGTGATGGTTCCACATGCAGTGGATACCTTGTTGAACCGTACCAAGACACAGCACTTAACTAGTGCTCGGTTGTCAGGTTACGAATTGACATTGTTAGCGAGTCATGTACATATAAAGAGATGCAACACGTTGAATTCAGCCACGTTGTTGCCGATCTCAACTGAGACAGATGATACCGAACAACATGATTGTTTTCTTAGGACTGAGGAAGAAACGAAAGGGAGGATAGACCTTAGGGACACTCCTCTTGCGGAATGTGATGGTACTTTATGGGTTGATGGTTCGTGCTTTAAGCTTCCGAATGGTGATACGACTGCGGCATATGCTGTTATGACTTTGCATACGATTGTTGAAGCTGCTCGTATCCCATATAATTCAGCACAAGCGCCAGAGTTGATTGCATTGACAAGAGCGTGTGTATTGTCGAAAGGGAAAAGAGTGACTGTGTACACTGACAGCCAGTATGCGTTCGGTGTTGCACTTAGCTTTGGACGGTTGTGGAGAGAACGTGGGTTTCTGACTTCGCATGGGACCAAGATCCAACATGGTCAATTGGTGAATGAACTTCTTGAGTCTCTTATTCTGCCGTTGCAAGTTGCGATCGTGAAATGCAGTGCGCATAAGAAAATAACGGATGATGTTGGTTGTGGTAAAGCGTTTGCAGACGAAGTCGCGAAAGAGACTGCAAGAGATGTGGTGAGTCGAATGTACGTTGCGGGTCCGGCAAGATGGGTTCCAGATAGAAGTATGTGTGAAGATACGATTGAGAGTGTGAAATCCATCCAAGCTGAAGCTACAGAGAAAGAGTTGAATGAATGGAGAGAAAGCAAGGGTAAATTGGATTTGAATGGTTGTTGGGTTGAGTTGTCAGAGCATCAGCGATGGTTGTTGCCTGATGCATATGTACTTCCAGTGGTTACGATGGCACATGGAATGGCCCATATCAGCGTGAAAGGAATTTGTAAGTTGTTGGCCCCAGTATGGCAAAATGCTGGAATTCCTAAGTGTGCAGAGAATTTGGTCAAGAACTGTATGGTTTGTTTGATGTACAATCCTGGTAAGGGAACTCCAACTCCAGCTGGTCATTTTGCTCCTCCCATGTATCCGTTTGAGGCTTTGCAGCTAGATTTCATCCACATGGAGAGGTGCAACAATCTGAAGTATGTCTTAGTGGTTGTTTGCTCTTTTTCTAGATGGGTGGAAGCCTACCCTTTGAAGGACAATACTGCCTTGTCCACAGCTAAGGCCCTTATTAAGGAATTTTTCCCTAGGTATGGGTTGCCGAGAATGGTCTGGAGTGACAATGGGAGCGAATTTGTGGGTCAAGTGATGAAGAGTGTGTGTGATGGGTTAGGAATCCGGCAGAAGTTCCACGCTGCCAATCATCCCCAGTCAGCTGGTCTAGTTGAGTGCTACAATGGCACGTTAAAATTGAAATTGGCCAAAATTCAAGCGAGCTCTGGTCTACAATGGCCTGATGCTTTGCCGTTAGCCCTTCTGTCCACAAGAATGACTGTGCATTCGCGAATGGGTCTGAGTCCTTATGAGGTTGTGTTCGGTCGCCCGGCAAATATTTTGGGAGTGCCGCGGCCGACAAAATATAGTGAGATAGAACACCCTGTATTGCTTGACTACCTGTACGAATTGACGGCTAAATTGCGTGTTCTGCATCAACAGGTTCATGACACTTTGCCACAGGTTTCTGAAGATCCAGGGCACACCATTGAACCTGGCGCGTGGGTGCTCGTGAAGAATTTTCAGCGAACCAAGAACGAGTAGCCCCGCTGGACAGGACCGTATCTGGTGTTATTATCCACCCGTTCTGCGATACGAGTGCACGGTAAAAAGAACTGGATTCACGGCGTACATTGTAAGAGGGCCCCTTTGCCTCTGCCGTACGACCGGTGGGTCCAAAAAGGACTTCCTGATTCTGAGACTGAGACCGTGCCTCGTTTTCTGCCTGTCAGCGATGCCCGTTTGATTGGAACAAACACTGAGCCAGAAAGCGATAATCTTCTTCAAGAAACTGTGCCTCCATCGAACCGTTTGAACACTGTTAAACCTGAGAACAGACATTGCCTGGCAAAAAGCGTTTTAATTTGCGATCAAGAGTCGCGGGACAAGTAACAAATTAAGTTCCTTCTTTGCTAAATTTTTTTGAGGTCAGCTCCCCTCCAAGAAACTATTTTGATTTTTGTTTTTCGAACCACCATCCGGGTTCAGCTGTAGGGTCGCGGTGCCAAGTCCTTGGAGTGCAAGCCGAAGACATTAGGTCGACGGTTCTGGTTGGTCTAAGGGCGTTCCCTGGACCGACAGGCGCATTCCTTAGCACAGAACACCCATCCGCCGCGAGCAGCACGGTTAGAGGATGGAGTTTTTCGGGATGGAGAGACCTACTAAAAGAATGAGCTTCAAGAACGAAATGTGTATAATAATGAGTAGAAGACGGTTTTTAATATTATGTCTGTTTATACTGTTTAGTTTAATGATGTTTTTAATTGGATATGTGACATTCTCTATTCAAGTGACATTCATGCCCACTGCACAACCCATGCCTCCTCCTACTGCCTCTTCGCATTCTTTTCACCCCCTGCCCGAACATGAGTCCATTAGGAGAATGGAATTCGCTAATAATTCCTTTGTTCAGCTTCTGCACCAACACCAGCTAGTAGTGAACACAACTAATTGTTGGGTGTGTGGCCTTATGCCCCATACTACCAATAAAGGTATTCCTTACCTGGTCCTGCCATTTAGCTACAATGGTTCTGTGTGGGCATATAGAACAATGTTCATTTATGCCTGTGAAGTCAACCCCCTGCGTTCTGTGAAGGATAATGCGAAGAATAGTGCTCTGGTCAAGGGAATAGTTGACATGATTAGAGGAATAGGTTCTTATGAGGCTATCCCGAGAGATGCGACGCTAGCGTATATTGGCTGGAACGTTACTGGACATGGAGCTAGTCTGAGTGGGAACCAGCGAGCGAAGAGATCCTCTCCGATTTGGATAGTACCCCATCAGGGTCATTACTGTCTGCAAGGCAATGGCAAGAATCCTAGAGCTCAGTTAGGGAAGAGTGTTTGCATTGAGACATATGTTTTTGCATCCGAGACTTCCCCACCGTTTCTAGCAGCTAAGGGTACCTACTTCATTTGCCATGACAGAGCGTATACATGGTTGCCCCCTGATTTCTCGGGTACATGTTTTGTCTCGTTCTTGTTACCCCCCACATTTAAAGCTGCGGCAGATTACCACAAGATGAGAGTCGTTAGAGGTGTCTTCAGAAATGAAGATACCGCAGGACAAGAATTGGGAGATTTCTCGAAGGGTTTTCTGCCGTTTTGGGGACCTATGGTTAACAGCAGGAACATATGGCAATTGACGAGAGTAGTTGAGTCCACCATAGTCGAGACTGCCGGCGCGCTTAGTAACTTGACTGCTGAGCTCCAGTCGGATCGCCTTATGACTCTTCAGAACAGAGTTGCGTTAGATGTCATACTTGCAGATAGAGGAGGGATCTGTAAATTGATCCAATCAAGCTGTTGTGTTTTCATTCCAGACAACGCTCCAACAGTTTTCCAAGCCATCTCCAAGCTACATAAGCTCTCCGAGTCCGTAAGCTCTCCGAGTCCGTACATGTGGACAAAGGAGATTGGTCGGTAATGGGATGGTTCTGGGGATTGTTATCCACCTGGGGATGGAAGATTCTGATGGTCATTGGGATGGTATTAGCTATCCTTTTTCTTTTCTGTCTTTGTATACAGTGTGCTCCTGCTATCTGTGGCCTTTTTGCTACCTCGTGTTCGAGGAGACCTGTCCAGAGAGAGTTACTAAGTACCAGGATGATGCTACAGCAACATCTCAATGATCTGATAAATATAGACCTGGACTCAGATTGACGTGAGTTTAGGTTATTGCCTATGTAAGGGCAAAAGGAGGGTCTGTGGTTCCGTGAATTCTGAACCCATTCAATGAAGGTTGTCGTATCGTGATGACTTTGGTATCAGCGAACCGCGACTGACAAGTGCGGTATGCGTAAGCATTTTCGTCATGCTACACCGATGGATTCACTGTATATTTGACGATCTAGTCTGCACCCGTGGGTTCCATTTTGTGCATAACCGCCATTTTGTGGTTGCCCTCACATAGGCTAATGACTATAGGATGACTGTGGCCAAGCGAGCCTCTAGGGACGCATACACCTTAGTTCGAGTTCGTGTTGACTTCAGTTTGACCTGAGTCAACCGACCCTGTTGCCCGAGGCTAAACTTGTTGAGCCAGTACCTTGTTTTTTTTTTTTTTTTTTTTTTTTTTTTGAAACCGTTTATTGCAGTTCGTAAAAGTTACAGGTATGGGCCTACAACCATCCGGCCGGCCGCTAGAATGACAAAAACATATTGCACACATACAGTAAAAGTCTCTAGGCAGTGCAGAGCAGTGAAACAGGAGTAATCAATGGTGCAGGCCACACAGCTCCAAGCCCACAGTACGGTTCCCTTTTCTTGAAACAAAACAACACCAAAAAACCACACCCGCAGGGCAACCCGCGATCCAAAATAACAGCACGTGCTCCATAAGTGGGGGATCCAAACCAGCAGCAGAACTCTGGAGAGGGGAATGGGAATAGATCAGGGACTGGGGGACCGCGCGCCCGCGGCTGAGGGAGGGGGGCCATCTAGGGAGACGGAGCAGGCGAGGCAGCCGGTAGCAGTGGTGGCTCACAAATACCCCCACGGTAGGCGTTCCAGGGGCCCCAGAGTTTCACCCACGCCCCAGGCTTACCTCTCGCCACATACACCACCTTTTCACGAAACATACACCAATCCATATGCTCTTTCCAGGCCGACACCGCAGGGGGCCTCTGGGATCCCCACAATTGAGCAATGTCGCGCTTGGCTATCATGTATCCCAGAGTCACCCACCGCGTCTGCGGGACCGAATAGTCATTTGGTTCCCATACATTCAGCAAGCATCTCCTCGCTTCAGGCAGCAGCGCAACACGCGTCACCACACGCAGGACCTCATGCACACCACGCCAGAATCGCTCCACCTTCGGGCACTCCCACAGTATATGCATGAAAGTCGCCAACGCACCACAGCCACGCTTACACATTCCGTCACCAGCAAAACCCATACGCAGAAGCCTTGGCCCCGTCACGTAAACCCGGTGAAGGATCTTGAGCTGGACGAAACGAAGGCGAGCCGGGATGGCCACCTCTTTCGGAGAGGCCACCGCGGAAATCCAATCCTCATCGTCCAGCTCCAGCCCGTCGGCAACCCAAGCCTCGCGGAGACTAGTAAGCAGGCACGATCTATCGTTGATCAGTTTTTTGTATATGAGGGAGATCGTGCTGTCCGGGACATGGCCATCTAGGACTCTGTCCTCCAGGGGGGAAGACTCCGGAATGGATGCGACATCCGGGAAGACGGAGCCCAGCGCATGGCGGACATGTAGGTACCGAAAGTACTCACTGCCCTGCAGCTGGAACTCCGCCTGCAGCGTCTCAAAAGTTTTGAATCCCCCCCTCGTCCAGAGATCTCCCACCGTGCTGATTCCGATCATGTCCCACTTCTCGAAGCCCTTCGACGTCCACAGGGAGCCCAACCTCTCAGACGCATACAGCGGTGACGCCCGGGTCAAACGGTCCTTCCACCCCATAGCTGCATTAGCCGCGTGCCAGACACGCACCATAACACGCATCGGTCCCGTCAAACGGGAGTCGGGCACGCCAGCGTAGAGCGCTCGATTGTAATCGCCACCGGGCAGGAGCATCTTATCCATCTCAAATGCCGGGTTCAAGGCGGGCCCGTAAAGGCCATGATTAATTGCAGCTAGTTGGGAGGCCCAGTAATACCGTTTAATGTCAGGGAGGGCGACCCCCCCATCGTACCACGGGAGCGTCAATTTAGCCAGAGCAATGCGCGGCCTCCCGTCCCAGAACAGGCGCCGCTGGAGGCCCTCCACCTCACGGAAATAGCGTGCCGGGACCAAGTCCATAGTATTCTGGAGGGCGTAGAGGAAGCGTGGCAGGGACATCATTTTAAACAAGGCCGCTCGGCCGAGCGGCGAGAGCGGCAGACGCCGCCAGCGCACCACGTCCTCCCTCAAACGCCGGAGGGGGGGTAACAAATTCCGCTCATAGCGGGCCTCCGGGTCAAGAGTGATATAGATACCCAGGTACCGAAAACCTTGGGAGGCAATCTGGATCGGACAGTCCCGTGGTAGGGCCGGAGCCTCCCCGGAAAGCACATATACACAGGATTTCGCCCAGTTGATGACCAGGCCTGAGTTGCGACCGAATGAACGCAAAACATCAACCAGGACGATCAGTGATTTACGCGGGGAGGCGAGATACAGAAGGATATCGTCAGCATAGAGGGACACACGGTCCTCATGCTCGGGGGTCCAGCGGAGACCACGGATAGAAGGGTGCCACCGCAGCCACTCCGCCAGGGGCTCCAGGGCCAGGGCAAACAGGAGAGGCGACAGGGGGCAGCCCTGTCGCGTACCCCTCCCCAGCGCGAATGGGGCCGAGACTCGCCCATTCACTACCACCTGCGCCAATGGGCCCGAATATAGCAATTTGACCCAGCTAATGAAACCCGGGCCAAACCCGAATTTTGCCAGCATCGCCCAGATGTATGGCCATTCAAGCGTATCAAACGCCATGGTGGCGTCCAAGGACGCCAAGATGGCCGGCTCCCGCACAAATGGGACACGCGCGAGCACCCCGTGCAAGCGCCGCAAATTGAGTGCCGTGTTGCGGTGCGGTATAAAGCCAGATTGGTCTTGGTGGACCAAATCGCCCACCACGCCCACCAACCTGTTGGCCAACACCTTGGCGAGAATTTTGGGCTCCGCGTTCAAAAGCGAAATCGGCCTATAGGATGTGACCCGTTCACGGGGCCTCCCCTCCTTGTGGATCACCACAATTGTGGCTAGACGCTGGTCCGGCGGGAGGGAACCCCGCGAGTGGGCCGCCAGGAACATCGCGCGCAGGTGGGGCGCCAACACATCCGGGCGTAGCTTGTAGAGCTCGATGGGAATACCATTGGGGCCCATGGCCTTGCCGGATGCAACCGAGCGAATAGCCAAGGCAATTTCGTCCGAGGTGGGAGGGGCGTCCAGCGAATCCCTGTCCTCCACCGTTAGGGAGGGCAGTGCGATGTCCCGAAGCAGGGCATGGGAGTCTGCCTCCGAGCAAGCCAGTACCTTGTTAAGCAGCTGGTCAGATAGAGATCAAAGAGCAGGACATTATTGATTCTATGGCACACGCACACACCCCTCTATCTTTCCTTTCATCTGTTTCTGCTCCTTACTTTTATGGCCTTATGGCCTAATTATTGATTTGGGTTGATGTCTTTTATGATGGGCCCGTCCGGCTTGTTCGAACAAGAATGCTGGATTTATGCCTTGTCATTGGCGATGGGTTGGATAACTGAAAGTGGGTTTGTCGTTATGTGATGCCTCTGTAAATATCAACCTCTGATTGGTCAAATTTGTGAGTAATTGATGCTAGCCAGGAACGTGTTTTTTGGCATAAAAGACGATGCTCCGCTCTATTATGTTGAGCAGTCTCCTGAGAACATACACCGTGTTGTACTTCTAGGACCTCTGTTACTGGCTGCAGCTAATAAAATTGATCTTTGAAGTCTACAGAAGAATCCTGTGTCTCTGTACTCTAAGACAGGTGAACCCGAAGACTTCGGGCGTGTCCCCTGCACCGCTGGGTTTAAATCCCGGTTCTTCAGTGCGCGCTGCATCGCAAAATGCATTTTGCGATGCAGCGCGCGCTACGAAATTCGTTTTATTTATTTAATTGTTTACTTACCTGCAATTATCCATATTCCGGTTTTTAGAACCCTCCACCCTGCCCCTCCCCTGCCCTGCCTTACCGCCCCACGGAACTTCCTCCACAAGCCGCGGCTGATGGGTAGCATAAAGCTAAATTATAATATTGTGCTATTTCTATAGCATGTTTCAGGCTAGCTGCCACCTGGGGAAACCAACCAAACCCAGCCATTTCTTTAAACTAGCCTCCTGGGGCAGTGCCTCCTGTGGATCCCATGACATTTGCTTACCCACTGCGTCCTGCAAATCTCAAACTTAGACTAAAATCACACATTGTCCTTGCATTTCCGTGAAGTAAACATCCATAAATCACAGGGAGCTACAAAATTCCTACCACCCAGCATTTTCCCACTTGTCCCAATAAAAATGCTGCCCCATTTGTGTGGCGGGCCGAGTTCCCACAAAAGCAACTCATCAACACAGGATCAAAGAGGGATCTTGATTTGATGCATGCCTGTCGCGGGCACAAGGCCCAGCCACACAAGTGGGGAATCATTTTTATTGAGACAAGTGGGGGAATGCTGGGGGTAAGAACTGTGTGGATTCCTGGCGATTTAGGAACCTTATGTCACAGAACTACAAGGAAGATGCAATCTATTAGGCAAAGTTGGAGTGGTTCAGGGCATGTGTTAGTGAGAAAACATTGTGGGATCCACATGATGCACACCACCTTGGACTCCTCCATTTGTCTAGTTTTCAGAAATGCCTGGCTTTGGTCAATTTCCCTAGGTGGCCGCTAATCCCTGGCCCAGAAAACGCTGCTGCTCCATTGCCAAATCAGGTAATTTTTGTGATAGGAAATGTCTCTGCATTGTGTCTTGGGCTCTTTTATGTCACGTGCACTAGACCTACTCATACAAGCGAGGTACGATTTATTTCATTTTATCAGGAGACTTAGGGAGGTAAGGATTTTGTGGATTTCCACAGATTCCAGAACTATCCATCACAAAAATGTGAGGAAAATATGTATTTTTAGCCAAAGTTTGAGGATTTTAGGGTCTTGTGTGTAAGAAAACCTGGCGCAGGTTACACAAATCACCCCACCCTGGATCCTTCCGGGTGTCTATTGTTAATAAATGTGCTGGTTTGCTAGGTTTTCCTAGGTGCCGGATGAGCTAGGGCCCAAAACCCATAGCTACCCATGTTGAAAAAAAGGGTCAGTTTTCACTGGAAAAATGTGATGTGTCCATGTTGAGCTTTGGGGACTTTTCATGTTGCAGGCATTAAGACTACCCACATAAGTGAGGTACAATTTTTATTAGGAGACCTAGGGGAGCACAGTGTGGTAATAGATGTATGGCTCTCGACAGATTCCAGAACCTTTCACCACAGAAATGTGAGGAAAATGTGTCTTTTATATAAAGTGTGAGGTTTGTTGGGACTTCTGGGTAGCAAATGCTGGTGCAAGCAACACAAATCATCCCACTTTGGATTACACCATTTGTCTGTTTTTCAAAAATGTACTGCCTTGCTAGGATTCCCTAGGTCCCTGCTGGGCGAAGGCCCAAACTCCATAGCTAACTGCATTGCATAAAAAGTGTCGGTTGAAAAATATTATGTGTCCGTATTGCATTTTGGGCCTTTTCCTGTTACTAGCACTATGCCTACCCACACAAGTGAAGAACGATTTTTATCGGGAGACTCGGAAGAATGATAGGTGGTAGCAAATGTGTGCCTCTCCACAGATTCCAGAAGTATTTCTTACAGAAATGTGAGGAAAATGTGTGTATTTTAGTCAAAGTTTGAGGTTTGCAAGGGGTTCTTGGCAGGAAAACCTGGTGAGAGCCACACAAGTCACTCTACTCTGGATTCCCCTAGGTATCTAGTTGTCAGAAATGTACAGGTTTGCTAAGTATCCCTAGGGGCCAGCTGAGCTAGGGTCCAAAATCCACAGCCAACATTGCAAAAAAGGGGCAGTTTTCAGTGTTAAAATGTGATATGTCCATGCTACGTTTTGGACCCTTTCTTACCCTGGGCACTAAGTCTACCCACACAAGTGTGACACCATTTTTTCGGAAGACTTAGGAGAACACAGAATAGTAGAATTATGTGAAATATCCTCTTAATCAAATGTTAGGGTGAGTTCCCACAAAATCAGAGATGTGCAAATAACCAATGCTCCTAAACTCCATATCGTGCTGCTCATGTCAGAAATACATAAGTTCCTTTGATCTCCGTTTTTCACTATTATATTTTGTCATATGAAATGCGCTATACCCAGTACACACAAAAAAAACTTTTTAAGGTGCAACTCAGTTATTGGTTCTGGATACCTCGAACCCTATATATCCCGCAAAAAGAACGGTCTAGCAGATATAATGGTATGTTGCTTTTGTAATTTGGCCATCGTGACAAGAGTTACAAATGAAAATGTTCTCACATTTTAAATATTTTTATATTTAAACAGTTAGTTTGTTTGGCAAAACCTTGAGGAATCTACACAAATGACTCCTTGCTGAATTCAGAATTTGGTCTACTTGTCAGAAATATACAGTTCTCCAGGATCACCACTGGGTTTCACAGCGGTTTCCACCACAAAATGGCAGTAGATTGAAAGCACAAAAATGAGGAAAAATGGGCTACCTCTTTAATTAAGCCAAAACTGTGGTAAAAATAGTTTTTTTGATTTAACTATGCATGTTCTTGAAAGCTTCTATTTTTGCAAAGTCTTTTTTCCTATCCTCCTCCCCCATGTAAAACACGTTAGCTATATGTTGGCTATTTTCTGAGTCCCCTCCAGGGTAATCCACAAATCCTGGGTCCATTTAGAAACCTCAGGATGCTGGAAAAAAAAGAACGCAAATTTTACATGGATACTTTATGTGGAAAAATAATTAAGGAGGCCTAAGCGCAAACTACCCCAAATAGCCTGAAAAGAGCTTAGCATTCTAGGCCGAAAAGGCCTAGAAGTGTAAGGGTTAAAGCCTGGCACTGCTTTGAAGAATTTTTCACACACTGTATTTAACAGTAGTCTGACTCTTTCCCAAACCTGCTGATACTGGCAACTCTGGACACTTCTAACTGCAGCACCAAAGCAGTGGGGTAAAGGAAACCATGGTCTAAGTGGCAAGTCAGTGTGTGTATATCATTGTGGTTGTGGTAATGGTGGGCAGGGGTATGTCTGGGGTGCCTGCATGGAGAGGGGGGATTGCGACTAATACTTTACTGTATATTTAGCCACCCCAGCACAAAAGGGCCTGTGAGGGCCCCATGTGATATATGTAAGCATTAATCAGCTTTTGGGCTGTGCAAAAAACACTATCTCCCATACAGGAAGTACTAAAGCACTAAGAATGAACACACACAAAACTCCTGCAATCTGAAGAACCCAGCAAGTTGTATTCTCCTTTTCCAGTTCCATAAGTGAGCCTGTAATCCAGAGGAGGCCGCTTAATCTTGACCATAGGCACACACTAAAAGCTGAGCCTGGAGACAGGGGTTTGTGTTTGGTCTCTTACCTAAAGTGGCGGCCCAGGCTGTGAGCACTCCCTTCAAGTGACCATTACCCTTCAATGTGGGAGCCTCTCTCCCATTACCTCGCTTATCCTTCTACCTCATCTGGGCACTAACAAATGCTGCACTGACTAAGAACCAGCTATGGCCACCAGTCCCTTTCTACCTTCAAGCCCTATTATCTCATGGGTCTTCCGCCATCTATATCACCTAATGCTTCATGTCCATTTGTATCCCCTTATTCTCTCCACTACATTCACCATGCCTCCCTGGTTGGCAGTCCTATTCCCCACACACAGGTTCTATGCTATGGGTGGAAGCATGCTGTTTGTTACAGACTGCTTGCATGTTTGTGTGTCAGTCCCCTTCACATCCTCCCTGCAAGTCAGCTCCCTCCTCCAGTCTCCATGCTGCTCTTTTTGGTGTTCCTCCACTACCCATAGGTATCATGTCCTTCCGATTGCCACCTCTTACAACATCACCAATAAGCCACTTGAACTATGCCTCAGGTAGGGCATAATTTATGCTGCAGGAGTGACTAAATGATGCGTCAAGAAAAATAAATATATGCAACAATATTACATCACTGTTGTGTCATTTTATACATGTTTACACTGTCCAAACAAAAGTTTCATCTCACTACCATCAGTTTACCAATCTCAAACAACAGTCAGCAAGTGCAAGAAATTACCTGCCACTGCGTAACACCTGTGTCAGCATTTTTTGTAAATTGTTCTTGTTGAGCTAGAAAGGACATTTTGGAAAAAGACAATGTAATATATGGCAAATGTCGGAAGGGTGTTGTCTTTGTTTGTGATCCTAGTTTAAAAATCTTCCCTTGTTGTACTTGATGACCACCCAGGTGCAGGTATCATATTAGCGGACATTGTGCCTCATAGTTTGATGATAGAAGAAGTGTGAGCGATAGGCACACACTTTATGGTTTTCAGCTGGCTGCTTTGAGAAGCTCTGAATGTCTCTTAGTCATATTTTATGTGATCATAGTCAACTTATATGGTTACTGCGCTTGGTTTTCCAACTTGGAAATTGATTTAAAGTTCATAGTCTTGAGCAAGCACAATTGGTGAGGGAAGTGGTGAGGCGATCTGCTGGGATGTAATTTGTTGCTGTCATCCCCTATCTGTGTATCATTTTAAAATGTAAAGAAGTATTAATGGTATGTAGCTAATTAGTCCAAGGAAGACCTGGCTTGGCAGTTTGGGCTGCACTGTTCCCATGAGGCACAGGGTCTAGACTGATTAGTAATAAGGCTGGGTCTGAACTGGAGTGGTGAAGTGAGCTATAGAACAATGATGGATTCAACCCAGATCTGTGACAAGGAGTGTCTGAAAAGTGTTAGTGTTCCATCCATCATCATCTTGTTATTGTTGTTGTGTGGTTGCCCTAAGTTGGCAGGGTATGCCCAGATGTGGGTCCCTTGCTCACTTTGCCACTGGACTCAAGCTAGCCTGGCTGATGAGGGGTGTTACCCCGAAACTGGTCCCAGGATGCTTGTTGCTGGTCCAGGGAAGACCTGGTTTGGCAGTTTCAAAATTTTGAATACATTCTTATTGTTTTGACTTTGAATATTGTCTTGTAAAGTTTTTCTTTATTTGCTTTGGGCCTCCGACTTTTTGGACTCACACTGGCCGATTCTGCACATTGACCCCTATAGAATTTATTGGTGCAAAGCCAGTCATAATTTTGGTGGAGAATGTGGGCAGTGGGGCAAAGTAGTAAAAAATCGGTGCAAATGTAGGTGCAAATTTTAATAAAAAATGTGCACTCCAAAAAAAGTCAAGTTAGAGAATCCTAGAATTGTGTGTATTATATTGGTGTACCTGACTGACATGTTGAGGTTGTTAGGAGTGGCATTATGTCAGCATAAATAGGGCTTATGTGCAGTGAGTTTTACCTGGTGAGTTATGCAAATTATGATAACGTTTTAGTTTTGCTTAGAAACATGTGACTTGGAGTGAGTTGTTTGTTTAGCAGTGCATGCAAATCACATAGCGGTGTTATGTTAATGTTTTTTTTGTGTTCCAGTTTGCTGATGTATGAAAAGCTGCATTGCGTCGTACTGTTTTGCAAAACTTTCTGAAGTTGTTTTAATCGTGCTTTTGTTGACGAAATACATTGATATTATGTTCAAAGGATTTTGGATTTAGGTGTAAGATATGTGTCAGCTTAAGGTGGGTTAAATGCCAAAGAAATGTTGTACTCTGGGGCATATTCTCAATAATCTACCGCCGAGTTATCAGCACTTTAGCGCAGCCAAAGTCGAAATAAATTTATTGCCCTATTCACAAGCTGTTGCTAACAGCCGATATCACCAGTTTTCCGGTTATAGCATCCTCAAAAAACATCACCAGGGATGACCCCGGCAACTGCCGGTAATGAGATGCAGAGTAGGCGTTCCCGAGCAAAAAGCCGAAACAACACCACTCCACAACATTCTCAACGACCAGCCAGAATGTTGTGAGCTGGCGTAAAGTCGGACGACACCCATCAGCAGCCAAGGGGGGCACAGACCTTAGCCAAACATGAAGAACAACAGATGCCTCCGAGCTACTGAACATGCAGCCCGGAGCCCCAATAGGGCAACAACACCCGCCGCAACGCCCCTCCCTTTGGACAAAGAGAATGCATATCAACTCCACGAAACCATGAGCCGAACAAATCGCCTGAAGTCGCACAATCACAACACCTAACATACAGGTGTGGCCAGAAAAATGGAGTTCATACTTTCATATCATATAATCCAAATAAAACGTTTATTACAGATTAAACAAAAAAACAACAATCTTGAAGAGGCACGGCTGGTCTTCTCTGGGCATTCTGTAAGTCACAGCCTGCAAGACAGAAATACAGATAAGAAGGTGTGTCATGCGCCCATCAAAGTACAGAGAGAGCGAAAGAGAAAGAGGGGGGTGAGGGAGAGAGAAAGAGAGGGAGAGTGAAAGAGAGAGGGAGAAAGAAAGAGAGGGAGAGAGAGAGGGAGTGAAAGAGAGAGGGAGAAAGAAAGAGAATGAGAGGGAGAGAGAAAGAGAAGGAGAGGGAGAGAGGGGGAGAGTGAAAGAGAGGGAGAGAAGGAGAGAGGGAGAGCGAAAGAGAGAGAAAGAAAGGGAGCGACGGGGAGAGAGAAAGAGAGGGAGAGAGAGAGAAAGAGAGAGAGAGAGAGAGAGAGAGAGAGAGAGAGAGAGTGTCGACAATGCAGACTCAAGCCTCACTGCTCACTTGCAGCCACTGGTGTGTCTCCAACCACGTGCCGGTACACACTGCAGTCCCCCAGGTTCCTCATCTGAAACAGTTGCCAGAGACATGGATGGCAGAGTCCATACTGAAGCACACACCATCATTGCTTGCCTGCCCCTGTACACACAGGCAGCTGCACCACAGCCCCTCCCCCCACCCAGCGGAAATTGCCCACCACTGCGCAACCAGGCCTCACTGCTCACCTTCCACCACCGGTGTGTCTCCAAGAGGGCCCACCACGTGCCGTTGGGAGCCCCAAGCCCGGGGCCATCGCGACCAGGGTACCCTCCACATCATGCAGCCACGCACTGTGGGCCACCAGGTCACACACTTGATTCTGGGTCTTGATTTCGCTATGGCAGAGAACAAATCAGTACACCCGGCCTCATCGCAGGCTGCACACCCGCTCAGCCCTAGAGGTGCCACTAACTCTGTGAACCGCGAGGTAGACCCGCACTGCCCGCTGGCTCAGACCTACGCTGTGGTCCAGCAGGGCTCACACTAATGCCATCCTTCCGGACCACCTGGATGGCGCATCCTCGCAGGTTGCACACACGCTCAGCACTTTTAAAAAAATTTTTTTTTTTATTATAAAACAATCACTGGAGTACACAGCTCTACGCCTACAACCCTGGGGCCGGCAGCTCAGTCTTTATTATTCATACTACACAGCTTTATAGCCCACATCCCGGGGGCTGAGCAGCGTCACCTTATGTAATTATAACTGTCAACATCCTGTCATATGTGTATGCTGCGCAACGGTGCTTAAACAACCTTATTCCTACCCTATAACGAACAATGAGATGTCAGCACTACAGCACTATCGGGATCCCTACCAATGGTAAGATTATGGCCTTGTTGCAGCACTTTGAACAACCATACCGCTACTGAACAACACCTTTTCCCACCAACTAAACATCCCAGATGTCATCTAACCACCCATCCCAGTCGTCAATGCCATATGTACGGCTAGTCAACATTGCCTATCCCATAGGCTGACCATTTCCTAGGGCTGAACTAATCAGAACCCACAACTGAACTGGCTAGGAATAGGAATAGGAAGCAGCTGGGTTATAGGAGACTGCACCACCAGACTAGTCACCATGGTAGATTTTATTGCCCACCTCAAGGGATCTGCTGCCTATAGACCACAAATAACTAAACTTAAAACAGTTGGATGAGAGGCAATATATAGAAAACAAACTAACCTAGTAGGACAGAGTGTGCGGTCATGCTACTGCTAAAAGCCTGGCTTACCAGTATGATGTATAAAACGGCAAATCCAATGACACGATTTATCCAACAAGAGTGAAAAGCCAACGTAGACTACTGAATATCGTAAGAAAGGACACTTGAGCTGAACCCCTCAGTGGATTCAAAAAATATAGTATCACCCAAACCATTAAAGCAATGAAAAGTGGCGGTACACCACATACCTAATATGTTGATTCTGAACTCATGGTAGAGCAAAATAAAAACAGGCTGTCCTAGATGTGTTCCAAAGGTGGGTGCAAGTCTTTCCAGCGTGGTAGTTGCCAAGACAGGAAAGAGAGAAATCTGTAAAAAACAGAAGGGAGAGTCTATCATTGTGTGAGCTACATGTCTACCATATCGTATTGTGAGAGCGCGCATTCAATCGTTAACTGCAGGGCTCACAAGATTTCCCTATATGCAGTATAGTACAAAACAGTATGAGTTACTTCTTTTAGGCTATAAGCAGTGTGTGTTTCCAAGAGCCCAAGAATTACGCATGCGCAAACTTCCAAGCGTATACTTAAAAACAACCACAAAAGAAACCGCCTGTGTCCTTTTAAACGCAAAAAAGATACATAACAACTGGATCAAGACACAAAAAAAAAAACGTAATAAATGCCTGTGTCCTTTTAAACGAAAAAGTGATACATAAGAAATGACTCAAGAAACAAAACGTAATACCTGATTCAGACTAGGCGATATTAAAATCCAAACATAACTAAGTTAAAAGGACACAGGCAGTTTCTTTTGTGGTTGTTTTTAAGTATACGCTTGGAAGTTCGCGCCTGCGTAATTCTTGGGCTCTTGGAAACACACACTGCTCTTAGCCTAAAAGAAGTAGCTCATACTGTTTTGTACTATACTGCATATAGGGAAATCTTGTGAGCCCTGCAGGTAACGATTGAATGCGTGCTCTCACAATACGATATGGTAGACATGCAGCTCAAACAATAGAAGACTCTCTCTTCTGTTTTTTACAGATTTCTCTCTTTCCTGTCTTGGCAACTACCACACTGGAAAGACTTGCACCTAGCTTTGGAACACATCTTGGACAGCCTGTTTTTATTTTGCTCTACCATGAGTTCAGAATCAACATATTAGGTATGTGGTGTACCGCCACTTTTCATTGCTTTAATGGTTTGGGTGACGATATATTTTTTTAATCCACTGAGGGGTTCAGCTCATGTGTGCTTTCTTACGATATTCAGGAGTCTACGTTGGCTTTTCACCCTTGTTGGATAAATCGTGTCATTGGATTTGCCGTTTTATACATCATACTGGTAAGCCAGGCTTTTAGCAGTACCATGACAGCACACTCTGTCCTACTGGGTTAGTTTATAATCTCACACTCGGTATTCTGTTGAGTTGGAAGCATAGGTAGTATCATATTAATTTTCTGCTCTCATGGTGATGAGCACCTTTATCTGGTTCTTCTCTCCTTTATCACATTTTTTCTTCCTTTTCTTTACTTTTTCCCTCTCACTTTGCACATGCTTTGTCCTTTTGGATTTTCTTTAGAATATATTTCTTTCCTCTCTGTTTCTCTGATATCATAAAATTGTGTCTTTTCAAGTATTCTCATGCTTTATATTACTACAGCCCTAAAGAAGCCCATGTTGGGGCAAAACGCGTTGGTTGTTTACACTGTGTGAAGAACAACAGAGAATAAAAGACATCTAAAATTTCATCCATTTGTATCTGTTCATGTCTCGCATACTTAAATGTGTCTAAATACTTGTTTTCTATATATTGCCTCTCATCCAACTGTTTTAACTACTGAAGTGGAATGTTAGAACCTGCTACCGGCACTATCGGCGCTGGCTCTGTAGAGTCCTCTCCTTTGCTATGCACATATGTAGTGTATAACCCCCAGAAATTCTTCGGTCTATTCCTAGGGGGGAGCAACTGGCTAAAGTTCTCCGATTGTGTATAACAATAAAGTACATTGTGCGACCACTGCAACACTGTGGGCAGTGGACCCCTCATCCAACACATTGCTACTTTGCGTGTAGCCATTAATAACCTCATGTCCACTAGTCGGCGGATAGCTTTCGGTAATGTTTTGGAATGACTCAGTAGTGCCATAGCCAGATCAGGGGGGATCTCCAGTTCCACTATTTACTTAATTCAAGGAATATCTTTCCCCAGTACCGGGCAACGGCTTGACAGTAACACGCCAGGTGTATAAAATCTGTGTGCGATGTATGACATCTATCTCATGACGCCTCCTCTCTAAGCCCGTATTTGTGTAGCCTCTCCGGCGTGTAATACACTCTGTTGATGTATTTGAAGTGTATGAGTCTGTGTTTACCCTGCAAGGATATCCATTTTGTGTTGTCACAACAGTAATACCACATGGCGTCATCTATCAGTATGTCCAGATCGCGTTGCCAGGCTAGCCTGGCCTTCGTGTACTGGCTTGCCCTGTGGGACATAGCCATCCGATATATATTGGAAACGATTTTGCGGGGGGACTTAGTTTTGATTATATATGTCAATTCCTGTATTTCTAGGGGTTCGATCATATCATCCCCAGTTGTTGGTGCAGTGCCCTATGCACTCTGTGGAACTGGAATCTCTGCAATACCGTGGGGGATTCTGCAGTAACCGCGACCTCATCCCACTTCTTAGCCACACCTCCCGAGAACAAATCCCCTGCTTTGTTCAGAGCCAGCGCTTGCAATGCTTGCAGGACCCCACCGTCTCTACAGGGGCCAGCCTGACCATCCAATTAATTGCCATTTCTAGAGAATTTAACAGTGCCCCCACTTGCTGCTGTAATAAGCAGTGTCAAGAATGCCGTGGTGAGTTGAGTGAGTCTAATATTCCTGTCCTGCGATCTACTGGCTCAATAATAACTGCTGGAAGCCGGACAGGGTCGGCAAATAACTTTTCAAGCTTAAGGAACGGAATGTCATCTTCGCCATGAATCCAACAGTTCACCTGCACTCCCTGTGCTGCTCTATAGTACAACTCGAGGTCTGGTGCTCCAAGGCCTCTCAATTGGTATGGCAGCGTGAGCACCCTCCACTGTACTCGTGCCTGCTTGCCAGCCCAAGCCAGTTTTATTAATAAATTAGTCAATCTTGCAAAAAAAGGAGTGGGGTAGCACTATCGGAATATTTACAAATAAAAATAGGAACCTCGACAACACCACCATCTTCATAATGGAGATTCTGCGCATTAGAGACAGCGGTAGTCTAATCCACGTTTCAATGTCTTCCTCTAGTTTGGTGACAGCTGTACCATAGTTCTCGCGGAACACGATTTCCGAGTCTGTATGCAACCTAATGCCAAGGTACCTGACCGAGTCATCAGTTCATTGCAGGGGGTATTCCATCTCGAAGTTCGCAGTGGCCGGCGTGAGTGGGAAGGCTATGGATTTCGACCAGTTGACTCGTAGTCCAGACAATGCCCCGAAGCGCACCACCTCTCTGAGCACCAGCGAGAGGTTGTTTTCTGGATCTCTAACATAGAGCAATGTGTTGTCCGCATACGTTGAAATCACGATACTATAAGTAGGGAATTGTACACCTCTATGACTATGATATTCTCGAAGAGCACACGCCAAGGGTTCAGCAATCAGTGCGTATAGTGTCGGTGACAAGGGGCATCCCTGCCGGGTTCCCCTAGAGATAGCTATAGCGTCCGTGACTAGATTCCCCAGCCGTATGCAAGCTGATGGGGCATTGTACAGCACTCCAATCAGTTGCAAAAAGACAGGGCCGAGCCCCATTCTCATGAGCATGTGCCTCATATAGGGCCACTCTACCGAATCAAACGCGTTTTTTGCATATCT
Source organism: Triturus cristatus (assembly GCF_964204655.1). Lineage (NCBI taxonomy): Eukaryota > Metazoa > Chordata > Amphibia > Caudata > Salamandridae > Triturus > Triturus cristatus. Next base: position 955,065,871 of record NC_140594.1, on the reverse strand, counting down.
AAAAACACCGCCATAGCTTTTGTTCCCCAACTAACATGTTGCATCGTTCCAAATACTGTACGTAAATTGTAAGTGAGGTTCCTGTCCGGTATCAACCCCGCCTGTTCTGTAGCTACCAGTTCCGGTGCCAGCAGAGTCAAAGACGGTTGTCCAAGACTTTGGCATAAAGCTTGGTGTTCACATTTAGAAGGGAGAGCGGCCGGTACGAGCTGCACTCCTCAAGAGATTTACCGGGTTTGGGAATAGCGACTAACATTGCTTCTTTCATAGACTGTGGCATCACGCCCGTCACACATCATCAAATAACGTGGAAATGTTGTGGGGAGCAGTATATCAATAAAGGACTTATAAAAGTTGACAGTGAGGCCGTCTGTACCCGGAGCACTAGCTGACCGCATCCCCATCAATGCCTCCATAATCTCATCTTTTTCAATGGGTAACATTAGGAACTCTCTGCGCGCATTAGATAGAAAGGGAAGTTTAATGTGTTCTAAGTAAGCCTGGGCAAAGCACTACGCTATGCTCGCGTAGTTTGCGAAGTTCGCGCTACTTCGCACTACGCGAACTGCACGTAGCACAGTGCGAACACGCGTAGTGTAGTGTTGCGTAGTGCTGCGGTCATTTTTTGCTTGCTCGCGGTCCTCAACGTCAAGTTGGCGACCACGAGCAACCAAAATGACATCCCGGCGAGACTTTTTCCTTGTTCGCGATCAGCAACATCAAGTTGGTGATCGCGAGCATGGAAAATAAACCTCCCGGCGAGATTCCCAACGCGAGGAGGTCAGGTTTCTCATTGCGAGTGGTCGCGTATGCTCGCGACCGCTCGCGATGAGAAACTACCAGTTTGCGTTGAGAAAGCTGCCGCTCGAGTAAAAATCTACTCGAGCAGCAGAAAACTACAGCTCGCACTGTGCAAGATGCCATTTTCAATGATTGCACATTGCCGGTTGCTTGTCCGCACTGTGCAATAATTGAAAACGACATCTGGCACAGTGCGAACAAGGTACTACGCAGTTCGCGAAGTGCTACGCGTAGCTCGGGTAGTGCGAACTGCACTTTGCGTAGCTTCGCGAAGTGCTACTTCGCGAACTACGCCCAGGGTTAGTTCTAAGTAGTCTGTTATTTCGTCTTCCATGTCTGACGAGCGCGTAGTGTACAGTTCCGAGTAGTATTGTTTAAATCTTTTTGCAATGTCCTCTTCCTCTGTAAGCAAGTCACCCCCTTATGATCGGATTGCAGAGATCCGTGCTTTACTGTGTTTAGCTTTTAACATGCGGGCCAGGACCGAAACCAGTCGGTCCCCCTCACCATAGATACGCTCAGCTGCATATTTGCCCATATGTTTCACCTCACTATCCTCTGCTTCCTGATAGTCCCGTAATAAGTCCTTCAGGTCGCTTTCAACATTCTTGCCATCCCCCGCTAACTGACGGGACTCCAGTACACCTATATCTCGCTCCAGTGCCGACAGCCTTTGCCTAATGGATCGGAGTACCCCCAAGTGTTTTGCCATGACCACCCCCGTATATACACCTTAAATGCTTCCCATATCATCTGAAAGCTATCCACCGAGCTGATATTTGTGGCAAAATATGTTTTTATGGCTTCAGCCATCTCCTCCTTGAAGACCGGGTCTAGCAGTGAGTACGGGGGGAATTGCCATGTAAATGGTGGTATAGTCTTCTTAGGAGTGGACAAGACCAGTAAGAGCGGCAAATGATCTGACAGGGTTTGCGGGAAGACCTGACATGAACAGATCCAGGACATTAGAGATGTCGACGCCAGCTAATAATCTATGTGCGTATGTAGGTCGCAGTATGCTGAGTAGTGCATGTAGCCGCTATCCTGCGGGTGTAACCCCCTCCACACATCTATTAAGCCCTTGCTGATCATAATGCTTTCCAAAGATCTGGCGGCCGCAGCCGGTCTTCTCGCTGGGCCACCTGATCTGTCCAGTTCCGGGTCCCTGATCAAATTAAAATCTCCACCCCAGAGCACTTGTGATGCCCCATCCCCTCCTAACGCAATAGCCAAGGTGGTAAAAAACTCTGGGCAGTCATAGTTAGGTCCATATACATTCACTACGAATAGATCCAATCCCCTACCCTGCAGTCTGGAGATTACAAACCGGCCCTCCGTGTCTGCCGTCAATTGCTGTAACGTGTAATCTGTTCTGGGGTTAACCCAGGTTAGTACTCCCCTAGCGTGTGTGGTGAAGCCTGAGGCGTTAACACAATCCAAGAGTCCCCTGTGTCGCATCAGTGGGCTGTGTAATGGTAGGTGGGTTTCCTGCAGTAAAGCTATATCTATATTGTGTCTGTTAAGGTAGCTCAGCACTTTTTGTAATTTGCGATGATCGTTCAGACCACTCATGTTCCACGTTAGTGCTCTGAGGGAGTCTATATCCCTCAAGGTCATAGCTCCATTAGCCATAGTCATCCAGTTTCGCTAGTATCCTAGCCTGTCCCGACATGTGTAGTGCACTTACAGAATTTGCATTGAATAGCCATTCAATAGACATCTCCGCCCAAACAAAAAACAACTGTACCCCTGACCCCTCTCTCCCACCCCCCACCCACAGCAGACCACCCGCAACTCGGTCGCGCTTCTTCCCCTGGAACCCCCTCACTTGCCACCCGCCTCCCCTTCCAACCTTAATTAACATCAGTAGTGTTCAGCACTCATAGGCAGAGGTCGCTCTGTTTATGATTCACTGTAGTATACAGGCCTTCTCTCTACCCAGCCTCCGCACACCGACGGATGCTGCCGCAGTCCCCGCTATCAAGCCCTACCAACCTATTTCTTGTGTCTGGGCCCGAGCAGTGACTCCACCCAGTTCCTTTACTAGTGCCTTGCAACTCAGAGTGCAATTCCCGTTGATTGCATCGCAGCAAAAGCTAAATCCCTGTACATTCAGCATCTTAGTGTTCTCTTCTACCGCTAACCGCTACTTCACAGTCATTGTTACTGTAAGGACCACATGATCACATTCTCTCCACCTCTGCACACGTTGGTCCAACTCAGACCCCTGTATCCCGCCCCAACCCACCCCACTGTACTTATCCACTAGTTGTGAGTAAAGAAAACTCAGACCTGCTCATCCAGCGAACCGCCAGTTGCCTCCTCCGGGATATGTCGTTCAGGACTCGGTCGATGTTCTTTGGACCAGTCTTTCAGCGCCTTCTGCAGGACCTTCGGATCTGTAAAAATATGTGAGTGACCCTGTCTGTTCACCCTCAGCTTGACTGGATACAACATGGCGTAGTCTAGACCTAATTCCCGCATCTGCTTTTTCATGGGTGCAAATTGCCTTCGTGCCTCCTGCACTCGCGCTGTGAAGTCCGGGAAAAGTGATATATTCGACCCTTCGTGTTGCAACGCTCCTTTTTCCCTCGCTGTTCGCAATGCCGCATCTCTGTCCCGATAATTCAACAGTTTCGCTATGATTGGGCGCGGCTGGGCACCCGGTGCCGGACGTGGCCCCAAGGAGCGGTGTGCCCTCTCTACCATGAACATATTAGAGAATACCTCTGCGCCTAGTAGGCTCTCCAATAACTTCTCCACAAAGTGCTCCATGTTGCCCGTTTGCGTCGTTTCCGGTAGTCCTGTGATGCGAAGATTACAGCGCTGGGAACGGGCCTCCAAATCCTCCGCTTTGTCTTGTAGAACCCAGAGAACCTTTCCAATCTGTTTCTGGTCTGTGTCTAGGGTAGTTTGCGCCTCTTCCACCTCCATTAGATGCCGTTCAGACATGTCCAATCTTTCGGCGTGTTTGTCCAGCCGTTCTCCCATCCTGTCTATTCGATGCGAGAGGGCCTCAATTTTAGAGCCAAAGGAGGTAATGCCACTCTGTAGGCCCTTCTCCATTGACAGCAGCATGCTTCAAATATCCGGTTTGCCCTCCATCTGAGTTGCAGTTCTGGTGACCTCCCCTGGTGCAGTGCTGTGCGACCTGGAACGCTTTTGCTCAAAGGTGAGCTTTGATTGTGACTTATCCGTTCTCCCCATCTCCTTCACCTGATCCAAACTCCTCACCAGAGCTATCTACTGCAACGCCACAAGGGGGTTCTATTAAGGGAAAAAACCCCACTTCGCAGTCTCCGTGATTGCCAAATCCGTCGCTCTTTCTCCGTAGGCAAGGGCGTTCTACAGTATCGCTGCTCTATCATGCACCTGCAGCTGGGGGGTCAAGTACCACATCATCCGCTCCGCCGCCTGACCTTCAATCAGCTGTCGCCTCCTGTTGCGACCTCTATCACTCCTCACCCAAAGGTGGTGGGCTCCGGCGTCGCACCCTTTCCAGGTGTCTCCCCTCCGCTCCGTAACGTCCCTCTGTACCTCCAGTAGCGCTGGTCAGGGGCAGCGCACAGCAATGCTGCTCACCAATGTCCTTGCCCCCGTTCCTTGCCACCACAAGTATTTATCTGTCTGCGCAGTAGCACACTTCTTGGGTCCCGGCCATGCACTCTGCTCCCCTCTCAGTTTCATGTGGCTTTACAGCTTCCTGCCCGCCACCATACTTGACAGGCTTCTAAAAGGCACTCCAGGGGCGTATGATGTGTTGCTGGCATACAGGGCATGGGGCGCCCAATCCCCTTTGAGAATGGAGGCTTATCTGGTTCATCGGTGTCATCCAGCGCCCTCGGCACCTCAGCAGTGGAGTGCCACAGCTACACCACCGCAGGTGCCCAGCGCGATCTTCGTCCACGCACAGCCTCGCCTCCGGGCGCCACCTCCCAATCCCAGAGTCTGTCTCCCGGTGCGGCCCGATCACCAGCCACGGCGTGCGGTTCGCCTCTTACATCAGTCACTGCCGCGGAGCAAGCGGGAGATCCGTGCCCAGTCGCTGCTCGGCTCCGCCAGTGGCTTGCCCCCTCTATGCAGTCCGCTTCGATTGCAGGGACCCTCGGTCCGGAGGTCCGGGTAATCTACCCTGGTTGTGGCCGCACGTACGCTGACATCACTGCGCTCACTCTTTCAGGTTGGTCCGGGGATCCGCGGCCTTCCCATCTCCCGGGAGGTCCAGCGATATCGCAGCGTGTACTGGGGTGGGAGGTCTCGGGATCAGCCTGTGCCGGGGAGAACGCCTTCCGCAGCCCAAACACCAACTATAAAGTTATATCTCAGCGGTAAACTGCAGGATAAATGCCGGATTGTATTTCGGTGTATCGGAGCCTGAGACTCAGGCAGCCATCTCGGTCTCGAGCAGGCTCCCCCCGCCCCCACTCAGCACTTTAGGTGCCCCTACCTCAGTGCACCGAAAGACACCGCCATGTGGCGGTGTGCCTGTGCCTGCCGCAGTGTATCCGGTGCCACAAAGTCTGTGCAACGCAAGCCATGGACCCTTCATGACTGAGTCCCGTGGTGCAAACACCATCATGTCACCCCCAGCACCAGGCAATGTGCTGTGCCCGGGCCCTAGGCCCTCAGGCAGAAATGACACCCACTCGGAGACACCCAGTTGGGAAGTGGAAATGACGTCCAGCACGTGCGCCAGGCCCTTTTTATTGCCAGGGTCACATGTCCTGTGATGCCTCAGGCTGAATGGGTGTGGTGTGGGTGTGAACCAGCCGTGAGGGAGTGGCTGTGGCATGCTGACAACTAGATCTGTGAGCAGCAGATCCCTACAGGGAAGACTTGGAACATGTAGCGTTGTCGTCGTCCCCGTGAGCGTAAGCAGAGGGGGCTGGCCTGGCGTATGCCAGTCCTGCATAAGGGTGTCAACAATGATCCCAGGGCTCTGGGCGTGCTTCTGTTCTGGGCTGGACAAGGAAGTGTCTAATGCGTGTGTCTCCGTTCTAGTGTCGGCACCACCCGGAACGCAATCGGCAATGTGTCACCCTGTGACCCAAGTCCCACAACATGGGCACATGGACATAAGGGGGAATCATTGACCATACATTCATCCATACCTCCACACTTGCAAAATCATAGACATAACACATCAGTGTGACAATGAATGCTTAATGCACATTCAATGGAGTGTTGTAGCTGGAGCAGTACAGGGCCATGCAAACCTCACTTTACATTGTTAGCCCATGTAAGGCCAGCCAGAGTCCTTCATTGAATGACAAGTACATCAGAAGAGGAGGAGTTTAGTCCGCAGTCAGGTAGCTGTGTCATTGGTGACCAAACAGAATATGGCTGTCCATGCCGAGGTCCAAGGTGAGTGTCGCAGAGTGCTTCAGGGGACAGTGGAAGGTGATGATGCAGAGGGCAGAACCAAGCAGAAACAGGCCATATGGCAGAGATGAATGCTACCACTTCCTTCTGGCCACAAGGGCAGATTCATCCGCATCTTTGTCCTCTGCTGTTTCAGGTGCCTCACATGTGGGTGGTGGTGTTCTGTCTCCAGCACTTTGTGGCAGTGACACCTCAGGGGCCGGAGGTGGAATGTCCGCCGCACTGTGTGGTACTGACACATCAGGGGCCGGAGATGTGGATGGAGTGGAAGCAGCAGCATGCATCAGCGCCAGGCCTTGTGGCAGCAATGCCAGGAGGAGGGTCTTTATGTCATTGAAGGACCCAGTTACCTCTCGCTCGTGTGCAGCCGGGGCAGCCACTCTTTCCGTCCGCATCCGCTTCATGTTCTCCATGAGCCTCCGCATGAGTCCTATATCCACGGTGAGCTCACTGAAGCCACTCTGACTAGACAGTCGTTCTTGTCCCAGAGTCAGGACTTTGGCGATGTCAGCCATGGTTCGTTGGAGAGCATGGAGCGGACTGTCGGTGTCCGTTAGGGACTGTGAGTGGTCTCTGATGAGACTTAGACACCCACGTATGGCATCTAGTTTGGCTGCCATGGGGTCGAACCCCACCTGCACCTGTTCAGCCAGCTTCTCCTGGCACCCCAACACACAGAGTTGGAAGCCATGTGTTCGCCATGGGGGTCCTGGGTGGCAGCTGTCTTGGTGGGTACTGCCTGCTGTGTGTACTGTACAGGGGGTAGGCTCTCCTTGTAGCAGCTGGGCTGCCCTGCTCCTGGAAGTGGGCTGTGGAGGCTCTCCACGAGCTGTTGGTGGACGTCGGAGTCGAAGGTGTGGTGGTCCTCTTCGTCATCAGAGAATAGAGGTTGGGACTGCTCTCCAGGAGGTGTTGATTCTGCCTCTGCAATCTGAAGGGGAGATGCAGTTTAACATTGTGCTCACATGTATGATGACGTATTGTACATGTTTACATTCAGACTGCAGGACAGTGTACATTGTGACTGTTTGTGGGGAGCTGCCTATATGATGTGGGACAGTGGACATTTCGACAACATCACGGAGGTGTGTTTGTACTTGTACAATGTCAACTCACATTTCCCTGAGATGCCATTTGTGATTGGCCAGTTTCTGCCCACAAGCAGCACCAGTTTATGTCCTCTGTTCTATTGCGGACGTGTTGCGGATTGTGCCACATCGTTGTCAATGTTGATGTGCTCTGCATGTGATGTGTGTGTGCCACATTTTGGGGGAGTTGACCCTGTAGCTCTGATTTGGATGCACCTGATCCCTTAAATGCAGTGTGCCTCTGATGTCTGTGCTTATACAGTGCTGAGCTGTTGCATACTTGGGTGCTTTGGTCTCTTGGTGGGAGTTGGGGGTCTGGGGCATGGTTTGTCTGCATATGTGCTATGCTTACTTGTGCATGTGTGCCACTGTGCCCATCTTCCCCAGTCCCCCCAGTCCCTGGTCGTTACTCACCCTGTTGCTGTTGTGTCCAGTAATGTTGAGCAGTGTCCGGGCCCCCAACTCCTGCCACCGTCTCCCCACTGATGACTGTGGACACCATTTCCTCCATCTCATCCAGCTCCTGCTGTGGTGCTGGGCTCCCACCTCCAGTCTGCATTGCTGCCTTCCGGTTGTTTGCGAGTTTCTGCTTGGTTTTGCGCTTCACATCATGCCAGCGACTCTTGACCTCTTCCATTGTCCTCTTCAGCACTCCGACTGCATTCACCTTGTCCACGATGGTCTGCCATATTCCATTTTTAGTTGCCTGTGACACAGTGGAGGTGACAAACAGTAGTTGATGTTGTTCCATCACCTCATTATCAGGATCCTGTTTTCCTGCGGACTGAAACGCTTCTTCCTACTCTTCATCTCCTTGCCCTTCCCTGACCCCGAGATCCCCGGGGGGCTTGTGGGGTTCTGGTTGTCCTCTGCACTTGCTCCGGCTGACTGCATTGTGCTTCGCTGTTGTTTGGCTTTGTATGTGTTTTTTTTTCCAACTTTTATAGTGCATTTTCCCTCATGTCACATGGGGATTGCAGGCCTGTGGCTGATTTTCGCTGATTTGCGTCATCGGCGCTTTTTTTGCGTTAGTGTTTCGCATTTTTGCGGCGTCGTGTTGATTTTAACTCATTCATTTGACACGTTGTGGTGGGTCTATCTCATGATGCCGCCGTATTGTGAATACCACGTTAACACGGTGTTATATTCTCATGATAGACTGCGATGTGAAGAGTTGCGGTAAGCTACTTTTGCAGTAGTTATCACACTTTCTTGAGAATATACCCCTCTGTTTCCACTTATAGAGCTCTTTTATTGTTCCAATAAATAAAATAGAACACGTTTTATAATTTAGGTCTCTTCTTCTTTCCTCATTCTGGTCTTTCATATATGTCGGAACGCCAGGACCACCATGACGGAGGCCCTACTCAAAGTAGGAGAAATCAAAGGTCAGTGTTCAGGATTTACCACCAGTGTTTTTAAGAGAGGATTTTTTGTGAAGGTGTTTTTCACCAGAAAAATAAAACATTCTTTGGCTCACCACCAAGTGTTTGAAATGGAATTACAATGACTCTACCCGGATTATTTTACCGGTTTAAGTGTCCAAACAATGAAAGATGAAACCTCAATGGTTTTATGCGTTGGTTTTAGCTATGTGCTTTAATAGCTCTCTGCTCTTAGGTATCTGTCAGCTTGACTTGAGTGAGGCAGTTTTCTATCAAAGGTAGAACCCTTGTCCTTGTTTCTTTTTTCACCCTACCTCCCCATCAACCCTTGCACACGTGCACCTACCTTGGTCATCCACACTCTTACGGTAGCGTGGCGGGAGGATTCCTGGTGCTTCCACTGTGTCAGGCATAGGTTTTCTGTCTCCCTCCAGATCGAAGGCTCCACTCATTATGGGATCCTTTCTTCTTTCCAGCATCTTCTCCCTCCAACCTGGTGCTTTGTTTGGAGAGCCACCACTGCTTCTTTGTCTGGGCTTTTTATAGTCCAGGCGTGTAGGGATTGGTTGATCGCAGCATCCATTGGGAAAGGCTGCGGGTTGCCTTCCTCCATTTCGGGAAGACTTTTGGGGGGCCTTAAATGTACAGGCAGTCCAGGGAATCTTTACAGAAAGTAACAGGGCTTCAGATGATAGGTAAGTAGGTGGGCCATGGAGTCTCCTCAATTATGCCCTCCTCATCAACTGTGCTCTCCTCCCCGTCACAGTATGCAAATTTAAGGAAATGTGTATAAGATATTAAAATTGTCCTCTTAAATAGCGTATAAAGTTCGATGGGTTAAGTCCAATGAAGCCCTTAATAGTCTAGCTTTGTATCAACTAATTTGGGCAGTTCTGTTTATTTCTTTGTGCACAGGAATCGACTTGGTGACTCTAAAGATGGGTTATCACTAGATCATAGCTTAATGAGATTGAATGCACTTTAAGTGCTGAGTGTTTTTCCCTCTTCTGTGATGAATTTGATTTCCGCCTTGCATCCTGGTAGGCAGACAAGGTATTAGTTTTGCATTTCAAGTCTCGTTTTGAAATCTAATTGTTATTGGTTGTATTACCATTGTGTACTCTGAGTTAAGTTGCAATTACAGTGGATGTGCATTTGAATAATCCAGCAATAATTGCTAATGGAGAAGATCCTACACTCTTGATTCGTACCCATACCCATTAGATGCTCATAGATCATGGCTTAATCAATGTTTATGGCTGAAAGAATGGAATAGAATTAATACTGACATTAAAACGTTACAATTTCTTGTCTACTGTACTCTGAGTTGAAAAAGATTGTGAATTTGAGTTGAAAAAGATTGCAAATTTGAGTTGTATCCTATTTGAGATGAAGCTGAAATGTAGACATGCACAGTGCAAAGCCTTGAAAGAGCGGGATTATGTGGCAAATGTGAGAGCACATGAGAAAATGCCAATAGGAAAATGAAAAAGGCTGTCAACCAATCGATGGAAGTGAGATTGCATTTAAGGAAGAAGGCATAGACTCCGGAAGTGTTATAAACGTTAGATGCTTAACATGTGATTACTGACAAAACAGACAACAACAAAACAAAAGATGACAAAACTAAAAACAGGAAAGAGACGGAAAATAATGAGTGCTACTCTGAAGGAGAAGATGAGTATATGGACAGATTGTTGAGTGAAGCGAGACCACCTCTATATAATGAGACTCGTGTATAAGCACAAGTGGAGGAGATAAGAGCAGGTGAGCCGAGTATCAGAAGAGATGAGGCTGTGCCTAGTTTTTCTTCAAGTAGTGAGAAAAAAGTGGTTGAGATTGAAACATTCAAATTTGAAGGGAATTTGGAAATAATGGCAGAGACAGAAACTGATAAACTCAACATTTCAAAGTATAATGAAAAATGGGATTGGCATATTTTATTGGAGAACAATAAAAAGACGATCATCAAGCATTTGAGAAACTCTATGAATTGGCTGCAGAATTTAAAGTGGATTTAAACAAGAACATTTGTGAGTCAAGAAGATAGGGATGTATGTAAACAAATGAATGAGTCAGGATCCCTTAACACTGCAAGATACTCTCATAGACTTATCAGGGGTGATTAGAAAATTAGAGGACTTGTCGAAGTTTAGAGAAGATGGACAGAACCACCTGATAAGCCTGAACATTAAAAAAAAGAGCAGAGAGAAGAACAATGTGAGGTTGAGTGATTATGAGTGGGAAGTGGTGGTTGAAAAGGAGTTCCAATTGAGAGACGTACAGGGGTGAGCATATGTGCTTATACCCTGGTCACAAAGTGACAGCTATAGATTTTTAAAGACAGTTCTGAAGCCCATAGAGAAGTCAGAGAATTGGCAAAGAGGGGTGGAATGGATTTTGATCATTTGAAAAGTACTTTGGACAGATTTGGATGCTTTACATTTCAATTGTGGTTCCTTGAGATTGTGTAAGACCATATTACAGTTGCCAGTAGGTTCAAGGTTCAAAGACACTTTATACAGATAACGTTGTATCCATAAAAGCACAGCAACACAGCAAGTAAAAAATTTACAAATAAGAGAGACATAATAAAATCCATTAGCAACATACAGAGTAGAATAATCTTTAAGATTCGTGCAAAAATAAATGAATAAATAATGTAAGATTGGCCATCATCCGACGTGCTCGAACAGCAAATCTCAGAAAAGTGCCTGTGTGGAAAAAACAGAAAATACGGGGTTAAAAGCCACTTAATATTCTTTAAATAGTATTTACAGAAAAACAAAAAATGTAAGATAGATTGGCCACTCTGACCATCACACAGGCAAGGTAGGTGATCAAGGCCAGAGTGGTGACCAAGGGGAAAAAAATAAAACAAATTTGATAGTGCCAGCCCTTAGGCGAAATAAAAAGGCTCCTCTCCCAATGGCTCATAGACAGGGTAAGGTAGTTGGCCAGCGGATGCACGGGATGTTCAATGGCCATGTAACTATGTACAAGGGATTTTTTGGATTCATTTTCAATCCATTCCACTCTATCTAACAAATAGAGGGCACTCCTAAGCTCATTTTTATTTATAGTCACTGCTGTGCTAGGATTTATGAAGATACTTCCCTTGTTAACGCTACATAGGCTCTGATACACCCCTGCTAGCCAAGGGATGTCCTTCCCTTTCTCACATCCAATACTGATGAATACAGGCCCCAGCTAGGCCCGCAAGACACAAGGGTTCGCTCTCCTGTAACGGAATCTATAAGGAAGTTGGCACGGAAACTGCAAAGTACAAAAACAACGTTTATTAACCCTTAAGGGTGGTCCTACAATCCACACAACACTCTTCAGTATTGCATGGAGTAGCACACAGAACATTCGTACACAGTCCCCTTTTATACACAACAGAGGGGCTCATAAGTGGGTGGATACAACATGAGGCCGAAGAACATTACCATTTATGGTCATTCTCGATACTGAATCAATACATGGGCGGAGCCAACACACTCCTTGAGCCCGCGAAAGGACATGGTCAAGCAAGGCTAATTATAACAGATGTGGTCAAGTCTGGGCATGCGCCAGATGGACAAGAGAGAGCTATTTATAAACTGTTGCTAGGCAGATTACAAGAGCAACTAACACAGAGGTCGGACTCTCCTCGTGGTGAACACATGGCAGCATGCCAATACAAAATGGAGTCCGGACTTCGGTCAACATAACGAAGAAAACATGATCGCAAGGGAAAGCATTAATGTTTTCAGTAAATGCTTAATCACATTCTGCCTTAATTTACAACAGACGACCCTTTCAGCATTTACTGAAGACATCCGGTTTCCAAGAATAATCATCATATAGGTCAATTGTCATCATTCCTTTAACCTCTTTAGCTAGACCCCTTTGGTGAGCAACATCGGCAACAGCTTTCTTATCTGGAATGCAGAATGAAATGCATACAGAACAGCACAATGGTCCACATTGAATACACATACAGAAAAGGAACAGAATTGCTATAATAATACAGAGACCAGTTAGGACCTTCCATCCCCAGGCAGTAACCAACGCCCAAAACCATCCAGAAAAGGACCAAGTGCCGTTTTCTGTGTGGATTTCAGCTGCTATTTTATGCAGCTTGTTAATGGCGTTATAAACGGATGGCGTATGATCAGGGATGAACACACAGCAGCTACTTCCAATAATTTTACAGGCTCCTCCTCGATCAGCTAGCATTACATCTAATACCATACGATTCTGCAACGCAACAATCCTAGTTATTTGTAACTCTTCCGTAAGATTCCCAAGAGCAGCGGCAGTCTGATTGGTCACAGCTTCTACCACTCTTGTTAATCTTCGGATCTTCCTACTATTCAAAGCGGCTCCAACAAAGAAAAACAGTCCTAAGTTAAAATCAATATACTGTTGCAAGCTGGTATCGGTCTGATCCACATCATCAATTGATAGAGTACGTTTGTATCTATTTACAGTCACATTATTCAAAAGTTTCAAATCCTTATGATATGACGCGGGTGCTAGGAATACAGGAGGTAATAGGAATGATACATAGCATACCCCAGACCACCCAGCCGGCAAACGGTAATAACCTTTATTTCCACACACAAAGTAGGTATTATGGGACGCTAGGAAGGTACTGTTATTCAACCCGTCAATGTTCAATACGGTTATGCAATCACTGACACCAACAGGGATAAAACCCACACTCTGGACACACAAGTCCGCTTGAGCTTGTGCTACTTGGATTACGAATTTGTCCTTCCCCACAGTGTCTCTGGTGTTCGTGAAGATATAGGGAATGGATTCATTGTCCGGTCGGTACTCTTCCCATTCCCAAATTGTCCCATTCGCTTGTGGATACCCATTCTTGTCCTGATGGCATTCTTTATTAAGTCTAAAAAGCAATCGTCCCACTGTCGGTTTCCGAGTGGCAAAAAGCAAAGTGTACCATGCTCTACAAGAGCCATTATGAGAGAAAGGAAGTGGTATGAATGGCGTACCTCCTTTCTTCTGATGGGCCGGCATCATCCCACATATCCAACAGTTCGTAGCGTTCGTAGCAACGTGGGTATGATGCAGCATCTGGATGAAAGTGTTGTTCAAGTAAGATTGTCGATGCTTCAACTCTTGATACGGTAATGTATAAAAGTAGTGCTCCTCAGGCACCGGAGTTGTCAACACAAGTGTTTTCCGAGCAGGAGTTACCTCCTCCACAAACCATGTGGTTATCCCAACAATAGCTACTGTTAGCATGAACCCCAACGCACAAAGGATTTTCTTCTTCTCCATGTCAAAAGAAACAATACCCTGGTATCTTCCTGAAACTAAAAAGTCTGTCAGAACTCTTCCCCTTGGGCAGTGGTTGATTTCTTCACCAGCGGGCCAAGACGGGTGTCGCTACACTAATGCAGGGCTGATCCCCCCCCCTTGCCTCATCGGCTCTCCGTTTCACTAACCCAAGGGCCGTTCTGACAGTATGTCCCGGTACTGGAAACCTTACTTCCTTGGTCGAAGATGATATCGCCTTCCTCCAGAAGTCGTGTGGTCCGGAAAGAGCTCCTCAGTGTCTCGTGGCTCAGCAGCACGGCCTGTCTCTGCTGCTAGGATTTCTCGTTGATCGGTCAGCACGGCAGACTCCACCAATCCGGGCGGTACCTTTCGACAGTGCAAGGAATGGATCCAATTCTTTCGGTTCGAGACTCGCACAGCCGTCCTCGTTGCAAGGAGGACTTGTTCAGGTCCTACCCATCTCGGCTCCAAACTGTTCGTTCTGTCGAAGACCTTCACCATAACATGATCTCCAGGCCGGAGACCATGTCCTTCGCCGGTAGACCGATCAGGGAGCGCCTCTCGGACCTGTTGATGAATAGAAACCAAGTTATCCGTTAACTGTGCCAGATAATCGCTCATCTTTACACAAGGTACATCATACACAGCCTTAGGCCTTGGTGGACCCCAAATGTTCATTGGGCGTCCGAATACTATTTCGTATGGCGTAAGGCCGGTTCGAGAGTGTGGCACTGACCTAATTGACAATAACGCCAGTGGCAGGGCGTCTGGCCAAGTCAAAGACGTTGAAGCTTGGATTTTGGCGATCTTAAGCTTCAGTGTACCATTATACTTCTCGACTAGTCCGGCAGACTGAGGGTGGAACACGGCATGAAACTTCTGAGTGATGCCTAGGCCCTTCAAGACATACTTTATAACATCCGCTACAAAGTGAGGGCCATTATCACTCCACAGAAGTCTACAGACGCCGTATCGAGGGAAAAACTCTTTTAGCAGTAGCTTCGCCATGGTCATTGCAGTATTGTCTTTCGTAGGGTACGCCTCAACCCATTTGCTGAAAGCGCAAACCACTACTAGAACATACTTCAAATTGTTACAGCGCTCAAGCTGGATGTAATCCATCTGCAGAACCTCAAAGGGTGCAGTGGGTGTCGCAAATCCTCCTGCTGGAGTTCGAGTGCCTTTCCCTGGATTATACTTCAGACAGATCATACAGGTCTGCACCACCCTCTTTGCCGTGCTAGCAATCTCTGGATGCTCCCAGACTTGGGTAAGCAATTTCACAATTGCGGAAGCTCCAACATGTGCTAGCCCATGTGCCATCTGAACCATAGGTTGTACGAAAGCCGTGGGTAACTTCCATCTATCCATCTGTTTATTTCTCCAACAACCCTCGTCATCCAGTTCTCCTTCGCTAGCCCATTGTTCCCGCTCTTTGTCAGAAGCGGTCCTTTGCATTTCTCGCACTTCCTCCTTCGCATCACGCCATCTCTCCACCTGTGACTTTACTACATACATGGCAGTAGCGCCGGGCTGCATCGCAGTCTCCCGTGCTACTCGATCCGCTAACGCATTCCCTTCTCCAACTTTATCAACCACTTTCCTATGGGCGCTACACTTAACGATAGCAATTTTCTTTGGGTATGTCAATGCAGTTAAAAGATTATGAACTAACTCTCCATGCATTATCTGTACTCCATGTGACGTTAAAAACCCTCTCTCCTTCCAGAGTAGGCCGAAGTCATGCGCTACTCCGAAGGCATAGCGGCTATCTGTATAAACATTCACACATAATCCTGTACTGAGCTCACATGCTCGTGTTAATGCTATCAGTTCCGCTGCTTGAGCTGATTTCTGTGGTATGCGTGCTGTCTCCACTATCGTGTGTAATGTGGTAATTGCATACGCTGCTGAAGTCGTACCATCTGGTAGCTTCAGGCATGATCCGTCTACCCACAACTCTCCATCTACATCTGAAAAGGGCGTATCCTGGAGATCAATACGACCCTTTGTTTGTTCCTCAGTCACAAAAATACAATCATGCGCTTTCTGCGCCTCAGGCTGGGTCTCGGGGTATGGCAACAATGTGGCCGGGTTTAATGTCACGCACCTTTTCAACGTAATATGAGGAGCCAAAAGCGTCAGCTCATATCCCGTTAAACGGGCACTGGTCAACTGCTGCGTCTTTGTTTGATTAAGCAGGGCATCCACAGCATGGGGAACTAACACCAACAATTTATGGGACAACACAATTCCTTCACTTTGGCGTATTGACACAGCTGTCGCCGCTACCGAGCGAAAACACCCTGGTAATGCTCGGGCGACAGGATCAAGCACAGCCGAAAAATATGCACAAGGGCGCTGCTTATCGCCGTGCATCTGCACTAAAACTGACAATGCACATCCATCTTTCTCATGCACATACAACGAAAAGGGTTTTGCATAATCAGGGGTCCCTAACACTGGTGCTGAACAAAGGGCCTGTCGCAGTTGCTGAAAAGCAGCATCACACTCATCTGACCAAGGGATTGGGATAGGCGTGTCTTTTGTCAAAAGAGCTAGTAATGGCTTAGCTATGTGTGAAAACCCCAATATCCACTGTCTACAAAAAGAAACAAGGCCCAAAAATGCACGCACATCCTTCTGCGTGGATGGTCTCGGTGTGTCCAAAATTACTTGGATACGATCTGGTGTGAGTGCACGCCCCTCCTTAGACAAAAGGTGACCTAAATAAGTCACCTTTGGTCTACAGAATTGCAATTTCTTCCTAGATACTTTATGATTGTGGGAGGCTAAAAAGGAAAGTAAGGATAGCGTGCTTTTCTCACACAATTCCAGGGTGTCAGCCGCCAACAAGATGTCATCGACATATTGAATGAGGGCGACCCCCTCGAGTAAAACAAAGGAATCCAACTGTCGTTTCAAAGCCTGACTGTAAATACTAGGGCTTTCTGTATAGCCTTGGGGAATTCTACAAAAACGATAAGATCTATTGTTTAATGTGAACCCAAAAAGAAATCGGCTATCAGGGTGAATGGGAATGGAAAAGAAGGCATTCTTCAAATCAATCACTGAAAACATGGTCGCCGTAGGCGGGACCAAGGTAAGCAACGTCGTGATATCGGAAACCACCGGGTACTGAGGTATCACGATCTTGTTTACCTCCCTCAAATCAATTATGAACCGATAGACCTTTGCATCCGTGTCCTTTTTCAAAATTGGGAGAATCGGACTGTTACAGATATTATAGGGAACTTCTTCCACTACCCCTACTGCGATCAAGTCTTGCACAATCTGTATGAGAGCCTCCTCGCCCTCCTGGGAAATACGATACTGCGGGAGGCGTGGTAACACCGCCCCCTCCTGGACGCTAATGTGGACCGGAGGAATCACCATTTGTCCCACATCTGTGTCCGAAGTCGCCCATAAAGCTCGGGGGAGGGTAGCCAACAACGCATCCTCTGATATCGTACACATCCGCCCAGACCGGGGGTAGTTGTCATTTAATATCACCCTCACACCCTCAGGGGAGCAGCGGATTGTAGCCCTAAAATACTTTAACATATCAAGGCCCATAATGTTATCCGGTGTATACGGAGCAAGCAGAAACGGACAGGGCGCAGAAAAAGAATCAACCTTAAATGTAAGGGGCTGTGAAAGAGGGCTTCGGGAGAGTGTACCGTCAAACCCTACCGATGTAACCACTGAGCCGGATGGGGGAGCCCCCGGAACCAAGTACCTAGACAATGCACTACGTGTCGCTCCTGTATCTACTAGGAACTGATCAGTAGAACCTAAAACTTCAGCCGATACATAAGGACCCGTCTGATCGACCGGCACCTCAACTGATTCAGACCCCCATCCAACGCATTCCTATGCATGCTGCGAATCATGATATCCCGATCGATCGATGTCCGATACATGATACTGGTGCTGGCGATCGAAAACATTTGAGCTATCTCGGTGCTGCCCAGCAGTATCGAAACGGGCATTGTCATTAGAATTCCCTCTAAAGTTCGAGGAACCCCCTCTACCTCTCGGGCCACCCGGAGTATGCCCCTGACGTGAAGCACGCAACACTGGGCAATCCCTGGCCCAATGGCCCAATTGCTTGCAATATGCACACTGGTTCCTATTCAAATCAGATCGGCCCGGAGGGGGACCATAAGATCCGCCCCGTCCTCTATTATTACCCCGTCGGGGCGGGCCATATACTTGTGCTAACATCACCTTAGTCTTGAGGTCTTTCGATTTCTTCTCTTCCTGGCCCGTCGCCTCGTGCTCCTGACGCTCATAATACTGAGCGATAGTCAGAAGGGCCGTCGGCGTCGCGGAGGACCAGGAACTCTCGCTCGCTTTTAACCGGGCTGCAACTGCCGGTAGCAGATTAGCCACATATTTGTCCGCGAAAAGGTGGCGGCCCGTGTCGTCAGTAAGCGACTGGCCACTAAAATCATGAAACGTCTCCTCAAAGCGCGTAAAGAAGTCCGCAACTGACTCGTCAACTTTCTGTTTACATGCAGCTAACATATTCCAGTCAATCTTTTTAGGGGGGATAATCGTCTTCAACTTAGCCACAATAGCCGCAGGGAGATCTAAAATATTCTGGGGTGGTTTCTGTGCGGGCTTCCGTTCCCTATCCTCATCCTCAAGGTCAGACCACCGGGCCTTGAAGGCAACCGCATCATCTACCTTTCGGACAGAGCGCCACGTATCCGGCGGTAGGATAAGGCCAAAGAACAGGTCTATATCCGCTAAGGTCATAATGCAAGAATTCAAGGCCCCCTCGACTTCTTCATAGAAGGCCGCTGGATTCTTGCGGGGGTCAGGCAGCGCATTCTTTAATGCCATAACATCGGCCCTATGCCATGGAGTGTAAACCCAATTATATACAAAATATCCCCTTGCATCGGCGGAGTTAATATCCGAGCTAGTCCCTGCTCCCTTAGGAGGAACATACAAAGGCGCCGCCTCTCGCATTGGTTTAGCATGCACTATGTCATCCTTATCTGACTGGGAGGCGGATGAGTGGCCCCCTGCTGCAGACGAATCCGACTGCTTCTCCTCCTCCGTTTGTTGGCGTGCTTTCTCTCTAAGGGCCAGCACCTCGTCCCGTAAAGCGAACAGCCGCCGAGCCGCCTCAGGAGCCTTAGGGGGAGAAAAAACACCATTACGTAATGCTCCGGCATCCGAAGACACTTCTTCAGGCTCAAGGACACTAGAATATTTTCGGAAAGCAGCAATTACTTCATCTGCGAAATGAGACAGAAAATACACCCTCTCTCTATCTTGCCACGACCCCCAAGTATGGAACAACTCCTCCTTAGACATCTTGCCCTTAAGTGCACGGAGGGAAAGTTTCCGAAGCTCAGCCATATGCTCGGCCGATAACATGGACCGTGTGTCGACCTTACCCGGAGCCGGGCCAGAATCTTGCGGCCGCGGAGCAGATGCGCCAACATAAGGGGGCGGAGAGCGATCTAGTAAATAAAAATCATCATCAGGATTATTAAGGACAGGATAAAGTGGCTGGCGAACAACATATTGACCCGAGACCTGTAGTCTACGCTCCTTCTCTTGTCTGTCCGTGTGCTCTTTGTCCTCCCGACGCTTCGCTTCCTGCGCTCGCACATGGTCATTCTTCCGTTGCTCTTTATCAAACAGCGCTTTCTCACGTTTCTCTCGCTCACGCACTTCCTTCACCCATAATCGCACACACTCAAACATATCCTGACGAGCACGTCGCTTACACATACACTGTTCCACATACTCAATCTTACGTATATCAAACGATCCATACAAAGGCCATCGCAACTCAGGATCCTTCCTCGTGTATTTCCTCCATAGCGTGCTGTACATTATGGAAGAAAGACCATGCTTCACATACATATCCCTACTAGGAGTCCCCTCTGGGGGAGCTGGAGCAGATTCCTCGAGGTTCAACCGGTTACCAAAACAACAGCACCACTTACGGAGTGCGCTAAAAGCAGGCATGCTAGGAATAATGCAAAATATGCAATATTATAAGGAAAAATGGCACTTAATCGTTGCGCCGTTCAAAGTTTACACAGCTCCGGAGAAATCTCTCCACATTACCTGCCTATATGTGTTGCAACGCATATATTTTCACAAAGACAAATTCAAAATATGACTAGTCATCATCAATCAAACTCAAATAGCCAACCCAGGCTTCAAAAACTCGGAGCAAGTACCGTACAACGGTTCTTACCAATCAAGAGTCCAGGTTCCAACTGCCAAGCTCCACAATCGCCCAAACGGCTCTCACGGCAGGACCGACAGAAGAGGTCTCAGTCGATGACCGGCGCCACCCAGACGGTCAGCTCGGAAGGGAAGGAAGAAAAACCTCGGGATGCCAGGGCTAAGACGCCGCTGGCAGGGATCACGTCCCCGGCCAAACTCCTCACCTTCGTCGCGACCAGTCCTTCGAGCATCCGAGTCGCCGATGAGCCCCACGTGACGGGCGCCAATTGATGAATACAGGCCCCAGCTAGGCCCGCAAGACACAAGGGTTCGCTCTCCTGTAACGGAATCTATAAGGAAGTTGGCACGGAAACTGCAAAGTACAAAAACAACGTTTATTAACCCTTAAGGGTGGTCCTACAATCCACACAACACTCTTCAGTATTGCATGGAGTAGCACACAGAACATTCGTACACAGTCCCCTTTTATACACAACAGAGGGGCTCATAAGTGGGTGGATACAACATGAGGCCGAAGAACATTACCATTTATGGTCATTCTCGATACTGAATCAATACATGGGCGGAGCCAACACACTCCTTGAGCCCGCGAAAGGACATGGTCAAGCAAGGCTAATTATAACAGATGTGGTCAAGTCTGGGCATGCGCCAGATGGACAAGAGAGAGCTATTTATAAACTGTTGCTAGGCAGATTACAAGAGCAACTAACACAGAGGTCGGACTCTCCTCGTGGTGAACACATGGCAGCATGCCAATACAAAATGGAGTCCGGACTTCGGTCAACATAACGAAGAAAACATGATCGCAAGGGAAAGCATTAATGTTTTCAGTAAATGCTTAATCACATTCTGCCTTAATTTACAACAATACAATCACTAATGATCTCTCTCATTAGGGATGCGGCCGGGTTTTTCCAAACGGATAACCAAAGGAGGGCGGGGCGGGCCTTAATAAAATCCTCTATAAAATTTAGGTTGATTTCCCTATGGCAAACATATTGGGGTGTGGAGATTGGGACGCCTAGTAGCTTCCTGCAAAATCTATTCTCTACAGTTGCCAGTAGAAGAACCACATAGAGAAACCCTCAGAATAAGCCTTTTCCTTTTGTTATGGAGAAATATAATCAACTTATTTAGCATTTGAAAACAAAGGATTCCCAGGAACACGTAAATTGGTCAAACCCATGAGAGCGACGTAAGAGCCAGGTGAATCACTACATAACTATAATGAGATATTAGAAGCAGGCCTGTGCACACGTCTAGGTGATGTCGCAGAGTAAGTACTCTGTCTATCGAAATCTGACAAACAAATACAGTAAAAACAAATATTTTGAGTCACATTCCGGAGAACTTCAACCTATTCACCTTAACCGCATATACCAGCCAGGACGGAAGTACAACCGGCAGACAGATCCTTGATCTCCTCGGTATTGCCTCAAGCCCTGATGAAGTCTTGGGTCACTTTCCCAGACGAAACACGTGTTGGCTGGGCAACCATTCAAGAATAAAGACGAACATAAAACAACTTCTAAATTGCTTATTGTTTCTCAAAATATATGTTTTTACTGTATTTGATTGTCGGACCTCGATAGACAGAGTACTTACGCTGCGACATGACCTAGACGTGTGCACAAGCCTGCTTCTCATGTATTAGACCTCTGGTCTGTAACTTAGGGGGTTCAGGGTTAATCCCTTCCTGTTGCACCGCCCCACGAATATGTCAAAGTGACTTGCGTACACCCGTTGCAGGCGCCACATCCTACCCACTCACATAAACCCTGCTTCTTGCTTCATTATTATGAGAGATTGATGCAGATTTACACACAGTATAGTGGAATTAAAGACCCCACAAAAGAAGGGGTTTCTGGATTTGTTCTCGCTTTTAGTTGGGATTGCATCCAGCAGGCCAGGTTCTTAGGTGAGATTGTTATAGTGATTGAAAACCACAAAGGAGAAATTGATTGTGGCTTGAATAAGGTTTTTCCAAAAAGGGGTGAAGGTGGCTTCCAGGCACCTTGGTATGGTTTTGGTAATGTGCTGGTGTCGGTGTGCAAGGTGTTGAGGTACAGGGTAATGATTATAATAATCAAACTGGAGGGAGAAGGAAGAACTTCTGATCCACTCAGCTTCCTTGTCACAAGTATACAATAAATCAAAAGGGAGTGGATCACTAGTCCCAAAGAACCAGGGTGTGCAAAAGCAGTAACAGGTACTGTTTAAAAAACCCTCAATCACGTTATAAACGTTTCGGATGTTAGCGGTATATTTTCGTTCTCCGCTTCGTTATTGGTAACGTGACAGCATCATCATTGGGTTTGTTGTAATGCTTTCTCCACCTGGAGATCGTACCACTGGTTGTGTTGGTAGTGATCGTAAATGAAAAAGAGTGAGTTTGGTGAAGTGTTCAGTGGTGAAAAAATGGAAGTATTTAAAATCCAACAGAGCTAGTAAAAAATCTTTAATTGTACTAGATGTTGGAGAGTTTTGTAGATTCCTCAGTGTGCACTCAGGGGTGAATTAGGACCCTGTGCATTCTAAAAAAGTGTCATTAAAAAAGGTCGACATGTTTCAGCCCTTGTTATGCCCAAAAGGGTCACACGGGCTTTCTTCAGGACCTAAGAGGTGAGATAAAGACCTGAATATTCACAGGATCTTTAGGGTGAAAGGATTTGGGTTAATTAATCCGAAAGGTAACTGTTCATTTGAACCTGTAATTGTAGTTCCAATAAGTAAGGTGGGGAAGGAAAATAAGGGGAAGAAAAACAGACCTTGTTAGAACAAAAAACTTGTTAGTGAGGTTAAAAAACAGTTTTCGTTAAATTAAGAACAGACAGCAAACAGTCCGAAATCATTGATTTTTCCTCAGACCATAAGGATGTCTGCAACAACTGGAAAATGGCAATTTCTATTTGTATGGAGTTAAGACACTCGGAAGCGTCCCGTCTCTCATATGGCAAAATTCGTCCCTCCTTCAAATACTAGTAAGAGAATCCACATTCCATCTTGTCATATATGGTGTATTGAGCGCTCATATGTAATAGCACCATTCTTAAGTTTGTAATAGCAAAATGCATCTGGACGTATCAACATAATCATTATTGGGACAGGCTGGCTTGTAGACGTTAGTGGTGTCAATGTTAAATGGAATAGATAGCCTGTGAGGTACAAAAATAGCTTATGCGCTTAAATACGACTTAGCATAAAAAGATGCAAAGGGCGCGTAATAATGGCAGTAGTTATGTTCTTACTCAAAACAGTAGAGCTTATGTGTTTACGAGTAACTTAGAAACGCATGGTGTTGTTAGCAGATAGGCTCTTGAAACAAGGGGAGCGATACAATATTTTCGTAATAATGGCAGCAGTTATGTTCTTACTCAGAGCAGTAGAGCTTATGTGTTTGCGAGTGGCTTAGAAACGCAGATGGGCTCTTAAAACAAGGGGAGCGGCACAATATGTTCCAAGTACATAAGCGTAGTATAGTAATGATCTAAATACAAAGGACACACAAGTGGAAATATAATTGTTTGCTTGCGTTAAATGCTTAAGCCAAATGGATGGGGCAAAAAGTAGTTACATGACGCCAAAAGCGATGAAAAAGAGCATTCATACCTGTTTCCCGTTTCTGTGGGCAACAGCGGGTATAAAGTAGGGCGGTCGCTCGCGCTCTTCAGAGGTAATAGAAAAACAGAGGGAAAAAGGAACTGTCAAAGTTTTGACCAAATAATACATTACGGTTCTGCCGTGAGGTTGAGTCCGCCATCTTGCTAACCTCTTCGGCGCTGAACGGAGCTTCTGTGCTGACTCTGCCCTAGTTGACCCGGTACTGCCGGTAGGGCCTGAGGGCTCGCGTTATATGCGATGCAGAGCGCATGGAAATAGTGGAAGGACCACTACGAGATGGTAAATGTAGAACGAAAATACCTTTACGGTATGTAGTCGTCTTCAGTGATTCAATAGAAACAGCAATGTGGAAATGATGACATAGAGGCAGGTTGCTTTAGATGTATACAAAAAAGTAGTTATTGAAGCCAAATAGGACTACAATCATGCCTGATAGTGACCTGTACATCATTGTCAGCAGGGGGTATCCTCTGACAAGACAGTATGTAGTTGAAATATAAAATCTCAGAATGTGTAGGTAGTGCAATGATTAAGTGTACCAACCCCTGAGCATTAATGAGGGTGGTATATGCTTGGCATGGTTTTGTGTATAGGAGGTGTCTGTTTTTTGTCAATAAAGTTTATACAAAAATCGGTTTTTCATTTTCTCAAGATGCTCAACCATGGTATATTGTCATTCAAACCTTGGGTATTCGTACAAAGTCGATGGACCCATCTTTGTTCTTTCTCGAACAGTACCCTCTCAGCGTGGTTGTTCTTGATAGTGAGGGTTTCCAAGATTACCCAACGTAGATCATTGACAGTATGTCCTTGTTCCAGGAAGTGATTACTCATCTTTGTAGTGCTTCTCTTGCACTTGATGTTACTGCGATGTTCGCAGAGTCTCTGTTTCACCTTCCTACAGGTCATTCCGATGTAGCGCAAACCGCATGGGCATGTGATCATGTAGCTAGCGTGGGTGGTATTGCAGTTAGTGTGCGTTCTTATGGTCCAATTCAGATTAGGTGATAATTGTAAGTTTTTGGTTGCCGTTGTCAAGTGGCAGACTGAGCATGACCCGCATGGAAAATGTCCTGTAACCGGTGTGTTGTGCCAAAGGCCCAGTTGGGTCTTTGTAGCTGGTTTATCCAAAGGTCTCGTGTGTACGAGTATGTCTTTAAGGTTCCTAGTCCTTTTATTTGAGAATCTGGGTTTTGGCCATTTCAAGTTTCCAGAAGTTAGAATTCGCCAGTTCTTGTTGACGATTTTCTTGATATCGTTTGTCACAGTACTGTAAGTGCTCACGCATGTCATCAGATCCATAGTGGGTTCTTTCGTTGTGATGTCTAGAAGGGTCTCCCTTTGTGGATTCCTTGCCCTTTTCTGGCATTTTTTAATGATGTGCATAGGGTAGTCTCTGGTTTGCAGTTTATCACTCAGTTCTATTGCTTGACTTTTGTAGTCTCTGATGTTACTGCAATTTCGTCTGAGTCGAAGGAACTGTCCATACGGGAGGTTTTCCCTCAAAGGGCGTGGATTGTAACAAAAGACTACATTACACAGAACAAGATTCAGAAATTGGGGAAGGATCTGAAAAGATTCTCTATGGAAAAGATGCACCCCTACAGTGCAGAGGATTATAAAATCCCGGATGACACATTCGACAATTCAAGCAACTCGAGCACAGGCTCGACAAATAATGGTTCTGACTGGAGCGGAGAGGAATCCTATACGCCAAGGAGGAACAGAGGCCAATACAGACGCCAAAACAGAAGAAGACCAAACACCTGGTATAATCCTTACTTTGGCACACAGACACCCCAGATGCCCTTTACACCATTCAACCCCAACCTTCCAGGCTGGGTTAACCCTTTCTATCCAGGTCCTCCACCTATGGGCCCTCCAGTAATGTCTGACATGAGACCCAACTACCCGCATAGACCGCCTTTTTTAGGGAGAGGCCAGACAACCAACAGGTCAAGGCGCAAAGGGGTCACCTGGTCAGACCAGCAACACCAAGTCCACACGAGGAGCATGACGGGCGCAAAACCAGGGACCAGCACAACAACCTGATCTTCAACCTCACGAATGTAACACTCACCAAAGAACAAGAAGATGTTCTTAATAAAGGTCTTAGTTACGTACCTACACCACCCCTAGACATCTTCAGACTCCAGTGTGAAATGGCGGAGTTCTGCAGGAAGATCAAGCTGAAAGCCTTCTTCAATGGAAAAGAAGAAATAACTAAGGACGGCGACACGACGCTCCGCCGAAAATCCAACTTCTGTCCACTTAACCACCAAGTCCCAGTAGAAGTACTAGCCTTTGAACAGGCAATAATGAAAGAAGTGGGTGATCTAAAAGACCAAACTAGAAGACCTTTCATGAACATATCTAACACTGAACAAAGAGCACTAGACACATTACGACAAGACGAAGAACTAATAATCAAACCAGCGGATAAAGGAGGTGGTATTGTACTTCTCAGCAAAGAAGGGTACCATCAACAGTGCATTGAATTACTTTCTGACGAAAAGTTCTATGAAATCATCAGGACAGACCCAACCCAACGCTTACAGAACACCATTGCTATCATGGTTGATGAAGCAGAAACCAACAATTGGGTCTCCAAGACTGAAGCAGACTTCTTGATAACCAAGACACCAAGAATGCCTTACTTTTATTCTTTACCCAAAATCCACAAAGAACGACGCCCGCCACCCGGACGTCCGATTGTTTCTGGAATTGGTTCTATTTTAGAACCGCTGTCACAATTTGCTGACCACTACTTGAGACCATTGGTACAAAAAACTCCCACCTATTTAAAGGACACGAAAGACCTCCTGAACCTCCTACAGAATCTACAATACTCACAGAACAGTATGTTACTAGTGGGGCTTGATATCGAAAGTTTGTATACGAGCCTCCCACAACAGAAAACTCTGGAAACTTTAGAGACACTCCTCTTTGACCAACAATGGGAACACAGGACACCGAGACATTTCGTACTTGAGTGCTGTAGGTTAGCACTGACAGAAAACCACTTTGAATACAATAAGATCATGTACAAACAGCGCCATGGTACTTCAATGGGCAGTACCTTTGCGCCGAGTGTAGCAGGGCTCTATGTCAGCAATTTTGAAACCACCTACATCCATGACCCCTCTAATCCCTTCCTAAGTCACATCGTCTTCTGGAAGCGCTATATAGATGACGTTCTTCTGATATGGGAAGGAGATAATGAAGATCTGTACGAATTCCACCAATGGCTCAATACCAGGGATGACTGCTTGAAGTTTACGTACACAGCAGATCCAAATAAACTGGACTTCCTAGATGTCACTATCTTCGTCGAAGGGGACAAATTACAAACAAAGACCTATTTCAAACCTACAGCCAAAAACAGCCTGTTATCATATAAAAGCTTTCATCCACGCCCATTGAGGGAAAACCTCCCGTATGGACAGTTCCTTCGACTCAGACGAAATTGCAGTAACATCAGAGACTACAAAAGTCAAGCAATAGAACTGAGTGATAAACTGCAAACCAGAGACTACCCTATGCACATCATTAAAAAATGCCAGAAAAGGGCAAGGAATCAACAAAGGGAGACCCTTCTAGACATCACAACGAAAGAACCCACTATGGATCTGATGACATGCGTGAGCACTTACAGTACTGTGACAAACGATATCAAGAAAATCGTCAACAAGAACTGGCGAATTCTAACTTCTGGAAACTTGAAATGGCCAAAACCCAGATTCTCAAATAAAAGGACTAGGAACCTTAAAGACATACTCGTACACACGAGACCTTTGGATAAACCAGCTACAAAGACCCAACTGGGCCTTTGGCACAACACACCGGTTACAGGACATTTTCCATGCGGGTCATGCTCAGTCTGCCACTTGACAACGGCAACCAAAAACTTACAATTATCACCTAATCTGAATTGTACCATAAGAACGCACACTAACTGCAATACCACCCACGCTATCTACATGATCACATGCCCATGCGGTTTGCGCTACATCGGAATGACCTGTAGGAAGGTGAAACAGAGACTCTGCGAACATCGCAGTAACATCAAGTGCAAGAGAAGCACTACAAAGATGAGTAATCACTTCCTGGAACAAGGACATACTGTCAATGATCTACGTTGGGTAATCTTGGAAACCCTCACTATCAAGAACAACCACGCTGAGAGGGTACTGTTCGAGAAAGAACAAAGATGGGTCCATCGACTTTGTACGAATACCCAAGGTTTGAATGACAATATACCATGGTTGAGCATCTTGAGAAAATGAAAATCCGATTTTTGTATAAACTTTAGTGACAAAAAACAGACACCTTCTATACACAAAACCATGCCAAGCATATACCACCCTCATTAATGCTCAGGGGTTGGTACACTTAATCATTGCACTACCTACACATTCTGAGATTTTATATTTCAACTACATACTGTCTTGTCAGAGGATACCCCCTGCTGACAATGATGTACAGGTCACTATCAGGCATGATTGTAGTCCTATTTGGCTTCAATAACTACTTTTTTGTATACATCTAAAGCAACCTGCCTCTATGTCATCATTTCCACGTTGCTGTTTCTATTGAATCACTGAAGACGACTACATACCGTAAAGGTATTTTCGTTCTACATTTACCATCTCGTAGTGGTCCTTCCACTATTTCCATGCGCTCTGCATCGC
Source organism: Triturus cristatus (assembly GCF_964204655.1). Classification (NCBI taxonomy): domain Eukaryota; kingdom Metazoa; phylum Chordata; class Amphibia; order Caudata; family Salamandridae; genus Triturus; species Triturus cristatus. The sequence goes on along the minus strand of NC_140594.1, from coordinate 955,037,389 downwards.
ATATAACGCGAGCCCTCAGGCCCTAACGGCAGTACCGGGTCAACTAGGGCAGAGTCAGCACAGAAGCTCCGTTCAGCGCCGAAGAGGTTAGCAAGATGGCGGACTCAACCTCACGGCAGAACCGTAATGTATTATTTGGTCAAAACTTTGACAGTTCCTTTTTCCCTCTGTTTTTCTATTACCTCTGAAGAGCGCGAGCGACCACCCTACTTTATACCCGCTGTTGCCCACAGAAACGGGAAACAGGTATGAATGCTCTTTTTCATCGCTTTTGGCGTCATGTAACTACTTTTTGCCCCATCCATTTGGCTTAAGCATTTAACGCAAGCAAACAATTATATTTCCACTTGTGTGTCCTTTGTATTTAGATCATTACTATACTACGCTTATGTACTTGGAACATATTGTGCCGCTCCCCTTGTTTTAAGAGCCCATCTGCGTTTCTAAGCCACTCGCAAACACATAAGCTCTACTGCTCTGAGTAAGAACATAACTGCTGCCATTATTACGAAAATATTGTATCGCTCCCCTTGTTTCAAGAGCCTATCTGCTAACAACACCATGCGTTTCTAAGTTACTCGTAAACACATAAGCTCTACTGTTTTGAGTAAGAACATAACTACTGCCATTATTACGCGCCCTTTGCATCTTTTTATGCTAAGTCGTATTTAAGCGCATAAGCTATTTTTGTACCTCACAGGCTATCTATTCCATTTAACATTGACACCACTAACGTCTACAAGCCAGCCTGTCCCAATAATGATTATGTTGATACGTCCAGATGCATTTTGCTATTACAAACTTAAGAATGGTGCTATTACATATGAGCGCTCAATACACCATATATGACAAGATGGAATGTGGATTCTCTTACTAGTATTTGAAGGAGGGACGAATTTTGCCATATGAGAGACGGGACGCTTCCGAGTGTCTTAACTCCATACAAATAGAAATTGCCGTTTTCCAGTTGTTGCAGACATCCTTATGGTCTGAGGAAAAATCAATGATTTCGGACTGTTTGCTGTCTGTTCTTAATTTAACGAAAACTGTTTTTTAACCTCACTAACAAGTTTTTTGTTCTAACAAGGTCTGTTTTTCTTCCCCTTATTTTCCTTCCCCACCTTACTTATTGGAACTACAATTACAGGTTCAAATGAACAGTTACCTTTGGGATTAATTAACCCAAATCCTTTCACCCTAAAGATCCTGTGAATATTCAGGTCTTTATCTCACCTCTTAGGTCCTGAAGAAAGCCTGTGTGACCCTTTTGGGCATAACAAGGGCTGAAACATGTCGACCTTTTTTAATGACACTTTTTTAGAATGCACAGGGTCCTAATTCACCCCTGAGTGCACACTGAGGAATCTACAAAACTCTCCAACATCTAGTACAATTAAAGATTTTTTACTAGCTCTGTTGGATTTTAAATACTTCCATTTTTTCACCACTGAACACTTCACCAAACTCACTCTTTTTCATTTACGATCACTACCAACACAACCAGTGGTACGATCTCCAGGTGGAGAAAGCATTACAACAAACCCAATGATGATGCTGTCACGTTACCAATAACGAAGCGGAGAACGAAAATATACCGCTAACATCCGAAACGTTTATAACGTGATTGAGGGTTTTTTAAACAGTACCTGTTACTGCTTTTGCACACCCTGGTTCTTTGGGACTAGTGATCCACTCCCTTTTGATTTATTGTGTACAGGGTAATGATACACAGTTTGTGCAAAGTGTAAAATGTGATCCTTGAGGCAGAGGTAGAGGCTTTACTAACAACATGCCTAACCAAAATATTAATAATGCACAGATGTGAAATGGCCCATGTCACATCTATAGGAAAAATAGCCACTAAAACAGGATCGTAGATTTATTTAAAATAGATTTCGAAAAGAGTGGCAAAGTCCCCCAAATGTAGCAGAATATGAATCAGGTGTCACAGAATGGGATGGTACAGCTAGCTCCCCCAGTCCTAACAACTTGTCTGCAGAAGATACAGAATCCAAGGCAGTTCGACGGGAATATGCCTTTAGCACCAGTCATTTCATTGCCTGTGCAAAAAAATGCAGGTTTTTTAACCAATTTTTAGATTTCAGCAAAAACCTTCAGTGAATAATCATGATTTTCTACAATTTGCAGGTACCAAGTGAGTTCGCTCAGGGCCAAGATCAGCACAGTGATAGTACCTGAGGGGGACTAGTATTGCAAGCTTGGTGCAGTCCTAGAGGTAGGTCAGAAGGGGCCTTTGTGGAAGGAGTAGTGATTGGACATCCAGTATATTTTTCATTGATACAGGTTCTGCCCACTCAACTGTTGACCTGGTGATTAATCCCAACCATACCCCTCTCGGGAAAAGAAGTCCAAGTTAAAGGTATTTAACTAATAAACTGTCATCTAATGTCCCAGTAAAATGGATAGAATCATGAATAACCATGAACTCATAATTAACACTGGGCTGTTTGTCATCAACTCTGACTCCTACCTCCACGTAGTGGAGTGTACTGGCACCGGCTCAATCCTAGCCATTATGGGATGCTTAGCTATTAAAGTTATAGAATGTGCATGCTGGTGCTCACATAAACTGAAAATGACCCCTTAAAGTTAGCTGTCTCACTCATGATTGCATGAGTACACTAATGACGTGATTGCCGCATATGAACATTCGCCATTGGGTGTGCTTAATTCAAATGACAATGAAGGTAAAATCAACTCGATGTCCCAACCCTACCCTATTTAGAAATGCACCTGAAAACCAGTGTGTTCAGGAATCAAGACCGTTATCGGTCTCATTCTATATACGGCACTCACGGGCAGCAATATTGGAAAATCTCACTCCTTGCCGTTTGTATTAAGCTGGCAATCATATTGGGCTCACTCATCTTTAATGCAAAGCTATCTGGTGGCGATAGTATCAAAGTACCCAAGGGGCTGGTTTGTTTCATAATATATTGTTATGTGCGTTTCCCTATTACTCTCCCACTGCACCGGGAAACGGAGAGCTTAGGACGGCAGCCAACTTGATTCAGCTTCTCCCAGGCTTCCCCAACATTTGCCATTCGACCAGCTCAATGCTTACCATTCTGAGGCCAGAAAAACATCATTTGTTACAAACTGGGCGGCACTAGCAAACTACAGCAAATCAGCGCTAGAATTGGCTGGAGTGCCCCTAATGCTCCAATCGTAGGTTACTTCACTAATTAGCAGTACCGCCCACGTCCAGAAGACTCCCTGAACATTTTCTGCTGTGGGATTGATTGTTATGTGAGCTGGCACATCAGAGAGAGAGCGGAGCATACTCCTGGCACAAGAGCAGGACTCGGAGATGGCATAGACACGTATGGAACAGCCTGGTGCAGAAGGGAGCAGAACAGTTGCCACAGGTGAGGTCAAAGTAAGATGGAACAGAAGAGGTCAGGACAGCCTAACGCGTAAGAGACGATAATGGCACATGATAGTAGACCACTGCGTTTACGCCCTAAATTGCACTGGTGCAAAACCTTTCATAAGCTATAAAGGAATGCACTACGCTGCGCTCGTGTGAAAGCCTTCTTGAGTCCGCTCCAGCTTTTAAAGAGTTAACAGTGGGTTCTGCCCAGCTGAGCCCAAAGAAAGCCTCTTTGCCACAGGGCAAGGACTCAGATTTTACAAAACGTCTGCTGCACTGTTCTCCACGTCCTTCTACACACTGGACCTAAGGGCCAGGCAGACACAAGCGGCTGCAGGCACAGTAAGAACTACTCACCCCCTGAATTTGGGCCACTTTACAGATGCATCTTTCCCTGCCCGAGTTAGATTTGGTAGGACTTTGCTGAAAAGTTTTCATGAAAGGGTCCTTCTAGTGAAGTGGCCAGTGGTGTTGTGCAGTTCCTTGTGGACCGGCGCTGTCCGGAACCAAATTGACTGTTTTCTTTCCTGAATTGGTTGTACACTAGGGCAGGGCAGAGCAGAGCTCCGTGGAATTTCACGGAGATTTAATGCAACTCCGTGGAATTTGCGTAGTGCAACTCCACGGACTCTGCCCACCCTTACTCAAAATCAGTGAAACCAGAGAAGTTAATTTGTAAGAACAATACCTTTTCTGTAAATTCAGCTGTGTAATTTACTGTAAAACGGATGCTATACAGACAAAGGATGAGGATTCTGAGTTCAAGATAAAATTACAAGAGTCAACAGTTAATATGTTCCTTGTTTCCACAGAGGAAGACTTACCTCCAGATTTAAGAAATACTATGAATGAGGAAGTTAGGGTTTTTTTCAGGATAAGAAATTAGATTGATCAAAGTGCAGAGTACCAATTGGTGCCAATCTTGCAGTAATATTATTTCAGATTCCCACAGAAGCCCAGTGGTATACAATAATAGACTTGTGTCAAGCATTTATCTCAATCCATCTTTATGAGAATAGTCAATATCTTTGCATGTATAAATTCTACAATAGAATTTTGGCTTGGTATAGGATACCAAGGCAATACAGAAAGTCCTTCAATCTTGTCCAAAATCTTAAAGAAGGATCTAGAAAGTCTATACCTGCACTGTGACTCAGTGTTAGTACAATATATCGATGACCTGCTTGTCTTAGCTACAACGAGATTGGGCTTTAGACTTGACAGAGTTTCATAGCTAAACCATCTTGATAAAAATGGTCATAAAGTAACCACTGCAACATTAGAGAATAGTCAGGCGGAAGAAATGTATTTGGTGACACCAAATTGAGACCGGAGTTAGAAAGATGTCCAAAGAAACTATTTCAGTGATTCTGAAAATTAACCCGCCAACAAATGAGGAGTGAGGTTCTTTTTAGCAATGATTAGCTACTGGTGTCAGTGGATTCCAAACTTCTACCTGATTGCAAAGCCTTTACAGAGGGTAACTTGAAGCGATGTGAGGGACCTGGTGTCTTGGAAAAATAAATGCTTGCAATCCTCTCTGTGCTCAAACACAGCTTATTTACCGCCTCTACTCTAGGAACGCCAAATTATGAGAAAGATTTGTAATAATTTGGTCATGAAGAGAAGGGTCTGCACTTTCATTCCTCACACAGCAGCATGGGGATGAAATGGCCCATTGCATACTTTTAGGCTACACTTGATGCAGTGGCCGCCAAACTTCTGGGGTGCAAGAAGATCATTGCAGCTACTTCTTTGAAAACTGTACAAAGTGAGACATTTGTGATAGAACACACAGTTCTTTACTTTAAGTTTATGTTTTATGCTACTTACAGAACAAGGAATATGTATATCTTTTTTATAAATCTGATATCGTACACTCCTATTTTATTTTTCTGATTGGTTCATGTGGTCACTTTATTACTGACTTGTGCCTTAAGATTAATTCTACTTGTCACCATCTTGGGAGAATATAATTTATTTCAATGTAGATAATATTCTTTCTAAATAATCCCTTTTTGGCCACTTACATTTCCTCTAGTTGATATTCAAGCTTGCAAGGGGTTATTGGGTTTCCCTTTTTTAGGTTTTGCCTGCACAGAACTTGCGCTGTGCTTGCAAAATCTTTTGTAATAAAAAAAAGATCTTAAAAGGTCAGTCTCATTTTTTTCTTCTCACTGATCAGCAGCAGCTTCTGACGTTATGGGGTTGAACTTCCTCTCTTTCACATTGGCAAAACCTTGTGTATTTTTTTTGTGATACACATACTATACATATTACAAACAGTTGCTTGACTGAATATGAACAAATTATTATGGCAACTGAAAATATCTAATCAAAGGCTGCAGTACACTGAATCCTGCAACACTTTTGTCAATGGCAAGGGAGGAGGCTGATGAAGAAATTGATGAACATTACAATGATTGCATTAATGTGACAAAATTGTGCACCAAACTAAGACTGGATGTTCAAGGTGTACCACTAGCCTACGTCTGCGATCAGCATATGCACTTTGCACACTAAATTATACTGTGAAAGTATCATACATGTGTATTGCAACTTCTGGACAAGTGCCTGAATTGATTGCAATTACAAGGGCATACTGCATAGCCAATGGATTGAGCATTACAATCTATACAGATAGCAAATACAGTTTTGGTGTGGTCCATGATTTTGGAAATTATGGTCACAAAGGAGTATCTGCTGACACCACCATAAGAAATGGGCCAAAAATGATAGGTTGATTAGAAGCTCTGCAGTCCCTAGACAAGATGACTATTGTGAAATGCATCACACTCAAGAGTGGAGACAATGTAACACTAAGGGGCATATTTACAAGCTGGCGATAAAAAATGATCGCTGCTTTTGCGGCCGTTTTCGGGCGAAAAGCGGCGATAATTTTATCGCCTAACTAGCAAGGCCACGCTAACGTGTGAAACCTTGCTTTAGCGTGGGGATTCCTAACGCCCAGCTTTGCATCTCTAATGAGATGCAAAGTGGGCGTTCCTGACCTAACATGACAGGAGAAATGTCGCTAAGCGACATTTATCCTATCATCAAGCCCCACGCTATGAAGCATAGCGGCAGAAAAAGTAGCCATAACCCCTGTTATCGCTACTTTCGTTACGCCTGCTTCAGGACAGACTTAGCCATGATATCCTATGGAAGGTGGATATCATGGCTAAGTTTGTGACTCCCTATCAGCAAGCTAACGCCACATTGCGTGAGATTATCGCTGGGTTTCCAGCGATAATCTCATGTTAGGCAGTTAGCGTGAGGATTTTTATCGCTGAGGAGATAAGCGTTGCTAATAGCACGCTGTCTCAGCGATAAAAATCCACGTTACCCGGCGATAATTATCCTCATGCTAAGAGCGCTGAGCGACAATTATCGCTGGGTGTTGCTGATATGCCCCCAAGTTATAAACAGAAGTCAGAAGGCCCCTCACTAGATTACAAATAGGTTTTATTGAAATGTCCTTATGTATTGGTTTGAGGTACACTTTCAAGGTTGTTTAACCGTATAGTAGGTGGGTTGTGGCTTATCTAACCGTGAAATGTGATGCTCTGACTGTGGCAAGGCTTTTACTGAGGGAATTGATCCCTACATTCAGATTGCGAATTTCTTTAGAATCAGCTAGGGGAACTTATTTTAAGAATAAGGTCATGAAGGACCTTTGCATGGCACTAAAGGTGATACAGAAATTACATTGTGGATATCAAACAGAGCATCAGGCATTGCAGAGGGGCCAATGGTACCCAAAGGCACCCTGAAAGCAAAGTTAGCAAAAGTGTGTGCATCTACAAGTTGAAATGGCCAGATGCTCTTTCCTTAGTTTTGGTGAGCTTGAGGAGCACACCCAACAAGACTACAGGCTTGCCTCCTCACAAAGTCCTACTGGGCCAAGTAATGAGAATTCCAGGTATTCCTTCAGATGCACTTGTGAATATTACTGATAATTTGGATAAGTGCAAGAGTTTAGTTGATCTGGTATGTTCCTTCTCTCATCAGATTATGCTGATCACACATTCAGCATATGAAGAGCCCTGCCATAACATAGAATGTGGTGGGTGGGTAGTGGTGAAGGTTCATGATAGGAAAAATTGTCAAGTGGAAATTTGCCACAAATCTCAAATGAAGAGAGCGAAGACTGTAGATGACAAATTAGTGACACAAACCACTAATTAACAGGTTTGAGCTTGAGCTTGCTACATTTGCTAGAGAACAAAGAGAATGAACAGCTCAAGAAGAATAACAAGAAGCATAAGAAAAAAGAACAACAACAAAATCAAACTTCAAAAACTCAGATTCTGAAAACCCCAATACCAACTCACGGTGTGACAACTGTAAACTGTGCAAATCATGAAAAAAGGAAGCTGAAAATGAGACAAGTGAAACAAATCTGATTGAAGATAAAAGCTTGATACACGCTTATATTGGTCTGAGGGTGTGAGAGAAGGAATAAAAGCATCACAATCAGAGGCGCTACTCCATTTTAGAGGAGGAGCGTTGCACCACAAAAAAAAGCCCAAGGCCAGGGCTGAAAATTAAAATGGTAATAAAGTTTATTTATTACCATTTTATTTGTCCGCAACCAACCTGTCCCGAACTGAGCATCACTGAGTCCACTGAGGTGAACTCATTGCAGCTGAGTGGCAGCAGGGAGCTGTGTGCTCAAAGTTAAAATGTGCATTTCTCTTTGGACGGCCGTCTTCTGACAGCCAGCCAGACATGCGCATTTTAAACCTCTGTAACCCATCTGTCTAAGGCAGCTGAGTTAAAGAAAGCGCAGACCTCCAGTGCTCTTAAGAGTGCTGAGAAAAGGCCACTCCCTCCAATCCTGGTGCTTCTCTCATATTGGTTAACAGCATGAAAGCAGTGCCAGGATGGGTTTAGGAGTTTGGAGCCTGCGTCACGGAGAGAAGACTGATCAAGAAGGGCATCAAGCTTGCATAGGAAGGTGAATGTATTTTATTTTATTTTCGGTTTTTTTATGTGCCACCCGCCTCACCACCCTTGGTACATACCAGCCATCACTGATCACAATGAGTTGTACTCTGAAGAATAATGGAGAAAACTCAGCTGAAATAGTAACAGACAAGAATGGTGAAGATTCGAAAAGGGCTGTGGTTTGAGGTAATCAACAAGAATAAGACTGCAAAGACTGAACCATAAAAAGAAACCCTGACTGGATTGGTTTCCGTTGAAAGAAGCATCATCAAAATACATGAACTGAAAATTTGAAACATCAACATTGAATAGTTCCCTGATGAAGTAATGAAGCTGAATTTTTGAACCTTTAGAGAAGAGGATTTTTGGTTTTACATAGTGTGCCTTTATAACTCTCTACATTAGAAACCTAGGACCTGATTCCCAAGCTACACTTTGTAGTACGTTTTGTAATATAAACTGTCTGTAGAACCCCATGTAATGGAAAACAAGCATCCTAGGACCAGTTTTGGGGTATCACCCCTCATCGGCCAGGCTAGCTTGAATCCAGGGGCATAGTGAGCACGGAACCCATGTCTGGGCATACCCATCCCACTTAGAGCGACTATAGAAACATAAAAGATAATGGACGGAATACTGAACATTATCAAAAATTCACTCAGTCACTGATCTGGGTTAAATACATCCTTTTTGCGCTCACCATGCCTCTCCTGTTTGGACCAATCCTTATGCAAATCTGTCCTGAACCTGCCCCCCATGGGAACAGTCCAGCCAGAAATGCCAGGTCAGGTCCTCCCTTGACTGGAAATCAAGCATCCTAGGACCAGTTTTGGGGTATCACCCTTTACCAGCCAGGCTAGCTTAAATCCAGTGGCATAGTGAGCACAGAACCCATGTCTGGGCACACCTTTCTCACTTAGGACGACTATAGCAACACATAAGATGATGGACAGAATACTGAACTTTATCAAACATTGACCCCCAGTCACTGATCTGGCTTAAATCCATCATTTTGTTTGCTCACCATGTCACTCTTGTTTGAACCCAACCATATGCAAAATAGTCTTCATCCTGTTCCTCATGGGAACAGTCCAGCTGGGACTGCCAGGCCAGGTTCTCCCTAGACCAGAAATCATGCATCTTAGGACCAGTTTTGGGGATTGGATTGTAGTACCCCGAGAACACTTTGCATTGTGTTTGCTTTTTTTTTTTAAAGTAACACAAACCTGATGCAAAATGTTTATAAATTTAGACCACACATTCATACACTAATTCCTGAAAGGAGTTAAATCCTGGCATGTCCCAATCACAGAAATCTTTGCTGGGCCCCAGTAAAGATTCATCCAATGAGTTACATTTGCAAACACAGGGTAGAGATAATACGGTATTTGTAGTCACTGAAGGGATGTTTACCTCCTGACTAATATCTCTCTATGCATTAAACATGTTAAAAGATGCTTGGAATGTGTTTAATTTTGCTGCTTAAAGATATGTGGGTTATTTAATTTAATTATCTGGTACTGTTACAGAACGTTGTGGGTGTGTAGAAAAAAAAAAAGAACAGGGTTATTGCTGATCCTGAATACATTGACTGGGCAATCCAACTCTTTCCTATATTGCAATCCAAAAGTAAGAGTGTAAGTCCAGGAGATTTAAATTCCCATTTTTATTGGCCAATCTTGCTCATTTGCATGATCTATGATAACCTTTGGGCTGCCCACACAAAATTATTTATTAGTCACTTTAATCTCTCGAGGAAAGGTCTCAGTATGTAAAGCAGAAGATTTCTAAGAAGGTTGAAAAAATCAAGGATTTTACATCAGTTTAAGGGCAATATGCATTTCTTGATTTCCTTTTTAATTTGTATATAAATGGTTTGGAGAAAGCCCTGTGCAATACCAAATTTGATCCCCCCTATGTTGCTGGCCGTCCAATCCCGTTATTAATGTATGCGGATGACGCTGTATTGATGTCCCGCACTCAACTGGGACTACAGCGCGTGGTTGCTAGTTTTGCCCTCTTCATGTCAGAATTGGGCCTAAAAGTAAACATAGCAAAAACATTTATCATGCACTGTGGCAGAAATGTAAAATCAAAGAAGCCTATTTTTATTGAAGGACAACGGTTGGTCTTTACTCAACAATTTTCCTACCTTGGTATCTTATTTACGCAGAAGGATTCTTGGGGCAAGGCATTGGCTGTAAAAAAACAGGCGATGATTCATTCGACAGCTGCTCTTAGGTCCTTCTCGGGGAAACTAGGTACTCGACCCCCCGCAGAGCTAATTAAAATTTATAAAGCTAAATGTTTATCTGGCGCTATGTATGGTAGCGGAATATGGGGGATAGTGGACCCGATTCCGCTCCAGGTTGTTGAGAATACCTTTTTGAAATTTATCCTCGCGGTTCCTAATAGTTCCTCTAGTTATAATTGCCACACTGAACTGGGTCTCTCTTTTATATCCGACCTTATTAAGCTAGAACCCGTACTGTTATGGCACAGGGTATGGTCAAAAGAAGAACCTAAGCTTAATAGAGATATTTTGTCAGATGTTATTAAGTTAGATGGATACATGAGGATACCATGGCTCAGATATGTACGTAATTTTCTATCTGATATGGGTAAATTAGAGTATTTTTTAAATCCGCTTACTACATTAGCTATTTCCAGAAAGGATCTTAAAAAAGAATGCCTGACACACCTAGAATCCTTAAGATGTGCTGTGGAGGTTTTAAAACCAACCGTCCTTCAACATGAATTAGTTTTAACTACTTTTAATATTCAACCCTATTTGACTTATGTACCAAATAACTTTGACCGATTCTTACTCTGTCATTTTAGATTTAATATCTTTCACAGATTGGTCAGCTTTCCCACAATCAATGACTGGTCTCATGATTTGTCCCCATGCCCCTGTGATGAAACCTCTCCTCAAAGCACCATGCATGTTGTATTATTTTGTCGTTATTATATCCATGATATGCGAACTATATTATTGCCCTTCCTAAAGATGATTGGACATCGTCAATGTCGCCGTGCACTGCATGAGATCCAATGTTTGGATAACCACCTTTGTGTTGCAACAGTCACTTCTTATTTGAAAAAAGTGTTTTTTATTAGAAAAAGGATGATCTTATAATGTATTTTATTGAATACCTTTGGGCATCATGCTTTTCTTAACCCAAGTTTTTATGACTTTCATGTATTGCTGTATTTTATTTATGTACACTTTTATGATTGTTTTTGCTTACAATCAAATAAAGTTTTTCTGATTCTGATTCTGATTTCCTTCTGTTTCCTTCAATAAACATTCAAAATATAACTCTCAGGTGTCTCTATGGCTTTCACATCTCTTATCGCCCAATTATTCTTTAATTAGGCACATATAAGGGGAGGGACTGCCATTTGATTAAGTGCAAAGATCTGGGTTTACATCTCATTAAGTTTAAGTTTTGATAGTGTGCCCATCTCTATTGGTTCTCTTCAAACCTGACACAAAATACATGCTGTGGTAAACAGTGCAGACAGCGATATTATCTGCAAACACCATAAAGTCATAAGACCTTTAGTTGTGAGAGAAAGTCTGATCACTGGGTCTTACAGGAACCTCTAAAATAAAGGCTCTAATTATAATGCAAATAATATAGGCAATAAGGAGCACTTTGGGCAGGCGCCCCTCACGGTCACAATTAGTTTAGACTGGCTCTGATAGGTACACAGTGTGGCAGTGGGAGATTTTAACATTGTTTGCAAAATGTCAGTCACTCATCAAAGATAGACAAATGATGCAAAAAAACGACATATAATACAGAAGATACTACTGGAAAACTACTTCGAATCCAAAAATATTTTTGACAATGAGCATTAGTGTAATTGAGCATAGTCCAACAGAGTTACCAGTAAGGGCCCGATTACGAGTTTGGCGGTAAGGAAACTACAGTAGAAACGGCTTTGAAAACCTTGCTGCCCAGTTGGTGGTCCACCAGCCGTATAACGATATTGGTGGTTTGTAGGATGAAAGACCGCCGAAGCGTCGCCGCCACCGCCAGCCAGTCGTTGACTGCCTCAATAGCAGCATGGGAAAGCAGCTGTCAGGGGGTGGGACAGAGAAGTTTACCACCAGCGGATTTACAATTTGGCTTTCCGATGGGCCGAGTGTGGCAGGAAGACTGCCTGCTTCGAGTCAGCGGAATAGAAGGAATTAGGATGCATACACACCCATTTCCTTTTCTTACCTTCAGTCTCCCACGTAGATCCCTTTCTCCAGGTCCCCCCTTCACAGCAGCATCTTCATACCCAAGAAAACTACCCTGTTGGCACTGAAATCCAGGTAAGTCAGTTTTGCAGTTTTAACCCATTGACTGGACTGGGTACATATGGTCCAGTCTCCAGCAATGAAAAAGTACTCGTAGTTGGTATTTTTTCAAGTGTCAAGCATATGTGTACATTTGTCACTTGTGCATTCAAAATATACACACAAGCATTGACACATATGAAAAAATAATTCCCGCATTCAGAAACACTTCCGCTGACCTAGTGGTGACATCATTATACAGTGAGTGGTAGTCTGCCGTGGCGGTGGTCTTCTTGGGACCGCTGCCATGGTGGTATGATGGTAAGGCTGTCAAACTTGTAATCAGGCCCTATGTCATTCTGTTCCAGGCTGATTAGTTGTTGCAGAAACGGAAGCATACTGGCAGTCAACACATTAGTATAAATGTTCCCATCTGCATTGAGAAACAAAATTTACATGCGGTTTTAGCTCAGAAGGATTGCCTTTTTCTGTGTCATCTGAATTACATAGTGGAATACATGAATATTGAGTCCCTGAAACATTTTGTTAAAATTCGACAGGGATGCCATCGGCACCCCAGACCCAAGGCCGTATTATTAGGAAATTCTAACAATGCTCTACCACTGTTCTGTGACAGAATAATTTGCACCTAGTGTAGTGTTGTGTGAGTTTGTAATTATGGAACCCTTATGGCTGCTGATGGACTCCGTAGAACTGTGCCGCAAGCATTAGAACGTAGTGAAGGGAATGCAGGCTTAGAATGTTGAGTTCACGGGCACACCCAGAAGAATAAAGACTTGTTAAACTAAGCTCCTATGTGGTGTAGTCATTGGCGAGGACCCAGGCTGAGGAGGATGCTACAAATGGCAACAAAATAGGGGATAAGTAACCTGAATATTGACGTGCTCTCTCTGAGAGTTTGCCCTGGTCCAGCAAACTGCTCGTGAGTGCCACATGCCCCTCTGTCGAAGTGCAGAATCAACCTCTGGCATATGTGGTGTCAAAGCAAAGCCCCAGTTGTGTGGAAAGTATTTGACGTTAATGAAGGCTTGACTGAGATGTCTTCAACCGGCTGGGAAGGCCACAAAAAAAGGTACTGTGCTACTGTGCAACTCAAAGTCATACATTAATTTACAGTGATAATGCTATAGGCAGATGGAAACAGGTTTTGAAAGAGCTGCAAAGTGCAAAATAACCCTGCAAACAGGAGTGCTGCAAGAAAGAGATCAATCAGGTGTTAGAAAGCACAAAGAGACACTGAAGGACAAAGTGATACAAGAAGCTTTCTTCTGCTTACCAGTACTGCGTAAAGAGAGTCATCATGCCACAGCGCTGGACGCAGTGACCCCATAGAAATCACCCAAGTTGTGCTTCTAGAGCCATGTATATTTTGAGTGGCACACCACCAAAGCTGCTGAATAGGGCTCAGAACAACACCAAAGGTGTCCAAAGTGCAGAAAATGGCGATTGGAATTGTGAAATTTGATTCTCCTGTGGAAATTAAGAAAGGGGTCCAGTTTCCCATCATTATCAAAGATGATCCAGAGTTTAGCACATCGCAAGGCCTCAAAGATGGCTTGCATAAACAAGATCCCCAAGAAGCATTGGAGAGATCTATACTTTCCACATCAGTAAGTTCCTCCAATGGTTACAATGCTGCTGCCTTCTTGAAACCACCACCACCATTCAATACTGCCAAAAAGTTAAATATTGGTGACAGATGGACTGCCGGGATAAATACATTTAGGGCCTTATGTAGGTAAATTACATTTACCGATTCTTAAATACCGAATTTTACCGATTCGGTATTTATGAATCGGTAAATGTAATGTAGGTAAAAAAATACCGATTCGATAAGTGTCGGTATTTTAGAATCGGTATTTACCGATTCGGTAATGGTAACCTGTATCTCATTGATTCCTATGGGCCAGGAGGCCCATAGGAATCAATGGGAAGCCAGTTACCATTACCGAATCGGTAAATACCGAATCGGTAATGGGGGGAGCTCAATCAAGGGTGGCAGGGTGTCACATTGACACCCTGTTGCACCCCTGATTCCTGCATGTGTGCACATGTGGCACACATACATGCCCTGAGGGCATGTGTGTCTGCCACATTGCACACATCTAAGGGCCAAATAATGCATTAACAGAGACATTCGTCATTTAGCACCAACTTTCAGTTGGTGGTAAATAACGAATCCCCACACCCACCACACACTCCCCCTACATCTAATTTCTGTATTCGGTATTTACCGAATCGGTAAAATTACCGAATCGGTAATTTTACCGATTCGGTAAATTACCGAATACAGAAATGATCCCCCTACATCTCAAAAGCCTAAATACCGGTCGGTAACGGTATATTTACCGAAAATCGGCTGTTACCGACCGGTATTGGGCTACCTACATATGGCCCTTAATGATTTTATTGATGCGATTGAAGAGGCAAATAACTAGAAGATTATCAAGTACCTTAAAAATGTTGCTGGAGAAGGTGTCAATGAAGTTATAAAGAAAATGCCATGAGGTGACAAAATTACACACAGTCAAATCAAAGCCGCCTTGAATGTAAAGTTCAATTAAATCTTGAATCAAAAATGACAGAAAGCTGGTGCGACCATCAACATATTTATTGAGAGACTGGACACGCTTATCAAGCACTGTAAGTTCAATGAATTTAATGATGAAGAATTGATCAGAGTGATTGACAGAAGCTTGTCAGATTCATTCAGATGACGAATGCTGAGAAAAACTCTGAGTTAGTTCTTATGGCTGCCGCAGCTGAAAAGTGAGCTGATCGACAAGCTGCTGACATAGAGGCTGGAGGTGCCCAAAGTGAGTCCGTCATGAATGTGTGAAATAAGCCAGAGCACAAGGCAGAGGGACATCAAGTGAATTCTCCCCAGAAAAATGTTGAGGTTGAGGTGTGAATTCTCGTTTCCACATGAAGGTAAATGTCCCACCATTGACCAGATCTGCAAAGGCTGTGGAAAAGAGAACCGTTTTGTGACGGGTGTGCAAGGGAAAGAAAAAAGTAAGTGAGCCACGGCGCAAAGACAAAATGGCTGCATGAGCGTTCCAGAAAAGATGTTTGATGAATGCCCATGAGGTCAAGTAACTACATCAAATGAGGCAAATCATCACCAGACAAAGTCAATTGACATCTTAATCTTCGCCAAACAATTCTTCCGTATCAATATCAAGTCACAGTGAAGGAGAGGGTTGTGCCATGTCGATGTTTACCTCAGGGAAGCATGCGCATGTTACACTGGCCGCCTACAAGTAAAAACACCTGTACAAGAGAAATCAGCACGACAAAGCACCAAAGTCATTCAAACATTGTCCGAAGATAACCCTAAGAGTTAATGGTTGTTCAATACTTTTCATTATTGATAGTGGTGCGTCAATAAATATTATGCCTGAGGAGAAATATAATGAAATGCCTTCACTTCCTCGACTTATGCCATTGAAAGCTAATGTGTATACGTGGGATGCATCAAAGCCATTAAAAAGTCAAGGTGCATTTGTAGCAACAAGGAAGCTCAAGAAAACAAAAGTAGAAGCACCCATTCATGTACTTTAGGGTACAAGGCCAAGCGTTTGTTTACTTAGTTTCAGCACAGCCGCTGATATGTAACCGAAATCTGTGAACTATAACATGAATGCTCACCCCAAGATAGTAAGTCGATTCCCTTTGTTGTTTCATAGGTTGGGAAAACTCAAGACTGTGAAAGTCCCATTACTCATTAATGGAGACATCCATCCTATTGCTTAAAGACCCAGATGAATTGCCTTTCACTTACAGGACACTATTGAAAAAGAAACTGAATCCTTAGTCAAAAACTATATCATTGAGCGTTCCACTGGTCCAACTCCATGGGATTCTCCTATAGTGATAATACCCAAAAGGACAGGGAAGGAGCTGTATGCATGTGAATTGATATGTGTCAAGCTAACAAGGCAATTGAAAGAGAACGATATAAAGGTCCGCACATTGCCGACATGATAACACAATTGACTAGTGCAGAGGTATTCTCTTGCCTGGATCTGAATAAAGGATATTGTCAATTTGAACTCGAGGAGAATTGCAGGTACAATACAACCTTTTCGACACATGTTGGTCTATTCTACTACAAGAGACTAAGTGTCTGATTTAGATCTTGGCAGACGGGTTACTCTGTCACAACAGTGACGGATATCCCATCCGCGGAAACATAAATCCCATAGAAAATGATGGGATTTATATTTGGTTGGACAGGAATATCCAGATTGACTGAGTAACCCATCCGCCAAGATCAAAACTAGGCCCTACGTTTCGGTGTGTCATCCGCTGCAGAGCTATTCCAAGATGTCATTTGATGTCTCATACAGCCTGGCATGAATGCTTTCAATTACAGTGATGACATATTGGTTCTCGGAGCTACACAGAAGGAGCAATGACAAAGCTCTCATGCAAGTGTGTCAGCTGCTCGCTGATGCCAGTTTAACTTTGAATGCCGAGAAATATGAGTTCCACAAGAGAAAGTAAAACATTTTTGGCCATATCTTTTCTGATGTGTGCATGACACCCGATCCAGCTAAAGTGCAAGCGCTGTCAACTGCCAGTCCCCCACAAGATGTTTCCATTTTACGTTAATTCACTTTCATGGCCAGCTATTGCTCAAGATACATATAAAACTTTGCCACTGTCAGGGAGCCGTTAACAGACTTCGAGAAAAAGAATGTTTCTTTTCTTTGGTCACATGAATGCGAGCAAAGCTTCCTTAAAATCAAGCAAGCTATTGCGAATGCTACTGAAATGGCATATTTTTATCCAAAGCTTCATACTGAGATTGTTGTTGTCGGGTTGAGCACCATTCTTGCACAACACTGCTGAAACCATAATGCTCAAAGACGTATTGTGGCGTATGCAAGCCGTAGTTTGTCCTAAACTGAAAGTGCTTGTTCACACCCTGAGAAAAAAAGCTTCTCAATGGTGTGGGCTTTGTGAACATTTCCACGTATTCTTGTATTGGAAGCCTTTCACACTTGTGACCGATCATCAAGCATTTTTTACTATCTTTAGCAATCCAAAAGCAAAAATCCCTTCTCGCGTTGAACGCTGGGGTCAGCAATTGCACGAGTACAACTACACCATTATGCATCATCAAGGGGATGATCAGAACCCTGTCGACTACTTCTCACATGTGCCTCTACAATGCTCTGGCACCCATTCAAAGCGGCTAAAGCTTACATAAACTTCATTGTGAAATAAAGTACTGCTGCTGCCATTTCATTGCAACAAATTGTCACTGCCACAAGTCAAAACAGTGACATGCTAAAACTGAAAGACATTACACACCAGTTTTGGTACCAGCACCCTCGACCTCTTACAGTGACAGTGAATATCAAAAGTATATGAATGTCAAAGATGAGCTGCCCTTTAATAAAGAAGGTATTATTCTAATAGGTTTGAGAATAGTCATTCCGGACAGTCTGTGACAGCAGATAATTGAAGTGGCCCATGAAGGACATTATGGAATTGTTGCCACCAAACGAGCTCTCCGGAACCAAGTCTGGTTTTCACATCTGGACGAGTGAGCTGAAAGAGAATAAAGGCCTGTCATCTTTGCAACTGGCATTTCTCAAAAACCACTCAACATCCGTCAAACATGTCTGAGTGGCCAATGCATATCTGAGAAAGAATTGCTGCTGACTTATTTGTTCCTCTTGAGAAAGAACATCACCCGATTGTGATCATTGATGAATACTCCAGTTTTCCATTTATCCAAGATATCTCATCTATCATTCAGGAACGTATCATTAGGACATTAGACAGCATCTTTTTGATGTGGTGTGTTACTGCGATCCTAAAACCTGACTGCCGCCAACCTTTTAACAGTCGAGAATTCAGTGAGTTTCTCATTCATCTTAATGTAAATCAGACGATTACTCCTCTTTGGCCACAGGCCAATGGCCTTGTTTAATGTTTCATGAGTACTCTAAAGAAAATTGTCTAGCATGCTGTACTAGAAAACCTTGACCTGAAGGCTATCTTAAATTCCACTCTTCGAGCTCACCGGTCGACCCCTCACTCGCCCACAGGTGAAAGCCCTACAACCTTAATGTTCGGGGGAGCCATGACGACCAAGTTACCTCAATGGACCAACAGAAGAGAAAATACTGAGAAAGAAAAAACACCTGAAAGAGGTGAATCGTAAGGGTGAAATGAAAGCCTATGTATACAAGCATCAACATGCAAAAGATGTCACCTTCACCAGAGGATATCTAATTCTTGGTCATCAGCAAAAAATTGATAGTCAGATGCTCCTTTTAATGCTAAACCATTTCATGTTGTCACCAGCAAAGAACACATGGTGACTGCCACCTGTACTAGAAGTCCATTATGCAAGTCTCCTCGCATTTCCAACATGTCGCTCATCATGTCATTGTACAGACTGGGTCTGAAAGGATAAGTGGAGAATCTTTGACAGTTGCTGTTTCTCCATCACCTACGCCAGTCATGGAGATTTCCACTGCGTGTCCCCAGCTTCTGAAGAAACAGTTGGGACGCCACTAAGACTGATTTAAGAGCTCGAATTGTGCATATTTTTTAAAAATGGTACATTTAAACAGAGGGGAGATGTAGTGTTGTGGGAGTTTGTACTGAGGGAATCCTTATGGCTCCTGATGGACTCTGTAGAACTGTGACATACAAATTAGAGTGTAGTGAATTGAATGCTGATTCATTGGCGAGTACCCGGGTGGGGGGGGACGCTACACCTAACCCCATACAATCTTCTTTGATCCAGTTTCCTCAAACCAATGCACCTTTCCTCTCTTTGTAAAAACTGGAGTGAAACTGTGAGAAAGACTGAAGTCATCAAGAATCCTCTCTAATAATATGCATGCTATACTGTCCAGCCCAGAGTGCACCCCAAGTAGTAGTTTCCCACTACCATCAGCAATTCAAAATAAAAAGAAAAATATATAGGGCGCCCCCTAAAACCAAATTCTATATTAAATGTTAAATAGAATTGCTTTTGAGTTAATTTATGCCATATGAGTAATATCAATCAGAAGAAATATGAGATTATAGAAAAAGAATGTCTTCATCTCTAATATAATATTCATAATACAATTCTCTAATGCTATTATACACATTTCTCATTTAAAACTCCAATGTAAATAGAACCATAAAAAAACGAATTGATGAAAGTACAAAGAAGAAAATATCTTCAATTCAATATCCATACTGTATTTATTCAATGTATTTATGGTCATTTATCATATTTCTTCAAAATAGGTACAGTCAACAAGTGTTTTGTGACTTAATTCACTTTTCTTAAGGCTTTCAGTTGGGGTTAATTAACCAAATATCCAGAATGAATTTAAAAAAACAATCATGATAAGGAAACTCAGAATTTTCCCATCCATTTGCACAAATCGGCACAAAAACATTCCTAAACTTCATTCAAAAATTGACTTGATTGAATTACATGTAGAGGTTATTTCTCCATACACCCATGACGAGGTGTAAAGATTTCTCCTTCACTATTCAGCACCTACCAGAGAATGAAGAGCCATTATTCACTGATGTCATATCCTGGAGCCCCCTTCGTTGCAAAATCTATCCACTTCTTTTTCTTTCTCCTGGAACATGAGTTTGCTTTAGCTAGCCTGAGCTAACCCAGCAAACATTTAGTAGAGCCACCCCCGGCTTTTGATCCTTAAATGTATTATCCTGAAGAGCACACACTTTTTAAAGTTCCCCACGTAGTTAGGAGTGAAGAGTGTTTTTAAGTTTAAATGAAATGGAGTATACAAAACCCACAAACTGCTGAAAATGCATTTCAGACAATTGTAAAACGAACGTTGTCTAGATTTGGCTTTATAAAGTTCTCCTTGTTCTGAACACTGTTCTCCTCTGATAATAAGCAGTGAACAAACGGCCACATGGGGTCTTCGATAGACCAGGGTGAAATTTTCTTTACACTGGCGTCATCTTAAATAATTTCCGTCATTTAACGTTTGTAATGTTACCTGGCAAGTCCGAGATTATGCCACAATGCCACATGCTGGAAATGTGATTTTAATTTGGGTACAAATCTGTAGTTTGACTATGAGAACAACGTAAGTGACCACAGCTCGAGTGACTTTGTGTTATGTGTGAGTGTGTACTTTTTGTTTAATGCAAAATGCTTGTGTCCAAAATTAAGGCAAGGATGCATGTTGCTCTAAAAATAGCGCCAAACGCTAGAACCATTAACACAATTTTTGCATTCTTTTCTGCTCATTTAATGAAAGCTCTCCATTGAAAATAATGCAAATTTCGCAAAAACATAGTCTTCGAACTGCGATGTAGACGACCGAATCATATAATGAATCAAAATTAATAAAAGGATGGTGTATAAATAGTGTATGATTGATGCATGAGAAGGAGAAAAGTTTTCTGATACACTATCCCTGGGCCTAGATTTTCAAAACAGTCACGTAACGCACCGCAGCAGCCAAATCGCCTTGCGTTGCATGACAGGGAGGGAGCAGGTAAGTGCCATATCTAGAGAGATATGGCTCTCTCCTCTCCTCTCTCTAGCGCCAGCGCAGATTTTAGCTGCTGTAGGGCAGGCACACACCCTTGTGCCAAAGTACAAGGTTGTGCCTAAGTCTACCATAGGTTTTGTACTGGCAGGGTACCCTTCAAGTACAAAATACTATACCTAGACACACTGTAAAACGTTTTCTACTTTGTATGTGTGCTGCACAGAGCAGACCAAAATGTCTAGCATTACCCACAGACACACAGACTCCTTAACAATGTTGGCTAATGGAAAAAACAAGATCCAGCCGTTCTGTAATTGCCTAAACACATTAAGGACTCTCTAGCCAGCGTCCTGTAATCGCCATCACTGTTAAAGACATGTCCAGGAGAGCGATCAAGCAAAACTTCAAGACTTTGCTACTTTTGCGGCGAACCTTCCTTATGTTATCCATCATCAAACTCATGCTGACCCTCCATGTCGGTAGAAATGAACCTTAGAAGAAGTCATCAACAGACAGGGGGCTTTATGTACTAAGCAGATGTTGCCTACAGGACACTAGCGCTGCAGAATGTAGGCAGATTACTGATCCACAATCCCAAAAAGCGACGTCCTCCAGTGACATTGTAATCAGCACACATATTTGCGGGTTGCAATAGCTACGTTTCAAATACTACCTTGATATTTTAAGAGTTAGGATAATGAGGTTAAGGTCAGGCTGCTCACATGTGAATATTCTCAATGTCAAACAGGGTTGTGAGGCAGCAGAGGCTACAGGCGTGCTTCATTGACTCAACTAGAGAGTTGGAGTATAACAGGAGCCATTGACAGGCATTCAGCAGCTTCACAAGGGGATTTGACTGAATCCACCCTGTATGTTAGCACCTCCATTGTTCAGTCTTTTTCTGGATACATTGTAATTAGGAATGAGGTTTATCATCACTTCCACCAAGATCGCGTGACAGTCATGCGTGAGTGTTGCCCTTTGCTGACCTCACTCTTTTTTTTAATATGTACTAGTCGGTGTACAGTATCTTCTGAATGACCTAGCCCAATTTAACCTTTACAATAAACTTCTCTCTAATATAGGTAAAACCTAAATGATTAGTTTTGGAAGGAAAAAAGAAAGACCAGGTGGTTTATTGAGGGCACGAAAATTGCCCTAGAAAAACCTTGTGAGTATCTTGAGGTCCGGTTTACTGCTACCTCTGCTGTTAAGAACCACTTAGCAGTACTGACACTAAAGAGGCCATCCTTGACAATGCAATAGCAGACTTCATATAAAATGTAACTGTATGTTTTAGTTACTGTAGTCCATAAGGTATAGGGGCCAAACAATATGCAGGAGCCATATGTGAACCATACAGATGCAGTTTAAGCACCAGGATACCCACCGGTTGAGTTGTGGGCTGAACACATATACATAACATAACATAACATAACAGAAAAGTAGTCAAAACTGGTTTGGTTCTCCTCGGGAAATTTAATGTCTTCCTAGACAGCATACAAATTGAGTATATCTATTCCTCGAGGGCATTTAATGTACCCCTAATTTGGAGTCTTTGACAGCTAGATCTGGTCTGATAGTAGCATGCACTGATCGCATATATGTGCACTCTTTCAGTGCTCTGTCTTTTAAAAATATATCAGCAAGCATTGCCAAAACCAACAGGTCTCGCCTTTGGGACCTATTGAACTTGCCATCCCAGAGGTATTTAGCGATGTTGCACAACATCCCTGAAGCAATACATCGTTGCTAAAGAGGAGAAAGAATGCCCATGATGCGACCAGCTGCGTGATTTTGTAGGCGCTCGCCCACACATGCATTCAGCCACAAAATGATGTAGGTGCTTTTTTTTCATTTTATTTACCAATCCAAGTGTTTTTATTGTTAACAAATGCCACAATAAAAGGTAATCATCTTGCCAGGTAAACGTGAGGGCAAAATAAAAAATATAAAAAAAATTAACCACCAAATACAATTTAAACAGATAAGGTATAGAAATCTTTTTTAGTTTTAATGCTTATCACAGGAGAATGTAATTCTTATTCTTGCATAGCAAGAGTATTACTGCCTTCGAATTTCTGTAACCTGGCAACATAGTTTAAACACACAAGGACAAGTAAATAAAGAAACTTGATAATGAATGGAAAAGTGAAGGCACTGGCAAAGTAAATTATTGGCCCACACGCTGCGGCCTCTAAGTGCACTTGCTTTATGCAGTTGTGCACACATGATGAAACAAAATGTTGCCATTCATAGCGCTGAGAGCCAACAGCTGAAGTAGAATGACTCATTGCCCCATGCTGTATGCTGTGGGGGATGGAACCGAAAATCATATCTGAAAAGACCAAAGAATGAAAAGTCCTTACCCAAAGCGTCTCTGTGTATTCATACATGTATACATTTTGTTTCTTAGATTTCATGAGAATTATGGGATCTAGCCTCTCTAGACCAGACCTAAAAAGAAGTCCTGCAGTCCAGGTGAACAAGTTGACATATGTGGGGGTCGCAGTACTGGAATGGCAGGTGACACAATAAATTTGTATTGAGATGAATGGAAAGTCATTGCTAGATGTGCCCCAGGAGAGGACGAAACTGAACTAAACGGATCATTCAAGATGTATGCTTCCCCATTAACTCAAATACTAAGTATGATAAATGAAAAGAACACTCGAGTTTACACAAAGAATGGTAAGCTTTACGAAACAGACCTTGAGCAATAACCTCAGGAAACAAGTGATAGACATGTATCAACATTTTTCTTACATAAAAGTACAAAAAGCAAGCATTTTCTTGAGAAATCTGAGACAGTGACTGCAAAGTATGTGATGCCTGTGCTGCGTGGCATCTAATAGAAAGAGCAGCTGCTGGCTCTCTGGGCGATCAACAAGAATTAGCAGCAGTTCAGTACTGCTTGGACACCACAAGGGAAATTAATCCCAGATAAATCACAGATAAAGGATTAACTCAGCAATGACTTCCATAATCCAGGGATTATGGGAGACGAAAACATTAATGGACGTAATGACATTTGCTATTCAATCATAGTCTGTTTATCCTAAAATAGCCGATCAAATGCTTTGACCATAGAGAAGGGTAGGTGACAACCTGCAGTTAGTAGAGGTCAAGCAATAACAGAACTCTTTAGAGCCCTGTGCTGGATACCCTAGGAATAAGGGCTATGTTTACATTGGACTTGCAGCAATGTCATTTATCAATGTCACTAAAGTAGAACTCTGTATTTATTTTATTTATCTATACACTGAAAAAATACAAAAGGTAAAGGAACGTTATAGTTAGGAGAAAATGTCAATTAAAACATCCAGTTTCCATGAACAAAAACACTGGAATTCAGATGTTGCAGCAATGTTATCAATTATGTCATAGACCATATCATGAGTGAGGTAAGTAGCAGTGCATGACAAGGGGGCGGGTTATAGTTACTTTAAGGCACAAGTTATAGCAACTTAAGATAGCTATATTTGGTGACCTTCAGTGGTTTTGTTAGTTTAAAATGATTTGTTCAACTGACATTTTCACCTAACTATAACATCACATTACCTTTTGATTTTACAGTGAATTTCTAAGTTTTTTAATGCAAAGTAAAACATTATTAAAATGACTAACTATAAAGTCACTTTAACTTTTGCTTTTTTGGTGAATTTCAATGTTTTTTTAATGTAAAGTAAGATTTCCATCACTGTGCGTAGTGAGGATTGGCTGTATGCTGCAGCAGTTTGGGAGCCGGGCCTGGCCTGTGGCTGGGCCTGACACAACACCCCCCACGGGCAGCTACCCCCGATATGCACAGTCAAATGCAGTGCACAGCATGTGGTTGGGCACAGGGCTCGGCCTGTAGCAGGCCCAACCACCCACTGCTGCACATGGCTGGCTCTCTCATGTAACAATATAAAGGATGTCATTTGAAGTAAGGCAGGCCTATTAGCTTTGAGAAAGGTACAAACAAAAATAAAATGAAAAGCCATGGCCTATTAGCTCTATCAAGGAGTCCGCAGATCAACATATATAAAGCAGACCTATTAGCACGCAAGTTATAGTTGATTCAGGACCCGAGTTATAGTTATTTCAGTAAACTATAACTAGTGAATTTCAGTGTTTTTTTCAGTTTAAAATGTATTGTTGTAACTGGCATTGACAGAAGTATATACCATTACTTTTATCTTTGTTCTTTTCCAGCAAATTATAAAGAGATTTTTGGCAGAGGATGTGGCCTAATAGCTGGAGTGGTCGATGTTAGATCTAGGAAACAGGGTTCGAGTAGCGGCAGGGTTGCACAACATCCTGTGATTCTGGGCAAATCACTTAATCTCTCCGTGCCTCACAAAAAAAAGTGTTTATTAGTAACACAACTGGTGCTGTTGTAAAGTGCTCTGGGTCTAGTTCGCACTATATAAAATCCCCACCCCTAAAAAAAATAAGTTTTTTTTTTAAAGGCTGCCTATGTATAACTATCACTTTAATGTATGTTATTTTCTGTATATATATTATTATTATAGTATTAAAAATAAAAAAAAAAATATATATATATATATATATATATATATATATATATATATATTCACTTAAAAAACCATAGGTTTCACACACGTTATAGTTAGGAATTAGCATTTAAAAAACCTTGCAAATTCACTTAAAAAAGCAAAGGTTTCAAACAGGTTATAGTTAGGTGGACATTTCCCTCGTAAAAAACCAATGAAATTCCCCCGTTATAGTTAGTTCAGATAACTATAACTCGCGCGCCCGCAATCCACTGCTCATGACGTCACATATTACATCACTCATGACATGGTCAGTGGCATCACTCATGACATCACTGATGACATCATCCTTGTGATAGAGTGGCGGTCGCGCGAGTTATAGTTATCTGAACTAACTATAACCGGGGAATTTCATTGGTTTTTTACGAGGGAAATGTCCACCTAGCTATAACCTGTGTGAAACCTATGGTTTTTTAAGTGAATTTGCAAGGTTTTTTAAATGCTAATTCCTAACTAAAACGTGTGTGAAACCTATGGTTTTTTAAGTGAATTTGTACATTTTTTTAAATGCTAAGTTACGTATTTATTAATATTTTTTTTTTAAGGTTTTTTTCCGTGCGCGCACCGTGCATGCTCAGTGGGTGCGCGGTGCGCTTTGCGCACACCGCGCGCACATGCTACGCTGTTCGTACCGTGCGTGCACGGTGCACGCACCCCGCGATTTAAAAAAAAATAATTACAACTTTTTTGGGCCCTTCGTGGTCCTACTGTGACCCCCTGACAAAGGCTAGGGGGTCAGGAACTCCCGACCCTGCCCCCTGTTCACGTTCTCCACCTTTGTTTTTCACTGCCTCAGACTGCGAGAGACAAAATGGCGGCCGACACTTCCTGATTTCGACCGATTCGAATGTTTACTGACATCTAACAACCAATCAGAATTTCGCTCGCGCACGGCACCGTGTGCGCACGGTGCGCGCACTGTGCGCGTATATAGATATTTATATGATTTTAAATGCTATTTTCTCAGGAAATATTGAACAGATTTACACCAGACCTGCAAAAGGCACTTCCCTGACCTGAGGACTACCTCTCTGCCAAATTTCAAGTAATTCTGTTCATCCGTTCGGGCTGTACCTTCGACTAAAGGTCCTATGGAAAAATGCATTGGAAAACCGCGTTTTGGGACCCCCTTTTTTTCTCGGCCCCCGCTTGACGACCATCACCCCGAGACTTTCAGGGTAGGAGCTGAGCGGAGCGCCCCATCTGTTTTGAAAATTTCGCGAGGATTCGTCAACCGGCGCCAAAGTTATTCAAAATAGAATGTTGAGGTTTCCTATGGAAAAAAAAATCCTAACTATAACTGTCTACTGGCGACCGTCAGTAGATAATATATATATATATATATATATATATATATATTTACACCTAACTCCGGTTACAGGATCAGGATACACTAGGCTGATTCGCGGGCGGTCCGAGTTGGGGCTACCGGAAGCCCAATAGTTATATCCACTCCGTTCTGCTCCTCCAACAGATGTACTTGGACACTCCACGTATGCTTGTGAAACATTTAATTGCAGGAAACAACGTGTTGCAGCTTGCGCCTTGATCACGTTTCAAGGTTACATCAAAACAGTGACGAGTTTTAACCAGTGTCTAACATAGACATAGGACTACCACCACATCAGTGAGGCATCTACTTTAAACTTCTCAATCCATTGATAATAGATACAAATTTCATTGCAATTTTCATGAAATCATATGAGTACGGAAATAAATTGTATCTCTAGTTCATATTACATAAAATAATATGTGATAATAATATTTACAATATTTAAATAAATATTGCCCATTTATCCAATCTTCGTGTTTATATAATGTTCGTCGCTAGTGCGATAACACTTGGAGCAAGATTCGAGCTTAATAGCAGTCAATATATCAAGCAAACTGACAAATGTATAATTGCAAATAGAGACAAATTAGCTCAATATAAAAACATAACTGCCATATCAATACGTAATAACACATGATTCTGACAATAACGCCCTTGTGGGCATAATCACCTCGTGACTTCTCAAATCCTTTTCTATTTCATTAAAAGATTCTGACATGCAGACTGAAACATGCACTTTCAATACCAGCAGCAGACTTCTCTGGTGAGTAGTAGCTTTTCTACAGTGATCTAATGAGCAACTAGAGTGCTAACATTCTGAATTTATGGCAAATGTGTGACACATCTGAATGCCTTCTTGATGGAATCAAAGTAAAAAACTGACAGTATTCCTACTGAGGAGACTGTAGTAAATGAGGAAATTAGGAAACTTCATAACAAATAAGTCTCCCAAGATGGCCACCAGAGACAGAAGAGCCCAAATACAGCACAAATATCACCGAGATGTAGCCCAAGTATAGCCCAATGACAGAATGTCCCAGAGTGTTCTAAAGAACAACTAGAGCGCTAACAGTCTTACTTATGACAAAAGTATGGCACACCTGAAGCCATCTTGATTAGAATAAAGTGGTAACACTTAAAACATTTAATTTGCAATGGAACAAAATTAGGGGGTTCATTTTGCCATAGAAATTATGATTAGTGCTGCAGAAAGAAAAATTAGGGCACATTTTGACTTCTCAAATCCTCTTCTATTTCATTAAAAAATTCTGACATGCAGATTGAAACATGCACTTTCAATACCATCAGCAGACTTCCCTGGTGAGCAGTAGTTTTACTACAGTGATC
Organism: Triturus cristatus; assembly: GCF_964204655.1. NCBI lineage: Eukaryota > Metazoa > Chordata > Amphibia > Caudata > Salamandridae > Triturus > Triturus cristatus. Next base: position 955,008,987 of record NC_140594.1, on the reverse strand, counting down.
TAATGAGCAACTAGAGTACTACCATTCAGAATTTATGGCAAATGTGTGACACATCTAAATGCCTTCTTGATGGAACCAAATTAAACAAGCATTGAAAATGCAATACCTCTCGCCCTCGTTTAAGTTAAAGCAATTCTGTTTGTAATTAGGTGGCTTTTTAGCTTTGCTTTTATTAGTGTTTTTCAAACTTTCATGTACATAACATGCATATGCATACATATATGTATATGTATGCATGCATTTATATTTGTATGTTTATAGATATGCAGATTATATTTATGTTTATATATGTATGTATATATATATATACACATACATATTTATAAATGCATATGCATATATATGCACATATATAAATGCACATGTGAGCGTGTAGAGAGAGGTAGTGAGGTAGAGGTATAGAGGTAGAGAGGTAGAGGTAGAGAGGTAGAGAGTAGTAGAGAGAGAGGTGTAGAGAGGTAGAGAGTAGAGGATGAGTAATAGAGAGTAGAGAGTGAGTAGTAGAGAGTAGTAGAGGGTAGTAGAGAGAGTAGCAGAGAGTGAGTAGTAGAGTAGTAGAGTGAGTAGTAGAGTAGTAGAGTGAGTAGTAGAGAGTAGTAGAGAGTGGGTAATAGAGAGTGAGTAGCAGAGTGAGTAGCAGAGGGTAGTAGAGAGTGAGTAGTAGTGAGTAGTAGAGAGTGAGTAGAGAGTGAGTAGTAGAGAGTGAGTAGAAGAGAGTGAGTAGAAGAGAGTGAGTAGAAGAGAGTGAGTAGCAGAGAGTGAGTAGCAGAGAGTGAGTAGCAGAGAGAGTAGTAGAGAGTAGTAGAGAGTGAGTAGTAGAGTGAGTAGTAGAGAGTAGTAGAGAGTGAGTAGTAGAGAGTGAGTAGTAGAGAGTGAGTAGTAGAGAGTGAGTAGTAGAGAGTGAGTAGTAGAGAGAGAGTAGTAGAGAGTGAGTAGCAGAGAGAGTAGTAGATAGTAGTAGAGAGTAGTAGAGTGAGTAGTAGAGAGAGAGTAGTAGAGAGTGAGTAGTAGAGAGTAGTAGAGAGTAAGTAGTAGAGAGTGAGTAGTAGAGAGAGAGTAGTAGAGAGAGAGTAGTAGAGAGTGAGTAGTAGAGTAGTAGAGAGTGAGTAGTAGAGAGTTAGCAGTAGAGAGTGAGTAGTAGAGAGAGAGTAGTAGGGAGTAGTAGAGTAGTAGAGAGTGAGTAGTAGAGAGTGAGTAGTAGAGAGTAGTGGAGTAGTATAGAGTGAGTAGTAGAGTGAGTAGTAGGGGGTAGTACAGAGTGAGTAGTAGAGTGAGTAGTAGGGAGTAGTAGAGAGTGAGTAGTAGAGTGAGCAGTAGCGTAGTAGAGAGCGAGTAGTAGAGAGCAAGTAGTAGAGAGTGTGTAGCAGAGTGAGTAGTAGAGAGTAGTAGAAAGTGAGTAATAGAGAGAGTAGTAGAGAGTAGTAGAGTATTAGAGAGTGAGTAGTAGAGTGAGTAGTAGAGAGTAGTGAAGAGCGAGTAGTAGAGAGTGAGTGGTAGAGAGTAGTAGAGAGTGAGTAGCAGAGAGTGAGGAGCAGAGAGAGAGTAGTAGAGAGTGAGTAGTAGAGTGAGTAGTAGAGAGTAGTAGAGAGAGAGTAGTAGAGAGTGAGTTGTAGAGAGTAGTAGAGAGTGAGTAGTAGAAAGTGAGTAGTAGAGAGTGAGTAGTAGAGTGTAGTAGAGAGAGAGTAGTAGAGAGTGGGTAGCAGAGAGTAGTAGAGAGTGAGTAGTAGAGAGTAGTAGAGAGTGAGCAGTAGAGAGTGAGTAGTAGAGAGAGAGTAGTAGGGAGTAGTAGAGTAGTAGAGAGTAAGTAGTAGAGAGTGAGTAGTAGAACGTGAGTAGTAGAGAGTAGTAGAGAGTGAGTAGTAGAGTGAGTAGTAGGAAGTAGTAGAGATTGAGTAGTAGACTGAGAAGTAGAGAGCGAGTAGTAGAGAGCAAGTAGTAGAGAGTGTCCAGTAGAGAGTGAGTAGTAGAGAGTAGTAGAGAGTGAGTAGTAGAGAGAGTAGTAGAGAGTAGTAGAGTAGTAGAGTGACTAGTAGAGAGTAGTGAAGAGTGAGTAGTAGAGAGTGAGTAGTGGAGAGTGAGTAGTGGAGAGTAGTAGAGAGTTAGTAGTAGAGAGTGAGTAGTAGCGAGTAGTAGAGAGAGTAGTAGAGAGAGAGAAGTAGAGAGTAGTAGAGTGAGTAGTAGAGAGAGAATAGTAGAGAGTAGTAGAGAGTGAGTAGTAGAGTAGTAGAGAGTGAGTGGTAGAGAGTAGTAGAGTGATTAGTAGAGTAGTAGAGAGTGAGTAGTAGAGAGAGTAATAGAGGGTAAATAAATAGAGAGTGAGTAGTAGAGAGTGAGAAGTAGAGAGTGAGTAGTAGAGAGAGTAGTAGAGAGTAGTAAAGTAGTAGAGAGTGAGTAGTAGAGAGTGAGTAGTGGAGAGTGAGTAGTAGAGAGTAGTAGAGAGTAAGTAGTAGAGACTGAGTAGTAGAAAGAGAGTAGTAGAGAGTGAGTAGTAGAGAGTAGTAGAGTGAGTAGTAGAGAGGGAGTATTAGAGAGAGTAGTAGAGAGTGGTAGAGCATGAGCAGTAGAGTAGTAGAGAGTGAGTGGTAGAGAGTAGTAGAGAGTAGGAGAGTGAGTAGTAGAGAGTAGTAGAGAGTGAGTTGTAGAGAGTGAGTAGTGGAGAGTAGTAGTAGAGAGTAGTAGAGAGAGAGTAGTAGAGAGAGAGTAGTAGAGAGTGAGTAGTAGAGAGTAGTAGCGAGTGAATAGTAGAGAGGGAGTAGTTTAATTTAAAAGGAACACAATGAGGGGGTTCATTTTGCCATAGAAATTATGATTAGTGCTGAAAAAGTAAAAATGAGGGCACATTTTGAGTGACTTCTCAAATCCTCATCTATTTCATGAAAACATTCTGACATGCAGACTGAAACATGCACTTTCAATACCAGTAGCAGACTTCCCTGGTGAGCAGTAGCTTTACTACAGTGATCTAACAAGCAATGCCTTCTTGTTGGAAGCGAGTAGTAGAGAGTGAGTAGTGGAGAGTGAACAGTAGAGAGTACTAGAGAGTGAGTTGTAGACAGTGAGTAGTAGAAAGTGAATAGTAGAGAGAGTAGTAGAGTGAATAGTAGGAGTTAGTAGGAGAGAGAGAGTAGTAGAGAGTGAGTAGTAGAGTAGTAGAGAGTGAGTGGTAGAGAGTATAGAGTGAGTGGTAGAGAATAGTAGAGAGTGAGTATTAGAGAGAGTAGTAGAGAGTGAGTAGTAGAGAATGAGTAGCAGAGAGTGAGTAGTAGAGAGAGTAGTAGAGAGTAGTAGAGTAGTCGAGAGTGAGTAGTAGAGAGTGAGTAGTAGAGAGTAGTAGAGAGCAAGTAGTGGAGAGTGAGTAGTAGAGAGTGAGTGGTAGAGAGCAGTAGAGTGAGTAGTAGAGAGTAGTAGAGAGTGAATAGTAGAGAGAAGTAGTAGAGAGAAGTAGAGAGTGAGTAGAGAGTGAGTAGTAGAGAGTAGTAGCGAGTGAGTAGTAGAGAGTGAGTAGTAGAGAGTAGTAGAATAGTAGAGAGTGAGTAGTAGAGAGTAGTAGAGAGTGAGTAGTAGAGAGTGAGTAGTAGAGAGAGAGTAGTAGAGACTGAGTAGCAGAGTAGTAGAGAGTAGTCAGTCAGTGTCAGTCAGTGTCAGTCAATCATAGTCAGTCAAATTCAGTCAATCAGTGTCAGTCAGTGTCAATCAGTCAGTGTCAAACAGTCAGTGTCAGCTAGAGCAGCTCTGCTGACCTGGTTCCCTGGCTCTAAAGCAGCTCTGCTGCCCTGGTTCTCTCCCTCTAAAGCAGCTCTGCTGACCTGGTTTCTCTGGCTCTACAGCAGGTCTGCTGACCTGGTTCTCTGGCTCTAGAGCAGCTCTGCTGACCTAGTTCTTAGGCTACAGAGCAGTTCTGCTGATCTGGTTCTCTGGCTCTACAACAGCTCTGCTGACCTGGTTCTCTGGCTCTAAAGCAGCTCTACTGACCCGGTTCTATGGCTCTAAAGCAGTTCTGCTGACATGGTTCTCTGGCTCTAGAGCAGCTCTGCTGACCTGGTTCTCTCCCTCTAGAGGAGCTCTGCTGACCTGGTTCTCTCCATCTATAGCAGCTCTGCTGACCTGGTTCTCTCCCTCTAGAGCAGCTTTGCTGACCTGGTTCTCTCCCTCTAAAGCAGCTCTACTGACCTGGTTTCTCTGGCTCTACAGCAGCTCTGCTGACCTGGGTCTCTGGCTCTAGATCAGCTCTGCTGACCTGGGTCTCTGGCTCTAGAGCAGCTCTGCTGACCTGGTTCTCTGGCTCTAAAGCAGCTCTGCTGACTTGGTTCTCTGGCTCTAGAGCAGCTCTGCTGACCTGTTTCTCTGGCTCTAAAGCAGCTCTGCTGACCTGGTTCTATGGCTCTAAAGCCGCTCTGCTGACTTGGTTCTATGGCTCTAGAGCAGCTCTGCTGACCTGGTTCTCTCGCTCTAAAGCGGCTCTGCTGACCTGGTTTCTCTGGCTCTAAAGCAGCTCTGCTGACCTGGTTTTCTGGTTCTAGAGCAGCTCTGCTGACCTAGTTCTTAGGCTCAAGAGCAGCTCTGCTGACCTGGTTCTCTGGCTCTACAACAGCTCTGCTGACCTGGTTGTCTGGCTCTACAGCAGCTCTGCTGACCCGGTTCTATGGCTCTAAAGCAGTTCTGCTGACCTATTTCTCTGGGTCTAGAGCAGCTCTGCTGACCTAGTCCCTTGGCTCTAAAGCAGCTCTGCTGACCTGGTTCTCTCCCTCTAAAGCAACTCTGCTGACCTGGTTCTCTCGCTCTAAAGCAGCTCTACTGACCTGGTTTCTCTGGCTCTACAGCAGCTCTGCTGACCTGGTTCTCTGGTTATAGAACAGATCTGCTGACCCGGTTCTTAGGCTCTAGAGCAGCTCTGTTGACCTGGTTCTCTGGCTCTAAAGCAGCTCTGCTGACCTGGTTCTATGGCTCTAAAGGAGCTCTGCTGACCCGGTTCTATGGCTCTAAAGCAGATCTGCTGACATGGTTTTCTGGCTCTAGAGCATCTCTGCTTACCTGGTTATCTCCCTCTAGAGCAGCTCTGCTGTCCTGGTTCTCTCCATCTAGAGCAGCTCTGCTGACCTGGTTCTCTCCCTCTAGAGCAGCTCTGCTGACCTGGTTCTCTCCCTCTAAAGCAGCTCTACTGGCCTGGTTTCTCTGGCTCTACAGCAGTTCTGCTGACCTGGTTCTCTGGCTCTACAGCAGCTCTGTTGACCTGGTTCTCTGGCTCTACAGCAGCTCTGCTGACCCGGTTCTATGGTTCTAAAGCAGTTCTGCTGACCTATTTCTCTGGGTCTAGAGCAGCTCTGCTGACCTAGTCCCTTGGCTCTAAAGCAGCTCTACTGACCTGATTCTCTCCCTCTAAAGCAACTCTGCTGACCTGGTTCTCTCGCTCTATAGCAGCTCTACTGACCTGGTTTCTCTGGCTCTACAGCAGCTCTGCTGACCTGGTTCTCTGGCTCTAGAGCAGCTCTGCTGACCCGGTTCTTAGGCTCTAGAGCAGCTCTGTTGACCTGGTTCTCTGGCTCTAAAGCAGCTCTGCTGACATGGTTCTATGGCTCTAAAGGAGCTCTGCTGACCCGGTTCTACGGCTCTAAAGCAGTTCTGCTGACATGGTTCTCTGGCACTAGAGCATCTCTGCTGACCTGCTTCTCTCCCTCTAGAGCAGCTCTGCTGACCTGGTTCTCTCAATCTAGAGCAGCTCTGCTGACCTGGTTCTCTCCCTCTAAAGCAGCTCTTCTGACCTGGTTTCTCTGGCTCTACAGCGGCTCTGCTGACCTGGTTCTCTGGCTCTAGAGCGGCTCTGCTGACCTGGTTCTCTGGCTCTAAAGCAGCTCTGCTAACTTGGTTCTCTGGCTCTAGAGCAGCTCTGCTAACCTGGTTCTCTGGGCTCTAAAGCAGCTCTGCTGACCTGGTTCTATGGCTCTAAAGCAGCTCTGCTGACTTGGTTCTCTGGCTCTAGAGCAGCTCTGCTGCCCTGGTTCTCTCGCTCTAATGCAGCTCTGCTGACCTGGTTCTCTCCCTCTAAAGCAGCTCTGCTGACCTGGTTTCTCTGGCTCTACAGCAGCTCTGTTGACCTGGTTTTCTGGCTCTAGAGCAGCTCTGCTGACCTACTTCTTAGGCTCAAGAGCAGCTCTGCTGACCTGGTTCTCTGGCTCTACAACAGCTCTGCTGACCTGGTTCTCTGGCTCTACAGCAGCTCTGCTGACCCGGTTCTATGGCTCTAAAGCAGTTCTGCTGACCTGGTTCTATGGCTCTAAAGCAGGTCTGCTGACCTAGCCCCTTGGCTATAAAGCAGCTCTGCTTTCCTGGTTCTCTCCCTCTAAAGCAAATCTGCTGACCTGGTTCTCTCGCTCTAAAGCAGCTCTACTGACCTGGTTTCTCTGGCTCTACAGCAGCTCTGCTGACCTGGTTCTCTGGCTCTAGAGCAGCTCTGCTGACCCGGTTCTTAGGCTCTAGAGCAGCTCTGTTGACCTGGTTCTCTGGCTCTAAAGCAGCTCTGCTGACCTGGTTCTCTGCCTCTAGAGGAGCTCTGCTGACCTGGTTCTCTGGCTCTAAAGCAGCTCTGCTGACCTGGTTCTATGGATCTAAAGCAGCTCTGCTGACCTGGTTCTCTGGTTCTAGAGCAGCTCTGCTGACCTGGTTCTCTGGCTCTAAAGCAGCTCTGCTGACTTGGTTCTCTCCCTCTAAAGCAGCTCTGCTGGCCTGGTTTCTGACTGTAGAGCAGCTCTGCTGACCTGGTTCTCTGGCTCTAAAGCAGCTCTGCTGACCTGGTTCTCTCCATCTAAAGCAGCTCTGCTGACCTGGTTCTCTGCCTCTAGAGCAGCTCTGCTGACCTGGTTCTCTGGCTCTAAAGCAGCTCTGCTGACCTGGTTCTATGGCTCTAAAGTAGCTCTGCTGACCTGGTTCTCTCCCTCTAAAGAGCTCTGCTGACCTTGTTCTCTGGCTCTAAAGCAGCTCTGCTGACCTGGTTCTCTCCCTCTAAAGATCTCTGCTGACCTGGTTCTCTCGCTCTAAAGCAGTTCTGCTGACCTGGTTCTCTGCCTCTAGAGCAGCTCTGCTGACCTGGTTCTCTGGCTCTAAAGCAGCTCTGCTGACCTGGTTCTCTGGCTATAGAGCAGCACTGCTGACCTGGTTCTCTGCCTCTAAAGCAGGTTTGCTGACCTGGGTCTCTCCCTCTAAAGCAGCTCTGCTGACCTAGTTTCTCTGGCTCTACAGCAGCTCTGCTGACCTGGTTCTATGGCTCTAAAGGAGCTCTGCTGACCCGGTTCTATGGCTCTAAAGCAGATCTGCTGACATGGTTCTCTGGCTCTAGAGCATCTCTGCTTACCTGGTTCTCTCCCTCTAGAGCAGCTCTGCTGACCTGGTTCTCTCCATCTAGAGCAGCTCTGCTGACCTGGTTCTCTCCCTCTAGAGCAGCTCTGCTGACCTGGTTCTCTCCCTCTAAAGCAGCTCTACTGGCCTGGTTTCTCTGGCTCTACAGCAGCTCTGCTGACCTGGTTCTCTGGCTCTACAGCAGCTCTGTTGACCTGGTTCTCTGGCTCTACAGCAGCTCTGCTGACCCGGTTCTATGGCTCTAAAGCAGTTCTGCTGACCTATTTCTCTGGGTCTAGAGCAGCTCTGCTGACCTAGTCCCTTGGCTCTAAAGCAACTCTACTGACCTGATTCTCTCCCTCTAAAGCAACTCTGCTGACCTGGTTCTCTCGCTCTATAGCAGCTCTACTGACCTGGTTTCTCTGGCTCTACAGCAGCTCTGCTGACCTGGTTCTCTGGCTCTAGAGCAGCTCTGCTGACCCGGTTCTTAGGCTCTAGAGCAGCTCTGTTGACCTGGTTCTCTTGCTCTAAAGCAGCTCTGCTGACATGGTTCTATGGCTCTAAAGGAGCTCTGCTGACCCGGTTCTACGGCTCTAAAGCAGTTCTGCTGACATGGTTCTCTGGCACTAGAGCATCTCTGCTGACCTGCTTCTCTCCCTCTAGAGCAGCTCTGCTGACCTGGTTCTCTCAATCTAGAGCAGCTCTGCTGACCTGGTTCTCTCCTTCTAGAGCAGCTCTGCTGACCTGGTTCTCTCCTTCTAGAGCAGCTCTGCTGACCTGGTTCTCTCCCTCTAAAGCAGTTCTTCTGACCTGGTTTCTCTGGCTCTACAGCGGCTCTGCTGACCTGGTTCTCTGGCTCTAGAGCGGCTCTGCTGACCTGGTTCTCTGGGCTCTAAAGCAGCTCTGCTGACCTGGTTCTATGGCTCTAAAGCAGCTCTGCTGACTTGGTTCTCTGGCTCTAGAGCAGCTCTGCTGACCTGGTTCTCTCGCTCTAAAGCAGCTCTGCTGACCTGGTTCTCTACCTCTAAAGCAGCTCTGCTGACCTGGTTTCTCTGGCTCTACAGCAGCTCTGCTGACCTGGTTTTCTGGCTCTACAGCAGCTCTGCTGACCTACTTCTTAGGCTCAAGAGCAGCTCTGCTGACCTGGTTCTCTGGCTCTACAACAGCTCTGCTGACCTGGTTCTCTGGCTCTACAGCAGCTCTGCTGACCCGGTTCTATGGCTCTAAAGCAGTTCTGCTGACCTGGTTCTATGGCTCTAAAGCAGGTCTGCTGACCTAGCCCCTTGGCTATAAAGCAGCTCTGCTTTCCTGGTTCTCTCCCTCTAAAGCAGCTCTGCTGACCTGGTTCTCTCGCTCTAAAGCAGCTCTACTGACCTGGTTTCTCTGGCTCTACAGCAGCCATGTTGACCTGGTTCTCTGGCTCTAAAGCAGCTCTGCTGACCTGGTTCTCTGCCTCTAGAGGAGCTCTGCTGACCTGGTTCTCTGGCTCTAAAGCAGCTCTGCTGACCTGGTTCTATGGATCTAAAGCAGCTCTGCTGACCTGGTTCTCTGGTTCAAGAGCAGCTCTGCTGACCTGGTTCTCTGGCTCTAAAGCAGCTCTGCTGACTTGGTTCTCTCCCTCTAAAGCAGCTCTGCTGGCCTGGTTTCTCTGGCTGTAGAGCAGCTCTGCTGACCTGGTTCTCTGGCTCTAAAGCAGCTCTGCTGACCTGGTTCTCTCCATCTAAAGCAGCTCTGCTGACCTGGTTCTCTGCCTCTAGAGCAGCTCTGCTGACCTGGTTCTCTGGCTCTACAACAGCTCTGCTGACCTGGTTCTCTGGCTCTACAGCAGCTCTGCTGACCCGGTTCTATGGCTCTAAAGCAGTTCTGCTGACCTGGTTCTATGGCTCTAAAGCAGGTCTGCTGACCTAGCCCCTTGGCTATAAAGCAGCTCTGCTTTCCTGGTTCTCTCCCTCTAAAGAAAATCTGCTGACCTGGTTCTCTCGCTCTAAAGCAGCTCTACTGACCTGGTTTCTCTGGCTCTACAGCAGCTCTGCTGACCTGGTTCTCTGGCTCTAGAGCAGCTCTGCTGACCCGGTTCTTAGGCTCTAGAGCAGCTCTGTTGACCTGGTTCTCTGGCTCTAAAGCAGCTCTGCTGACCTGGTTCTCTGCCTCTAGAGGAGCTCTGCTGACCTGGTTCTCTGGCTCTAACGCAGCTCTGCTGACCTGGTTCTATGGATCTAAAGCAGCTCTGCTGACCTGGTTCTCGAGCAGCTCTGCTGACCTGGTTCTCTGGCTCTAAAGCAGCTCTGCTGACTTGGTTCTCTCCTTCTAAAGCAGCTCTGCTGGCCTGGTTTCTCTGACTGTAGAGCAGCTCTGCTGACCTGGCTCTCTGGCTCTAAAGCAGCTCTGCTGACCTGGTTCTCTCCATCTAAAGCAGCTCTGCTGACCTGGTTCTCTGCCTCTAGAGCAGCTCTGCCGACCTGGTTCTCTGGCTCTAAAGCAGCTCTGCTGACCTGGTTCTATGGCTCTAAAGTAGCTCTGCTGACCTGGTTCTCTCCCTCTAAAGAGCTCTGCTGACCTTGTTCTCTGGCTCTAAAGCAGCTCTGCTCACCTGGTTCTCTCCCTCTAAAGATCTCTGCTGACCTGGTTCTCTCGCTCTAGAGCAGTTCTGCTGACCTGGTTCTCTGGCTCTAAAGCAGCTCTGCTGACCTGGTTCTCTGGCTATAGAGCAGCACTGCTGACCTGGTTCTCTGCCTCTAAAGCAGGTTTGCTGACCTGGGTCTCTCCCTCTAAAGCAGCTCTGCTGACCTGGTTTCTCTGGCTCTACAGCAGCTCTGCTGACCTGGTTTCTCTGGCTCTACAGCAGCTCTGCTGACCTGGTTCTATGGCTCTAAAGGAGCTCTGCTGACCCGGTTCTATGGCTCTAAAGCAGATCTGCTGACATGGTTCTCTGGCTCTAGAGCAGCTCTGCTTACCTGGTTCTCTCCCTCTAGAGCAGCTCTGCTGACCTGGTTCTCTCCATCTAGAGCAGCTCTGCTGACCTGGTTCTCTCCCTCTAGAGCAGCTCTGCTGACCTGGTTCTCTCCCTCTAAAGCAGCTCTACTGGCCTGGTTTCTCTGGCTCTACAGCAGCTCTGCTGACCTGGTTCTCTGGCTCTACAGCAGCTCTGTTGACCTGGTTCTCTGGCTCTATAGCAGCTCTGCTGACCCGGTTCAATGGCTCTAAAGCAGTTCTGCTGACCTATTTCTCTGGGTCTAGAGCAGCTCTGCTGACCTAGTCCCTTGGCTCTAAAGCAGCTCTACTGACCTGATTCTCTCCCTCTAAAGCAACTCTGCTGACCTGGTTCTCTCGCTCTATAGCAGCTCTACTGACCTGGTTTCTCTGGCTCTACAGCAGCTCTGCTGACCTGGTTCTCTGGCTCTAGAGCAGCTCTGCTGACCCGGTTCTTAGGCTCTAGAGCAGCTCTGTTGACCTGGTTCTCTGGCTCTAAAGCAGCTCTGCTGACATGGTTCTATGGCTCTAAAGGAGCTCTGCTGACCCGGTTCTACGGCTCTAAAGCAGTTCTGCTGACATGGTTCTCTGGCACTAGAGCATCTCTGCTGACCTGCTTCTCTCCCTCTAGAGCAGCTCTGCTGACCTGGTTCTCTCAATCTAGAGCAGCTCTGCTGACCTGGTTCTCTCCTTCTAGAGCAGCTCTGCTGACCTGGTTCTCTCCCTCTAAAGCAGTTCTTCTGACCTGGTTTCTCTGGCTCTACAGCGGCTCTGCTGACCTGGTTCTCTGGCTCTAGAGCGGCTCTGCTGACCTGGTTCTCTGGCTCTAGAGCAGCTCTGCTAACCTGGTTCTCTGGGCTCTAAAGCAGCTCTGCTGACCTGGTTCTATGGCTCTAAAGCAGCTCTGCTGACTTGGTTCTCTGGCTCTAGAGCAGCTCTGCTGACCTGGTTCTCTCGCTCTAAAGCAGCTCCGCTGACCTGGTTCTCTACCTCTAAAGCAGCTCTGCTGACCTGGTTTCTCTGGCTCTACAGCAGCTCTGCTGACCTGGTTTTCTGGCTCTAGAGCAGCTCTGCTGACCTACTTCTTAGGCTCAAGAGCAGCTCTGCTGACCTGGTTCTCTGGCTCTACAGCAGCTCTGCTGACCCGGTTCTATGGCTCTAAAGCAGTTCTGCTGACCTGGTTCTATGGCTCTAAAGCAGGTCTGCTGACCTAGCCCCTTGGCTATAAAGCAGCTCTGCTTTCCTGGTTCTCTCCCTCTAAAGCAGCTCTGCTGACCTGGTTTCTCTGGCTCTACAGCAGCTCTGTTGACCTGGTTCTCTGGCTCTAAAGCAGCTCTGCTGACCTGGTTCTCTGCCTCTAGAGGAGCTCTGATGACCTGGTTCTCTGGCTCTAAAGCAGCTCTGCTGACCTGGTTCTATGGATCTAAAGCAGCTCTGCTGACCTGGTTCTCTGGTTCTAGAGCAGCTCTGCTGACCTGGTTCTCTGGCTCTAAAGCAGCTCTGCTGACTTGGTTCTCTCCCTCTAAAGCAGCTCTGCTGGCCTGGTTTCTCTGGCTGTAGAGCAGCTCTGCTGACCTGGTTCTCTGGCTCTAAAGCAGCTCTGCTGACCTGGTTCTCTCCATCTAAAGCAGCTCTGCTGACCTGGTTCTCTGCCTCTAGAGCAGCTCTGCTGACCTGGTTCTCTGGCTCTAAAGCAGCTCTGCTGACCTGGTTCTATGGCTCTATAGTAGCTCTGCTGACCTGGTTCTCTCCCTCTAAAGAGCTCTGCTGACCTGGTTCTCTGGCTCTAAAGCAGCTCTGCTGACCTGGTTCTCTCCCTCTAAAGATCTCTGCTGACCTGGTTCTCTCGTTCTAAAGCAGTTCTGCTGACCTGGTTCTCTGCCTCTAGAGCAGCTCTGCTGAACTGGTTCTCTGCCTCTAAAGCAGGTTTGCTGACCTGGGTCTCTCCCTCTAAAGCAGCTCTGCTGACCTGGTTTCTCTGGCTCTACAGCAGCTCTGCTGACCTGGTTCTCGGTCTCTAGAGCAGCTCTGCTGACCTGGGTCTCTGGCTCTAGAGCAGCTCTGCTGACCTGGGTCTCTGGCTCTAGAGCAGCTCTGCTGACCTGGGTCTCTGGCTCTAGAGCAGCTCTGCTGACCTGGGTCTCTGGTTCTAGAGCAGCTCTGCTGACCTGCTTCTTAGGCTCTAGAGCAGCTCCGCTGATCTGGTTCTCTGGCTCTACAACGGCTCTGCTGACCTGGTTTCTTTGGCTCTACAGCAGCTCTGCTGACCTGGTTCTCTGCACTCACGATGCACGCACCCGACTTCGCGAAAATATATGTAAAAATAATATAAGTTTATTATAAGTACAAATATATTATTTGTATGAATATCTTAGATAATCTCTTGCCCTAATATTTATATTAAAAACACTTGCATATCCTTTTGGACCATAAATTGTTTTTGCGGGAGTCGCTCACCCAGCGCGCCCCAGCACGTATATGACGTCATGCGAGACCCGCAGCCCTGCAAGCATCTCGTACCGTAATGCGCATGTGTCGCGAATGCGCGGGAGCAGGAGTCGCGCACTGGTCGCATACTAATCGCACACATCACGTATTATTAAATGTATATGGTGTAAAGGAAAAACACGCAGCCATCGCACACCGTACGCAGATCCTTCACGACTATTCTAAAATGGCGGCTAGAAAGCGCGCAAAATAATAGGTATAACTACTATCACACTTAAAAATTCGCTTTTAAAAAACCTTTGAAATTCACTGAAAAAACCATAGGTTTCAGGGGTGTTATAGTTAGCTGGCCATTTCACTCGTACAAAACCATAGAAATTCTTCTGTTATAGTTAGTTCTGCTAACTATAACTCGCGCGCCCGCAATGCACTGCTGATGATGTCACATATTGCATCATTCATGACATGGTCAGTGACATCACTGATGACATCACTGATGACATCTCAAATGACATCTATGATGACATCATCCACGTGACAATCTGATACACCTCATCATATACTAGTATAACCTTTCATCACTCACTGTAAAATACAGAGTACCATATTTGAAACCATTGACACACCAATACCAGTTACTACATACCCACTCACTGATTCCTAAGTCTACACTCACAACTACCCATTCAACAAAAGAATTATTTATACATGCAGTCACTAATTAATAGAACACTATCAAGTGCACTTATACACATATTTAGACATTGACACATCAGCAGTCATCTTAGTCGGTTATGCAGTCATCCTACTCACTCATGAAAAAATTGAATCAAACTTACATTTACTCACTTATACAATTATCCAACAACACCTCATTTATTCAAAGACATAGTAACTCGTAGTTAATATGTTAAAAAATCACCATTACAATTATTCACTCATTCATATAGTTACTCTCACAATCACTGACTCTTACACATACTTATTTATATACACCAACGCTCACATACAATGCCTTTTATTTTTATACTTTGCTGAAGATGTACAACTAAAACATATATTCGCTCACCAACACACAAATAAATACACTCAGTCACCCAAACAACTGTTTAAACCTATACACCTAGTCAATCAATCATTCACACATCTATGCATAGAGATAAACACACCCCATCCAACCACACACAAACTCAGTGTCCCATGCAAATACTCACCCAACTAATCAATAACTAATATACACACTCATGTAGTTAGTGACCAACGGTTGCAGCATGTTATACAACAACAGAGACAGTGCTGCACACATTCACATAGTTTAGTTACTAATCCATGTATTAAGTGAGACACTTTTAATTACTCACTTAAACAGACAGTCAGACAGCTACTAAATCCTCCATCCAGACATTTATATATCCACTCAATCTTCAATACAGATTGGTATATATATATAATACATATTTAAATTTCAAACTAAAACACATTCACTGGATGATGTCATCAGTGATGTCATTTGAGATGTCATCAGTGATGTCACTGACCATGAAATGAATGATGCAATATGTGACATCATCAGCAGTGCATTGCGGGCGAGCGAGTTATAGTTAGCAGAACTAACTATAACCGAGGAATTTCTATGGTTTTGTACGAGTGAAATGGCCAGCTAACTATAACACCCCTGAAACCTGTGTTTTTTTCTATGAATATATATATATATATATATATATATATATATATATATATATATATATATATATCTCGCAGCAACTCGTGATGCAATCCCGCTTATGCACGGAAATCACCAGTACAGACCAACTTTTGCAGCATTATTTTTTATTTTTCTATCTCCTCCTGTGTCAGGACGCGTTTCGGCCGTCCAAGCGGCCTTGATCACCTGATCGCACGTCACAGAGTAACCCATTTTTAAAGTGCAAGTGCAATCTTCAACAATAAACATAGATGACATACTATGGTCTCATTATTACAAATCACGGCAAATTTTAGCCATATACACATATATATAGTCGCCAGTAGGTAGTTATAGTTACGACCTTGTTTCAATAGGAAAAGCGTTTTTCACTTTCCCAATAACTTTGGCGCCGGTTGACTAATCTTCGCAAAATTGTCAAAACTAGTGTCCCCCTCCGGTTAGCTTGTGTCTTGAAAGTTTCGGGGTGATTCAACAGGCGGGGGCCGAGAAAAAAGGGGTCCGAAAACATGTTTTTTTCCCCATTTTATTTTCCATGGGAAACTGTAGACACGGCTACAGCCCGAACTGCTGAATGGAAATACACCAAATTTGGCAAAAAGATAGCCCTTGGTTCAGAAAGAGACCTTTTTTCAAATTGTATAAATCCGTTCAGTAGTTTTTGAGATATTAAAGGAAAATAATCTTTGTATATCTGGGCGGGACCTAACTACACAAGCAAAAGATTGGCTCTAATTGGCTGCCAACACTTCAACCCAGGAAGTGTTGGCAGCCATCTTGGTGCAATGCTTTTTAGGTCTCGCCTAGCAATGCAGTCGCTTGACGAGCTCTACTATTGTTGATTTTTCTTCCGAAGGGGGACCCTAAACCCTAGAACACAATCCCCTACACTACACAAACACCACTGCACTGCACTACCCTAAACCCTAAAACACTACCCCAGCACAACCCCTACACTACACAAACACCACTGCACTACCCTAAACCCTAAAACACTACCCCCAATATGACCCCCTACACTACATAAACACCACTGCATTACCCTAAACCACTACCCCCAGCAGGACCCCCTACACTACACAAACACTACTGCACTACCCTAAACCCTAAATCTACCCCAGCACAACCCCTTACACTACACAATCACCACTCCATAACCCTAAACCCTAAAACACTACCCCCAGCACAACCTCCTACACTACCCAAACACCACTGAACTACCCTAAACCCTAAAACACTACCCCCAGCACAACCTCCTACACTACCCAAACACCACTGAACTACCCTAAACCCTAAAACACTTACCCCAGCACAACCCCCTAAACTACCCAAACCCAACTGCATTACACTAAACCCTAAAACACTATCCCCAGCACGACTTCTTACACTACATGAACACTGCTGCATTACCCTAAACCCTAAAACACTAATCCCACCACGACCGCCTACACTACCCGAATACCACTGCACTACCCTAAACCCTAAAACACTACCCCCAGCACGACCCCCTACACTACCCAAACACCAAAGCACTACCCTAAACCCTAAACCACTACCCCATCACAACCCCCTATATTACCCAAGCACCACTGCACTACCCTAAACCCTAAAACAATACCCCAAGCAGGACCCCCTACGCTACACAAACACCACTGCACTACCCTAAAACCTAAAACACTACTTCCAGCACGACCTCCTACACTACACAAACACCACTGCACTACCCTAAACCCTAAAACACTACCCCCAGCAAGACACCCCACACTACCCAAACACGACTGCATTACCCTAAACCCTAAAACACTTACCCCAGCATGACCCCCTACACTACACAAACAGCACTGCACTACCATAAACCCTAAAACACTTACCCAAGCATGACCCCCCAACACTACCCAAAAGCCACTGCACTACCCTAAAACATTTTCCCCGGCACGACTCCCTACACTACACAAACACCACTGCACTATCCTAAACTCCAAAAACACTACCCCCTACACTACACAAACACTACTGCACTTACCCTAAACCCTAAAACACTACCCATAGCACGAGACCCTACACTGCACAAACACCACTGCACAACCATAAACCCTAAAACACTATGCCTAGCACGATCCCCTACACTACACAAACACCACTGCACTACCCTAAAACACTACCCACAGCACAACCCCCTACACTACCCAAACACCACTGCATTACCCTAAACCCTAAAACACTACACCACCATGACCCCCTACACTACCCGAATACCACTGCACTACCCTAAACCCTAAAACACTACCCCCAGCATGACCCCCTACACTACACAAACACCACTGCACTCCCCTCAAACACTACCCAAAGCACGACCCCCTACACTACCTGAACACCACTACCCTAAACCCTAAAACACTAGTCCCATCACGAACCCCTACACGACACAAACACAACTGCACTACCCTAAACCCTAAAACACTACCCCCAGCAGGACCCCTACACTACACAAAAACCAATACACTACCCTAAACCCTGAAACACCACCCCCAGCACGACCCCCAACAATATACAAACATCACTATACTACCCTAAACCCTAAAACACTATCCCCAGCACGACCTCCTACACTGCACAAACACTACTGCACTACCCTAAACCCTAAAACACTACCACCAGTATGACTGCCTACACTACCCAAACACCACTGCCCTACTCTAAACCCTAGATCTACTCCAGCACGACCCCCTACACAATACAACCACCGCTGCACTACCCTAAAACACTACCCCCAGCACGACTCCCTACACTACCCGAACACCACTGCACTACCCTAAACCCTAAATCTACACAGACAACGACCCCCTACACTACACAAACACCACTGCGCTACCCTAAACCATAAAATACTACCTACAGCACAACCTACACTACACAAACACCACTGCACTACTCTAAACACTAAAACATCACCCTCAGCATGACTCCCTACACTACCCGAACACCGCTGCACTACCCTAAACCATAAATCTACCCCCAGCACGACCCCCTACACTACCCTAAACCCTAAAACACTACCCTCAGCACGACCCCCTACACTACACAAACACCACTGCACTACCCTAATCCCTAAAACACTACCCCCAGCACTACCCAAACACAACTGCACAGGCCTAAACCCTAAAACTCTACCCCAGCACGACTCCTTACACTACCCAACACCACTGCACTACACTAAACCCTACAACACTACCCCCAGCACGACCCCCTCCACTACAAAACACTACTGCACTACCCTAAACCCTAAAACACTACCCCCAGCATGACCCTCTGCACTACCCAAACACCACTGCACTACCCTAAAACCCTAAAACACTACCCCAGTATGACTGACTACACTACCCAAACACCACTTCCCTACCCTAAACCCTAAATCTACCCCCAGCATGACCCCCTACACTACACAAACACCACTGCACTACCCTAAACCCTAAAATACTAACCCAGCACGACCTCTACACTAGCCAAACACCACTGCACTACCCTAAACCCTAAAACACTACCCCAGTACGACCCCCTGTACTACCCAAACCCAACTGCATTACCCTAAACCCTAAAACACTATCCCCAGCACGACTTCCTACACTACATGAACACTGCTGCATTACCCTAAACCCTAAAACACTACTCCCACCACGACCGCCTACACTACCCGAATACCACTGCACTACCCTAAACCCTAAAACACTACTCCCAGCATGACCCCCTACACTACCCAAACACCAAAGCACTACCCTAAACCCTAAACCACTACCCCATCACGACCCCCTATATTACCCAAGCACCACTGCACTACCCTAAACCCTAAAACAATACCCCAAGCCGGACCCCCTACGCTACACAAACACCACTGCACTACCCTAAAACCTAAAACACTACTTCTAGCACGACCCCCTACACTACATAAACACCACTGCACTACCCTAAACCCTAAAACACTACCCCCAGCAAGACACCCCACACTACCCAAACACCACTGCATTACCCTAAACCCTAAAACACTACACCACCATGACCCCCTACACTACCCGAATACCACTGCACTACCCTAAACTCTAAAACACTACCCCCAGCACGACCCCCTACACTACCTGAACACTACTGCACTACCCTAAACCCTAAAACACTAGTCCCATCACGAAACCCTACACTACACAAACACCACTGCACTACCCTAAACCCTAAAACACTACCCCCAGCAGGACCCCTACACTATACAAACACCAATGCATTACCCTAAACCCTAAAACACTTACCCCAGCATGACCCCCTACACTACACAAACAGTACTGCACTACCCTAAACCCTAAAACACTTATCCAAGCATGACCCCCAACACTACACAAACACGACTGCACTATCCTAAACTCCAACAACACTGCCCCCTACACTACACAAACACCACTGCACTTACCCTAAACCCTAAAACACTACCCATAGCACGAGACCCTACACTGCACAAACACCACTGCACAACCCTAAACCCTAAAACACTATGCCTAGCACGATCCCCTACACTACACAAACACCACTGCACTACCCTAAAACACTACCCACAGCACAACCCCCTACACTACCCAAACACCACTGCATTACCCTAAACCCTAAAACACTACACCACCATGACCCCCTACACTACCCGAATACCACTGCACTACCCTAAACCCTAAAACACTACCCCCAGCACGACCCCCAACACTATACAAACATCACTATACTACCCTAAACCCTAAAACACTATCCCCCGCACGACCTCCTACACTACACAAACACTACTGCACTACCCTAAACCCTAAAACACTACCACCAGTATGACTGCCTACACTACCCAAACACCACTGCCCTACTCTAAACCCTAGATCTACTCCAGCACGACCCCCTACACAATACAACCACCGCTGCACTACCCTAAACCCTAAAACACTACCCCCAGCACGACTCCCTACACTACCCAAACACCACTGCACTACCCTAAACCCTAAATCTACACACACAATGACCCCCTACACTACACAAACACCACTGCACTACCCTAAACCCTAAAATACTACCTCCAGCACAACCCCTACACTATCCGAACACCACTGCACTACCCTAAACCCTAAAACACTACCCCCAGCACAACCCTCTACACTACACAAACACCACTGCACTACCCTAAACACTAAAACATCACCCTCAGCATGACTCCCTACACTACCCAAACACCGCTGCACTATCCTAAACCCTAAATCTACCCCAGCACGACCCCCTACACTACCCAAACAGCACTGCACTACCCTAAACCCTAAAACACTACCCCCAGCACTACCCAAACACAACTGCACTAGCCTAAACCCTAAAACTCTACTCCAGCACGACTCCCTACACTACCCAACACCACTGCACTACACTAATCTCTAAAACACTACCCCGAGCACGACCCCCTCCACTACAAAACACCACTGCACTATCCTAAACCCTAAAACACTACCCCCAGCATGACCCTCTATACTACCCAAACACCACTGCCCTACCCTAAAACCCTAAATCTACCCCCAGCATGACCCCCTACACTACACAAACCCCACTGCACTACCCTAAACCCTAAAATACTAACCCAGCACGACCCCTACACTAACGAAACACCACTGCACTACCCTAAACCACTACCCCAGTACGACCCCCTCTACTACCCAAACACCACTGCACTAACCTAAACCCTAAAACACTTACCCAAGCATGACCCCTACACTACCCAAACACCACCTCAATACCCTAAACCCTAAAACATTTACCCCAGCATGATCCCCTACACTACCAAAACACCACTACACAGCCCTAAACCCTAAATCTACCCCCAGCACAACCCCTTACACTACACAAACACTACTCCATTACCCTAAACTCTAAAACACTACCCCAGCACAAACCCCTATACTACACAAACACCACTGTACTACCCTAAACCCTAAAACACTACCCCCAGCACAACCTCCTACACTACCCAAACACTACTGAACTACCCTAAACCCTAAAACACTTACCCAAGCACAACACCCTAAACTACCCAAACCCAACTGCATTACCCTAAACCCTAAAACACTACCCCCACCACGACCCCCTACACTAAACAAACACCACTGCACTACCCTAAAACACTACCCCCAGCACGACCCCCTACACTACCCAAACACCAAAGCACTACCCTAAACCATAAAACACTACCCCATCACGACCCCCTATATTACTCAAACTCCAGTGCACTACCCTAATCCCTAAAACAGTACCCCAAGCAGGACCCCCTACACTACACAAACACCACTGCACTACCCTAAAACCTAAAAAACTACTCCCAGCACGACCCCCTACACTAACCAAACACCACTGCACTACCCTAAACCCTAAAACACTACCCCCAGCAAGACACCCCACACTACCCAAACACCACTGCATTACCCTAAACCCTAAAACACTACCCCAGCATGACCCACTACACTACACAAACACCACTGCACTACCGTAAACCCTAACACACTTACCCAAGCATGACCCCCTACACTACCCAAACACCACTGCACTACCCTAAACCCTAAAACATTTACCCCAGCACGACCCCCTACACTACACAAACACCACTGCACTATCCTAAACTCTAAAACACTACCCCTACACTATACAAACACCACTGCACTTACCCTAAACCGTAAAACACTACCCATAGCACGAGACCCTACACTGCACAAACACCACTGCACCACCCTAAACGCTAAAACACTATGCCTAGCACGATCCCCTACACTACACAAACACCACTGCACTTCCCTAAAACACTACCCACACCACAAACCCCTACACTACCCAAACACCACTGCATTACCCTAAACCCTAAAACACTACACCACCATGACCCCCTATACTACCCGAATACCACTGTACTACCCTAAACCCTAAATCTACCCACACAACGACCCCCTACACTACACGAACACCACTGCACTACCCTAAACCCTAAAACACTATGCCTAGCACGACCCCCTACACTACCCAAACACCACTGCATTACCCTAAACCCTAAAACACTACACCACCATGACCCCCTACACTACCCGAATACCACTCCACTACCCTTAACCCTAAAACACTACCCCCAGCACGACCCACTACACAAACACCACTGCACAACCCTAAAACACTACCCAAAGCACGACCCCATACACTACCCGAACACCACTGCACTACCCTAAACCCTAAAACACTAGTCCCATCACGAACCCCTACACTACCCAAACACCTCTGCCCTACCCTAAACCCTAACACACTACCCCCAGCAGGACCCCCTACACTACACAAACACCACTGCACTACCCTAAAACCTAAAACACTACCCCAGCATGACCCCTACACTACACAAAAACCACTGCACTACCCTAAACCCTGAAACACCACCCCCAGCACGACCCTCAACACTACACAAACATCACTATACTACCCTAAACCCTAAAACACTACCCCCAGCACGACCCCCTACACTATACAAACACTACTGCACTACCCTAAACCCTAAAACACTACCACCAGTATGACTGCCTACACTACCCAAACACCACTGCCCTACTCTAAACCCTAGAACTACTCCAGCACTACCCCCTACACAATACAACCACCGCTGCACTACCCTAAACCCTAAAACACTACCCCCAGCATGACTCCCTACACTACCTGCGCACAACTGCACTACCCTGAACCCGAATACACTACCTCTAGCACAACCCCTACACTATCCGAACACCACTGCACTACCTTGAACCCTAAAACGTTACCCCAGCACGTCCCCCTACACTACACAAACACCACTGCACTACCCTAAACCCTAAAACACTACCCCCAGCACGACTCCCTACACTACCCGAACACCACTGCACTACCCTAAACCCTAAATCTACACACACAACGACCCCCTACACTACACAAACACCACTGCACTACCCTAAACCCTAAAATACTACCTCCAGCACAACCCCTACACTATCCGAACACCACTGCACTACCCTATAACACTATGCCCATCATGACCCCTACACTACACAAACATGACTGCACTACCCTTAAAACACTTACCCCAGCACGACCCCCTACACTACCCAAACAGCACTGCACTGCCCTAAACTCTAAAACACTACCCCCAGCACTACTCAAACACCTCTGCCCTACCCTAAACCCTAACACACTACCCCCAGCAGGACCCCCTACACTACACAAACACCACTGCACTACCCTAAAACCTAAAACACTACCCCAGCATGACCCCTACACTACACAAAAACCACTGCACTACCCTAAACCCTGAAACACCACCCCCAGCACGACCCTCAACACTACACAAACATCACTATACTACCCTAAACCCTAAAACACTACCCCCAGCACGACCCCCTACACTATACAAACACTACTGCACTACCCTAAACCCTAAAACACTACCACCAGTATGACTGCCTACACTACCCAAACACCACTGCCCTACTCTAAACCCTAGAACTACTCCAGCACTACCCCCTACACAATACAACCACCGCTGCACTACCCTAAACCCTAAAACACTACCCCCAGCATGACTCCCTACACTACCTGCGCACAACTGCACTACCCTGAACCCGAATACACTACCTCTAGCACAACCCCTACACTATCCGAACACCACTGCACTACCTTGAACCCTAAAACGTTACCCCAGCACGTCCCCCTACACTACACAAACACCACTGCACTACCCTAAACCCTAAAACACTACCCCCAGCACGACTCCCTACACTACCCGAACACCACTGCACTACCCTAAACCCTAAATCTACACACACAACGACCCCCTACACTACACAAACACCACTGCACTACCCTAAACCCTAAAATACTACCTCCAGCACAACCCCTACACTATCCGAACACCACTGCACTACCCTATAACACTATGCCCATCATGACCCCTACACTACACAAACATGACTGCACTACCCTTAAAACACTTACCCCAGCACGACCCCCTACACTACCCAAACAGCACTGCACTGCCCTAAACTCTAAAACACTACCCCCAGCACTACTCAAACACAACTGCACTAGCCTAAACCCTAAAACTCTACCCCAGCACGACTCCCTACAGTACCCAACACCACTGCACTACACTAATCCCTAAAACACTACCCCCAGCACGACCCCCTCCACTACAAAACACCACTGCACTACCCTAAACCCTAAAACACTACCCCCAGCATGACCCTCTACACTACCCAAACACCACTGCACTACCCTAAAACCCTAAAACACTACCCCAGTATGACTGACTACACTACCCAAACACCACTGCCCTACCCTAAACCCTAAATCTACCCCCAGCATGACCCCCTACACTACACAAACACCACTGCACTGCACTACCCTAAACCCTAAAATACTAACGCAGCACAACCCCTACACTAACCAAACACCACTGCACTACCCTAAACCCTAAAACACTTCCCCAAGCATGACCCCTACACTACCCAAACACCACCTCAATACCCTAAACCCTAAAACATTTACCCCAGCACGATCCCCTACACTACTCAAACACCACTGCACTACCCTAAAGCAGTATCCCCAGCACGACCCCTACACTACACAAAAACCACTGCACCACCCTAAACCCTAAATCTACCCCCAGCATGATCCCCTACACTACCAAAACACCACTACACAGCCCTAAACCCTAAATTTACCCCCAGCACAACCCCTTACACTACACAAACACCACTCCATTATCCTAAACTCTAAAACACTACCCCCAGCACAAACCCCTATACTACACAAACACCACTGTACTACCCTAAACCCTAAAACACTACCCCCAGCACAACCTCCTACACTACCCAAACACTACTGAACTACCCTAATCCCTAAAACACTTACCCCAGCACAACACCCTAAACTACCCAAACCCAACTGCATTACCCTAAACCCTAAAACACTATCCCCAGCACGACTTCCTACACTACATGAACACTTCTGCATTACCCTAAACCCTAAAACACTACCCCCACCACGACCCCCTACACTAAACAAACACCACTGCACTACCCTAAAACACTACCCCCAGCACGACCCCCTACACTACCCAAACACCAAAGCACTACCCTAAACCATAAAACACTACCCCATCACGACCCCCTATATTACTCAAACTCCAGTGTACTACCCTAATCCCTAAAACAGTACCCCAAGCAGAACCCCCTACACTACACAAACACCACTGCACTACCCTAAAACCTAAAAAACTACTCCCAGCACGACCCCCTACACTAACCAAACACCACTGCACTACCCTAAACCCTAAAACACTACCCCCAGCAAGACACCCCACACTACCCAAACACCACTGCATTACCCTAAACCCTAAAACACTACCCCAGCATGACCCACTACACTACACAAACACCACTGCACTACCGTAAACCCTAAAACACTTACCCAAGCATGACCCCCTACACTACCCAAACACCACTGCACTACCCTAAACCCTAAAACATTTACCTCAGCACGACCCCCTACACTACACAAACACCACTGCACTATCCTAAACTCTAAAACACTACCCCCTACACTATACAAACACCACTGCACTTACCCTAAACCGTAAAACACTACCCATAGCACGAGACCCTACACTGCACAAACACCACTGCACTACCCTAAAACACTATGCCTAGCACAAATCCCCTACACTACACAAACACCATTGCACTACCCTAAAACACTACCCACAGCACAAACCCCTACACTACCCAAACACCACTGCATTACCCTAAACCCTAAAACACTACACCACCATGACCCCCTATACTACCCGAATACCACTGTACTACCCTAAACCCTAAATCTACCCACACAACGACCCCCTACACTACACGAACACCACTGCACTACCCTAAACCCTAAAACACTATGCCTAGCACGACCCCCTACACTACCCAAACACCACTGCATTACCCTAAACCCTAAAACACTACACCACTGTTAGACCTGGCGATTTCTGGTTGGCTAAGGCGTGCGCCAAAGCCAGGCAGAAACCACCACTCTAGTCAGGGCAAGGAAGTTACACGCCAAAGATAACCCCTGCTCACCCCCTTGGTAGCTTGGCACGAGCAGTCAGGCTTATCTCTGAGGCGATGTGTAAAGCGTTTGCGCGCGCACCCAGCAACAACACCCAAGGCCCACCACAAAGGAAACTCCACACAAGGTATTCTATAAAAATAACCTTTGTATTATACACAACACATTAGATAAAAACACACACTTTACAATGTGCCAACAGGCACGGGCAGAATTTACAAGGGATTATGTACAAGACAGGGCCACCTGGACCACTGTCAGGAATTAGCACTTTTTAGCACAAAAATATATAAAATCACTGTAGCACAAAAATAAGATGTATAGCACACAACCAGTACTTACTGGTATCGGGGAAGTACCACCTGCGTAACCCTAACTACCTTAGGAGACTGTCACGCAGGGAACTAGAACCTCACTAGCACCACCTGTACTAGGAGAAAGCAACAACCACCTAAGTATCACAATACCTGTAGGGGTAATAGAACGTTACACATGATGCATCACATTCAGAGGTGTAGGGAAGGAAAACACATGATGCCTAAAACATTCAGAGGTGTAAAGCAATGGCACATGACGCATCAAAACACATTCAGAGGTGCAAGGAAGGAACACACATGATGCATAAAACATTCAGAGGTGTAAAGCAGTGGCACATGATGCATCAACACACATTCAGAGGTGCAAGTAGGAACAATTGCGCAAGAACTCCTATGCCACCACCTGTGGCAGTCCCTGGGCCAACTGGCCTTGTCCAAGCTAGGACACTCTGTCTTAGTCAAGCTGCGCCAGCTGCGCAAGCTGAAAAGAAAATGGTCCCCCACCTAAACGTGGCAGCTGCCCACTAAGTGCTGGGCAGCTGGAAAACGAACTTCAGGCACTCTGCGTGCCTCTGGAGCCCTCTCTGGGCTCTGACCATTCAAATATGCCCTCTAGAGCCTTCGTGGCTCTGCACAACGTTGGAGCCTCACTGGGCTCGAGAAGCACTACTTTGCCCCTCCGGTGGAGCCTCACGGGGCTCGTAGACACCGCACCGACTGCCTTCTAGAGCCTCACAGGCTCTAAACAAATATCGTGCTCCTTCGTTGGAGCGGCTCGCGCTCTAGAACTGCAGGGTTCCCCACGTTGGAGCCACACAGGGCTCAAACAACAATGCCCCACACGTTGGAGTCCTGCTCAGGGACTCGCGAAACAATGTGCCAACTTTTGGAGCCTCACTGGGCTCTCTCGAAGTACCCCCGGTCGTTGGAGCGCCTCGCGCTCTGGACACGCATGCCCCCTTTCGTTGGAGCCTCACGGGCTCGTGAGCACGGCTCCCCGCACCCCCAGCACATGCGCGGAGTCCCCCAGCCCTCTAGACACTCACCGGCTGTTCGGGGGACTCCCGCGTCGTCTCCGCTCTGGTGGGAAGGCTCCGAGGCTTCTTGACACCGCGGAAGGGGCAGGCACCGACAACGTGCCTCGCGCCCCCTCCGCACAAGCTCCGGCCGTGCTCCTCTCACGGTCCAGCGCGGGGTGGGCTCCCGCCTGGACCTTCACTCTTCCCGGGCACTTCTCCTCACTGCACAGGAGCGCGGGGTAGGCTCCCGTCCGCTTCCTGTTTCAAAGACCCGCCCCCGTCCTCACGAAGGCTGCCTGACTTCCGGTTACGAACCGGGCTGCAGCGGTGATCTCGGTGATTAGAGGGGTGGGCTCCCTCCGTAAATGCAATCTTCGGCGGGGTAGGCACCCGCCGCCACAACAAGCAAATAAGCGGGGTGGGCACCCGCCGACAAGCACCCAAACACGGGGTAGGCTCCCGTCACCAGCAGCACACGGGGTGGGCACCCGTTGTCACAATCACAGCGCGCCTAGCGCTATAAAGCAAAACAGCGCTCCCAGCGCTATAAAGATGGCAAAGTCCAGGAAAACAGCGCGCACAGCGCTACAAAGTCCAGGAAGCGCTCCCAGGCGCTATAAGCAATGTCCAGCAACCAAAAGTTCCTTCAGAGAGCAGGGGGCAAAGGCTGGGCCCAGAGCCAGCTCACAGGGCCCTCCAGCAGGGAGGCAGTCCCCAGTGGCGGTCTCTCCTGGCGCCCAGCAGCAGCAGGCCCCCCCTCAAGTGGATCCTGCAAGAGAACACCATGTAAGGGGACACAGCCCCTTTTTATACAGTACAAGGCTTTGTCTAAGGTGCAGGGAAGGGGCGAACCAGTTCCAACAGGTTCCTGAGCACTTTGTTTTGCTCAGCCCCTCTCCCTATTCACTGGCAGGGCTAGGGTCATTAGACGCACCACAGGGGCCGGCGCCAGCATTGTGTGGGGGAAGCCCTGTCCTATTCAGGACCCAGGTACACTCCTCCCCAGCCATCAGCATGCTAACTCCCCATTCACCACTGGGTGACTCCTCCTGACTCTGGGGATTTCCCTAGTCCGTCACCTGACCTCACCAGCCAATCGCCAGACAAGCCACACATTTCAGACTGCACACTGAAGTGCTCACTTCTAGAAGTGGCACTTCCACACTAGGTACATGCACGCCGCACACATCAACGCGCAGCATTCACTCACACGAGTCCGCACATACCAAACACGGGCCTGCACACCCCACGCATCAGGAACTACCAGGACACATACATTCCCCCATGCATTCCTATGGGAGGGCAGGCCAACCTCACAACACGCACGCACTTTACCCTGGGACACAGCGGTAAAGTGCGCCGAAGTCAATAAAATCACTAAACCAAGTCACAATATTAAGCAAAAAGTTTCGGGGTGAACCGGCCAGAAGGGCCAAGTCCAACACAACCCCCTTCCAGCCAAAACGCAGGGTAGACCAATCACCACCGTGATGGACTTCCCTGCTTGGGGCGATAGAACACGGACGCGGGCCCGCCACTGCCGGGACACCCTCCTGTTCTACGCCACGGTGAACCCATGGGGTTTCTTCTCAAACCACTCTCCGGACCAGCTGGGCTACCCCACTGGTACTCCCAAGCTGTCCGCGGCCAAGACCAGGCCCTAGGCCCCCCAGGTGCCACTGGTCCTTGCCTAACCACAGAGTGGGGGGTAGTAACGCCTGGCACATAGCAGCCATTCTCCACTCTACCCCTCATCAGGGCAGTTCTAAACTGCCACTGATCTTCCAGCCTAGGGTCTGCACCCTCAAGCTGACCAAACGTCACGGGTGAGGCTCTCCTCCCCCCACCTCTTCTTCTAGGGTTCCGTCCTCTCCTCCTCTGAGAGGCACCCTCGTAACATAACTCACCAACCAGCTCAGGACCCTTCCCTGAGAACTGGTCTACCAACCTAGGGTTTAACCCCTCAGGTTGCACCGGGGTCAGAGGTGGGCTCTCCCACCCTCTGCACCCCCTTCCAGAGTCCTGCTCCCTACCAACTGGGGCGGTCCCTCTGGAAGAAGAACCGGTCAGGACACTGGTTACAGTAGTCAGACCCTTCAGGTCAGGCTGCTCCTGAACCTGGCCTCCCAACCTCTGGTCTAAAACCTTCGGTGGAATAATTGCCTGGCACTCCAGGACTTCTGGGGACTTACACATGACCCATGTGTCGTGTGACCGTCTGTCTGGCGCAGATCTCCCGTCCCCTGTCCACCTGACAGTGCGCGAAGATCCCCCAGAACAGAAGTGGCGCCACCCGGGTCCCCCCCAAGAAGATCTAGCCCAACTGGCTAGCCCCTGGTCCACTGGTGCATCCACTGGGAAACTCATCCCCCAACCACTCCTCACGCTGGACTCCTGTACCCTCCCTACCGGAGCAGTACTGCCAGACTCTAGAACCACAGGAGCCCTGCTTACAGGCGCTCCAGGTCCTCTACTCACTAGGTGATCCTCCTCAAATGGGCTAACCGGACAGCCTAGGTCCCCAACTTGGTGTTCCCTCACGAAACCATACAAGTCCTGAGGCAGGATTTCGTACGTCTGGGGACCCTCGGTCACCCACTTACTCCCGCTCCACTGAGCCAGGCCGTAAGCCCCTACACCCTCCTCGCTATCCTGGGACCTAGCTGGGCTACACGGAGCCTCTTCCACCACGCTGGGCTGGAAGGTACCTGAACCACTACTTGAGTCACTAGTGTGGGAAGAACTATCCCATTCCTCATCATAACTCGGGGCCCGTTCCCATCGGTCTGCTTCCGTTGCCAGCTCCCATGGATCAGTGCGCCCCCATGCTAACAGGTGTTGGCGCAACTCGGGATAAAAACTACTGGATAGCTGCTCTCTGATGAGCAGATCATACAGTTTTTCAAAATCCTCCTTCGTGCTAACCACTACCCAATCAAACAGTGCATCCTCGCATTCCTCCACAAACTTCTCCCAAGACTGGTGAGGCAGCTTCTTCCTGCCCCTGAACTTCAACCTACATTCCTCCTCCCGGGAACTAGGTACCATACTGGGGGAACTGGGAATGGGATTCTCTGCACTGGTCTCTCTATTGCTGCCACCACTGGACTCAACCCTCCCTGGGGAGCCCAGAAAATTACCACTGCGCTCTGGGGACAACTTACCCTCCAGAGCTAATCTCTCCCTGGCGAAGGCCCTCTCCGCCTCCGCCATCCTCTCCTGCGCTAAGACCCTCTCGGTCTCCAGCTTTTTCTCTTCTATAGTCAGCTGCGCCATCCCCCGGGCATGCTCTAACCGGAGCTTCTCCATGGCCAGCTGATGCTCCCTCTCTTCCCTCCTATCTACCCACTCCTCTGGGGACAGGGAAAGGGATGGGGTGCTGCTCCTGACACTGGACCCAGCAAGGGACTCCCTATCTATGGGGTCTTCACTCTCTACTGGCGCCCCTGTCAGGTAACCTTCCTCCTCTTCAGATTCCTCAGGGCTCCCCTCAGACCCACCACCCTCTTGGCGTGCGGCCCGGGCCCTATCTTCCTCGCTGCGCTCTCGCTCCCACTCCTCCTTTTGCCAAAGGATCAAGTTGTCCCTCAGTTTGGACTGGGTATCTGACTCACCCACCTCTATGTCCCTCTCCTCACAGAACCCTACCAGCTCCAACCTACTGTACCTAAACAGACTACAGAAGTTAAAAGCAGGCTCCATTTTGGCGGACGTTCCTGAGAAGAGTTTAACACAAGGAACCTGGGGGTCGGAGCTACACAGAAGTACACAATTCACAAAAGGTTTCAGTGAGCTCTCTATCCTGGAGAACCCACACTCACTGTCTAGTGCCACACACACCATCCACACACAACCCTCCCCTCGGACTGGTAAGGCAGTTTCTACCACCCCTGATCCCTCAACCTGACCACCACGTGACACAGGTACCAACTCTGGGCGCAGGGCGGGGGGACAAATGTACTGGACACAATTACACAATGATACCTTCAGGAGAAGAAATAAAGGAACTTCAAAACAATAATCCCTAAAATGTGATTTATCTAATGCAGAGTTTTGCAGTGTAGCCAGTCTCTGCTACGGTACAGCGCAAACGCAAGTCCAAATCCCACCGCTGATCACCAATGTTAGACCTGGCGATTTCTGGTTGGCTAAGGCGTGCGCCAAAGCCAGGCAGAAACCACCACTCTAGTCAGGGCAAGGAAGTTACACGCCAAAGATAACCCCTGCTCACCCCCTTGGTAGCTTGGCACGAGCAGTCAGGCTTATCTCTGAGGCGATGTGTAAAGCGTTTGCGCGCGCACCCAGCAACAACACCCAAGGCCCACCACAAAGGAAACTCCACACAAGGTATTCTATAAAAATAACCTTTGTATTATACACAACACATTAGATAAAAACACACACTTTACAATGTGCCAACAGGCACGGGCAGAATTTACAAGGGATTATGTACAAGACAGGGCCACCTGGACCACTGTCAGGAATTAGCACTTTTTAGCACAAAAATATATAAAATCACTGTAGCACAAAAATAAGATGTATAGCACACAACCAGAACTTACTGGTATCGGGGAAGTACCACCTGCGTAACCCTAACTATCTTAGGAGACTGTCACGCAGGGAACTAGAACCTCACTAGCACCACCTGTACTAGGAGAAAGCAACAACCACCTAAGTATCACAATACCTGTAGGGGTAATAGAACGTTACACATGATGCATCACATTCAGAGGTGTAGGGAAGGAAAACACACGATGCCTAAAACATTCAGAGGTGTAAAGCAATGGCACATGACGCATCAAAACACATTCAGAGGTGCAAGGAAGGAACACACATGATGCATAAAACATTCAGAGGTGTAAAGCAGTGGCACATGATGCATCAACACACATTCAGAGGTGCAAGTAGGAACAATTGCGCAAGAACTCCTATGCCACCACCTGTGGCAGTCCCTGGGCCAACTGGCCTTGTCCAAGCTAGGACACTCTGTCTTAGTCAAGCTGCGCCAGCTGCGCAAGCTGAAAAGAAAATGGTCCCCCACCTAAACGTGACAGCTGCCCACTAAGTGCTGGGCAGCTGGAAAACGAAATTCAGGCACTCTGCGTGCCTCTGGAGCCCTCTCTGGGCTCTGACCATTCAAATATGCCCTCTAGAGCCTTCGTGGCTCTGCACAACGTTGGAGCCTCACTGGGCTCGAGAAGCACTACTTTGCCCCTCCGGTGGAGCCTCACGGGGCTCGTAGACACCGCACCGAC
The DNA here is from genome assembly GCF_964204655.1 of Triturus cristatus. Classification (NCBI taxonomy): domain Eukaryota; kingdom Metazoa; phylum Chordata; class Amphibia; order Caudata; family Salamandridae; genus Triturus; species Triturus cristatus. The sequence goes on along the minus strand of NC_140594.1, from coordinate 954,976,778 downwards.
TGCCTTCTAGAGCCTCACAGGCTGTAAACAAATATCGTGCTCCTTCGTTGGAGCGGCTCGCGCTCTAGAACTGCAGGGTTCCCCACGTTGGAGCCACACAGGGCTCAAACAACAATGCCCCACACGTTGGAGTCCTGCTCAGGGACTCGCAAAACAATGTGCCAACTTTTGGAGCCTCACTGGGCTCTCTCGAAGTACCCCCGGTCGTTGGAGCACCTCGCGCTCTGGACACGCATGCCCCCTTTCGTTGGAGCCTCACGGGCTCGTGAGCACGGCTCCCCGCACCCCCAGCACATGCGCGGAGTCCCCCAGCCCTCTAGACACTCACCGGCTGTTCGGGGGACTCCCGCGTCGTCTCCGCTCTGGTGGGAAGGCTCCGAGGCTTCTTGACACCGCGGAAGGGGCAGGCACCGACAACGTGCCTCGCGCCCCCTCCGCACAAGCTCCGGCCGCGCTCCTCTCACGGTCCAGCGCGGGGTGGGCTCCCGCCTGGACCTTTACTCTTCCCGGGCACTTCTCCTCACTGCACAGGAGCGCGGGGTAGGCTCCCGTCCGCTTCCTGTTTCAAAGTCCCGCCCCCGTCCTCACGAAGGCTGCCTGACTTCCGGTTACGAACCGGGCTGCAGCGGTGATCTCGGTGATTAGAGGGGTGGGCTCCCTCCGTAAATGCAATCTTCGGCGGGGTAGGCACCCGCCGCCACAACAAGCAAATAAGCGGGGTGGGCACCCGCCGACAAGCACCCAAACACGGGGTAGGCTCCCGTCACCAGCAGCACACGGGGTGGGCACCCGTTGTCACAATCACAGCGCGCCTAGCGCTATAAAGCAAAACAGCGCTCCCAGCGCTATAAAGATGGCAAAGTCCAGGAAAACAGCGCGCACAGCGCTACAAAGTCCAGGAAGCGCTCCCAGGCGCTATAAGCAATGTCCAGCAACCAAAAGTTCCTTCAGAGAGCAGGGGGCAAAGGCTGGGCCCAGAGCCAGCTCACAGGGCCCTCCAGCAGGGAGGCAGTCCCCAGTGGCGGTCTCTCCTGGCGCCCAGCAGCAGCAGGCCCCCCCTCAAGTGGATCCTGCAAGAGAACACCATGTAAGGGGACACAGCCCCTTTTTATACAGTACAAGGCTTTGTCTAAGGTGCAGGGAAGGGGCGAACCAGTTCCAACAGGTTCCTGAGCACTTTGTTTTGCTCAGCCCCTCTCCCTATTCACTGGCAGGGCTAGGGTCATTAGACGCACCACAGGGGCCGGCGCCAGCATTGTGTGGGGGAAGCCCTGTCCTATTCAGGACCCAGGTACACTCCTCCCCAGCCATCAGCATGCTAACTCCCCATTCACCACTGGGTGACTCCTCCTGACTCTGGGGATTTCCCTAGTCCGTCACCTGACCTCACCAGCCAATCGCCAGACAAGCCACACATTTCAGACTGCACACTGAAGTGCCCACTTCTAGAAGTGGCACTTCCACACTAGGTACATGCACGCCGCACACATCAACGCGCAGCATTCACTCACACGAGTCCGCACATACCAAACACGGGCCTGCACACCCCACGCATCAGGAACTACCAGGACTCATACATTCCCCCATGCATTCCTATGGGAGGGCAGGCCAACCTCACAACACGCACGCACTTTACCCTGGGACACAGCGGTAAAGTGCGCCGAAGTCAATAAAATCACTAAACCAAGTCACAATATTAAGCAAAAAGTTTCGGGGTGAACCGGCCAGAAGGGCCAAGTCCAACAACCACCATGACCCCCTACACTACCCGAATACCACTCCACTACCCTTAACCCTAAAACACTACCCCCAGCACGACCCCCTACACTACACAAACACCACTGCACAACCCTAAAACACTACCCAAAGCACGACCCCATACACTACCCGAACACCACTGCACTACCCTAAACCCTAAAACACTAGTCCCATCACGAACCCCTACACTACCCAAACACCTCTGCCCTACCCTAAACCCTAACACACTACCCCCAGCAGGACCCCCTACACTACACAAACACCACTGCACTACCCTAAAACGTAAAACACTACCCCAGCATGACCCCTACACTACACAAAAACCACTGCACTACCCTAAACCCTGAAACACCACCCCCAGCACGACCCTCAACACTACACAAACATCACTATACTACCCTAAACCCTAAAACACTACCCCCAGCACGACCCCCTACACTATACAAACACTACTGCACTACCCTAAACCCTAAAACACTACCACCAGTATGACTGCCTACACTACCCAAACACCACTGCCCTACTCTAAACCCTAGAACTACTCCAGCACGACCCCTTACACAATACAACCACTGCTGCACTACCCTAAACCCTAAAACACTACCCCCAGCACGACTCCCTACACTACCTGCGCACAACTGCACTACCCTGAACCCGAATACACTACCTCTAGGACAACCCCTACACTATCCGAACACCACTGCACTACCTTGAACCCTAAAACGTTACCCCAGCACGTCCCCCTACACTACACAAACACCACTGCACTACCCTAAACCCTAAAACACTACCCCCAGCACGACTCCCTACACTACCCGAACACCACTGCACTACCCTAAACCCTAAATCTACACACACAACGACCCCCTACACTACACAAACACCACTGCACTACCCTAAACCCTAAAATACTACCTCCAGCACAACCCCTACACTATCCGAACACCACTGCACTACCCTATAACACTATGCCCATCATGACCCCTACACTACACAAACATGACTGCACTACCCTTAAAACACTTACCCCAGCACGACCCCCTACACTACCCAAACAGCACTGCACTGCCCTAAACTCTAAAACACTACCCCCAGCACTACTCAAACACCACTGCACTACCCTAAACCCTAAAACACTATGCCTAGCACGATCCCCTACACTACACAAACACCACTGCACTACCCTAAAACACTACTCATAGCACAACCCCCTACACTACCCAAACACCACTGCATTACCCTAAACCCTAAAACACCACACCACCATGACCCCCTACACTACCTGAATACCACTGCACTACCCTAAACTCTAAATCTACCCACACAACGACCCCCTACACTACACGAACACCACTGCACTACCCTAAACCCTAAAACACTATGCCTAGCACGACCCCCTACACTACCCAAACACCACTGCATTACCCTAAACCCTAAAACACTACACCACCATGACCCCCTACACTACCCGAATACCACTTCACTTCCCTTAACCCTAAAACACTACCGCCAGCACGACCCCCTACACTACACAAACACCACTGCACAACCCTAAAACACTACCAAAAGCACGACCCCATACACTACCCGAACACCACTGCCCTACCCTAAACCCTAACACACTACCCCAGCATGACCCCTACACTACACAAAAACCACTGCACTACCCTAAACCCTGAAACACCACCCTCAGCACGACCCCCAACACTACACAAACATCACTATACTACCCTAAACCCTAAAACACTACCACCAGCACGACCCCCTACACTATACAAACACTACTGCACTACCCTAAACCCTACAACACTACCACCAGTATGACTGCCTACACTACCCAAACACCACTGCCCTACTCTAAACCCTAGATATACTCCAGCACGACCCTCTACACAATACAACCACCGCTGCACTACCCTAAACCCTAAAACACTACTCTCAGCACGACTCCCTACACTACCTGAACACCACTGCACTACCCTGAACCATAATACACTACCTCAAGCACAACCCCTACACTATCCGAACACCACAGCACTACCTTGAACCCTAAAACGTTACCCCAGCACGTCCCCCTACACTACACAAACACCACTGTACTACCCTAAACACTAAAACATCACCCCCAGCACGACTCCCTACACTACCCGAACACCGCTGCACTACCCTAAACCCTAAATCTATCCCCAGCATGACCTCCTACACTACCCGAACACCAATGCACTACCCTAAACCCTAAAACACTACCCTCAGCATGACCCCCTACACTACACAAACACCACTGCACTACCCTAAACCCTATAACACTATGCACATCATGACCCCTACACTACACAAACATGACTGCACTACCCTTAAAACATTTACCCCAGCATGACCCCCTACACTACCCAAACAGCGCTGCACTACCCTATACCCTAAAACACTACCCCCAGCACTACCCAAACACCACTGCACTATCCTAAACCCTAAAACTCTACACCAGCACGACTCCCTACACTACCCAACATCACTGCACTACCCTAAACCCTAAAACACTACCCCCAGCACGACCCCCTACACTACAAAACACCACTGCACTACCCTAAACCCTAAAACAGTACCCCCAGCATGACCCCCTACACTACCCAAACCCCACTGCACTACCCTAAACCCTAAAACACTACCCCAGTATGACTGCCTACACTACCCAAACACCACTGCCCTACCCTAAACCCTAAATCTACCCCCAACATGACCCCCTACACTACACAAACACCACTGCACTACCCTAAACCCTAAAATACTACCCCAGCAAGACCCCCTACACTAACCAAACACCACTGCACTACCCTAAACCCTAAAACACTACCCCAGTACGACCCCCTATACTACCCAAACTCCACTGCACTATCCTAAACCCTAAAACACTTACCCAAGCATGACCCCTACACTACCCAAACACCACCTCACTACCCTAAACCCTAAAACATTTACCCCAGCACGATCCCCTACACGAACACCACTGCACTACCGTAAACCCTAAAACACTTACCCAAACATGACCCCCTACACTACCCAAACACCACTGCACTACCCTAAACCCTAAAACATTTACCCCAGCACGACCCCCTACACTACACAAACACCACAGCACTTACCCTAAAACGTAAAACACTACCCATAGCACGAGACCCTACACTGCACAAACACCACTGCACTACCTTAAACCCTAAAACACTATGCTTAGCACTATCCCCTACACTACACAAACACCACTGCACTACCCTAAAACACTACCCACAGCACAAACCCCTACACTACCCAAACACCACTGCATTACCCTAAACCCTAAAACACTACACCACCATGACCCCCTACACTACCCGAATACCACTGCACTACCCTAAACCCTAAATCTACCCACACAACGACCCCCTACACTACACGAACACCACTGCACTACCCAAAACCCTAAAACATTATGCCTAGCACGACCCCCTACACTACCCAAACACCACTGCATTACCCTAAACCCTAAAACACTACACCACCATGACCCCCTACACTACCCGAACACCACTGCACTACCCTAAACCCTATAACACTATGCACATCATGACCCCTACACTACACAAACATGACTGCACTACCCTTAAAACATTTACCCCAGCATGACCCCCTACACTACCCAAACAGCGCTGCACTACCCTATACCCTAAAACACTACCCCCAGCACTACCCAAACACCACTGCACTATCCTAAACCCTAAAACTCTACACCAGCACGACTCCCTACACTACCCAACATCACTGCACTACCCTAAACCCTAAAACACTACCCCCAGCACGACCCCCTACACTACAAAACACCACTGCACTACCCTAAACCCTAAAACAGTACCCCCAGCATGACCCCCTACACTACCCAAACCCCACTGCACTACCCTAAACCCTAAAACACTACCCCAGTATGACTGCCTACACTACCCAAACACCACTGCCCTACCCTAAACCCTAAATCTACCCCCAACATGACCCCCTACACTACACAAACACCACTGCACTACCCTAAACCCTACAATACTACCCCAGCAAGACCCCCTACACTAACCAAACACCACTGCACTACCCTAAACCCTAAAACACTACCCCAGTACGACCCCCTATACTACCCAAACTCCACTGCACTATCCTAAACCCTAAAACACTTACCCAAGCATGACCCCTACACTACCCAAACACCACCTCACTACCCTAAACCCTAAAACATTTACCCCAGCACGATCCCCTACACTACACGAACACCACTGCACTACCGTAATCCCTAAAACACTTACCCAAACATGACCCCCTACACTACCCAAACACCACTGCACTACCCTAAACCCTAAAACATTTACCCCAGCACGACCCCCTACACTACACAAACACCACAGCACTTACCCTAAAACGTAAAACACTACCCATAGCACGAGACCCTACACTGCACAAACACCACTGCACTACCTTAAACCCTAAAACACTATGCTTAGCACTATCCCCTACACTACACAAACACCACTGCACTACCCTAAAACACTACCCACAGCACAAACCCCTACACTACCCAAACACCACTGCATTACCCTAAACCCTAAAACACTACACCACCATGACCCCCTACACTACCCGAATACCACTGCACTACCCTAAACCCTAAATCTACCCACACAACGACCCCCTACACTACACGAACACCACTGCACTACCCAAAACCCTAAAACATTATGCCTAGCACGACCCCCTACACTACCCAAACACCACTGCATTACCCTAAACCCTAAAACACTACACCACCATGACCCCCTACACTACCCGAATACCACTCCACGACCCCCTACACTACACAAACACCACTTGTTGGACTTGGCCATTTTTGCAGGGTCATCCCTAAACTTTTTGCCTTCCTCCTGTATTTTTTCTGACCTGGTGTTGGCTGTTTTATGACTCTGGGCACCTTACCACTGCTGATCAGTGCTAAGGTGCATATGCTCTCCCTATGGTAAAATATATTATGTGAATTGACTTCCATGTTTGGCTTATTTGGTTTACTATCAGTCCCTAGTAGAGTGCACCAGGGGTGCCAAGGGCTTGTATATCCAAATGCTGCTAGTGGGCTTGCAGCACTGGTTGTGCCACCCACAGAAGCAGCGGGGTAAAATGTGTCTAAGCTCTGCCATTGCAGAACCTGCATGCAGTCTGGTACTGTCATGCTGACTGGGCAAGTGTCCCCACTTGCCAGTCCCTAAACCTTCCCTTGCCTTCATATTAGTCACCCCTATGGTAGGCCCTAGGGCACGGTGCATTGTAAGGATAAGGTAGGACATGCCCTGAGGTGTGTGGCATGTCCTAATAGTGAATTACAGCCATTTTCGTTTTTCACTATTGTAAGGCTACCTGCTCTCCATAGGCCAGAATGGGCTGCTAGATTATAACACTCTATAATCCTAGCAGGCTCAGGAAGCATGGTAGAAATTCGTGTTTAGTATGCCTGAACTGAGAATAATAAAATACATCTTTTAGCAAAGTTTATTTTAATATCCTGTGTTTGCAAATGCTACTTTTAGAAAGTTAGCATTTGCTTGCTTAACCATTTCAGTCCGCCTCTGGAGGGGAGGGCTATCTTCTTTGTGTGTAGCTTGAGTGACAGGGCTGGGAAGTTCCAGGAGACAGGCTGGGGCTGCCAGGTGGTGAATAGGAAGATTACACCAGGATGGGTGGGAGGAGTGCACCTTGACTCTGAATAGGACAGTGCTCTGCCTCCACAATGCTGGCTCCACCCCCTGGGGAGCGTCTGAAGTCTCTGCCCTGCCTGCTGAAAGAAGAAGCCAGAGTCTTAACAACAAAGTGCTCCTCACTAAAAAGAACTGGACTGGGATTATGCAAAGGCCCCCCTGGCCTGTAAAGACAAAAGAAACTTGGTATAAATGTAGGAGCCCTGCTCCTAAGAAATCAGATCCTGATGAACCACGAAGAAACTCTGCCTGACTAGAAGGACCTGGAAGAAGCTGAAGGAGGAGTAACTTTCCCTGACCTGGGGGATTGGCCTGCAGTTGGTGCCTTGCTGAGAAAGGAGAGGAAAAGACTGAAAGAGACTTTGCACTTTGTTTTTCAACTATCTCCAAGGGCTTGGAAGAAGAGCTTGCCCCTGAACTGAGTCCCCGCCGATTCGAGACGTACATCCCTGGCTGCCGAACCCTGTACGCCGGACTCAAGCTTCGCTGTCCCGCAGGTACGGTCCGTACGCTGCTAACGTACTGCACCGTGCCGTACTCAGAGCCGAGAAGCCGCCGTACGCTGATCATCCCCGTACGCTGTACGGCGCCGAGAAGTGTCGCCGCTGATCCGCACCGAAGGTACGGCCCGAACGCCGATGCCACGGACTCTGCAAGCTGATCCGGCTCATCCGCCCGTACCCCTGAAGGTCCCGTACCAACGCCGCGTCCCGACACCGCGACCGGACCAGACCGAGTACGCTGCCGAACTACGACCCGGACCCATCAACTTGTCCCGCACTGTCCGTCGCGGACCCCACAAACTTAAGGTACTTTGTCCTGTTCGCACCGCAGTGTGCACGTCCCGGACCCCGAAGTCCGCACCGATTGTTTGGCTCGTACTTTCTTTGTTTTTAATGCGGACGAGTCGTACACCCAGGTACGAACCGTACAAAGCCTGAAAAGAAGCAGAATTGAGTAAAAGAAGCCTATTTTTGCATTTTAAGCCTTTTTGCAAGAACATTGAACTTTGAAATAATACTGTGGTCATTTCTAAACGTTATTCTGGTCTTGTGCTAAGCCTTATATAAAGAGAACTATTTTTGATACAACCTTGACTGGTGTCCATTTGTGGTGTGTCATTGCATTACTGTATGTGTTCACAAATGCATAACCTATAGCACCCTGAGAATAGTCTTGACTGCTTGCGCCACACTACCTAAAGGGTGAGCAGGGGTTATTTGAAAGGGTGATCCCCTTATCCTGACTTGGAATTGAGAGTCCCTGCTTGTCACAAGTGTATACCTGTGCCAACTAGAGACCCCCATTTCTAACACCACTGCACTACCCTAAACCCTAAAACACTACCCCAGAATGACCCCCTACACTACCCAAACACCACTGCACTACCCTTAACCCTCAAATACTACCCCAGCACGACCCCCTACACTACCCGAACACCACTGCACTACCCTAAAACACTACACCCAGCACGACCCTTACACGACACAAACACCACTGCACTATCCAAAACACTACCCCCAGCGCGACCCCCTACACTACACAAACACCACTGCATTACCCTAAACCCTAAAACACTACCCCCAGCATGACCCCCAACACTACACAAACACCACTGCACTACGCTAAACCCTAAATCTACCCGCAGCACAACCCCTTACACTACACAAACACCACTCAACTACCCTAAGCCCTAAAACACTACCCCAGCACGACCCCCTACACTACACAAACACCACTGCACTACCCTAAAACACTACCCCAGCACATCCCCCTACACTACCCAAACACAACTGTACTACCCTAAACCCTAAAACACTTACCCCAGCACGACCCCCTACACTACCCAAACCCAACTGCACTACCCTAAACCCAAAAACCCTACCCCAAGGACGACTCCCTACACTACCCGAACACCACAGCACTACCCTAAATCTACCCCCAACACGAACACCACTGCACTACCCTAAACCCTAAAACACTACCCCCAGCACGACCCACTACACTACCTGAACACCCCTGCACTACCCTAAACCCTAAAAAACTACCCCAGCACGTCCCCTACACTACCCAAACACCACTGACTACCCTAAACCCTAAAACACTATCCCCAGCACTACACCCTACACTACACAAACACCACTGCACTACCCTAAAACACTACCCCAGCTCAACCCCCTACACTACTCGAACACCACTTCATTACCCTAAACCCTAAAACACTACCCCCAGCATGACCCCCTACACTACCCGAATACCACTCCACTACTCCACTACCCTAAACCCTAAAACACAACCCCCAGCATGACCCCTATACTACACAAACACCACTGCACTACCCTAAAACACTACCACAGCACAACCCCCTACATTACTTGACCACTGCACTACCCGAAACCCTAAAACACAACCCTAGCATGACCCCTACACTACTCGAACACCACTGCACTACCCTAAACCCTAAAACACTACCCCAGCACGACCCCTACACTAAACAAACATCACTGCACTATCCAAAACACTACCCTCAGTGCGACCCACTACACGACACAAACACCACTGCACTACCCTAAACCCTAAAACACTACCCCCAGCACTACTCCCTACACTACCCGAACACCACTGCACTACCCTAAACCCTAAAACACTACCCCCAGCATGACCCCCTACACTACCAAACACCACTGCACTGCCCTAAACCCACCCCCAGCACAATCCCCTACACTACCCAAACACCACTGCACTACCTTACACCCTAAAACTCTACCCTCAGCACACACACTACACTACACAAACACCACTGCACTACCCTAAACCCTAAAAGACTACCCCAGCACAACCCCCTACACTACCCAAACAGTACTGCATTACCCTAACCCTAAAACACAAACCCGTACACTACACAAACACCACTGCACTACCCTAAACCCTAAAACACTACCTCAACACGACCACCTACAAAACCCAAACACCACTGCACTACCCTAAACTGTAAAACACTACCCCGTACACTACACAAACACCACTGCACTTACCCTAAACCCTAACACAGTACCCTCAGCACAAGCCCATACACTACACAAACACCACTGCACTACCCTAAACCATAAAACACTACCCCTAACACACCCCCCTACACTACGCAAACACCACCGTACTACCCTTAAAACACTTACCCCAGCACGACCCCCTACACTACCCAAACACCACTGCACTACCCTAAACCCTAAAAAACTACTCCCTACACTACCCAAACACCACTGCACTACCCTAAACCCTAAAACTCTACCCTAGCACGACTCTCTAACGTACCCAACACCACTGCACTACCCTAAATCCTAAAACACTACCCCCAGCATGACCCCCAACACTACACAAACACCACTGCACTACTCTAAACCCTAAATCTACCCCAGCACAACCCCTTACACTACACAAACACCACTCCACTACCCTAACCCCTAAAACCCTACCCCAGCACGACCCCCTACACTACACAAACACCACTGCACTATCCTAAACCCTAACACACTACCCCCAGCACAAGCCCCTACACTACCCAAACAACACTGTACTACCCTAAACCCCAAACACTTACCCCAGAACGACCCCCTACACTACCCAAACCCAACTGCACTACCCCAAATCCTAAAACACTATCCCCTGCACGACCCCCTACACTACACAAACACCACTGCACTACCCTAAAACACTACCTCCAGCATGACCCCCTACACGACCCGAACACCACTGCATTACCCTAAACCCTAAAACACTACCCCCAGCACAACCCTCTACACTACCCGAATACCACTGCACTACCCTAAACCCTAAAACACTACACCAGCACGACCCCCTACACTACCCAAACAGCACTGCACTACCCTAAACCCTAAAACACAAACCCTTACACTACACAAACACCACTGAACTCCCCTAAACCCTAAAACACTACCCCAACATGACCCCCTACAAAACCCAAACACCACTGCACTACCCTAAACCCTAAAACACTACCCTCTACACTACACAAACACCACTGCACTTACCCTAAACCCTAAAACACTACCCTCAGCACGAGCCCCTACACTACACAAACACCACTGCACTACCCTAAACCCAAAAACACTACCCCCTACACTACCCAAACTCCACTGCACTACCATAAACCCTAAAACCCTTACCCCAACACAGCCCCCTACACTACCCAAACACCAGTGCACTACCCTAAACCCTAAATCTACCCCCAGCAGAACCCCTTATACTACACAAACACCACTCCACTACCCTAAACCACTACCCCAGCACGACCCCCTACACTACACAAACACCACTGCACTACCCTAAACCCTAAAACACTATCCCCAGCACTACCCCCTACACTACACAAAAACCACTGCACTACCATAAAACCCTACCCCAGCACGACCCCCTACACTACTCGAACACCACTGCATTACCCTAAACCCTAAAACACTATCCCCAGCATTACACCCTACACTACACAAACACCACTGCACTACCCTAAAACACTACCCCAGCACGATCCTCTACACTACTCAAACACCACTGCATTACCTAAAACCCTCAAACACTACCCCATAATGACCCTCTACACTACCTGAATACAACTCTACACCCCCAAAACCCTAAAACACTACCCCCAGCATAACCCTTGCACTACACAAACACCACTGCACTACCCTAAAATACTACCCCAGCATGACCCCCTACACTACCCGAACACCACTGCACTACCCTAAAACTCTACACCCAGCACGATCCCTACACTACACGAACACCACTGTACTATCCAAAATACTACCCCCAGCGCAACCCCCTACACTACACAAACACCACTGCATTACCCTAAACCCTAAAACACTACCCCCAGCACGACTCCCTACACTACCCGAACACCACTGCACTACCCTACACCCTAAAACACTACTCTTAGCACGATCCCCTACACTACACAGATACCACTGCACTACCCTAAAACACTACCCCAGCATGACCCCCTCCACTACACAAACACCACTGCACTACCCTAAACCCTAAATCTAACCCCAGCACTACACCCTACACTACCCACACAGCACTGCACTACCCTAAACCCTAAAACACAAACCCTTACACTACACAAACACCACTGCACTACCCTAATCCCTAAAACACTACCCCAACATGACCCCCTACAAAACCCAAACACCACTGTACTACCCTAAACACTACAACACTACCCCCTACACTACACAAACACCACTGCACTTACCCTAAACCCTAAAACACTACCCTCAGCACGAGCCCCTACACTACACAAACACCACTGCACTACCCTAAACCCTAAAACACTACCCCTAGCACAACCCCCTACACTACCCAAACTCCACTGTACTACCATAAACCCTAAAACCCTTCCCCAGCACAGCCCCCTACACTACCCAAACACCAGTGCACTACCCTAAACCCTAAATCTACCCCCAGCACAACCCCTTACACTACACAAACACCACTCCACAACCCTAAACCCTAATACACTACCCCAGCACGACCCCCTACACTACACAAACACCACTGCACTACCCTACACCCTAAAACACTACCCCAGCACATCCCCCTACACTACCCAAACACAACTGTACTACCCTAACCCTAAAACACTTACCTCAGCACGACCCCCTACACTACCCAAACCCAATTGCACTACCCTATACCCAAAAACACTACCCCAAGGACGACTCCCTACACTACCCGAACACCACAGCACTACCCTAAACCCTAAATCTACCCCCAGCACGACCCCCTACATTACATGAACACCACTGCACTACCCTGAACCCTAAAACACTACCCCCAGCACGACCCCCTACACTAACTGAACACCCCTGCACTACCCTAAACCCTAAAACACTACCCCCAGCACGACCCCTACACTACACAAACATCACTGCACTATCCAAAACACTACCCCAGCACGACCCCCTACACTACCCGAACACCACTGCACTACCCTGAACCCTAAAATACTACCCCCAGCACGACCCCCTACACTACCTGAACACACCTGCACTACCCTAAACCCTAAAAAACTACCCCCAGCACGTCCCCTACACTACCCGAACACCACTGCACTACCCTAAACCCTAAAACACTATCCCCAGCACGACCCCCTACACTACCTGAACACACCTGCACTACCCTAAACCCTAAAAAACTACCCCCAGCACGTCCCCTACACTACCCGAACACCACTGCACTACCCTAAACCCTAAAACACTATCCCCAGCACTACCCCCTACACTACACAAACACCACTGCACTACCCTAAAACACTACCCCAGCACAAGCCTCTACACTACTCGAACACCACTTCATTACTCTAAACCCTAAAACACTACCCCCAGCATGACCCCCTACACTACCCGAATACCACTCCACTACACTAAACTCTCAAACACGACCCCCAGCATGACCCCTATACTACACAAACACCACTGCACTACCCTAAAACACTACCCCAGCATGACCCCTACACTACCCGAACACCACAGCACTACCCTAAACCCTAAAACACTACCCCCAGCACGACCCCTACACTACACAAACATCACTGCACTATCCAAAACACTACCCCCAGCGCGACTCACTACACGACACAAACACAACTGCACTACCCTAAACCCTAAAACACTACCCTCAGCACTACTCCCTACACTACCCGAACACCACTGCACTACCCTAAACCCTAAAACACTACCCCCAGCACGACCCCTACACTACACAAACATCACTGCACTATCCAAAACACTACCCCCAGTGCGACCCACTACACGACACAAACACAACTGCACTACCCTAAACCCTAAAACACTACCTTCAGCACTACTCCCTACATTACCCGAACACCACTGCACTACCCTAAACCCTACAACACTACCCCCAGCATGACCCCCTACACTACCAAACACAACTGCACTGCACTAATCCCTAAACCTATCCCCAGCACGGTCCCCTACACTACCCAAACACCACTGCACTACCTTAAACCCTAAAACTCTACCCTCAGCACACACACACTACACTACACAAACACCACTGCACTACCCTAAACCCTAAAACACTACCCCAGCACGACCCCCTACACTACCCAAACAGCACTGCATTACCCTAACCATAAAACACAAACCCGTACACTACACAAACACCACTGCACTACCCTAAACCCTAAAACACTACCTTAACACGACCACCTACAAAACCCAAACACCACTGCACTACCCTAAACCGTAAAACACTACCCCGTACACTACACAAACACCACTGCACTTACCCTAAACCCTAAAACAGTACCCTCAGCATGAGCCCCTACACTACACAAACACCACTGCACTACCCTAGACCATAAAACCCTACCCCTAGCACACACCCCTACACTACGCAAACACCACTGTACTACCCTTAAAACACTTACCCCAGCACCACCCCCTACACAACCCAAACACCACTGCACTACCCTAAACCCTAAAAAACTACTCCCTACACTCCCCAAACACCACTGCACTACCCTAAACCCTAAAACTCTACCCCAGCACGACTCCCTACCGTACCCAACACCACTGCACTACCCTAAATCGTAAAACACTACCCCCAGCATGACCCTCAACACTACACAAACACCACTGCACTACTCTAAACCCTAAATACACCCCAGCACAACCCCTTACACTACACAAACACCACTCAACTACCCTAAACCCTAAAACCCTACCCCAGTACGACCCCCTACACTACACAAACACCACTGCACTATCCTAAACCCTAAAACACTACCCCCAGCACAACCCCCTACACTACCCAAACAACACTGTACTACCCTAAACCCTATACACTTACCCCAGAACGACCCCCTACACTACCCAAACCCAACTGCACTACCCTAAATCCTAAAACACTATCCCCAGCACAAACCCCTACACTACACAAACACCACTGCACTACCCTAAAACACTACCTCCAGCATTTTATTTATTTATTTAAACTTCTAAAGCGCGCAGCTACCCACAGTGGGTTTCTTGGCGCTCAGGGACAGACTGAAGAAGAAAAAATAGCAAGCTGATTTTACTGGGCTACAAATTACTGCTGGAAGAGCCAAGTTTTAAGTCCTTTGCGGAAACGAAAGAGATTAGTTTCTGTCTTTAGGGTCACAGGAAGAGCATTCCAAAATTTAGGACCTAAATAGGCAAAAGAACGGCCTCCCATTTTTGCCAGCCTAAATCTGGGAACAGAAAAATCACTGTGTACTGATGATCTTAGAGTTCGACTGGGTTTATAGGCCTGGATAAGGCCCTGAAGGTATTTTGGGGCTGAGCCGTGTTTGATTTTAAAAACGTGACACAGGGCTTTGAATTTAATTCTGTTTGGGATTTTAAGCCAATGAAGGTCACGAAGTGCTGTGGAAGCCGATGTTCTTCTAGGAACATTGCAGAGCAGTCGGGCAGCAGCGTTCTGCACAACCTGAAGTTTTTTTATGGTTGTTAGGTCGGCTCCAAGATATAGGACGTTGCCATAGTCCAGGCGGGAAACAACCAACGCCTGGACTACCGTTCTTTGTGTGGAAAGGGGCAACATCCACAAGATCTTCTGAAGCCATCTCATGGTGGCAAAACAGATAGAGGCCACCTTTACAGCCTGCTTTTTTCATTGTAAGTTTCTCATCAATGAGAAACCCGAGATTGCGAACTGCAGTTACAGGTTGCGGGGTAGGGGCTTTTGTTACAAAATTGAAGTAAAATTGGGCCAGGATCCGGCCCCTACGCAGAGCACCCGTTATTGGAGCGCATAGAAGTGAAGGATCACATTGCTGCACACAATATATATATATATATATATAGAGAGAGAGAGAGAGAGAGAGAGAGAGATATAGAGAGAGAGAGAGAGAGAGAGAGAGAGAGAGAGAGAGAGAGAGAGAGAGAGTTATTGAATTGCTATTGACATAAATATAGATCTATGTATGTGCCACGGCAGTGAAAATGAATGCTGCCCACTAACATGTTATTTACAGCGACTGTACTAGTAAACATACATTCACACTTCTCTCACTACACTGGAAAGGTCAATTCTGTGTTATTAGCACATTATGCAAAATTGACAGGACAACACTGTTTACTGCCTCAAGAATGTTATCTTTACACAGCAAAATAACTCTGCCACTATTCATGCAGCCTCTAGCAAATTATGTTTGATTACTGCATACATTTAACTACTTGCATCCAGGTTTTGGTTAAATGCTTTTGTAAAAACAAACCCACATAAGAAATGCCATAACAAAAGCCATATATGCAGATGCATAGAGGGTCATCATCACCTTGTGACTTCGCCTCTTGAGTCATGTCCCCTCCCCAGGTTCTAGAATGATTTTAACTTAAATGAATTTAAACTCTTTTTTAATTGTAAAGCTTTTATGATATGTTTTTATCGAAATAAAGCCTTTTTGACTTGACTTGACTTGATAATAAATAGCATATTATACTGTGTATCTGCATACAGACACTACCGTTTCCACTCAGAAATCTACTTTAAAAAAATCTATAATTTACCCACTTCAGGACGTTTGCAAGGTATGCATTGATTTAGGAAAATGGGTTGTAGATGCGCCAGAACATTAAGATAAGTGTTCATTGTACATGAGTTGCAGAGGTTTATAAAATGTATAAACTAGGTATGTGTAGTCTACATTTCACAACCTATAATGGATAATCAAAGTGAACATGTAAACCAGTATGATAATCCTAGAGATAACGGAATTGAAGAAAGAGATCTTGGAAGATAGAAATCTGAAGAATGCAAAAGAAGCTCTAGAAAGAGCAGAAAAAGCTACATCCGAATTCAACACGATTACATTGAATAAAAAATTGGAAAAACTAGCTAAGGATATTAAGGCCTATGATAAAAAGGCCACATATCCATACACTAGTGACGATTATTATATCCAAGACTCACAGGGCTATTACGTTAATAGGAATAGACAATATTCCCGGAGATTCGCTACTTTCTCTAACTCTTCTTTTGGGAGTGGTTCAGAGAACGAGTCTGAAAGAGCAAGTACCAGTTCCGATCCTCGCCCATACACAGAGGGTACTAATTTTCAACCACTTGAGCCTACTTTCCAACAAGGCCCAACTTACCAACCACGCACTAGATACCAAGACAATTTCGGACCAGCCAACTCGGCTTTTTTAGGGGAACCCACTTGGACCAGTCGAGATCAGAATTGGGGGCGACCACCCAGATGGAATCAAACACGTGGAAACCAACGGGGCAACTCCAGGGTGCGCTTCCAAACCCAATCACAACAGAACAACGGGGAAATTCGCACCAGACGCCAGACCTATCGGTGGTAATTCCCGCACCAGATAATACCTCTAATCTTAATATGGAAGACTTAACCACACGTCAAGGAACAACAGAGATCGGTATGAATGTGAAGGACCCTGTATTGAACATCTCGAAATACTCTCTGAATAAAGCAGAGCATGATATCTTAACAAGAGGCCTGTCCTTTGTTCCCACCTCCATTCCAAACTCTTTTAACATTAAGCTGGAATTGCAACAATTCTTCAGAAAGATCCGCCTAAAATACTTCTTTGTGAAAAATGAAAGTTACAAAAAGAAGATGACTACTACAGAATTTTGTCCGCCCTCCACTTTCACACCGGCCTCTCACTTAATGAATGATAAGATCTTGGCCTACGAGAAGGTAGTGATGAGTGAAGTTATGGAATTACTGAGTAACACCAAGTATATTAAACATAACATCACCAAAGAAGAAAGGCTTGCACTTTCGACATTGAACAAAAATAAATCCATCATTATCAAGACTGCGGACAAGGGTGGAGCCGTAGTGGTGCAAGACACAGAAGACTATATAAAAGAGATCAATCAACAACTCAGCTGTCCGGACAGTTACACAAAGATCCCATGTGATCCTACTAAGGAAATTGCGAAGCTAATCCGTGACCTTACTACTTCTGGTATGGAACAGGGATTCCTTTCAGAATCTGAAAGTAAATTCCTTAACAAAACCAACCCCAGGATTCCTACCATCTATACCATCCCTAAAGTTCATAAAAACCTACAGAAACCTCCCGGAAGACCAATAGTATCTGGCTGTGGTTCCATCTTGGAACCCTTGAATCAATACCTCGACAGCTTTTTACAGCCTTTTGTTTTGGAAACAAGATCATTCATCAGGGATACTATGCACACTATCCAATTGTTTGAAGGCCAACCTTTTGACAGCTCTTTGCAATTGTTCGTAACTCTGGATGTATGTTCACTATACACCAGCATACCACAAAATGAAGCCATAGAAGTCATCAGGAACGTACTAGACTCCCGTCTAAAACCACAATGGGTTCCCACAGACTTTCTTGTCCAACTATTACAAATCGCAATGGAGAAAAACTACTTCATCTTCCATAACACGTTTTATTTTCAGTGTAGAGGAGTAGCTATGGGGGCCGGATTCGCGCCGAGTCTAGCGAATCTGTATATGGACCATTTTGAGGACACAAGCATCTACTCTGTCCTGAATCCTTTCATTGACAATATCACAGCGTGGAAGAGATATATTGACGATGTCCTTATGTTATGGACAGGGTCAGAAGCCCAACTAATGTCATTTGTCGCATGGTTAAATTCTCGAAACTTGAACATTCAATTCACTATGGTACACAATAATGAGTCTATTCCCTTTTTGGACCTTACATTAGAAGCTGAAGAGGGAAGTATTCTGATGTCTCTATACAAAAAGCCCACTGATCGTAACACCTTGCTACAATACAATTCTCATCACCCGAGAAACCTAAGGGACAACCTACCGTACGGACAATTTTTAAGATTGCGACGCAACTGTTCGAGAAGAAAAGACTACTTCAAGGAAACAGATATACTTATCGGCAAACTGAGGGAGAGAGGATACCCAAAGGGACTTCTCAATAGATCACGCAAAAGGGCCTGGTACAGGCCAAGAGAAACTCTACTGGAAGTACAACCCAAACCCCGAGAAATGGAAAAACTTATTTGTGTTACAACATTCAATACTAGAAGTAACGAGATAAATAAAGTTATTAAGAAGTATTGGAATTTGGTTGGATCTGACATTGGCTACACTGAAGCCCCCCTGTTTGCTTTTAAGCGCGCAAAAAATATCAAGGACTTTGTTGTATCCTCATATCTAGAACCACCACCTACACCAAACATAAGATCTCTGCTCCAACTACCACAGATCCTAGGACATCATAAATGTGGTCACTGTAAGGTCTGTGAATATACCATGATTGGAATCAGCTTTAATCACTATGGAAAGACCTATTCTCTTAATCACTTTACCAACTGCAATAGCCAAAACGTGATTTATGCCATCAGATGTCCATGCCAAATGATATATGTAGGTCAAACTACCCAAAAAGTCAAAAATAGGATCCAACAACATCAGAGCAGGATCAAGTGCAAATCACTAGGAGCTCCACTAGTTGAACACTACACAAACGCACGACACACATACCAAGAACTGGAGTGGTGGGTTTTAGAAAAAATCACACTACACAGAAGGGGTGGTAACATGGGCACTTCTCTTAACTATAAGGAATGTCGTTGGATCCATCTCCTTGACGCAACCAATTCTGGCCTGAACGAACATGAGGAGACTTATTTGCAAATGAGTAAGCTCTAACTTCATTGCTGGTCATTTTCCTTACCTCTTCAACTGCTTTATATGCCATTTGGTTGAGTAAGACATATTACTTGGATCTTTTCCCACTTGCAATCCTGGCATATATATGAATTTGACTTTTTTATTAGCATAACATGTTGACATTGTTTTATACGTCATATGTCATTATCATCTTCATGTTATTTTAATAATGTACATCATGAAACTATAATGTATACCGTGCAGTCCAATCATTTGGGATATTGTCATGTATACTGTGGGATAATCCATTTTGTATTCTATGACGTTTTTATAACTTGTATAATTGAAACATCCTTATCTTCGTACACATGTAATATAATGGCCCGTATTTGCTTTGCAGTTTGACTATGTTAGAAAGCTCATTGATAGGCACAGCGTGAGGAAATCCCGCGTTGCGATCTATGAAACTTCGTTTGCATTGTACAAATACTACACTTGAAGAGTCTTGAAAGAGACGCCTACACGCTCGGCTCTCATTCGCTCTGCATAAAATTGTCCTCTGCCTTTTGGGTACCTCAAATTGCACAAGCCCATTCCGTTTTCAATCACTCCGTACGAGTTCATTCCCGACTAATCCACCCCGGGTTTTCCCGATCGGTCTACGAGTTCAGGTCCCCGCACGTACACGGCCTATCTGAACACGTCATATAGTCGGCTCTAGCGAGCGCTCGCTGTCAGTTGCAGCTGAGCCTTTGACGGATAAAGACGTCCAGTTCGCGGACTCCACGTAAGTCGTTTCACTAACGTCAGGGTTTTTTCAATTAGTTTCACTACGAAACCACTGTGCCGTAATTGCTCTACCTAATGTTACTTCCCAGCGTTCGGCAATTTTAACTCCTTGTAAGTTGTTTCACTAACGTCATGGCTCTTTCGCTCAGTTTCACTACGATGTTGTGAAACTACTGTGCCGTAATTGCTCTACCTAATGTTGCTTTCCAGCGTTCGGCATTCCTTTAACTTAGTTTCCATGTTAAACGATTTTGCTACAATTGTCTAATTGCCACCGGTTTGTCCCCCCATCTTTTAAGTGGTAACATTGGGGGTATGACAGCCCTTTACATGTACTAGAAACAGCTCAATTTATGCTGTTCCTTGCATTTGTTGATGTATAAATGTGTACATATGTCCTTAGATATCTCGCAAGTGATTATTACCCCTTCTAATTTAACCTCCTTGGCAACCTTAATCATAGTGCCCCCTTTTTGTCCGCAGTACGTGGCGATTGTCGTGACAGCACCACTTTTCTTTTCAAATCGAAATTACCGTCCTACAGGTACGTGCTTTTCTTTTAAAACCGGGTATACTTTAATTACGTTGACACGTAGTCTGTTTAATCCGTGCAACAGCCCCTCCTCTTTAATTTTTGCAGAATTTGAGCAGAATTCACTACCAAAGTTGATGTCGGCCTCCTGCACAAGAGACACGAGGAATCTATTTCCAATTAATTAAATCGTTTTCCCAGGTGAGCTATTCTGCCGCATAAGGGAATTTAACCATTTCCTTTACATGTGACGCACACATTGCCCTGACACCAAACTCTTTGTGCTTACAGGTCCCCAACCTATTCCTTGTCCTGATGAAGACCCCCTTTGATGCATACTAATTGGCACAACCATATTGGGTCGAAACGTCGACGTTACCTGTCCTATGCTTCCGTGCAAATCCACATATAGAACAAGGAAATCACAGCCTATAGTAGCCTATGTACTTCAAGCTGGATCTGATTGTTTATTATTTCTATGTATTGTCTATTGTACATATCTGTTATATGTGATTTTTTGTTCAAGTAACCACTGTTTCACCAATTGTTCAATTTTGTATGTGTATTCTGGTTGGTTCACCCTGTAAACACTTCGGTGTTTTCATTACAATAATTAATACTATTCCATCCAGCAACACAAATTCATTTCTGTTTCTTTGGGTCTGTGTGTGTCCCGTACAGTTCTAAAGTGTATTCAGTACATGTCCAAGCAAGTTTGCTTACTTCCCGACAGAACCATTGTTCTTTGCTTTCACTATTACGCCCAGGTTCTGAGGGTTACTGGGTTGCCCCATTATCCTTAATGGTCAGTATGATACTTAAGCATTCGATTGCATAATGGAGCACACAATCTTTATTGGGAGGAATAGGAACAATTTTAGAGACGGATTGCAATGGTCCCCAAATAAAGCCAGCCTCAGCATCATTATTCTTTTGACATACACATTTTGTACTACCGTTAACATCTTTATATAAAAAAACTCAGAAACGTTGAACTTACATTTGAACACATATCTTTTTAGAAAATTAGTACTGATACAAATTGACAATATAATGTACAAAAACCTAAGAAATACAATAAAAGCAGGAAAAACTGTATGGACCCTAATAAAACTCCCTTACAGATACTGAAGGAAACATCTAAATGCTGTAAGATAATCGATGAGATTGCTTGTCAATCTGACTTGAAGCAACACAGTAGTACGAATTGCGGGACTGCTACTTGATAAAATGGATTGTCAGCAACAAAGTTAAAATTGGTCAAAATATGAAAAATTCCAACATAACTACTGCTATTAAGAGGACCTGATTCAGTTGGTTTTTCATCAGCATCTCTAATTTTGATAGAACTCGTAATGCATCAAATGTAGATAATTAGGATAATTTTTTTCTTTTTGTTGATTTTCAACATTTACTATTTTAATTTACGGGTGCTATTTTTGCACTTTTTCTTACGGTTGTCACTTTGGTGACTACTAGCAAAAGCACCACTGCTTGAAAAAGAAAAACAAATATTAAGCAATATATTAAGTACAACCCTAGAAAACTAGTTTCTGATATATCTGCTGCAAAATGAAAATATGTCCTATTTAATCTGCACAATGTTACTTGCAATCCAATCTGATTTATCCTTGCCATATTCAATAACATCGAATCACTCTACTAGAAATATTCCACCACCCTCCTCTAGCCTATAAAACAGGAACATTTGATTTTGCAAGGGATATAGGATTAGTATATTGAGAAGGAGACCTATCCAAAGGCAATGCAAACGCACCTGATCGGAGACAGAGGTATCTAATGACAAGAAAAAAAGGTACTCAGAAGGGGAAGGCCACAAAGCCATACCTTTGGTTTCTCACATTTATTATACACATTAGTAGTGTTCTTGCATCTTTTACTCCTAAATATGTAATCATATAATCTCTACTGGCTTGATTTTGAATTTTTTGCAATAGTTGTCAACTGCTCTGTGGAACTGTTCACTATTGTAGACAATCACTTTGCTTGGAGGAACCAAAGGAAATAGTTTCTGTGCCCCACAATGAACCCTAACAGCAGAACCTTTGGAAAAACTGCTGGCAGAGCATTGCCTCACTTGTACAGAACGTGTCCTTACTCCATCAATAGGATGGGCATTTACCAAGTGGTCCTTCGTGGATGTATGTTGCTTGGTGAAGTCAATATGCTCAGAGTTTGAGGAAGATAGAATGTCTTTCTCTGATAATGTCTTGCAACTATTAGTTTTGCCAGTGCGTCCTGCTATGAGCCACTGAACCAAGCGACTCTGAGAGCTGAACGGATATACCTTCTTGTCTTCCATTACAGCAAGAGTTATGCTTTTACATGGGCTGGGGCAAATGGGTTCTTGAAGAGTTCCCTTCAGTTGCCATTTCTTTGAGTTACCATTCACTTCTGCATCTTTTCTCTTCCGGTCACGTGGCGAAGCGGTCTTGGAACCCTTTTCCGTAGTAGCTAATGTTCCATCTACCTGTGAATTTGTTTCACTCTCCTGATTGTCTCTCAGACTACACAATGCCGTCTGATAGTGTCCATTTTTCTCTGCAGATTCAAATATTACTCCTTTATGAAAGCGAAGAGAGTTGGATGGTACTGGCCATCGTTCATCTTTTCTACCCACACAGTGCACAGACTGTTTTGGGTGCCTCATAAACTCCTTAACAGATTTTGGAACCTTTACATTTAACAACGTGTTTTGGGGGGAGCCTAGGTAATCCCTGAAATACACCTGACACATTTTGGTCTTCACAACAGGCTCTAAGGAGCAGGGCTTCAACCTGCCTACGAAATCAAGCAGCTCTTCAAAGGACGAATGGTCAGAGTATGGGACGACATGAATATCCTTGTGCCACATATTAACTTGTCGGCCGGATGGCACAATTGCAATTGTTGGGTGAGTGCGATTCCAGTGCATCATGTTAGTATAGTTTACAGCAGACTGCTCAACAACGCTGATCCTACCTGCTGCTTCTTCTGATGTGAAAACATCTTCCAGTTCTAAAAGCTTTAGTAATTCAAGTCTTTGGGGACTCACAACAATCCAAGTTCGAAAAAACCTGGCTAATTCAATCAGTAATGACTCTTTACCTATGCTGTAAAGACCTGTAAAGGAGAAAACATTTTAATGTGAGAAAAACTTGCTAAGCATAACATGACGATCTGTATAATTAAACAATTAACAATAGTTTGTCAATCCAAGGTCAATTGTGGAATAAGTCTTTAAATTTATAACTGGGTAAGAGCAAATGCAGATACTTAGCAATAATGTATAAATAAAGTTTATTACAAGTTCTGAAGTAACTCAAACATTACCAGTCATTATTTCGTTTTGTCCAAAGTTTGGCTTGTATAATTGGCTAAACATTTACGGTC
Source organism: Triturus cristatus (assembly GCF_964204655.1). NCBI lineage: Eukaryota > Metazoa > Chordata > Amphibia > Caudata > Salamandridae > Triturus > Triturus cristatus. The sequence goes on along the minus strand of NC_140594.1, from coordinate 954,951,853 downwards.
ATATAGTGCACTCCAGAATATCAAGTAGGATACTTTAGGCTTTTTTCCTACTGCAACGTTCACAATTTTTAATTGACAAAACTGGCTCTATTTGGAGGTACTGGTCTGCTATTGAGTTGCTCCTAACTGAAGGGTGCTCCTATGGTGGTGAAGGGGAAAGGGAGTATTAGGTCAAGTGATCCTCAACCTCAATCCATTCAGATTGTGGTGCCTCATGATACGGGTGTTACTCCATGTTATTTTAGCGAGTAGGTATTCTACTATTTTCATTTTTCGATGATATGTTTGCACTATTGGTTAATATCACCAACTGTACTGTCTGCTGAAAACAATTACAAACTAGTAAGTACACACTTAGTTACATACCTTTTAAAGCAATATTTCTGCTTATCTTCAGGCAGATTCCTCATCTTATGAATATCCTTCAGGTGCGAAACTGGATCCAGAAACTTTTCTGCCCCCAATAGCTCACCGCTCCATCAGGTGGCGCCAGGCACATACAGCTGGGCTTTAGCCCCCTCACCCCCAGAATGTCAAGGCACAAAGACATATAAGGCACTAAATGTAATGCTGGATTCAGTTCCTATGAGCTTTTCCATGCCCCACTAGTTCATGCAAAAAGGAATGGAGATCGTACATGACAGAGACAATAACATCACACAGTACACTGCATACCTTGGAATCTTATTAGCAACATTAGAAACTCACAAGGGAAGTCGGAAGGCAGCGAATATTATAGTGTCCACATGGTAAAGTGTTAACGAAGGAAGGCACGTTTTTCTTCTGATGGATACTTCTTTTCAAAGAAATACCCACCAGGAGGTTGGAAAGAGTACTGCCAACCAGCCCTGGCTGTGCAGTAGTACTCTGTGTACTCAGCTGAGTACCTCCTGCATGATCAAAGAGAACTTGGAACTGGAGCAAGAAAGAATTCATCAATTCTCACTCTTATACAGGTACAGCAGACGGGGATATATATTCTCTGTCTACACTTTCACAAACGGTTTGGATTGGTCCGTCTTTCATGTGTTCTTCTAAGGCTGTCCTCCAGACTAAGCCTTTGTCTAGAGTGATGATTCTCACAGCAGGGTCATCACTTTGTTGGAAACCCCCCAAAAGATGTACAAATAATTGTGAACTTTCTGTACCGTGCTAGCAACATCCGCAACTACCAGGGTTCCGTAAGAGAGAAAAGTCTTTCAAAAGACCCCTTCACACTCTTGACAACAGCAACTGCTGCCCCACCCTTCACCTCTATCATCCACCAGTATTTAGGGGGACTTATCAACCGCTCTCTGCAGCATAAGGAACTCATTCGATTTCTATGGGGAACTCTTTCCGCGCTTCAATGTCTACGTCCCCTCTCTCCAGTTTCAGGAATGTCCTGAATATACTTTCACTGTCTGGTAAACTAACCTCAACTTCCTTTTGTGCACATGGGACCCAATGGGGCCCACATGCCACCTTTAATTTAGTTCCATCACACAAGGACAATGTGTTTAACACAAAGACCACAAGCATACATACACAGACACGTGTTTAATGGAACTTTTCATGATTATGCCAGTACCTAACTGCTCTTATGATACAGATAAAAAAAAAAGTCTGGTCTCACTAGGATCACTAAAAACATATGTAGCCACCACAACGCTACACGCTTGATTCCTTGACAGGATCGGTAGTCCTCTGTCACTATGAAGAGAACCCTCCGTGCACCCTCCAGGTCCAGGACCAGATTCACATCAAGGGACAGACCGAGGCCTTTGCATCCAAACTACATTAGGATAAGGTTAGGGCCTAATTTCCACACACCACAGTACCAGATACAAGTGATTGGGCACAAAACTGTCTAGCACGCAGGGAATATTCCCGTTTTAATACCCACCGATTTTGTTTCTATCAAAGCCCTGCAGAAGGTGCAGGAGGATCGAGCATAATCAATAGCCTCGGATTAGGTAAGGAGGGCTTGATATGCTCATCTGTTAGAACTCAGCACTTGGCCCCCTCTTCATCACCCAAAGAGGGTGAACCTGCTTTCACAGCAGGATGGTTGAATCCTCTATGCCAATCCTCTAGCACCATGACTCCAAACAAGGAGATTGAGCTGTGTCAACCAACAACCTTCTGTTTACCTCTGAAGTGGCAGATATCATTTTGCATAACAGTAAATCTGCCACACAAAAAACACATTTATGCAGGTCACTGAAATAAGTTTGTTGACTGATGTGACTAAAGGTTTGAACCCTTTCTGTTCCCACTTTACTATGATTGACAGTTTGTGCTGAATATTGCCTAACAGTGCTTGTAAGTTGTTGCAGGGCTATTTTGCTGCCCAAGTCCAGCTTCACGTGTCTCTCTAACCAGCCTTCATTATTTAAGTTGACACTTGTAGCGAGTTTTCTGAAAGGTTTGATCTATTTGTTTCCTTCCTCTCCATTTATTATTCCACAATGGATTTGAATTTGTTATTAACCTTCCTCATTGTTTCCCCATTCGAGTCAATGTTCAGTTACCCAGTTTGACTACTGACAGTGAAATTTGTTTTCTTATTGGTAGTAACTTTGGCCTATAGAGACGGTGAACTTAAGACCCTGATGGTCCGGCTACCTTTCACTGTGTTCTGGCTGGATAAACTTGTTCTTCGTGCATACCCTTCATTCCTACCTTAAGTTGTGTCTGCCTTTCACATGGGCCAGACTGTCACTCTAGCATTTTTCATTCCTCCCCCACCGGAGAATAGAATGGACTCCATGTATGCAGTATCTTATTACATTGACTGTTTATGGCAAGGCACAGTGTATCATGATCCCATTGGATAATAGTCCCTCTAATCATTTTTAGGTCTCGCCTGAGCCAGCGCTTTAGCGCTGCTCTGGCGAAAGCTTTAGTAAACGGGGGATTTGGAAGTGCAGACTAGTGCTTTTCAGGCCTCCAGCTACAGTGCATGTGCACCGGGCGCACGCACCATTTGTCAGCCTGTTGATCAGTTTTGCTGCCGCTTTGATGTTCTCAGTGAGCCGCGCGGCCACTGAGAACATCAAAGCGGCCGCGAAAGTGATCACCATTTGCCACCCCCTCCCTTGGCGGCTCGGATTTGTAGTTCAGCATGCTTGTAATAAAGCGGTGGGGTTTTTCGGCTCTTCATGGCCCAGCATCACAGGTGGCTTGGCTTGGTATTATCACAGTAGTTACAGTCTTTCCCCCCAATGTGACCTCTTACTGTAACAAACTGCCCGGCACTCTGCATATCCTTCCCTTTCATGCTTGCATGTTTGAAAGGCTCTTTTTGCCTTGCTGAAGGTAGCGTTAACATCCCAGGAAATGCAGTTTCATTGTTCCCAGTAATATTTACAAAGAACCGCACTCTTCTCTAAAATCTCGCCGATTTGAACATGTTTATTTAAATGAGGTACTTATCTCTAAAGCCTTCCTGACTGGAACATGTCTGTTAGTGTATCCATATTAATGTCAACATTTCACTCAGTTTGCAGTCGGTTACTTTGGGCCAGACGAGAGCGACCAGTCTGATCCCAGGTACATAGCACTCAAAGGCTGCTGGAAGGCTGTTAGGAGCTGTGACTTATCTATGTCTGTCTGCATTTAAACAGCTTCTCTTGTCTCAAGTGCTTTCTGACCCTTGTTAAACTCAAAACGATGATACCTCTGACAGCAGCGAGGTGCCAAGTTCGCTCTTATCCTAATTTTACAAAGCAGGAGTTGTAGCATAACATTTTTAACTGCAGCTCTGAGTAAATATCACAGCACAAGAGACCTGAAACACAGTGTGAGGATTGTGACATAATGACCCCTCTGCCCCACATTTCTCACGGCCTTACTTTATTCATTTCGGAAGTGGGAATCACCCCGATATCACTCCCGCTCTCTCTATCTCTCTCTCTCCCCCTCTCTCTCTTTCTCACTCTTTCCCTTTCTCTCTCCTCTCTCTTTCTCTCTCTCTCTCCCTCTTTCTTTCTCTCTCTCCCTCTATCTCTTTCTCTCCTCCCCCTCTCTATCTCTCTCCTCTTTCTCTCTCTCTTTCTTTCTCAGTCTCTCCCACCCTCTCTTGCTCTCTCTCTCACTCTTTCACCCTCTCCTCTCTATTTCTCTTTCTCTGTCTCTCTCTCCCTCCATCTTTCTCTCTTTCCCTCCCACTCTCTCTTTATCTCTCCTCCCTCTCTCCCCATGTTTCTATCTCTCTCCCTCTCTCTTTCTCTCTCTCTCTTTCACTCTTTCTAACCCTGTCTCTCTCCCTCTTTCTCTCTCTAGCTCTCTTTCTCCCCCTCCCTCTCTCTCTTTATCCCTCTTCCCTCTCACTCTCGCACTCCACTCTGTGGCACGCAATAACACGCCACATAATTACACTCTACTAAATGCAACATACACTCCACATAGTGCTACATAAATACATACCACATATTTACACTCTACTCAATGCAACATAAATACGCCCTGATACCACTAAGTGCCACACAATTGCAAGCCACATAATTACACTCTACTCAATGCAACATAAATACACTCCACAAAATACCACTCAGTACCACAGAATTACACACCACATATTTACACTCTACTCAATGCAACATAACTGCACTCAACATAATACCACTCAGTACCACATAATTACACGTCACATAATTACTGTATTCAATGCAACATACATGCACTCCACATACCACTCAATACTACATAATTCAACGTCACATAATTACTCTCTACTTAATGCAACATAAATACACTCCGCATAATACCACTCCGTGCCACATAATAACATACCACATAATTGCACTGAACTCAATACAACATAAATACACGCCTTTGGGTCAAGTCGCGCTATATAAAAAAGCAACAAACAAAAAACGTTTGCAATGCAATCGGTCTCGCATTACTGAATGTTTGCGCTACTGGTGTTGCATTATTATTAGCAATGCCAATAGCTCAAACTTTTATAATGCAAGACCTATTGCATTGCAAATGCTTGTTTTATTTGTGTGGAAAGAGAATGTTTGCCTGCATCCGTGTTTCGGGGTACATGCAACTGCGAACAGTCCTGTACATTTACTGTAAGATTTGGAGGAATTACCCGCTCTGTACATTTGTGTTTACATGTTGCTACATAAAGCATATTTACTTGCAAAAAGCCATGTTTTGAAGTGAGTTCTGATCAAGAACTCCTGAAATCATCCAGTACGCTTCTGTACACTTATACACTTTATGAAACACGAGATGTAGTGCACTCATATTGAGAAATGCCAAAGAATGCCCATCAAAATCCATGTTGCATGATAATATCTGCTTCCCAATTGCTAGGGCACAGAATGATTAATTCATGTGCTTCTACTTTACCCTTAAGAGTTACTGCGCCAAAAGAGCATGAGTAACCTTGCTCGCTCACCAGTCACAGTTATCAAACCACCTGACCTGTAGTTACATCTAACACAGAATGCCTGCCTTCAAGGTATTGTGTGTGGAAATAGTGCACCTAAAATATGTGTTCTACAAGTTTCACCTTCACACTGGGAGAATTTTGCTCATATAATGCAGAGGAGATGAGGCCTAGCAGTCAAAGCTGCCGACTTCGGAACTGAGAAACTAGTTTCGAGTCAAGGCATTGACTGATCAACCCGTTATTCTGGGAAAACTGCGTAAACTCCCTGTGCCTAACACAAGAAACAAAACTCTGACCTTGTGTAATGTAATTTGATGGAAACGTAAAGTGCTCTAATGTCCTTGGGGCAAGTTTGTGATGTATAAAACTACAAAAAATGTAGCATATAAGAATCATCAGATTCCTGCCCAGAATATCCATCCATCACTCATGAACAGGCCCTTTGGAAGGAAATGCCTTAGACCTACGTGCTTCTGAAGGCTCTCTGAGCAGTGAAAAATGACAGTGCGGGTGCTCAAGCATCTTAAATAGAATATAATTTGTTGCATTTTTTCATGGAGCAAAAAATATAAAAACATACAATTTCACGTTCGGTTACGCTTTGCATGAAGTTCTACTACGCCCTGTCCAAGAAATACCCTCCAGCTGCCATTCGTGACCACCCAAAAAGGGTTTTGGCTTCTCCTAGTGTTCTCAAAAGAGACTTCCCTGTGGCTGATATTCACCAGACAGCCACAAGGGAAACCTCACAGGTCAAGCTTCCCAGAGGTGAGGGGACATCACCTGGAGTCTAACTTGAAAGAAAAGCTATTATTTGTCCTGGAATACCTGGTGGATCGTACCTGGAAAACGAGGGAAGGAGTGAGCTAACCCTGCAGAAGAGAGTGGACTACTCGTGTGGGCAAAAAGAATTGATGCTTGTCTGTCTGACAAAGGCTTGTGGCAGTGTGACTGCCATACTTCACGCTCAGAGCTGGTATCGCCAAAATGGTGACGTTGTGGCCCTACTGAAGTGTGCCTGGGCTGATCATCCTCTCGACCTTGATGTTGCAGTCATGGCACCAAAAGACACGCAATTGATGGACGGAATGCAGAACAAATCAAACCATTCACCCCAGTCAAGAGATCTGGGTTAAATCCATCATTATTTTGCTCACCATGCCACCCCAGTTTAGACCTGGCCATATGCAAATCAGTCTTGACCCTGTGCCTCATGGGAACAGTCCAGCCCGAACTCCCAAGCCAGGTCCTCCCTGGGCCGGAAACAAGCATCCTAGTACCGGTTTCGGGGTTTCACCCCTCTTCAGCCAGGATAGCTTGATTCCAGTGGAACAGTGAGCCCGGGACCCACGTCTGGGCATACCCAGCGCACTTATGGCGAGAAAGCAAAAGTCACACAATTGATGGACGGAATGCAGAACAAATCAAACCATTCACCCCCAGTCAAGAGATCTGGGTTAAATCCATCATTCTTTTGCTCACCATGCCACCCCAGTTTAGACCTGGCCATATGCAAATCAGCCTTGACCCTGTGCCTCATGGGAACAGTCCAGCCCGAACTGCCAAGCCAGGTCCTCCATGGACCGGAAACAAGAATCCTAGGACCGGTTTCAGGGTTTTACCCCTCTTCAGCCAGGATAGCTTGATTCCAGTGGAACAGTGAGCCCGGGACCCACGTCTGGGCATACCAGGTGCACTTAGGGCAAGAAAGCAAAAGACACACAATTGATGGACGGAATGCAGAACAAATCAAACCATTCACCCCCAGTCAAGAAGGGATCTGGGTTAAATCCATCATTCTTTTGCTCACCATGCCACCCCAGTTTAGAGCTGGCCATATGCAAATCAGTCTTGACCCTGTGCCTCATGGGAACAGTCCAGCCCGAACTGCCAAGCCAGGTCCTCCCTGGATCGGAAATAAGCATCCTAGGAGCGGTTTCAGGGTTTCACCCCCCTTCAGCCAGGATAGCTTGATTCCAGTGGAACAGTGAGCCCGGGACCCACGTCTGGGCATACCCGGCGCACTTAGGGCGAGAAAGCAAAAGACACACAATTGATGGACGGAATGCAGAACAAATCAAACCATTCACCCACAGTCAAGAGATCTGGGTTAAATCCATCATTCTTTTGATCACCATGCCACCCCAGTTTAGACCTGGCCATATGCAAATCAGTCTTGACCCTGTGCCTCATGGGAACAGTCCAGCCCGAACTGCCAAGCCAGGTCCTCCCTGGACCGGAAACAAGCATCCTAGGACTGGTTTCGGGGTTTCACCCCACTTCAGCCAGGATAGCTTGATTCCAGTGGAACAGTGAGCCCGGGACCCACGTCTGGGCATACAAGGTGCACTTAGGGCGAGAAAGCAAAAGACACACAATTGATGGACGGAATGCAGAACAAATCAAACCATTCACCCCCAGTCAAGGGATCTGGGTTAAATCCATCATTCTTTTGCTCACTATGCCACCCCAGTTTAGAGCTGGCCATATGCAAATCAGTCTTGACCCTGTGCCTCATGGGAACAGTCCAGCCCAAACTGCCAAGCCAGGTCCTCCCTGGACCGGAAACAAGCATCCTAGGACCGGTTTCGGGGTTTCACCCCTCTTCAGGCAGGATAGCTTGATTCCAGTGGAACAGTGAGCCCGAGACCCACGTCTGGGCATACCCGGCGCACTTAGGGCGAGAAAGCAAAAGACACACAATTGATGGACGGAATGCAAAACAAATCAAATCATTCACCCCCAGTCAAGAGATCTGGGTTAAATCCATCATTCTTTTGATCACCATGCCACCCCAGTTTAGACCGGCCATATGCAAATCAGTCTTGACCCTGTGCCTCATGGGAACAGTCCAGCCCTAACTGCCAAATGTGTGCAGAGATTTGCTACTGAAGAAGAAACCATCATTTAATCATGACACCCACCAAGTGTGCCTGAATTGACTTTGCTGTTGAAGCTGTGACACTTGCACCCAGTGTGCCTGAAATTATATCTTGGCACTTGCCCAATATGTGCCAAAACTGCTAGAAGTGAACTTGCACTCAGCTGCTACCCCCAGATCCGCAATGAGAAGTGAACTGCATTGCTACCGCGACTGAAGGAGGACCAAGCTGCTGAATTACCGATACAACCAATACAGGAGGAAAGGAGACCCTGCTGTGACTTGCAGGCCTGAAGAGTGGGAAGCCAGAGTGAGGCCTACCGTAGAACCAAACAGTGGATGAAAAAACACTAAGAAACTGAGTGGCTGCTAGTGCCTTACAGTGCAAAGTGAGGATGGGGGAGCGCTGCACGTGTGCAGAAACCTACAACATGGTACCGTAGACAAAGGTGTTGAAGATTGCATTACTCTCTTAGCATGAGCTGAAAGCCATTTTGTACTTGGCAGCCATTTTAGTAAGCTATGTGCTGGCCATTTGCTGTTTCCCTCTCCCAGAGTCTTGCACATGCTCAGATGTGCCTAGCTAGTAGAGTGCACCTGTTCCTAGTATAGAACTGTCAGGCTGTTCTAACTGATGTCAGCAACTTATTACTCTACCTACTTGTTGACTGTGCAGTTTCTGTATGACCATCTATGTGCATAACTCTTCTCATGTGTACTTGTACCGCCTTTTTCAGCCCCTGTGTGGGTATAAAAGGACCATGCTTCTTCTGTTCAGTGTGCTACTTCACTCAACACCGAAGGGTGCTGTGTGAATGTAGTTCCACCTCATGAGGTTTATTAAACTTTGTATTTTCTATTCCAGTTTCTGTGTCAACTTCGTCCTATTGGTCTGAGGACTCTGTGCAGAGAAGGGCGAACCCCTTGCACTGGTAGGCCTAGCTGAGGTCACCATCAACAAATTGGCGCCCAACTACTGGGGCTCATCGGTGACTCGGATGCCCAAAGGATTGGTCGCAACGAAGGATTGGAATCTCGCTCTGGACGCGATCGCTGCCCGATGAGACCAGAGTCTTGGCAACCACGGCGTTTTTCCTTTCTTTCTGATCTGACCATCCAGGTGGTGCCGGTCCTCGACTGAGATCTCTTCTGTTGATTCGCCGTGCAGTGACCATTTGGTCGATTTTAGAACTTGGCAGTTGGAACCTGGACACCAAGTGATTGGTAAGTGTCCTTCTGCGGCACTTGCTGTTGGTTTTGATGCCTGGGATTGGTAAGGTAGTTTAGTAACACTTACTGTGGCTTTTGTATTTTGAAATTTGTGTTGGCCAACTTGGATTGTTATGAGATTTATATATAGATTGCAATTTATATAGGCAGGTAATGAGGAGAATTTTCTCTATCTGAATTGATTTGAACGGCACATCGTACTAAAGGTACCTTAAGTGCTACTTTGATTATAATACTGCATATTCTGCACTATTTTTGGCATGCCTGTTTTTAGCACACTTTGTAGGATGTGTTGCTTTTGTAGTGGTACCAATTTGAGACTTAATGAAGCACAACCGGCCCCCGGAGGGGACGCCTATTAGAGATATGTATATTAAGTATGGTCTTTCTTCTATAATGTACAGCGCATTATGGAATAAATACACTCGTAAGGATCCTGAGTTGCGTTGGCCTATGTATGGGTCATTTGATTTACGAAAGATTGAGTATGTGGAACAATGTATGTTTAAGCGAAAGACTAGGCAAGAGATGTATGATTGTGTACGAATGTGGGAGAAAGAAGTGCGTGAACGAATGAAGCGTGAGCAAGCCTTGATTGAAAAAGAACAGCGAAAGAACATTTATGTGAAAGCATTAGAGCTGAAGAACAAAGCAGTTAATTGTAAGCAAATGCGTGATTGTCTTTTTGTTTTCCCCCAGGTGAATTTATGAATGTGTTGCATTCTTGGATGTATCGTTTTTAAACTTGTATATAATTAGCCGGCTCCCCTATAGGGGATACGTAACTAGGTTTAGGTATAAAAAAGTATTTCTTCTTTGGTGACTAGTACACCGAGGAACTAAATATGTACATAGAAAGGATCCTGGTCTGTGCACTTAGTAACATTCATAAGTGGTGATATGCAGAGCGTTTTTTTCCTGGTGTTCTGCCAGCCAAATCTAGTGAATATGACTTACAACTAGTATTTACAAATGGTTTGGTTTAAGTACAGTCTGTGGGCTGGCTTTTGTTTCTGTCTTAAGTGTTGATCTGTGGGTTAAATGTGTGTTTAAATGTCTGTGGTTTGTCATTAGTGGTATTTGTGTGAGTAAGTAGCGATTGCGCTCTTGGTGCAAGAATGGCTCGCCTTAAGCTCTCTGTGTTATGTGTTCTGAGTATATGACACCGTTTTGACAATGTCTGGAATGAGCTCAATGTTTTTTTTGTCATTATTCTGTTACGCAAAAAATCATTAAAAAAATATATATTTTAAAATAATCCAGCAATGAATTATATAGTATATGCTATATAGCTGCACGCTATCATTAAATTGACAGAGTAAGACACTATACATGTGTGCAAATTGCCACAATGTAAGATAAAATTAGAATCCACATTGAATAGGAATAAAAAAGCTTAAAAAAAACGAAATTGTGTGTTTTGCAATAGATAAAATTAAGATACAAAATGTCACAGCATTTATCCTTCTGCATTAGGTATTAAAAGGCATTCACATTATCTGAGTGAGTTGGTTGTTGCTGAACTAAAATACACATTACAGAACGACAGATTTGTGCTGGCTCGAAAGGCTGACTTGAAAGGCGTGTGAATTCGACGCCTTTACGTGTCAAGCAGCTGTGTCAGCAAGAGACTATTTCTGACTGCGGCCACAGAAAACAGCTAAAGTCACTACCCCTTAAGTCAGTGCAAACACGGAGTAAAATCCTGCATTTCAGACTGCTGTTTTAAAAGTTAGAAATGTAGTTTCATTATTTTTGATAAACAGATGACAGATTTCAGTACCCAGATGGACCAATCTTGGGAAAGCTGTAATGGCCAGCCTCAGAGGGAAGACCAAGGGAGGTAGCTGGAGCCTGAATGACTCACTCCTTAAGGACCCAGCAGAACCAGACACATTCAACATCAAATGTAGGAGCACTTGGAGCTCAATGACTGAGGTGACCTTGGTAAAAGCAGAACATGGGATGAACAAAAAGCCCTCTTGAGGAGGAACCGCTATCAAAGAGGCCTAAAAGCGATGAGGGAAGCTCTTAAAAGGAAACCATTTAAACAGCTGAGAACCCTTGATGCTAAACGTAGAGTAAACTCAGCCAGGGCCATTTGGCATAATTAATAACATTTCGAGGCAGGATATGGACCCGATAAAATGATAAAAACACCACATCCTTACTTGTTTAGGGATGATATAATGCAAATTTAGAGATAAGGTGGGTAGGATGTTGGCGCACAAACTAAAAATGTTCTTGTGTATCCACTGTCTAGTTGCTGGAAACCCCTGTTTTGTTGAACCAGACCTCTGATCCTTGGTTTACTGCGGATACAGTGGCTGACCCAAACTGGATTTGGAAGAATACTAGGATTGCAAGTCTACATTTCCCCCTCACACACCTAGCCCTCAGAGCCTAACTTTAGTGTAGTTGAAGAAGTCTGTCATCTTAAAAATGCCAAAAGTGGGAAAGTTGGCCCCAGGAACATTTATATCAGTTGTTATGGTGTGCCTCAGAGTCATTCCTGCCCATAAGTTCATGCCAGGCAGAAATGTGGGGCCTCTAGGCACCCATTTCAGAACACTCCCAGACATGAGGATGATCAAAACAGGACTGAATCTGATATTTGCGACATGTGAAGCTCCCTTAAGGATTGTCTCTGCTCTCTCTTTGCTCTCTTTTACCCAGGACAAAAAACATGAACACCCAGGGTCATAAAGCTTGCTTCATTTTGTTCAAGCTACAGGGATACAATAAGTCACAAGAGACCTTTCCTGCAACTGTACAGCTGACTAGTGGCAACAGGATCTGTGCTGGACACTACTGTTGGTCTCTGTCTCACATACTGGGAGTCTCGAAGTGCCTACTCTGAGGTCCTGGGAGGTTTAATAGTGTACCTCTGTGTTGGATAAGGACTTAAAGGACTGAAGTCAGAATATTAATCTTTGACCAGGCCGAAGGTGGTAGTAGCATCTAACCCGCGCTCCATAGCGGTCAGCAATAAATTATGCCTTGGCCCAAGTCCTGGGTTGTGATTATTCCTTAAGGTAGATAGGCACCCACTCCAATTAATAATCCAATTTGTTACACAGGCCACCAGGTCTCTGGGGATTTTGGTGACATATATCACAGGTAAGTAACAACATTTCACTTTGGAGTTACATGTGCATCTGAGGGTGTCATTAGTAACATACACATACTCAATCACACAACAGCACACTTTACCCTCCCATCCACTGCATGTTTGTATGCAAGATGCATTACAAGCAAAACAGAGGTGTCTTTAAAAACATTTCAAATACCTTTGTTACAGGTGATGCCAGTATGCGCTCCCTCCCCATTTCCTTAGGCCCTACAGACATCCAACCACACTACCTCAAAAAATAGAGCAGACACACATAGGTACACAAACTATTATTGAATGCACTTTTGGTATCCTGAAGTCAAATGTCTTGAGCCTATAAGGGGGTAAAGGGTGCTGTTGTACTCCCCACGATTGTTTCCTGGTGTGTGTTGCACATCAGTATGCGACGGGCAAATATTTAAACGTTGACCTTGATGTACACCCATATCCGTATACAGAACAGAGGTCAGAGAACTACAGATGCTGGATTGACTAGTTAAATATTTTTTCTTGAACTGCTAGTTTGGTTGCTGCATTTAAGTGTAAATTTTACATATTGTTAACAAGTAACATGCGTTGTTCTTGGGAAATATTAGCTGATTCTTGATTTTCTTGGAACTTTTAACACTTATCATTAACAACACGGGCACAAAATCAGTCTCACATACTACACTCATGAGAAAACATACTCAATCCTTACTTAACACACACACACTGGGTGCATTTTCTTTTAATTTCCCACGTGCATGTGGTAACATTTTCTTCTAATACAGTGGAATAATACATTAAGTGCACATGCGTTTTTGAGAGTTGTGTCCTGTCATGTTTTCAATGTAAGCCTTGGTATAACCACATACACTTCCATCGTTATACTTTACAAGTATTTTTTGTTGTATGAAAGCTTTGAAAGTTAAACTTTGCTAACATGCATGTTTATTGTTTGTTAAGTAATTTGATTAATCAAATGACCTTGGCAAACGGAAATGCATTGTATAAAATTCGTATTCGTATTCAGTACCTTTTCCGATTTGCCAATTTTAATTTATGTGATGCTGACACTGCCTTAATTCCTTAACACATAATTGTTTTATTTTCAAATATCATACAATTAATTATTAATATGTAAAATATGTATTCAAAAACATATCGACTGGTTCACCATCCTATGTCATAGTGTATTGCCATGTTTAAATACTCGATTGATTCCGATAATCAATGTGTGGAAACATTCTAAAGTGGATTGTTCACAGACAGCATCTCTTTATACAACCCTTTCACCTCTTTTAAATGGCTGAGTTCACAATTTTTTTTTTCTTGTTTCACTATTGGTAATTATCAAAATGCGAATGGGAAAGTTGAGCATATTGAGACGTTTGTTAAAGACTCCACAATATTAGCACTTGCATTAAGGAAACTCATCTGAGGGAGTAATTTTGGGGGCAGCCATCTCATGCACAGTAGTCGCCATTGCATGAATATACTCCCGTACATTTGACTGTTGTTGGAAGAACATTAGGATACAATGCACAGAAATTCAAAAGTACATTAACAATTATACTATTGGGATTTATCGAAACACATGAGACAAGAAGGCTATAGTATTTCTGTAAGATTGTAAGTTTAAGGACATACTTGTGCGTGTAGATAGGATGCGTTGCAAGACCAAGCTGTATGTTGCCCTGCTACTGTTATGATGACTCCTGCCCAGCTGAAGCTACCAACATGCTAGAATGAGTGGCAGTATGAAACAACAATAAAAAATAACACAGATATTTATAAAAGTAGTAGTAATTGATAGGGCTTGTGTTAGAGGGTGTTTTAGAGTAATACATATGTGTTTTTTGACAAACAATGCAGGTGTAAGTGAAAGACAGATATGGATGGGTGAATGGAAAGAGGGAGAGGGAGAATTCAATTCTTACCTATGGGAACCACAACCGTGTTTATGGAAACAGGCAGTCCATATAGCAAGTGGGGGTGCATCGTAGAGAGGATAGCTTCTTCGAATCCTGGTGAACTTCTCCTTCATCCACCCCACTCATCCTGCCATTTTTTTTATAACCCCACAGTGCGAACCTCCTCCCCAATGCATTTAGACTGCTTGCCACCTAATGCTGTAAGACTGTATCCTGTATCACATTTAGGGTGAATAGAGGCAGCCCTTGTAGTTGCTTGTAGTGTTTTGAAACAAACCTACCTACAAAGGCTGTCCTCTTCAAAATAGTGATATTGCATACTTCTTCAGCATCAATAGGTAGGTCCATTAAATATGGACAATGTAAAATACAGTTGTAAACTGAAACAAGGAGTAGAGACATGTAAGTCTAGACTTTTCTGTAATCTTACAACTGGAATTTGTGAATAGCCCAAAGTAGTCAATCAATCAATCAACTCGGATTTATAGAGCGCAGCTATCAACCGAGAGGGTAATCAGCCATTAGGTTTTTGCTGAGATCAGTCAAAGAGCCAGGTCTTGAGTCCCTTTCAGAATTCTGAGAGAGCGGAAGATATTCAAAGGTGAAGGGGAAGGGTATGTCAGGACTTGGCGGCAAGGTAGCAGAAGGATCGTCCTCCACTGTAGCTTTGGCAGATGCGGGGAGTGTGGGCGAGGGGAGCAGAGCGCAGGTGCCAGGTGGGGTTGTGGAAGTTCAGGTGGTGGTTGATGTATGCTGGTCCTTGGTTGTGGCAGGCCTTGTAGAAGTGTATCAGCATCTTGAATTGGCCATCTCTTCTGGATGGGGAGCCAGTGGAGGTTCCTGAGGTGGGTGAGGATGTGAGTCCGTTTGGGGAGGTCGAGGATGAGTCTGGCAGCTGAGTTCTGAATCATTTGTAGTCGCTTCAGGAGTTGGGTGGTGATTCCTGCATAGAGCATGTTGCCGTAGTCCAGCCGGCTGGTGACTAGGGCTTGAGTGAAGGTTTTCCTAGTGTTGACAAGGAGCCATTTGAAGATGTTTTGGAGCATGCAGAAGGTGTGGAAGCAGGAGGAGGAGACTGTGTTGATCTGGCATTTCATGGTGAGTTTGCTGTCTAGGATGATACCTAGGTTGCGGGCATGGTCTGTTGGTGTGCGTCCGAGTTTGGAGGGTCACCAGGTGTTGTTAAAATGGGAGGTGTTGTATTTAAAAAACAGAACCTTCTTGTTGAACTTCAGTTGGTCTTCATCCAGTCGGCGACACTCGTCATGCAGTTGTGAAAGTTGGTCCTGATGGTGGAGGGGTCTTCTGAGAGGATGAGTTAGGTGTCATCTGTATAGGATATAATGTTGAGATCATGGGTTCTGATGATGTTGAGCAGGGGCGCCATGAAAGTGGAGAACAGGATAGGGCTGAGGGATGAACCTTGAGGGACGCCGCAGATGCTGCCCTTCGGTTCTGACATGCAGGGTGGTAGGCAGATTCACTGGGGTCGTCCGGTGAGAAAGGATGTGATCCATTTGAGGGCGTCTCTGTGGAGTCTCTTGATGAATGTGTGGTGGGATACAGTGTCGAACGTTACTGATAGGTCAAGGAGCACCAGGGCTGCTGTTTACCCAAGGAGGGTTCTGATGTCAGCAGTAGCGATCAGTTTGGTCTTGGTGCTGTTGTTGGCACAGCAACTAGATTAGGAGGAGTCCAGCAGGCTGCTTCTCACCAGGTGTTTGATGAGTTGTTGGTTGGTGCCCTTCTCAAGGACCTTGGTGGGGAAGGGGAGCAGAGAGATGAGGTGGTAGTTCTTGAGTACGCTGGGGTCAGTGGAGGGTTTCTTGACGAAGGGTCTGACCTCGGTGCGTTTCCATCCGCTGGGGAAGGTGGCTGTGGTGATGGATGTGTTGACAATTGAGGTAAGCTCGCCGCTGATTTTCTTGCTTCCGAGGTAAGTTGAAGAAGTAGTGGGGGCAAGGGTCTGCGGGTGCTCCAGAGTGGATGGAGTTAATGGTGGCTATGGTGCTGTAAGTGGTAAGCTGTTCCCATGCAGTGTGTGGGTGGTTGTGGGTAGCGTCAGTCGGTGTGAGGAGGTTTTAGAGTTTGGTGGGTTGGGGTTAGAATTCAGTGGCAAAACACACAAGATGATGGACGGACTGTTGCACATTGGCAAAACATTCACCCCCAGTCACAGATCTGGGTTTAATCCATCGTTATTTTGCTCACCACGCCACCCCAGTTCAGACATGGCCATATGCAAATCAGTCTTGACCCTGTGCCTCATGGAAACAGTCCAGCCAGAACTGCCAAGCCATGTCTTCCCTGGACCGGAATCAAGCATCCAAGGACCAGTTTCGGGGTTTCACCCCTCTTCAGCCAGGATAGCTTGACTCCAGTGGCATAGTGAGCATGGGACCCACTTCTGGGCATACCCTTACCACATAGAAGGGCGAACAGCAAAACACACAAGATGATGGACGGAATGTTGCACATTGGCAAAACATTCACCCCCAGACACAGATCTGGGTTTAATCCATCGTTATTTTGCTCACCACGCCATCCCAGTTCAGACATGGCCATATGCAAATCAGTCTTGACCCTGTGCCTCATGGGAACAGTCCAGCCCGAACTGCCAAGCCATGTCTTCCCTGGACCGGAATCAAGCATCCAAGGACCGGTTTCCGGGTTTCACCCCTCTTCAGCCAGGATAGCTTGACTCCAGTGGCGTAGTGAGCACAGGACCCACGTCTGGGCATACCCTTCCCACATAGTAGGGCGAACAGCAAAACACACAAGATGATGGACGGAATGTTACACATTGGATTTAGGGCCAGATCTCTGTACTGGGGTGAATGTATGACATTGTTCTGCATTCTGTCCATCAACTGTTGTTTTTGCGTTAGAATTCAGTGTACATGTTGGATATCTTGTAGTGGACGTAGTCAACCAGGGTGTTGCAGAGTTCCTAGGAAGGGGAGTTCAAGTTCTCTGTGGCTGACGGGGATGAGAACTCTTCTAATGATATTGAAGAGTTCCTTGCTGTGGTTAGAGCTTGCTTCAGTCTCGATCTGCTAGGAGCCCCTTTTTGTGTTTTTTAGGCATTTGTGGTATTTGTTGAAGGCTGAACAGAAGGTGGCTTGGTCTGTGGGATCTCTGCTGGTGTGCCATCTTCTTTCTAGCCATTCACAGTTGCGACCATTTCCCTGAATTCTGGTTTATGCCAACTAGCTTGTTCGGTGTATCTGCTGGTCTTGGCTGGTTTGATGGGGGTGACTCTGTCAGCGCAGCTGATGAACCAGGCAGAGGAATTCTGGATGGCCTGTTCGATTTTGGTTGCAAAGTCGGGTTGAGTGGTGTTGAGGGCATTTGTCCATTGGGTCTCTGTCACTTTGTTCAAACTGCAGTGTGAGGAGCGGAGTGTCCTGGTGGTGGTGCATTAGGATCCTGCAATGGGTAAGTGGACGATGGTGTGGTCAGTCCAAGTGAGTTCTGTGGCATGACTGTACTTGACTCTGCCTCTTGGCTCTGTCGCTGGCAGTGAAGATCGGGTAGTAAAGTTACTACAAAGTGTACTAGTAAACTCACATTTGTAAGGTACTCACAAGTGTAAATTACTTCCCCACCTCCTGGGTGTCTATTCCTGAAACCAGAAATGGGGCGACTAGGGAGCTAACAAATTTTGAAAATGAAGTAGGGACTTTGGGCCAGACCTACATATACCACATTCCCTGAAAGTGGTTCAATTTGCGCACCGACATTTAGCGAATCCAGCAGTATTTTGAGAACCGAACTATGTACAAAATACTGAATCACAGTGGGCCACAATTGGACCTAGCTCATGAAAATTGAGGTAGATTGCAAATTGGAATGCACTATGAATCGCTGCCATCAAAGGGTTGGTGGCCTTCTGAGGTCAGCAGACCACCATGTCTGTAACTGCTTATTTTTTATATGCAGCCCATTTTCCTTAAAGGAAAACAGGTTGTGTTTAAAACACAATGCGAAAAGTTTGTAAAACTATTTGTTAAAAGTAGGCAGTGGTCCCATGAACTACTGCTTACTCCTAAAAATATTTTTGGGACCATTTACAAAGTGTACCCTGGAGACCCCGTTCCGTATGCGAACAGGTTTCCGACTCATAATGAGTGGCAGTAAAATAATAGTTTTCTGTGACTACATTTCAGAAACAAACATGCCCCTTCAAAAAGCCATTGCTTACGATCAGAACAGGTCAGACTTTATTTCGGCAGTAAGACAGCCATAATTTACTCAGTCCAAATGTTAAAGACATCGTTAAAAAAAGGGTTCCAAGTCTCATACAATCAGCAGGTGAATAAATAAATAATAAAACAATCAGGATAAAAACACGCGGAAAGTACCAACAACACACAGCTTCAGACTATTAAAAGACCTTTCACTTTCTCTTAGCAAGGGCACCCTTTAAATATGAGCAAATACAGCAACAGAGCGTAGGGGAATTCAGTGACTGCAAATATAACAAAGCCTCAGCATATCTTCTAATACCACACGCTCTAATTACTGTGACTAAAAAGCTTTTACAGTAAACCCTATAGTACTTACAGAAGTCGAGAAAGTAAAGCAGACTCTAGGGTGAGGAAATGAAATTAAATGAAATGAAAAAACATTTATATAGCGCAAAAGCTACCCTGAGGCATCCCAGCGCTGAGATCACAGGGGCAGATTAACACATTGGTGAGATCCAATTGGCCAAGTGGAACACTTAAATGTGACCTCACAATACTGAACCTAAACCTAGTTAACAAGACTCTGTCCCAGGTGGTATCCATCCAAGACAGGTACGGTTCCATTTTGGGATGGTTTGCAGGTTAACATAATTCCTGAAAGAGTTTTTGCTGATTCACATTCCTCTCTATGCTGTCTATTCCTGTTTCGGATTACATTCCTGACCCTAGTTAGGTCAGCCTTAGATATGCTGGAGGGGGAAGAAAAAAGTTCAGGTCTCCTTAAAAAATAATTTTCCTGTTCTATTTATTGCAACCAGAGAATGGCAAGGCCTCTACTACAAGCAACCTCTATTACAAGCAAGGCAATCCAAGATCACCTTCCTGTTCAGGCCTGCGCATTAATTTGCCTAGATAGCACACCAGAGCACCAGTGGGGCCAATTTGATATGGTCTTCAAGAAACTCAACATCAAGCTCCTGGTGGACAATGTGAGTGGCACATGCCAGGGGGTACACCCAGGAGGCAGCGCAGGATCCTGTTCTCTTTGGTCTGGACGGCAGAGGGGTTAGAATAGCCCCAAATGCCATCCCTGTAAGTCTGAATGGGAAGGTATTCGCTTCTAAACACCTATAGCTAGGGGGCCATAGGTTTTCTGCTGATGCGAGAGGCTAAGCTGTAAATATAGCTGGCGGCAATAGCAAACCTCTGGTAGGCTTTATACTTACAGGGAACTCAGTTTTCTTTAGCATCAAGGAAGACCCCCAGGTAAGAAAAATCCTGAATGGAGGCAACCTGGTAGCCCTGGAGCTATACACTCCTTTGTTTCATGGATTTGGGCTAACGGAGCATGGTGTAGGTTTTCAAGTTGTTTGTCGTTAGGCCCAAGGACCCCATGATACTAATGAATTTCTGAAAGAGGGTGTTTAGGCTCTTGGGTGCTCTCCTCATTAAAACAGCGCTGTCCACGTAAAGTATAACAATGATTTTTCTCCAGCCCACCAGCGGGATATCCACAGGACAAGCGGACAAGGTCTCCTCAAGGCCATTGATATACAACAGAAAGAGGATTGGGGCCAATACACATCCATGGCGAACGCCCTTCCCCAGAGGCAAGCTAGAGGTGCATTCAGCAGCAGGACCGTACTTAATAGATTTTAACAGATCAAAATTTGATGCTCGCAAAAATTGGACGAGCCCTTGATCCACCCCCAGATCGCTCAATAAGGCCAACAGCTTAGACCTAACTACAAAGTTGAAGGCGCAAGACAGGTACATGGCGGCCAGTCAGATGGAGCCTGCTTCACAATGGTGTATTTGCTAACAAGCAGATGTAACTCAAGGCATTGCTCCATCCTGCCCAGCCCATCACAGAAACCATACTGCACCATGGACAGTGTGCTCATCTCCATAACCCAGGACGAGCACTTCGGTACAACCCTCCCTGCGATTTTTACCGTGGAGTACAACAGGGATATTGGGTGATAAAAACTTGTAGACTGTGGGTCGCCCTTTTTAAAGATGGGTACGATGGTGACGGCGGGCCATGTGTTTGAGAGACCACAACAAGTAAAGGTATTAAAGCAATTACAAAGTAACGGGGCCCACAGACATGGGGCTGATTTATAAATGTCCACAGGGACACCATCCTATCCAGGAACCTTGTTTGGTAGGGACTTACGGATGGCTTCCCGGACCACTTCCAAAGTGAGCTTCATAGAGATTGGATAAACCACCTCGAGCTCCGGGATATCCCGATGCTTGTCATAACAGTAGAGGGAAATGAAGTGGCTCACCCAGGCCTCTGTACTAATGATAGTGATAACTGAAATGTGACTAGACCCCCAGGGCACTGATGTCCTTAACAGCCCTCCAAAAGGTCGTCTAATTCTCCTGCCTGCATGACTGACCAACCTCCCCCAGTACTCCATTTTACACTCCTTGTGCCTACTGATAATGTTTCAACATGGTTCAGAGTAAAATGGTAATGTTGAGAATGGTAATGTTGAGATTGACAATGTAGGTGAGCACTTTACAGTTAGGTTTATGGCCTCTTGTGGGTTGTCAACATCAGATCACATCCCTCCTGAATAATCTGTCACATTGTTGGGCAGGACGGGAAACTGCTATCAACCCCTCTCTAAACACGTTAAGCAACAGTTTCATCATTCCTTGTTAAATCTTGCTTGATTCCAAAGACCTGACCTGTTTCAACGCCTAATCCATGTGTTTTCTTAAAAAATTGTTGCACCGGGACAATAGTTTTCTAAATTAGATTGTAATATTTACTTTGTATTAGTGTACTTCAATGATCATTTACTTGGGCTGGAGGTGCAGCAACCAATAACCAAACTAATTCAAATTGCAGTTTTCAATCAGAAGTATATTTCTTAGGCATGACTTATTTTATAATTTTTCCCCAAATTGCTTGATATAGTTGAAAGAATCATTCCTGTACTTGGCTGGCTGAGTATATTATATTGTTTTAACACTGGAGTCTCAAAGTCTCTTATGGATTTTGATAAACAGGTTTTTTCTGATATTGTTAGAAATTCAGAAAAAGGTGAGGAATGCTTGCCTGGTACCAAATTGTATATGAGTGATATGATAATATTATTTTTCAAGCATTGTGTAGATTTGTGTGAATTGCTGTGGATGACTTGAAATTCCCATACAGCAGCCAAACACTACTTCTTTTAAGGTTAGTTAGGTTTCTGTAGATGGAAAATAATACAATGTTTTGGAACGTATATTAGAAACAGTTTTCTTAAGAAGAAGTTGGAATGTTAATATTTCAAAAACTCGGTGTGTGGAGGGTGTTTCCTAATCATTTGCCTCTTTCGATTCGTGATTCTCTTAAGATAGGGAATGCCAGGGAGTTGATCTGATGCATGATGGGGTGGTATGCTTCTCCTTTGTTCTTTAATGATCTTTTCCAAGGGCTCACTTAAAGTTTTAGTTTATTTTCTGGAAGTGATATGAGTGGTACCTGGCATGTTCACTGGCATGTTTTCTACATTTATTTAAATAGTTCTTTTGTGTATTTATTGAGAATGTATTTATCTGATTTTTTTTTATCATGCTTACCTTTTGAGTTCTTTGGTTGGTTCTTCTGATTTGCCTGGTTTTGTTTCGGTGTAGTGTTTCGTAAACATAATTAATGCCGATAAAAAAATTATTGTGTTTTTGCTTTTGTAATGTATGAAAATCTATGAAGAAAATGGAATTTAGTTATTGTATTGGTTTAATCTTTCAAAAACCTTTGTTTGCAAAAATACTGAACTCACCAATCTGTGATAAAAAAAAGTGTTATCTACTATTTTCATTTTGTTTAACTGAATATTACTCTTTAGTTTTTATTCCTTTGGTCGACACTTTCAGTTGTTTTGTGTCTTTGTTGTGTTTTCGAGCTGGAGTGCTGAATTCCCACAAAAAAAAGAAAATAGGATTAAACTAGTTTTTTGTTATTGAGTATTTTTTTTAAAATGCTACGTTGTCTTCAGCAAAACATTTTATTTAAAACTTTATTTTATTGATTTAATTTTAACTGAATAAAATTATTATTCACACAGAGTTTATGTTTTTTGGTCTTTTTTCTTTGTAATGCTCTTTTTGTGTAGTGAATTTAACAGTCAAGAATATTGGTACACTTTTTTTTTCATTTGCTCAAACTATTCCCACTTTCAGATAATCCCTCTTTGATAAAAGGTGAAACTATCTCTTTTATAAAAACTGCACTATTAATTTACACTTTGTTCATAACACTATTATTTCTGGATTTCTCTCTCCTATGAGAAGTGATGAACAGCGTACATATTGGCTCCCTTACTCACTCTGCTCCGGAGTGACCTTTGCTAGCACTACATTCATCTATATTGGCTGTGATACGTTATCATGTTGTCATAAAATAATACATATTTTCTTCATTTTTCAATGTAGATTTAATTAGTGACAGAAATATGTAAAAAAAATATTCTTTTCTTTTCTTTTTTACAATTATTAAAAAGTTACTCTTCCGGTTTTAGCCATTTTGACAGGTGCCTCACAGACTTTCAACTTGAGTTGTTAGGGTTGAGAAAGAGCAGTAATTTCAATTATTAATAAAAAGCAGCAGAAAACACAAAAAGTACCAAAAATATTATTCTTTGATGTAAAAACGATGTAAAAAACAAAACATAGTATACAGGCATAATATTTAATTATAGAAGTAGACAAACGAAGTTGTGGTAACGGAGGTAAAAACTGCAATGTAAAATCCTGCATGGTACTTGTAGGCAATCTTATGACATACAGCTGTGATCTCAGATGGTCCAACTCAAGTGCATATGTTAGGTGTGTGTGTGTGTGTGCATGGCAAGTTGCTTTCATTCTACCCCGTGTCCCCCATTCTTTCCCTGTGGTCAGATGCAATTGGCTTGCACACACTTATTAAACACACTTAAACACATTCTGGATTCTCGAAAAGAGATGGAGAATGGTCTTTCAACTTGACCATTCTCTACATTCAGCTTACAGAGGACAGAATACTGGCGGCTAAGAGTGCCCATTTGGGTAAAGGGCTCAATTACCATATGTGGGCTTTGCCTAACACTCTAATCTGAGCAGATCAGTACCACCCACAAACACCATGACACTGGAGTTTACACGCCGCCCCTCGTACTTCACCTGAGTGATGGAGGGGGCAAGCACCTACTCCCTTCACTGACGGTGGGCCTGGTCTGCTGCAGGTAATCAATCAATCAATCAATCAATCAATCAATCAGGGGTTTCAAGGCGCAGCGTGAGGGTCTCAAGGCGCTGGGGGAAGGGAGGGAGCAGTTCCGGATCAGTCGAAGAGCCAGGTTTTTAGGTCCTTCCTGAACGTGTGCATGGTCGGGGAGCGTCTGATGTTAACAGGGAGCTCGTTCCAGGTCTTGGCTGCGATGTAGGAGAAGGCTCTCCCGCCCGTTCTGTTTCTGCAGATGCGGGGGACCTCTGCCAGGGCGAGGTCGGCGGAATGGAGGTTCCTCTTGGGTACGTGGAAGGATTCTCTGTCGTTGAGGTATTTGGGTTTGATGTTGTGGAGGGATTTGTAGGCGTGGGTGAGGAGTTTGAAGGTAATCCTCTTCTCCTGCTGGGCCTTCATGTAGGTCAAACTGAGCCCAGGTGGGTTGGGGGCAGATAGGAGCTAGTACTTCTACTCTTTCCAGAACTGCAGATCAGTGCCAGGACATGGAGAACTGTGGTGACTGGACCACCTGATCGGACTCCAGCAACGTCCCTGGCCTGAGGTCATGCCAGTGGGCTCTGACTCAGCACTGATTGGCCCGGGGGCACCAGGGCAAGCCATGGTCCAACGGAACGCCAAGCCAAGCCTCCTACGTAGGTCCTCGAGGCCATCTAAGCCTGACATATATATATTTATTGTTATGTAGAGGGATACTGGAACATGGGACTGGCTTAAAGAAACAGTTGGCTTACTGGGCCAGAGCCCATACTCGGGAGGCCATGTTTGCCCCATATTATTTATTTATTCAGTGTTTTATATACCGCGGACATGACCCGGTTATGGTATCAGAGCGCTTACATTTACATAGCCTTAAACTTTCAACAGCAGGTTTGTAACAACCTTTAAACAAAAGTAACAAGCATAGATCAATTTGAGAGAGAGACGTTTGTACTTATATACATGTCCTATCGACCACTAGAGATTGATTTGTATTATCATAGCATGTGAGCAGGAAAGTATCCTAATAGTATCTGGTCTACTGTTATTGTGGGAAGAATTTGCTCAGCTCATAAGAAAAGTCTTAGCTTCTCTTTTTTAAAGCGGAAGTGGACGAGATTCTTCTAATGCTTGGGGGGAGTGAGTTCCAAATTCTTGGTGCTGCACCAGAAAATGCTCTGTCATAAGTTCCCTTCTTTCGGAACAGGGCAGGCTTCAGTAAGATCTCCATTGGTCCGAGAGACTCTGCTGCCTCCTGATAATGTGATTTTCTGGGCTAGGTATAGTGGTATTTTGTAATGTATTGCTTTGTGTGTGATACATGCCATCTTTAGTTGGATTCTTGCTTCGTAAGGTAGCCAATTAAGCGCTTTCAGATGTGGTCAAACTTTCTGGAGCCTGTTAGAAATCTCGTGGGCACATTCAGACAAGCTTTTAGCGGGGCTGTTAAAATCTTGGGTAGTCCTGATAAAGTTGTGTATCCGTACTCAATCCTTGAGATGACTAACTGCCGTTTTCAAGTCTAGCTATGAAAGGTTTCAGATTTCTAAGATAGCTAAGATGGAAGCAGGCATTTGTTTTCCATCGTGTTAATGTGGGTTTGCATGTTCAAGTTCTTATCTAGAGTAATTCCAAGAGACTTCTTTGAGTCTACAAGACTCGGAGTACAGCTTAACGCAGTGATCAACTTGGTCCATTCCATTAGCCATTCAGCCGGGTCTGGTGGCTCAGTGGACTAAAGCAGCCACTGCGGGCCTGTGTTCGACCTCATGGTCACAGGTTCAAATCCTGGCGGGTCCATTCAGCCTTTCATCCATTTGAGGTCGATAAAATGAGTACCATTGAGTTGGGTAACAATAAACATCTGCTATTCAGCGCCAGGATACCTTCGGGTAATCGTGTGCTTTACAAATACACTTGTTATGTTATTATACTCCTAGTGCTTTTCTGGGGGGGAAATCAGAAGGAATTCTGTTTTATGCGGGTTAAGCTTGAGATGATTCTTAGTTAGCCAATGAATGGTCCTCTTTAAAGCCTGGTTCATGATGATGATCTCTTCCAACGATGTAATCTTGATATATAGCTGAGTGTCATCTGCATAAATGTGGAAGGAGATGTTTATCTGCTGTAATATTTCTGTTAGTGGTTCTACATATAAATTGAATAGAGCAGGGTATACTGTTGATACCTGTGGTACTCCAATAAGATTTGGGGATGATGCTGATATTCCAAGAAGGATCTAAACCACTCTAGAACTGTGCCCACTAATCTCATTCTTTCCTCCAGTCGGTCTAGTATTTTTAAATGGTTTACCGTGTTGAATGCCGATGAAAGGTCAAACAGAATTAGGAGACAGGTTTAATTAAGGTCTAGAGCAAGTAGAGCGTCATCCACAATGTGCAGAATTGCTGTTTCAGTACTGTGATTTGGTCTGAACCCCAATTGGCAGTCATTCAGAAGTTTGAATTCAGAAATGTGTTGGCTCAGTTGTTGTTGAACACATTTTTCCAGAACTTTGGCTAGCATGGGAATGTTTGTTACTGATCGAAAGTGGTTAAGGTCTGAGGGGCTCTTGGTAGGTTTTTTTAAGATTGGAGTGACTTGCCCGATTTTTAGGCAGTCTGGTAATGAGCCTTTCGATAGCGAAGCATTAATAATCTTGGTCCAAGAGGGGATGAGAAAGTGGTTTACTGTAGAACAGCATTTTGAGGGGAGAGGATCATTGAAATGATTGTTCGGTTTTATGGTCAATCGAATTTTCGCAATATCTTTGTGGTCATATAACTTGAATTCTGACCATAGAGTATTATTTTCAGGCATTGCCTGAAATGGTTGAGACCGAAGCTTAGCTGGAGTGCTATTGGATCGAGCGATCCTCCAGAGCATTCTTGAGCTCCACCTCCAGGGAACTGGCTTTGGCTGTAAAGAAGGAAGAGAATTCTTCACAGCTGATGTTCGATTTTGGTGCTGTTAGAGAGGATTTGGCTGTTTTGTTAGATTGATCTTTTAGCAGTTCGAAGAGTTTCCTCGGTCTGTTTTTGCATTATCCAATTCTCTCCTAAAGAAGTCTTTTTTTGATTTTAGAATACTCTTATTGTAGGCGTTTCTGGCCTGTCTGAGTAGTTCTAGATTCCATTCTGTTAGTCTGAGTGACCATCTTTCTTCGTTGAGGGATCCATTAAACCAAGGGTTTTTATCTTTGTCCGGTATTCTTTTGAGTTATAAAGGGGCTATGGGCCAGATGTACGATGTTTTTTAGCGTGCGCAAACGGGTCTTAGACCAGTTTGCGCACCCTAAAAAGCATGGGCTCATGTACAAACAGTATTTTGCGGCTCGCAAATAAATTGCGACTCGCAAAATACTGTTTTGCGACTCGGTATTTGGAAGGGGCATTCCCTTCCAAATAGCGACTGCATAGCCATGTACTAATGTTTTGCAACAGCAATTGCGGTCGCAAAACACTCGCAAATTACCACCTACTTCAAGTAGGTGGTAATGCATTCGCAAATGGGAAGGGGTCCCGAGGGTACCTCTTCCCCTTTGCAAATGCATGCAAAATTATTTTTTGAGGGAAGGCAGTGGTTCCAGGGACCACTACCTGCCCTTAAAAAATTAGACAAAAACGTTCCTTTTTTAAATGTATCCCGTTTTCTTTTAAGGAGAACGGACTGCATTAAACAAAAAAAGGCTGCTTTATTTAAAAGCAGTCCCAGACATTGTGGTCTGCTGAGTCCAGCAGGCCACCATCCCTGGGAGGGCTCGCCATTCCAAATGGGGGTCGCAAAATGAGAGTGGCTCATTAATATTCATGAGCCTCGCATTTTGCGTCCCTATGTGGAATCGCAAACAGTGTCCAAGACACTGTTGTACATGCCAAATAGTGAGTCACAAATTGTAAGTCACAAAAGCGACGCAATTTGTGAGTCGCTATTTGGCAGGTCGTACATCTGGCCCTAAGACATCAATTATTTTCGTAATCGTGGTGTTGTAGTATTCCGTGAGTTCGCTGACTTCTGCCAGGTTATTAGGAGGTTGCAGTTCTTTCTCACATCGTGCTACAAGATTCTCCATATTGAGACCTTTGGTGTCACAAACCCATTGTCTGGGTTTGATTGGTTGTGAAGATGTTTTCCTTTTTTATGTAGGGTACTTGGAAGGTAATAATGTGATGATCTAACCAGTCACAAGGGATGATCTTGATTGTATCAACAGCTTTTTCTGTGGAGATGATCCAATCTAATGTAGAGCATTTTGTGTGGGTTGGTAGCTTGCATTCTTGAACCAAAGATTGATCTTCAAGGAAGTCTTTGAGCATATTGACTTGAGTATCATTGTGATCTTCCTAGTGAAGATTGTAGTCTCCTAAGAAAATATCATTGGAATGAGGAGCAGAGTTTGCTGTAATGATTTCTATCAGCTGGTCTATGAACATGGGGTTTTTGCCTGGGGGGTGGTACAACGCGGTTATGGTTATCTATGGATCTTAAGCTCCCTACTGGTCTTAAGCACATGAGGTGGTTAGGGAGTACAATATATAAGTTGAAGCCTAACCACTCTAGGCCACAATAGAGAGAGTGATGTGTTTGGGAGGAGAATCCCTGCAACTTACCAGGGACCAGGGTAGGCTCCAGGACAGGTTACCTCATTAATTTAGTCCCTAGAGCTATGGTTAGGGTTGTTGTTTAGCCAGGCCCTGTCATAAGTAGGGAAACAGGGAAGGCTACAGGCTCCTATTAGCCTCCGTAGGCAGTTGGGTTCTTTTTCAGACTGGCACATGACATTCAAAAGTTGCAAGTTTCATTGCCCATCAATGAATATCTGGGCTAACTCTTCCATCACCCCAATGAGGGCAAGGTATAGTTGTAGTTCTCTGGCTACCTAAAAGTTATTCTAAAGATACCTCGGTGACAAGAGATCTGCTGATCTTACTAGCTGACACATTCTTAGTTGGCTCATCGTTAGCTTGCAGTACAACACTTACCACTGCTACCCCTCACCTGCTAGAGAGGATGATACCCAAGGTGCTGACTTTGCTTTAAAGAGACTATAAAACTTTACATCATGGTTACAGCAGGAGTTATGAGAGCTGGTGGCTGTGGGGAAGGAACTAATGGCAAACAAGTAGCAGGAGGGATTGGTCATCTAATTACAAAAAGCAGTTGAGGAGGACTCGGTCCAAAAGACTATGAATGGCAGGTGTTTAATTTGGACTGTTTAGTTCATGGGTGCTTTTGATAATCACCCACCACAGCAAAATGTTATTTTGTTCATAATGTTAATAATCTGGATACTGCAACTTGCCATTGCCTTAGATCAAGAGCTTCCTCTTGAGACATAGATAAAGGCAGCATCTAACAATTTTTAGAAAAATCATGCTTTAAATACCAGAACCCATTCAAACGAGGGTAGGAGTAGCCTGTATTCCTCCTGCCATGACAATGAGGGTGCAGATTACCGCTTTTGTATCTGGCTAAACTAAAACGTGCACAATTTTACTGTTCCTCTGCTTAAACAACTTACTAATTTAAAAGAGATCACTGATTTTCTATTCAGCATTATTTAAGTAATATTGAGCCCTTTCCTGTTTTTACATTACATCCTCTAAATATATGCCCCTCCCTGATCGTAAGGATTTGCATCTCAGTCACTGCTGGTAGTTCCTCATTATAAAAGCGCTCAGTGTGGAGGCTGTTCTTTGATAATTTTGGATCTTCCCTGTCAACTGCTATCCCCCTGAATCGACATACTACCAATCATTTAGCCTGTCACAAGGAGTTACAGTTTCAGTGTTGAGTGAGTGTTGCCCATGAAGAGACCAGTATTCCTAACATCTTTACTACACAATAGGATAATGCCAAACTGTGATTTGCAGCTTCTCCATCAGTTCCTAGCAAGTTCCCTTCCACATCCCAAAGAACGCATGAACTTGAAACTAAATAAACAATCACTAAACCTTCTACAGACCCTAGGGTAAATAAACCCATATTTGGCTAGTGCACTGCATGGACTCATATATAAGGGGTTGATCCACTGTTGGCAAAACACATTTGTACTGCTTTGACATACTGTGTAGAATGAGCTCTCAACATTCCCCAGGACCCTACATCTTCAAAGAGTTTTGGTGTCCCATTCCCCACTTTATAGAGTTAGAGCAATGAGCAGAACACACGCCCATAAGTGCCAAAGCAGGTTCTTACCTTCCAACCCAACCTACTCACTCGTCATACTTTACCTGCATTCCTTGTGGCACTGGATTACAGGTATCGCCGGAGGGTAGCTGGTTCAATATCTTCCTACTGGGAGCAGTTACAGTTCTGGAAAGGGATTAATTCTTTATTCTTCGCTGCCAGAAGGACTTTCTCTTTTTATTTATAAAGAAATGACTCTAGGCTTCCTCATTTTTCCACCTTACTTGGGGCCCACTCTGTGCATCCTTTCTATGTGGACTTCAGGCTGGTCATCTCTATGTATACTCAAGAATAAGCCCTCTAAGAATGCTTCCAGACTGGTTTCATCTTGTACCTGCTCCAGGGTCCTAACATGACCACTGCAGCATTTAGACCTGCTCTGAAGGACTTCATATTTGAGGATTGTAGCTTCTGACTGAGTATGCAGGGACACTATTTTAGTTTTCAGCTTGGCTTTGTTCTTCTCCAAAATGTTATTCTTGGCTTCTCTAGGATCCTGTTCTCCACAGAGCCCACATATGTTCTGCAAAGATTTATTTTGAAGCCATGTTCTATTTTTAGGTCGGTCACACTTGTTAATATGTTTTAGTTACTGTTTCAGTTATTTTTTGAATGCTCAGAGGTCACCCTTAGTGAGGTCTGTGTAGCCCAAACTCACAATTGATGATTGAGAATGGCACGATGGAGACCATGCAGGCTTTTTTGTATGTCTGGCAAAAAGAAGTGAAGAAATTAGCAGGCCTCGAAAAATCTACTCGCCCACTCACAATTGCGAGTCAAATTTTTTCAGGTCGAACTATTTTTAGCTCCTACTAGTCCCATCTGGCTAGTCAACTCAGGCTGGAAAGGAACAGGTGTTCTGTTCATTAAGAAAGTGAATGAGCAATAAAGAGGCTATTAAATCTTGTTTTTAGCTTGACACATTTTCTGTCTGTTCAAGAAAAGAGGTAAAATGTCAGTTTGTCTTTTAACTAATTGCTGTTTGAAAAATAAGGTTTATTTTTCTCTCTCTTATTAGAGCTAGAGATTTTTGTCAAGTGAGCTGTCTGAAGATGTCAGTTATTTTTCTCAAACACATAACATTTAAATAAATAGCCTGTAAATTAATATTACAAATATTTCAAAATATATCAGGAATTATGAAAGCACATTTTTTTGTAATTAAGAAGTGTGATGCAAACAGAGTTAAATAGGAGCAAAACAAACCGTAACACTTTACTTGGTGATGTGCAAGTGACACATATTTGCAGAAACTTTATTTCCGAACTTTTTTGTTTGTACACTATATAGTTTTATCAGTAAAGCTGCATGTCAGTGGAAAGATTTGTGGCCATTTCAATGTAAAATCTGCTGATTACCAATGACAGTGTGCTACCACTTAATGCTTTCCACAAATTCCTCTAAGGAACTATTCAAAACAGTGACGGCCTTGTCGAGCTGCCCGCGAGATACTGTTTTTGTTCCGGACCAAAATGTTGTGGACAAACTGGCGGTCTTCTTCCAGAACAAAGTCCAGACCGTCTATAATGAACTCCTGAACACTTCTGAAGCAAGGGGGAGAAACCATCTAGAGGGTCAGGAAGAGGAGACATTCCATTGCAGCCTAACTCAGTTCTCCGCTTTAAGTGAAGAGAAAGTGATAGATTTATTGCTGTAAACTAAATCAGGGTCCCCACTTGATCCTTGTCCCCCACACATCCTACATCTGGTGCCGGAGGATGTGTGTACATCCTTGACCCCACTATTAAACCTAGTCAGAAGATCAGGGGTCTTCCCTTTATGTTGGAAAAAGGCCTGTATTCGACCAATTTTTTTAAAAAAACAAGCTCGATCCCCTAGAGGCTAAAAACTACCGCCCGATCTCCTGTCTACCTCTACCCTCCAAAATATTGGAGAAAGCCATGAATTCTGAGTTGACGGCCTATTTGGATCTACATAACATCCTTGATTCCACTCAGCATGGCTTTAGATCTCGACACTCCACAGAGTCAGCCCTGATCATGGCGACAGAGGAGATCTGTAAGGTGATGGATGGAGGTGGTAGGGCCGCCCTGATACTGCTTTACCTTACGGCAGCCTTCGATACCGTAAATCATGCGGCGTTAATACGAAGGCTGCAGGCCGTCGGTATTAGTGGTAAAGCCCTGGCCCTTCTAACGTAATTCTTGTCATCCAGGGATCAAATAATCCATTGGGAGTCCCCCAGGGCTCGGCCCTGCCCCCGTCATGGTCTCTTGCTCGTGTCCTACGCTGATGACACGCAGCTAGTGGTGTCTGTTACGCAAAATGGGGACATGACAGCTGAACGGTTCCGTATCTGTCTTACATCGCTGAATACCAACTTCTTAAAACTCAATACTGAAAAAACTGAGATCATTTGGTCAGGAACCATCGATTTGGAGTCAATTATGGTGGCCCATCGAAGCAGGAACATGCCCGGTTCCGGTGCCAAAGGCTCGAAACCTTGGCTTCCTGATTGACAAAGATTGCGGGTTCTACAAAAGATTCTTCCTTTAAATCCTTTCTCTCTGAGGAAAACAGTGGTAGGAGCCTTAGTTATGTCGAGAATAGACTATTGTAATGCTCTCTACCTAGGAGCTGGCGCGAGGCAGCTCACTAAACTCCAATCACTTCAAAACGCAGCAGCACGATTACTTAGTCTACCCAAACACCACCCCCCTTCCACCAGTATAAAGCAACTCCACTGGCTTCCAGTGAGATGGCAGGTGGAGTTTAAAGCCCTCTGTCTAGTTCATAAAGCCCTTTAAGGAGGAGGGGCTAATGACTTACAATCTCTATTCCTTCGGTATGCTACTTCAAAACGCAGCAGCACGATTACTTAGTCTACCCAAACACCACCCCACTTCCACCAGTATAAAGCAACTCCACTGGCTTCCAGTGAGATGGCAGGTGGAGTTTAAAGCCCTCTGTCTAGTTCATAAAGCACTTTAAGGAGGAGGGGCTAATGACTTACAATCTCTATTCCTTCGGTATGCTCCACCGCGCTGCCTAAGATCTACTGACACTGGACTGGTACATCATCCGAGGAAAAAAAGAGTAAGATGGGGAGGAAAACGATTTTCATTCCAAGCAGCTAAGTTATGGAACTCCCTCCCCGTCCAAGTAAGACTTCAGTCCTGCGGGACGCTTTTTAGGAAAAACATAAAAACCTGGATTTTTACGCAACTCTAAACTTGCCATTTTTCAGATTCCTCAGCGTCAAAACGCCTCGGCAATAGTGCGCTTTACAAATATTCAGTCAGTCATATGTGGCTAGATTTGGATTATATGTGGAAAGGAAGTTTTGTCTATTAAAAAAAATATATATAGTTTTTTGTACAGCAGACATACTAAACTCACACATTTGTAGGTGCTATCACATGTGATAATGAAGAAAATGGCGGCTCAATGAATTACATTATGTGCCCACGATCACATAATTTGAACCCAGTTTTTTATGGGTCAAGAGCATTACAAATAGGTCAAGTAAATTATTTAAGTCACTAGACTCTCAGGTCTAGTAACATTTGTATGATTTTCCGAGGCCAGATTAGTCACACCTTTTGGGTATGCTTCTTTGGTGGTATGGGCCTGCAAGAATCCATTCTTCTGTGATAGCGGGTTAGAAGTGTAGGATGCTGGAGTTTCTTTGTGTTAGTTCTCCTAGTTAGCACCTTCTCTCTGGCTTCTTCTGCAGTACAGCCTCTTCAATCTTCTCCTCTCCTCTCCACCACTAGACAAAAGTGTAAAGCATGCAACCACTAGACACTCCAGAGACACTTTTGCAGGCTTTCTTTAGTCCGAGTGCCATGACATTAGTTGTTAATTTTAGTTTTGCCTCCATGAAGGATCAGTGCAAAGATTACTCAGTACTTCCTCATTTTGGGTCCCTGTGTTGTGCCACTTTCTAAATCAATTTGCTCTGTTGTACTCAGTTCCAATGTGTCAATCAGCACTGTAATATAGGCAAATTGACGGAGATTCACTCGGTCTAACGAACAATGGCTGGGACTCCCCAACTCAGGAGTCGCCAGTGCCCGTACAGTTCTTGCTGATTTACATTGCAGGCCCCTGGATCCCAATGTGTCTGGTTATTGTTTGGTGTGAGGATACTGAAGGACAATTATTTTTTCCAAAAGGGGGAATGTTCACATGGAGCAGATATAAAAAGTGTTACATATGTAAGTTTGACTTCTCTTACATAAAAAGTAAACGATAAAAAAGAATACGTTTTACAAAACGTATCTTAAAAATACCATATGTTTCTTAAGATAAAAATATAAAAGTAAATACACAAACACATATGTAATAATATTATATATTTAAACAATATTAACAAAACGATTACATTTTTAATTATTACTTAAATAACTTCCCACCCTATCCCCCTAAAACACAACACACATCTAATATATAACATAAAACAAATATTAAATAAATTACATATTTTAATTAAAATTAATAATTAATCAAATGTTTATATTCACTTAACTTCCCACCCTAGGCCCCTACAAGTGCAACACACCTAAAATAAAACAAAATATATAATAATTACACAATTTACATAATCAATTAAAAATAATTAATGAATTATTACTCAACTAACTTCTCACCCTATACCCTACAAACCCAACAACCTGAACCTAAAATATAACTTAAAAAATATAATAATTACACAATTTACATAATTATCAATTAACAAATCAATAAAAGTAACTAATCATTAATTATTACATAATTAACTTCCCACCCTATACCCCTACAAATACAACCTGCACCTAAAATAGAGCTTAACAAATTACAAGATTTACAGAAGTATCAACTAAATAATTAATATTCATCAAAAAATAATTATTAAGTAATTATACTTTGTTAACTTCCTACCCTATATCCCTATAAACCTCCCAACCCACAACATCACTATAAATTACAATTAACAATTAAATTAAAATGATAAATAACATAAAATTACAAACTATATTTAAAAAACATTAACAACACTTATACAAACAATATAGAACATATACAATTACAATATTACTTATAACACAAAGATAATTAAGGAATGATATTTTTAACAACAATATTATTGTTAACCATATTATCAGCGATATTCTTAAAAAATTATATATTTTTTTTAAAACTAAATGTTTGCCAACAATATTCCTGCATCACAATATTCCTGTGAAACGATATTAACGATATTAAAAACTCGATATTAGTGTCACTCAATATTTTGTCTAAATACCTGCAAAATATATCTTAATCCAACCTAAGATTGCTTGAAAGCAATGGCACTTTCTCTTGGTCTGTGTGACAAACTGACCTTTCTCTCTTGAGTGAAAATGTTGTACCAAACATAGATCAGAGATTCTGAGAGTCAAGATGCTTACACGCTTACTCTCCCTCTTACCCTTTTTCTTCACACTTTTAAAGGTAAGTTATGAATCTTTACCAGGGGTGGCTCCTCCATTAGGGTGGAGGAGCGTCGCCCCACTGCTGTGTCGCAGTGCAGGAAGCAGAAACATAAAATGGTATTTTAAATACCATTTTATGTTTCTGGTTCTCACGCTGCGAGAAAGCAGAAGGGTATGCCTGGTCGGGGTGGGTGGTTTGGGGAGGAGTGGCTTGCCCAATGCTGTGGCCCCCGCCTGTTTGGTCAGCCCTCTAGGGCCGACCAAACCAGTCATGCGCAGTCTACATTTCTCTATGTAGGCTGCATGCACCCTACATAGAGAAAATGGCCTCCCCAGAGGCGCCAGGCTGGGCGCTGTCCCCGCCAATCACAATGCTGCCATTGCAGCGTTGTGATATGCTATGGGGAGGGAAGGGAGGCTGCCTGCTTCCTGTTCCTCCTGGAGGCAGGAGAGCAGGAAAGCAGCAGGAAAACGTGGGACCCGGCCAGGAGCAGAGGCGGCGCGGGACTCGGTAAGGTGAGTTTTTTTTAAACCCCCCCGTGCAAACCACCGTGCGACCCCCCACCCGTGAGTCATGCGAGCCGCGACTGATCTTTACTCAGAAGACAAATAAAATGTATAACAAACAGGCCCCGCTCTCCGGGCAGGTAACAGCGGTGGGGCAGTGGGGCCGCGTGGGGGTGGAGGATTTCGAGGGACGATGCCGAGGGAAAATGTATTATTTATTTAATTTTCCGTCTGCATCCTCTCTTGAAATCCCTCCCACGCATCCCCACCGCTGTTATCTGCAAGGACCGCGGCTGATAACAAACCCCTCAAAAACATACGGTGAATAGACACTGAGGGGACAGTCTGTTTATGATACAAAACCTAAACGTGAATAAGAAGATTTGCTTTAGTGTTAGTATTGATGGCTTCCCATGGAGATTCAATCCTTTAAAATTGTATTTAAGTGCCTAGCAAACTCAGTATTACACTTAGAGGCTGGAATCGGCTGGTCTACCTTCTGTCTACTGGTGTGGAAAAAAAGGAGTTTCCTTATTGAGCATTTAGGCTGAGACGACGCTGTACTATAAGTCAGGACATAGTTCTTCGTTCTAACTTCAGTTTGAAAGGTGTGTTTTTGCAGAGGTTTATGCATTCTAATCTTAAAGTTTTTGCTATCAAAATATAAGTACAACAGCATCATGGGTCCTGCTAAGATAGTTTTTTCTACAATATCTAGTCAGTGGAGACTTACCAATAACAACATTGTGCTCTGGATGACTGGAAATAATGGCTTTAATCTGCTCAGTAGCTTGCTGGCGAGAAGGCAGTTTGAGGTTGGGATTACAATGTGTGTTGTCCAAATAAAGAACATCGATTTTTTTCATGTTATTTAATGGAGGCTGCTCCAACATATTAGGGCTGTAACGGAAGTCGCCTGTGGGAAGAAAAAGAAATTAACGTATAAATAGAAATTCTCCAACTGTGTGGATTTTAGAAATATATATTTCTACAATGCAAAGGAAATCAGAATGTAGTTAACTCTCAAGTTTGTATTAAAAGACACTGAGAATTCTCAAGGTCAAAAATAAATATGGACTAGTTAATGTACTCTTGATCGTACATTATAAGAATACTGTATGTCACAGAGGAGTTCTAAGACCATGTAGAGCAATGGAGCAAAAGACAGGGAATATAGATTCTCCAAGTTTTGTGAAAAGAGAATCTGGATTTCATTAAAGACAAGGAGGCTAGCATTATGCATATCCTTTTATTACTCCACACCTTGCAGCACTTAGAAGTATTACATCACCAAAATAAAACTTCTAGAACATAGAATGTCCAAACAATATATATTCCTCCACACAGCAGCCATCTTCCTCTTTTACGCTGCTCCTGTAGAGAACATAACAACACCAAACCGCAGCTGAACTTCTTCAAAAATCCTCTTATTGGACATCTGGAAAAACAAACAACATTTTAAATCAACTGTACACCCACTTAAACATAACAACCAGATTTTTCTCCAAAAATCTTCACTACTCCACAACCCACCCAAAACCAAGGGTGGGAGGGATAATGCTAGCCTCCGTGTCTTTAATGAAATCCAGATTCTCTGTTCACAAAACTTGGAGAATCTACATTTCATGGCAAGACCGGAGGCTATCATTATGCATGTTTAAAGCTGTGACAAAACCACAGACGACACATGCCCCAAAGGTTTTAGATAAAACTTTGCAAAAACATCCGCACTGGACAAATCAGCTGCACGCAAGATCTCCTCCAAACGCCCACCAGACAAGAAAGCCTTACTTGCCATAGCACCTCTAACAGAATGTGCACCAAACTCATTCAGATCCACACCAGCTTCAGACATGCAAAATCTCACCCACCTTGCAATTGTAGCTGTAGTTACTGGACAAAAAGGTTTCACAAAAGAAATTAACAACTGATCATCTCCATCTCTCCTAAACTCGCTCATCCTAGCTTCGTACTCCTTTAAACACATCGCCACACATAATTTAGGATGTTCCACAAATCTTGGATAAAAAATTGAGCTTGACATGCATTTTGTTCTTTTGGTTATACTAAAGAGAACTCCATCCGGAGTAAAGCTTCTGTTACGAATATCTAACGCTCTTACGTCTGAAACTCTTCGAAAAGAAATAAGACACAAAAGACTTGCTAATTTCCCTGACAACTGCTTTCGACTCAAGAACCTATTGGCTGGCCAATTTTCAAACGACATTAAAATTCTAATAACATCCCACATAGCACTATACCTAGGCCTAGGAGGTCTTCTTAACTTAACACCTTTCAAAACTCTGCAAACCAAAGGTTCTCTACCAATTGAACAACCTCCTACCAAACTATGACGTGCTGCAATAGCAGACCTATAACAATCAATAGTCCTAAAACTTAAACCTTTAACAAACAAAGTTGACAAGAAATTTGCCAATGGCAGAAGCCTCCACGGGATCCAGACCCCTTTCCAAGCACCAACCAGACCACTTCCTCCATGCTCCCAAATACCTTTTCCTGGCACCTGGAGCCCATGATTCATTGAGCAATTCCTCAGCCTGTTCCGAAAGCTTTCCAAACTGCTCTTCTCTCCTGATATCCTCCAAACAAGAAGGCTCAAGGCCCCTTCCACCACCAAAGGATGAAATACCTCTCCTTCTCCTAAAAGAACGTCCTCTGAGTCTGGAACCAACTGCCAATTCCAAAAGACCTGGAAACCAAGTCTGTCCAGCCCAAAACGGTGTCACTAACACTACCGGACACTTCTGCCTCCTTACCATCAATAATACTCTCTGTATCATTGCAAACGGGGGAAAAGTATAACATCGATCCTTCTTCCAGTCCTGCTGAAACGCATCCACTTCCTCTGCCAAAGGATCCGGCCTCCAACTGTAATACCGATCCAACTGATCAGCCTTGACGCAAAAAGATCCACTTCCAATGGGCCCCACTCCTTTACTATTCTCCTGAAAATCTGTACATTCAGTTTCCAATCGCTGTAATCCATTAAATATCTTGAATTCCAATCTGCCACAACATTGCTTTGGCCTGGAAAATATTCTGCCTGCAAACCAATCTTCTCTTCCAAACAAAAATTCAAAATTTTCTTTGCCAACTGAGACATATTCCTTGATCTGCTTCACCCCAAACGATTATATACCGTACTGCCGAAACATTGTCCATCTTTAACAACAAATTGTAGTTCTTCAACTTCCTTCCAAAACTCTTTAATGCATAAAGACCCGCCATCATCTCTAAAGCATTTATGTGCACCGTACTCTCCTCCAAAGACCACCGTCCTCCAGTCTCCTGTTCCTCCAGATAGGCAACCCAGCCAAAGAGACTTGCGTCGGTCTCCAAAACAAAGTTCGGGCAAATTCCAAAAATCGCTCGACCATTCCACGCCTCCAGATTCTCCAACCACCAAACCAACTCCTCCCGTGCCTCTTCCGTGATAATGACCTGATCTCCATACCACAAGCCCTTCCTGAGAGCATACGTTTTTAACCTCTGTAATGTCCTATAATGAAGAGGCCCCGGGAACACTGTCTGAATTGAGGAAGAAAATAACCCTATCACTCTTGCCAAAGCTCTCAAATTCACCATTCTCCTCTTCAAAACACTCTTCACCTCTGTTTTTACCTTCTTTACCTTTTTTTCCGGCAAACTTAAAGTCTTTGACACCGTGTTTACATTGAAACTCAAAAATTCCAAACACTGACTTGGAACCAGGACAGACTTTTCCTTGTTCACCACAAAACCCAAACCTTCCAGAAGCTCCACACACATCAACACCTGATCTCTCAATTCTTCCTGGCTCTGAGACATAATCAAAAAGTCGTCCAGATACAGAATCATCCGAACTCCTCTCTCCCTGAGAAACTTCGCCACAGGTCTCAATACCTTCGTGAAACACCAAGGTGCTGATGCCAGGCCAAACGGAAGAGAAGTAAACTGGAACAATCGACCCATCCATCTGAATTGCAGAAATCTCAGACTTTCCTTGGCAATAGGTATCGTGAAATAAGCATCCTTCAGCTCCAACTTCACTAACCAATCTTCTGGCTGTAAAATATCTCTTAAAAGATGGATACCCTCCATCCTGAAATGCCTGTAAACCACAAACTGATTAAAAATCTCAAATTTATCACTGGCCTCCATCCTTTCCCTTTCTTTTCCACCAAAAATATTGTGCTTACAAACCCTTTGCACTCCTCTGAAACCTCCTCTATTGCCCCTTTCTTCAACATTTCCATAACCTCTACGCCTACAATATCTTTTAATTCCCCACTGAATACCAGTTGATTTGGTTCCCTCATTTGAAAAGGCAGCTCCACCATCTCTACCACATACCCCTTTACGGTTCCTAAGACCCAACTGTCTCCTGTTATCTTTTTCCAATTTTCTTCGAAAAATCTCAACCTTCCCCCTACCTTGTCTGGGGAAAAACCAAAATTCATCCTCATACTTACCATGTGATCCTTGAGCAAACTGTGCTCGACCCCTTGGCTGCCGCCCTCTTCCCGATGCTCTTCCTCTCTGAGGGTAAAATCCAGTTGCAGACTGGAAACCCCTGAAGGCGGCTCTACCACTAGATTGGTATTGAGCCCTTGAGAATCCACGGCCAGGGAAACGGGCCCTTCCCCCGGCCCTGTCAAAAACACCTATATTAAATACCCTTTTTAGGCTAGATTGGGCTTTATCTAAGCTTGTGAAGGTAGCAATGTATTTCCCTACCCCATTCACCAAGCCTTCTCCAAAGAGGTGCCCTTTAGGGTCATCTGAAGGTTCCTTCTTTGAAAATTCTGCCAATTTTGGGCTAATTCTCATTAAAATTCCTTTCCTCCTCTCTGAAATTAAAGCCGCGTTTGTGTTTCCTAACAAGCAAACAGCCCTTTGTGACCAACATCTAAGAAGATCTACATCTACTTCGACCTTCTTCATTTTGGCCTCCTCCGCCATATCAAGTATTCTTGCAATTGGACCCAACACGTCTAATAACCTGTCCTCACATTGCTTTAAAGCCTTCTCTATACCTTTCCGTGGGTCACGACCCATCTTAAAAAGAAAACTAATCAGGTCAGGGTCCAATTCGGGAGTATGACAAGACTTCCCGTCAACTACAGGCCGTGAACATTCAGCCTTTATAACTGCCCTGGCTTCTTTCTCCAACGGCTTCCGAATCCATAGTTTGATAAATTCAGCAACATGTGGCAATGGCCACCAATCAGTGCTCCTTGGATGTCTAATTAGGTCGGGACTAAACATATCCTCCCCCTGAGGGTCTTTAACCAAACCCTTCTCCTTTCTCTCCTTAACCATTTTATCTCTGTCCATATCCCAACCATCATCCAAATAGTCGTCCAGAATGAACTCATCATCATCATCTTCACTTTCCTCATCATAAATCTCATCTTGAGATTCTTCAATGTCTTTTGTGCTGCAAGGTACACCTTCTTTTGTGCCCCGATGGACACCTTCATCTCTTGTGGCGCTTGACACACCATTTCCTTTTTTAAACTTAACACCAACTTCTATATTCTTTACTTTTCTTGCTCTTTTCCCCTTAATTCTATTCTCACTACTCTCCTCTTTGATTAATGACCAAAATTCTTCTTTAGAATCATCATCTAATCTCCTTTTCCTTTTTAGCACACTTTTAAAAACATCTTTCATAGAACTCTTAATTTCCTCCGGCACCATTTTTCTCAACTAAGAGTTCCCTGTCACAGCACCTTGGCTATTCTCATTATTCTCCATTTTCAATATTCAATTCCCAAATTAAAATTATAAAATTCAATTCAGCACCAAAAACTCACAATATTCCCTCAAACGGCACCTAAACAACCTCCTTCCAACTAACCATTCTTCTTTACCGTCCTCTCTCTGCCCGAGACAGTTGCAACTGTCAAAATATTTCGCGTTACTGCCAACAAAGGCTACGCGCTCTAGTCCTCATTTAAGATGGCTGCCGTGCGTCACCACGCACGCACGCGTGATGACGCACCTCCTATCATCTCAACTTCGATTCCTAACCCTCGAGCACACTCTCCGAAGCCTCGACTCCCGCCGCGAGACGAGTAAGTACACTCGCGATTTTTTATATCCTTCTAAACGTTACACTTCTTTTTTTTTTAAGCACTCTAAATAAAACTCTACCTTGACTTACCTTATCACTAAAACCTACTCACTAAAAAATACTAACCCGAAAATTGGGTTATACCAGAAAAATTAATTCATCTAAATTCACCACTCGTTTCACTCAAACGATCGCATTAATATGAAACGTCCAAAACTCATCCTTGAACTCTCTCCTCAAGCCAACCATCGACAATTCATCAAAAGTTTTTCTTTCAAACACAAGCACCAAAACTATACTTATCTGCAAGGAGCAGCATAATAAAAGAGGAAGATGGCTGCGGTGTGGAGGAATATATATTGTTTGGACATTCTATGTTCTAGAAGTTTTGGTGATGTAATACTTCTTAGTGCTGCAAGGTGTGGAGTAATAAAAGGATATGCATTATGATAGCCTCCGGTCTTGCCATGAAATGATATTCCTTGTAACAGACAGAAACCTCATAATCATTGCCAGGCTCTTTTTTAAACTTTGGTCTCCTACTCTTTCTTCTATATTTCACAGTGTCTGCTGGTTAGGCAATAGACAGTGTGACGTCCCAACTCAAATGTAATAATTTACAGTAGAGTAGCCGTGTCCGTTTCGTATTATAGATGACAAGTGATGTCCAAATTAGACTGTATTTTATACAATAACAAGCGGTAGGTGCTATTAACGGATTTGTTTTCTACACTGTGGCTCTAAGTGACCTCCCCAACACCCTCTGCCGCTTGACTCTTTCTCACCCAAAGCTGTACTCTGGTCTGCATTAGACAGATTTTGTGAGAAAGCAGCTGTTAGCATGCCTGGAATCCTGTCAGAGTGGACATGTGCATACTTGTACCAATAAGAGCAGACAGTGGGTAACATGATTGTGTGCTATTAAGATGGTAGAATCATCCCTACCAAATGAATAACCGCTTTTAAGCAGTGTGCATGTAATATTGACAGATTATCGATGAGAATTGTCTGGCGAAACGTTAACTCGCTACCATGTGTTGGGTTCTCACCAGTTGGGGGAGGGGGGGGGGGGGGGGTCATGCAGCAGGACAATAAATGTGGTGACACGGAGACATGGATAACTGGTATGGACCGGAAGTCCTGTGCGACTCCGGTCCGTTTATTTAAAGCCTTCTGGCCACGATTGGCCAGAAGGTGATACAATGTCCGCAGTGTGTTCCGGGTCGGGGTCTCCATCCTGTTAAGCCGCCAACAACTAGACCGCTACACCATGCACGCTGGGCTGAAGGATATATTCCTACGCTGTGTTATAGTTACAGGTATTTTCTCTTCCTGATTTACCAATGAGAATGAGGCATCATGCCAGTCTCGAAGTCTGCGATCTATTTTGGTTTTATATGTGACTACATGCAGACTCAATCCCGCTGCACTCTGAACTGTAGTTCATAAATTAATACGGATGAAAGGTAACGCGTTTGCAATGGACAAATAAATACATGAGGGATTATAAAATGACTGCGTCTATGAGGTTTAACTTAATGACTGAAAAGAAATATATTGAATGCAGGAAACTGAGTAGCCTTATAAGTTTCTTTATTCATGAGAGGTACCACCGACAAGTCAGCTCGCCAGCTCGTCCATGAAATGAATGACTGATGACCTTCCCATGAGATCATTCTATTCCATGCCATGAGTTAGACATTCCAACATCACCCAAGAACAAATTAGTTACAACTCATCCTTCTTACAACAAAACAACAAGCATTGGCATAGCCAATAGGTCTCGCTTTTGGGACCTTATAAGTATTTAGTTATGCAGCACAATATCCTTGGTGCAACAACATCAACCGTTGCATGGCTAAACACTTGTAAGGTCCCAAAGGCGAGACCTATTGGTTATACCAATGCTTGTTTTCTTTAATTTTCTGGCAGGCTAATAAGCTGCAGAACTCCATCACAAGCTTAAACAAAAAAATACTGCCGCTGCAAATTTAGAGGAAAAGAATTGGCCTCAGTGCCCATTCACAAGCATCTGTTGCAGAATCAGATGAAAATATTTTACACTAGTAGTGCCCAGTCTCAAACACTACTAAGAAATTACTTCTCTACAGTCTGAAACAATGGAAACATTGTACGTTGGAAGGTATATCTACAACAACTAAAATAAAATGTCCTCCACAAGTTTATTTTAACAGCAATGCATCATTTAATGTGACTGATATGCAACCCACCTTTCTCGACCTTCCTCACTCTCCTGGTTACTCTCATAGAGCCTAAAAAATACTTCAGTCCACTAAAAACACCGGAGAACTCAGTTAGGATATGATGGGCAGCTAAAAGTCAGGGTGTTGGAGGGGCTGGGCTACGCTCTGCCAGCCCAATGTATTCTGGATTCGCCGTCGTGTTGGCAGCAGTTTTTAATTTGTAAAATAATAAGTGCCAGGGCTCAAGTTATTTCTCAGGAGCCCACTGCTGCTTGTGCCACTTCAGGTCC
This sequence comes from Triturus cristatus, assembly GCF_964204655.1. Lineage (NCBI taxonomy): Eukaryota > Metazoa > Chordata > Amphibia > Caudata > Salamandridae > Triturus > Triturus cristatus. The sequence continues at coordinate 954,907,246 of NC_140594.1, read as the reverse complement.
CTACCAGCACTGCCAGATACCAGTACCGGCAGCCACGTGCTATTAAACTACTCCAAGTGTTAGAAGTTGGACTGTACCACGTGTCTCAAAGCTGTAACAATGGCCTGAACACGCTGGTGTTATTATTTTAATCGGATAGTTTATCATTACAGTTTGCCCATGTTGTTGTTTTTTAAGAGAGTGAATGAATCACAATGTGGTGGACTGAATTAAATATGCGGCGGTTTTAAGATAAAAGTGTCAGCATCCAGCACCGGAAAACACTGGCACAAATTAAGCCCTGGTTAGAAGGTGTTTCATCGCCAAAGAGGCTCTTGCCTGCATGGTGTGAGCTGCTTTGGTGAAAAAAGAAGTGGTGGCATGTGGGACTTGTCACCCCTTGTGTTTGTTCTTCAAAGTCTGAACCGCCCGCAGTTAGGGCCTTTCTTCGGGAAAATAAAAAGCCAATTTCCAAGTCACCTCATTGGTTGTCCAGTGACGCAATGCAAAATTATGCTCCCCCCTGCAGAATGGAATGTGAAGAGGGCCCCCGAGTCTTCAAAATCCCACAGATATTTATTGATCTGAATGTAGGTTCCTTGAAGGGTTGGGGACCCCTGAAAGGTTGGAGGCCCCCCTGCACCGCAGTGGCTGCTTGCACTTGTCCTCTCCAGGAACAACATAGTGCTTACGGCACATCTACATAGGAAAAATGCTGTCAGATATAGTGTTGGAAAGCTGCCCTATGTCGATGGATTTGCCCGGCAAAAAGGGGTTTCCTGATGTAGGAACTGATGGTGGCCCCATCGGTGGGAAATCTGTGATCCTGAAATCTATAGAAAACTGGGGAGTCATAACATGGTGGTCGGGAAATCCGCCAATTCTTCGCAATTTTCTGTTACTGCCCAGCTCTAAATAAGGCCTTTGATCTGTCAAGAAAGGCAATTAATACAAGACCGCTACAAACCGTTCACTAATGGCACCCATGAGCTTCCATATTGCGCGTGCTCTTTTGCATTATGCTTGGCTAACAGATAGCATATCTCGAACCATGAACTGAGCCAGCTCTAAATGCTTCCTATAAGATTAGGCATAGCACAGGACATTATTTGTCCAGGATCACACGCAATTGGTATAGTGGAGAAGCAGAGATTCAAAGAAAATGCCTCCATGCTGAAATTTGCAACTTAGCCAATAACCCACATCTAGACCACATCTCCTCCTCCTCCTCTACCTTTGCTCACATTCGGGTACACGGTGACATCAAAGGTATATGCACATTATTCCTCATTTCAAAGTGTTCTAAGGAGCACTGTCTCTCACTTGCTGTATTACCACTGTATCTAAAAGTAATACCTGAGACCTGTGTGGTACACAGTAGAAGAATGACTGATAACCCAAGTACTGCACACTCTTCCTCTCTGCAGAGTTACCAGCACCTTCATAAGGGCCGTAGTTGGGAGATCTTTATGTCAAATGCACCATTTGCCACTGTTTTAAAATCAGGGTTATTATGCTAGGGAGAGTTCCAAAATCCCTTTGCGTGGCCAGGCATGTACGCTGCAAATGCTCCTTCAGTGACACACAGACTATGGGTCCCCCAAATTTGCCTGATACAAAATAGAAGAAAACACAACAATGTAGCGCACATATTTCGACTTCAGTTCCACAGAAGCAGGTGGGAAACAACCAAAGCAGTCTTGGTTACTAAAGCACCTTTTTTTATGCTGTTAGGAGGGCAACTGAAGGGGAAACCGTACACGAGAGGTTGGGGGAAAACCAAAGCAACATGGGGAAGAATGTGTGGGGGTGCAAGGTGAAGTGAATGAGGAGGGAATGCAGACACAAAGCAGGTGGGGATGTGAAAGCAACAGGTGGGAGGGAAAGCAACACAGGGATTTGGGGAAACACGAATGGGATGGATGGCGAAGTAATTAGTAGAAGCAGTCAGGCATCAGATAGTAACATATTGAGTCCACGGGGAGAGATATGCATGAGCGAGTCGGCTTGAAAACACATGCACTCCAATGGAGTCAAAAGAAACAAGCATTGGCCGCCCGAAAGTGACGCAGCCGCGAAAGTGAAAGTCATCGCGATCGCGGGCCGATGGTGGCTAGCGCGTGCGGCCGAGAAAGTGCGAATGGTGCTGGTGGCAAAGGAAAGCCAAAAAGGAAAGCCAGGGCGCTAAAAGCTGGCGGCTGCGGGCGTGCACGCGCACATGAACGCAAGCGCTTGGCCGTGTGGCAGCACTTTTAAAAGCCCTAACTAAATGTCTTGCAGAGCAGCGCATGCGCTGCCTCAGGCGAGACCTAAAGAGGAATAAAGAAAAAGGAAAGACAAGCATCTTCAATTCACATATGCATGTGACAAGCCATGAACACGGTAATAACCATGACTAAAAGTAATCTGTAATCTAAATGAGAAACCTTACAGTTGTACTAGTAAAGAACATAATCCCTGAACTTTCCAGATATCTTCCTGCACCTGCTTAAGGAAGAATTACTTATGTCATCCTCCCGAGGAACACTGCCATCAGGAAAACCAATAACAATGACACCAGGAGATTTCCCAGCAAATCTCACAAGTCTGGACAAGCTCTAGGTACAACCAGTGTCAACAGTTACAACATTTTTCCTGATGGCTGTGATGTTGTGAGGACCCAAAAAAACAGAGTATCCCTTGCAACTGTTGTGCCTCACCTTTTTCACCAGTACTTGGTCCCCAAGACACCACTTCTTTCTTTTAACAGACATCTTAGCATCATATCTCACTTTATATTTTTGCTGATAATCCAAAAGTCTGGCCTTCCTTGACTCATTAGAAATGCCTGCTCTGTCACACTCGGGTAGCCATACAAGAGTTCAACTTAGAATTGGCCATTCTTCCCCTCAAAGCCTCAAAGCGAGATCTCTATGTGATCATATTGGAAACGGTACGATGAGCCCACCACGTTTCTCTCAAAACACTCCCAAAAGACAGCCTCGAGTCTAATGCCCGTTGAGCACAGCTTTTAACCTCCCTATTCATCCTTTCAGTTAAACCATTGGCCTGTGGTACATACAAGGCTGTTTCTTTGATGAACAATTCTAAAATCTTTGAGAAAGGTTTGCATCTCATGGGACGCAAATTGCACTCCATTATCTGTGACTACGTTTTTTGGGACACCCTCAGACACAACCACATCCTTCAGAAATTCAGTCACCGTCCTAGTATTGACCACACTCACGCACTTGGTCACAACCCACTTAGAAGTGTAATCCACCAGCAGAAGAACAAATCTTTCATAAGAAGGCATAAGTTCGAATGGACCAATTATGTCCTACCCCAATTTAGACCACACCATCTCTGTAACTTCCACAGGAGACAAGGGAGCGTGGCTCGGGACGTGGAACTTATCATTGGTGGCACACAGATGACAATCTTTGCAGCTTGTAAAAGCAACTAACATACATCGCCCCCACGGTAAGGGCTGAACAGAATTTCTGTGCCAATATATCATATACAAGCCATTTTACATTTGAAGAGAGAAAAAACCCATTACAAACAAGCCCTCACCCCCCATCCTCCCCCACAACCCGGCACTAATGCGTACAACGGAGACATCTGGCAGTAATATAGTGTGGCATCTATTAGCATTACATAACAGTCCCTCTCCTACCGGCCCATAAACAATAGAGATCCGTACAGGAGAGTATGCAAATCTGGATTCGTAAGGAGATACCCAGAGAGGGGAGCCTAAATGTCTTTAGGTCGGTACGCTTCAGGCAGCTCCTCCGCATATATTTCCAATTGGTCCCTACAACAGAGTAGATCACAGATCCACCTCTTAGCAGTTGGCACAGTCTTTGCACCCCAGCATTGTGCTACCGCCCTCTTAGCAAACAAGGTAGATATGGCCACAAGACGCCTATTACAGGGCTTGAGATTCTGCACCCAGCCTAACAGACATACCTCAGGTTCGCACCAAAAGGTTTCCGTAGTAACATCAGTTAAGACTTGCGTGACACGTAACCAAAATTTGGAAATACCACCGTAAGACCAAGCTAAGTGCATAAAATCTGTGTCACTCTGGCCACATCGCACACAGCACACACTTTCACGCAAGCCAAACCTACATAATTCAACCGGCGTGTAGTAAAGCTGGTGCAAGTATTTAAAATAAATGATGCGGAGATTACAATTTGCCGTCAGGCGCTCAGATAAGGCGCAGCAAAACTTCCAGGCATCCAATGTCCGCGTACAGCTCAAGATGTTATTCCACTTATTGTAAGAAGGAGATGCACTTATTTCTTGCTCCCGAAGAGACGCATTGTACAATTTAGTGATCATGACACTGCGGCCCTGCCTTCCCCAGCACCGCCCACAAGGCATGTAGTGTTCGCGGTTCTTACGGAAATGCGGGGTAAACGTCCCGAATTGCCTGCCGCACACGCACATAGGTAAACCCCAGCATCAGACTGGGTTCTTGACCCACCTGCAGGTCCAACAGAGTCTGGAATCGACCCTGTTTATATAAGTCGCCAATATGAGTAATCCCCACAGCACTCAATGTCTTTAGGGCTGCCAGTTCTCGAACGGCAGAGATACCAGGGTGCGCAGCAAGCAGCAATTTTGGTGCATACAAATAATCCAACTGTGATCTACTAGCAAGAGTTTTCCACGCCCAGGCAGTACAGTGAACTGGACAAATTTCAGCGCGCGGGCCCCCTCTACTGCCCATCAACAACGCCGCCATCAGAGGCATCGGCAGTACGGAGTCTGCCTCAATCGCAGTGTGCGGCTGGGGTAATACCAAAAGTGCGCAAACTGCACCTAGGCGCATAAGTAATACAAGTGCATGTCAGGGGCCTCAAAGTCACGGCGGTCAAATGGCAGTCAGTACACACCAGCTGCAACTGGGCTTTCCACCCCCCTCCCCCAAACAAATGTTAAAAGAGTCTACTGCAGCGCAGTGAACAGTGCCTTATTCAAACGGATAGGGATGTTAACAAATAAATAAAGAAGTTTGGGCAAGAAAGTTATTTTTATGACCGTGATGCGATCCGCAAGCAAAAGAGGAAGTTTAGCCCATCGCGTAGCTTGGTCTGTAATCGTGTTAACGACCCGGCCGTAATTAGCCGTGATCACCACCTCAGGGTCCCTATGGAGCCATATCCCAAGAAATTTCACTGGGTCAACTGACCACTGCAAAGGATAGTCTAATTCAATCTCTTTAGTACCTGCCGTTAATGGAAACACTGTGGACTTAGCCCAGTTGATGCCCAAACCCGAGAATCTCTCAAATTTGACATACTCTCGTAATAATGCCGATAAATTTGTGGCGGGTTCACGGACATAGAGCAGCATGTCGTCGGCATACAACAACACCACCAAGGGTCTCTGTCGAAACCGCAACGCCGCCTGGGCATGCAGTTGAAGCAGCTTGCACGCTAGAGGCTCCAGCGCCAATCCAAATAACAAGGGCGACAGGGGGCAACCCTGCCGCGTGCCCCTTTTAATAGAAAAGGGATTGGAGACCCATCCATTCACACAAATCCGTGCTACTGGTGCTGCGTACAGGATGTGAATGCATTTTAAAAAGAACGGTGGTAGGCCCATCCGCAGCAGGACGGTAAACATAAATTCCCACTGGAGGGAATCAAAGGCCTTGGCTGCGTCCAGGAGCACGGCCACTGCCTGGAAATCCTGCTCAAAATAATGTAACGTGGAAAAAATTGTGCGGAGATTGTGCATTGTGGATCTTGAGAGCACAAACCCCGACTGGCCTGGAAGGACCAGTTTGGGAACTAACGGCTGGAGCCTGGTTGCAATCATTTTAGCCAGTATTTTGGCATTGATATTTATGATAGAGAGGGGTCTATAGGAGTCGCATACATTTGCCTCCTTATCAGGTTTCAAACGCATTATTAGTAGGGCCTCTTTAAGGGAGGGAGGCAGAGTTCCCGAATCATACGCCTCTGCAAATACTTCTAGTAGGCGTAGCGCGAGGACGTCCACATAGGCCTTATAGAATTCGCTAGGGAGTCCATCTAGCCCTGCTGCTTTGCAAGACGGGAGAGACATAATGGCCTGCTTAACATCCTCAACATCAAACGGTTGCGTGAGGTATTCTCAATAGTGTGGCGGCAGCCAACCCAGCGCCACATCATCCAAGTAGGCATGAATATCCTCCGAAACTGGCCGTTTCCGGTCCCCATATAGGTCTGAATAAAAGTCCAGCACCACTTTGCTAATTTCAGTAGTGCCAAAGTGCGCCACTCCCTCCCCGTCCAGCAGTTCGGTGATGTAAGCCTGGCTGCGGGGGCCAGCCAACTTCTGCGCCAACAAGCGACTAGGGCGTCCCCCCTCCCCATAATAACGGGCAGTGCATCGTCGGGATCTGTGCGCCATTTCTTGATCCACTCTCTCGTTTTGTTCCGTTACTAGATCGCGTATTGAGGACAGCGTCTCGGGGACCGGATCACAAGCATAGGCCCGTTCCAAGGCAGCTATTTCCCCAGCCAACTTATGTACTCTACGGTGTAGATCCCTAAGGACCCCAGCCTGTGCACCAATACAGACCCTGCGGATTGTAACTTTGAATGCTTCCCAAAGAACCCCCTGATTGACGGCCGTCCCATCAGTTTCCCTGAAATAATTATGAATAGCCTTGCCAACTGTGTGCTTAAAAACCTGATCAGTCAGGGAGGATGGTTGCAGTCGCTACGAGAACGGGGGGCGTTCACAACCAGGAACTCTCAGCTCAAGGAGTACAGGAAAGTGATCTGACAGAGTTTTGGCCAGATGTTGAACATCCACCACCCACGTACAAGCGGCCTCCAACAGCAACCAATAGTCCAACCGGGACCATGTACCATAGAGATAAACGTACTCTCTTTGACCCTAGGGTGCCTCACACGCCAAATGTCATGCAAGTTCCCGTCATCTAGTATTCCCAGGAGTGCATCAGTGGAGAGCCTATGTCTCGATGCCCAATTCCCACCCTATCAGCGTTAACATCCAAACATGTATTAAAATCCCCCCCCCCCCAAAGAATCTCGGCAGCGGGGGAAGCAGAGATACGACACCACACATCGGCGAAGAAGGGGTGATCGTTCACATTCGGACCATAGACATTCACCAAAAGCACATTCGTACCCCCAAGCGTTCCATGCACAATAGCCAGCCGGCCTTGATCATCTGTCTCTGTGCTGTGAACCTGAAATGGGATCAGAATCATCACCCCCAGGGAATACGAGGAATAAGATGAGGCTATCCGCACCCCAGCCCACTGCAATCCCACGGTCCGTTCAGAGAGATTAGTGAGATGGGTCTCCTGTAACATGGCCACTTGAATACTGTCGACTATTGAGACGACAGAAACAGGGATGTCGGTTGGTTTTTAACATCAAATGGCAGTGACCCCCGAAGAAGGGCGCTGAGCCCGAAATGCATTGGGTATTTGTTATTGAATAAACGCTGCCTGAAATGAATTATGCTTCAGTCATGTTCTTGCAAAAGGTCGGATGACACAGTTGGAACAGTAGAAACTTGAAAAATGGCATATACACTTTGCGTGTGGATTTGCAATAAAGAGTTGGAGAAAAGCGACATAAATTGGAAGACAAGGAGTACTTTGATTAGAATTGATTATTATAGATGGATATATTACTGCCAATGAGGCAAAATTAGCTGTGCATTTGCTTGGGGCGAGATGACGCCCCATTTCATTTCACTTGAATACTTAGCCTGTCCAGGCTCGCTATCACGGTGCGTATCTTCTTAGGACTGTTAAAGCCAAGTACATTCCAAGTTAGGAATCTAAAAGTACCACTCATGAGTTTGAAAAGACCTTCGATGCTTAGATTTACAAATTATTCAGATCTTTGCGCCAGAGGTCAGACATCAGCCAATCAGACAGTGCCAGCTGTACCCCAACCACCACCACCCACCCACTTTGGCCTCCCCAACTTGCCAAAGCCATCCCAGTTTTGGTAAATCAAACCCCACCAAGAGTAGCCATCCCCACTCCGTCCCACCCAACCCAACCAACAAAATAACGCGAACAAGCACAGATGGGGTACTCCCATGAGGGGGGTGTCAGAGAGCTTCTAGCCTCCCAACTAGTAGGAGGTGGCTGAGCATTCCTGGTAGCTATGCCTATCACACAACAGCACAGTGTCCCCCCGCCCCCGATCAGAGAGAGGCATATATAGGCATTAAATCCCAAATATAACAACCTGAGAAAAAAAAAGAATGGTTTGAGGCAACAATGCAGCAATATACAGAGAAAATCAATAAGGCTAAAGGACGAACAGTTGAGCCCCTACTGTTCCTCATTGTCTGAAGGCACCTGAGACTCTTGCCTTGCCCGTTTCAAATGTTTAGAGTGTTCAAGGGCTGCCTTGGGGTTGGTAAATACCCTCAGGGCCAATACGCAAGCGAGCAAGGTATAACATAGCGTAGGGGACCCCTTCGGAATGTAGAAATGTTTTAACGGCACCAAACTCCCTTCTTGCTGCCTGCACCGCAACTGTAAAATCGGGAAAGAATGAAAGAGAGTTGCCCTGGTGCACAATGTTCCCCTTGTCACGGGCCATACATAAAATCACATCTCGATCCCTGTAGTTTAACAGGCACGCTATAATTGGGCGGAGTGAAGCGCCCGGAATAGGCCGCGCCGTGAAGGATCTATGCGCCCGTTCGACTATGAACATGGGCGACAGCTTTTCTGTACCAAAGATATCCTTGACCAAGATCTCGACAAACAGCTCCATCTTGCCAACATTCGTGAATTCTGGGAGACCCGTTAGGCGAATGTTATTGAGTCAGGAACAGGCCTCCAAATCCTCATTCTTAGCCTGAATTAGAGAGAGAACCTTTTCCATGTTCAGCGTCTTCCCGGTGACCTCACTCAGTCCATCCTCCGTCGCAGACACACGCTGTTCCACTTCTCCCATACGAGCATTGTGTTTCTCAAGTTGCGCTGACATATGATCCAAGCGATGGTTCACTGCAGTCATCGCTATGGACTGCAAGCTGTGTTGCATGGCCTGCGGTGTTGTCTCAAGGGTGGGAGGCCCAGAGTCCGAGGCCGCTCTCTGTGAAGTCTTAGAGGATTTGCGCGCCTCAAAGATGAGGAGAGGTTGTGTTTTATCAGTCCTCCCCATGGCAAAATGTGTCACGAGATCACAGGCCCAATTAGCTCAACTATAGCGGTTCTTGCAGACAACGAGCCCGGGGAGACCTCAGCCACAACAAGTATGCCCCTTGTGTCTCAAGACCGTGAAGTGCAACCCACTACTGCAGGGGGGAACACCACAATCACACTAGAGCACTATGGCGCCAGATGCAGCGGTCCCCCCAAAGAGGAACAGTTTGCCACCCAAGAGATGCCAGCACTGTGCAGACACACCCGGGGTCGAGGGGCAGAGAGGAGCGCAGCCTTCCAAATGTAAATCTCCGGCCAAGGCACTGAAGCGGAGGGAGGCCACCACCTAACGCAAGTGCAGACAGTCACATACAGCGCCCAGTGATCACTCAATGTGCCTCAGTAGAGCAACAGCTGCACTGCACCCCGGACTTTAGCAGCTATTCCAGTGCAATGCAATACAAGAGCCTTGCATGGTCTCAGTCAGCCAGTTGACCCCCACAAACTTCCTCGTCGTAGAGCCTTCACCCAGCTTAGTCCGCCACACTCCAGCGCGCTCCTACACTCAGCCCCAGCTCGCAGGTCGCGGCACGGCCCCCACCGGCACTGCCTCCACAGTCATCGGTCAGGGGGTAGGCCGCCCCCCACTCACCACAGCCAGCGCCGGGAACACAGGATTTCGAGCAGGTCCTCCAAGCAGCTCCGGGCGGTCCAGGAAGGATCCGAAGTCCCCAAAACAGCAGGGGCACCGCTCTGCTAGCTCCTCCAGCAACAAGGGCAAAACTCACTGCACAGGGCGGCAGTCCGAGGGGCAGGCCGCCAGTTAGCACAGAGTGTGCACGGTCATCAGGGCCAGCCCCACAGGCATCTACAATGTCCACAGCTGGCGCCGAAAGCCACAGAACATTTGCGGCCGCCAGAATCAGGTTCTCCTCGCCAGCGAGCGCATCGGCGACTCCAAACGGCGTTAGCTACTCCAATCCGGGCAGAACACTCCAGAGGTAAGGAGCGCTCGATTTTCAGCACTAAAATGCAGTGTTGAAGGCGGATAGTAGGCGGATTAGAGGCTCAGCTGGGCAGAGCCTCTCTAGTGAGCGGCCATCTCGCCGTGCCCTCCACAGATGACAATCTTTAACCACACCTTCAATCATGTGGTCCATAACAGGCCACCAGTACTTCTCTCTAGCACAAGCTTTAGTGAGACTTCTGCCAAGATGCTCCTCATGAGCAAGATTGACAATTTTATCTCTTAGCTCAGAAGGCGGGACAACTCTATCTCCCCTCATGAGATTACGGTGACAAAAGGTCAAGTCATCCCTACCAGCCCAGAAAGGTCTCAGTTCAAGATCAAGATTCTTGTAATCTGGTCAACCCTTAGAGATGATGAGCTTGAGGGAAGAAAACACCTTGCCCTTACTGACACTGTTTGACCATTCTTCTTTAGACAAGGTAGGTTCAGTCACCCAGTTCACACACTCAACCTCTTCCACACTCTGCTCACACCCTAAAGGTAGACATGACAAGCAGTCAGCAGACTTGTTGCTCTGGCCAGGAATTAACTGAACATGAAAAGTTTACTCTTGAAGTCCTTCACTCCAACGCTGGAGTCTGGGTGTCATGTGATCACTATGGTGACAAGACAAAACCTGCACCAGAGGTCGATGATCAGACCTGCCTAGGAATGGAATACCCCAGAGATAGAATGTAAAATGTCTCACTGTCCAAAACACACTTAAAGCTTCCTTCTCTATTCAAGAGTAGTTGGCTCCAGCATCTCTAAGTGCAATGGAAGCAATGACAATAATCTTTTCTTCTCCTCCAACAACTTGAGAAAGTACAGCCCCTAGCACCTTGAGACTGGCATCTGAGGTCAAAAGTGTCTTCAGATTAACATCAAAATGCTCAGTGTTGGCATTTTACCAATCTCAGATTTAATTGTTTCAAAAGCTTTTCCACAGTCAGAAGACCATTCAAAACGCACTCCTTTCTTCAATAAAGCAAGGATAGGTTCAACAACACTTGTAAAGCCCATGACAAATTTGGAGTAGAACTCGGCCAGTCCAAGAAAGGACCTAACTTGCTCCTTATCCACAGGCGCAGGAGCCTTCACAATACTCTCAGCAAGTTCCAACTTAGTCTGAATCCCTTTTCCCGATATGACCAAGTTAAGTTACAGATCTCAAGCCAATACGACAATTCTGTTTTTGAACTATAAGCCCTTTCTCCTACAAGCTTCCCAATACTCTCCTTAGAGTCACTCCATGCTCTGTCTCATCTCTTCCATAAACCAAAGCCTAAACCGTAAAGCCAAATTACAGCCCTCGATTACCTATGGGAGTGAACCAATGAGAGGAAAAGACGCAGCAACTTTAGACAGCATAATAGCAACCTCTTACCGAGCGATATTCCAGCCCCCAAATACGTTTCTCCGGCCCAATTACAGCTGGAATTTGGGATTCAAAATCAGGCGACAGAGAGAATGGGAGCCTATGTAAAATGCTGGCACAAAATCAGAGCTGCCAAAGATGGATCCCTAAACAACCACCTCTTGGTAGAACTGATGCGTACAGGGAAATCACCAGCTAACAAATATCTCTTGGATTCTATCAAGGCTCTAGGTCTGACAGACCTTTGGAATACCTCAATGGCTCACTGTGTATTAAAAAAGCTAGTTACAAAGTCAACAAGACTTATATCAGCTATAGAGGATAAGGAAGCACTGTCAAAACAAGCCCATGGCTGGGTTGTGCTCAACAATTATGAAGTCTGCAAACCCCAACTTTTAACGCATAAACAAAGATAACGGCTAAAGATTTTTTTTTAAACTTTGCTTGGGAGTTGGTTCAATTAACCTGTTCTTGCCACCTTGGGAAAGAAGATTAGGAGATCAGCTATGCAGGCTATGTGCTTGCGGAGTCGAGAACCTTATCCACATCATTTGTATTTGTGACAAACTAAAGGACATAAGTAATACCTTATTAAAGCCATCCTTTAACTAGCATGGCATCAGGTCCTGCAGGCAGGCGGTAATCCTGTGCTTTAATCCAATCTTAGTACAGTTGAAATGTCGCCTTACAAAATTCTTTGATCTCACCAAACAGAGACTGAAAAACATATCCTCGCTGGTTACGAACTAGCTCCACATGATGGTCTTGGGTACTACTTCAGTTAGCTCAGCAATGTCACTTCAAAACCTTAATCACAGCATCACGAGTTCACCAACAGACATAATTTGAAGCTGTTTTCATAGCCCTGAACACCTTGAGTGGCAAGAGTACCTCTTGGAAGAAAAATATTAACTCAAAGAGCAAAAACTTTGATAATGAACATGGGGGTCGATTGCTTAATAACACAACCCACATGCGATTGACTTTTAACCTGATTTAGCACTAACTGTGTGAAGGATCTCTTATTACGAGATACTTTTTTAATTTTTTTATTGTTTTATGTACAACACAATGTGGATCATTTTAAAATTGTTTCATTTTTTTGTAATAGCGAATGGTGTTGTGATTTTAATGACCATTTAATGTATGCAACAGTTTAAATTAATCAAGCATAATAAAATTACCTTACCTTACCATAAACCAGGATATCGTCCTGGAAGAAAAGGACATTTGCCAAATTACCTAGGACCACTTTGAAATGACGCTGCCGCTGAGGCTAAACCAAAGGGCATCCTCAAAAAAGGTTAGGTGTCTGGAATCAACATGGAGCACAACCTGATGGTACGCAGACGAAAGGTCTAACACACTGAAAATCTTGGCACACTTCAACAACCTAATGGACTCAGAAATATTCGGAAGAGGTTGACGATCCACCCAAATCCATTTATTCATCCCCCGCAAGTCCATACACATCCTGACCCTGGCACCACCATCCTTAGTGGCCAAAACAACTGGGGACAACCACACAGAGGCTTCTATTTCCTCAATCACACCTAAGTCTAACAATCTCTTGAGTTCCATTTTTAAGGGTTCCATTATCATGTTAGGCACTCTATGCACCTTATGTACACAAGGCTTGGTACCTTTTTTCTAAATAATCCGATGCTCAAAGCCCTTGAGACGTCCCAACGTATCTACAAACACTTCAGGAAAATCTCTAAACTACTCTTCTCCCCCACTCACATCATAAACTAACATAACTTGGTCCTCGGGGTTACTGGCACCAGGGTTCAAAATGATACCTAAATCACGCTGGTGTCTCCACCCTAATAAATTGTCCCTCCTTTCAGCCACACACACCTTTCTAACAGAGCTCCTCCCCTTAAATTCAATCTTCGCTACCACATATCCAATAACATTGATGTGACAACCTCCATAACTAACCGGATTGATAACAGGAGAAAGCAGAGTCATGTTACTCAATCCCACTTTCTCACCCCATTGTTTTTTACCAATCATGGTAAAAGGTGAACCCGAGTCAGCCAACACATCAAAATCTCGGCCATCCACCCGAATGTTACATTCCGGCATGATCACCTTCCCTGAGTCAACTTCACCTTCACCACCACTGACATCCAAAACAATGGTACATACTTCCTCGGGAGTGCTCTCAGTCATACGATATTTCTATAAGGACCTACATACTCGACCATAATGTCCCTTAATCACACAATTTTTGCACACCGACCCTCTGGCATAACAGTTAGGATTATTTGATAGGTGGGAAAAACTTACACACCTGTAACACCTTCCCCTTTGAGTATCACTGGTGTTCTTCTCATGAAAGTCACAGTCAGAATTTCGCTGTTGTACATCTCGTTCAGGACGAGACTGAGTATCCTTGTCAGAGCTGCCTTCAACACATGTGTCTTTCTCAGCCCCTTTTCCTTTAGCACTAGAAGAAACTTTAGCAACATTATCAGAAAACCCTTGATAATTGTCAGCGTCTGACAAAGCGTGAACGTCAATTTGGGTCTCCTTCTTGTCTTCAAGATTTTTCCTCATTTCTTTTACCCAAGTCGATGTATTTTCAACACCTTCAACAATGGCTATAGCCTCTGCCAACTATGGGTTTTTAGATAGAATTTTCCCTTGCACTCTGGTGCTGTTGGTGCATCTCACCAACTGATCTCTCACCAAAGAATCATAAAGTTCACCAAATTCACATGTTCGTGCAAGAGTCTTTAGTGAAGCTACATAACTACCCACACGTTTCACTGGCCCTTGGACCCTTGTGAAACTCTGTGACGCTCTAAAACTACATTAATGCGAGGTCCATAATATCGTTCCAACATTGTCATTGATATTTCAAAAATGTCAGCAGGTTCTCCATCTCCATTGCCAACAGGTATTAGATCCATGCTGTCATATATGTTCATCCCTTCTACTCCTAAATTGTTTAAAAGGATAGCTTGCTTCCTGAAGGCGGAAAACGTTTCCCCACCAATTGCCACAATATAAGAATCAAAAAGATTCCTCCATCTTTTCAATGGAAGAATCGGTTCTTCCTTCTTTGATAAAAATGTAGGGGGTTGTGACATGCTGGTTGTCGTGTATTACAGGAAACAGTGGTCCCTGAAAACGAAATTGTTTTACCCATCTAATAAATATAGCCAAGGTTGGTACTATATTTTGGCCAGTGTCCAGCCGGACATGGCAACTTTAATAAGTAGGAATAATTAACAACAATCCAAGAGATGTAAGTAGAGTCGTAGTGGGACACAAGCCTGTATCCTGAGACTTACATATCAAGAGGACATACAATTGTGACACACATTCAGGCAATTACAATGATGTTTCCGTTTGAGAAAATGATAAGTAGTGAAACATCTTGATACAGATCTTGCCACCTTCACAATGTATTATATACAAAATTTCTGCATGTGTAAGGCAGGCAACAAAGTCGACGACGTTTCGATCCTTCTCTAAGGGATTTAGGATCATCATCAGGACTAATCAATTAAATTTCCCATATTTGAATGCCTGAAATTACATAAAGGAATGTGGCAAACAACGACAACATACAATAATGGGTGGGGAAAGGGAAACAAAATAACAACATAATAGTTCTTACGTTTAGGAAATAAATTCAAAATATATAAAACACCAATCAAACAACATTGAAGTCAGATCAGGGGCGGATTGCATGTGAACTCATAGTAATAATGGCGTTACGATCGTGAACCAGACAGGGAGGTGGTATTGAAAGACACGGGAAATTAAGGGGAGAGAAATCTCAGGCAAGGAGTGGTGAACGTGCCCTCGAGATGAAGATGTGCCGGAATAAGCGGGGTGGAACGGAAGAGCGCCGTGTAATCTCAAGGCATTCCGTGAATCAAGGCGGGAGGTGACGTGGTGCGAATCCGGTGAAAAGGCATAGGGAGCGAAGTGCCATGTCATGCCATATAAGGCAAGGCGCCACGTCTTGGCCAGGTAGCGGTATTCCAATTTAGACGAGAACGTGTTAGGAAGATAGAAGGGCGCAGAGTGATCTCATGCCGTGATTTGTGACGAGAGGTAACAAGGTATAGATACGGAGAAGCAAATCGCGGGGCGGCAAGGAATTACCTGGTAGTGCCTGTTATGGCAACTGAGTTAGCGCCGCGTCTTGGCTTGGTAGCCGTGGTAAAAGTTCAACTGGGCGTGTAAAGGTGCAGTGCCTGCGAACGGAAGAACTAAATGAGGAATTGGCGGGAAAAAGATAATGAAACGGGCGCTTTGAATGGGAGGAAGTGAGCTTACCTTAAAATTTCAAGGTCCGGAGAATGGGCACGGTGGGGAGATATCTGGTGAGTAAATATGTCAAAATTAGGGGAAGGGACCGGAGCAAGATAAAGTGCCAAGCATAGTGGCAGCCTGTGAATAATCTTACCTCCATGCAATGAAGGAGACGAATTCCGATTTGGAGGACAGCGCGATCGGTCAATGCCGGGTGAATTGGGAGATGGAAGTGAACCGACGACATATTCATGGTAGTACTGGTCATGTGGTCAATCACGTGGGTGGTCATGTGATCAGAAGGAGTGCACTGTGAGTGAATAGGAGGGAGGGGGTGTATCTGGGCGCCATATTGGGTGAGTGAGAGATACAAAGGGGAGGTGGGCAATGGAATAAAACATTACGTTACATTGAACAAAGTAAATATAAAATAAACATTAAATAAGTACTTTCACAATGGTATACATTGAATTGTAAGAGATGCAGATTATGTATAGTAATGTCATTAATCCAAAAAATGGTTCGTAGGGACCGCGGTAAACACCATTAAGAGTGAAAAAGAGTTCAGCATGTTAATGTTTGGGGGTTCAACTCCTCTAGATGTTTTGGCAAAGGAGGGGTCCAAGAAGTTCATGGCAAAGAGAGATAAGAAAAGTTCAAAGTAGGGAGGTCCAGTCCTCGTGGCGGTTCAACCCTCTGTGTATACTTCCAGTTTTTAGAATCCATTTTAATTCCTCTTTGTTCATTAGTTGGGAGAGATCTTCGCCTCTTGGTGGTATTTTCACAACAGAAACCACTGTCCAACGTATATCGTCCTCAGTGTGGCCTGCGGTTTCGAAATGTTCTACCTGCTGGTTGTCGTGGCCATGGTAGTAAACTTGTGACAATGTTGAAATCATTGAGAAAATTTGATAATTCTTTGTTCAAGATTAAATGTCGTGGTTAATTGTAAAACTGTATATAAACCTCACCATTTGCTTGCAAAGTAGAAAGTTCCTCCTTTGGTGTTTGAAATGCGTCAGTAAAGTATTGCCGTTTTACTGTTTCACCCCGTAATGATCAGCCTTTACCAAAATGGCTGCACGTTGCGCGGGGTGACGCGTACTTCAACCATCAGCGCAGACGTGATGACAAAAGAATCAACTGAGAAGAGATCGGAGTGGCGAAGAACAAACAGGCACGAGAGGCAGGCATGTGAGGTCGAGGCTTGGAGCCGTTAGAGACACAAGGTGAGCAAACGGTTAACTCACAGTTTTATTTTGTAGCTTGTAGTCGAAGTTGCACACTCCAGTGTGTTTGATATACGGTGACTCGATGATCCGAGTAGAATTTCGGATGAATTTAAGTTCAGTTGGGGACAATTAGTTTCCAAAATTGTCCAGTCGAATTTCTTTTCTACCTTGAGGCTCCATAAAGTGAGCAGGGGAGTCGGTGGTCAGGTTGCCTGTCCCCAATCAGGCGTAGTCGCTCATTGCCAGTATTGAATGCAGGAAAGTGAGTAGCCTTATAAGTTTCTTTATTCATGAGAGGTACCACCGACAGGCCAGCTCATTGACGGAATGAATTACTCATGACCTTCCCATGAGATCATTCTATTCCATGCCACAAGCTAGACATTCCAACATCACCCAAGAACAAGTTAACAAAAGACCAGGAACTGCAGCATTGGATCAACACTGCAGACATCCAATCACAAACAAAATCCACATTTCCTCTTCCCACGGACTACAGGTACAATGGCGGTGGCCATTGGGAAAAGAACAACTAGACGATGCATGTGTCGAATAGGATCACTCAGTGTCATAGCCTTCCAGGCTGGAGGAGCTGATCCTGCCTAACCAGATGAACAGATATGAAATGCACCCAAGAGTTCTTAGTGGCATGAGATCCTGGAACTGAAAACAGGAGACGTGGTTCATACAGAGTGGTGGAAACCAATTCTAGGTGTAACAAGTGTTGTCCAGAGAGACAACTGAACGTTCAATTAATACGAATGTAACAGATAATAAAGACCACATATGCTTATTTGAGGTGGAACTATGTGGGGGTAAATCCCAGTAGCAGGCGCAGGACCTCTTTAATAGTGGAGGTGCGCCAACCCACTACAATTTTATTATCACTTTATTTATCAGTGTCTTAGCAGCCTGAGCCATGGAGTCTGGGGCCGGGCCATGGCGGGGAGGAGGAGTGGTGGACAATGATAAGTGCGCATGTCAGTTTGGCCGGCTGTCTCAGGCTGGTCAAACATGGGCACTTATATTTCTGCAACCTAGCTGTGTTGCACATCCAGGTTGTAGAAAAGCCACAGGCTCCCTGTTTCTGAGTGAGCGTCAGACCAGCCCACTCTGGCCAATCCAGGCGCTTCTCTCATGCTAGGTATAGAATGAAAGCAGCGTCTGAATTTGGTGGAGAGCCTGTGCTGTGGCCTATGGACTGCAGGGAGAAGAGCTGGAGAGGAGCGCTGAAGCGGCTGGCAGCGTCGATGGCAGATAAGTCTTTTTTTTAATTAGTTTATTATTATTGCCCAAACTCCCCCAAACCCTCCACGCCGCCCAGCCACTTTAGGTACTAGCCTTGCTGAAGTCGAAAGCAGTGTACATCGGGAGTGGTAAAAGATGGTTTCATCTTACAGGAGGAGAGGCTCGTGAGCATGAACGTCCAGATTGAACAACACTGATCAACTTATTTTTTAACACATTTCTCCACTGCTAGCAAATGTATATCTCCAAGATAGGTATTTGTAGACTCACAGGCAAATATTTTAATCAGATATACTGAAAGTCCTAATAAATAAGGTTACTATTGTCAAATTGAGAAAATACCAAGCAGGAAAGAGCTTGCACTAACTGAATCCTGAGACCACAATCTTTCAACATTTAGATGGACAAAGCATTTTAGCTATCTGCAACCTGAAGCTCAAGTGATATATAGTATTCAACCAACACTCCCGCTTGCCAAGCTGAGAGGCAGGGGATATGTTCCATGCTCTATGAGCCACAAGTGGAAAATGGAAGAGGACAGTATGTCAGCTATACAAATTTCCGTTCAACCTGATCTAGGAGGAATGTGGTATATGAGGGATAAGATTAAAAACGCCATGTAACAATTCATGAAAGAAACCTCAGAGTGTAGACAAATCAATGAAAGAAGTAAGTTGGTCCCTGAAAAAGTCTGCATGTGACTTTGGTGGGGCAAAATGCAGATATTGTGGGAGAATAATATGCAGAGTTTCATTAGACAGGATGGATCGGACTCACCACTGGTCCACATTTCCTTTAGGCTGGTCAGTAAAATGGTGAGAATGATATCGCTGGAAGGCTACTAACCGGTCTGTGAAGATCACAGGTCACCGACTGTGTTTGCAAGACTGCATAGATTATTCAAGGCACTATGAGGGCAGGGCATTCCCTGTTACAAGATGAAACCATGACAGGAACAAATTCAGAAGCTCAACCATGTAGACCTATGGTCTATTAACCCAACATTTTACAACAAGCATTGAAAATGCAATAGACCTCGGCTTTTATTAAGTTAAAGCCATTTGCTTTGCTAATGGTATTGTACAGCAAAGCAAATGGCTTTAACGTAATTAAAGGCGAGACTTATTGCATTTTTAATGCTGGTTTCATTTGCACTAACAAAGCGGGCGCTGTGTGTTCTCCTGATTTTAAGCCCACCCTGTTCACACACAAATGCATGTATCGAAGGTTCAGCCGAAGATGGGCGAGAATTACACCAGCCGAAGACCGGGTGCCGAGGGTGTGTGCAAACAGGGAAACACTCTAAGGGACATTGCGAGCCTATTCTCTCCATCGGGGGGAGGGCAAAGGTGGAGAGGCCTGAAGAGGTTGCCTAGAGCACCACATAATAACCTGTCAACAGGGCCTGCGCCAGAGGCAAGAAAGACGAGGTAACAGGTGCAAAGTCTTCTAGCTTTGTCCCAAGGCCTTTGAGGGGGCCAGTCAGGGCCCCGACACTTGCCAAGTTCTGAAGGCCACTCAGCCAACAAAGCAGCTTCTGAGGCGGTGAGCGTTGGCGTGGCAGACACAAATTGCATTTCAGCCATGCTTACCTGGAGCGCAGCAGCAGCTGAAGACAAACAGCAATAGAAAGCCAAGGACGGAGGTCAGAGAAGCTCTACTGGACCCGTAGTTGAAGCAGAAAACATCTTCGTTGCCAATGTGAGCATGAGCAAGGCTACGTTCTCGTGCTCAAGGGAAGGGGAAGTCACCAAAAGCGATTGCCCAGCACCCACCAGGAAGAAAGCACAAGCAGGGTGACACCGGAGCCCCCGGCTGCACCACAAGGAGGTCAGATGGAGGTGCCCGACTCCATGCAGAGCAGTCTCTCCATCGAGGACCGGAGGAAGGGTCTGCACAACAGACGCAACATGTAACCCCTTACAAAAATATATGGTATATTCAGCGGCTCGTCGTATTTGTTGAAACCTATTCGACAGATTAAAAAATGCCCTTATTTCGTTTTCTGTGGTTAACCCCCCGAGGTCGGCTAAACTAAATGAAGTGACTTTAAACAAGCAGCATGCGCTGCCCACCCCTCGCGCACACCGGCTGGCTTTTTGTTTGTCTTGCGCATGCACCGCTGCCATGTTTAGGCCAGGCAGCGATGCACAAGACAAACAAAAAGTCCAAACAGTGCAGACTAATACTGTAGTTGGTGGCCGCTGCTTACGGACTACACGGAAGTCAGTTGGGCCACTGAAAAACAAGGTAAGAAACAGTACGCCAACACTAAGCCAAAGGCAAACAGCCGGAAAAACTACCGGCTGCTTGCCAACATATAGGGATTACTTTAGGTCTCGCTGAGACAGCGCACGCAGCGCATGCGCTGCTAAGGCGAGACCTAAAAAATGAGTCAGAACAAGTCCTGAGTTCAGCAATAAAGTGCAGTATTTAAGCAGGGAGGTGGGTATGAGAGCAGAGAATGATTTGAGACTGTGTACTTTAGAGATGGAGTTCGTAGGCTGGGCCAGAGGATTGTAGAATTTGGTGGATTCTTATCATGGGTTCATGATGTGATCATTAAAATAGCTGGGTCTTAAAATGATTTCTGAATTATAGGAGGAATGGTACAAGAATGATGCCTGTGTTTGGATGGGAAAGGTTGAACTCCTGTTTTCTTTTTGAGCTTCTTGCCTTTCTGCCTGATGAGTTTTTTGTGCAACCATGAGTACCTGCGCGGATAGGGTTTCAGACATGACTACTGGTGCACCAGTTCCTGTTGTTTCGTAGTAGAGGCATCACATTTTGAAGATGGTGCACGCATAGAAAGACAACCAGAGCAGGTCCTTCCAAGTGGAGCTGATGTGTTGCATTCCTTCAGTCCTTTGAGTAGATGGGCAGCGTGTAGGAATTCCTTCATTGAGACAAACATAAGAGTCAGGGTTGCCAGTTGAGCAAGCACTTGTGAGCACACTATTTCCCCATCCACATGCTTGAAGACGATGCTTAAACAGCTGTTCTGGGAGGTAGAGCTTCATTCCTTCAATTCCTTCAACAGCACAAAGTGGAATCATGAAGTCTTGGTTTTCCTAGCCAGGTCTGTCTGGGTGAGAGGTCAGTTTGTGACTAAATCTGAGCAATTTAACATTTGTGGCTAGCCAAGGTGTGACTACATCTAGCCTCTTGTCAGATAGCCAGTATGGATATTGGCTTACTTGTTGATATTTTTTAAGAAGAGAAAAACAGTTATAGTCGGTTAAAACCAAAATAAGCTCTGGATATTTAATACTACCTGACAGCAAAGCATGTATTTAACCAATTAATGTCACTTAGACCTGGAAAAAAGATTTCTCTGTCTTTGTAGTATTTTTAAACAGTAGGACAATCTATGGTTCATTTGCATTGGAATCTCTGAAACTCTTTAAGAAATCAAGATCCAACAATTCTAGTGTTGAAGATGTATATCAGCTGACCACTACCTAACCAAAATCAGATGCATGCACAGGAATCAGGCACTAAGGAGGACTCCTACAAATCAAGCAATTCTTGAAACAAACTTCACTGGCATAAAAAGGCCTCCTGGAAAGTGACAGGCACAGAGTGAGGGAGAAAGTGGGCATAGCATGGAGACTATTTCAGACCTGCTAGAGACTCACAGGTAATTTCTGTACTTGGAATGTACCACTTTGTTCTTAGAAGTTAAAGTAAATCATAATTACATATTCTACAATTCTTGATTTATCACTGAACTATCATCAGGCCACAGCGTAGAAGTTATACTTCCATGAGATAATGAATAAAATGATGCACAAACCATTCGTGAAACAAAACACATTTGTATGCTTTTACATAACATTGCAAACAAACATTAATGAGCGACATATTCATATCATATAAACAAGCAATTAAAAATCAGTAACTAACAAAAACGTTCACAATACATATTTTTAATAGTACACAACCATTTTATGTTACACTACCAGTAAGCACTGATTGCAGGCAATAGGTCATAAATGGTGAACAGAGGGTTATGTCCAATTAATTCTGTACTGTACTTGCATCAAGTTATCTGCTACCTTCCTGGCTCTCAAGCAGGTAGCATTGAGTGGATAATAATCTACGTAGGTATACACACTTTTCTTCAACAGTTGCAGATGGTTGGAATCATGCACCTTAAGAAGATGCAAAAGGCCAAATTTAAGGCTGAACTGTAAGGCCTTGAGCTGGTAGTATTTGCCTTTGACAGTCAAGCGTAGGTGGTGACTGTGTTGTGAATGAATAGATATGTAACAGAAATCTTCGCCCAGAGCCATGGGCGAAAAAATAGCTGTAGTGGTGCACACATAGTAGAATCTGTTGCAACGTTACCACCCTGAAATCATGTTAGAACCTATTATTCCCTATGCTTTTGTATGTATTTGTACTGTATTAGTTTAAGGGAGAGGGAACATTCAATCTGTTTTAGGTGGTTCCTACGGGATGCTTTTTGTAGAAATCTTCTTTGAACAATAGGGTGATTTCAATTTTGAATTTGAGAAATATTTGATGCTACATGTGGCACTATGGGCTTTGCATGAACCAACCCACTTATCTTTACTTCATAGTGTAATGTAGAGTGAACAGAAGCTAAATATGTTCCTACATTTCTACCA
Organism: Triturus cristatus; assembly: GCF_964204655.1. Lineage (NCBI taxonomy): Eukaryota > Metazoa > Chordata > Amphibia > Caudata > Salamandridae > Triturus > Triturus cristatus. Next base: position 954,884,358 of record NC_140594.1, on the reverse strand, counting down.
CAAGGTCACATTACATCAGTATGCAATGATCAGATGACTACTTGGTTGATTGTGATGACCTTGTGCCTGGCATTAAAAGTAGGCAAGATTGTTTAATGGTTATTTTAAGTTATCACTGGTTTTGCATGTGATGACAAAGACTAAATAGATGTATTGTTTTCCCACCATGGTGGATAAAGTCAACAGTAGGGACTTTTTCCAGGAACATCCCTTCCCATACCCATCAATGAAGCCAGTGAAAATCTCAGTAGCAGATGGAGAAAAGGCAAGTCACCACCTTCTTTTGACTGTCCAAGTCCGATGGTGCATAAAATAGTTCACGCAATCATCTTTTTCCAAATGTACTCGAACCCTCACTCTGGTATGTGCTATGTCTTAGCCCAATACAGTATAAATGAATTCTAGCTCAATTTAAGTACATTTGTTCTACTTTACTGAAGCCTGAAGGACGCTTAAAAACAGTGGTCCATTGTTACCATTTTAAGAAACCAGGAAGTCATGAATAACAGCTTAATAAGTTCTGGTGTTGGATGTGCTTGTTGCCGCCCATCAAATCAATAACGAGTGGCAAATTACTATGAATTTATTATTGTTCACATGCCATGAAAGAACACAATCCCCCGAAATTACATTAGATCTAAGGCTCAGATTTATAAGATTATTGCTAACTAACAAATTGTCAAATTCTCTGCTCTTCTGGAAGCTGGCTCTGAGGAAAGTAGTAAATAACCACACTGAAAAGAGAGACATTTATATAGATGTCACTGGAACTTAAGATTTCTTATAGTTCAATGCACAAACATACGGTGATAACCACAATATCAAATTGGTAATTTGCAATGACTTACCTGTATAAAGAATTGTACCAAAGTACCCTTCAAAGAGGAACATGACTGAACCCGGACAGTGATTGGCATCTATTAAGGTAACAGTCATTGTCTCCAGGCCAAGTTCATCTAGGTTTATCTTGTGGCCCGCACCTATTTCTAGAGGACGAATCAAGTTTTGATTTACCTAGTGTAGGAAAGATCAAACAGGCTGGGTAAGAACGGACAGAGGAGAACTAATCTCTAAGATTTATGTGGTCTTAAAACAGATTCTGTCACTGATCCTCTGTCATTGCGCTACCATTGAAAATAAGTATCAAACCTACACTGACGAGATTCGGAAAGACTCTTAAAGCTCAGTAAGGATGTTCAGTACCCAAATATGTATTGATAATTTCATTATTTATTTTGCAGTCATGAGCTTAAACAATTTAGTTCGTACTATGCACACAAATCTAAAATAAATAATCAAGTATTACTAACCTGGAAGCTGATCTAGTTTGGTAGACTTTAAGCACAATGAATTTCCTGTAAGGTCAGGAGCCGATTTGTTTTCAATTTGTTGCATGGCTGCTGTGTTCAGGAGCAAAGAACCTCGTACTTAAAGATCCCATGCACAATTGGTAAGGGGGAGTAACTAAAGGTTAAGGGCCTCCACTACACCCAACCTATGTTACTATATATCACATGGTTATTTGGTCCTTTGAATTCATGGATTTGTTTTTCAAGTACAGCGTGCCACTTGAAAGTGGCCACTGCTCTTTACTGAAAGTTCCTGCTTTTAAAGGAAAAATTTAATTTTTATGAGCAGGTAGGGACCACTGCATGCTCTTAGAATATATTTTTTTAAGCATTCTTAAAGGGGGGAGGGACCCCTTTCCCTTTATCATTGAGTTACCACCAGTTTTAAACTGGTGGCAAAGTATTAATGTTTGAGACTGGAATTTGGGTGCAAAACATACTAAATCAGTATTTGGAAGGGTTGCCCTAAACACACCCTTCCAAATACTGAATTGCTAACACAAATTGCCATTCGGTAGCATGTTACAGAATCGCAATTTGTGCTTTTGCACATTTGAAAAATAATTTTTGTGCTCGAAAGCAGCCCGATTCGAAGAATCATGCCGTTTGCGAAGGAAAAAAACACCTTGTACATCTGGCACTAGGCTCTTACCGCAAATCAATGAGATTTTGGTACACATTTTTAACATTAGCCAGTGATATCACTAATGTATAGATTACAGAATGTTATCCTTATAGGGATGTAGCCTACAACAATACATTTAAAATGGATTTACCATATTTCAGGAAAAGACCAAAATGATGAATTGATTGGCATTTGGTGAATTTCCAAAAGAAGGAAGAACTAGCAATGGGTACGGTGAAGTACCAGGGTCCACCAGTACTAAGCTATAGTCATGTGTAGAAATAAAAGGCTACAATTTTGCGTAGTGGAATTAGGGTATGGCCAGCAAAGGTTGAATAAATATTATTGATAGAGGTACGCAGTAAATGGTAGGGGTAGAGATACAAGCATAATAGCAGGATTATTTGTGCTTGATGGTCTATTAACGTAGAAGTACAAGACATAAGGCAAGTATAGAAATACTAAGATATAAGTGGGGAAACATACTTGAGAGATCGCAGGCTTAGAGGTACTAAGGCATAAGAAATGATAGTGCCATTATAGTACAAGCAGGGATCAAGGACTAGGGTAAAGAAAAAAACCAGATGCGGTAGGGGTGAGGGGGCAATGTGGATAACAGAAGAGGAATGAAGAAAAGATGATAGTACATAGGAGGGGGTTGGGAAAGTGCAGGTTCCTGCCACAATCAAGGGTGGAAAGGGAATTCAATGAAACAAGGGCTCGATTTGATTCATTTTCATTGTTTTAGACAAAACACTTTAATATCCGTTTTGTTTTCTCTGCTAGTGGATTTGACTATTAGGTCTGGGAAAATGGATACTTTCCAAAGAGTAGACATTGGAAAAAACGTAACCTAGCTCGTATATGCTCTTGCTTCACCGCCCAACCACCAGACCTCACTCTGTAAACCAAGCAACATGCTATTCTCAAAATCTTTAATAAGTATCTAACACTTGTGTAGGAAAGTGCCTGTTTTTGCCTGGTTGCGCCATAACTTTTTGCCAGATACCTGATTCAAACTTCAATGAGTGTATGCTGGTATCCTGCCAACCAGTTCCCAGTACCTATGTTCTTTCCCCAAAACTGATTTGGGAAAAAGGGGGTGGTGATGGACAGAGTTTCTGAATGATGCAGAATACTCTTACCAAGTCAAGAGATCATGGTTTTAATCCATCACCGTTTTTTAGCTCACTGCACCATCCCAGCTCAGAAACTGGCTACATGCAAATTAGTCTGTACCTGTCCCAGTGCATGATGGGAACAGGGCAAACCAAACTACCAAGCCAATTCTTATACTGGGAAGGAAACAAGCTTCCGGGGACCGGTTTCTGGCATCACAGCCTTCGTCGGCCCGGCTTGCCTGAATCCTGATGGTGCAATGAGCAAGGGACTCACGTCTGAGCATACCCTCCCACACTGAGTGTGGATAAAATCGATTTGGGAAAAAGGGGGTGGTGATGGGCAGAGTTTCTGAATGATGCAGAATACTCTTACCAAGTCAAGAGATCATGGTTTTAATCCATCACCGTTTTTTAGCTCACTGCACCATCCCAGCTCAGAACCTGGCTACATGCAAATTAGTCTGTACCTGTCCCAGTGCATGATGGGAACAGGGCAAACCAAACTACCAAGCCAATTCTTATACTGGGAAGGAAACAAGCTTACGGGGACCGGTTTCTGGCATCACAGCCTTCGTCGGCCCGGCTTGCCTGAATCCTGAGGGTGCAATGAGCAAGGGACTCACGTCTGAGCATACCCTCCCACACTGAGTGTGGATAAAATCGATTTGGGAAAAAGGGGGTGGTGATGGACAGAGTTTCTGAATGATGCAGAATACTCTTACCAAGTCAAGAGATCATGGTTTTAATCCATCACCGTTTTTTAGCTCACTGCACCATCCCAGCTCAGAACCTGACTACATGCAAATTGGTCTGTACCTGTCCCAGTGCATGATGGGAACAGGGCAAACCAAACTACCAAGCCAATTCTTATACTGGGAAGGAAACAAGCTTCCGGGGACCGGTTTCTGGCATCACAGCCTTCGTCGGCCCGGCTTGCCTGAATCCTGATGGTGCAATGAGCAAGGGACTCACGTCTGAGCATACCCTCCCACACTGAGTGTGGATAAAATCGATTTGGGAAAAAGGGGGTGGTGATGGACAGAGTTTCTGAATGATGCAGAATACTCTTACCAAGTCAAGAGATCATGGTTTTAATCCATCACCGTTTTTTAGCTCACTGCACCATCCCAGCTCAGAACCTGGCTACATGCAAATTAGTCTGTACCTGTCCCAGTGCATGATGGGAACAGGGCAAACCAAACTACCAAGCCAATTCTTATACTGGGAATGAAACAAGCTTCCGGGGACCGGTTTCTGGCATCACAGCCTTCGTCGGCCCGGCTTGCCTGAATCCCGATGGTGCAATGAGCAAGGGACTCACGTCTGAGCATACCCTCCCACACTCACATGTCTGGGGTGTTCTGTAAACAATGAATAGTGACTGACAAAGGTAGGCGGGCACCTTGTTTAAAATGCTCAAAGCTGTTGTGAAGCGAGATGGACACGTTAAAGTAGTTTACAGAAAGCTTTGTACACAGATTAATGTTGCAAACAGAGTCTGTGAGAGGAGAAACAAGACCTTTTTAGGTCTCGCCTGGCTAAAGCAGCGCATGCGCTGCTCTCGCTATTGCGAATACCTTTTGGAATCAATTCTGCCAGGGCTTTCGTGCACGCGTCTGCATGGACAAACATGGCTGCTGTTGCCATTTGTCCATAGCAGACAGCATGCGCGTGTCCGTCGGACTGTGGACAGTCAGACGCCATCTTGTCCCAATAGCTTCCCTTCTCGCTGTCCATGGCAACCAAGCTTCTTATCAGAAGCTTTGTCGTGTTACTTTCCTGTTCCCACCCCCTCCCGTTGGCCGTGTTCTCCATCCCCCCGCCCCCTTCCCGATTACCATTCACTACTCACTGTGGTTTTTTTTTCCAACGCACCTCCACCCCTTGTGGTGATTAACATTTTTTTTTACTTTCATTTTCTTAGAGGGCCCGGCAGCTGCCATTTGAAGCCGGGCGCTCCAGTACACGAAAAGCGTTTTCACACCCATAAAATTTCAATTTTACTCCACCCATCTAAGTGGCGTCGGGCAGATGTTCTTTGATGTGGTTGTTGCATGCGTGTCACAATGTTATGTGGGTCATGGGGCACAAACATCATGCCTGGCCCCTTGCTGGTGTTCTGTCTGCATGAGTAGCTGGTCCAAAATACAAATAATGACTGCTAGAAACATTTATAGATGGCTCCAGCAAATGGCGCCACATAGCGGCAGCTGTGGTTACCTACCTCATTGAGAATACATCACAGAATAAGCAAGGCCAGCTTTCATAATATATCACTAAGGTGGATACTGCCTTATAAATCTAATTACTCATTAACTCATTCATTTATGAATACATCCATTCACTAATGCATCTTGTTGTGGCAGCATGTGACCATGAAAAGTGTGAGGTCTGGGGCAGGTTGGCCCAGCTGACACCCCCATGTTCACTTGTGAGAAGGGCTCGGAGTTTGATGGGGACAGTATAAAAAACTGCCTTGGGGAGATTTTTGCATGGTTTAATGACAACCAATTAAAGTGCAGCTCCGATAAATCGGAGATCATCTTTTTTGTATCCCAATCCCATGAAGCTTGGCTTTTCTGGTGGCCACAGTACATGTCTCCCCCACTCTCGGAAGTCACGATTGTGAAGAATCTGGGGGTCAAATTGGACTCTACTCTTTCTATGAAGATGCAAGTCCAATCTGTGGCTGGCACTTGCTTTGGGATTTTGAAGATGTTGAAAAATGTTCTTCCGCTTCTCCCAGTATCACATCGTAAAACAGTGGTCCAGGCCTTGGTGTTGTCGAGTATGGATTATGTTAATTCGCTGTATCTGGGACTTCCCGAGTATCTACAGAGTCGGCTACAAATCATCCAGAATATGGCTGCCAGGGCTATTTTTCTAACTAAGCCCAGAACGCATACCTCACATCTGCGGTCTTCACTCCACTGGCTTCCAGTGCAAAAAAAAATTTATTTTATAGCCTTGGTTCTGGTCTTTAAGGCTCTCCACGAGATCGGGGCCCCGTATTTACGGGAAAGATTTCAGCTCTATGTACCTCAGCGCTCTTTAAGATCCTCCTCCCAGTCCCTGACCTTTATTCCAAGGATCAGGCTTTCGCGGGTTGGAGAAAGATCATTTCAGGTTATGGCCTCCTCACTTTGGAACGGCCTCCCTCTCTCACTGCGCCAGAGCTCGAACCTTCTGACCTTCAGACAAAACTTGAAGACGTGGCTTTTTCAGCTTTGTCTCCTTTTTTTTCTAGGACGGCGACTAGGGGTGTTTTTCGTTTTGGTTGGTTGTTGGTGGTTTTCTGTAGCACCGGGACACTTCTTGGAGTAGCCGCGCGCTGTATAAATCATGAATAACATAACATAACATTGTTAGTATCCTGGGCCGCTGGACAATCACTTTCCTCGTTTTTTGTACGACCTTCTCTGGAGCCAAAATGACATTTACAAGAGTAACACCTGGTGCAAGCGTTAGTAGGAAAATATAATTTTTTCTTGGTTGTAAACGAAAATTTTGTATTTTCTGCTACGTTATGTCACAGAGATTTGTCTAGTGTTGTATTGCTAATAATATGACTTTGTGGCTCTGTCTGAGTTCGAATACCTTCACACCTTGGTCTATCAGGGTTTGCTCACAGACTTGTTTAAATTGGATCATCAAAAGTGACTTGCTTTCATGTGTATGCTTGGTTGTTTGTGTGTTGGAATGGTTAGAGTTGTCACGTGTGTTGAGCGTTTACTTTCACCACTGAATGTCTCCAAGCAGCAAGTCTAAGATAAATTTGGGTACCTTTTCCTTCAGTCCCCACTTGCATTCGTGTTAGGGGGCTTTGGTGGGGGCCATTGACAGCACCGATGATTCATGGTCTAATTAAGCAACAAGTCATCAGTAAAACTGTACGCACAGTTGAGAGAGAGTCCTGGCCCACAGAGCTGGGAATCCCCTTGTAAATGAATTCCTCGTACAAGCTGGAAGCGGTCTTATCCAGTTGGAGACTTTGAAACCATATCAGAATATTCTTGGGAATAAAATACAGAACTTGCCCAGTGTGGTGTCCCGGCTACATTTATATTTCACTACACAGCCAACCTCAAAATGTGTCTTTTTTTATTTTGGCACTTGTTTGTAATTTTATGCCTGACTGTTTGCCGGCCATCAACTTTAAATACTTTGTCGAGGCTTAAAAGCACGCAGGACTTGCTTCCACCCCTCCCTACCCGTACCAGGATCAGCGCGCCCTGAAACATACTTGGAACTGTTAGACATCCGTTAGATGGTATTTTCAGATGTAGAATGACCCTGGGAATGCTAAGCAGGTGACTATCTGTAGTAGAATTGAGGGCTGTATGGTGTAATCTGGTCCGTTGAATAGATTTCAAAGATATTTGAGGATGGAAATAACATATGGGGGCAATCCACCTTGAAGGCAAATCTCGTTCCAGTAAATTCTAATGTGGCCAGTCACTTCAATAAGATTTAAACAAGCATTGGCATAACCAATAGGTCTCGCCTTTGGGACCTTATAAATGTTTAGCCATGCAATAGTTGATGTAGTTGCACGAAGGATATTGTGCTGCATAACTAAATACTTACAAGGCCCCAAAGGCAAGACCTATTGGCTATGCCAATGCTTGTTCTATATATGTTTAATGTTTTCAGGGAAAGAACCAAAAATGAGGGAGATATACGAGACCTCAGACAGGAAAATGTATTTTATTAAAAGAGAGGCAGTGAGCGGTAGCATACTTTTTAGGTCTCACCTAGGCATTGCGTGCGCGGTCTCGTTGAGACATGCAGTAAATACTATAGTAGGGAAGCTTCATTTAAGCTCCGCCCACTCTCCGCCCATCTTTTGGATTGGCTTACATCCTAAATGCTGCATTCTGATTGGTTTTCAGCTTCCAAGTCCCTCCCCATGACGGCCATGCCGTTATTTGTGTCCTTCCATGGCTATCAGCCCCTTTACTGCACAGACTATTTTTCTTTGCTCCGGTTTAAATGTGCCTCTCTTTTTTCTTTTTTTTTACTGCAAGGCAAGCTCGTTTCATTTTCGCGTTACGCGCGAGGCAATTTCTTCCCGTCCCTCCGCCCACCCTCCCGCAGTCCGGTGCCTTCTCGCTCCCCGTCAGTCCCTCCCCCCCCACCCCCCGCAGTCCGGTTTCCTTTTTGCTCGCCCGCCGCCCCCCCTCCTCCTCCTCCCCGTTCGTGCCTTCAAATGCTTGTTTGTACTGACTGACCCTTGGCGTAGTGCATTAGTAAGATACTGATTAAGGTTTAGTATTATACATATATTCTTAATTGGTTAAAGCGAGCACTTGCATCGCGTCGAGAATTGTTGTAAAAATGGGCTGTGGGCGCGGTGGTGTATTGCAGTCTGGATGCTGTGTTTAGTAAGAAAGAAATATCGGCGGCTCGCAATGCGACTTTATTTGCTCTGGAGTAATGGTTTCATTTTCGCGTTACGCGCGAGGCAATTTCTTCCCGTCTCCCCCCCGTGCAGTCTGGTGCCTTCTCGCTCCCCACCCCATCTCCTCAGTCCGGTGCCTTCTCGATCCCCGTCCCTTAAATGCACGAGGAATCATACATTCACAGGAGAGGTTAAGAGTTTGTCTAGGCTTGTTTACAAATATACAGTCATACTGCAGATTGTGATCAAAGTATGGCATTTCTGACTGACACGGGATCCGTGCTTGACACAACCGCACAACACTGCACACTAAGATCATACCCACAAGTACCGTGTGAGATGACGAGGGCGGCGGACTGGTTCCAAAGGGCGCCGATGGCAGTGTTTGCATAAGCCCATGAAGAAGCCAAGTTTAATATAATAATGAGTCAGTAAAGAAGACAGCTTTTGCAATTGCCTAGCTTTTGTATTTATGGTTCACCAAAGACAGACATGCTGAACATATCTCACGAAAGATTCATGGAGATGCTTGTGCTTGCTGAACGAGAAGCTGCTGAGAAAAACGGTTTTGTCGACCGTATGTGGGGTCGGCGGCAAGGGCAGCTCATTTTTCAAGAACACCACCCTTGATGTAAAACGCTGGCTCTTGGTTATACAGCAATTTTAAAAAGAAATGTTTTTCTTGCCGGTTTAGACTGGTAGCCGTGTGACACTGACAGCCAACTAATATACACTAATGCTCACAAGAGAAATCTCGACCCGCGCAGTGACATGAGCGAGTGAGGTTAATAAGGAAAAGTATGACTGTGCAGAAGGCCGCAAGCTATGTGTTTGTCTACGAAACAATATTTTGATTCCCATCACCGTCCCGTGGCAGAATTTGTCATTCAAGAGGGACATGTCAGTAATTTATATTGAGTGTGAAAGAAAACATGACATCCACGAAAAAGAGTGAGGCAGGCAGCGAGAGGTAGAAAGATTCCATGTTTGGGTCAAAAATAATTGATACAAGAAGGGCATTGCAGCGAGATCAACGCTGCCATATAACAGTGACATAATGCAGCATAATATTCAATTGTGACACACTTGAGTTCTTGCTGGATGGTGCTTTTCTCCGAATAGGCAGATAAAACCGCTTTAAATTCCGAGCACTGCCAAGGAGGTTATGGTACTCGGGTATATACTTATTCAAAAGCTGATTGGCCATCTCTTTACCCACTAAACAAAAAGGTATTGTAATGACATGCAGCGCGATGCACGGCATGAAGACCAAAAAGCACGCATGCTCTGCTAAACTCTTTAAGTATGGAAGAAGTGTTTAATAGCATCAGGCAGTTTACTATCTGCTAACACTCTTGACAGACTGTGGACTCGAACATTTCTGAGATGTTGTTCGCATGGTCCATTTTATTTGAATATATTCTCATTTCAACCCTGACCTGAAACAGGAAAATGTCTAAAACTGGGAATAGGGTGTTCATTCGTTTTCAGGTTACGGGAGGCTGGAATGGCCAGTGGTTTCATTTACAGCACGTTTTAGGACCGGTGCCATCATCTAGCAGTCTGTTCCATAAACGACAGTACTGTTCAGGGTCACTGACAGTGGCAGCGACAGCACCAGTCGTACCTACATGTGTACCCTGCGATAGTTCAAAGATGCGCAGGAGCTTGACCCTGTGCCGGGGTGCTCGGGGCTGCCTTAGTCGGAGATGGGATGTGTATGTTCCCCGCATAAGGATTGAAGAAAATGCCCCGAGGTGGTTAAGCAGCAGCTCCAACTTCAGGAGCAGTAAAGATGTGGCGGGTTCTCAGACAGAAGAGGGTACTGAGAAGGATTCTGTGACTGAAAAAGAGCCACCAAAGAATGCCAAGGAGAACTTGATAAACCTTATTGGTGGCATGAAAGTGGAACTCAGTTCAAAGAAAAGGTTGAGAGCCATGAAAGTGCCCAGAATCAGGGAGCAAACTACGGAGCAATATAATGACCTTGAAAGCACAAGCAGCATGTTTCAGAAAGCCACAGAAGACAACATGGCCAAGAGCAAGTCACTGACTCCAGAACTCACGGCTGCTGCTTCGGCAGTTGCGTCGTCACTGCCATTTGGCAAAAAACAGATTGAATCTGAGCTACTTCAACAGCTGAGGAGACACGATGAGGAGACTGATGCCCAGAAGCGAGGAGAACTCAACAATATTAGTAATATCATCTCAGAAATGAGGATTGGTAAAAGCCCATTAGTCCGACCTGGGTCCAGGCCTGCCAATCAAATTCGATTTGATGACGATGGGAAAGGATATACACTCAACAGAGGCCTCACTCAAGAACTTGCTGGTGTCAAAAGTAGACGGGGGCTGTACATAGGAAAACTACTCAATATATTTAATGCTGCGACAATGCCAGACAAAGTGTCTACTGAATTGGACTCCAAGCCAAGCCTGTGGGATCTGGAGCTGGCAAATGAGATTGCATCATTCAACCAGCGAATGCCACGCAACGGGTTAGAGGAGATGATCCAGTGGACAAAAGAAGGGAAGCTTTGGGAGTTCCCCATTAACAACGAAGCAGGTCTTGAAGAGGAGCAGAAAGTTGAATTTCACGAGCATGTGTTTCTGGAAAAACACTTGGAAGATTTTCCAAAGCAAGGACCAATTCGCCACTTAATGGAACTAGTGATCTGTGGGCTTTCCAAGAACCCATATTTAACTGTGAAGCAAAAAACCAAGCACACTCAGTGGTACTATGATTACTTCCAACAAAAGGAGGACATTTTACGTGAGAGCGGCCTGTGCCTCAACTAAAGAGTCAACTAAGCTAGTCTGAGTTTTTGTGTAAACTTAAAGCTATGTTTGATTTTCAAAGAAAAGTTTTTGTGCTTCTTTTGATAACATAAAAGTATCTTAAATACTAATTTCATTTTGTCTGATCAATAAAGCTAGCAGTCTGTTCTGTTTTTTAGTCAGACTATTGGCACTCAGCTGGCGGGAAGAAAACAATAGCAGAGAGGAGGAGAAAGTACAAAATGCTGAAATGTAACTGCAGGGAGAAAAAAGTATTTCATAATAAGTATTCACATGCTGCATTGTTAAATACATATAAGGTCCCAAAGGCGAGACCGATGCATTGCAAATGCTTGTTTCAAATGCTACAACTGCAGTTGGAGTGGTGTTAGTTGCTGCTGGCATCTTTAAGTTAGAAATGTGATGCCCATGACTTGTTTGAAAATTACAATGTGCAATTACGGACTGGCATTTGCCATACTTCCTCATTCAATTCCCTAGGAAGCACTGACTTCCCAACCTGTGCTTCCCTACCAGTGGCCAACAGCTACCTCCAATTTGCTCAGTGGATTGATGCCTCCACCGCAGTGATCCAGCTGCAACTAGTCACCAGCTCAATTCCCAGTATAGTAGATTAAAAAATGACTATGCATAGACCTTGTCCTGGCAATTGTGATTTTTAATCCCAACAACATAGTTCTATGTATTAATGTACCTGTTGTGTTTCATACTAAGAGTCCAACTCTAATAAGGTTGACTCGGCCTCCAACCTTTCAGGGGGCAACAAAATGAGAACCATGGACACTTTGGTAACTGGCTCCGAGCTGAGGGCAATCTGATTGGAGACCGCCTAGTAAAGGACATTGGAAAGTTTGTGAATACAAGGCCCAGACCTCAACCACAAACATTTTTCAGCCCCTTTTCGGCAGGCCGTCGAGGAGGCTTGGCTGGCCGCTCCTTCTCTCAAGGTACTCATAGGGGCTTTGGCCTCCAGGATCGTGGGGGAAGGTAAGGCATCTCCTGAGCTGTATTTTTCCTCTCCAGATCAAGAAGCTTTAGAGGTCATTTCAACAAGGGAGTGGCCCGTGGATTACAAGCTACCTTTGGCTCACAATAGTCAGGTGAATCCAACTCCCTTTCCGTTGATTCCTATGGGGGCAGACTTCACCATTTTGCACACACGTGGCCCACTATCTCTTCAGATGTTTGTGTTCTAGAAACTGTATGAGGTTACGAAATAGATCTCACTCAACATCCTCTCCAATACTCTATTCTGTCCCCGCTCCATTTTCCTCTACAGGAGATGAGTTAATAGACCCAGAAATACACAATCTGCTTTTGAAACAGGCCATTGCCCCTCCTGCCATCATTCCAGGGGTTTCTGCAACACGATTTTTCTTGTCCACATGAAGGGCAAAAGCTATCATCTGGTGCTCAATCTGCGACAGTTCAACCAGTGGGTGGTATATCGACACTTCCAGGTGGAGGATAGCACTTCTTGCGAGTCCTCTTTCAGGAAAGGGACTGGATTGTCCCTTTGGATCTAAAAGACGCCTACTTCACGGTTCCCATTTTTGAACTTTACAGATTATCTCAACGGAATGATCATTATGGCCCAGTCTTGCGATACCTAGTTTCTCCATCTTTCATGGACGGCCACCCTTCTGCAGGAACTGACCTTTGTTCTAAACCTCAACAAATGAGTGGTGATCCCTTCCAAGCAGATGTAATTCTTGGGATTCCAAGTAGACTTGATCAATACTCAACTGCTACTCTCAGCCGCCAAGATGAAATCAATTTAGAGGAATCGAAATCTGTACTGAGCAGGCAGACTGTCTCATTGAGATTTGTTTCACAACTGGTGGCGTGGGTCTCTTAACCTCTTCCATCCAAGAAATCTTCTGAAACCGTTGCACTACAGGGCTCTACAGCACTTAAAGATCCATCACCTCCGACATAGGACTCTCAGATACCACTATCTCAGGAAGTGACAGCAGAACGCATGGTGGTTGCAGCATATGGAAGCCTGTGGGGCTGGGGATCTTGGTGTGGAGAATTTTCCACAGGAGGTCCTTGGTCACTCTCCACATCAATTGTCTCAAACATTTGGCAGGATGCTTTGTGATCAAAACCCTTTCGCCCAACAAGGTCTACTGCTGCATCCTCCTTCGGATGGAGAATGTCTCGGCGGTTCGGAATATAAAAACAGACCGGGAGGAAACAGGTCTCGTAGGTTGGCGGAGATTGCCATGGACTTCTGTCTCCAGAACAGGATTGTGGTGATAGCGGAGTATCTGCCTGTGGCGGATTGGTACTCCATGTTCCTGAGGGACCCCAACGATTGGAGATTTCATTCCCTGGATTTTCAGGCACTTCATCAGGCTTTGGGTCCTTACACGGCGGATCTGTTTGCCTCCAGACTGAATTGTTAGTTGAAGGAATTCTTCAGTTAGAGGCCAGACTCATTGGCACTGGCCATGAATGTCTTTCTTCAGGATTGGATGACAGAATTGGAAAATGCTTTTCCTTCCTTTGCAATGATTCCCAGGGTTGCTACAAAGCTGAGACGTCAGTGAACAATTGTGGTGTTGATAACTTCCATATGGAAGACCCAGTCTTGGTTTCCTGTACCTTGGGAGATGATGATGGATTTTCTGCTGACTCTTCTGATCTTCACGGAGCGGTTGTTGTACCCAGCAGTGATGCCCCACCCACCTCTGATACAGGGCCAGTCGGCTCTCACGACCTACAAAATTTCGGGAGACACGGCCAGATCGTTGAAATCTCAAAGGAAGCTGCCAGTTTCATAACCGAAGCTTGGGCTCCAGCCATCCACACATGATATGCTTCGGCATGGCAGAGGTAGGTGGGTTGGTCCCTGGAACAAAATCTAGATCCCATGGGGGCAGTTCTAAAGGATGTCATTCATTTTCTATCGGAACAGGCTTCATCAGGAATGTGTTACAAGGCGATGTTGAAAACACAATCCTGAACAGAACAGCTTGGCAGAAATCCAAAGACAGATTAGGAGATGTAGTAGTTGATATTGAAGTAAATTCCTTTATTAGTAAAGGACCCACAACTGCACCAACCACCAGACAGGTCCTGAGATGACCAGGCAACTGACACTAGCCTATGTATTCCAGAACAAACCCAGTGCTCAATGTCAGCATGGTTCCAACAGAATTCCAATCACATATCAAGCAACGCAATGAATAGGAATATCAAAGAAACTCATGACATAAGCCTACCTATACATATGAATACAACAGCACCCCCTTTCCTTATACAAAGAAAACACAATTAAGACAAAAGATAGTCATGTAGTTTGGCAGGTAACTTAACCACATGCAGAATTGGTGTGCAAACAGGTTCCTGTATGAGCTTATGCTGTATAACCTTTTCCTTACCCAAATCATAACAACCAGTTTCAGGACAACTGGAACACTTATTCAAAGTCGAGGATGACTCATGAGCACTACTGTCAGCGTCATTGGCAGCACAATTCATGCCACTATCAGTACTACTAACATCCACTTGAACTCTTCTTAAGGAAGCATTTCTGCTGGTCACATTAATGGATAACATAGAACCTTGAGCATTTCGTAAAAGAACAATACTACTAGCAATATCAGAAGATAACTGTCGCGTGGTCGCTGGAGAGGAGGAGGGGACGGAACGAACTTTTAGTGACTTTGCCTTTCCACCATCTCTGCAGGACGCCCGTGGCCCCTTTAATTCGGCCTGGCTCGCTGCAGAGGCCGACACGCCCCTCCTGACATCACCCCAGGCGCACCAATCCGCTTTGAGCAGCTCACGTAAGGAGGAAGTGTTCGAAGGGACCGGCGCGCAAGCCCACGGAGGAGAGGAGATCGGACAGCGAGTGGAGACGGAGAGCGAGGAGACACACGGAAGGAGAGTCGAGGAGAGCGAGGACGCAGACGGAGCGAGAGTCGAGGAGAGAGAGGAAGCACACGGAGGAAGAGTCGGGAGAACCGGGAACGGAGGAGACGAATACCCCAACAACGAGAAGGACGGAGTGCCTGGAGGCCAACGACACGGCGTCTCGCCCTGCCACGCACCCACGGGAGGAGCGTGGCTGGGAAAGGTACGGGGTCGAATCCTGGGTTTTCTTTCACCTAGGGGAGGGAAGTAGACCGGGTAAAAGTAGCAGGGAGGTCACGGGGGTGGTTCTGTGGGGGCTGGTTAACAGGGCATTATCCCAGTATCACCTCACCGGGACCAAAGGTAGCATTGTTGGTGGCGGGCCCCCGGTGACCCATCACTCCTTCCACCCCCCTTCACTATCAAAACCGGTGAACAGTGATCTAAGAGTGGTCTTTCTCTTCCTTGCATGAACGCCGGAGTCATCCCATCGGACCTAGAACCCCCAAAGAAGGTGGAACAGAAACCAAGAAGGAGGAGAGGGGCAGTTATTCACTCGTGTACTGCACTGTGATCATTAAACACGTTTACAGCTCTTGATCTGGACTAGTGGTCTTCATTGTTCCACGCACGGGCCACTCCCCACCATCACAAGTGGCGAGCCAGATAGGAGAATTTAGTGCGAGCCCCACCGATACAGGATGGACACGCTCATTCACCAGATGAAGGAGAGCCAGGCCAAAATGGAATGGGCCATAGAACGCACCACCTCCCAGGCGGAAGCCGATCGGGCCATGTTCAGCTCGGCTATTCAGAACCAAGCCGATAATCTAGTGAAATTGGCCGAAGGACAGGGACTCATCATGGCTTCGCTAGGGCAAACTAGAGCAGCCGCCCCTCCGGGAGCGGTGGTCCCCCTTCAGAAGTTTACGCCAGGAGAAGATCCGTTGGCATTCTTTTTGAATTTCGAAAGAGCAGCCCGGGCTAGTGCCTGGGCTGGAGAAAGATGGCCTTTCTACCTGGCGCCTTTGTTGGTGGGTGAAGCTCAAGCGGCCTACCAAACCGTGAATAAAGATGGAACCGCCACCTATGCGCTGGTAAAGCAGTATATACTGGATAGGTTGGGAGTGGATGATGAGACACACAGGCTACGATTTCGACAAGAACGCGGGGCCCCTGGGGACATACCCAAAACTCTCCTTTTCAAACTCAAAGAGGCGGCTGATTTATGGCTGAAACCCCAGGAGTCCAGTATGGAGGACGTGATGAAAAAAATCTACCTCAAACAATTCCTTGAGTCTCTCCCCTATGCCAGCCAGCGATGGCTGAAGCAACACGCCGGTTTGACTCTGGAACAGGCTGTAGAAATGGCCACATCGTACGCCAGAGCGCAAGGCCGACCCACCCCAAGAGAGCTAGAACGCCACGCTCGACCTGTTGTCCCCAGAAAAGGAGAAAGAAAACCCTCTAAGCCTGTCTTTGAGTCAGTACGACCACGAGGAGTCCGGCCAGATCTCCCCCCTTTTTCAGGCCCTCAGTGTTATGAATGTGGGGAGTGGGGACATATAGCCAGGTTTTGCAGGAAGAAGAGGGAGAAAGAGGAGGAACCTATGGACGTGAGCTACTTGCCCCACTCCCTTCTTTTCGCTCAGGAAACAGGACCGGTGTTCTATGTGAGTGTAACCATACAGGGAAAAGGGGTACGGGCCCTGCTAGACTCCGGTTGCAAACATTCCGTAGTCAGGCAGGATCTTATTCAACCCTCATGGATCCTGCCTGGCAGGAGGGTGGGCATTCGTTGTGTTCACGGGGACGTAAGGGAATATCCTCTGGCTGCAATCAGCCTACAAACCCACACCGGGGCCACCATGGACGCCATAGTAGGGGTCCTCACAAACCTTCCCGAACCACTCATTATAGGGACTGACAATCCATGCTTTACGTCCATGATGAGCGAAGCCCTCATGTCCCCCAAACCTTGTCGTGTCTCCCTGTTGACGTCCGAACCCTGGGCCAGGGATACCCACTTTCGAACAGCCCAATTAAACTATGCCAGTCTTATCAATGCCTGGAACAAAGCCTGAGCCGACCAAGACCCCTCAACCAGAGTGTATCCCACGTTTGTTGAACAAAACGGTCTCCTCTACCGTTTGGCGAAAGCAGACGCGACACCTCAACTTATTGTTCCCTCAGACTTTAGGGATCAGATACTTTTCTTTGCACATGCCCATCTTATGGCGGGTCACGTTGGGGCTGAAAAAACAGGGCAGAGCATTCTTCAGCACTTCTTCTGGCCGGGTGTATATGCCCAAATACAGAGGTACTGTCAGGAATGTCAGATATGCCAACGAAGAAACTCTTACGTCCCACCTGCGGTCCCCCTGCAACCCCTGCCCATCATAGGCAATCCATTTGACAGAATAGGCATGGACCTCATAGGACCCCTACCCAAGTCCAGTAGAGGACATCAATACGCCCTTGTCCTGGTTGATTACGCCACCCGTTACCCAGAGGCCTTTCCCCTTAGAGCAGCCACTTCCGCCGCCATAGCGCAGCGTCTGGTTGAGGTGTTTTCACGAATGGGTTTCCCCAGAGAAATAGTCACAGACCAAGGGACCCTGTTTGTGTCCAACTTAATGAAACAGGTATGCCAACAGTTACGAATCAAACATATAAAGACCTCGGTGTACCACCCCCAGACAGATGGCTTAGTTGAGCGATACAACGGAAGTCTTAAACTGACCCTGAAGAAACTTCTGTCTGGGGATGGAAAGAACTGGGACCAGCTCTTGCCGTTGGCTTTGTTTGTTTTAAGGAGCCAGACCCAATCCAGCCTAGGTGCCTCCCCCTTTGAGCTTCTCTTTGGCAGGAAACCTAGAACCTTGCTGGAAATAACCAAAGACAGCTGGGAAAAAGAAGGGAAACAGGAAGCTGAGGCCTTGTTAGACTATACTCGCCAGTTGAAGTCCCGACTACACAAATTGAGGACCCTAGCCCACGACCATTTGGCCATCGCCCAAACAAAACAGAAATACTTCTATGATAAGGGGAAGAAGTGGAGAGAGCTCGATGTAGGTGACTGGGTCCTGGTGTTATTGCCCACCTCCACACAAAAGATAAAAAAGGAGTGGCAGGGTCCCTTCCGGATAATTAAAAAGATAGGGAGAACCACTTATGTCCTACAGATGACAAAAACCAAAACACAAATATATCATATCAATATACTGAAGAAGTGGTTAGGAAAACCTCCACAACCGTCACAAAACGTTTCTGTCACCTTGCCCCTGGTACATACCGTCAAGGACGTCCCTATCAATCCTGAGCTCTATACAACCCAGCGGGAAGAAACACTGTCCCTTCTTCTCAGGTTCTCGGAGGTGTTCTCCGATCAACCAGGGAGAACCCACTTAGCAGA
The DNA here is from genome assembly GCF_964204655.1 of Triturus cristatus. Taxonomy (NCBI): domain Eukaryota; kingdom Metazoa; phylum Chordata; class Amphibia; order Caudata; family Salamandridae; genus Triturus; species Triturus cristatus. The sequence continues at coordinate 954,865,784 of NC_140594.1, read as the reverse complement.
ACACACCATCCCTACCCCACCCGGGGTTATTGTAAAGCAAAAACCGTACAGGATACCGGAAGCCCGAAGAGTGGCCTTTCAAGCAGAAATACAACAAATGCTCAAAACTGGAGTGATCACGCCTTCCCATAGCAACTGGTGCTCCCCAGTGGTTTTGGTGCCAAAACCGGATGGAAGTATCCGGTTTTGCATAGACTTTAGGGCCGTTAATAAAGTTTCCAAGCAGGATGCTTACCCGCTTTCCCGCGTTGACGAACTAGTGGAACGCCTTGGTGAGGCCAAATACATAACAACTATCGACCTCACCAAGGGCTATTGGCAGATTCCCCTAGCCCCGGCAGACCAAGAGAAAACCGCCTTTTCCACCCCGTCTGGTCATTACCAATTCACCGTACTGCCTTTTGGGCTACACGGTGCTCCGGCCACTTTTCAACGGGCTATGGATACCCTCCTTTCCACACATCTCCCCTATGCATCCGCCTATCTGGATGACATAGTGGTCTTCAGTAAGACCTGGACCGAGTACCTTCAACATCTGGCCAACATTCTTGAGAGTATAGGCAAGGCGGGGCTCCACATAAACGCAAAGAAATCCAGAGTGGCTTTTAAACAGGTGAAATACCTAGGATATCTCCTCGGGGATGGCAACATAGAACCCCAAAAAGAAAAAGTGGCAGCCGTTCAGGCCTTACCCTACCCTAAAACCAAAAGAGAACTTCGGGCGTTTCTGGGACTGGTGGGGTACTATAGAAGGTTTATCTCCCAATTCGCAACCCTGGCAGGGCCCCTTACGGATCTTCTCCGTAAGTCTCATGCCTCTCCCCGGTTAAGGGCTCCCACCGACCAGGAAGCTGCTGCTTTTCAGTCCCTCAAAAACGCCCTCACCTCCTCCCCTGTATTGGTGACCCCAGACTTCCAGAAACCCTTTATCCTCCAGACTGATGCCTCCGGGGTTGGGATTGGGGCGGTTCTCTCCCAGGAGGACGCTGAGGGATGCGAACGCCCCATCCTATACATCAGCCGAAAGCTGTTTCCACGTGAACAGGCTTATTCCACTGTGGAGAAGGAGTGTTTGGCTGTTCGGTGGGGGGTGGACAAGTTGCGGTACTATCTAGAGGGTAGGCCCTTCACTCTCTTTACGGACCATGCCCCTCTCACTTGGCTCCAGAGGAATAAGGGTCACAATGAGCGCATCCTCCGGTGGTTCCTGGCCTTACAGCCCTATTGCTTTGAAGTGCGTCATCGAAAAGGGATGGACCAGGGAAATGCCGACTTTCTCTCCAGATACCAGATTTCCCCCGATCGGGAAAATCCAGGGGGAGGGATGTGTCGCGTGGTCGCTGGAGAGGAGGAGGGGACGGAACGAACTTTTAGTGACTTTGCCTTTCCACCATCTCTGCAGGACGCCCGTGGCCCCTTTAATTCGGCCTGGCTTGCTGCGGAGGCCGACACGCCCCTCCTGACATCACCCCAGGCGCACCAATCCGCTTTGAGCAGCGCACGTAAGGAGGAAGTGTTCGAAGGGACCGGCGCGCAAGCCCACGGAGGAGAGGAGATCGGACAGCGAGTGGAGACGGAGAGCGAGGAGACACATGGAAGGAGAGTCGAGGAGAGCGAGGACGCAGACGGAGCGAGAGTCGAGGAGAGAGAGGAAGCACACGGAGGAAGAGTCGGGAGAACCGGGAACGGAGGAGACTACTACCCCAACAACGAGAAGGACGGAGTGCCTGGAGGCCAACGACACGGCGTCTCGCCCTGCCACGCACCCACGGGAGGAGCGTGGCTGGGAAAGGTACGGGGTCGAATCCTGGGTTTTCTTTCACCTAGGGGAGGGAAGTAGACCGGGTAAAAGTAGCAGGGAGGTCACGGGGGTGGTTCTGTGGGGGCTGGTTAACAGGGCATTATCCCAGTATCACCTCACCAGGACCAAAGGTAGCATTGTTGGTGGCGGGCCCCCGGTGACCCATTACTCCTTCCCCCCCCCTTCACTATCAAAACCGGTGAACAGTGATCTAAGAGTGGTCTTTCGAGTGGTCTTTCTCTTCCTTGCATGAACGCCGGAGTCATCCCATCGGACCTAGAACCCCCGAAGAAGGTGGAACAGAAACCAAGAAGGAGGAGAGGGGCAGTTATTCACTCGTGTACTGCACTGTGATCATTAAACACGTTTACAGCTCTTGATCTGGACTAGTGGTCTTCATTGTTCCACGCACGGGGCCACTCCCCACCATCACAATAACTTAGATTCTCCCATCTCAGTATTTGTACAGATAAATATCAGCTTGCAAATCAGATGGAGGAACCACACTGTCTCTGTTCCTCCATCTCTTCCCATCCAACAAAACAGAAGCTCTGCTGGTTCTAATGACTTTCACAGGCAATGCAAATTTTGACTCCCCTTTTCTGGCCGTAAATGGTTTTTCAATCAAACCCTAATAATTCACGGCGACTTGGACATCTTGGACTCCTTTTCTGAAATCATAATTGCTCTATTGTATCCCTTGTCTAGCCAACACTCTCGGTCATAGGTTTCACTGAATCCACATTTTTACTTCCAACTACAACATGCTTACCTGCTGAAATATTTGTCAACCATTCTGGTACTAACTTAGTCCTGTCTTCTCTGACTCCGAGAGCCTTAAAAAGAGCCACCACCATTGTGGAATGTGGAGTTGTGAGCTATGCCCATATCTTTTATTTTAGGGAAAAAAAACATCAATGTTAGCTGCAAATGCAGTCTTAATTACTTCCTTCAAACTGCGATTAGCCCTCTCAACCAAACCGTTCCATTATGAAACCATAATGTTACATTTTTCCATAAAATTAGTAAGTTTTCTGGAAACAAAATGCATACCATTATCGGTAACAATATTACAGAGAGATCCCTTAATCATGAAAATATTCTCAAGGAAAGGAATTACCGTCTTAGAGTTGGGCATTTCCACAATGGAATAATAGATCCATTTTGAAAAATAGTCTATAGCTACTATAAGATATCTCTTATCCCAATGTAATAAGTTAAATGGCCCCGAAAAATCCAAGTCCAGCTAATCCCAGAACTTTTCAGGAAGAGGAACTGAAAACAAAGGTTTTGTTTTACAATATTTGTCAGAGACTATGCATTGTGGACACTTTTCAATAAGAATGGAAACCTGTTTGCCTAAATCTGGCCAACAATAATTTGCCTTAATTACTTCAAGTAGCGGAAACACCCATGTGTCCTTCATGAGCAATTCTAATAATTGTGTCCCTGAATTCAATAGGTGGGACAAACAAACCATTCCTTAAACATATGTTGGTCTCACTTGAAAGTCCCATGCTATCGTACCTAAACACCTGAGATTCCAAGTGAGATTATTTTTTGAAGGCCAACTTGTTTTGATGTAATGTAATACCTTCAACAAAATCTCATCTTTAGCCCTTACCATACTCCATTCACTCTCAGTGATGCCGTCATTATAAGCTGTCAAAGAATCCACAACAGCCACTACACATTCTGTGTTATGATCACCATCCAACTCGTCACCACAGGGAAATGGGAAATGAGATAGGCAGTCTGCACGATGAACGCAATCTCTAACGATACGTTCAACAAAAATATCTAACCCAGGCCACCAGAACGTACTCTTGACAGACTGTTTGGTTCTGATGATGCCATTGTGGGCTTCATGGCCATGTTTAACAATAATCTCTCTCAAACCTGAAGGAGGAACAGCTTTATCACCTCTCCAGATAGTAGAATCGGAAAAAGATAACTCCTCTTTCACCTCCCAAAAATGTCTCAACTCGGGAGAAAGGTTCTTCTTAATGGGCCAACCTCCAATTAAGTACTTTTGGACTTCTTGTAAAACCTTATCTTTGGAATATTCCATATTCCAAACTTCAACCCTAATGGGTGGTACTCCCTCATCATGGACAAGGGCAATGTGAAAATCATCCCAAGTATTGTGAATACACCCTTTCAAGGGTAAAGGTAGTCTGGATAAAAAATCTGCTGTGACATTGTCTTGACCGGGAACATAAACCATCTTATATATGAAATCTTGTAACCTCATAGACATACGTACAATCCTAGCAGATGCTTTAATCAAACCATCAGTAGTAAGTAATCGCACAAGAGGTTTGTGGTCAGATCTAGGTTCACATTCTTTCCCCCATACACTCTAAAATGTTCCAGTGCCCACACTACAGCTAATGTTTCTCTTTCAATAGTTGAATATTTCTCTTTAGACGGGGTCAAAGCTCTAGATGCATATGCAATGGTAGATTCCCTACCGTTCTCTCTTTTCTGAAAGAGGACGGCCCCTAAACCCTTTGAACTAGTGTCGGTCGTGACAATGCAACGGAGTTGAGGATCAAAATTATTCAATGCAGCAGCATTACTAATAGCAGATTTAACCCTAAGAAAGATCGGATGTCATCTTTAGATTTAGGAGACGGAGCAAGTTGAATGGCTTCCACGAGATCAGGTTTGGGTTTGACACCATTGGCACATAGGGCATGCCCAAATAAGTAACAGAATTAACTCCAAATTTACACTTGCTGTGTTTAACTGTAAGTCCATTCACGGATAATTTGCTAAGGACAACATCAAGAACCTGATCATGAGAAAGTTTGTTGTCACTAAACACAAGTATATCGTCTTGGAAACAAATAACATTTTTAAAATCACCAAAAATATCATGCATGACTCGTTGAAACACCGCAGCAGCTGAGGCAAGACCAAATGGCATTCTCTTAAATTGGAAAAATCCAAACGGCGTAACAAAAGCGGTGTACTTCTTGCTCTTTTCATCTAAGACAATTTGGTGGTAAGCAGATGACAAATCGATACAAGAATTTTTTTTCACTCCAGCCACTAAAGCTAACATTTTAGAGATTCGGGGAAGGGGAAATTGGTCCACGACAATGTTGTTGTTCAAATGGCGCAGATCAATACACAATCTAATATTACCATTTGAACGTCTGGCCACCACAATGGGAGAAATCCATTCAGAGGATTCTACTCTCTCTATAATGTCACTCTCAACTAACTTATCGAGTTCTTTTTTGACTTCTTCCCTAACTGTGCTGGGAATGTTCCTGGCTTTATAAATCTTGAGACAAGCATTGTCTTTTAAAATGATTTTGTGCCTGAAATTAATCAATTCGCCAATACTATCATTGAAAACGTTGGGAAACCTGTTCAACATGGTGCTACCACATTGACCAGATTCTCCAATAACCATTACGGGGTTTGGGTTTTTGGGATTAAGAATGATGTCAAGTTTCCCTTGCTCAAACCACCCAAGGACGGAAGGTCCGTGTTTGGATATGTATAATTTGGCAGTACATTCTCGATCTCTGAATGTGAATACAAGTACTCTGAAGCCAAGGATGTCGATTTTTTTCACCTGAATACCCTTGCGGATTAATGTCCCCAGGATACAATACAGGACCTAGTTTATCTATAAACTTGGATTTCCATACATTCTCATTGATTATAGAATAGGGAGAACCTGAATCTGCATTCATTTGTAGTTGTACACCCCCAATAGTCATTTCACAGATAGTTTTTTTTTTAATCATATTATTGTCGATATTCAAAATAATGGGATGACCCTCGGTGATGTTTAACATGTAAGATTTTTCAAAGTCCCCCTCTTTGGTGTCAAAGTCATTATCGCTAGGGTCGCAGTCTTCCACACACTGTACTTTTTTGCTTTTATTTTTTCTACAAGCTTTTGCAATATGGCCTACTACACCACAGACAGAACATCTCTGTTTAATTGCTGGGCATCCCTTGAAATTCACCAAATGTGAGCTACTGTCGCACCTGTAGCATCTGAACTTGTTAGAGTCTGTAGCATTTTCTTTAACAACATTGGTTTTTTTGTAGAGTGGTTTGGTTTTGGGATTATCGACTTTAGCTACAGTATTGCTCAATTTACTGTTTTCCTCAACTTTAACTTTTGCACTTCTACTAGACATTTCTGCCTTCCTGACAATAGCAAGAATATCATCTAATTTAGAATCACCATTAACCCATAACCTATCCTGGATGGAAGTATTTTTAATATGCATGACGACTTGATCCCTTATGAAATCTTCCTGTAGGATTTCAAATTGACAGTCCAGGGAACGTGTTCTTAAGGCGGAAACGTAATTGTCCACGGATTCGTCAGAATTCTGTTTCCTCTAAAAGAATTTATATCTCAATATGCCAATGCATACTTTAGGTGAGAAGTAACGGTCACAATCGTTGACAGCTGCTGTAAAGACATTTTGATCAGTGCCACCAGTAACTCTAGACATTTGGTTGTAGGCGTTGAGGCCTTCGGGCCCCACTGAATGTAGAAAAATACCTTTTTTTTCCGCAGGAGACATTTTACCTTTTACATCTAATGTCTCTATATAGTTGATGAAGTAAGCCTTCCACTTTGCCCACTCCATGCAGGGATTACCCCCAGCTGGCCAGAAGCACGGAGGAGGAGCCAAATTGTAGTTTTGAGCATTGGCCATTATTATTTTAAGGAATGTTCAAGTAAGTTGCAAGAGAATAAAATGTAGAAATGCTCAACTGAACAGTTAAAGTAAATGGCTCATTTTCCAAATAAATTTTAAAAAAAACGAGTGGACAAAGTACAACAGAACAGTTAAAATAAATAACTCGTTCTCAAAGTAGTCGTGTTAATTTAAAGCGGTGAATCCGCTGTATAATGAAAAGTACCTTGAATGAAATCGGACATTAAAGCTGAAATCCCAGTTCCGATACCTTGTTGCTAGGCTATTTTGTACTTGGCACGATAAAGTAGAAACAAAATGGCGGCACGCTGCGTACGTGGTGTAAACAACCTTAGAGTTCAGAATCTAGAGAGTTGCTGACGCTTCCCCGAGACGTCGAGAATGCGTGCAAATCCTCGTAGGAAGTCACGTCAATGTAGACAAACGCCCTAGCAACAGCGGAACTCTGTCGATACAGTAAGTTTCAGTTCTCAAGAATGATGAATTTGTTCGAAATTCACCAAAAATGTACCTGGGATAGATAGACGCTCCCGGTAAAGGGATCCAATGTTGTCTTATTAAGTAGATGTGGAAACTCACACTGGAAATCAGGTGTGAGCCTCTCTTCCCATACACAAGTTTTTTTTTTTTTTTTTTAAATGGTGGTGCTGCCGATGTAGATCCCGCTCGTCGCCAAGTTTGTTGTGAATGAATCCAGAATCCGTAAAATGTGTGAACACAAAGATTTATTGTAGAAAACAGCACCACACAAAATACATCCACAAACAGCTAAGGCAGGTTCGTAACTGCCTTCCAAGAACTCCCCCAGCACGGACCCAGACTCTAGAACATCTATAGAGTCTAACCGGGGTCCGTGCCAATACATGTTTACATTCGTATTTCTCTGCCCATGCGCTGCGCGCTACAATAAACACAACAGTCCTACATCTGGCCTTTAATATCCCCGACGGCACCCAGTGCCTTGAAACTTTAAGGGGTGATATGTTCACGCTTTACAAATATGAATTATTGTTAAATGGTCATGCATGCTTAACGAAAGCCCTGGGTCCCGGTAGCGTCATGATACACAAACGCTTAAGTGTCATCTCACAGTATCTTTTTGCCAATGGCTGGCAAAGCCGAGAGGTCCCAAAGGTGAGACATGCTGGGTTTGCCAGAGCTTATTATGTAATTATTGCACAGAGCTTTGACAGTTTCAGCTCGTAGGATCAAACCCTTTCCTACTAAACTAGTTTCGCGCCAAAATGCATTCCAAAACATAAACTGCAATACGTTTTCCATTGGTCTTTTGGATTACAAACCCAAATGACGAATTTGATACTCGTACCTGTAGTTTGTGATGAAGAATTAAGCCAGTCACAGCAGAGCTATAAATCGGGTGTATCCAAGTAGATGTTAAACCCATAGTATGGTCCGAGTGCATATGGCTGAGGAAAAACAAGCGGACGTGGCTACTGCCTCTTAATTTCCAACAGTCGACCGCAATCGGCGTGTTTGGGATCACTACTCCGTTCATTTCCAAACTAGCGATTCTGCAGAGTTAGAAAACCTAAACCAAAATATACGGATATAATGAATAGTCATGCAAACTTGGTATTTTTGAATCTTCAAACAAGTGCATATTAATTCTTTCCAAGCTCAACTACATCACTATATTCGTTGATTAATGTACCTACATTTTTTTTATTAAACTCAAAGATGACAGCCACGCCTCTACTTGCACGGACAGTCCATAAATTCCGTTCAACATCCTTTTTTGAAAGACCACAATTTTGCACTATTCTAAACTTCCGGGTCGCAGTCCCATACCGAAGCATATTCTGCGTGTCGTCTGGAAGGACTCGTATTTTGTAATGCAATTTAGGGTTGGAGTATTGTAGAAACCTCAGCCAATACTAGCGCGAGGAACATAATTTGGAAGAGCTCATTGGCTGTGAAAACCGCATGTGCGTCTGAGAGTTAATAAACACGGTGGGAGCCTTCTCTACAGATTCGGGGCTTCCAGTTCTGGGCTGAATTTGACTGCTAGGTAACGGGTGTTTCCAAGTAGTAAAATTAGTGCCGGGTGGTGACTGCGGGCTTTAGCCTGCTGCTATTTCCCCATGATTTGGGTTACAATTCGGGAAAGAAGGTTGCGGGGGTGATACTTTAATCGTTGCGGTCAGAGACACAGACTTTGACCCTGGGAACTGGGATCGAGTCTCGGCGTGCGTCCCTGAGCAGCCTGTGAATTCTGGCAAATCACTTAATCTCTCCGTGTCTAAAAAATAAATTGAGCGTGACCTTGTGTAATGTATTAGGCGCTCACGTAAATACCTTCTGGGCAAGTTAGCGCTATAGAAAACTGGAAATAAATAAGTTAAATAAATGTGGCTCTTCGGAGCCGGTTAGGCTCTGATTGCTCATTTCACGACTTGATGGCTCGTTGGGTTGCTGCTTATGTTTCTGGACTCCAGGTCCCTGACTGACATAGGGGAGACATAGGAGTAGAACGTTATGTTGGAATTAATGGACAGAGTGAGGGACGTTAGTGAAGGGATTCATTCACATAGAAGGACTAGACTAGAGGTCTTCAAACTTTTTTACTCTGAGCCCCCCCCCCCCCCCCCCCCCCTAAGCAAAATGTTTTGAGGTCGGGCCCCCCTCCACATCTGTATGACAAGGATTGGGGAAGCGGGAGGGACATGGCTGCGTGCAGGGAGCGGGGCTTATGAGAGGATTTCAGGAATACTTTTTCTATAGCTTATGAATTGCACCAAATATGAGACTTCTAAAACAGCAAATGCATCAAACAAAAACAGATATCCCAAACAAACTGCTCTCCATAATTGGGGTGTTGTGAGCCCCTCACACTCTTTGACCGCAACTGCTGCACTAATGATAACTGCAGTCCTGAGTAGCAGGCTATCTCATTTGCCTTTTTTACCTCTTCCCCTCCTTGATGGATCATCACCTCTGTCCCAATGCTTGAAAGGACAATAAGCTCTGATGCCCCTTTTTTTAAAGGTAGTCATAATTGTGATGCAGTGGGCCCCCCCAAATCCATGGGCCCCAGTCCTGCTGCATCTGCTACTTTATGATAACCAGCAGTGGCCACTTACACACTTGGCAGCAGTACCAGCTTCACTAATGAATGTCTCTTTAAAAAAAAAAAAACACTTATATTGTCCCCTTCTTTGGGGTATCTCTCTGAAGTAGCGGTCTCTGGCCATTTGTAAACATAAAAATGAGTCCGCATACAGTGCTCCCTATTCTGGGCCTTCTCTTTGACAATATCTATGAATCTCGCTCCTTTCCTCTGTCTCCTAGACCATTACTGTGAGGCCCCAAGGATCGAGATGATTAGGGCTCTGCATCTGAATGCAACCCTGCTGGCCTTCTGCCTGCCACCCCATGGACTCCGCTTTCACAAAAAACTGCCCCCGAATGGTTAATACTGACTTTGAGATGCCTCTACCTGAAATCGAAGTGTGGGTGGTAGTGCAGAAAGTTAAAAAAGAATCCATGGAATTAGGAGTTTCTGCAGCAGCGTTTTCCACATAATTATCAGTGTACTGCATTTGCTACATAATCTGCAGATTTCAACAAAAAAATCTTGATTCTAGCTCAAACGGAACAAAAGTTACTTAAAGATTCTAGAGGGCTCCATATCCATCTACCACCTGAAGCAGGCCCATATGTTGCAATTCTGACCGGGGTCCCTAAGCTGAATCCAAACACTGAGGAACCGACACTGTCCTTAAAAAATAAGGCACTCCATTGGCTCACCACCAATAGACCGCTCCCAGCACACTGTCGTAGTAAGATCTTAATGGTGCGTAGGGTACCCTGGCTAGGTAATGAGATGAAATCGATCCGGGGAGATTGTGTTATAGTTAACTTTGATGACCCACGTACGGTTGACTATATTTGCCATAGAGGTATGTGGGATAAGACTGATGGCATAGAAATAAAAAGGCTCTCTTTCTTTTACCCTCCTACAAATAGGTATCTTGATAACCTGGCTAGCAACCGGCCCCATATCAGTACGCGTGATAGTAGAAAGGAATGGGACGATTGGTATGTACAGGAAGCTAGAAATATAGCCCCCCCTGTAGGCTGGAAAGGTGCTCCAGTTACCAATAGATTTAGTTGTCTGGAAGCAGTGGATTGACCACCACAGCGATTAGGATATGGACTTGAGGGCATTAATCAATTTAGCACCAAAATTTCACAACCTTTTGAAAGTCTTACAATTAAGGAAAATTCCGATAATTGTTATAAACCTCTGGTTTCCCAAACTAATAATCAAGTAATCTTGCAACCTGTAGCTCTATGTTCCTCCCCTTCTTCTCATTTAGGGCTTATTGATGCCCAGTTTTCTATTCCTGCTGAACCTAGTCAACCAGCCGTATTCCCGTCCTCTTTTGACCACTTGGGCACTGTTATTAAGACTGCCCACGATCCTACGGGTAGCCTTAAGATTCTTAGCTGGAACTTAGCTGGCATCCAAAGGAAATTGAGCATCCCTGACTGGAATGTTCTAGTGGGGAACCATGAGATTTGCTTATTCCAAGAGACTTGGAGTCTGGATCCTCTATATCGAGTTGGCTATACTACGCATTTTGTTCCAGCAGTGCCACCAAGAAACGGGAAGGGTCGTCCTTCGGGAGGCCTTCTTATCTGGGTAAGCATCGACTTAAATTGTAATATAAAACCTAAGCAAATCAATAGCCCTGATATTCTAGGAATATCCTTGAGAGGCCCCAGTAGAGGCTTAAAGCTTGACCTGTATAATATATATGTTAGAGGTACCAAACATGGGTCTATGTCCCCGATAGTGGCAATCCTAGAAACAGAGCTTAGAGAACACACAGCTGGTGCTCAAGTCCTGGTGGCGGGTGACTTTAACTGCACCTATGAGCCACTACAGTTGGGTGACACCTTTGACTTGGGTGAGGACGATGCTAGATGGGGAATTCCTGCTCTAACAATCCCCCCGATCAAAAAATGGTCTCAATGCGCGATTCAGCTCAATGCCCTTTCGCTGGAGTTTGGCTTACGAGCCACAAATGGCCGCACAACTTCAGATACCATGGGTGCCGTCACATATAACAGAATTAATCACACCTCAAGGATCGACTATATCTTGTTAGATTTTAAACTTTGGTGTTTGGTACAGGATATGGTAGTTTTACCCTCAGTTGAAAGCGACCACAACTCACTTTCCCTATCCCTTAAAAATCCTTGGATTAGTAATTTTATTAAAAACCCTTCCAAACTAACCCAGAACGTTTCAGTCTCCGCATGTGGGAGACGACTAAAGTGGAATATAGTATCAGTAGACGAGACCAAACTCAATACTATAAATACTGTCCTTTTAGCCTCACAGACGAAGTTGGACAGTTTTGATTTGGCTTTGTCTAATCCTGGAAAAGCTACAACTGTTTTTGAGGAAGCACTCACGTTAATTGGGAATGTATTCCTGAAAAGGGAGTCCTCTTCTAAAAATGTGGTAATTCGAAACTCAAGAGCGACAAGCGAATGGTATACATCGGCTTGTAGGCACGCAAAAACTCTCTTGATTGGGGCTATAAGAAGCAAATCCCAAGTAGCTATACAACGAGCTAGAAACAACTACAAACAACTACTAGTTAGTGCTAAGAAGGACTGGGAAGAAGATTTTTGGTGCTCTCTAAAAGAGGCAAGCCAAGGGAAAGATCTAAGGCGCTTCTGGGACATAATCAGGAAAAAAAAAAGACCAGACTCTGACCTTATAACTTGTAATATCTCTAGTCAAGTCTGGGTCAACCACTTTGCTAAGCTGTACTCTTCCCCTTCTAACAACACTATAATTGGCACTCCCAAGGATGACCAGGAAAGGAAGGTGACTTCAGTAAATTGCGACTCCCTAACAAGAAGAGCTGAGTATGTCACTGATATAACTAATATCATTCCAGCACAAAAGGATTGGGAGTTAGACCTAGTAGACTCTGATTCCACCTTCTCCATAAAAGAGATAGAGCATGCCATTAGTACTATTAAGCCCCAAAAGGCGGCGGGGCCAGACGGTATCCCTGGCGATCTATTACGCTCTGATGTCCCGAAATGGGCTAAATTTATTCACTGCTTGCTCATTGCAATTTCCAAGGGTGCTCGAATCCCCTCATCCTGGAAAGGGGCTGAGGTCGTACCCATCTTTAAAAAAGGGGCGAGGGATGACCCAGCTAACTATAGACCCATAAGCCTGCTGGACATAACTCAAAAGGTGGTCGGTAAAGTATTGTTGCTAAGAATATCACAATGGATTAGTGATAATAACATCCTTTCCGACTACCAGGCAGGCTTCAGAGCAGGTACTGGCACAATAGAACAAGCATTCAGACTTCTCTTAATATATTGGAAGGTGGTGGTCATAGGCAAAGGCAGTCTTTATCTTGCGTTTATTGACCTGCAGACTGCCTTTGACCTCGTCCCTAGGCTGAGTCTTTGGAGAGTGCTTGGTGACATGGGGTTACCCCATTATATTTTACGATTAATTGTAAGACTCCATGAAGACACTTTTGCCCAGATTAGATGGGGATCAGAAGGCGAGAAGACTAGTAGAATTCCGGTTGAGAGAGGGGTCCGTCAGGGATGTGTTCTTGCTCCCACCCTTTTTTCACTATATGTCAACGGAGTGGTCGAGCATCTGCTGAAAGATCCTTCAGATGAACCTTCCCTAGCGGGTGAGCGCATACCGACCCTCCTCTTTGCGGATGACACGCTCTTACTGTCTAAAACCCCGATGGGCCTCCAAAAATTGCTTAACAACTTCCAGCATTTTTGTGTACAAAGGGGCTTGATTATCAATACTGAAAAAACCAAGTTCCTGGTGATGAACCCCCCCCCAAAAAAATCTGTTCGTTCCCCACAATTGAACGCTATACCCTTGGGGAGGGTGGATGTATTCGACTACTTGGGAATCCGATTGTCACATAATATGCAGTGGGCTCCCCATCTAAGCAAAATGTTACTAGCACACAAGAGGGTAACAGGGGCACTTTTGAAAGAGCAGCGCGCTTGTGCATCTAGACCTATTGCCCCTGTCATTGAAATCTATGCTGCTAGGGGAGTCAGTTCTGCTCTCTATGGGGCCGAACTCTGGGGCTCATACAATATCAGTGAGTTAATAAGATCTGAGAGGAAGTTCTATAGAGCGATTATGTCACTTCCTCAGGGCACTCCAATGATCCCGCTGCTGTTAGATTTGGGTCGCCATTCCATTAGCGATCTAGCAAAACTTCGCCCACTACTCTTATGGGCCAGGTTGTGGAGAGTCCCTGAATTGGCAAAATATGCAAAGGGCCTTTCCGAAGTAATGTCATCCCCCGGGTGGCACAAGATAAAATGGCTGAGAGACTTGAAAGCCCTTTTATGTGATTTGGGTCTAAGTGAAGCCTGGGAGAATAGGTCTTCTCCTCCGAAAGCATTCTTGAAGAAATTATTTTGGAATTGGATCGCGACCCAGCGGAATGCTAATAACGCCTTGGGCAGCCTCACGGAGGACTTCCTGAAATTCAAGGACTTACCTTTCCGGGAACCATACCTAGATATCATCGAAAGACCCTTTGATAGGTCCCTTTACTTCAAATTCAGAATTGGTTCTCTTCCTCTTCGTGCGTTTACCTCTCGGTGGAAATCCAAAGATCAGACCACTGATCTCTGCCCGTTTTGCACGTCCAGAGAAGAGACTGTGGCACACTTTCTATTTGAATGTAAGGAGTATGCTCACCCAAGAAGCAGATGGCTAAAGCATTTGTGTCGCTTGTTGGGAACCAGGCACCATGTTGAAGCATTGCGCATTTTAATGTCGGACTCCCGCCCTTTTTATGCTTGTGTTCTGGCAAAATTTTTATCATGGGCATGGGCCATTAGAAGTAAAAGGCTAAAAACACTGGTTTAATCCCTTTTAATATGATGATGTATTTATTTATTTTTACTGAAAAGGTATACTTTTAGATGAACTTATAATCAAATTTCTCTGTAAATTTTTTTAAATTGTGATGCTTTTATGATAATTTTTATCGAAATAAAGCCTTTTTGACTGACTGACTGAATTAAAGCATGACAAAGTGTTCCGGAGCAGTGGAAGGCCCTTTGCAAAGATTGACTGGTAATCTTGTAGTTGCTTACTGCTGTATTTGGGTGCTACACTGGTACTAATGAGGTGAAATATTTCCCCTGACCGCATTACCGTGAGTTAAAATGACAAAATAATGAAGTAATGCTAACCACAAAATGTGGCGCATTGTGCTGCATAATTTACCTTTTCTTGCTGCATAATTCAGTCAAACCTGCCGCATCCGCTGAATAATTCCAGTGGATCTGCTTAAAGCTTTATGGTGGCAAAGATCTATTCTTTTTAAGATGCAACGTAAAGGAGTTATCAGCTGGGATCTGGAATAGTGGAGACACTTACAAAAATGTCTACATTATATACAGTTTAATTACTTATTACTAAAAAGGTATGTTTTGTAAGAACTTGTTTTATCTCAAACACTGCATCATTTTGCAGCAGCCTAGTTTAGAGTATTTAAATACTGTTTTATAATAATGACTTGCATTTCCACAGTGCTTTCTGCCACAGGCTGGGACCTCATAGCACTATAAACAGGGCCATTGGAATTATGTGGCAGGAGAAGGCCAAATTATGCAGCATGGTTGACTAAATTCTACAGCAAGCAATTCAGCATTCCAGTGGATCTGCTTAAAGCTTTATGGTGGCAAAGATCTATTCTTTTTAAGATGTAATGTAAAGGAGTTATCAGCTGGGATCTGGAATAGTGGAGACACTTACAACAAGCATTTGCAATGCAATAGGTCTCGCATTAGTGAAAATTTGAGCAATTGGCGTTGCAAATGATAATGTTTGTTAGATTTTTTTTGTCAATAAATATCCTAGCAGTAGCATAAGTAAACAAGAGTTGCCATGTTATAGCACTTTCATTTTTTTAAAACTTTAAGACTCATTGCAGAGCGGCCAAGCTGCTATGCAGCATGGATAAAAAATATTGACATAGCCAATAGATCTTGTCAGAGGCGCAACTAGTGTCAAATTTCGGGAGGAGCTACTAATAATTTCGGGGGTGGGGGTAATTCTTCCAGCAATAGGCAGAGTGGAGATGAAGGGGAGAAAAAACAAAGTCTTGTTAACACGTTAATGGTCTTTTAAAGATATGTGAAGTACTCGGGTGCAGCTGTGATAAACTCAAAAACTGTCTGTGTGTGTGCCCAGGAAGCTGTCTCAGCCTGGGCTGACACACACAACAGGGGGGGGGGGGGGCTGAAGCCCTTTGAGCCCTATGGGCGTTGCGCGCCTGGATCTTGTATAGGCGAGACCTATTAACTTTTCCAATGCTTGTTGAATTTGTCAAACGATTCTGTTCCACTTGGATTCGTGCAGAGGCCGTGCCTCTCAAGCAACACGCTTTTTTTGCCCACGCCATTTTTTTATCCCTATTAATGACCGTGCTTAGCTCGGCTATGTAAGAACACTATGTTGCCTTAAATCGATATGGAGGGACCTTTTGAAAAAGGTAAGGCTGAAAGACAGCTAGATGTGCCCGGCAGAAGGCGTTTCCAGTGCTGATGTTCCATGCTCCAGGGTCTGCCTATTTTAAATTCCGTGGCATCGTGTGGGTCACATCTAAGCGAGTCACTCCAATGTGAGTGAAAACAATCCCCGGTTTGTCTCTAAATTTCAGTGTTGAGCTCTTCTGCGTGTCATTTTTCCCTTATTATCCCTTGGATTGCCCTTAAGATAACCCACCATATTACATAACGGTGTATGTAATAAACCTGCAGCAGTTTCTTACCCAAACAAAATTTGTGTGGTGTGTTTTATTTATGCGTAGAACATACATGCTACTGTGGGGGGGGTGTTGCCTCCTGCTGGCACTAAGTTCATGGTAAGATGGGTGCCCGAAAAAAAAAGTATGTGGGAAGTCTCTGGGTCCCAGCCCTGCTCCTCGGGTTCCCCTTTCCACTCAGGTTTTTTTTTTTTTTGCATTTTTATATAGCACGAACTCGACCCGAAGGTATTGGTGCGCTTTACACCAGCACTGTATTTACATTACACATTAAGGCACAGAGGGATTACGTGATTTGCCCAGAATCACAGGGTGTAGACGCGACCCCGAGGCTCGAACCCTGGTTTCCAGCACCAAAGTCGGCAGTCTAGCCGACGGACCACATCCCCTCCCGACAGTTTTTATGGTAGTTATAGAAACGAGCCACGTGTTCCGATTTTCCAGGAAGTTCATAAGCAGTGTATGAACGTGTCATACGGACTCAGCAGTTGACACCATTAGCCACTTTCCACTGGTGGCACTGCCATCCTCTCCCCCATGCGACGGGTGTGCCCAGACCTAGTGCTCGTACTCTCTGTGCTACAGGAACCAAGCAGCAACCGCACCAATCTTCACAGGCATGGTATCATCCTACCCAGCAAACAGCCAGTCCTTTGCCAGCTTTGTGTGCCTCGGGGCTGCTAGTTCCTGTCCCGTGTGCTCTAACTAGGGTGACCAGATCTTGAGAACTAAAAACCGGGACATTTTGAAAAAAAAATAATAGGACTACAATTTTACATCAACTGTGCTGCGCAGAATGACAACTCTTATCAACATAGGAACACAAAAGAAGCCCTAAGAAAATAAATAAAATGTAATTTCTAAAACCAGTATCGTACCTGATAATTAAATTGCATCCTTTTAACATCTGCTAACTAGAACAGTTTTAGAACACCCAATAAATGCTTCTCTCTGGTTTCAGTCGACCCCCTCTAAAAACCGGGACATGAGCCAAAATTGCTCAAATCTGCCTGGACAGCTGGTGAAAACCGGGGACTGTCCGGTCAAATCTGGGTTGCCTGGTCACCCTAGCTCTAACTGCCAGTGCCAACCTTGTGCGTTTGCCACTGCCTGCCCATGTACACGTGATATGCTGACAACATACGGTCAGTCCTGTGCCAACAAGCCACCGATGTTCCTAACCTTTACCCACTGTGTCTTCATCGGATGCTAGTGTAGGCCAGTACATATGCCCTGCCACAGTCTGAAGCATGTGCCCGTGGGCACTATCAATTCTCTGCCAACCTGCTTGCCGCTTGCTAACCTTCCACACTCCCTGTCACAGCACCGACATCACGTACCTGCCTTACACCCTGCCAATCTTGCCTGCCTTACACCCTGCTAATCTTGCCTGCCCTACACCCTGCCAATCTTCTCCAGTTGCTCCAGTGTCAGTCAGTTGCCCAATGGGGAGAGGAGTTGGCCTAATGGCTAGGGCGCTAGACCTCAGACCTGGGGAACTGGGTTTGAGTCTCTGTAATGACGCTGAACATCCTGTGATTCTGGGCAAATCACTTAATCTCCCCGTGCCTAACAAAAAATGAACGTGTGTCCTCCTGTAACGTAACTGGTGCTATGTAAAGCGCTCTGATACCTCATTGGATTCGGGTCAAGTTCGGGCTATATAAAAAAAACTCTGCAATGGCCGGCCAAATCTCAATCCAGTACTTATAAGTGTTAACTATCACCAACTAAAGGGGGTGATATCCCGCTTGATGTGGTATTTTAAGCTCAACAGACTATGCTTGCTGGGACATGTACACTTTTCCATTATAGCTGTGGGTTTGCAAGGAAAGCCTCATGGAAAACAAGCACTGGCAAAGCCAATAGGTATCGCCTAAGCAAGAGCTATTGGCTTAGCCAATGGGTTTTAATCATGTTGTACTTCAGCGTGGCTGCTGTTCAGCATGGCTAAAACTTAGTGGCATAGAGGATAGTGAAGTGGAGTGTTATATAGTGCATAGAGTGGCGTTGCATAGAGTGGAGGCTTGGGGAGGGGAGTAAAGTGGTATAGATTGGTCTAGAGTGGAAAGGCAGAGTGGAACTGAGGGTTGCAGAGTGGAGTGGCAAAGAGTGGTGTGTAGTGGAGCAGAGTGGAGAAGTGTGGCGTAAAGTTGAGTAAAGTGGCATGGAGTGCCAAAGAGGAAGTTGTGCATAGTGGAGTAGAGTACAGTGAAGGGAAGTAGAGTGGTGGAACATAGAGTAGAGGGGTAGAGAGTGTCATGGCACAGAGAGGAGAAGGATGTCGTGGAGTAGCATTGAGTAAACTGCCGTAGAGTGGAGTAAAGTGTTGTAGAGTGAAATAAAGTGTAGTAGAGTAGAGTGGTGAAGAGTAGAGTAGCAAAGTGGAGTACAGTGTAATTTAGTGTCGTAGAGTGAAGCGCAACATAATGTCATAGGGTGAGAGTCGTAAAGTGGAGGAGATGTAAAGTGTTGTGGAGTAGAGAGGCGTAGAGTGTTGTGAAGGAGCGTAGAGTGGAGTACCATAATGTCGTAGAGTAGAGTACTGTAGTATAGCTTATGGGTCTATTGTCGACATTTGCTAAGTTAGCATGAGCTTCGCTGCCATGAGGCCGCTTTTGAGCACGACACTGCAAGCATATATTTCGCAAGACTCTGGTGTGCCCCTTTCACATGAGAACTGTCTGCTTTTCGCGTTCTCTGCTGTGCACTGGGGTTTAGTCTGCACACGAGGTACAAGGTTGATCAACAATGCCCCTTGTTATTCTGTTCTGGTCAGTCCCTCGCACCTAGACATAACATACTACCCACAGCTGCCCTACTGGAAATCATGTGTTTAATATTGCAAGCTAAACATGTTTTGACACACTTGGAGAGACACCTTTCAAGAGAGAAGAGCTGCGCTTGTCCTGTGATGTGAACCTTTTATCTAGGCCTTGAGGTATGGGGTCTGCTGACAAAGCTCAGAGGTCTTCTTTTTTATAATAAACTATTTCTTACAACGGGGAGGGTGATTAGGTCTCTTAGTCCTTTTTCCACTGTCTTTATAAAATGATATCCCCATTTGTATTCTATGGAATTGTGACAATGCTGACTATATTGTGTTTATGCATTTTGCTGCTAGTAACGGCACGTGTACTGTACCACAGAGCTCGTTAGTTAAAAATGAACATTTTAAACTATACCATGTCTCTGATTACTCGCATTGTGGACAAGTATGAATGGGTGAGCGAAAGAGTTGTCTGACTCCCGCGATTCCCAAGAGAGAGCGATGTGTTCTGGGTTGTCTAATCATTGGTAGCTTCGCTGTAGTCGGAGAACGAATGAGACACTATAGCTAGTCGGTTTGGGATTTTGGGTACTAATGTGGTAGGTTGGTACACCCCTATTCACTGAGTTCCCGTTTTCTTGTGCATAGTTCTGTATGTGTGCAGAATCCCTGCAACAGTACCATAATGCCGTGAAGTGGGGTGTCATATAGTAGAGTGTCATAGAGTGTTGTGGAGTGGAGGGTCATAGAGCAGCGGGTTGTACAGTGGAGCGGAGCAAAGTGTCAGAGTGGAGTGGCGATGAGTGGTATGGAGTGATGCAGAGTGGCATAAAATAATATAGGGTGGCATGGGGTGGTGTAGCATGGAGTGTTGCAGAGTGGAGTAAAGTGTAGTAGATTGGAGTAGCATAAAGTGTTGTAGAGTGGCATAGAGTGTTGTAAAGTACTGTAGAGAGGCATATAGTAGAGTGATGTGGAGGAAAGTAGTGTGTCACAGAGTGGAGTTTCGTAGAGTGGAGTGGCATAGAGTGGAGTGGGATACAGTGGAAAGGCAGTAGTATGGCGTAGAGTGGAGTGGCATGGCATAGTGTGGAGTGGCGTAGTGTAGAGTATGCATGGTGTGGTAGCACCCTGCTATGACAACACATTTTCAATTGAAATTACCATTATATTTGCATAGATATACATTTTTACTGATACAACTATACAGCTCATCAACGGTAAAATGTGGAAATGGCATCACCTAGTGTATGGATTTGTTTTGACTGTATTAAATTATGATTTTAGAACACTTCAGAATTACAAAAAATGTGCTTCATTTGTGCTTTCCTTATTCCGATATATTCTAAAATATTTACATAGGTTATTTACATATATTTAACCCCTTCAGGGCGGCGCGGATTTCCGCTCCGTGCTGAAGGTTCGTTGCGCAGGCGGGGCCGTGACGGAGCGGTCCCGTCATGCGCACAGCGCGACCGACGCGCATGACGGAACCGCTCCGTCACAAGCATCGAAAGGGTTAAACTTTGTTATATGTTCGAAAAAAACTTTCTTTTCACACCTCAGACTGTCAGAAAAAGTCTTTCACTTTGAAGTCAAAGAAAGAAACGCAAAACACCAAGTTCCCTCTGAAGGCATAGCTTGACATTTGAACTCAAACTCTTTGAATGTACAACAAATGTGACAAGATAAGAACCAAATGTAAAGGTGTGTTTACAGAAAACAATAACTCATGGAAAAATACAGTGATCAGGATATGCTCACCTGGGAGGGACAAAGCTGTGCTGGAAAACCTAAAACAAATACAGCCAACAAATACAAGCATTTGCAATGCAATAGGTCTCGCATTGACGCGAGTTTGAGCTATTGACATTGCAAATAACAATGCCTTTTATTTTTGTTTTCTTTTTAAAAACATAAATAAAAGGCTTTGTTATTTACAATTTCAATAGCTCAAACTCGCGTAACTGCGAGACCTATTGCATTGCTAATGCTTGTTTTCATTGGAGTCTAAATGAGTATCTTAATCTGTAACTGCACGTTTATTCTGACCTAATTTCAATTACTCCTGAGCATTTCAGGCTTTTTGTTTCTTTGGCCCCTCACACTTTTACTCATGCAGCATTTTCACACCTGCCAACTGCATTGTGCTTTCTAACTAGATCCAAGAAAGGAGCAACAACGAGCATGTCGGAACGGCAACATAATAAGAGGGACAGTAACGTCAAAGAGGGAGGCCGAGACGAGGGGCGAGAATAAAGGAGAGGACCTGGTTCCCTCTGGAGGCTTGAGGTTCAACAGAGGAGAGGGCATGGGAAGGGACACTAGAGGGTGCGGTGCGATCCAAGGGAGTGGTTGAGACCAGGGAATAGTGGATCGAGCAGATTGCTGAGAGAAATGAGTCACACATTAATGGAGGCGGGGTTGAAATGGATGTTAACTGGGAGACCGTGGGAGAGGAAGATGGTGAAAGGGATCAACTGATGAAAGTAAATTATGAGATCTGTGTAGGGAAAGGAGGGACAGTGCACGGGGAGAAAGCTATGTTAATACAGGGAGAGAGATGGGGAGAGGCTGCCTAAGGGAGGGGGTGTCAGACAACTAATCCCATGGAGCCCTAGGAGAGAGGAGAAGAGCACAGCATACTAACAGCAGGCACTGGGGGACTAACAGGTGAGGGAAGAAGAGAGCCATCCACTGTAGGCAGCCAGAGGATGAGACAGTGGAGCAAAGAGGCAGGCATCAGATCACCGAAAGCCACACGATAAGACAGGGATGGGATGAGGGAATGACAGAGATCGAATGGGAGGACTGGGGCCGACAGCACGAGGAGCGAAAGCTAGTGAGATACAGACAGACAGATAAAATGAGATAGGGGAATACTAGCGTCATGAATAGAGTAAGTTAAGGAGAAATCCACGCCAGGCAATCAACAGCCATGAAAAGAGACAATAGGAGAGCGACAGAAGCAGGGAGGGAGACAAATGGACGTGAAAGGGAGACAATTGACAGGAAGAGCAGAAGAGCGCATGGAGAGAGGCAGTGACAGGAAAGGAGACAAATGGATAGTGGCAGGCAGAGACGGGGGACAGGTAAAACAGCAGGTAGAGTGTGTCGTACAAAGAGACAAAAGATAGCAGGCACAGTCAACAGCCAGGCAAAGACAGGAAAGCCAGGCAAGTGTGCAAGAGGGGACAACCCTTCTGGCTGGTGGGAGCACAATTTCATTAACATATGAATGCTATCCACTGATTTAGATTTGCAATTTCCAAAATTTCCACTCTTAGGTGAGTTTAGTCCATTAGTTAAATGATTTATTGGTCATTAAAATACATTAAGCATCATGCAAATCCGTCCAATGTAATCATCAAGTATTGTGTTCGTAGACTATTACTCCATTACATTTTCCAAAACCCAATGCATTTCGGGTCAAACTGTGACCCTTCGCCAGGGGTCCTTCCTTACAACGCTATAATATAAAGGAAACAGAAGGCAGTTCAACTTCCAGTCCATAACACAAAAATAGCTTAAAGTGTCACTCTGAAAGATTAAAGAAGCCTGAAACCATTCTTGCCAATGAAATAAAATGAATAAACCCATTGTGAAAAGTGAAGCAACTGAATAATAACATGCAGTTACACGGTCGATATTGACACTGATAGATGTAGGTAGAAGAAAAAGAAAAACGAGCCGTGATATTCGTGTGATAAAAGTCGGTGACCTGAAAGGCAACTGTGTAAATGAGCGGTTTCTGAGAATGGCCTGCAGTGGCTCAAGGGTACACTGAACTTTCCACCAAACTCTTGAAAGAATCCAGCTGAGCTATCGAGGCACTAGGTGATAGTGGCGTAAACATGCAAAACATTGCGAGGTGCACACAAAGTTACCCGGTGTTTTCTAACTGTGCCAAGACGCTAGGTGACGCTACGCGCTTGGGATTTAAACTTACAAATACAGCAAGGTACTCGCAATCTTACCGGATTGCTTTCTCGTGTTTCCTAACTCGAGAACGATCGTCGGTGAAACGCACCCATTTAAACGTCTTACTGATGCATTAAAGAGACAGTGACTTAATGTTCTAAGACTGTGTGTGCAATAAAGTTACAATTGAAAACAAGACAAGCCCGGCGGAGCGTGGCGCGCGCCCTTGGCGGGGTAGCACATTCCAGGTGGGGGAGCGGACCCTTTGAAGTGCGATGCCAAACGGATTGCATGGTGGCACGATGCGCGTGATTGTGCGCGGGCTCGCCATGCAATCCGCTTTTGGGAGCACTTTTGGGAGCCCCTTACAATAGTCTCGCTTTGCGATCGCTTACGCGATAGCAAGGCGAGACCTAAAAATGTCTGCATGATATACAGTTTGATTACTTATTACTAAAAAGTATGTTTTGTAAGAACTTGTTTTATCTCAATCACTGCATCATTTTGCAGCAGCCTAGTTTAGAGTATGTTAATACTGTTTTATAATAATGACTTGCATATCCACAGTGCTTTCTGCCACAGGCTGGGACCTCATAGCACTATAAACAGGGCCATTGGAATTATGTGGCAGGAGAAGGCCAAATTATGCAGCATGGTTGACTAAATTCTGCAGCAAGCAAAGACAAATTATGCTGCATATTGCCCCTCATAAGTACCGCATTAACACCTACATATAGCAATAAGCAACAGAAAGGAGACCAGTCAACCTTTAGAAAGGGCCTTCCACTGTGAGGTAACATGTGTTGCTGCATTTTTTAATCTGCAAATTATGCAGCAAACGATGGATTATGTGGCAAATGCGGGAAAATCATAACTATGCGCTGTGAGTGCAGGGTGAGCGTGAAAGTGAAGGGTGAGAATGAGGAGTGAGTTGTCTGAATGCAGGGTGAATTCCCAGACACTTGAAGTTAATCAGCATGTTATTGACTGGGCACAGGATTTCAGATATAAGTTAACTATTGCTATTATGGAATTAATCAGGGAATACAGTGTGAAGGAAATAAATAATGTGCTGATCCTGCAACAAACTTCCAGTCTTATGATTAGGGTTGCCAGCCCATTATTTTGATGTTGCAGACGGTACAAAAATAAACAGTCTCCTAAAGCCCTATTTTCAGCACTTATATGTGCGTACTTCGAAAAGCAAATATAAAGCACTTTTAAATGTGTTCTAGGGCTGCCTGAATGTTTCATGACTGAAAATAAAAGGAACAGACAGAAAGTCAAATTACAAATGAATACACACTTTTTTAAGACCCTGTTTAGTGTCAAAGCAAGGTCTTTGCAGGCTTTTTTTTATTGGCAACCCTTTTTTATATTCCTTTTCATGAAATGCATTTTCACACTGCAGCAGTAAATTTACAGTACAAATGTAAGGAATAGGCAGAGTCAGGGCCCAGGGGTTACTGGAAAAAGAAAAAAAAACTAAACCTCCGGAACCAGTTTCCAAAGGTATGCAAATGGTCTTTAAAGACCTGTGAAAAACTCAGGCAAACTCAGGCGTGCTGGAGTCTTAATAAGACTCCAGACACTGCCCAGCCGAGCCCCCAGCAGCACACTCACTGACCTCTGGCTCCACAGCACTCTGCAGGCTTCTGAGTAAATGAAGACAGCCTGGAAATGCAGCAAATAAACATCGCTGCACTTCCAGGCCTCTTCATTTACATTTGCTTGCAGAGGCCTTTGCGCTCCCCTGGTAAGACCTGTGGACTAGACGGACAATTTATTTATGCGTTTTTATATAGTGCGTACTTTACCCGAAGGTGTCAGAACGCTTTACATTAGAACCAGTTACATTAAATAAGCACTTCAGAGTGCATGCATTACATATAAGATACAGATACATGCGTCTAAACACAAAAAGAAAGCATTACAATGGTATGTACGAAAGATGTTCAAGTTAAACTATCAGCGTAGATATAATGGGCTACTATTGGTGGGAAGTGAGCGCAAATAATATAGAACTAGCATAATGACATAGCACAGGTGTATGTGCATAATCTAGCAGTGTTGCTGCCAAATGAGCATGAAAGCATGAAAGCATGCAGGCATAAAATAGCATGTGAACATCCAATAACCATACAGATCAGTGAATGGCCCAGAGTCATAAAGCGGAGAGGGACTCCTCGTCACATTCGGATGAGTCCCGCATCTGATATAGGCGAGAGGGGTGGCAGTCCTTTGGTCACTGGAACTATGGAGCAGTTCTGCACCAGATGGGCTGCGGCGGGTGTCAGACTGGCGGGCTACTCCCAGAGGACATGGGAGACTCGCAAATGCTGTGCGTTTTGTTTTACATCGCAAAGTTTTGTCTAGCTCGGGGATCTTTGTGTAATAAAAGCTGATAGCTCGCAGTGAAAATCACTGCGAGCTATTAGTATTATTAGCATTGCAATAGACCTCAGACAAGATGACTTTAGTGGCAACCATATGCAAGATTACTAGCAGTGACCACTTCACACAGGGTTGCCAATAGTAAAATGCTTAGTCAAGTTGGAATTCTATGTCAGGACCGGAGGCTCTGATTATGTTTTTTTAAAAAAAAACTCTACATTTCCCATGACCACCTCATAGTCACATGACCAATCATAGAGCCCCAGCCCTATATAACCTCCCTACACCAATGCAGCTTCCTCTTACTTTGCTGCTTTGCAGCCAGTTAAGTGTACCCCTCTAATATTAAGAATTTGTGTAATTACTATTGCTTGCCTTGCTATCGTTATTGTGTTTGATATTGGTGAATGTGTTTTGCAGGTTAGGCTGATGTGTTTGTGCAACGCTGTTCCTGGGATTGGTGCAATTTTATTTGGCGGTTGTTACCGCTGCTTTCACACTGTGTTAGTTTCTAAGTAAAGGTTGGTGTGTCAGCACGGAACCTTGGCAGGTTAGAGGGAGAGTTTATCCTCCCAGCATGGTGGCTTGCTGCCCCTGCTCTTTTTCTGTGAAGAGGGAGAATGGGAGTACAGTTCTCCTCCAGGGTTGGAAAATAAGGCAAAGGCGCTTCCTAGATTTTCTTGCAAGTCCTCCCTCCACGTTGTATTTCTACTTCAGCCACAACACGTGGCAAGAGTTGACCTGCTGTGGGGTGCTAGCTGTGTACTCCCCCTGATTGCTCCAAATTGGGGGATTGGCCTTTGCCCCACTCCTGCCCTTTTGTCCTTGTTACCGTCCTGAGGCACTGATTTCTCTTCTGGGCAGACAGTAAAGATGTCAGAGTATTATAACAATAGTATGGATGGCTAGTATTATGATGATCCTGAGGGGTCTTTGGAGCAGGACCTGGTGGACACATACTATGAACAAAGCCCTTGTATGGGCCACTGAACTTCTGAAATGACACGTGGGTATGCAGAGCAGCAAGGTTGGATGCCAATCTCCCCTTTGTGGATTGGAGGTTGCCAGTGGGCTTCGCAAGCCAACCCCATCGCAAATACCCCTAAGGGCCACCATGCTGCAGATTTAGTGGATTCATTGGCGAAAGACCACGATTATAGCACTTTGCTTGTTCCCACAGTTTCTGACCCGAGGAAGGATGACACAAGCTCTACTTTTTCGCAGGGCTCAGATCAAGGAGGCGGACCAAGCCCTAGCAAGGGCAAACACAAGGGATGCCACATTAACGTGTCACAACAGCCTCAAGTCCTTACCTTTGAACCCAATGATATTCTCCACCCGAGGTCAATGGTGCGGCTCCCGCCACAAGAAGTGGCAGATTATGTACAATCACTTTTCCGGCAAGGGTTTGACAAGGATGTCAGCACAGCTGCAGTCCGAAGGCTCCAGACCAGAATTTTCAGGTAATGTCACTGCGATTTTCCGCAGTGTCTATATTACTTGAACTCCAGAGTGGACTTGAATGTTGTTAGAAATAAGGGGGCTCTGGTTGGCGCAGGCAAGTACCAGCGACAAGCAGGGACCCTTTACTTCTAGTCAGGGCGAAGGATGGCTCCTTGGAATAACCTCTGCTCACCCACTAGGTGCTTGGCGCGAGCAGCCATGGCTAAACCTCAGGGCGTACACGGTTAGGCATTTGCAATTATACACACAGTAAATACTTTGCATGCACCACAAACGGACACCAGGCAGGTTGTATACAAAAATAAGGCTTTTATATATTTTCAGCAGACTTGGTACAAGACCCAGTAACGGTGAAACGGTGGGGCCACGATCTGTATGAATACGGAAAGCTCTTTTATACGGAAAGTCTTCTTAGGCGGGGCAACAAGGGGAACTGTGGGTCTTAGCGCACTTCGCGCTGAGACGGTAACCGGGAGGCATGCGTCAGACGGCAGGGAAAACAGAACGTTGCGAACCCTGGATCTGATGCGAGCTCGCGGTCGAGTTCGTAAGTACAGTACCTTGTTTCTTTTCGTGAAGGCGGGTGCGGGACACTCAGCGGCTCTTTCAGAAGGGCGAGGCGGCGTCCGGGGCTCCCACGCTTTACGGGTGGGGGGTCTGGTCCTTCAGGCTCACAGCAAGAGCGGGGTGTTTCAGGTTGGCAAGTGAGCAAAGCGGGGCAGCTGGGCATGCTTTCCACGTCCGGGCCGTCCGAGGCTTGAAGATGCTCTCAGCGCCGATTCCGGCGGGAGGGGTGAAGGTGCGCAGCAGGCCTCCGGCGAGCGAGGTGACGGGGGCAGCCCGGCGTACGGAGAGCGGCTCAGATCGAGCGAGGCTCTTCCCAAGGCAGGGGCGGCTAAGCAGTCCGGTCACAGCTCAAGGAGGGGCTGAGGGGCACGGGAGTCACGGCTCCGGCGAGGGAAGGAACACCACAGTCCAGCGGTAGGCGAGTGAAGGTCAGGATGAGCCCAATGGTCCTGGGGCTCAGTTCAGGGGGCAAGCTCGCTTCCAGGCCCTTGGAGATTGTTTTTGAAAGCACAAGTTTCTTGAAAATAAAAATGAAGCAAAGTCTCTAATAAAAGGTTCCTCTTCTCTCCTTTGGCAGCAAGGTCACCACTGTAGGCCAGTCCCCCAGGATAGGGACAGTCTTCCTCCATACAGTTTTCCTGGCGCCTCCTCCTCAGGCAGAGATTCTTCTTGGTTCAAAGCGGATCTGATTTCTTAGGAGCAGGGCTCCTACATTTATACTACATTTCTTTTGTTCTCCCAGGCCAGGGGGGCCCTTGCCTAGTTCAGTCCAGTTCTGGAGTACTTTGTTGACGCGATGCAGGCTTCTTCTTTCAGAGTGCAGGGCAGAGTCATCAGACGCTCCACAGGGGGCGGAGCCGGCATCGTGGTGGCAGAGCACGGTCCTATTCAGAGTCCAGGTGTACTCCTCCCACCCATCTACCTGTCAATCTTTCTATTCACCATCAGGCTACCTAGCCCTGCCCATCTGGGTTTCCCCAGCCCTGTCACTCACACAAGCCAGACAGCAGATACACATCACGCAGAGGCGGGCTGAAATGGTTAGGCACGCAAAGGCCAACTTTCTAAAAGTGGCATTTGCAAACGCAGAATATTAAAATAAACCTTACCAAAAGATGTACCTTATTATTCTGAGTTCAGGCATACTAAACTCGATCTTCTACCATGTTCCCTGGGCATGTTAGGATCATAGGATGTAACAATCCTAACAGCCCGTTTTGGCCTTACAATAGTGAAAAACAAAAATGGCTGTAATTCACTATTAGGACATGCCACACACATCAGGGCTTGTCCTAACTTATGCTTGCAACGCACCCTGCCCTTGGGCCTACCATAGGGGTGACTAACATGAAGTTAAGGGAAGGTTTAGGGACTGGCAAGTGTGTGCACTTGCCAGTCAGCATGTCGGTACCAGACTGCACACAGGTTCTGCGATGGCAGACCTAGACACATTTTACCCGGCCGCTTCTGTGGGTGGCACAACCAGTGCTGCAAGCCCACCAGCGGTATTTGTATTTACATGCCCTTGCACTCCTGGTGCACTTTACTGGGGTCTGACAGTAAACCAAATAAGCCAATCATGGAATCCAACCAACATATACATTTACAATGGGGAAAGAATATGCACCTTAGCACTGAACAGCAGTGGTAAAGTGCCCAGAGTCATAAAACAGCCAACAACAGGTCAGAAAAAATGCAGGAGGAAGGCAAAAAGTTTAGGGATGACCCTGCAAAAAGGGCCAAGTCCAACACTACCCCCTTCCAGCCAAAACGCAGGGCAGACCAATCACCACCGTGTTGGTCTTCCCTGCTTGGGGCGATAGAACAAGGACCTGGCCCGCAACTGCAGGGGCAGACTCCAGTTCTACGCCAATCTGAACCTATTGGACTCCCTCTGTCCATACTCTCAGGGCCCACCAAGCCAATCCATGGGGAGCCCTTCTCCTCACCTGTGGACACCACCTGTGCAGCACCTAACCTTAACTGGCTCACAGGTGTGTCCCAACAGACAGACGGCAAAATGGCACAGTGGACACTGACAGTAGTCAGTGATGAGACCCAGGCCTTAAGCCTCTCAGGGCTCTCAAACCTCTGTGGCGCCAGGGAGCAGGGGGCAGTAGCCCCAGGTGCTTGGCAACCTTTGTCCATTCTCCCTCCTGTTAGGTCAGGTATGACATCCTGGCACCAGCCCCAGGCCTGTACCCGGCGGCTGGACCAAAGACTTGGGTGGCCTCTCCCTTACCCGGTCCTCCTCCTTGGGGCTCTGTACCCTCCCACTTGGAGTGGTACCCCTTTCCAGAATTGCCAGGGCACCTGTAGCAGGTGTCCTGTGCAATTCGCCCACCAGTTAGAGGTTCTATCCTGCAACTGGGCGTCCATGTCAGGGGGGACACCCTGAACCTGGCCCTCCAACCTAGGGTCTAAACCCTTCAGTTGAGCCGGGGTCAGAGGCGAGGACTCCCTCCCTCTGCACCCCCTTCCAGATGGCTGTACCCTCCCAACTGGAGTGGTACCCCTAGAAGCAACATGGGTCAGGACACAGATTACAGTTGTCCCCCCCTCCAGGTCAGATAGCACCTGAACCTGGCTTCCCAACCCTGGGACCAACCCATGCGGTTGAATGCTCGCCTGGCGCACCAGGACTTCCCGGGGAGCATGCATGCCCCCCCTGAGGGTGACACATAACTCATGTGTCGTGTGACAGTCTGCCTGGTGCAGATCTCCCGACCCCTGTCCATCTGACAGTGCACGAAGATCCCCCAGGACAGAAGTGGTGTCACCATGGTCATTCACTGGTGCCGCAGCCCTTCTGGCTGGCCCCTGACCCACTGGTTCTTCCACTGGGGACTCTTTCCCCCTCTCACCCCTCAATCTGGACTTCTGCACCCTCCCAACTGGAGAGGTACTGCCAGGCACCAGAACTGAGGGAGGCCTGCTTACAGACACTCCCCGTTCACCATACACTAGGGGATCCCGCACAACGGGCAGCCCCTCAGAACAGACTAGGCTCCCCATCTGGTGTTCCCTTAAAGAACCATCCAAGTTCTGAGACTGAGGTTGGGCACTGCTGGGACATAATCCATTCTCGCTCCTTCCCCTTAAAGACAGGACGTGAGGCCCTACACCCCTCTCACTATTACAGGACCTAGTTGGGCTACTCTGGGCCACTTCTACCACACTGGGTGTGAAGATACCTGAACCACTCCTCTTGGGATCACTCCCCAATGCCTTTCCAGACCCTCTGGACTCCACCAAAAGGTCTGCCTCCAATGTGAGCTCCCTGCGGTCAGAGAACTCACTCTCCCACAGGTGTTGGCATAGCTCTGGAAAACAGGGACCTACAATATGCTCTCCCACAATTGGATCATACAGCCCCCTAGCTGGGTTAACCAAACTATCCTTCACCTCACCATCCAGTGCCTCACACACGTACTCCACACCCCTCCCCTGAGACTGGCAAGACAGTATCTGACTATTTCTGTCACACAACCCACACTCTTCTGGGCGGTCTTCACACTCACATACCAGGACTTCAATTATGGGGGAACCCCTCTCCCTGCACCTCTCATCTAGAGTCAGTAGAGTGTCCCTCCCACCGCTAGGACCATGAACCCCTGCACCAGTTACCCTATTTTTCTCAGGGACACTGCGCACTACTGGAGCTACCTCATGTCACTGAACCTCCTGGTGTATGTTAACCCCCTCCTTCAAGTCAGGTGCCAAGTCTCTGGGTGTGTGTACTACTCTCTCAGCACTAAATAAATCAATATTGCTGCCACCATCTGAGCTGGATTCCTCCTCCCGCTCAGCAAAGCTCAATCTCTGAACTACACACCTTTCTTGTTGCTGGGCTGAGACACTCATGCCCTCAAGCCTCTCAAGCTCCATATCAAACTTCCATATTATCAAGTCATGCTCAATTTGCATTTTCTTTTCTTCCAGAGCCAGCTTTTTGCTTTCCAGCTCCAGTTGTCCATTTAGTTTCGCCATCTCTATCTCATGAGCTCTGGTTTCCTTCCTGTTGGCCAACTCCTCTGGCGACAGGCCTCTGCCCAAGCAAGCGATGCCCTCTGCCCACTCAATTTCCTCCACCTCATCAGAGTCTTTTCTTGACTCCATCCAGGCCCTCAGCGCCTTGCAAAGATCTACTTTGAGCTTGCATCCAACAGTGGGGACTTTGAATTTCCTGCAGAAGCCCTTCAGCTGGGCCTTGGTGTAGCTCTCTAATCTCTCTTCTTCCCATTCCATATCATCCATTCCAGAGACTATAGAGGCTGCCCTTCCTGCAGGGAGTGAACCAGGCATGGTTTCTCAAAAATGGAGATTCTTGGCAAAACAAAAAAAATCAGTAGTATTGTTGCTGCGTTACTGGTCTGCACTCACTATGTGGCGATCAATGATTTACTGTATACAAACTACAAATGCAAATTCAAAAATCCTCACCGCTGCCTCCAATGTTAGAAATGAGGGGGCTCTGGTTGGCGCAGGTAAGTACTAGCGACAAGCAGGGACCCTTTACTTCTAGTCAGGGTGAAGGATGACTCTTTAGAATAACCCCTGCTCACCCTCTAGGTGCGTGGCGCGAGCAATCAAGGCTAAACTTCAGGGCGTACACAGTTAAGCATTTGCAATCATACACACAGCAAATACATTGCATGCACCACAAACGGACACCAGGCAGGTTTTATATAAAAATAAGGCTTTTATATATATATCTTTTATGCAGACTTATTACACGACCCAGTAACGTTTGAAAGGTTGGGCCACGATATCTAATACTGCGGAAAGTTCTTTAGTGCGGGGCAACAAGGTGAACTGTGGGTCTTGGCACGCTTCGCGCTGGTGAGGCGACCTGGTGGAACGTGTAGGACGACAGGGAAAACAAACGTTGCGGACCCTGGATCCGATGCGAGCTTGCGGTCGAGTTTGTGTGTCACAGTACCTTGTTTCTTTGTAAAGGCGGGTGCGGGGCATCCAGCGGCTCTTCAGAAGGGCGAGGCGGAGTCCGGGGCTCCCAAGCTTTACGGGGGATCTGGTCCTTCAGGCTTACAGGGGGAGTGGTGTGTTCAGGTTGGGCATGTGAGCAGAGCGGGGCAGCCGGGTAAGTTTTCCACGTCCGGGCCGTCCGAGGCTTTTGGGATGCTCACAGCGCCGCTTCCGGCGGGAGGGGTGAAGGTGCGCAGCGGGCCTCCTTGGGCCGTGACCGGGCTGCTTGGCCGCCCCTGCCTTGAAAAGAGCCTCGCTCGATCCGAGCCGCACTCTCTCTGCCGTGCTGGGCTGCCCCCATCACCTCGCCCGCTGGAGGCCCGCTGCGCACCTTCACCACTCCCGCCGGAATCGGCGCTGTGAGCATCCCAAAAGCCTTGGACGGCCCGGACGTGGAAAACGTACCCGGCTGCCCCGCTCTCCTCACCTGACCAACCTGAACACACCACTCCCCCTGTAAGCCTGAAGGACCAGATCCCCCCGTAAAGCTTGGGAGCCCCGAACGCCACCTCGCCCTTCTGAAGAGCCGCTGGACACCCTGCACCCGCCTTTAACAAGAAACAAGGTACTGTGACACACGAACTCGACCGCGAGCTCGCATCGGATCCGGGGTCCGCAAAGTTTGTTTTCCCTGTCGTCCTACACGTTCCACCAGGTCGCCTCACCAGCGCGAAGCGCGCCAAGACCCACAGTTCACCTTGTTGCCCCGCACTAAAGAACTTTCCGCAGTATTAGATATCGTGGCCCAACCTCTCAAACGTTACTGGGTCGTGTAATAAGTCTGCATAAAAGATATATGTATAAAAGCCTTATTTTTATATAAAACCTGCCTGGTGTCCGTTTGTGGTGCATGCAATGTATTTGCTGTGTGTATGATTGCAAATGCTTTACTGTGTACGCCCTGAAGTTTAGCCTTGATTGCTCGCGCCACGCACCTAGATGGTGAGCAGGGGTTATTCTAAAGAGCCATCCTTTGCCCTGACTAGAAGTAAAGGGTCCCTGCTTGTCGCTGGTACTTACCTGCGCCAACCAGAGCCCTCTCATTTCTAACAAATGTCTTTATTCAGCACATGCAGAGGTGCTGCCTTTATCCTCTCATAGCCCGTTATAACTGCCTTCCATATATTCCAAAGCCCCCTTACATTCCAGAACAGGATCCTCCTCCTACACTCCATTACATACTTCCTATTCCAATCTTACACCACATTACTAATCCCCCCCCCCCCTTTTTGAAGAAAAAACGAAAGAAAAACTGATGGAAGAATTACACGTCTGAGTTGCCAAATGCTGTGTGGTCTAATCTAGCAGCAGATTTTTATGGACCACTGGATTCAGTGCATTATTTACTCGCTGTATTCGCTTAGTATTCCAGTTTTCCTATAGTAAAAGTGGTTTTGTCAACATCTGCATTAGTTGTACTTCTTGTTCTTGATGAAATATTTTCCACTTGTGGAATACCAAATGTGTTAAAAACCGATAGTGGACCACCATTCAGTGCTAATGAATTTGAGAAATGTATGAATTATTTTGGTATAGTGCATAGCCAAACTCAAACTCCTGAGTGAGTGTGAACGTCTTTATTCAGCACATGCAGTGGTGCGGTCTTTATCCTTCCGTAGCCCATTGTAGCTGCCTTGCATATATTACAAAGCCCCCTTACATTCCAGCACAGAATACTTCTCCTACATTCCAATACATACTTCCTATTCTAATCTTACATCACATTACTACAGTTACTGACACCCCAGAGGTAGACCCCTCCTTAGTAAGTTATCTGAAAAAATACTTTAAAGATCCGAAGGAAGGTAATGATTGGGCTTGGCGCAGTTACCAAGATAAGCTGCTGAGCGTATCAGTTCCACTAACTAAAATCATTGTAGTAGACTCTCATGCTCAATAGTCACCGACTCCCATTGATCCAGGAGTCTTGGTCGGCTGGGCCCACAGAGCTATTTGCCAGCTGGGAGATGCAAACAAACAGCGCCTGTCCATCCTCCTCAAACTCGACCCGAAGGTTACCGAGCTCACTTCATCTGAGTCAGGCCTCATAGCTCAAGGACTGCTGTTTGGAAACCCCTTTCTGAAGGAGTGGTCAAAGTTTATTGCAACTTACAGTAACTTGGATAAGTCACAGTGGCCCCTCAAGAAGGTCTTCGGCCCACTTTTTGGCAGGGCCGGACGCTTTCAGGGGCGAGCATTTTTACCAACAAGGTGGAGCTGGAAACCAGGATTCCTCTTACAATACCACCTCATACCCCGCCTGCCCCTGAGCCAACGGGAACCGTTTACAGAAGGGACGATATAGAAGTTTGCAAGGCTCTTCCCAGTAGTCTGGTTCCACAGGTGAGAGTCATCCCACTTTCAGAGGTGTTCCTGGAGGGCAGGACCAGGTTATTTCTACACAACTGGCAGAGTGTAACACACGCCTCATGGGTTCTAGAGGCCGTGCAGGGTTACAAGTTAGAGATTTACAGCTCCCTGATGCAGACCTCCCCCCTCAGACTATGTATTTTTCTCAACAAGAGCTGGATTTCATCTCCTCAGAGGTTCAAGCTCTGCTGCAGAAAGGCACCATAGAGGTGTCATTCCTCCTACCAGACGGGGTTCTCAGTAGCATCCTTTTTAGTAGAAAAGAAGGGAGGTGGGTCTCGCCTGGTGCTGAATCTGAGAGATTTCAATAGTTGGATCGTTTCAAGATGGAAAGAATCCATCTCTTAAGGGATATCCTTCAGGAAGGGATTTGAATGGTCTGGTTGGATTTAAAGGACGCTTACCTAACCATTCCTATTTTTCCGCCTCACCTACGCTTTGCTGTTATGAGTACAAAGGCCTTCCTTTTGGTCTCTCCTCCGCCCCTTGATGCTTCACAAAAACCACGAGATAGGTGGTGGACTTCCTCAGAGACCAAGGTGTTTGTCTGATCATCTATCCAGAGGACATCATTATCGTGGCCCAATGTCCTCAGTTGGCCCTAACCCACTTGGAGTGGTTTCTGTTAATTTTAGAAAGGGTCAGTGCCTGTCCGATTCTGATTCCTTCCCGTTGGAACCTCCTGGTTCCAGTGGGCCTTCCACATCCACTGATCCTATTGGAAAACATCGGCGGGAAACATGAAGCCCTCTGGGACTTTTGCAGAAGCCTACTGCTTTCATTGGTCTAGTCTTGTCCACAGGCACACACAAACAATATGGGTCGGCATGGAGACGCTGGTGTGGTTGGTGCAGTGAATGGGGTGCAGATCCCATTGTAGTATGGTCATAATATTTTGTCCTCCCTGGCTTCTGAGGGCATGGCCTATCGATCAGTGAACAACTTTAGGTCCGCTATTTGGGCAGGTCATTTACAGATTGATGGTAAACCAGTTGTCAAACACCCAGTAGTGTGTAAATTGTTAAGAGGTATTCATATAGCAAAGCCTCCTCGAACTTAAATATTGTGTCTTATGGGACGTAACATAGTCCTGAGGAAGTTAAATTCTGGGCCAAACAATAAATATCTATGACGGAAACAATTGTCAGCCAAATTGACCATGCTCTTGTGCCTGGTTTCTTGTAAGTGTGTGTCTGACATACGAGCTTTAGATCTGGCGGTAGAGTATTTTCTCTTAAGGGTGTTACCTTTTTATTGTATGACGGACCAAATGTAATTCCAGGTTAGTATCTTATCCAGCTTTTTAAGATAATTCTAAGCTTTGCGTGGTGCAATGTCTGAAAGCTTATGAGGTGAGTACCACTGAATTTTGAAGGAATATGAGAGGTCAATTGTTAATTGCTTTGCAGAAGTCTTTTCGTCCGGTGGCATCTGCCACTCTTGCCAGATGGATGCCATGGCTTATGAGTGAGGCCGGTATTGATACCTCTGTGTTTGGTGCCCCCTCCACTAGAAGGGCGATGGCATCCAAATCGTTTGCTTTGGGTTCTCATTCGGATGATATCCTAAAAGTGGCAGATTGGTAGGTAGAATCTCTATTTAAGTCATTTTTAATATAAACCTATTGTTGATGTTGCTTCTGTAGTGGTGGTACAGCTTTAGACAAGCATACTCAGAGCCTCTGGTCCTGACAGAATAAAATGTTTTCTAGCAATACCTAACTAGTAATTTGCAAGTAAATGTTTCTGTCTTCAGTACAGTTTATTTTCACGCAGTGAAACATTAAATATATGATAGAATAGACTTTACATTAAGCTTCACTGGAAAACAGAGTTATCACTTTCAGAAACACAAATGTTTAGTGATGTCTGTTACATATTTGATAGTAGACTGTTGATTTCTTGTATTTTCCACGGGAAAGGAAGAACAAAGCCTGCTCACTATCAAAAGATGTCTTCCCATTGGACTGGGGTGGTCTAACCTGCAGCAGTGTTGTTTACATGCGCTCTTGTCTTTTATATTAGTGCGTGTTTCTAGCTAGAGTTTAGGCTTTTTGGACTTGAGCTGAGGCAGAGGCTTCTTTTTGAAGAGATGCTCCCAGACTTTTTTGGAGACTCTTAACCACTGTTTTGGTCCCCGACAGTTGTAGCTAATCCTGCATCTGTTGCCCCATATCTCCCTGTCTAGGATTTGTACAGTTGCTACTGCAACTGTATGCTGAGGCTTTTTGGACATTGAGACTCGGCTGAGTTTCATGAACTACTCTTTTTGGGGAGTTCACTCACTTAATTTGATTCTGAACTTTATGCTCCTTTATGGAACTTGCTTGTCATTTTGCATTATTATTGATTCTAACCATATTTTTCTTTATAAATTTCTGTTAGCGGATTCATCTGACTTACTAATTGAATAAAAAGAAAAGATTACTAATCTCTTTATGAGAATAAAGGTTTTTGAAACCAATCTAAAAGCTCTCTTGATTGACTAAACTTTAGAACTGATACATTTTGATGTCGAGTGATATGATTTGATTTCGCTTCCATTCAAAACAGGTGGCAAAAATCTGTCGCCTAGGAGAAGAATTTGACGCGGAGTTGGAGCCTATTCTTGTAAGTTACAGATTGAACTGGTACTGGAAATTACAATTTTGACTTTCCGCTCTATCAGTTTTCTGGTAGCAGAGTGTGGTTCACACCTTGAATGAATAGAGCTATAAAATAATTTCCCAAGTTAGAATAAATTTACTAGTATACCGAAATCCAATTCCTAGAACCTGAGGATCTGACAGATTGGTATTCGAAGGTGGTTGCTGTTTAGAGGTGTGAGTTTTCCAATAGGAGCAGTGGATGTGGAAGGCCCACTGGAACCAGGAGGTTCCAACGGGAAGGAATCAGAATCGGACAGGCACTGACCCTTTCCAAAATTAACAGAAACCACTCCAAGTGGGTTAGGGCCAACTGAGGACATTGGGCCACGATAATGATGTCCTCTGGATAGATGATCAGACAAACACCTTGGTCTCTGAGGAAGTCCACCACCTATCTCGTGGTTTTTGTGAAGCATCAAGGGGCGGAGGAGAGACCAAAAGGAAGGCCTTTGTACTCATAACAGCAAAGCATAGGTGAGGCGGAAAAATAGGAATGGTTAGGTAAGCGTCCTTTAAATCCAACCAGACCATCCAAATCCCTTCCTGAAGGATATCCCTTAAGAGATGGATTCTTTCCATCTTGAAACGATCCAACTATTGAAATCTCTCAGATTCAGCACCAGGCGAGACCCACCTCCCTTCTTTTCTACTAAAAAGGATGCTACTGAGAACCCCGTCTGGTAGGAGGAATGACACCTCTATGGTGCCTTTCTGCAGCAGAGCTTGAACCTCTGAGGAGATGAAATCCAGCTCTTGTTGAGAAAAATACATAGTCTGAGGGGGGAGGTCTGCATCAGGGAGCTGTTAATCTCTAACTTGTAACCCTGCACGGCCTCTAGAACCCATGAGGCGTGTGTTACACTCTGCCAGTTGTGTAGAAATAACCTGGTCCTGCCCTCCAGGAACACCTCTGAAAGTGGGATGACTCTCACCTGTGGAACCAGACTACTGGGAAGAGCCTTGCAAACTTCTATATCGTCCCTTCTGTAAACGGTTCCCGTTGGCTCAGGGGCAGGTGGGGTATGAGGTGGTATTGTAAGAGGAATCCTGGTTTCCAGCTCCACCTTGTTGGTAAAAATGCTCGCCCCCGAAAGCGTCCGGCCCTGCCAAAAAGTGGGCCGAAGACCTTCTTGAGGGGCCACTGTGGCTTATCCAAGTTACTGTAAGTTGCAATAAACTTTGACCACTCCTTCAGAAAGGGGTTTCCAAACAGCAGTCCTTGAACTATGAGGCCTGACTCAGATGAAGTGAGCTCGGTAACCTTCGGGTCGAGTTTGAGGAGGATGGACAGGCGCTGTTTGTTTGCATCTCCCATCTGGCAAATAGCTCTGTGGGCCCAGCCGACCAAGACTTCTGGGTCAATGGGAGTCGGTGACTATTGAGCATGAGAGTCTACTACAATGATTTTAGTTAGTGGAACTGATACGCTCAGCAGCTTATCTTGGTAACTGCGCCAAGCCCAATCATTACCTTCCTTCGGATCTTTAAAGTATTTTTTCAGATAACTTACTAAGGAGGGGTCTACCTCTGGGGTGTCAGTGACTGTAGTAATGTGATGTAAGATTAGAATAGGAAGTATGTATTGGAATGTAGGAGAAGTATTCTGTGCTGGAATGTGAGGGGGCTTTGTAATATATGCAAGGCAGCTACAATGGGCTACGGAAGGATAAAGACCGCACCGCTGCATGTGCTGAATAAAGACGTTCTCACTCACTCAGGAGTTTGAGTTTGGCTATGCACTATACCCAAATAATTCATACATTTCTGAAATTCATTAGCACTGAATGGTGGTCCACTATCGGTTTTTAACACATTTGGTATTCCGCAAGTGGAAAATATTTCATCAAGAACAAGAAGTACAACTGATGCAGATGTTGACAAAACCACTTTTACTATAGGAAAACTGGAATACTAAGCGAATACAGCGAGTAAATAATGCACTGAATCCAATGGTCCATAAAAATCTGCTGCTAGATTAGACCACACAGCATTGTGCCCCCCAGGTTGACCCCCATCCTGTAAATGAGCCTGTAGTCTTTTGGATTGCCCCACTGCAAGGGCGCGGAGGAGGCTGTGTGTTTCAGAGGGCCTGTCGGCCCGAAAGGGAAATTATAATTTGATTTGATTTGATTTGATCTGCAATTTATAAAGCGCAGCAATTACCCATGGGCATCGAGGTGCTGTAGTGAGCTGTCCAGATAACCAAGCTTAGCCTATACATTTCAGGGAGAAAGATAGCGTGTACTTAAGTGCTTTCTTGAAAGGCACCAGCTGGGGATAACCCTCAAACTTTGCGGGAGGGAGTTCAAAAGACTGCTTGCCCCGTTGAGAATGCTCAGTCCCCCCCATTTCTTCTTTTTAGTTCTAAGCACAATGAGCTGTTCTTGATGTGCTGATCGCAGGATTCTTCCTGGACGTACCAGCAGAACATATTTTTGATTCTTGCTGACTGGGGAGGAACATGGCCTTATGGACTATGCAGAGAGATTTAAACATAATGTGTTTTCTGATGTGATGCCCCTAGTCCCCTGGTGACTGACTGGCGCTTAGGAATATCAAGGATCAATCTGGGCAGTGTATTTTGTACCACCTGGAGTTCGTGCTGGGCGCTCATGTTAGCGTCCAAATATTGCGAGTTGCAATAGTCTAGTCTGGATATAACTTGGGCAAGAGCAACTTGCCTACGTGCTGCCTGCTGAATGAGTGGCACGATTTTCCTGAGTATAATAATGATCCAGATGCAGGTTGCCACTGTGCGATTAGCCTGGGCCTTAGATTAAGTTCCATATCTAGAAGAACTTCAAGGCTTTTGTCCTTCTTCTCCGCGCTGGGACAGGTACCTAGTGTGTCAGGCCACCAGCTGTTCCAGCTGGATGGTCCTGTGCCAAAGAGAAGCACCTCATTTTTTTCCCCATTCATTTTTTAAAAGTTTTGGCCCATCCAGTCTGCTACTGCTGACATGCATAATGAGAAATTGTCTGTTGTAGAGCGTGTGTTTTGGGGAATTGACACTATAATCTGTGTATCCTCAGCATAAGAGAATACCTTCAGCCCAAATGCCTAAATGATGGCCGCCAAAGTGGCCAAATAAAGGTTAAAATGTGTGGGACTCAACTACGAATCCTTCGGCACTCCACATAACAAAAAGAAACCTCTGAGTAGAAGTGTTGTAGTTTCACCCTTTGTGTACGATCCAAAAGAAAAGAGGACAGAAGGGCCTGAGCTTGATAAGTGATACCCAGGTCTTGAAGAGGCTCCATCAGCAGCAGAGGAGAGATGGTATCAAACGCTGCTGACAGATCGAGGAGTATCAATTCTACCCCCTGTCCTTCATCCACTAGATGCCCTTTGTAGTCTGTGGCTGAACTCAGCACGGTTTCCATCCCATGATGTTTCCTGAACCCAAACTGAGAATTATCCCAGTCCGCCCTGCTGTTCCACAAATTCCATCAGGTGGATACTGTGGTGTTTTTTCTAAAATCTTTGCTGGACAGGGAAGTGTTAGAATCCGGGTTCTCTGGTTGGCACAGGTAGGTACTTGTGACAAACAGGGAACCTTTCCTCTAGTCAGGGTAAGGTGTTACACTCCTAAAATAACCCCTGCTCACCCTCTAGGTAGCTTGGCGCGAGCAGACAAGGCTTATCTCAGAGTGTTATAGGT
This sequence comes from Triturus cristatus, assembly GCF_964204655.1. NCBI lineage: Eukaryota > Metazoa > Chordata > Amphibia > Caudata > Salamandridae > Triturus > Triturus cristatus. Next base: position 954,824,670 of record NC_140594.1, on the reverse strand, counting down.
TAAGCATTTGTGAACACATACAGTAACCAAGTGACAACACTACAGATGGACACCACACAGGTTTTTATATTAAAAATAAGGATTCTTTATATAGAGTTACCACAAGACCATTAAACGACAAAAATACACAATACTGTTACTTTAGATGGTAGAAGTTTGCTTAGTTCTCTTAAGTTCTTAAATGCGACACTTTAAGTCAATGTACCTTAGATGCGACACGCAGGGCAATGAAAGTGTTGCAACGATGCTGATGCGATGAAGTTTTTGGTGCAAAGAAATAAAGACGTGAAGATCTTCCAGATGCGTTACGCTTCTCCGATGTTGCGAGAAGACTCGTCTCGATGCGATGCTTCAGCGCCGTCACCCCTTTACGCGATGCGACGACAGCAGCTCCGACGGCGGCACGCTTCTCCGTGGATGCGAGGAGCTTTTCTTGATGCGGTGCAATGCGACAACTATGATGGCTGCGATGGCGACACGCTTCTTCCTCGATGCAAGACTCTTCTCTTGATGCGGTGCAATGTGTCAGCTACGATGGCTGCGATGGCGACACGCTTCTTCGGCGTTGCGAGACACTTTCGGAATGATGCGAGACGCTTCCGCTCGATGCGATGATGCAGCGGCGACACCCTTTGCAAGATGCGACGACAACAGCTCCGACGGCGGCACGCTTCTCCTTCTTGAGTCACGCTTCCAGCTCCTTGCGACACGCAGCCCCTCAGAAGGCCCAACAACAGCAGTAGGCACTTCCAAAGAACTCTGGGGAGCTGGGGGGTGAAGTCCAGTGGTCATGGGACTTCGTTCAGGGGGCAAGCTCAGCCCAAGCCCTTGGAGATCTTTTAAGCACAAGTTGAAATAAAGCCTTTGTAGTCTTTCTCCTCTCCTTCCAGTAGCAAGGCAACCACTGCAGGCCAATCTCCCAGGTCAGGGACAGTACTCCTCCTTACAGCTTTCCCAGTTCCTTCTCCTCAGGCAGAGGTTCTTCTTGTCAAGCAGGATCTAATTTCTTGGGAGCAGGGTCCCAATACTTATACCCCTAATTCCTTTGTTCCTCTGGGGTAGAGGGGCCTTTGCCCAGTCCAAACCAGTTCTTGAGCACTTTGTTGACATGACTCCACCTTTCTATTCAGGGTGCAGGGCAGAGACATCAGTCGCTCCACAGGAGGTGGAGCCAGCATTGTGGTGGCAGAGCACAGCCCTATTCAGAGTCCAGGTGCACTCCTCCCACCCATCTGGATGTCAATCTCTCCATTCACCACCAGGCTACCTAGCCCTGCCCATCTGGGTTTCCCTAGCCCTGTCACTCACACAAACAGACAGGCAGATACACATCATAGCAGAGGCGGGCTGAAATGGTTAGGCAAGCAAATACCAACTTTCTAAAAGTGGTATTTTACTAAAAGATGTATTTTATTATTCTGAGTTTAGGCATACTAAACTCGATTTTCTACCATGTTCCCTGGGTCTGTTAGGATCATAGGATGTAACAATTCTAACAGCCCATTCAGGCCTTTGGAGAACAGGTAGCCTTACAATAGTGAAAAACGAAAATGGCTGTAATTCATTATTAGGACATGCCACACACATCAGGGCTTGTCCTACCTTATGCTTACAATGGACCCTGCCCTTGGGCCTACCATAGGGGTGACTAATATGAAGTTAAGGGAAGGTTTATGGACTGGGAAGTGGGTGCACTTGCTCAGTCAGCATGACAGTACCAGACTGCACGCTGGTTCTGCAATGGCAGACCTTAGACACATTTTAGTAGGCCGCTTCTGTGGGTGGCACAACCAGTGCTGCAAGCCCACCAGCAGCATTTGTATTTACAAGCCCTGGGCACTCCTGGTGCACTTTACTGGGGTCTGACAGTAAACCAAATAAGCCAATCATGGAATCCAACCAACATATATATTTTAAATAGGAAGCACTTGCACTGTGGCAGTGGAACAGTGCTCTGAGCAGCTAACACCAGCAAAACACATGAGGCACAGCGACAAAAAGTGGAAGGGAGACTCACGCCAAGGTGCCAGGTCTAACACGTGTCCCCTCCAGCTGAAAAGTGGGAAGAACTACCCTACCCCAGGGAGTTCCTCATCACTAAGGCGGAAAAATCTGGACAGACCATCAGCATTGGCGTGATCTGTACCAGGGCGATGTTCCACCGTGAAATCCATACCCTGTAGCGAAATGGACCACCTCAACAGCTTTGGATTCTCACCCCTCATATGCATCAACCATCTGAGGGGCCTGTGGTCTGTCTGAACCCGGAAGTGAGACCCAAACAGGTAGGGTCTTAGCTTCTTCAGCGCCCAGACCACAGCAAATGCCTCACGCTCAATAGCAATCCATCTCTGTTCCCGTGGTAGTAACCTCCTGCTAATAAAGGCTACAGGTTGATCTAGGCCCTCTTCATTAATCTGTGAAAGAACAGCCCCCACACCATGCTCTGAAGCGTCTGTCTGAACGATAAACTCTTTGGAGAAGTTGGGAGCCAAAAGCACGGGCGCCGTGCACATAGCAGCTTTCAGGGCCTCAAAAGATTTCTGACAGGTGTCAGTCCAAATCACCTTCCTGGGCTGCTTCCTTGAAGTCAGCGCTGTCAAGGGGGCAACAATGTTGCCATACCCCTTGACAAACCTCCTGTAGTACCCGGTGAGACCTAGGAAGGCTCTCACCTCTGTCTGGGTTTTGGGCGACTCCCAATTCAGGATGGTTTCTATCTTGGGTTGAAAAGGTGCCACCTGGCCACTCCCAACTTGGTGCCCCAAGTACACCACTGAACCCTGTCCGATCTGGCACTTACTCGCCTTGATCGTGAGGCCTGCCCTCCGCAGCGCCATCAACACTTCCCAGAGGTGGCGCAGATGTTCCTCCCACGTCGAGCTGAACACTGCGATGTCATCCAGGTCGGCTGCACTGACCGAATCCAGCCCAACCAACACCTGGTTGACCAACCTCTGGAAGGTGGCAGGGGCATTCTTCATCCCAACTGGTAATGCCCATCAGGGGTGGAAAATGCTGACCTCTCTTTGGCCCCATCGGTCAAGGCGATCTGCCAATACCCAGACGTTAAATCACACTTGCTGAGGTAGTTGGCAGCCCCTAGCCGATCTATGAGCTCATCAGCTCTGGGGATGGGGTGTGCGTCAGTCCTGGTGACCGAATTAAGTCCTCTGTAGTCCACACAGAACCGGAGTTTGGGTGTGGCTCCCGGCGCTGCAGCCTTTGGGACCAAGACCACTGGGCTGGCCCAAGGACTCAATTACCCCAAGGGCAAACATCTTGGAGACCTCCTCCTTGATGCAGGCCCTTACCCTGTCAGTCACCCTGTAGGCCTTGTGCCGCACAGGTGTACTATGCCCAGTGTCCACATCATGGACACACCAATCAGTGACACCGGGAATCAGGGAAAACAGGTCAGAGAATTGTCCCAGTAACTGGCGACAATCGTTCTGTTGCTCAGGGGTCAGGGTGGAAGAGAGGATGACACCATCCACTGACCCATCTTGCTCCTTGGCGGACAGGAGGTCAGGAAGAGGCTCGGTCTCCTCCTCCATCCCAGCATCTGTCGCTAAGAGCATGCCCACTTGGGACCTCTCCAAGTGGGGCTTGAGGCGGTTGACATGAAGGGCCCTCAAGGGGTTCCTTGGAGACCGCAAGTTCACCAAATAGGTGACAGGGCTCTTGCACTCCACAACCGGTCCACTTATCCTGGTGCGCACAAGGCTCCACTGGGGCCAAGACCCATACCTTCTGTCCAGGCTGAAGCTCTACCAGAGTGGCATTCTGGTCGTACCACCGCTTCATCTCCTCCTGGCTGGCTTCCAGGTTTGCCTCAGCAAGTTCCCTGAAACGCCTAGTCTAGTTTCTGAAGGCCAGCATGTAGGTATATACATTCTGGGGAGGTTTCCTGGGAGATTGCTCCCAGCCTTCCTTGACCAGACTTAGAGGTCCTCTCACTGGGTGTCCGTACAGGAGCTCAAAGGGGCTGAACCCTAGAGACTTCTGTGGCACCTTTCTGTAAGCAAAGAGAAGGCATGGCAAGAGGACGTCCCACTTACACCTCATGGGTTCCTCAAGACCCATTATAATGCCCTTTAGGGTTTGGTTGAATCTCTCAACCAACCCGTTTCCTTGGGGGTGGTAAGGTGTGGTGAACTTGTCGGTTACACCACACTCTTGCCAAAGGGATTTCATATATTTAGATATGAAATTGGTACCTCGGTCAGACACCACCTCTAGAGGGAATCGCACTCGGGAGAAAATTGCCATCAGCGCACGTCCCACCACGGGGGCCGTCACTGTCCTCAGAGGGATGGCTTCCGGGTACCGGGTGGCATGGTCCACCAGGACTAGGATGAACCTATTGCCCATCGCTATCCTGGGGTCCAGTGGCCCTACAATGTCAATCCCCACTCGCTGGAATGGGGTACCGACCACAGGGAATGGCTGGAGTGGAGCCTTCTGCTTCCTTCCACTCTTCCCACTTGCCTGGCAGGTCCTGCAGTGAGTGTCTGAACCACTGCGCATTTGGGGCCAAAATAAGTGGGTGACAAGCCTTTCAAAGGTCTTGTCTTGCCCCAAATATCCTGCTAATGGCACATCGTGAGCCAGCCCCAGTAGGAAGGCTCTGAAGCGCTGGGGTACCACCAGCACACAGGCTGACCCAGGCTCAGCAACCTTAGGCTCAGAATACAGGAGGTCGTTCTCCCAGTAAATGAAATGTGTTCCAGACTGATCACCGTTGGCCTGGTCTACAGCCTGCTGCCGCATACCCACGAGAGAAGGGCACTCTTTCTGCTCCCTGCAGAATTCTTCCCTGGAGGGTCCTCCTTCTTGCTGCCAATGGGTCGGCTCAGGCAGGTCCCCCAGTTCAGCATCTGTTCCCCTGTAGGTTCCAGGGAATCCCCCTCAAGGTCTGCTTCCTCCTGGACCGTGGGAACTTCAGGGGCCGGTTTCCCGCGCCCCCTGCCTCTTCTCCCTTAGGCCGGTTCCTGGGGCTACCACTCAGGCACAAGGTCCACGTGAGCACCTCTACTCGCTGTCATGGACCGTGTGGTGACACACGCCCAATCTGGCATACCCAACATCTCCAGGTGAGCACTATGCTCCACCTTAGCCCAAGGTGAGCTCTCCAGATCGTTCCCTAACAGACAGTCTACAGGCATGGCGGACCTCACAGCTACCTGAAGAGTACCAGAGACCCCCCCCCCACTCAAAGGGAACCTGAGCCACCGGGCAGCGACTCTCGGTGTTGTCGGCGGCAACAACCGGATAGAATGCTCCTGGGACAACCTGCTCCTGAGACACCAGGTGGCGCTTGACAGCCGTCACACTGGCTTCTGTGTCTCTGAGAGCTTCCACCCTATGGCCATTTATGGTTACCCACTGCCTGTATTTTTTAGTGTTCTCAGGCAGCTGGGTTTTGGGGACCACTTCACGGTCTCCTAATGAGACCAGAGACATTTCTACTGAACCCCACCCACCTTGGACACCCATCTCTCCACCCAGGGCTACACTAGCCGTCTGCCGGGGGGTTGCACTAGTGGGTGCTGGTTTACCAAACTGGCGACACTTGGGATCATTGGCAAAATGACCCAGCTCACCACATCTGTAACAGGTTGGGGGCCCTCTTTGAACAGGGGTACCTGTCGGGCCCCAGTTGGTTTCTGGGGTGGGGGAGGCTGAGAACCTTTCCCTTGGTTCCCCTGGGGATTACTTTGGGGCCTCTTCTGGAACTCCCTCTGTTTACCCTTGTCCCCCCCGCTCTTCTGCTGGGGACCCTGCCCACCTTTGGCGGAGTCTCCCACGGGACCCATGTGGACCCTGGTACTGACCCAGCGGTCCGCCTCCTTAGCAAGCTTCCTAGGGTTAGTCAGCCTACTATCAATCAGGTGCTGGCGTAGCTCAGGAAAACAATTACTGGACAAGTGCTCCCATGCCATTAAATCAAGAAGCCCTTGAAAATTATCAACCTTGCTACCCTTCACCCAACCATCCAGTGCTCTGCAAAAAAAGTCACATACTCCACATACGTACTATTGGGAATCTTAGTTATGTTATGTTATGTTAGATAAATTTATAACGCGCGATAGTTACTCCAAGGAGTGTCCCAGCGCGAAGCCAAATGAGGAGAACTAAAGTAAGAGGCTATGGAAACAGATGGGTTTTGAGGAGACGTTTGAAACAAAGTGGGTCCTTAGTGTTGCGCAAGAAGAAAGGGAGAGCATTCCAGGCCGCGGCAGCTTTGACCGCGAGCGAGCTGCCCCCGATCCTGGACCGGGAGAAACGTGGAACCTTGGCCAGCAGGAGGGCTGAAGAGCGGAGAGCTCTGGTCGGGACATAAAAGGAAAACCGCCTCTGCAGATAGATGGGACCCAGGTTGTGAAGGGCTTTGTGGGCAATGACCAATGCTTTAAACTTAACCCTTTCGGCCATGGGCAGCCAATGCAGGGCACGGAGATGAGCGCGGACGCTGCTACTTCTGGCGATTCCAAGGAGGAGCCTTGCGGCTGCATTTTGGATCACTTGTAGTTTGTACATGGAGTAGCCAGGTAAGCCCACATACAGGGCATTGGCATAGTCCAGGCGGGAGAGTAGCAGTGCTCGAACAACCGTTTCCTTGGCAGTTCTAGGGAGAAGAGGAAGAAAACCCCTAAGAACCTTAAGAAGGCCAAAACAGCCACCCGAGACCTTCTTCACCTGGGCCGAGAACGACAGGTTATCCTCAAACCAAACTCCGAGATTTTTAACGGAGTTACCATTAGAGGGAGGAGGAGGAAGATCCGGGGGCCAGATCTCACGTCTGAAGTCCAAGGGGAAGTTACCATACAGAAGGATCTCTGATTTGTCTTCGTTGCACTTGAGTTGGGCTCTAGCAAGCCAACCAAATACCGAAGACAGACACTTCTGTACAGACAAGACGGAGTCTTCCCCCTTGGCCCAGGTAAAAAGAAGCTGTGTGTCATCCGCATAGGCTATCACCTTAGCCCCCAACTTCTCGGCCAAAAAGACCAGAGGAGTAACATAGATGTTAAAAAGGAGGGGGCTAAGGGACGAACCTTGGGGGACACCTGTGGGGACCTCCTGCCGAGAAGAGGCGGCCGGTGGCACCCAAACCTGTTGGGTACGGCCCTCCAGAAAAGACCTCAGCCAAGCGAGGGCCAAGCCAGAAACCCCAATCTCAGAGAGGCGGGAGAGCAGTCTGGCATGGGGCACCGTGTCAAATGCTGCTGACAGATCAAGCATTACCAGAGCTGCTCTGCCACCAGCATCTAAGCAGTCTCTAATCGCCTCTGAGATCTCCACTAGCGCTGACTCTGTGCTATAGGATGCCCGAAACCCAGACTGGGCTGGGTGCAAGGCCTCAGATCTTTCCACGAATTCGGAAAGTTGTCGGGTCACTACCTTCTCACATACCTTAGCAAGGCAAGGGAGAAGGGAGATAGGGCGGTAATTGCCGGGCAGCGTGGGGTCCAGGGACGGTTTCTTCAGTAATGGAAGAATTTTAGCCTGTTTCCACTCCGGCGGAACACAAGCCTCCCTAAGGGAAAGGTTAATAATAGCATTCACCTCAGGGTTGATGATCTCTGCGACCGCGGCCAGCAGTCTGGCAGGGCATAAATCCGAAGGTGAACCGGACTTGAGGCCCTTAAGTAATTTCAGAGTACTAGCCATGTCGACAGGAGGGAAGACCGACAGAGCGTGTATTGGAGCGCCCCGAGAGGGAGCAATCGATCCATCTTCCGCCTGGAAAGCTGAACACACAGGCAAGGACTGCTGTATCATACGGATTTTATCCTTGAAAAAGCAGGAAAGGGTATTGCACCAGTCAGTCGTGGCCGGGCCCGAGCAATTGAGAGCGACAGGGGATGTAAAGCTCTGAACTATATGAAAGATCTCCTTCGAGTTGTTACAGGCCTGTTCAATACGCTCGGTGAAATATTGCCTTTTAGCCTGAGAAATGGCGGCGTAATAGATCTTTTGCTTAATCCTCAGAGCGGCCTTAGCCAGAGGACAGTAGTCCTGACGGCGCCAGGTCCGTTCCAGTTTTTTGCAACTGTGTTTAAGCGTGCGCAACTCAGCCGAAAACCATGGTTTTGAAGGCGCTACTCTCGAGGGCCGAGAGGAAGTAGGAGTAGCCAGCAAGGTCATGGACTTGTCCAGCCAGTTGGAAAAGCCAGCAAGGCTCCCCTCGAGATTATTAATGAGGTAAGGCCTGGAGGCCGCCAGGGCCCCAGCCAAAGAAACGGGGTCAACCTTCTTAAAGGCTGGTTTCCGTGAAGTAGAATCAGCAGCATGAGGCTGGCCAGCCTTCCAGGAAAAAAAAGTGATAAAGTGGTCTGACCACACAAGGGGAAGAGGATCCTCAACTAGGATGTTAAAATTAGAACAGATCGGGTCAAGGATGTGGCCACCCTGATGCGTAGGGTGGATAACCCATTGAGACAGTTGAGTCATCTGAAGAATCTCTTTAAAGGCACAAGCCTCGGTAGATGACCCTTGATCCAAGTGTAAATTCAAGTCACCAAGGAACAGGAACTGGGAAAAACGAAGCGCCCTTGCAGTAAGCTCATCTCCCCACTTCTGAATGGAAGCATGGGCAGAGCCAGGGGGACGATAGACCAGCGCCCCACCAAGTAGAAAATGGGGGGAGAACCTAATACTGAAATCCAGCGCTTCACCAGTGCCCCAAGCATGGGTTTCGCCCCTAATAAATTCCCATTTGTCTCTGAAAACAACCGCTACACCGCCACCCCTGCCTTCCGAACGGTCGGCCCTTGCCATTTTAAAGCCCTCCGGGATAGCCAGAGTAACATAGGGGTCAGAGTTGGAATCGAACCAGGTTTCCGTAAGGAACAGAAGGTCAACAGGGTGGTCGGAGAGCAGGTCGAAGATGTCGGCGTGATGTTTTTTTAAAGACCGTACATTAATTAGGGCGGCAGAGATAGATGGAACAATATCCCGTTTATGCCGTTGACCTAACAAACATGAGGCATCAGGAGAGATAGCCGGGAGACGAAAGCCACAAACCCCTGAACCTCTGTCTATACATTTCAGGGGTTAACCCATACCTAGCCATTAAAGCATCCTTCATATGGGGGTAAGAGTTATGCGAATCTGAGGGCAAATCTAGCAGTGTGTCCCGCCCTTCACTCAAGAACCGCCCCCACAACCCCGCTCCCCAATCCTTCTCAGGGACCCGATGGGAGGGCATGGCTACTTCGTAGGCTTTGAACCACTGCCCTATGTCATCATTTAAAAAAAATTCCTTCACTACATCCTTGGGTATGTACACTCTGGACTCTACCTGCACTGGGGGTGTGCTGCCTCCAGAGGGAGTGCTTCCCAAGCCCTGGGCTTTCAACTCCAGCTCCCTCATTTTCATCTCATGCTCCATTTGGCTTTTTCTCTCTTCTGTTTCCAGCCTTTTTTGTTCCATTGCCAGTTGTCCATTTAGTTTTGCCATCTCTATCTCATGAGCTCTGGTTTCCTTCCTGTCTGCCAACTCCTCTGGAGATAAACTTTTACTAGAAACACTGCTACCTGCAGGGGAAGGGGTTCTCCTTCCTCTTGGACCCACTGGCCCATCCAGCTGCTCCTCTGCATTGTTATCATCTGTGACATTTCTTGCTTCTACCCAGGCCCTCAGCGCCTTGTAGAACTCTGTCTTGTTTTTACATCCAGTTGTAGAACCATAAAATTTCTTGCAAAAGAATTTCAGCTGTGATAACTTGTAGCTTTCCAGTTTCTCCTCTTCCCATTCAAATTCAGTATTAACAGAGACTATGGATGCTGCGTTCTCCACCATGGTTAAGCTTGGCAGTGCTCAAAAATAGACAGTCCCAAAATAAATCTACCAACAAGTATTGGTTGCGTTTAAGGTCTGCACTCACTAAGTAGTGTTCACCAATTACTGTACATGAGTCACAAATGCAAGTCCAGAATCCTCACCGCTGACCACCAATGTTAGAATCCGGGTTCTCTTGTTGGTACAGGTAGGTACTTGTGACAAACAGGGAACCTTTCCTCTAGTCAGGGTAAGGGGTTACACGCCGTTAAGACTATGAAGGTTTTTCATGTTCAGTTTCCTTGGGGACCAGATCTGTCACCTCTTTATGTGTCAAGGACAATTAAGGTTTGGGCAGCAAAGAAAAAATTGTTGTTCTTTATCTACAAAAAGAAACCACACCCAAAAATGGATATACAGCCTATTGTGTTGTAGGTGGTGCTATATTTTGAACCATTGTATTCTTTCAGGTGATAATCTTCTCCCCCTTTCGACAGGTGGTGACCTAGATAGGTGACCTCCTGTTGACAATACTGCAATTTAGCTGGCAAAACTTTATGTCCAGGCGAAGCCAAAAATGCCAGGACATCATATGTAGCTTTCTTACATTGGTGTTCTTTTTAAGCAGTTATTAATAAAACATCGACATATTTCAATAATACTGTACCTGACGGCATTGAGCAGTTGTCCAATTGTTTTTTAAGAGCCTAACTATAAATGCTAGTACTCTCGGTGTACCTTTGAGGTGCTTTACAAAATACGTAAGACCTGCCTTCAAAATTGAAACTAAACAGGTACTGGCTATCTAAGATAGTAAACCACTGTGCTAAGGGTGGTATTGAAGAGAACATAGCAGTAATGTCAGGCACTACAGGGTATTGAGGTTCCACTGTCTTCTTAACAGCTCTCAACTCATCCACCATTCAATATTTTATCTGTCCTGTTCCATCATCCTGCTTAACTATAGACAAAATAGGGCTATTGCACAGGCTTCCAGATACTTCATATATTATTTCTCTGTGTAATAAATCAGTTTTAATCATTGTTCTCCTTCTTTAGTTATTTTGTACTGATGAATCCGTGGTAATTCAGCATTTGCTTATACCCTTATGTGAACTGGATCCATGTCCATATATTCTACATCATTTGGCGTGTCTGCCCATAACTTACCATCTATGTCCTGTAATTCTGTTGGTAGCATATTCTTATTTGCTGCTAGAAACTGCTTAGAAAATGCGTCCTTCTTACATGTCAAATAAACACCATTCGGAGTTCAATATATTGTGGCATACATCATTTTCAGCACTTTCAACCCTAACAAATTTAGTGAGCACTTATCGGTCAATACAAATGGCATTTGTCTTGTTATAGGACTGATAGTAAAATCCAGCGGATTAGAGACAGGGCCAGTCACAACTGTATTAGAAAATCCTACCAGTCTATCTAATCTTCCAGAAAGGGGCATTTGGGAGGAGCCGGTGGGAAATGGACATATTAGTGTCTCCATTATGACAACCTAATTGTCATTTTTACATATGGACCCGATGGATTCACTGATATATTCAGTCACTCCCCATTCTCCCATGGGCATCCCTATTGTGACCATTCTGTAAAATCATCATCCTCTGTGAAATCCTGAGTGTAATAAGCCTTACTACGCGTATCAAAATATTTTGTCTGACCCGTTGAGGATGCACTGTCATACACCTGCCCTCTACCCCTAGCCCTTCCTTTGACTCTTACATTCTGTATCCCAGTGCCCTGTCTTTGGCTCTTCCAATGTCCCTCTTGGAAACAATAGGCACAAGTATTGTAGCCTAATCCCATCCTCTGTTACACCGGAGTTGAAGCAGCTTGTCCAACCCCTCTTCCATGTCCACCACCCCTCATGAAGCCTTCCCAGCCCTGTGATCTACCTCATTCTGGGAATGCTTGCTGTATAAGTGCATTTGTCTTCAAATCCTATAACTTCTTGTCACGCCTTCCCTTCTCTGCATTTCTTTTATTTACATGGCAGCAGGCCATTGTCAATAGCTCTGTTGAGATTTTTGCGGTCCAAGTGTTTTTATATGTTCGATGGCCTTGCCTAATTCTGGTATCAAATTGCTAACAAATTGATTGACAAAAATACATTGTCCACCCACTGTAATGATATCCTGTCCACTATGTAATTTAAATATGTCTTCTAATCTAGAAAAGAAGTCTGTCACTTCTTCACCCTCTTTCTGTTTGCCCCGATTTGACAGAATTAGGGTCCATTTTAATATAATTTACGAAACCACATAGAGAAACAGAATGATAAAAACTTACTGGTTTGGAGGCATTATTCAAAACAACGCCAGGCACAAAGGGACAGAAGGAGTAGGGGCAGTGACCGCTAGGAAGAAAGGATCTAACAACGGAGGTGGAATTGGTCGAATCACTACCTGGTTTTAGATCGTCATTGAAGGCTTTCAGAAGACTGAGACCACAAAAGTATGATGATTGGAAAACAACCCAGAAGGTAGAGCTACCTCTACATACAATATATTGGACAACATTTGGGCACTGCCTGTTTACGATTATCCAATGCAGTTGTGAACTTATTATGGGAGATTAATACCCAATTAGTATTGTCCTGAAGAAGGTGAGGTGTATGGTTTTAAGTCCACTAAAACGTTTCTGCGCCTAGTTCTGACGGAATCCAGCCACGAGGAGTAACTGTGATGAACTTTATACATTGCATCAGGACTCCGTTCTGAAATTTACTGCTGGATCAGTCTATGCAACAGAATTGTACACACAGTGCATTAGGCTACTCCCGTGTGTGAGTAGGGGTGCATTGTGCACCTTATGTGTTTTCATCCGTATGCCGAATTATGTATTATATTTGGGGGGGACTGTAATTAGAATTGTTTTTTGGATATTGGATTTTTATATGCTTTTTAAGTGGATAGGAAATATTATGAGATGTGTTTTTATTAATTAAAACTTTTGATTTGGAATTTTTTATTGGTGGCATTTGTGCTCTTACAACTGGTTGTGTGGATGTGATTTAGTTTTATGGATTGAGTGGTTGGCTTATTAGAAAATAATTTTGGTCCCAAGGGGAAGTTTTATTTTCTACTGAATTGTAGTGCCCTGTTTCCTTGGTGTGAGGGGCCTCCTCTCCCTTTTGTATGTACAAGGAACTCGATTATATCCAGTTGTTACAATAGAAATTCCAGGAAACGAAAATAAGAGAAAATCTACTGAGCAGGGTAAAGAGAAGAAAGAGAAGGGTGATGAGATGGATAGCGATTCAGGGAATTATATTTTAGATGAGATGCTAGCTGCAAGACCTCCACCATATGTAACATCTAATGATCAAAGTGAATCAAGTACTAGTACCTGTAGTACAGTGGCTACTGCACCTGTAGAACCGAGTGCAGTACAGATGGAGAGACCTATGCAGATACTTCAGATTGTTCCACCAGCCGTAGCTCGACTACCAGTTACAGTTTCTACTGTGACTAGTGACCCTGTTGTGCATAGTACAACACAATCGCCACCAGCAATTATACAAACTCTACCTAGACCAGTTACAAATGCCCCATAAAATGTTAATTTGATACCAGAAGCTCACAGAGCTGCTGCAGGTCCATCTGTGACAAAATGTATTCCAACTTCACAAAATTCACAAAATGTTGTGTGGAGACCACCACAGACAGTACAAGCACTCGTAGATGAAGGAATACTTGTTTTACCACATCGTGACCCCAGGAAAAAACATTTGATTGATGATGGAATTTTTCCACCTTGGTTTGAAGAAATGGAAGGGATTAAAAAGACAGAAAGCATAGATTCACTGGTTAATTTGAATCCTGGAAAAGAAAGGCCACTAGATGTTCGAAAATATAAAGTGGAATTGGAAGAAATAAGAGGATGTTTGGATTTAGAACACTTAGAACAATATGAAAAGAAATAAATAAGTGACCTGTGTAAGTAAATTACCAAAATATAACAAGATTAGGGAGTGTAGAGGTAGGGCCTACGTAGGCGCTAAGGTGGATACGTCCTCCACTTTAGTATCAGTTATAAACAAAAGGATCCACCTTGAAAAGGAGGTACTGTGGAGACTGAATAAAAGGGATAATGGTGAGTGAGTGTCCCTAAACGTGTTAGGGCACACTCAGTGTTGTTTAAATACCCCTCACACACCAAGAATGGCCCATGGTGTCATGCTTCATCATAGGGGTCTTCCCGTCCCGCTGCGGGACGGGGCGTGCTGCGACCTACGACTACGTGGGAGCACTTTTGATGAAGTACTATGTGTGGTGTAAAGGGAGGGTCTATTGTGGTTGTGAATATGTGTGTGTTAAAAAGCAACTGGCCCAAGGAGACTGAAAAAAACTTTAATTAGTCCCAAGAGGGCTGGAGCTATTAAAAACAAAAGTGCGGAGTTTGCCTACGTAATGTGTGGTTACTCCTTGTGGGTCAACATGTTTCGATGCGGAGCATCTTCATCAGGACAGGAAAAAAGATCCCTCCCAAATAGGAGCATGTGCTTAGTTATATTCAGAAGTGAGACAGATGCAGTAAATGGTGCATGTATATACAATACCTAATCGTATGTATGTGAATCTGCAAAACAAGGGAAAAATGGAAGACTAAATAAAGTTCCTTAGTAGGAGATCGTAGTACCTATAGATACAAAAAAACAGAAAAACTACGCAATGTGACTTAGATTGCGTGCTTCAGCTGTAATATTAACGTTATCTGGAAGGGGTGCAGTGACCTGTAAAAGGAAGGACAGTACAAGACACTACAGAACAGAAAACACACACTCTATACCTAATCGTGAAAAGTTATTAGCATTTCAAGTGAGAAAACGTGGTTGAAAAAGGAAAAGCATACTTATATGTAAATGAGGATAATGCCTCATGAACCTAGAACGGGTGGGATCGTAATGGAGCCTCAATTCTAATGGTGAGAGAAAATAAAACAAGGGGTCAAGTTGTTACCTCCGTTGACAGAAGTGCCGGGCGACGTCTGCAAACCGGAGCTGTGGCTCCGTACTTACGTGTCCTGGCTGAAAATCTCAGCTACGAGTCTGTCCCTCCCGCGGTTCCGCTGTGTGATGGAACCAGGGCGGGAGGAATGCTTATAAAGCTCGTGATTGGCTCGGAAAATGGTTTCAGCTGGTGGCAGCGCGGTGTATAGAGGTGCTTCCGGATCAGGGTTTAAAAGAAGACTAGACTGCGTGCATTGTGGTACGGAAGTGGATATACAGCTCCTCGTAGAATATTAACAGTGAGGAGATGTCGGCAGGAACAATGTAAATGCACCAGCGTGTAAACGCTATACCTAAGAAAAAAGAAATTCTTAATAACGGTGCTTATGGCAGAATAATGCTGAGCTCATAATTATTAAAAGACTATTTATCTTAAGTTGTTAAATAATTCATGAAGGATACAAATGGCCCGCTGCTAATCCGGTACATCAAATGAAAATGATTTAAAGAGGTAACACACCACGGGGGAAATGAAGGGAGGTGTGCTGGTGAACCTAATGCTTCTTTAATATTTAGGGTGCGTAGGCAGGATCAATGCTGAGCTCAAAATCAGTGTGAGAAAGATGTTTACACTGAGCTCGTAATTAAAATATTGCTGCGCATGGCCTGTTACTGACACTGATCGCTAGTTAAGAAATGAGTCTATAAAGTTATTGATAGCACCAAAGAGGTGTGCTGGTGTAGGCAAGTATACCTGCGCCGTATTGGGGGGAGGGGGAGTTTGTGTCCAAAACAATGGGTTTTTTTTAGGGGTAAAGGGACACAATCCGGCTTTTCGCACCAACACGCTGCTGATAGGTATAATAAGGATACCTCCATGTTATATCAGTTGTGCCCAAGGTATATCGTCGTTCAGGCCCATTATATGAGTGCCTAGACAGAACACCCAACGTTGTTCTTTTTCAAAGAGTCCACGATCATTGTTGAGTTGCTCAATGATAGTCCACTTGATTTCATCCACACCATGGTTCATGTTCAAAAAATGGGTAGCCATTCTGGTTGTGCTCTTCTTGCAGTGGATATTACTCTTGTGTTCTCCAATTCGTACCTTTATTTGTCTCGTGGTCATGCCAACATATTCCATACCGCATGGGCAGGTGATGAGATATATTACGTTCTTGCTGTTACAGTTCGTGAACTTGCGTTGTTCCCATGACGTACCATTTGAAAAAATGAGCTGGGTACTCTTTTTTGTGAGAGGGCACGTACTGCACGTGCCACATGGGTGATGCCCTCTGATGGGTGGCAACAGACTACACGTATTTTGATGTGCAGGAAGAAGCCGTGGTCTGGTGTGAACCAAGATATCCCTTAAGTTGCGGCCGCGTTTGTGGGAGAACATTGGTTTTGGGAGGTCCAGACCTCCACAGTTTAGAATCTTCCAGTTCTTATTGATAATTTTAGACACTTGGTTAGAGTGGGTATTGAAGGTGGTTACGCAAATTGGTCTGGTTTCCTGTTCTTTCGGTGTTTGGTTTTCCAGAAGAGCTTCTCTATTGTTATTTCTGGCACGCTTGAGTCCTCTTTTGACTATCCGTTCTGGATAGTTGCGATCTAGAAGCCTCCTTTCCAGATCTTTGGCTTGTGTTTTGAAATCCGTTAGCTCTGAACAATTCCGTCGTAAACGGAGAAATTGTCCGTAAGGGAGATTATCCCGCAGATGCCGCGGATGGAAACTATCATAGAGTAACAGGCAATTCTTTGCCGTCGGTTTGAAATGTGTTCTGGATTTTAGCTTTCCTTCTTCAGCATATATGTTAAGGTCAAGGAACACCAGGTTGTTGTTAGAGACAGTGTGGGTGAATTTGAGGAACGTGTTCTGTTCATTAAGCCAAGTCATGAAACTGGATACTGATTCAGAATCGCCTCTCCAAATCACAAAAACGTCATCTATATAGCGTTTCCAGAGAATGATGTTGTTGAAGAATGGGTTACTTTGAAGGAGTATTTTCTGTGATTCCAGATGGTGGACGTACAGACCCGCTAGACTCGGCGTGAAGGTACTCCCCATACTGGTACCGTGTTTTTGCAGATAGTGTACATCCTGATATAGGAAGAAATTCTTCTTTAAGGCTAGGGTGATGCATTCCATGACCAAATTCCTGGGTGTATGATAATTCCAGGTGATGGAAAAAAGAACCTCTTCTATGATGTCAAGGGTCTCATTATGTGGGAGACTGGTGTATAAGCTCTCCACATCTAGTCCGAGTAATAGATGTTGAGTAGGGTCAAAGGTGAGACCTTCAAGGAGTTGTATACTACATAATGAGACCCTTGACATCATAGAAGAGGTTCTTTTTTCCATCACCTGGAATTATCATACACCCAGGAATTTGGTCATGGAATGCATCACCCTAGCCTTAAAGAAGAATTTCTTCCTATATCAGGATGTACACTATCTGCAAAAACACGGTACCAGTATGGGGAGTACCTTCGCGCCGAGTCTAGCGGGTCTGTACGTCCACCATCTGGAATCACAGAAAATACTCCTTCAAAGTAACCCATTCTTCAACAACATCATTCTCTGGAAACGCTATATAGATGACGTTTTTGTGATTTGGAGAGGCGATTCTGAATCAGTATCCAGTTTCATGACTTGGCTTAATGAACAGAACACGTTCCTCAAATTCACCCACACTGTCTCTAACAACAACCTGGTGTTCCTTGACCTTAACATATATGCTGAAGAAGGAAAGCTAAAATCCAGAACACATTTCAAACCGACGGCAAAGAATTGCCTGTTACTCTATGATAGTTTCCATCCGCGGCATCTGCGGGATAATCTCCCTTACGGACAATTTCTCCGTTTACGACGGAATTGTTCAGAGCTAACGGATTTCAAAACACAAGCCAAAGATCTGGAAAGGAGGCTTCTAGATCGCAACTATCCAGAACGGATAGTCAAAAGAGGACTCAAGCGTGCCAGAAATAACAATAGAGAAGCTCTTCTGGAAAACCAAACACCGAAAGAACAGGAAACCAGACCAATTTGCGTAACCACCTTCAATACCCACTCTAACCAAGTGTCTAAAATTATCAATAAGAACTGGAAGATTCTAAACTGTGGAGGTCTGGACCTCCCAAAACCAATGTTCTCCCACAAACGCGGCCGCAACTTAAGGGATATCTTGGTTCACACCAGACCACGGCTTCTTCCTGCACATCAAAATACGTGTAGTCTGTTGCCACCCATCAGAGGGCATCACCCATGTGGCACGTGCAGTACGTGCCCTCTCACAAAAAAGAGTACCCAGCTCATTTTTTCAAATGGTACGTCATGGGAACAACGCAAGTTCACGAACTGTAACAGCAAGAACGTAATATATCTCATCACCTGCCCATGCGGTATGGAATATGTTGGCATGACCACGAGACAAATAAAGGTACGAATTGGAGAACACAAGAGTAATATCCACTGCAAGAAGAGCACAACCAGAATGGCTACCCATTTTTTGAACATGAACCATGGTGTGGATGAAATCAAGTGGACTATCATTGAGCAACTCAACAATGATCGTGGACTCTTTGAAAAAGAACAACGTTGGGTGTTCTGTCTAGGCACTCATATAATGGGCCTGAACGACGATATACCTTGGGCACAACTGATATAACATGGAGGTATCCTTATTATACCTATCAGCAGCGTGTTGGTGCGAAAAGCCGGATTGTGTCCCTTTACCCCTAAAAAAACCCCATTGTTTTGGACACAAACTCCCCCTCCCCCCAATACGGCGCAGGTATACTTGCCTACACCAGCACACCTCTTTGGTGCTATCAATAACTTTATAGACTCATTTCTTAACTAGCGATCAGTGTCAGTAACAGGCCATGCGCAGCAATATTTTAATTACGAGCTCAGTGTAAACATCTTTCTCACACTGATTTTGAGCTCAGCATTGATCCTGCCTACGCACCCTAAATATTAAAGAAGCATTAGGTTCACCAGCACACCTCCCTTCATTTCCCCCGTGGTGTGTTACCTCTTTAAATCATTTTCATTTGATGTACCGGATTAGCAGCGGGCCATTTGTATCCTTCATGAATTATTTAACAACTTAAGATAAATAGTCTTTTAATAATTATGAGCTCAGCATTATTCTGCCATAAGCACCGTTATTAAGAATTTCTTTTTTCTTAGGTATAGCGTTTACACGCTGGTGCATTTACATTGTTCCTGCCGACATCTCCTCACTGTTAATATTCTACGAGGAGCTGTATATCCACTTCCGTACCACAATGCACGCAGTCTAGTCTTCTTTTAAACCCTGATCCGGAAGCACCTCTATACACCGCGCCGCCACCAGCTAAAACCATTTTCCGAGCCAATCACAAGCTTTATAAGCATTCCTCCCGCCCTGGTTCCATCACACAGCGGAACCGCGGGAGGGACAGACTCGTAGCTGAGATTTTCAGCCAGGACACGTAAGTACGGAGCCACAGCTCCGGTTTGCAGACGTCGCCCGGCACTTCTGTCAACGGAGGTAACAACTTGACCCCTTGTTTTATTTTCTCTCACCATTAGAATTGAGGCTCCATTACGATCCCACCCGTTCTAGGTTCATGAGGCATTATCCTCATTTACATATAAGTATGCTTTTCCTTTTTCAACCACGTTTTCTCACTTGAAATGCTAATAACTTTTCACGATTAGGTATAGAGTGTGTGTTTTCTGTTCTGTAGTGTCTTGTACTGTCCTTCCTTTTACAGGTCACTGCACCCCTTCCAGATAACGTTAATATTACAGCTGAAGCACGCAATCTAAGTCACATTGCGTAGTTTTTCTGTTTTTTTGTATCTACAGGTACTACGATCTCCTACTAAGGAACTTTATTTAGTCTTCCATTTTTCCCTTGTTTTGCAGATTCACATACATACGATTAGGTATTGTATATACATGCACCATTTACTGCATCTGTCTCACTTCTGTATATAACTAAGCACATGCTCCTATTTGGGAGGGATCTTTTTTCCTGTCCTGATGAAGATGCTCCGCATCGAAACATGTTGACCCACAAGGAGTAACCACACATTACGTAGGCAAACTCCGCACTTTTGTTTTTAATAGCTCCAGCCCTCTTGGGACTAATTAAAGTTTTTTTCAGTCTCCTTGGGCCAGTTGCTTTTTAACACACACATATTCACAACCACAATAGACCCTCCCTTTACACCACACATAGTACTTCATCAAAAGTGCTCCCACGTAGTCGTAGGTCGCAGCACGCCCCGTCCCGCAGCGGGACGGGAAGACCCCTATGATGAAGCATGACACCATGGGCCATTCTTGGTGTGTGAGGGGTATTTAAACAACACTGAGTGTGCCCTAACACGTTTAGGGACACTCACTCACCATTATCCCTTTTATTCAGTCTCCACAGTACCTCCTTTTCAAGGTGGATCCTTTTGTTTATAACTGATACTAAAGTGGAGGACGTATCCACCTTAGCGCCTACGTAGGCCCTACCTCTACACTCCCTAATCGTGTTATATTTAGCTATTTTGACAGCGTACAGCTGTGGGAGTTTTTCTCCAATATTCTTCGGGGATGGTTAAGCCATTGTACTTATTCCCCCACATAGCACTATTTAACTAGTTAGTCTCTCTGACACTACACTTCCAACACACACTCTAACTTACACAGATATATCATTTCACATTGCACAAACATGGCTGAGTCGGCAGGCCTCACTTTTGATGATGAGGAAGTTGATTCTGGCGGCTCTCAATCCTTTTGAGGGTCTGAGTAACACTGATCCTGGTCTTAATGGTTCGGACTGGGACGAGTTGGCAAACCTAAGGAGAACACAGATCAAAACTGCTCTACATGGTCTACTCATGACTGAATATCTGAGGGCGAACACAGCACCAAGGGGCTTGATCGTTCGGAATGAACCGTTCATCTTCCAGCATGACAAAACTTTCAAAAAAGATTGGTCACTGATATCGTGGCATTGCACACGGGACTGGCTTGTCCTGATTATTAAAACAGCCACCCGCCTAACCCAAGAACTCAAGATTGACATACAGAAAATTGAGGTTCAGTTGAAGAGTTATCAATCCACGGCAGTCCTCAAGAAGAGACTTGAAGAACTCAACCAAGAGATGAGTGAATATGAAATCTCACTCAAACAGAGTAAATACAAGAAACTGAAAAAAGATGTCACAGCCTTTAGTCATGAACGTGTATACCCCTATACAAGAGACGACTATGTTCAGAGCAGAACCGGTAGTGACCTGGACACAGATAGTGACCACTCAGACACTGCATCTAATGACTCCTACTCCAGTGGAACAGGTAATCCAAGGAATCAGAGGAATAGGGGCCAACAACAAAGACCTTTCAGACAAAGAGGCAGAGGCTGGGGTGGCTATCAGGGCCCACCACTATATACACAATATCCATTTTGTCCACCACCGATGGGCATACCATTTCCACAGTGGAATCCGGCCCCCCAAGATTACAACTACTACGGTCCACCTCCTTTTTTAGGGATGCGCCATGGACAACCACGGGGAAGAAATCGGAGAGGATACCAGGTCCATTGGAACAACGACCAAGAAGACCAGACCAGAGTATCCACACGGAGCATGACAGCGGCATTCAATCAACCATCAACCAGCCGAAAGGACAGTTCGTGGTTAATCTCTCTGACGTTACACTAACGGATCCCCAAGTGGCAGCCTTAGAAAAAGGCCTCGGTTTCGTCCCCACTAATAGGGTAGACAAATTTAAACTCTGTCTAGAAATAAAAGAGTTTATACGTAAGCTCAAATTGAGAACTTTCTTTGCCGACAAGACTATCTCTGACAGTCATCCTTCCGACACAGGTTTGAGACCAAAATCTACCTTTAGTCCTTTGGACTCAACTATACCCATTGAATTGTTGACCTTTGAAAAGGCCGTGATGGAAGATCTGAACACGATATTCAAGAAGGAACACCAAACTTTTCAGAACACGACGAGATCTGAAAAGGAAGCACTACAGCAGCTTGCCAATAATTTTGACATCACCATAAAACCAGCAGATAAGGGTGGAGCAATAGTCATCCAAACGACTACTAACTATGACACCGAATGCAGGAGACTCCTAGGCGACCAGCGGAATTATGAAATCCTTCCCGATGACCCCACTGAGGCAGTTCGGATACGGATAATGGGTATGGTTGAAGAAGCAATCACACATGACTGGATATCTAAAAAAGAGGCTGATTTTCTTATTCAGAAATCACCCCGTACACCCTATTTTTATACCATACCCAAAATCCATAAAAACCTCGACAATCCACCAGGACGTCCGATTGTATCGGGTATTGGCTCCATTCTTGAGCCTCTATCTAAATTTTCGGACGCTTTCCTCCGCCCATTAGTTCAAGCCACCGATACCTACCTAAAGGACACTAAAGCAGTACTACAACTCCTTGAAGGTCTCACCTTTGACCCTACTCAACATCTATTACTCGGACTAGATGTGGAGAGCTTATACACCAGTCTCCCACATAATGAGACCCTTGACATCATAGAAGAGGTTCTTTTTTCCATCACCTGGAATTATCATACACCCAGGAATTTGGTCATGGAATGCATCACCCTAGCCTTAAAGAAGAATTTCTTCCTATATCAGGATGTACACTATCTGCAAAAACACGGTACCAGTATGGGGAGTACCTTCGCGCCGAGTCTAGCGGGTCTGTACGTCCACCATCTGGAATCACAGAAAATACTCCTTCAAAGTAACCCATTCTTCAACAACATCATTCTCTGGAAACGCTATATAGATGACGTTTTTGTGATTTGGAGAGGCGATTCTGAATCAGTATCCAGTTTCATGACTTGGCTTAATGAACAGAACACGTTCCTCAAATTCACCCACACTGTCTCTAACAACAACCTGGTGTTCCTTGACCTTAACATATATGCTGAAGAAGGAAAGCTAAAATCCAGAACACATTTCAAACCGACGGCAAAGAATTGCCTGTTACTCTATGATAGTTTCCATCCGCGGCATCTGCGGGATAATCTCCCTTACGGACAATTTCTCCGTTTACGACGGAATTGTTCAGAGCTAACGGATTTCAAAACACAAGCCAAAGATCTGGAAAGGAGGCTTCTAGATCGCAACTATCCAGAACGGATAGTCAAAAGAGGACTCAAGCGTGCCAGAAATAACAATAGAGAAGCTCTTCTGGAAAACCAAACACCGAAAGAACAGGAAACCAGACCAATTTGCGTAACCACCTTCAATACCCACTCTAACCAAGTGTCTAAAATTATCAATAAGAACTGGAAGATTCTAAACTGTGGAGGTCTGGACCTCCCAAAACCAATGTTCTCCCACAAACGCGGCCGCAACTTAAGGGATATCTTGGTTCACACCAGACCACGGCTTCTTCCTGCACATCAAAATACGTGTAGTCTGTTGCCACCCATCAGAGGGCATCACCCATGTGGCACGTGCAGTACGTGCCCTCTCACAAAAAAGAGTACCCAGCTCATTTTTTCAAATGGTACGTCATGGGAACAACGCAAGTTCACGAACTGTAACAGCAAGAACGTAATATATCTCATCACCTGCCCATGCGGTATGGAATATGTTGGCATGACCACGAGACAAATAAAGGTACGAATTGGAGAACACAAGAGTAATATCCACTGCAAGAAGAGCACAACCAGAATGGCTACCCATTTTTTGAACATGAACCATGGTGTGGATGAAATCAAGTGGACTATCATTGAGCAACTCAACAATGATCGTGGACTCTTTGAAAAAGAACAACGTTGGGTGTTCTGTCTAGGCACTCATATAATGGGCCTGAACGACGATATACCTTGGGCACAACTGATATAACATGGAGGTATCCTTATTATACCTATCAGCAGCGTGTTGGTGCGAAAAGCCGGATTGTGTCCCTTTACCCCTAAAAAAACCCCATTGTTTTGGACACAAACTCCCCCTCCCCCCAATACGGCGCAGGTATACTTGCCTACACCAGCACACCTCTTTGGTGCTATCAATAACTTTATAGACTCATTTCTTAACTAGCGATCAGTGTCAGTAACAGGCCATGCGCAGCAATATTTTAATTACGAGCTCAGTGTAAACATCTTTCTCACACTGATTTTGAGCTCAGCATTGATCCTGCCTACGCACCCTAAATATTAAAGAAGCATTAGGTTCACCAGCACACCTCCCTTCATTTCCCCCGTGGTGTGTTACCTCTTTAAATCATTTT
Source organism: Triturus cristatus (assembly GCF_964204655.1). NCBI lineage: Eukaryota > Metazoa > Chordata > Amphibia > Caudata > Salamandridae > Triturus > Triturus cristatus. Next base: position 954,800,620 of record NC_140594.1, on the reverse strand, counting down.
CATTTGATGTACCGGATTAGCAGCGGGCCATTTGTATCCTTCATGAATTATTTAACAACTTAAGATAAATAGTCTTTTAATAATTATGAGCTCAGCATTATTCTGCCATAAGCACCGTTATTAAGAATTTCTTTTTTCTTAGGTATAGCGTTTACACGCTGGTGCATTTACATTGTTCCTGCCGACATCTCCTCACTGTTAATATTCTACGAGGAGCTGTATATCCACTTCCGTACCACAATGCACGCAGTCTAGTCTTCTTTTAAACCCTGATCCGGAAGCACCTCTATACACCGCGCCGCCACCAGCTGAAACCATTTTCCGAGCCAATCACGAGCTTTATAAGCATTCCTCCCGCCCTGGTTCCATCACACAGCGGAACCGCGGGAGGGACAGACTCGTAGCTGAGATTTTCAGCCAGGACACGTAAGTACGGAGCCACAGCTCCGGTTTGCAGACGTCGCCCGGCACTTCTGTCAACGGAGGTAACAACTTGACCCCTTGTTTTATTTTCTCTCACCATTAGAATTGAGGCTCCATTACGATCCCACCCGTTCTAGGTTCATGAGGCATTATCCTCATTTACATATAAGTATGCTTTTCCTTTTTCAACCACGTTTTCTCACTTGAAATGCTAATAACTTTTCACGATTAGGTATAGAGTGTGTGTTTTCTGTTCTGTAGTGTCTTGTACTGTCCTTCCTTTTACAGGTCACTGCACCCCTTCCAGATAACGTTAATATTACAGCTGAAGCACGCAATCTAAGTCACATTGCGTAGTTTTTCTGTTTTTTTGTATCTACAGATACTACGATCTCCTACTAAGGAACTTTATTTAGTCTTCCATTTTTCCCTTGTTTTGCAGATTCACATACATACGATTAGGTATTGTATATACATGCACCATTTACTGCATCTGTCTCACTTCTGTATATAACTAAGCACATGCTCCTATTTGGGAGGGATCTTTTTTCCTGTCCTGATGAAGATGCTCCGCATCGAAACATGTTGACCCACAAGGAGTAACCACACATTACGTAGGCAAACTCCGCACTTTTGTTTTTAATAGCTCCAGCCCTCTTGGGACTAATTAAAGTTTTTTTCAGTCTCCTTGGGCCAGTTGCTTTTTAACACACACATATTCACAACCACAATAGACCCTCCCTTTACACCACACATAGTACTTCATCAAAAGTGCTCCCACGTAGTCGTAGGTCGCAGCACGCCCCGTCCCGCAGCGGGACGGGAAGACCCCTATGATGAAGCATGACACCATGGGCCATTCTTGGTGTGTGAGGGGTATTTAAACAACACTGAGTGTGCCCTAACACGTTTAGGGACACTCACTCACCATTATCCCTTTTATTCAGTCTCCACAGTACCTCGTTTTCAAGGTGGATCCTTTTGTTTATAACTAAGTAAATTACCAGACGAGCAGCTGTCATACATGATAGGTTGACAGAATTAGCTCAGAAATATGAAATTGATCTGTCCAAAAATTTGCACTTGCAGAAAAGTTAGAGGGTACAAATAGATAATGAAGCAATTAAAAATATGTGTGCTACAGGAATGCGATTACATATTATGGAACTGGTAAAATGCATTCACAAATGGGATAGAATTGAAAAATTTGAAATTAAGTGGGCAGAAAAACATAAAAAGAAAAAGAGCACCATCTTCTGTAGTTATGGAGAAATATGAAGGAGTGGCTTCTTTCCTGAAGGACTGTGTTCCACCAAAAGATTTGGATCGGGTTCAAATTAACGGAACGACCCATGAACCAAAAGAATCAGTTCATGAGTTTTATGAAAGGTTGTTACAGGTGTTCCAACAGCATTATGGATATGAATATCCTGAGGGTTTTGTGTCGCAGTCTGTTTAAGGGTTAAGACCAGAGATCAGTTCGCATATAACACAAAGCGTGATCTGATGGCAGAACTAATTTCTTGATGAAGTTCTGAGATATGTAAAATTCTGTACTGGGGAATTGGTTATGAAGAAGAAAAAGATAAAAGAGACATTTTTGTTGGCACAGAAAGGTTTTCCGAATCCTTCTTTAACAGGGAATCAAGAAGGTATGCAAGCTGTTGCGGATCCACAAGTTAATTTCCAAGGTAATCAAAGAGAGTTTAATATGTATCAGGGTAGAGGTTTTCCTGTCAATATGGGTTAAGGAGCAGATGTTGCTGCTATCAAAAAGGTTACTCCTTGTCACATCTGTCACAGAGTCGGGCATACTGATATAATCCTGATAATGTCAATGCAAATGTACAAATGCAAAAAGGAATGCAGATACAGAACATGCCCGAACAGCAGATGCAGGTGCCTATGCAAGGACGGGTTCCAATGATGCCAGTCCCACCAGCTCAAATGATGCCACCAAATATGGGAAGTCCTCGATTCAATTTAAATCAGATGCCAAAGACAACCTGTCCCAGAATTCAATGGAACAGTTTTCTAACTCAAATCAGACAGCATTACAGCAGTTTACCTTTTTCGAAAATGATAGTTCAGGTTCTGATGCTTCTCAATGAAGGCACCTGAGGCAAAATAAGATTGCATACTTGGCACAGTCTTAGAAATAGATCAGAGGGGCCCATTTGTAGATGCTGAAGTGTATGGCCACCCTGTATTATTTCTTATTGATACAGGAGCTACCGGATCTACTATTACTACTGTGGAATTCCCAGAGCTACCCCTCTTGGGGAAAAATATCCAAGTTGTAGGAGTAACAAATAAATAGATTACAAATCCAATTTCAGTGAAAGTCCCAGTAAAAATAGGTTCATTTGAAGAGAAAAACAACTTTGTCATTTGTGATTCAAGCTCTGTAAATTTGTTAGGGAGAGATTTCTTTTGCAAGTTAAATTGCACCATTTATTGCAAACCGGATGGTGTAGCTTTCCAAATTCATGATGAGGATGTGGAATTTAAAAAGATCAGATAACAGACAGCTACAGGAATGCTTCTCCAAATGACAGTTAAAGAGTTATCTGCCGATTTGAGAGACACTGAATCCAGAAGTTTGGGATCTCACAGGAAAAGATATCAGACTAATTAAATGAATGGAACCAATCCAGATTACTGTAAAGGCAAATGCAGTATATCCTAGAACACCATCATACCATTTGAACCCAGAAACCATTGCAGAATAATACCTGTAATAAAAGATATGGTACAAAAATGAATTTATTTTAGATCCCACATATCGCAGAATGGTTTACAGTAATTTACTTGTGTCAAGCTTTCTTGCATGAAGAAAGCCAGTTCCTCTTCTCCTTCATGTTCCAGCAGAGAGTATTAGCATGATGTTTTATCCCACAAGGGTATACAGAGAGTTCTTACATCTTCAACCAGATTCTGAAAAGAAATCTGGAGTCATTGCAAATGCCCTACAGATCAGTACTTGTACAGTACATAGATGATCTGCTTGAAGCATCAGAAAGATGAGGACCTTGTAAACAAGATACCAATGCCTTGTTGAATCACCTGAAGGAGAACAGACATAAAGTGTCCCCAGGAAAACTGCATTACTGTCAAAAATAAGTTCAATATCTGAGACACATTATTGAAAAAGGAACTATAAAGGTGTCTCCAGAGAGAGTGGAAGGAATTTTTCACATGAATCCACCTTGAGCTCGAAATGAAGTATGTTTTTGGGAATGGTTGGCGACTGTAGGCGGGGATACCAAACTCTTCCTTGGTGGCAGAGCCTTTACTGATGCTGACACACAGAGATGTGTCTGATCCGATTCCATGGGACAATGGCTGTTTGTGAGCCTTCTTAGAGCTGAGAGAAAAATTGTGTCGCGGCCCAGCATAGGAATGCCAGATTACACAAAAAAGTTTACTTTATTTTGCAGTGAGAGAGAGACAGAGGGCTGCGCTCTCTCAGTGCTGACTCAAATGCATGGTGATGCCCGAAAAACTATCTGTGGCATATTCCTTTATCACCCTTGACCCTGTTGCCGCAGCTGTTCCCAGAGAATGTTACTCGTTACAATGCGAGTCATCACTTCGCGTGGCATTACGTGGTCGTTACAACGACCGCGTTGTTACCACACAATGCCATTACTACGCAAGTCATTACATCGACTTGCAGTAGATGGCGTGCTGCCTTAAAGTGTTTTCTGCAGTGAGCACTAGTCTGGAAAAGAGTGAGAACATAATGATGGGATACCCATTAACTGTTGTGGTGCCACTGTCTGTGGAGCTTCTTTTACCAAGAACAACAACCCAATATATGACCCATAATCGTTTAAAAAAGTATGAACAGACACTATTGTCATTTGATAAAGTTGTTTTAAAAAGTGTCAAATACTCAATCCATCATCTCTCTTGCCTATAAATGATGTTGTTTGTGATGAAATTGAACATGATTGCTTATATGTCAGGGACTTATGCACCAAGCTAAGACCTGATATTAAGGATGAACCCCTGATTGAGCCCGACCATGTTGTTTTTGTAGATGGATCATGTCTAAGAATTAATGAGGGCATATTGAGAGCAGCATATGCAGTGTGCACTATAAATGATGTTCTAGAAGCTTCCTGGCTTTGGCTTTGGTGTTGTCCATTATTTTGGGCAATTATGGTCACAAAGAGGTTTTTTAACTTCTTCAGGTACGGAATGTACATAAAACATTTGTTGGAAGCCTTACAGTTACCTGAAGAGACTACAATAGTTAAATATGCAGCTAATCAAAGTGGTAATGGCTGCATTGCCATGGGAAACAGGTATGTTGAATCAGTTGCACATTATTGTGCTTTGTTGGCTTATACATTTAATGGAAATTTCACATGTGAGTCTGAGGAGGAAGCTACGTTCACCTTGTTGATGAAAGTGACTGATACTCAGGATAAATTAAAGAAGATGCAGGAAAATGTTTCAGAAGCAGGACAGAACAGCTAGATTAAAAAAGGTTGTGAGAAGAATACTAATGACATATGGATGTGAGCTGATGGGAGGCCGTTGTTGCCAGATAGTTTTTTGTTCCCAATGACCTGGTACTATCATGGATATACACATATATGCAGGGATGCAATGGTTAGACTTTTTCGTCAAAACTGGTTTTATCCCAGATTCAGAATGCTAGTGGAAGAAGTTCACCACAGATGTGTAATATGGCAACAAATGAATACAGGAAAGAAAACACATTAAACGGAGTCATATATGGAGATCAGGTGGCCCTTTCAACACAATGCAAATACATTCTATTGAGATGCCTGCATACAATGGGCTGAGATATGTCCTGGTCATAGTATGTGTCTCCTTGATATGGGTGGAAGCCTACCCAATCAGAAGGAATGCCAGCCTCACTGTAGCAAAACTGTTATTAGGATAATTGATCCCAAGGTATGGCATGCCAGTTCTTCTGGAATCTGATAAGGGAATCCATTTCAACTGTGAGGTCCTGAAGATGTTTACACAGCACTTAAGATTGAACAAAGATTACATTGCAGTTACAGATTGGAAACTTCTGGAATAGTCAAACAGGTCAATGGAACCATTGAGTCTCAATTAGCATTATCACTGAAATGGCCAGATGCATTACCTTTGGTACTACTGAGTATTCGGAGTATCCCAGATAGGAAGAATCTATTGCCCCATGAAATACTGATAGGCATGGCAATGAGACTGCCTGCTGTACCTGCAAATGTACTTTTGAACATCACAGATGATATGATACTCAATGACTGCAAAGGATTGGGTGATGTGGCCCATTCTGTCTCTTACCAGGTTACAGCTGCAACAAGAGATACTCACCAAAAACAGTTCCACGATTTCAATCCTAGTGATTGGGTTGTGATCAAGAGGCACGTTCGGAAGACCTGTTTGGAACTGAGATAGAAAGGCCCCTTCCAGATAATTCTGGTGACGATTAGTGCTAAGTGTGCTGGAGTAGCGAATTGGGTGCATGCCTCTCACACCAAGAAAGTGAAAGACATTGTGTTGTTTAATCCTGAACGAAGAGCATTGCTGACTGCATCACCACATGAGAGACCACCAAGTCGAGTGGTACAGTCACCATAACAGCAGCAAGAAGAAAGTGGTGAAGATATGCAAATTGAAAACCAAATCCAAGTGCCTGAGGATACACAAAGAGGCATGAAAGTCTTTAATGTAACTCTCCGCCTTCCTCGAAACCAACGGATCCCTCGACCCCTCACAGTCCGGCTTCCGAGCTAACCACAGCACCGAGACCGCCCTCATAGCTGCCACCGACGACATCAGGTCCCTGCTCGACAAAGTGGAGACAGCTGCCCTCATCCTCCTGGACCTCTCCGCAGCCTTCGACACCGTCTGCCACCGCACGCTAGTACAGCGCCTCCGCAACATCGGAATCCAAGGCAAGGCCCTGGAGTGGATCATCTCGTTCCTCGCCAGCCGAACACAGAGAGTCCGCCTCCCTCCGTTCTGCTCCATGGCCACCGAAGTTATCTGCGGCGTCCCGCAAGGATCATCGCTCAGCCCCACCCTCTTCAACGTCTACATGAGCCCCCTCGCAGCCATCGCACGCCAACACAACCTCAACATCATCTCCTACGCCGACGACACCCAGCTGATCCTCTCCCTCACCAACGACCCCGACACCGCCAGAGCCAACTTCCAGGAAGGAATGAGAGACGTCGCGGAATGGATGAAGCTCAGGCGGCTGAAACTGAACTCAGATAAGATGGAAGTTCTCATCCTAGGACCATCCCCCTCCGCCTGGGACAACACCTGGTGGCCCCCGGCCCTGGGCTCTGCACCCAAGCCATCGGACCATGCCCGCAACCTGGGCTTCATCCTGGACTCCTCCCTCACGATGACCAAGCAAGTCAATGCCATCTCGTCCTCCTGCTTCAACACCCTGCGCATGCTCCGGAAGATCTTCTGATGGATCCCCACCGACACCAGGAAGACGGTCACCCAGGCCCTCGTCACCAGCCGACTGGACTACGGAAACACCCCCTACGCTGGAACGACAGCCAAACTACAGAAAATACTCTAGCGCATACAGAACGCCTCGGCACGACTCATCCTGGACACCCCCCGCTTCAGCCACACCTCCCCCCTGCTGAGAGACCTGCACTGGCTCCCCATCAGCAAGAGAATCACTTTCAGACTCCTCACCCACGCACACAAGGCTCTCCACGACATGGGACCCACTTACCTCAACAACCGCCTCACATTCTACACGCCCGCACGCCAGCTCCGCTCCGCCAGCCTCTCCCTTGCCACTGTCCCACGCATTCGCAAGACCACCGCCGGAGGAAGATCCTTCTCCTACCTGGCAGCCAAGACCTGGAACTCCCTCCCCACCCACCTACGACTGACCCAGAACCATCTCGCCTTCAGGAAGCAGCTCAAGACCTGGCTCTTCGAACAGTAGCGGATCCCCCCCCCCCCCCCCCTCAGCGCCTTGAGACCCTTCGGGTGAGTAGCGCGCTTTACAAACTCCTTGATTGATTGATTGAATGAAATAGAAGCAGAGACTGATCCTCAAAACAAAAATATTACTGATAACTTATCATTACAGCCAGAAGACTGGTGAAAGAACAAGCACCGGGATAAGGAGAGTAGCTTGCAGAGCTGAATAGCCACAGAATTATGAACAGGAAAGATTAAGAAGGAGTACGTCAGTTGATCGAGTACCAGCAACTATACCTTAAGAGACTGAATCAAGTGATGAAAGAGGTATAGAACAAAACCAACTATCTCTCGAGGCTCAAAGAGATCAAGAGTACCTTGTCAAAGGTATTCAGCACATGAATGGTCATATCACGCGGACAGAGTACTCAATGTCACATTAGATGCATTAGGTGATGTTAGATATGGATTGTATAACACTCTGTGATACTAAAAAGGAAAATGGAAAAGTCAAGATTGATAATTGAGAACTATGTAAAGTTGAAAAAAAACCAGTTACTGACTGATGAACAAGAATTGTCCTGTTAGACCTTTTTGATTTTAGTTTCTTATTTTACAGTAGATTAAGCCAGGCCCGATGACACTGTAGAAGTAGTGATGACATTATAGAAGAACAAGGAGTAGGGTTAAGGTTTGTCTAATAATAGATCTGAACTGCTGAAAACTAACTATTCTGAAAAGCTACTTACGGAAGTCTACACTGAACTGTTGAACCTAATTACACCTAGCCTGATTCATGAGAAATGTGTTGTATTAGAAATAAGTGTAAATATATTATGTACTCAATCTTTGTAATTTCTATAGTATGAGTGGGATTTTATTTAACCCCAGAAGTAGAGCCTAGATCAAAGAATATAAACAAACCACATCCATTCATTAATGATGACGACCAACTAAAAGCCTATTTTGTTAGTTATAAGAAAGATGATTTCTCCACTAACATCTCTAGACTAGTACGAGAATAGACTCATGCCATAGATGCAAAAGACTGTTATATGTGTGCACACTTACCAACATCTGCATCAGAAGTCTCTTATCATCACATGCCATTATCATACGCTATACCTTATAGTATTTTGATTTCACTTGTTTATAGATAAGAACATTTTGAATATTTCTGTTCTAATTATGATCTTGTACTTTCAATAGAACCTTTAATAGAAAGCATGAATATATTCCCACAAGCCACAAGCAAAATAAATGAAATTAACACAGCTTGGTATTCTTACCCCACAGACCCATAGATAGTCTTAAGTGTCAACGGTCGGGCTTCTTGTACCCTTTCCTTGCTTGAGAACAATCAACAAACTACAATTCCCAGGATGCACTGCGATGGCTATCGCATTGTATGCTTTCCCATGCTGCATTAGTGTAGGTCAGGTGACTTCTTTCAGCATATAGGCAGCCAGCTCCCAGTATCAGGTGCTTGGCCTTCTTTCCTGGTTAGGATAACGCCCTTTTCCTGTTCGGTCGTGTGTTGGAATATTCTTCTGATTTTGAGTTGCTGCCATCTGATGCCTGTGCAAAAGTAGACTTCATTCAAGGAATTCCTCTGCTGGATATTCGGTACTTCGAAAGGCTTCATCTCCCCTCCTTGAAAACTACTTTATTTCAGGTGCGCGAGGACGCGCTGGTAAACGGATTCCCCTCCTTTACTAATTAACCTCTGTTCAGACGCGAGGCTGTTTTATTTTTGTGCATTCAAGTGCGAAGAAGCGCTGATAACGGACTTATTTCCTTTTACTTAGCCTCTGCTCAAGTGTGAGGCTGTTTCTTTAATGAGCATTAGAGCGCGAGTTCGCTCCTTTCTCCCGCAGTCCCTTATTTTCTTTTCTTGGTGTGCGCTGACGAGCTCTGACGAGCGCTAGATATTTACAGTGCGTTGGAAGTCGCACCACCTGTTGATCCCGATTTTTGGTACATAGCAATTACGCGTTAACAAGCGCGCTGGTAAAGCTGACACTGCCAGTTATGTGGAAATACACAGAAAACAGTGCTGAATAAGACGCTTGTTCTTATGTTGACTCCATTTAAGTTGCTGCACTAATCGCACTCCAGTCCTTTTCAACTGCCTTCCAGACAGCTATTTGATGCAGGGAATTCTGTATACCTTACGTTGGATTGAAAATAACTTTTTTATTACTCTATCCTTTGGAGAGACCTATTTAAAGATTCCTACTGGCAATGTACCTGTGAGTATGGGCAAGCATATAATGTGAATGCTTATCACCTGTTAATCGTATATGTTGTATGGGAGTTTGTCCCTCTATAACCTTTCCCTTTTCTGTTTCTCTGTTTCCTGTAGGATCCCCGCTCTACATTTTAGTCTCTACTGACAGAAGTCCTGGTGGTCCTTTCTGGCCTCTTCACTCCCTAGGGGGCATCAGTCTACCTTCGGTGTGCCTAATTGGCTAGAGGTGGCTATACCCTGTGAGAGCGAAAAGGCCTTATCTTCGCTCCCGTGGATCTTGGATCATCTGTCTTTGGAACAAAACCCCGACATTAAGTCTTATAAAAACAATTTAATATGCTTAATGAGACCTTTAGAGAAAATGTACATAATGGCTTTAGAAGAAAGATACATGAATATAACACATACTAAAGATAAACATAGTGATGTTGTGAAAAATGTTTGGAAGAAAGAAGATTTACAAAAAAATGGTTTATCCAAGCTAAGGTTAGATAGTCAACACAAAGGAAAAATGTGCGTTTTCAGAAGGAGAGCACACAAGCAAACTAGACATGTATGGATTAGTAGCCGTGAACACACATTTGAATAAACGGGAAGAACATGCCAAATTTGACAGGTAGAAGAATCTGCAATTCACAAAGGTTATTTTATTTGTGGACAAAATGCTTATTGTTTGCTGACTGGGAGGATATTTGTTATTTAGTTGGATTAATTACTAAAATGAGGCACGTACAATGTATAGATTCATTAGCAATTACACCAGCACACAGGCACACCGGTCGTAAAAAAACTGGGGCACAATTAGTGACAAATATATTTGATGCAATTATTCCATCTGTAGGCATCATATTAAATGGGGAAAAGATTAGAAAACTGTCAACTGTTATTGAAAAGGTAGCACCAAGCACTTCTAAAGCTTAGCTAGTAGTAAACACTCAGTTTATTGTATACTATCAACGGTTGTGCAGCATCGTCTAGCATTAGACATATTAATTGCAAAAAAAGGAGTTTGCAAAATGCTTAAATTAACCTATTGCTGCTCCTACATACCTGAAAAAAGTAAGAAAATTAAAGGATTTGTAAAGAACATTTCTGATCTGGAACATGAGTTAGAAAAAATGGAAACATCTAGTGTCTGAAAACTTTGGAAAAGGGAGTTCATACTATTGGAAATTAATTTACAACAGCAGGAGGAGGTATTTTAAAAGCTATCTTTATGCCAATAATAATCATAGGGCTTTGTCTGCTGTTTCTTTATGCTTTATTGAGCTGTAGATTCATTTTACACCAATGAAGAGCAAGAGAACAAACTGAGAGATTTGAAAAAGAATTAGTATTAAATCATTTGATAAATGATGATCACATGAAATCTTTTTTTTTAATTATTATATAGAAGAATTATAACTAACAAAGAGCACATTAACGATACATACAGTTAATACCTTTTACAATTAAAATTAAATGTATCTTCTTAACTTATGGCTGAAATCGATATCCCTCAAACCTCATCACATACAGGCACGAATCCCGCGCCAATCCAAAGGTGCAGATAATAAAGTGCAGTGCAGAACAATTTTAACATAATCAAGTTATTAGATTCGGCTTACTAAAGGGACTAGTCTCCCACCTCTCCTAGATGCCAAAATTAAAGTGCGGTGCATAGCAGCTTTTACATAATTAAACATAATTAATCCATTAATTTCATCATTGCATATATCATCCATTAAATGACATTTTGAGTCTACCTCTTACATTGACCATGTATCTCTTCCTCCTTTACCGAGGCAGAACATCCCATGAGCGAGAAAGCAGAGTTAGTCATCCCGACTCTGTCTATGATGCTATAATGCTGTGAAAATTACTCACCCCGCCTCAATCTCAAATGCTAAACATTTTGCTTTCTGTTTTATCCATGAATTTCTGAACTGCTAAGAATTTCTTAATAGCCTCTACCCTTTTTGCGTACGCTTCCTCAAAAGTTTTGGTGCGTTGCATTTTTTTAATGCCAATTTTGGTAGGTTGGAACTTTCGCTGTCCTCCAATTCTGAAGAATCAGGGAGCGAGCCACTAAAGCAGAAATCGCTATAAATGCTTTCTCACCTTTGGAGATTGGCGTATTCGAGCTTTGCCTTATGAACCCAAACAATGCAATCTCTAGTTCTGGTTGTCATTGTCTCTGTAAACCATCATTGAGGGCGGAGAACACTTCCTCCCAGAACTGGGTTTAAAGTGGACAAGTAAAAAAAATATGTATCCAACTCCCCTGACCCATTTTCTGACAGCAAAAGCACTTGTCACCTACTTCTGGGTACATCTTATGTAAGACTCTAGGTGTATAATAAGACATCCAACGGGATAAAAATGTCATTCTTTTAAAATTTGCAGCTCTTAGTGTTTTATTACCATGTAACAAAATCTCCTACCACTCTGATCCTGAAAAGGTACACTGTGTTTCTTGGGATATTTTGTCTAAAAACGTATTACTAAAGGGCTTTCCCTTTGATCACGTAATAGTCTGTACCAGTTTCCAACACCCCTTACTTAGCTCTATACAGGGCGGTAAATAGGGAGACAAATTGGGTAATCTGAAAAAATCCATAAAAATACGATTTGCAGCTGGTTCCACATCTAGCCTGGATCTCCTGCCATTTTAAACATCTCCCCCTACTACAAAATGGCCTAATTCCCTAAAACCTTTCCTTTCCCAAAATCTTATCTGAATATTTCGGATATATAGAGCCAATATTTTGCACACCAAGAGTTTCAAAAACTCATATCCCGCTGTTTTTGCCTTCATATGATAAAATGAGTGTATTTTTTCCCCAAATTCCTGTAATGTCTTATATTGAGTTTTTTTAGGAAGTTTAGCCGTTTCAATAAAAACTGGAGTCTGCGATTCTGCTTCCGACACCATCTTATCCACAAAAAACGATCCAACGATTCCTTGCCATCTAACATTCGATCCATTATATCCACAAAAGTTGCTTCATAATAAGTTCGTACCTCGGGAAGTGCCAGCCCCCCTTGACTAATGTCGAGTTTAAGCACTGGAAATCTCCCTCGTGATGCATTCTTCTTCCAAATAAATTGTTGAATCACAACTTCCAACTGTTTAAAATATGACATATTAATTTTTATTGGTACGTTTGAAAATAAAAATATTAATAATGGTAAAATTGACATTTTTATGAGGGCTACCCTGATGATTAATGTGAGTGGAAGAAGAGTCCATCTTTCTAATAGATTCTAATCTTAGTAGCCATCACTAGATAGTTCAGTTAAAAAAGTTCCGCATAACTATTTGTAACGTAGATCCCTAGATAACGGATAGGGTCTGGGGATTGGGCATGCCATTGCAAAAACCTAGGAAGAATTTGACTACTTGACTACTTGCATTAAGTAGCAGAATTTCAGTTTTATTATGGTTGATTTTATATCCTCCAATAGCTTCCAACTGCTATAAATTCTGTCAAAGTTATCCTGACGTTCTGTTCCTCTGGCCTAAGGTAAAGAATAATGTCGTCTGCGAACAGTTTAAGTTTGGGCATTCCTTCCTGAGGTGCTTCTATCTGGGGATTGGCCCTAATTTTTGCAGCAAGAGGTCTTTTAAAAATGCAAACAAAGCGGGGGATAGAGGACATCCCTGGCGGGTTCTTTGCCTTATGTCCACCCTTCCTGCTAACTGCGAGTTTATAAAAACCTGGGCCTGAGCCCCTTGATATAAGTTCCCCAACATTTGTGTTATTTGTATTGGGAATCAGACCCTTGTAAGAACCTCAAAAAGAGCATCCCAGTTAACTAAATCAAATGCTTTTTCAGCTTCGACCGTCATAATTAAGACAGGTAGTTTATTTGATGTACATGTATCTTCCTGAGACAAACCATGTCTGGTCTTTGTGCATTACCTTCTGAGCTATTGGAGAGAATCGATCTGCCCAGATTTTCATTAATATTTTATAGTCCACATTCAGCAAACTGATTTGTCTATACGAGTTGACGTTTTTAGGGCTCTTGTCTTTTTTAACAAAACTATCGTAGATTTCTTAAAAGTAGAGGGAACCTCCCCTCCCACTCTTACGAAATTAAAAAGGTCTACCAGTAAGGGTGTTAACTCTTTTGAGAATACCTTGTAGAACTCTGTTGGTAAGCCATCATTTCCTGAGGCCTTTCCATTCAGCACTGAGGCAAGGGCACTCTTAATTTCAGTTGGGATGATTTCGGCACTTGTTTCATCTATCTGGTCTATTGTCAACAGCGGGAGATTAATGCCCCCCAAATATTGGCTTATAGCCTCATTTGATACCATAGTCTTGGTTCTGTATAGCTTGTGATAATGATCCACAACATTTTTTGCAATTTTTTCCTTATCAGAAGTCAGGGCCCCTGACTCTTGTTCTACCAGTTCTGTAATTAACGTAGCCTTGTGCTTGGCTCTGCTTGACCAGGCGAGTAATTTCCCCACCAACTGGGTCTCCTCATATACGCGCTGCTGATACGTCCGGGAGCTAGTTATTTCTTCAAGAATAAAAAATTCTCCTACCTCCTGTTTAGCTTTAGTTAGTTGGTCCCCTGCTTCCAAACGCTGCCTCCTGCCGCTAGTACTCTGCATTAAAGCAATATCAACAGCATGTTGCATTTTAATTATTTGCTGCCCCGGCATCATTGATTGCGATGCAGAGAAGGCCAGCAACTGGCCCCACAATGTAGCCTTGAAAGCTCCCCTAACCGAGAAGAGAGTTCTGTTCCCTTATTTTCCTGAAAGAATGTCTTAGTCCATTCTTTCTTATCTTCTAGTCATTTGGGGTTCGAGAGGAAGAGCCGATCCATCTGCCACCTGGATCTCTCCCACCTTTCTGCCTCTGCTTTCATCACAATAATAACTGATGAATGATCTGAAAAAGAATTGGCCTTGATTTCAGCGCTAACACAATTAACATAACGGGGGATGAGAAAGAAATCGATACGAGAAGCTGTCTGAAACCGCTGGGAGTAGCAAGTAAATTGTATATCACCTGGATGTGCCTCACGCCATGGATCTATAAGAAGATAATCCTGTTTCATGGAGTTTAATACCCTTTTTGTTCTAGGCTTTTATTGTTTTTTTGCCTTTATTAGAGGTGTCCCTTTTCAAATCTTGGATGAAATTAAAATCCCCTCCTATTATTATAATGCCTTTTACAACTCTGGCCAACTCATTAATCTTTATAAGAGCTGCAGGATCATCATCGATTGAAGCATAATAGTTTACAAAATTGAAAAGTGCACCATTTACCCTAGCAGACATCCAGATCCCCCTCCCTTAAGGGTCTCTCGTAACTTGATATATCTCGCAGTCAGTTCCTTGTCCAAAATAAATAGCTACCCCCCTGACTGCTAGCCCTGCCGAGGCAAAGAAGGCCTTGGAGTAGTATTTAGGGATAAAAAGTTTTGGTGTATTCATTTTTAGATGGGTCTCCCGTAGATATAAAATTTGAGGAGAAAAAGAAGTAAGCCATCAAATCAGCCCGCCATATTTCTTTTTGTAAGACACTCCATTAACATTTATAGATATTATCCTTACTTTAGGATCCATATTGCTTCACAAAAGTACTCCCATTAGCGAAGCCATACCCCTTTATGCACCTTTGTTGCGCAGCAACGCATTGCTCTACTCCCATAGTTACTCTGATAGCTAAGCTTTCTTCTCTAATTCTGCTCTTTTTTTGCTATTATCTCCCTACCTACCCTTCCCTTTCCCCTACCCCCCAACCCTAACCATCTTCCCGTGCCCCATCCCACCTCTGGCAGTTAGGTAACAGCCCACCATCGCCCTGCCTCCCGTCCCTGAAAATCCCCTAAGCCGGGTGCCATATTATTGCACCCTAGTGTGGCCTACTACCCTACCCCACTCCATGAAATAAGAAATAAGAGAGGAGAAAAAAAAAGAGAAAAAGAGAAAAAGAAAAAAAAGGGAAAAAGATTCATAGCAGTCATTCCTGTCAGTTCAAGCTCTTTACCTTTCCGTAGTGATTTTCTGCAATAGTTCCTGAGCTTCATCGAGATTTGCAAACATGTGGAATTACCCTTGAACCAAAACTCGCAGCTTAGATTGTTGAGCAATGGCCACCTGGGCCCCCTGTGCTTGGAACAAGCATAGAAGCTTAATGAATTCTTTCCGACGACGAGCCGCTGCTGCACTCATATCAGAGAAGATGCGGCAGCTAGGAGCTTCCCGAGTGGAAAATTGCTTCTTGTGAATAGCTCTGGTCAATATCTGTTCTTCCACTCGGTAGTCCGCAAAGTTGACTAAGATTGTTCTAGGCAGCTTTGAATTCGGAAATGGCTGCGCTGGGACTCTATGTGCTCGCGTAATAGTAAGGTCACCAGAAAACTCGGGCAGCACATTCTCCTTGATGAATGACTTGACCCACTGGAGCGTCCTTCTGGGACCCCGACTAGCCGCTGGTTAGAGCGTCCAGAATGGTTTTCCAGCTCTTCCAACTTAGGGGCCTATTAGGATGGCGGGCGGACCGTCTGCCATAGGTGTGCCAGTCCCGCCCACCAAATTAGGATGCACCCGCCACACTGGCGGGTGCATGCTGATAGTTTAACATTGCGGACGGTGCTGCTGGCTGCAGCACCGTACGCAATGTTGAACAACCATGGTTTGCGATGCACAACGTGGCAGGCACCGCGCGGTGCCTGCCACCTTGAGCATGGCAATGTAGGGAGTACCATCAGTACCCCCATGTGCAGCGCCCCACCCCCCAGGGGCCTGCAACTAGCCCTGTAGTAGAACTCCGTATGCCTCGATGCTGCCATGGAAAGGCTTGTGTTTGCCTGCATCCTAATCTGGTGCTACCATTTTGGGCTCCCTGGACTGTCTGCCAGGTAATTGGGAAGAATGCTGGCGGCGGACGGTCTTTGGGTCCGCTGCGGACGCATTCATGTTCCCACCGCCATCCTAATCTGGTGGTGGGAAATATCCGTTCGATGGAGGAAGGACCGTTGTCACCACCAGCCCTGCGGTGGCGGTCCTTCCGCCATCATAATTAGCCCCTAAGTTTCCAGCAAATTTTTCAGTTTTTGATCTAATGAGGCCTGATGCTGCATCAAGATCATCTGATCTTCAAGGAGAGAAATCTCAGCCTCTTGAAGTCTTGCCGGATAAGAACCAAATGCTTCTTCAATTTTTGATAAGCGCAAGTGTAGTGCTGCTATCCCGTTTGCTTGTGTTACTTTCATCTCCCATATCTTGTCAAGGCTAAGATGTAACTTCCGACCCTGGCCATGCTTGTTGTCCTGTTACCACATTTTTATCTGCCACAGATGTTGTCGCTGGGCTCCCCAGTGGCCTAGAAAGTGGAGCAAGACCCTGGGCGGCTAAGGGTGCACTCACTTGAACTTGCTCGCGGAGTTTATGTTCTGAAATTTGATTTTGTAGAGGCAGTGAAGGCACTTTAGATTTCAGAAATAATGGATATTCCTTAGCCTTGCTTTGAGATGCACTAGAGGGATTTTCCTGAGTGTTCGCTTGGTTCACCATTGCATCTTAATTCACTGCTATCGGGGTATCAACCGGGCTCTCCCCTAACATGACTGAGCCAGGTGATGCACTGTCTCGTTCTTCAGCCCCTGGATTTGGAGTTGTCTCTCTCTGGCTGAGGTTTTCGGCCCTCTCCTGATTGAGGACCCCTTGACTCCCCGCACCATGTTCCAGGACATCATCTTCAGCGCTCATAGGGTTAGAAATTTCCGCATACTTGCTGCTGCTGTATCTTATTTTTAACCTTTACTCCACGTTTTCCTCTCCGCGATGCCTCTTGTACATTGTACATTGCATCTTGCGTGTTCCTAATTGTGAGTCGCAAAAAGTAGCAATTAGGTACTCACAAAATATTTCAGTCATACATGCGGCACATGATCCAGTAACAGTAGCAGGAAAATGTGGTTTCCGCATGTTCCAGCATTGGTCCCACAGTAAATTTCAACAGATTTGACATGCTGAAATTACCCTGAGGAAAATTACTGGAATACATAACTCTTCTGTTATACGTTCCATATAGTCCCATTGTTGTTTTCCCTTTGTTAGCATGAGCACGTTGCAGACTAGCCTCTGCTTTGCACATGTTACTATATAAATGTATTTTGCTTTGTGCCACACTGCACTTTCACACAGAACTTGCCTCTGTTTTTGTGTTCTATCCTTTCCTGGGATTTAGTCTGCAAACCGTAGACAAGGTCAAGCAACAATGCCTTTTGTACTGGTCAGCCCTCAGCACCTAGGCAAAACACACAAATGCAGCTGTTTGTTTGTCATATACCTATGTACAGAATAGGTAACAACACACTTGCAGAGGGATCTTTCCAGGAAATAGATCATGACAGCACCTGAGATGTAGAACTTTCATCTGTGCATGCTAAGGTACGGGATCGGCTGGCAACACCTAGATATCTTCTGATATATAATCATTTTGCTTCTGTAGAAGTGGAGGGGGTTAGGCCACCCTGTACCCTTATAATGACATCTCATTTTACAATTTATGTACTACTTACTATGCTGACCCGATTTGTGTTAGGCATTTCCTTACTCATTGTGGCACGTATACTGCATACTAGAGCATTATAGTTCAAATAAACATTTTAAACTTTTCTTGTGTCTCTGTCAGATCTAATTGTTGAGTAATACGAGTGTGAGAGCAAAAGGGTGTGTGTGTCCTGCAACCGCAATTCCTGAGAGGGCGGGAGTGTCGTGTTCTGGGGTGTCTAATCACTGGTTCCTCCGTGAGTGAGTAGGAGGGCACGTGAGACACTATAGCAAGTCGTTCCCGGGCTCATTGGGACTCAGGTGGTAGGATGGCTCAGCCCCTATCTGTTAAGTGTCCATGAGCCCAAGAATAGTACTGTGACTCCGCAGCATCCCTTTAAAAGTCAAATTCGATAATTACTGGGTATGATAAACTCCCTGGTAATAGCCATTGCTGTCATTGGCAAATAGTAGTTTGCACAGGGATCAGAATTTTATGGCCCATTGGTGATCAGGCCTGAGTGTTTTCTAGAATGCTAACTTTAGCTTCCTCTCCAGCCCGGGTACTCATCAATGACTACTGCACACACAGAGCTGAGTATAGCATGTCTTTACTCCTCTGTGTGTAACCACAAACTCAACACTCTAAACCTGCATTTAATTCAGTATGCTCTGATGCTTACATCACAGTTCTATGGAGTCCATCAGCAGCCACAAATGTTTCATCATTACACGTTCACAAGGCACTACATGCCCCCTTTGTTACATAAAAAGTAAATTTTTAGACAACTATATACCATTAGAGCTGTTTAATGAGTCTTCATGGTGCATGGATCACATGTCCTGACCAGGTCTGTGGAAACTGGGGACCGGCAGTAGAAGTGTCCATGACTGGCATTGGTGAAGGAGAGACAGCAGGAGTCAGAGGTTCTTCACTTGTCTTTTCAGACCCAATCTCTACAATGACATCAGTGCCTGGCAAGCGATGAACCACATGTCTGAAATGCGAGGAATCTTACCTAATGGACTTCCCAGAACGCTGGGCAGTCACCATGTGTCCTTTGCAGGTCACAACATGAAATGGTTCAGAATCGAAAGGTGTATCAGATTTTTTTTTCTATGCTGATTCACCAGAACTCCATCTACTTTCCGGAAGGTGACGTGTTGTGAATGTTTACCTTTGTCTGTGTAGGCTTTCATTTTCCTCTTACAACCCCAGTCTTTCATGTGTATTTCTTCCTCGTATGTGCTCCACTCTTGGTCCATTGAGGTCTAATGCAGCGGAGTTTACCAGCTCTACATATTCATACACACAACACTTATTTGGGCCCATATACATTCATACACGCAATGAGCTGGCAAATATCCACTGGTCATCAATTTTATTTACCCTAGGAAACTTTTACACCAGTATTCTTACCATTCCTGTCTCCTGAGTACATGAACAATTCAAAAGATCCAGTAGTAGATTAGAATAGGGAGGAAAATACAATAATGCATTTAACTTTATTTGAAAGAACCACAGACTCAGAAGAAGTTTTAAACGTTTATCTGAATTAATAATTTTCTGAGTCAAATCAGAATACACATGGATATGCCAAAATTCTCCATCAGGAAAAATAGTACAGTTAGCTTATAATCAGTTTATCAATTAAATTCTTGCAATGACAGTACCTGAGGAGAGAAAGAATAGAGATCAAATACGGAGCATTTACCCTTCAGTTATAATTACCGAGTATGGTATGAGGACCCCGACATCAGAGAGTCAAGGATTCAGGACAGGTTCAGGACAGGGAAGGTGACCTCTTCTAGTGTAACGCCAGTGTTACACCCCTCTCTGGTGCTACTCTCTCCGGCTCGGGCTCGTCCGGATCCCTTCCTAGATGTGCCTCCTCGGTTGTTCTGCGAATTTCCCTAGTGTTGGATTTTTCTGTCAGATTGCAGCAAAATCGGGCAGCATCTCAGCATAGCATCAGCATCTCAGCATCAAGTTTGTCTAACTATCTAGAACTTACCTCTGTTACACCAGTTCAAATGTATGATCCACCCCCAAATGTTTCAATTCCATGTTCACCCGCAATTTGATTGGGCCAAGCAGTGGGGTGAGGATATCACACCATACCAAGTGCAATATTTTTCTTTAGTCTATTGTCTAGCTCTCCGCCCCTTAATTTTGATTCCCACAAGCTTTATTCCCACAAGCATTTCATATGTGGATCGATAAGTCGCTGCATTGCATGAACCCTTTGAAAATATGTCCCTAAGACCTTAAGCCTGAGATACAAAGCCTCTAGTTATTTTGTGCTACAAGGGATGAATGATTTATTACAACACAACATAGACTTTATGTATGATTTGCAGAATTCTGCCACATTAACATTAATGAGGGAAAATTCTGTTTGTAAATTCCATTGAAAGATTTGTGGAAGCAGCATGTGAGTGACAGCAGACAGAAACAGCGGAAGCAGACCTCAATCCCTTAAACCCAAATGGTAAAATGGTAATTTTTCATCCGTTTGTGGCTTTTATAGTTTAGAGGGATGATTAAAGCTGATGTCCCTTGGAGGGCCAGAGATTGTAATCAGAAGAAAATGTGGCATGTTGTGAAGGACATTTGAAGAAGCAGGAGTGGTCCCTGGACTTTTGCTAATCGAAATTCACCTTTTATATATTGTGACTTTAGATTTTCCAGTCACAAAGACATATTTTGTGACTCACAGGTTTCTTGACCACAAAAGTCTTGAATTCTTGATGCACTTAAGGTCCGATTTAGAGTTTGGTGGATGCAGGACACCTGTCAAAAAGTTGAGGTTGCCCCATGTGCCCTATTGAGAAGACATAGACCATAATACACTGTAAATAGGGCAAAAAGTACATTTGCTCATTTTTGGTAAAAGCCAATATCCATCAAACACAAAATTAAGCCTTTGGTATATAAAGATTTATAGTTTCCACCCATGTGGCCCATGTGCCTGCTACTCTGGTATACAGAGACATCCAGCCTTGATCTTTAAGCACATTAGCTCATTCCAAGGGCCTGTCCTGACCCAGAGTCTTATCGAAAAAGAATAGCACAAGTATTTGGGTGTCCTTAATTCAACCCAGACTATTTGCCCAGCACCTGTGTATGACAATTAACTGAAATCCCTGGGGTAGTGAAAGTGCATCAAACACACTTTGACCCCCTGATCGCATTACAGGTTTGACATTAGTCCCTCAATATTCTCCAATTTGACACTTGTGTGTCTGGGTTAGTGCAAGTAGTGGAAGCTACAGAAAGACAAGGCCTGTATTAGTCTGTTTGAGAATCTATTTGATTTACCAAGCAATTTTAATTGGATCTCCCTCAACAACATCTAGAATAAAATAGGATTTCTATTACGAACAACGTTCTGCATTTTTTAGAGTGGGGGTTGTCAGTGATAACATTTAATTTAAAAAAAAGGATCAAATATTACATTGTAGAATACAAACCATATTAAGTGATCTCCGGGTAGAAGTATGACATTATTCTATAATATTCTGCATGTGAGTAAGCGCCAATAGTAAACCAAATAATTTGTACAGCTATATTTTCCGAAGCACGTACCCCAAAGTTGTAAACAAAATTATGTCTCTTGTTTATAAATAAGAAATCCCTCAACTTTGAAAAATTAAGAAGCATCTCAAAAGAAGTCACATACCTTCCTCATTAAGACTGATGCTGATAGGTTAGTATAGATTTACTTTTCTTAACTCCACATCTATGTACCTTGAAGATATATATATTGTCTAAGTACACATATGTGTAGATACATATAGTAAAACTTTACATACCTTTAGAAATGTACCTTCACAATATTTTTGTCCTCAATCTTCTGTACACAATATTTTTTCCCACGGCATTTTTGTTTCTGATATTCTTTCTAAATAGCATATTTTATGCCATTCCACTCTTGCTGATGCATGGGTAGCTGGATCTCCATTAGAAAGGAAAGGCATGCACACCAAGACACAGTTTGACCTCTGTTCACCTTGGAATGCTCCACATATTATCCTTGAAAGTGTGCCTAATACATACTTGGAAGCACCAGATACATGTCTGAATGTGCCTAGTGCATGTTCATGCAGCAGATATTGGTATACGAGGCTGGCCTTTGGCATGGGAGAGCTGGGTCTAGGCCCAGAATGCCAATCTTCAGAAGGTTGAGCAGAGCTGTGTGCATTAAAGTTATGTAAACAGCAGTGCGGCTCTCATCTTACTCCAGACTTGTCCTTGTATGCTTATTTCTGTCTGATCTGCCAGTTGAAACAGTTTATATTCATTCATTATCATACCATCCAGGATGTTTTTGAAACCCCGTTAGCCCCTTTCTTTGAGCTCCCTTCACTCTCTCACCCCTCAGGCAGCTAAGCTGTGGGTGCTTCAGGTTCACTGGGGGAGGTCAGGAGCAGCGGCTGCCAGCACAGGTAAGCACGGTGAAGCGGGGCAGGGCGCCCAAGGGGAGAAGCCGACAGACAATGGAATAGGTGTTATTTATTTATTCAAATATTCCTATTCTGTCGTCTGTGACTTCCCCCTGCTCCCACCCCGCCCCTGCCCCTACGTTTTCCTGAGCCCGCTGCCGAGGAGATGTTTGCGTGGAGGGGCCATTCACTGCTCAGCCAGGGACTGACCTATGAACACAAAAGGTGCCTCCTCCTGCCTCATTTTATTCACTACCCACAGCTAGGTCGCGAAATATCTTTTCCACCAGGGCGCTATCCTGGCAAAGGCCAGCTCACACTCACATTTTAAAGAGCCTCTACAAAAGAATGTTGGAAACATCCCTAAAGCTTTGCACATTGTGAGGTTTATTAGATACCCAGGGAAGAAATTTCAGAATTATGAAATAGATCCATTTGTGGAGGTCTTTTTTGTTCTCTAGAAATATTGGTATCTAGATCTGTTTGTATGCTGTGTTTAATGTTTATCTTTGCTTATCCATCTCTGACTTCACTGCTTTTTTTAAACATTGTCCTAATTATACACAAAGATTTTTTAAAAACCTATCCCATTACCGGGCAAAGAGTCGGATTGGTTAGTTTAGAGTGAGAATTCCTAGGTCGCAGCATGAAGATTGGCTTTACAGTGTCCTTCAGCGTGGTGCTGTGAGGGATTGGCAAGAGAGGGGGCTGGGTGGGCTAAGATGAGTACTTTGGTTTGATGAGTGAGATAACCTTTCAATGTTATATTTACGGTGTTAATCCAAAATCTCACTTTGAATGGTTACCTGGAATGCAAATAGGCTACGTTATCCTGGGAAATAAGTTCTGAATTTTAAACCAGAGATTTTTTGTATGCAAGAACCCCATTGGCATTATGTTGACAGGTCACTTTTCAAACAGGTGATTGCTAGAAAATATTGGGTCATGGCTCAGGGATTTAACACTGGAGGAGCATTTGTCATCCGAACGAATCTAACAAGCATATATCAATCACTCTGAGGCGTATAACTTTCTCATCATTTAATTAATTGAACTTACAGTGTTTGATGAGCGTATCCAGTCTCTCAACAGATTAATCAATGGACTCACCAGCTTTCTATCTTGTTGACTGAAGATGTATCTTTCAAAATTTACATTTCTTATTGAATTGAACTTGAGATTCAAGGCTACTTTAATTTGACTCTAAGTAATTATGTCAGCTTCCGCTCGCAACATTTTCTTTTTGGCTTCGCATTCACCAGCAAGAATATTAAGGTACTTGAACATTTTCTTGTCATCTGCTTCTTCAATCGCATCATTGAAATCATTTAATGTCTCTATCCAGGAGTCCATCTGTCACCACTTTTCAACTCTTTGGCAGTAACGAATGGCAGTGGTGGTTTCAAGAAGGTAACAGAATTAAAACCATTTATGATATTGACTGACACTGAGGGTGGAGTTCCTTCTTAGACTGTCTGCTGTCCGCTAGCACCTGCTTCATGCAGACTATCTCTAAAGACTGATAGAACATCAACCTACCGCTTGGTCTCCATGAAAGACCTTTACATTTAGTAGACCTTTAAAGTTGTTCTCAACCCCCACCCAGTAGCTTTGATGGCATACCACCTTGGGTATGGACAGCTTCATAAGCACAACCCTGGGTGCTTTCTCTGGGGTTGCTTCCCCCGTTCTCTGTGGCACAAGAGCTCTCTTCACTCAGGACTGGTAAGCAGATGATTGTTTCTTTTATCACTTTGCCTTTAAGCGTCTCTTTGTATTGTCTGACACCTGGCTACATCTGCCTATAGCGTTGTCACTCCGTATGAATTAATGGAAGTAGTGCAGTACCTCTTTGTGTGGGCTTCTCAGCAGGTTCTCAGCAACTGATGTGTAAACTTTTCAGTAATGGTTTCACTAGCGCCAAATGTTTTTCAGGGAACTGGGGCTGCGCTATGACTCCACATACACCAAACTTACGATTCCATAGTTCGACAGAGGCACACGTGGCACACATGAGCAGTTTGCTGGATCACCGCACACTCTATGTGAAAGCACTGTCAATCTTTGGGTTACTTATCCCCCATCTCATCAGCAGTTGTAGCGTCCACCCCAGCCCGGGTACTTGTCAATGACAATGCCACACAGAGAGCTTAGTATACATGTCTTTATTCTTTTTGCATGTAACCGTAAACTCAGCATTCTAAACCTGCATTCAGTTCATTATGCTTTAATGCTTACATCATAGTTCTATGGGGTCCATCAAGAGCAGCAAAGGTTCCGTCATCACATACTCACATGACAATACACGAGCAAGGTTTGAATCACTCCTAGATTTCATTTATCATTAAGGTCACTTAAAACTTTACTATAAGGTAGACATGCAAGAATGATGTCATGTAAAGAAACATGTTTGATAAAGAACTTGGGGTACTAGTTTCCAAAATTACAAAAATGTTTAATACACTGTATTAAATCTGCAGCACACACACAAACCTCAAAGGATCATCTTTTTGCAGGAAGGTACTCCTTCCTGCACAAAGACTATCCTGCCCTTAACGCAGATACTCTTGCACTATTGCGCAAAGATACTTGCATTGTTGCTAGGCAGCCACAAGTGCACCAAGGCATGGGGAGAGCAAAATTGCTCCATTTCTTTGAAGATATGGCACAGTCACACTCTCTCCTGTTCACACAATGCTGCAGAGCAAATTCACTTGCTGCACTACATTGCATGGACTCTTTGAAAATATGTCCCTAAGACCATAAGCCTGAGATACAAAGCCCTAGTTGTAAAACAGTCACACAGCAACTTTGCACAGTGACCTTTTCACAACCCTGAGCTTATTTTGTGCTACAAGGGATGCTTGATTCATTACAACACACAACAGACTTTATGTAGGATTTGCAGAATTCGGCCTCACTAACATTAATGAGGGAAAGTTCTGTATGTAAATCCCATCGAAAGGTTTGTGTAAGCAGCATTTGAGTGACAGCAGACAGAAACAGCGGTTGGAGACCTCAATCCCTTCAACCCAAATTGCAAAATGGTAATTTTTATCTGTTTGCAACTCTTATGGTTTAGAGGGATGATTACAGCTGATGTCCCTTGGAGGGCTAGAGATTGAAATCAGAAAAAAACGTGGCATGCTGTGAAAGACATTTGAAGAAGCAGGAGTGGTCCCCTGGACTATTGCAAATCACAATTCACCTTTTATATATTGTGACTTTAATTTTCCAGTCACAAAAACTTATTTTGTGAATCACAGGCTTTTTTACCACGTGTTTAATTCTTCATGCACTTAAGGTTCGATTTAGAGTTTGGTGGATGCAGGACACCTGTCAAAAAGTTGAGGTTGCCCCATGTGCCCTATTGAGAAGGCATAGACAATAATACACCGTAAATAGGGCAAAAAGTATATTTGCCTATTTTTGGCAAATGTCAATATCCACCAAACTCAAAATTAAACCATTATTATTGAAAGATTTCTTGTTTTCACTCATGTGGCTCATGTGCCTGCTACTCTGGTATACGGAGACATCCAGCCTTGATCTGTAGACACCTTAGCTCATTCCAAGGCCCTGTCCTGGCCTACATATTTTTTATCGAAAAAGAATAGCACATACCTTTGGGTGTCCTTTATTCAAGCCAGACTAGTTGGCCAGCATCTTTGTATGTCAATTAATTAAAATCCTTGGGGTAGTGGAAGGCATCGAACACCCTTTGACCCCCTGATCGATTCACATGTTTGACACTAGTCCCTCAAGATTCTCTAATTTGAGGCTGAGTGCCTGGGTTAGTGCAAGGAGTGGAAGCTACAGAAACTAAGCAAAGCTCTTTATATCCCGTCTACTTTCTGTTCCTGCCATAATCTCCATGGCACCAGCACCGGGGGTACCTGTAGACAGTGTCAGAGGTATGACAGTGCAAACCAGCAGAGCTGCTGCTGCTGCCTTTAGCTGTCCCTGATTGACCTCCAACCCCAAGCCAAGGGCCGAAGAAGGAGGCTTAACTCCATCAAATAGAGAAGAGCAACAGTGCAAATAGGATTCAATCGCTCACTTCTCTGTCTTCGTTGACCAGGTGCAAGGCGGAACATGGTACATTTTTGTGAATCAGGCCCCAAACTATTGCAATCAACAGTCCAAAGACATCAAAGCATAGAGAGGCCATGTCAGCCCACCATTTAAACACCCATCACATTACCTTAAACATACCCTAGATTTATTTGGAAGCCAAATTAGTATTCGTAAAAGTGATGATACTGAGGACAAGTCTGTGCAGGATTACATAACCTGAATCAATGTGTGCTCTACAGAACTGATAGTCAAGAAGGCCTGTATGAGTCTGTTAGAGAATCTATTTGATTTACAAAGCAATTAATTGATTCTCCCTCAACAACATCTGGAATAAAAAAGGATTGCTATTACCAATAACGTTCTGCATTTTTTTTTAGAAGTGGGTGTTCTCACTGATATTATTTAATAAAAAAAGTTTGAAGAGTACATTTTAGAGTACAAACCGTATTAAGTGATCTCAGTACAGAAGTATAACATTATTTTATGATATTCCGTATGTGAGTAATAGCGCCGATAAAATGCCAAAGAATTAGTACAGAAGAAGTATTTTCCAAAGCACGTACCCCAAAGTTGTACAAAAATATGTCTCTTGTTCATAAATAAGAAATCCCTCAACTTTGAAAAACGAAGAAGAATTTCAAAAGAAGTCAAACACCTTCCTCGTCGAGACTGATGCTGATAGGTAATAGGTAAGTATAGATTTACTATTCTTAACTCCACATCTATGTACCTTGAAGGTATATATATTGTTAAGGTACATATGTGTGTATTTAGATAGAGTAAAACTTTGCTTACCTTTAGAAATTTACCTTTACAATATTTTTGTCCTCGACATTCTGTACACGATATTTTGTCCCACGACATTTTTGTTTCTGCCAGTCTGTCTAAATAGCATATTTTATGCTACTCCACGCTTGCTGATGCATGGGTAGCTGGATCTCCATCAGAAAGGAAAGTCATGCCCACCAAGACACAGTTTGACCTCTGTTCACCTTGGAATGCTCCACACATTATCCTTGACAGTGTGCCTAATACATACTTGGAAACACCAGATACATGTCTGAAAGTGCCTAGTGCATATTCATGCAGCAGATATTGGTATACAGGGCCGGCCTTTGGCATGAGCGAGCTGGGCCTAGGTCCAGGGCGCCAATCTTTAGAGGGGCGCACAGAGCTGTGTGCATTAAGGCTATGCAAACAGCAGTGCGCCTCTCATCTTGCCCCAGCCTTGTCCATGTCCCTGCATGCTCGTTGCCAGTTGAAATATTTTCTATTCCTTCATTATCATACCGTCCAGGATGTTTTGGACACCCCTTTAGCCCCTTCCTTGATCTACTTTCACCCTCTCACCCCTGAGGCAGCTAACCTGTGGGTGCTTTAGGTGTGCGGGGGAAGTCAGGAGATGTTTGTGTGGAGGGGCCATTCACAGCTCAGCCAGGGACTGACCTGTGAACACAAAAGGTGCCTCCTGCTGCCTCATTCTATTCACAAACCTCAGCAAGGGCGCCAGGCCGCTTTCCCAGGCAAAGGCCCGTTCACACTCACATTTTGGCGAGAGCCTCTACAAAGAAATGTTGGAAACGTCCCTGAAACTTGCACATTGTGAGGTTTTTTAGATATCCGGGGAAGATCTGATGAAAAATATCTCTTTGTGGAGATCTGTTTAGCTCTCTAGAAATATTGGGGTCTAGATCTGTTTGTATCCTGTGTTTAATGTGTATCCGTGCTTATCCATCGGTCTTTACCGCTGCTTATAAACATCGTGCGGATTATACACAAAGGTTTGACAAAATCTCTCCAATTACAGGGCAAAGGGTCGGATTGTTGAGTTTAGAGGGAGCGCTCCTAGGTCAGAGCATGAAGATTGCCTTCACCTGTGCTTCAGCCTGGCACTGAGAAGGAGTGGCACGAGAGGGGGCCGGGTGGGCTAGGATGAGCACTGTGGTAAGGGAAACCTGGACAGATCGTTCAGGAAGAGGGTTTGATGAGAGCATTAGTGAGACAACCTTTAAATGTTACATTTATGGAATGAATCAAAATCTCACTTTGGATAGTTACCTGGAATGCAAATAGGTTATGTTATCCTGGGAAATAAGTCCAGAATTTTAAACCAGATATTTGATGTATGCAAGAACCCCATTGGCATTATGGTGACCGGTCACTCTTCAAACAGGTGATTGGTAGAAAATATTGGGTCACGGCGCAGGGATTTAACACCGGAGGAGATGGAATCCTCCTCTATAAGCTCAATATTTCTATCTCTAAAATAGCAGTTGATAACCTCGGGCACTGTGTCATTATTTAATCTTGTACTAAAAGCTCAGATTTTTCTGTTTGTTTTATCTACGTTCAAAGCACTGAAAATAAAGTGTATGGCCGCATCGGACCACAGAGCTTCCTCTTCTGGGAACAGGATTTGGTGTTACTCTTGATCCATATGCGTTTTGATTTGGACCACCATATTTACTCTTTAGTAAGCAAACAAATAGAAAACAAGATCAAATTGTACAGATAGTGCAAACTCTAAATCTGATTGATATCTCAGGTTTCCACAAAGCTGTATCTTCTTAATTTACATACTTTTCCTTCACTCATAAAGTTTGTTCACGAACTGAGGCCTCATTTAAGGGATTTTGGCATAGGGTTGCGCAGCAAGGCACCTTGCTGAACTGCCTTATGCCAAACTGAAAGGGCAGGAATGCATTGTATTTAAGCAATACGGTGCATTACGTTCCTTTCTTCTGCACTGGCGCTGCTTCGGTAGCCAAGCGCCAACGTAGGCACCCTTGCACCATGTGTAAGAGTGCCTCGGTTGCATGCAGGATTGTTTTTGTGCAGGAAGGGTCATCCATGAGGCATCTTCCTCTTTCTATGTGCACTGAAGAATGCAGCACACATAGAGAGGAAAAAAAAGAGGAGAAATAAACATATTCCGCCTCGTTACTCCTGACGTCAGAAGGCGTACGGATTTGACACTTCCCCAGGTTCACATGACTGTAAATCTGGGACAGAGTCAAACTCCCTGGGTGTTGAATTTGAAAACCCACCGTGCAGGGTGGCTTTGCGTGGCTTCATAAATCAAATTAAGAGCCCTGCATCATGCATGTACCACTTTACGTGGTGCAAAAGGGACACAGGGCTCTCATAAATAAGCTACTAACTTTTTAAAGTCTCTTGAGACTTGGCAAATTTTATTATTTCTTGGATATTTCCACATTACTATTACCGACCGCACTATAGTTTCTGTCTCAATTCAATCTCACACTTCCTCCACACTCCTGAAAGATGCACATTTCATCACCTTCTCCTACCCTCAGTTCTGTAAATTCAGCCACTCAGACATTAAATCATTCCTTAATTCATATTTATACCAGACCGAAGTTCATATCTCATGGGATACCTTAATCTACGGTCCGTGCATCAGTTACTTTTACAAGAATAGTCTGAGAAAATAGCAGTATATTTATATCAAACTTTGATCCCTTCTAAATGCTCAGCCAAAGGCTCTTATCTCGGGCTAATATTCTCGTGCAGTGAACATATTCTGAAATCTACTGCTATTAAGAATTAAATTATGGACCCAAGGGCTCATTTATGAGAACTGACACATCACTGTCTCAATGCAGCGATGAGTCCGAATTTTTTTTGCTGAGGTGCGAAAGTTTAAAATGACATTGATGTGCTGTGTTTATGGTCTCGGCACACTATGTCGTAAATGTTGCAAGGTGCGTCAAAATTATTGATGCATCCGTGGGACAGATGGCACAAAGAAAAGTGACACATTTGCAGCAAAGTGATGCTGAGATGCTTTGCGGGTCGTTAAGCTATATCTACGTGCCTCAAATCAGCTTTGTGTCAATTGGAGTAAGTCATGCATCAAAAATCCCTTAAAGAGCGATGCATTAGGATAAAAACATATTCCACCACATCAAAATGAAGAAATGCAGCAAGCAGCAGTCAGCAGCATTCAGGGCAACAACCCCAACTCCAGCCAATATGTCCAGACAGAACCCCAGGGGAAGAGGAAGAGTATTACCAGTGAGGATAACCAAACCTTAATACCAGAGGTGACAAAGAATGAGCATAATCTCTATCACCTCAAAATTGCCATTAGGGAAGAAAAAAACCATCCGGCAGTTCATGGTGGAGAAGATAAACAGTGTAGGGCAAACTAAAAGGACTGTGCCAGAGTTCAAGAAGCACTGGCATGATTATAAGGCTTAGACCAAGGAGAAACTGGCCAGAAACCTGAGGGCAGCCATGCGGACCAACTCGCCACATTCATCGAAGAGCACAATATCCTAAACTCCTCCCAATCCGGCTTCAGAAAAAACAACAGTACGGAAACCGCCCTCTTTGCCGTAACAGACGACATCCGCACCCTACTGAAGAAAGGAGCAACAGTAGCCCTCATCCTCCTTGACCTCTCAGCTGTGTTAGACACAGTCTCTCACCGCACCCTAATACGCAGACTCTATGACGCAGGGATCCAGGACAAGGCCCTCGACTGGATCCGCACCTTCCTCTCCGGCAGGACACAGTGGGATAGACTCCCCCCATTTCTCTCGGACCGTACACCAATCACCTGCGGAGCCCCCCAGGGGTCCTCCCTGGGCCCTACGCTCTTCAACGACTACATGGCTCCGCTCGCTACCATCATCAGAACCTACAGACTCAACATTGTATCATATGCAGACGACACCCAACTCATCCTCTCCATATCCAACGAACCCAACACCGGTAGACACAACTTTCTAGAAGGCATGGAAGCAGTCGCCAAATGGATGAAAAACAGCTGCCTACAACTAAACACCAACAAAACTGAAGTACTTATCATGGGACCAAACTCGTATGCGTGGAAAGACACCTGGTAGCCCCCCACCCTCGGAAGCCCACCCACAGCCACAGACTACGCACACAGCCTGGGAATCATCCTGGACTCCGAGCTCAAAATGGACTGCCAGATCAACTCTGCCTCGTCCTCCTGGTTCCATACCCTCCTCCTTCTATGGGAGACCTTCAAATGGATCTCCCTCAAACACAGAAAGATAGTCACTAATGCCCTGGTCACCAGCAGACTCGACTACGGCAACGCACTCTATGCCGGAATAAACAAAAATGTCACCCTCAAGCTACAGAACATCCAGAATGCCGCAGCAAGACTGGTCCTCAACCTGCCAAGACACTGCCACATCTCCCAGCACCTGATCACACTCCACTGGCTCCCCATCGAGGATAGAGTCATCTTCAAGATGCTCACCCATGTACACAAGGCCCTCCACGACACTGGACCAGCATACCTGATCAGCCGATTCAAATTCCACGCACCCCAAAGGACCCTACGATCAGCCCAGCTCTCCTACGACGTGGTCCCCTGTACCCGAAAGACCTGATCGGGAGGCTGCTCCTTCTCCTTCCTCGCAGCCAGAGCCTGGAATGCCCTTCTGCCCCACATCAGACAGACAACATCGCTTCCCATCTTCGCAAGAAAACTCAAAACCTGGCTCTTCGACAGACCCCCTCCTTGATGGACTGGAACGTGCACCCCCCACCCCCAGTGCCTTGAGACCCTTACGGGTGAGTAGTCGCACTCAACAAATGCCTGATTGATTGATTGAAAATTCAAAAGCGGTGCAGTCCAGCAAGCTGCATTCCTGAGCTGCACTGCCCTGTGTGCAAGGGAAAGGGCAGGAATCTCTCACATGTTAATTCATACTTCACATAAATTTAAGTCATACTTCCTGGTTACATTTTGTGCAGCCCAATCCAGCTTTGTCAAGTTTTCCAGTCCATACACGATGTGCTGCCCCGGTGCAGGTTCACCTTTGTATATTAGGACTTGGAGTGGAATGTATAAGATGAGTGACCAGCACTAAAATTCCTACAATACAAAGCTAAAAGCCTGGACTGGACAGCACATCATGCATGGGCATTTGAGCCATGCTCAACCTGCCTATGACAATGCAAGCCCCTTGCACCATGAGGCTAGTTTGTCTATATCAGGCACATGCCAACATTTGAGTGTAAAGTAATGGAATGGATTGGGGTTTGCATAGGATTCACTCCTCACCTGAGAGGGGGATCAGGTGTGGAGTATGAGAAGTATTACCAAGTAGGATCATGTGAAGAGCCACATGTATAGTCACTAGCATGAAAATACATTGCATGCAGCTGTCCCTATGTACTGGGTGAAATGTTAGAGACCACCAAACCTCATGTCATATACAAAGGTATATTGGGGGTGTCGGTGAATATAAGTGATGCACACCAGAGGACCATGAGTGTTTGTTGGAAAAGCAGTTGCTGTGTGAGCCTGGTGGGTGCCTGGTTGTGTAGTGCAATGTAGATGTGGCTGAGCACATTTAACTGGCAGTGTGTCTGAATGGGGAGCCATTGGGGAGCAAGGAGATGAGTTGTGATGTGTATACTGTAAGGTAGCCTGAGCGATAGTCACGCATTGCTGTGTCTGACAGTGTCAAAGCTGTGAAGGGATGGTGTAGAAGAGGGCATTGGTATACTGCATCCTACCCCTACATGTAATGTGTGACTGGGTGAAGGTGTAGCAGGTGTTAAGAGGGAGCCATAAAAACAAATGTCTAACTGTGCCACATATGTCAAAGCGGGAGGATGTGAAACAGGGAATAGTAAAGTGACAGGATGAGCAAGGTGCCCAAGATGATGGGCAGGTTTTGGTGATAGTTAAAAGGAGAGGTGTATGGGCCTAGTTGTGTAGCCAACCAGCGTAGATACATGTCATAGACTATCATTGTTACTAGCATGTGGGGTACAGCTTGAGCCATAGCTCTCACATACAGGTAGGCATGTCGGTCAGTTGCATATGGTTCCTATATTAGTGGTGTTGTTGTCACATGAAAGTGAACTTATGATCTGAGTGCCATCAGTGTGTGGCAGTAAGCTGAGTCCCTGGGTCTAAATGAGGATTGCCAGGAGAGTCATGTACAGGTCCAAATGAGTGAGCCTGAGTTAAGAGATGCACGATACTCTGCAGATACCCAACTCTGGTAATGACGAAATGGGATGGATGAGAATCAGTGGTTGCAATTTTCTAAGTTTGACTGGGCTTGCTCCCTCAGAGATGCTACTCTGTGCCTACTGTTCTGAACTATGGAGATGACTGTGTGGATATAATGAAATTGCATGATTACACACAGATAAGGTAACCATGGTAAGTACAGGCCCTCATAGTAAGGTTGCTTGCTGTGTTGCGTTGTGTAGATGCATGTCAAATATGAGCCCTTGGCCACTTTAATGAACAAAGTGCACGCAAAACATCACAACAAGGCAGAGTACCATAGTTTACTGTGTGAGAGGCAGAGTGCAGGACCAAATTAAATTTGTCACCAAACCAACATCAATTTACCAGGAGCTGTGAACTAAGTAGTGGCAAGAGGGAATGCAGGCGCCCTGGTGACTTGGTGCAATGTGCACAATGGCGGTGTGAATAGTGTCTAAACAGTATAGCCACAATGAAACAGAAAAATAATAAGCAGGGTAGATGTGGCCCTTACATGCACTTACCCTCACAGGCAGGGCAGGTCAGCAATCTATGTAACTGTGTTACAATATGTGGTATGATATGAAAAGGCACCCTTGTCAAACAGTGGTCGTGTGAACAGTGTAAAGATATTGCCATGTGAAAGGCAACTACAGTGAAACTTGACCTCATTTACTTCAAGTTACATATGTCCTACACATCAATGTTTTACATGAAGTGAATGAAAATAAAGTCTGTATGTCAACATGTCAACATCTATCATAAATCATCAATAACATAATCGAATTTTACTGCAGAGGGACAAACAACACCTCCTGACCAGCAGCCTGGTCCTGGATGACCAATCTGTTGGCGATGACATCCTATCCCCCATGGATGATGACACCTTCAGCAACATCTGGACTCTGTTGGAACTCATGCAAGGGATGACAGCGTCACTGGGCCTCCAGAGGAATTACCTACCACAGAGCATGTCCCATCTGCCAGCTCACGCTCAGCTGTGGACTCCGAGGACCCTCAAGTAGCCTTCCAACGGTGAGTGGTACGAGTCCAGGAGTACCTGATTGATGAGGTCTGTACAGGGTTGAAGAACATCAAGGGCACACTAGAAGGAATCCTTAGGTGCCTCAGTCCTAATAAGGACACCCCTGAGGCAATCAAAGGCCCCTACCCTTGGCTTCATAGAATGGATAAGTCCCTGACTGACATTGCTGATTTAATGAGGTAGATTCAAGAACAACAGCCCTGCAAATGTGACACCAGTGAAGTTGGCACCCACCTGGTGGCCACCCGCATACCATCTTGCAATCTATGTAGCGCAAGCAGGACTCCTACATAGAAACTAAAGTTTTCTTCCACAGCAATGTTTTTGCCCTGTTGACAAGCCATCAGGCTTTTGTCAGCGCTGTGCTGCCTTCATTACTGGCACAGATCAATGCTGCTGGGGACAGGGGAGCCACATCTTCTGCACCACCTTCAGGGGAGGCACAACACCCATCAGAGGAGGAAGATAAGGAGTTCTTCACTTTTCGGCGGCGAAGTAACATTTGTGTGTGCCTCCTGGACAGTTTTTTTAGTGGTCCAGTGTTTATCATCATCCAATCAATCAATCAATCAATCAATCAATCAATCAATCAATCAATCCGCAAAATTTGTAAAGCGCCCTACTCACCCGCAGGGGTCTCAAGGCGCTGAGGGGGGGGGGGGGTCGCTACTGCTCTAACAGCCAGGTCTTGAGTTGTTTCCTGAAGGAGAGATGGTCCAGGGTCAGCCGTAGGTGAGTGGGGAGGGAGTTCCATGTCTTGGCCGCCAGGTAGGAGAAGGATCTTCCTCCGACGGTGGACTTCCGAAAGCGTGGGACGGAGGCGAGGGCGAGGCTGGCGGATCGGAGCTGGCGGGTGGGTGTGTAGAATGTGAGGCGGCTGTTGAGGTACTTTGGGCCCGTGTCGTGGAGAGCCTTGTGTGCGTGGGTGAGGAGTCTGAACGTGATCCTCTTGTTGACGGGGAGCCAGTGCAGGTCTTTCAGGTGGTCAGAGATGTGGCTGTGGCGAGGGATGTCCAGGATGAGTCGTGCTGAGGCGTTCTGAATGCGCTGGAGTCTTTTCTGGAGTTTGGCTGTGGTTCCAGCGTAGAGGGTGTTCCCGTAGTCCAGATGGCTGGTGACGAGGGCCTGGGTGACCGTCTTCCTGGTTTCGGTGGGGATCCATCGGAAGATCTTTCGGAGCATGCGCAGGGTGTTGAAGCAGGATGACGAGACGGCGTTCACTTGCTTGGTCATCGTGAGGGAGGAGTCCAGGATGAAGCCTAGGTTGCGGGCTTGGTCTGTTGGTTTGGGTGCGATGCCCAGGGCAGGGGGCCACCAGGAGTCGTCCCAGGCAGAGGGAGATGGTCCGAGGATGAGGACTTCCGTCTTGTCTGAGTTCAGTTTCAGACGGCTGATCTTCATCCATTCTGCGACGTCTTTCATTCCTTCCTGGAGGTTGGCTTTGGCGGTGAGGGAGAGGATCAGCTGGGTGTCGTCGGCGTAGGAGATGATGTTGAGGTTGTGTTGGCAAGCGATGTCTGCGAGAGGGCTCATGTAGACGTTGAAGAGGGTGGGGCTGAGAGAGGATCCCTGCGGAACGCCGCAGATGACTTCGGTGGCCGTGGATCGGAACGGGGGGAGGCGGACTCTCTGGGTTCTGCCGGCGAGGAACGAGATGATCCACTCCAGTGCCGCTCCTTGGATACTGGTGTTGTTGAGGCGCTGTATCAGGGTGCAGTGGCATACGGTGTCGAAGGCTGCTGAGAGGTCCAGGAGGATGAGGGCAGCAGTTTCCCCGTAGTCGAGCAGGGACCTGATGTCGTCAGTGGCTGCGATGAGGGCGGTCTCGGTGCTGTGGTTTGCTCGGAAACCGGACTGTGAGTGGTCGAGGGATTCGTTGGTCTCGAGGAAGGCGGAGAGTTGTCTGTTGATGGTCTTCTCGATGACTTTGGCTGGAAAGGGGAGGAGCGAGATGGGGCAGAAGTTCTTGAGGTCCATGGGGTCCGCGGTGGGTTTCTTCAGGAGGGCGCTCAGCTTGGCGTGTTTCCAGCTCTCCGGGAAGGTGGCAGATGCGAAGGAGCTGTTGATGATGTTCCGGAGCTGGGGTGCGATGATGGAGTCGGCTTTGTTGAAGATGTGGTGAGGGCAGGGGTCGGTTGGGGAGCCGGAGTGGATGGTGTTCATCAGGCGGGTCGTGTCTCCGGTGCTGACAGGGGTCCAGGTGCAGAGGGTGGTGGTCGGGGGCGTTGGTTCGGTGGTTGGGTGCGTGGTCTGTGCGCTGAAGCTGTTGTGTATGTCGGCGATCTTGCGGTGGAAGAACGAGGCGAGTGAGTCGCAGAGGTCTTGCGAGGGTGTGATGTCGTCGTTGCAGGCGCTGGGGTTGGAGAGCTCTTTAACGATGCTGAAGAGTTCCTTGCTGTTGTGGGTGTTGTTGTCCAGTCATTCTTTGAATGCTCTCTTCTTGGTGTGCGGATCAGCTGGTGGTGTTTGCGGGTGGCGTTCTTGAGGGCTGTCATGTTTTCAGTTGTCTGGTCGTGGCGCCAGGTTTCCTCGAGGGTGCGGCAGGTTTTCTTGGAGTTTTTGAGGTCGTTGGTAAACCACAAGGCTTTCTTGCTGCCGGGTCTGCTGGGGGGATTCTTCAGTGGTGCGAGGTCGTCGGCGCAGTTGGTGAGCCACCGTGTGAGGTTGCGGGCTGCTTCGTTGGGGTCCGTCGTGTTGGTGGGAGGGTTCTGGCTGAGGGAGGCGGTGAGCTGGTCGGTGGTGATCTTGCTCCAGCTTCTGCGGGGAACCTGTTGAATCCCACCTCCTTTGTCACCTGGTCCTGTCCCTTTTTATATGCTCACCTGTTTATCTAATAGACTAGTGGTCTGTTGATGCAGCCTACCTTTCCTAATGGCAATTTGGACACCTCCTCACTGGAATTCCTCCCACCTCTACATGTCACATGACATTCATCTCATATGGACTCTGTCTGGACATACGTTGGTCTATAGCAATGGTTATGTTGTTGCCCCAAAAATTACTAATATATGCATGCGAAGGCACGCACTTGTAAATAAACACACTCTTATGAACCAGTGTGTTGTATGTCTGTTGCAGAAAGGCCTTAATAGACCTTAGTGGATGTGTATATACAAAACCCACTTCTTAGCATTATAAGGAGATTGTGCTAAAGTGACTATCACGTGCTCTTGTTATATATATGCCCAAACATCATGTACATCCATTGCCATGGCATTATTCAGACTATCTTGTTAACCTATTGAATATCATGGTGTGACAATAGGCTTCAGTAACTTGACTTCTACTCACTGAGAAGGCCTTACTAATCACGCAAATGCCTACCCGATCAAAATGGGGCCCGTGAGGCATGTGAGCCACTAACAATATTTCTCACATAAAAATATATCTCGCTCATAACAACATGATCAAGCGCTTATGATAACCTTAATGCTTACACTTAAAAGATCCTAAAGTAATTACATTATGCATGCACTGATAATATGCAGATACTCATGCTCTGATTCCTTTT
Organism: Triturus cristatus; assembly: GCF_964204655.1. Classification (NCBI taxonomy): domain Eukaryota; kingdom Metazoa; phylum Chordata; class Amphibia; order Caudata; family Salamandridae; genus Triturus; species Triturus cristatus. The sequence continues at coordinate 954,762,416 of NC_140594.1, read as the reverse complement.
GAATCTGCATAATGCCTATGCCACTCAAGGATGTGGAAGGTCAGTCCAACACCTTGATTGTCAGTATGCATGAAATGCAACTAACACGTTTTGGGGTCCTTTATCAACTGATAAATGGTGTTGAAAGGCACACTAGGATCCGTAGGATAAATGTGTTCCTCTGCCCCTGAGAGCCCTCACATGCATTGAGTGCGAGTGTAACCACACATGCCATCCATTTGACAATATACACACATATAACTAATTAGGAGCTTGAACACAGACCCAGGAACAAAGCTACACCTCCCCAGGGTAAGAGGAAATGTGAGATTTATGGTTGTCAAACTTTGACTGCCGCTGCTCCTCTGGCAATCACAATCGCTGCAGCAATTCAGGAAGGACCTCTAAACATGGCTCTTTGACTCAACCGCAGACCCCCTACCCCTTTAGCACCTTGAGATCCCCAAACACGCTCTATAAGATTACTGCTTGATTAATTGCAAGTAGTGGCACAAAGTCACATGCATGAAGTGCCACACTTGGCAAATACTCAATGCCAAGGATGATTGAGGCCGTCCTGGAAGGTGGGGGCCACATTCATAATTTGTAACCAGATAACACCAATGACCTACTAGCATAATGGTGCAAGGGCGAGTGCATTAGTGACAGGCACCAGTGTGTGTTCCAGCACAGCCAGGAATGGGTTTGCTAGAGACACACTAAAGACACTGGGATGCACCCGTGCCATGCCCAGGCAAAGCCCAGGCCAAGGGCGGGCCTGTCCACGTCCGTCATCACCCATAAGAGGCTGGGCTGGGTCTTCCCTCCAACATCTGGCAATAGCCCACCTTGTAATGCATCATTACTGAGACGGTAAAACGGAAGGCGAAATCAACCAAAGCAGGGGGTGAAATCATTAATACACTAAACTCGTTCCTACTAAGAGCGGCAGATGTACTCTCTAAAGAGATCGAGATTAAGAAGCGGCGTCTCTCACTTGAGGAGGTAAGATCTGGCCCGGACTTAATTGGATCAGGCTCCCCGCTAGTAGCGTCAATCCGTACAAGACTCGCTGCCACTACATCAGACACCCAACTTGAAGATAGTCCAGTGATGGAACCCCCAGGTAAAACGAGAAGGGGGAGGACGTAGAAGATTACTGTAGCAAATACTGCGAAACCCCAGAAAAGTACTGATCAAGTTACAGAATCCCTTTCCTTATCTGGTCTGAGGGTTCCCCCGCAATTGTTTGATGAACAGAAATTGGACAAATCTTTTACCCTTCTCCTGCACCATTTCTAACTAGACTGATTAAAATAGAGGAATCTGTGACTTTGTTCTGTAACACTCTTCCCCTTATCACCACTGGAGGGGGGAAGATGGGTCAGGCACAAATTCCTAGCTCTGAACATTTTAATCCATCATTGCATTGTATGCCCCATTCTGTAGGCACCATTGATTTAAGCCTGGAGCCTGTACCAACATTAACATTACCAAATCCATCTACTGGTAGTGTCTCTAATAGTAACTATCCCACTAAGAAAACCTATGTTCCTCCGACTGGACCAGGACAGAGGTGTTCCACACAGATTTTCCAGCCCCTGAACCTGCGTCCCCCCCCTAGCTTTAGACCACTCTGATGGGGCAGGGAGGGATGTTGCCACTGTTCCAACTGCCCCACTTATAAATAACGGTCGCTTAGGTGGGAGTAGCTCAGGTAGCTCAGGTGATTTCCAAAGAGGGCACACTACTCACCAAGTGGACTCAACACTTAAATCAGGAGTGAGATTGGATCTCCCACCGACAGCCTGTCCCTTTGTTGTAGTACTAGCAAATACCCCAGAACTAAAACAGGATCATCAGGAAACTACAGAGCAGCTAATTCACAAAGCTCTCACTGGCTTTTTAAATACACAGGAGATAGATTTAATTTGTATCAACACCTCATTATGGCTAGGAGAGTAAACTGGATAGGAACTGGGCCAAAATTTATAGTAGGGGATTGTATTGTTATGAATTTTAGTAACCAGCACCTGGTAGGCGACATTTTGAGAACACTGCCAAGCACTCCCTCTTTTCACTTTGCGATTTGTGCTCTCCCGTTGGGTTTCTTTTACAAACCTAGCAGATCACTCCAACCTGCATACCCCAAAGTAAACTTCTCTCACTATCCTCACCGCCCATCTAATTTATACCTTTCTCAAATAACTTTACCTGTACCCCTCAGTAATAGATTTACTTTATTGTAGGACATGGCCGAATGTGATTGACTTGCTGACCCATATATAATACTGCCTAATGACCATTATGCACCATTTCCTAATGAGAACAAAACATGCTCTCAACCAGTGTAAAAGATCGAAGGCACCTGAACCCGATGGGGTCCCAATTAATTTCTTTCTAGACAATCAAGAACTCTGGGCTCCACTCCCTACAAATGTTTTTAATAAAATAGTCCAAACAGGTGTACCGTCTTCTTGGAATATGACAGTTATTATACCCTATCTACAAAAAGGGGGACAAAGCAGTCCCAAAATATTATAGACCTACATCCTTATTGGATTCCACAGCCAAATTAATGGGCCGGTTACCTTTAAACAGGCTTGAGAAATGGGCTTAGGAAAAAGATATAATAATCCCAAGCCAATATGGCTTTGGAAAAGTAAAGGGAGCAGTGGACCAGTGTCTGATCATAAACTTAATAATAGCAATATACCAGGTGGCTAAGAATGGCCACTTCTACCTTGAGTTTTGGAGTTGTCGGCAGCCTTTGTTGCATGGCTCAATCTAAGCTGTGGCTGATGATCAAGCCTATGAGAATTGAGATCCAGATAATTATCGTGATTTGTGACTTGTACGCTGAAGCCACGGCTTGTGTTTGTTTCGTCATGAAAGGAGAATGCAAGAGATACTCTAGAAACACTAGGTGCGTGAGGCAAGGGTGCTTCCTTGCGTCCTTTTTATTTGCTTTATACACTAACTCTGTTGAATCCGCTTTACAAGGGTCTACCACAGATGTTCCCCTTAATAACTCTTCTCCTGTTCCGATACTCCTCTATGCCGATGACGCGCTGCTCCTCTCATGCACACGCAACACGCTGCAATGACTCATAGAGGAGTATGCAAAATTTATGAATAATTGGGACATGAAAATTAACTACACTAAGACCTTTGTCCTTGTGGCACGTCCAAATCAGCAGAAACAGCCTTGAATGTACATTGAAGGGATAAAGTTAGAGGTTGTAGATTCTTTTAACTACTTAGGGCTCATGTTTGATAGTGATAATAACTGGAGAAATAGGGTCTCCAATAGAGGAATATGAATGGGAAAAAATATTGGGGACTTTTTAAATTTGTGAAAAAAATTGGGACTAAGCCAATTGAGGTAATAAAATAAAACTATTAGGCAAAAGCACTATCTGTTGCCTCTTATGGCGCAGCTGTTTGGGGCATATCTGACACCTCTAAACTTCAGTGTATAGAGGATGGCTTCCTAAAAAACCTGGTATCTCTTCCCCAATCTTGCTTTAATTATAATTGCCTCATGGAGCTGAGAGTTCCCTAAATTACTGATAAGATCCGTACTGCACCAATTTTCATGTGGCACTCAGTTTGGCGAAAATAAACTCTTTCATTGACTAGAGATATCATAAACAACTCCCTGAATCTAGATGGTGTAAGCAAAATAAGATGGTTAAGATATATTGAGACTAACCTGCAGGCCATTGGCCTACATACCCTATATGAGGATCCGAAGTTGTGCATGTGAATAACAAAAAAGGAGCTGAAGACTTGCTTATTAGCCCATTTAGATACAAAGAGGTATGATTCTAACCTTAAACTGCCCACAATTAGACAATATCACGCAGCACCTAGTGTAATTAACCCCAAATCTTGTTATTTAACATCTGTCATGAATCTCCAACACAGATATATCTTAGTGAGATTTACTTTAAATTATATTCCTCTTATGTTAGGCCACCCTTCTAAAACCTATGCGGTCACTGCACTTCCACCTTGCCCCTTTGACAAGCGATCTATTCAGAATGACCTGCAATTTGTATTTTTTTAATAAATTTTATATTAATGAAAGAAAACGACACATTGTCCTCCTTATCCAAAAAATGAATTTAAACAATGTCCTATATTATCTTCAGTCATTGCCTGATCCCTTTACATGTTTTTGCTTGGCCTCGTTTTTCCTATCCTCTTCAAACAAGAAGAGACTTGGGCCCACATGCATCAAAGCAAAAGCCAGTCGCAAACGGGCAGATTCTCAGAATCTGCCCCTTTGCGACTGGGATTTTTGCATTTGGGATGCATCATCCCAAATGCAAAAATCGCAATTTAAGGAATCTCTAAATTGCGATTCCTTAAATTGCTATTGCATTTAAGGAATCCCAAATTGAGATTCCTTAAATGCAATGCATTAAAGTTTAAAAATTAGCGATTTCGCTAATAGGGGGAGCAAATTACCATGAAGTTGAACTTCATGGTAATTTGCAAAAACTTTGAAAAACGCACTAAAGTGCATTTTTCAAAGTTCCATTTTACACACACACATGCCCTTGGGGCATGTGTGTGTGCAAGATGTATTCATATGCATATTTCAGGGGTGCAACAGGGTGTCTTTTTGACGCCCTGGCACCCTTGAAATAGCATGAGCAATTTGCGATTCTCTAATTGAGATTAGCAAATTGAGAAAGTCTTCCCATTCCTTCCTATGGGCCTCTAGGCCCATAGGAATCAATGGGGAGGTATTCCTTAATTGCGACTCGCAATTTGCGAGTAGCAATTAAGGAATGTTAAGAAATCGCTATTTTGTAAGCGATTTCTACATGCATAGCCTTTTGCTATTCCTTATTAGCGAATCCTTATTTTTCTCTATTAAGGAATCGCAAATAGCATTGTTGATGCATGTGCCAGTAAATCCTAAATCTGATAGCTAAAACATAACTCAAGGCGTTGGCTTGTGTAATATTTGCAAATATATGTATGAATTATTATTTTTACGTTTATGACTGTTTTTAAAAATGTTATCTCTGTTTTTTTAAATCATGTTTAATTACATGTTAGCCTAAAGTTGGAATGGTCGCTTTTAATTATTGATGAAAGTATGTTTGTAAAATACTTTTTATGTCGACATTGCATCGGTGAAATAATGTTATTTTGACTGACTGAGATGCATTTATGCTTTCTGTAATATATTGAAACTTACAACAGAGACATGTGAATCGTTGCTGCTTTGTTTTTGACTAAGCTCAACAGTCTAGGTGTCACTTTGAAATAGGAACGGCAGCCTGTGTAGTTTAAGGGACTTTATGGTATTGTGAATGACATATGTGTCTACTTCTACATCTATTGTCTGATGTATAATGTATCTAAACCTGGTTGGTTTGGCTACTAGTAGAGAAATCCTTTAGTTCTGCTCTGTCATTCTGTTGCAGAGGTTGTGATGTCTTCTAAATGAGGGAATTGTACAGTGTCTGACATAGTTTGTTCCATACCCAGTTGCCGTCTTTTATGAGCAGAAATGAATACGTACACTTTTTTTTTTTACACAAATTTAGATAGCATGCGCTCTGGCATGTTACTATTTAAACGTGTGTGTTCTTATAGGTTTGATAATATGTAAAGTTCAATATTCTTATTATTCATGTGTTATGGAGACATTTGCAATGTAATTGGAAGTATCTGTTAATTTATTGCTATGACTATTTGTAGATAATTATTTAAAATAAATTAAAAAAATTAGAAACTATTTAAACTTCTCTTTTTTCAGATATTTACATTTAATGGTAAAAAAAGATTGAGCATGGCAAGAAAAGATCAAAAGAGAAGACAAGAAAAAAACAGTTCTATTTGAAGGAAAGAGAAAAGCGGAAATTAGATCAAGTGAAAAATGGTACACTGAAGAAAAGGATTTCTGGTAAGACAACTAAAGAGTTTGTTAAAAGACTTTTAAAGAATGTAAAGAATTTTCAAAATGTGGAAAAGAGAAAGGAAAGTTCAACAATGAATCAGAAGGAAATGAAAAAAGTACAGAAAAATAGAAAATCATGGTATGGGAAAACAATCCATATGGAAAGAAGGCTGAAATAATATAAAGACATAAGGAAGAGAATATATAGAAGTAGAGTACTACAAAATGTATTGAAAGATTGCAAAAAAATATAAAAAGAGATCAGTAGTTTAAAAGATTACAGATTGAAAGTGAAGTAGAAAAAGCTTTTGATATAAAAAGAAAATGATTTATAATAATATTGAAGAGAATGAAAACATTGGATAAAACAATGCTGTTTATGAAAGAGAAAAGCAGAAGAAAAAGACTGGTTAATAGAAGTAACTTTTGTAAAATGTTCACGGTTGAATGGAAGCATACTTCTAGTACTGAACCTTTCTTAAATGAAGAAAGTTATTTTCAACAGAACGCATTAGTTTATGCAGTTGATACTAGCGGTCTATGCTATGAGATGTTTATGTTTATGTTTATGTTTGTTCTCATTTGTATATCGCTAATCACCAAAGGTCTCTAAGCGCTTCCTCATAGACGACAGACTTAACATGGCAGAAACGCTAAGTTAGCCTAATCCCAATAAGCCTAAGCAAAAGCCTCCAGAAATAACATGGTCTTCAACCTCCTCCGAAATAAGATTAGTTTTGTGTCCTTGCGCAAATCCTCTGGGAGCTTATTCCACATTTGGGGTACAAAGACCGAGAAGGCTCGACCACCAAGTGTCGTCATGCTAAAACGGGGACAGGTAAGAAAACTGGCCTTCGAGGAACGAAGATGACGGCCCGGGGCATAGGGCTTCAAACGATCTTTAATGTATTTGGGGGCTTCACCAAACAGGGACTTGTGTGCAATGCACAAGCCCTTGAAGCTTACCCTTTGTTTAATAGGTAGCCAGTGCAGATGACGCAACAAGGGAATGGAGGGCGTTTTTTCGAGGCAGCTTGAATATCAACCTTGCCGCATCATTCATGACCACCTGAAGTTTCCTCAAGAGTGATACAGGGAGACCAATGTTGACTGCATTACCATAGTCTAGGCGAGACAATACTAAAGCAGTTACCACCGCTTGCATGGTGGTGGATGACAAAAGGACAGATAGTTTTCGGAGCTGACGCAGTAATCGGATACAGCTTCCCACCACAGGGGAAACCTGGTTCTTCATGGTCAGTCCGGTGTCTAGTTTGATACCTAGGCTTTTCACAGTCGGCACTGGCGTAGGAGTAGTGCCAAGCTCTTGAGGCCAGAACAAGCTGGACCAAGGGGAGGAGTCTGGAAAGAGCACCAAGACTTCGGTCTTATCGGGGATCACTTTTAAAGAATTCAGGGTCATCCAGTTCATGGTGTACCTAAGAATGTTCTGAACATTCCGTTGTGAGTCACAGGTCTGATCAATGCGAACTATTAGCTGGGTGTCGTCTGCGTAATTAAACACCCGGCAGTCTAACTTAGCCAGGGCCTGAATCAGGGGTTGAAGATAGATGTTAAAAAGCAGGGGGGGGCAATGCCGAGCCCTGCGGAACCCCCCAATGAAGAGTGCCCTGTTTAGACATAAGGTCACCCAACAGGACTTTCTGCTGGAAATCTTCCAGAAAAGAAGTGAACCACTGAAGGGCCATCCCTGTAACTCCCAGCCGCTCCATACGAGAGAGTAGCCGCCCATGATTCACTGTATCAAAGGCGGCTGAGAGATCGAGCAGAATCAAAGCAGAATGGGTCTTTTTATCTGCTGCAAGTCGTAGATCGTCCAAGACTGAAAGCATCACCAACTCAGTACTGTTGTATGCCCGAAACCCCGCTTTCCGATGATGCAGCAAGTGATGTTGTTCAATATATGATGCAAGGGCTCTGAGCACAGGCTGTTCAAGGACTTTAGCCAAGAACGGGAGTTGGGAAATGGGGCGGAAGTTCTTCAGATTTCTAACATCCGCCCCTGCTTTCTTCAGCAGTGGGAGTACTATTGCTTTCTTAAACTTCTGAGGAACCTTTCCTGACATCAAAGATGAATTCAGGACAGACAGGACCTCGGCCTCAACCAGAGGATGATCATTTTGAACACCTTAGGAGGGCAAAGGTCCTCCGGAGACCCGGATTTCACTTTAGACACTATACGAGCCAGATCCACTGGTTCAAGCACCGGGAGCTGAGAAAAGGGGGCCTTCGGGGAGCCAGGGGGCTCTTCCTCAGCTGATTGTGGGCAAGGGGCAATAAGCGTATTCTTAATGGCCAGAATGATGTCTTCAACTTTGGTTAAAAAGAAATTCTGGATTTTGTCACATTCGGCTTGATTAGTGATCGGTTTTTGTTCGGACAACCTGCTCAGTTCCCTGAGTATAGTAAATGTCTCTTTTTGCGTGTCGCTTGCGTCACTAATCCTGGCTTCATAATAGGCTGATTTAGTTTTAATAAGAGAGGCCTTATAGTGGGATAGTTTAGATTTAAATATCTCCTTGTCGCCTGGAGCTAGAGATTTCCGCCACAGGCGTTCAGCCTGACGGATGACTTGTTTTTCCCCTCTAAGCTCACTTGTATGCCATGGAACCCTAGTAGAACTGTGCGAGATCTTAATCCTCCGGATAGGAATGACTTCATCAGTGGCTGTCTTCAGCCGGAATGAGAATACTGCAAGTTCTAAATCGGGGTCCAAGGACTCAGGCCTAGGAGCTGACGTCCTCCTCAGGGCGTCTTCTAGGACGGTAGCCTCTAGTTTGCTCCAGTTCTGAAATGACTTCCACCCCACTGGCACCTGCTTGAGGCGGCTTTCAATCGGGAGGAGGAAACTAACCAGAAAATGATCGGACCAGCTGCAAGGAGTGCAATCAGCCTGAAGATGGGCCGCAGACGTAGTCCAAATGAGATCCAAGGTATGACCCCTCTCATGCGTGGAAGACTTCACAATTTGCTGTAGGCCTAAAGTAATCATGGCATCGTCGAACTTACAAGCCACACCTTCTCTCGGTGACAGGTCCCAGTGATAGCTGAAATCTCAGAGAACCAAAATATGTTGGTATCTAGTCCGGAGATCGCTCATTACTTCAAAAAACAAATAATTGAATAAGGGTGATGGTTGGGGGGGCGATACACAACTATCACTATCAGGCAAAAAGAGGTTAGTCCAAGCTTAATTCCCAAAACTTCCGCCCTATCCAGACTTTCCTCCACTATTTTCTCCAAAACAAGAGTCCTACAACTAAACAGCGCAACCCCTCCACCTCTTTTATTGCCTTGGCGGTTACAAGTCCAGACGGTGAACTCATGGGAGAGGGACGCCACTAAATCTGGCGCTGCTGATTCATTCAGCCAGGTTTCTGAAAGTGCTAGGATGTCCACTTCTGATTCTTGTAGCAAAGCAAAAACCTTGAGGCTATGTTTGGTAAGAAATCTAGTGTTTAGTAAGTCCGTCTTCGAACCCGAAGGAGCCTCTGAATGCGCCTGAACAGAATCACCATCTGCTGTCAAAAGAAGATTCTCAGCTAGCAGCAGCTTGCCGACTTCGACCGGGAGGGTAATCCCCGAGGACAAAGGTTTCAAACGCAACAAATCTCCCCTTGAATAACACCTTAACTGGCCAGGGATCCTGGCCTGTGGGCACGATCGGGCGCGGACGGGCGCAGACGGGCTTGCCTTAGGCACGCCAAAGGCGTGCCCGTTTTGCGCCCGATGTGCTCGTCCGCTGCACGCCTGTTGCAGCATAGATTTTATAGGCGCGAGGGAGGGTGAAAGCTAGAGCGCTAACCCTGAGTGGGCGGGGCTGAGCCGAAGCTTTCTCCACTCAACCAGCACAAGCTGTGGTGGAACGGAAAGCGGCTCGGGAGAAGGGGTAATGGCGGTTCAACAATGGTGAGTAGAACAAAGCGTAGCACAGTTAAAACAATTCAGGCAAAAGTACGTTATTTTTTTTTTAAAAGATGAGAGCGAAGATATTTATCCGCGTTCTCAGAACAGAAACACAGATACAGCAGCAAAGCAATACATCAAAATAGCATGAAAATTACTAAATATAGCACAATTTGCGCACTCAATGGTGTCCAAATTAGTGTGTCTTACAAGGTTTATGCCAAACACAAAGCGTTACACAAGGAGCAGTCAGCGTCTAATCCGCTGCACGTCCGTTGCAGCATAGATCGTATAGGCGCATGGGAGGGTGAAAGCTAGAGCGCTAACCCTGAGTGGGCGAGGCTGAGCCGAAGCTTTCTCCACTCAACCAGCACAAGCTGTGGTGGAACGGAAAGCGGCTCGGGTGAAGGGGTAATGGCGGTTCAACAATGGTGAGTAGAACAAAGCGTAGCACAGTTAAAACAATTCAAGCAAAAGTATGTTATTTTTTTTTTAAAAGATGAGATAGGCGATATTCATCCGCGTTCTCAGAACAGAAACACAGATACAGCAGCAAAGCAATACATCAAAATAGCATGAAAATGAATAAATAAAGCACAATTTGCGCACTCAATGGTGTCCAAATTAGTGTGTCTTACAAGGTTTATGCCAAACACAAAGCGTTACACAAGGAGCAGTCAGCGTCTAATCCGCTGCACGTCCGTTGCAGCATAGATCGTATAGGCGCGAGGGAGGGTGAAAGCTAGAGCGCTAACCCTGAGTGGGCGAGGCTGAGCCGAAGCTTTCTCCACTCAACCTGCACAAGCTGTGGTGGAACGTAAAGCGGCTCGGGAGAAGGGGTAATGGCGGTTCAACAATGGTGAGTAGAACAAAGCGTAGCACAGTTAAAACAATTCAAGCAAAAGTACGTTATTTTTTAAAAAAAGATGAGAGCGGCGATATTCATCCGCATTCTCAGAACAGAAACACAGATACAGCAGCAAAGCAATACATCAAAATGGCATGAAAATGACTAAATATAGCACAATTCGCACACTCAATGGTGTCCAAATTAGTGTGTCTTACAAGGTTTATGCCAAACACAAAGCGTTACACAAGGAGAAGTCAGCGTCTAATCCCTGAGATGAAAGATGGTTCCAAAGAATGTGGAAGAAGTAATAGCTGAAGAAGTTCAAGGGAGTGGGAATGTAGTAGTATTTGCAGTATTCAACAGGAATCTATCGACATGCTGTGAATTGTTTCTCGAGGATATGCCAAAAAAAACCCAGAAGATTAAGATGTTACAAGGACTAGATCCATGTAAAGTATGAAAATATACTAAGGTGCAGGGTCATTTCCTGGCTTGTCTTTCAAGAAGAGTGTGTCAAAGTACTTTCCATCATTTAAGAATGTTAGCAGTATACCTCTCAGAAATGCGGAAGTTAGTAAGGAGACTCTATTATGTAACAAGTCCTGCATTATCTTTAAGTGAACTGAACACAGCTCTTTTGCATGGTTCAGTATCAGATGTAAAACAAGTTTGTGATGACAGTCCTATCTGGCCGTGCGTAAAGATTATAAAGCAGCCATCAGTTTAGCTAAGATGGAACACTTTTCCAACAGGATCTCTTCGGCGGTCGACAAATCTAAGGAGGTGTTCAGAGTCTTGAATGAGCTAACTACAGATGACAGAACCCTCCCAGCCCAGACCCCCTCTCAGGAGGCTTGCGACACCCTCAACTCTTTCCTCTTGGAAAAGATCACAAAAATTAAAAAATCCATCCCCCCCCTTCCCCAGTCACATTCACTGGATATCTCCTCTAATAACTCCTCGACTTTTACCACTTTCCCCGCTTTAGACCCTACTTCCCTGGCGGAACTTGCCACCCGCGTGAAATCTGGCTCCCCGAACGACTGCTGTCCACCGTCCGTTCTGCGGAGTATATGCCTCAACTTGCCAGATTATATCCTACATTTACTTAACAGGTCTCTTAGTAGTGGCATCTTTCCTACTTCTTTCAAGGAGGCCATCCTAGTGCCTCTCCTCAAAAAACCCGGGGCCGACCCTGCGGAGCCGTCGAATTATCGCCCCATCTCCCTCCTCCCATACTTCTCTAAACTAATGGAGGCCCACGTAACCCGGTGCCTGTCAAACTTTATTGAATCTTCCTGTCATCTTGAGCCTAATCAGGCCGGCTTCAGACCTGCCCACTCTACAGAGGCCGTCATCCCGGCAGTCCTTGACACACTCAGGAGCAACGCGGACGCGAGGCTTCCCCAAGCCCTCGTTCTCCTGGACTTGTCGGCCGCATTCGACACGGTGGATCATAACATCCTTCTCCACCGTGTCGAGCAGGCAGGCATCCAGGGTATTGCTCTTGAGTGGGTCAGGTCCTTCCTCACTGGAAGAACACAGGCGGTCCTCCTGGGTCCCTACACTGCCAAAAAAAACCCACGTCTTGCGGAGTCCCCCAGGCTCCTCCCTTTCCCAGCTTCTATTTAATCTATATCTCCGGCCACTGATTCAATCTCTTTTGAAATGGGACATTATTGTCTATAATTACGCCGACGATCTACAAATCATCCTATGACTCAACTCACCACATGCCATCAATACGTTCCACGCAGCCATGATTCACATCCAACTCTGGATGAACCAGAACCAATTGAAGTTGAACCCCGGTAAAACTGAGCTCCTTCTCCCTGGACTCAGTCACGCCCACTGGGGCCCGCAGTTCTGGCCTTCGGAGCTTGGCTCTCCCCCTGTCCCGGCAAAAACAGTAAAGAGCTTGGGTGTAATCATTGACGCCGAACTCTCCCTTAGAGCCCAAGTTGGAGCTGTAGTCTCATCCTGCATGTACCAACTTCGGAGGATCCGCAAAGTCCGCCACCTTCTTCCCCCTGCGGCACTTACCCAAACTGTCATCTCACTTGTGCTCTCCCGTCTGGACTTCTCCAATTCCATTTACCATGGTCTCCCACAATTCTTGCTACATCGCCTCCAAGTCGTCCAGAATCAAGCGGCCCGCTTAATTCATGGAACCCCCAGATGACAATCAGCCAAGCCTTTGCTCCATAACCTTCATTGGCTCCCAATAGACCAAAGGGCAGCCTTCAAGGTGGCTTGCCTCACTTTCAAAGCCCTTCACTGCTCTGGCCCCGCGTTCCTCAAATCTCTCATCCGTCCTCATTGTCCAATACGCAACCTCCGATCAGCTCACCGTCATCTGCTAGTCACTCCTAAAAATAAATCCAAGAAATTCGGCGGTCGCCGTTTCTCCCACCTGGCTCCCGTGCTTTGGAATCTCCTTCCTCTCTCAATCAAATCCTCCTCTTCCCTTCTGAACTTCAGGAAATTGCTAAAAACTCACGTCTTCCCTCCCCCTAGCTAGAGTCCCGCCATTCATGCTCCCTCCTCTCTCATTCTGTCTATTAGCGCCAGGAAGCTTTGGCGTCAGTGCGCTTTACAAATTGCACCTAAGATAAGATAAGATAAGATGATATACAGTTTCGTTTATTTGGTTCACAAGAGGAGTGTACAGAAAGTGAGAGGTGTTGAAGAACAGGTGGAAGATATTAGTACTGACAAGTTTGCAGAACGAATTACAAAGTTTAAGATAGTTTCACCTGAAAAATCAAACTATGGGGCCTATTAGTATGTCGGGTGGATCGTCACTGCCGGCATGGCGGTGGCGATCCGCCTGACATTTTCCCCTGCCTGCCACCCATTTCCCCCCACCATATTAGTATGGTGGGGGGACCCCGGCGGACGGAAAGACCATCCGCCGGTCGACCAGTCAACCGGGCGGAAAAGGGGCTGAATATGATGGCGGTGTCTGCTAGATACCGCCATCCATATTAGAATGGGCAGCAGTGCAGGGCTTTCCATGGCGGAGATCCCGCCATGGAAAGCCAGGTGGAATTTGCTTTCAGGGGCCCATTGCGGGCTCCCAGGGTATTGGGGGTGGGGGTGCACATGGGGGGTACCTAAGGTACCCCCCTACATTGTCATGGACAAGGTGGCAGGCACCGCGCGGTGCCTGTCACCTTGTGCATGACAATTCACAACTTGCATTCCGAGCATTGTGGCGGGCGGTCCCGCCACAATGCTGGGAATAGGGGATGCCACTGCCACGGTTGCATCCTAGTTGCCGGTGCGGGACCTCCACACCACTGGCGGGCGGTCCCAGCACCGCTAGGGGGGTGGGCAGATGAACGTCCGCCCGCCATCCTAATCGGCCCCTATGTTTGTATTTGTTGTCGACGTACTCACTATAGAAGTCAAACTAGAAATGTTGATCTATATTTAAAAAGTGAAAAGGAAAACAATGATAAGTGGGAGCAATTTGGTGCTTATTTGTTGGAGGGAGGTCGTTTTGAGTTGGCTACTGATCAACGTATTTGAAAATATTCCTACAACAAATTAGAGGAGAACAAAATGCCAGCTAGAGCTGTACATAACAGCTTACAGGTGGTAGGTATTTCTCCAGAACTGACAGATCTGAATGCATATGAATCCATTCTTATTCAATCTGTGAACCCGTTTCAGGCTATAGAGCCTACAACAGGTAATCTGCCTTCAACAGATTTACAAAGAAGTCTGAAAAGAAGAGTTGTGTACTTACCTTTAGATTTTAAGAAAAATATTGAAACTGTTGGTACAGACAGGAAGGAAAGTGAGCCTGTTTGGTAATTTAGTTAATGGTGTACCAACAAAGATTAGAAAAATATGGCAAGAGTTTGTAGATGTTAACAAACTTCAAAAGGCTACATTAAATCTGGTACAGGATAATATTTATTATAATAATGTAATTGTGGATGAACAGGAAATATGATTAAAAGAATAAACAGAAATTTCAAGTGGCCAAATAGAAAAAGTGGACAAGTCCAGGAGTTAAGACATTTATGAACATTACAGTATACATTATCTACGTTCAAAAGAAGTGACAGGAAACAGTATTAAATTATTCCAAATGAAGAAAGCAAAAGGAACTTTCAGAAGTGTATGGGAAAAAGGTTTAGAAGCGCATTATTTTCCACAGCTGTTCCCCACTGGAGAAGGTGGATGAAATGATGAACAAGCAGTACGGATTCCAGCTTCAGAATACCGTTCAACAATATTGTACTCAGAAGATCCAAGATTTCGACAGTGCACTCCATATATATTTCATCTTCTGTTTGAAAGTGATTTGTCTGAACTTTCATACGCAGTGAATCACATATTAAAAACAGGGGTTTATCTTCAACATGTTTCTGCAAAAGAATTCATGGAAGAAGTTCAACAAAGAGATGAACATTTAGAATCTCAGTTAATTATTTGATGGCGTGTCAACGTGGTACCAATGAGTATTGGTATCATCGTCATGCAGAACTTAAATGTATGTTAAGAAACTTAGGTACTCCTACATGGTTTGTAACACTTAGCTGTGCAGAATATGCATGGGACGATTTACTTCAATAGCTATGAGAAGCAAATTCAAATGTTAAAAATGTTGAATTAAGACACCTGGAGAACTGTGTTTCTTGGATCCTTTAAATGTGTGCAGATATGGTAACCATAGGTTTCAAAGTATGATGTCATTTATCTGCAATAAAAATATTCCCCCTCTTGGTGAAGTTACTGATTTCTTTTGGCGGAAAGAGTACCAAGCCGGAGGTGCTCCTCATATACAGATGCTATTTTGGATAAAAAATGCTACAGAATTTGGAACTGATACTGATTACTGATGAAAGTGTTTTGTCTTTCATCGAATGGTATGTTACCAGTGCTATTCCGAAAGAAGGAGGAAAAAACAGCTTGAGACATCAGGTTTTACAATTACAAAGTCATCGATTTGGAAAATACTGTAGACAAAAGTACAAGTCTAAGGGATAACTTTATACAAAGTATCATTTTGGATTCTGATGTCCAATAATTTCAAAAGGAAGAGTAATTAGTTTTATGTCAGCAGTAAGACATACAATAACTCAAAAATATCTGAAGAATACATACAACTTGAAAAGATTCAAATTATATTAATGACTACACTCCAGTGATTTTGACAATATGGAATGCAAACATGAATATTCAATATGTTGCAGAAAATTAAATTGCTGTTGCTCACTATGTTACATCATATGTACCCGCATCTGAAAAGACAGAGATGAAAGAAATGTGGGATGAAATTTCACAGGAAAAGAGTCTTAGCAAGAAATTGTACAGCTTTAGCTTAAAAATGCTTTTCCACCGAGAGATTGGATCCTATGAATGTTCGGATCAGTTGGGCTCTGCCAGTTTATATTCAAAGTCAAGAGGAATCATTTGGGTGAGTTTAGGTCTGTCCTGCACACGAAATAGAGTATTGAAAACATTACAAGGAATCCAATACTTAGCATAGAATGAACCAGAAAGTACAGATATTGTTAAAACTAATGTGTTGGATACATACTATCCCAAAAGGAGTCAGCATCTGGAAAACCTATATCTATCTCTATGAAATACTTCAACATTACAGCTTTAAAAGAAATGTTACAGAAAATATAAATGAAGAAAAATATGCAGTAATCTGATGTGATGGATGTTTGGTTAAACATGCCAAAGGAAATCTTATTAACCACAGAAAACCTAGTTGTGAAAGTCCAGATAAGAGGGAATTTTTCTAGTTAGCACTTCTATAACTGTTCAAGCCTTGGCGTAGTGAAACTGAATTACTTGCAGATTTCGACTGCTATGAAGATTCTTTTAATGCATGCAAAGATGTCATTCAATGCACAATTTTTCCAACTCATCTACAAATGTTAAATGATGAGATTGAACAAAAAACTACTATTGCAAGGGAAATAGCCAGAGATAGTTCTCAAGATAGTCGGAGTTCGGCTGCACTAGGACAACCAATTATTGAAAATGAAGCAGCAATAGCCATGATTGAAGTGGAACCTGCAATGCAACAAACAACAACAGGATATTATCCAGTTGAAAAAGATAGAAGAATAACTAAACATCGAACAAAAAGAAATATACCAACAAGGGACACACTAGATACAACATGGGTTGCTGCATGAAAAAAAAACTGCCAATGTTCATCATTTAATCCTATTCTGATGTATATCAGTAGTCAAGCTGGAACAGGAAAACGTTTCTTAATTAAAGTTTTGACCAGTTATCTACACAAAACTACAGAATCATTTTTATCTTGTCTTGTAACAGCGTCAACTGGATTAGCAGCACACAACATTAAAGGGATTACTTTAGATAGTTTACTTATGCTACCAGTTGACCATGATAATACATTGGAATATCAGAAGCCATCTGGAGAAGATTGTTATGGAGTGTCAGGAGTACTGAAGAAAATAAAACTTCTAATCATTGATGAGGTGAGCATGATCATTGCCTTTGTACACTTGAGAATGCAACAGATTTTAAAAACAGATTACGATGTTCTGTTTAGAGGAAAACATGTAACTGTATTTGGAGATCTACTACAACTTACTCCTGGAAAAGGATAACCTGTTTTTAAAACACTTGTTCATGAAGACACAGAGGGCCATATGTACGACCCTTTCATTTAGCGCCTTGCAATTTGCAACTCATTGCGAGACGTAAATTGGGAAGTGCTAAATGAAATTTACAACAGTGTTGTTACACTGTTTTGCGATTCCCAATGGGGTTGCAAATTGAGAAGCAAAGTGAGAAGCTCATTAATAATAATAATGAGCCTCCAGCAATTTGTGAGCCCATTGGGAATGCCAGCCCTCCCAGGGATGGTGGCATGCTGGGCCCAGCAGACCACCATGGCTGAGACTGCTTTTTAATAAAGCAGCTTTTTTTATTTTGCATCCCATTTTCCATAAAGGAAAAGGAGATACATTTAAAATAAAAATGAAATTAAGCATTTTTGTTTCATTTTTTAAGGGCATGCTGTAGTCCCTGGTACCACTGCCTGCCCTAAAATATATTTTTAGAGACCGTCACAAAGTGGAAGGGGTCCCCTGGGGACCTCTTCCAAATTGCGACTGCATTACCACTCACTTGAAGAGGGTGGTTATTTGCGAGTGTTTTGCGACCGCAATTGCGGTTGCAAAACATTCTCACATTGCATTGCAGACGCAATTAGGAAGGGAACACCCCTTCCTAATTGCGACTCACAATTCCTAAATAGCGAGTCGCAAATAAATTGTGACTCGATATTTAGGAAATGTCCATGGCCAACAGTGATTTTGCATGCGCAAATGGGTTTGCAAACCTGTTTGCGCATGCAAAATCACGTCGTACATCTGGCCCTAAGAAATCTTAGGGAAGTATTGGAAATGTAAACACTTGGTCACATTTTGAATTTAAAGAACTTAATAAGAATATGCAACAAGTAAGTGATGAACATTATGGAAATATTCTTCAAGATATAAGAATTGGTGTATTGACAAAACATGGTAAACAAGCTTTAGAAAGTCGGCTAGTAAGGAACTTGTTTCCACCTGGAAACACAGAGGCTGAAATAATGTACAATATGCTCAAAGAAAAGAAGTCTATAGTTTGCCTAATGCCTGCACTGCAAAAGTGTTCTACATTTAATCAAGAAGTTTTAAAACTGGAAAAACAACACAGAGTGGGAATTGAAGCTATTGATAAAATTGAACACCAAGGAGTGACTACTTTTCTCACAGAAAAACTACAGTCTAAATTGGTTTCTTTGTAAAAGTCTGTATCTAAAGTGGCAAGCTTAGAAAAGACTTTACATGTATGTATAAACTATCGAGAAACTTTACGGCGTACTTTGAATGTAGAAGAAGGTTTAGTAAATGGAGCAGTGTGAAAAGTTGTTGATTTTGTTAATTTTCAGAACAGAGATGGAATATATTTTTTAAAGAGACAATTTAATCAGATTAAAGAGGTAAAACAGATTGTGCGATGTGTTGTATGTTTTTTAATTGTAAAAGACTTGTAGGTTCTCAGAGAACAGTTTCTTCTGTTTTTAGCATATGCAGTAATTATTCATGAATCTCAAGGTTTAAGTATAGACAGTGCTTTTGTAAATATCGGAAGTACAGTGTTCAAGGAGGGAATGGTATATGTTGCATTATCTCGAGTAAGAACATAATGTGGTTTGTATTTGCTAGATTTCGATGAGAAAAAGGTTAGTGTCGATGCACATTGTGAAAGAGTATGATCATTTAAGAAGACTTTATGCTCCTGATTTAGGTGAATATTCAATATATGAGAAACGTATAGTCTGTCCAAAATGGAAATATGTCAAAGATGGAATTGAGGTTAAAATAAAGAAAAAAAATTAAGAGAAACTTGAAGGCGTAGAGAAAAAGAAAATGGAAACTGTTGATGACATTGTAGAATTCCAGTTGGAATATAGTTCCGGTATCAACTGCTATGCTAATGTGATTCTGAAGGTTTTGTTTTATCTAGAAGAGCTTCATTCTGAAATCATGAAAATAGATTTTGTTCTTTATTACATCATGTATTTCAATACTTGGTAACTGAGAGAAGTAAAATGCATACTGCTTCTGACGTTCTAAATCTTTTGGCTATATGTACTGGTTCACTGACATTTACTCTTAATGTACAACAAGCTGCACAAGAATATTTAATGCTTATGCTTGGAGTGTTAAAACATGAAGGAATACATATTGAAAACTTATTTGGACTAAGTTACAGATGGGATCATAAATGTGAAGAGTGTTCATTTACTACCATCACTGAAATACAAACAGAACGATTCAAACACTTGATGATACCAGATTGCAAATCAGTACCTTTTAACAAATTGATTAAAATAGCCAATCAAATTGATTAAAACAGCCAATCAAATTGATTAAAATAGCCAACGTTGTAGAGCAAATGGAAGAAAATTGGAAATGAAAATTTAAAATGTTGTTGCAAGTCAAACATCTATTTCAGGAAGAACTTTTATAGCAGTGGCTATTATTTTCCATGATGGGCCTACTACAACATCTGGACACTATACTGTGTATTTAAAGTGTATTAAAGGATGGACACATTGCAATGATACACACTTGGAATTCAAACCTAGATAGCATTACGAATTACCAAATTCTTATTTGATATTTTTGAAGCCAATGTTTTTTTAATACATCATTCGGCCTATTGGGAAGATGTGAACACAAATTAACAAATTAACAAATTTATACTCAATATTTTTGAAGCAGAAGTTTTAAATACATTATTCGGCCTATTGGGAAGATGTGAACAGAAGTGGACAGGATTGAAACAATTACTATTTATAATTAGTGTTTGGATTATTATTTGTGCTAATTGACATTGCAATTGGAAAATGTTGTTTAAAAGTAAATATTTTGTATATTTGTTGTCTATTTTGTACCAGATATAAATAAGAGAATGTATATTTTGGCAAATGTATTTCAGATAAATAAAGGAGTTTATGTAGATGAAGAAAGTAATTATCAAAGTGTAGATAGAGAAGGACATAGCTACACATATTGAAATAGATGCTTTATGATGATTTGTTTTTTTTCTACAATCAATTTTATTGTTTTTTCCCCACTTTGGAACTTCTCATCCACTCATCCAATAACCAAGGCACTACCCCTGCACTCATTCAATTACCCAAGCACTATCCACGTTCTTATGCAATCACCCAGGCACTACTGTTGCACTCAGCCATTTACTTAGGCAGAACCCATGCACTCAACCATTCACTCTAGTACTGCCCATGCACTCATTCACTCCCTCAAGCACTATTCATGTACTCTTTCAATGACCCAGGCATTAGCCTTACATCCATCCTTGCACTCAGGCACTAGCCATACACTCATCCAATCACCCGGGCACTACCACTGCACTCATGCAATCACCCAGACACTACCCACTCACTTATGCAATCACTCAGGTACTACTCTTGCACTCAACCATTCCCTCAGGTACTACCTATGCACTCATTCACTCCCCAAAGCAGTATCCATGCACTCTCTCAATAGCTTTGCATCCATCCTTCCACTCATGCACTACCCATACACTCATCCAATCACCCAGGCACTACCACTGCACTCATGCAATCAGCTAGACACTACACATCCACTCATTCAATCACTCAGGCACTACTGTTGCACTCAGCCATTCACTTATGCAGTACCCATGCACTAATCTATTCACTCAGGCACTACCTATGCACTCATCCAATGACGCAGGCATTAGCCTTGCATCCAGCCTTCCACTGAGGCATTACCTATACAGTCATCCAATCAACCAGGCACTACCACTGTACTCATCCAATCATGCAGACACTACCCATCCACTCATGCAACCACTCAGGCACTACTCTTGCACTCAACCATTCACTCAAGTACTACCCATATACTCATTGACTCCCTCAAACACTACCCATGCACTCTTTCAATGACCCAGACATTAGCCTTGCACCAATACTTTTACTCAGGTACTTCTCATGCAGTCACCCAATAACCCAGGCACTACCCCTGCACTCATTCAATCCCCCAATCACTACCCATGTTCTTATATAATCACCCAGGTACTGTTGCACTCAGCCATTCAATAAGGCAGTTACTATGCACTCATTGATTCACTCAGGCACTACCTAGGCACTCATCCAATGACCCAGGCATTACCTTGCATCCATCCTTCCACTCAGGCACTATCCATACACTTGTGCAATCACCCAGACACTACCCATACACTCATGCAATCACTCAAGCACTACTCCTTTACTCAACCATTCCCTCATACAATCATCCAATTACTCAGACACTACATACCTACTCATGCAATCACACACACTATTCATTGACTCATGTATTCACACAACACATAGATTTTCTTTTTTAAACCAGAATAGGTGGTTCCGTAAAAAACATTTTTAAAAAAAAATTATTTTATAAAAAAAAGTTAACCAATTTTGTGTTTTGTTTGGTGTTTTTTTAGAATTTTTCAAAAAAATAGAAACAAAAAAACAAGCACATAAAGTGAATAAATGCAATAAAAAAATGTAACACTTATGATTTTTAATTGTATCGGACATTGTTTGCACAACCTGTTCACCAATGCTTAAAATGGTGATACACTTTGGGCAAAAAAGTCCTGCCTGAGAGAAATCCGGAAGAGTGAGTGGGATAGACTGCAACCTGTCACCAACAGATGAAATGGAAGGGTGTGCATCACCAGTTTCTTCATTTTGTCTTACAAGTTCAGCTCTTGCAAGCCCTTTTTCGTGCATGGTTCTGGAATGTTTGTCATCGAGGATGTACCACATGAATATTTTTTGTCAGAACCACAAGACAGAATTTTTTTTTGGTGCCACATCGGGTGTGTGACCACTACGCGGAACCACTGCGTACCGAACGCGATTCCACAACTTATTTCAATTTTACATTTCAGCAGTATTTAGGACTATCTGAAAATATTTTAATTACACAAAACTGTATCTCTTTATTTTAAATAAAGTTATAATAATATAAAATATTGTTTAAAAAAGTTAGATACACGTATACGGAAGTCGCAATGTACGCGGATGTTGCAAGACTCCTGAAATTACTATTAAAAAAACATTTTAACAAAATGTATTTATTGATATACGAGTTTAGTAACTAGCTTTACAAACCACTTACCTTGAACTTAATATTATTATTGTGTATATACATGAAAAATATATATGTGAAAAATAATTCTGGAGCTGCGTCTCGTACACGAATCCGGAAGTTGCAATGTACTCTGTGACTCCTGAAATTACTATTAAAAAAACATTTTAATAATTTTCATTTATTAATATATACATTTAGTAACTATCTTAACAAACCTCCTAGCTTGAACTTAATAATATATATATATATATATATATATATATATATATATATATATATATATATATATATATATATGTCTCATACAAACCCCGGAAGTTCGGAGCTTCAAGCACGGCGGTCCTGGACGGGCTCCGGCGGCCCCGTACATCCCAAACACAACTTTCCGAAGTGTCACGAAAAGAAATCCAGGACTCCCAGGGGTGCTGTATTCAAAGTTTAATCCAGGCAAATATTCTGCCTCACCAACGCGTTTCGCTAAAAAGCTTGTTCACGGTGTGGCTTCAAGAAAGTTACAACCTCTTTACATACGAGCATTCAGAGATATCGAGATAGGACTGAACATAAACAGTGCATTCTTAGTCTAAGCGCCATTTTGCAGTGGTTTAAACAGAAGTCTATTGCAACAAAATCCTGTAAATGCAGTGATTGTCAGTACAAATAACAAACACTTCATTGTTTATAGATGGCGCAAAAGAATAATTTCAATCGATTTATGAAATAGCATGTGCTTCAAAAGGTAAATATTTATATAAGCAGTAATGGGCAGATACCCATTGTACCGTAATTTAATTATCATATAAAAAATTAAAGAAGCGACGGCACCAGTAAGTCAATTCATACTTAAATCCAATTAGCCACTGCTATAATACAAAACCACATGTCTAGCCCAAGTGAGCATTTCTATTACTTCATTCTATAACAACCCACATACATTAAGTTGGCTGTTCCCTAAAATATTTACGAACAGTCCACTTGGCGTCATCTGCTAGTTCAGTAATCCACATAAAATATATTTTCTGAATGCTAGAAAAATAAAAGAGGAAGGGAGGGGGGGAAGCAACAGAAAAAGGAAGGAGAGAAAGAAAAAAGAACATCTCATAAATCTTTCATATTCAATTTATCTTATATCATATAAAATTATTCAAAACTACAATTTAACCAGCAAAAATAGTCAGGAATAAAATAGCATTTCTGAAACTTCAAACAAGCCCAATAAAATGCATAATCCCATAATATTATTTTCTTTCTATTTCAATCACAGATGTATAGCCATTTCTTCGCTTGAGTTCAATCCTGTAGGTGTCAGAGTGTCAAAGTCTATTATAAACCTTGATTCCATACGTCTCAATTGACGCTCTCTATCACCTCCTCTCTCGAGTCTAGCAATTGCATGAAATACTGCAAAAGATAACAATTTTTCATTTTGATTGTGTTCCTTAAAAAAATGGTGAGCCACTGGGTATTGCACATCGTTATTCCTAATTGCACGTAAATGTTCCAAGACTCTTTTTTTTGCTCGATGGATAGAACTCCCTATGTATAGTTTTCCACAAGGACATCGCAGACAATAAATACAATAGTCAGTTTCACAAGTAAAATTACCTCTGATGATATATTCTCTGTCATTATTAGGAAATGCTAAGGTCTTACAATCTTTACTATTCGCACAGGCTTTGCAATGTTTACAGGTCTTAAAGCCAGTATGGTTTACAGTACTGACCATATCTGTAGAGGAAATGGCATTATTGCATAATTCATCTTTAAGAGATCTATTCCTACGAAATGTTATTTGTGGTGTGTCATTAAGACACTTCTTCAGAATAGCATCACTTAATAAGATATGCCAATTGTGATTGAATAATCTTCTGATTTTAAAAGCACTGTTGGAAAAGGTGGTGGTAAATCTAACATTGTCACTCTGATAATTTATTTTTGGCTTTGGTCGAAGAAGATCAGACCTTACAAGCCTAAATTTTGGTGGCTATACCCGCGTTCTCGAAATCGGTCACACATTACTGACTTCTCTATTTCATATTCATCCAGCGTACTGCAATTACGTTTCGCTATTAATAGCTCTCCATAAGGGATGCTTTGTATTAAGCTTGATGGATGCGCACTCTGTGCATTCAGGAGGCTATTTCCTGCGGTTTTCTTTCTGTGTAGTTTAGTGACTAGGTTTTGATCTTTAACTTGAATTTCCACATCCAAAAATACATTCTGTGTTTTGCTGATGTGTGAAGTAAATTGTAAATTCAACTCGTTATCATTGAGTGTCTCAATGAACCGATTAACTGATGATTCATCACCTTTCCAAATTAAAAAGATGTCATCAATGAATCTTGCCTATGTCACTATGTTATCACTCCGCACCTCCCAATCTTGGGACACCTGCTCCTCCCACCAGCCCATGAATAAATTTGCGTAACTGGGGGCGAAGTAGGTGCCCATCGCGGCCCTTGTATTTGTTTATAGATGTTATTATTGAAGAGGAAATAGTTATTGGTCAGACAATATTGAGTCATTTCAATCACCATTTGTGTGTGCAATAATAATGAAATATGTCTGGCTCTCAAAAAATGTCTCATAGCCTGGAGCCCCAGGTTATGCGGGATGCTCGTATATAAACTGGTTACATCCAGTGTAACCAGTAACAGATCTTCTTCCCATACTACCCCATCAGTTAGTGTCAAGAAGTGTGTTGTGTCTTTAATGTATGCTGGCAGTGCACAAACAAAAGGTCTTAGATAATGATCAATGAATTTAGAAGTTATTTCTAATTGAGAGCCTATTGAAGACACTTTGGGTCTCCCAGGAGGTTTCTCCTTATTCTTTTGCAGTTTGGGAAGTAAGTACATGATAGGCAGTTTAGGGTGTTTACAATTCAAGCTTTGAAATTCTTCCCATTCTAGTAACGCTTGATCTTTCCAGTTAACTAGCATCTCATTGTACGTAGAGTATGATTTAAGAACCTCTGAATGACTGCTTAAAATGTAACAAAGTGGGTCATTCAATTGACGCAAACCTTCACTAAGATATTCCTTTTTACTCCAAACTACAACATTTCCGCCCTTATCTGAGCATCTAATGACAATGGACTGATCATTTTTCAAATCTTGTATAGCTCTAAATTGATCACTGTTTAAATTCTTACGTGCTCTACCCTCCATTTCATATCTCAATTTTTTAAGATCCTGAATAACATTTTTTTCAAAGACCTCTATTGCATCACAATGGATATATGGTGTAAATGTTGACTTGGGCTTGAAATGACTAGATTCTAGTGAATCTAATGGTAATTGCAGTCTATCTAGATCAATACATGCATCTTCCTGATACACTGTATTATCTTTTAGTTCAGTCATAGTATGTAATAAGTCAACATCAGAGATACACAAAGTTTTTGACCCTTGATTGCATATGGGTTCTCTAATCGGTGGAACTTTTGTAAAAAAGCACTTTTTCAATTTAAGTTTCCTTAAAAAACAAAAAATATCAATGCGAGTTTGTACATAGTCCACATGTCTAGATGGACAAAAAGAGAGTCCCAAGGAAAGCAATTTGATATCCAAAGGAGATAACTTACGGTCCGACAGATTGACTACAGTCATTTTGCTCCCCTCTTGGCACGGGTTGACCAGGCCACTGTTTTGTTGGCTTCTCCTTTTTCTTCGCCTTGTTCTGGCTTCTTTGTTCCTGCTATTCCCCCTCGTCCTCTCATTTTTCCTCGTGTGCCCCGTCCTCGGCCACGACGAAAATCCTGTCCACCTTGTGGCTGATTCTGTTTAGCTCTAGTTATCATTTGAAATTGTTTGAGGAAATTATTTTTACCTATATTACTAGTTGGCACATTCTGACCCAAAGTTTCCGCTGATATGTTCGATACATTACTGTCTGAAACATCACTTTCTTCAGTAGTTTCACCTCTTGATGTTATTTGCGGGCCTTCACTCCGTTTGATAGTCCCACTTTCCAAAAATAAATGATCATATTTCCTATGGAAAGTTAGAGTTCTGCCCGACTGGTAGTCTTTAAAGTCTCTTATAAACTTTCGCTGTTTTTTACTGGTAATCTCCTCTTCAATTTTATCCAATTTGAGTTGTACTGTGGTATTAAACTCATCCAATGTTTCTTGTGAAACAAATTTCAACAATTCCTCGCAAGTTTTGTTAATTTCTTCAAAGATCTTCGTGCGATCCTTGAGAGCATATTTATTCAGGATCTGCATCATAGTTGTAGAGCATTCCTTAGAGTTACCAGCCCATTCTTCCAACATTTCTGGATCTGGATGTTCATAAGTAGGGACTGTGTAGATACGCAGTCCTCTAGGTACACGTCCCACATCGATATATTTTTGCAAGGATTCAGCTTCCCACCATTTGGCGAATTCTTTTTGATAAAGTTTTTCCAATTGATCATATAGTGCCAATATCTGTACTTCTTTATTAATCTGAACATATTCATTACTGGATGCTCCCTGTGTTACAAGGCCAGTTGTTGTTTGTGTAAAGAAGAGTCTATTGGAAGTTTCCTTGCGTTTTGCTTCAACAATAGAAGCCATCATTCTGTTGCGCCCAACCTGGATGGCAACAATAATCTTTAAGAAGCAACCCTGTGCTCAAATGACAAGTTGTAAAATTCAAGGTCTCTGGGCTCCGTTCCGCTTGCCCCCGCTGCAAGGATCAAATCGAGTTCCGCACGTGCCACTGTGCTGCGTACACCTTCGTGACGCAGCTCAATGGCTTATGCTACCCGATATATAAAATCCAAATGTACTAACTAATATTTGGCTTAACTCACCAAATACGATGTTTTGCAGCGCTAAGCGTAATTCGTACGTAGAGCGGCACAGTAAATCAAGTGCTGCCGGGGATACTCGCAGGTAGCTCCGCTCTCGTAATTCTGTCACACACAAACCCTGGAAGTGCGGAGCTTCAAGCACGGCGGTCCTGGATGGGCTCCGGCGGCCCCGTACATCCCAAACACAACTTTCCGATGTGACACGAAAAGAAATCCAGGACTCCCAGGGGTGCTGTATTCAAAGTTTAATCCAGGCAAATATTCTGCCTCACCAACGTGTTTCGCTAAAAAGCTTGTTCACGGTATGGCTTCAAGAAAGTTACAACCTCTTTACATACGAGCATTTAGAGATATCGATATAGGACTGAACATAGACAGTGCATTCTTAGTCTAAGCGCCATTTTGCAGTGGTTTAAACAGAAGTCTATTGCAACAAAATCCTGAAAATGCAGTGATTGTCAGTACAAATAACAAACACTTCATTGTTTATAGATGGCGCAAAAGAATAATTTCAATCGATTTATGAAATAGCATGTGATTCAAAAGGTAAATATTTACATAAGCAGTAATTTGAAATCCATGCCCCAGTGGGCAGATACCCATTGTACCGTAATTTAATTATCATATAAAAAATTAAAGAAGCGACGGCACCAGTAAGTCAATTCATACTTAAATCCAATTAGCCACTGCTATAATACGAACCACATGTCAAATTACTGCTTATGTAAATATTTACCTTTTGAATCAAATGCTATTTCATAAATCAATGGTATTATGGTAAATATATTTTCTCAAAATCACGTCGGGTGCGGCCTCCTTGCGCGCTCGGTGCGCAATTGCCATGTGACCTTAAAAAAAAGCGTTTAATTGGTTCATAACATTTCCCATTGTAACAGTTGGAGGACCCCACCCATTTTAGTCATTCTCTCTACACCGTTTGATGAGAGACACCTCTTCTGCTTACAGAGCTTTTTTGAATTTTTTTTTGCTGTGTACACATATCTTTTAGTACACACAACATGCAACGATCATCTTGATCAATAATCATGCTCTGTACAGTAGCCTTCCACGTGTGATAGCCATGCATCTGAAACGTTACATCAAAAAACAAATATGTGTTACACGATGCCCCTGGTGTGTGTGTGTGCGCATTATTGTGCTGCCTCGGCCTGGGTATTGGTGGCTCGAAGGGGTATCATCAGCCATGGGCAGAGTGCACATCCTAGATCACATGTGACAAACAGTAAAGAGTAATGTGTAGATTTGTGTTGCAGTATGCTCTGTTGTCAGGCTTTACCAGTATAGTAGTGTGTCATATGTGAGACTTTCAGAATCACGTTTGACATGCTTTGCTTGACTGTAATGAGCGTTATCACTGTGTATGATGTAGCCTCACTGCTGATCCTCCCTCCATTCGAGCACATTCACATGTGTGCGCTTCGCGATAGCAACACTTTCAAAAATACCGCACACCATTGACATGCATGTCTGCGCATATTCACAACCTTGACAACGACATGTGATTTTGTCCATTCAATGTTTTTGGACAGCATCTCATTAGCGATAGTTGCCGCCCTCCCGGTACATGCTACATTAATGTAAATTGCGGATTGTGCGACATCAAAACTACAACAGGGACACACACATAAGTACACTTCCTGGACAGGCAGGAACTGAACAACGCCCAGGTCCCCGGAATAATTATTCACACCCCTACGCTGGCCTGCCGTACGCAAGCTCAGCCCACTTTGTGCACATATAAATAGGATAACGTCAACGCCACATGTCCCAGTTCTTCCACCCTGCTTAAGGTGATATGGCCGCATCCACCTCGAATAGCACAATGCGCGATAAAAAAAAGGGATCCATGAGGTGTACATAATCATGGCAATCAAAACTACATCTGAATTGTGAACACTGCTGGCCATCGTGTTTGGACACACACCAATGACAGCAGGTGTGCAGTGGGGCCTGGGTGCACAGGGGCTGCAATTGAGCGCGGTGCGGTGGGAGGGGTGGGGTGCATCAGCCTGGGTGCGCAGGTGCAAACAAGTGATGTTGCTGTGCGTAATGATGTGATCTCTGACCTCATTCAGTCACATCTCTGTCTCATACTAAGGACCTGCTGGACCGTACTGTAGGCCTGAGTCAGCGGGCAGCGCTGCCCTACAGACATGTGGCATTGGTTTTTGGGGCACTGTAGTGAGTTGACTACTAAGTGTACATGCACACAGGCTTGTGCCACTGCATTGCACACACACATTATGCTTCTAGCATGCACTCTGTTCCTTTGTATGTGAACGTTGGCATAACATATTATCAGGGGTGTGGAATTTAGTAAAATATCTACTTGTCCATGGGACAGGGAGCTTCATAAATCTACATGTCCTGTACAAAATCCACTTGTCCCTTTGGTGCCTTGATGTGCACCGTCAAATAATGGCAGCAATCATAGAAGAGCTCGGATAATAGCCTCTCTGGTTATGTCAGGCTCATAGTATAGAAGGACTTGAAAACTAGTGATTTCCGTATTTTGCCTCATTTCTGCAGATCTACACATTCATCATTTCATTCACCCACTGATATCTAACATTTCACCTTTACATTAGCTTCCATTCATTCTTTAATCGGCCTTTCACCATTCTGCTTGTCAATCCATCCGCCCATCCATATTCCAATCTACCCATCCATCCCCAAACATAGCCATCTGTCCATCCTTTCGCTCGCCCATTCTTCCTCTCATCCATCAATTTACCCTTTCACTCATCCATCTTTTCGCTTACTGATCCATCCACCCTGCAACCCATCTATCTTTTCACCCTTTCCTTCATCAACACATCCATCGTCCATCCAACATCCCTGTCACTCATCCACCCTTTCACTCGCATCCATCCTTTCACTCACTCATCCTTACACGTTAATTATGGGCCTTTGTCTGCCGAACTCCAGACAGAAAAGGCTCATCAAGAGCTCCACCCTGCTGTAGCTGCTAAAGCGAGTGGTGCGCAACACCCCTGGCCAAACCTATCCTTCCAGCTCCATATCTATCATTCAAGCTCATCAATCCATCCTTTCGCTCATCCATTCATCCACTTTCACCCCTCCATCCACCTTTTCACTCATATCCATCAACTTTCACTCATCCCTCGATCCAGCCAACCTTGTGCTCTTCCATCTTTCACTCCTCCATCCTCCTTTACACTCCAATCCATCCACCCTTTCACTCATCCCTCCAGCCTTTTGCTCTTCCGTCTTTCACCCCATCCATCCTCCTTTTCACTAAAATCCATCCACCCTTTCACTCATCCCTTTATTCATCCACCCTTTCACTCATCCCTTCATTCATCCATCCTTTTGCTCTTCCGTCTTTCACCCAATCCATCCACCCTTTCACTCAAATCTATCCATCCACCGTTTCACCCATCCATCGTTTCACCCATCCATCCATCGTTTCATCCTTCCACCCATCAATCTTCACATCCTTCCACCCATCAATCTTCACATCCTTCCACCGATCAATCTTCACATCCTTCCACCCATCAATCTTCACATCCTTCCACCCAGCCCTCCACCTAGCCATCCATCCATCCCTCCACCCAGCCATCCCTTCAGATATCCATCCATCCCTTCAGATATCCATCCATCCATCCCTTCAGATATCCATTCATCCATCCCTTCAGATATCCATCCATCCCTTCAGATATCCATCCCTCCCTCCCTCCCTCCCTCCCTCCAGCCCTCCCTCCCTTCCCCCCTCCAGCCATCCATCCCTCCCTCCACCCAGCCATCCATCCCTCTCCCCCTCCACCCAGCCCTCCCTCCCTCCCTCCACCCATCCATCCCTCCCTCCCTCCACCCAGCCATCCATCCCTCACTCCCTCCACCCAGCCAGCCATCCATCCCTCCCTCCACCCAGCCATCCATCCATCCCTCCCTCCACCCAGCCATCCATCCATCCCTCCCTCCACCCAGCCATCCATCCATCCATCCATCCCTCCACCCAGCCATCCATCCATCCCTCCACCCAGCCATCCCTCCCTCCACCCAGCCATCCCTCCCTCCACCCAACCATCCATCCATCCATCCTTCCAACCAGCCATCCTTCCAACCAGCCATCCTTCCAACCAGCCAGCCATCCATCCATCCATCCATCCATCCACCGCGCCATCCATCCTTCCAACCGGCCATCCACCCAGCCAGCCATCCACCCAGCCATCCATCCACCCAGCCATCCATCCACCCAGCCATCCATCCACCCAGCCATCCATCCACCCAGCCATCCATCCACCCAGCCATCCATCCACCCAGCCATCCACCCAGCCATCCACCCAGCCATCCACCCAGCCATCCATCCAGCCATCCATCCATCCTTTCACTCATCCGTCCACTTTCACCCCATCCATTCACCCTTTCACTCATCCATCCACACACATCTATCCACTTTCACCACATCCATCCATTCACCCATACACTAATCCATCCATCCTTGCACTCATCCATCCATCCATCCTTGCACTCATCCATCCATCCATCCTTGCACTCATCCATCCATCCATCCTGGCACTCATCCATCCATCCTGCTGTTGCTGCTACAGTGGCGTGTTCAGATGCCCCTGGTGCAAGCACAAAGTGAGAGGAGAGGCCCAGTGCAAGGAGAGAAATGATGGTGCGCCTGAGGATTGCATGAATTTCCCATGGGTAAACTAATGAGCTTTAATGTAAGCCCTGGATGAGGTAAGATATGAGAGGCCAAGGGGAGCGCGGTTAGCAAGTACAGGTACCGGGTGAAATAAGGTGTACAGAAAATGCAAAGTGCAAAGGAGGGTTGTGCAGGGGCTGCAAGAGAAGAGAAAGCATGGGCTTTACTGTAGGCCCCCGGAGACGAGGAGGGATCTTGGGGCCGATTTGAGGCTTAAGGGTGAAGCACACAATAAAAGGCAGGGGGTCACAAGGTTAAAGTCAGAGCAGGAGCAAAGAGGCCCAGCCTCTTACATTCCAGTGATGTGTGTGTTCTGGGGCTGCATCTTATGCTGGAAGAAAAGGAAAGGGCCAGAAGAGGGCCTGGAAGTCTCGGGGAGAAAGCAAAATGACTCGACAGTGCTGTGGATTTTTTATATGGAGTTGCAACTTTGAGCTCAGCTCAATCATGTTGTTGTTCTGCTCTGGTGAAATTAAAGTGCAGGCCCCAGCTTTCGAATTGACCCTTTCACTGCCAATAAACTCCCCAGAGCTCCTTATTAACTGGCTGTGACCAAGAGGGTTAAACAGCTGTGTATCAGATTACCGTAAGCCTGTCAACTTGTCCTTTGGACAAGTTAGAAATTAAATCCTCTTGCCCTTGTAAGAAATCTAGATGTCTCGGGCGTCGGGAGATAGGAATTCCCCACCCCTGTATTATTATTTACCCTTGTCTATTCTCGTGCACTCCAACTCCTCTTTGAACCACGATTACCACTAACAGTTGGTAGATCGTACATTAAGAAGGAAGGATGCACTCAACTGGTGTTCTCTCTTAAGCTTGAAATAAACCTTCATTTACCTTAAGACGTTTCCACCATTATATTATTTCTCCCTTTTCAGACACTGAGTTAGTTGCATGAAAAAGCATGCAGCAAGTGCTCAACCGGTGCTGATGCTCTGGCCTTTCTGACGCCTTCCATCATGGTATCAAGACACCGTCCCAGACCGGACACCTGCTGTGCCACCCTGAGAGGCACCCCAGAGTCGGAGCTCGCACTGGCACGTCGTTGGACACACCGGTTGTGGCAGGTGAGCAGTGAAGCCTCGGTGCGCAGGAGCTGCATTTGAGCACAGTGCGGGGGAAGGGCCTGGGGTCCAGCAGCCTGAGTTCACAGGTGCAGGCAAGCGATGTTGCTGTAGATAATAATATTATCTCTGGCCTCATTCATATCTCTGTTTCATTTTAAAGACTTGCTGGACCGCACTGTTTCTCGTGGACCCCAGCATCCCAGACACACGGGTGACGGGAGGTGAACAGTGACGGCTGGGTGCAGTAGGCCGACGCTCTGTCTCCTCCTCCCTCTGTTCTTTTGACTCTCCCTCCCCTTCTCCCTTCCACCCACTCACTCTCTGTCCCATTCTCACTTTCCTCCTTTCATTCTGACTACCTTTATTTTTCTCTTGGACATGGCACACATACTTATGTTTCTTTTTCCTCTTGCAGGTCTTGTACACTGCTTCCGGAGGAGTCCCACCCAATTCTTTCATGTTTTACTGTTGTTTGTTCAAATAAAGTTACGTTTCCATTTATTTGTGTTGTTTTAATAAAAGTTATTTTTTTTACCAATAAATAAGTGAGTGTATGGGTCTTCTTTTTCTGACAACACTTGTCTGTAGTTTATTGTGAAAATCGGCGGTTGATAGGAGGTTATGAGGGAAAACATTTGTAATTTTGCTGTGCAACTACCAAATATAAACCAACAGACTATTACATAAATGAAGCCTGGGTAATTCTACAACCGCAAGGGTTCTATGAGTGTACCACTTTATAACACCATGAGTACTGCCCGTGTGATTACCAATAAGGCACTGCCTAGAGCCACAGAGGCTTCAAGGACTGGCGAGGCCCACCCTGCATATTTAAGTAAAGCCCTTGAGGTTGCAGATCCCCGGTCTTGATTTGGCCTCGAAGCCCCCCGAACAATTCGTAAACAATACCCGGGGAGGTGTCGATCCCCTAGTCTGCGAAACGTCTCTGTGTCCTCCCGCGCATAATTTACATGTGAGATTAAGGTCCGCAGCGCTGCAGAGACCCCGCAATATAATAATGGGATTGGCCCGGAATATTACCCACCAGTGGGCTCATTTAAATGAATGGGTGAGACCCTGCTTTATTTTTTTTTCTCTATTTTTTCTATCCGGATCCGCTTTATTGAAGCGAGACGAGGTTTTCCTCCTCTCGCTTCAACGAGACAAACAAGAATTTACTATCACAGGGTGGAAGTGATGCTGCCGCCCTGTAATAGCAAACATAAATGTCCTGCAGATGCACACCCCAGGACATTGTATGACCTGCGCCTGGGAGGTGGCGTTCCATAGGGCCATGATGCATTGGTTAATGCATAGCTACAGAATTAGTATAAACGCACACTAACACTACTTGCACACGTGTAGTACAGCAACCAGAGTGTAGTGAAGAGGCAGAGGAAGCCCAAAAACAAAAGATATAAATCCTACCAGAGGTAGGATCACATAGTTCGATGAACCGACTACCCTGGGATGGGTAGAAACAGCTTCACCAAGAAGACAGGTCTTCAGCAGAAAGCAAGCATGCTCAAAATCTTGGTGAGTGCTGCCTTCTTTTTACCTTCTCCCACTCGTCGCCAAATTTATGTAGTGAAGAGGATCCGATAAGTAGATTTATTGCAGGGAAAGAAGACAGCTTAAACAGCCACCAACAGGACCAGACAGCATGGCAACCGTCTTCTCCAGCACCGTGTCCAAACTCCCCAGGATTCCCCTCACTACAGCCCTACATTCTAACATTACATACTTACATTATAGTAGCATTATATACTAACATTCTACTATGACTTACATTGGAATACTACACAGAGCACATAACTTTACAGCAATGAGCTCATGGTTTGATCCACAAGTCTTGAGACCAGTAGGGGTGAGTAGTTTGCTTCCCACTCACTGTATTGTATAAACGCAAACTAACACTACTTCCACAGGTATGCTACAGCGCCCATAGCACATCACTTTACAGCAATGAGCTCACAGTTTAATCCCCGAGTCTTCAGACCAGTAGGGGTGAGCAGTTTGCTTCCCACTCCCTGTATAGTATAAACGCATGCTAACACTACTTACACACTTATACTACAGCGGCCAGTATGCTACAGCGCCCAGAGCCCATCACTTTACAGCAATAAGCTCGGTTTGATCCCAGAGTCTTCACACCGGTAGGCATGAGTACTTCGCTTCCCACTTCCGGTATAGTATAAAAGCACAGTAGAGGACAGTAGTTCGCTTCCCACTCCCTGTATGATATAAATGGTTACTAACACTACTTCCACAGGTATGCTACAAAGACCAGAGCACATCACTTTACAGCAATGACCTCAAGGTTTAGTCTCTCGGTTTCATACCCGAGTGTAGCAGCATCTCATCTCAGCACCATGTCACTCTAAGCAACACCGCACTTTCAGTCCGGTAGGAGTGACTACTTCGCTTTGCACTCCCCCACAGAGGTTACAGTGCACCTATCCTCCTGTTTCCTACTCTTTTCGCCCTCTTTCCCCCTTACTCATTTCAACAGAATCACAAAATGGCTGCCAACACTTCCTAGTTGCAACCGCTCGCACCGCACGCTGCCAATAAGTGTCTTTCTGTAAAATAAATATTTTTTATATATGTATATCTAAAGGTTAATGGAAAAATAAGTGTCTAAATACAGTGATGTAATATCTGACGTCATCAGCAGTGGATTGCGGTCGCGTGAGTTATAGTTACCTGAACTAACTATAACGGGGGAATTTCATTGTTTTTTTACGAGTGAAATGTCCAGCTAACTATAACATGTGTGAAACCTATGGTTTTTTAAGTGAATATATATATATATATATATACATATATATATAATATGTAGATAGATAGATAGACAGACAGATAGGTAGATATATATATATATCTCTTCACAAGTCACTGTAGATAACAGAAGACACACTCGGACTCTTCAAGGTGCTGCAAAAATTCTCATTTAATGGCAGACTCATCATCAACTTTATTCGATCATAATAGAAATGACCATAAAAGCATGTATAATAAATACATCAATAAAAATATTGTTACAAAAATATTATCGATAAAATTCCAACATTTTTCTTCATGATCCTAGAATAAGATGAGAAAGCATTAAAAAAGACATAATAAAGGAGGCAATTCATTTCTCATATATTAGTTCATTAAAATTTACAATCAGCTTAATGGGCTAAATATCAACCCCTTCCTTTTCTTCATACAGGCCCATAAGAATGTTGCTACAGAGTAGCAGACCAGGGGGTCAGGTAGTGATTTTAAAACGAATAATGCTACCTGGCACTGCTTGTGTCCCATTTTCTTTAGAATTGGCTTCAGTAGGCCTTCCTTTCGCTCTCATAGAGCCCACAAAATAACACTATGGTGCCGATTCCGATCCATTAAAAATATTTCCCGTACGACTCGTATCCGTATATTTTTACGTACAAATCGTACAAGTCCCGTACGAACGGCCAAGTACGATTCGTATCGGTATTTTGTTACGTACGAATCATACAAGTCCCGTACAAACGGTCAAGTACGATTCATACGTGGAAAATACATACGAATGACCTGGGGAAAAGTCTACGACACGTCCCCGGACAGTTTACGTACGATTCGTAAAACTGAAGTCCGAGCGCACAAGTACGATCCATACCGGCGTTCCGAAGACACATTTGTATGTAAAACGTCCCGTACGGAGCGAACTGTGTACCACCCCTACCCCGGGTACACCTGGTAGAGGGGTACGAGTCGTACGGCCGCCCCAGCCTCCCACCCCTCCCACGTACGTCCGCACCGTACTCCCAGCCCCCCACCGCATGAACGCACCGTA
This sequence comes from Triturus cristatus, assembly GCF_964204655.1. Classification (NCBI taxonomy): domain Eukaryota; kingdom Metazoa; phylum Chordata; class Amphibia; order Caudata; family Salamandridae; genus Triturus; species Triturus cristatus. The sequence goes on along the minus strand of NC_140594.1, from coordinate 954,725,652 downwards.
CCCCCAGCCCTACCAGTACACACCGTACCCCCAGCCCTACCAGTACGCACCGTACCCCCAGCCCTACCAGTACGCACCGTACCCCCAGCCCTACCAGTGCACACTGTACCCCCGCCCCCCACCGCATGTCCGCACCATACACCCCCACCGCATGTACGCACTGTACACCCCCACCGCATGTACGCACCGTACCCCAGCACTGCATGTACGCACCGTACCCCAGCACCGCATGTACGCACCGTACCCCAGCACCGCATGTATGCACCGTACCCCAGCACCGCATGTACGCACCGTACACCCCCACTGCATGTACGCACCGTACCCCAGCACCGCATGTACGCACCGTACCCCAGCACTGCATGTACGCACACCGTACACCCCCACCGCATGTACGCACCGTACCCCAGCACCGCATGTACGCACCGTACCCCAGCACCGCATGTACGCACCATACCCCAGCACCGCATGTACGCACCTACGCACCGTACCCCAGCACCGCATGTACGCACCCTACCCCAGCACCGCATGTACGCACCGTACCCCAGCACCACATGTACGCACCGTACACCCCCACCACATGTACGCACCGTACCCCAGCACCGCATGTACGCACCATACCCCAGCACCGCATGTACGCACCGTACACCCCACCGCATGTACGCACTGTACCCCAGCACCGCATGTACACACCGTACCCCAGCACCGCATGTACGCACCGTACCCCAGCACCGCATGTATGCACTGTACACCCCCACCACATGTACGCACCGTACCCCAGCACCGCATGTACGCACCGTATCCCAGCACCGCATGTACGCACCGTACACCCCACCGCATGTATGCACCGTACCCCAGCACCGCATGTACGCACCATACCCCAGCACCGCATATACGCACCGTACACCCCCACCGCATGTACGCACCGTACCCCAACACTGCATGTACGCACCGTACCCCAGCACCGCATGTACGCACCGTACCCCAGCACCGCATGTACGCACCGTACACCCCCACCGCATGTACACACCGTATCCCAGCACCGCATGTATGCACCGTACCCCAGCACCGCATGTACGCACCATAACCCAGCACCGCATGTATGCACCGTACCCCCAGCGCTATGCGCTGGGGGGACAGTGCGTACATGCGGTGCTGGGGTACGGTGCGTACATGCGTTGCTGGGTTACGGCGCGTACATGCGGTGGGGGGCTGGGGGTACGGTGCGCACATGTAGCGCTGGGGTACGGTGCGTACCGGGCCCCCTTTTCCTCATGCACCGCGACGTACTTAGCTTTTCCGGCACTTTTTGGCTCCCGTAAAAATATTGCCGTGAGGAGTGCTGTGGGTACGAATCATACTTGCTGGTCCGTAAAACGCTGCCTGACTCCGTGCGAATTTCGCGTTCGCACTGTCCCGGATCACATTTGTACGTGTTTTTTTGCCGTACGGTCTTTTCTACGATTCGTACGGAAACAGGTTTCCGTACGAATCGTACTTGCTAGTCTGTACGGGTTATTTACCGGGTATGAGTCGTACGGAGAAAACGCTCCGTATGATGATTCGTACCCAGGTTTTACCGGATCGGAATCGGCACCTATGTGTGGTTTCGGGTGATAAATTATCACACAGGCACATGATTAAATTGGAGTGATTATAGGTTTTTTCTGGATAACCAAGCATTAAGGGGATTAAATTAGTACGGAATCTTAGCAGTATGACTCTGTGGCGTGTGCTGTTTATGTTGGTTTAATAAGAAAAATCTCCCACCATAGGCGGTGGGTTAAAATGATAAACCTGTACTGTGGATTTCTCTTGATAATATTCCCTGTGCTTGTATTCAGCCTTTAACATAAACATACCAATTACTTTCTGCTTAGACACCTTCTTGCATACCAGGGGATCTTTAAAAAGTTTGTGGAGCCCTATCTCTTTTGAGACTGACTCCACGTAACTTAGCCACTTTGACCTTTTCCAGTTATCCATCATTATACAGTTCCTTATTACCATTTGGGTCAACAGTACTGTATCTCTACTCCATATAGAGTGTCATAGGAGGAGCGGGGCTAGTTGTATATATTCTGATATATAAGGGAGGGCCAATTCTGTATGTAAAATGCCATTTGCAAAGGAAGGGGGAAGACCCACTACTGATTTGAAAAATGTATTTTCTATAATTTGTAGTGGTGTTGGAGTAACCGTGCCCCATACCCCAGCACCGTAGGTCATTGCCGCTTTTACTCTGGCCTGATATATGTTTTTTATTGGCAGTAAGGGTTTGGCACCCAATTTCTTTGCAAAGGTTTTTATGGCCATGATACCCCTCTCCATCACCAGCCTCAAAACGACACGTTTTGGATTTACTCATTGTTCACGATCGTAGAAGCCAGGTATCACCATGGTTATATCCACTTCCTTCTAACCGTTAGAAGATGGACTAACCCACAATCTATGTATGTACAATAATACCAACTGAAGCGGCCATTTTTTAATGTGCACATTTTATCAATACATGTTGAACTTTGTGTTCAAAATACATTAAATATATACACATTTACCGATAATGAACTTAATCATTGACAATAATAATCCAATATGTATTCTTGCTACTAAACTGAATTAATTCACAGTTTACAGCTCCATTGAGCCACCAAAGTCTTGCCCCAGTGGGCAAAAAGTGGATCAAATACGCAATTAGGTTACTTGGAAATCCAATACAGAAATAATTATCAGCACACATATTTGAAAGCACACAATATGACAATCATGCCCAAGTGGGCCGATGCCTGATTCATATACATAATATGACAATGGAATAATACTCCAGCAATATAGCCCAAGTGGGCATTGATACATATCAAGTCCATGTGGTTGTTGTCCATAATATCCCCAACAGTTCATCAGCAAAAAACAAAATTAGCCACATACGATTTTTAAACAGTTGATAGATGAAGTGCACAAACCTAAAATATAAGAAGTTAAAAATTGCTAAAAACATCAACTGCTACTCTATGTAAACATTTGATACAATATTGTTAGTCGTACAGATGGATTGCCAACTCTTCACTTGAATTTAGTCCTTTCGGCGACATACTTTCCAGGTCTATAATATACCGTGATTCAAGCTTTCTTAGAGACAATTCACTATCGCCTCCTCTATCTCCCAGACTGACAGAATCAATGACAACCATACGGATTAAAGTCTCATCCTGAAAATGGCTGGTATGAAAGTGCCGGGCTTCAGGATATTGCTTGTTGTTGTTTCTTAAAGCTCGAATGTGCTCCAACACCCGCTTCTTAGCCTGATGTTTCGTGCTCCCCACATACAATTTATTGCAGGGGCAGATCAGAACATATACACAGTATGTCGTGTTACATGTTAGAGTTTTTCTAATCAGAAACTCCCTTTTGGAATTGGGTACCAGCAGTCTGTCACAGTCAGAACTACCTCTGCAGGCTTTGCAGTTCCTACAACATCTGAATCCTGGTTTGCCATTCGGGCTCCCCTCGCTATTTCCGTGATATGATTGTGGCTCAGCTAATCTCTTAATAAATGGCTTTTTCTGAATGTAATCTGTGGATTACTGCCAAGATCTTTTTTAAGTTGCTCATCAGTTAACAAAACATGCCAATGTTTTTTAAAAATCCTGCGTACCTCGCTGGCCTGTCCTGAAAACGTAGTAATGAAACGTATACACTCACTACTCTCTTCCTTTCTTCTAGGATGTAGCTGTTCATTTCTGGTCACCCTCTCTACTAGGATGTAGCCTCAGAGATGGTTTTCTCGCTGTATCCTTGTTCTTTAAACCATTTGCACATGATGGCCTCCTCACACTTATAGGCACTACCAGTTTCTTTTAGCGAGTAATAGTTTCCCATAGGGGATGCTATACACGAGATTACTAGGGTGTGAGCTGCTGGCACTGAGAATACTGTTCCCAGCAGTCTTTTTCTGAAACAAACTAATTTCTAAGGTGTTACCTATTACCTCTAGGCATACATCCAAGAATCCATAGTGCTCTTGCTAATATGTTCCGTGAAGGTGAGGTTAAACAAGTTCACATTCAATTTCTCAATGAAACATCTAGCCGACTTTTCATCCCCACCCCAAATAAAAAAGAAATCATCTATGTAACACAGCCACAGGGCTACACTACTTTCAAATTCTTTCATTTGCGAGGCCACCTGCTCCTCCCACCAGCCCATGAATAAATTTGCATAGCGGGGGGTGAAGCAGGTGCCCATCACAGTGCCCTGTGACTGCCTAGAGATGGTATCATTAAAGATAAAAAAGTTGTTAACCAAACAAAACTCAATTTTACAATCATCTGGGAGTGGTAAAACAGTGAGATGGATCGTGTTTTAAAAAAGTGTTGAATAGCCTGAAGACCAAGTTCATGATGGATGGTAGTGTACAAACAACTCACTTCAAGAGTAACTAAGGTGTAATTGTCTTCCCAATGTATCCCATCAATTATGGTGAGAAAATGTGTAGTGTCCCTAAGATACGAGGGCATTGCTACCACATAAAGTCTAAGATAGTGGTCAATAAATCTAGATGTATTCTCCAGTAATGAGCCCATCGAGGAGACTATGGGTCTTCCTGGGGGGTTGAGGATGACTTTGTGGAGTTTCGGGAGTAAATAAAGGATAGGGATCCTTGGGTGTGCACATTGGAGGTTGTTGTACTCTTCCCACTCCAACAACATAGATATATATATATATATATGGGAAATGCAAAAAAAGATAGCACAGGGAGAAAAAAACGTCAGCCCAAAATGGCTATCTGCTGCTGGCTGATTGTGAGAAATGCAAAGCATTACTTTGAGGCACGTAACTTGAGAGTCCGTCTTTCAGATGCAATGCTGTACCACAGAAAATCATTCTGCAACATATTTCCTCCAACAGTGCCCCACTGTGAGACTGCACCTCTGATGTAGGTATATATATTTGTCAGGTAGAATCCCCCACACCAATGCCGACAGAGTGTTATCCAATTCGTTTAGTTTTTTAGTTTTTAGAGTTTTAAATAGTGCAAACTCAGCCCGAAGATATCAGGTACCAGAGCGCATCACATGAGCACCAGTTTTGTTACAGATGGACACATTAAATTTTTGTTACGCGCGGGGAGATTAAGTAATTTGCCCAGAATCACAGGATGTCTCTGCAGAGACTCAAATCCAATTCCCCAGCTTTGAGGTTGACCGCTCTAACCGTAAGGCTACATCCTCTCCCAGATTGCAGAGGATTATTCACTGTATGCCTGCTAGAACCGCTTGCACATATTTACCACTCACAAAATGGACGATGGTTCTTTCGTTATATATATAAATCATAAGGGAGGTATTCCACAAGGCCGGCGAGCAGAATAAAACCTCTATCACAGTCACAATTCTATCAGTTATGTCTCTAAACATATATATATTATATTAGTTTCAGGGATTTCTTTATGTAGGCAATACCCTTACTTCTATTAATGACATAAATCAAATGGAATGTATGTAAGTGCAAACTACATTTGGCTGTAATGCGTTTCTGACACATCTCGCAAGGTGGAATTGATTTTACACTTCTCCAGATCCATATTGCCCTGTCTCCTTCTACATTTTACTATGCCCTTGGTCATTTTATTTACTTAGCTAGACTGTTCTCCAGGTATTCCTTTCAAGATAACTGGTTGGTCACTGTCACTCTGAGATGGCTAAACATGCTTATTTGTTTGATGGTTTTGTTTACAAAGTAAAACAGGTTAGTGCAAGCACTTATTTCATTTTGGCCCCAGATCAACACTCTGAAATCCAATGTATTATTTTTTAGAAAGCTTTTGACACAGTATTTTTAAAAGTGTACAGTTGAAGGATTTTTTTTCTTGCTAAAAGGATTGCATATTTTTTTTATAAAAGAACAGTGTGATCTTGGAGTAATTTGTTAACAGGACATGTGGGAAGGCTCACTGCAGTTTGCAATGTCATTTGTAGAAAGATTGAGTAGAAGTGGAGCCACGATGCAGCCCTGATAAACTCCTCTGGTGGTGATTGTGAGAGACATCACCTGAAACTGCCCTTTATAGGGCGTGGATGTTATATCTTTGGCTCAGTTATTTCGATATTTGCTTATTATTCTTGCACAGATTTTTCACTCTATGGCCCTCATTATGAGTGACCTGTTGAATCCTTGTTATTTTTCTGCCTTGGAATTACTGTTGACACAAGTCTTGGTGGTGAAGAAACAAGGATTATGAGTTATTTGGACTATAACATGCAAGAATTAGTGTTTCCAGGCTGATTCCTGCTTGAATTCCCCCAACGTTTCACAGAAAACTAATTAGATGGGCCCATTATCTTCTTTGACCAGACCCATTGAGATTCATGGAGCACATTTAACGAGGGCCTTTGTCAATTAGATTTAGGGCCCATTTTATATCTTGATAGATACATATGGTTCATCGAATATGGACGTTCTGTCAGTACAACCTCGTAACTGTACTGCCACCTGACTGATATGTTGGTTTTATGATGAACGAACATCCGTCAGGGCTCCACTGTCATGTGCAGATTCCTCCATTGTCGGAGTTAAAAGTCAAAAGCAGCTGTTGGCAGGATAACAGACAAAATGACACCCTCCAAATAATGATGTTGCTTACCGTCGCCGTTCCGATGGCAGATAAAATTCCTCACCTCAGCTGGTGGTTTCCAACTGATAAAAGGTAGTAAGCTATCACCACAAACCCCTTTTACTCTTCGAGTCACAATTAAACTCCTTTTGGGAGGTGCTGCATATCTACTCTTCGATAAAGATTATAACTCACCATGCCGGTACCATAATAGGAGGTATAAGCATTGAAATCTATGTAATGGTCTAACTGGTCATTATCATGCTCTTAAGTATAGGAAACGTATTTTGTTGAATTCTTGTTAAATCTCCACCAGAACATGTAAAAAAAACACAATTGTGATGTCTACAAAACTATTAAATCTTATAAGTACAAATGAACCCTAAATTAAATATAGTGCATATATGTGCAAAGACATTCGGTACATATCAAAAGAAAGCTAAATCATGTCTGTAGTGTCAATGCCCGTCAACATGAATGTACTACATGATAAAAATCAATTGTAGCAGGCAACATTAACTCACCACTTTAACAATAAATACATTAGATATTATGCAAAAACAAAGAGACAAAACAAATATACAAAACAAGGGTGTAGCTTATTCGAAGATAAATATTATTGTCCATATCAAAAGTTCCTTGCCCTTCTAAATGGTGATCACAATAAATGCTCTCCATTACCTCTCCTGTCATCTTAACATGCCTGCTGTATGTAATTGATGATACCCCTTTACCTATGCAATTATTTTTTTAATTGATATTTTGTTTGTTTAGACTTACACCCATCATGATGCTCAAATTGGCACTTACATGTTCATGATAGGTTACATTAAATGTAGGCAGGGCATATGCATCAGATCTTACATGTCACAAATGCACTTGCATTCTGAACTGCATGATTAATTAAAATATTAGTCATTAGGTCTGCCATACAGGTTAAGGTATTGCCAGGGTATCGCTATGTAAGAATAGTGGTGCCATCAAATCATGTGGCCAAAAATACATTGGAGTCAAAATGTAAGAGCTAAATATTCTACTGTAACCTAGACATAAAATAACATGATTGGTCAATCTTACTTATAAAAGAAATCAAACTAATGTGTGTTGCACAATGTTGTACACCAGAGGAAAACGCAAGTAATGCAGAAAAATACATGTAATACAAAAGGATATTTCTATCTCAATTTCAACATAAATAATGGTAAACAAATGCAAACATAAAATCATAAATGAAAAAATCTTTCATAGAGCAGTTTTGCCCCATGTTCCAATATAGGAACCTTGCCTCCAAAATCAATGGCATACAAATGACCGTGTGCAAAAGGGGCATATGTCACTCCATGAACATGATAGAATCCAGGCACCTCTGTTTACCATTCAGGAAGAGGAGAGGTGGGACTTTTTTCAGGGGTTTGGGAGGAGTAGTGTTGGTTGGGTAAGGAATAGGAAGGGTGGTGGATCGGGTGAGTGCTGAATGTGTGTGGGAAGTAGAGGGTGTAGGAGCAGTGTTGGTGAGTGGGTGTTGATGTGCAGGTGATTGTGTGTCTTAAGTGCCACGACATTATGTGGTTGTGCATTTTGGTGTGTTTTGCGAGCACCTTTCACTCCATAGGAAGGAGTGGAGAAATGAGATTGGGAGCCAGTGCAAGCAGCAGCGGTAGGGAGCGCTCCTTGGGCACTGTGGACTGGAGTGTGCAGCTACCACTGGCTGTTTGGGACCTGTGGATCCATAACGACAAAGGAAGGAGGCAGCAAGGGCTTGTAAGGACCCGCTGGCATTGGCAGCATTAGATCTCTGTTTCAAGAAGACACAGGTGTCTGGCAGGTATAGCTGGACCCCTTATTTCAGGGAACCTCTAAACACTCATATGTGTATAAAAAGCACAGAGCTCTTCTCAGAATCCTTAACGTTCCACGGTCTTCAGATAGCTGGCACTTTGCTGTAGCCACTGTGTATGCAGCACACCGTGGCAGACCTTGTGGCACTTCTGCAATGTTTCCTCATCTGGGGACCCTGAGAAGGCAGAGAAAGCCCTGTGGCTTGAGTTCAGGAGGCCAGACAACTGGATCAGTAAGAACTCGATCAGCCGTAACGTGCTGAAAGGAGCCCACTAAATTCTACTGAGGCCTCACTGAACTAACAGAGGACTAGGAGCAACAGACTTCTGCCCCTTCAGGTATTCATGGAATGCTGGGGTGAGTGTACTTGGCACCACCCTCGCTGGCCTCTGCAGGAGCACTGGATTATCAGAGGCTCCTTAGCCACACCCTCTCCTCTATTGGACTACAGCTACCAGGCCTCTTTCCACCACCTCTGGCGTACTACGCACCTTGCTGTGTTGCAGCTGAATGGGACTGCTAGCCCCAGAAACCATCAGTCCTTAAGGAGTGGCTGTAACATTGACCACGCTCTTAAGCGCTGGTACTCCCATGGGCTGTGAGTTCTACTTTGGTGAGTGGTACATCCCTTAGCCTTTTTCTACCAAGACTGATTCTGATCTACCTGAGAAATCCCTTCTCTAATAGACAGCTGGGAGGGTTTGGGATAGCTAAATCAAGATGAGTGTGGTTTTCCCAGAATGGTAAAGAGAAAGACATAGGGGGTCAAGGATCTTATTAGTTCTCACCATGAGGCCTGAACTTTGGACTCCTTTTTGGTCAGGGTAGAAGGGGCGGTTGCCAAGAAGATAGATTTCACAGACCAGCAGTTATTTTTTGAGCTCTGTGAATGCCAGGCATCCCCTGTTTTACCACCTCAAACTAGTAAGTCACTTGTGGAGCACTTGGACTTTAGAGGTTGTCCCAGATTTGACCTGGCGGGCCAAGGCTGTAATCCGGTGAGGCCTGGCTTAAATGGCCTGCTGTGTCACTAGCAAATGAAGAAAGACCCACAACAAAGAGCAAACAACAATCTAAGCGGGTTTATAACACAATCATGAATGGAGGAAAATGCCCGAATAACAATGCCACCAGCCCAAGTTTTTCATGATGCCCGTGGGTTTATTTCTGTTGACAATATCAAATACACTTTGGCCCACCTCCTGGAGCAGTTTAAAGGTTATTGAGGGCATCATAGCTCCTCTGATGAGAAAGCTGAAATCTTTAAAATCAATTGTTTCAAACTTTATTAGAATGTATAAAACAGAGGTTGAGTCATCAAGTTCTGCGATACTCATACCTGTTAATGACACAGATAGTGACACAACTATCTGTGTAACTATTCAGACAAGGTTGTGAAAAAGCTCACTGCTGGTTCTGCCAATGCTGCACCTCCTGATATTCAGGAGGGTATCCTCAATGTAATATTGTCATCTCCCAGCTGGTAGAACCAATCCAAATGGTAAGATAGATTTCCCAGGTGATAGTTCATAGACAGAAGTTTTAGGTAAGTGACCATATAATGGGAATCAGTTGTTTTAAAATCTTTTTCCTGACTGTTGTCCATTAGTCGTTGTATGAACAAATTTGCCTCCTCTATTGCCATCAACTGAGGAATTCAATTCCCAACTTACGAACAACGTTTGTTGCTGGTTAATTCAGCATTCTGACTTTCATCCCCTGGAATACAAGGATAGGATTTGTAAAAAGGATTGGATGGATTGACCTCTTAGCCAAGCAGCTGAAGGGGATTGCATTTTAATTAACTGCCGCTATCCAGGGTTAGCAAGTCATCTGAGTTTTTCCCAACAATCAATCAGTCATATTGACCTTATTTCAGTTCAATGAACAATGAAAGTGACCAGTGCAAAACATTTTAAATTCATAAAAAATTCATAGATATAAAACACATCCCAATTACAGTATACAAATATTAAAAGAAAACTCCAGTCATAATGCATGAATTAACAATATGCTACCCCCAAAACTAAGATCAAAACTGGAGAGACAAAAACCTCAACAAGAGACCCCTTGAAAAGGTGCTCCTAAGGGGTACACTATGTCACCCGGAATTATCTGTATTGTTTTCAGGTACAGGCAGCTCAATAACTCCCTGGGATGGCTAAGAAAAAGTTGTGCACTTACAATATTATATATTATAAAAAAATATATATTTATAAAACCTGAATGGGTTTCAATTTCTCCCATCGATTCCAATCATCATAGCAATAATTTGGTATAATCTTCTAACAATTTAAGTAATCATACCAAAGATTTGAGCCAATGTTCGAACAATTCACGTACACAACAATATAAAAGAGAAAAGCAACCCTAAGAGAATTAGGTAAAACAGAAATGATTGTAAACCTTATTAAAAAAATTATAAAACAATGAATTAGATCATCATTGCCCTTACAATCTTAACCACAGCTCTTTCTAAAAACAAGAGCCCCCCTGATAAAGTTCACATCCGCAGTACAGATGTCAGTAGAGGCCAATGAATACAGATATCTGAGCCCTTCTCTATAGGTACAGGTACATTGCTTTTTTAACAGTGTGAACAGAAATCTTGCTCTTGTTGTATTGTAGTGTGCACAAAATATTACAAAGTGCAAAGTCCTTTGTTAATACAAATTCTCACAAGGACATGGCTTGAGCTGGTCTGACCAACCTCCTTGACATGAAAATGCTGCAAAAAATTGTACTGTGCCTAACCAAAACCTTATAAGGTAAAATCTATATTGTAAATAATACTAAAAACTATATAAAATTGTAAGTGATTGGTCAATTGACTATCCCCAGCAGGACACAACATTCCAAAATGTCTCTGGTGACGACTTTTTGCTCTGATAGAGAAGGAGATTGTAATACTGTCATTGGATTTTGAGGTCATGTTCTGGTGGTTTATAGAAGTTCAGCAAGCCAATCTCAAGAAACATAAAGTTCAAGTTACAAAACCAATACCACAGTTTTTTTGTTAAACATTTACAGCCCAAGTTGGAGCCTCTACCACAGCGTTTAAGGTTTAATGCAAGTGCGGCTGATGGTTGTTTCCCTCTCATGACCAGCAATAGGTTTGTTGTTCTGTCAGGTTTAGAATACACTGATTGACCATCATCTAATGATGATGATGATGATAGAAGATTTATATTGCGCAAGACAATAACCCGAAGGTATCAAGGCGCCTAACAAAACAATAATGGAAATGTACATGTACAGCCTTACACATAGGCTCGCAGGAAGAGGCGAGTTTTAAGGGCACTTTGGAATCTCTGTAGGGAAGGTAACGACCTGAGATCCAAAGGAAGATCATTCCACCACTTAGGAGCCAAAGTGGAGAAAGCCTTGCCACCCCACCTAGCTCTTCGTATACGGGGGACTGTCAGGAGCAGTTTCCTGGAGGAACGCAAGTCCCTTCCAGGAATATAGTGGGAGATGATAGAGCCAACTCCCATGTCGCTATTCCTTGCAATGGCTCTATAGGTCATACATAGGACTTTAAACCGTACTCGATATTCTACCGGTAGCCAATGCAGCGCTTTCCTGGCCAACGTGGCCGAGGAGCATCTGGGAACATCCAGAACAAATCTGGCAGCGGCATTCTGGACTACCTGCAAGCGCTGTAGTAGGCTCCTATTTAGCCCCGCATACAGCGCATTACAGTAGTCCAGTCGTGAGCCGATAAGAGCGACAACTATTTGCTTTCTGGACTGCAGGGAAAGATATTTCCTGATTCTTCGCAGGGTGTGAATTAAGCCCCAACAGGTAGAGATGGTTCTACTAACCTGTCCGCCCATGTCCAGGGCAGGATCTATCATCACCCCAAGATTCCTAGCAGATATCGTGGGGGAAGGGCATACTCCTAGCGAGTCAGGCCACCAGCTGGCTGACCAAATGTTCTCATTCCCTCCAAACACCATCACCTCAGTCTTCTCCCCATTCAGTTTGAGTGAATTCTGAACCATCCACTGACCAACTGCCTCCATACAAGATCTAAAATTGGAGGCAGTTGGTACATCTGAATGGGAAAGAGAGACGAGGATTTGGGTGTCATCTGCATAAGAAACTACCTCCATCCCGAAAGATCTAATTAATCTGGCCAGTGGGGTCATGTAGATGTTGAATAGGGTCGGACTGAGGGCCGACCCCTGCGGGACCCCACATAGCAACGGTCGGGATGGAGATAGGAACTCCCCCAGCTTGACTCTTTGTTCCCTTCCTTCAAGGAAGGAGGTCAGCAGATCTAGGGCTGCGTCCCTCACCCCCACTTCCCTCAGACGATGTATAAGTACTGAGGGGGTGTCAAAGGCCGCAGTTAGATCTAACAGGACCAGGAGGGTGGTCTGGCCCCCATCCACTCTAGTGCGGATCTTATCAAGCACGATAGTGAGGGCCGACTCAGTACTGTATTCCCTCCTAAATCCATGCTGGGAAAAGTCCAAGCAGCCCGAGCCTTCCACAAAGGCAGCGAGATGCTTGTTTAGATGTGCCTCAAGCATCTTCGCAGGGGCTGGAAGCAGAGAGATCGGACGGAAGTTTTTTTAGGACCTCCGGATCAAGGGAGGCTTTCTTTAGCAGGGGTTTAACTACTGCACTCTTCCACTCCAAGGGGAAGACACCATCTCTCATACCTAGATTCATGATTTCTAGTAGAGGCGGTAAAAGGGATTCCCTACACTGCTTGATGATCTTCAGGGGGCAGATGTCTAGGGGGGAGCCAGATTTGGTTTTATTAAGCAAGATCTCCAGATCTTGTAGGACCAGCGGGGGGAAAGAGTTCAGAATGCTCAATGGGGAGATGTCAGACGTGGTCCTATTCATCTCAACCAGGGCAGAGGGCCCACTCATCGAGGCTCTTTGTATCTCAAGAGCCAGGTAGATATCCTGTATTTTTGTGTGAAAAAAGGAAGCAATTTTATCGCACAGACCACCAACCACAAACCTCAAACCAGATGAAGAACTGAGCAGAGCTCAGGGAGACTCCCTTCACACGACGTGCGGTAGAAAATCTGAGGGCCTGAGCCTCTGAGGAGAAGGTTCTAGAGGGTGCTAGCGCCTGATTGGCTGGAGTTTGGACTATAAAGTGACAGTGATATGTTAGCAAAGTGATTCTTTTTCTCAATGCTTTCCTATGTCTCAATGCTATCCTATGGTATTTTTAACTTGATATGTTATTTGAACTATATATATATGTTTATTTGGGTATGTATATACTCTTATGTGGTTAGGTATGTGTATATGTATATATACATGATACTTATTGCTTTTTATATATACCGTGGGACTCCCACTTCGACGACGGGGAATATTCAAGCATGTGAATCTATGAAAGACACCCCAAATACTGGAGAATCAACGATTCTGAAAAGCTCCTTCGGCGAGGAGAGTGAAGTTGTCGTGGCCACAAAGTAGTCTTGTTTGGCCTGCACAATCTCAGCCTTGTATTTCCTGACCAGGAGTTTATGAGCTTCCTTATTCTTGAGGTCCCAGCCAGCATGCCAAAGCCTCTCCATCCTCCTCACTTCTTGCCTGAGAAGTCTAAGGGATTCCGAATACCATGGGGCAGAGGGTCTCTTCCTAGCTCGACGACGGGTCTGTAATGGAGCCAATTCATTCAGGGCCTCAGTGATAACCTGTTCAAAATGGCCAACCGCGGTCTGGACGCTATCCAAGCCCGCGGTAGAAAGGCTGACAACCCATGGCGCAAGGGAATCATTACTAATATTTCTAACATTTCTGCCAGTCCACCTTGCCTGTGGATTGGGTGTCTCCAACTACCTTAGGTACTGGTGTTGCATGTCCCCTTCCCTCGGACAATTCTAACAGGGAAGACTCTTTGTTCCATTTTGTGTGTTGGAATGTGGCTGGTTATCAGTCTAAGCTTGATGATGAGGATTGAGTTCGCTATATCTCAAACTTTGAGATAGTGCTGCTTAAGAAATCTGGGGGCATATTATCAAGGACGGCGTTAAAAATTATCGCTGGTTTAGCGGCAGAAAGCTGCCGCCAAAGTGGCAATAATGGGCTTGATAATGTGCCCATGAGAATTCCAATAGAAGTCCATGTTTTGGTGTGAACATGGGCTTCTATTGGAATTCTCCAAAAGCCGTCCTTGATAATATGCCCCCTGGTTCTTGGGTGATATAATATGGGGAGGTTATGAGAGTTGTTCTGTCCCTGTTATTGCTGTACCAGAGCATAGGGCATGGAGGGGCTGGTGACTCTGGTTCGTATCTTAAAGGTATGCAAGGCACTTCAAGTTGCTTGTAAGCATGAAGGGATTGTAATTGAATGGGTTATTCTCCTCAATAAGTTTAACTTATCTGTTATATTTTTACAATCCTGCTTGTGAGTTAGGCTTCCAGATTGATGCCCTATTTTCTGTGTTGATCATTTTAAAATGCAGATCAGCTAGCACGTCTAATATCTTTCATTCAGTAGTAGGCAGGGATTTTAATGCTAACCTAGTCACAAATCCACCTTACAAGACCCATGTGCTGTGAGGGATAAGAATTATTGCGTCCAGGCGGCCAACCATAGAGGGATGACACTTTTAGAGGCCAATTTTAATTTTGATCCAATTAATGTATCTGAAAAGGTTGGGGATTTATTGAACAGGCACCAGATTTTGTGTGTTGGGACAAGGTACCATAATTGACTCTATTTTTGTTACAGCGGATTTGAGCCAGCTTGGTTCCACAGGGTGGGGGGGATAAAAATCATGAGCACAGTGGTCGTAACACATTTTGACAGGTACTTGAGGTACCTGATTGCAGGTGCCCTCATGAATTCTTAGAGTGACAAACCTGGATGTTAAAAATAAGGGCCTCAGGGGTTAGTTAGAGAAGAGCCCATATCCTGTTGGTGTTGATTGTTCTGGTGAAATCTATTTGTGGGCTGATATGGTTTACTGTATCTTGCTTTTATGGGTCTTAGCAGTGCCTTTGATTGGGTAAACAATTTTAAGCTCTGGGATATTTCATATAAATTAGGTTTGCCCCATCTGATAGTTGAATTTTTATAGGCACTGCATGAAGGGGTTTGGTATTGAGGGGGAGTGCACCGAATCCTTTAATCTTTTGGGGGAGTTTGCCAGGGATGTTTTTAGCCCCAATTTCTTTCTTTTACATATTATTAGGCTGTATTCTTTTTTGGTTTCTCACGGGGAGGCTCTCCCAAAAATAAATGGGCTCTAACAGATGCAATCTCTTTCCTTTGGGACTGTCTGATACATAATGTATCCTTGTATGCCCCTGTAATGGCATCTTCCCTCAGTCAGTGATGCACTTTCCCTTTTTAAAGATTTGATTGGTCATTCCAATTTGTATGGATTCATTTGTAGCTTTTTTTTATAGAGTTGGCTTTTTCTAGGACCTCTCTCCAGACTTATGCTGATGAAGGTCCAACTTGGGCTCATAATACTCCAGTGAGTCAATAGAGAGATTGTTGAATCTGGGGTGCTTTTCTATGTCTCAGTATCCTATTTTCGATCTTCTGGTCTGTTTTTTGATTTTACTGTGTTCACAGTCCTATTATATTTGATAATATTTGAAAATTGGAACAGCTTGACTGTCTCAATTTTTACAGGTGGTGAATTAACTGTTAGAAGAAAGGCATACTTTTGTTCTCTAATCTGGTATTCATTGGCATATTGGTCCATTGCCACCGAGTGTAGGAATCGACTATGTCAATATTCGGGCTGTGAGAATTAATTCCCACGTTTTGCTTCCAAGTTTGTGTTTCTTATTCATTGTTTTACCTCACATTAGGGCTGAGGCTTGTTAAAATCCAAGTTAGATCTTTTCTGATCTAAGTGGAGTTGTAGCATTTTAATCCCCTCAGTGTACCTTCTACCATATTCACTAGAGATGGATGATATTTCTATGCAGAAAGAAAAGCGTGGAAATTAGCTCCTTTTTTCCACCATTAGAGGGAGCTTGGATGTGATCCCCTACTCCTTGGGCAGAGAAAAAAACAAAAAAAAGCACAGTAGCTTTTGGAAGCGCTACGAGGAGCTTGGCAATGAATTTATCTTTATTGCTAACTGCAGCAAGGTAAATACATTGCCCATCCCCTCACTGCTGCACTTCAAAAGCAGTTTTCTCATCAAGGAAGTTAGCATCTGCCAGCAAGGTCGTCCTGGTAGGCATGGACCAGAGACTAGCACCAATTTCATGTGGGTAAACCTATAATTCCATTTATTAGCAAAATAAACAACAACCTGCACAAGAATATTATATGTTGGTTCGGCAGAATTTTACAAGTTGAAGGTTTCACCTAGCTATCACACAAAGTGTCGCAATATTTGCTCTAGTGCCTGTAGTGTCGATAAGAAACTCCATGTTATAGAATTCTGAGAGACTTTCTAAATGTGTTTTCTTGCAACTGTTTCACTCTAGTTAATTTTGATTGGTTTATTCTGTGGTAATCATGTACAATTACATTCAATGCATGAAATCCATTGTTCGAAACCTCACAAAAGTAGGCTCTTTTTAAATGTGTTAGTGGCCCTTTCTTACTGACCTTAGGAGGCAAATCCATGCCGGATCGCTCTTCCACTATATACTCTGTATTTCTCTGACCTGAATGTTACTGAGTTCTTTGACATATTCTGTATTTTAATTGAGCTATGCACAGTGATTTTTTGTTTAATTGATTTCTATTATATACCTTGATTTCTCTAAGGCTTACACTCTGAAATAGCACCCTTAAAGTTGAAACCTGCCATTCTTGTAGGACTGCATGGATCCTGCCTGTCTAAATTTAAATCGTCATTTAGAGTAAGTTAATGAGAGACGGGCCTAGCAAGAAGCACCAAAATCCATAAGGGATTAACAACTCCCCCAGTCACACGTGAGAATGAGTTGTAGCAGGACGCTTAGGTGTGCATTTGAGAACTACGTAAGTCTCGGGGTAGGCAAAGCTCTCAAGAGTAATCCTTTTCTCGCTTCCAGGTGATGTGTCCTGGAAGGTTTCAGTTTGGTTGATCTTCTTGTCCACCGATATGGCTGTCTCTCACCTTTAGGCTTCTTTTCTTTCATCTGGTAGTGCTTCTGATGTTAGTTGTTGACTGTTTGGACTCAGAGTTTATGAATCCTAAGAGCATCTTGCCCTGATATTTGACTGTATTTGACTTTGAATTAATTGGGCCAAATCTGTTTTTAAACCCCAGTAATATTGTCAAGCAGGTTAGGACTTGGGTAAAAGCACATTTTGTTTTTAATTAGGTACCCTCAGAGAGACTTGTTTAAAATGGAAAAAACAGTAGTTAAATAACTTGCTACGGTAAAACCATTCAATTGATTATGAACAATATCTCTCTTTAGCATCCAAATGTTGGGAGAGGGCTTTATTATGTCATTTAAAGCGGGGGGTTTTCTAACAAGGGGATATATTTCCTGAGGGTTGGTTTTATTTACAATATAGAGGGACCCCGAGAAAAACAGATATCGGCAGGGACTCTCTGGAACAACAGTGAAGAAATATCCACCCTCGGGAACAAGGGAGGAAGGTGTCACCTGCCACAAAATAATAATGGAGTGTAACTACGCCTCCAATTGATAGCAAAAGGGAGATTGGCTTAGATCCAACAAACATATATTGCACAGCAGATTCAATCTAAACAAGGATATAGTACAAAAACATGTTTATTTGAAAATATCGTACATTGTTCAAGTTTCAAGTTTATTTATTTATGATCTTGGAACTCCAAAGAGATCCACATAAGAAGACATCTCCAAAGACATCTCCAAATACAAAACATTAAAATATGATATACAATACCCTGAGTACTATAAAACATCAGATAAAACCAAATGCAGTAATTATATCCTTCATATAAATGTTTTAGTACATATTTGAAAAACACTTAAAAAAGTTACAAATACAATTCGGGTCTCACGATCAATTGGTCTAAATCCTGCGTTTATCCCATCGCTGGTGGTCCTCCTCTCCTGCCGCCTCGGCTCCCGATTCAAATATCTCTGAGCGGCTTTAAGTACCTGGGGATATACGTTTCGCTGGACCCGGTGGCTCGCTACGAGCAGAATCTTCTGCGTCCACTTCGGCGACTGCGTGAGGACACGGCCCGGTGGTGCAGGCTGCCCCTGTCCCCGCTGGGTCGGGCCGCGCTGTTTAAAATGATGTCCCTTCCCAGGTTCCTCTATGCACTCCAGAACTCCTTCGACGTTATCCCAGTGGCCTACTTTCGGGAGGTGGAGAGCCTGCAGAGGAGACTGGTGTGGAACGGCCGGGCGCGTATTGCTCTTGCCAAGCTCACTCTCCCCTGGTATGACGGGGGCATCGCGCTTCCTGACATTCGCAGGTACTATTGGGCCTCGCAGCTATCTGCCATTAACCACGCCACGTATGCGCCCGGCTTGAATCCGGAGTATGAGATGGACAAGTTCCTGCTTCCCGGCGGGAACTACAACAGGGCACTTTATTCCCGCCTGGCTGACCGGACCCTTACGGGTCCTACTAAGATTGCTGTGCGGACCTGGAGGGCTGCCACTGCGGCCATGGGCTGGAGTGAGCGAATGACATGTGCTACTCCCTTGTTTGCCTCCGACCGCCTGGGCAGCTTGTGGACCACCAAGGGGTTTGACCAGTGGGACACGATTGGTATTAGCACAGTGGGAGACCTGTGGCACAAGGGCGCGGTCAAGACTTTCGCGGTGCTCCAGGCCGAATACGAGCTGACCGACAGGGAGTTCTTCCGCTACGCCCAGGTTCGACACGCCCTGCTCTCGGTCTTCGGGGAGGGGACCAAGATCCCTGTTTCCTCGCCCCTCGAGGACCGCGTACTTGACGGACATGTCCCTGATAGTACTATTTCTTTAATTTATAAAAAATTGATTAATCACCGGGCGGATCTCCTGGTGCGCCTTCGGGAGGCTTGGACTGGGGATGGGGTCGAATTGGACGACGAAGACTGGCAGTCTGCACTGTCGTCCCCCAAGGAGGTTGCCATTCCGGCTCGTCTCCGGTTGGTACAGCTCAAGATTCTCCACCGGGTGTATGTTACGGGTCCGCGCTTGGTCGCGATGGGATTTTCCGACGACGGGCTCTGTAAACGAGGCTGCGGGCTCAACGCCACCTTTCTTCATATCCTTTGGGAGTGCCGCGAGGTGGCGGACTACTGGCGCCGGGTCCACACGGTTATGGGACAGGTCACCGGGGTTGTGCTGCTGCCGGAGGTGCGTCGCTGTGTCCTGAATGTGTGGGAGCCCAATGACTACAACGCGGCTCAGACTCGGTGGGCGGCCCTAGGGAACATGATTGCCAAGAGGGATATAGCGCAACTTTGGGGCGCTCAACGGCCGCCCACCGTGTCAGTATGGAAGGAGAATATGGACTGGTGTATGTTTCGGGAGAAGACAGTGTATGTGGCCCGTGGCAAGCCGGGGGCATGGGGTAGAATTTGGGGTCAATGGAATGCGTATCGCGGAGGCATCTGTACGCCCCCCCTGGTAGACACTGATATCGCCATGTCCCCCTGACCCTTGACGGCTCCTGGCGCTTTTTGTAACAACTACATATGGACGTTCATCTCCCTTGACCCCCTTCCCCCCCCCCTCCGTCCCCGGCCTCCCGGTACTCCTCTCTTTAGCGGATTGCTCAAATGTTCTGACTGGAGTTTCCCGGGGGGAGCCTGAACCGCACTGGTATCCCTCGTAACTCGCCTTTTGTTTTTATTGTTTTTCCTTTTGTTTCTGTTTTTGTTGGACTGACACTTGCTGTTCTTCGAGAACTATCTTGAGCCACTGCGGGGCAGTGCCCTGGGAACTGACTGCAGCCTTGATATGTGTATATTTCCTTATGTACCTAGCGGCCGGCCCGGGTGGTTGTAGGCCCATACTTGTAACCGAATTATTGTTCAATAAAAACTTTTTCAAAAAAAAAAAAAAAAAAAAAAAAGTTACAAATCCTATGACATTTCATTTGGTGGTTCATAAATAGAATCTGTTAGTGCAGAGGCCGAAAGGATAGATAATTGTAGACAAATTGGTCTCATCCATTTACGCTGATACAATAATAGAGCGGGACAGATAAATAGCACATGATTAACATCCTGGATAGAATTATTACACAGATTGCCGGAGAAGAACCATACCATTTAGATAGTGCGTTGTTTAAAGGGGGTATACCCTGCCTCAATATTAACCAGAAGCGGCGCACTCCATGGGGCAGGGTCCAAGAGATATAAGCCTGTACTTTATTTATCACGCAGGAGTCAATGGCCAGGTGGACACCTCTCTTTAGAATACGAGCTCCCTATCCCTTTTGAAACTTAATTTCCAAGTGGCCTGCTTCAAAATGGTCTTTAATTGATATGGCGATAGGGTAAAAAGTACGGATTCATCCAGTTGTAGCAAGTCAGCTGCAATTCTAAAATTTTTAACAATTAATGACTGCTCCTTTAAGCTTTCTAATATTTCTTTCTGGATTAATAAAATTAGTGTAGCAGGATCACCCTTTCCCAGGCTTGTAACCCATCCCACTATCCCTGCAAGACCCTGTACCCAGCTACTTCATAAACCAAATTCTAACCTTAGTGCAGCCACGGGGCAAGCAGAGTTGACTGAGGCTTGGCTCCTTAAAATTGTGCCTTCTGTTGTATTTAAAAAGCCCCATTTTCCTATATCAAGTAATTCAATACCATACAACAGGGAAGCAGGAATTTTTGCACGAAATACCTCTAATAAAAGTGCAAAGTGTCTTTTCCAGTAGATCTGTAGAGGGAGCCCAAGTTTTACCCCTGTGTAAAAGCTTTATAAATGTTATTTTATATATGGGCTTTATCACTTAGGTTGCCACACACCATTTTTCCCAAGAAGATGTAAGATTTTACACGTTCTAGTTTTTGCCCACCTACAGACCAAACAAAATTCCCATACTGCAACTTTTTTCTTCCATGCATGCACATTATTTTACTTTTAGATACATTTATCTTTAAATAGTGGGCCTCTGCATATTTGTGTAGCACCTGCAGTCGACTATTTAATCCCCTCGGCGTTAAATCCAATATTAATATGTCAGCATAAAGTAAGCAAGCAATCGGTTTTCCCCCCAGAAATTGGGTGATGCCCTCACTTTGTGACAAAGCATGAGGAAGGTCAGATAAATATAGGGAGAATAGTAGAGGAGCCAATAAACATCCTTGTTTGAAGCTATTTACAGTAGAGATAGTTTGGGAGAGACCTCTTTCCCCTCCCATTAAGACTCTACACCAAGTGTCTCTATGGAGAGCACAAACTAATTCCAAGAGGATGGCCGGCATACCCAGATCCGACAGTTTTCTCCACAGCAAGAGACTATCTACTTTATCGAATGCTGTGAAGAAGTCTATAAACTCTGTGTACACTCTTCCTCCTCTCACTTTTCCCATCTTTTTCGTTTATTACCTGTAGTGCCACTAGGTTATCAGTAGTTCCATGCTTTGTCCTAAACCCGTTTTTTTCAAATGGTAAAAATACCCGCATCCACCCAGTCATTAATTTGGATCAAGAGGCATTTAGCAAAAACTTTACCCACTGCGTCAAGAAGTGCAATTTGATAGTAGTTGTGTGGGGCATCTCGATCTCCTTTCTTAAACAGGGGGACTACTATACTCCCATTCCAAGAAGGGTGGACCATTTTATTTGCATACCAATAATTAAACACTGGATAAAGAATTTTACTCCACAGTGTACTATTTTGTTTTAAAACTGTAATTGGTAACTCATCCGGGCCCATCGCCCCAGAGGATCGCATCCCCTTGATCGCCATTTCAATTTCTTTTTCAGATGACGATCCATACGATGAGGGTTCTTCCTTTAGTGCGATGCAATCAATTGAGATTGCATTACCTGCATATAAGTCCTGAATAAAGCTAACCCATTTATGCTGCTCAATGGCAACTGGGAGTGGTCGAGATCTAGCTCCACATCCCTCCCCGATAGGAGACCAAAACTTTCTTACTTGGCCTTTAAGCACTGCTTCTCTCAGTTTAATCCAGATGTTATCTTACCTCTCTTTTCTTAACTTAACCTTTACCCTAGACCTCCTCCTCTTTAATAGCAATATTCTATGATATCTTTCCGAGGAGTCATTCAAGTACTGTTCTCTAATTAATTAATTTATTTCAAGATTAAGCGACAGGAGGGGTCTGGGGACTACTTTAGTACTTTTTCTTTGATTCGACTTCTTCGCAATTTCTATCGCTTTAATCATAAATGCATTAAAACTGGCAATTTCTATTCCATTCCAATTAGACAAGTTCTCTACAGTGACCTCTAAGACACTGTCCAGGCCCAAGATGGCTTTGGTATCCCAATGACTACATACCACAAGATGGCCGCTAAGGAGGGAGCTCGCTGCTAGAGCTCCGGGGTTTGGGATAACCAATACTGGTAAAATCCCTGTGCAAACCCCGCTATCCACCCGTCCTTCACCATCATCCACCCGTCTCTCTAATGCCTGCACTCTGGATCGCATGAGGAAGGATATTTGCCATACGAGTGAAGATCGTTCAGCACGCCGTCCCCCGATGGTCGCCTGGTGGCCAGTTGAGCCAAGGTAGAGCGGCGGTCACCCAGGGTCGTCCTGTCGGCATCGGATGATGAAACAGACGCTGGTGTATACAGGACGCTGGTGTATGCAGGTCGGACGATGCGCACCCCAACGCTGATGTGTACAGGTCAGGCGATGCGCACCCACATCGGAGCTCTCTATGTGAGGCAGGGCGCTGGTATGTAACAGGTGGTCGCCTGCATGCAATGTGGAGCGGTGCTTTTCTGACGCGCTGCATACCAGCAGAGGTCTAATTGGCAATATCGCCCGGATCGCTGGATTCTCGTAATCAACGCCTCAGTAAGGCTGCAGATCACCGCGTTGCTGGCTGCCTGACGCTAAAATGGCGGCCGCCGCGGACATAACCAACTGTATTAGCGGCAAATTTTTAACGCGCTATATGCCAGCCGACATCTACTCTGCAGCGTCGCCCACATCGCCGGACTCACGCTGTTAATGCACTGGTTTCTCCAATTAAGGCTGCAGACTACCGCGTTGCTGGCTGCCTGACTTCAAAATGGCGGCTTACGCAAACATAATTTAACTGCATTAGTCTATACTGAAATCTAGTTAAGGCACAGTGTAGCCTGCTTTAGTTCTTGCTCTCTCTCTTCACCCAACGCCCAGACCATCAAGAGAAAAGGGACTGCACTATATTAACAAATCAACCCTACCCCCCAAAGAATGGCAACAACACCGAAAGGGCAACAGAAAGAGGACTGGGCAGAAAAATAGAAAAGGACCTCACAGACATAAGACGAGCCTAAAACATCTAAGTTTAAGATGGCGGCCATCTTGGAAGGGCTCAGCATAACTCAACTAAGTGAACTATAAGACCCAGGAGGGCGAAGAGGGCACAGCAACAATAAATTGAACGGCAAGCACCGGAAGACAGCGGAAGACAGATAATGACATACAAGTAAAGTCTCCTCTAGGCGGAAACCAATCTCCTCTCAGTAAATAATGGCGGAATTCAATTTAGAACCAGCAGGCGCTAACTCCTTTGTCATAAAATACCCAACTAACCTATCTAAGATGATAATGCAGTCAAATTCAAACACAACCTAATGTAGTGAGGGCTGCAATTTATATACATACATTGCTAAGTTAGCATAACCACGTTTGATGTTAGAAATCCATCTTGCCACTTTTGCTGCTTTTGCACACGACACTGCAGTTACATGTTATTATTTGAAAAATGCCTGCTCGCCTTTTCTTCACATGAGAACTGTCTGTTGTTCACATCCCTAGCCGTGAGCAGCGACCTTGGTCTGAACATTGTGTAAAGAAACAGTCTGGGTCGCTAGACAATGCATGTTTTTGAGTTCAGGTTGATCGGCCCACTATTTAGCCATAACACGCACACAGCTGCAAATGCCTGAGAGTCGAGCACTTTTAATATTGCAGGCTGCATGCTTAACACACACATTCTGAAGAAGAGCTTTCCTAGGAGCAGCGCACACCTGATCCTGTGATGTGATTCAACTGAGCCGATCTTTACGGTATGGGGTTCCCCATTCAAGCCTAGAGACCTTTTATTAATATAATAATATTAGTTTACTAGCGAAAGGAAGGTGGCTGTATTCCACTGTCATTTGTAAGATGATCTCTCCTTTAATTTTTTATGGTATTGTAACAATGCTGATGATTTTGATTTTAATCATTTGTCTGCTTATGTTAGCTAAAGTACTGCATCTTAGGACACGAGGTTTATAAAATAAACTCTTTAAACTTTACTGTGTCTCTGTTTACTCTTATTGTGGACTGATATGAGAATAATAACGAACAGGTATTTCTGATTCCCACCATTCCTGAGAATACTTGTTCTGGGTTGTCTATACATTGGTACCTCCGAGATAAATATGGATAACGAATGAGACACTGATGCTGGTCGGATAGGGGTTCTGGGTTCTGAGGTGAGTTTTTGGTACACCGCAATTCACTGAGGTCCTGGTTTCCTGCGCATAGTTCTGTGCATGGTATAGAGAAAAGTGGTCCCAGCATACAGTTTATTCAAAGCAAAACATTAAAGGGACACAATTAGACGAACAACTCAAAAAAGTTCGAATGCCATTTAATCACACCGAACATGTTAAGATGTTTCAAATGGAATCAGCAAATTTAAGCAACAATTTGAAGAAGTAAAGCACGTGCCCAAAGAGAAGGGTGGGGGGGTGAGTGAATTAGTGCGGAATTTGGAAGGAAGTGAACACAGTGGTAAAATTACTAAATTACACTCAAATTGGACGGCATACTTGAGTCTCTGCCGTATTTAGAACACAGATTAAATCATAATCACAATATCGACAATTCTGAGTAATGCCATATAGAAACAATCACAGTGCATCATGTACTGTTGACGATATTGGCCAAAGATGTTGAGTCGACGTTTCGACCCCTTGAGTGTTGTAGGTGTTGGATGCAACCTTACGAAGTGGGGTCTTCATCAGGACTGGGATAAACACAAAGGGAGGGTGGGCACCATGTCTGTCGGAGGACAGGCCTCTAAGACGTCCGAAGGTCGTCAGAGAGAGAGGGATTCAAAACTCCTCGGCGGTAACAAACGGTCATAGAGAGTGGTGGACACCATAGACCGCAATTCTTGGGGGTTGTGTCTTAAAATTCATGAAAAAGCATTGCCTGGAAATAAATCCAGGTGATCTGGATGGTCGAACTGCTGGAAACAAATCGCCGCTAGTTCACCAACAGGGAATAAATCCTACGTCTCTGCGTCTGCTGCATCAGCGAATTGCGGTCTATGGTGCAATCAACCAACCCATTCGAAAGGGGCAACTTTAGACTGGGTAATCTCAAAGAGGAAAGATATCACAATCCAATCAATCGCTCCTTGTGATCGGTCAGACCACCATGCCATAACCTTCCTGATACCCACAATAAAAAAGAGCAGGACCGCGCAGCCTGTCAAACTGAAAAAGTGGTCCCGGGATACCAAAGACCCTAATATGGAGCTATTAATAGCAAGATGTGAGAAGGGAATAGATCCGCCTAACAACTTGCTGAACGTTAGCGAACTCACTGAACACTACACCAAATCAATGACGAGTATAGTCAATGCCACCATGCCACTAAAACTAAAAAGAATTTCTGAGAAGGATAAAAATCCATGGTTTAATGAGACATTGAATGAGGATAGGCGTAAATTGAGGACTGCTGAAAGGAAATGGAGACAGCACCCATCATCCCCCCAGCTTAAAACACTCAGAAAGATCAGAAACAAGTACAACAAATATGTACTCAACTCCAAGAAGGAATACTTTAGATCGGAACTTGACAGCGCCAAAAACAGACCACGGAAACTATTCGAGATATTAAAACAACAATCTAATAAGCTGGCCAAATCTGCACACGAAACCATTAAAACTCAACTGAGCTGTGAAGAATTCTCTACATTCTTCACTGACAAGGCCAACACGCTAGAAAGAGAGCTCAGGGTGGCAGCCGCCAATCTTCCTAGTCAATTACCAACACAAAATAATGATACCAAAACAAACGACCGTGATAGACTGAAAAGCAATGCACATTGGGCAACCTTCAAGCTATATGACCAAAATACCATTGACAAAACTCTCTCGGATATCAAACCAAACAACCACTACAATGACCCCCTCCCCTCTAAATGCTTAAAAAGAATCAATCATATTGTCGTCCCTGTATAGAGAAAGATAATAAATGCCTCACTATCTCAAGGGATCTTACCGGAATGCCTCAAAGCAGGTCAAGTAACTCCCATCATCAAAAAATCGACAGCGAACCCAGCAGAGCCAAATAATTTTCGCCCAGTAACCAATATCCCAATACTCGCCAAACTGATTGAGAAATGTGTACAAAATCAACTGAGCAGCCACATCGCCAAATTCAAGTTGTTGGACGACTGCCAATCCGGATTCAGACCAGGCCACAGTACGGAAACAGCAATCTTACATATAGTGGATGATGCGCTGAAGGCCCTAGATCACAATCAAACATGCGTACTAGTTCTTCTTGACCTGTCGTCTGCCTTTGACACGGTAGACCACGCAAAACTGCTAACCAGGCTTTAAGACAGGATGGGACTATCTGGAACTGTTCTGATATGGTTTGAATCCTTCCTTCAGAATAGAACTCAAAGATTTCTAGTCAACCAAACGCTCTCCCCATCATGCCCAAATTCGATTGGAGTCCCTCAAGGATCAACACTATCCTCATCATTATTTAACATTTATGTCGAACCCCTCACAGAAATCCTCCGAGACGCATGCATATCTTATCACATGTATGCAGATGACACTCAGATCTACATCAAGGTAACATCACTGGAAGACATAAAGAAAATGAATGAGGCCTTAAAAATATCATTACACTGGTTATCTAGCAATCATTTGAAACTAAATGCACAAAACACTGAATTCCTATTAATATCACCACCGAAGAAACCCACAGAAGTGAAGGAATGGACCAAACTGATCACAGCATTAAACTGCACTCCTAAACTAGTTGATTCTGCAAAATCACTGGGAATCACGCTTGACAAGAACCTAGACATGAAAGCCCACATTAAATCAATGACAAAAAGTGCCCGGTTTCACCTGAACTATATTAGAAAAATGAAACCTCTCATCTCCACAACGGACCTCAAACTGGCAGTCCAATCCTTGGTTATTTCAAGGATTGAATGTGGATGTACAACTTTAACAGGTCTTTCAAAAATCTCCACAGCTTCACTAAAAGCATGTCTAAATGCGGCGGCAAGACTCATTACTGGATCCAGAAAATTCAATCATATCTCCCCTCACCTAAAAGCATTAAACTGGTTACCATACGAAGCCAGAATTCAATTCAAACTGGCATGTACCGCAAACAAAGCGCTCCGCTACAAATCTCCGAGGTACTTAGCTCCGAAAATAGAGCTTTTGAGTGGAAGCAGACCAGGTAGGAGTGCCAAAGAGTTGCTGCTGAAACCACCCATCTTTCGGAAGCAGAAAACGTATGACAGAGCTTTCTCCGGAGCAGCCCCCAGAATCTGGAACTCACTCCCCCCAAACATTAGAAAAATTCCAAACATAGCAACATTCAAGAAGGAAGCGAAGATCTTCCTAATGAGCAAGTCCCTTCCATAGGCTAGACTGTTCACCTTAGCATCGTAACTAACACCCAAACGTCGACAGGGCAATTACCTGATGGAGAACTTTCGGAAAGGACATCAGAACCATGTGTATAGAAATACTACTACACCTTGTAAAAGAAATTGATAAAAATCATGTACAGGAATATTATATATATGAATGCTGCTATCCGCACTGTATTACAAATGTTCCACATGTAACTGTGAAGCGCTCTGATACCCAAGGGTCAAGTCCGCGCTATATAAAACTCTATAAATAAATAAATAAAAAGACATTTTCCTGAATTCTTAGCAAAACTCACAGATTCACCGTTTAGTGCCCATGGATCGTTTAAGAGTAAATTTAGATTTACGGTAAGAGTTAGTACTTTGTGGTCACTGTAGGAAGAATTGAAAACATTGAGATCTTTCAATAAGAAGAAGGAGGTACTTCCCACTACCACACAGTCTAAAATAGATTCTCGGCTATAAGATTTACAAGTAAAGGTGGCCGGTGTATCTGAAGGAAATCTTCCATTTACTATAATGCCATCAGCCTTTGTTAATTCATCAATAAGCATTTTCCCTCTCTTATTTGTTCTAATATTTTGTGGAAAGAGCGCTTGTGGGATCTGTAGAGATTCTTCTTTTTCCTTATTTAGGAATATGTCCAAAGTAGAATTAGAGATTTTACAATTCAGATCTCCTACCAAGACTATATGAGGGGGAAGTTCTACATCATTAACTTTCTTAATGTAGGAAAAAACCATCTTTAAGAGTACATCGTGGGAGACATCTGGTGGAATATAAGCATTTATCAACATCAGTGGTGGGCGTTTTACATTATTATCAGGATTACACAATGTTATTGCTTAAAAAAAGATTGCTAGGATCTTTATAGTAATCATTATTCCATTTTATCTCATTTGACAGTAAGCATGCTACCCTTCCTTTTGCATGTCCTATCCTGGATGGGGTTGCTTTGTAATCTAAAGTAAAGTAGTCCTTACATAGCAGTTCCTCTGTACACCAGGTCTCCTGAAGACAAATCATGTTTGCATCTAATGCACATAAGTATTGTAACTTCTCCCTACTATTATTTATTCATGCAGCATTCCAAGATATTATTTTTAATTCATTGCTAGAAGGATGGCTGTTGTGGAAGTTTATTATTGGATCTGCTTGATAGAACACCAGGTAACCAGTTCCATTGTGGACTCTCTTCTTTGGAGTTCCATTTAAAGGAAAAGGGGGTGCAATCTTTGAATTTCACTTGTCTGCCATTTTTTGTAATACAGATTTTTAATTCCTCTGTTTCATACGAGCAATCTCTACTGCCTGAGGGTAAGTGGGTTGACAAAGACCTATTGTTGAGGGCTCTATTTTGGGGTTTCTCAGAAAATGGGATAACATCAATCCCCCTACTTTGTAGGTCTTCTGACCATTGTAATATAAGGTTTACAATAATTTTGGAATTAAACCTTAACCTCGATTTATAACTGACTTCTGTTTTTAAGATGGAGACTAAACTTATATCACTACTTTGTATTAGTTTCAAACTTTCAATCCCCAGGAGACATTTAAGAAGCGAAGTCCTATTTAATATTAAATCCGTATCAAACAAAGGAATGAAATCTAACAGGAGTGTGTCCGTACTTTCTCAGATGTGTTCAACATCAGTTATCTCAGGTTTACCTCTCATTTTTACGATGTCAGAGAAGGGGACAGCCAAGGGATTAAGTACTGATGGGAGGAGATTAACAGGCCTTGAATGCTCCGCTGTTATAAGTAATGGAGACCCCTCTGTTACAATATTATCAACAACTCTTATGGAGTATGCGAAATTCAAGGGGGAGGCCTCATAGGCCATCATTGGCTCTGTTGTTAGATCCTTATTCTCTGGGTTCATAAGATCAACTTCAGCTTTCTGGTTCATATCTTGTGATGCATTTTGTGGCGTCTGGGAGGAAGATTCCTTACTAACTGAGGCCTCGATGTTTTCTTTAAAACAAATTCTCCTTTGCTTCTTTTTTGAGAATCTTCGTATTGATTTCATCTTTTTCCCTCTATTCTTTTCATTTTTCCCTTTTCTCCCAAGTGTAAAGCTCCTAAGACATTTTCTTTCTCATCATTTAACTGGGTTTTAAAAATAGGGAATACTTCCTTGTTTAGCCTTTTCGCTGAATCCACTGAGCCTTTTACTTCTTGAGCTGAATCATAGATAACCTGTATAGATTCTGGTAAAGGTTCAGGGGTCTTCTCTAACATCGTCACTTTATTCATATGCTTATCAATTCGGGGATTGTCATCATGAGCAGTATAAGTTAGGTGACTATTAGCATTCTCAAGTATATTCTCCAGAACCTCTTCTGCCTTTGCTTCCACTTCTACTTGTTTAGTATCAATTCTTGAACTAACCTCCTTCTCCTCATTACTTTTTAACAATACCTTTAATATATGAGTTACAGTTTCCAACACACAGTCTGAACCTCCTACAAATTTTTCAAGTAGGGTTAGAATAGAGGATAATAGATGTTCTAAGGATACTAGTGAGTCCGAGACTAATATATCCATCCTTATAATTTGACTGGGTTGGGTATCGCTGATATGTAGATCAGGGCTCATAGAGGGGTGTGAGTGCAAAAGAGAATAATTTGATTTATTGGATGGAGTACTGCTGAAAATTATTAGTCCTATAGGAATTGTAATTGCTGGAGTATTTGCTACTTCTATAATCTTGCTAGCATCACAAGAAATATACCTCCTGCAGAGTTCTAAATCTAGATCTGGGGAAGTAAAATCTTTATTTTGGACATCCTCTACTGGATAGGGACCAAGGGCCTCTTCTATGATTCCATGAGGTGTGTATGGTGTTCTGTGTAGAATTACATCTACTGTTTTAAGAGTAGGTCCAAAGGATACCTGGAGGGCTGGAGAGTCGGTTAGATCCCCAGGGCACCGTACTGGATGCCTCTGGGATTCTAAAGATTCTCCTCCTCCATGCTTACTACCGGTAGTATGTGACTCTACAACCTCAACCTCAACCATATCAGGGACATTAATAACAGTATTTACCATTTCACCATCATTTGCATTCCCAATCACATTTTCGCCTCTGTGCCCAATAGTTACGGTATTTGATCCAACTTGTTTTTTTTTTTCCTTTCCCGTTTCCCATAGTCTAAATAGTTGACTTTACCCTTTCGACAGCATGCCAGAGACATCCTTGTTTCGTAAGGGATTTGATTTCGTTTTTGCACAGGTCCTACCCACAAGTAATCGTCCTGACCTTAGTTTTTTTGCCGTCATTTTATTTAAACGCTGTACAGAAGGTGCACTGCGTAAACTTATCTATTATAATTAATTATATATTGTTGTAAACTTATTCTTGTATGCTCTTACTGTCTTGTCTTATGGACTTGTCACAGACTTAGTTATAATTACAGTTACAATCCCTCGATTTTTGGACCCAGAACAAAATCGCTCTCTCTACTATAATTGGAGCTTTCTTTGCTTTCTTGTTTAGCAATAGAGAGTCCAAGGGCAAAGGACATATGTATCAAAAGGATCAAGGGACAAAGGATAGAGCGTTACACCATAAATAACCAAAAGTGACTATAAATATAAAAAACAGATAAAACAAAACAATAAAGATAAGAGAATTTGCAGATAGAGTTCCAGAGTCATTAAATCACCAGATCATACGACAGAGGGGCAGGAGGGACAGGGGGACAAAAGGCACTGGAGAAAGGCACTGCAGTAGTCTTGTGTGCAAGCAAATTTTCCTTTCCTTTCAAACAGTGTCCCCCAGAAAGGTGCTAGTTGCTACTAGTCACAGTCCATTACTGCTATTAATTTTTTCTGGGCACAAATTACAGGAGCATAGATATTGTGAGGTAAACATAAAGTACTTACAGTGACATAAGGTGGCAAAAAGCGTCCAGTTGCTTTGGCCCGCCCAACCTATTAAAACTTCCAAGATTTGGCCGATAGTATGGCTCCTGCAGGCACAGTTTCTGCCACTGACTCTGTCTCTTCGCTTGCTCAGGCTCAGGCTGCTGTCCGCACTGACCAGGCAGCTCAGGGGGTTGGGCCCAGCAAAACCCAGCAAACCCAGCAAGCCCAACAAGATGATGGTAAAAGCCAGCACAAATCAAGAACCCAAGAACCGCAACTCAAGGATCTCTGTCACTGTTTCTGCTGCTGCAGTGCAGTGGCTCCTTGTAATAAGAAAACAGCAACGACGGCTCACCAGTGGCTCACAACGTGACTCCTTACTCCTTACTCCTTACAGCTTCACCTTTGCTTCTGTAATTTTTCAGGCAACTTTTCAGGCATCAAAAACCAGGTATAAACCAGGTATAAACCAGGCATAAACCTCCGGAACTGAGCCCCCAGCCTCAGAGAAGTACACGGCCACAGCACAGCACAGCACACAGCGCTAGGCCCACAAGCTGCTGAGCTGGGCTAGGGTAGGCTGGGAAGGGGAGGAGAGGCAAGGACCAAAGCCAAAAACCGGGAAGAAACCCGGAGCTAAGGCAGACTTTTTGTGAGGAGCCCCAACTGCGGAACCCCCAACTGTGTTGTTCTTAGTTCTTAGTTGCAGCTGCAGCTGAGGAGAAGATGCTCACGTTGCTCCTGGCCGCGGGTGCGGCGTCCTGCTCCCGATCCCGGCCCTTGCTCCTCGCAACTTCTTGTACTCAGTACTCGGTACTCAGTGATAACATGAATGACAGTAAGGCACTAAGGCACTGTGGATTCACCTACAGCTCTACTCCTCTTGCAGGCATGCTGGAGCTGTCGCACAGGCAGCGCACAGAACAGCAGCCCCTCCTGAAGACTGCCTTGTAAGCCGCTCCTGGTCTGAAGATTACCAGGCTGCTATTGCGTGGGGGGGTAACGGCAATGCACAGGCTAACGCCAATCTGCTACCGGGTCTCCCCGGATCTCCTCGGGTCTCCTCGGGTGCGAGCGAGAGCTGCAGAATCCTCAACTACAGCGTCCTCACTGCTCAAAGCTCAGGTGTGACTCGTTTCAGTGATGTACATTCAGTGAGAGCCCTCATACTTGTACAGATTTCATTGAGGTACTTTCAGCAATTATATTCAGCCTGCACTCACAGTTTTTCTTTTTGTCCCAAGGTCCGGTTTTTAAAGGCCCTTGTTATGGGTTTTGCAGGTTTACAGGCAGGAGTAATCAGGAGCTGAACTGCAAAACCGCAACTCCGCAGATCCGATGCAGCAGTCCAAGCCTCCCATGGCGCCGATAACAACATTCACCCGCCTTCACCCGCAGCCGCAGGAGTTCTGGTGATCAGAAACCCCCCGATGTGAGACTGATGTGAGACCGATGCTGAGCCACCAGGTGGGAGCGGGAATCAGCCGGAGCAGGAATCAGCGGGAATCAGCCGTTCAACAGCAACAGCAAATCCTGGAAAACCAAGGCTGGAACCTGGCTGAAGCAGCCGCTCCTCACCTCTGCTCTCTGCTCTCCTCTCAATGCTGCTCTCCGCTCTCGCTCAACCGGTGCTCAATCGGAACCAGAAATCAAGGAGGCATACATACATACGTACATACATATTATTTCGTTTTCAAATGATGCATCACGGACCAAGTGAGAAGGCAACATACATAAGCATATGTACAGTGAACATATACAACAGAAAAATCTGGGCTGTTGAGAATAATTAGATTAATAGATATGTTCTCTTATAACCCCAGTAAAAAGCGCTACAAATTGAGAGAAACCTAAATGGCAAAAATATACATGCGAATGGGTTCCCAGGGGGATGCAAATGCCTCTGCAAATACATGTAAATGAAGGTGGCCTGGAAGTGCGGGTGATGTTTATTTGCTGCATGTCCAGGCTGTCTTCATTTACTCCGAAGGCCTTGAAGTGAGATCAGAGTGCTGTGGGGCCGGAGGTCAGTGAGTGTGGTGCTGTGAGCTTGGCTGGGCAGTGTCTGGAGTCTTATCTCTGCACGGCTGAGTTCTTCACATGTCTTTAAAGACCATTTGCATATTTACTTATCTTTGTAAACTGGTTACCGAGGCTTATTTTTTTTTCTGGTTCCAGTACCCCCTGGGCCCCCTCTCTGTCTATTCCTTACATTTGTATTTTACATTTACTAGTGTGAGAATGCATTTCATGAAAAGGAATATAAACTAGGGTTGCCAAAAGAAAAATGCCAGCCATGTGTTGTTAAAAGAGCCTGTAAAGACCTCATCTTGACACTAAATAGGGTTATAAATAAAAAAGTATGTATTCATTTGGAATTGTCTTTGTACCCTTTAATTGTCAGTCATGAATCATTCAGTCCGCCCTAGAACACAATTAAAAGTGCTTTCTATTTATATTTGCTGTTCGAAGTACACACAGATAAGTGTTGTAAATAGAGCTTTAGGTGACTGTTTATTTTTTTACCATCTGCGACATCAAAATAATGAGCTGGGAACCCTAATCATAAGACTGGAAGTTTGTTGCAGGATCAGCACATTATTTATTTCCTCCACCCTCGATCCCTGATGAGCGCCATAATAGCAATAGTTTAACTTACATCTGAAACCCTACGCCACCATCAATAACATGCTGATTAACTTCAAGTGTCTGAGAATGCACCCTGCATACAGACAACTCACTCATCAGTCACGACCTTCACTTTCACGCTCACCCTGCACTCACAGCGCATAGTTATGGATTTCCCACATTTGCCACATATTTCATCATCTTCTGCATAATTTGCAAAAAATTATTTTAAAAACCTGTTTCTTGCTCCAACGTTTCAAAAGTTACTAAAAATGCAGCAACATATGTTACATCGCGGTGGAAGGCCGTTCTAAAGGTTAACTGATCACCTTTCTGTTGCTTATTGCTACATGCCGGTGTTAATGTGGTACTTATGAGAGGCAATAAAAGCCAGGACAGTATTAGCAAGTGTAAAAAGTGCAAAATAATGCAGTAATGCTATCACAAAATATGCAGCATAAGTCGCCTTTGCTTGCTGGAGAATTTAGTCAACCCTGCTGCATAATATAGCCTTCTCCTGTCCCATAATTCCAGTGGCCCTGTTTATAGTGCTATGTGGCACCAGCCTGTGGCAGAAAGCACTGTGAATATGTAAGTCATTATTTTAAAACAGTATTTACATACTCTAAGCTAAACTGCTGCAAAATGATGCAGTGATTGAGATAAAATATACTTTTTACTAATAAGTAATCAAACTGCATCTGATGCAGACATTTTTGCAAGTGTCTCCACTATTCCAGATCTCAGCTGATAACATCCTTAAATTACATCTCAAAAAGAAAACATCTTTGCCACTATGTGGCTTTAAGCAGGGCCACTGGAATTATTCAGCAGAAGAGGATCACATTATGCGGCAGGCTTTGACTAAATTATGCAGCAAGAAAAGGTAAATTGTGCGGCACAATGCGCCACATTTTGTGGTTAGCATTACTTTATTATTTTGTCATTTAAACTTAAGGTAACGCTGTCAGGGGAAATATTCCACCTCATTAGTACCAGTGTAACACCCAAATACAAGAGTAAGTAATTACAAGATTACCAGTCAATCTTCGCAAAGGGTCTTCCACTGCTCCGGACCACTTTGTCACGCTTTAAGTAACTTTTGTTCCATTTGAGCTAGAAGGATTTTTTTGTTGAAATCTGCAGATTATGGAGCGAATGTAGTAAACTGATAATTGTGTGGAAAACAGTGCTGCTGCAGAAACTCATAATTCCAGTGGCCCTGCTGTTAGTGACTCAATCAATTAATGGCTGGTGAGAAGGCTGGTTTCTTATTTACCTTTCAGCACTACCACCACACCCTTCGCTTTCAGGCATAGGCACCTCAAAGTCAGTATTAACCATTCAGGGGCAGTTTTTTGTGTGAAAGCTGGGTCTATGGGGTGGCAGGTAGAAGGCCAGCTTGGTTGCATTCAGATGCAAAGCCCTAATCCTCTCGATCCCTGGGGCCTCACAGTATTGGTCTAGGAGACAGAGGAAAGGAGCAAGATTTCTAGATATTGTCTAAGAGAAGGCCCAGAATAGGGAGCACTGTATGAGGACTCATGTTTACAAATGGCCAGAGACAGCTTTGTCCGAGAGATACCCCAAAGAAGGGGACAATAAAAGTGTTGTTTTTTTAATGGAAATTCATTAGTGAAGCAGGTACTGCTGCCAAGTGTGTAATTGGCCACTGCTGGTTATCATTAAGGAAGCAGGTGCAGCAGGATTGGGGCTCGGGGATTTGAGGGGCCCACTGCATCACAGTTATGACTGTCTACATTTAAAAAAGGGGCATCAGAGCTTATTTTCCTTTCAAGCATTAGGACCAATGTGATGATCCGTCATGGTGGTGAAGAGGTAAAAGATGCAGAGGAGAGAGCCTGCAACTCAGGACTGCAGATATCATTAGTACAGCAGGTGTAGCTGCATTGGGGTCAAAGAGTGTGAGGAGCTCACAACACCCCAATTATGGGGAGCAGTTTGTTTGGGATAATATCTGTTTTTGTTAGCTGCATTTGCTGTTTTATAAGTCTCATATTTAGCGCAGTTCATAAGCTATAGAAAAATTATTCCTGCAATCAACTCATAAGCCCCGCTCCCTGCATGCAGCCATGTCCCTCCCGCTTCCCCAGTCCTTGCCATAAAGTTATGTAGGGTGCCCGACCTCAAAACATTTTGCTTAGGAGGGCTCAGAGTAAATACGTTTGAAGACCTCTGGTGTAGAGGAACATTTAGCCCCTGTAACAAAATGTGTTATTAGATGCAAATGACGTCGGTCCTTCACAAATAATAAGTCTACAACATTCCATCAACTGGGAACCAAGTAACCTGTTGTAGCACTTGACTCTGTGGAGAGCGAAGCAGCAGTCCAAGGCCTACTCAGAAAAAAGGTGGTATGGGCTAGTATCCCAGTCTGCAGGCATGCAGCAAACAACACCCAATAAATATGTGTGCAGTCATTGTTTTTACTAATCAAACAACAACATTCTTTAATGTGTACACATTACTCAATACTATGCATTAATTTACAAATATATACATAATGACAGGTGGAAATGCGTATGGTTATACCCTCCGAACAGT
Organism: Triturus cristatus; assembly: GCF_964204655.1. NCBI lineage: Eukaryota > Metazoa > Chordata > Amphibia > Caudata > Salamandridae > Triturus > Triturus cristatus. The sequence continues at coordinate 954,688,420 of NC_140594.1, read as the reverse complement.
TCATAGCCCTAGTGAGCCCTAGACCTTATAACCACTATACCCCACTGTTGGACCTAACGTCCTTGAGGTAGCTTGACTCCGGCCAAAAGGCTTTTATCTCACTATGGCATTTCGTGCTTGCACCTCACCCATCTCACACTTCAACGCAATACCACTTAAAAATGACGCTACACCAAAACGAGGTTCAGACTCAGTAAAGAAGTTTTATCTTTCCTTCTCAGATGCACTCAATTAACATTTTCCATTACATTCAGGATTAACATTACAAGATATTCAGAGCAACCGTGTGACTTCTTTCATTATCTCAGTATAGCACGTTCCTAACCTTCATCATATTGGTCAAACCAGTACCTCGTTTCTCATATCTCACATGACATCCCCACATATTCCATTTCCTGTAACCCTTCATCCAGGTGTACAGTGGGTCCACAGGTGGCCCTACAGACAGTTGGGTACCCTGGACACCTCACTTCTTGGGCTCTGGTCTACCACATATGATTCTTCCTAACATTAGACGCTATACGGATGTCTTGTCTGGCTACTAGAGATCCCTGTTACACTTGAACTTGCACCTGTAGTCTCTTATTGACCAATAGTTACATTAACTTGGTTGAACATTTGCATATGAACCATCCCAGCCCCTGGGAATAGGAATTACACAATTGAATCGCTTTTCATTCTCAACCCCACAACATAGTTCACAGTCTCGCAAGGCACCGGTGGTTTCTTCTTTCCACCCAGTATCTGGCCCTAAGTCCACCAACCCCCCCCCCCTTTCTACTCAAGTCCCGCTTACTGTCAACCTCTTGGTTTTCTCCTCCTGACGATCGGCGAAGTTTGAGCCGAGTTTCCACCTCTTCCGTCGTTGCCAGGGGCGAAAGAACCCTCTCAACTCACAAGGAGGGCGGTAATGAGGCACCCCCACCCGTTTCCTCCCTTGATGATTCCCCAGCTCGCGAGTCTCGCTAGGGGTAGCCCGCTTTCCTTTCACCCGCGACCTCACTGGCCATCCGGAACGAACTGGTGTCCTCCCCTCGCAGCTCCAGGAAGGCTTCCCGCCTGAGGCAACCCTGTGAAGAGGCGCGGCCTCCTTGGACTTCCCACGTCAAGGGGCGGCGCCTTGACCTCGGGCCCTGTCACTCGATCCGGGGAAGGCGGCCTCCAGGCCTACTGGCTGCGTCTCGCGTCAGCTGCTCCGACGCGTCGTCCTCACGCAGGCTCCCACCAGGAAGCTCCGACTCCGGCTCCGACCCTCCCAGCTCACCACAGACTACTTCCCCGCAGCATCCAGCGATCCTCCACCTTGAGTCAGTGGCGGCGGCCTCAAGTTACCGCGCCTCCCCAGGACTACGCACTGGCCCACGGCATCTTGGACAGTGACGGTGAGTCTCATGCGCGCGGGGCTCCCAGGGTACAGGCTGGTTTCCGCTTCAGCGACAACGGGCCCCTGAAGTCCCTAGCGCGTCAGGAATTAGGATTGCGCCGCACTTTACTGACACAGTGCTTGGGTGGATGTCACTTCGGTCTTAGAGCGCTAAGCTGACAGAGCGCCTCACTGTTTCTCAGAGGGGCTGAAATTAAGGGGGCCAGGGTCGCACTGCCACGTCCGGTAGTCAGTCGCCCTTTCGCTACCAGGCTCAATCCTCTGTCTCTAGAGCCCCAGGCAACTACAGGAATGTGAGCAGGGTGGTTCTAGACGGCAACTCCTCCCCTGGTCCTCCTTCAGGGATTCTGGCTATAGGGAGGCCACCATGGACGATGACCTCCAAAGTCATTGGCTGTGTGCAGGGACCGGTCAGAAGGTCGGGGTGGTGTCAACTGATGAGAGAAGACGTGCAGACCCTGAGACCTGTCAATTCCCTATCTAGCGCAACCACCTCCCCACTCAGGTGCCTTACTCCTGACTACCTCACAGCTCAACTAAGTCCTAAAATGGCCGCCCTACCCCCACCTCTATTTATCACCTGGGGCCTGACTGGCCAGAGTGGCCCAGAAGGTTCCGGAACCTCCCATGGCAGTCTATGGCCCAGGTGCTGCGGTGACAGTTGGAGCCACCATTTTATGAGAAAAGCCACCATCTTCCTATTTCCTCATTGAAGCACCTTGCGCCTCTCCCTCAGTTAGCAAGGATGAGGCGCCCAGAGCCTCTACATCAACACCAAAAGTAATTAGTGAACAGGAAAAAAATGAGAAGGGAAAGGGAAAAAAAAGAATATTATGAGGAGGGAACTGCCAAAGGGCTGACAGGTCTAACACGCGTCCCCCCCAGCTGAAAGTGGGGAGAGCTACCCAATCCCTTGGGAGTTCTCTTCACTAAGGCGGAAATACCTGGAGAGACCGTCAGCATTGGCGTGGTCCACTCCTGGGCGATGTTCCACCCTAAAGTCCATTCCCTGTAGGGAGATGGACCACCTCAATAACTTGGGATTCTTGCCCCTCATTTGCATCAGCCACCTGAGGGGCCGGTGGTCGGTCTGAACCAGGAAGTGCGAGCCAAACAGGTATGGCCGCAGCTTCTTCAGAGCCCACACCACCGCAAAAGCCTCCCTCTCAATCGCACTCCACCTCTGTTCCCGGGGGAGTAGTCTCCTAGACAGGAAAACCACCGGTTGGTCCATACCCTCTTCATTGAGTTGCGACAGCACTGCCCCGATGCCATGCTCCGACGCATCCGTTTGGACGATGACCTCCTTGGAGAATTCAGGGGCCCTGAGGACAGGTGCCGCACACATTGCCTTTTTCAAGGTGTCAAAGGCTTGTTGACACCCCTCGGCCCAGATTACCCATCGAGGGTGCTTTTTAGAAGTGAGCTCAGTCAAGGGAGCCACGATAGTACCGTATCCCTTGACGAAGCGTCGGTAGTAGCCAGTGAGGCCCAGAAAGGCTCGGACCTCCGTCTGAGTCTTGGGGGGTTCCCAGGCCATGATGGTTTCAATCTTGGCCTGGAGGGGTTGCACCTTGCCCCGACCCACCAAGTGACCGAGGTACACTACCGACCCCTGCCCGATCTGGCACTTACTGGCCTTGATCGTCAGACCCGCTTGCTGCAAATCCTGAAGGACAGCCTGAAGGTGACACAAATGGTCCTCCCAGCTGCTGCTGAAGACAGCGATGTCATCCAGGTACGCAACCGAAAAGGCCTCCATCCCGGAGAGGACCTGGTTCACCAGCCGCTGGAAAGTGGCAGGGGCGTTCTTGAGCCCAAAGGGCATCACACAGAACTGGTAGTGACCCTCAGGTGTGGAGAAGGCTGACCTTTCCTTTGCTCCATCTGTCAGGGAGATCTGCCAGTACCCGGATGTAAGGTCAAAGGTACTGAGATATTGGGCAGCTCCCAACCGGTCAATGAGCTCATCCGCCCTTGGGATAGGATGAGCATCGGTCTTTGTCACAGAGTTCAGTCCTCTGTAATCTACACAGGACCGGAGTTCTGGGGTCGTGCCCGGCGGGGCAGCTTTGAGTACCAGTACCACCAGACTGGACCAGGGACTGTTTGAAGGTTCAATCACTCCCAGCTCCAGCATCTTGGTGACTTCTCCATGGATGCTAGCCTTCACCTTATCTGACAATCGGTAGGACTTGGACTTCACAGGTGGGCTGTCCCCTGTGTCCACATCATGGGTACACAGATGAGTCCTTCCCGGGATAAGTGAGAACAAGGAAGCAAACTGCTCCAAAACTTGGCGGCAGCCCCTCCGCTGTTCGGGAATTAGGGATGGTGAGAGGTTCACTCCCTCCACCGACCCATCCTTCTCTTGGGACGCAAAAAGATCAGGAAGAGGTTCACTTTCCTCTTTCTCTGACCCATCAGTCACCATCATTAAAGTGACCTCGGGTCTCTCTTGGTGAGGCTTGAGGCGGTTGACATGGAGCACCCGATGGGGCTGCCTGGGGGTCTTAAGGTCCACCACATATGTGACCTTACCCTTCTTCTCAATCACCTCAAAGGGGCCTGACCAGCGATCCTGGAGGGCGCTAAGCTCTCCAGGTTCCATCACCCACACCTTCTGGCCAGGCTCCAGCTCCACCGGGTGAGCATTTCGGTCATACCATTCCTTCATGACCGTCTGGCTGGCTTCTAGATTCTCGGAAGCCTGTTTCCACAACCGAGCCATTTGGCTACAAAAGGCCAGCATATAGCTCACCACATCTTGGGGAAGTTTCCTGGGAGTCCTTTCCCATCCATCCTTCACCAGGCTGAGGGGTCCACGAACAGGGTGTCCGTACAACAGCTCAAAGGGGCTGAAGCCCACTCCCTTCTGTGGTACCTCCCTGTAGGAAAATAGCAAACAAGGTAGGAGGACGTCCCATTTCCTCTGCAGGCTCTCGGGCAGACTCCTGATCATGCCCTTTAAGGTTTTGTTAAACCTTTCCACCAGACCATTGGTCTGGGGGTGATAAGGGGTGGAGAACCGGTAAGTGACTCCACACTCTTTCCACATAGCCCGCATGTATGCCGACATGAAGTTTGTACCTCTGTCTGACACAACTTCCTTGGGTAACCCCATCCGGGTGAAAATCCCCATCAGAGCCCGTGCCACCGCAGGTGCAGTAATGGTCCTCAGAGGGATAGCCTCTGGGTACTGGGTGGCATGATCCACCAGAACCAGGATAAACCTGTGACCGGCAGACGTTGGTGGATCCAATGGCCCAACAATGTCGATGCCCACCCTTTCAAAGGGGATGCCAACGACAGGCAGTGGTTCCAGGGGAGCCTTCAGCTTCACCCCTGTTTTCCCACTAGCTTGGCAGGTTACACACGTCCTACAAAAAGTGTCAGACGTAATCCTCATCTGAGGCCAGTAGAAATGAGGGACAAGCCGAGCAAAGGTCTTGTCCTGTCCCAAGTGTCCTGCCTAGGGTATTTCGTGAGCCAGTCCCAAAAGGAAGGCTCGGTAACGCTGGGGAACTACCAAGGCCCGGGATGATCCATGCACCGGAGCCTTGGGTTCGCTATAAAGGAGACCATCTTCCCAGTATATGTGGAAGTTCCCCGACTCGTTACCCGCTGCCTGGGCTTCGGCCTGTCGCCGCAAACCCTCAAGGGTAGGGAACTCCTTCTGGGCCCGACAAAGCTCCTCCCGAGTAGGTCCTCCCTACACCTGCCAGTCTGCAGGGGTAGGTAAGCCCTCCAGGGAAGTCACATCCCCCTCCGTAGACTCCGGGACCACCTCAGTCGCCCCATCCATCTTCTGAGGTTCAGATGCTGGGGCAGGCTTCCCCTGTCCCCGTTTACCCTTTCTGGCAGCTGGTTGGGCCTTTGTCCCAGGCTCCAACCTCTGTGAACTCCCTCTTCGGGCAGTCACGGACCGTGTGTTGGTACATGTCCACTCAGGTGTCCCCAACATCCCCATGTGGGCCCTGAACTCGACCTGCTTCCACCCCGAATGTTCAAGGTCATTTCCCAACAGACAGTCGACCGGCATGGCAGGGCTTATCGCAACTCGTAGAGGACCCGCAACCCCTCCCCACTCAAAGGGAATCTGGGCCACCGGATAGTGACCCTCTCGGTTGTCAGCCATCACAACCGGGTGGACTACATTGGGAACCACCTGCTCTGGGGACACCAGCTGACTCCTTACCATAGTCATGCTGGCTCCTGTGTCCCTCAGAGCCTCCACCCTCCGGGCGTTGATGGTGACCCATTGCCTGTACTTAGTAGTATTCGAGGGCACCTGGGTCTTAGGAACCATCTCACAATCCCCTAGGGACACTAAGGTTAGCCCTGCCCACTCACCTCCCTTATCTAGGGGCTACTCCTCCCCGAGCACTACACTCGCCACCCCAGGGGTCTTTCCTCCAATGAGAGGGTGTGGTCTCTTGGGACACTTGGCATCCCCCTTATAGTGCCCAATCTCGCCACACTCATAACAGCGGACAACCCTAGGCTGCTGACCACAGTCAGGATAAGGAGGTTTGTGGGGGCCAACCTTAGGAGGGAATCCTAATCCCTTTCCTTGTGAACTCTTTTGGGGGCCTTTAGAGAACTCCTTCTTTTTGTCTCCCCCCTCTTTCTTCTGGGGGGCACCCTGTCCAGCCCCTTGGAAATTCCCTCCAGTCCCTTTTGAGGTACCCGGGTACTTGCCCAGATATCCGCCTCCTCTGCAAGCTTCCTGGGATTAGTTAGCTTGCTGTCCACCAGGTGTTGACGCAGCTCCGGAAAACTTTTCTCGAGGAGGTGCTCCTTTAAAATCAGATTATACAACCCCTCATAGTCCTTTACCTCACTGGCCTGTACCCAGCCCTCCCAGGCCTTCTTGGCGTAGTCCAGGAAGTCTACCCAATTCTGGGTGGCCAGCTTTTGACTGCCCCGAAACCTCTGCCTGAATTTCTCAGGGGTCAACCCAAACTTTCTAACTAGGGCGACCTTCATGGTGGGGTAATTGGTCTGATCTTGCTGCTCCAAAGCTAACAGGGCATCCCTCCCAACCGGAGGCATATACCTATACAGACCACCCCCCCACTGTGCTTCGGTAACTAGACACAAAACAATCAGATGTAACTATTAAAAAGCAAATCTAGTGGCTTTGTCAGTGTGTCACCACATTAAAAAAAATATTAATATATCATAATAAACCAATGCAACATCATTAATATCCCAAAGGATGTGACTATATTATACTGACACCTCTAAAGGCCTGTAATGACTCAGTGCTTACTTTGCTGTTAACTTTGCAATTGTTAGAAATGCACTTCAGAATACCTCAGTGACCTTGATTAAAACATGTCAAAGCTGCTAGCGCATTTTCAATTCCCCACAAGCTTCTGGTGGGCTTCTATCCTCTGAGACTATGCCTTCTTAAATATGAGCTTGAAATAGCCGTGCACACCTTGCTTAAACAATTGCTTCCGTGTTTCCAAAGGTATTTTAAACTATTAACTCTAATGCGTGCTTCCTGGGTTGCGTGAACTGCCCTGGTTTCACGGCTATTTCAAGTTTAACATTGTCACCAGACTGCCCTATTTGCAAGTTGCATCCTCTGCGGAAGAATGGACAATAAATTTGAACGGACATGAAAACAAGCAAGTTCGACAACATATTAAAGTATTTCAGAAGAATTGTGTCATCTTTAGTATAGCGTAACAACAAATATCATTAGGGAGGGCGGGGTATAGTTTTTAAGTGCTTGGATTATCACGGGCCTATGATTAGCGAGAGAACAGGTAGAATATTTAACTAGGGGGCCGTGTTCAACGAGAGGTGAACTCTGGGATATGGAGTCTTGTAAGATAACACAGAGACTATAGGTAGGTTGTGATAGGTCAAGCTGCAGAGGCGGGGCATTGTCACATGATTTAAATTAATGGGGAAATCCCGGTGTGATCTTGAACACCGATTTACGGAGTGAATTGTTTGTGACGGGGAACACTACAACAGCAAGTTGCTAAGGGACGTGATTAAGAGGTAAGAATTAGGAGTACAAGCAACGATAGATGGAAAAAGCAGCGGGTATATTAGAAGGGGTGAACATCAGTGTGTTATTCTGCATTAATAAGAAGGTTATAATCAGGAGGTTGAATCAGTAGGTCTGCGGGTTTTTCAGGCAAGATAGTGGCAGCAATTCAGTTTTGTATTTAGAGGGAAAGCGCTGTACATACATATGGTATTGATTTGCTTGCGTAGGAATGTATATAGTTCATGATAGCGGTTTGAAATCATATTCTAATAGCAATGTTCTTTTATTTGTAGCAAACCCCTGAAGATGGGCTTTTAAGTAGCCCGAATTGCATTGGGTCATACAAGATTTGCAACTGAGGATGTTTTATGTCTTTTGGCGTGCCCGGGAAAAGGCTTGTATTGGCATACCCGTGGCATGAGAAGCAGTTAAAGATATAAGTATCTCACGTGTGAAAAAATCTAAGGAAATAAAACAATGAATTGAAAAATTTGGATTACATGGATTAATCATTACCAAAAATGTAATTAAAGGAAAAAGTCAAAAACGCGTGGAAACCACGACATAAGCTGTGCGCCGGGTCAAGAAGTGGAACTTCGCTCCATTTTTGGTTGTTAAATATGAGACCACAAGCTGCAGCAGATTGCTTTTTTGTCCTATAGTTTCAGAACAGCATGGCCCATTCCCCAAGCAGGGCACTCACTGTTGGGAGATGTAGCGGAGAACCCAGCATGAAGCACACACTCTTTGAAACCATGGTCAGAGTAGGCGGGAGTCTCCAGTTGGGCTCATCCGCCACCTCTAGGTATGCCAAAGGGGTGGGAGAAGCAACTGACAGCAAGGTCTCCTTCCCTGGGGACATACCCTCCCCCCCAGTTCACATGGGAGAGCTGAGCACTGAACCTTACCCCCAAGGAACACGTTGTCAAAAAACACAGAGATGACCTGGTACCAACACTCTCTCTCTTCTGAAGTAAGCGAAACTGTTTCTTCCAGTAAGAGACTCCAAAACAGCTATTCAAGCCACCATAATTTTGCCTCTGGATGGTGGTAATGCACTGCTCCCTGACTTCTTAGACTCCACACTGGCACCGCGTAAGGGAATCATACACTCTGCAGTAGGCTAGTAGTAGTCACAGCCAAAACCTGAAGAAATATGCCCTCAAGGAAAATGATCTCATCACCGCCATCCTGACGGCACTCCAGTGGCACCCCTTGCCAGCTAACACTATCTTCAATGGCAGCTGCATCATTTAAAAATACCACCACAACCAGTACCGCCTGCTTACTGTGCAGACAAGCTATCCTCCTCTGATAGCTCTCAGCACACCGAGAGCCGGGACACCATCAGACTGCAAAGTAAAAAGCGTAAAAAAGAAAAAAGCAAGGCAGCAGGCCTTTTTCATCTATGCACTTAGGAATTGGAACGACATCCCTGTAATCATCACGACCATCCCAGCACTGCTCCAGAGTAGGAAAAAGCTGAACACGCGCCTCTTTAAAAACACTACATCTCAATGCATTAACAGTCCCCAAACCAGCTACCTCTCCTATCCCTCAATGACTTTATGCTTGACCGTTTACAGTATTCTGCTGCCTCTTGGCTAAGTTTGCACTATAGAAATACCACATACAGACATACACATTATATCAAAATAGATTTTAAATGTTTGTGTAAGTTGCAGTATTACATGAATTTTAAGATTTTACAGGAATTTGTAGCTGTAGAAAAGAACTGGAAAGAGAAAGTGGTAAATGGAGGCGAAAAACAGAAGAAAAACAATGTTGGTTCTGCAGAAGTTTAAAAATAAAATATTGAACATTGATGTATCTGATGCACTTTAGTGTAAAGAATACCTATCTAAAACATTTAACTAAACATGGTTAAACTTCCCAAAATTATCTTTCACTTTCTAAGATATTTTCCAGGGCCAGTTTGACATACCTCTACTGAAATTTTAAAATCAGTCTAGTTCCAAAAAATTCTCAATTCCATCATCAAATTATCCAAATTGATGTCCCTCATTAAGACTTTAAAAAGGAACAGAGATTTTGTCTTCATAAACACTCTACGAATCAGCCAATTCAATAGAAGACCAACCTCTGTGACACCATTCAAACTAAAGCAAAGTGATCTGACAAGCAGCTACATAACAATCAGTAATTGCTTTGGTCCCAAAGCAGCAGTCCAAATTCAGGCCTCAACTGCTCAGATTCAGACATCTTATTCAAAAACATTTGCCTTATGATCACCCCACATCCCAGCAGTGAGCCCCCAGGGCTCTCTATTGTCTGACATATGTGCCTGGGCTGGCAGTGATAGTGCCTATATTTTCTGATCCAAAACAAGCATTGGCAACACCAATGGGTCAGGCTTATGCCTGACAATGCCTCTTCAGTCCCTGATGAGTTTAGGCACTCAATATGTTGTCCTATATGCACTGCATCACTCATCCTTGCACTCATACAATCATCCACCCATTGACATTTGCATTTACCCAATTACCCATTCACAAAATAACAGACACACAAACTCAGCAAGCATATGGATGATAAATTAAATAATGGCAAGAAAAAGAAATCATGGTGTCACCTAAACTTGGTGGGCACAGGTTTGCAATACAAAAATAAAATAAAATATAGCAGTGGGCAGCTGTCTTGCAATGGTATTATACATGATGTATTTTTTTTTTTACAGTTCCAACTGTTATGATTAGAAGCAATATGTTGGCAGTCTTCAAGTGGTAAAAATAATGATACACTATACACAATAGCATTTCAAGATGGCCATTCAGTAAACATTGCACTGAGTGGCTGTTGCCAAAGGCACCCCATAGAAGTAGAACATTAAGTAGAGGACTTACTTGAGCCCCTCCACTGGTCCGCGTTGCTTCCGAATCCTGAAAGAAAGAAAAGGAAGATGTCAAAAGAGAAGAAGGACAAGAGCAAAGGGGATCAGTAAAGACAGAGACAAAGGAAGGACTTTCTTTTTGTAGGAGGAGGAAAGAGTAACAGACAACTAGGACATACAAGAAGGCGAAGGAGAGGAGGTGGTGACAAGGTTGGAGCCAGAAGAGGAAAATGAGCCACAAATTCTATGTCAGGACCGGAGGCTCTGAATATACTTATCTTTCTTTACTTCTTCAAAACAGCAGCCAATCATAATAAAGTTTATAAAAATACTACATTTTCCATGACTCCATTCTAGTCACCTGATTAACCATAGAGTCCCAGCCCTATATACACCCCTTTCACATCACTTCAGCTCCCTCTTTCTTCGCTGCTTCTCAGCCAGTTAAGTACATCCTCCTATATCTTGTATGATGTATTTGCCTAATAATTGATTGTGTACATTTACTTTGCGGTGTGTCTTTATCGATACACGCGTCAATTATTGCTTGACCTGGTATGTTTTTACTTAACTTACTGTGTGGTTTTACTTTTTATTATTGTGCCCACTGCTCCGCTCACGGGTTCATTGAGTATCAAAGGGAGCGTTCCTCTTCCCGACTGGGCATTCCCCGCCCTCGTCTTTAGTGTGGAATGGGAGAGAAGGGAGCGAGGAGGTGCAACTGCCTGTCACTCGTTTCTCTTTTGATTTTCAACATTGGGTAGCCAACGCACATGCACAGTGGCCATTTTTCTTGGCTCCCCCAATCGAAGATTTGAATTGAACGCGTGAGACATGTAGAAGCTGTCCGGTCTCTGCCCTTCGTGTTTTGGCTCCCAATTTACACCCTGTAGCCTCTGGTTTATGCACAGGGTTGGAAAATCTTCATAGGCTCTGCCTAAAGTTTTTTGTGCAGGTCCTCCCTCTACTCTTTATTTGTATTGTAACTCTTGTGGATTTTTTTGACCTGCCTTTGGGATTTAATTTACTACTTCCCCTGATTGCTCCTTATTTAGGATTGATTTTCCTCCTCTGGCCCTTTGGTCTTTGGTCATTTACCCTCCTGAGAATCCTTTTTGCTCTGCTGCACAGAAATTCATTACATGGCTGAGTACTACGAAGAGGGATATTATTATGAGGACTCAGCTGGATCTCTGGACCAAGACCTGGTGGACACACTGGATGCTGGGGTGCAGCATTCAGTAAACAAGGCTCTGATGAGAGCCATTGAACCCCTAAAGTGACACCTGTGGGGCTATGCTGAGCAGTAGGGTTGGCTGCCTACCCCTCCTCTGCGAGTACAGAGTGGTCAGTCATACTCCCAGACTGAGACCAGCGTGAAAGCCCCTAGAGGTCCCCACACCGCTGATTTTGAGTGGTTAGCTAGTTCTCTGACTATGGATCATGACTACAGGGCCTTGTTCACTGTCTCCAATCCACTTGATGATTCCAGCTCCTCTTCTGCCAAGAGCTTGGATCACGAGGATGTACCTGGCCCTAGTACACAAAAATGCAAGGCGTGTCAAGTTTACCCCATTTCCCAGGCTAAGGTACTTACTTTTGAACCCTCTGTGATAGTTCTTCAGAAGTCTATGTCATGATTCCCCCGTGGCAAGCGCTAGCAGCGACCCACGGACTTCCGCACTCCGAGACGCCCGGAACTACAGTCCCCAGAGGGCATAGCGCATCTCGCGAGAAGACGCGCTTGACGCTTAAGACAGGAAGTCTCCAACCTCCAGTTGTCGGAAATTCCTGTGGTGTGATCACGTCCCCGTCCGATTCTTGGTCTACAGTCCGTGGCCTTTGGTGCCCGGTAAGGGTGCTTGCACCAAATGTTAGTTTGAACCTTCCGTAGTCGAGCGGCTGCTCCTACGAAGGACTACGTTCGGAGTCCAGAGGATTTGTCCGGCCTGCGATTTCGGCAGGCGGAGCGAGAGAGCGAGCCTCTCCCCGGATCTTTGTTCGGCCAGCATTGTCGGCCGGCGGGGTGGTGGCTCCAAGACTGAGCTTACAGGGTCCCTTGGCAATCCTAGAGCTCCGAGGAAGCTCGCAAGTGCGGGGCCCTATCTTCGATACTTGTCCTGCTCATCTACATAAAGATTACAGTGTGAAGTGAACACGAAGGGAGAGTGTGGTGACTGCGTGCAGAGGATTACAGTGATGGGTGCAGTACTGTGGTGTATTGTCTAACTGTTTGTTCCTGTGACTCTATCTTAACAGGGGTTATCGCGAGTGGTAGAGGGCTGCACTCTACCCCTGTGAAGTGCGGTGGAGTCAATAGGAGGGTAGGTGCCAGATCACGCTACAGAGCCTCACAGTTCAGAGTAGGCGGTTAGCATAGGGGCTGATCTTTGTTCGTTTTGTCATTGTTACAGCCCAACCTCCCGCCTCAAGCATTGTCAGCCCACCTCTCAACCTGCCTTCAATCTTACGTTACCTACGTCATGTTATGAATGGATGTTCTTTTCCTTTACAGGTATAAGGGCCATGGGCAATACCAAATGCGGTACACAGTCTTAAGTGTTGCATATGTTGAGGTGATTCTTACTGGTGTGTGCTCTGTTCTTTTCTCGTTTCAGATCTCCCTCCCCGGTGATCCCTTCCTTTCCTTCCCTCGCTTGATCCTTCCGCTGACCTGCGCTGTAACAGCATTCAGGCTTGGTTAGATCAAGAGGTGGACCCCTCATTCTTCAACCCGCTCCTGAGGACCGGTCGGCATAACAGTCTACTATTTGGCTTCCTCTGCAGGAAGGGGCTGATTATTTTCAGTCACATATCAGGCATGCCTTTGATAAGGATGTGCAGGCGTGGTTACGTTTCGAATGCCCAAGGCCTGACCTACTGGGCAAGGTCCCTAATACACACGAGGTAGATACTACCCTCATCACTTACCTCAAGAACTATTCTAAGGATTCAAAGAAAGGGACCCTAGAGTCTGGCGCTCTTGCCAGGAAAAACTGCTAAAGATACACAATTGATGGACGGAATGCAGAACAAATCAAAAAATTCTCCCCCAGTCAAGAGATCTGGGTTAAATCCATCATTCTTTTGCTCACCATGCCACCCCAGTTTAGACCTGGCCATATGCAAATCAGTCCTGACCCTGTGCATCATGGGAACAGTCCAGCCCGAACTGCCAAGCCAGGTCCTCCCTGGACCAGAAACAAGCATCCTAGGATTGGTTTCGGGGTATCAACCCTCTTCAGCCAGGATAGCTTGAATCCAGTGGCACAGTGAGCCCGGGACCTACATCTAGGCATACCCGGCACACTTAGGGCGAGAAAGCAAAAGACACACAATTGAAGGACGGAATGCAGAACAAATCAAAGCATTCTCCCCCAGTCAAGAGATCTGGGTTAAATCCATCAATCTTTTGCTCACCATGCCACCCCAGTTTAGGCCTGGCCATATGCAAATCAGTCCTGACCCTGTGACTCATGGGAACAGTCCAGCCCGAACTGCCAAGCTAGGTCCTCCCTGGACTGGAAACATGCATCCTAGAACCGGTTTCAGGGTTTCACCCCTCTTCAGCCTGGATAGCTCCAATCCAGAGGCACATTGAGTCCGGGACCTACGTCTAGGCCAGTGATTAAATTGTGCCGGTGCTTTCTGGTGCTCAGCACCGGCACTTATTTCACAGGGCCGGGTCTATTACATTTCATGACACTGGTTGTGATTGCCAATGCTTGTTGGCCGCTAAGGTGTATGTTTTCATGGTCCTTTTTTTATCTCTACATCCCACAGTATTGTCTTCGCCTCGGAACGGAAGCGGAAGCTGAGTTGTAACTTGCAGTGTGACCGAGAGGGAAAAGGAAGTTCTGCTGCTCAGACACTGCATATTCGGGCCGAGCTGGTGGGTGATAGAAGAAAGCATTGCTCTGGTTCGTCAGCATTTTTGGGATGCAGGGGCTTAACCTAAGGCTCCGCAGTCACGCAGTACGGGCTGGGAGGAAAGGGACAGGTCACCTAGAGGAGTCCTTCTCAGCCTGGATTATGCATTGCAAAGTTATTATAAAAAAACATTTTGCTGCTGCCAGGCTAGACCCTGCGCTGGCAATGTCATTTCAGTAAAAGAAATGCATCTATTTCGAGAGGCAGGAGGCCCGACTTTGCCTTCCAGGAGTGGCTGTGGCCTCCCTAGGTTCAGTGGCTGAACTGACAGGCACCCTGCCCCCTTGAAGCTACAACTTCGATTCACGCACAGCCATCAGTTCAAACTGAAGAGCTGGGCTGTGCTGGAAAAGCACATGGTCTGACCTTCAGACACTCTTTTTATCTGCACAACACTCAGAGGTGCTGCAAGAGCCTGTGCCCCGCATTCCTGCTTTGAAATCAGGTGTATCAAAGTAGCAACAACTCTGTCTAGCTGGCCTCATTTTTATTTCATGTTTCTTGACTCTGCAGAATGTTAAAACATGAACTGATGATCTTTACTTTTCTCTGGGAAGGTTGGCAACCCTAAGCAAAGGCCTGGACAGGATTCTTAGGAAAAACATCATATGAAACGGTCTCTACTAATTCTAACATGGTATTTCTGTCTTTGAATACTTCAATTATCAGTCGGGTCAGTAGGGCATCTAGAAAAGTAGATGTTAAGGACACATTATTGTTTCCACTTTTGGTGGATAGAATTTCTTTTCTTTCTCACTATACAGACATTGAAATCAACAATGAAAGCTTGACATAGCACCTCAAAGACTAAACTGTATGCTTTGTGAGCTAACATTTACGCATGAATCACAGCAGCAAGCACATGAACCTGCTAAGCTATGATACTTGGATGATGGAGCATGGCATTATCTTTCACACCACTCAGCATCAGGCATGTTAACATTCCAGGACTCTTTTATGATGTAAACCTGAGATACTGCCGTTGTTTGAAAACAGAGACTGCTATACTTTGTGCATAACTCTCTCTTCTGTCTAAAGAAATCTCTTGTCAGATCAGTGGAATGTTTGAGACAGCTCTGCTATCTAAAGCTAAAGTTGGAACATTCTGTAACTCTTTACGTGCAGATCTTCTGAGGGGGTATATCTCTGCTGTCTAAAGACAAATTGTGAGTCAGTTGCAGGTTGTGAGGCCTTTTCACAGGGGTGTGCTATTAGGTGGGGTGCTAGTGAACTCTAGATATGACAGGGGCCCAAATAGGATACCTTGCAGAGGGGCCCCTTCAGGATTTGTCACGCTACTGTTTGGATGGTGTGAGAAGGGGAAGAGGCACAAAGTGAGACTGTGTGATTTTTGCCACCTTCTTGCACTTTGAGCTCTCAGCAAACATTGTGCTTTGTTTCAAAGTTAAGAAACCACCAATCTTTGCTATGCAACGCTTGAGGTAGTTCTTTATCTGAGAGAGGTGGGTGCAGGACTCGGCCTCTCCTCTGTGAGCTTTAAAAATTATACCTGTCTTCATGGAGAGGTAGAAATAACCCCCTTTGAATTAGAGTGCATGAATAGGGGGTAGGGGGTCTTCATTAGAACATGTGGATTGCTACATTTCCAGGAGTAAAATATCGACCATTAAGAGTCTGCAAAAACCCAGACGTGATACTAAATAGAACTTTAGGGAAGAGCATGTAGCCATACGGCTAGATCAGTCGACCTCGCAGCTGGGGAACCGGGCTCGAGTCTCAGCAACGACGCTCAACATCCTGTGATTCTGGGCAAATCACTTAATCTCCCCGTGCCTAACAAAAATGGATGTGTCCCTATGTAATGAAACTGGTGCTCATGTAAAGCACTCTGATACCCAATATCTTCGGGTCTAGTTTGCGTTATATAAAACTCAAAATTATTTTTTTACAAACTTCACACTAAATTGTATTTATTAATTTGTAACCTGACTCTTATCTTTTATTGCTTACTTATTTGTCAAAGATCTTTAACTCAGCTCTCAACTCTTAAGGGCTAAAAATACTGGCTTTAGGCGATTCTGCTTATTTATGTTCCGGCCAGAACATTAAAATAGCATTGGTGCCATTGGAAACCGATCCAGTGGCAACCCTAGAAAGTGCAGCGAATGTGGCAATTACATTTGGGGTGGAGGTTAGAGGGGAGTATATGCTCACATCTCAACAACAGCAGGGCAGACATTGAATTTTGTGCTTTATTAGTTTAAAAGTGTATGTGGAAGCCTCTCTGACTTAATTTTGAAATAGGTGGCAGTGGGATGTTGTGACTTATAGCCTGATAGTTTAATACAACTATTGGTTGGACGCAGGAGAGCCTGGGTCTCCATCAAAGCTTATCCTGATGGTATACCTGACACTTTATTATCTTTTATCAAGAATACCTATTGTGATGCCACAAAACATCTTGTGATGTCATAAAGTTTTAACACTGTTAAAGAATCGCTATTGTGTGTCTTGGACAGCACAGCTATGCATTGATTAGACAGACCCAAGAATAAGACAGCCATGTCACCCCTCAACTTTACAACATTAATTACTGTATTTTTAATAAAGTAGAGGTGTACTTTTTTCTTGCTCTCCCTCAGTATCTGCTTTTTTACCTCCCCTACACATCTCACTCCTTCCCTTGTCTCCATTCTCCCTTCATTTTCTGCCCTATATCCGGGTTTCCTCTCAATTGCCGCCTCCCAAAACTAACTGCTTTTCATTTTCTACCTTCCCTTGTTTCCCTTCCTCTCTCCTTTCATGTGCTCCCAGCTGTCTGATCTTCTGCCCTTGCCTTTCTCCTCTTTCCACTTTAAATTATCATCATGCTCCACTCCAATCTTACACTCCCAATATCTGCTTTCCCCACTTCTCTTCACATTCCTTGTCTATCATATTTATCTTTGCATTCAGACCTCTCCTACTTCCTCACTCTACCTTTTATGTTTTTCCTTCTTGCACATATCTTTATATCCACTCCAGGAATCCGTGTTTGAGCTCTGGAACATAAATTTAAATCTTGGTGTGGCTACTCAATATTTTATCTTTCTGAGGTCAATAAAACTAGTGGCAGTAAGTTGGATAACAACATTTTTAATTTGGTGTAAAACCCCTCTCTGGTAAACATGTGCTTTACAAACATACATGGTGTTTTAAGGACACATAAATGCATTTTAATCTTTTTGTTTTTCAATTTCTTTGCAATATTACACTGTCATTATTCCATCTGTCCCTCCTTGACCCAGTACCTCCATGCCTCCTTTCTTCTTTTCATCCTTGTTTCTTTCCATCTGTATTCATTCTCCATTCTTCCACCCTTGGTGCATTATTATTACCTTCTTTACTTTCTTCTTTCTTTTTTTCCTGCTCCTTCCTTCACCCCTTCTTTAATTTCTTCCTTTCTTATTTTTAACCCTTCCTTTTGCTTTTTTCCTCCATTCGTCTTTCTATTCATCCATCACACATCGTTCACCTCCTTTCTCCATCCATCCCATCAATTCTTCCTTTCACATTCTTTTCTTATTTCCTCCTTTTTTCATCAATGACATATTTCCTCACTCCAGTACTCCCCTTCCTGCCTGCATTTGTTGCTGACTTCTTTAATGTATTCCTTCTTTCATCCCTTCCTTTCTTTTAAACAGCACAGCACATGCACATTTTCTTTAGTTTGCAAATTTGCCACAAGTCCTCAAATGACCTTTCCAAAAGCTGCATATTGAGATGTACACACATTCTCTAATTTGAATTACATTTTGAGTTGCTGTCATAGGCTTTTCATATGTTATATCATGACATGTTATATTGATTTGTATAGTGCACTAATCACCAAGAGGGTATCCAGTTGCTTGGATAGGTGTGTAAGTGGGAGGTCCTGACGTGCTTATATGAAGAGCCATGTCTTCAGCTTCTTGCAGAACTCAAGAAGTGAGGAGGTGGCGCTGATGTGTTGAGGTTTGTGGATATGGGTGGAGCCATTAAAGGAGATGTGTGGAGCCTGGGAAGTGGGTGTGGCCTCCTAAAAAATGGAAGCACCTGCACTTAATATTTTACAAATTAAGCACTCGTCTAGGCATACCCGGAGCAATTAGTGCGAGAAAGCAAAAGACACACAATTTATGGACGGAATGCAGAACAAATCAAAACATTCTCCCCCAGTCAAGAGAGCTGGGTTGAATCCATCATTTTTTTGCACACCATGCCACCCCAGTTTATGAAAAACTGCTAGACATGTCTGGGCCTCTAACAAAAAATCTGGAATTGGACTTCAAAGCTAAGGAATCCGTGATGGCCATTTAGCCACATTAATTGGTCAGCTGGGCGCTCTGGGCTATTTGCTAGTTAGGTTACGTGTACGGGACCATTTCCAGCGAACTACGTCACTCCATCATCCTTAAACTTGATCCAAAGCTCACTGAGCTTGAATCTTCCAAATCGGGTCCCATAGCCCAGGGCCCGTTGTTCGCCCTAACTTTCCTAAAAGAACTGTCCAAATTTGTGGTGCACTTTAGTAACTTGGATAAGGTGCAGGGGTCCCTTAGTAAGGTTTTCCACCCACTTTTTGGCAGGGCGAAGCACTTCAGAGGGCATGTGTTTGGCTGTGTCTACCAACAAGACCAGCAGATAGGTTTTTATCAAGAAAACAGAGGTGGTTACCAGGACTCCAACAATTCCACCTTCTACCCCTCTCCTACCCGAGCCAACAGGAACCGTTTCCGGAGAGGGCACTATGAAGGATCGCAGGGTTCCTCCTTGGAGCCTGGTACCACAGGTGAGACTAATTCAGTTTTCCGACGAGTTAAAGGGGGGCAGGATTCAGTCTTTCCTACACAATTTGAAGACTCTTTCCCAGGGTGCTTGGATTTTAGAGACAGTTCAGGGTTACAAGCTGGAGTTGTACAGTTCTCTGATCCCATTGAGGCGGACTACTGTTTAGTCATATATTTTTTGTCCTCTCTGGGTTCCACGGGTTTAGCCTACAGGTCTGTTAACAATTTTAGATCCACCATTTCAGCAGGTCATGTGCCTGTTGATGGTCTGTGGGTGCACACCCCTTTCTCTGTAAGTTGTTGGCATCTGGATGGTCAGACCCCCTCTTCCTAAATATTCTGTTCTGTGCGATGTGACCGTAGTCCTAAGGTTTTTAGCATCTTGGCAGGACAATAGGTACCTATGAAGGAAGCAATTGTCTGCAAAATTGACTATGCTCTTATGTCTAGTATCTTGTAAGCAAGTGTCTGACATCTGAGCTTTGGATCTTGCAGGGAGGATGTTTTCTCCTGAGGGAGTTACCTTCTCATTGTACCAAATGCAATTCCTCATCCATTTCCTATCCCGATTTTCCAGATAATCCTAAACTTTGTGAGGTGCAATGTTTGAAGGCATCCGAGGTGAGTACTGCTGAATTTTGTACTGATATGATGGGACAGTTGTTGATTGCTTTTCAGAAGCCATTTCACCCTGTGGCCTCGGCCACTCTGGCAAGATCGGTATACTGGAGTGGGGCTCACTCGGCTCTTGGAGCAATGGCTTCCAAGTCATTTGTTTTGGGCTCTACTTTAACTGACATTCTCAAAGTAGCTGATTGGTCAGCGAAATGTACGTTTAAGTCATTTTACTGTAAACCTATTGTGGATGTTGCTTCTGGAATGGTGGCTCAGCTTTAAACACGCATAATTGGAGCCTCGGTCCTGACATAGAAATCAACATTTACCAAGATTGGTGACAAGAATTTTCAATTCTTTTAAGGACACGGAGGCAAGGATTATCCCACCCATTATGTTGTATGTACTGGTATATGATTGATTGCATATTGCTCTTTGCTTTGGATGCTTTCCGTTTTCCTTTGTTATTTCTTCCCTAATGACACTATATTGGTTATGGTATGTCTTTGGTGAGGCCAGTATTTACGGCATATTCTGTTACTTCCCCGATAGGAACTGGTGACACGTTATTATGGGATTGACAGCGTACGGAGGCAGTGCAGAGGCTATAGTTGGTCGTAGGTCTGTTTCTGGGGGAGACACTCCTGAGGTTTCATCAGAGGATTGTCGGGTCCATTTGGGCCGAGTTCTGATTCCTGCACACGTTGGTGCAGATGGTGCTGTTCGATTAGAGTTGCTTTCCTGTTGTTACAGGGTCTCAAACTGTTGGCTGTGTCCTGACGTTTCTGGGCTTCGGACTGTTTATGTTCATTGGACTTTGCAAAGAAAGAGGAAGCTGAAGTGATGTGAAAAGATTTTATAGGGCTGGGTCTCTATGGTTAATCAGGGACTAGAATGGAGACATGGAAAATGTAGTGTTTTTGAAACTTTTATTGTGATTGGCTGCTGTTTTAATGAAGTAAAGAAATAGAAGCATAACCCTCGTCTCCATGTCTGTAATAGAATTGAAAATTCTTGTCGCAAATGTTGGAAAATTTGAATCCCGTGGAATGAGGGCATGAAAGGAGAAACACCAAAATCCCAGGAGGAAGACAAGACCTCGAGTGGAGTGTGAGACACACAGAAGATTCAGGACCAGCAGACAAGAAGGAGTCACACGTCTGGTGTACTGAGGAGAGAAGAGGAGAAACGCCACAAGCCCAGGTGGAAGATGAGAACCCAAGCCTCTAAACCTAGAAAAACCTCTCCATATAACATTTCAAACTCACAAGAAATGCATACAAATCACCTCCGGGAGGGTAGCCTGGATGTAAGTGCTGGGACAGAGAAAGGGTACTGAATATTTCTGATACATAATTCACTCATCTCTTCTGCTAATCGCTTTCTGCGCCTGCCTATTCCTACACAAAACACGCTGACAAAAAATGGTTCTTGTTAGAGCTGGGAACAAAATTGTAATTTAGCACAATAAAGTGTAATTTAGCAGCGTTCACAATGCCAATGCCCAGCATAAATATATCTGAAAGATTTGCATTACCTACTTAGGCCGAGATTTACAAGATTTTGTGTTCAGTTTGCGTTACTTTTTTAACGCAGGCCAGATGCAAAGTCCAGGTTGTCATTCACAGACCAACACAAATAGCTATTTGCGTTGGTTTGTAGCCACAAGTAAAGCAAATCAGTGAGTTGCCTTGTGTTACTTGGCTTTAAAGGAACATGACATGGGTGGTGCTTGCGTGTTCCCGTGTGTCCACCCATGGATTTTGACACAAATCCATATCAACAAAGAATTAAAGACATAAATTTGCTCCAAAATCCTGCACCTCCCTAAGGCTGGTGTACCGAGGATAAAAGTTTATTTTTGTATTCCTCTTTGCTTGTGTGCTGCATTGTGCAGTATACATACAAAGATGAACTTGCATTAAAGCATAGTTTTTGTGCAGGAAGGGCTATCTTCCTGCACAAAAACTATGCTGACCACAACTAAGATAACTTTACACTATAGCGCAAGGGGGGCCTATGAAAGGGGCAAACACAGGGAGAGAGCAGAACTGCGCCCATTCTTTGTAGATATGGCGCCCAGGGACATCTTAAGGATTTTAGGGGCCCTGGGCCAAACCTATTTTGGGGGCCCCTGTTCGGAACAGCTTAGAATTTATGATCCATTTTCAGCTCTTTCATGCGTGTGTTTGGCCTTGTCATTGACAATGCACAGGTACACACTTGCCTAATTCTAAATGTGTTTACATCTAATATTCAGGGATAGTGACACGTGTTTTCAATGTTGTAACACAGCAGCAGCTCACTAACATTACTGCAAATAATCTCCGTGATGTCCTCTCATTCCTCATGTTTAAAGTCCGGTTTTGAACTAAAAGAAACTTTTTTTAGGTACATTTCATGAAACAAACCCAAGATTTCTCAGCAAAATGCCTTTAAAAGACTCACAAATCACCCATATTAAAAATAAGTTAAAAGAAAACGGTATTTAAAACAATCTGTTTAAGAATTATTCAAGGTCATTAGGGCAAGACTCTGGGGAACACGCTGGGGCCCTGGGCCAGAGCCCACTTTGCCCATGCCATAAAACGTCTCTGCAATGGCGCCGTTCTGCTTTCTCTAGTGCTGTTTCTCTCAACGCAGCACACCAGTTTTGTTTGCTGCCCTGCGTTGCGTCATCTCTTGCAACTCTGGGACTTACTTTTTCTAACACTGCTACGGCTTGTCTCCCCTATTTACATTCACCTCTCCCTGAACTTTGGTAATTGACATCACACGCCTCATCATCTCCAGCAGTCCCTTGTAATTTACATTGTTCTTTAATTTACCTCACTTGTTGAAGTTTCGCAGCCAATTGCCTTTTCATTTTAGCGCTCACGTTTATACTTCCTTTGAGCGGTGGTTCTTTCCTGACTGACCTTTTAAGGAGTACACGGATTCCCATGATAATGGCGAGACTGATTAAAGCTAGGGATTGTCTACTCCAGGGCTTCTAGATGCTATAAATAAATACAAAGATAACGATACCTTATAGGATGCTCATCACCGGCTTGCTGAATAGATCAGTACACGAGTATCCCCACGACAGGTAAGATCATTGATGTGCTCTTTTTATGATTAAAAGGCTATTTCATTTCCCCCTGCCCTCGTCCCTGGGGTTTTCTGACTGCCATCCCATTCATGTGTCTGTATCCCATTACCGCAAGGTGGCCTTGCACGAGATAAATGAGTTATGACACAGTTTGTTATATATGGGCCGCTCAGCTGCCCACTATTGGGAATAGCGTTTTCAAAGTCCGTTAATCACTGCAATTGCGTCACAGAGTGACAAAAATGCTTGCTTTTCAGTGCTGTGGGGAAACAATTTTCAGCTGCCACGCTTCCTGTAGTGGATTAGAAACAGAAAGAAAGTAGAAATGAAGGCCCGAAAGTCAGGAAGGAATACAAAAAAGTAACAGAACCCTAAACCATGAATGTGGTTCTATATGAAAAAAAAATTCTTTACTTGTGTGCATTGTATTATTTAATTTCTATGTTCTAAAATAATGTATAAACGCACTCATAGAATTACTCGATTATTAAATCTAGTAGAAGATACTTTAATACTTTACTGGATTGGAACCGAAAAGTAACATAAAGTATAGATGGGAAGCTGTTCAGAAACTTTATGGGGTATATTTATAAATAATCATGCAGCACAGCACAGCAAGTTACCTTGATGCCCTGCATGATGGGGAAAGGGTAGAAATCCGCGGTATTTAATAAAGACTGCATTCCTGTCATTTCCCACTGCCGGCCCACAATGTGCTACCATGGTGCAAGGGTGCCTGCATTGTAAGCAGGATTGTTTTTGTACAGGAAGGAACACTTCCCTGCACAAAAACAATCCCTTGAGGCATTTTCCTCTTTCTATGTATAGTGCAGAATGCAGCACACGTAGAAATGAGGAAGTAATGAGGAGAAATAAAGACATGTTTCCTCATTACACTTCACCTGGGATGGTGTAGCATTCTGATGCATTCCCAGGTCTATCACTGATGGTAAATCTGGGAATGCGGCAAAATCCATGAGTGGATGTGTGGAAACACCTACGCTCCACCCATGGAAACCCTCCCTGGAGCAGAGTGATGTAATGCAGCAAATTGTGCTGTATTGAACAGGCGCCCCCGTGATTAGGGGAGGGGTGCCCTTAGTTGCGCCATGGGGCTGAGCCTCCTCCGTGGATCAGAGAAGGAGTTGGGGCTGGCTGGATAATGAAGGGCTGGTGGTTTGGAAAAACAAATCTTATCAGAAATGAAACTTAGCAGAGGTATTTAAGGCTGTGCTCCAGGGGTTTCGTTCTCTTTGTCTCCTTGGACCACAGCCTGGCTACAGGAGCGTCGTCGACCACCCACCCACCCGGCAGAAGACCAAG
Organism: Triturus cristatus; assembly: GCF_964204655.1. NCBI lineage: Eukaryota > Metazoa > Chordata > Amphibia > Caudata > Salamandridae > Triturus > Triturus cristatus. Next base: position 954,664,444 of record NC_140594.1, on the reverse strand, counting down.
GCTTCATGAGGCGGAGCGCTGACAGTTTACAACAAAGGGTGTTGCACAACAATGGAGATGCAGCCATTCGATGGACCCCTGGAAGGGGTAGATTCCACGAGTGCAGTGGGTAGGCAGGGAGGAGGGACTAGCCTTCCGGTAGTCTTGGACTCTAATGCCCTAACCCATCACGTATGGACAGAGTAGAATCTTGGGGAGGATTCCTGTGTTCAGGTTCCCCGGTGGGCCAGTGCGGTATGTGGTGCCCTGGATGTCAAGTAATGTAACTGTTGGCTGTAGCGCGTTGAGGCCTGCCGGCGCAATGTGCGCAGCCGAGTTGGGGATTGTGGGGAAGATGCTTGTGTTCAGGTACCCTGGTGGACCAGTGCGGTATGCGGTGCCCAGGATGTCAAGTATTGTAACTGTTGGCTGTAGCGCGTTGGGGCCTGCCGGCGCAATGTGCGCAGCCGAGTGGGAGATTGGCGGCCTAGATGGCCAAGTTCAAATGTACGACCAAGTTCTTGTGTACGGCCCAGTTAAAAGTTAAAGTGTAAGTTCGAAATGTACGGCCAAGTAGTTCTAGTGTACAGTCGAAATAAATGTTAAAGTGTAATGTTGTACCTAATTTCCTTACTGCTGTTGACATGTTGATGCAGATAAAGTGTGATGCTGTGAATACTTCTTATGTATCCAAGAAGGATACTTTTATTTGATAATGGACTATGATGATTCACTTGGATTGATGTGAATAAAAGGCTTCGCTGTAGACAACATGTCCTGATTCCAAGAGTTCGTGGGCGTAGCGGGCGGTAAGGGAAGGAATTTGGGGAGGAGGGAATGTCCCGTTGTTCACATACTATGCGTTACTCTGAATTTACCAAGTCACCAAGGCTGCGCAATGTGGACTTGCATGATTTGATAAACCAAATTTAAGAGTTAAGTCGCTCTTGCACCCCGTTGCAGGGCACTAGCGTGACACAATTCTTTCATAATAATGCCCCATATGTTTTTAACGTCTGGATATTCGTTGCATTACAGAGAACTCGATTCTGGTTTGGTTTTATTTTACATGTCCCTGAGTAACGTTGAGTGAATAACATCCGCATTCACCCCAATGCAATCCCTTACCTGCAGGGATTGTACAAAACATTTTCTTCAGATGCATATTGCAACTGCATGCCCAACGAGCATTAGCCAAGTATTACTGGCATGTACTGGAATACCGAAACATATTAGATGGGAGAAGGAACATCTTTTTGAAGAATAGAAGATAGCCTTTGTTGCGTCACAGACACATCGGAAGAAAGTTGAAATATGAACAAATGCTGTAAAGTGCCATTTTCCTTCTCCTAATATATGAAATTGAGCAAATTAATTTTGATTCCGTCAATACAACATATATATTTTTGTACAATGGTAAAAACAAAATTATGTAGATTGGAAAAGAGTTGCTAACATTCATTTTACTTTTGTGCAATGAAGAAACACTTAATCCACTATGGCAGATTTAAAAAAAAAAAAGGACAAATATTTGTTGCCCTTTTATTGCTAACCTATTTCATTTTAAAAGGAATGAGAATATATTTGTTCTCGAATTTCGCACGTGAAAACAATAAAAATTGTGAAAATTCAGTTTTAGCCAAAGAGCAATTATGTATATTTATATAGACTAGAACAAAATTGTATACTATTAAGGTAGCAGAAAAAAATTGTGCTCTATTTTTTCACAAGTGCAAATTTATGCAGTATAACACTTTAAAAGAAAAGGATAGGCTGGATTTTATGAGTATATTTAACAAATGGCTCTTTATGTACAGGTTAAGTAAAATATTAAAGCATAAATAAAAGTGTGATGGGATGAGCAAAAAAAAATCAATATAAATTCAGTTGCACAATATTTGATGTATCTGAAATACTCTATCTCGATTACGACTTTTGGCGATGCAGGGGTGGGCGGCATGTGACTGCCATGCTTCAGCACCACCAAGAAGCTCTGCCGCCCACCCTCCAAATTACAACTTAAAAGTGGTCTGGCAGGCAGGCGGCATGGGGGTTCCTGCGGCAGTGCCTCTTTCAAAGGTGGCAGTGCCTTTGAAAAAGGAACCGCAATGGAAATGCCGCACAAGGTTCCTGCACGGCATGGACTGTAACGTCCATGTCGTGCAGGTACCGGTGAGAATGCACACGGGGGGCATATGTTGTATCCCCTGTGGGCATACACATGGCGTAAGGCACTAGGGGGCGCTGTAGAGCCCCCTTTCTTTTCTTTGAAGGCACACGGAGATTAACTAATTTACCCAGAACCACACGATGCGCAGACAACAGGATTCAAACCTAGGTCCAATGATAGAAGCGCTAGTCGCTGGACCACACCTCCTCCCATACTGTAAACTACAGTCTTGTAGCACTTTGTTTCACAACTGGCATAATCCAGTAATTCTCTGATAAGAAAATCTTTAAGTGATACAGACCTGAGCAAAATCTGTTTGCTCCAATCAGCAATATGCAAGTAGAAAAAATGTTGACAGTGGATTTGTCAATATTCCACATCTTGCAAGATTCTGCAAATTGCAGCCAGGGCTTCTGGAACTTAAAGAGGCCAAGAGTAAAGCCTTTATTTAGAGATTCTCTACAAATTATTAGTAATGCTGAGAAGGGGTATTTGTGTCACCATATCAGGAGATATCTATTGAAGAAGGTTTTGAATGTGCAGTATATCATTTACCAAAAATGTAACCCATACTCAACAATCTTTAAATGAAGCCCATAGAAGATTCAGTTTGTGCAGATCAGGTCCTTTCTCATGAAAGCCCTGAGGGGTTGAGTGACCGTGTGTAATTGTGAGGATCTGGGTGTATAATATGATATGGTTAAGTAGCCTTATCGTGGAATACACTTGCAAACCCATTATTGGGTCCAGTCAGGCTTGTTTGTAAACCTTAAACTTAACCCTGGGTAGCTGTGGCTTCGAGCAGCAAGAGTTGCATTTTGTGGCACAAGAGTGACACAGCTCTTAAGTTAGATCCATCAAGCCACACAGGGCCACCTTCCGTGGTCCTGAGTGGCTTGATAAATCTAGAGTATCGCTATGCAGCACAAATCGCTGCGTTGCGTTACTCTGCCCCAAGGAGACATTCCGAGGTTAGAGTATGGGAGTTTCCGATGCATCCACCCATGTATTTTGGCTCATTCCCAGATTTACCATTACTAGAAGAACTGGGAATGCATCAACATGCTGTGCATCCCCATGGGAGCCGTAACAAGGAGAAATATCTTTATTTTTCCTCGTTTTTCCCTCTTTCTATATGTGCTGTATTCTTACTTAGACTCCAGTGAGACAACTGCCTCACAGGTCCCCAGCCCCTGCTCAATCTGCATACATTATTGTACCCGTAGCCCTAGATGTCTTCTTCTCTGGCTGTCAGATTCCTTCTGACAGTTGGGTGTTTTGGATACAGAGGCGGTCGCCTCATTACTCCACATTCATTTTTTAATTTTGTCTGTCGTAGCCGGCCCAAATGAGCCTCTTATACCAATAGGCCGGCTCAGCGGGGGTTTGGGAATGACACTGCTGGCGCCAGTTGGGGAGCAGTGGGTAACAGACGCCCATCAGCCCCCATTTCCAGGCCTCCAGAAAGCCTGCTCAAGCTCAAAAGGGCTGCTGGTGCCAGAAACATGCTGGGAACTCTTCACTTGAAGTCTGGACTCTGAGCCCTAGTTATGTGCTTGCTGTTCATTCCACCTTTTGCCTATAAATTGACTCACTATCTTCATAATAGTTGGGACATCATGAGACAGGTAAGGTGAGAGCCATCACCCAGCCAAGGCGGCATCCTGGTTAACACATGTCACTCCCAAACATCTGCATTCACTGTTAGACTTCCCTTTCCCTGCCACGTGACAGAAAATGGAAGAATATATAGAAGACATTTCTACACCTTGTGAGGCCCACATTACGAGTTAAAGGCTAAATTCATATACCTGTGCAAACAAAAACCCAGAAAAAAAGCAAAAGCAAAAACACAGCTGTTGTGCCTACTTTTCCTCCTAATAACTCAGAACAGGAGGTATTTATCACATGTCCTAAATTCCTCACACTGCCATATTGGTATTTCACACTTGTTGTAAATATCCCACCATATTCAGACAAACTTGTAATAGGACCCTAGTAGTCATGAATCCGTCCTTGACCCCTTGGCATGATTTCCAAATGCTGACTACTTTCAATTTGAGTGGGATCTTCAAATCCCCTCTACCTACCACCTAGACATTTTGCAAATTATTAAGCAAGGCAACCACAGTCCATGTCAGATCTTTTTCCTGCATTTGCTCACTTTACATCATATTTCAGAGCCCTTAAAAGAAAACAAAGCACTACCTTTTTGCCAGTGCTTTGTCAAACCCAACGCCCCCTGCGGACGGGACTGTAGAAATGGAAGTCTGTGTGGCAAGAGCTGCTGATTTAGAGCAAGGACCTGGAAACCATTGTTTTGCAGATAAGCAGAGGTAAGGTGTGTTTTCATCTTGCCCATGGATGCAGTCCTAGTAGTGCAATAATAATAAATTCATCCTTGGTACCGGCTAAAGGAGCAGTTCTTTACAGGGTGCAACTACAGATAAATTAGATGAATGGGGAGCGATGTTCCGCTCCACCCTAGCATTCATATAATAAATGCTGTCAGTTAGTGAAAGTAAATAAAAGGCGCAATGCTGAACACCATTGATTGTTCAGTGCACGCTTTTACAAAGAAACTGTGGTGTAAAAAAACAAGCATTTGCAATGCAATAGGTCTTGCATTTTTGGGAGTTTAAGCTATTAGCATTGTACATAACAATGCCTTTTATTTATCTGTTTTGATAATTAGCACATAAATAAAAGGCATTGTCAGCATTGTCATTTACAATGCCAATAGCTCAAACTCTTGTACATGCAAGACCTATTTCACTTCAAGGAAGTGGGAGCCATTGTCCCAGGATGTTTGGAAAGTGAAAGCACGCGTGGCGAGCTGAATGTTGCAGGAAAGCATGTTGTGCCTGCAGTAGGAGAAAGAAAATAGTACTTACAGACTAAATAATACATACCTTATAACAACAGAAGCAAAAGGGCCAGTCCTCATGGGAGGTTACAAATGAAAACTAAGGATGGACTAATAAGTCTATTTACAAATCAGAAGACCTAATTTACAAAGGACAATGACACAAGCAAATGAAGAATATGGGCGGAGTTTCAAGTCCATACTTTAGCTGCCATTTTGAGGTTTGCGAACTGCAGTTGGCTCTTTCTTAACCCCATTGTGAAAAGAAATTTTTATTGAGTGATTGGGCTGCACTGGGCACACCCATCCTGCCTTGCAGTTCTACAAAATATTTGAGGAGTGTGGAAGATGCAATTTTTACGAGGACAGGTGAGGGGAGCAGGGATATTTCGGCAACAGGATACACAAGCTTAGTTCAAGGAGCTGGAAACATTATACACATTTGTTTCCTTCTCTGGATAGCTTAAGATCAGATGGATATTAACATTGATTTTCCCCTATACTCCTAATTGAAGCAATACTTTTATATACTATTTCCACAGCTTCTCCAAGGGTCATGTCCTCTCTTACTTAACCTGCATATAACATAGACACATATGACAAAGCTGTGCAAAAAAATTTCAGAAATCCAGCATACTCAACCATGTTTAATGTTGGAAAAGCAAAGGTGGCTACTTCAAGGTGGGGAAGTTTGTAGACGAGAGGGACCCAAAAAATGCATTTTGGATTTAAATTCCCTTCGAATACAAAAACTGCTGCTTGAAGTCCATGCCAAGTGGTTATTGTGGAGGAGGGACACTGGCACACAGTGCGGTCAAAGATTATATGCAGTGCTTGTTGGTGGGCAGGGTGCTGGACAAAGGCGGATTGCGAAATGAACAGTGTCCGGTGAAGGCCATGAGTGCTCTGAAGTAAGCACTGCCCAGGACATATCCGAACGCATGACACTGAGGAACTAATAAGCAGGGAAAGATGACTCAAGGCATGGCCTATGACTGCATCATGGATTTAGAGCCCATCTTACATGGTCACAGGCAACAGCCAAGCCCCAACGGGAACAGACTATGGTAATGTGTAACCCAATATATGTGCAGTGCTTGTTTGGCTTGACTGCAGGCTGTGAACACTGTGCCCCGGAACTAGTTTGTGCTACTTCTGGGCATTAAGGTATGTTATTACAAAACCCAACATGCTGATTGAAAAAACAACATTTACAATAGATTATAGATAGGTCTTGAATGTGATCATTTCCTACATATTACACTGTCTAGATGTTGACAAAGATATTATAGATACCTGTCAAATGCAATCATTGTATTTAAGAATCTATATATCTTTTTGCCATAACTGTAGCAACCTATATTAACAATGTAACCTCAAAGAGGACTCACACCTTGCTGTCTGTGGGATTGCAGCCTTACGTCATGGTTTAAGTTTGAGAACATACTCGTACTTGAATAAAAAACAGCGTCCTTCCTTGCATTTCTCCTTTTTTGCATCTATCCCTGGTCTATGAGGGAAATACTGGTTGCTGACTGTTTTACTGCAGCCTTACATTTGATTTATTATATTAACATCTCTGTTAACTGTGAGTGAACTGCAGCTGCATTTCTTTATTGTATGAACTCAGCAGGACCTCTAGCCCAAGTCACTACTCGTCCTCCATCTTTAACCTGCACAACGCCATCTTGGTTGTTCACTTTCTGACTTTTCTTGGTAGAACTCTCTGTGGACATCTAATGTCAACAGCGATAAATACATTGATGGGGGCAGTTAGTTGTTTCGCATGAGGTAATTAGTGTTTTGGGCGATGTTATGAATACTTAGCTAATTACAACTGGGGAATGTCTATGTTTTTAGATTTTGGGCCAGAACCACAACCCCACTCAGCGGAAGGTTTCTTCCGGGAATTTTAAATTGTTTTTAAATCTTATGCCATTGTCTAATTGGCGATATTAGTAGATAATCATGACTTTCTTCAATGGAAACCTCTTTTTTTGGACGGAGAAGTGCTGGAAGGGTGTTTTTACGTGTTTTGTTTGTTTTGCTTTTTGGAGTGCGTGTGGATGAGTTTTCGATATGATCTGAATGTCACAAAACTGTGCTCCTGTTGTAAAAACATTGATTTCAATATATATAAAAATATAATAATATATATTAAATATATTAAATATTAATATTCATTTAAACAAAATAAATTTAATTTAATATACATTTTAACAAAACATAACAATTAAACATCATTTTTTTTTAAAACTCACAAACATAATAATTTATACGTAGATATATATTTACTTTAAAATAATTAATAAACTATTATATTTAATTTATTTTAAAAGTTTAAAATTATATAAAAATAAAATATATACATCAATAATTTAAAATATAAACAAACATTCTACAAGAATTTAAGACATTAAATTATTAAAAAATATTTAAACTAAAATTTCCGGGGAGGCGTGGCTAGCAGGCGAACGAAATGGCCGCTGCCGGAAGCTGCTCCGAACCCCCACAGGCATCTCCATAGATCCCAACACTTATCCGCTTATTTCCTTCGCATGTCCGCGGTGGTACAAGCGTCGGAAGGACCCGGGCACAAGAAAATTGGCTCGCAACGAGAAACGGGTGAACGCAGCTGCGTCGTGGGGAGTGCCTGCGGCCTGTACGCGAGGGAGAAGCCGGGACCTAAAGTGAGCTGGTAGCCTACAGCCTCGAGTATGCCTGCCTCCAGGCTCCATGACTTGTACAGCAGCACACGGCAGTACGCACAACTCCCCGGGCGGGTGAGTCTGCCTGCTTGCACCCGTGGCCCTCCCCTACGTCCTGCCTAATTCTGTTCTCCGATGCACACGGAAGGAACTACTTAGGCGCGGTGTGCTGGCTGTGAAGGCAGGCACTCTGACCCGCTTGTGTAGACGACTAACCTGTAGCCGATTGATCTGAGCGGCGTGGCAAGACCCATTTAACTACGGGCTTGCTGCGTTAACGGTCCCACTCAGACTATCTTCCCCCCACGGTGATTGAGGATTATTGAGACAGCGCAACAATCACTGCAGGTGGCCCCCTACTCAGCGCTGGCGCCACATTTAATAACTGTATCCTTGGGACCTTTTGCAGAGTTATACTCCATCGAATTCCACACTGCAGTGGGGGTGCAAAGGAAAGCGCAGCAATTGTTAACCGCTGCCCACAGTAGGGATCCTTGGTATGAAAAGCAGACGTGGTCTACAGTAAGGACCTACGAAAGAGGATACAACCAGCAGGGCACTTACACCTGACTAAAGGTGATGTGACACTGGCCTCATCAGCAGAGTACACCTCCCGAGGATCTTAGATAGGTCACCCCTGTGGTCTCCAGCTTGTTACGCGTGCACAACAATGCAAATACCCTGTAGTATGAAACCTGAAAGGCCGTGGGTGACAGTGCATTGCCCAGGCAGGCAGTAGTGAGTACTCCACCCAAGTTGTTTGCCACAGCGTGACAAGACCTGGAACACACAGCGGTGGGGGGGTCGGGCAAGCACGCTGCACACCAGACCAAACTGGATAAGTACACATGCACTAAAACCCAGCAGGAAACAATGAACCAACCGACCGCGCACCAGATGATGCCTCGTTGGAAGGGTCAGATGTCACATTACTGGATATTCTTTCCACCTTAAATAAAGTGCTTGCAGCCCTTGACTCCTGGATTGGCACAATATTGGTGGAACTCTCTCTGATCCGGGCTGACTTTAAAAACATGAGCGCAAGAGTTACATAAGTAGAAACTGCTACAGGGACTCTACGCGGCGATATCAATGAACTCAAACGACAAGTGTGCCAGCTCGAAACCGAGAGTAAAGTGATGGCTGCTAAATTGAATGATTATGAAGGCCGATCACGGCACAACAATGTCAGAATAGTTGGGGTACCAGAAGGGGTGGGGGGACCAGCAATGGACCTCTTTGTGGAAGATCTTATCAAGCAACACCTATAGCCTAGGGGTCTATCCCACCACTTCCCAGGGGAAAGAGCGCACCGCGTCCCGGGCGGTAGACCCAAACCAGGTGCACCCCCTAGGCCAATATTGGCCCATATTTTTAATTTCCGAGATCGTGACCTTATTCTACAAACAGCGAGAGAGGCCCTGCATATACACTTTGAACATAGCACAATCACTTTCTTCCCTGACTATAGAGCAGTGGTGATGAACCAAAGGCGCAGCTTCTTCGACATTAACAAGAAATTGAGGAATAGAGAACTGAAATACTCCATGCTATTACGAGTTACGGGTCGAAGCGTAAGGGAAAGCATAGTTTTTTACCATACCAGAGGAAGGTCGGGAATGGCATGAAGGATGGCGCAGAGTCGCCAAACCCGGGAAGATGAACAACTAACTGCACCACCTTCAGACTGAAATGCCGCTGCCCGCGCCAGAAGAAGCAGCCACTGCACATGCCGAATCGCTTGAGAGACGTTGAAAAGGGCGACAATCTTTCCAAGAGACTAGGAGCTGCACAATAGACTCTTCCACATGATGGACTGTTACGCCTATGAACTCAGCAAGTCACCTATCTAATTAGAGACTTCTTTGATATTGCTGACTAGATGCTTGAGAGATAGCCTATGTTAATAAGTAAAAACCACTGTACGCATACTTACTTATGCAAAGACTAATAATTTCTACTGTCATAGACTACTGTTGCAGAGATGATCTGGGGGGGATGCTAGAGGGACTACCCCCTACAAAGGTAACGGGAAATGGGGAATAGGCACTCTGCATTGTTTGGGAGTCAGGTAGTTTTAAGTCCATCATGCAGGGGGGCAAGGAGGGGGGAGTGACAGATAACACAGTTTGTTTCTTATTGTTCAATTGGATTTCTAATGCGACTTTCAAACTTCTAAGTAATGTTTCCACTGTAATCTCCAATAGAAACGTCCCACAGAACTGGCTCAAATGACACCAATATCGACACCTATTACCCCTAATATTCCCAAGATACAACCCATGCACACTCCACCACTGTTGCTCGTCTCCTGGAATGTTAATGGCTTGAGAGACAAGTTAAAGAGAGGGCTCGTGCTGCAATATCTTAAGCGCAAGGCGCCAGCAATAGCCATGATACAAGAAACCCATCTGGTGGGATCGACCTGTAAGGCCCTAGACTGATGGGGTTTCAAGTTAGCGGTGCACTGTGAATTCACATCAGGTACATGTGGGGTGGGAATCTGGATTAGAATGCAATTCTCTCTGATTGTGCAACACACTTACACAGATGACCAAGGCCGCTTTGCAGCTGTCTCTTGCCAATGGGAAGGGCACGCAATTAATTTGGTCACCGTCTATATTCCTCCTGCACTCCACTCGCTGGCTGTTCCGGTGCTTGGCAAATTCCTACCTACAATTCCGGAAGGAGAACTGTTAATTGCACACTACTCTTAATGATACTTTGGATCGAACCCCCTAGACTGCAACACCATACACGCTCCAGCTTTTCTGATTTTCTAGATGCCTTCGGCTTGATAGACACTTGGCGCTTTAAATCCCCACAGACACGCCAATTCACATATCACTCACAATAGTCTCTCTAGAAACGACTATATACTCACATCAACAGACAGTGTAGGTAGATTCTGGGATTTATCACACCTACCCAGAGACAAGCTCTGACCACTCTGCCGTTTTTGCTGAGTATGCCTTGCATGTCCCAACAGGCCGTCGCATATACCCATTATATCCTGGTTATTTACAGAACCCCAAGATCTGGAAGGGTTTGCTTACTACCACAAAACACTACTTCTCAGAAAATGAGTCATCGGTGTCAACCCTCTGATCCTCTGGGAAGCATACAAACCTGTACTGCAAGGACATGCCATATCCCTAATCTCAGGTCATAAAAAGGAAAGGGAAAAGTAATAGAGGCCCTAGAACGGGAAGTGAGTCAACTAGAGACACTGCATGATCAGGACCCATCTGACACTAACACACATAGGCAGCGTACAAAGCAGCAAGAATACAAAGATTATTTATGGGAGGATGCTAAAACCAGACTCACAGCAGTTCGCCACAGGGTCTATGAAGCTTCTGGCCTGGCTAGACAAACGTACACGAGCGTATAGATGGGTGACAGATCTCCTATTAGTTGACGGAAAAATCACATCAGACCCACAAGAGATAGTGGACACATTAGCGGTACACTACGAGCGCATTTACACTCCCACGGCCAAAACTGAATTACAAGATGTGATAGCGTTCCTTAGAGATATACACCTACCAACACTTATAAAGGAAGAGACCCAATTACTAGAAACAGACCTAACAACAGATGAATTAATACTTGCCATGAAAAAGATACAGTCAGGAAAAGCCCTAGATCCCAATGGCATACCTATCGAACTTTACAAGCAGGCTGCTACTAAACTTGCCCCCCACCTGTTACAGATTTATGAAGCCAGCCTAGAAAAGGGAGAACTCCCCAGAGACCAACGCATAGCCACCATAGTGGCCAGCCATAAGCCGGGTAAACCTCCCTCAGGAAGCACCTCCTACCATCCCATTTCTTTAATTAATGCAAAGGCCAAGATACTGGCCAAGACACTGGCTAATAGATTAACTCCCCACCTTTCAAAACTGGTCCATCCGGACCAATCTGGATTCATGCCAGGAAGAAATACAGCACTAAATCTTAGATGCCAACATAGTGTTATGAGCCGCAAACACACCATCCAAGGAGAGGCCGCCATATTATCTCTTGACGCACGGATGGCCTTTGACTCGGTCGAATTGCCATTCGTCTTTGCGGTCCTCCAACATCTAGGTTTTGGGCCAAAATTCTGCTCATGGGTTTGATTATTATACACTAGCATTGTAGTATCTAACAGACATATCCCCGGTGAATTACCCCTGGGACGCGGAACGAGACATGGCTGCCCCCTGTCCCAACTCCTTTTTGCCTTAGTGCTAGAACCATTGGCAGCCTGGATAAGAAAAGACCCAGTTATCCACAGGCTCCAATGGACAGAGGGATGGGAAGATCGCATATTCCTTTATGGGGAGGATATTTTCATATACAAGGCATCCCCAAAACGCTCCCTATATAGCAGTGGCAGCTGGTGAAATTGTAAAGTGGTGAGATGTAAAGAAGAAGTTCAGGATGCGAGCCCTATGGCGAGCTTGACAATCAGGAGGGGTTGCAGGTGTTCTCCCCCTTGAGAAAAGTTAGAAAAAAGAATGGGCAAATGGTGCATTTTCAAGCAAATGTGAGACAGCAAGAAAGTTAATAAGGAAATTGTGAAAGTGCAATTATGACACCAATAAAGAGATTTCATATGATAATGACGCAGTACAGCCAGTCTCAAATATTCATTACAATGCAGGCTACCCTACCAGCACAGTGGCAATTGTTTGTATTCCAATAGAAAGTTCATATTGAGCTACAATTTCAATATCAGAGGACAATGGAGGACATCCGTTACACATTCATGCCTAAAACAACTGCCAATGTAATGCTACAAAATGAAACCACCTAAGGGTGGTATGCAAGCTCAGCAGCATTCTGAAGTTAGCTTTATTGTTTTTAAACAGCATTCTAATATACTTTCTAATAGCGCTCACGCTGCTGTTTTGTGACGCTTTAAATATAAGCCAAAACCAACCTTTACAATGCACAACTTTTCAACCTCAGAAAGTTGAGTGGGCTTAGTGCAGGCTGGAAGCTGCCGGTTTCCTATATACCTGAGAGTGAGTGATTAACTGACTGTGATATCTTATAAGGAAATATGGTGACTGAAAACAGCTCTATCTGCTTGGTCGATATTTTGAGTGAAACTGAATTCAGGAAACTGTTCCAGGTAAAACCTGGCTCTTCGCTCCAGCAGCCAAACCTTATAAGCTGAGCGTGCTTGTGGAACATTACATTAATGTACATCAAAGGAAATGGCGAGCTTTGATCCATATTTACCTCTAGCGTCTACTAAACAACCTTTGACCTATGCTCTGCTGAGGGCCCATTAACTACATAAAAGAAAACTGCCTCGGCAACTCATGCAGTGTGACTGCAGACAAGTACATTCCTGGAAATGTAAAGTTGGAGTGTGAATGTTTTCATCAATTTATTTTGAAGGTTGTCCATATAGTTTACATCTTTGTCGCAAAATCCTGAATTCAATCCCAATGTGTTTAAAAAGGCAACACCACTTCCATCTGTACTACGTTTACAGATGCATGCACTTTTTAGAACTGACTACAGAAATACTTAAGCCACCACCACAGCTAACGTAGCTTATCACCTACCATGCCTCATTGCTCTCCAACCACATTTACCTACCAGTACCAAACGGTACGTTTGTTATGCGCTGCCACCGCCCATTAGCAAAAAATGGAGGCCTACTGGCCGAGGGGCTGCAGCCTTTCATGCATGCGGATGTGCCGCTGACGGCGGCCCCCACAGGGGGCCACTAGAGCGGTCGGCGCCCTAGTGTCGCCTGGGCACCGGTCACCCCTCCCTGCCCCCCCTCCTGGGGGTAGGGACTCCGGTCGGTGTCCCCCTCCTCTTCCTGCCCGGAAGTGACGCGAGGGGCGTCACTTCCGGGGCTTCTTTGTGCGGGGGAGGCTATATAGCCCTCCCCCACCATGCTGGCGACCTCTTGATTGCCTCGCACGCCGCATCCCTCACTACCGCTTACTCGGCGTGGTGATGGCAGGTGGGGGTGAGAGTATTGTAATGTTTTCTTTTTCGTTGCAGGCAGAGTTACAGGGCGATCTGGAAGCAGGCCGGTACCAAGGGCACCTCTGCGCAGCACCAGAGGGGGTGCCAGAGCCAAATCCGAGGAGCCTCATGGGAGGGTCCTGGAAGCCGTGTCGGCGCCCCGCTAGTCCATTGGGCGGTTGTGTGCCTGAACAACAGGGGGTTTGCTATGCGACGCTCCGCCCCGGGAAGGGGTGTGATTAGAAGTTACCAACGGTCACGTGATCCTATAAGAGAATCACTTGGACGGCAGCAAAGGCGGGGTTCGTCCCAGTGCTGCCCTGCTCATCAGGCGGGCAGGCGGCCCAGTTGGTTGCCTGCCCTTGGATCGCCCGTAAGATAACCCACCTATTACATAACGGTGTATGTAATAAACCTGCAGCATTTGTACCCAATCAAACAGTCTGTGTTGCGTGATTATTATTGGGTAATGTATTTTGGTTGGAGGGAGGACTGAGGGGTGCCAATGGCGATACTGTGTGATGTGCCCTATTTAATTGGGGGAGGCACAAATCAAGAGGACCCATGGCAGCAAATCAAATAATGAACCTCCTAGTGTGCAGGAAAAACACTCACATGGGGGTTTAAGTCACAATCGGAGCAATAGTACACCCCAAATGTAGAAAATGCGACGGTGCGTGCATGAAAAACTAAACGTTTTGGTGGTGAAATGGTCGGAGCAATACACCCTGCCACCAAAGGTTTTCCTTTTTCATGCAGGCACTCTCCGACAAGGGGGCCAGACAGGAAGACAAGACACCGGATATTATAAAAATAATGCCTGCAGCCTGTGGTAATTACTGTTAAGCAGCATTGGTCATTAACTTTTGAACTCACGCAGGTGAAAGTAGTATCATAATGCACACTTTCTCCTACAGCGCACTCCAAGCATGCAATATAATAATTAAATACATACCTCACCTCACAAAAGTGGAAGCTGCACGACGCGCACAGCACTGATGGGGTACAGTTCTTTTGATGAGCAAAGGCTCTAAACCCTCCCCTTCTTACTCGTCACAGGCTTGGGTGGGGTCAGTTATGTTTGCTGACCACACCCCACATTGTGACGACTTGGGAAATGGAAGGATGGAGAAAGGCAGCATTGGCGTTGACAGACAGCCCAGAAAGTGCAGAGCTGATACTGTACACACCCGGGACTGATCGAAAAACACGATGCTGCATCGCGTCATTTCTGGGCAGGCACCAATGACCCACGAGCATTGAATACCCTGGCTGGCAGCATGTCAGCCTGGCATAGGCTGCAGAAAAGTCATCTTTAAAACTGGCACGTGTGCACTAGAGCATGTGTCCAAGCAACATGCCTCACTGCCTGACCATTTTAGCGGGCAGCAACACCAGTCTAGTCAGTGAAACCAGGCACTGCATTACAATGGAAATATGGATGGTAATAACTTTATGCAATTACCATCCATAAGGCTTGTAGAGGTATGCAGCTCCCCCACCCAGCATCAGGAACCGCCCCTGCTATATAGACTATTAAATATATGCGAGGTGTACGGGACGGTTTCAGGATACAACATCAACTGGAGAAAATCGGTATTGTATATTTTACATGGGCCCCTCCAGTATTGCCGAGGGGTTGTGCAGTAAGAATAGTCACAGACAGCTTCAAATACTTAGGGATTCATGTCATGTCCTACCCCGAAGACTTCATGGTTAGAAACCTTCAGGAACCGCTGCAAAGACTTCGACGAGATGCCATGCACTGGCAGTCACTGCCCCTCACCCTACTGGGTAGAGCGGCACATTTTAGAATGATGGCACTCCCCAGATTTCTCTATGACCTTTATAGCAACCCCTTCTGTGTTCCTGCATCGTATTTTAAAGTTAAAGCAACAAACTCAGAGGTGCATAATCTCCTATGGGATGGAAAACCTGCTAGGATAGCTGTGGCTAAGCTGGTCAGGAGCTGGTATGATGGCGGTATTCCACTCAGAAATGTCCAGATATACTACTGGGCCTCTCAATTAGCCGTGATTAATCAATGGCTCCATTCACCCCAAACTGACCCTGCATACCGACTAGATAGACATGCCGTGAGAGTGGGAGGGATCAGTTGAGTTCTCTATAATAAAAAGCGAAAAACAGATCTTCTGGGATCGACCGCACATACCGTCCACATATGGTATGCGGTAACACGACATTTGGACTGGAACGACAAATTAACACAACAAACCCTGCTATGGGAAACAAGCAAGCTGGGCAAACTGGGCAAGAGTAAGGTGTCTAGACAGTGGGACACAATAGAGATCTCACGAGTGGGTGACCTCTGAAAAACAGGAAAGTCATCACCTTTGCCCACTTACAAGACCAATAGGAAATGGCGCCCACTGAGCTGTTTCAATACTGCAGGTTAAGCATGCACTGGAAGCGGACATCCCACCAGATATGATCCTTCCAGGGGCCACCCCATTAGAAGACAGACTCCTCAAGGAATACATAGACAAGAAGGCAATATCACTCACATACCAGAAAATCGTCAATAATCAGGTAGATCCTATGCAACTGCTACGGGAAAAATGGCAGACTAATGTGGGCGAATTAGACAAAACTGACTGGTAGGAGGCGCTAGAGTCCCCGAGGGTGGTGGCAGTGTCCTCTAAGCTGCATCTTATACAACTCCAAGTGCTTCACAGGACATATTTTACCAGAGAGACATTATGCAAGATTGGGAAGAACAATGACAACATCTGCCTGCGACAATGTGGTGACATAGGCACCTTTTACCACACAATTTGGGAATGCCCTTCAATTCAATCAATCAATCAATCAAAACATTTATAGAGTGCGCTACTCACCCGTGAGGGTCTCAAGGTGCTAAGGGGAGGGGTGCTCTCACTGCTCGAATAGCCAGGTCTTGAGGTGTTTCCTGAAGGTGAGGTGGTCCTGGGTCATTTGTTGGTGTGTGGGGAGTGAGTTCCATGTCTTGGCAGCCAGGTAGGAGAACGATCTTCCTCCGGCGGTGGTTCTGTGGATCCGTGGGATGGCGGCGAGGGCGAGGCCGGCTGATCGGAGCTGGCGGGTGGGAGTGTAGAACGAGAGGCGGTTGTTGAGGTATTCGGGTCCTTTGTCGTGGAGTGCTTTGTGTGCGTGGGTGAGGAGCCTGAATGTGATCCTCTTGCTGACGGGGAGCCAGTGTAGGTTTCTCAGGTGGGCGGATATGTGGCTTTGGCGGGGGATGTCGAGGATGAGTCAGGCGGAAGCGTTCTGTATGCGCTGGAGTCGTTTCTGAAGTTTGGCTGTGGTTCCTGCGTAGAGGGCGTTTCCGTAGTCCAGTCGGCTGGTGACGAGGGCCTGAGTTGCGTTTTTTCTGGTTACGGTGGGGATCCATCGGAAGATTTTTCGGAGCATGCGTAGGGTGTTGAAGCAGGATGATGAGACGGCATTGACTTGCTTGGTCATCGAGAGGGAGGAGTCCAGGATGAATCCCAGGTTACGTGTGTGGTCAGTGGGAGTAGGTGCGGAGCCCAGTGCTGTGGGCCACCAGGAGTCGTCCCAGGCGGAGGGGGAATGTCCAAGGATGAGGATCTCCGTTTTGTCTGAGCTCAGCTTCAGGCGACTGAGCTTCATCCATTCTGCGACGTCTTTCATTCCTTCCTGGAGGTTGGTTTTGGCGGTGGCTGGGTCCTTGGTGAGGGAGAGTATCAGTTGGGTGTCGTCGGCATAGGAGATGATGTTGATGTTGTATTTGCGTGCGATGGCAGCGAGGGGGCTCATGTAGATATTGAAGAGTGTTGGGCTGAGCGAGGAGCCTTGTGGTACGCCGCAGATGATCTTGGTGGCCGTTGAGCGGAAGGGAGGGAGGCGGACTCTCTGGGTTCTGTCGGAGAGGAAGGAGCTGATCCATTCCAGGGCCTTTCCTTGGATCTCGGTGTGGAAGAGGTGGGTTATCAGGGTGCGGTGGCAGACGGTGTCAAAAGCTGCCGAGAGGTCTAGGAGAATGAGGGCGGTTGTTTCTCCGTTGTCCATCAGGGTCCTGATGTCGTCGGTGGCTGCGATGAGGGCGGTCTCGGTGCTGTGGTTGGCTCAAAATCCGGACTGTGATGGGTCGAGTGAGTTGTTTGTCTCGAAGAAAGCAGTCAGCTATTTATTGACGGTTTTCTCGATGACTTTAGCCGGGAAGGGAAGAAGAGAGATGGGGTGGAAGTTCTTGAGGTCTTTGGGGTCCGCTGTGGGTTTTTTCAGAAGGGCGTTGATTTCGGCGTGCTTCCAGATTTCAGGGAAGGTGGCTGACGTGAAGGAGTTGTTTATGACGTTCCGGAGGTGGGGTGCGATGATGTTGTCGGCTTTGTTGAAGATGTGATGGGGGCATGGGTCAGAGGGGGATCCGGAGTGGATGGTGTTCATGACTTGCGTGGTGTCTTCAGTACTGATGGAGGTCCAAGCGCTGATGGTGGTGGTGGGGGTCTTGGTTCAGTGGCTGGAGGCAGAGAATGGGGTCCGAAGCTGTCGTGTATATCTGCGATCTTACGGTGGAAGAATGTGGCGAGGGAGTTGCAGAGGTCTTGTGACTGTGTGATGTCGTTGTTGCTGGGGTTGGAGAGCTCTTTGACGATGCTGAAGAGTTCCTTGCTGTTGTGGGTGTTGTTGTCTAGTCGCTCTTTGAATGATGTCCTTTTGGTGGTGCGGATCAGCTGGTGGTGTTTGGGGGTGGCGTTTTTGAGGGTTGTCATGTTTCCTGTGGTCCGATCGTGGCGCCAGGTTTTTTCGAGGGTCCGGCAGGATTTCTTTGAGGTCGTCTGTGAACCATGAGGATTTTCTGTTGTCGTTCTTGCCTGAGGGGTTCTTCAGTGGAGCGAGGTTGTCGGCGCAGTTAGTGATCCATTGAGCGAGGTTGTTGGCTGCGTCGTTGGGGTCAGAGGTGTCGGCTGGCGGGTTCTGGCTCAGTGATGAGAGGAGCTGGTCTGTGGTGATTTTGCTCCAGCATCTGCAGGGGATTTGTTGTGTGCGGCGGTGGGGTGTATTCTTTTTGTCGGTGAAGTGGATGCATCTGTGGTCGGTCCAGTGTAGTTCTATGGAGTGGCTGAAGGCGACGTGGTTGCTGGCAGAGAAGATGGGGTCGAGCGTGTGGCCGGCGAGGTGGGTGGGTGTGTCCACCAGTTGCCTGAGTCCGAGGTTGGCCAGGTTGTCGAGCAGGGTGGTGGTGTTGTTGTCGTTGTTTTTCTCCAGGTGGAAGTTCAGGTCCCCTAGGAGGATGTATTCTGGTGAGGCTAGGGTGTGCGGGCTGATGAAGTCGGCAATGGTGTCGCTGAATTGAGTGCGCGGGCCTGGGGGTCTGTAGATGAGTGTTCCTCTTAGGGTGGTCTTAGGGTCGGTGTGAATTTGGAAATGTTGGTGTTCGGCGGCGGAGAGTGTGTCTTCGGCGTTGGTCGTGATGTTGATGGTGTTTTTGTAGATGATGGCGATTCCTCCTCCGGTTTGGTTGGTGCGGTCCTTTCTGGATGACAGTAATGAGCACTATCATACAGGTTAGCGCCAGTCCTGTACCGCCTGAGCCTAAACGATGTCTCCTAAACATCTAGGAAACAATAGACATGAATCACACAGCCCAAGCTTGGGCAACCCTTGGTATGACAATAGCGATACGAAATATTGCCAGACATTGGGGGGCGGGTACTGCCCAAATCCTTGGAGACTGGTGTAAAGATATGGACATGGCCTTGGCAGCTGAAAAAGCCACGTATGTGGGAAAGAATGTAGGGTAAATGGAATACATTTAGGGGAGGTATTTGTACCCCACCGACTGTAGATCCAGTTTAGGAAGATGATGATCAATAGGAAAAACTGTTTGATCACTGATAAACTTATAATGTATGTCAGATGTGCTATTTACTTATGTTCTCAATAGTGTATGATGGAAACTACTGTCTCATGGATGTGTCATGCTGCAAATGTCACTATTGCAAGTCTTATCTTTAATAAAACTGTTTTAAAAAAACAACTTAGATTTCCCCATACAATCAGTGCAACAGTGGGGAAAATGTTGGATAGCAAAATAATTAAATTTACTATTCCAACTCCAGTGAGTGCAACAATAGGGGAAAGTGTTGGATAGCGGAGGGGTAAAAAGTACTATTCCCACTCCAGTGAGAGGAACAGTAGGGAAAGTGTTGGATAGTGGTGGGGAAAAATTACTATTCCCACGCCAAAAAATGCAACAGTAGGGAAAGTATTGGATAGCGGAGGAGTAAAAATTTGTATTCCCACTCCAAAGAGTGCAGTGGTAGGGAAAGTGTTGGATAGAGCAGGGGTAAAAATTACTATACCCACTCCAAACAGTGCAAAATTAGGGAAAGTGTTGGGTAGCAGAGGGGTAAAAATTACTATTTACACTCGAGTGAGAGCAATAGTAGGAAAAGTGTTGGATAGTGGAGGGGAAGAAATTACTATTTCCACTCCAGTGAATGCAACAGTAGGGAAAGTATTGGATAGCGGAGGAGTAAAAATTACTATTCCCACTCAAAAGAGTGCAACGGTGGGGAAACTGTTGGATAGTGGAGGGGTAAAAATTACTATTCCCACTCAAGTGAGTGCAACAGTAGGGAAAGTGTTGGAGAGCGGAGGGGTAAAAATTACTATTCCCACTCAAGTGAGAGCAACAATAGGCAAAATGTTGGATAGCGGTGGGGAAAAAATTACTATTCCCACTCCAGTAAATGTAAAAGTAGGGAAAGTGTTGGATAGCAGAGAGGTAAAAATTACTATTCCCACTTCAATGAGTGCAACAGTAGAGAAAGTGTTGGATAACGGAGGAGTAAAAATTATTATTCCAACACCAGTGAGAGCAACAGTAGGGAAGGTATTGGATAGTGGAGGGGAACAAATTACTATTCCCACTCCAAACAATGCAACAGTAGGGAATGTGTTGGATGGTGGAGGGGTAAACATTACTATTCCCACTCCAGTGAGTGCAACAGTAGGCAAATTGTTGGATAAGGAAGAGACAAAAAGTATGATTCAATCTCACAAAAGTTAAAACAAAAATAAAAAACATTAAAACATTATAAAAAATCATTACAAAAATAAACTCTATTTAAAAATGAAAAAGTAAATATATTAAATAAATACAAATTTAAAACTATTATAATATTAATTACATATAAAAAAACTACAAATAATATATAATATAACATATTAAATACATTTGTAAAATAAAATTCTTTTAAACTAGAAAATATTTACAAACAAATACAGTAATTAATACATAAATGCATTTATTGTATTTCCTACACTATAACACCACACAATAGCAAAACACTTCCACATTTCTAATAACATTTTTCCAAAATTAACATAATTAATAATCACTGTAAAAATATTATTTGTAAAAAAACTAATAAACATTAATTGACTACACACACTTTAACACTATGATATCCACAACACACACCTAAATTAAACTCTAAAATAATAAAATACAATTAAAACTTATTTATAAATTAAAAACTATTACTATTCACAACTGTTAATAAAGTAATGAAAACCCACCCTTTACCCTTTTAAAAGTAAAAACAACAGACAAAAAATTAAACAATTACCCCAAATACATATCAAATAATTAACATTATTTAACAACTTTATATTAATTAATTAAATACAAATTAATTCTCACCCTTTACCCCTATAAACACCAAAACAAACACCTAAAATTAATTACACAATTACCATAATTAATTACAGATACATTCATTAAAATTAACAGACAATTAATTCCTCAATTTAAAAAAAGCTTTCCACCCTTCACACCTAAAAGCACCACAACACACACCTAACATTAGTTACTCATTTACCTTAATTAACTACCAATTAGCTAATTTAAATTAATTAACAACCAATTATTAATTACTAATAAATTACTTTACACATTTAACACTATGACGTCTTAATAAAACAAATATTAAGAAATAAAAAATAAGCAATAAATGACACTTAATTAAATTACTTCCCACCCTATTCTCCTATAAACCCATAACCTTCTATGAAGCTAAAAATGCAAAATTGAATTTTTTTTTATTAGCTACTAAAAATTTAACACATATGTTAAAAATATAAACAATTCTTATACAAAAAAAGTTTAAAATCAGTTAAAAAACCTGGTTGAAACAGGAATAGTTTTAATAACTCAAAATGGGGCAAGGCCTTTATAAAAAGTGTGGCAGCTTAGGTCTGTGAAGTGATTCCCAAAAGCGACTTGCGAGCACGCCACATTGAAAATAGGAAGCGTGACACAGCAAATACAATTGGCTTTAGGGTATTATATTTCAGGAGCCTAAATACACCTGCACAATGCTTGGACCCCAGATTTCTGTGCAGTGGATCAACCATCTATGTCTGGCTCTTTTATTGCCAGGGCAGAAAAAATACATGAAGTTCTGTCTCCGCCTCATTGCTACAGGTCAGGCACCCTAAAGAGGAGGGGGCATATTAGCAAGGGCAATATCGCTGCTTTAGCGGGACCTTTTCCTGCTAAAGCGGCGATAATTCTATTGTCCTATCAGGAAGCTGTGGCTAACAGCAGTTAGCGACAGCTTTCTGCCGAAAGCGACCGGTTTGGGTGCCGCTTTGCATGTCAGCGCTATTTTTCGCCAATGACATGCAAAGTAGGCGTTCCCGACCAACAGACCTGGTAAACAGCCGTTAACAGGCCTATTGCCTATTAGCAAGGATGCCCTGGCCCCAGTTAGCGACGTGAAAAGTCGCGCTAACCGGGGTCATCGCCGTTTTTTTAACACCTGCTATTTTACTGACTTAACCATACATAACATGGGGGGTGGATTATGCTGATACGACCACAGGGTTGTATCAGCAAAGTTTTCCCCCTTCCCCATGCAACATCGCTGTTTTTTTTGCGATGTTGGCCCTTCCCTCCCACTATCGCTGGAATATTTATCGCCATAGAGCCAATTGTTGCTAATACAGTGTTAGCGTGGCGATATGTTCCAGCGATAGCTGGCGATAGAAAATGTTGTGCTAAGCGCGCTCTGCGATATTTATTGCAGTTTGTTGCTAATATGGCCCCACGTGCCTGCCCATTTATTTGAAAACACACTCAGAGGGAGGGCCCCATGTCTGAATTGTACATATAGTTTCCTATCTAATGCTAGTTGTATATCATCCAGGAAAGACTAAAATATAATAATCAGTGATTCTCAAAAAGATAACTGTTAGAGAACCTAATGCTGAGCTCTCCTGTAGTTGTGCAAGTTTGCCCTCCTATAGCTCCTGACCAATTTATTCCTTGTTATTGCACAAGCTACCTCTGGATTGCTCCATAAACTCGTTCTACCCATACTACACAGTGCGTCCTTAATATATGCAAACCATGCTAATTTCCCTGCATCTAGTAGACCCAATACCTCCTTTAGCAATAGCCATAGGCGACACCAAAAGGTTAAAGGTCTAAGACCAATTTTCTCTGTGATAGGTCTCACCCCTAAGTCCAAACGCAGAGGGGTAATTGGGATGCTAAGGGGGAGACCAAATAGCTGCCTAACAAAATTATTCTCAGACCTGGTAATATTTCTTAAAGAACAGTGCCCCCAAAGTTCAGCCCTGTATATTGCAGCACCCCTTGTTTGCACTTAATAGATCTCCGCAATTGGACCAATGGGTTTGTGGAAATAATTCCTAAATGGCTTGGCCAACCCCCTATTTGTCTGTGCTAGCTTAAGGTTTGTTTTGTCTATTTGTGGCACCTCAATCTATTTTTCTCGGTTAGTGTAACACCTGGGTATTGAAATACTGACACCCTCTCGAGCGGGATACCAGTCAGACAGGGATAAGGATGTGTTGTGCTTCCGGGGTTGAAGACTATATATTTGGTCTTCTAAATGTTAATTTCCAGCCCCCTGCATTTAGAAAAAGCATCATAGCTAGAGAGGATCCTCTGGATGACCATTGGTGTCTTAGAAAGCATTAGAGTTTCGTCAGCAAACATCATTGACGACACTTTACTATGCACCAACTACAGGGCATCAATATCCTTCTCCTCATTCAATATGCCAACCAGCACATATATATATAGAGAGAGACAAAACAGGGTAGGTGCATACATGCATCCTTGTTTAACTCCTTTGTTAACTGCAAGAGTTGTGGTAAGTTCACCATGTTTCCCATACCTGATTCAGGCATAGTTGCCTTCTTGCAATCTCCTAAGCATATGCCAGAGATAATTGGGGACTACGAGGTCTCTTAGTACAGACCATAGTTTGTCCCTGGGTATCAGGTCAAATGCGTTTTTTAAATCCACAAATATTAAGTAGAGACTGCCACCCTCCATAGACTCTGTTTTCCAAAAAAGAAGTGGGTGCCTAAATATTTGATCAATCATTGAGGTGTTTTTCCTGAAACCACCTTGAAATGGAATCAGGATATTATGTTCATCCATCCAGACTTGGAGACGGACCAACAATACCTGGGCAAAGATTTTCTGAGCTACATCAATTAAGCTGATGGTTCTGTAATTAGCGGGCAAAGTGGTGAACCCTTTTCATATTCCGGGAGGATTTCAGCTCCAGCCCATATAGCAGGGATTGCCATTCCCTGCAATATGGCATTAAATAAAGTCCACAAATCAGGCCCCCAGATTATTTGTTCTGCACGAAAGAGGTACCCTGATATCCTGTCTTGCCCCAGTGCTTTTGACGGGGCTATTTTGTTTTTAGCACTAACTATTTCAGTCAGGGTTATCTCAGGGGCCTCACCATGGGTGTTCTGCAGTGGAGTTATTGCTTGGGCTATGGTTGTACCCTCAGCCTCCAGCATAGTATATAGAGCCTTAAAAATTTCTCTTCCAGATATCTGCCGCTATATTACGCTCTATAGCCTGCTTCTCATCACTGCAGCCTATATTAACTATGTTACAGAAGGCTTTCACATCATTGGTTGATAGGGCCCTTTTCAGAGTGTCTCATTGGAGAGGTGTGGTGCAGTGGCCAGGGCAGCTGACTTCAGAGCACAGGGTTCACGGTTCGATCCCTGGCGGCAGCTCAGCTCAGCACCATGTGACTCTGGGCAATAGCTCCCTTAATTTCCATGATGGCCCCCAGCGCATTGAGACCTGTAAGGGTGAGTAGTTTGCGCTTTACAAATACGGATTTATTATTTATTTATTTTTTGCCTCTCCCAGGTTTTTTTGCTGGAGTAATGCTATCTCTATATGATGCCCTCTTTATTTTGATTTGGGTCCTATCCTTAGATTTAATGGCATCTATCAGCACCAGCTTGGCCTCCCGACAACTATCATCAAACCAAGAAAGCTTGGACTTATTTCCTCCTAAAAAATCCTATTATCAACCAGGTTAGATGTCAGTGCTTCATGAGTCTCTGCAACTCTGGTTAGAGATTTAAAAGTACCTTCTGTAATTATAAACTTTTTCACTTCCAGTAGAATCGGGATGATGGTTTCATATAAGTACGCCAACTTATCAGGAGATTGATGAATTACCAGCCACTGTATTCTTCTCCTATTGTTAATAAGTACTAATCTATCGTCTAATGGTGTTTTTGGGGCAGAGTTTTTCCAGGGAACCAACAGCTCCACCTCCACAATTAAAGTGTTGTGATCACTGTCATGTCGAGGCAGGACAGCAAAGTCAACAACCCTGTACCACATCCTGGCTTCTACCAGGATGTAATCTATAATAGAGGATTGACCAACTCTATTAAATGTTTACTTCCCTGGAGGGTTGGATTTTATATGACCATTACAGGCTCTTAGAGAATGGTTTAGCATAAGGGAATTAATCTAGAGGGCCAGCAGGGACCAGTCCCTAATTAGCTGGATATTTGGCTCAGGGATTGTCCAGACAAATTTTCTTCACAATAGATAGCACCATTGGTATCAATCAGGGGCTCAAACTGGCAGTTAAAATCACACCTAACAACCATTGAGTAATATTTAGTAATAGTAGGGATAAAAAGGGCCAGTTGATCAATGGTCAGAGATTCTTGACTGATGCTTACGGGTCTGGAGTAGACATTAACCAGAGCTAGTCTAATCTTTGGTGCAAAAGTGAGGAGGATGCACTGGATGTCATTGGAGGAGGACTCCAAGTGCTTGACCTTGCAACCCAGATACGTGCCTACCCAAATATATAGACCACCAGACAGCCTACCTTTTCTCCTAGTAGTGACAGCTATTCTAAATGAGGCAAACCCCATCCACAGTACATCCTCCATTGCCCATGTTTCTTGGAACATACATAAATCATGTCGGTCCACAAATGTCCCCCCAATCAGGGCAGTCCAATTTTCTTTTAAGGCCAGCAACATTCCAGGATAATACCCTCAACTTAGTTGATTCTTTATGTTTATCTATATTAACTGTCTGGATACCTCACTTGTGTGGCTGTCCAATGCAGAATCAGATAAAAACGTATTTTTATAAAAATGTAGCGCTTAGAATTCACAGTGCTATACCCTTAATCCCTATTTTTTTGGGCCTTCCCAGTCACAGGCCTTTTGCCCACCAACACAAGTGAGGTATCATTTTACTCAGAGAAAAAAAGGAAACGCTGGGTAGTAGGACATTTGTGCTGGAATGGTGATCCCACACAAAAATGTGTGGAAAAAGTGTGTTTCAGTTAAATTTGAGATTTGCAGGATAATCTGGGTAGGGAAAGGTTTGGGGATCCATGCAAGCCATACCTTCCTAGACTACCCCGTGTCTCTAATTTTCAGAAATGTGTGGGCTTGGTAGGATTCACTAGATGGCCGCCAAGCCTGGGAACCAAAACCTCATGTGGTCCCCTTGCAAAACCAGATTGTTTTGTGATAGGAAATTTTGATGTCTCCAAAATACGTTTTGGGCCTTTGTCTGTCGCGGGTACTTGGCCCACCCCCACGAGTGAGGTACCATTTTTATTGAGAGACCTGCGGGAACGCTGGGTGGAAGGAAATGTGTGTCAGCCTGGTGATCTCACAACTTTTCCACACAGAAATTTGAGAAAATGTTTATTTTTTCAGCATAATTTGAGGTTTGCAGGGGATTGTGGGTAGGAAAACTTTGGGGAGTGCACACAAGCCATACCTCCCTGGACTCCCCCTGGTGTCTAGTCTTCAGAAATGTGTGGGTTTGGTAGGTTTCCCTAGATGGCTGCGTTTTGTGGTCCTGCGCTCGGCAGCCATCTGGGGAAACCTACCAAACCCAGACATTTCTGAACACTAGACACCTGAGGTAGTTCCGGGAGGTATGGCTTCTCACTGGACTGCCCAGGGGGTCTAGTTTTCAGAAATGTAAGGGTTTAGTAGGTTTCCCTAGATGGTCGATGAGCCGGGGGCCAAAAACCCAGGAGCCCCCCCTTGCAAAACCAGGTCGTTTTTTGATAGGTAATTTTGTGGTATCTGCAATACGTTTTGGGCCCTTGCATGTCATGGGTACTTGACCCATCCACACAAGTGAGGTACCATTTCTATCAGGAGACTTTGGAGAATACGGGGTGGGTGGAAGTTTTTGGACCCACGCAGATTTCAGAGCTTGCCATCAGAGAAACATGGGGAAAATGATTTCTTTGACAAAGTTTGAGGTTTGCAAAGGATTCTGGGTAACAGAACCTGGTGAAAGCCACACCAGTCACCCTATCCTAGATTTCCCTGGGTGTCTAGTTTTAAAAAATGTATAGGTTTGCTAGGTTTTCTTGGGTGCCGGCTGCGCTAGGACCCAAAATCCACAGGTAAGCACATTCCGAAAAAAGTCAGTGCCTAGTGGGCTTTCTGCTGCCCTGGGGATGGGGGAATTGGGGGTTATTGCCCCGATATGCCACCAAGGGGGGCAGAAAGACTGTGGTTATTTTTTTGGGGGCATTGGGATGCATATTCTGGGCAGCCCTTACCCCTACATATAAAAAAGGCAGCCTAATCACTGGCGCCTAGTGGGTTCTCTGCCCCCATTTGCCTCCTGGAAAGGGACAGAAAGACTATGGTATATTTTTTGGGGTGGAGGGGCATTGGCATACCCATTCTGGGAAGCCCCCACCCCTGAATTTGGAAAGAATATTTATCCTTGGTGCCTAGTAGGCTGTCTACCCCTGATGGAGGCAGATAAGGGGCTATTGCCCCCATCTGCCTCCCGGGGGACTTTTTTTTGGGGTGGTAGCATTGGCATGCCCATTCTGGGCAGCCCCCACCCCTAACTAAAAAAACTCCATGGTGTCTAGTGAGCTTCTGCCCCCCCGGGGGCAGATCAGGGCCTATTGCCCGCATCTGCCTCCTGGGGAGCAGAAAGACTATGGCATTTCTTTGGGGTGTGGGGCATTGGCATGCCCATTCTGGGCAGCCCCCACCCCAGGCCTAGAAAAAAGGAATCCCTGGTGTCTAGGGTGCTTTCTGCCCCCCCTGGGTTGTAGATTGGGGGATACTGTCCCCCTCTACCCCCCACGGAGGGGAAGAAAGACTGTGTGTCAAAATTTAATGGGGGGAGCAAATGTCCTTGCTCAAAGGGCCGCTCCCCCTCTCCGGTGGCTAGTAGGTAGATCCCTGCTTGGATATTGCCCTCCTGGGGCAATCCCCAAGCAGGGATAGAGACTGGTACCATTGGAAAGGGGAGATTCTCCCCTTTCCAATGATAGCCCTCCCAAGTGTTTAGGTGCTCAGGGGGCTGAGATAGCCCCACGAGCACCGAAACATTGAAACTGAATTTAAGTTTCAGTTTCGTTTTCAATGTAATGACGACAGCCGCCATGCGCATGATCGTCATTACATTGAAAATCAGAAACAGGCCTCAGGAGGTAGGGGAAGCTCTTCCTCACCTCCCGAGGCCTAAAAAAAAAAAAGGTAATCCCTCTGCCGTTTGCAACAGAGGGATTTAGTGCGCCTGTGCACATGACGGAATGGTTCCATCATGAGCACAGGAGCACTGGTGCTCATGACAGAACCCTTCCATCATGAGCACCGGAAGGGTTAAAACAGATTACTGACATAATATTGAGACTAAAAATATTGATTTACAGAATTATCAAAATGTAATATTGTTTACAAAATATCGAGTCCTTATACTTAATTTAAAAAAATGACTTATATTGTGCATATAAATATTGAAGTCAAAAATATTTTATCTAACCTATATTGAAAAAGAAAATATTGGAAAGAAAAATATTGGCACTTTCAACTGACCATAGACTATCTCAAAAGTATGAAAATCAACAATATCAACAACGTAAATATCAGTAAAACAAGTAATAAATGGTAGTAAAAAATATGAAAAACAAAATATTTAAACCAACAAACAAAAATTATATCCTACAATATTATTTACCATGTATAAATTAATTATAATAATTTACTTAACTAAAATAATACATTTAAAGTATAATAGCAGAAATCTCCTCTAAATTATATATTACACATATGTACATACCACTTACATAGAACACATATTTATATTAATGAAGAATATTAGTTATTTTCTTCAAATTAAAAGATATAATAATATTAAATGAAATTAAGTTATCTTGATTACGAGCATAAAAAAACAATAATTGGCGTTTTACTAATAAGGACATAACTGAAAAAAATCAAATGAAGCTAAATTAACCAATAATATTAAACTGTGCAAAACTATAACCAATAAATTACCTTAACCAATTAAACAAGCAATATAAAAGCCAGAGTAATAACAGCAAAAATATCTAAAAAAACGTAAAACATTTCCAAAGGAAGAAACTCTTCTGGATTTTCTCTGCAAAAGACAAGCCTGTAAAATATACAACCGTACATCCACTTTTCTAAGTGAGTACTAATTATATTTAAAATACGAAGGTAAACAATTTTAACTTGTAAAAACAAATATTACTAAACAATTAATAACATGGTTTTTAATGTTTTTCCATTTCAACAGATTATTCAACCTTCAACTAAACTTCATCAACAACTATACATCAAAAACCACAAAAAAGTCAATTTAAGTAAAAAACAGTGTTAAAAGTGCTGCAGCAGTTAAAAGCCCAAATATCCTAAACATTGTTAAGCATCAAATATATACTTTACTCTTCCAATAGAAACAAACACCTCTTTCACAAAGAAGTTTGCCCAAGGAAAAGTTTCCAAGAAAACAAACATTCTCTGAACAACATACAAGTAAGTTTTGAGAAAAATAGACAAAATATATTAAACTGTATAGTAATAAAGTACATTTCATAAATTACAATTTTTCTGTATTCAGATTATTACAGTAAATAAAGACATAATGACAGAAGGTGCAAAATGTATAGCATCTCAGAAGGGTAAACTGTCAAGAAAAGGTTTTTACAGAACATATTAATTTGAAATGTACAAAATATTATTCTAATACATTTTATGGGAGGGCAACTGCTAAAGGAACGGTAGTATTTAATGTAAAAGAGCATACCCACCCTCCTACTATAACAGAAATAGAAGTGAGAGAAATATTAGAAAATGTAAGAGAAGCAAGCGCTTGTACCCAAGATCCTTCAGCACAAATACTGAAAGATATACTACCCCACGTACCAGAACATCTAAACGGCCCGGTACCATCAATACTAACCTTAAAATGACTCATAAAACAAACTAAAACTGCCACCAGCGACACTCCACCTGCTCCTAAAACATACAAGGATATAGACATCCCACTGGAACTTACAATAACCCATAGAGAAGATCAATTAAAACTAAACTTCATCAACAACTATACATCAAAAACCACAAAAAAGTCAATTTAAGTAAAAAACAGTGTTAAAAGTGCTGCAGCAGTTAAAAGCCCAAATATCCTAAACATTGGTAAGCATCAAATATATACTTTACTCTTCCAATAGAAACAAACACCTCTTTCACAAAGAAGTTTGCCCAAGGAAAGGTTTCCAAGAAAACAAACATTCTCTGAACAACATACAAGTAAGTTTTGAGAAAAATAGACAAAATATATTAAACTGTATAGTAATAAAGTACATTTCATAAATTACAATTTTTCTGTATTCAGATTATTACAGTAAATAAAGACATAATGACAGAAGGTGCAAAATGTATAGCATCTCAGAAGGGTAAACTGTCAAGAAAAGGTTTTTACAGAACATATTAATTTGAAATGTACAAAATATTATTCTAATACATTTTATGGGAGGGCAACTGCTAAAGTAACGGTAGTATTTAATGTAAAAGAGCATACCCACCCTCCTACTATAACAGAAATAGAAGTGAGAGAAATATTAGAAAATGTAAGAGAAGCAAGCGCTTGTACCCAAGATCCTTCAGCACAAATACTGAAAGATATACTACCCCACGTACCAGAACATCTAAACGGCCCGGTACCATCAATACTAACCTTAAAATGACTCATAAAACAAACTAAAACTGCCACCAGCGACACTCCACCTGCTCCTAAAACATACAAGGATATAGACATCCCACTGGAACTTACAATAACCCATAGAGAAGATCAATTCCAATTATATCATAACAAAAGTAATGACAAAAGTACACTTATCTTTGCTACCCCTACCAACCTACTCAAACTAGTCCAATGTCAAACATGGATGATGGATGGCACATTTAAAATGTGTTCTTAACTATTCCACTAGCTATGCACCATACATAGTAAATTTCAAAAAGCGAATGTACATTTGTGTATGCATTACTTCCAAACGAACAAGGCAGTACCTACATGGAAATGCTAAACCAAATTAAGCAACAAACTACAAACTAAACTCCCTCAAAAATATTATTGATTTTGAACAATTTATGATCCAATCTATCCTAAAAATATACCCCCACACAGCCATACAGTGATGCTACTACCTTTTAATCAACGTATATGGCGCAATCTACAGAAATCTGTACTAAGGGCCTCATTACGATGGCAGTCGCATGAGCGTCCCAGCTACTGCCTAGGACTATATGTCGGCTGGTCAACCAGTCCGATTACAATGCAACTGCCATGCAGAAAAACTGCTCTTTTTCATAGAAAAGCGCTGCAGCACAAGCCAAAGTGGAAAAGAGCAGTTCTCAAACATCCTTGCACCATGTGGTACCTGGCACACGGTGCATGGATGTTTGGGGGAACCACATGTGCACTTCTGGGCCCATAGCGGAAGCACACGGGGCCCCGCTAGGGGCTCCCAAAGTCCCATTCTATCTGCCTTTACATGACAGTCGGGCCACCATGTAAAGGCAGAGGGTTATCGTAATCCCTACGGCGGTGCCTCTGCAGGTACCGTCCCCATTGTAGGGACTACGCTCCGACCGACAATCCGATTGGTTCCTTGAGCCTTACAGAGTTATTGATCGGTCCCTCTACCTGCATGTGCTCCCACCAACCGCATCACTATTCGGCAGTCAGACCGCAGTCTAACATGCCTGACAGACCACCACCAATTTGCCTTCGACATCAAAAAAATGATTGCACTAGCCTAAGTCCCTATCACTGAAGTAGTCAACCATTACAACATCCTAATTTAAAGTCAATATTACCAGACTAATGAAGACAAACGTACTCCTCTAATGGACTACTTCAAGGATACATGGGTTGGCAGACTGCATAGATCAGGACAGAGACGCCAAGCAAAATTCCAGATACTATGAGGGAATGTCTATAACACCAATTTGGCACAGGACGAAAAAACAAACAATGCAGTGGAGGATGGCATAATGCCTTCCAATCCACACTAGGTAGAACTCAACCTAAAAATTACTAGAAGCCTTACGAAAAGTGAAAAGCTACCAAGAACTTAGAATAGAACAATCAGTTACAGAAATATGCTGTGATTAACCAAACAAACCAGAAAAATGTATGAAATGCTAAAATGCAAAGTAAGAATATTTAAAAATAACAACAAAGCACTTGACTACTAAGAAATAATATCTTTATCTATCCTCTAAACTACATTTAGGGCCTAATTACTAGTCTGGCAGTCCTCGGAAAGCCAGACTTGTGGTAGGGTGGGGATGGTGGTCTCACGACTGCCACATTACAACTCTAGTGGTTGTGCTGCCTTGGGACCGCTTACTCTGCCAGGGAACAACCGTTTTCTGGCGGTGGCACTGTGGTCCAGGGGCATCCATATGCTTGGCAGGACCAAAGTGGTCCCACCAAGCATATTAACAGTTTCCTCTCAGGTAGGGTTTTCATGGTGGTTTCTCCTCCATAAAAACCCTGGAGGAGAGGAAACAAAGGAGGCCCTGTGGATACACACAGGGAGACATAAAATGTGCCCCCCTCTGTTCATGCACAGAAGTTTCAGCACGGCATGGGCTTTTCAGTTCATGCTGTGCTGGAACTTTTTTGACATTTCCATTAAAGCAGGGTCCAATTTTACCATATAGTGCCCCAGGCCCATTCTGTCCATATCTGCAGCATATTAGTCTCAAATGTCCCTGCCAGCCCATAGACAGGGTTCCGCTAAATTGTCCACACTGCCTTGAGCGTCTATTGAGGCCATAGGCCTCATACCCTTTCATAACCTCAGATGTATCTTTCCTGTGAAGGCCAAAAACCTCAGGTCACTGCCTTTCTGATAAACAAGCCCCCGAAACCCTGTCCTCTGCGTGCACATCTTACTGTACATTGAGATCATGAAAACAGCATTTGTCATCTAGAAGAACAAGATGGGTTAAGAGAAGAGGTAGGGGCTAGCAGCAACTTCTCACCTTGTGTTTTGCTAGCTTTGGAAACTAAGACAGCGACATGGCTCAAAATAACCTGCGACATTTTGATAAACTTTTGTACCTTTTTGTCACTTCTGCTTTCTTAATTTTCCAAGATGTGACACAAATTGTTGCTGATAAAATCTCTAGCTTTTATGTTCTGCCTTTTTTTAGAATAAATAAGCAAAAAAAAATAAAGCTGCTCCTAAATTCATCCCATCGCACCTTGGCAGCCAAACCCGCTTTCATATAATAATTCACTGTAAATTGGGGCAGGTAAACTGAGCTAAAAAGCCTATTTCTTATGGATAATGTGAAGGGAAGAGAGAGGACGGAAGTAATTCTACACATATTACACAACAGACCTGTTGTCTTCTTCAACAGTCAAACAAACACGCTAGCACCAATTATCACACATCAAAGTGATATTCTGTCAACTGCCTGGGACATCCTAGTAGTAGAGAAATCGACAACTCGAGTGGTAAGGGAATTCCTCAGACTGACAGGACTCCCAGTGTATTGCGCTAACCACACACACCCCAGTGCAAGTCCAGTATTGCCGGACTCTACCTGTGCAGACCTAATTTTGCCAAATAGCTCAGTGGGTTCCTCAACTGCTGAAGACCCCTGTGTCCCCCCATTTCCTCAACCGGGTCCCAAAATTGGTGCCACTCCCCTACAGGATCCTACTATTTGGAGAGGTCAGTAGAGGAAGCACACCACTCAGACAGCATATCCTTAGATACAAACTACACCTATACATCACTCCAACAATGCTGTAGAACAAGCAGAATCCCAGGAGTCCAATGCACCAAACACAAAGGGTTAGCCACAGGGAGAGGAAAACTTGCCTGCTCCAGAGTTGGTCTAAACCTACCCAGAACCCCTGATAAACTATCTCCTCTCACACTTCTAACATTGCCTGCAGAGCAGGATGCAGAACATGACATAGAAAGAGCTCTACCACACCTGGATGACTAGGGAATGAACACAACGTCAGTAGAGACCCCAGCGGCGCAGACTATTGTGTACCTCAACATTGACCACATTGTAGGTCTCTCGGAAGGAAAACCTTCTTCATTCATTCCAGCAACACCTTTAACTAGCGCTGTTCTCTTAACTGTATTCCAGGTTTGGGGCATTGGCACCAGACTAGAACACTAGATAAGTCTGACAATAATCCCAGCCTACTTTTCCCAGCTCCATACAAAAGCCCTATAAAAAGAGGTCAGTATGGCTACTCCACAGCAAGGTATGCTGAAAAACCTCACAGGGCAAGAGCAGCAAATCATATAACACTTCAAGGAGCTATACAACCAAACAAAGAATATCCCACACCCCTGGCTACCCGAAGGTACATTTGACCGCACTATACTAGACCATGCTGCTACTTTCCTAGAGGCTAAATATACAGGCAGCAAGCTTCAAAATTGCAAATACACACTAGCATTGTGGCACATCTTTAAAGAAAATGCCCAGCCAGTAAGCATGCACACGGCCCCACCTGCATATCATGTGAACGGCATGTACCCTAATATTATCCTAATATCATCACTCTCTCAGACATAGCTCCAACTTCAAATAACTTGCCAGCTGCTGGCTTCTATGATGTGTCAGACTACTCTCTTCCACCACCTCCCCTAATAGACCTTGACATATGAGACCCTACATGAACATTGCAACACGTTTAGCAGCCTGAGGCCATTGCAAGATGCTCTAGCACAGGGAATGGCAGGTCAAATAGATGCACAGTTCACCTTAAAACTCACACCAGCCCAAACTAATGTTGCAAGAGAAAGGGAAATAGATAAAGACGATGACACCGCATCCCAGACATGACACGCAACAAGCCACGGCTCGCACTCTGACTCCCTCAGTTCTCTTAATGACGACCAGCAACACCTCCTGAGCAAATTTTGCAACCATCATGAACAGTTGCAAGTCGTCAATGCCTCATCTTATCACGAGGATGGGCAGCCCTCCCGGACTGCCCAGATAACCCCGGGGATCCAGGAGCTGTGAACAAGTATTTTCAGGCCCCTTACCCTCTAAAACATGGACAAATGGAGACACACAGCCAATATAAGAAAATGCATGGACAGCCTAACAGTTGAAGACTTTAACAATACAATGCTACAAAAGTTGCAGTCACCCAGCCCCAACGACAACCTCACCCCTGTCCGATGTCTATCAATGAAAATAGAACAGATGCAAGATATACTTAGCAACATGCTCAACAAGGTAGTCATCCCATCATGTAGGAATGATGCCAGCATAAATGCCCCTTCACACGCACCACCACCCCCACACTCTCCCAGCAAGAAATATTGAAAGGGCTTTTCACAAACATATGGTGTCACCACTTCAGGTGTGCCCCTTGCAGCCATTACGACCATTCATGACAACACCTCCACTCAAGCCAGCAATGACAAGCACTTAGGCCCACCGGCACCTTTATGAACATTACCATCAACTATGACACAAATTGTGGGCCCACCATCTGAGTACACATGTGACTTCCTACATGCCACTTCTGAGAGATTTCACCCAACCCAAGCAGACCAACTATTAGAAGACAAAGAAAACTGAGGCAGAGCAACAAAAAGTGTTGGGAACACATGGGCGACCTGACGACATGTCCTATGATGTTTCAGGAACAGCCCTAATACATTCCAGTAGGCAGACACAATACAGAAACATGATGCTCAGCAAACAAACTGCATTACAGATTGAAGACCTAACTCGCAATGAAATAGTTACCCGCGGGGAGAGTTCTGACTTTCATGTCGTTCCATTCACTGATGATTTGGCGGGTTGGACGGAAAGTCTTGTACCACAGATGATTCTGTGGCCATGAGATGGATCATTTGATCCACGGAACATGGCAATGGAAGAAGACTGTATCTTACATGGGGAGGGAGATGAAGATTGGGACTACCCTTACATTAGGTCAAGCTTAAAGGTCTGGCAGAAATATGCAGGGCAATTCAACCTCACATGACCTACAGCACCAAATACCCCAGTGACACACCAGATGCCCCTACTGTTCATAAGCCCAAACGCTGCACCTTAATATGTCCCATGGCCCCAAATAGACAAAGAGAACTTAAACTAAAAACTCCTGCCACTAACAGAGGGTGCTGGTAAATGGATAGCAGCTTTAGAAAAACATATAGCTGGCATCACCCTAGCTGTAGGTGACATTGAAAGCCTGATCACCTCCCTGATTGGAGAAGAAGCAGAAGACAAACTAAAAGCAGGGCTACCACACATAACACTAACTGAAACAAAATATGATGGTGCTCCATGTAAAAAGATACACGCCATTATGTGGTCATAGTTACCCCACAAATTCCCTGATATCATAGGTATCGGGTTCCTTATGTCACAGACAATGCAACCAAATGAGGACCCAGCACAATACATCTCACGACCGAAGGAAAAATGGCATCAAAAATTAGGAGAAAAATGGAATTCAACAGGAGGGAACTGTAGATTCTTCGATCACACAGTAAAACAAGGATTGCCAAACAACCAACCAATCAACCATGTGTTTGTTAAGCGTGACTACTCACCCGTAAGGGTCTCAAGGCGCTGGGGAGGAGGGGAGATGCAGGTTCTAGGCCATCAAGGAGCGGGTCTGTCGATGAGCCAAGTTTTGAGGTTTCTCATGAAGATGGGGAGAAAAATGGAATTCAACAGGAGGGAACTGTAGATTCTTCTATCACACAGTAAAAAAAGGATTGCCAAACAACCAACCAATCAACCATGTGTTTGTTAAGTGTGACTACTCACCCGTAAGGGTCTCAAGGCGCTGGGGAGGAGGGGAGATGCAGGTTCTAGGCCATCAAGGAGGGGGTCTGTCGATGAGCCAAGTTTTGAGGTTTCTCGTGAAGATGGGGAGTGATGTTGTCTGTCTGAGGTGAAGGGGTAGGGTGTTCCAGGCTCTGGCCACGAGGAAGGAGATTGCCCATAGAGATGCAGGAAAAACTAAATGGCATAGTCGTCATGGATTCCAAACCATGGCCTGAAATACAAGATGCACAGGACACAGTCATTCTCACAGCGCCAGTTAAGCAGATGACTGCAGTTGCAGGGTTTCCCAAACAGCACTGATTGAATTAGCAGGGAAAACACACGGTGTTGCACCTCACGTGAGGCCCCCTACAACAATCAGCCACCACAGCAATACACCAACAGACAGCAAAACAGGGCAAAAAATACAGAAATGTAGGGCAGGACAGGATGGCTAGGACAAGCAAGGACCAGAAACCAATTGAGGCCTCTAATATGCTACTATTTTGAGAAAACGGGACACTATCAAAAAAACGTGCACACCAGCACGCGGGATGAGGGGAGGGCAATATGTACAGGACCACCACAATAGAACAAAGCCCAGCCGCCACAGTCCTAAGCAATTCAGCCCCAAATAATTTATTCCGATTTGCCTCCAATACAACTGCCGCCCATGCAACAAACAGTGCCACACCTCCAGGCACCAGCAGTATCCAAAATGGAAGCACCTATTCAGCAGGTGCAGGCCCCTATACAACAACAACAGACACCCATGTACCAGATGATGCCCCAAGCACCCACATTTCAAACGTCATCACAACAACTTGCACCTCAAGGGGGAATGGTTATTCCTTCCAACAACACATTTGCTCAGGGCACCATTCAGCAATACCAAACAGGAGGGTATAGTTGTTAGGACAGCCCACAGGCAACTCTTGTGTGCCCAGTAATGTCATGTACAAACAATGTTAAGGAGGACCCCATTGTCTTTGTCATGATAAGCAATAAAACGTACAGCTTTCTTATTGACACAGGTGCTACTTACTCCTGTAGTAAAGGAAGAACATTGCCCATTTCAGATCAGATAGCGGACACACAGGGATTCTCTGGGGCACTAGCTAGTGTCCCTTTCACCAAGCCAGTACCAATAGAGATAGGAGGTCCCTATATAGAGCAAAGACTGCTCTAATCGTCACGTTCTTCAGTGAATCTACTGGGAAGTGACCTCATGGAAAAACTAAACTTGACCATCCACTTTAATAAAGGCGGTACCATGGCCTGCTCAATTCCAGGCACAGCTGATTTGTCTAACCTTCAATGCATCAGCACCCTGTTAAAAATATGTTGACGACAGATCGAGTTGAGACGATTAAACGCACCCCTGAACCGCAGACAGTGAAGGAAATGCAGACATTTCTTGGTTTAGTCAACTATGTCCGTCAGAGGGTCTTTGGTTTCTCCACCATTACTGCCCCACTGCTGAATGCTTTAAAAAAATTTTAGTAGATAACTTCCCGTATTTTTCTAAGTACATTTATTTGCAGAAACATAGAAATATATTATTATATTCATTAATATTTTTCCTATATAAAAATTACTTTATCTAAATATTCGCATAATGTTTTTCATCTTAATAAACTAATTTCAATTTTGCTATAATGTTCACATTTAGAATATAGTTTTCAATTAAAAAAAAATTATTTTCATTTTCAGATTTTTTTTTAATTCTCTTATAAAATATCATTTGTTAAAAACAAATACTAATAATTTCCCATCTAATATCACAGAATAATATTTTCAAGAAATGTTTTGCATCCTTTTTTAAATGAACTATATATGTGTTTTTTAATCTTTTAAAATTAAGTATAAATATTCCAAACTTTTACAAAAAATTCTAAATTTTTTTTTTTTACTTATTCAAAAAATACATAACATGTCCACCTCCTTATTCACTTTAAATACAACACTCCACTCCAAACAAAAATCAAAATGTAATTCTTCAATTTAAATTAAAGAAGTACAAATCCAAAAATAAACACTAATACATAATTTTTTTGGATTACTCCCCATCCTTATCCCATATAATTCCAACATCCTGCTCCTAAGGTTTATTTATTTTTTTTAATTTTTTTTTAATTTACATAAAAAATGCACAATAATTAACTTTATAAAATACTTCCCACCTCATCCCCTATAAACCCAACATCTCGCTCCTAATTTAGGGGCCAATTACGATGGCGGGCAGACAAAGTCCGCCTGCCATCGCAGCTGCAAAAGCTGCAAAAGGGACCGTCCGCCATAGTTGTGGCGATCCCACCACCTGAATTATGATGCGCCCGCCAGTGTGGCGGGCGCATCCTGTATATTTTACATTGCGGCGGGCGGTGCTGCAAGCAGCACCACCGCAATGTAAAAAATACATGTTGTGCTTTTACATGCACAATGTGACAGGCACCGCTCGGTGCCTGCCACATTGTACATGCAAACGCAGGGGGGTACCATAGGTACCCCCCATGTGCACCCCCCACCCTCCAACACCCTGGGGGCCCGCAACGGGCCCCCAACAGCAGGAACCATCAGCCTTTCCAAAGGCGGCAATGCAGCCATGGAAAGGCTGATCACAGCCTGCATCGTAATATGGATGGCGGTGTCTTCCAGACACCACCACCATATTAAACCCGTTTTCCACCGGTCGACTCATCGACTGGCATAAAGGCGGCGGACGGACTTTCCATCCGCCCGGACCCCCCAGCCATCATAATATGGTGGGGGGCCATTGCAGTCAGGATGGTGGGCGGATCACCACACCGGGCGGGCGGTGACCACTGCTGGCCCGGCGGGGGAGATCCGCCCGCCATTGTAATCGGCCCCTTAGTTTTTTAATGTTTTCAATAAACATAAAAATATATACACTTACACATTATTTTCCAAATGCTTCCCACACTTATCCCCTATAAACCCAACATCTCCTTCCTGTAAAATATAATAATTTTTTTCAAAATTTCTTATAAAACAAAAATATTATAAACAATTACTGTAAATAAACAAAACATATAAAAACAAAAATACAATATATTACACACTTTTTACCACTAAAAACGATATTATTAACAACAATGTAAACCACTTTGATATTAAATACATCGATATTAAATACATTACCTAAAACAATATTTTTGACAATGATATTAAAGACAATATTCTTCACATGATATTTATGTTACATGATATTTTTTATTAGATAATTTGTCAGAATACCGTTCAAAACAACTTTGAGGTCGACCTTCTCCAATGCAGCATGCTGAACAGCTTTCTTTAGAGTACTCACAAACCATTCTACCAAACCATTGGCCTGGGGCCGAAAAGGAGTGCTTTTTTGATGCTTTATATTGAGGTGATTTCAAAAGTCTTTGAATTCTCTACTGTTAAAAGGTGGGCCGTTGTCGGATTTCAAGACTGCTGTTACACCCCATGTTGCAGAAATGCCATCTAATTTTTTAATAACCTTTTCATGTATAGTGGATGAAAGGTCTTCTGCCAATGGAAAGTGAGAGTATTCATCTTCAATATTTAGAAGATGATGTCCATTCTCTAGCAGACCAAATAAATTAATAGCAATTTTCTGCCAAGCATGATGAGGCAATTTTGACATGTTCAAAGGGTGTTGAATAACTTGAGATGAAAGACAGTTGTATATGTGACAAGTCTTCTATTCTTTTTCAAACCTTTTGTTGATATACGTAAACCAGACTCGATCTATTACTACAGTACTGTGGAAGGCTGTCCGTACAACAACACATGGAAATGTTCCCAAACCAGAGGGCGGAGCTTAGCTCGCAACGGAGATGGCTGCTTGAGCTCGGAGCTCCGGCGAGCCACGCCATATATTCGCCAATAATCCTGATCCCAACGACGCCCAGAACGACGGTTGGCCCCAGCGGAACATCCTGAGGAGCTGGGCAGTCGACCGGCGGAAATTCCAGCCCGATCGAGCGAAGAGGCGACCTCCGGAGCCGGAGACTCGGGACGCGTCCTAGGCCGAAGATCCCCAGCCTCGCGTGGGGAGGACGGCCGGCGACGTGCGGCCGCGAGAGGCGGACCCGAGGCTCATAGAGGCTGACAGCAGAGATCGGAGGTGGAGACCTGCGGCGAGTACAGAGGCAGCAGATAGCGCAGTGAGCGGGGCGCCGAGGAGGAGCAAGCGAGATCGGCGGAGAGCACACTGGGAGGCCCTGGGTGAGCCCCGCAGCGCTCGATACACGGAAGGTCAGCAGCACCCCCTTAAACCCCCGCAGCGAGCAGGAGAGAAGTGGCAGAGCGACTTGGAGTGAGACACATTGGAGGCATTCCCGGGCCTCGTTGCAGTGGCGGCCTGGGCGAGGGAAACTGGTGCACCCTGCTGCGGTAGTGCGGAGGAGGCCGCAGGAAAGGAGAAACCACTGGTGAGGTGCCTCCGGTGTAGGGCTGGGTGCGAACGCCACGAGCTTGGAGTGTGAGGAGCTGAGACAGAGCGGGCGGCCTAGCGGCGGCGAGGCGAAGACTGCAGAAGACTGGCACGCCTGGTGGAGCCAACTGGAGGTGAGCAAGCCACCAGGACGCCCACGGAGGGCTGCCTGCGATCGCGGCACGGCTACGTGGCGACTGGAGCATGCCCAGGCCGGACGGCGCTGCCCTGAACGGTGTGTGGGTCCAAGATGGGCAAATCCGATAAAACCCAGTCAAAACTGACGTTCGAGCAGCGGCGCCCCAAGACGCAGACACCGCTGGAGGGGGCTACGGGAGGCGAGTCTGCGCCCGCGGAGGACGACCGGGACTTGAGGGGCCTCTTGTTGTCCATGGAGAAGGGGTTGCAGAGCGGCATCACCGCCCTGGGCGCTAAGATTGACGCGCTCTCCTACCGCATGGACCGCATGGGGGAGCGCCTGGACAAACATTCGGAGCGCCTGGACCAAGCCGACAGTCGCATATCGGAGGTGGAGGGCGCGCAGACGATACTGGATCGTGAACACAAGAAGCTTGAGCGCCAAATGCAGATGTTGCAGGACAAAACGGAGGACTTAGAGGCCCGTTCTCGGCGGTGCAACTTGCGAATCACTGGCCTGCCGGAGTCCACTGCCACGGGCCGAATGGAGACCTTCGTGGAAACACTGCTGATTGCGCTGCTGGGGAAAGATGTGTTCTCTGGGATGTTCGTGGTAGAGAGAGCGCACAGGTCCCTGGGCCCCAGGCCCCCGCCAGGTGCACCGCCCCGACCGGTTATAGCCAAACTATTGAACTACAGGGACCGAGATGCAGCGCTGAGGGTTGCCCGGGAAAAGAAGACATTGTCCTACGAAGGGTCGCCTATCTCGCTCTACCCGGACTTCACGGCCCGAGTGCAGGA
Organism: Triturus cristatus; assembly: GCF_964204655.1. Taxonomy (NCBI): domain Eukaryota; kingdom Metazoa; phylum Chordata; class Amphibia; order Caudata; family Salamandridae; genus Triturus; species Triturus cristatus. The sequence goes on along the minus strand of NC_140594.1, from coordinate 954,621,908 downwards.
GGCCAGGCGACAGTTTGCCCCTGCCAAAAAGCAGCTGCGGGAACTAGGAGTAGACTATGCAATGCTGTACCCTGCTAAGCTGCGAGTCAACCGGCAGGGCAAGTCGCACATCTTCCAAGACCCTAAAGCACTCCAAAAGGCGCTGAAGGACTGGACGAAGGAGCAGCGCCGGAGCCCAGCGACGTCACCGCGGGAGGACGAGAGAGACGGCGATCTGGACGCACAGGACTGACCACGAGGACAGGACTCACCTAGATTGTATTTTTGGTGGGACATGCTTGGCTGAAGGGAGGTAGGCTTGGGGGGGCATGGGTGGGGAACATTTGGACGATATCGTTATGGAGTACAGTACAATGTGAGATGCACCCCCCCCCCCCTGACTAGACGCGAATGGGAGGCCCATGGACAGTGACTCATCCCCCAGTTGCTCCAATCCTGTATATGGTTATCGAGGACACTGCTGGGACCTGCTGCCTGAGAGGGCCGCTGAGATGTGGTAACTTTGCGCTGGGATGGGACGGGAGACACAATAGTGGCTCGCTGGGCCGGGCGGCGGCAGTTAGGTACTAGGCGCTTCCACACTAGTGTGTGAGCGCTGAGCGACCTCCGCCCGCGTGTGCGTGCCACACCTTTGAGGGTTCAAAAGTTATGGGTGGGGTGGCGGGAGGTATGGGGTGCCCAAGTATGGGAATCTGCAAGGCCGAGTTGGGGTGGGTCTGCTGTGGGTGGGGGGGAGGGGGGGGTTTGGGTTACGGGGGTTTGAGGTCACTAGGTTGGGGTGCGTGGTTTTATCTGCTAGTATGCTCCTGCGCTTGGAGACGTGCTCAGTTGAGGGATTTGCACCCTAGAGCAGGCTATGGCGAACACCGAAGCGGCCATGCCTGAGAGGCACGACACACTAAGAATCCTCACTTGGAATGTAAGGGGCCTTAATGATTACCGCAAAGCCCGTAAAGTCATGCACTACCTTAAGAGGCATAAGATAGATATTGCTTTTTTACAAGAGACGCATCTTCCTAATAATAGCCCTATCCTACGCACTAGGGACCTGCGGGAGGCACATGCGGCGGGGTTCACTACTCACTCTAGAGGGGTGCTGACATGGGTTAGCGCGCGGATGGAGCACAGATTGCAACGCGTGGCCACAGACAGCGCTGGCAGGTTCACGCTCACGCGCTTCCAGGGAAAGGGCATGGATTTACTCCTGGTTAATTGTTACGGGCCAAACTATGAGTGCCCGGAGTTTTTCACAGCGATGACAGGCGCGGTTGGGGATGCAGGCGCGCGGCATGTGCTTTGGGGAGGCGACTTTAATGTGGTATTAGACCCGGAGCTGGATAGATCAGGCGGCCCGACACGAGCGCAACCAGCGGCAGCGAAGGCGATTGCTCGAGGTATGCTTTGTTTGGATCTCGTGGATTTGTGGAGAACTCGTAACCCGGCAATAGGGGGCTACACACATTACTCAGCATACCATAACCTGCATACGCGGATAGATTACTGGCTACTATCTGCGTCCCTCCTCTCGCAGATACGCGAGTGCGCGGTATTCCCGCGCACGCTTTCCGACCATTCGCCGATACTGATCTCCCTGGCGGCGCCCAGAAGGGTCCCCCCGCCGTTTCTTTGGCGATTTCCCCTTACTCGCTGCTGGATCCCCTATTTAAGGAGGAGCTGGCAGCTGCGATCGAGCTATTCTTTGACACCAATTTGGGCTCCGTGGAGGATTTCCAGACTGTCTGGGAGACCTTTAAGGTCTACATTCGCGGAGTGTCGATGGCCAAACACTCGGGGGTTCTCCGAGATATCCGGCAGCGCCTTGCGACGCAGGAGCGCAGTCTGACTGCACTGGAGACCAGACTACTAGAGACGGGAGGAGAGGACGTTACTGAGGAGATAAAAATTCTCCTGGCAAAGTACCACGAAACTGCTGATGCAGAGGTGCTGCATCTGGGGAAGTATGCTACGGCCAGGGTTTATGGTGAGGGCGACAGACCGGGGTCGGTGTTAGGTAATCTGCTCAAGGCCCGCAGACGCAGAACCGCCGTCACGCAGCTCAAGTCTGGGGATGGCTCGCTGCTCACGGCGGAGGAGGACGTGGTGGAGCGATTTAGGTCGTACTACGCCGGGCTCTACGCTTCTCAGCAAACCGGGATGGAGGACAGCATAAGGGACTATCTGGACTATATAAAGTTGCCGTTCCTAGCGAGCGAACACAGGGAGTTTCTATCCCTGCCCATCGAGAGGGATGAAATTCTAGAGGCCCTTGCGAGCATGAAGGCGCAGAGCGCCCCTGGAGCTGATGGCCTCACTGTCGCGTTCTACCACGCTTTTATAGACCAGCTTTTGCCACACGTGTCGACGCTGTTCGACGATATGTGTGTCAAAGGACATATGCCGCCGTCCATGCGCGAGGCGCTCTTGGTCGCTATACCGAAACCGGGCAAACCACCCGATGAGTGCAGCTCCTATCGACCGTTATCGCTGCTCAACGTGGATGCGAAATTATATGCCAAGGTCCTGGCCACGCGGTTAGCCCTTCTCGCTCCCGAACTGGTTGCCCCAGAGCAGGCGGGGTTCATGCCGGGCAGGAACCTCACATACAATCTGCGGACGGTGTTTGGCGTCATGCAACATGTCCGCCCTGACGTGCGCGCGCTCGCTGTCTTCCTCGACATGGAAAAGGCCTTTGACTCTGTCGAGTGGCCATTCATGCGGCAGGTCCTGACGAGAAAGGGGCTAGGCCCGATCTTCCTTCAAATGATAGGGGTGCTGTATAGTGGCCCCACGGCGAGAATACGATTGGGCAATCGAGTCACGGAACCGATAACAATCTCGAGAGGCACGAGGCAGGGCTGCCCCCTGTCGCCCCTGTTGTACGCCCTAGTGGCAGAACCGCTGGCGTGCGCTATGCGTGAATACCACAGCCTACGAGGTATTAATTTTCCATCTTACAGGATAACGGTATCCACGTACGCAGATGACACCCTGCTGTATGTCAGGGACCCAGAAAATAACCTGGCCCCAGTGTTGAGGGAGGTGGTTCAATTTGGAGCGCTCTCCGGGCTGAAGGTTAACTGGGACAAGTCTATCGTGTTCCCGCTGACACCGGTCACGACCCCATTTGATATGGAATACCCGTTGCAATGGTCTGAGGAACCGGTCCGATACCTGGGGATCCAGCTCCATAGGGACTCAGAGGTGGTGCTGTCTGAGAATTACGGAAGGGCCATCAGTAAACTTGAAGACGACGTGGAGACCTGGATCAAGCTGCCCCTTTCGTTATTGGGGCGCATATCCATCATGAAGATGGTGGTACTCCCTCGGTTTCTGTTTCTGTTTGCGAACATCCCCATGGTGCTGTCCCGTGCTTTCTTCGCGCGACTACAGGCGTCAATGCTGAGGCTGGCGTGGGCAGGCAAGCAGGCGCGGACCAGCTGGAGAGTACTGACGCTGCCTTACCAGATGGGCGGCCTGGGGGCGCCCGATATGGAGCTGTACTATCGGGTGGCGCAGGGGGCTCAGGCGCATAGCTGGATACACGGGGGTGAGACTGTCCCGTATCTCAAGTTAGAGACATTGTTTGCGGCGCCGCAGCCGCTCCCCGCGGTCATTTTTGGGCATCCGGACCGACGCACGGGGTTTCTCGACTCCTTGAACTCCACTAGGCATGCCTGGAACTGTATACTACAGCGCGAGTCGGGGGAGCAACTTTATTCGCCGGCAATGCCAATTGCTTGGGCGGTGTGGCTGGCCCCTTGTAATGAGGACGGAGTGCGGCGATCGCTTAAAGAGATAGGTGTACACACCTTGGGTGACATGTTTGCCGACGGCCAGGTCAAGACGTGGGAGGCGGTGGCAGCCTCGGGCGTAGAGGGCACGCAGTTGCAGCGTTTTCAGTATCACAGAGTCAGGCATGCCTGGAGGCAGTTGTTGGGGTGTGACATGGAGGAGCCGGCGGAGGTTCAGGAACTGACGTACATAATTAAGAATGACAACCCCCAAGGGTTGATTTCTAAGCTGTACCGAATGGCGCAATCTCATAGGGTGCACGAGTTCGCAAAATGCAGATTGGACTGGCAAAGAGACTTAGGTGTTACAATTGACGATGCTATGTGGGCATACTGCTGCACAGGGATCAGACGCATCTCTCTGCATGGCAGGCATCGACTCGTCCATTTCAAGTTCCTCAACAGGTACTACTACACGCCGGAGCGCTTACATAGATATGGGCTGCGTGAAGACCCTGTATGTGAACGGTGCAAACACCCGACGGCGGACTTCCTTCACCTAGCGTGGCAATGCCCGGGCATATACAACTACTGGGAGGCGGTATACCACCAGATAGTAGGGGTGACGGGGGTGGAGTTGGCTCCGGACCCGGCAGTGGCGTTATTGGGGCATTCCAGAGTGGTGCCGAAGGCGGCCCAGCGCCTGGTGGATATGGGGATGCTCGTTGCGAAACGACGAGTTGCGATGAGCTGGATGCGTGGTCCCTTGCCCATGGTGGAGCAGTGGAAGAGCGATGTGCTATACTGCTGCACCCAAGCGGAGAGGTTCAGTGAGTTGCTGCCACCGCGTAGCCGGCCAAAAAACTTCTGGGAATTGTACGTAGACTACCTGAGCGCGCGGGAGACTGCGGCGGAGGGCCCTGATGGGGGTCCTGTTACGGAGATTGCAGAAGAGGAAGCTCCCGGGGGAGGGGTTTGTGTGGGGGACGCAAGATGAAGATGAGTGGCGGCTGAGTGCGGGAAGCGAATGGGGCTGCGACTGACTTAGGACCTCAATTGTTTAGCTGGGGTGGGTGGGTTAGGGGAGCTGAGGGAATCGTGGGGGGAGGGAGGGGGTTTGGTGTTTACGGCCACAAACGCGTGACTGTGCCCTATGTTCTGAGGGAGGAGCACGCTAGAGCCTGGCCGCCGACAGGGGGACTGCCCCGCAAACGAGCGTCGAGGTGGAGAGACACTCGAGAAGCAGTGGGTATTACATCAGTTATGCACGGCGATGCCCGACCTCCGGGATGTGGGATAGCCGATACAGTTGGTTGCTATATGAGAAAAGGTGGCGGGCCCTAGGTTGGTGGCGCACGGATATGTACATTACTGTGCCTTGTTTGCAGTCAATAAAAACATTTAAACAAAAAAAAATGTTCCCAAACCAGACTACTACAAAACTTTTTTTGTCAGGGTGCAAGTAAGCACATTCCATTTGTTGTGACAGGCTTCTACTTGTGTACACCATTATATGTTTTCTGGCATCTGGCTGTCCATTGTGCTGTGAAAGGATTGTGCTTAACTGTAAAAGGCTAGCATCAACTACAACATCTGTATGTAGTTTGTGTAAAATTAGGCCTTTTCTGTGGCACTTTCAATGGCTTGCTTGATTTTTTGAATCCCTTCGTGCATTGGCATGACCAATGAAAAGACGCATTATTTTCCGTTACTTCTCGTAACTGTGCATTGACCGTAGGAAAGTCTCATGTGTATCTAGAACAGTCATTCCAAGAATTGATCATAACATAGAAATGTCTTGTGGGGTACAATAGACAAAGCTTGTACTTTAGCTGGCCCATGTTTCATTCCCCCATCAGAAAAGACATGGCCAAAGAATTTCAACCTCTTCTTGTGGATTTCACATTTCTCAGCATTCACGGCTGAGCCTGCATCGTTCAACAAATGACATAATTGCATGAGAGCTTTGTGATACTCTTTCTGTGTAGCTTCGAAAACCAATATATCATCATAATAGTTAAAGACATTTATTATAGGCTCTATGATATGCTGAATGACATCTTGGAAAAGTTCTGCAGCAGAGGATATACCAAAACACAATTGCTTGTAGCAAAACAACCTAATAAGCAAAGAAAAGGTTGCAATGTACCTGGATTTTTCTTCAAGTTCCAATTGGTGATATCCTTTATTTAGGCTGAGTCGAGAGAAGAACTTAGCACCATTAAATTGAGGTATCATATCAGCAATGTGCGTACCGGGATGTCTCACTCGCTTAATTGCCCTATTGGCCTGAGGCATGACAATGCAGATGCGTACAGCTCCTACACTGTCTCTCTTAGGCACTACTACAATGGGAGAGAACCTTGTTGTTGGACCAGTGAAGCTTTCAATTATGTTATGTTTAAGCATTTAATGAATTTCCTTTTCAAAGGTTTCTTGCAAGTAAAACGCAACTCAACTGTGTCTTTGAGCAACAGGAAAAACAACCTCATTTATGTGCAACTTTACTTTCATTGTTTTGAGTTTTTCAAACCCTTTAAATAGGGAAGGAATTGACTTACAATTTCATGATGAGCATTTATATTGTAGTTCACTGATATCAGTCCGGTATCAGCAGCTGTGTTGAAACTCAGCAAACAGGCTTCAAATGAACTTTGACTTTTTAAGGGCGCCTATGTGCATACTATAGTCTTTGACTTCATAAGTTGTCGTAACAGAGATAATTCTTGATACTTCTCCTCAGGCATGATATTTATCCATGCACTGCTATCAATTATGAATGGTATTGAACACCCATTTATCTTCAGAGTGATGTTTGGATAGTGCTTGAATCTCCTTGGTGCTTTTTGCTGTTGATTTTTCTTTACTCTGGATTTTTCCTCACATTTGACAAGTCCCACATGTGCATGCCTTTTTGAAGTGAACATCGACATTTCACTATTATCATTGTCACTTTCTCTAGAAACTGATACTGAGGAACTGTTTGTTGATCATTTAGATGATGATGCACTCCATTTGGCGTCGATTTGCCTCAGCTGGGGTGACCGCCTTGCCTCGTGGGAGCACATTGAACATCATTGAAGTAGCGTTTGGTTGGCTATTTTGTCTTCACACTCAGAGGCAGTTTCTGTGCAAGGGCGTGCGGGATATGCCCCCTTTACTTTCACAGTGAAAAATAAAGAAATGTGCAATGCTTAATCTGCATTTTAAAAAAACGTGTATTTGTACATACAAACAGAAACTTGAACAGGGTGTTTCTGTATATAACACTGGCTGCAAGGCTGCGCTCACTATTATTTTATGACGCTGATGAGTCATGGCGCACCACTTTTCCTAAACTTGCAAGTTGCTTCCCTGGTGGGCGGGCCCAAAGTCTAGAGAGTTTTTGCTGGCTGACAACCTCTCAGCCCTGAGATCTGTGATGTCATCAGCTCTGCAAACACCTAGCATCAAGGCACAGTCTCCACCCCCTCATGACATTGAAGTAAAGTTAGCCCCGGGCGTTTTAGACGCAAGCACTGTATAGCTAATAGTCAATGTCAAGTCAGGGATTGGAGCACATTTTAACCCCACCCTTTCCCAACTCATCACAGGGTGGGGTAGGACTCACCCTTTGATGAGGTGGGAAAGGTTGGGGTAAGACACACTGTGTAGACTCGACCTAAGGTGTCTGTGACTGCTTCCCCCCTGTATTAATCCTGGACTCCTTTGTAGCACCGGCATGCATGTGTCTGTTCAGACACTTGATTTATTTACTGCCAGGCCAGCTAAGGTGGTGACAGTGCCACTGGCAGAATAAGATTTTGGAGATGGACCTACCCAAGGAATTCTTCTGGCCATGATAAGGTGGTTCTGAGCTATGAGACTTAATCTAATATGGGCAGAGACCCAATGGCATGATTTGTCCACAAGGTGGGTAGTGGATTCTTGTAATGTGGGTCTTAGTGTGGAACATTAACCAGAGTTAGAACAAAGAGGCAGGCAGCAGGAGAAAGGTTGAGAGATTGTGTGTAAATTGCACTCAAGTGCTCAGGGGGATGGTCTGGGGATGGCTGATAATGGGTTTACTATTGACCCTTGTTAGGTTTTAAATTCCCCTCCAAGTGCCATGCGCTTACCTATGCTATATTAGGTTAGCATTATGTGGCTAAATAGATGCCATATGTGCTCACGTTATATAACCCACTGAGTTGTCCCGTGCAACATGCAAGCTTTCGTTAACCTGTGTAATTCCATTTTGAATTTCGTAATATATATTAGACTGCTCGGGCTGTGCTCGCACTGGGCCTCAGTATTCAGAATTGCTTGCCTCAGCAGAGCACTGTATTTCATTATTATTTTCTCTTCAGTTCAAGTTTGCTACCCGACTTACTAATGAACAATTCTTTTCTTTTGCATACCATTCTCAGTGTGTAACTCTGCTGCCACGTTAGGAGACGCTGAGATTCGGCACGGTGGCCTTGGATTGTTGATAAAATGTACCCATATGGCAGGTGTTAGCTAGTCTCTGTGTCTCTTTTGTTCATGTCCGGCTCAGGCTGGTAGTTTCCCACTAGAGGCATGGCCGAAGTCTCCAAATGGTTTATCAGGTATTAGCAAACGTTGGGGTGTCAGTCCCTCAGCAGACATCTTAGGATGAAGGTCTGATCAGACACCTCTCCAGAGTATTGGAAATAAACATGTAAGCTACATTATCTACTGTCTGACCGACTCTTCATTTGGGAAGGCGTATTAGGTGGTTATATATAACCCGTGTGGCCCTACAGGGCACCGTCCTTCAGTTGGTGCCCGAACAGGGACCCCACGAAGTGTGGCCCCTCACCCGTAATTGGGTCGCAGGGGCCTGGGTTGAGCCTGGTCGGTCAGGCGGATTGGAGCCCCACATCCATAAGACCAAGTTTGGTGCTCACAGCTGCCCACTCTTCCGATCGGGCAGATCCTCAGCTAGTGGTCATCGGCTGGGGTCCTGAGAAGGCGAACCCTTGTAGTTGACCGTTTGGACCAAAGAGTCCGCAGTGGAGAATAATTTAACTCGACCTGAGTGCACCAGGTGAGTGACTTGGTTCTTGGGAAAATGGCGCTATTCTAGGTTGGCATGAGCCTTTGGGCTGTGTCCTGATGCAGTCCTCGGACTGTCTTGTCTGCAGTTTCTGAACTGCCTTGCTTGAACAACATGAGTCGACGGATTGTGTCTTGGTACAGTTTCATACCGTCTTGGTTTGTACTTGGTGGGTTTGTGGACTCTTGAAAGGACACAGAGTGTTGCGAGCAGTCGACCGGACCGACTAGTGATCTGGCCCGTGTTTTATAAAAGGTTTGAGACTGTTCGCGAACAATCTGCCAGGCCAGATGGAAATTGGTATACACTTGAAAAGGCCTGGGGTTAGAACCTGTCTTCTTGAACTTGGTACGGTCTCTGTACTGTCGTCTTGGATGTAATGCAGCCTCCGGGCTGATTTGTGTTTGCTTGTTGTGTCTGGGTGCTATGAGGTCTGTGGACCGACGCCGATGATGACGCTGGTAAAATGCCTGCGATTGTGATTAGTGACTGTGCTTTCCGGACAGTTGGTGTTGATTTTTGAGTAATTTGTATATTCCATTCTCTTTCGTTCTTTATTACAGTTGCAGGAAGCAAAGCAGCGGCATATGAGAGCAGAGAAGGAGACCCTAAGGAGACAGATGCAGACTATTACGCAGAAAGCAGAAGCCTATGAAAGAGAAAAGACAGAGAAAGGTATGGAGCGCGCAGATAGGAAGTTTCGACTACAGACTTAAAAATGTTATGTTGCTAGGGAGGAAGGAGATGAGCTTGTTGAGGAGCTCTTAGACTCTCGCCCCCTACTACCCTATGCCCCACATCGAATATATCCTACGGTCCCCATATCTTTGTCCTCGACCTCCTGGGCTGCTCCCTCTGATGCTTCTGGTACTGCTGCTTCAGCCCTGGTCCCCTTTGCTTCTGCAGGCTCAGCCCCCACCCCACTTGCCTCCCTCATACTCCCGCTGACCACAGGAGTGGACACTGCCGCTTCCCCTGTTCTGTCTCTTCCCTCTCCTACCCCATCCCTTGGCTCCGCCTCATCCACAACACTCCCTTTTACGCCTACAAGTCTGTCCGTCTACATGATGGCTGTCTCTGCATCTGACCTTTCCCCCATGAGTGTGACACCACAACCACAGTTAAATACTGAGACACCTGCACGTGGACTTCCTGGAGCCAATTGGGCAGCTGCAAAAGACCGCATGGAGAAAGTGTTGTTGCGCTCCGCTGTGGGTACTGAGGAGAAACAGATGGTGGCAAAGTCTTCAAATGGTTTATCATGTATTAGCAAACGTTGGGGGTCAGTCCCTCGGCAGACATCTTAAGGTGAAGGTCTGATCGGACTCCTCTACAGAGTATTGGAAATAAACATGTAAGTTGCATTCTCTACTGTCTGACCGACTCTTCATTTGGGAAGGCATATTAGGTGCTGTTACATAACCCGCGTGGCCCAAGAGGGCCCTGTCCTTCACCCTAAACAGTAGCGGTGATGTGCCCCCTGTAACTGATGGAAACGTAGTTGTTCTTCAACATATGAGTAGGTATGGCCTCAAGGCCTGATTCTAATAAAGTCCTAACCGAAGGGGGTGAACCTTGTCCCAAGGATAGGCCTGGCATATTGTGCCTGAATCTGGCCCTACTGTGCTCCCTCCATTAGCCCCCTGCTCGTTACATACTATAGGTGTGGCCATATGGGCACTAGTATAACATTGCATGGGATGACTCATTACAGCAGCGCTGTTTGGTGCAAGACAACTGCTCTTTAAAGTTTTCCGAATTTTTAAATCAATTGAGTCCAGCCATAATAGGATAGGATATAGGATTGAAGTAATCTTGTTGATTAGATTCTCTGTAGTGTAATTTGACTGTGGTGTCTCTGTGGGTACAGCACCGGGAGCTGTGGTAGTCTGAGAGGGTAAGGACTTTCTGGATTTCTTAGATTTCGTTGGCACTGGATCATTTAAAGTTCCTCTTTTCCTTTTGCCAGATGTAGCCATTGACAGGGTGGGCATGTTTGTAATAAGCAGTTGGGGAGGCTGGATAGTCAATGGGGTGTGCCTCTATAGTTGGTTGTGGCATATTTCGCTTTTGGGATCCCTGAGTATCTTGGCCCTCTATGTCCTGGATAGAAATCAGCAGCGGTCCGTCAGATTCAAAACCCCCCTGCCCGAGAGATAATATCTTTTTTGCCATGGCAATCTCCTGTGTAATCACGTTAGTGGCTTTGAGCAAAAAGGGATCAATAGTAGACATAGTTACCCCTGCTGAGGCTGTTGAATTTATGAACTGGGGTGGTGGAGCGAGCTAAAGAACGATGATGGATTAAACCCAGATCAGTTGACTGGGAGTGAGTGTTTGATTACCGAAAACGCTCCGTCTATGCTCCCCTTTGGTATCGAGGCTGTTGAAGTTGGCTTTTTTCCCCATAATTGTCCTTGAGCCGCAGATGGCTTAATCGGGAGACATGTGACAGGAAAGTGGATGTTAGGGGGGGCCAGCCCTGCCTCCACTGGGCTCAGACGGGCGTAGACGGGCCCGCCCTTGGCCCTGGCTTTGCCCGGGTGCGTCCAGCGCTGCAGGAAACCAGCATGCTATTTTTGGCAAGTGGGGCTCCTCCAACTCACAGGCAGCATAGGTGTCGGCTGGGGGACCAGGTCTCACGCCAGCAAGAGCATCAAGCAGTAGCTGTAGGGGCCCAAGGAATGTCCGTAATAGTCTCCTGAGCTGCGGAAAACTGGTGTGCTAAATGTGGCGAGCGGGGCTCCTTCTCCTCACAGGCAGCACAGGTGCTGGCTGGTGGACCAAATCCCACACCAGCAAGAGCATCCAGCAGTAGCCGTGGGGGCCCAATGAATGCCCATAAGAGTCTGCAGTGCAGTGGTAGTGGCAAAGGTAAAGTGTACGCAGTGGGGGTGAGTCCATAGGAGTTTGGTGGTCTGGCTGTAGGAGATGTTTCCGCTGGCAGAGAAGATGAGGTTGAGAGTGTGTCCCACTGTGTGGGTCGGGGCAGTGACTAGCTGCTTGAGTCCTATGTTGCCAAGGTTATCCAGGAAGGATGTGGTGTTCTGGTCACTGGGGTTGTACAGGTGAATGTTGAGATCTCTGAGTAGGATGTAAACTGTGGATGCGAGAGCCAGGGGTGCGATGTGGTCGATGATGGTGTCGGTGAAGGGCAGGCTTGGGCCAGGAGGCCTGTAGATGAGGGTGCCATCGAGGGTGGTGTTGGGGTTGGTCTGGATCTGCAAGTGGAGGTGTTCCATGGTTGTCGTTGGGTCATCCGAATGAGTGGTCAGGCGGAGGGTGTTCTTGTGGACGATGGCTATGCCTCTTCCTGGTCTGTGGGTGTGATCCTTATGGGTGATTTTGTAGCCGTCAGGGGTAGCGGCGGCGATGTCCGGACCAGAGCTGGGGGTGGTCCAGGTTTCCATGATAAAGGCGATGTCGGGAGAGACGGAGTCGAGGAGGTTCCAGATTTCTGTGGTGTGTTTGTGGAGAGAGTGCATGTTGAGGAAGATGCAGCTGAGCTGGTCAGGTGCATTGTTGGTCGGCTTGGCAGCAAGATAAGCTGGAGTGCAGAGGCAGGAGAGGGTGTAGTTGCAGTTTCGGCAGGAGAAGGGTCCTTGGGTATCCTTCGGTGACGCAATTTGGATGGCGGCATGGCATACTGTGTTAAGGGCGAGGAGGGTGCTGGCTTCATAATGGTGGAAGGTGCTAGAACCAGAGTATGTGGTGCTGGGCGTGGTGCAGGCACAGACGGGTACAGACGGGCTTGTCTTTGGTGCACCTTCGGTGCGCCAGTGGCATGGCTGCGCAGTGGCTGCCATTAAGTAGTGTGCGAGGGCGGCTGGACAGCTGGGACGCGGGGAAAGCAGGAAGCGGGAAAGGGTCACTGGAGGGGGCAAGGCTGCGGGAAATCACAGTGGCAGTGGCAAGAGCTGGTAAAGAAAAAGGAGAAACGCAAAAAGAGAAAAGAAAAGTGCAAAAGGCACAGAAAAAAGAAAGAAAAGCAGAAAAAGAGAGACAGGGGGCAGCCCAGCAGCAGAGCAGTGACGCTTTACCACTAGACCACCAGGAACTCGAGCTCCTGACCAGAGGGTCAGCACCAGCAATGGGGCAGCAGATTCCAGGTGGAGCTGTGCAGGCAAGGGAGCAGTCCACTAGTAAGATCAGTGGATTGCATTGTACTGTATTCTACAAGTCCATGGAAGCAGATAATGTTATATTTGGCCGGCTTTGTGTTTATTTAAAAACACTCAGTTAATCTCTGCTTCAAAGCACATGATTTTAAGTTTGACTTGTACCGAGCTACTGCTGTGCTCTTCTATCTTAAGCTTGCTGCATCCGCCCTTAGCGTTCTTATTCCTTATAGCGTATGACAGTAATTTGAATAATGGCAATGTACCTTTTATTTGCAGCTCTTTCATTCAGTTCCTGGCCACCGACACTTAGACACTGTCGCTTTCTTTATCTTTAAGCGATTTAAACAAGCTGGTGTTGCGCTGAGACTCCACCAGTGCCAGCATTGATTCTGCCCTTCGGCTGCGGCACACTTGGCACGCACAAGCAGTTAGCTGGACCATTGACTCTCTGGAAGAGGGCTTTCAGTGTACAGGCTTCGTATCCCCAATCTCGTCATCAGTTGTAGCATCCTGCCAGCCCAGGGACTTGCCAATCACCAGGCCACACACAGAGAGCAGTTGTACATGTTTTTATTCTGCTGCATGTAAGTCATAACTCAACAGTCTAAGCATGTCTTCAACTCATCACTCTAGCGCTAAGGTGGGAACCAAAAGAGTGCCAATGTTCTTTTGTTTAAAAGGCACTACTTTGTGAAAAACATATAGAGTGAAAATGGCAATCAGCAAATGTCGTACTGTAAGGAGGGAGGGACAAGAAAGGCCCCAAGGGAAGCGGCATAAAGCAGTTGAAGTAGGCATTGATGGTCAAAGTGGGTTGTTATCTGTCTGCGGCGTGATGTTACAGAGTATTTCCAAAGTCATCGTCGAGAGTTAGGAGGAGGCCATGGGGAATGAGGCTGCAATCTCCAGGTCTGAGCGCTGGCTCTTCCTACCAACTGACTATTAGTGGGTGTTGGATCCAGACACTCCACTGGCGCTATTCCTCATCGGGATCCTCCACGATTACCTATCACGCCCTCCGGCAAATCGCAATTGTGGCTCGGTTGGAGTTGTGTCCATAGGGGCCGGGAGCTGCTTGGCCCAATCCCAAGCAGTCATAGGATTGGTAAAATAATGGGAAGTGTCCTGCGCTGTAATAGGTAGGTTAGCAGAGAATAATGGAGAGTACTTCAGGACCAGCACCCTCATCTTGCGCTTTACACCTATCAATCCGCAGTGGGCTCGTATGTCTGGACTCCTGGAGAAGTGCGCCCAGGTCCCTATAATGCAGATGTTTGCCAGGAGAGGGCTGTGGCTGAAGCCTGGGGGACGATGAAGTCCCTGTATTCTATGTGCCCTTTCGATACAACAAAAGGGGGTCACCAGTTCGCACCTCGTCACAGGGTGAGTCCCACCCCACCCTGTGACGAGTTGGGAAAGGGTGGGGTGACAATGCTCTCCACTCCCTGATTGACGTGGAGGCTTAGCTCTACAGGGCTTGTGTCTGAAACGCCTGTAGCTAACTTTACCTCGACATCATTAGAGGGTGGAGACTGTGCCTTGGTGCTTGGTGTTTGCCGAGCTGATGATATCATAGACCTCAGGGCTGAGAGATTGCCAGCCCGGCAAATACTCTCTAGACTTTAGGCCCGCCCACCAGGGGAGCATCTTCCAAGCTTAGGAAAAGAGGCGCGCCGTGACCCATCAGGGTCATAAAATAACAGTGAGTGGCAGCCTGGCAGACCGTTATATATAGAACCCCCCATTCAAGTTTCTGTTTGTGTGTGCAAATATAAGGTTTTTTTTTAAATGCAGATTTAGCATTGCACATTTCTTTCTTTCTCGCTGTGAAAGTAAAGGCGGCGTAGCCCCTATGCACAGAAACCGCCGCTGCTTCGATTCTGTTCTGATTGTGAATTTGTGACACACAATCAGCAAGTTTCCATTGGTCATCTCGGATAATAGACATTTCAATAGTCACAGTACCAATTTTTGTTTCAAGACTTGTGAGCGTATGTTCAATCGCTGCCAATATGCAGTCCAATTCGCCCGCTGCATCTGTGGTGGGGGAAGGTCAGGTTTGTGCCCCATGCTGAGGTTGGCGCAGGACACTCCCCGCCTCCCCCCTCCCACCCCCACTGCTGTATGGAACACATCTATAGAATTCCTGGCTGTCCATTTCGATCAATATATTTTATACATTGGCCAGTACCATCAAGATCAAATCTTCCTTCATCCCATACCACCATGACTGCTGACTTCGCATTCAGAAGTTAACATTCTACACGACTTTCATAATTTTCTTTCATGAATCTCTTAAGAGACTTTTCCGTTTTCCCTCTGTCTCCCGTGAGCCCTTTCTGATATTGCTAAGTTTTCCTCTTTTAAAATGGAGTCTCCAAATTACTTATGGAATACTCAGGTGCTTTAAGAAATCATCCCAGCAGCACGACTTAGATAATCACTGACATTAATGAGTTTCCTCGAATGCAAACAAATCTTTCTGCAGAATCATGTTTGAGAAGGAAGGCAAAAAGGTAGTTTGTACTCCCCAGACTTATCTGCATGACTAGCAAGCACTTGGGTCAAGGCTTACGTGGTCGTGTCTTTTAAGAACAAAAAAAATCACCTTTCGCTCGGAAAATCATTCGGGGAAAATTAAACATGGCTGATTGTAAAAAAAAATCATTACCGACAGATTTTACTTCAGGAGGGTTGAACGAGAATTCTGAAGCAAGTTATTTCGATTCTGATACACATATAGTTAAAAAAAAATCTGCCTCCTACTGAACTGCATACAGTATGCTACGGAAACTCTCTTCCAGAGGCTAGAGATAAACGTGCTACGGCCATTATTATATGTAGTTGGACTCACAGATGAGCACGACGTCTCTTATGGGCGACCTCAATGTACAAAATCGCCCAAACGAAAGGACCAATGGTGTTGTGCTGTATTTAAAGGACCCGCGTCCCGGAAGTGACTTCACTGGGGGAGGTGTTTTTACCTGCTTCCCACGTATGAGCACTATCGTCAGGTCCAATGGTGGTCAAAGCCGAGAGAGAATGGTGTGTAGCCTGGAACGGGAATGCTTTTCTTATCCGGTGTGTGAGTACGTTGCTACCCTACATGTGACTCAAGTAGCAACATTTTTCAGCATTCGATGTCAATGATGCGTTTCAAAGCTAATAGTTTTCGTTAGCATTTCTTAAATGAACACTGATGGAATTCTTCATAAATGTTTTTGATTTTGAAAGCGACCAGAACCCTCCTAGAGTTTTGGGTGCCTGCAGAGAGTATGATGAGGTAAACACAGTGAAGAGACGTCTGAGAATTGTGCAGGACTGGGAGAGAGCACAAATAGAACAAAAAAATAGCAAATGAGACAAAAAAAAAGAAGGGAGTGACAATGAGGAGAGGTCAGACAATAGGAGAATGAAAACATGAAGAAAGCTAGACAGTAAAGACATAAATATGGAACAAAAGGAAGCGAAAGTAAGGAATGACATAGGAAAGAGGGCGCAGTGACTCACTGACGCACTGGTAATAGACAGGGCTGAAACTGGTGAAAGAGGGCAAAAAGTGACAGTGGGACAAAAGAGGGGGGTGTAAGAAAATGGAGGGTGGATAGTTGGTATCAAAGAGAAGATGAAAGTGTCAGGGTACAGAAGAGAGAGAGTCAGAAGTTTGAAAGAGGAGATACAAGCAGTGATTTAAATGGGAAAAGAGAGGGGTTGGTACTCAGCAAATTGACGGGGGTGGTTCTAGTAGGGGCGTGTTTGGAGGAGCGTGGTTGAGACAGGCATTTAACAATATCAGCATTTTCTTTTTCCATGTAAAGCGCACTAGTGCCTGTAAAGATACTATATATAACAAACTGCAGGAGCCAGGCGTAGTTATCTTGAGGACGATTTATTCCAATATCTGTCAAACAAGGGGAGTGCGTCCACCTTCGTTGAAGAACTGACTGCAACTGCACAGCAGAAGTGAGCCGATGTCAATGAACGGGAGCACTCAGGGCCGGCGCTAGGCATGGGCAGTGTGGGCAGCTGCCCAGGGCCTCGCATTGAGCTAAAAAACAGGGGTCCCGCTTCACTGTGAAACGCCACACTTTCACAGTTAGCCCACCTACTACTCCAGGGTCCCCTGTCCCACACAATCGCATTACAAATGCGAGACGTCTTGACCTTGCTGGCGATAGAGAGCGGGTCACCAGCTCGGGTTAAACACACAAATACCTAAATACTCACCTGGGCCAAAACCATTCACACAAATGAGCTTGCAAATCCCACTGATATCCATTTTTGAGTTTTACCAGCAAATTTAATTTCAGCTTTACTAAGTCTTACCAATTTTATCTCATTAATGATTCCTTTCTCGATGAATCAGGTTTCTGAGATATTTTAAGGAAGAAAATGACAATTATCATATACTTGAAATAACCACAACCTCAGAAAGTTTGGAAAACCTTTATCTAAATTTATAATTTTGTGAGTCAAAATCAATCACAGCTTAAACACATTATTACAAGAGGCAAAATTAAGTCAAACAAAACATAATCATAATAATGATCAATGAAGACGGTACCTGAAAAAGTAAAAAGAGAGAGAGCAGGTACAATGACAGTCTTCGCAGATTTATATTTACCTAAGGTGATAGATGAACCCAACTCCTTGAAGATAAGCCAGATAGAATCTGCCAGGACAGGATGCAGACAGAGGATTTGGACAGATTCGGATCTGTGAAGATGACCTCTTCTAAATGCAACGCCAGCGTCGCACCCCTCTCTGATACTACTCTCCTCGGGTGTCCCTCTTCCGAAATTACCTTCTAGATGATTAGATTAGCGATCAGTAGCTCAATTTCTCGAGCAGAGTTTCTGGCAGCAGCAGGGTCTGAGACAGCATCTCAGACAGAGTAGCAGCATACACGTTGGGTAGGTGACGAGTCGGAATGGCGGATCTGACAAGTCTGACAAGGTCTCTAGCTACCTTACCTCAATTATACTATTCCGTATTTGTGTACCGCCCCCTAATATTGCAATTTTTGTATTTTCCCCTATTCTGATTGGTCAGGGCGAAGAGGTGAGTTCATCACACCATATTAAAAAAATAATTTTACTGTGGACCATTGTTCTATGTTTCCGCCCCTTAATTTACTTTCCCATAGCTTTATTCCCACCGGCATTTCACATTATGATCAATACGAGTTTATACATTTTATTCAAAATTGTTGCTGATGTGGGTCAATAGTTTTCTTTCCCAGGCGTCTTCAGCCAATGTGGCCTTGGCTGGGTTTCAAGTGGTGCTGTCACAGGGTTTCAGTAGTTTCTTGTGTGCCTGCGTGAACATCAAGTGGGTAGGGATTTTCAGTCTCCCTCCGAGGCCCATACGTGAACTAATAATAAACTCAGAAAAAGACACATTAGAATGTGACAATAAATGATTTCACTGTATACCACTTATCTCTACTCTATCCCCATTTACTTATTTAAATCTCTAGCATTAGTGTTTAGTAGAACTTACGAGTTTTAGTTCAAGCAGTAGCATTTGCGTTAATATGTGAGTTTCAAGCGGCCAAAATTAAAGCTATTGCGCAGCTGCAAAGTTTTCCCACCAAGCGACAGAATACGTCATAATATATAGATGCAGTAGATGCATGCACAATGAAGTTCCCGCGTTTCTTGGCGGCCATATTAAGACACGCGGGTTACTTGTTAGTAATACACATCGAAAAGCTTCCACTAGATAGAGTATAATGTATGTATTGCAATATTAGTATTCACAAAACTGGTTGATTATAGTGTTACGCGTTATTTGAGAGGATTGCGTCCAAGCAAGTCTCTTTTATTACGAAACCTTGCTCCATCAATCCCCTCTCTTATGGCATTTAATGCCATCACTAATTTCTACTAAATCAGATGCCAACTTTAGCACATCTCAATTTCCTCTTCAACCTTTTCATTCCTTTATTTTTCCCCCTTACACTGTAATCCTCTCATTCTTTTGTAAAAATCTCCTTTTAATTCTTCTAGTTGTATTTCCTCGAATTTTCTTTTCTTACCTCTTTCATTCAATTCATATTTCTTTCTCCCATTGCAACATTTATACCAGAACATTATTGCTAATACTAAGAGTGTTATTCCCATTATGGGCAGTATTATATGTCCTAGAATACCATTACCTATGTTAGAAAACCAACTACCTAAACGAGTGATGCTATTTGTCAAGTTCGTCCAAACATTTTCAACTTCCAGTGGTTTCAACTCTTCTTCTAATTTCATAATATTTTTAATGTATTTCCCAATTTCAACGCTTTTGTCTGGAATATACGTGCAACAATGTTGCGCTTTCCATAATTTACAGACTCTTCCCTCTTTTGCCAATAGTATGTCAAGAGCAAGTCGATTTTGCATAACCATAGATCTGACCGCAACTAATTCAGTGTTGATCATTAAGAATCCTCCAGCAGTGTCAGTAGATAACCGATCAACTACTGTAGACAACAGACACATTTTCTGTGAATTTAGAAGAACTCCCACTGATGGTATCAATGCACCACAAATGTCACCTGCAATTTCTGAAAAACTGGCTCTCTTTACACGTTTTAGTTAATTATTGTCTTCATTGCTTCCAGTGATTCACTTTATATGATAAACTTTAGGGAAAACTATTCCGAAATAGCAACTCCCATACCAATGGTCAGGCAGCCTAAAATAGGCTTTATTGCCACACACATAATAGATTCCAGGAAATACTGGATCCGTCCCTCCTTTTAGTCCCCATCCCCCAGTTACTAAGAAATTATGTTCACATTCACTGGAACCAATAAACATATGATTATATTCAGTCTTTAACCTATGAAGACAGATTTTTCCCTTCTTTTCAAGTTCCAAAGACATTGCAGCATGAGTCTTGCCATTTGCATAATGCTCTTCCTCCTCAGCCCATTTAGCTGTCTGAGGTTTAGGTTCAGCAGTTCTCTTTTGAAAATCCTGTCTCCTTCCCTCAACTAAATTCAAAAATATTATATCTTCTTCATGCAATTTACAAGTTAAATTGTGCTTGTGTGCTTTGGCTATATCTATTGCTTTCATTGTTAGAAAATATTCACCCATAAAATGTGAGTCTCTCGTACTAAGGACAGGGTTCATGCTTTTTCGCATAGGAACCTCAGAAAAAATAACATCTACATTAAAATAATAATACTACAATTTCCCTGTTCTATAAAATAAACTAGCTAAAACGGTACACGAAATACCATATGTCAATGGTATATGATGATAAGTTACTCCTTTCGCAACCGATGTGGGTAATTTCATACATACATAATAATCACTAACCTCAATGGTTTCTACATATTGTACTAACAAGTTGGTAAAAACATTCAAATCTGTATCATTTTTATTAACAGTGTGATGTAAATCTAACTCATCTGGTGCTTCTAATTCTACTTTGTCTCCTTTGATGGTATCTACCTTTCCATGTGTATTAGTGCTATTTTGCACATTTGTAACCATCAAATAAGGAATGGCCACAGTTAGTACTAACCATATTATGAGTACTAAACATGTACTACCTATACATATTCTACAATATTTCTTTACACAATTTGGTTTTCTAGCAGCTCTTTTGTCAGCCATTTATCGAATGGAATAAGAAGATTTCTCTTCTTTACTTTAGTATTAAATTTTGTGACAGAATACAAAAGGAAATTCTTTTCAGGTTGGTCTCACTTCTTCATCAATTGGTTCTGTGTTTAAGCTTTCATCATCTTCTCCAATTATCTCCAAGTTTTCGAAATCTTCAAGAATAACATATGTCCATTCAGGACCCTTGAATTTGTTATTTATTATTTTCAATCTTGGACTTCTTCGTTTTGGCACTTCAGTTGACGGTCCAGATTGACTGGATACTTCATCTACTTGTTCTAGTTACTCTGTTATGGGTTAAAGTACTTCACTCTCTTGATGACACTAGGTCAATTATCGCCTCTCCTGATTCTTTTAGCTTGCACTGCGCTTTCACTTTCTTCAAGTGTTCTTTTATTTTTACTAAGTTGTGGCACAACTTGGTTATTTTCGTTTTCCGAATTCCTCTCTACCTGACCTTGTCCAGGGCTTCTTAATTTGATGTCTTCTGCCTGGATGCGTTCTTCTTCCCTAATCTGACCCTGTTCAGGTTCAGTTTTAATTGGCTTTTCTTCTTTCTTTACCTGAACTTGTTGGACTTCGCCTGTCAGATCCTGCTCAGGTCTGTCTGTTTCTTGATTTTCTTCTGCCTGAACGTTTTTTCTAAGACCTATCTGTCCCTCCTCAGACACAGGTGCTGTAACTTAATTTTCATCTGTCTGAGTATATTGCTCTTTTCTTATCTGGTCCTCCTCAGGTTCCCTAACAATCGTGGTTTCACTTACCTGAGCGTGTTCTTCTATTGCTACCCGGTCCTCGCTCTTTTCCTGACTAGCTCATCTAGTTTGCTCCCTGTCCTTATAATTTCTTCAGCTATCTCAACTATTGGGATCCGATCATCTTGACTGGTGCTTGGTTGTTCCTTCTCGGCTACTTCAGGATTTATTATTCATGGTCCTTCAGCTGTACAACCTTCTGTCCCTTCTCCTGCTTAAGTCTGTTGAGATTCTTCTTCGTCTGGTGCTGGTACTCTTTTAGTATGGCTTGAATGAATCCATGAGGCAAACCTGCACATTTTACTGCTGTTGTTGTAACCAATATAACTTGATGTGGTCTTTCCCACCTTGGTGCTAGGCACAATTCTCAAGTATGATTCTTCACTACAACCCAATCACCGGGATTTAGATCATGTGCTGGGTTCGGCTGCCTGGGGCTGCGTCTTCTCCAACCTGGTGAGATATAGAATGCACATGGTCAGCCAACTCTTTGCAATACTCCAGTACCAAATCATCAGTTATATTTAACAGCTTGTGTCCTGGTATACATGCCTGCCTCATTGTTCTTCCCATGATTATTTCATTCGGACTCAATCCGGTATTCTTGTCTGGAATACTTCTAAGTCCCATCAGAATAAGAGGTAAAGTAATAGACGCACGAGCGCGAGATAGAAAATGTCCGCCTCACGGTGAGATCCAGCGCATTTTCGCCCATTTTCGATTAAAAAAACGACAACATTTTGTCAGAATTCTATCTACAAGGAGGTCGCTGTATATTTGAATCCAGTACCTGTGCTGTGGAGTTGTTTCCCTCGTTTTAGGACAGCGGAAGTGGTGTTTATCTTCTTCAGGCTCCTGCACCCAGCTCTGTCTTCAGGTATTGCCAGGCCTGTCTGTCAGGGGGGTGGAGTGAGCACTCAAGAAAGGGCCTGGCTTGGGCCTAGCCACTCCCACAGACCATTTTAGCTGCTGCACCAGTCATTTTAAGGATATTTTCTCTAATATCACTCTACTTTCTCATTAACTTTATATTTCTTTACAAATGTAATTCTTTCTACAAGAAAATGGAAAATAAAAATTCTCTTCATAATAAAAGGAGACAGCAGGTTTCACCTCCGCCAATTAAATCTAAAGTGGTAGAGTAAACTGAACCTTCCTTATCTTTAATTCTGGACGAAATTCAGGCACTTTGTGCTAATAAAGATACAATTGCGTCAGAGATTAAAAACGTGCGCAAAGAAATGGCTAGTTTATCAATGAAAATCTCTGATAATTCAATTAAAAAACAAGATAATAAGCTTAAAATAGACGATATAACCTATGCATTTTCAATTTACCAGAAGATGTTGAGGTTGCCAACTGTAGATTATATTTAGAAAATCTGATTCCTGGCCCATTAAAAATTTAATTTCCAGAAAAATTTGAAATTGATAAGGCACACAGAATTCCTTCCCATCGCAACCCTCAACACACAAAACCTCAACAAATGATTTTTAAAGTTCTCCATCACCACCATTTGGTTTTGATCAGGAAAGCAGCTCGAGAAATTTCTTCATTGATGGTCAATGGGAATAAAATATTTATGCATCAAACTTTTGCCAAGGAGACCGTTTCAATTCTAAGACTAAGAAGTCTTGGTTTCAAATATGGTCTTTTTGATCCTTCAACAATGCGTATTTGGAAAGATAATTTCTCGAAATCCTTTCAACGTCCCGAAGAATTAAGACAGTTTTTGGATTAACAGTCACAGCACTCAATGGATACTCATAACTCTGCTGCTTGAATATTACCAGTTACGTATTTTCTGACAAATTGATGATTTATTCTTGCATTGGGCTCCAACGGTTCCGGTCATGCTTGTAGAGCATGTGTGCGTTTCATTCTTGATATTAATGTATTATGTTTGTCGTTTTTTCCATGTTTTATTTCCTCCTTCCTTTTTGCTTGCTCTGGAGCTACTATTTTTTCATACTCTTTCCTTATTTCTCGCTTTCCTCCTCTTGACCTTTTTTTCTTTCTCTCTTCCATTATGGCTAATTTTCATAATATTAAAGTAGTCTCATTAAATGTTAAAGGTTTACGTCATCCAGTTAAGAGTACAAACATTTTAGATTATTTAGGTAGCTGCAAAGCAGATATTTGTTTTATACAGGAGACTCATTTGGATGACAAAATCTTAGATTATATGAAGAAAAAGTGGGTTGATACTAATGTCTTCTCTCCTGCAAATGGCAAAAAAATGGTGTGGCTATCCTTTTTTTCAAAAAAATTACATTACCAAATTTGGGTAAAACTTCAGATGCTGATGGGAGATATATAATAGTTAAAATTAAAGTTCATGATTCAGTCATATTTTTACTAAATGTTTATGGTCCTACTTCGGATAATCCTGTTTTTTGGTTGGGTAATGTTCCTTTAATTGTCGGAGGTGATTTTAATGTTATATCCGATCCTTTATTAGATAGATTATCTCTTACTAAATTTCACCATCCTAAGGTTTTTTATGCTTTTAAATCATTTATCCAAACCACTAAGTTAGTTGATATTTGGCGACTACACTTCCCTACAGAAAAAAGTTTTACATTTTTTTCAAACCCACATAATTCTCATTCTAGGATTGATTATTTATTAGTCTCCAAACAATTAACTAACTCCGGTATTACTCCTAAAATTGGTAACATTGACATTTCAGATCATGCTCTGATTTCTTTTGTTTTGAATTTAAATTCATCTTTTACAAAGCAATCTAGATGGCAAATGAATACTGGCATTGTTCTTCATGAACATAATAAAACTAAGCTCTTAAATGCCATTCAAGATTATTTCCTACTCAACCCTGAAGGTTCTACTTCTATGGTTAATAGATGGGATGCCTTTAAAGCTTATATTAGAGGTGTAACTATTTCTATTATGGCCCACGAAAATAAAACCTTTAATGCAAATATTACAAATTTAGAAAAACAAATTGCGAAATTTGAGAGGCTTTTTATTACCTCTAATGATCCTCAATATAGAGTTAAACTACAAAAACTTCGATAGGAGTTTAACTCAATCTCTAGCAAAAGAGATGGCATTCAGATTTCTAAGCTGGCATTCAGATTTCTAATTCTAAAGCCAAATTTTGTTTTAATGCAAACAGATCTGGAAGACTTTTAGCTAATTATTTACGCATAAAAAAAGATAAAACTAAAATAAATTCAATTCATGACCCTAATGGTAAAATTGCTTTATCTTACAATGATATCTTTAATGAATGTTTGGATTTTTACTCTAATCTATATAACCATCCCAATTTTCATGATGTCTCCTTAGTTGATTCTTTTTTAACTACATGTGGATTACCCAAGATTTCACAATCAGATAAAATTGGGTTTGACTCACCCATTAATACAGATTAAATTTTATCAGCCATAAAATCTCTTAAAAAAATAAGTCTCCTGGTCCCGATGGTATTACAACTGAGTTTTACAAAGAATTTCAGTTACAACTTTTGCATTTTTTATTTCAACTCTTTAGCTTTTTGGTTCTTCAGGATCTACCTTAGGTTCTTTTACTGAGGCTTTAATTATTGTACTTCCCAAACCGGATAAAGACCCCACTCTTGTGTCAAATTATCATCCTATATCTTTAATTAATCAAGATTATAGATTATAAATTATATGATAAAATACTTGCTTCTAGATTATCCCCTGTGTTAGATTCTATTATACACCCAGATCAATCTAGTTTTCATGAAGAATAGATATTCTGCAAACAATACAAGAACTTTGCTACATGTTATTGAACAACGTTCCACTTTAACTCTACCTTCAGGAATTCTCGCATTAGATGCTGAGAAAGCTTTTGATCAAATTAATTGGCAATTCTTATTTCATACTTTAATATCATTTAATTTTGGTGACACATTTAGCCACATGATTTCTGCTCTATATTTTGCTCCTACTGCTCGTTTATTTATCAGTGGCCAAGTTTTGAATCAATTTTCCCTTTTTAGAGTTACAAGACAAGGTTGCCCCCTTTCCCCGCTTTTGTTTTTCATTGGTATTGAACCTTTCCTTACCTCTATAAGAAAATGTGATAATATTAGTAATCAATATTAAGGACGTTATTATTAAAATGTTAGCTTATGCCGATGATGTACTTTTATTTATTAGTGACACTATATCCTCATTCCCTTCCCTATTAGAGATTATTTCAAAGTATTCCACAGTTTTTGGATATAAATTAAAT
This sequence comes from Triturus cristatus, assembly GCF_964204655.1. Classification (NCBI taxonomy): domain Eukaryota; kingdom Metazoa; phylum Chordata; class Amphibia; order Caudata; family Salamandridae; genus Triturus; species Triturus cristatus. The sequence goes on along the minus strand of NC_140594.1, from coordinate 954,596,384 downwards.
ACTAACAAAACTGATTTTTTATTCTATTCTCTTCATCCATAAAATCAACAACAATATTAAACTGTAACTTTATTTTAAATTATATTAAAGATAAAACGTCCAAATGGTCTTCACTACACCTTTCATGGGGCGGTAGAATGGATTCTATTAAAATGACTGTTGCTCCTAAAATCTTCTACACCCTTGCCATGATTCCTACTCAATTTTCATTAAAGTTTTACAAGGATGTTGATAAACTTCTCTCCAAATTTCTTTGGAATAACAAGGCGCCTCGTATTAGTTTAAAAAAATTAAAAATGCCCAAATGTAATTCTGGTTTTGGATTACCTGACTTTTTTTCTTTATCATAAAGCTTTTATTTTAAAATAAAGTTCTATATGGTTTAACCATTCCTTTTTAAATAATCCACATACTTGGCTTCTTATTGAGAAATCAATAGTAAATCGATTTCCACTACCCACTTTGTTAACCATGTCTAATAGATCATAATTTTTCCATAAATCTGATATTCTTAAATCCACTAAAATGAATTTTAATGATTTAGATTCAATTTTTCTATCTCCCATGTTTATTACGGAAGACTTGTCATTATGGCATATCAATGTAATTAAATTGAATAGAAATATCAGTTTCTGATATTCATGGATCAATGCTGGTATTTTTTATCTTAAAGATGTCTATTCCAACAATGCTTTCATATCATTTGAGGCTTTACAAACAAAATTTAGTTTACCTCAGTCTGACATTACCAAATATGAATATTTGTGTAATTCAATTTTAGATTCCTTTCCTCATGTTATTTCTTCTAATGTTAAAGCTGATTTATCAATTTATGTTCAAACTGTCTCCACATCATCTCATGGCGTTTCTATTTTATATTAAAAAAAATCTAATTCTCTAGGAAACAACATAAATATGATTTCAGTATTTTGGAATAATGAACTTTCAATTTCCTTGTCTATTGATGCATGGAAAGATATTTGGCTTAGTAGTATTTCTGGTTGGTTACCTGTCTCGCTTTATCAAACTAAATTTGATATTTTATTCAATTGTTTATGGACTCCATTACGTTTTTTTCAAGCTAAACTTCTTCAATCTGCAACTTGTTGGCATTGTAAATTACATCCTGGTACGTTGCAAAATATGCTTTTTGATTGTCCTTTAGTTTTTAGATTTTGGACTGAAGTTTGGGATATTTTAAAAAAGATATTAAATATTCATGATGATGTTTCATTTACATTGTTATTATGCAAATCTGCTGTTCTTTCGTAAAACTTAAATGACTTAGAAGGTAAACTTTTTTTAATTTCCTAATTTCAGCTGCTTTAAAATCCATTACATTCTGTTGGAAAGATGTTTCGCTATTAGCAGTTCAAGCTTGGTGGTCATGGGTTATTTTTACAAGAAGAGGAGCTCAGTTGTCCTTGACTGGGATTAATCATAATTCTAACTCTTATCACTCTTTTTGGAAACCTGTTGATTTATATTTATCTTCTTAATTGTATATTTATAGCTAGTTGGGCATTTTTATTGATAATATATTATACTAACTTCTATGCTATAATAACTCTATCTATAGTTAATGCAACAGTTTTACAGCTGTTTCCTTCCCCTCCTCCCCTATTTATTTTTTCAATGAATATTTGCAATTTCATTACCTACTGTAATTCATTTGATGTTCTTAAAATGTTATATTATGATTAGGTATTTTTGCTCAATAATGCTTTTTCTGTATTGTCTGTGTTTATTGTTTAATATGAAAATTCAATAAAATATTTTGAACTCAAGAACAAGAGGTAAAGCATCAGGCCAATCCAGTGAAGTGGATGCACACTTCTTTCCCAGCCTTGACTTCATTGCGCCATTCAATTGTTCTACCATTCCAGATGCCTCTGGGCGGTAAGCACAGTGCAGCTTTTGTTCAATTTTGAAGGCTTCGCAAATTGATTGTTTATTTCATTATTAAAATGAGAACCTCGGTCTGATTTAATAGTTACTGGAAAACCGAAACGCTGTATGAAATCTCTTAATAGGAGTTTGACCACTGTCAGGCTGCCATTTCTTCTGGTGGGGTATGCCTCCACCCACTTTGAAAATAGACAAACAATGACAAGTACATATTTTAATCCTCAACAAACAGGCAAGTGAATTAAATCAATTTGAAGTCTTATAAAGGGACTTTCAGCTTTTCCGATTTTCCCTGTATAGACTATTGTTCTCTTGCCAGGATTAATTTGCTGATATGTTAAGCCTCTTTGGCAAAGGCTCTCTGCAGTGGTCCTGAACTTTGGATTTAACCAATCCCGTCTAAAGAGTCTAATCATTGCATCTCTACCTATGTGGGTCTTTCCATGATACATCCTAGCCATGGGTGCAAGCATAACGTCTGGCAATACAGGTCTGTCATCTAAGTAAACCCGTACACCATCTTCTGCCCTTCTCTGACAACCAATTGTCTCCCACTCTTCTCTTTCTTTTGTCTCTGCCTCATCTTGGAGTTCTCTTATTTCTCACCATGTTTGTAATCCTGACAATAGCATAAGTTGGCAGCTGATTCCACAATTTTCAACTTTCCTGTTTACTGCCATTTGAAAATTAGCACAGTGTTGGGCAACCTGGTCAGCATATCGATTGCCTGCAGTCACATGGTCATTTCCTGACTTGTGTGCGGCTCATTTTACCACTGCATTGGTAATTGTATTGCTTCAAGCAACTCTTAAACAAAAATTCAGCTTTTAATGGGAGACCCTGAAGAAGTCCCGCTGCATCCAAAGCTGGCCAAAGTCATGCACAACCCCGTAACCATACTGACTATAAGTGTAAATGGTTACTCCCCAATTTTTCCCATTTTTGCAGGCTTTAATTAAAGCTATCAATTCGGATACTTGTGCAGACTTGACTCCTGGTAAATAGGATGCTTGGACTATTCCAGCCAATGTACATACAGGATAAGCAGCACTTAACCCTCCTTCCTCATGGCGCATACATGAGCCATCTACAAAACGTTCGTGCTCAGCATCTTTCAAAGGTTCATCCTGTATGTCTGGTCGGGGTTTGGTACTGAGTTCTGTTACATCAAGACATTCGTGTTCAGCTTTATCTTTCACTTCTTCATTGTGTGGGTCTGGCAACAAGGTAGCTGGGTTAAGAATTGTACATCTGATTATGATCAAATTTTCTGCTCCCAATATGATCCTTTCATATTTGGTTAATTTGCTCGGAGTGAGATACTGAGTTTGTGTTCTTGTTAGCAGAATTTCAACTTCATGAGGGACGTATTCCTTAACAGGCTGTCCCATTACAATTGACTCACTTTGTCCTATACTTGCACACGTTGCAGCCACAGCTTTTAAGCATCCTGGCAATGCAAATGCTACAGGATCTAGGGTAGCAGAAAAATATGCCACTTGACGTCGCATTAGACCATGTCTCTGTGTTAAAACTTAGAGGGCACAGTTATCTCTCTCACAACAAAACAATGCGAATTCTTTTGAATAATCTGGCATACCTAGAGCAGGTGCTTCACATAAACAATTTTGCAATTTTACAAAAGATTGCATGCTCAGATCGTCCCAATCTACTGGGTCTTTTGCTTGTTTCTTTGTCATTTGAATCAAGGGTTTTGCCTGAAGAGAAAACCCTACAATCCATTGCCTGCAATATCCCACAACACCAAGAAACATTCTTATTTCTTTTTGTGACTGTGGTAGCTTCATTTGCTTTATTATTTCTATTCTCTCAGTGGTCACTCTTCTTAATCCTCGTTCTATTTGGTGTCCTAAATATTTTACTTCGCTTCTACAGAAGTGCAATTTTTCAGGGGACACTTTATGTCCACCCTTTGCTAGATGGTTCAATAAGGCAATGGAATCAGTTACACAATCACTTCTTGTTTTAGACTCGACCAATAGGTCATCAATATACTGCACCAAAACTGATTCCCGAGGCAGCACCAATGTCTCAAGGCATTTTTTTCAAAATGTGGTTAAAAATTGATGTACTTTCTGTGTACCCTTGAGGAACGCGATTCCAAACATAGATACGATCCTCAAATTTAAAGGGAAAATAAAAACTGACTATCAGGATGTAATAGGATGGAGAAAAAAGCATGGCATAAATCAATACAGTGAACCATCTTGCGTTCCATGGTATTTGGTAAAAAATCACTTTACAGTTGGGTACTATAGGGCAACATGGCACAACAATCTTGTTTATCTTTCTTAAATCTTGAACTACCCTATATTGTCCACTTGGTTTCTTAATGCCAATTATAGGTGAGTTACAGTGACTACTCATCATTTCCTTTATAATGCCCTGTTCGACCATTCGATCAATTTCTGCAGCAACACCTGCCTTTACTTCGGGACTCATCTTGTATTGCCGAGTATTTGGATAGACTGCACCTTCCTTCACAGTCACTTTAACTCTATGTCTGTCATTAACTCTACTTCTTTTCCTGTAAAATCCCATACTTCAGGATTCACGGTTGTTTTGACTTCATCGGGTAGGTCGTCTTTGGTCATCACTGAATACAATTCATCTACCTCTGTTCCTTGCTCGGCTAACATAATTTTATACATTCCATCTTCATCAGGGGTCGGAATGGCAACACCGTCCGGTGTGCAAAATATGGTGCAATTCATTTTGCACAACAAGTCCTTTCCCAATAAATTTACAGGACTAGAATCTCACACTACAAATTTGTGCATTTCTTTAAAGTTTCCAATATACACTTCCATTGGTTTTGTAATAGGGGTCCTAATCTGTTTATTAGAAACGCCCACTACTTGGATCGCTTCTCCCGAGAGGAATAGGTTTGGGATGTCTGCTGTTCTCACAGTAGAACGGGTAGCACCAGTGTCCAATAAAAAGGTAATGTCATTTCCTTCTACCTTTCCGTCAATGTACGGACATGACTGATCCACCGGTAAGGATGCGGCAAGTATGCACTCCTCTTCCCCCCCATCTCAGGCACCGTCATTGATCTTGATCTCCAAAATATGTATCGTGCAAAAGAAACTGTGATGTTACATAGTTTTTCTTACCACTTCCTTCTTGGAATCCTGTGTCCGCACTATACCTGGCTTGACTCACAAAATTTGGCAAAGGGGCAGGTGGCAATTGACTCTGTAGGCTTACAAACTGCTGGGGTTGATTCATTAGCACCTCATTCTGCATCTGTGGATTTAAATTATGATGTGGAGCATTATTATTGTGTACACTCGTTCTTCCAATACCCCAATTTTCCACACCCATGACAGGGAAACCATTTTCGGGCCTCTTCTCTACTTAATCGCCCTTTCGGTTTACCGCCATTATTTCCCCCCTGACTTTCCCCCTTCCAGTATTTGCTACTTGATTCTGTAACTGCAGTTCTTGCTGTTCTGCCAATTTCACTTGAGCCCACATTACTTTTTCTTCTAAATTATTTCGTCTATTGTCAATTTCATCTCCACAATATTTTGCATATTTTAAAATCTTGTCTATTGGCTTTGCTTGCCAGCACAAATTATGCTGCTTAATCATTTCAGATATGTCTTTTCTTAACCCAGACACACAAAATGTGTCATATCCTTGTCCCCAATACTCTCAAATCCACTATACTGTTTGAGCACCTGTAGGAGGCGCTCATAATACACATGACCAGACTCATCTTTTTCCTGAGTTCTATCTATTTTTATCCAATCTGTTTCCTTTGGGGGAATTTTACCTTTTAAGAAAGTTATTACTTGGTTATATTTCTCCTCCTCTGAGGGAGCTCCTGTTTTCTCGTTTCTCGGGTACTCATCATTAGGCCAATCAACTGTGATTTTACATTCAGTCCACAAATCAGCAGGCACCACTACATCAAAAAGACCATCTAAATCTTTCAACAATACTTTCAATACTTTCACAAACCTTTTATCTTGCCTATACCATTCCACTGGTTTTTCTCTCAACTTTGGAAAATCATTTGTAAATAATAATGTATCCTGTCGGGTCCATGGGACATGTACATATCCCCCTCCTGGAACCTCTCTCATTGGGTTAAACTTTTTCTGTTTCTTTTACTAAATGTTCAGATGTGACCCAATTTGCCTGTGCTTCCTCTTTCTTCTTTGACCACCGAACTCTCCATCTGTCCAAATCTCCCCATTTCTGCAATATCGTCATTAATTCTTTAACCTGTAATTTTCTTCCTGACCCATTCATATTTTCTACATCCTTATCAGAAAATTCTGCTCTATAAGTTTTCTGCAATACTTTGGATCCCCCTATGACTATTCCCATTTCAGAGGCCAAATTTACAAATCTTTCATGAAATGTTTTTGTGTTTCGTGTTATGCTTCTGCAAATAATTAGCAATTCGTCCTTGTTATAGGTATTTAACCTATCTAGTTCTACATTCCCAGCTATCATTTCTTCTAATTCAACTTTCAATTTGAATATGTCTAATATTTTCAGTGGTGAATTTGTTTTCACTATTTCTTGTGCCCATCTTTCTATTTCTTCTGGGGTTACAATTATGCTATTTTTTGATCCGGTGGCTGTCTCGATTCGTACTTCTTTTGAGTAACTTGGGGTGACTCTTCCGGGTGTTTCATTTATTTGCCCTCTTACCGGTAAGTCCATTAATGAAATTACAGACTCGCAATCACTAGCTTGGTCATCAATTACTAACTTCTCTTTTCTTGGCTTAATAATAGGTGTTGTCATGACAGGTGTTTTAGGACAGTTTGCTTTATCCCCGTGCAGTGGGACAACAGGACCTATAGTCACTGGTATAGTCAGAGCTTCGGGATGTGCGTTTAACTGCGTTATCTCTGTATTAATTCATCTCTATTCTTACTTATTGCTTCTCTTTCTTTTTCCTGAAGTACCCTTTCCATTTTTCTCTCATGTACTATTTGTGGCACTAAGGGTGTGTCTATAATCGGAGCTCTCAGGGTAGTTCTATTAGGTCTTTCTTGATAAGGTGGAGGATTTTTCATTAAAATATCTTCTAAATAATCATCTTCTGATTCCCCGCAACCAGTGAACGTTAAATGCTTTTTATTTTCTGTGCACTTGCCTCCTGTTTGTTCTTCTGCCACCAATACAGGATATAACCCTTCAGTTAACATTGCCTGTCTCTACTGTTTCATCTGCTTATCTTGAGTTTCATGTGGAAACTTTGGATAATATCTGCTCAAATTTCTGTCACTCCTAAGTCTATCTCGCTCAAATGCCTCAGTTTTCCATTCTTCTAGGGCTTCATACTGAGTTAATCTGGGTCTTGGTTCTAACTCATTCATTCTAGTGCGTAAGTTATGCAAAATTCTTCCATTAAATGTCCCATTCTCTGGGAACGCCAATATTCCATCATCTTTTGTATATTCTATCCAATTGTCTATCCATTCACAAGTATGATATCCTCTCTCTACCATCATATAAGATGCGGGAGACTTCGGAGGAGGAATAAGAATTCCCTCTCTAGTCTTAATGGGTTTATCCTTTATAAAATAATTCTTAATTCTCTGCATAAATGACATTTTTCTTTTCTCTCCATACATTTTGCGTGATCTTCCTTTTATTTTCTGTTCGTAGGCAAAACCTAAATACTTTCTGTCTGGGCGATTCCCTATTAATGTAGGATCGTGTCTCCATATGCAAGACCCACTATCAATTATTATTATGGCTTTTATTTTCAATTAATCAACTGTTCACTTTTATTTTAACAACTGACCAATACCAGCACGGCTTCTTTTTTCTTCTCACCAATCAGATTCTTTTTTGCTATGTGTTAAGCCAATATTAGCGTGGCTCTCTATAATGTCAGTATCACTCCTCACTACTGACCCCTCCTTTACAATTCTTCACGACAGTCACACGCCCACTGTTTCAATTAATCCCAGCGCGGCCATCTGAGACGTCATTGCAGCACCCGCAACTGACCCCTCCTTTGCAAGGTAATACAAAAACGTATTTTTCTTACAAATTTTACAGAAAATTTTCATTATTCAACAACATAGAAACATTCACTACTGTGTCTGATCTTCTAAATTCAAAGAATAGTCAACTTTTTTACTGCGAGCAAACCTTTTCTGCTTACTCTTCACAGACTACGAGTAAAACCCTTCCGATTACTCTTCATACACTACGAGTAAAACTTTCCGCTTACTGTTCAAGCAAGCATCCGAGAACCTGCTACTCCTTCATTATTACCCTTTCTAGGTGAAATAAGACCAATGTTTCACTAGCGGACTCCTTTGCTACCAATTACTCTCACTTTTATACAATATAAAATAATCCATAATTCAGTGCTTCTAGTCCTGCGTAACTTTCAGCACTTTCCTGATCCAGACAAGTACCCTCACTGTGGTATGGCTTCCATTTGCCACCCACTATTCAATATTCCAGAGAATTTCTAGACCACATGAAACAATACATACCATTTAACGAAAAGTGGTTGTTAATGCATAAATCAAAATAATTAAATCCACAATATTTTCTACCTAACTAACTAGAACCTAACCATGCCTCTGCTACCAAAAGGAAAAACTGATAGAGCGCAGGTCACTAGCTCGGGTTAAACACACACATACCTAAATACTCACCTGGGCCCAAACCATTCACACAAATGAGTTAGCAAATCCCGCTGATATCAATTTTTGAGTTTTACCTGCAAATATAATTTCACCTTTACCAAGTCTTACCAATTTTATCTCCTTAATGATTCCTTTCTTGATGAATCAGGTTTCTGAGATAGTTTAAGGTAGAAAATGACATTTAACTTATACTTGAAATAACCACAACCTCAGAAAGTTTGGAAAACCTTTATCTAAATTAATAATTTTGTGAGTCAAAATCAATCACAGCTTAAACACATTATCACAAGAAGTCAAACAAAACATAATCATAATAATGATCAATGAAGACGGTACCTGAAAAAGGAAAAAGAGAGAGAGCAGGTGCAGTGACAGTCTTCGCAGATTTATATTTACCTAAGGTGATAGATGAGCCCAACTCCTTGAAGATAAGCCAGATAGAATCTGCCAGGACAGGATGCAGACAGAGGATTTGGACAGATTTGGATCTGCGAAGGGGACCTCTTCTAAGTGCAATGCCAGCGTCGCACCCCTCTCTGATACTATTCTCCTCTGGTGTCCCTCTTCTGAAATTACCTTCTAGATGATTAGATTAGCGATCAGTATCTCAATTTCTCGAGCAGAGTTTCTGGCAGCAGCAGGGTCTGAGACAGAGTATCAGAGAGAGTAGCAGCATACACGTTGTGTCAGTGACTAGTGGGAATGTCGGATCTGACAAGTCTGACAAGGTCTCTAGCTAACTTACCTCAATTATACTATTCTGTATTCGTGCCCCTTAATTAACTTTCCCATAGCTTTATTCCCACCCGCATTTCACATTATGATCAATACGAGTTTATACATTTTATTCAAAATTGTTGCTGATGTGGGTCAATAGTTTTCTTTCCCAGGCGTCTTCGGCCAATGTGGCCTTGGCTGGGTTTCAAGTGGTGCTATCACAGGGTTTTCAGTAGGTTCTTGTGTGCCTGCGTGAACATCAAGTGGGTAGGGATTTTCAGTCTCCCTCCGAGGCCCAAAAAAGAACTAATAATAAAGTCAGAAAAAGACTCATTAGAATGTGACAATAAATGATTTCACTGTATACCACTTATCTCTACTCTATCCCCATTTACTCATTTAAATCTTTTGCATTAGTGTTTAGTAGAACTTACGAGTTTTAGTTCAAGCATTAGCATATGCGTTAATATGTGAGTTTCAAGTGGCCATATTTAAAGCTATTGCGCAGCTGCAAAGTTTTCCCACCAAGCGACAGAATACGTCAAACTACGTAGATGCAGTAGACGCATGCGGAATGAAGTTCCCGCGTTTTTTGGCAGCCATATTAAGACACTTGGGTTAGTTGTTAGTAATACACATAGAAAAGCTTCCCCTGGATACAGTATTATGTGTGTAATGCAATATTAGTATTCACAAAACAGGTTGATTATAGTGTTACACGTTATTTGAGAGGATTCCGTCCGAGCAGGTCTCTTTTATTACGAAACCTTGCTCCATCACTGGTCAGGGTGTGGTGGCATTCCTGGGGGTGCAGGGGTGGGAGGAAGGAACGCACAGATTGGGGCCTCTGTTAAGTAACGGCCATTCAAGGCATTTTGTTGCTAGGTGAAAGAAGGCCTCTTGTTACCAGGACCAGCTGGACAAAGGTAAGGAGAGGTGGGTGAGTGGTGGAGGGAGCAGCCAGATCAAATGGCTTTTGTTAACCTTTGCATCACCCATGTGAATCTGCATTTCAAATGTATGTCTGAATGCCACCGGTAGGGCAGTTTTGCTAAAGGCCTCTTTACTGCTCAGAGGCCCAGGGAAGGGCCGCCCTCCCATGGGCCTCTAAGCACTGGAGCAATCTGCAAGCTCCAGGTGTGGGGGGCCCCCTTCCCTGGGCCTTGTAGCCACTATTCCCTCTCCGTTCGTTTATTTGTTCCTCCGTGGAATTGATCCAAAAAAGAAAAACACTTTTGCTGGAAATGTCTTTAGTAGACATTTTTCTATTCCAAAGTGCAGCCTCAGGATGGAGAGAAATAAAAATAACTAAATAAAGCAAGACAGAGTGGGTCGCAAAGTGGCCAGATTGATTTTATTCACACCCAAAACAAATTAGCGCCACTTGCCAGAGGATGCCAGTGAAGCACTACTTTTGTTATCTCGTCTTTCTTTCAACAACATTATTTCCCCGGGTAGGGAAGTGCACCATTCCTGAATGTACTGCAATACCTGGTTGATTGGGAAATAAATGGCGTACCGTGGCTCTGTCTTCACAAATGCGGTCTTTTTAAACCGTACTGCTTATGTTTTGTAAGGATATAAGTAATGTATATTGAAATGGGTCCCTTCTGGGCCCTGTAGTCATGACCTTAAATTTCTGAATAATAAGTTCAAACGCGTTAAAGCAACCGTGTTGTTCCTTCTAACATTTAACATTCGTTGCTTAATCTTGCATTCCCTTGAGTGTTTGCTTTTTCCAGGATGTTGTTACTTTTTTTTTTAGGCAGCATATTACTTTTGTCTAGTGCGTAATTTGAACTGAGTTGCATACAGGTGTTTATAGCGGAGCAAAATTGGGTTGTATTTGAAGACAGTGTGAGTTTCTCTCAGTGGGATGTGGCACTATCGTCAGAGCTGACGAATTTGGGATCGGGGAACCAGGATCAGCCCACCTGACTACACTTCTGAGAGAGCACATTCCCATGCCAAACCATATAAGGCCCGCAAGACTTTAGAAGCCCTTGTGTCTTAGCACCAGCTGGTGGACCCTAGTGGTGGCAAGTGTGGGTTAACCTTGAAGGCCTGTCCACCAAAATCCATACTGAAGTTCACCTCCAGTCTTGCAGGCAGGCCTAGAAAGCAGCACACCCTAGAGTGACAGTGACTGTGTCACTGAGGGCACAGGACCCTTGAAAAGGGAGGCTCTAGGGTGGTGCAACTGGTAAGATTGCACTGAGTGCTGACTTCGGGTGGGGGCATCATGATTGCAAGTATATTATGTTTTTTAAAGCATTTGTTGCCTCCTTCCTGTCCTCCAGCAATTTTCACCAACAGTAAAAATGTCATAATAACTCCGGTAATTGATGTTCTTCCTAGAGAGAGATGGAGTTTGTCAGGAGGGAGTTTTGACTCGTGAAAAGGTTGCGCAGAGGGTTAATGTGCCTGCTGCAAAGGACATGTACCATGCAGATCCCAAAGTGCACATAATGTAAATAGGGCAGTGAGTTACTGATTTTGTCAGTGAGATCCTTTTGTTACTTGCAGTTTATAAGTCAAAATCATAACATAGAACAGTGAGCTATTAACTGTCATCTTAGAGCTGCGTGCAAACTGCAAGGTATAAATTAGAGCATTATGTTTTTTCCCCAGTCTTTGATTAACCTAATGTTGCAAAAAGGGTTCTTTTAGATGGAAATCAATTCTGGTTATTAAAGAGTTACCCCAACCATGGTAACTGAGCCTCTTGAAATTTGTTACATCAATGGGGTTAGTGGTGCTCTCTTGTTTAGTTTTATATTTTGTATGATCCCGCTCCTTATTACCTCAACAGAATCTCTACCCTTTATGAGACAGAACTGGAATGTTTATCATGCGCTCATCTGGAAACAATCAGTTGACATGGAGTAAAAAATATGCATCTTTGTGAGACCTGCACCTATCTTTTTCATCCAATGTGACACATTTAATCCATTTAATACAGTTCTAAAATATATGGAATTATTTCACTTACAAATTTCTTTTTGTCCATGTTACTGATATCCACTGACATTATGGGTCCTATTACGATGATGGGCGGACTTTGTCCGCCCGCCACTGCAACGGAGTACGGGACCGACAGCTGAAGTCGGGGTGGTCCCGCCAGGGAAATTAGGATGCACCCGCCACACTGGCGGGCGCATCCTCGACTTTAACGTTGCGGCGGGCGGTGCTGTAAGCAGCATTTGCCGCAATGTTGAAGCCAATGTTCTGCATTGCCATGCACAACATGACAGGCGCTGTGCCTGCCACCTTGTGCATGGCAATGATGGGGGTACCATAGGTACCCCCCAGTGCAGCCACCCACACCCCCACTCCCAGTGGCCCACAATGTGCCCCCACGGTGATTTCCTACATCCCTTTCCATGGCGGAGTCTCTGCCATGAAAAGGCATGCATCCTAATAATTATGGCGGTGCCTGCAAGGCACCGCCTTCATTACCTCTGCCTTTTCCCCCTGGCTGGCAATCCGACAGGTGGAAAAGCGGCAGATGGTCTTTCCGTCCGCCGTGGTGCCTCTCACCATACTAATATGGCGGGAGTTGAAAATGGGTCATTTGGCGATCCACCCGTTATCATGATAGGCCCCTAGGTCTCTTCAGTGATGCCATATAAGATCAATAGTCCTGCGATGTCACTTTCTGTGATGTCACGTCTTGTGATGTTACAAGCAAATTAGAGTGGCCTCACATCTTGACTTTTGCCCGGGGCCCCAGAAGTTCTAGGACCGGCCCCAGGAGCCCTGCCACAGGCCATGCATTCAATTATAAACATGTTTACAACTGTGGAAACATGTGCAGGTGCGTGACCTACTGGAAAGTAAGTATCATAGTAATGAGGTAAACAATACACATTGGAATACAGAACACCACATCTTCTCCCTATTTACACAAAAGACAGTAATACAGATCAAAATCTTTAAACCTTGGAGGCAAGGAGCAATTACATGAAACTCTAACATTGTCACCAGGTGTGGTGAAGTTGGCAGGATTACCCTGCATCTCAAGCAACAATTCAATATGTTGGTTAACTACTTCACCTTGATGTTCCAGAACATTATTGAAATTTGCATTACTTACAGATGAATCCAAACTAGACTCAGAACTTGATCCCTCACCAAAGGGTAAGATGTAATTTAAAAATTGAAAACCTTCATCTGTTTCAAGCTCTGAGGGATTTATTCCAGTCAAAATCTTTCTTGTTTGTTCATGAGATAACTTGGCAATTGCTCTCCTACTCCACCACTCCTTTTTATCCAAAAATAAAGAGCCTTTGGAGACCTTCAAGACCTGAACCGAAAGTATTTTGAAGAACCTTTCGTACCTTTGTTGGGGGTTTTTACCATGACCCAATCACCTACAATAAAACTTTTGCTGACGTATATTATGCTTGGGGTCAAAGCGTTTTTTTTTTACATTTTGGCGTGCTAACACAGTTTCTTCATTCTTTGTTTGTCAGAGCAAGCCACAAACACATGTATTATTTTTTTATCATTTAATTTTATCAACTAGTCTGAAGGAATTTTACTCCTGTGGTCCCTTTTGCTTAGTTAGCCAAAGGGAGAGATCACAGTTGTGGAATGTGGAGTGGTTAAGTATGCCCAGATATTTCTACATGAACAATTCTTCACATCTTCATCACAAGCCAAAGCCGATTGTATTCCCTCCTTTATAAATCTGTTCATCCTTTCTACACAACCATTTGAAGAAGGGGAATACAATGCCACTTTGAGGTGCTTGACTTGAAAAGAAGTAAGAAAATCTTTTATTTTATATGAAACAAAATGAGCGCCATTGTCTGTGACTAATTCCTTTGGACTTACTTCTAAATTAAAAACTCTAGATAAAATGTTATCACAGTCAATGTGCTGGAAGGAGAGGTAAACTCAAACTCCACTCATTTTGAGTAGTCCTCAACTAAAACCATAATGTATTTTATATTGCTGGGCAATAGATCAAAGGGGCCAGAAAAATCCAGCGCTAATTTGGACCTGGCCTCCTCAGGGATAGGAACCACATGGAAGGGTGTTTTCACAGTCTTTCAATGCTTGTCTGAAAGAAGATAAGTTTGGCAATCATTGATTAGCTGAGAAACATCCCTGTCCATGGCAGGCCACCAAAAATATTCTATAAGTTTCCTACAAGTTCCCTCAATACCCAGTTGTCCTTCATATGCCGTCTGGATAAGTTTATTATGCAGCGCAATTGGGGAGGGAATACAGAGATCAACCCATATGAATGTATGACGTTACAACGCATACATTTACAACGCATGCCTTTACAACACAGTTTTTACATCGCAACATCCTTTACAATGCATACATTTACATCGCTTGCCAGTACAACACATTTTTTCAAACTACATTTACAAAGCATTCCAGTACATTATACCTTTACAATGCATACCAATACAATGCATACCATTACATTGCATTCAAGGTAAGTGTTGGATAGTGTATGGGTAAAAATTACTATTCTAACTCCAGTGGGTGCAACAGTAGGGTAAGTGTTGGATAGTGTAGGGGTAAAAATTCCTATTCTAACTCCAGGGGGTGCAATAGTACTATAAGTGTTGCATAGTCTGTGGGTAAATATTACTATTCTAACTCCAGGGGGTGCAACAGTAGGGTAAGTGTTGGATAGTGTAGGGGTACTATGCGTTGTAATGGTATGCATTGTAATGACATGCGATGTAATGCCTGCGTTGTATTGTCATCAGTTGCAGTGTCATGCATTGTAGTGACATGCAATGTAATGGCTGTGTTGTAGTGACATGCGTTGTAAAGGATGTTGCGATGCAATGACTGCGTTGTAAATGTAGTGCGATGTAATGACTGTTTTGTAAAGGTTGTTTCCCACCCATACCAGCATATCATTAACTATAGACCACTCACTTAAAAGTTGAGCAAATGATTTCAGTGAAACAGGAAGAGATCGTTCTTTGGGCCAACCATTAAGATCCATATTCTTAGCAGCTTGAAGAGGTACATCCTTATCAAAGGCATCCATCCAATCTTTATGAGAAAAAGTCCTTTGATAATCACCAATATCCTCAACGGTAGCTGCCACACATTCAACATCATCATGTATTTCATCATCAGCAGTGTGGAGTAAAGGTAATCTTGAAAGGCAATCTGGCCTAATATCACAACCCCCTGCAATGTATTTAATCACAAAGTTGTAGTTATGCAAAGGAGACAAAATGCGCACCAATCTAGCAGAGGCTTTTCCATGACCATTTACATTTAAAAGGTGCAGTAAAGGCTTATGGTCTGTATAAAAGTCAAACCTAGTGCCCCAAAGAAACATTTTACATTTCTATCCTGCCCATGTACATGCCAGTGCCTTCCTTTCAATTGTACTGTAGTGGTTTTCTGCTTGATTGAGAGCCCATGATGAAAAACCAATATTGTTTTCTTTGCCAGATACTTATTGAGACAACACAGCTTCTAAACCACGTTGGCTGGTGTCAACTGTTAACAAACATTTTAAACCAGGAGTAAAGTACGAAATAACAGGAGCATTGACAAATAAATTCTTGAATTCTTGAAATGCAACCTTCACATCCTTGGACCAAGTGAAAGAAATTCCTTTCTTGAGCACTGAGCATAACGTTTGTACCACTTGAGCATACCCAAGTAAAAATCTTGAGTAATATTCAGTCATACCTAAAAATTATTTTAATGTCTCTTTGTCTTTCGAAATTGGTACTTCTGCCGCAGCTTGTGTGAGATAAAACTTAGGTTTAATGCCAGAAGAAGAAATGGTATGACCTAAATAATCAAGATTATCTCTGAGAAATTTGTTTTGTCCAAACCCAGGGTTACACCAACCTCTTTGAACACATTCAAGACCTTTGTAGGAGTAGACAAATGATCAGCTTTTGTCTTAGAGAAGATTAACACATCATCTTGATATGCCTGGACACCAGTGATTCCTTCAAGTACATGGTCCATGAACTTTTGAAATACTTTGGACGCAGAGGCCAGTCCAAGAGGCAATCTCATGAACTGATATGCTCCAAAAGGAGTCACAAATGTTGTAAAGTCTGCGGACTCAGGTGTCAGCGGAATTTGATGATATACAGATCACTGGTCTAAAAGGGAAAAAAGTTAGAACAATTGTTCTAAAATTTTTAATATAATCTCGTACACTTAGGGGTATAGGTCTGGCTTTGTGAGCTATCGGCACAACATTGACTTTTAATTTAGTTATGTGTTGATACTTCGTTATCGTTTTAATTTTGTTCTCAAATACTTGAGGAAATCCTTTTAAAATGTTTTGCAAATTCCCTTCATCTTTAAGGATAGAAACCAATGACACGCATACATCATTCAACTGTATTGGATTATCATCACTGGGTACCAGTTTATGTCTCGGCTAAATCTTACGAACCCACAATATTCTTCCTCTTGATGGCCACATTGACTTTAGTGGGAACACTTTTACCCAACAGGACACATTTTCCCAAAAATAACACAACATGTCAATTTCCTTGTCACCATTAGCTTTCAGAATTCTGTCAGTTTTTTGAAGAACAACATCAGAAACCCAAAACTTCATGTAACATTGGTCTGAGATAATGGTTATAGGAACACCAGAATCAACTATCATGTTAATGCCAATGTAGCCTCAAATAACGTGACAAAAGAGATCTTTGACCTTCTGGTCTTGAAGGCCAGTAACTCCTGAATCAACAGATGAAATAAACTTCTGAAATTTTCCTTGTAAACCTTCATCCTGAACATAGTTAGCTACATCATTGCTTTCAAATGTATGCACATTACTAACTTGAATGACATTGTTTCCTCTACACACAGATTGAAGTGACCAATTTTCTGACATTTCACACATTTCTTGCCTAATTCAGGGCATGTGGTACT
The DNA here is from genome assembly GCF_964204655.1 of Triturus cristatus. Lineage (NCBI taxonomy): Eukaryota > Metazoa > Chordata > Amphibia > Caudata > Salamandridae > Triturus > Triturus cristatus. The sequence continues at coordinate 954,579,201 of NC_140594.1, read as the reverse complement.
GTAACCTAAGTGTGAACGTGAGCCACATCCGAAACACATGGTAGTAGTTTTCTTATGAAAAGATTCAAAACCTTTGATGTTAACTGACACAGTATTCACTGAACTATCATCTTAAATTTCATTGATAAACAATGTGGATTTGTCAAAAGAACTGCATTTGCACCAAACTATGGCTATTTTTATACTTTTGGCCATGTCAATAAGTTCAGCCTGTGATGGCTCTCTGCAACTTAAAATGCGGTCCTGTATTTTCCTTGAATTGCAGCTGTAAACAAATTGGTCTCTGATGTGCACATTTAATGCAGCTCCAAAGTTACAATAAGCACCTAGATTTCTTAAGGCAGAAATATAGTCGTCTACGACTCATCAGGATCTTGTTTTCTTTTCATAAAGTTAAATTTTTCAAGCATGACACTACATTGTTCTAGACATTTTTTGTTTATTCTTTGTACAGCCTCTGAATAAACATTCCAACCATCACCATCTCCTGCTGGAGGAATTAGAACTGGAAAATCGTAAAATGCCCTCAGAACCTAAGTTTCTGAATAAAAGGGCTAATTTCCTCCTTGGTGAATAATTCTCAGCATCAATGGCAACAAGAAAGTTTTTAAAGGATCAAACCAAATCCTCCAAGGTATTGTTAGTTTACCTGGGCTCTATAAAAATGTAGAGAAATGAATAACTTGTTGCGAATTGGCCAGGCTGAAAAATTAGATAAATAATAATCTTACCAATAAATCTTGTAATAAACTTTGTAACAGGCAATCCTCAGTATTGTCTTTTCAGAGAAAGTGTGGCTTGAACCAATATTTATGTTTCTGGTGAGGAAGCGAGTATTACATACTCCAAGCGTATTGAAAATGATGGTGAATATTGGAAAGCAACTAATTCAAAATGACCAAAAGAAAGTGAGCAGCGTGATGACATCACTCCACCACCCACGCTTCGAACAGAGTCCAAAACAAAGGATTGCCACTCGAGACGTTAGTAGAAGATTGCCACTCACAAAGCATTGCCACTCGAGACGTTAGTAGAAGATTTGAGGCAGACTGAATTTGCACACGCTCGAAGGGAGCAAAGAGTGCGTGACGATGCATCTGAAGAGTCTCTCCAGGAATACAAGTTTCCAGAAATCCTGAACTAAATCCCGCACGGGAACGAGAGATCTCCGAACACCACCGAGGTCCACCGGCAGGATACAAAAGTGCAGTGGACAATGAAAACATCCAAGGAGAGTCGAAGACCAAATCCAAGTGAGAAAAAGCACAAAAGTGGTAGAAGACAAGTCCGCTTGACGCCAAATGTAAAGATACCATATATAACAAACAGCAGGAGCCAGGCGTAGGTGTCTTCAGGAAGATTTATTCAAATATCTGTCCCCCACAGGAGTGTGTCCTCCTTTGTGAAAGATCTGACTGCAACTGCCGAAGTGGAAGCGTTCTAATGTCAAAGAACAGGAGCACTAACACAGGCCATGCATTCAATTATAAACATGTTTACAACTGTGGAAGCATGTGCAGTTGTGTGACCTGCTGGAACCTACGTAACATAGTAATGAGGTAAACAATAAACATTGGAATACAGAACACTAGAGTGCCTAATTGTCAGGTCATATCTCCTCATTCCTGTTATGCTGTCAGTTAGAGTGTAAGGTTGCAGAAACACAATCGCCATTGAGCACCTCAAAAATACGCTCTATCTGAAAGCCTCATATTCAGGAGTATGTGCACTGCATGTACTCATACCTCAGAGCATGGCCCCGGGTGTCACTAGGAGTACTGGTACTCTCTTAGCACAAGGAGCAGTGCTTTAAATGGGCCGGTACTGTCCGGTACGGAGGATCGGCACTTTTTTATTTCGAGAGGGAAAGTACCGGCACTTCTCAAGAGAAATGCTATACTTTTAATTGGAGAGTACCAGCACTTCTCAGAAACAAGCAGGTACTCTGCTTACAGAGTACCTGCACTTCCATTTCAAGCACTGACAAGGAGAAGTGTGGGTACTCAAGGGGAGAACATGGAGAAGTGCTGGTTCTCAGTACTGGTGAGGATCCTCTCATTTAAAGTACTGGATATAAGAAAGTAGATGGCTTATGAAGAAAGCAGAGAGGAGTGTCTTGGTAATAAGAGGAAGGGGTAAATAAAGAAGGTAGAACGTGACAACAAAGATGAGGAGACACGTTGTTGGGAGAGGAGTTTTGACATATTACAGAGAGGGCAAAAGGTATCATTAGGAAGAAAATAAGTAGGCAAATAATGGCAGGCAACGAGTGAAACAAACATAGTGGGGAGACACTAGAATGAGGACACAAAGTGATAGTAGGAGAAGAGGGAACACATCCACAGAAAGTAGGGCAGGGTATGGTGCAAGGAAAAGAGAAGGAAAGAGTGAAGATTTTGAGAAAAGCCAAGGGAAGACATGAAAGTGAGAAGTGGAGAGTGTGACTCATCACAAGTGAGGCAGGAAATAAAAATCTCTTCGAGAGCACCACCATGGTGGTTTGTATTCTATTAATTTGCTATCTAACATAAACAGCTTTTGAAGCAATTTCTCATATTTATGATTCATGAAAATGAATGTGTAAAAGTGGCATTTCCGAAACAAACTGGGTGGGCAGACAATCTGGTGCCCTGCCCCTGTGATAATCTGGCAGTCCAGAGCACATTGCACTTTTTTTTTTTTTTTGCGCTCTTTATAAAGAGCCAAGAGGAAAACTTTTAATCCCGATTTTAAAAGAAACCAGGCCATGTTCTTATATTGAAAGTTTTTATTTACTTGCACTCTTTGGCCACAAATGATATATGCATTAAGGTCTCAAACTATATTAAAGTTGCAATGGCTATCAGGAAATGGTATTAGTGACTGTAGTTTAATTCGAACCATTACTCTTTTTATTATATACTTTAAGCTATGATGTATTTTCATGGGGGAGAGACACACCTTGACAGGGTACTAAGTGCCTCGTAAGGCAAACGGTTTCACTTCCTTTTAATATCTGAACTGCATGAATTACCCTTCACGCTGCTTTGTAAATAGGTCAATGGAATTGTAATCTGTAATGTTGTTTTTATGTACTTTTATGGTTCTCTTTTTGAAACAGAATATAGTTGTTTAGATGAGAATGTGTAATACTCTTTAGCCTTCCAGGTTACAGCTGCACATTTAGCTGGGTGATGATGGACATGAAAGACATAAGCAGTGATGGTGGGGCAACCCCAGGAGACTGCTGGATGGAATGACTGGATTGAACAGGCTAATGTCTCCCTCTCCCCTAATTGTCATAGTGCAAGATTAGAGAAACAGGTAATCTACACGCCATTTCCCCTATTAACCAACCATTGTTTTGGCAATTCCTGGGTGTTAGCAGAATGCAAAAGCTTTACTTCTCATGTATCCAACAGCGCAGCACACTATCGTTTTTGTTATTGCTTATTCTGTGCAGGGCCTCTTTTGCTGTTGGGTCAGGCCAGTTGGCAGCTGCATGTCAGTTTGGACAGCTTTGTTGGCTTTGTGTCCATGTTGTTTCACTGCATTCCACAGTAGATGCAGGTTGCAGTATGAGAGATAGATGGGCAAGCACAATACATCTTGGGGAAAATCTGGGCCCAGGGCAGCAGGATCATGTCAAACAAGTTTGTGTGCCTACTTTGTGACAAATACAAAAGGGTCGGGCATTACCATAGAGACTGATGCAACGTCTCAAACAGGGCTTTCCTGTGAAGCTCCTGGAGCTGAATTATATTGGCACAATGGCACCAATGGCCTCCTCAAGCTCACCTCATTTGCAGCATGGAACTGTTCAGAGGTAAGCCCCATGGCGCAACGTCATACCTGGAACAGCATACATTGCACGTGTATTTGTACTACCTTAAAGGGCCCTCATGCCTGACTGACCCTGAGTGAGAAACTGGGCACTGGCTATAGCATATTGAAATTGCCAATGTGATATACATGATTGATATAAACTTTACTATTATTTTGGAGGCTACAACCTGGTCGGATTTCAGATGACCTGCCTCTTAGAGTAACAGAAAGATTTTCTGGAGGGCTCACTTGCATTTTCACAAAGTTTCTTAACATTTAGAGCTAACTCAAACACATCTCCAGTGGTGCATTTCGAGACCACATCCTAGACTTCATGTTCTCAGGGTCCCACTTGAGTTATCCTTTGGAGCCTACATAGAGAACTGCACATGAGGTGCTTCTAAGGATATAGTAATGGTGTTCTTACCAAGGGGAACATGTTACTATTATGTAACGCAACGTGGCTCAGCAAGGGAGCCTGCTGTGCTGCTTTGCGTGAAAAGAAGGTAGCAACAATGCTCCATATTTACAAACATATGGCGCATTACTGCTCTTTCCTTGCACTGGCATACTGTGAGCTGCCTAGCACTAATGCAGGAACTCTTGCACCATAGTGCAAGGTTGCTTGCGGTGTGGGCAGAATTGGTTTTGTGCAGGAAGGAATACCTTCTTGCACAAAAACAATCCTTAGAGGCATATGTTTCTTTCCACGTGTACTGCAGAATGCAGTACACATGGAGTGTGGAAGTAACAAAAATAAATAAAGATTTTTCTCCTTGTTACTACTCTGCTGGGTAAGCACGTCATTTTAAAACCAGGTTTTCAAGTCTTTGAAAATCTGGGTTTCCATCACAACACATGGGTGATGCATGGGAATGACCATTCTCCACCCATGAAATGCGTATCCGACATACATTACTGGATGGCAGCACTCTGCACTGCATTGCGTTATTTTCTGTCTATGAAATCATGCGAACCCCCGCAAAGTGGATTTAAGTGGGTTAGCAAATGAGAAAAATAATATTGCATGTGGGCTGCGTCACAAAAGTGTTGCAACCTTGATATGATACAAAATCATAGTAAATCTTGGTATAATTTTCTTCGATTCCAAACTTCTAGGCCAGAAACACAAAAGTGGTGCAACTGTTTATTTTGAATTTACTTTCCAGCACAAAATATGTATTGCACTGGAAATATGTGCTGGTCAGTCCCCAGTACATAGTTAAACACAAGACAAATGGTCAGTGACTAATGTAAAAAGAAAAAGAGATTAAATTTATTTAATCTAATAAATGTGCTGTCCGATTAGTTGTCTAGTAGATTCATATCTGCTCCGTTTATCCCCCCAAAAATTAATATATCATTAATTTACTTCAGTTCCCATGTCAACTCCAATACATAACTGACAGTTGTTGGGAGCTGACTGATTGCTGTGAGGGTACAGGGCAATTTACACCAACACCATCATTTATTAAGGCTGCATACTTGTCTGCCTAGGTAAATCACTGTAATCTGTCATAATTGGAACCTCTCACTTTCCCCTGTGAGTGAGATGTAATGGGAGAATTATGATCTATTTACCGATTCATAAATACCGAATTTTACTGAATCGGTATTTATGAATCGGTAAATAGTATGTAGGTAAACATTCAGTAAAAATTACCGATTCGGTAAAATTCGGTAAATGAATACCGAATCCACAATACAGGCCGGAATCATGAATCGGTATTTACCGAATCGGTAAATACCGAGGTGGTATTTACCGAATCGGTAAATACCGAATCGGAGTTTACCGAATAGGTAATTCAAATATACATCACTTGATGAATCAGCCAATCCTGTGCAAGGGCAACCCCACCCACCCAGGAAGTGGCCACACCCAGGCAGGTGCACACAATCAACAGACTCTGGAGAGGCTGGTAGTGCAGAGCAGAGCAAGGGAGCCAGTGCCTGATTGTGAACCTCAAACTGACACTGTCCAGCCAGGAGACAGAGAGAGATGGAGGGGAAAGGCGGAGAAAACAAAAATTCAGCCCAAAGGAACTGCAGGTACTAGTGGAGGAGGTGGTCAAGCAGCACCAGAAGCTGTTCGGGAAGCAGTCCCTGCAAGTGCCTGAGTCCGAGAAAAGGAAGATCTGGCTGGGAATCCAGGCGCAGGTCAATGCAATAGGAGTGACCCCCCGGGACATAGACATGCTGAAGAAGCGGTGGTACGACCTCCGTATCGTCACAAAGAGGAAGATGGGGGAACTGCAGAAAGAGGCCAGCCGGACAGGAGGGGAAGGAACAGGGCACCTGCCCTGACAGAACTTGAGGAGCTGGTGGAGACAACAATTGAGCCCGAGAGTGTTGTGGGGATTGGGGATGCAGACAGCTCTGCCAGAGCCGCCACCAAACAAGGTAAGACGCATGCACAGCAATGTGGCCCCCCCTACCCCTATCCCAACTCCCCAAATGGGCAATGAGAATCCCACTCCAGTACAGGTGTTAGTGCATACTAGCAATGCATTATGGGAGATGTAGTCCCTGAAACCCCAAACATGAGACCAATAGCACAGAACAACAAGGCATGTTACACACATTAGCGAGAAGCAGGCAGAGGACAATGAGAGAGTGTTTCAGATATGTATTGAGATGCTAGCAATGCTGTGCTTCAGGTACACTTAGCTGATGTTGCATTTCTGTCCACAGGCGATACTTTGCGCAGAACTGCACATGAGAAGGGAGAGAGGGCACACCGGAAGGACAGCTCTGAGAAGGCCACCACAAGTTCTGGGCAGGGATCAGCACCACAGCCAGCCTCACCACCACAGCCAGCCTCACCACCACAGCCAGCATCGCCACCCCAGCCAGCATCGCCACTCCTGCTGGAGTCACTGGCATCATCACCACCTGCATTGCTCAGGTCGAGGAGGCGTGCTGCTGCCAGGTTGAATGTATCGGAGTCCTCATCTGAAGACTCGAGGGGGGCGGAAACGTCCACTGTGCCCCTGGATGTTAGCCATGCCAGTGTGCCCTCCGCCTCTGAGGGAGCACACACAGGTGCCAGACGTCACCGCAGGGCTCGGGTGCAAAGTCCACCTCCACAAGGTGAGAGCCATGGAGTCTTCTCAGGGCTTAAGGCCACCATGGTCAAAATACAGCGCCTACAAGCAAAGGCAATGATGTCGGTACAGCGCCAAATGCGGGGACTCAATGATACTTTTGTAAATATTGACAGGGGCATCAGCGCTATGGCTGAGGGAAGGATTGAGATGGCTGCGGGCATGCGGGACATGTCCCAGTCCGTCATGCTGCTGTGCTCGACGATTGATGAGGACAGGGCAGCACGGCGCCGGGAACGTCAGAGGAAAGACCATCACACAAGGGCAGTGAACCGGCTGGCAACTGCCACTTCGCTGCTCTGCAGGCGCTCGGTGGCAATGCAGGAGGGCCTTGCGCACTGCAGCAATGACGTGTCAAGGGGGATGGTGAGGGTCACCAGTGCACTAGAAGTGCTGCTCACCAGACAGTCTGCCACAACTGGTGCTGTGGATGCTGGGGACAGCGAAGAAACCACCAGCAGGAGCAGCATTACCCCCCCTGTCCCAGACACACGGAGGAGCAGCAGGCGGCGTGGGGCTGCCACTGATCCCACAGCCAGTAAGGACGCACACTCAATGGCATCCCGCACTGGAGTGCGTGGGCGCAGACACTAATGCTGCACACAATAGCATGAGACAATTGGGTGAAGTAACCCGTGACTCACAAATAGTGATTGCACAATATTGATGGGACAGGTTTTCCTTTGTGTTGTGGCGTAGTGCCGCATGATTAAACTACGTCATGGCATCCAACTACTGGCTGTGTCCCCTTACTTACTCAGAAATAGTTGCATGTGATCTCTGCCCGTCTCTCTCTCCCATCTGTTGCTGTTGCCACTCCTGCTGCGTTGGCCTCTGGCTGTGCAGACTCATCATCATTGTCCTCACAATCAGTTATTTCCACCTCTGTACCTCTCTTCGTGGCAAGGTTGTGCAGCATTGCACAAGTGGCAATGATCTTGCAGCAGATGATGGGTGTGGACTGGCGTGCGCCTCCACTTTTGTGGAGGCAGCAGAACCTGAATTTCAATAGTCCAAACGTGCGCTCCACAACGTTGCGTGTTGAATTGTGTGCCACATTATATCGTCTTTCACTCAGGGTTGATGGGTGTAGGTAGGGAGTGAGGATGAATGACCGCACGGCATATGCACTATCGCCTAGGTGAGTAAGAGAGTAGCATTAGTCACATGCCTCAATACACAATCATTTGCAATCAGTATTAGGGAGCGTCACAGTGTATTACCTAGCAGGTATCCTTCTCCAAATTCTCCAGCAACCAGGCGTGTGTAGATCCCACTGTTCTGGAAGATGTAGGAGTCGTGGGTGCTCCCAGGAAACGTAACCACGATATCAGTGATTATGTTGCCTGCATCGCAGATTACCTGCACATTTATGGAGTGGGTGGACTTTCTGTTCCTGTAGATGTGCTCAGTGGCTGCTGGTGGACAGATTGGAATGTGTGTGCCATCAATACAGCCTATGACATGCGGGAACTGTGCCATCTGGTAAAAGTCTGTCTTGGTTTTCTGAAGTTCAGCCTGTGTGTTTGGGAAGCTGATGTAGTGTTGCATTCTCTGCATCATGGCATCCAGGAACTTCCTGAAGAAACAGGACAGGCAACTCTGGGATACCCCGCCTACCGCAGCTATCACCCCCTGGTAACTGCCAGATGCAAGTAGATGTAGGCTACAGAGAACCTGCACATGTGGTGGTATGGCATGCACCCTTGTTGTTGGCTGGTCCAGGAGTGGGTGCAGGTCCCTTATAAGGTCCATGATGGTTTGTGGGTGTAGCCTGTACCTTTCATGTATCTCGGCCTCAGTCTGTTGAAAGAGTGTGATGTGCTGTCTGTAAATGCGTTCCTCCCGTCTCCAAATCCTCAGACCTGCTGCCTGTAGACGTAGGCGCCTTGCAATCACATACAGAGCGGCCATGGTGTCCACGCTGTTGCATTTTGGGATTGCTTATATGCACTGTTGCTGATTACCACCTGCTTTCAATCTGTGTTAATTACCGACTCTTAAATACCAAATTTCATGGATTTCTTAAATACCGAATTTACCTACATCTCTTTTCTCATTTTACCACTTCATATTTACCGAATTGGAAAATATGTATTAGGTAAATATGAATCGGTAATTTAGAATTCGGTAAATATGAATCGGTATTTACCGATTCATATTTACCGAAACCTTCTTTTTGGCCTCCTACATCTCAATTGACTAAATACCGGTCGGTAACGGGATATTTACCGAATTTCGTCCGTTACCGACCGGTATTTAGCTACCTACATATGGCCCCTGGTGAGGATGAAGAGATGTGTTCCCCTAGTGCTCGGTAGTCCCATCCAGGTCGGTTGAGAACGATTTAGGCAGAGACGCCGGGGGTCCGCATTTGACTAAATATTACTATTGCCACACACTGAAGAAGACCTATCTGAAATTTTTACCTGTTGAGACTTGGGAAAGCCCCTGGCTAACTAGTCTTGGGGGCAAAACACATCAGCTGGCTAACATTTGTTTATTAAAGCATCAAGTGGAATATTGCATCTACATCAGAAATGGAAGAACTTGTGCAACGATCAAAGAATAAATGAAGAACATTGAAATTATGTCATCTTAATTTCTATAAAAGGGAAGCACCCTGAACTCTTTCTCAATTACAGCACCAACACGGTGAGCTCCCACGTTATATAGTGTAAGCCTTTAAGTTGCTCATACCCCTGCATGTTCCAGCATTGCTCATTTCTTGGGCCCTTCCTAGACAGGCACTTGTAGGAAGACTAGTGAGCCTGCTTTGGATCAACAAAGCCATGAATGGAACTGGGAAAGATTGTCGGGTGTGGTCGGGGCAAGATGGCGGCCGCTGCTATGGCCGATTAGGCGAGTGCTTCCCACCTCTGGCACTTTCCCGTACCCTGTCTCCCGTTTGTGGCCGTGACATACGAAAATATTAATCTGAAAGGCTGGATTCAGATACTAGCTCGGAGGAATCTGAAGCGAATGTGAGCCGGCAGCAATTACCTTCGTGTGGCTGTGTGGCTCGAAGCGGCACCTCCCGTCTCCCGTCTCCCGTCTCTTTCATCCTTTCATCTCTCGTCTATCCATGGCGACTCGGAGTTCCCGCTAAGGAGTTAAGGGGCCGCTTGACACGAAAACCTTGTCAGCGTGCATGCTCTGGAGATTCTTAACGGTCACTCGCCTAGAGCCGGTGCTTACCGGGTATTGGCGCTGGCGCTGGTGCTTACTCGTTGCTGTCGGAGCCATGGTCGGAAAGAGTCGTCAGAGAGGGGCTGGGAATACGGCCGGTACACCTGTGAGAACACGACAGACAGCTGCAAAACCGAATAGGGCTGGTAAGACTGGGAAAGCGCCATACACTCAGAAGGAGGCGGGAGGGGAGACGCAGACAGAGTCTCAGCCGAGTGTTTCCTCACATATCCCCGCAATGTTTAAAGCTAGACAGAAAGTGGGCAACCCAGTAAACCCTGAGCTTACTGAAGAGGACCAGCAGGGAGTTCAACAGCATCAATCGAATCTGAATCCGAATCAGACCCCAAGCTCTTCGGATAGAGGAATTCTGGGAGATGTAGTCCAAGAAGGGCTAGGACAGATTCGGAGTTCAGAAATGCATCAGGCGCAACATCAGATGCAGCAACTGCACAGCCAGAAGGAGAAGATCCCAGTAGTACCATCCGTGGAGGGCGCAAATGCAGTGAAGTCATTAAGAGCTAATTCTCTTGAGCTTCCATTAGGTCTGGTGGAGGCGCCGGATAAAGTATCTACTACGGAGGATTTTTTTTCTTTGTCCGATAGATCCTCAGTGGACAGCGTGGTTCAAGAGTGGCTGGAAGGGGCTAGTCTGGGGGGAGAAGAGGAGATCGGAGAAGACCCGGCTGAGCCCCAGAGGAGTGGTGAGGAGATTGACAGTGGAGGGGCCATGAGAGTATCAGAGGTATCATTTATGTGGGATGAGCAGAGCTCCCCGAGTTCTATTTTGTCATGCTTACCCGGTAACTCAGCTGTACCTCCACAAGGCCAACAAAGGGTGGAGGATTCAACCCCTGGAGAAATTACTTTAGCTACTATCTATGATCTAATCATGACTCATAGGGCAGAGACTCAGACTGGTTTACTATGTACTCAGAATGCGTGTAAAAGGTTGCAAAATGCTGTCAGGCGAGTCGCAAAGACGTGTGTAGATGTGTCCACAAGGATGTCTGAGGCAGAGGCAAGGATCTCTACACTGGAGGATGAACTATGTGCCCAGAAAGAACTAACGGAGTCTCTTAAAGCGCAGCGCGAGGACACACGCTGGAAGATCTCTGACCTTGAAAATATGTCTAGGCGTAATAATTTGAGGGTGCTTGGGATACCAGAGGGAAAGGAGGGTTCAGACACGTTAAGGTTTATGGTGGGGTTACTAACGGAGGCTTTCCCGGAGCTGGGGTATTGGGAATGGCAAAAAGAGGTTCAAAGGGCACACAGATTTCCATTCGTCCAGAAGAAGGGCCAGGTAGAATTCCCTAGGGCTATCTTGATATCTTTGAACAATTTCAGGGCAAGGGAGGAGTTATACGATCTGGCCCATCCGAATAAGAGAAGAAGTGCCGGGGGGTGTGAGTTTTTCGTTCGGCCAGATTACTGTCAGGATACTGTGGAGCGGCGCTGGAGGCTAAGACAGCTTATTCCGGGTTTTCAAGCAAAAGGGGCCCAGGCATTTTTACAGAATCCAGCTAAACTAAAAGTTATTAAGGGTGGTCACAGTCAGTTTTTTACATCAGAAATCAAGGCAAAAGAACATCTCCAGTCAATGTGATTATATCTTTGCACAATAGAGTTTTTCTGGAGATATTGGGGGGAGGGCATGTTGTTGGAGCTATAAGCAAGCTATAAGCTAGATAAATTGAGGATTACTGGTTACTGGTTATAATGCTTATAGTGCTTATAGTGATGTAGCGATGTAGCGATGTAGCTATAGTTATGTGCCGAATTATGCTAAATGCTTCTTTATAGTTTGCCTTATTATTTTTTTGGTTGTTGGAGTACGGGGGGGGGTGTAAGAGGTGGGGCCAAGCACGGGCTTACCATCAATAGGGAATCGTTTCCCAATGCCCGCTGAGGGAGGTTCAGGGTGGGGTGGGTCAAGTTGGTGGTGGGGGGTGGGAAAGGGGGGTTTGGGGGTGGGTTGTAATCAATTCAGTGAGGTATAAGGAAAAAGATAGTATACTGTCCTTGAAAAATGTTGATTGTATCAAATATAAGCAGAGCAAGCTATCTGTTATTAGTGTGTTGTTTTTTCGTAAGAATTCTTTTTTTCTTTTGAATGGTGAAATTAACTTGCTGCTCATTGAATATCTGTGGTCTAAATGACTTTAAGAAAAGACGAGTATTAGCCAGGATTGTGTATGCAAGTTCATGGGACCTGCTCTTTTTACAAGAAACGCATATAGCATGGTCTAATAGGGCCTGGCTCGGCTCTTTAGGGCTTGAACTGTTGGCATGTACATCGCAGGCAGTCAATCAAAAGGGGGTTGCAATTTTAGCTAAAAGGGGATTGTTGGAGGTCCAAAAACCTAAAGTGGATAAATTTGGGAGGTGGGTTTTAATGGAGGTAGCAATTTCACAGCAAGTAATGACATTGTGTTCAATATATGCACCAAATGAGGATGACCCAGATTTTTTTCAGGTAATTAATACAGAGCTGTCTAATTATCCTCAGCCTATGTTGGTTTGTGGGGATCTAAACATACATATGTATCCGCAACTGAATATAAGGACAGCCAAAGTCTATAAGGGCAGGAAACATAGAGCTTTTAGGAGTTTGCAGGCATTGGTTCAAGATCAAGGTCTATATGACGCCTGGGAGGAGCTAAAATCAGGGCAAGATGGGTTCACGTATTTTTCTGCCCCACACAAGAAGATGGCAAGACTCGATTTATTCTTGGTCTCTGATGTTATATTATCGAGTGCCTTTATAAACGTACCCCCCAAGATAATTTCAGATCATAGCCCAGTAGTATTAGAGTTTGAATGTGGTGGGTTAAAGGCCAAAGGGAGGAAATGGACTTTTGATAGGAAGTTATTGATGAATCATGAGTATTGTAGTTGGATGGAAAAATGGATCCCTGACTTTATTCAGTTGAACATTGGATCTGCTAGGACGGAGATTCTGTGGGACGCTTTTAAAGCGGGTATAAGAGGCGAGACAATAAGGTTTGCAGCAAGGAAGCGGAAAAAGGACCGTGTGAAATCTTTAAATGACTTGGCGGGCCTCTCGTTGCTGGAGCATAAACTAGTTGCTGAGATAAAATTAGCTGGGAGGGTGAGCGAGGCTCAAGCGGAAGTAGCCGCGTTTCGCTCAATTATATATCAAGGGTATGCCGATGATGCAGCCGCTAAATACCAAGTTCACAGAAGGGAGTTTTATGAATATGGGGAAAAGGTTGGGAGTGTCTTGGCTAAAAGGCTTCGACAAAAGGAGGTTTATTCTAGGATCTTAAAGATTAAGGATAGAGATGGGAATATATTAGAGACTCCCTCCTTGATTCATGATTCTTTTAAAAAGTATTATGAAAAACTATATACAGCAGAACCGGTTAGAGGAATACAGAAATATTTAGAGGAAATGAGTCCTCTCGAGTTAGAACAGGGGGATAAAGAGGAATTGGTAGAAGGGATTCCTTGGGAGGAGATTGAGACGGCTATGCTCTCATTAGCCTCAGGGAAGGCGATGGGGTCTGATTCAATTCCGTTGGAGTTTTATACCAAGTTCAGGAAGAGCTTAGCTGGGTTATTGACTTCGGTTGTTGAGGCTGCATTTAGGGGGTATCCCCCAGCCTCCTGGTCGGAAACAGTAATAATAATTTTTAAGAAGAAGGGAAAGGATCCCTGTGAGCATTCATCATATCGTCCAATCTCCCTTATAAATGCCGACAACAAAATATACTCTAAATGCTTAGCAAAGAGATTGGGGGCGGTTATCACTCCCTTAGTCTCATTACGTCAACACGGATTTATAGCCGGGAGAGGCACTACGGACCACGTTAGGCGGCTTATTTCTGTTTTCGATTGGGCGCAGGCAACGGGGGCTCCCGCTGGGGTGGCCCTGTTGGATGCCGAAAAGGCATTCGACAGGGTCTCCTGGGAGTTTCTGTGGGCAGTGATGAGGTGGAAGTCTTTTCCTGAGAACTTTATAAGAGCAATACAATCTATGTATTGTATGCCGAATGCAATAGTACGATTAGGGGGAGGAGAGTCTCAGAGGTTTATGGTTAGCAGGGGCACGAGGCAGGGGTGCCCCTGTTCCCCGCTTCTGTTTGCTCTATATATAGACCCTCTTATAAATAGGTTGGAGGCTGATTATGAAATTTGTCCGGTTAAAGCGCACATGTACTCAGTGAAAGTCTTGGCCTATGCGGATGATCTGGCGGTGTTGTCTGCGGATATGGGCAAGGCCATGGAAAGAATTGTGGTTGCTACTAGCAACTTTGGTGTAGTATCAGGCTATAAATTGAATCTGGACAAGACACAGGTGTTACACACGGAGGTTGGTTTACCACTAGGGATGGATATATCCAAGGAGGCAATGTATTTAGGGGTGCTCATTTCTGTTAAAATTCAAGAGATACCAAAGATTAATGTTGATCCACTGATCATATCAGTAAGTAACACCCTGGAGCGCCTAAATAGGCTCCATCTATCTATATATGGAAGGGGGAATGTACTAAAAATGTCAATTTTTCCGAAATTTTTATATCTGTTTCGGGCGATCCCAATTATGTTCCCTAATATTTTTTTTAAGAGAGTGGAGCGAATGTGCTCACGGTTCCTCTGGGGGTATCGGCGCTCTAGAAGGGCGATGAAATGGTTATATCTGCCGGTAGAGCGGGGAGGTCTGGCTATTCCTAACTTTTACGCTTACTATTCTGTTTCGCTGCTCCAATTTATGGGGGTCTTGGTATGTGGGAATACTGAGGTACAGGAGGCTGCCTTTTCCCCTTCAATTTATGAATGGTGTCTTGGTGAATCGGCCCGAGGATTGTTGGTAAAAGTGTTAGAGCCAAGCTACTATAAAAAGACTAGATTTAAGATTATACAGGCAGCATATGCAGTATGGAGGAGGCTCAGGAAACAATTAGATATTCCCACTATCATGTGGTGCACACCTTTTGACTCGTATATCTTGCCTTCCACTGTATGTCATGATTCAGTTATGAGGAGGTGGTCACAGCAAGGTATAAGAGTAATAGGGGATCTATTAGAGACTTGTAATATTCTTTCTTTTTTAATGCTACAAGAGAAATTTGGGGTTGGTAGGGCGGATTTCTTTAAATATTTTGCAACTTAGAAGTTTCCTTCAGGCTGAAATTGTGAGGGGGAATTGTCAAGTGTCCCAGATCCGGATTTTGGAGTTGATAAAACGCAAATCTAAAATTGGTCAATTATATAAAGAATTTATTGTGAAGGAGCCTGATGACATCCGTAAATTCGAGGTAATGTGGGAGGGGAAATTAACATTGACCAATATTGATCTTCAGCTGGTTTGGAGGACTGCTTATGCCATTTTGCTTTCTGGCAGTTTAAGAAGTCAAGCGTATATGGCTATGTTCAATTTATATTATACGCCAGCAAAGATTACAAAGTGGAAGGCTGGAAGGGGGACGAGATGTGCTAGATGTGGGTTATATGCTGCAGATTCAATACATATGTTTTTCTCTTGCCCCTCGCTCTCCCAACTTTTATTGGATATTGAATGTTTTATCTTAGGATCTCTGGGTATCCCGATCTCCTTGACCGCACATTTGGTCTTGTTTGGGATAGCACAAAAGAAATCCTGGGGTCTAATGGTAAAGAGAAATAGGTGGTATGTAGGGTGAGGAGGGAAAACCTAATGTACGTAGTGAAACTGGAGAAAGCTCCAAAACCATGGTCATACAATCACCGTGGGTAACTAACCCCATCACATGGGATTTTCATCCCAAAGAAAATCTCAAAATCTCAAGGGGCGACAGCGCCCTTGTGTGAGACGTGAGTACTTTGTGCTATGATTATTATGCACCAAGAAAGTGGAATAAATCCACAAATGAGCCTGAAGTGAGTGGGGATTGCAGTGCTGGTAGTAGTGAAAAGGGGAGTGTATTAAAACTAGTGACGGGACGGCCAGAGGACTTCTGTTAAACAATGCCGTACCGATATTAGATTAAAAAGAAGAGGGGGCAACACTAATCTGGTGTGATCAATGAAGCAACGTGAGAGAATGTGGTCGACATGTTTCAGCCATAGCGCCTATCTAGGCTAGGCTTTCATCAGGACCTTGAAGCTACTGCAAGGAAAAAACAACGTGACAAAGGATATGATGGGCACCCTCAACTTGATTGTAGAGTGCAAGTCTCCTCAGAGATACATACAGCACCTAGATAACAAAAGAAGGGGAGACAGTGTAAAAATGTGTGGAACTAATATGCTCAGTCATGACTACTAGGAAAAATATAAACTTGAAGCATGGTCCACTCACCCGTACAAACTGGGTGGTAAGAGGACCTCCACCTGGCAACCGCTCAGGAAGGAACACCGCTCTGAAAGGAAAATGTAAGGCTGCTGATGGGGGCTTACATATCAAGAGCAAGTGTAAAAGAAGTGGGAAAATCAACTGAAAACGAGGGAGAACTGCCGGAGGCAGTGTCTGCACACGAAAATGAGCTCGGTGAGATCATCGTGAAGATTAAAACGTGGCTAAATGCTGAGCAGATAGTCAGAGTAATGTGAGGTAATACAAGTCCGTACAGAGGCGAACCAAAGTTGAGGCAAAAAAGGGCAACGCTCGAGGGTAGGCGCCTTCAAATTCAAGTAATCAAGTGAAACCCAGAGAGCGAAAAAGCCTACCTGTCCGTCGGGGAACCAGGCTGAAATGAGCCTGCAGCCGAAGGTCCCGTATGGTTGGACGGAGGCGAAAGAAATGAAAAACTGCCGGCGGATGGAGGGCCAATCGCGCGACAGGTAATGTATGCGTGCAAGAGTAGGAGCCAATACGAGGCGCTGTCTCAACTAACTGGCTGTAACCTGGGAGATGGGAATGACAGGGCAAGAATGACGCTGTCAAAATCGCTGGCTCGAGCGTCATGAAGAATCAGGGAGATGACGCGGGAGCGTAAAGAATGCGGAAGCCGCCGTCAGGTTAGAAGGTAGGCTGTCAAGGCACGTGTTGCTCTGGAATGCGCGAGGCATCATGGAAAGTATGGGCAGATGTGTAAAACACCTACTTTCGCATGGGTGGTGTGGGATGTCCCGGGGAGGCCACGGATTATTGGGCAGACGGTTAGGGAACAAAATATATATGTATATATACAACGGCCAGAGGTGTTTAAGCCAGTGTATACAGAGGGTAGGAAAGGCAATGATGTGGTGCGGGCTGGATCACGAGTGCCCCTCTCAGAAATGTGAAACAAGGTCAAAAGGACAGGCTAAGTGTGTTTATAACGATAGCCAAGGGATATCGTCGTTGAGACCCCGAACATGTGTTTGTAGTTTGTACACCCACCTCTGCTCCCGTTTAAAAAGGAAAGCGGAGCTGTCTGTAAGGTGTGGTGGTATGCGGGGTTTGTCAATGACGGTCCAGTGTAAATCATCGGGAGCATGATTCACCTCCAAAAAGTGGTTTGTGAGTTTGGTGGAGGTGCGGCCACACCGTATCGTGCTCTTGTGTTCCAAGATACGGGTTTTAATACGGCGGGTGGTCATGCCAATGTATCTCAGCTCGCAAGGGCAGGTGATCAAATAAATCAGATGAGAGCTATTGCAGTTCGTATGGCTCCTCAGAGTCCAAGGTCGGCCAGTGCCAATGTCAATTTCCTTGGTCACGGAGGTAAGACTGCATGCAGCACAAGAACCGCATGGGTAATGGCCCACCACTGGAGGGAGACCCGACAGGGTAGGTTGGGTGCATCTCTGGTTAGTGCGTGGGCGGGTATGTATCAGTTGGTCCCTGATATTGCTGCTGCGTTTAAACGCAAAGAGGGGTTTAGGTAGCCCACCCTCACCTATATTGAGAATCTTCCAATTGGTTAGAATGATTTTCTTGAATTTATTGGAAAATTGGCAATAGGTGTGAACACACGTGAGTCTGTTTCCGGATGCCTTAGGAATCTTAGGTTCTAACAGAGCCTCTCGGTTGTTGTTAGCTGCTCGTTTCGAAGCCCTGCGAATGAGATGTTTAGGATAGTCTCTAGCCTTCAATTGTTTGGAGAGATTGTTGGCGTGTTCCTTGTATTTGTCACTAGAGGAACAGTTTCGTTTTAGGCGCAGGAATTGGCCAAAGGGCAGATTATCACGCAGAGCTCGTGGGTGAAAGCTATCATATTTTAAAAGAGCATTCACCGCCATGGGTTTTCTGTATAGCTCAGTGCCCAAACGCCCTTCCGAGGGGGTGATGAGAATGTCAAGGAATGGTAAATGAGTCTTGGAGTACTCGCAAGTAAATTTCAAAAAGGGATCACAGTTGTTGAGCCAGTCTTTGAAAGCCAAGAGAGAGGACAGAGATCCCTGCCACAGTACAAACACATCATCTATATACCTCTTCCATATCGTGATGTGATCCCTATATGGATTGGTGGTACTGAGGACATGTTGTTCTTCAAAAACATGAACGTACAGGTTCGCCAGGCTGGGAGCAAAAATGCTCCCCATTGAAGTACCTGATACTTGCAAGAATAGCTGGTCCTCAAATTGAAAGAAGTTCTCTTTCATTGCAAGTCTGGCACATGACATGATGAAAGAGACAGGAGTAATGGAGTCGGGTGGATCTGCAAGCAGGAGAGTTTCAATGACAGCTAAAGTTTCATCCTGCGGGATACATGTGTATAACGACTCCACATCAAATGATACAAGAAAATCAGTAGTGCAATCAAAGGACAAATCCCTAAGGAGGATAAGAATATCCTTGGTGTCCTTGAGGTAGGTGGGCATCTTCGACACAAAGGGACGAAGGAAATGGTCAGTAAATGCCGACAGGGGTTCCAATAAGGACCCCAGGCCTGAGATGATAGGGCGGCCAGGAGGAGGGTGCACCTTCTTGTGTACCTTAGGTAAGATGTAGAAGTACGGTATGGTAGCAGTGGAATTGACCAAATATTGTGCTTCATTAGAAGTGATCCAGCCGTTGGCACTGGCTTCATTAACTAGGATCCGGATAGTCTGAAGTAGACGTGTGGTGGGATCTTCGGCAAGGGGTTGATAGAAATTGGTGTTGCCCAACTGTCTCAAGCATTCAGAGCGGTAGGCAGTGGTGTCCATCAAGACAGTGGCACCGCCCTTGTCGGCTGGTTTGATCATTATGGAATCATCAGAGGTAAGGGAGTGTAACGCCAGGCGCTCTGACTTGGTGAGGTTCTGATATTGGCGGTTAGTAGAGCCGCTGAAGGAAGATACCTGAGAGGTCACTGCTTTCTCGAAGGTGAGAACCTGGGGAGGAATTTGGCTTGGCAAGGGATTAAAAGAGGATTTGATGCGTAAGCCCGTGTTCAAGTCATGGTCGCTCGGAGAGCTGAGAGATTCTGCTCTGAAGAAAAAATTCAGACGAATTTTCCTAAAGAATTGGGCGAGTTCCTGATGGATGGAGAACATGTCTCCTTTGAAGGAAGGAACAAAGCCAAGACCTTTATTAAGAAGGGAGTTCTCGTCAGCTGTGAGGATTCTGCTGGATAGATTAATAACTAGGTCGTGGTCGTGCTCGTGCTCGGAGCGACTGGAGTGTTCCTCGAGTTCAATGGTGGAGTCCCTTGTTGTTGGTCTAACCACTGGACTTGGTTCCGTCTCCTTCCCCTTGATCGTCCTCGGCCAAACCCTAAAAAAGGCTGGTTGGAGTACACTTGTGGAGGCGGGGGATAGGGACAAGATTGTCCAAAAGGAGGGGGTTGTCCAAATGGTGGAAATGGAGGGTAGTTGTAAGCAGCATGCGGCCACCATTGGGAAGGGTGCATGTGGTTGGGTGTACCCCTCTGGTTTCTCCTGTTGGCACCGCCTCTCCTTTTGTTCCCTCTTTGTGAGGATTCTTCGCCTGAGGCAGTGTCTGATCCACTGGACCAATCATCGCTGCCCGATGTGGAGTAGTTAGACCCGTACCTACGGCCCTGTCGATTAAATTGAGGAGGAGCGTAGTCAGCACTCGTGTATGGGTATACTTTCTCCATTGAAAAACGGGCCAGATCTTTTTTGAATTTAGTAATCTTGGTCATCAAGACGGTATCTTTGAATTCTTTATTATGTTTACTGGACTCCTCTTGTTGTTTCTTGAACAACGCACCAGTGAGTGTCACTTTTATTTGTGATTCCAAAGCCTGAATCTCAATCAGCACAGCGTCAGCAACACGTTTGGCAGTGTTTATAATGAGGATGAGCCAGTCTCTGGTACATTTCCACGCTATGAGGGACCAATCATTGAGGAAGATTTTATCGTCCAAAAACAATCTGGGAGCGTTTGTCACAATTAGTCCCGTGGGGGCACAATTGGCTCTCGGATATTCGGTCATGATGGCCCCATGAATATAAATACGAGAGTGTGATTTCTTTAGGTTGAGGACCTTAGTCCAATCAACCTCCGCGCTGATTGGGGGACTTTGGAAGGTATCCATGATACTAGGTGTATCAAGAATGGCTTGAGCTATTGTGTCATCGAACGTTAAACCAAGGCGTTCTGCCATGATTGTGAAAATGACTAAATAAAGTGCAGACAAAGTCAAGGAAGTCTCAACCGGGGAGTCAGAAGAGTGAACCCACGGCAGGTTAAGAGAAATGTGTGTGCAAACTGTGCACACCGGGAGAAAAAATCAACCAGCAAAAATCTATATAGTTTTCGCAAAACAGTTAAAGGCACAAAAAATGTGCTACATGTAGACCCACAGCCAGAAAGCTGTACATGAAACCTAATACAAAACGGTTGGGCACCGGAGGGTCAGAGGGAACAAGTTTAGAGACCGCACAGGATTGATTCCCCCATGGAAGTACATATAACACAAAAGAAATCCTGGGGTCTAATGGTAAAGAGAAATAGGTGGTATGTATTTTTGTATCATTTGATGTGGAGTCGTTATACACATGTATCCCGCAGGATGAAACTTTAGCTGTCATTGAAACTCTCCTGCTTGCAGATCCACCCGACTCCATTACTCCTGTCTCTTTCATCATGTCATGTGCCAGACTTGCAATGAAAGAGAACTTCTTTCAATTTGAGGACCAGCTATTCTTGCAAGTATCAGGTACTTCAATGGGGAGCATTTTTGCTCCCAGCCTGGCGAACCTGTACGTTCATGTTTTTGAAGAACAACATGTCCTCAGTACCACCAATCCATATAGGGATCACATCACGATATGGAAGAGGTATATAGATGATGTGTTTGTACTGTGGCAGGGATCTCTGTCCTCTCTCTTGGCTTTCAAAGACTGGCTCAACAACTGTGATCCCTTTTTGAAATTTACTTGCGAGTACTCCAAGACTCATTTACCATTCCTTGACATTCTCATCACCCCCTCGGAAGGGCGTTTGGGCACTGAGCTATACAGAAAACCCATGGCGGTGAATGCTCTTTTAAAATATGATAGCTTTCACCCACGAGCTCTGCGTGATAATCTGCCCTTTGGCCAATTCCTGCGCCTAAAACGAAACTGTTCCTCTAGTGACAAATACAAGGAACACGCCAACAATCTCTCCAAACAATTGAAGGCTAGAGACTATCCTAAACATCTCATTCGCAGGGCTTCGAAACGAGCAGCTAACAACAACCGAGAGGCTCTGTTAGAACCTAAGATTCCTAAGGCATCCGGAAACAGACTCACGTGTGTTCACACCTATTGCCAATTTTCCAATAAATTCAAGAAAATCATTCTAACCAATTGGAAGATTCTCAATATAGGTGAGGGTGGGCTACCTAAACCCCTCTTTGCGTTTAAACGCAGCAGCAATATCAGGGACCAACTGATACATACCCGCCCACGCACTAACCAGAGATGCACCCAACCTACCCTGTGGGGTCTCCCTCCAGTGGTGGGCCATTACCCATGCGGTTCTTGTGCTGCATGCAGTCTTACCTCCGTGACCAAGGAAATTGACATTGGCACTGGCCGACCTTGGACTCTGAGGAGCCATACGAACTGCAATAGCTCTCATCTGATGTATTTGATCACCTGCCCTTGCGAGCTGAGATACATTGGCATGACCACCCGCCGTATTAAAACCCGTATCTTGGAACACAAGAGCACGATACGGTGTGGCCGCACCTCCACCAAACTCACAAACCACTTTTTGGAGGTGAATCATGCTCCCGATGATTTACACTGGACCGTCATTGACAAACCCCGCATACCACCACACCTTACAGACAGCTCCGCTTTCCTTTTTAAACGGGAGCAGAGGTGGGTGTACAAACTACAAACACATGTTCGGGGTCTCAACGACGATATCCCTTGGCTATCGTTATAAACACACTTAGCCTGTCCTTTTGACCTTGTTTCACATTTCTGAGAGGGGCACTCGTGATCCAGCCCACACCACATCATTGCCTTGCCTACCCTCTGTATACACTGGCTTAAACACCTCTGGCCGTTGTATATATACATATATATTTTGTTCCCTAACCGTCTGCCCAATAATCCGTGGCCTCCCCGGGACATCCCACACCACCCATGCGAAAGTAGGTGTTTTACACATCTGCCCATACTTTCCATGATGCCTCGCGCATTCCAGAGCAACACGTGCCTTGACAGCCTACCTTCTAACCTGACGGCGGCTTCCGCATTCTTTACGCTCCCGCGTCATCTCCCTGATTCTTCATGACGCTCGAGCCAGCGATTTTGACAGCGTCATTCTTGCCCTGTCATTCCCATCTCCCAGGTTACAGCCAGTTAGTTGAGACAGCGCCTCGTATTGGCTCCTACTCTTGCACGCATACATTACCTGTCGCGCGATTGGCCCTCCATCCGCCGGCAGTTTTTCATTTCTTTCGCCTCCGTCCAACCATACGGGACCTTCGGCTGCAGGCTCATTTCAGCCTGGTTCCCCGACGGACAGGTAGGCTTTTTCGCTCTCTGGGTTTCACTTGATTACTTGAATTTGAAGGCGCCTACCCTCGAGCGTTGCCCTTTTTTGCCTCAACTTTGGTTCGCCTCTGTACGGACTTGTATTACCTCACATTACTCTGACTATCTGCTCAGCAATTAGCCACGTTTTAATCTTCACGATGATCTCACCGAGCTCATTTTCGTGTGCAGACACTGCCTCCGGCAGTTCTCCCTCGTTTTCAGTTGATTTTCCCACTTCTTTTACACTTGCTCTTGATATGTAAGCCCCCATCAGCAGCCTTACATTTTCCTTTCAGAGCGGTGTTCCTTCCTGAGCGGTTGCCAGGTGGAGGTCCTCTTACCACCCAGTTTGTACGGGTGAGTGGACCATGCTTCAAGTTTATATTTTTCCTAGTAGTCATGACTGAGCATATTAGTTCCACACATTTTTACACTGTCTCCCCTTCTTTTGTTATCTAGGTGCTGTATGTATCTCTGAGGAGACTTGCACTCTACAATCAAGTTGAGGGTGCCCATCATATCCTTTGTCACGTTGTTTTTTCCTTGCAGTAGCTTCAAGGTCCTGATGAAAGCCTAGCCTAGATAGGCGCTATGGCTGAAACATGTCGACCACATTCTCTCACGTTGCTTCATTGATCACACCAGATTAGTGTTGCCCCCTCTTCTTTTTAATCTAATATCGGTACGGCATTGTTTAACAGAAGTCCTCTGGCCGTCCCGTCACTAGTTTTAATACACTCCCCTTTTCACTACTACCAGCACTGCAATCCCCACTCACTTCAGGCTCATTTGTGGATTTATTCCACTTTCTTGGTGCATAATAATCATAGCACAAAGTACTCACGTCTCACACAAGGGCGCTGTCGCCCCTTGAGATTTTGAGATTTTCTTTGGGATGAAAATCCCATGTGATGGGGTTAGTTACCCACGGTGATTGTATGACCATGGTTTTGGAGCTTTCTCCAGTTTCACTACGTACATTAGGTTTTCCCTCCTCACCCTACATACCACCTATTTCTCTTTACCATTAGACCCCAGGATTTCTTTTGTGTTATATGTACTTCCATGGGGGAATCAATCCTGTGCGGTCTCTAAACTTGTTCCCTCTGACCCTCCGGTGCCCAACCGTTTTGTATTAGGCTTGTTTGGGATAGAACATGGCACGGACTCGGGGAGGAAGATGGTTTCACACAGAGGCTTAAAGCTTATATGTATGGCAGTGTTGAGGCTATGTATAACATCTCAGTGGCTAGATCCTGAACCCCCTTCATTTGATAACTGGAGGTCTAAGCTTATCTCATTGTATAATTTGGAAATGGCCCTATATAAATTAAAAGGAAGGGCAAGAAAGAAATTGGGGGTAGCAATATGGGATCCGATCGCTAATTGGGTATAGGAACTTATTTTGATGATCAGTTTCAGTTTAACGTCTGTAAAATCAAGGATTATCTTTGTTGTATATGACTGTATGTTTGTATATGCCCCTAACTCAAGGCTGTTCTCTGTATAGTATGAATTTTGTTTAGTATTTTGGCCTCACTGAATTGAATAAAAAATAAATTAAAAATTAAAAAAAAAAAAAAGGGAAAGATTGTCATAACCTCACTGAATCAAGCAGATGACAAGTAAGACTTTGGCCAACAAATTTGTACATCTTGACAAAGGATGTGGCCAAGTCATGGTTAGTGCATTATATTGAACCAACGTGATGGGATACCTGTTCAACAATACTTCATGAGGTCAGCTGTCTCAGGGAGGGATGATGCCCAGAATCAGTCCCTTAGTCTAAAAGACTGTATGAAAAAAGTACATGGTGCTTTGTAATTCTTCCTGGAATGACTCCTGTCAGCACTAAACTCAGACACACTACAAACATTACGAGATATTTATTTCCTTGTGACTAAACTGTACCTGAAGCAAGACAGCAGCACTTCAACCCGACTCATGATAACGGCACATTGTTGCTCTAACCTGAAGGAAAAGGTGGTAGACTGTCTTATATGCTGGCAATGTGCCTTGACTACCCAAGAGTTGCAGGGCTTAGCTGCTGTATATAATTTGAAAAGGACTCCTTCTGTGAAGTAGAGTCTGCCTAAGACTGGAGTATTGAAACTCCTACCAAACCCGATTAAGAGCCCAACATCAGTGAGAGCTGGGTTCTGACAATTTTCTCCAGGCTACCCAGATAAAAAACAAATGACATTGCTCCAGGAGTGCCAAGTGTGAATGAAAAGCACATGAATTCCAAGGGTTAGATATCCCTGTGACAACACTCCTTTATGTGGTGGGTGAAACTGTGGTGTGACTGTTTAGCTCCTAGGTGCTCAAATGTTGTAGTGCAACTCATGAGATTAGACATTTGTCTCCAAACAAAGGGGACCTGCAGAGGTCGCCGAGTGCCCCCGAAAACTCAGAATCATGTGTACATAAGAGACTGGAGAAATGCTTGATCCAGATATATGTCCGGTGCAGTCCACACCAACTGCCTCTGTTGTCTAGCTGGATCCAACCACATGACGCCAGAGAGTGCATGGCTGCTTTAGAAACATGCTACATACAGAAACAACAGTAAACCAGAAATAGACTTAAACACCAGCAGAACTATCTTAACTCACTCATGCAAAGTAGATGCCACTCACTGGCCACACAGTATATTGCCTAAACATCCTACTGTTGCCTTTCACTATTTCACATAATGTGTCCCACAGGAAACTCTGAAAAATCTAACTGTGCACACATTGCCAGTTATACGGAACACAACTCACTTCACAACTCATCAGATTTTAATTATGATGCTCAATGAAAAACCCCTAAACTTTTCACGGGGCAACATTTGGTCCAATAGGGCATGAGAAAGAACACAAATTGACACTCTAGTGAACTCAAGCCCAGTTCCCACAATGTCCTCCTATTTCATGTTCCTTTTAGTTGTGGTTGGAAAATAGTGCTTTATGATAACCAATGCTGTACAAATCAAATAACATTTAGCCCAGATCATCATGGTTCTTTCAGTAGGTAGTATTTCCTAATTTTCAGTGCATTGCCTTGATTTAAATCTACACATAGATTGAATGCTTTGGATGTGCAAGAGGTTAAATGTCAGAATGTTGTATGCAAGAATATTATTTGACATAAATGTTGTACACAAAATATCATACATTGGTTGTAGATTTTCTTTTTATTAACTTCAGTGGGGTGATATTATTGTAAACAATATTTTATACAAAATATTTATGTCAGGTAATATTGTGACTATGATAGCCTAGTACCACACTGTGAAGGATTATTCCTCAACAAATGTAAACAAAGCCAACAGGATAACTGTTCATTTTCAAAACGTAAGTCTTTAGAACAATGAGTATGATGGTGTGTTGTGTGTCAAGTTTTGTAAGGTTGCAATAGTGTGTCAAGTTTTGTAAGCTTGTAGTTATATCTCAAGCTGTGTAAGATTGTGTCTTAAGTTATATAAGGTTTTGTAATCGAAGATGGTCTTTAACTTGCTGTTAGTCTCAAACGACAGGCGGAGGGATTGAACTACAGGTGATTCCTCTTTTAAGAGAGGCTTTTATTTTGTTAATGGAGCAGTTACAGTAATGGTCAGCAAGGCGGCATACTTTGAATCAGACAATGCCATATTCCTCAGCAGGGCTACTGTACCCATAAAGAAGCAGCTTTCACACACTTAAATAGCCCTTTAAACATGTCTCAGGCCTTCCATTCCAGCCTGTGTGTGCAGTTTTAAACTGAAATATCGACCTGGCAAAGTAAGCCTTTTGACTGGCTGAAACCTTTGTTTATATACATATCTATACACATCAACCTAGTGTAGGCCCTAAACTGTCAATACGGCAGGGTATTTAAAAAGCTGAACATGTACTTTTAAGTGTTACTTGTCCTGATAGTAAAAAACTCTTACATTTGTGTTTCCACTGCTTCAAGGTCTACCATTCCCATAGGATAACATTGGGTTACCTTATTAGATTTAATAAGTGATACGTTTTGATTGGGAGTAGGTAAGAGTGTCGAGTTTTGACTCAAAAGAATTGTAATTTAAAACCCTTTGAAATGAAAAAGTTGGATTTTAAGTCACATTTCTGAAAATGCCACATTCGAAAGTTGACTTTTTTGTCCTAACCCTTTGGTGCCTGCAGCATATATCCTCGGTCACATGACAAGGTGTGGTTGGCAGTTGTCATTGAGTATTCCTCCCGGAAAGTATCACAAAGAGAGGACTGGGTGTTGTCAGGGCGGGCCATCCTCAGAAGATGGGAGGAGCAGAGCTGTACACTGCCACACTTGCACTTCAAAGGCACTGCCTCAGCAAACTCAGAAATAATTCCACCCTAATTGTTGTCACTCCAGACCCCTTGTAGCCAGGTCAGGTGAAGGAAGGACATTCTAGAAACAGATGTTATGGGAAGTTTAGATGTTTCTTTCACTTGAAAGTGGGCACCTGGTATACAAATATGACCCCCAGACCCACTCTTCAGTACACCCCTAGACATGTGGATTCTACAGAAGAAGGACTGCCCTGCTGCAAGAGGACTGATCTGAGGCCTGCCCTGCAGTCTGAGAAAGAAGACTGGACCTGCCTATTCATCCCAGGCTACCCGAATGACTCTAAGTGTCAGCTGACTGACCTCCTGTTCTGAGTTAGGGACACCACAAGCTCCAGCTGACCTGCTGCACTGGACCTGCCTGTGCCTTGCTGGCCTCTACTGGAGTGAATTCCTGTTCCCCAAGTGATGCCTCGCCACCCAATCTGGTGCAGAGCAATGCAAAGCCAGGTGAAGCTCTTAAAAGCCTCGCTGCACAACAGCAAGTTTAATCGGAACTGACACAGAGCAATGTGAAGCCCCACAGAGTCAAGCGTCATAACTGCCAGCCTCATCGGAATCAACGCAGAGTGACCAAAAGCCCTGCAAAGCTTTCACCACACAGCTGCCAGATAAATCTGAACTGATGCAGAGCAACGCAAAGCCCTGTAAAGCTTTGGTGCATAGCTCATTGGAACCAACACAGAGCAATGCAAAGGCTCGCCATATAGCTTCATCAGGACCAATACAGGATGACACAAACCCTTGCAAAGTAAAGCTGCACAGACTGCACACCAAGGACATAAGCTACAATCCTCAGTGGGCCAAACTGTTCCCGGCCTACGGTCCATCACAGTCAGCCTGAACTTTGTCCTGGTCCAGCGCAGCCCTATACCGTCAGTTGGAGCTTTTCGCCTTTTGGCGCTATTTTACTTAAATCTTTTTACTGTTTGGGTTTCTGTCATTTTGGTCTCTAATAATGTATTAAAGTTTACTCCATTTTTCTGAATTAATGTGGGATTTTTAATGTGTTGTGTTTTCAATGTAATACTGTATAAGTGCTGCATACATTCTTTACACCTTGCAACTACGTTAAGCCTGAATGCTTATGTGCCAAGCTACCAGAGTGGTAAGCACCGGTCAATTTAGAGACCTTTTGTGGTTCACCATGACAAAGAATGTGGCTGTTGCTTGAGAAGGACTCACACCCTCCTCAACCAACAACCTAATTTCTCACAGACAGAATGTGCACTTCTTACATGGGGGTTTATTTTAAGTGGTACTATGTTCACTTTAAAGCAGGGCCTGTACATATAACAAGGCAGTACAGCACTTCAAAGCAGCATTGGTAGATCTTCAATGGGGAAGTTGCAACTATCCTGAGCAGGAATCCTACGGCTTAATGGGACAGTTTCAGAATGTCTCAGCAAAACAGCTGTACAGTCAGCAGTGAATTATTGATACATCTCAGCAGTGCTGTTAAAGGTTGAGTGGGATAGGTCTGACACTTTTTAAAATGCATGTCAGGCATGTAATGGAATGGTGTCATCACTTTTAAGCAGGGATGGTATACTTTTAATCTGACAGGGACTGAACGTCTCAGCAGGATGATATTTAATTTGACAATATCTGTACTTCTCAGAAGGACTGTTACAGTTTTAATGTGACAGTTTCTGAGTTTCTTCTCAGGATTTCTATACTTTAGTAGTCAATATTGGTAGAGTTGTCCAGTCTCAGCAACGAGATCCATATTTGAATGGGCATGAACTGTAAACTACTCTTTTGCACTAATGTGCACGTTTGGTGAATATTGTTTCAGTGCACACAAGACAGAATAAATGCAGGCATTTTCACACATGGATCAGACAAAATATTAGTGCAAACTTCTTACTCAAATACAGAACATGTAAAATATACAAATCAGTGGTGCAAGCTTCTCTGATTCAAAAACACGCCTTGGGGAGATATAATGCATTAAGAATCAATTTTCTTCTAGATATAGCAGGAAAGTGCAGGCCGCAGTAGGGCAATCGTACCTCTATGACAGGTAAGAGTATTGTTGCTTTGAATACTCAATTTTAGTGAAAACTTCATAATAAGAGAGTCATCTGTCTCGGGACAATCATTAGGTGAGCTCCCAGGCCTGAAATGAGACACCCTTAGATTTCTGTAGCATTTGCAACCTTAGGGCAAATAACAGTTTAATACTCTGGAGTGTGCCACACTTTGATGTAGCTAAAAATCACATTGTTCCAGATAGATGTGGCTAATTCATCATGATCCCATAATTTCTGTGCATTAATCTACCTTCAAAATGTAAAGAAAGAAAATAAGGAAAATAAATATTGATGGCATGAATACACTTAATTGTATTGTGACACTCTTTGACAATTGGCCCAAATATTCAAAATGGGAATGTACGAGGGGTATTCTTTAAATGGAAAGTACCACGTCTTCTCTGCACTTTTACGAATATTGGGATGGATGTTTAAGGGCCAATTCACTAAGGTCTGTCACAGCATGTACAACAGTACTCTTGTAGTACTGCCTTCCATACTCATAAATGTCATTGTGTATTGGCCACTATGTAACTAAATTTAGGAGGCCTGTTCAAATCCTGCCTTTCTCCTGACCTGTAGCCATACATATTTATTTAGGATGGCAGTTCCTCACTTAACTCTAGTTCTAGACATGCTTTTCTGCTGCATGAGGCTGGAACAAAAAGACATCATCCACAATTTTATTATTATTTATTACATGTTTTTTTGGTATTGTTTCATCCTATCCATATGTTCACACAGACCTGCCAAATGACACATGATATGAGACAAAGTCAGTCAGTACCTGCTTTTGAACAAATAAAATGTTAGATGGTTCATATATTGGTATTCACCATACAAAATTTCATGTGCACTAACGGAGCGGAGTAAACAGTTCAAAAAAAGGAATTCCATAGTGCTAGTATTCGTATATATATATGAAGTGAGTAACATTCTAATCCCAATGGCTGCCAGAGTGACAGCAATGACCATCCTTAACAAATCACTATCAATAGGCACCTGTCAGTCAGGCCCTAAGATACCCCTTCAATACCCACCAATCCCTAGAAGAATAATCTCAAGCCAGCAAACCTGGCCAGCTAGCGAACAATCTGAAAGGGCCTGTTTCTATGAAAACTGAAAATACAGAAATCACTTCCTAGAAGAAAACAGACAGTTTTATCTCAGATCACCAAACTGAGGATCAAGTGGAGCATCCTCAATTGGATCTACTACCTCTCTGACAAAGTTCGCATCACCTTGTTGTAACCACATTTCAGCATTCACATAGGTATAACTATAGGCTTGGGAATTGCAACTCTCTTCTTAAACCCTTATCTCGGCCTACTCCTGATCTTCTCAAGTACTTCAACCTGACACTCTAATATTATGTTGACAATATACAGATCATCTTAAATCTGTAAAGTCTAAGGTAGCTATGTAGGTAGAACTGAAGCAACGCATACAAGTTGGGACCAAGTGGTGCTGTCAAATTGTCTTTAACTTAACTTATCCAAACAGAGATCCTGACAGATTCGAAGAAATACTAGTCTACAACTACATGGCCCCAGATACTAGTTTACCACTGGGAACTTCAAGAGAAATCAGTAACCTAGGGATAATCATATACACCAGTCTATCTCTCATACTCAAGTGAACCAAGTCATGGAAAGGAGATTCTACCCTATATGTTTGTGGTGGGATTGGCAGATATAATTAAGTAGTAAGAAGTTACTTTTTATTCTTTTAGCAATGGTGGTTTATGTTTTTTAGTCCCTTAGGCAGAAATTAAGTTACACAGCAAGTTCTGTTCCTAGTTTACAGTTTGGCAAACTTAATAGGTTTCTCCTCAATTTCTGGGACCATCTTGACTCTCTTCTTTTCTTCACTTTGCAGGATGAAGATACAATTTGCCAGTCCAATGGTTACATTAGAAAAGACAAGAAAATACCCAGGTAAGTGTAAAACGAAAATAGTTTACATTGTTACTAACTAAAGTTTCTACTTCGACCCTCTTGGTTTGCAATCTATAACCATTGTCTTCCTTTACCCTCAATCTACCATGAGGAAGTAGAATAAATCCGCATCCATCAGCAGAGTCCACTGCTCTCAGTCCAGGCTCCTTCATCTAGTACTTCGCCGTCCTAGCCACTGTTGGTGTCTGCATTCCCCTCTGTGAATTACTACAGGTGGGTCAAACCACCTTGTCCACTCTCTCTATACGTGGGGGTTGGTGAAATAATTCCTTAATTATTATAGATTGTGAATTATAAATTGACAAAGTATTGACAAAGTATTACATAATATTAACGTGTGTTCGAAAAATGTGCAAATGGTGAACTCTCACACTATAAAGCTTACCTCTAATTGTTTCTAAACATCATTTATATGAAAGGGTTACTAATGAAAGTTATCCAAATTTATGATTAATCCTGATTATGATAGAGATTCTTGTGTGTGTGTATATCCGTGTACACCGAAAAAGACAAAAGAGAAGTAGGTGCTACACACTTCTATTTGATGATACTTCTATGAAACTTATAGAGAATGTACTTCACATATATATCAATATTATTTCTTTGAAACAAAATCTTAAACATGTCATCTGAAATGTATTTACATGTTGGTACTAACAAAAATTAGAAGTTATTTTAAAAGCATAACATCTTCATGTTTTTTTTTTAAAGTATGCTTATAATTCAATATAGTGTGCATTATACTAGCCTAAATTAATATGAACCTCAATGCATACGTGAAGTTTTCTACCTCGCAATGCTCACTGTTCATGAGAGAATTCCTCAGTATAATAAATTATGTGAAACTTAGTTTTCTTTCCTGACTTCTCATGTACTGTGCAAATGATTTGCCACATATTTGTTACCATTTCAGGACATCTGCCTGGGAAACTGTCCTTGTGAACTCACTCCTATGCTCTAGCTAAAAGATCATTGTTCTAACACTTCACATACTGGATGGCTTAAGGACTGCTTAATTGTATCACCTATTTCTCTGCATTTTCTGTCTTCTGTATGTTGCCTGACGCACACTCCACATGAACTGACCAATGGACTGAGTGGTCTGACCAAAAGAGGTGATTCCAGGAGGTGTCACCCACGGAAATGCTAAGAATATATTATGTCTGATTTAACGGATTTTGGCAATTGCGATGTAGGGAATTGTGAGAGCAATTCCGTACAATCAGCTTGATGGGTATGCTGACGTTGACTGCTGTTCTGCGTGCTGACACTCCTAAAAGAGATTCGCAGAACTTACCTGCCAGATTAATTTGCCTGATGCAGACTCTTCTGGCTTCTTTCCCGAACTGACGCGTATCATATATATGCTTAGTGGTCTCTTCCTTCGTGGACTGCTCGAACTTGCAAATTCATGTCCCTTTTGAACTCTTGAGCTTTTAGTACTTAATTGACCCTTATTAATCTGTCGTATTACCGAATGTATTCTATTGATGCACTTATCCTTTTACATTTTTGATAAACTAAACTAAATTTATTAATTTACTCAGCTGTCATGATTTATCCTTACAAAGTGAATGTGCATTCCCAGTTTGAGTTTACTCATAACTACAGGAGATCATGTTAGTGAGATCTCAGAGCACCAAATATTAATGATTTTATTCTGTATAGCTTTAACTTAACTATTGGTGTGTGATTTTGTCTCGCCTACATTTCTTCTGTAGATTTGGCCTTGCAGTGACAATCCTTTACGTTTATAGTATTGTGTTGAGAGTAATCTACAACGGAGGACCAAGAGAGTGGTATGACTATACAGTGGGTAAAAGGTTTAGGTTCATTATTGCAAAATCAAAAGTAGGTTGGGCCCAGTGAACGGTACAGCATTACTCTCCCTTGAAGGCACCCTGCACTGTCCTATTTTCCCACACGTCTTTCTCCTTTGCGTTCATCTCCTGTTGTAATGTATAGTCTGTTTTTAATGTTTCTGTCTGTCTCTCTTCTGGTATTTTCCATACCCTTTCCTGTCTTCATCCCTTCTCACTTTCTGAAATTCTCTGACCCTGTCCTCCTTTTGTTTTCAGGCCTTTGAGTAGTGTGTTGACCAGCGTAAAACAAGCAGCACAGGAGTGTTCAGGTAAATTTTTCTCTATTTCTCAACCTCATGCCCTTTCTCAGTGTTTTCATTAAAAAACGTTACCACAACTACACTTCCCACAGAAGTTCCTGGCTACTATCTCCCTCAGTCTGTCATATTTTAACTATGCAGAACAGATTGTACCTGGGGGTCCATTTTGTTTTGCTACAGAAAATGCAAAGAATACCGAATGCCCCAATGAGACAACTCTTACATGTTCTCCAGATGACACATTTCTTTGGCCCTAAGAGTACTCACTGGCTCACCATTGTCAGATGCTCTGCTCTTAAGATTCTACATCACCCAGAGGTTCACTCACAGCAAAGGCCTTTCCCTACTACATATAAAGCTACAAATATAGTCACAGATACAACCTTCCACTCCAGAATGGCACCCCAGCTGGACATCCCTCTTTTCAAGAGGAACATCTTCAGTGACATCTTTTATGTGTATGCAAAAAGTCTGGAGTTTTCTTTGAGCAAGAACAAGAGACATGTGAGAAGTAGTTAAGTTTTGGATATTCCCAAGATGGCCTCAGAACGAGCATACAGATCCATGTGCCATCACTATGAACCGTCCTAGGAATGGTAAGCATCGCTACATGTGTAATTGTAGTTATCAGTTCATAGTGAACCTTTTGAGCAGCCTGCCATCCATGGCTGACACTAAAGCACTTTCAACATAGTTCATGCACCTTTTAGACATTTCTCTCCATCAATGTACTAGTGAATTGTAAGCCTGTGGGCCTGATTTAGATCTTCTCCGGGTTGGGCTCGCTGTCGCTTTGTCGGCTGTATTCCCTCCACTGTCTTGGCGGCCTACTTGCCGCAAATTCAGATGTTGGTGGTTTGTGGGAGTAAAGACTACTGCGGTCTCACCGCCTCAGCCGAGACTCCTGCTCCCTTGTCATCGGAGGCACAGCCAGAAGCAGGGTTTGGAGGCAGTCCCGCCCACCTTCCCGTCATCCAGATTACGATGTGCCTTTTCTGGCAGGGTCACCACCATGAGCCTGTCAGCAGAATTGACGGCAAAAAGGTGAAAACTCACCTTTATTCGGGGTTCAACTTCAGAATCGGTCCTGCACGCCGTTGTCCAGGTCCTTCCTGTGCTGTTGCTCCCTGACCACGACGCTCAGCAACTCTGTTGTTGGCGGGATCGAAGGTAGGATTCCGTGTCTTTTGTCCTATGCAATGTATGGTAACATTTGCTTTCGTCTTGTGTTATTTAACATGCAACAAAATGGACAGTACACATTACCTACATAAACATTCTGACACATACACTACATATACTTGTGTTTTACAATATTGATACGTAGTACTTAGCTGTTTTTTCACCATCAGGACCTCTGTACATCATGACTCACCACCACCAGGAGACCGCCAGCACACGTTTTACATCTGAATCGGTTTGGTAGGAACCTGTCAGCCAGGCGAAGGAGGAGTACTGTCTGCCAGCAGAGAAGACCACAGACGCTGCTGGAAGCTGCCTATAGCCGTAACATCTGAATATGGAGGTCGGACCACCACAGGCTTGACGGAAAGCAGCCGCGGCGGTTAGATGGTGGGAAGATCGCCAAGATCTAAATAAGACCCTAAGTGGGCAATCTCACACTCTTTTTGTTTCACGACATGACAAGGTGGAGCAACAAAACATAAGAACACACATACTTCAACAAAACACACCCCTTTTACACCACATATCATACAATCACTTCTCCCCCAAATGCTTGCATGGAGTAACATAGAACCTACTTGCAATTTATTTTGGGCCGCTTCAGGGAAATAAAGCACAATACAAATGCAACTGCAATGCAATACAATACAAACATATATAGAAAATGTATGTTGATGATAACAAAGATGTGCTTTGTGAAAACTAGCTGTGGTTTTTTAAAAGTGGATTGGGACAACCTGATACATTCATAAAACTTCCTCAGGACCATGCATTCAATCCTTTTTCTTTATTAAATAGAGACCATTTTCCCTAATAAAAACATGATGTGTTTAAAAGGGAAAACAATGAAACTTTGAAATTGCATTGTTTAAGAGTAGGCAGTGGTCCGTGGGACCACTTCCTGCTCCTAAAACAATTTTTTCAACATTCTAAAAGGGGGTGGAGTTCCAAGGGCATCCCTTCTGCTAATAGGTTACCACCACTTTCAAAATGGTGAAGTATTAGTGTTTTACGACTACAATGTGGTCCCAGAACAGTAATACATACCATACTGATTGGGTAACAAAACATGTTCCTCCAAAATACCCAATTGCAAATGCAAATTGCAATTTGGTAACATGTAATTTTGCATTTTGTACATTCGAAAGGGTATTTTTCTGGTCGCAAATGGCCGATTCTGTAAATCAGGCCATTAGCAACTGGAAAAATGATTTATACACCTAGCCCTTAGTTCCTTACAGAATGGCTATGTGGTTTGTAGGATTTATTTACTCTTCGGGAAGATTTACTAATATTTCACACAATGCAACACAGCAATGCAACTTTCTGTTGTGTGTCGTGTGAAAGGGAGAGGGCAGAAATGCACCATATCTACTAAGATATGTCACACTTCTGCTCTCTCCTACCACTGGTTCACTGTGTACTGACTATTGTCGATGCAGCCACCCTTATACCATGCTGCAATGATGCCTGCATTACAGGCAGGATTGTTTTGGAGCAGGGGCAGGAAGGATGCCTCCCTGCACAGAATTAATCCTAAGAGGCAATTTCCTCTTTCTATGTGTGATGCAGGCTGCATCATGTATTCAAAGGGGAAGTAATATGGAGGAGTAAATACTCTTCTCCTCGTTATGCCTCTCTGTGGTAGGCACACCATTTTGGTGCAATCCTTGGTTTACTGCTTCCACTTATCTATGATTCCAGTGTTGGATGCATGGGAACGCCTATGATCCATCCATGGAACTCTTACACTACAGAAATGTAAGTCAACATAGGGTGAGCTGCTGAGCTGTGTTACATTTCTTTACCAAGCCACGCAAAGTGGAGCAAATTTCTCCTTCCGTGGCTTTGTAAATCTCACTTAAGGACTTAATTTGCTTTGGGACAACTTCTCACAAAATGCTGTTGGATTCTGAAATGCAGCAGCACAATGCACAGGCTGAATTCAATTAAAACATTTAACTCTGCCATAATGATTTGAATAATGCCTCGTTCTTAATTTTTGTCCACTATGCTCACTGTACCACATTTGTTTTTATTTTTGTGCACAATTTGGTACGTCAAGTCCAATTGTGTAATCTGTATTCTGACTCTATGTTGTAACATCTGTACATATTATACTCAGTTATTTTATGCCCTTTTTCCTATCTCGAGTTCTGCAAGCTTTTGTATTTGCTAACAATTGTGATTTCTATTTTCTTTTGGTTGTACGATTTTTCTGATACTTCTTAGAATTTCTATGATTCATTCTGTTTTATCACTTAAAAAGCAGAAATTGTTTTTGACACTCTGTAATGAGTAAATTGAGCCACTACATATACCTGAAATTTCTAAATAAAAATACAAGTCATTTTTCTATGACACAGTGTTTGTCTGTGCTGCTTAACTGCCCCCCACTATTATCAACTCAGCAATTTTCAATGTACTGTTTTTCCATACAGTAATATATATATTCCATATGTTTTCTGCTACAGGTGTAGTTTTCACTGCTCGTCCTCTATATTTTCAATTGTTTTAACTTTTCGGGCCACCATATTTTTTTTCGTACATTGTTTCCAGTACCATACCCTATCTTCAATTTTTTTGGCAACTATATGTGACTTCAAGCCCGCTCGCAGCACCCCTATATCAAGAAAACAATGGTTCTGTTGGGTGAAACAATATCTTTCTAAATACGTAGCGTAAGTCATACGTTATTCAAAAAATCCTTTCAGTGAGTCACAGGTAACACGTAAAACAAAAGCCAAATCTCCAATATTTTCAATTTTTATATAAATTAATTTAAGTCATTCATGTATATATCCAACCATTATTTGGAAAGGCCATCACAATACATAATAATAACAATTGGTGAAAAAGTGACAATTAGTGCTCAGTGAAAAAAGTGCATAACATGTACAGTGTAATCTAACAGATTAAAATTTACATTGGCCAGAAAATGAGAGTTTATAGTAGAACTGCGAACTGCAATCATTCAATTTAATGCAGACTCTAATTGCTGGTCCAGGGGATAATATCGACGTTTCAACCCTATTACTGCACTACTATCAGGTCAGTGCGGGTCTTCATCAGGACAAGGACAACGTGATGATGGCCTATGATGTGGGACGGGGTTTAAATCCTTCCATGGTTAGCAACTCCTGAGTGCGATCACAAGATAGAGTCAATCCAAATATATCTTGTCAAATTCGCCGTGATTATTGCTGGATCACGGCGGCATCATTACATCCGATGTTTATCGGGAGTGGGTTCAGATAGGTCCAAAACAATCCAATCTATTTAAAGTAAGTTGAGGCGGTGTACCGTCACTCACACTGGTGCTCTGAACGATCTTACTCGGGGAGTTTTAAGGACGGCAGGCGAAAGTCCTAGCTCGTCAGCAACCATACGCAGCACCCCGGCAGGCAGCCATTTTTTACAATGTAGATGTGTCCAGTATGCATCCTGGTTCTTTGAGTTGAAAATGGGATGCCGATTGATGAGGATGCTCGCGGCACGCCGACTTTCAGCAGCCTCACTGGTGAACCTACTACGTGCGACCAGTGGTTGCTTCCATTTTTGTGATCATTCTGGATCCATCACCTTGTAATCGTTTCCTTTCTGCGACAATTTACATTCCGGCTTTGAATGAATTTTGTCTTTTCTGCCGGTGTTGCTTTTTATTTTGTTCCTTAGCTTTTGCTGATTTTGCTTTCCAGGTTACTTTCTCATTTCTGAGTTTCTGCTCTTGCTCCATTAAATTATGTCCTGATGATAGCTCTTATAATGCCATGGCTCGAAAGATTGTTGACGATTGTCACAATTGAACAATAATAGTTATAACATTGTATTGGGTTACTGAACCATCAGGAGTAAAATAATTGTACCTACCACTGAATTTTTTTAAATGTTCCATTGTCATTTGGTCTTTTACCCACACTATTGCACTGCTTGTCTTTCACTCACTTTGTGACCACCTGAGCACATTTTTGTAAAATTTTTAATACACCTATGGTGTCCCCCTAATCATCCCTGCACCATGTGGCAGTCACCGGTGCCTGCCACACAGTGCAGGGATTTTTTTTAAATGTATATTTTCTATATTTTCTATTTTCTATGTTCTATTGGGGCTGGTTCTGCAATGCCCAGCAGAAGCCTCAATAGAAAATATACACTTTCTGACCACCGTGAAGGTGGTCGCATCATAATTGTGGAAGCGGGACCCCTGACTCCTTGTCGGGGGTGTATGTTTCCTCTACCCTATTGGTCAGATGCTCATCCGACAAACATTGTAATTAGGGCCTGAGAAAGCAAGCATGATCAAGAACGTGATCAAGAACATGACTAAGCATGACCAAGAACAACAGAATACCTGTAATCCTGGAGGATTATGTCAGTCACCTAGAAATGCCTCTGAGAATGAGTCAATTTGGTTGTAAATTACCATCGAAAAGGCCCTTAAATTGACCCTGTTAAAAATTCTACAATTAGGACTGTTCACGAGGCCTAAGCATTTCGCCCCACTATTTCTTCAGTCAACACACAATATGATCGGTCTTGCCATTTGAGGAGGTGCTGCTCATTTAAAAAATAATTCAGTTTAGCAGGATAAATTTTAACTCACACCTTTGACTTTTCAAAAGTCACAAAGGAAACATTTATTAAATCGTAAGGCTTCTCAAGATCATGCACGCTGCACTCTCCATGACATTGCAGAAATGATACTCTAAATACTATCTTATTTGCATACTGAAACAGACACGTGCACACTGTTTTGTGGCAAAAGATTACAAGACTGAGTTCCAGTCATGAGATGTTCTTCGCAAGGTCCACCTCCTTCAAGATCTCTGATTCTTTTGAGGAACACAGCCCCCCAGCATGTAGTATTGACTCGTGCAAGGTGTCTCTCTTCTATCTGCCATTCTCATCTCTAATCCTAAATGTAAGTAGATAGACTTCTAGCACCTCTATTCTCCCTTTGTGGGCATACTGGGGGTCAAGGAGCTATATATACTTTATTCCTGTCTTGAACCATCTAACCTCTGAGAAAATACTATTCCTGAATTATAATGCTATAACTTTCACCAATAATAATAAATGAGGTGGTCCCCGTCACTCAACCCAACTAAAAGGACAATATTTCCAAACCAGGAACTTATGGCACTTTACTTATAATTGTTCAGTGGTTGCACACGGTGATTCCGGTATAAAATATGGGAATTACGAAACAAAATCTAACGGGAAAAGTCAGACAGATTTTTCTTCATAATCTAACCAAGGAGAATATGGATAAAGGGAACACCTTTTTTGGATAAAAGTACAAGCAATGAAACTGATAACAGGAAACACACGTTATATCTAAAAAAGTTTTAAAATGTGTTTTGATTACAGCTTAAAATGTTTCTTCTAGCTTAAAATTTGCAAATATTATATTTAATTTAATCTTTAATTGCAAAGAAAAGCAGAAGTTTAACTGGGCTTTTGAACTATAACATCACGTTCATACCTACCCCCTCATTAAATATAGGTGTATGCAGTGTTATTGAGGTATTAGTGACTGGTATATTATATTATATTATATTTTGTTTCATTATTTGATGGCATCACTCCATACTTTGTAGTTTAGAGTATTGTGCTGCACCCAGCCTAAATATTGGAGGCCTCATTTATGAAAAGTGTTGCATCACTGTGGGAAAACAGCGATGCAGCACTTTTCATAACACCATTCTTGCGACACCATGTGTGAGAAGTTGGCCTGGTATAAGCTGTCTACTAGTTATAGTGGGCACCTTGTACCAGTTCAAAAAACCCTTATTAAGACAACCTTTATGGAAAGCTATCCTAGTGGTAGCTATGGAGAGCAGCATTCAGGCTAAGGCTTGAAGGAGTGTAAAGCAGCTTAGTTTACTACATTATAACGTGTTGAATAACTAAATGAAAGGAGAACCACTTAAGGTATATATATAAAATATATGTATTTATTTCTAAACACTCTCTACTAACCTCTTTATGAAGTTAGAGAGCAAGGCACACCATAATACAGTCCTAAAACAACACTAAATAGCACAATATACAATGGGCCCCAGGGGGAGACCAAACCATATATTAAGAAAGTGGTATAAGAACCACGACTTGACTAGACACAGTGCCTAGAGCACGTAGAATCACTGGGTCCCCAAGGAACCACCCAAGGTAGTGACACAGGGGACCCACGGGGGACGCGTGCAGTGTGAGAACACAGCCGCGAGCTCTGTACAATCCTATGGGAAAGTCACGGTTGGAATTTTAGAGGTTAAGAACACTTAGGAGAAGACTTAGAGCAAACCCTTTCAGACTTAGAAGGTTCTAAGGCCAGCACCCATGTGAGCACCAGAGTACTCGTGTTACCTAACCCAGGGAAGCCGGGTGCATAGGTGTCAAATGGTGTTGGGAATCTTCGATGTCGTCAATGGAGAGTTGCTGCAAAGTGCTGCTGCCGTGGACAGGAGAAGTGTCCGGTGGGATCCAAACTTGGACCGAAGATGTGAAGAACATGAAAGCAGAGGGGACAGAGTCTGTGTCACTTGCCAGTGACCAGGGGCACGATAGGCGAATGCCCACCGATGATGGGTGTTTCAGGTGCGATGAGGTGAATCTTGACTCCACTGCCACGGAGACCAGGAGGCGTCGACGACGACCAGAGTCTGCAGGCGAGCTGTCCCATGAAGTGCTGGGGGGTCGGTGTCCAGATTGGAGGCCAAAAAGCCTTGGCAACGGCAACCCACGCAGTGAGAGTAAAACGGCTTTGGTGTGGATCAGCAAGGTCCTGTGGACTCTCCAAGCGATGAAGAGTCAGGGCACATCTGGAGCAACCAGGTAAGCCTGTTGAAAGTCAAAGTACCCTTCTCAGGGACCCACAACTCGACGGACAAGGGATCGCGAAGGGACCTATAGAGGAATCACTAGATACCAGCCCACGGGTCACTCGAGGAGTGTAGGCCAGCAATCTTCGGTGGAACCACTGCTTGGGGTCAGGACTACAAGCAGCCCAAAGCACAGCCTCAGGGATTACCAAGAAGCATATGCTGCTGCAAATGCGCACAGTGTCCAGGGGTTCGGGTTGCATGGTCCCCACGAGGGCATTGGAACTAAGAGTTGCTGAGAGCAGGGATCAGCCTCGGGGAAGCTTGGAAACTCACCTCCTGTGTTGTAAAGTCTTCGGAGTCCTTCGGGAGCTGCGTAGATGCAAACCGGACAGATGAGTCTTTGGCGCACCCAAACCGACGGACCACACACGCAACCTGGGTTTCATCCTGGACTCCTCCCTCTCCATGACCAGGCAAGTCAACGCCGTCTCCTCGTCGTGCTTCAACATCCTGCGCATGCTTCGGAAGATCTTCTGGTGGATCCCCACAGAGACCAGGAAGACCGTCACCCAGGCCCTCGTCACCAGCCGACTGGACTACGGCAGCGCACTCTACGCCGGAACCACCGCCAAGATCCAGAAGAGACTCCAGCGCATCCAGAACGCCTCAGCCAGACTCATCCTCGACATCCCACGACACAGCCACATCTCCGGACACCTAAGAGACCTGCACTGGCTCCCGGTCAACAAGAGAATCACCTTCCGCCTCCTTACCCACGCACACAAAGCTCTCCACGATCAAGGCCCGAGCTACCTCAACAACCGCATCAACTTCTACGCTCCCAAACGCCACCTCCGATCTGCCAGCCACGCCCTCGCCGCCGTCCCACGCATCCGCAGAGCCACTACAGGAGGAAGGTCCTTCTCCTACCTGGCCGCCAAGACCTGGAACTCCCTCCCGGCCGACCTGCGCCTGACCCAAGACCACCCCTCCTTCAGGAAGAAGCTCAAGACCTGGCTGTTCGAGCAGTAGCGGCACCCCCCCCCCCCAGCGCCTTGAGACCCTACGGGTAGGTAGTGCGCTCTATAAATGTCTTGATTGATTGATTGATTGGTGCCTGCCTTGCATGGGAGTAACTCCTTTACTCCAAGGGAGATTCTTCGGTCATCCACCGTCATGTATATAGTAGATGTTCTGGGATTCTGTAGCAGAGTTTCGTCCAGGTAAATCTAAAGTCCTGTAGCCAGCGGTTCCTACTTTATACCCAAGGATGGGGTGGGACAAACTCTGGAGGCCCACCTATGGGAGGGTCAGGACAGAGGGGTTGCTACACCCATGTCCTTTGTCCAGTTTCTTGCCAGAGCAGGGGCTGAGTGCCCCTGCAACCGGTTTGAGCTGGACTATGCACAGGGACACCAAATGTGCCCCCAGTGCAGACATCAAAGCACTCTTGGAGTGCACCCACCCAGCCCCAATACACTAACACCTGTCAGGGAGGTGGTCACACCTCCCTGTGACAGGAAACCTATTGAAACCTATTGTTCAGGCCTCCCCTGCTGGAGTTTCATCCAGCAGCAGGAGGGCAGACGTGTGTCTGTGGCTGGCAGCATCCATTTTGTGAGGCCTGGGTTCTGTTAAGCTGGTATCGGGTGTACCGGTGAAGTCATGTTTCTCCCTCTAGTAGGGTGGAATTATACTTCCCCCGCCAGTTACTGGTGGGGAGGTATGATTCCAAGGTGTTTGACACCAAACACAATATGTTTCCATTCAGCCATTCCAAAGTTAGC
This sequence comes from Triturus cristatus, assembly GCF_964204655.1. Taxonomy (NCBI): domain Eukaryota; kingdom Metazoa; phylum Chordata; class Amphibia; order Caudata; family Salamandridae; genus Triturus; species Triturus cristatus. The sequence continues at coordinate 954,535,994 of NC_140594.1, read as the reverse complement.
ATTTACCGCGAGGTTATTATGCACTTAAGAGTATATGGTTTGGCTGCATCACAAACAACCCTGGAATAAAGGTTCCAAAGGCTGCAGAGGGGCTCTGCTCATGCATTGGCACCCTCTCACATAAAACCCGGCACCCTGCCTTCAGGATTGATAAGGCATGCCATAGGGGTGACTGATAGGTTTATATGTGCAGTGATATCGAGCGATACAGGGAACCTATATCTCAGTAAGGGGTGCATACACCACCTTACACAGGCTGCTGTAGCAGACCTGTTGTGTCATTTTAAATGGCTTCCCAGGGGTGGCATAATACATGCTGCAGCCCCTGGTAGGCCTCTGGGTTACCTATGCCCTGGGTACATAGTATACCATATACTAGGGACTCATACGGTTACCACAGAACCCAATCTGGAGTGTACCTAAAGTACATGTAATCCATTTTAGGGAGAAAGCAGATAGACTGGGGTCTTGATTAGCAGGATCCCAGTCAAACTAAGTCAAAAACCAGCAAAACACCAGGGGGTAACCATGCAGTCAGATTCCACCCTCCTACACCATGGATGTGCCGTATGTATGGCGCAAGGATTTACAGATATGTCAGTAATCCTGACCTATCTGTAAGTGCAAAAATAGCACATTGCTGGAGCGTGTGTGAAAACAGAAGTAACTCCAGCAATGTGTAATTTCACATGGGGCAAGCCCCATGTGAAAGGCACTGCGCTATCCCTTATGCCTGCTTCAATCAGGCGTAAGGATTTGATTAAATGATGCCGTGGAAGTGTTGCAGTGAAATCTCATAGATTTCACTGCATCATTTCTATGTCGCTTTCCTGCATCGGAACGTCCAACCTGCATACATTATACCTGACGCAGGTATAATGTAGAGCAGGGGTTTACAAAGTGACACATCTGCCTGGTGCGTGACTTTGTAAATATGGCACAGCGTGGTGCATTTCTTACGCAGCCGCATTGTCACAAAAAGTTACGGCTCAGCTGAACAAAGATTGTTGCTCCTGCTGTACAGAAATTATAGTCAACCACTAATAAATGGAGATGTTGCTGCACATCAATCAGCAGATCCTTACACCCATCCTACTTGTCTTCCTTGTCACCATCAATACCACGTGATTGCCTCTCGTCCTCGAGATACGCAAACCATTGCCCCCCACTAGATACTTTAATATTTTCACATTGGAAAATGTTTTTTCTCATTCTCTCATTGATGGAAGTCTCATTCTTTATCCGTAAATCCTTTCGTGTCAAACAGTAACGTATGTGTCTTTCTAATTTCCCCTTTCTAGATTGAAAAAAATCCTATCCTAGTCTTTTGGGACACGATAACTACTGATAGATTTAGAAACTGCGTTTCTTCAATCTGTTAATTCTAATTCTATGCTGGCCAGTATGTCTTTGTCATTGACTATGGAAAACTATTTACTGGCTGGTTCTGTGGATAAAGGTGTTAAGGTCTAGCTGAATACCCCTATAACTAACTATGGTATGCACATAATTTTAGTAAAATTTAAATGTCTTGGCTAACACCAAACCTAAAAAGACAATCGTTCTGGTGTTGACTCCCAGCCTCTTGTCTTTGCATTTTTTTTGGGGGGGAGGGGGAGGGGGGTAATGTTTTTGTAAATCTTTATTACAGACGGCCCAAAATGCTTGTAAAGACTGATAGATAGAGTAATAGAAGAGATATTCATAGATTTGGAAAGAGATAGATAGGGCTGAAAAGGTGGATTATAGATAGATATGGTGAAAAAGATAGATTAGAGATAGATATGGTCGCTAAAAAAATATAGATAAACAGGGTTGCTGAGATAGATATATACAAAGGCATGATAGATAGGTTTGGATAGATAGATAGATAGATAGATAGATAGATAGATAGATAGATAGATAGATAGATAGATAGATAGATAGATAGATAGATAGATAGATAGATAGATAGATAGATAGATAGATAGATGGATGGATAGATGGATGGATGGACAGATCTATGTATTTTGGCATTTATATCTTTAATACTACTTATACTGTTTACATCTGCTACCAAAAATTCACCCACTTTCACGTTACCTCTGTTTCAAGTACCACACTCCACTCATTGACACTTCACCCTATGCCACACCAATGTTCGCTATTACACTCTACACCACTCCACTCTACGTTACTTCACTATACGCAACTCCACTCTATTATAATCTACTGTATGCCACTCCACTCTACCCTGCTCCATTCTACAACACTCCACTCAACACAACTGCACTGTACACTATTACACTCTACGCCACACCTTTCTATGACACTACAGGCTATGCCACTCCAATGTACGCTCTTCCACTCTATGCTACTCCAATCTATGCTATTCCACAGTATGGAACTTTACACAACAACACTACGCTATTCCACTCTATGCCACTCAACTCTATGCCACTCCAGTGTCCACCACTCTACTGTATGCTATTCCAGTGTACTCCACTCCACTATACACCACTCCACTGTATGCCACTTCACTATGTGCCCCTCCACTCTACAACACTCCACTATACGCTGTTACAATATACACCACTCCACTCTATGCCACTTCAGTGTATGCAACGCCACTTTATGCTACCACACTCTATGCTATTCCACTGTATGACAATCCACTCTACACCACTCCACTCCACTCTACGCCATTCAAAAATATGGTGCTCTACTCTACATAACTCTTCTGTACACCACTACAATCAACGTAATTCCACTCTACACCACTTCACTGTACACACTACTCAGTTGTATGCCACTCCACTCTACGCTATTCCACTTTTCAGCACTCAGTTTTACACCACTCTACTCTATTCCACTCCACTCTACACTATTCCCCTGTATATCAATACAGTGTACTTCACTGGAGCACTCCAATATATGGTATTCCACTCTACACCTCTCCACTCCACACCACTCCACTGTACACCACTCCAGTCTATGCATTTCCTCTGTATGTCACTACACTCTACCTCACTCCACTGTATGCCACTCCACTGTACTCAACTCCACTCCACGCTATTCCACTCTATTCAACTCCTCTCTGCGCCACTCCACTTTAGACCACTCCACTCTTTGCCACTCAACTCATTGCAACTCCACTCTACTCCACTCTACTCAATGCTATTCCACTGTATGCTACGACACTCCAATCTACCATACTCAACTCTATTCCACTGGTCTCTACACCACTCCAGTGTATGCTATTCTACTGTATGCCAATCCACTCCACACTGCTCCAGTCTATGCCATGTCACTGTACGCCACTACAATATATGCCACTCCACTCCACGCTATTCCACTGTATGCAACACCATGGAACACTATTCCACTCTATGCCACTCCACTCTATACCACTACACTGTATGCCACTCCACTATATGCTATTCCACTGTGCGCCACTCTGCTCTACGCCACTCTACTTTACCCCACTTTGCTCTACGCCACTTTAGACTATGCCATTTGACTGTACTCTCATCCACTCCATGCTACTCCACTCTATGCTAGTCAACTGTACACCACTCTGCTCTATGCTATTTCATTGTACTTGACTCCACTCAACCCCACTACACTACGCTATTCCTTTCTATCCAACGCCACTTCACTGTACGCTATTCCAGTGTAAGCCACCCCACTCTACACCACTCCTCTCTATGCTACTCTGCTCTATGACCCTTTACTGTACGTTATTCCAGTGTACGCTATTCCACTCTACCCAACTCCACTACAGGCCACTTCACTATACAGCGCTCAACAACACTGTACTCCACTCAGTGACAGTTAATGCCCCTCCACTCTTCCACACTATACTCCACTTTATATGATTCCACTGTACAACAATTTGCTCCTGTCAATGACAACTTGCAGCACTCTATACCACTGTAAGACAATCTACTCCACTCTACGCAGTTCCCTCAATGCTACTACACTTGACTGCTCTCTATTATTCCACAGTACTCCTCTACTGCACTCTGTGCCACTCTACTGTAAGATACTCTAAGCCATTCAACTCTACAACACTCTATGTCACTCTACTAAACCATACTGTACCGTATTGTACTCTATTGCAAGCCACTTCACTGTACAACACTGTAATTCACTCTGTGGCATTCTAATCTGTTTGACTGTTTGTACAACACTTTTCAATACTCTACAACATGCCAGCCCACTCCACTGTACTTCTGCACCACACACTACTCCACTATTCAACACTTTACACCACTCTATGCTATGCTAGTCCACTGCACGCCACTCTACTCTACAATAGCCTACTTCACTGGTTGCTACGCCACTCCACTGAACTCCACTCTAGTCTACTCAACTGTACAACACTTTACCCCACTCTATTTCACTGACCAACACTCTACATCACACCGCCCTACATGACCACACTCTACTCTACTCTAAGCAACTGCACTCTACAAGACTCTACTACACTCTATACCACTATACCACACTGTACTGCACTCTATGCATCTACAATACAAGTCTATGCTCCTAGACTCCACTGTACAAGACTCTACTCCACTCCATGACACCTTCCAACACTCAAAGACACACCACTCCACTTTACAGTACAAATTCAACTCTAATTTATAATAGTTTACTCAACTCTATACTACGCCTGTCCTCTTTAGTGCACTCCGTACCTCTGTACTATACAACATACCACTGCACTCTGTGACACTTTAGTCTACTGTACTCTATGCCACTTCACACTACTGACCTCCACTCTGCTCCATTTATAACACTACACTCTATGGTTCTGCACTATACAACACTCTCCTCTACTCTACTGTACGATAATCCACTTAACAACACTCCACTCAACACTGGACTCTACATTTGAAACACATTTTTATTTAAAAACTTCAAAATTCACTGAAAAAATCCAGGTTAAACCTTTGTTATTGTTAAGAAAACTTCATTATTTTCTTTGTAACCAAACTTAGTCTACACAAACATTAGAAATGCTAAAGTTATAGTTATACCTTAAATTTATAATATACACACAATGTTTAAATGACCATAACTTGGGGTCCTGTCCAATATGGAGCCTGTGTAGACGCAAACCCACAGAGCTCTGCCGCCTATTCAGTAATATGAGCAAGCTCAGTGGTTCCCCGGTCATAAATAGCATGTATGGCAGTGAGGGAAGCCTTGGGAACACTGGGGAGGGCAGACTTCCCCTTGATGGCAGCGGAGGCACCGGTGACCTGAAAGCCTGGCCCGGTGTTGTGAAATGGACTTGTAAAATGGATTGCTATTGCGAGGCACCAGTGCTGATGCCTTTGCAGGTATAGCCCACAGTACTTCCACCCCCGCGGATATCATCAAGCTTGGAGCACGGAGAGCGTTGCAGCAGCTCAGCGTGTGCCTGCTGCGGAGGTCACATAATACACTACACGAAGTGCATGAGCACTGCTGGAGGTGACGTGACCACCCCAGTGGTGGCCATAGTGGATGTTGGTGAGACCACTGGGCCAGCACCATAGGAGGGCGAGAACGCTTAGCCTAGTGATTGTTGCACGATCATTATTTCAACATTAATAATAGTGCCTTGGTTCCTTGCTGCCCCAGAGTGGTCCCTCGCTACAGCAGACAGTGTCTGCCTTGGTTCTTCATCCTGTGTGATATGAGGGAAGACAGGCCTGACTGACACGGGGGAGTTGGCCACACCATCAACCAGCAACACCTGAGAAAAGGTGCTGCCCGTGTGCCCGACGGGAGTGTGCCAGGTTAGTGTCCTCCTGCTGTGGTCTGCGATGTCTTGTGGACATGAGGCACTCGGGTGGGGGGGGGGCTGATCAGAACAGAGTGCCAGGCTGTCTTTACTGAATAAAGTGTGGATTGCAGTGTCGGGCCTGGTGGGTTGGGCACTAGCCAGGGCATTTGCGTGGTTGCCAACAGAATTGATTGAATGTGACTGGACACTCCATTGCATGCTCCCACTGGGGGCATACATGGGAGCATTTGCAGCTGAAGGGGCTACCCACTAATAGGAAGATATTGGTGGTTACTCGACTGCACTGGTGTGCTGCTATTTTTGCTTCCTGGACAATGACTCGCAGGCATGAAGGGCCGACCCAGAGCTACCATGGCTACCACCAAAACTGAAAGGGACTAGACGCTGCCAAGAAATTAGAGCAGCAGCGAGATACTTTCCCCACTCTGAGCACTCCTCATGCTGCAGTAGGTGAAGATGCCCAAGAGGAGGAAGCCTGCACTTTTCTGGAGACCCTTTTCAGTACACTACAAGAAGATATAGCGGCTCTTAAGTAAGAAATGACAGCGGACATTACGGACATTAAACAAGACATGGGGGATCTGGGTCAAAGAGGTGTCACTCTGGAACAGACCAGTGACGCAAGAGAACAGGACCTTGAAACTAACCAGTGAGAACTGCTGTAGCTCCACACCAAGAAGGAGGAACTGAAATATTAACTGGAAGTTTAGAAAACCGTTCGGGTTTAACCAACATCAGGATTTGTGGAGTTCCTCTTCAGGCTGCCTCAGGGAACTTGGAGGCCACCAGGGTTTGCCTGTTCTGCCATATTCTGATCACACCCACAGGTCAGGCCACCCGGCCAATGCCCTGACATTCTGACATGCTTACATCACTATCGAGAAAAAGAAGCCATCATGTCCACAGTGAGAGATCCAAACTCAAGTACATTTGTGGGAACAAGGGTGTGATTGTTCCATGACCTGTCCCCAATTACGCTGCAACGTTGCCAGGCACTCCGACCAGCCACCACATTTCTAAGGGGAGAAAGGAATCCAGTACAAATTGGACCATCCCTTCTGACTTATCTTTGTCTGAAACAACAAGACTCATATGGTTCGCATCATGGAAGAGGCCTGCTTGATTTAGAGCATGGAGGGGGACCTGCAGGACGGCAAAGCCCGCCATTCGGGATTGCGGAGCCCTTCATGCCCATCCAACAGACTGAGGCGTATTCACCAGTCAGTGAAAAGGAAGACAGGTAAATGCACAATGACAAAGCAACAAAGAGCAAAGAGTCGCCCCTTCTACGTCAGCTGGCACTCCAAAACCCTGTGTCAGACCAGGACAGTGCTTAACAGACTAAGTGAGAGAATGTGCTCTGTGTTCTGGGAATCTGCTTGAGCTGAACAAGACCACTGTGGCTCCCTCCTTGACTAAGTATGTGGGGTTCTGGATGCCTTAACATTTTCCACCATTACTTGTTCAACATATGAGGTGGAGAGGAGACATTCGCTCGCCGATGATATGAGCCCAAAAAACTTGTTACTCTATTCTCACAGGAGGGGAACACTTCTGTTTCATTGTTATTTTTTCCCCCACCCATTGCTTGACAACCCACACCCGGGATTCTCTCCTACACACTGTGATAGACATTTGTACTTGATTTGGAATGGTGCACCAGTAATCTTCTTATTCAAAATGAAGCAAACAGTCGTAGTTATAGGTATTCCTTTATTTTATTTTATGATCTTCTAATTCCATATATAAAACATCCAGCCAACACGTTTCGTTCAAATAGATGATTTCATCAGGGCTTCCCTGGTAACAATGGATTGTTGGAATATTCCCAATACTTTGCACGATATGTTCAGAAGGTTCCTCCTTTGTGTATAAGAAGATAAATCATCAGTGAAACCTTTTTTTAATAATGATCCATACGTATGGCCACGGGTTTGATAGCCCATCAGTTGTGCCAAAAATGCACAGCAAGCCATACACATGCAACTGTTTATCGAGCTCAATCAAGTACAATTTTCCATTATGCATAGCAGTTGTACCAAACAACGGCAGGTACAGGAATTGTTGTTCACGAACGAGTTGATCAAGAGGAAACAGAGAGTGAAGTGCAGCATCTATAGTCCGCCATTGTGGTGGCTTTGTTTTTAGTTTGAACAATACTGTGATAGACAGTCCTGCCTGACAGGGAAGTGCCAACAGCAGCCACTCCTCACCTTCATTTCTAGACCAATTGCACTCATCAGTAAAGGGTTAAAATACACAACTCGAATGCATGTGGCCTTAGAACTGCAGAGAAGCACATAGCACTTCTCTCGCTGCTTAGAGATTATAACTGTGATATTTACCTTCTCCAAGAAACTCCCCTCCTTAAAATTGACTGGAAACAGATGCGATCCAGTTGGTTTGATGGCCAGTACTTTTTTACGGCCTCGGGAAGAGGGTGGGGTGATGATTCTATCAGTCACCCACGTTCAGGGTCAGATCATCCAGACACAGGCGGTGCTGCCTGGCAGACTCCTCTCGCTGCCACTTTCAGGGAATACACACTTGTTTATACTTACTAACATTTATGACCCAAACGACCATCAGGAGACCTTTCTCCTAGATGATATAGGTCGGGGGCCAGTAACCTCTGATGTGGACACACTCATTGGGCACGACGTCAATCTAGTCCCAGAAACACTCTTGGACTGATCAGCACAAACAGGGGCATTTAAGGTCACAGGCCTTTAGTGGTTAAGGGAGATGGGCCTCCTGGATGTATTGCAGTTACGCAATCCAACTGTAAAAGATTATACTCACTTTCCAGCAGACCATCAAATTTATGCCAGAATAGACTATTTTCATTTTTTTCTATCTCCCTGCTTTACAGCCACCATGCGTGTGGACATAGTCATGGCCGCCACTGAGATTCAGGTGTCACAGGGTGAGGGGGTGTCAAGATGTACAAATCGCCCGGGAATTCAAACACTTTTATGCTACACTATGTTCGTTGGAGGCACTCAATCATGAGGAGACTGTGGCCTACCTTGCTCAAGCGCCAATGAAATGCACTCCAGTTGGTTTTGCCCTTCAGCGGGATAGCGACATGCATCCAGAAGAGGTGCTAGCAGCCACAGCAAAATTACAGCTGGGCAAAGCACCTGGGACAGCCTACAGTTCCTATTTCATTCAAGTGTTTGCTAAATAACTAATCTCTATTCTTACCCACCTTTACAACTCTTTCAGTGATACAGGCATACTAAAGGCAACATAAGAGTGTCCCCCATCACCATCACAATGATACCCAAACTCAGGAAGAATACCCCCTCTGCTCCTCATATTGTCCTATTTCATTACACAATGTCAATGCCAAGATCCTCACCAGTGTCCTTGTGGCTCACTGGTTCCCTGCATGCAGGGCTTGGTTAAAACAACACAAATTTACCTCGGCACTCTTCAAGTTTTTATATCACTATTATTGAATAGTGTAGCTAATTTGTAAATATAGCAATGTAACAGCTCACAGGTAAGTCGTCCAACAAGTCAATTTAAACAAAAAAGATTTTTTAATGACATTATTCCATTTCCAATTGTGGTGACCTCATACTTAACAGTACAATCCAAGTATATATAATGAGAAGCTACAAGTGTTGTTTTCGTTAATGATTTCATGGAGGTCTCATTCATTTAGCCTCTATGTTGTCACTGATGGAAACAGCCGACACATGTCTCGTTACGTTGTAAATAATGCAAACAACAGTACGAAGTATTTACAAAAAAGAACAATGAACACTAAAAACAAAGCCATAGAGGTGATTTCCTCTATGTGACCCGACTTGTTTAATCCATAAAGATAAGAATATAAAGAGACAGATATAAAAAGAACATGTGCAATCCATCACCACGGTGAAGCTACATGTGTGTATGAGTCAGGAAAGCCAGGATAGAAATCCCATGTGCAGAGAATAAACCTTGTCCCGAGTAAATAAAAGTTAAGTGAGCTAACGTTCCGTGAAACAAAGACACTGATTTCAACAAGAAAAAAATCCACCAAAAAAATCAGAAAACAAATGATCTGGTTTAAGCAAGGGGCCTCAAGATATATGAGGCAAACTTAATACGACATCCAGACTTAATAAATATGTGTGATAGATGGCTCTATCTACCTAGAATGTCCAAAAAACGTCAGTCCAATTAGTTGAGAACGCTCCCATAAATAAGGGACGCACCCGTAACTTACGTAGCCATATTTGGGGACCTAGGAACAAAGGAATAAAGATATACGTATGAGCATGTCACAATAATGACACTGGGGCGAATGCGAACACATAGTGGCCTTCATTTAATAAATATATGCCACTTACATTTGTTTAATGTCAATCTCCAATTAGTCGAATAGTCATTAGGAAAAAAGTGACTTGCAGAAGGTGTCTTCCCATATTTATTCTTCCAATAATTCTATGCTCAGTCTTTGCCTATAAGAAAGAGACCAAATATAACTCCCTTGTAAAAAGTATACCCATTAGAGTATAAATCGGAAAAGAAAAAAAAAGGATTTTTTTCTTTTTAGTATTTTTAAATATATATAGCAAAAGTCTAAGTTGTGACATTTAGCACCTTAGTTGATCATAGCGACAAAAAAGTAATAAAAAGTATAATTTACAAATATGTGTCAATCCTACTTCATATATTTGGCGTAGGTTTGCAAGATTAAAAGATTCAAATGTAGGTCATAGACACCGAACAAAAGAAGAAAAACCGGTAGACTAGACCCAAAAGCTTATTTGTCTCAACATGCATCGTTGTTCCTGTTCAAAGAGTCCCTGACTTTAGACCATTCTGTCAAAACTCTCTTCGTTTACCTGGATTTAGCGTAAGAGTTACTGCCGAAAATGCCAGAAGCAATCAATATACAGATTATATTTGCCCTATTTTTAAATAGACAACCAAAAATGAATCTAAAAATGTTGCATACGTAACGCAAATTGAAAAGGGAAACATTAAACATTAATTGCAAAGTTACCCTGTTGTAGACCCCTGACCAGTCAATGCTCATCTATATGGCACCAGCACGATACACTACTGGAGATTAAACACAAGTACTACTCTCTAGATAGCTATGTTGGCATTTGAAAACAATGAAATTCCTCCCCTAGAGCTTCAACCCGATTCCGCATGAGACCTTTCACTTACTTGGAATTTCTAATATGGCATTGAGGGCTGTGATATGCACCCTATAGTGAAAAAGACAAAAGTAGAAACAAAAAGAACCGTCAGAAGTGGCCCATCACTATCTATCACCGAGTTACATAAACAACTTTTTTGTCTCTGGATGAACGTTCTTTCCATAAAATGATCCCCTTTCGAGGGTGTCCAAGATATCAGTTGATACTTGCCAAATTTACATTTGGGGGGCATGTATTGAAATGAACCGCAAGAGGATAGCTCATATCGTTATTACGCATTGCTCTCATGTGTTCCTGGATTCTTTCCTTGAGAGGACGTATCGTGCTCCCAATATAGACTAGTCCACATTGACAACGAATACAGTAAACCACATTTTTAGAATTGCAGTTTATAAATGTTGAATGTGGTACACAGTGGTGGTGTTATATCTGAATTCCTTGATTTTATTGCACGCAAAAGGATACATGTTGCACCGAGTGCAGCTATAAAACCCTCTTGGTTTGTCCAGTAGCCATGTGTGTCCCTGAGACTTGGGTGGAAGAGAACTGGAAAACAAAATGGCTCTAAGGGTCTTGCCCCTTCTATGGACCACTCTTGTTTTTTGTGTGATGTATTTCACCAATGACCTGTCTAGGGTAAGGAGATGCCAATGTTTTAATATAATCTTATGAATGGCATCACTGTGTGTGTTGTATCCTGTTACAAAACTCAGTCTGTCCTAGTATATATTCTGAGCCTTACTGTTCTTCTTTTTTAATAGCGTGTGTCTAGTTGTTTTCATAATCAGTTTTTTAGACCAATTAAGGACCGATAATGTATAACCTCTGTTCTTAAAACGTTCCTCTAGGTTGTCTAATTCTTGAAAAAAACACTGTCCTCACTGCAATTTCTCCTTACTCGAGTCATTTCGCCTAGCGGGATTGCATTGACCTGTGTGTTGGGGTGAGCACTTGAAGCATGCAGTATTGAATTGCATGATGTTGGTTTCCTGTATAGCCGAGACATTATCTTATTGTCAATGATGTAGATCACCACATCCAGAAACTCTATTTCAGATTCATTGTAATTGGAAGTGAATCTAAGATTGTAGTTGTTATCATTGAGATACTCTGTCAAGGATTCAAACTCCAATTTCTTGCCTGCCCAGATGCTAAAAATATCATCTATATAACGTCCCCAATATACTATCTGTCCAGTAAGTCGAGGGGGACCGTTGGCCCACAGATGTTTGGCTTCAAATCTGCCCATATACAAATTGGCAAACGATGGCGAACATTTTGAACCCATCACTACGCCCATTGACTGCTTAAACCTTGTGTCCTGATGTAGGGAAAACATTTTCTCTAACACTAAGCGGGTAAGGTCTAACACCATTTCTGTGTGTTCAAACAGAGTGGCATCCCTTAAAGATAATGTGTCCCGCAAAGCCTGTAAGCCTTGTTTTACTGGAATACTTGTGTATAGTGAGCACAAGTCTAGTGTGGCAACTGCAAGTTCCCCAGTCCATTCTATGTCTTCTAGTTTGTTCAGGAGATCTCCCGTATCCCTGAGATATGATGGTAGGTGAAGTACCAGAGGCTGTAAGAAAATGTCTATGTATTCAGACAAATGTTCTGTAGGTGACCCAATGCCGGAGACTTTCGGTCTCCCTGGTGGAAAAGTACCTGTCAATTTTGGGGAGCATGTATATACAAGGTGCTCTCGGTAATGGAGTAAACAGATACTTATATTCAATATCGGAAATGAGACCTCTTCCTTGCTAAAATTTGAGTTTTCTTCAATGTGACACGTGACCTCCTTCAACGGATTTGAGGCAAGTTTAGTTTATGCCACACCTTCTCCTAGTTGTCTCTCATTCTCTTGTATGTAATCCACATCCTGCATCACCACAATGTTACCGCCCTTATCTGCTTCCTCTGCAGGGCTTGGTGGACCCAGACCAGGTGGGGTTTATTCCTGAGAGGGGATGTAGTGATATCACCAAGCACCTCTGGCACCTTATTGACAAAACAAGTCACTCTTGAGGACCAGCACTTTTGCTCTTGGTCGATCCTGAAAAGACATTTGATCAGGTGTATTAGCTCTTTCTTCAGCTGGTGCTGGTGAGTTCAGGATTGGGAGCCCAATTTCAGAACTGAAAATGGTGCACTTATACAGGCCCCACAGTATCTGTGAGGGTCAATGGGCAGATATAATTAAACCTTGTGTCCTGATGTAGGAAAACATTTTTCTCTAACACTAAGCGGGCAAGGTCTAACACCATTTCTGTGTGTTCAAACAGACCCTTTGGTGTAGCGTGAGGCACAAGGCAAGGATGCCCCCTGTCCCTGCTCATTTTTGCTCTTTACATGTAGACTTTTGCAGAAAGGAGTTGAAGAACTCCTCTCATCACTGGAATTACCATTGGGCACAAGGAGCACACACTTGCTCTTTATTAGGCCTGGGTGTAGTTCGCTGCGAATCTCTGCAAAGTGACCAAAAAACTCTGCCGCGCTACACGGGGGTTCTGCAAGCGGCGGAGTGCATTCGGTCGCACCTCTTGAGCTGATTTTTAGCGACTTGGCCTGTCCAGCACTGGAAAATCAGTGCTAATGGCACCATGCACAGTGCAAGAGGGGACTGCTTCTTTCTGGCACTTGAATAGATTTCGTACTCGAGCGGCAGCTTCCTAAATGCGAATGGTTTCTCAAAGTGAGTCGTCACGACCATCCGCGATGGCCTACATTGAGAAATCTCGAGGTAGTCAAGCGTTGGATTATTCACATTTGCCAACTTAATGCTGGTGACTGAGGAAAAAGTCCACGGTGCTTTGCAGAGTGGAGGTTTCTGAACGCCGCGTGCTTTGTGGAGTGCGGAGTGTGGAAACCTACACAAGCTCCATGAATGGAGCTGAATTTACCGCCTCAGGCCTATTCTTTATACAGATGATGTCATGATTGCTATCATGCAGCCCTTTGCCTTTTTCCCACTGCTTATGCAGGAAGGAACTTGAGGCCTCTGGTAGAGTCTCTGGTTTTAAAGTCCATATCCAGAAATCACAGGCTCACAACCTCACCATTCCCCACTGTGATATGATTCAGTTAAAACACGTTTGTCAGCCTCTCGTTGTTTCAATACGTAACAAGCTTTAAAATAGGAGACATAGGGGACAGTGATCATCGTCCACAAGAGATCACTCTAGCAGCAACTGATGCGATTAGTATTTATCCTGCTCCACACCTAGGCTCGAATTACACAACGAATTATAAGAGGATTAAGTTTACAACAGAAAGCATAGAGTCCCTAACAGACACTGCAATCAAGCTTCTATTCACTCAACCGCTCGGAAAGAACCTGATACAAACCTGGGAATGCTTCACAATTAACCTCAGCAACTTGAAGGCAACAGTCACAAAAACAAGGAGCGTTCCGTGCGCAGACACAAGAGAAAAAGTTAACTAAGGACCAAAGAACACAAATAAAGGCAATTAAGAGATTGATAAACGGCTCCATAAGATCTCTACGCCATGAACCAGGCAACACACTGTTCCTTTTATCGCTGCGGCTACAAAGAACTCAACTAAAGAGGCTGAAATGGAACATTAACAAACAACAACGAACAGGTTTTCTGGGCAAACTCCTCCACAATATAAAGCATAATGCCAGTGATCGTTTTTGGAAAACAGTAAACACTATCATACACCCGCATCGGGGGGGACTCACTTCCTACATACTTGAGGAGACTTGGGCAAGCTATCTAAACTCCCATTTTAATAGTCAAAGCATCTATCAGCCGACACTGGAGCAGAGCAGAGAAGCCATGGTCACACAAAATAACAACATAGGAAGAAGGGAAAGAGGTAACAACTACTTTCCTGACAGTTCCGCTGCCGTTTGCAGCTCCAGCGCAAATGTCACTCTGAATTTTTCTGACCCAAGTCATCATGAAGAGGAAAGGTCACCTGCCACCGATCAACCAACAATTAGGAAACAGATCAGGAGAGGAAGAAAGGATGGAGCGCCGGGCCCGAATGGTATTCCACCAGCAGTGTTTAAAGAAAGGTCGGAAGATTGGGCAGACATACTCCATCCACTATTCGTGGAAGTAAGACGACTGGGCATAATCCCAGACTCGTGGAAAGGTTCAAAGATCATTCCAATTCATAAAAGCGGTAGTAAGCCCCTGCCAGCCAATTATCGGTTAGTTGCACTGATTGATAATGAGGCCAAATACTTTGTGGGAACACTGTTGGTGGAACTGACAACTTGGGCTGAAAATAATGAAATAATTCCGCTAAACCAGACAGGATTCCAAAAAACACCGACACGATATCCAATATTATGGCAATATCATTGATAACGGATGTGACAAAACTAAGGAAAACACAGCTGCATGTCTGCTTCTTCGACTTCAGCGCCGCATTCGACAACGTGGTGAGGTCCAAATTGTGGACAAAGCTAACCAGATGGGGGATTCCAAACACCCTTTTATCAATGATAATGCTTTTACACACCGATACCTGGGTACAGGTTAAATTAGGCTCCGGGTCCCACCTCTCAAGAAAAGTTAAGACAACGAAAGGACTGAAGCAGGGCTGCGTGCTGACCCCCATTCTATTCAATTTATTCATGGCAGTTTTAACGCAGACATTGAACATCTGTAATTCTCATGCACCTAGAATAGGAGGTACTGCATTGTGCAATCTACTCTACGCGGACAACGTAGTCCTACTTAGCCATACAGCAGTTGGCTTGCAAAATCTTCTCAATGGTCTGCATGTCTACGTAGAAGAGAACAGCCTTGCAATAAACCTAAACAAAACTAGGACTATGACAATCAACAGCAAACGAAAAAAGAGCCACTATGGCACCTGGGTGACAAACATATTGAATCAGCGGAGGCTTACAAGTACTTGGGAGTCTATTTTGACAAAGAAGGATCATTCACGCGTCAACAGGAAGAGATCAAAAGGAAAGGGATGACCCTTGCTCTAACCATGAAAGGCTTATCAGACAACTACTGGGCCCTACGCTGAGTTCTCTCTTGGTGGTAGCACGGGCCAAAATCCTTCCCACTATTACCTATGGCAGTGAAGCATTGCGCGGGAGAGATACCAATCTTTTGGACAAAACGCTCATTAAAGGATATAGAACTATGTTCAGCCTCCCGACCTATACCTCTCCGGCACAAATTCGATTGGAGTTTGGCCTTATAAAGCAAACTCGGGCCAGCTACGGAGTATATATTAACTGTTGGAATAAAATCAGAACATCGAAACCTAAAACCTTAAACCACCTGCTGTGGCAAGAACTACAACAGAGGGAGAACTCACCCGCTAGACGGTACTTGCAGGAGGCTCTGGCAAATACTGGCTTATTGCCCCTATGGGATACACACTGACACCACTCAGTTTTCAAAAAGTTAGTGTGGAAGGCACTGAAAATACAGTCATTGGTGGAGGACAAAGCTGCCTTTTCTGCCAGAGCGCATGCTTGAATGACTTTGAATTCGTATAGGACTCTAGCCCCGCAACAATATTTTAATTTGGGCATTTCAAAAGTACTGAAACTAAAATTCTTAAAGTTACGTCTTGGAGTGATACCATGCACACAGCATCTCCCCCCATGGAAAAGGGACCCGACCTTTACAGTATGCAGTCTATGTAAAAAAGGCCAGGGGGACATTATTCATACTATCTGTTCTTGCATGGAGATGCTTCAAGAAAGGAGGCAACTGTTAAAAATTCCCTTTAATCAAAGGGGGATTCGGTCAAGGAGGCAGGCAGTATTGGCCTCCTTTGACCCAGCATCACCACAATTGAACATTAGATTAGTTAAATTTCTTGAAGCGGCCCGGGCAAAAATGCCAAACTGACACTAAAATTTTTGGGCATCGCAGCCTTAGGCATATATAGTTTTTGCAGGGGGTGATCCAATTGATGTAGGTGTTTGGGACACTTGCATAGGTGGCTACTGTATGCTCAAATTGTATTTTAACTTGTAAGATAACAGAAGTGTTTGATATTAACAGTATGTTGATATTTTATTACGGAGGCCGTATATTTTACATATGGTTTTACTTTTGCATGTATTGCAATGGTTGTAAGTAACTTTGCAAATAAACAAACTTCAAACTTCACAGTTCCCCACTATGATATGATTCAGTTAAAACACCTTTTCCCTTTTCCGTGGACAACCCAGGGGATAACTTACCTAGGCCTGCAGATCCACTCTAGTTTAGATTGGAAGGCAGAGTATAATTATGCTGTGTTGCTGTCAACCGCTAGATCCAACTTACAGTCCTGGAAAGGCAGCCCCCAACTACAGCCAGAATGGCTAAATGGAAAGAGAATGGGGGTGATGTGTGTTGGAGACAATGCGCCCATACAGGTACACTGACCGACATTATCTTGCATTGTTCTAAATTACAACAATACTGGGCAGATGTCTTAGCAGATAAGCCGTTGATCATTGTATGACATGGAGCCATCTCAATTTGAATGGTTCCAAAATGGACATACTCACATGTGGCGACCGGAAAAGGTTTTGACCCACTTTGCGCCAGGTCTGACGATCTGGGACCACCTCCTAACGTATCTAAGGAAGTAAGAGACCTTGGAATTACCATGGACTCCAAATTATCAATGAATGCCCAAGCAGACACATTAGCAAGATCAAGCTTCCTTACTATGAAAAGTCTGTGACTCATCTTTCCCCACCAGGGATTTCCACACAAGGTCCAGGCTACTATCTCTCTTGTACTGTCTAAACTTGATTACACCAATAGCCTCTATGACAGATCATCTTAAACAACTATTAAAAGACGGATTCAGACCTCTGCTGCCAGACTACTCACAAGCCCACATCTTCCCTGCCTTGATTGCCCTACATTGGTTACGGGTGGCCAGAAAATCCACATTTAAGAGACTTTGTATCACCCGCAAAGCAATACATGGGACAAAACCGCTTTTCATCAGGAATAAAATCATCAAATACATTCAACAATGGAACCTCCGCTCCAGATTGGCACCTCACCTTCAAATCCTCACCTCAGAATCCCACCATACAAGAAAAAAAAAAAAGATGGCATATCTTTCTCTGTTCAAGCAGCCAAACTATGAAATTAATTACCCCAAACATAATATCCAGAGATAACTATCTTATTTCAGAAGACTACTCAAAAGTTGTCTCTTTCCTACATAACCACCATACTCAAACATAAATGTACAGCATAGCCCTGTGTATATAAACATTTAATTTGATTGTATGTATGTATCTAGATATGTGTATTTCCTGGTATAAATATGTATAGTTAATAATTCAGGTCTGCTTAACAAATATACATTTTACTTATGGTTACATATATATTGTTCTGCATGTATATGGCTCACTGCATTGTTTCCATGTAGGTTGTCTGTTTGGATTTATCTAGCACTATGTACAAATGTTATCATAACTATTTGATCTACAATTTGCTTCACTATTGAAATATATACAAATATTTTCACTTGAAAGTCTGAGTTTATTAAATACAACCTAAACCTTGATATATTATATTTCTTCAATAAACAAACGCCCGAAAGCTTGGAAGGGAACTCGACAGAAAGCCAGCCATCCGACTTTCATTTGCTCGCTCCTTTTACCCTTCCGATTAAAGTTCCATTGCCTGATGCGTTTTGATGTTTGGCACATCGTCATCAGAGGCTTCATTTCAACAGCACAGCAGGCGAGGCTCTCTTTTATTTCTGCACGGAAATTTTAATTGGTTAACATCCCTAAGTGGGCTTCGCACAATGCAAAGTTTAACATACTGCATGCTGGGAAACGTGGTCCCTCCTTGAGCAAAAATCTTCCCTGAGTGGGTGTCTGTTGGCTGTCCTTTTATAAAAACATTTTCTTTCCTTAGTAGGATTCGTCTGGATTAAAGGAGTCACTTTTCTCAAAGGCTTTCTGCGCCGTATGAAGTTGGAAACAGTTCCGACCACAGCCTCTCTTTTCACATTGAAGAGATGGTTCACCTTCCCACGGCAGGGCAGCCGTGTAGAAAACATCAATAAACAAACGCCCGAAAGCTTGGAAGGGAACTCGACAGAAAACCAGCCATCCGACTTTCATTTGCTCGCTCCTTTTACCCTTCCGATTAAAGTTCCATTGCCTGACGCGTTTCGATGTTTGGCACATCGTCATCAGAGGCTTCATTTCAACAGCACAGCAGGCGAGGCTCTCTTTTATTTCTGCACGCAAATTTTAATTGGTTAACATCCCTAAGTGGGCTTCGCACAATGCAAAGTTTAACATATTGCATGCTGGGAAACGTGGTCCCTCCTTGAGCAAAAATCTTCCCTGAGTGGGTGTCTGTTGGCTGTCCTTTTATAAAAACATTTTCTTTCCTTAGTAGGATTCGTCTGGATTAAAGGAGTCACTTTTCTCAAAGGCTTTCTGCGCCGTATGAAGTTGGAAACAGTTCCGACCACAGCCTCTCTTTTCACATTGAAGAGATGGTTCACCTTCCCACGGCAGGGCAGCCGTGTAGAAAACATCATTAAACAAACGCCCGAAAGCTTGGAAGGGAACTCGACAGAAAGACAGCCATCCGACTTTCATTTGCTCGCTCCTTTTACCCTTCCAATTAAAGTTCCATTGCCTGACGCGTTTCGATGTTTGGCTCATCGTCATCAGAGGCTTCATTTCAACAGCACAGCAGGCGAGGCTCTCTTTTATTTCTGCACGCAAATTTTAATTGGTTAACATCCCTAAGTGGGCTTCGCACAATGCAAAGTTTAACATACTGCATGCTGGGAAACGTGGTCCCTCCTTGAGCAAAAATCTTCCCTGAGTGGGTGTCTGTTGGCTGTCCTTTTATAAAAACATTTTCTTTCCTTAGTAGGATTCGTCTGGATTAAAGGAGTCACTTTTCTCAAAGGCTTTCTGCGCCGTATGAAGTTGGAAACAGTTCCGACCA
The DNA here is from genome assembly GCF_964204655.1 of Triturus cristatus. Taxonomy (NCBI): domain Eukaryota; kingdom Metazoa; phylum Chordata; class Amphibia; order Caudata; family Salamandridae; genus Triturus; species Triturus cristatus. The sequence goes on along the minus strand of NC_140594.1, from coordinate 954,516,105 downwards.
CAGCCTCTCTTTTCACATTGAAGAGATGGTTCACCTTCCCACGGCTGGGCAGCCGTGTAGAAAACATCAATAAACAAACGCCAGAAAGCTTGGAAGGGAACTCGACAGAAAGCCAGCCATCCGACTTTCATTTGCTCGCTCCTTTTACCCTTCCGATTAAAGTTCCATTGCCTGACGCGTTTCGATGTTTGGCACATCGTCATCAGAGGCTTCATTTCAACAGCACAGCAGGCGAGGCTCTCTTTTATTACTGCACGCAAATTTTAATTGGTTAACATCCCTAAGTGGGCTTCGCACAATGCAAAGTTTAACATACTGCATGCTGGGAAACGTGGTCCCTCCTTGAGCAAAAATCTTCCCTGAGTGGGTGTCTGTTGTCTAGCCCACTTAGGGATGTTAACCAATTAAAATTTGCGTGCAGAAATAAAAGAGAGCCTCGCCTGCTGTGCTGTTGAAATGAAGCCTCTGATGACGATGTGCCAAACATCGAAACGCGTCAGGCAATGGAACTTTAATCGGAAGGGTAAAAGGAGCGAGCAAATGAAAGTCGGATGGCTTGCTTTCTGTCGAGTTCCCTTCCAAGCTTTCGGGCGTTTGTTTATTGATATTATATTTCTTATACATGTTTACCCTAATGTAATTTTGTATTTATTTATAACTATTCCTACTGTAAGAAAACAATGACTCCAATGCACTACCCTATGTTTTACCCCATACGTCACTCAGTATATCCTCTACCTCCACTCTCTGACTCATCCCAAAAAACCTCATTCTACTACTATAATCTCTAAAATAACCCTTTCTAGACTGCTCCCTCCTCTATCCCTCATTGATCACCCCATACCAAACAACTCTTTCTAAATTCATCCCTCATGCATCCCTCCTTTGACTCATCCCAAAACTAATTTTACTACTATGATCTCCCTAATCCATTTCTAGAGATTTCTAGAGATTCTTCCCTCCTGCATCTCTCCATTCACTCATCCCTAACCTCATCTAACTACTATGATCCCCCAGTAAACACTTTCTAGACTCTTCCCTCTTCTATCCCTCCATTATCCTTTTCAATCCAAGTAACAGACTTACATCCCCACCACTCAAACTAAACCATATTTCCCTATACTAATCTAACACTAATCCTTTTGAGTTCCATAGTTCCATAGTAGAGTGCTACTCGCCGAAAGCACTTCAATGCCTCATCAGTGGTAGTAAGCACCATATAAATACAATTCTAATTCCAATTACATTGAAAAAATGTATGAGATGAGGGGGAGAGCCCTTCCTCTTGTCCTTTCTGCAGCCAAGCAGGTCATTTTGTCCAAATGGTGCACAGACCAGACACCAACATGGATGGATTGGCTACATGAGCTTTGGGAAGTGCTTGTCATGGAGAAACCAACGTTGATAGTAGAACATAACCTGCTGCAATTTGACAACACTTGGAGGCCTTGCCTACAGTTTTTAGCACAGGACTTTAGGGAACTTTCCTGCCCAATGTATTTGTTGGATACTTCGACTCTCACAGTCTGAACCAAAGGTTGAGTGACTGCGATTGGTTACTGCTCAACCCTGGAATTGAAGCTATAGCATCCAGGGGCAGCAGGTGGCATCAACCAAACCCTTCCCAATCCCATCCTGGACAGTCCTATTCACCCCACAGCCCGTTCTATGGACTTTACAGTCAGCACCACCTCTCTCCTACCACCCCTGCTCCCAGGTATATCTCCCTTCTCATTGCTTCTTTCCCACACGGGCCATTGGACGAAGGTGCGGATATTTTTCCATATTGTGTGTTATATGAAATTTACTAAAATTGATTTAAACCAAAATTACTATAACTTTATTTATTTTTTCAATAAAAAACAAAACATAAACTACACAAAATGTAGAAATTAAAAAGTTATACTTATGCCTTCAATTTATGTTCAAATTATTATAATTCGCACACCTCCTTGCAATTAATTCAACTCAGTAGCCACAACACATTAACTATAAATAACCACTCTGCCATGCTCTTTCTTCTCAACAAAAAATGTGATTTTTAATGTCATATGTGTTGTTGTAAATGCTTTAATTTTAGGGGGTATAAATTATATAATATGAAAGGGTATAAACAGTGCATGGAGAAGGAATGAGCCATAGTTGGGCTTCATCCGCTAAACCAAGGGATCCACTGAAAGTTAGTGCAGCACGTAAGAGCTATAAATATACCTTAAAGGAAAGGAGGTACAAACTGTCCAAAAAAGAACAGTAAAATGTTCTGGTATACAGTGAAAAGATCCAGACTAAGGGACGCCCCATCAATTCTCTGTTTTGCACCATACCCAGGAATGAGTGGGTAAAACACTTTAAATTGATTGATCAGCAAATGAAAGAGATTAATCAAGAAAAGCTATTTCTGAGTAAATTAAGTAGATCCCCACACCCATCTGTCATTTTAATGGAAGTAGAGAATGCTACCAGGCAAAGCCTAGGGAGGAAACTCTGAAAAGCTCCAGGGCCAGACTGGGCCCCTATGGAACTCATCAAATGTAATACTGGCCTGTGGGGCCCTTTGCTTAATTAAAACATTTAACAACTCATTGATGAAGGTTTTCCGGTGTTCCTAGGCTCTTTCAATTGTAGTGCCAATATTTAAAAAAGGGGACCCTAAGTCTTCCAATGTTATCGACCTATGTCTCTAATTGACAGTTCAGTTAAGATCTTAGGCAGGGTAATTTTATCCTGCCTAACATTATGAGAGACTCAACATAAACTTTTGAGCACCAGTTAATACGGGTTTCATCCAAGGCTGGGCCCAATGAAACAAACCGTGCCTGAATCTGCTTTTAATCATTGACAAATATACCATCACTAGGCACTACCCACTGTCCAGGCCTTTATATATCTCGCAACAGCTTTTATAATAATTATTTTTCTTGATGACAACGTTTATACATTACAATTTTAATTACGAGCATCACTCAGATCAATACTTTTACAATGAATCATGCTTTTACATTCCTATCTCTAGCATCTAACAGTGTTGAAACTATCCCTTTACTCCATGCTATTCTCATTCTATGTCCATGGAAGGATGATGTGTCACCTGCGGGGTTTCACAAATATTCCCTCTGTGTTTATTCCATTTTCCCCATATATGTAACCATTCCTTGGGACAACCTTGTGACTCGTATGTAGTCCTTCCCATTACCATGCACCAGTCCATGTCTCTCTTTCATGCAGTTAATGCTGGTGCTTTGTGTGCTTCCCACAATCTGGCAGTGTTCCGCTTAGCCACTATCATCCCCAGTGTCACCCAGGTTTTCTCTTTACCCTTTAAGTCAGTAGGTTCCCATACATTCAGAAGACATAATTTTATCTGGGTATCTATTGGTTTCCCCAGCACATTTGCAATTCACTCTGTCACCTCTGCCCAATATCTTTTAATGTGAACACATTCCAAGAAGATATGAATACATGTTTCTTCTTGGTTACACCCACTTCCACACCCAGGGTCATCTCTGTAGCCCAGTTTCACGAGAGCGGTACTTGACAAGTATGTTCTATGCAGCACCTTGAGTTGTACCAGTCTTTATCTTGAGGAGATTACGATTTCTTTAAGGGATGCCAATACCTCTTGCCAGTCATCGTCCTCCAACTCCACAATGTCTCTCTCAAAATGTTTACAGAGTTGTAGGAGGGGTCAGGTATATTGTTGATCAACTTCCGATATGTCATGGAGATGGCTTTTGGGCATATGTTCTTCATGAATCCTTCCCTCAAGTGGGGAGGACTCAGGGAGCGACTTTCCCTTTGGAATAGCTGCCTGTAGTGCGTGTTCGATCTGCAGGTATCGAAATGTTTCTTTCAGAGCCATCTCAAACTCTTTTTGTAACTGTTCAAAGGGGATCACCTCATCTTTTTTCCATAAGTTCCCAACCCGAGAAATTCCAATCAGGTCCCAGCTAACAAAGCCCCTGAATTTTCTCAGAGTGCCAAGTATCTCAGCATCCCACCGGAGGTGGCTTGCGTGATTTTCCCACCCCATCCCATGCTCTTATTAACTGTGTGCCATATCTGAACCCTGAGTTTAGTCAAGCTTGTTAATTTTGCTCTGCAGGATTGGAACTCGCAACAGCTTTTGACTGTGTTAATCATTTGAAGCTCTGGTTGCTTTTGTTAGAACAGGGTGTAGAGGAAGTGCTTGCGAATTTCCTTTATTGCCTGCCTGAAAATGTAGCCGCCACAGTTCGTTTCGGCCTATCAGGAGAACTGTTGGAGCCTTTCCCACTGGCTAGAGGGGTTCACCAGGGTTGTATATTTGCCCCATTGTTATTTTTCATTCATATTAATGATCTGAAGGCCTCCCTGGGAAGATCGACTCTCTCCCTGTTGCTGACTATTTATAAATTCCAGTGTGTCGCAACCGTTTAGCATGGAGAAGAGGTATGAGGGTATTCTAACATCCTTCCTTTGCAGGCAGAGATAACCTTATTTGTGAATGGCTCATTTGTCTTCCTCCAACCAGCTCTCACTATGTTATCCATTCAGAGTTAACCTACAGTATATCCCAGAAATAGTGATGCTGGCCCCCATTATTGCTGTGGATAATGATATGGACAAATAAAGGGTCAAGTTTGAACAAGGAGAAGGGACTTTTATGCTCTGCTTAGGGACCATTCAAGGCTACTTTGTGGACCTTAGGGGTGATGGCCTGACACATAATGGAATTAGGTACACACAAGACTTGGTGCAACTTTGGGATTAACCCTTGCTTGCTGTTTTCCATGTTTGACACTGCATGATAGGCCCCTGCATATACATTGTTACCCCTGCAGGCTAGGACATGAGAACCAGGGGCAAAGTAAACTGCTCAAATGGGTCCTTTTCAGTTCATACAATAGGTCCCCAAAGGACTACCATGAATTTGTGGCTAGCAGGATTAGAAAACACTGGCAGTTAAAGAGCCCATAAAGCTCTCCTATGCAACCTTCGTGTCAAATGGGAGACGCGACTCCAAATCACTGTAGATGATGAGGATTGGTCTGAAATTGTAGAGGCTCTAAATAAAGGGACTGTGTTTGTGCATGTACATATGTGTATTGGAAGTAAGGAGCTCAGTGTTGTAATGGCAATGCCTGTCATATGGTGGAAGTACCAATTTGACAATATTCTGTTATTAGGCATCTGAGTACCTGGGAAACTGACAGCAATGGCTTTGTTGCCTGCCGCATAGTGGCAGAACCTACGTAGGCACCCATATGATGGCAAAAGCCTCCCATATGAGGTGAACATGTAATAGCCTAGGCATATTATTAACATTTCTGACATGTGTCAAACCCAATCAAGAACACCAACTTGTTGTTTCTTTTTTTTTTCAAAAAGATCTTTATTTTAATTTATCTAGGTGAATTCGTCTTCATTTAACATAACTAGTATACTTTAGAGCTTTATATTATCTTAACATCTCGTTATTGGGAACAAGAAAAAAATCAAAACACAGATTAAATAATACTGAATCAATACATAATACATAATACAATCCCAGAAGACTAACCGCAAGGCCCCAAAAAAATAAAGGGTGAGAGAAAAAGATCTCAGACCTTATACGAGAATTTCCTCCCTCATTGCATTTTACACCCAAAATGATTAAATCTGATGTGTGTTACTGGAGTATCAAGAATCAAATTCTGAAAAAATTCCATGTCCCTTAAAAAGTGTGCTAGACTGGGGCAAGCATAAAACATATAAAAGACCACACACCGAAAAAGGGGTATATGCATTAATATTTGATATCCTGAATCTACGTCGTATCTTTCTCCAAATTGAATAAGCTGACTGAATTATTTTAAATTTGGTCTTTTTGTAATAGCTAGGCTCTAAAATTTTGACAAAAACTTTGCCTAGCTTCCTTTCCAAACAGCATCTCATATATAGTGGTCTTACGGCAACCTAAAATTCCGCCCTAGCTCCTACCACGAGTATCCCCACATGATGCAAGAGTGCTGCCCAATGATATAAGAGGAAGCAGGGTACCCCCCATCCACCCCTGAGTCTTGGAAGAATCATCCACTTAATTACCCTTCTAGACCTACGGTACCCCCATAGAAATCTGAAACATACCCTTTCAGCTTTTGCAATACAAAATGTCAAAAATCCCAGAGGTATTGTCCGAAATAGATATAGAAATTTTGGAAAAATCGACATTTTGATAACATTGCATCGTCCATATAGTGACAAATGTAAATGATCTAATCTCTTTAAATCTTTATTGACTGCATGGGTCACTGGTAGGATATTAAGTTCCGGTATACACTCTACTGCGGCTGTAATCTTAACCCCCAGATAGGTAGCTTCTGACACAATTGGAATATCTACCGGAAATAGAGTATCCGAATGTAAGCACTGAGTCTTATCTACATTTAATTTATACCCAGAGACAGTGCCAAATTGTTCCACCAGATCGTTCACTGCTGGGAGGGCTAACCTTAAATTGCTTGTAAGGATCGCAATATCGTCAGCAGACGCCGGTGATTTATATTTAGTATTGCTGAACTTAACCGCTTTAATATTAGAAATTGTTTCCAAATTATTAACGAAGGGATCAATATATAGCGAGAATATTAATGGAGAGCAGGGGCATCCCTGCCTTGTACCTCTACTAATGCCAAATTATTTTGATTCTTGATATACGGATATGAGGTTCTGGTGATATATAAAGTGCCTGTACTGCTTGGATAAATTCAGTAGCCAATCCCTTCCATTGTAGGACTGACCACAGAAACCGCCAGTAGACCCTGTCAAACGTTTTCTATGCGTCTAACAAGATCATCCCAAGTGGTGACTTTGTGGCCTGAGCCCAGTCAAAAAGGGCAATAACCTGCTTGACATGATCTGTTGTATCTCGACCAAGGATAAACCCATGTTGATGGATGGATACCAATGGAGTTATAATTTTCCCCAGCCTGGATGCAATTATTTTTTAATAGATCTTACTGTTTGAGCTAATAAGTGAGATGGGTCTATATGATGAAGGATTAAGTTCAGATTTGTCTTTTTCTTTTAAATACTACTATAGTAGTCTTCCGCCATGATTCAGGCGATTGTCCCGATTGGCCAAGCTGGAATAAGGACACAAGCTCGGATCAAAGTGCTTGCTGGAATGTTCTAAAAAATTCAAAGGGAATCCCATCTGGGCCCACAGCCTTACCAGCAGCTAAGGAGATCATTTCATTCTCGATCTCCTCCCATGCGATCGATGCAGCAAGAATCCTATTTTGTTCGACTGTGACTTTCGCTGTGTGTTGGTCGCTTAAAAATTCTATAATTCTCTCCTAAGTCGCTTCGCCTTCTGCTGTGTGCAATCGTTGAAAAAAATTCTGGAATACATTCAAAATTTCCGCCAGAGAGTCCTGTATCTGATCAAATTGATCTAGGATTCTACATATTATCTTCACCACCCCCTCTGTTGTATACGATTAGCTAATAACTTCCCCGTGTTTTCCCCAAGTTCATATATGTCAGCTCTGTGCTGTGCATATTTAACGTCTAACTCTTCCCCAAAATATTGATGCATTTTAGCTTTAATGATCGTGATGAGCTGCTGCCAGTCTTCTATTTTTTGATTAACCCTAATTTTCCTCATAAGCTCGATCTCAGCTAGCAGTAGATCTTCAATCCACCCTCTGATTTTTTCCTTCACCATCCTCTGGCGGTATAGAGAAAAGCTGAGAGTCTCGCCCCGCAGGGCAGCTTTAAACGCGTCCCACACTGTTATTTCAGGAGCTGTGCCTCTGTTTATATTATAAAATTCCATGATCCATTTAGCCATATGCACACAATATGCTTGGTCCAATAACAGTTTCCTGTCGAAGGTCCATGTCGACTGAGGTCTAGAAAAATCACTTAACAGGGACTCCACTACTAGCGGATTATAGTCTGATATTATTCTAGGGAGGAGTTCAATGCTAACCTTTTCAGCTGTTTGATATGTGATAAAAAAGTAGTCCAAACAGACTAATTTATTATGGGGAGCCGAAAAAAAAGTAAAACCAGGATCCCCCCGGTCTGTGTCTGTGCCACACATCAGCGAGTCTGTGTTCCCTAACTAGCCCCTGTAGCGCTTTGAAGGTCCTACCCTTTCTTCCTTGATACAGAAGATTACCTAGAAGATTAAAACTACTATCTAAATGAATGTTAAAGTCGCCACAAAGAATTAACGGAGATGGCCATACGGCCAGTATTAGACTCAAATAATTCAGCACTTCAGGATCGTGTAAATTTGAGCCATACAAGGAACAGATTGAAAATGAAGTGCCATTAATTACCGCTTCCAAAATTACCCATCGGCCCAATTTATACTCCTTCATACATTTGCATATTATAGCTACATGTTTTTCCAAGATGGCTACCCCCCGTGTAGTGGCACCTTGATGTGTACTAGCCAGTAAGTCTAGTCCCAGGTCTTTAAGCCAGCCTCGTTTACTAAAAGGTATGTGAGTTTCTTGCAAGCACAGCACCTCTATTTGAATATGCTGTATCAGTTTAGCCAATAAACCTCTTTTTTTCCTGTCGTTAAAAGACCACAGATATTTAGAGAACAGATAAGTATTTTGTCCCTTCTATCCATTTTCCTTATAGGATACTGACTCTTTCAGAATTCATAAGATAATACAAACACTTCAAATAAACTTTTCAAAAAACACTATTAAATATTTTCATTTTAGTGTGAAGATGATCAAAATGACAATACATGTTAAACAACAATTGTGCCCCCCCCTATATCCTTGTGCCCCCCCTACCCCCACCCCTCCATCCTGGAGCTTCCCATATACCCCCCTACCCTCCACCACATGAGGATTAGGGACCATCGGTCCCTGGTGATGCTGAGCTAGGCCATCACCCCCTCCTCAAGACTAACCTCCCCTTCCCTAAGATATCCACCAGTAGAGATAAGCAAGAAAAGAGAGCAAAAAAGGAAAGAAATAAAAAGGAAAAATTATTACTGTAAAGGTTAAGTATTCATTAGTTATACATCCCACAAAGAGCCCACTCTCGAAGGGGGAATATCTAAATCTACCATACCCATACCCTTCCAGCTGCTACATTGATGCCATAAATTCTTTTGCCTGAATTTCAGGTAAGAAAAAGTGCTTTTGGCCCTGAGAAACCACCTTCAACTTGGCTGGATTGAGCAAAAAGACCTGAGCGCCTTTTGCCTGAAACTGAGCAATTAACTGGCGCAATTGCCATCTCTTTTCAACTGTCGCCTGACAGAAATCTGGTCTTACAAAGAAATCACAACCCTTCCCTCATCCTTTTCTTATCAGGCCTAGCCAGATTGTATAATGCTTCTCGGGCCAAGAAATTATTTAAACATATAAGAATTGCTCTCGTCGATTATCCACTTGTCCCCCTTTTTTACGTTGGAAGAAAGGAAATCGGTGGGCCATTTGTAACTCGATTTTCCAATCCTATTGCTTAAGTTCTGGGAATGCCTCTTCAAAAAGTTTGATCTCAAACTGCCGGGCATCTGCTCACTCCTTGCCCTCAGGAATACCCAGAATTTGCAGGTTATTCCTCCAGGAACGATTTTCAAGATCAGTTAATTCCCAGAGTGTTTCCTCTTTCAACTTTTTCATAGACTCAGTCATGATATTTATTCAGCTAAATCGTCTTCAAGCAGGGATATCCTGGCTTCAGCCTCACTGATTCTTACTGAGAAGTCAGAATAAGTCTTAGCAACCCTGCGAATAGAGTTTTATAGTTTGCGGCATGCCCCATGAGTGCGGGAGCTCTCCGCCCGGGTCTCCTCCCGATGAGCCATAATGCTCTGGTATATTGTAGAGAGTGTGCTTTCTACGGGTTTTACGGGTTCATATGAACTTGCTCCATTATTTGCTATGGGTCCCTCTCCATCCTGTACCTTCTTCCCATCTAGTTTGGGTGAGAAAGAATAGTGCAAAATCATAGAGCCAGCCAAGGCTAGAGGCTTTTCAGACACAGTAGCTTGATTTGTCTGCTTGTGGACCGTTCCAGTTATATGTGGGGTCTTTTCTCCTTCATCCTCCCATTGCACGCTGCTACAGTCACTTTCATCCTCAGCCCAGTCTTTGCCAAAACTATCATCCCCTGAGGAATTAGAGTGGTCCGACATAGAACAGAATTTATCCCCAAAATCTACCTCTTTAATAGATCTTGATTCCTCTTCTGGCGATGTCTGTGGAGTAGACATCACATTATCGGACGCCTTGTCGATATTATTCTGATCTATAATATCTATAGTATTTTTATCCTGAAGAATGTTTGACTGGACTTCAGCTCCCATAATGCATCTATCTTGCTGCTTGACTGCTATTCCTCTACCTTCCTCTGAAAGACTCACAGTGGATATCAAGAATCTTAGATTATCGCATGGCCCATCGATACCAGCATGGCTTTCCCCCTCCGGAGCACCCTCCAAAGCTTGTTTACCCCTTTGATTAGGCAATTCTGGAACCAGTTCTTTAATTATAGTCTCGGCTGGGGGTGGTACAGTACCTTGAATTAGGTCTTGTGCCAGTATTGTTTGAGGTGTTTCGCTTTGAAGGGGTGCCTTAATCTCTGCAGCAGATTCCCTCAGTGCCTTACTCTTGCTGCTCTGCATTCTGAAGAGAGCAGGGACCGTCTATCGTCCTCGTAGAGAGACGCCACTTCGAGTTTGGTCTCCTGCTCCAGGTAATCCGGTAAATGTCCCATGGTGGATCGGCCTCCTCCGGTACTGAAAGATCCACCATCTCCATCCGGAATAGCCTTCCTGGGACTGCCAGAGTCTGCAATCAGCCCATGGGTCTTAGTGCCCTGGAGGATGCCTTCGGAGGCACCGGTAAGATCGCACAGATGAGCGGAGCAGAGCTCCCGGTGAAGTAAGCGGTCCTCGTATACGCCAGTCTCGAAGTGAGAGGAAGCCCCCACAGCCACAACCACGAGCGCCAAATCATCCCGAAAACTGTGGAACGCTAATTTCTCTATCGGGCATCATTATTGCAGTCACAGACAGGAGGAAAAGGTTAGCGGGAAAGGAGTAGTTTAACCAGCTCACTTGGCTGACGCTGCGGCCGCCATCTTGCCTCAACAACCTCAAATGGCAACTGCAAATCACTGTAGATGAAGAGGATTGGTCGAAAATTGTAGAGGCTCTAGATAAAGGGACTGTCTTCGTGCATGCACATACGTGTATTGGAAGTAAGGAGCTTAATGTTGTAATGGCAATGCTGTCATATGGTGGAAGTACTAATTTGACAATATTCTGTTCATATTAGGCATCTGAGTACCTGGGAAACTGACAGAAATGGCTTTGTTTCCTGCCGCATAGTGGCAGCACCTACGTAGGCACCCATATGATGACAATGCCTCCCATATGAGGTGAACATGTAATAGCCTAGGCATATTATGAACATTTCTGGCAAGTGTCAAGCCCAATCAAGAACACTAACTTGTTGTTTCTGATGCTGCCACAGAAGTGATGAGGACCCCGCCAGACCTCTATTGCGCTGTGTTTTCCACGTGCTAGAAACAATGAGCGTGTAAACAAAGTATGGTGGGCAAAGAGAATGGAATAGATACAGAACTTCTTTTCTGACATGCCCTTGATTGAAGGTAAGGCACCTGTTCTTCCTAACAATAGTAGGATAAGCATATTACAAAATATACTTGAATAACTGGCACAACACCATACACAATATAAATGCTAAGCTGTGAACACCAATATTTATACCTCTATGATAATGAGGAAATTCAAGGAACACAGTTTCTTCACGAATTCCAAGGCTTCACTCAGAAACCTTTGTAGAGTTCTTGTTTCCAAATTGTACTTCTTTATTTAGACCCTTCATGTTTTAGATGTTCCTTCACAACCAGTCCTTTATATTTTAAGTGTTTTTTCATAATCAGTCTTTTCTTTTTAGGTTCCTGCTTCACAACCGAATGTAATAACCATTTGACTCGTTCAAGGTCATGGGTCTTGAAAGTGTTCTCTATGAAATATTTTTTAACAATCTGATAGTAGTCATTCGATATTTTATGTATTCACAAAGATTGTTATTAACTTGCTTCATGTCGTTCAGCAATATTTTAATATTCAAATTATCACAAGGTAGATTTAGTTGGAGAATGCAGGCCATCATCTGAACATGGCCATGAAGAATCTAGAGGTGGCTGGAAGAGTGTCTTGCCACAGGTAACACCTCAGCACAATCTCTGAGCCAAGTAGCAGTGGGGCTTTGTGTATGTTGCAAAGTCATCCTGTGCCGAGGGCACTAACATTTTTTGCTGTCTGGAACTGGTGGTAACTGAGTCTGACTGTCCCTGGGCTGTGCTGGGCCGAACCAGGCCCAGTACAATGTTTAACACACAGTGAAAACCACACACACAAGGGTACTCTATGTGTTAGGGTACCCCTATGATTGGCATTGCCTACAATATATGTACCTAGTACAGAAGAGGGCAGGGGGTATTAAAACTACCTTTAAGTCCTTAATATATAATAGGTCATTGCAGTTTAGAGGCCAGCAGCCCTTTATGCACTTGCATGAATGCACTGCTGAAAGCCTAAGGTCATTTTAAAAGTAGCCCTGTGTTGCAGGATTGCTTTTAAATGTAAATTGTGGCCAAATTCTACTTTGGTGGTAGGGGCAAGTAGAATTTGATAAACTGCAATACTTTGGCATATTAGGCACCCCCAGGGTGTCCCCTAGGTGTCCCAGAGTTGGGTGGGTCTGGTAGTTTTAAGGAGGGTCCTTATAAAATATATTTTAGATGCCCTGGGGAGAGAGAAAAAGCACAATTCACTTACCCCATTGCAGTAAAGTACTTCCCAAAATTGACTTTTGTGCTAGGAGTATTGTGGAGTGAGGATCTACATTATTTTTGCATTACCTGGACCCCTAAAGTTTCTGCTAGGTGTCCCAGGGGTGGGGGGTCAAGTAGCCATAATTAAGGTATTTTTAAAAGATTTTTTATAGGCCCTGATGTTGGAGATATTGGACATTTCATTTCCCCATTGTAGATCTCAACCACACAGGTTTAAATTTCAATAGTTTGTGAACTCATAACTATCGCTAGGGACTACTGAAAAGTATATTTCAAGGACTTAGGAGAATAGTATTGATAAATCCAACAATATTCTGTTGTTTAATTTATATTAGAACGTACAGAAAATAAGTTATAAGACTTTCTTGTCTGTGAGTCAAAAATCAGCCTTCAGGTGGTCTCCCCTGTTTGGTCAGAGTTAATAGGATGGGCCAGGCTGCTTTGATGAAATAATAAGTGCCACCCAGGGAGAGAGACTATCTGCTAGGGGAGGGTTCTGCTGCACAGGAATGTCAGAGCAGGGGGGAGATTTTGTAAAACATGAGCTGCAAAGAAAGAATGGGACAGACAGAAAAGGCCAGGTCCGTATACCCCCATCCCCTCTGAACTATGGGTGGGCGAAGTTCACAGGGTCCTATTATGCAGAATTCTGCGGAGTCGAAAAAAACTCCACCGCTTGCAGGAGGAGTTTGCTGGTGTGCCCGTTTGCATTCCGTTGAGAACTCGGAGTGCATCCATACACTCCAAAATCGCGCATGAATGGCACCACGCAGTTCTCAAGTGTGTTCTCGTGTTCTGCATGGGCACGACCATCTTGTTTTTCTGCTCTCTGTTATGGTACTGGACCTAAATTTTTATCTGTCCTTAATCTTTGCAATCCTCCTCGTTTACTACTTTTCTACCCATAATTTTTATTTTTTATAATAGTGTGTGTCTTTGAGTTTGCGCATTTAAAATGTTTGTGTACATTTTTTAGTGTTTTTGTAATTTATTTAATGTATTTGCCCTTCTTTCCTCATTTCTTTCTTCTTTACTTTACCTTCTTTTTCCTTCTCATTATTCACCCTCCAGCCCCTTGGCAGAGGGCGACTTACTTGTGGGCAGCGCCACCGCTCAGCTGTGCAGCTAGGGAGATCTTTGGAGAAGAGGAGATGGCAGCACTAGTATTTTTGAGCAGTGCCATCTCCGCTTTACGCTGGCAGTATACGGCAGGCCCAGTAGTGACTGCCCCCTGCAGGAACTTCCACGGTGCTGGGAGATGGTGTGCCAGTGTGTGCACAGCACCAGCCATGTTTGGTGCACCACCCAGCAGCTCAAGCACCGTTGGGCAGACATTCTGGACCAAGAACAGGACCTGCTTGACCTGCTAGGCGTCGAGAATCCAGGGCTCAGTGATTATTTATTGTTTGTTGCGTTTGTGTTTTCCAATGCAAAAAAAAGCATTCCAAATAGCATGCTAACCACACTCAGAGGTAAGATATGTTTAGTTTATGCTGGTATATTATTGCATGATTCAGTTTCTAGTTTCTGCTAGGCAGGTGACGCTACCTAAAGGCACTAATCAGATGCTAGCTTTGGCTGATTAATTAATCAGCCATTGCAAACTGTTCTCCAGTCACTATAGTGAATCACTGAGTAGCACATTCTCTCTGTGACCTTGTTTATGTAGCACGTACAGTTCCAAGTTATTTAATTGAATTCACAGTGATGCTGAGTATGCATCTATGCATTGCAAAAAAGGAAGACTCAGTTGGCTCATTAAGGGTGTTGAGAAATGGGAATAGATAGAATCAAAGATTATTCACTGCAATACATTAGTTCCAAATGTAGTTTTTGTTAAGGAGATTTAAAATATGGATTTAACGACTGTCAATAGACTTGAGTCGAAACTAGTTGTACTATAGGTGATCTGTTTTAGTGACTGCGTTTGCTTCTCATAAAACATTTTGTGGAGATCATTATCAGAATCACTAATCTATTTTTATTTATCTTCTTAACTTCTTTCATCAGCACCCAAGGGCAAGAAAAGGGACTTTGCTGAGGGCAGGCGCGCAACGCCCATTGGGCTCAAAGGGCTTTAGCCCCTCCCGTCGCGTGTGTGTCAGCCTGGCTGCGACAGCTTCCCGGGCACATACACAGCTGCACCCGAGTACTTCACAGGTCTTTAAAAGACCATTTGTATGTTAACGAGGCTTTGTTGTTTTCACCCCTTCTTAGAACCCCTGCATCTACACTCTGCCTATTGTTGGAAGAGTGTGCCCCCTGAAATCTTTAGTAGGCCCCCCCCAAAATGTGGCTCTAGTTGCACCTCTGGCTGAGGGTACAGGAGAAGCTACGTAGCCGGTGCCGCCCACCAGAGCCACTGCTGAGGGCTCTGCTGTTCCCAGGAGGTCCTTTTATTATTGTTGTGGACTTTTTAGGGTACAATCTTGGGGTATTGGAATGTTGGTGCTGTCTATCGTGAAGATTCAGATAGCAGGCCCATGTAAGCTAGTATTTTAAATACAAATCACCATGTAGGTTTGTTGAGAAGGCTTTCCTTTTCCTGTTTAGGCCTAGCTCTAACACAGTTCATTTCATGAGAGAGTGGCCATGGTCATCATAGACCGCACCGCCCCCCCAAATGTAGTGAGTTGCAGACACGTTTGTTTATTTATAGTTGCAGTATAACAACAGTTTCTCATGACAGTGCAGCAAAGCTGGAAAAAAATATGAGGGCCCACTCCCATTGCATTTGCCATGCAACACCATATGTCTTTCATTGACCTATATTCCACACTTGGCTTGTCTAACTTGATGAACCAACCAATCGAATGCCCAGAGTGTTTTTGGAAGATACTGACATGCTAACTGAGCTGTAGTGCTGCATTGCAGTTGTATTTGGGGTTGCGTATCTGGGATCTAAATTATGTGTAATGTTTTATTCTAGCCACACAGAACATTGGTTATGCCAGCTCCAGTGCCGCTGCAGGAGGAGACGGGTCAGTTTGAGTAGGAGAAGCCACAGCAGGGACTGGTAAGTCACATAATTTCTTGCAATTACTATGCTCACTAGCTATTGCCATGGCGTCACTCATCATCATCAAAAATGCCCATGAAGTAAACCCCCCCCAGCTTTACCACCCACAACAGTGGTTAAGTTATTATTATGGACTCTTCTATCCGCAACACAGCAAAATCTCACATAATGACCTTTTATGGCTTGCGGGAGACATAAAAGAATGAAAAGTAACTGGTATGTGAGAGAAAGGGTGCGTGGGTGAATGGGTGCATGGGTGGGTAAAGAGATGGATGGGCGAAAGGATGGGTTGAAGAAAGGATTGTTAATGAATAGGTGGATAATGTATTGGAAATTTTGGTGAAAGACTGGATGGGAGAAAGTAAAGCTTAAGCATGGTGGCTATGGGTAAATTAGAATGGAAGGACGTATGAATATGCAGATTGTTTGGATGAATAAGCAAGGCAGCCCTACTTCTCAAGAGAAGCATCTTGCTGCTCAACTACTCTGCTTACTTGGTTTATGTAGGGTTATCACTATCATTCAAAGATATGTTTCTAGGTCAGAGTTATTTATTTATTTTTACTCTTTGTTCTATTCCCTTGACATGCTGTATTTGTTAAGTGAGCAGTGGCGGCTCACAGAGGCAATGCTGTGGAGCGGTGAGGCAGGCGGGGTGGGCAGGTATGGGCGTGGCAGGGTGGAAGGTTAGTAGAGTCCAGCATACCATGGCAAAGATGAAAGTAAATAAATAAATAAAACCACTTACCTTGCACTCGCCGCGTTGCCTAGTTAGCGATGCGGCAAGCGCAAGGTAAGTGTTTTGATTTATTTATTTACTTTCATCCTTGCCGCCGTATGTCAGACTTTACTACCTCCCACCCAGCCCCGCACTGCCCCACTGTATTACCTCTGCAAGCCGCCACTGTAAGTGAGCCAGAGCTATCCTACCTATCGTTCATCATCCCCCCTCCTCGCCCATGGCATTTTTGCCAACTATGACCGAAGTGCAGTATGGGTCAATCAATTTGTGACTGCAGTTTTGGCTGTGTAATGTGTGTCTGCTTCAGTTTATGTAACATTTACAATGTTTTCAATGCATTGCAAACCGAACCCACAAGGTGTGTTGTCCCTTCAGCCACTCAGTCACCTCTTAGTACTTAACTCCTTTATTTTTTCCTAAGTTCTTCCATCCTAGCCTACCAAATTGGAAAATCTATTTTTGGCATGTGCCACATTTAATGCGATACCCATGAGAAGTAATTCCAGAACATATTTCATGGTTTCCCATAATAGATTTAATTTACACTTGTTCCAATTTTCCCCTTTCGAATTGTACTGTGATAGAATAAGCCAAAGATGATGAATTGATTATCAGGATAGCGGCCCCTCTATTACATATAAATAATCTCTTCCCTACCTGTCTAATCCCTCTACCTTACCCCCTGTAGTAGAGAAAATGAAGTTTCCTTTCCTTGGTTACTGCCCAGCAAATTAATTTGTTGGAACTGCGTGGTATCGCAAAAGGCCACAGAGTAAAGTTGGAGTAAGTGCATGATTTGATGTCAAGTTTGGCATATGGGATACACGGTGAAAAATGTTCCAAATAAAATCTATATAGTCCATTCATTTACCTGTAATGCAGTCTATTAGATTCATTTTCCTCAATGTCTACTTACAGCAGAGAGGAAAATATATGAATAGTTGCATTTCATATATGAGGTGTGTGACTGACGTAGTATCCTATTTATTATTCATCTGCCTCTTTGGAGACAGGGTAGGAAGATAAATTATATTTGGAGAAGAGTAGAGCCACTGGAATTAAAATTAGATAATTGTCAACTACAGCTGCAAACAGTAGCAAACTAGGAGAAGCGCTGGCTAGCAATGCGAATGGCTTTATTATTTTAGCACCACACACAGCTTGTACTCCATTTAGTGCATAATGCCATACTCATCAATGAGAAGTCATTTATGTTTTAACTCAAAGTGTCTGACTCCTTTTATAGTTACTTGACAAGCATTTAGAAGAAAATAATAATCAAATCACAGTTTTTTTAATCCTCTGATGTTATTCAATACCTGTTGACACTTTTCTGCCACAGTCAGTGCTTTTTTCTGTTTGACAACATGTGTGGGTAAAACATAAAATTGGCCTTGTGACTCCCCTAATCATAATTCATAATCACATCAAATAAATGCCAATGGCCCTAGCGGACCAGCAATGTACTTCTACTGTGCCACCAAGTAATTTAAAACAATTGTTTGCACAGAGCATCATTTACAATTTGTCTTTTTTGTTTTTCTTAATATGGCTGTTTCTGCTGGTCAAGCCAGACCACCCAACAGGCAGGGGAGAGCAGCCCGATTGAGGCGGCAGAGGCTGGAGCATATCCAGCAGAAATACCGGCAGCTGGTCATCCTGGAAGAGGAGGAGGAACGTAATGCACAACAGCTGGGCCATAGTGCAGCCGCTCCCCCATAGGCCTCCAGCCACCCGGCCTTGCCATCACTGGTGCCGCTACCAGCCAACTGCTACCACCCCCACCACATTGTCAACAGGCCATTGTTGTGCCACATCCAGCAGTGGCTGGATACCATCGATGGCCGGCTCACCACAATGGAGCACAGCCTGGACCAGCTCTGGACCTACATCCTTAATGCCCTCTTCTAGCCCTTTTAAAAAAAAAATTGTTTTGTTAGGAGAGATTTGTTGGCTCTTGGGGCTGGGTCGCGAGGGTGGGAAGGGAGTTGGGACTGGAAAGACCTTTACTTGAACATTTTGAGTTTTGGGGCTTGGGTCAGTTTTGTTTAGGAGAGGGGTAGGCATGTTATTTGGGGGTGAGGGTAGGTTTCTTTGTAAATAAATAAAGAGGAAAACTATTATTTTAATCTAAATTTATGCCTGAAGTAGTTTCTTTTACGTTTACTTTGCACTGCTGCCGTCAAATAGTAACTTAAGAGAGAGCCTAACACTTAGTTATAGAGTCTAGGCTTACACTTCTCTATCTTGACTAATATGGGGAATGCTGCCATGATGACCTATATTGAGCAGAACTATCTAGATGAAAAACAGTAGTAGTTAATGTATTTCTTACTAAGTTAAATTCCATCCATACTTATTGTCTTACCTGACTAAACATGCAGTGATAACAGGGGAGGCATCGCAACTTTACAAGTGAGATCCCACTTGCAGTTCCACCCAGGTGAGCTCGAAAGGAACTTTTGATCTGAATGAATGATTGATTATCCATCGTAGGCAACTAAATGGAAGTAGAAAGACTGAGTAAGTGTGTTATGTATTTATCAATGATTTACAAAGAATTGACACTACCTAAGTACTAAGTGATGACACAATGAGTGCTTCATTGTGCTAAAAATAGAGAAATATCAATACTAGTTAGATTTGGCTAATGTTGAGCTAGCAGTACTAATTGTGAAATCCTCAAATTATATAAAATGGACTCAAAGTCTATATTAGGCATTTGCGGTTAGGAAACACAAGGGCTGAATGATGATGCTAACCACTGATGTTCTTCATTCTACATCTAAACTAATAAGGATCATTTTGAATGTGGGGGTTGGAAATGGGCTGGTGTGGGCTACTGCTTAGAAGTTTCTAAAGTAAGTTGGTGTTGCTTCCACCACACTGGCCCCACCAAGTGTGTGATCCATTTATGGTATAATTTAAGCCACACCTCGATAAATCACACAGCTTGGGGGAAGAGGGTTAGGGGTTTGATGAATGGATAGGTAGTAGGATTTGGGGAAAGGTTTAACAAAGACAAACACTACAACACAAGACTAACATTCATCTGGGCAATAAGCAGCAGCACATCATTCGCCATCAATCTGTTGTTAGAAGGAAACAAAGGAATGAGTATGACAGAGTACAGATAAATGTATTGCAAACAGTCAATCTGCCCGAGACCCAATTCATCATACATCTAAATTCTCTGTCTTCTAGGTTGGGGAGCGATCCCAACCACCCACTTCTCTTAGTTAATATGATTGTTAAAAGAAAAATATTACTGTATTGCAAAATCAAGTGGTTGTCTGCATTCTCCTTAGGAATGTTAACTTCTTGGGGCTTGTCTGAACTGGGCTGGTAGGTAAGCAGGAGTGTTGTTGAGCTCAGCTAGCTTTTGCCTTTCGTTCGTGAAGGAGACCAGAAGAAGGCCTGCAGATTGTAAAAGAGAAACTGTTTTTTAAAGTCAAGGAGAAGGACAGACAGAAGGTAAGCTTCATGAGGAGTGTATCAAGAAGACTCAGAGAAAAACAAACAAAAGGAGGACTTAGAGTATCACTTTTGCCACAAGTCCAACACACACACAGGCAGAGCAGCATTTCACAAACGCACCTCTCTCTTTTCCACACATCTGAGTACTAGGCCTCAGGCTCTTGATTTACCTTAGAACTGAAGTCGATACTCAATAACTTCTTGCTTCTAGCTGTTGATGAGGTAGTCCTGCAGCTCCCGCCCTGAGTTCTTCCATGATACGCCTCCATCCTGACTCCAAGTAACGCCGACCCAGACCAGTCATCATCATTAAGAGTGCAGTGCTGTTGAACAACAAGTAGAGAAACAGAATTGCAGTATTTTGGATAGGTTTTTGTTTGTTAACTAAAGTGACTGTCCCGGTCTCTGAAGAACCAGAAAAAAGGAGAAAACCCTGCAAATAAATCCGGCTAAATGTGAAAGGATTGATCACCTACATAGAAAAGAAATGGGCGCCCATCACTTAAGCCCCAAACAATGCAAATCAATATTCATCTCAAGAAATTTCCCATATCACGGTTCAACACACCCTCCCTCAGTGTCTGCCACCACACGAATCATCAATCAACTTAAATCATCACTCACTCAATCAGTCATTACATTAGTTGACGTTACCTCATCCAATCTCACCATGGGTGGATCAGATAGGTATTCAATCATCTTTGATGAAGGAAATGCATTGGAATTTGGTATTGTTGGTATTGGCAGGCAGTCTTGTCCATTGACTCTGCACAGGACCTGAGCCTTGCTAATTGAAACCAATGCAACGCAGAGGTTAGGCCCAGTCCTTCTGCTGCTGTTGTTGCCGATTCTCTGGTTGACGGTGTTGTTGGCTGCTGGGAGATAACAGTGCCCTCTCTGGAAGTTGAAGGCAGCACACCAGAACTGTGGGTGGGACTCAAAGTTCCAGCAGTTCTTCCTCCATGTCTCCTGCCTTCTCCACCGGAGTTTTTTATAGCTCTGGCCAGGCCCGAGGGTGTCAGAGCACTTTATATCAGTTATAATACAGGAATCCCAGAATAATCATAGGTATACATGTTGGTTCGGAAGTCCCGGTGTGTAGTGCAACATTGAGACAGGGCAGTCCTGAGAGCCTCGCAGAGTGCACGATTATCTTATGTGGAACCATTTTCAGGGAGATGGGAGCGGGGAGGGGTGAAAGGGTGCTAGTAGGAGGTAGATTTTGGTGACAAAGTGTCATGGTGCTGCGGAATGCAGGTATGTGCCCTTCAGCACTTGTTACCTGTCCGGGAAGGCACGGTTGTGGAAGAGGTCTTTTAGGAGTTTTTTTGATTTTGCAAAGGACAGGATAGTCCTAATGTCTGTTGGGATGGAGTTCCAGATTTTGGGTGTGTTTCCAGTGAAGGATCGTGCAGCGGTTTTCTGTTTGCGTGTTTTCATAGGAATGAGCAGAAGGGAGTTGGAGCTCCTGAGGTTCCTAGTTTGGCTGGCCTTTTTGAGTTTGAAGGCCAGGTATTCAGGTTTCCCTGTGTGGAGGGCTTTGTGCATGAGGCAGGCAGTTTTGAAGCTGGCACACATCTCTATTGGGAGCCATTTTAGATCTTTGAGTGCAGGTGCAATGTGCTCAAATTTCCTGACTCCAGTGACCATTCTGGCTGCTGCGTTTAAAGTTGTTTTGAGGAGGGCTAGGTGGGATTTCACTGTACCGGTGAGGATAGCATTTCCATAGTCGAGTCTAGTTAACACCAGGGATTGGGTGGCTTGTTTGAGGTCATTGGGCGCGATGAAGTGTTTTATTTTGTTGAGAAGCTTCAGATTGAGGAAGGCACTCTTCGCTGAGTTCTTGATGTGACTGACCATGTCAAGTTTGTGGTCTAGGGTGATTCCTATTGATTTAATGGTGTTAGCCGGAGTGAGATTACATTTGAGAGCATCGATTGTTTTAAGCCATTCCATGATTTGGGGTTTTTCTTCTTTGTTGGTTGAGTTTGAGGTGGTTCATGGATAGCCAATGTTGGACTTCTTTAAGAAAATCTTCAAAGGAGGAGGTTTCCAGATAGATCTAGGTGTCGTCTGCATAGAGGTGAAAGGTGATGTTGGCTTTTTTGAGTAGGGAGGTGAGGCGTTCCATATAAATGTTGAATAGTTATGGGGAGAGCACTGATCCTTGGGGGACCCCTCTATTGACAGGGTGTGAGTCGGACGTGAAGGTTTTGATTTTTATCCTTTGGGAGCGTTTGTGTAAGAAGGAGGAGAACCATTGTCTGACCACCTCGTCTGCTCCTACCCTGTCTTGAAGAGCCTTGATGAGTAGATTGTGATCCACCATGTCAAAGGCTGCCGATAGGTCCAGGAGGATGAGTAGGCAGCATTTGTTGGTATCTAGAGTTTTGTGAATGTCATCCATGATGTTAAGGATCACGGTGTCAGTGCCACAGCCTTTTCTGAATCCCGATTGGTGGGGATCTAGAAGGTTGATGCTGTCCATGTGCTGAGTCAGTTGTGAAAGTACGCACTTTTCAAGGATTTTGGCAAGGAGGGGGAGATTGGAAATGGGTCTAAAGTTGTTCAGATCGTTGGTGTCAAGGCCAGGTTTTTTTGGGAGTGGTGTTACTTGGCCGACTTTGAGGCAGTCAGGTATGATGCTGGTTCTCAAGGAGCTGTTTATGATCTTGCACCGGAATGGAGCTATGGAGAGTTTCAGCTTTTTAGTCAATTGAGTGGGTAAAGGATCTAGTGCGTGAGCTACGGGTTTGGAGGTGGCAATCAGTTTGAGAATCTCGGTTTCTGGTATGGGGTTGAAGGATTTCCAGACTTTCATGGGGTGCTTGCGTGCATTGGCTTCGGTTTCTGGGGGTGGGATTGTGCATGAGGTGATGGGGTTGACATCTAGTGAGAGCTCAATCTTGGTGATTTTGTCAATGAAGAAGTTGGCGAAGTTGTTGCATAGGTCTTTGGAGGCCTGGCCTGGGGCAGCGGAGGACTTGGATGTTTGTTGTCTGATGATGCTGAATAGTTCTTTGAGTCTGTTTTTAGTGTTGTCCAGGGTAGTGCAGAAGAAGGTGTTTTTTTGTTGTTAATGTGTTTTTTTGTATTTCTTTCAGGTTGCTTTGAGTTGCTTGTGGAGGCTTGTAGAGGGGTTGTTCCTCCATCGTCATTCTGCGGCTCTTAGTTGTCTTCTTTCAGCATTGATGTCTGAGTTGAACCAGGATCTGTACGGAATGTTCCTGGTTTTTTTTGTTTCAGGGGGGCTAATTGATCTAGGATGGAAGTCATAATAGAGTTATAGTGAGTGGTGAGTTCTGATGTAGAGAGATCATCCGTGGAGGTAGGAAGGAGTGAGCCTACCCTTTTTTCAAAGTCGGCCATGGAGATCTGTCTAAGATTTCTCGTCCATTGAGGTGGGTTTTGGGTGGAGGGTTGATGTGTGATTGGTTGAGTGATATGGAATAGGATAAGGTGGTGGTCAGACCAGTCAATGGGTAGGATCTGATCGATTGTGATGATGTCCCATTGGGAGATGATGGCATCCAGGATCACTCCTTTGTTGTGGATAAGTTCTGAACAGTGCTGGGTAAGGTTGTTGCTGTTTAGGTTCTGGATTACCGGGTTGTTGTTTTCGTTCCAGTGTAGTTTCAGGTCTCCCAGAATTAGGTTGTTGGCATCTCGGAGTGAGCAATGAACAATGAGGTCGGACAGGTGTTCGGTGAATGCGGTCGTGTTTCCTGGGAGATGATATAGGAGATGGCACTTCAATGTCTTGTTGTCACTTGTGTTGGTGTTGGCAGAAAGGCATTCACAGGTGTTATAGTTAAAGGTGTCAATTTCTGTCACAGATATATTGTTGTTATGAATAATTGCTATACCTCTGCCTTTTTGGTCTTTTCAATATTTGTTGATGATTGCAAAGCCTGGTGGCACAAGAGTGTCCAAGATTGGTGTTGAGCATTCGTTTAGCCATGTCTCGGTGATGAAGGCTATGTCTATGTCATAGGTGAGGATGGATTCTGCTAGCTCAGTTGCATGTTTAGTTGCTGAGCTGCAGTTTATGAGCATGCAGTTGGTGGTGTGTACCTCTTTAATGGGGTTCTTCTTAAGAGGGGCCCTGAGGATGTTGGTAGGGGAGGCTGGGGTCTGGGGTGTTTAAGAGGGGAGAGGTCCCTTCTGAATCCGGTGATCACCTGGATTTTGGCTAGAGGGGTGGCAGTAGCTGGGGTGTCATATTAGGAGGCAAGATCTGCTGCTTCACTCGATGACATAGCTATTCTAGTTCTGCTGGTATGGTCTGGGTTCTGAATATGATTTGAGAGGGGGGTTGTGATCCCCCTGTGGCGGGGAGACATGGGGAGCCAATGTTGGGTGGGGTTGATGACGGTGGGGGTGTTATGGGGATTTTGGTAAGGTTTACGGAGCGAGGCGAGGTTGGTTAGGATTTCGTTGAAGGTCTGGATTACAATGGTTAACCGTCTCTTCAAGGGTGGGGGTAGGGTGGTTGTGAATGGGGTCCTTCCGAGAGGGGTGTGTCCTGGCGCTGCTGTCTTGCCGTCTAATAGATAGTGAGTTGTCCGTGTGGTCATTGAACGGGGCCGAGGGCGCAGCGAGTGGAGGGTCATATTGTGGCTGCCACGTTCTTATGAGTGTGGGTATAGGGAAGTAGATGGGGGTCGAGGACTGTGTGTTGTGGTTGATCGTAGTAGTATGGGGAGGGGAGTATGCAGGGGTGGTTGAGGAGATGGTCGGATGGGGGAGGGTGGGCCTTGTTCTTGGTGGCAGCTCTGAGGGTGTTGTCACATGCCGGAAGGCTAGTGTTGTTAATGGGGGCGCTTGAGTGGTTTGGGTGCTCTGCTGGAGGGTCTGACTGTCTGGGGAGAGGGGTTGGGTAGGGCGGGGAAGGGGGGCATGAAAGGAGGTAGACTGAGGGGAAAAGTGCGTCAAAAGCCTCAAGGTTGTCATTGTTAGCTTGGATTAAGACTGTGCCGTTAAGGTAGATGGTCATAGAAGTATTCCCCCTTTGAGCGGTTGGAGATATACATCGTTAGTTTGTAGCTCTTTGGGTCTTTCTGTGTGAAAGATAAGATCCATTTTAATCTGGCCTTTGGAGGAGCAGTGATATATGTCCGCGAATAGTAATTCTGGGTGATGTCTAATCAGTTTGTGTTAAAGTTTTTTTTGTGCTTTGGGTGAGAGGTTGGGGGGAAGCTGATTGAGTAGGAGTTTGGGCCATGCGGTTTTAGGTAGTTCGAAGTGGTCAGGATGTGGTGGTTTGGCGTGACAGAAGGCATTTTGTCTATATTGTACAGGGGGTTGGTTCCCAATTAGTGAGCGGCGGGTCTGGGCAGTCGGTGAAGTAGGTCAGGAGTTAGCCGTGGTCAGCCATTGGCTGTTACACTGCAGAGCTTATCAGTAGTAATGTGGTTTGATTATTTCTGGTTCTCGTGGTGTCTGTGAGATTTGCTTTAGATTGGGCTTCCGGATCCAGTTGGGTTCAAGCTTGGGTCCTGGGTCCCAGACTGGAGGGACTCTTGTGGGTCCTGGATGGAACCTAGGTGTATTTATCTTCGGGTAAGCACTTGCCGGCCATCTTGGGGTCAGGCCATTGTGTTATACAGCTTGGGTGGGTGGTGGGTGGTGTGTGGTAGCGCTCATGGTAAATCTGTTTTCTCCGAGACAACTGATTATTTAATTCAGTTGTGAGTCTTTGATAGTAGGGTCTCTCTTTTGCCCAGAGGGGATCCCTGGTGCTGTATACCGAGGGTTAGTTATTAGCGGCCATCTTGGGGTCAGGTCCTATGGACACAAAGCTAGGGGAGGCGGTAACCACTCTGCTACGGGGCCCTCATCACTTCTTAGCTGTGGCCAGCGGTTCGGGATGCTAGTGTTGTGGCAGCGTAGGCACTTCTTTTCAAGTGCTGATGGGACACATGAGCAATTGGATCTCCTTGCAGATTCAGAGCCGGGTTAGTTAGTTGCGGCCATCTTGGGGTCAGGCCCAGTGGGTGCAAGGTATGTGGAGGCGGTAGTCAAAGTGATACTGAGCCCTTATCGTTTCTTAGCTGGGACCAGCGGGTCGGAATGGGGGGTGTTGCAGCAGCGAAGACACTTCTTTTGCAGTGCTGATGGGTCATCAGAGAAGTTGGATCGCTTTGCAGAGTTCTAGGCCAGGAGCGGCCATCATGGGGTCAGGCACTGGCAGTACTGGCATCTCGTGAATTAGTTTCGGTGTTGTGGGGCCCTCATCACTACTAGACTGCAACCGGCGGGTCGGGAGTAGCATGATATGGTAGTGCAATTAGATGAGATTGTAGCTATATATTAGAAGCCAAACAAAGGACTAAGGTGTCAACCAAGGCATGCACTTCTGTGTTTTCATTCAGACCTGCGGGTGGAAACTTTCAGGTGCCTTCTTTACCTGGTCTTGTTGGAGATGCAACAACCAGATAGCTTGACCCATCGTACTGTCCTCCTTGCTAACTTCCCGTGTGAAAACCTCAAAAGGGAGTAGCATCTGTTTCAGACATTTGACTAGGGCCCATTTGTCTGCATCGATGGTTATAGCTTTCCCAACTGTATCCCCTCCTCTTTAAAAGAAATAGGCATTGATCTGTTTGTACTGCTCAAACAGACTTTGCAGCATGTAAAAGGTGGAGTTCCCATGTGTTTGCATCTCCTGTATCAGGGCTTTAACTGGTGCTATATTGTTATGCTGAATAAGCCGCAGCTGCTTCAGGGCTGAAATTAGTGCAGATTCTTCTACAGGTGGTCAGTATGCTGCCGACTGTATCTTCCTTTTTGAGGAATTCTTGCACCATCAGGTTGATGCAATGGGCCTAACACAGGACCATGAAATAGCCTCCGTCTGACATTGCCTTGACTATGTCCCTGCCATTGTCCATGGCAACAAATCCAATTCTAAGACCTCTGGGTCACAGCCATTCATATACCTTGCTGTTAAATTCCTCCAAGATGTTTACAGATGTATGTGATTTCTCCATCACAAACATGGCCACTGTTGCATGCCGCCAAACGCTCTTAAAACTTTCTTCTGGGCTAAAACCTGAAGATGTCTTTTGCTTTACCCCTGCAAAAGAGATCCAATGTGCAGTGATACACATGTAAAAAACGTGGTTTGTTCCCGAGCATAGGCAAAGTCAAAATGTCCAGTGTAGTTGAAACAATTGACAAAATCAAGTTCAATCCTTTGGTGTGAGGATTTATCTTTTCTTTATTTTCTCAGTTGTCCTGATCACATATTCTACAGCATCACATCAGAGGTGCATGCGGCCAACACGTGTTTCGTCTCGGGGTAATACAACCCCCACGACTTCCTCAGGGCTACAAACAAAGATAGAAAACCTTTTTTCAAATATAAAGAAATAATCATACATCGGTGAAGTAACACATTAGTGATAGACCAAGGAACGACCTTAAAAACCCGAAACTCCTCAGTGAGTAATCACTGCAGGATGTTTAGAGGTGAGTTAAAGAAAGTCCCATCACGTAGGAATTGTGAAGAAAAGTGAAAATACGAGATGTGAATCTTAGCATAGAGCAGAAACCAGGGAAGGAGAACAGATAGAGGACACCCTGATATAAGGAGTGAAAAGGGTTGAGGCGGTCTCACCCTAGATGTATCTATAGATATGAATACTCAGTACAATATGGTGTAGGAAAACGTGACCCTGAAATGTACCATGAAAAAGTGAAAGAAAATCCCTCGTTAAGAACCAAAGCAGTAACCCCAAATTCCGCATAGGGGTACCGTGAGTAAAAGCCCAATGGGCAGTTTATAATGTATAAAACACTCACCCTATAAATAAAAAGATCAGTCACAAGCAACGAGTACGATGCAAATATCAATCAGCAAAAGAATACAATTAGTGCGTATCCGGAACCTAGAAAGTAAAAATTATATGTATTACCTAGGTAATATTTTTGATGTGATGCTGTAGAATATGTGATCAGGACAACTGAGAAAATAAAGAAAAGATAAATCCTCACACTAAAGGATTGAACTTGATTTTGTCAATTGTTTCAACTACACTGGACATTTTGACTTTGCCTATGCTCGGGAACAAACCACGTTTTTTACATGTTTATCGTCAATTAATTTGTTTAATTGAAGATCTGGGGACTCTTTGTGGTTGCTTCCCCCTGTTCCCTTGAGCACTCTTCCTATGACCATTGATTTGTGATATACTCTATTTTGATTTTGCGCAATTTACAACCTAGCCACAACTTGTGAATCCAGTAGTGATACACATGTAATCAGTCGTTCCACATGTCTGTCATCAGGTGGATGGTTTGAACAACACTTTACTGCAAAGCTTGTCCAATCAACTGCAGCACATTGTGATGCAGTGCTGGAACAGCCACTCTGGCAAAATTGGTCCTACTTGGTACCTTCCGTTTTGGGGAGATGGCTGCCACAATTTCTAATATCCCCACCCCTTTCACAAAAGAAAAAAGGAGGCGGTCCAGCACTAACATTTCAGCCAGTTTCTAATTGTAAAAGCATGTGGTTGAGTGACTTTACTTGTAGGGCCCCTCCTACCTAAACATGCCCATAATAGAATCCTGGATGTTCTTCTTTTCTTGGGGCACTGACACAGGTGTCTTTTGAGAAGTAGATGCTAGTGGTAGACTCAGTTTGCATCTTGGTGGTGGGGCAGTCACTGTGTGCAGTGGTGTCTCCATCTCACTCTGAGTCTTGTTTTGCCATTGTGATGTCACTGAAGTGGGTGAATCTGCTGGCAGCCTAGCTGAGGACAGGGCTGCTTTGCTTGAAGATGTCACCCTCTTCTTCCTCATCATCACCTTTCACCATGATTGGACTTGCACCCGATGTTCCCCGGCTGTCCCCACCACCACCATGTTCAGCATTTTTTTAAGGTGTCGTCCCATTTGATTGTGTGATTTTTTTATATTGGCTGTGTGGCCTCCAGTACCATAATGTGTACCAGGCTTACCTCAACAAACATTTGTGTGGCACATGGTGCATACTGCAATGTGCTCCCCCTCTTTCCTAACTGTAAAAAAGTCCAAAACTGTGGAGGAGTACTGTCTTACTGGGCTACTGTCAGTGCCTGGAGAAGAACTGGAGGTAGGTGGGCATGTCGTCGATTGCCACTCTGCTTCTCCTGAGACAGGGGTTGGTGCAGGTCTAAGCTGGGGCTTTGCAAGTATGGGGGCTGGTGGCAGTGCTACCTGTGCAACATCCCTGGGAGCTTATTGAATAGCAATGCCAGATTCCTCTGTGTCACCTTCAACCATGACTACCTAATCATCATCATCATCCTCCTCTTAATCCCCTTCCATGAGTTTAAGTCTTTCTGGAACTTTTATTTTCCCTTTCCTCTCTTGTTGTTTCCTGGTCTCTGTCAGGGCCCACTCCATGTCCCTCTCATCATCAACAGAAGTGGTGCTTGGAGAAGATGAAGCAATAGTACCCTTCCTTTTCCTTGCTGGAGATCTGGGAGCTAATGATTCTGAAAGAGGAGGTTCAACTTCTTGCTCGGAAGGAAGCTCAACCTCCTGCTCTGCTCCAACATCAGACAAATGTACTATTGCTGGCTGCGGCTACTGTCCACTTTGCTGTGTTTCCTGAAATGATTGTGTACTACTTTGCGAAAGGGACAAATCCAATTCAAGATCACTACTTGTTGGGGTCGACATGATTGCACGGGCTGCCTCACTGAAAGACATGGTCCTGGACTTAGGTTGGGGGTGATGCAGTTGATGCAGGAGTGCTGCTCTCAACTTGCTCGCCGGAGGTCGGGGTGGCAGGCACAACTTTCCTGAAAAAGGTTGCGGTCGGCACACCAGGGGTGGAAATCTGCTTCTTCTGCTCCCCACTACCCAATTTCTCGGCAGAACCTTTCTTTGGGGCCATCTTGAAGCTCATTTGGCAGTGGCACTTAGCTTCACAATAAGCTGAGGAGATGACCGTGTTGCGTAGTCAGTCACATTTCACGTTGTGCACAGGCCTTCTGTCTAGCAGTACTGTGGGTGATGTCTCTTCTCTTGAGCACCTAAAAGCAAACAAGCAAGAAAAACATCAGTGAAATGTGGCATTGTTGCAGTTGAAGTAGTAATACAAACAAACAACATCATTTAGTGTGGTAACTAAGCAATAATGCAGTCTAACTTTCCATTCATAAAACCACACCAATAAACTTTCATTGTGTGCAGTACACTCTGGAAGGATCAGAAAGAGCTACAACAATAAGAGCTACAACAACAACATAAAGATGTAACTTTTTGCTTTGTGTGCATTACGTTGGGATGTGGCACTCAGGGAGGTGCAGGTGACAAAGGAATAATCCTTAGACTATGAATGCAGTTGTGCAGTGCACCCATTTCCATCATGGGGTTGAAGCCATAGGTTAGAAAAATAGAAAAAAACATTTTTAGATCAAAATAAAAACATGATTAATGAAAAAAAAATTAAATTAAATAAATTAAAAAACACATTTGAGGACATTTTTTCAAAGTTTAAAAAAATATTAAATAAAAAACATAAAAAATGTAAATCCAAAAAATCAGAATACTTTTTTTAAAAACATATAATTATTTAAAAACAATTCAAAAACTACATAAAAAATAAATCTAAAAAAATAAAAATTTAAAACAACTAAAATAAAAGAAAAATTCAAGATAAGTGAAAATATCCGTAAGCATATTAATTTATTAAACTGCTATCTTTGTCAACTATCCATGCAAGCCTATGGCATAGGGCCACACTGGCAGGACACACACAATGGCTGCTAGCCAGTGCAACATGGTCAACTAACACTGAGCAAGGAGGCATGGACACAATTTCAGAGAATATATGCAGGCCTATGGCAAAGGCACACTGGCTGGATACACAAAATGGATTTCAGCCACATGTTCACAACAACAACAATCAGCAAGAAGGCATGGCCACAAACAAAGAAGACATACCGGCCTATAGGGAAAGCACACTGGCTGGCTTCACAAGATGGCCACCAGCCACCTGGTCACAACAACCAGCAAGAAGGCATGGCCACAAACAAAGAAGACATGCAGGCTGATCGGGAAAACACACTGACTGGCTACACAAAATGGCCTGCCAGCCACATGGTCAGAACAACAAAAACCAGCAAGGAGGCATGGTCACAAAAAGAAAAGAAGTGCAAACCTATGGCAAAAGCACACTGGCTGGCTACACAAAATGACCGTCAGCCACATGGTCATAACAACAACAACCACCTAGGAGGCATGGTCACAAACAGAAAAGACGTGCAATCCTATAGCAAAAGCACACTGGCTAGCTACACAAAATGGCTGCCAGACACATGGTGACAACAATAACAGCCAGCAAGCAGGCATGGTCACAAATAGAGAAGATAAGCAGGCCTATGGCAAAAGCAGACTGGCTGGCTACACAATATGTCCACCAGCCACATGGTCACAACAGGCAGCAAGAAGACATGGCCACAAACTGAAAAGACATGCAGCACCCATGTCAAAAGCACACTGGCTGGCTATACAAAATGGCCACCAGCCACATGGTCACAACAACAAGCAGGAGACCTGGAAAACAAAGAACTCATGCAGGCCTAGGGTGAACACTGACTATACAAAATGGCCCCTGGCCACACAGCCTAATGAACAACACAGGCAAATGGTGGCCTATGGCAAACACACATACACACTGACTGGCCAGACAACAGAGGCATGGTAACATAGAAAACACAGTATTAATTCAGCAATGCAAAAAATGAAAATTGATAGGTCTAAAAATATTTACAGCACACATCCTCTAAAGCCCTTACCCCACCTATGCACTGTATGCAGGGGAAAAAAGTGAAATACCAAAAAAACACATTTTGTATTTTAATCTAATGTCATCCATGGCTTAAATGATGTTTCAATTCAACAGACACCACTGAAACAGCTGTTTCATGCACCCATGTATAGTACAGGGCTTACTGACTGGAAGGCCCATTGGTAGACTAGGCCACAAAGTGATTTAAATCAATATTGCAAATTTATTAAAAAAACAGGTGGAAATGTAGTAAACTGTGCAACATGTTTCCTTCACAAAAGAAGAAAAATTAAATGCAAAAACTGCAGGTCACCCACCACAATAAATTTTAAAAATTGAATAAAAGTGTAAATAAATCCAGGTGCAACAACACACTTATAGAGTAGTTTTTCAACTTACTTGTGATATCTCAAGTCCTTAAATTCAATGTTATATATGCAGCAGACAAGGAGAGCAAGCCTTTCAGCTCCAAATCCCAATAAAAAGTGACCAGGAGAAGAACAAAGCACTGTGAAGAGCCTGCTGGACAGGCAAAAGGAAGTTGGAGTCTCTGGTTCACTTCCTTCTGGTTTGAAAAAATAATTAAAGTGGCTTTTCGCACAAAAAAATAAATCCAACGGCCAGGTTGAGAAGAAAATCCGCTCCAACTGCCTCTCAACTGCATTCTGAAGCAGAAAAGCTGCTCGACTGCTCCATTTGCGATCGCGATCTGCACTAAGGATGCTAGATCGGTGCCGTCATGGCCAGAAGCCATGCAAGTGAGGGCGAAGTCTGCCCGGGAACTCACCAGCAGTGTGAGAAGTCTTGCCCATGCTCACAAGCATCTTGAGAGTCATGGCACTCAGGATTGAGAGACATTAGAAAACTTGAGCGCACAAAGGGAATACAAAATTAAACTTCACAGCCAAATTGTTGAAATTCAGTAATTCTGCGTGATGTGCCCGAATTCCGCAAACTCCACGAGCGGAGCCAAATTTACCACCCAAGCTTACTCTGAACCCAGCCAGATGGCAGGCTTAAAATAAGGAATTTGACAATGTCAGAGGGAGGAGAGCTATGGAGATGAGCTGTACTAGAGGTTGATTTAACTAGTTTTTGCTCCTCTGCTGAGATTTCAGCCATATTAAATTTTGGAGGAACAGTTCTTTCTGGGTGACCATTTTGCCACACTTCGAGGAAATGGGCATGCTCTGGGGTGTTGCCCTGCACCTTATCGGATGGGAGTGCCCTCCTGCTTTACCTCAGAGAACACTGAATAAGTATCTGAGAGGAACAGAGCCTCTCAGATCTGCCGCTTGAAACTATGGGATGAAGAAGGGTCCATGCTGGAAGATTGGTTTGTACAAACTAGGCCCTGAACTCTGACTGATTGTGCCTGCTGCACAATCTGGTACTACAGCTCTGTGGCCCTAACTTGCTTCAAAAGGAATAAAGACTGGACTCCCTGCAGGCTACAGGTTAACAGAGCTCACCTGGACCATCACCACCAAGAATCCCCAGCCTGGAGTGCATCTAGGAGATTTGTAAGGGTTTTGTCCAAATGGGTGTGGGAACTGAAGTCCTAAGCTTTTAAGGACCATCTCGGAGATAAAGGATCCTTGGATTGTGTTTTGGACTCATTAGGACCGTCAGAGGAACTTCAGATATAAGTTCCAAAAGTTTGGAGGGATTTGGAAAAAAGCAACAGATGGTGACCGACTCAACCACAAGACCCAAGTCAAATACCTTCAACTGCGAGCTGGCCTGCCCTGCTGGTTCGTCCCACTGAAAAGCTCCAGAGGTACGACTTCCAGAGTTTGACCCGAAGCTACTTAGTAAGCAAGCCGGCGAAACCTCACGACAGCTGGACTGGTAAAGAGCATCAAGAAACCCCAGCAGAAATAGCTCCAGAAACATTTTTAACTCCGAAGATAAAACTTTGCCTAGGCCTACCGCGAGGGGTAGCTGCACAGGGCTCCATCACATTCAGCCTGAAACTTTGACTTTGTCCCGGTCTAGCGCGACCAGATGTCCCAATAGGTGCTATAGGTGTCTATGTGCTATGTAGTGCCACATCTTTCAAAATTAAATTTTCCAGTACTCTACATTGGCTTTTTAAATTTTGGTGTAATTTCAAAGGACACATTTCCTATGTTCATAAATTGGTGTGGGATTTTTATTGTTTGTTGTGTCTTGATTATTTAATGAATTTATCTTTTTAAATGTTTTACATACCTGTCTCTGAAGTTAAGCCTGCCTGCTCGCAGCCAAGCTACCAAGGGTTGAGCATGGGACATTTTTTGAGCCCTAGATTGTGTAAGTGGCCTTATTGCCAGTGGTAGATATTTATTTACCACTACTAATAACTCTCTTTAAACAGTGTGCGATTTTTTCCAGACTATGCCGAAGATGGTCGGCTGCTCTCTTGAGAACTTTGTAGCAAACAACGGACCTGCAAGGCTAGCATAATACATTGAAGCCAGGTATAGAGCCCCTAAGAGAGCATCGAGTAGCATGGAGACATTTGGGTAGTATTCTGTATGCTGCTGCTTGCCTGACTGGCTATCAAATTGTTTACCAGGTGTTTCTGCATCACACTGCGTATGGTGTCAATCCAGGCCTTAAGGTACTCTTAAGAGGGGGCAGGATTCGGAGATGTTAGAACATTACCTAGACGGCCCACAGTTGAATTAGGCATGTGTGCTGCTGGATGAACTACACATAGGGCCTCATTTATATGTTGGTGGTATGTATACTCTGTTGCAACAGTGATGGAACATACACACCACCAATATAATTGTCCACCTGCCTGATTTAATTGTGGGCTGGCCTTAAGTTTGGCGGCAGTGTTGACTACTCCATCATAGCCATAGCTTACCCTCTTCAATGGCCCAATGGAAATGGCTACATATCTGTCCACCCAATTAAGATGGGTGGACATGTGGCCATTTTTTACTACACAGCACTGCTAGGCAAACTCTAGTGGTGAGGTACAGGAAAAAGCAAATACTGCTTCCCCCACCAAGGGAGATGACTCTCATGGTAAGAGGGGCATATTTATTTTCAAAAAGAAAATCCGGTTTTGTGCAGGGTTGCTTCATGCTGATGCGGCCCTGCACCAACCAGCGACCGACATGCGTTAACAGGAACCACAGTGATGGCAGTTCCTACCAATGCATTATGAATGACGGCCTGTTTGATGGTCAATTATACATTTGACTGGTGGGCCCTCCACCATGGGGACAGAGTAATGTACTTCATCCCCATGGGGGAATGGCAGGCTGTCCTTCATAAACTAAATTAGGCCTATAATTACGGAGTTGGTCAAGTATGGCATAACAACATTACATTTTATAGACCTGTATTTATATCTGAAATACCACTTCAGCTCTGTACTAGTGTGTCTGAATGTCAGTTCATCTGTGTGAGTCCGGTCCAGTTATGCTGAATACCCTTTTCTGATCCCCATGCGCTGACAAATACCTGTCAGCCCATTTTCCAGAACTCTGTCTATTATTGTTGGACATCACTGAGGATTCTGGGGGTTATTCCCAGCAGGAACGCTACCATAAAATAGGAGCAAGTCTTTCTCATTAACACTTTGTTTATCAATGTAGGCTTGCCCCTCTTAAATGAACCTCTTATATCCATTTAGTCCTTTATTCTCAAGCTTTTTGCTCATTATTTACAACTAGCCCAGGCTCACAGCCAAATGAAGTGGAAGTGGGCTCCCTTACATATGGCCTGGTACCGCCTAAGTTCCCTTTTCTACGATGCACCCCAAGTATCTCTCGGCTGGATGGGGGGTGCTCCCTCCCTCCCAAATGCAATTATTACAAACTACACAGTTTTTGGATTAAGGGGAGTGACCCCCTGGCCGTATTTATTACAAACAAAACATTAAGTGTTAATTTACAATTTTTACTTTACGCAGAAAGACCAAATACACTGATAGATACATGATGTCACTTGGCTAACCTTAACAAGTTCTAATACAAATCATTTCCTAATGTAATCTAATAATGTATATACTTTACTTTCTGTGTGTCCCCTCTAGAGCCTACGGCAAGGTCAATGATGGGCAGCCCCAGAGCTTGTTAAACGGTACTACTCCACTGGAAGAGGCTAACGTAGGGGGTACAGCATATCGGACGGATACTTTCCCCCGGGCCCCCCCTACGCCCTGAGCCTTAAACTCCATAACGAGGGCGGCTGTTCTACATACTTGCGCCCTAATGCGCATGTGCGTGCGAGGGTGGCCACAGGCCTACTGGAAAGAGTGACTCTCCTGGCCCCCGCACCGCAACAGATTACAGACCGTCTGTTACTGCCCCTGGAGTTACACGATGCTGGCCCCTAAGGGCCGAATATTAGGCTTACCAATCATGACCTTACCGCCACAGGCCTGCATAGTTGCCCGACTATCTGGCCTCCCCCTGAGCTCACTCGGAGGTCATGCCCTGAGACCCGTGGACTCCAGCCATGCAAAGATGTCTTCCAAAAATGCCCCGTTCCCTTTTTGTGATAGATGAACCCCGTCTTGCAGGAAAAACTGATCGCCCCGAATATACCCATGTCCTATGGATTTTAATTTTGGTGTCCTGAACAGTTTATCAAAC
The DNA here is from genome assembly GCF_964204655.1 of Triturus cristatus. NCBI lineage: Eukaryota > Metazoa > Chordata > Amphibia > Caudata > Salamandridae > Triturus > Triturus cristatus. The sequence goes on along the minus strand of NC_140594.1, from coordinate 954,479,650 downwards.
TTATTGTTGACCCGCTTTACCGTGTGATTCAACGCCGCACTGATTCACCCTCCCTCCATTGGAACCTGGGGATCATGTGGGACCAGACAATGACGGCCTTGGGGCACTTCCTTGCTAACCACCCCACCTTGCTAAGCAGTTCCTTGACTAACAGTCTGCGACCTAGGCGAGCCAAGTATTTACCCCCTAAGTGCAGGATCCAGATTGCTGGTGGTCCCTTACTTTGTTTCAAAGCGTGGTTCACCAGGTCCCTGAATTGCCCCACGCAAAATCCCCCCTGCCCGTGGAATACAATCTTTGCACCTAACTTACGTGCCCTGGCCACGTGGGCCTCTGCAAAGTAATCCTGTAAACGACGTACATAGGAGTGGCCAATGAGCCATACTTCCCGCTGTTGCGGGGCCCAAGAGTGAACGTGGGCCATAACCTGAGCCGTCCGTTCCTGTACCGTTGACTGCCGTTTTTCTGAGTAGTACGGTGATTCCTTGCTATCCCGAGTATGGACAGATGCAGATTTCTCCCCTGAGTCACAGGATGAAGAAACTGTAAGCGAACACAGAAATTGAACAATGGTCAGTACACTGCTGTATTTTACTGGTTAACACATCCACACAACATAACGCTTTACATAACTGTGCATTTTTGGGCGAGCTTCCTCCGGAGTAACAGAAAGAAACAACACGCAGTTAACCAGAACAGGGGTCTCAGCTAAGCTAGAGAGCATGTGCAGCCATACGTAGCACTTATAGCAGCTCGAGGACCACCTGCCTTTCCTTTGGACTTGTTCCCCTCCAATACCCATGGCCACTGCCTGCGTAGCCCACCAATCCTAAAGGAGTGAGTCCCAAAACTAGCTGCATTCAAACCAGCGTCTTGCATAGCCAATGCCATGACTCTCTTGAATTGAAAAATAGTGAGTGGTGACCTGTCCTGATGTATGAGGAGTGGCCCTGCAGCGGCATACGTCCGCTGTGCTAGGAAAGCCTCCATGCTGGCAAGGGGGCAGCATGTATTACCCCTAGCCCTGTGAAGCACTATGCTCTCGCCTCTTCCTCCCTGATCCATCTTAGACTTGGGCAAGGTGATCCATAGGGAGTCCCAGTTAATTTAATATGCTCTACCTGAAGGCCCCTCTGCCAGTCCTTTTTGTTTCTTGGTATGAGCTCCCCCACCCGGAAGGCGCCATAAAATGCCAGACAGAATGCCGCTTGAAACAGCGTAACCTCTCCCGGTGACGTACACACCTGGTGTAAGGCGATCAACAACTTAGCTAGTGTGTCCAGACCTATTGGCCTCCGCCCATCAGGCTGTGCCCCCTGCAGGCGTTGGCCAACCCTTCAACGCCTGGCGCACTAAGAAATTCTGTGTTGGATCATCTTTCCCTCTAGCTTTTGCAAAAAAGGATATGGCCGTGACGTGCCGCCCAACCCCCGCTACTGTGTGCCCCTCATCCCTCAAGAAACCTAGATAGGTGACCACCGCACCTGGGTCGTGCCATTTTTTCTCCCAACTGTCCCCCAAGAACTGACAAAAAGACCAGAACGCCCCTTCATAAACTCTCCTGGTCCTTGGCGCTAGGCTAGCTGCCACAAGGTCCGGTAAGTGGGGGCACCAAGCTGCCAAAGTAGTTCTGGGAAAGACATTGGGTGTAGTGCTGCCTCTGGGAGGTGGGACCTGAACACCTGCATTTTAAAATGAGACAATGCATCAGCAGCATGATTCAATACACCAGGCACGTGTTTGGCTCTAAAATGTAGGTTCAATCTCATACACTGCAATACAATCTCTTTCAACAGTCGCAGGATCATGCACCATTTTGCTGCTTGGTTATTGATGCATTCAACCACTGCCATATTGTCCGACCAAAATATCACAGACTGGTCTCTCAAATGCTCTGGCCACACAGCCAGCGCTACCAGTATGGGGATGAGCTTAAGGCAGCTAATGTTACTTGTGAGTCCTGAGTCCCTCCACCACCCTGGCCACCGCTGTGCAACCCAAGCAGACCCCAGAATGGCACCGAAACCCTCATTGCCCGCCGCGTCTGTCATCAGTCCCAACTCGGGGCTGGATCTAAGTGGGCTAGGCCACACCACTCTACCATTGAAATCGCGCAGAAACGCCTTCCAAATGAGCATGTCCTGCTTGACCTCGCTGGATAGCCTAGTGTGATGGTGCTTCTCTCTGAGGCCGGACATTACCTGTGCAATTGTGCGGGAAAATGGGCGCGCCATGGGGATTATGCGGAGTGCAAAATTCAATTGACCCACTACTCGTAACTGATGCAGTGTTACCTTCTCCTTCATTAAACACTGCTGTAAAGCTGCCCTGAAATCCTTCACCTTTTCCTCTGGCAGCCTGGACACCCCTTGGGCAGAATCCAACTCAATACCCAGGAATTCTATCTTTGTGCTAGGGCCCACTGTCTTGCCGGGCACCAACGGCACCCAGAACTCCTGCATGAGGGTGCAGAACTTTGTTACAGGCGCCATGCACTCCCCAGAAATTGGTGTCCCTAGGAAGAGAAAGTCATCAAGGTAATGTAACACCCATGAATGGCCCGTGCCCTGCCTGAAAACCCACTCCAAAAAGGAGCTACATTTCTCAAAATAGGCACAAGATATTGAACAACCCATTGGCATGCATTTTTCCACATAGTACTGTCCCAGGAATTGGAAACCTAACAGGTGAAAGTCCAAAGGGTGCACAGGCAACAGGCGGAAGGCGGACTCAATGTCACATTTTGCTAACAATGCCCCCTTCCCTAACTGCTTCAGCATGTCCACAGCCTGGTCAAAAGATGCATATCTCACGCTACATAGTGTGTCAGAAATTGCTTCATTCACAGAATTCCCCTTTGGTGCTGATAGATTGGGTATTAGGCGGAATTCACCCTGCACTTTCTTGGGCACTACTCCTAGCGGTGAGCATACAAAATCCTGCATTGGGATGCTATCAAAAGGGCCTGCCACTCTGCCCAGTCTGACCTCCTTCTCAATTTTTGCTGCTGCTATATCACTATTGTCCCTAACTGATAGTTGGTTCCTGTAGTATGTCTTCCCCTTGTAACCCTGCGCCGGGATCCTAAAACCAGTCAAAAATCCCTTCCTGATAACTCGTGCCGCTTCTGGGCAGTTGTAAATGTTTAACCAAGGAATCATGGCGCTGATGTTTATAGGGGACTCGGTCATTTCAAGTAACATTCCTTTAATCCTGCTTTCTGGCTCCTTTCTCCCTGGACTTTTTGATGCACTTAGATTCGGGGTGCGATGCGTTACCACAGATGCCACAATTATGTTTGAACTGACACGTGCCGGGGGCTCTGTTACAGGTCTTTTTATTGAAATCAAAACACACCCCTTTTCTCCCTGTGCCCCCTGTCCTCCCTGAGGCGCCCCCCGCATTACCTGAGGGCCCAGCGCGAAAGGGCTGATATCTAACATTTTCCAGCACCTGTCCCGGGGAGCTGTCTGCTTGGCTCTGCACCAAGTGTCTCAAATTGATAAACATGTCTGTCTGATTCCATCTTAAAGTCGGGTCATGGGCCTTTGCCCTGCTAAATTCTTTGTCGTACTCCTTCCAGCCATCACCCCGCTGAGAGGCCTGCTCTACTGTTATCCTGTTCTGGTAGCACGCCATTTCTGACCCCATATCCGGGAAATGATCGCTGTGTAAATGGTAAAGGCCTGCATCCTGGTGGCCTGGGTACCGACTGGGTGCAGCGGAAGGAAACAAGAGACTGCTCTTGCTCCCGCTGCCCCCTTTTAATGTGGGTGCCAGGGGCGAGCCGGTCTAAATCGGCCTGTCCCCCGTTTGTCAAACGAATGAACCGGAAGCACTAGAAGTGCTTCCGGTTCACGCCTCGCCGATGCCCGATTGGATGTAGGTAATGGGCGGGTAGGGCCGCGTCATCCAGTGGCACGCGACCTCCCCCTACTTTGTGGGGGACTTGCAGGACCGCAATAGTGGCGGCTCCCGCTAGTAGCGCTCGCCTGGTCCAAGATGAATAGCCAACTAAAACCAGCAGCTACACTTTCATGTGTGAGTCCCATTGATTTAAGACTCAGTTTCCAAAAGGCTTTCCCTACCTAAGCATCAAGAGAAATGCGGTTAACATATTTAAAGGGTTGTTCACTGATATAGTCACCGTTGGATCGGTAAGGTGGGCACTTGGGCAATGGGTGCTCGGCCTGTATCTGAGTTACAACTGTGGGCGGCTTTTCTGGAAAGAGTGGAGGCTGATTTGGACTGTGTCTGTGCTGTTCAGATGCAGCCAGCGGCCCAGTGGGGCCTAAGCAGCCTTACCCAAATGGGCATCTATTACCTCCCTCTTACCAAGGGGTGGAGGTGTCATTCCCAGTCTCTTGCTGGGCTGGCCCATTAATGTATGCAGATGGAGCAGGAGTGGGGGGGGGGGGCTAAGAAGTGGCCGCACTTATTTTCAGGTGTGGTTCACCAGATTTAACTAATCCGTCCTGGCAGATTTTGCATTTTTTTCTATCTCAGTGAAATTAAAAAAACATGCCTCTTTTAGACTGAGCACATTTTCCATATGTTATATATGAAAATGCTGCTTTTCATATAATTTGGTGATTTAGTGTCTTCCTTATCAAAGTGATTATCCCATTCTGTTTTTACGGGGAAAAAAATATTACTTATGGGCCTTGGAGTGTGAATGCCGCAGGTTTCTTGCAGCGCTTTCTCCATCTACCTTTATACAGAAAATACATTATGTCCAATAATATCGTACGTCGGTTGGACAGGCAAGGAAATGCCATCGCTAACAGCTGACCTTCTGAAAATACATTCACTTAAATGGACTTTATAGTGCTTTAAGCAAGGCACAGCATCTAATATTGTTAATCTGGAGTAATATCATAAAAATCATAGCTGTAGAATTAATGTGATTCAATAGAAAACAAGATGTACTCTAGCGGAAGTGACCCGAGGAAATTGCTGCTGCGCAATGAATTACTTCATGATGTAGTTTGAAATAGCTCCGAAAGGATCAGAATTTTAAAGTAGCTGCAGACAGGATTAGAAGGAGTTTATAAAACAGGCCACGCGAACCCACAAAGAAACACACTTTACATGCATTAGCACAGACTTCAACAAAAGGAGGCGTACTAGTTGGAGGTACAAAGCTAGAGGTTTCTTGGCCTTTTGCACTCAACCGGAAGTAACAGCGTTGCAGTAGCTAATCATCAACATGCTAAGCAGGTGAAAGAAAAAACAGATTTGCTCCAGTCAGTGCCCTTCCCTTTGCCGATGGAATTCTGGGAGAATTCTCGGAGAAAATAAATTAACACTCCATGGTAGATATTTGAGCTAATAGTTTTCTGTAAAAGAACATAACTAGCATATTTATAAACAACCCGGCGGCTTCGTATGGAGATAATAATGGCATTTTTGGGAGATGTTAGCCTGATAAATGAGATACAGATTGCTGTTAACCATGAAACTCGTGAGGGTGCTCTGTACTTATGGCTGCCTGAGCGTCTCCGAGTGCATTTTAGGAATGCAATTAATTAGTGAGTAAAAACGAATCAAGTTTAATAGAATCAGCAAGTGTGTGCAACAGATGTAGACCTCGTAAGCAAAAGGAACGTACATTGTTTCAAACTAATTTAGAATGCATTTAGGTTAATCGTACATTGAATTATATTGTAGCTTATGTCACAAATAAACTCTGCAAGAATTTAATTGAACTTTATAAACTGAGGGTGCTATTTGCAGTGTGGCAGACAGAATTGCCAAAGCACATCTGCCGTCAGGGTTGCACTGGCCTATACAGCAACTTATATATCAATTTGACGGTGCCCGACGAGCTGGTGTAACAGATCAATGTGTGGGCCTGTTTTGTGACTATTTCCAGGGCTTTCTTACAGTCTGGTGGGCCGGCTGTTAACATTGCCCGCAGCATGTTCAGTTCCATGCAGTCTCCTAAACTTTGCAGTACACTTGTACAGCATGTCTTTGCAAGTTCAAAACTAATTTTTAAACATAGACAATTTGTTTTTTAGTTTTTTAATTCACTAAAGGGTGCCCGGGCCTATTTTCTGGTACAATCTCACAACTGGCCAATTTACAAATGCATTGTGGCCTCAGGCGCTTATAATCAAGTTTTGTAACACACCCACCAAACTCTAAACAGCACCCTAGGTCGGGATTCTGTAAAAATTGAAGTGTGCCATTAAATTGAATAAAAGTGCAATCTAGATCAAGACATGGATGAATGTTGTCTTCCTTACTGTTATGTTATTATATGTTAAATTAATATGCACAGTGGTCTTACTGTGCAAAACATCTTATAGTGCTGAGAGGGCTATTTAACCAGAAGTATACCTAATCTGCGCTTAGTGAACCCAACTGGATACAGATTAGGCTTGCTGAAACAGATAGGATTTAATTACTTTAGAATACAAACTAACGAAGCACTAAAATGAAAAAGCACAACCATCTAATTTAAAACATCGACATCTTGGGACAAGGTTTCCAGATCTCAGGGATTTTTAGGAATATACCTTTTGAACCATTACCAAGAAAAGGTTGATGCCAGACCTTAAAAAGCTTGGTGAATCAGCAAAGAGTCTAAAGTAGTATAAGCTCTTTAATCAGTATCCACAATACAGACTACATTGATAGGCCCCCACTCACCTGAAAAGGCAACAAAGAGCATGCACTGTGCCATTTTGAAGAATTTGGAATTTGGATGAAGATTAATTACACACTTACTGGGTGCAGAATTTGTAGAATTACTAAGGCAAATGACCACTGCCAAAAGTGCCTGTTTGTTTGGGGAAAAAACCTAAGAACCCGAAAATGTTCTTAAGAATATGTAGGTGTTAGAGCCCTTTGCTTACCACTGCTGAAAGTAGACCAAAGGTACATCACAATGGCCAAATGTTTAAACTTTAGAGAAGTGATTGGGCAGGAGACCAGCATCTGTGGTTAGATATCCTTACACCAAGAGTTGTAAGCTGTGCCAACAAGCATTATTTTTTTGCTAGCAGAATTTTGTTTTAATGGGTTGACACACATCCACCTTTCAATTTTCTAAAAAAGCTAGGAAGCATTTATCTCTCTTTCTTTGGGTGTGGAAGAAGTTATATTAACAATGATTTGGAAGTCAGCCTCATATGCAAAATGGGATGCTCTGAGATTCAAGTGCGATCTTCAAAGAATGAATACAGACATTAAAAAGCAGTGGTAATAATGCTGCTGCCTTTAGAACAGCATAAGCGTGCAGACTGCAATTAGAAGTGAAGGTACAAAATTAATTGCATGATTTCTTCAAAAATCGAAATATTCAAACCAAGTGAGTACCAAATCTTCTATTTTACATTCAACCAGTTTTTGAAGTAGTACATTTGGTTAAGGGTGACCACCAAGTTAGTGACCCGGACCCGATTCCCTGACACCATTTCCATCAGACATAGTAGGATGATCATCCAAAATTACTGTAGTAACAGATTCTGTACAGTAGAGAACATTGAAACTGGCTTTGTCTTCACTAAGGATAATTTTTTCTTCAATATAGTTCTGGAGTGTAGTTCGTATTTTTCAACCAAACCATATTCAGATATGGCAGATTTGAACTAGATGTAAAGTTTTAGAGATCTGCTGGAGTTGTCCCGAGCCTTTTTCAAATGGTAAACCTAGCGAGCTTCAAGTCAGGGGAAAAACACCTGACTCTTGAAAAGGAATAAAGGGTTGTAGTCAAAAACGAATCAACAACTGGCAAACGCAACAATCCCTTAAAAAATCAAAAGGCAACTAACTTTTAAGTTATTGATAATTTTAATGATATCAGAAATGGTAAGGCCCAAAGATATGGCCAGGTACTTATGAAATTGTGCAAAGAATAAATTAAAAGTATGATCAGTAACTTCAATCTCTTAGAAAGAACAAATCCCCTGGTCCTGATGGCTTCATGGTTGAATTCTTTCTTCACTTCTTTAATCTTCTTCTCCCTAGACTATTACAACTTTTTCAATTTTTCTATGTGTCTGGTTCCACCTCGGGCTCTTTCCAAGAGGTTACTATTTGCCTTATCCATAAGGAAGGTAAAGACCTGAATATTTCTAAAAACTACAGGCCTATTTCGTTAGTCAACATGGAATATAAAATCTTTACCAAATTGCTAGTTTTACACCATGAACCCTTCCTACATTTAATGATTGGTGCAGATCAGCCAGGATTTATTGGAGGCAGATTTACTTCAGATAATTCTAGATTATTTTTCAATATTTTAAATAAGGCTTCTTCTCTTTCATATCCTCTGGCAGTTATTTATATTGATGCTGAGAAAGCATTTGATCCCATGGACTGGTCATTCTTGCTTAAATCCTAGCCAGGCATGTGTTAGGTCTCCATTTAATTTCATTCATTTCTTTACTATATCAATACCCCATGGCATCAGTTTTATTTAATGGGAATATCTCTAGTTATTTTCCGTTATTTCATGGTATTCATCAGAGATGTCCGATCTCCACCCTTTTATTTTTACTTACTTTGCAACCTTTCCTGTCCCTTATCAGAAATAACTCTGAAATCAATGGATTTCAATATGGAGGTGATCATTTAAAAATGTTAGCTTATCCTGATGACACACTTCATTTAATTTCCCCTCCTGTACAGTCTGTTCCAGCTCTTCTTAAGGAAATTACTACCTTTGACTCGGTTTCCAAATACAAGATTAATTCTGATAAAACTGAAATCATGCCTTACTAAGTTTACTTTCAGTCATTCTTTCACTGCCACAGGGCTCCACTGGAATACTTCCAAAATTAATTATTTGGGCATCTGGTTCGCCTCATCCAAAATGATTTGGTTATGGTGAATGTTGTCTAGATAAAGTTGACAAACTGCTTTCCTCCTGGAATCCCCTCTTTCTCTCCTGCTGCGGTTGTATTGATTCCATCAAAATGATGATTGCCCTAACCTTTCTAGTCCCCTTTTATGCACTCGGCTTTTCTTTTCACTTTCGCTCTCCTGTTGAGAGCCCCGCTCTACATGTTTGCCGGACTTCCAGCTCTGGCACTCCTCTAGGAGTATACTGGAACTACACAGGAAGTGCGGCCATCTTTGTCAGGCTGCAGTCTATTGGTTGACGGTGCACACACTTTGAAATGTGGACGCCACTGTGGGTGCCCAGTGGACACAGATAAGCACCACACTGCCTCTTTTTTGTTTTTACATGCTTTTTAAGGTTTTTAATTCAAATTTTTAAACTGGGGGGGGAGTTGTACTGGGGATCTTTGTTTTTTAAATCACTGCTGCCAGATTGGAAAATCGAACAACAGTTAGAATCTATTTAGATCCCGGTAGAATCTGTGTTAAACTGTTTTGAATGTGAATTTGCACAAACCTTTCTAGTCCTATTTTTCGCACTTAGCTTTCCTTTTCACTTCCGCTCTCCTGTTGAGAGCCCTGTTCTATGTGTTTGCTGGCCTTCCAGCTCTGACCTGCCTCTAGGAGGGGTGGTATTTCGGAACTACACTGAAACTGTGGTCATCTTTTTCTGGCTGCAGTCTAGTGGTTGTCTTGTCGGTGCATACACCTTAAAATGTGCCCACCGCTGTGGATGCGCAGCAGACAAAGATAGGCACCACACTGCCTCTTTTTTGTTTTTACATGCTTTTTAAAGCTTTTATCTCTGATTTGTTAACCGGGCGGGGGGGGGGTGTTGTACTGGGGACCCTTGTTTTTTTAAATCACTGCTACCAGATTCGAAAATTGAACAACAGTTAGAATCTATTTACATCCAGGTAAAATCTGTGTAAAACTCTTTTGAATTTGAATTTGCACTAACCTTTCTAGTCCTGTTTTGTGCACTCAGCTGTTCTTTCACTTCCACTCTCCTGTTGATAGCCTCGTTCTACGTGTTTGCAAGCCTTCCAGCTCTGACACTCCTCTAGGAGGGGTGGTATTTCGGAACTACACCGGAAGTGAGGCCATCTTTGACTGGCTGCAGTCTAGTTGTTGACGGTGCATACACCTTAAAATGTGCCCACCACTACGGACATGCACAGGGGGCATGCCGCCAGTGCCCCGAAGTTGGAGCAAAGGCAAACCTGTCTGCGTCCGTCGGCAGCCGGACCGCGGCCAACGCCAGCCATGCTGCCCATTTTAAACCTGAGATATGCCATTAACAAAAGATGTTTTTGCTTGGCTTTAATATTGCTTCACAGAACTGTGACAATTACATGAATCCTGACAACTGGAAGGGCCCTATTATGTGTAGGAGTTGCAAACTTGTACTTGATTCTTAACCGGAACAGTCCAAGAAAGTCGCAAGGCCCTCCAAATCACCTTTAGGGGAATAATAACTGCACGATCCCTATGTCAGCATACCCAAAACATTCATGATCTGATCCTAGATTTCTTGGCATCCTGTTTTTTTACAGAAACTTGGCTAAGGGAGTGGTGTAGTCCAGACATTGCCCAGGCTCTCCCTCAGGGATACACCTTACACAGACAAGATAGGCTTGAATCATGGGGAGAAGGGCTTAGAATACTCTACCGTAATACGCTTCAATGCTCTACTTTCGAGATCATGGATCTGAAAAGGGCAGAAATTTTGAGATTCTGCCTCCATGTTAATGGGTCCACCTCTTTCCCTGGAGCCCTGGCCTATTTCACTCTGAGCCCTAGTACCCAATTTCTAGACACACTGGGTGACTACTTAGGCCCTTCATCCCTCAGGTAATCCAATTCCACCCTTCTTGGGGATCCTAATATACACCTAGAATGCAAGAATGAACCAGGAGTTAGACATTTCTTAGATACCCTTGAAACCGTGGGACTAGAACAGTTGGTATGTTCTCCCACCCATAATACTGGACATACCCGGGATAGAATGTGCTCTAATCACTGTTCCCTAAAAATCAAGGCCCCAATACCTATGTATTGGACAGATCATTGGTTCATCCCATTTTAGATAAAATACAAGCATGCCAAAACTACACTGGGTCGTACCTGTGGCACCGCCAAAACGGTCCGGAAATGGAGCAAAATGATAGCCAACACTGATATTAATACTAAAGCACCAGACCTTAGACCCAATTTATCGGGAGATCCTATTAGGGACTCACAATATTTTAGCTCCTGAATGTCCTCACTCCATAATGCTCTAGCCTCCTCAGTCAATTTAAAAAGGAAAAAACCCAAGCACTAAAATCTCATCTCCATGGTACACTCAAAAACGGACAGAACTGCACCTTCAATGCAGACAGCTCACTAACACCAATGGCGCAGAAACTATAAACCGCAAGAACTTTCCCAGTTCAAACAAGCCTTAAAATCCTATCACCATCAAATTAGACTAGAAAAGAAAGCATCCTACACCGAATAATTCGTGTCAGTTGACTCTGACCAAAAAAACATTTTTAAAATTGTGAAATCCTTCATGCACCCAAAATCCTAGCACAAGATATTCCACCCTCACAGACTCTATGTAACAAAATAGCTGATTTTTTAAAACAGAAAATACAAAACATTCACACTGATTTTAAGGGGACAAATATAGGCCCAGAAATAGGCACACCACATGCATTAGTTTCAACTGATTGATATGGAACAATCCAGACAAGCTATCCTCTCTTGCAAGTCAGGATCTCCTTTTGATCCCTGCCCTCCGAAGGATCTCCTCGCCATCATTGACACTGTCAACCTATTCATTAACAGCATAATTAACTCATCACTTTTGCTAGCAGAAGTACAACCTGATTGGAAAATCACGGCAGTCAAGCCCCTTCAGAATTTTTTTTTTATCTGACCCTACCACTCTTTCTTACCCTGCCTCAGCAAAATCACTGAAAACTAGTCGACAGTCAACTAGTGACATTTCTTGAAACCACTAATAAGCTGTTTCTGACTCAATCAGGCTTTAGGCCACTACTCTCCACAGAATCGGCACTTTTTTCATACTTCGGTGACCTTCAAACTTGCCCTGGATGAGGGTAAAAATACAGTACTGATTCTGTTAGATCTGTCAGCTGCTTTTGACACCATTTCTAATGAGATCGTATTACATCGCCTTGAAATGTGTGTGGCATTTCCCATCTGGCTCTGAACTGGTTTAAATCATTTTTGACAGACTGGCATCAAATAGTCAGCTGTAAAACTCCTGCATACAGGTGTTCCGCTGGGTTCTATAGTAAGTCCAGTGTCCATCTACATGTACCTGGCTCCCCTCATAAGAACTGATATCATCATTCTTTATTGAAACCTTCTCATATGCTGATGATACTCAGTTGACTTTAGTATTTGACGAACACTCTACCAATGCAGAAGAGATCTTCCAACATTGCCTCACCGAGGTCATACACTGGATGGAGTGGAGCCACTTGAAGTGTAATACACAAAAGACAGAAATCATGCTCTTAGGCAAATCAAATACTTTCACCCCCAGTCTTTGGTGGCTGCCAAACACCCCCCCCCCTGCCACCTAATACTGTGGAAGTAGTTACAATCTTGGGGTAAAATTTGATTCTACTTTATCTTTCCGTTCACAAGCAATATAAGTGGCTAGGAAGTGTTTTCAGCTGATAAAATCCCCCCAAAAGTTGTTTGACATTCTCTCAGTTTCAGCAAGAAAAACTGTTACAGCAGCCCTTATCACCTCCAGATTAGACTATTGCAATAGCCTATACTTGGGTGACAACAAGGCAATCCTCAAAAAACTCCAGACTGTTCAACATGCAGCAGCCCACCTGATGCTTAAATTGCTGCGGCGCTCTTCAGCTTCTGCAGCCTAAAAATCACTGCATTGGCTACCTATCCATAAAAGAGTGCTATTTAAGACACACCACATAACTTTCAGAGCGTTAAGGGCTTCAGGACCTAAATACTTAACATCTAGATTCACACCCTATGTTACCACAGTGCCTTTTAGGTCTTCCTCAGCCAATCTTTTAAAACCCACACTGTTCAAATGTAAAACAAAGGGGGGGAGATCAGTAACCGTTCTTGGAGTAAAAGCATGGAATATACTCCCCAGTCAACTCAGTTTCATACAATAAGAATCCTGTTTCATAAAGTCTTTGAAAACCTGGATTTTTGGAGCTACAGACTGTCTCTACTCTTCTCTTATCTAATCCCACCTGCAATCGGGGCAGCAGCACCATCCTTTTTTCTGCATAGCGATAAGATACTCCTGCACAGTGATAGTGGTGCTTTAGAAATAATACCTACTAATACTACTACTATTGTATACCCTTTCAATTATCCCAGTTAATATTCCTGCCACATTGAAATGTATATGTATATATACTCTAAAGTTTGTAAATTTCTTTGGCTGAATTAAAAATCCAGAATTTCAATAGCTTGCTTAGGAAAGCTAAAAAAAGAAGGTGGAGTCAATTTCCATGAGTTCCGGTTATATCATAAAGCTTTTTGTCTCAGACAAGCCTCTAGATGGCTTTCTTTTACGTGATCCTAATTTACCCCTATATAGATGGATATTGAGCATTCTTTTCAAGCTCCTTTTCTTACCATTGAAGTTCTATCTTTTTCAGCTAAGCCATCCATAATTTCTTCTCCTCTTTTTAAATATTCTTGTCCCATCCTAAAACCTATTTATTGATCTCAGTTTGTGACTCTTGATTTCTTTCGACAGTCTCCTCTCTGGTATAACAATCTTATTACTACTAAAAACAAACTGCTATTTTGGAAAACCTGGAGGTAAAAATGTATTATTTGGGTCAAAGATGTAGTCTCTAATAATGATCCTCTCTCCTTCTCACATTTTCAAAACTTATTTAAATGGCTTTGTTCCTTTTTTATCTAGATATCCTTCTCATAAATATTCTTCTTGATGTTCTTCATTTATTACCAAATGCTTCCCCTTCTTCCTCATCACAAGCCCCTCTTTGTTCAATTCTTACTTTTGTCCATAATGCTTCACCTATATATAGACTTCTTTGCTCTTTGTCATACTCAAATCCAAAACTAAGTTGGAAGTGCAATGGAAATTGGATTTGGGATGCACCTGGGTTCTTTCATTTTGGAATAAGAAATGGGATAAACTATACAAAGCTTTCACAACAACTTCTACTTCTCAGTCTTTGTTCTTTTTCTATCATATGTTAAATCTTACTTCTTCCTCGCTAGCTAGATTCTTCATGGGCATCTCTCATAAATGTTGGTCCTGTGACCACCAAATTCACGACCTTATGCATATGCTGTTCTATTGTCCTCCTACAGCTTCCTTCTGGGAAAATGTTTGGTCTCAGTTATCTTTTATGTTTCACTTAAGATGCCCACTAACTTCCCTGATACTCTTTTTCGGGAGTCTTTCCGAGGATATCCACTCACGACATTGTAATGTACAGTTGTGAGATCTCATGATAGCTCTTTTCTAATAAAGCCTGGTGGAATAATGTATGCCATTATCATAGATTAGACACTGTCTTTACCTCTCTTTATTGTCTGTCTGTTAATAGAGATTTATATTGTCTACCTCTGACTTTTTTAGGTTGAGCAAGACAGCTCTGTTTCTTCGACTTTTTGTGATCAGTCTGAGGGCTTGAATTTTTTTTACCTCCTTTCTTGCTATTTGCAGGCCCCATTGTCATTCGGTCATTGTTAGATCTGGGGGTCTCTAGTTGGCAGAGGTAAGTACCTGAGACCAAATAGGGACCCTTGCTTCTAGTCAGGGCACAGGGACACACACTGTAGATAACCCCTGCTCACCCTCTAGGTAGCTTGGCACGAGCAGACAGGCTTATCCCCAAGGCAATGTGTTAGGTATTTGCACTCAATCACCACAATGACCCCCCAGTCCACCACAAAGGTAGACCACACAGGTAGGTATATAAAAATATATCTTTATCTAGTTTAGCAGGAAAGAAAGACGATCACTTACAGGATGATTGCACATGAGCTTAATGGTTGCACTAGGTTACTAGGAAGTTCTTCTACTTAAAAATAGTCTCAAGTCTCTAATCGCTATCACAGGGGTATCACAGCAGGGCTGTGTGTCCAAAGTAAGCTCTTCACTAACTCTAGCGGTACTTTTCTATGCTCTTCTCACCGTTGCGCTTTCCACTGAAGCCTCAGTGTGGGCGGAATCTCAGGAGCAGCCCCGGCCGATCCCGTCCGCTCTTCCTCCCGCTCCCGATAATCCAACGAGCGGCGGGGAGGCAGTTCGGCACTTCTCTTTCTGGGACCGCAGGCCGGGGGCGCTGAACACACTTGCTGCTCCCTCAGCGGGACGGGTCACGCAGATGACTCGGGCACCACTTCCCCGAGGGTTCTTCTTCTCGGCACCACGCTCGACGGCTTCCCGGGATGTTCCGATGACGCTGGCCAATCCCAGCACGGCGTTAGCGAGGGCGCTCAATCCTCTCGACCAATGAGAGGGCAGCGGGCTCGATCTTTGCCTCGGAAGCGCCGGCAAGGTACGGCAAGATCGCGGGACGATGTACGGCCCTCTGGCAGCGGAAAACTTTCACGGCAACAGGGTTAGGAGGGTGCTGGCCACGGCTAGGCCGCCCTCAAGGTCCCAGGTGTTGATTTAAGGCAGAAATCACGAGGGGAGGCCACACAGACCTCCGACCCTCGCAAAAACCATGTGCCGATGAGCACACCGATCGGGACTCTTAGCAGCTGTTAACAAATTCACGCACCAGGCAGAAACAGCACGGTCTTGATTGCTTAGTTCAGTTTCTTGGGAACCTTTTAACCCTGGGTTCCAGGACAGGAGGCCAGCTCTTCTCAGGCCCTTGGAGATTCAGTCAAAGACACAGCACACAGCAAAGTCTCGGTAGATACAAGTAGGCAGGGGCACAGCACACAGCAAGCCCTTCTTCTCTCCTTCAGTTGAACAGCAAAACAGGTCAGCCCTTGGAGCACACAGCAAGGCAATCTTCCTTCAGTTCTTCCGCGGTCCTTCTTCTGGCAGAGGTTCCTCTTGATTGTAGAATCTCATTTTCTGTTGTCAGGGGTCCTTTACTTATACCCCTAAAAGTCTTTGAAGTCTTTGTGCAAGTGGGTCCTGAGCCCGGTCTGATCCAGTTCTGGGTGTTGCTGGGGCACTTTGTTTTCCTGGCTTCTTCTTTCCTTTCAGAGTGAGGGGCAGAGTCGTCAGCCGCCCAGCAGGAGGTGGAGCCAGCATTGTGGCAGGCAGGCACAGCCCTATTCACTCCCAGGTGCTATCTCCTCCCTCCACTCTACTTGCAAATGCAGTCATTCAGCAAAGGGCTGACTCATCCAACCTCCTGGGGGCTCCCCAGCCCCTGTCACTCTCAAACCAGACAGTCCATCCACAAGCATGCCCAGGCACACAGAAGGGTCAGACAAGAGAACAGCTACTCTCTAAAAAGTACTGTTCTCCAACTCAGGATTTAAAAACAACCTCTCCTAAAAGATGTGCTATTAAATGCTGAGCTCAGGGATATCAAAGACTCATGTTTTATCTTGTTCCTATGAGAAGATAGGCTGATAGCCATTGGCACCAGCCTCCCCCATGTTAGCCTATGGAGCAAGATAACCTTGCAGCAGTGAACTCACAAGATGGCTGCTGTTCACTACCAGAGCATGGTACCTGCACTAGTACATGCTCTACCCTTTACATACACTGCACCCTGAGTAAAAGACCGATCCTGTGCACACATACAATTATATAATCACTGATCGATACAGGTAAGTGCAATGCAACAGAAGAAAACATTCATATATGATTTGAAAATTCCGTTTAATAAGCATAACCAGCCGACACGTGTTTCATCGTGGGAAGTGTGAACCACGAATCTTCAGGGCTGGAAAAAATACAAAATGATTCATGCTAAGACAAGTGCCATAACCAAGGCGATACTACAAAATAATGATCATTACAAACATAGTATGTAAAAACAGTGCGAAAATATACAGGAAGAAAACACCACAACTCCAAGAAGGTGCTGAAGTAGTAATAAGATATATGTGTCAATAGTGCCTACACCACCAATCGGTGTAAAGTCAAAAAAGAGAAAGGAAGAAAGGAAAAAGCAACTAGATATCACCAATGCACCCGAATATGTGGAGCGACTCAAAACGCTAAGTCTCCCAACGGTAAAGGAGTACCAAACAAAAGTCCACACAAGAACCATACCTGAAGCTAATGCCAAACTAGCAGTAGATGCTGTAAGGTAAAACAATACAAACAGCGAATAAACAAGAGGTCTTAGAATACCAAGACAATGGAAAGCGAGGCGTGTAAAACATAGTAAAAAGGGATTTCTTACCCCACTACCGGTGATAATTCCAACCCGGTAGGGTCAATACAGGGTCAGTCGGACTGCACAGATTAGTACTGTCTCTGTGTGAATAAAAAGTAATAATATACCTAATGTATACAGCATGTAGAAGCGTAGAGGAGTAAGTGCAAGCAAAAGATTAATGTTAAAATAGCAAGAAAACAGATCGTACCTTCAAAATAAAACAGCCACGATCAGAAATAACTTCGTACCGCCAGTCGCGTAAAAATCCAATATACATAAAAAGTATCTTAAGGGAGAGATTCCCGCTAGTAGTAGTCTGGCAACGTGTTCGTCAAAACAAGTCAATGACATCCATTATCTATAATGCAAACCACAACGGAAAACACATTAGGTAAAGTAAAAGTCACCCATTGCGTATACTCAAAGTCGATAGGAAATGTGAAAATGACATCTCTCTCGTCTAATGTACAACGAATAAGAGTATCAACTAACTAAGTACTTACAATAGAAGCGAAGCGTCCGAGCGGCCTGGCGGCATCAATTCCGTATGTTAGTGTGTCACAGAAATCCGACCCGGAAGTGCTTATATAGCCGTATAATACCGGAACACTAGAGCGTAAACAAACCAAACAAAGTACCCGAAAGAAGACAGACTTCAAAGTGATAACGATGAAGTCTCGTAATATAAAAACTACAAAGAGTCTCATACTTGATAGTCGATCAGCCCTCGCCAAAAAAAACCATTATCCTAGCGCCATGTTACAATATGTCTCGAGCTCATCCGCGAAGGGGAGAGTGAAAAATGTCGCCAAAACTCGCAGAAGAAGGTGCGAGTGATGTGTGTTAGTACCTAAAGTTGCCACGGTGTGCTTACTTAATTATAAGTGTAAATTGCAATCTATCAAGTGTATGAAGAAACTATAAGTATCTATCCCCTTAACAGAGTGAAAAAGATAAAGGAAAAGGGAAAGGGTAAAAAGGGAGCGACAGCGTAAAGAGAGAAGGAGGTAGGACAGTAAATACACGTGACATCACTGTCCAATAATTATCATTGAATATGACTCATGGGCTGACATCAGGTAAATCCATACATGCAACATAGTGGAATATAGCACATTGGATCAGACAAGGCTGAGAACTGTCCAATAATTATCATTGAATATGGCGGAGAACTGTCCAATAATTTTC
This sequence comes from Triturus cristatus, assembly GCF_964204655.1. Classification (NCBI taxonomy): domain Eukaryota; kingdom Metazoa; phylum Chordata; class Amphibia; order Caudata; family Salamandridae; genus Triturus; species Triturus cristatus. The sequence goes on along the minus strand of NC_140594.1, from coordinate 954,461,258 downwards.
ATTAATATGACTCATATTAGTGGTATATAGCACATTGGATCAGACAAGGCTGAGAAATGTAAGCAGTGAAAGAATGTATAGTATAAGAATATGATCACGTTACAAGCACTAAATGAGTCGAACCGCAGACAAGGAGAGTGTATACTGTAACTCAGAGCACTAAAGAATTCGTCATTCATAATTGTGAAGATATACCGCAAGACATGAAAACAAAAAATTATTTAAAGAATACATTGTTTACAGTAACGTAAATAAGGGTTCAACTTTACAGGCTCAAAGGCAAGTATAGCAAAAGTGGGGACCGGACAAATTATAAATACAGTACATGTCACGCACACCAACTAGCAGAAATACAAAAAGCTAGTTGGCATAATTCCACCCACATCAGTATTGCATTTTATAAAACCCAATTAATTGTTCTGTGACAACATCACAATTAGTACAGAGCAAAATATCAACATAACGTGTAGGGCACTGGCACAAAGAGCAGAAAGAAACACCAGCTGATTTAATCATTGATACATCAAAATACGGAACCATTTAATTTCAACCCAAGAAATATTGCATTTCTGAGTCATAATTGAGCCCATGCTCAACCGTCTGTAAGCGCATAATCCACATGGCCTCACACTGTCTTAGGCGAAGTTCTCTGTTGCCCCCTCGTGCCCCCACATCAATGGTTTCTATCCCGAAGAATTGGAAACCTCCCCGGCTGTCCTGAGCAGAGCAGCTAACAGTGTGTAGTGCTACTGGGTATCTGGCATCTACTTGATGAATTGCCCTGGTGTGTTCGCCAATTCTCTCCTTGAGTGCTCTGATAGTGCTACCCACATATTGTTTACCACACCTACACTCTATAATGTATACCACAAATTTAGTAGTGCAATTAATGTTGGATTTGATAGTATATGTGTCGCCATTATGTCCAGAGAAAGATGGGGTCTTGTGTTTCGCCCATCTACATACTCCACAGCAGCCACATTTATGAAAACCCAATGTCAGTGGTGTAAACCAAGACTGTTTCCTTTGTGCTTTTGGGACCGTAGGACTGAGTCTACTACGAAGATTGAAGCCTCGTCTATATGTAATCTGTGGGTAGCTGGTCAAAAATTCACGAAGGGAGGTGTCTGTTTGGAGAATACCCCAGTGTTTATTGAGGCTCTTCCTCATAACTTGACTTAATGCATTATACTCAGTAATCATGCGTGTGTTGCGCTCTGTAGTGGTCTTGTTGGTGGTTTTCGGTAGTAAAGTGTTAGCACGTTTAACCCTGGCTATTCTATTCTCTGATTTCTTGAGAATTGATGGTGGATAGCCCCTTTTTTGAAATCTATGTTTCATGTCCTTGATACAGTTAGCAAACTCCAACTCATCACTACAGTTGCGTCGTGCTCTTAAAAATTCTCCATATGGAATTGCGTTCACCTGATGAGATGCTTGATTGCTGTGTGCATGCAGTAAAGAATTACAAGAGGTGCCTTTGCGAAATAGGCGGCTATTCAATTTGTCATTTTTCACAAACAGTTCTACATCCAGGAATGTAACACTAGTAGTGCTGTACTCTACAGTGAATTGTATTCCAAAGCTGTTGGTGTTAAGATAAGTGCAAAAGCTCAACAGTTCATTCTCACTACCGGACCACACAAGAAGACAATCGTCTATATAGCGACCCCAATAGATGATGGAGTTCACCCATTCTGTTCCATTAGGGCCCCAAATCCAATCCTTCTCCAAACAGCCCATGAAAAGATTAGCAAACGATGGTGAAAACCGCGAACCCATTGCTACTCCCTTCACCTGTTTGTACCATGTGTTCTCAAATAGAAAGAAGTTATTGTTAAGTATGAGTCTCATCATGGTAATCAGCATGTCGTTGTGTAGCCAAAGTGTAGCTGGCCTATTTTCAAGAGTTTTGGTTACTACTCTAAGGCCCAGTTCAGGATCAATGCTGGTGTACAATGACACTACGTCTAAGGTGGCCAAAATCATACCAGGTTGCCACTGAAAGTCAGATAGAATGCTCAGAATGTGTTTCGTGTCTTGTATGTGTGATGCTAAATTCCGTACCAACGGGCCCAAAAATATGTCGACATACTCTGATAGTCTCTCAGTAGGTCCTCCTATGCCAGAGATAATGGGTCTTCCTGGAGGGAAAGGGAGTTGTTTATGTATCTTAGGTAATGTGTACAGTACAGGGAAGGTGGGTCTAAAGACTTTCAAATAGGCTACCTCATCTGCATCTAAAAGACCTGTAGTATGCCATTCTGCGAGATGTTTGTTAATCAATGTCGTCAAATTCCCCATAGGATTGTAAGTGATAGTATGGTAACACAATTGATCACTAAGTTGCGAAAGAATCTCGTTATTATAGTCTGCCCGATTCATGATAACAACATTTCCACCCTTGTCCGCCTCCCTGATAAGTATGTTTTCATTTTCCACAAGTTCTTTCAATGCCTGACGTTCACCTGAAGTTAGATTGTCATTGAAAACACACTTGTTCTTCCTCCTTTTTGATGCATGTAGATTGAGATCCTCTAACACCCTTTTGTAAAAGACATCAATCACATTCCCCCCTGTAAGAGTGGGTACCCATTTCGATTTGTTTTTTAGGCCACTAACTGGAGTATTAGAAGTGTCAATGTCGAGCTCTTCTAGCAGTTGCACCATGGTATAAGGAGACTCTTCTATATCTGTCAGAGAAAGGAGCAATTTAGTGGCCTGTATATCACAGATAGTAGGAACACCAAAGACATCTTCACAATATTTTGTGGTAACTCTTTTATTGTCTGAAGGGTTATCGGCAAAATATTTCTTCAATTTCAATGCTCTAACAAATTTAAACAGATCAATTTTGAGTCTACAATAATCACCAGAAACCGTGGGGTTGAAATTAAGGCCCTTACTTAACAATGAATTCATATCTGCAGTAAGTGTCATGGATGACAAATTGACAACCTGAACCTCAGAGATGGAGTCTATAGTGGGTTCCGCTCGTTGCCTGAGCGTAGTTTTCTCCTGTACTCTCCCTTTTCCGCCTCTCCCCCCTCTGCGTGTTTTGTGTCCTGTATGGTGCGTGTGTTTGAGGCTCTGTTTCCTCTCCGAATGGTCCTTACTTCCCTTAAAAAAGATGACTCCTGCCTCTTAGTGTTAGGATTGGTCTCATGTTCACTATCACTAGATGGAGGCATGCTCAATGAGGTGGAGCTCGATGCTGAAGAGATAACATCAGCTCTGACTGTTTTGTCTGGTACCATGTTGGTAGGGAAGAGTATGTCATATTTGCATGCATAAGTAAAAATTCTGCCCATTTTATAGTCCAATTCGTCCCGTTTAAGCTGTCTAGCTTTTCTGTCTTTAATCTCGTTCTGGTGAGTAGCTAATATATCCTTGAGGGTCGCATAATTTTTCTCCGTGGCCTCCTTACGATTGAGACTTTTTATTTCATCTTCTAAGGTAGCTATATCGGTTTGTAGTTTATTGACTTTCCTCTCAGCACTTTCTATAAGAATTTGCATTAAAGTTTTGGATTTGAGGTTAAGCGCCTCTTCCCATTTAGCCAACAGGTCCTCGTCCAGCTCATCATAGGTGGGGAATATCTGTGATCTTAGACCCCTGGGTACCCTATCCAGTCTCAGGTACTGTCTCAGAGTGGCTCCATCCCACCATCTCGCATTTTCTAGTTTTTTAAGTTTTTCCAATCTGATGAACTTATCCCTCAAACCTTCCTGCTGTGTGGTGTTGTTGCTATTGGAAGGTGTATTTATATTAGTGCCTTTGGCCAAATTGCCAAAGAGTTCTTCAGCTTCTTTATCACGATCCATAGTAAGATCTATCGAATGCAAGGAACCCTGGTTGAAAGTGTATAGAGTTTACGTCGCGGCAGCCCTTCCTAAATAGTAACACTGGCAAAATTCTTAGAGCAGGGTATTCAAATATTAGGAAGTAGTGGCGCTCTGCTGATAAACGTAGGTATATTGAGTTACAATATCTGTATGGTGCAAAACAGGGAGGGGAGACCCCTAAACCCCTCAAATTGTAAAGGCCAAAGAAATTTTGACCTCAAGCTGAGTAAAAGACCGATCCTGTGCACACATACAATTATATAATCACTGATCGATACAGGTAAGTGCAATGCAACAGAAGAAAACATTCATATATGATTTGAAAATTCCGTTTAATAAGCATAACCAGCCGACACGTGTTTCATCGTGGGAAGTGTGAACCACGAATCTTCAGGGCTGGAAAAAATACAAAATGATTCATGCTAAGACAAGTGCCATAAGCAAGGCGATACTACAAAATAATGATCATTACAAACATAGTATGTAAAAACAGTGCGAAAATATACAGGAAGAAAACACCACAACTCCAAGAAGGTGCTGAAGTAGTAATAAGATATATGTGTCAATAGTGCCTACACGACATGCTGATTACCATGATGAGACTCATACTTAACAATAACTTCTTTCTATTTGAGAACACATGGTACAAACAGGTGAAGGGAGTAGCAATGGGTTCGCGGTTTTCACCATCGTTTGCTAATCTTTTCATGGGCTGTTTGGAGAAGGATTGGATTTGGGGCCCTAATGGAACAGAATGGGTGAACTCCATCATCTATTGGGGTCGCTATATAGACGATTGTCTTCTTGTGTGGTCCGGTAGTGAGAATGAACTGTTGAGCTTTTGCACTTATCTTAACACCAACAGCTTTGGAATACAATTCACTGTAGAGTACAGCACTACTAGTGTTACATTCCTGGATGTAGAACTGTTTGTGAAAAATGACAAATTGAATAGCCGCCTATTTCGCAAAGGCACCTCTTGTAATTCTTTACTGCATGCACACAGCAATCACCCATCTCATCAGGTGAACGCAATTCCATATGGAGAATTTTTAAGAGCACGACGCAACTGTAGTGATGAGTTGGAGTTTGCTAACTGTATCAAGGACATGAAACATAGATTTCAAAAAAGGGGCTATCCACCATCAATTCTCAAGAAATCAGAGAATAGAATAGCCAGGGTTAAACGTGCTAACACTTTACTACCGAAAACCACCAACAAGACCACTACAGAGCGCAACACACGCATGATTACTGAGTATAATGCATTAAGTCAAGTTATGAGGAAGAGCCTCAATAAACACTGGGGTATTCTCCAAACAGACACCTCCCTTCGTGAATTTTTGACCAGCTACCCACAGATTACATATAGACGAGGCTTCAATCTTCGTAGTAGACTCAGTCCTACGGTCCCAAAAGCACAAAGGAAACAGTCTTGGTTTACACCACTGACATTGGGTTTTCATAAATGTGGCTGCTGTGGAGTATGTAGATGGGCGAAACACAAGACCACATCTTTCTCTGGACATAATGGCGACACATATACTATCAAATCCAACATTAATTGCACTACTAAATTTGTGGTATACATTATAGAGTGTAGGTGTGGTAAACAATATGTGGGTAGCACTATCAGAGCACTCAAGGAGAGAATTGGCGAACACACCAGGGCAATTCATCAAGTAGATGCCAGATACCCAGTAGCACTACACACTGTTAGCTGCTCTGCTCAGGACAGCCGGGGAGGTTTCCAATTCTTCGGGATAGAAACCATTGATGTGGGGGCACGAGGGGGCAACAGAGAACTTCGCCTAAGACAGTGTGAGGCCATGTGGATTATGCGCTTACAGACGGTTGAGCATGGGCTCAATTATGACTCAGAAATGCAATATTTCTTGGGTTGAAATTAAATGGTTCCGTATTTTGATGTATCAATGATTAAATCAGCTGGTGTTTCTTTCTGCTCTTTGTGCCAGTGCCCTACACGTTATGTTGATATTTTGCTCTGTACTAATTGTGATGTTGTCACAGAACAATTAATTGGGTTTTATAAAATGCAATACTGATGTGGGTGGAATTATGCCAACTAGCTTTTTGTATTTCTGCTAGTTGGTGTGCGTGACATGTACTGTATTTATAATTTGTCCGGTCCCCACTTTTGCTATACTTGCCTTTGAGCCTGTAAAGTTGAACCCTTATTTACGTTACTGTAAACAATGTATTCTTTAAATAATTTTTTGTTTTCATGTCTTGCGGTATATCTTCACAATTATGAATGACGAATTCTTTAGTGCTCTGAGTTACAGTATACACTCTCCTTGTCTGCGGTTCGACTCATTTAGTGCTTGTAACGTGATCATATTCTTATACTATACATTCTTTCACTGCTTACATTTCTCAGCCTTGTCTGATCCAATGTGCTATATACCACTAATATGAGTCATATTAATGAAAATTATTGGACAGTTCTCCGCCATATTCAATGATAATTATTGGACAGTTCTCAGCCTTGTCTGATCCAATGTGCTATATTCCACTATGTTGCATGTATGGATTTACCTGATGTCAGCCCATGAGTCATATTCAATGATAATTATTGGACAGTGATGTCACGTGTATTTACTGTCCTACCTCCTTCTCTCTTTACGCTGTCGCTCCCTTTTTACCCTTTCCCTTTTCCTTTATCTTTTTCACTCTGTTAAGGGGATAGATACTTATAGTTTCTTCATACACTTGATAGATTGCAATTTACACTTATAATTAAGTAAGCACACCGTGGCAACTTTAGGTACTAACACACATCACTCGCACCTTCTTCTGCGAGTTTTGGCGACATTTTTCACTCTCTCCTTCGCGGATGAGCTCGAGACATATTGTAACATGGCGCTAGGATAATGGTTTTTTTTGGCGAGGGCTGATCGACTATCAAGTATGAGACTCTTTGTAGTTTTTATATTACGAGACTTCATCGTTATCACTTTGAAGTCTGTCTTCTTTCGGGTACTTTGTTTGGTTTGTTTACGCTCTAGTGTTCCGGTATTATACGGCTATATAAGCACTTCCGGGTCGGATTTCTGTGACACACTAACATACGGAATTGATGCCGCCAGGCCGCTCGGACGCTTCGCTTCTATTGTAAGTACTTAGTTAGTTGATACTCTTATTCGTTGTACATTAGACGAGAGAGATGTCATTTTCACATTTCCTATCGACTTTGAGTATACGCAATGGGTGACTTTTACTTTACCTAATGTGTTTTCCGTTGTGGTTTGCATTATAGATAATGGATGTCATTGACTTGTTTTGACGAACACGTTGCCAGACTACTACTAGCGGGAATCTCTCCCTTAAGATACTTTTTATGTATATTGGATTTTTACGCGACTGGCGGTACGAAGTTATTTCTGATCGTGGCTGTTTTATTTTGAAGGTACGATCTGTTTTCTTGCTATTTTAACATTAATCTTTTGCTTGCACTTACTCCTCTACGCTTCTACATGCTGTATACATTAGGTATATTATTACTTTTTATTCACACAGAGACAGTACTAATCTGTGCAGTCCGACTGACCCTGTATTGACCCTACCGGGTTGGAATTATCACCGGTAGTGGGGTAAGAAATCCCTTTTTACTATGTTTTACACGCCTCGCTTTCCATTGTCTTGGTATTCTAAGACCTCTTGTTTATTCGCTGTTTGTATTGTTTTACCTTACAGCATCTACTGCTAGTTTGGCATTAGCTTCAGGTATGGTTCTTGTGTGGACTTTTGTTTGGTACTCCTTTACCGTTGGGAGACTTAGCGTTTTGAGTCGCTCCACATATTCGGGTGCATTGGTGATATCTAGTTGCTTTTTCCTTTCTTCCTTTCTCTTTTTTGACTTTACACCGATTGGTGGTGTAGGCACTATTGACACATATATCTTATTACTACTTCAGCACCTTCTTGGAGTTGTGGTGTTTTCTTCCTGTATATTTTCGCACTGTTTTTACATACTATGTTTGTAATGATCATTATTTTGTAGTATCGCCTTGCTTATGGCACTTGTCTTAGCATGAATCATTTTGTATTTTTTCCAGCCCTGAAGATTCGTGGTTCACACTTCCCACGATGAAACACGTGTCGGCTGGTTATGCTTATTAAACGGAATTTTCAAATCATATATGAATGTTTTCTTCTGTTGCATTGCACTTACCTGTATCGATCAGTGATTATATAATTGTATGTGTGCACAGGATCGGTCTTTTACTCAGCTTGAGGTCAAAATTTCTTTGGCCTTTACAATTTGAGGGGTTTAGGGGTCTCCCCTCCCTGTTTTGCACCATACAGATATTGTAACTCAATATACCTACGTTTATCAGCAGAGCGCCACTACTTCCTAATATTTGAATACCCTGCTCTAAGAATTTTGCCAGTGATACACTGCACCCTGCCCCGGGGGGTACCTTGGGCCTTCCATAGGGATGACTGATGTGCACAAAAAGGGAAGGGTTAGGCCCGGCCAGTGAGGACACTGGCCAGGAGGACATGGCAGTCCAGGGACTGCAAGCAGGCCTGTGGTGGCAGGCCTGAGACACCATTTTAGGGCTACTCATGTGGGTGGCGCAATCAGCGCTGCAGGCCCACTAGTAGCATCTGTCATCACCAGCCCTGGCACACATAGTGCACTTTACTAGGGACTTCATGGCGATACAAATATGCCAATCAGGTATATCCAATCAATATGATATTTTATACAGAGAGCATATGCACTTTAGCACTGATCAGCAGTGGTAAAGTGCCCAGAGTCCTATTGCCAACAACCACAGGTCAGAAAAACTAGAGGAGGAAGAAGCAAAAAGTTTGGGGATAACCCTGCAAAAAGGGCCAGTTCCAACACAACCCCCTTCCAGCCTAAAGCCAGGGTAGACCAAGCGATACCTCAATGGGATTCCCTGCTTAGGGCGATAGAACACGGAAACTGGCCCAACCAGCAGGGCACTATTCCTGTTCCACGCCTTCCTGAACCCGGTTGGATCTCTCCATCCATACTCTCCATCCATACACCAAGCCAACCCAGGTGGAACCCTTCTCTTCACCTGTGGACACCACCTGTGCAGCACTTAGCCTTAACTTGCTCACAGGTGTGTCCCAACAGACAGACAGCAGGCCGCAGTGACCACTGACAGTGGTCAGGGATGAGACCCAGGCCTTCTGCCTCTCAGGGCCCTCAAACCACTGTGGCGTCAGAGGGTGGGGGGCAGTAGCCCCAGGTGCTTGGCACCCTTTGTCCACTCCCTTCCCTGTCAGGTCGAGTCTGACAACCTGGCACTGACCCACCAGCCCCGGGTCTGTACCCTCAGACTGACCAGAGGTCACGGGCGAGGCATTCCTCCCCCTACCTCTCCTTCTGAGGTCCTGCCCTCTCCTCCCCGGGGAGTCACCCTCAGAACACAACTCACCCACCAGTTCAGGACCTCTCTCCAGCAACTGGTCTCCCAACCTAGGGTCTAAACCCTGCAGTTGCACACCTGCCTGGCATGCCAGGACTTCTGGGGACTCACACAGTATCTCCTCAAGGGTGACACATGACTCATGTGTCTCGTGACAGTGTGCCTGGCGCAGATCTCCCGGCACCTGTCCACCTGACAGTGTGTGAAGATCCCCCAGGACAGAAGTGGTGTCACCATGGTCACTTCTAGGGGACTCAGCCCTTCTGGCTGGTCCCTGACCCATTGGTTCTCCCACTGGGGAACACATCCCCCTCTCACCCCTCAGTCTGGACTTCTGCACCCTCCCAACTGGAGCGGTACCGCCAGACACCAGAACCACTGGAGCTCTGTTTATAGAGGCTCCAGGTTCTCCTGACACTAGGAGATCCTCCTCAAATGGCCTACTAGCACTGTTTAGGCCCCTAACCTGGTGTTCCCTGAAGGAACCCTCCAGGCCCTGAGACTGGGTTTTGGGCACCTGGGGACCCACAGTCCCACATTCACCCCTTCTCCACTGAGACAGGACGTGAGCCCCTACACCCCTCCCACTACACTGGGACCTAACTGGGCTACACTGCACCTCTTCCACCTCACAGGTCTGGAAGATATCTGTGCCACTCCTTTTGGGATCACTCCCCAATGCCTCTTCAGACCCTCTGCTATCCAACCAAAGGTCTGCCTCCAACGCAAGGTCTCTGGAACCAGAGAACTCACACTCCACCGGGTGTTGGCATAGCTCTGGAAAACAGGGACTTAAAATATGCTCTCCAACAATTGAATCATACTCGCCCCCCACAGTTGTTAACCAAGCTACCTTTTGCATCACCCTCCAGTGCCTCACACAAGTACCCCACACCACTCTCCTGAGATTGGCAAGACAGTATCTGACTGTCTCTGTCACACAACTCACACTCTTCTGGGCGGTCTTCACACTCACACACCAAGGTGTCTACCATGGGGGAACCCCTCTCCCTGTACCTCTCATCTAGGGTCAGTAGAGTGTCCCTCCCACCACTAGGAATATGGTCTCCTGTGCCAGTTCCCCAATCTACTTCAGGGACACTGCACCCCACTGGAAGTACATCATAAACCTGAACCCCCTGGTGTATGTCAACCCCCTCCTTCAAGTCAGGTGCCACATCTCTGGGTGTTTTTACCTTTCTCTCAGCACTAGAAACTACAATCTTGCTGCCACCATCTGAGCTGGACTCTACCTCCAACTCAGCAAAGCTCACTTCTTGAGCTACCCATTTTTCCTCTTCAGCTGAGACACTCATGGCCTCAAGCCTCTCGAGCTCCAAATCAAGCTCCCTCATCCTCAACTCATGAGCCAACTGGAGTTTTCTCTCTTCCAAAGCGAGAGCATTCCTCCTCTCTTCCGCCTTCTTCTCACTGTCAAGGCGCAATTTTCTTTCCTCTGCTTGAGTTTTGAGCTTAAAAAGTTCAATCTCATGGGCCCTAATCCTCTGATTCTCCTCCAGCTCCTCTGGAGAGAGGCCCCTACTGGAAGGGGTTCTGCCAGCCCTAGACGCTGGCATATTCACTGGCAAATCATTGGATCCAAATCCATGCTCCTGTGCACCTTCCTCTCCAGTAAAATCCTCTGGCGCAACATGTTTGGCCTCCCACCAGGCCCTTAGAGCTTTCTGTAGCTCTTCCTTGTTTGCACTGCCCTTCATTGGGCATCCTAGCTGCTGGCAGAATTGCTTCAGCTGCTCCTTTTTGTATGTGAGCAACTCCTTTACTTCAAATTGCAATTCCACCTCCTCGCCTACTCCATTCAGAGACATGATGATTCCTAGGTCTTCCAAAAATAGGTTTCAAAACAAAAAATGTTGTGCAATCTGTAGCTGCTAACTAGACTAGTGATGGACAAAGAATCACTGCAGGTCAAGTGCAAATACTGGTTCTAATCCGCACCGCTGACCACCAATGTTAGATCTGGGGGTCTCTAGTTGGCAGAGGTAAGTAACTGAGACCAAATAGGGACCCTTGCTTCTAGTCAGGGCACAGGGACACACACTGTAGATAACCCCTGCTCACCCTCTAGGTAGCTTGGCACGAGCAGACAGGCTTATCCCCAAGGCAATGTGTTAGGTATTTGCACTCAATTACCACAATGACCCCCCAGTACACCACAAAGGTAGACCACACAGGTAGGTATATAAAAATATATCTTTATCTAGTTTAGCAGGAAAGAAAGACGATCACTTACAGGATGATTGCACATGAGCTTAATGGTTGCACTAGGTTACTAGGAAGTTCTTCTACTTAAAAATAGTCTCAAGTCTCTAATCGCTATCACAGGGGTATCACAGCAGGGCTGTGTGTCCAAAGTCAGCTCTTCGCTAACTCTAGCGGTACTTTTCTATGCTCTTCTCACCGTTGCGCTTTCCACTGAAGCCTCAGCGTGGACGGGATCTCAGGAGCAGCCCCGGCTGATCCCATCCGCTCTTCCGCCCGCTCTCGACAATCCAACGAGCAGCGGGGAGGCAGTTCGGCACTTCTCTTTCTGGGACCGCAGGCCGGGGGCGCTGAACACACTCGCTGCTCCCTCGGCGGGGACGGGTCACGCAGATGACTCGGGCACCACTTCCCAGAGGGTTCTTCTTCTTGGCACCACTCTTGACGGCTTCCCGGGATGTTCCGATGACGCTGGCCAATCCCAGCGCGGCGTTAGCGAGGGGGCTCGATCCTCTCGACCAATGAGAGGGCAGCGGGCTCGATCTTTGCCTCGGAAGCACCCGCAAGGTACGGCAAGATCGCGGGACGATGTACGGCACTCTGGCAGCGGAAAACTTTCACGGCAACAGGGTTAGGAGGGTGCTGGCCACGGCTAGGCCGCCCTCAAGGTCCCAGGTGTTGATTTAAGGCAGAATTCACGAGGGGAGGCCACACAGACCTCCGACCCTCGCAAAAACCGTGTGCCGAAGAGCACACCGATCGGGACTCTTAGCAGCTGTTGACAAATTCACGCTCCAGGCAGAAACAGCACGTTCTTGATAGCTTAGTTCAGTTTCTTGGGAACCTTTTAACCCTGGGTTCCAGGACAGGAGGCCAGCTCTTCTCAGGCCCTTGGAGATTCAGTCGAAGACACAGCACACAGCAAAGTCTCGGTAGATACAAGTAGGCAGGGGCACAGCACACAGCAAGCCCTTCTTCTCTCCTTCAGTTGAACAGCAGAACAGGTCAGCCCTTGGAGCACACAGCAAGGCAATCTTCCTTCAGTTCTTCCGCGGTCCTTCTTCTGGCAGAGGTTCCTCTTGATTGTAGAATCTCATTTTCTGTTGTCAGGGGTCCTTTACTTATACCCCTAAAAGTCTTTGAAGTCTTTGTGCAAGTGGGTCCTGAGCCCGGTCTGATCCAGTTCTGGGTGTTGCTGGGGCACTTTGTTTTCCTGGCTTCTTCTTTCCTTTCAGAGTGAGGGGCAGAGTCGTCAGCCGCCCAGCAGGAGGTGGAGCCAGCATTGTGGCAGGCAGGCACAGCCCTATTCACTCCCAGGTGCTATCTCCTCCCTCCACTCTACTTGCAAATACAGTCATTCAGCAAAGGGCTGACCCATCCAACCTCCTGGGGGCTCCCCAGCCCCTGTCACTCTCAAACCAGACAGTCAATCCACAAGCATGCCCAGGCACACAGAAGGGTCAGACAAGAGAACAGCTACTCTCTAAAAAGTACTGTTCTCCAACTCAGGATTTAAAAACAACCTCTCCTAAAAGATGTGTTATTAAATGCTGAGCTCAGGGATATCAAAGACTCATGTCTTATCTTGTTCCTATGAGAAGATAGGCTGATAGCCATTGGCACCAGCCTCCCCCATGTTAGCCTATGGAGCAAGATAACCTTGCAGCAGTGAACACACAAGATGGCTGCTGTTCACTACCAGAGCATGGTACCTGCACTAGTACATGCTCTACCCTTTACATACACTGCACCCTGCCCCAGGGGGTACCTTGGGCCTTCCATAGGGATGACTGATGTGCACAAAAAGGGAAGGGTTAGGCCCGGCCAGTGTGGACACTGGCCAGGAGGACATGGCAGTCCAGGGACTGCAGGCAGGCCTGTGGTGGCAGGCCTGAGACACCATTTTAGGGCTACTCATGTGGGTGGCGCAATCAGCGCTGCAGGCCCACTAGTAGCATCTGTCATCACCAGCCCTGGCACACATAGTGCACTTTACTAGGGACTTCATGGCGATACAAATATGCCAATCAGGTATATCCAATCAATATGATATTTTATACAGAGAGCATATGCACTTTAGCACTGATCAGCAGTGGTAAAGTGCCCAGAGTCCTATTGCCAACAACCACAGGTCAGAAAAACTAGAGGAGGAAGAAGCAAAAAGTTTGGGGATAACCCTGCAAAAAGGGCCAGTTCCAACCGTCAATATTGTTTTTTATTGGTTTCAGTCATGCATTTGTTTTGCCTCTTTTACTAATGCTCCTCCCCGAAAGCACCGGCCAAGTACAGACTTCTTCGTCAACGTACTGTTAAAGTATCGCATTGCCGAACATATTTTCTTTTCGTTATGTTTATTTTTTAATACATTCGCTTTCTTTTTTCGGTGTGATTTTAGCCATTGTGACAACAGGCCTTCGTGCTAATTTACAACATAACATTTTACTAATAGTAAACACCGTCCCTTTGTCCTCCCTCAGTGTGTGTCTACACAGTGTGATGCTGGGAGATACAGGCTGCAGTGGGGACTCTGCCCACACCCCATATTCAGCAGAACTCATGTTTAATGTGGGATCCAAACCTGCTTTTGTGTCCTATAGAGGATGAAGAAAAAAATTCAGATTCATCTGAGTGATTATATTTGTTTTTACATTAGCTCCATTTTTGGTGACTTGGTGAGTATTTCAAAATTAAAACGCTCCTCATTTAACACATACATAACATATAGCTTTTTATTAACATTAAAACTGGTTGCTGCTTTTATGGGATATTTTAAACACCATCCCTTTGTACTCCCCTGGTGTGTGTCTGCATAGTGCGCCGCTGGGAGATGCAGGCTGCAGTGGGGACGCCCCATACCCAGCACAACTTGTGCTTCTTAATTTAGGGTGCAAACATGCTTCTTTACCTTTGTGTTCTTAAAAGTCCCCTTAACGTTTAAAACATTACTATAGCGCTGTATTGGTTTTCTTTCACGTTTCTGTGCCCTTTAGTGACAAACAATTGCATTATGTTGCAATTAAATGCATTCACTTTACTTTTTCGTACTAATAACAGGTCTTTGTGATAATTTCCAACATTTACTTTAAATAACAGTAAACACAGTCCCTGTGTCCTCCTTCGGTGTATGTCTGCCCAGTGCGCTGCTGGGAGATACAGGCTACAGTGGGGATGCTGCCCCAGCCCATATCCAGCAGAACCTATGATTTTAAATATGGGATCCAAGCTTCTTTCTTTACATTTATGTCCTGAAAAACCCCATTAACTTCTCAACAAATTTCTATAGCGCGGTATTGGATTTCTTTGAGGTTTCTATGCCCTTTAGTAACACACAAATGCATTATATTCCAATTACATACATTCACTTTCTATGTTTAAAGTGTGCCAAAATCCCCACTGAGATCTTAGTCATCATGACAAGAAGCCTCCATGGCTCTAAAAAAACATTTCTAATTATTATGCATATTTGTTCAGTTGTTAGAGTTTTTACTATACTTAACAATTCTATGCCCATAAGCCACCTTTTCCCACAACTACTGCTATGTACTATCCTTTACCTAATTGTCCCTCAGCATCTGCGGAAACTTTATTACCTTCCTGAAAATAAATTTGCATCTCTTCTTAACTAATCTTTCACTACTCCATCAAGCTCCACGCGCTACAACCACAAGCACATTCAGTTTCACTCTCGAACTCCTACTCTAGTTGCCCAACAACAATGCTTAATTTGTAAACAGTTACGTACCGGGACCCTCATAATAAGGTCATAATTCTCATCAGTCAGCTTCCTTCTGCCTCATAATTCTTTTCCCCGAGCTCTCCTACCTTACTCCTGATTCTCCACGTTTCCTCACTCTCCATCATTCTACCTCACACTACTCTTCTCCTCACTTACCACCTTATACATCACACTACTCTTGTCCTCCTCTCTCCTTTCTTATACCTCATGCTGCTCTTCTCATCACTACATCCTTATAACACACACTACTCTTCTCCTCACTCATCTTCCTTATATCTCACACTACTCTTCTCGTCACTTTTTTCCTTAAACCTCGAACTACCCTTCAACTCCTCACTCTAATTATTTATACCTTATACTAATCTTCTATTCCTCACTTACCTTCCTTATATCTCACATTACTCTTCTCTTCACTCAACATCCTTATACCTCACACTACTCCTCTTGTCCACACTCTCCTTCCTTAGAACTCACACTATTCTTCTCATCACTCTACATCCTTATACCTCACACTACCCTTCTCCACACTCTCCTTCCTTATACCTCACACTACTCTTCTCATCACTCTACATCCTTCAACCTCGCACTACTGTTCTCCTCAGTCTCCTTCGTTATACCTCACACTACTCTTATCCTCACTCTACATCATTATACCTCACACTGCTCTTTTCCTTACTCTCCTTCCTTATACCTCACACTCCTCTTATACTACTCTTCTATTCAACACTCTCCTTCCTTATAACTCACCCTACTCTTCTCTTCCTCACTCTCCTTCATTATTCCTCACACTACTCTTTTCATCATTCTACACCCTTATACCATACAATACTCTTCTCCTCATTCTCCTTCCTTATGCCTCAAACTACTCTTCTCCTCTGCAATCTCCTTTCTTATACCTCATACTACTCTTCTACTCATCACTCACCTTCATTATACCTTACACTACTCTTTTCCTCCTCACTATCCTTCCTAATTCCTCACACTACTATTCTCATCACTCTACATCCATATACCTCCCACTACTCTTCTCCTCCTCACTTTCATACTCTTCTACTACTCATGCTACTCTTCTCCTCATCAATCTCTTTCCTGATACCTCACACTACTCTTATCGTCACTCTCCTTCCTTTTACCTCACCCTGCTCCTCTCCTCCTCAATTTCCTTTCTCATAACTCATATTACTTTTCTACTTCTCACTCTCCTTCCTTATACCTTATCCTACTATTCTCCTCCTCGCTCTCCTTCCTTATTCCTCACACTACTCTTCTCATCACTCTACATCTTTATACCTCACACTACTCTTCTCCTCACTCTCCTTCCTTGTACCTCACATTACTCTTCTTATCACTATATATCTTTATACCTCACTATACACTTCTCCTCATTCTCCTTCCTTGTGCCTCATGCTGCTCTTCTCCTTACTCTCTATCCTTATACTTCATGCTACTATTCTCCTCCTCACTATCGTTCCTTATACCTCATACTTATATTCAACTACTCACTCTCCTTCCTTATACTTTATACTACTCTTCTACTTCTAACTCTCCTTCTTTATATCTCATGCTACTCTTATACTCCTCACTCTCTTTCCTTATGGGAAACAACCTTTACAACGTGGTTGTTACATCGCGTTCTGTAACAAGCGGTCGTTACAATGACCCGTTGTTACAATGCAATCCCATTACATCGCAAGTCATTAGATCGACTTGCACTAGATGGCGCTCCAACACCTTCCCTACAATTGCGCAGGGTGGATTTGGAATAGTAAATTATGCTATTCCTAATGTTGGAGTGCCATCTAGAGCAAGTCGATCTAGTGACTTGCGATGTAATTGTATCGCGTTGTAAAAACGGGTCGTTGTAATGACTGTGTTGTTATGGAACGCGATGGAAAAGCATGTGTTGTAGCATGCTTTATTCTGCCTTATACCCCCACACTACTCTTCACCTCCTCACTCTCCTTCCTTATACCTCCCTTTACTCTTCTCATCACTTTACATCCTTATACCTCACACTACTCTTATATGCACTTGCCTTCCTTATACCTCACACTACTCTTCTCATCACTCTATATCCTTATACCTCACACTACTCTTCTCCTCAGACTCCTTCTTTATACCTCACACTACTCTTATCATCAGTCTACATCCTTATACCTAACACTACTCTTGTCCTCAGTCTCCTTCTTTATACCTCACACTACTCTTATCATCAGTCTACATCCTTATACCTCACACTACACTTGTCCTCACTCTCCTTCATTATATCTAACACTGCTCTTCTCCTCCTTACTCTCCTTCCTTACACCTCACACTACTCTTCTCATCACTATACATCTTTATATCTCACACTACACATTTTCTCACTCTTCTGTCTTATCCCTTACAGTACTCTTCTTACCACTCAATATCTTTATACCTCACACTACTCTTCTCCTCACTCTCCTTCCTTATACTTCACACTGCTCTTCTACTTCTCACACTCTTTCCTTGTGACTCACGCTGCTCTTCTCCTCACTCTCTATCCTTATGCTTCACGCTGCTCTTCTCCTCCTCACTATCCTTCTGTCATGAGGTGCCCAATGGACTCCCCCTGAGGAACATGATGTCGAGCTGTTCCCCCCTTAAATCTCCCCTCAACTCTGTTTTCAGTCCCTTCTGGGGTCCTTTGCATAAAGCCTGCATGGCTCCTTTAAGGATCTGTCTCTTTGGGACTCTGCTTCCGCCCATGCGATCCAGTCACATGCTCCAATGAATGCCGGTCTCATGACAAAAGCATGTTTGGATTGGGACTGCCTCGGCCCAGAAAAGCCGAAGACACCAGACTCTGAGGAGAACCTGAGGAACAACCCAGAGCCAGGACCGATGACAGAGAAGAAACCATCTTGTTCCTGAGGGCGGAATCCCGGATGCCAGTGGTAACGAATCCAGAGCCTCCTACACCTGAAGAAAAGAAGGAGCTGGACCTCATCCGGCACCGTGAATTGGCTAGCCACGTTCCTGGAGGAGCGTGGCTCTCTGAGGTACGTACGCGGCTCAGAGGGTTTCTGGGGAAGGAAAGCAGGGCTGCTAACGCATTTCGGGAGAAGACGGGAGGGGTGGTACACAAGGCAGACTGATCCTTAGCTATTGCTGCGTGTCAGGAGCACTCCAATATTACGGGCGATGCATGCCACATACACTGGTGACGGACAACGGGTGTCATTACTCGCCACTCCTTATCCCTTGAGTCATTGGTCCGACCGGACAGCGCTCTTAAAGAGCTTTTCTGTTCTTTTATTTTATGTCTGAGGAACGCCTGCCATCCACGGATCCAGGGAAGGGCTCATCCCACAGGAGGCAACGTGCGCCGACTAAGACCCCAGGACTGAAAGCCACAAACTAACTGTCATTACCTACAATAAAGACCCTAAACCCATCTCTGTTCTCAGTATTGCTTTAACCCAGGCTTACACCTTCCTCATACCCAATACTGCTATTTAACTTTTCACTCTCCTTCCTTATACAATATACTACTCGTCTACTCCTCACTTTCCTTCTGTATATCTCAAGCTACTTTTCTCCTCCTCTCTCTCTGTCCTTATACCCCACACTACTCTTCTCATCACTCTGCATCCTTATACCTCATACTATTCATAGCCGCACTCTCCTTCCTTACACCTCACACTACTCTTTTCATCACTCTACATCCTTGTACCTCACACTACTCTTCTCCTCAGTCTCTTTCTTTATACCTTACACTACTCTTATCATCAGTCTACATCCTTATACCTCACACTACTCTTCTCCTCAGTCTCATTCTTTATACCTCACACTACCCTTCTCCTCACTCTCCTTCCTTATACGTCACCCTGCTCTTCTACTCCTCACTCTCCTTTCTTGTGCCTCATGCTTCTCTTCTCCTCACTCTCTATCCTTATACTTCACACTGCTCTTCTCCTCCTCACTATCCTTCCTTCTACTATATACTAATCACTTTCCTTCTTTATATTTCAAGCTACTTTTCTCCTCTTCACTCTCTTTCCCCATGCCTCACAACTCTTCTCTTCATTCTTCACCCTAATACCTCACCCTACTCTCATCCTCACTCTCCTTCCTTATACCTCACACTATTCTTCTCATCAGTCTACATCCTTATACCTCACACTAGTCTCATCCTCACTCTCCTTCCTTCTACCTCACACTATTCTTCTCCTAAGTCACTTTCTTTCTACCTCACACTACTCTTATCATCAGTATACATCCTTATACCTCACACTACTCTTCTCCTCATTCTCCTTTATACTGCACACTACTTTCATCATCACTCTACAGCCTTATACCTTACACTACTCTTTTCCTCACTCTCCTTCCTTATATCTAACACTTATTCTCCTCCTCCCTCTCCCGTCTTATACCTCATACTGCTCTTCTACTCATTACTCTCCTTCTATATACCTTACACTACTCTTCTCCTCCTCACTGGCCTTCCACATTTGTCACACTATTTTTCTCATTACTCTACATCTTTATACCTCACACTACTGTTCTCATCACTCTCCTTCCTTATACCTCACACTACTCTTCTTATCACTCTACATATTTATACATCACACTACTCTTCTCCTTACTCTCCTTCCTAATACCTCACACTATTCTTCTACTCCTCACTCTCCTTCCTTATTTCTCACACTACTCGTATAATCACTATACATCTTTATACCTCACACTACTCTTTTCCTCACTCTCTTGCCTTATACCTCACACTACTCTTCTACTCATAACTCACCTTCCTTATAACTCACACTGCTCTTTTACTCCTCACTCTCCTTCCTTACACCTTATACTACTCTTCTCCTCCTCTTTCTCATTCCTTATATCTCACACTATTCTTCTCCTCCTCGCTCTTCTTCTTTTTGCCTCACGCTGCTCTTCTCCTCACTTTCTATCCTCATCCTTCATGCTGCTCTTCTCCTCACTCTACTTCCTTTTACACCAAGCTCTTCTTCCCCATAGTTTCATTACTTATTCTTCATATTCCTCTTTCCTCACTTTCCAACCTTATACCCCAACCTGCTCTTCATATCACTCACCTTCCTTATATATCACTTTCCTCTCCTCCTACTCACTTCCTTTTCCTATCCCTCACCTTGCTCTTTTCATTGATTTAAAAAAAAAATATATATATAACAGTATTTAAAATTCAGGAAGTCTTTTTTTAACCTTTCAATGTCCTCTTTCTGCGAGCCCCTATTTCTTAACATCACACTCACATTATATGTATCAATTATCAGGTACCTTCTGTTTACATAAAATATTTAACAGTAAACACGTACATATATGTTCAGATTCTGTACAGCCCCTGCAGACCAAAAGAGTATCTTTATTCTACTGCTCCACGGACTCACTGTACTCTCCCTCGTAGCACTCAGTTTGCCTTGATCTGGTATTTGCTTATTTATATATTTAGCATTATCTTCATTTTGATTACAGCAAATCTTTAAGGGAAACTACGTTGTTAAACAAATAGTACAAACTATATATCCTACAATGAATTATAATTTAACATTGATTACTATCTACCAAAGGGACTTCGGGTTTGTTAAATTGTTCAAAATGTGTATTTTTTTCTTTTTACCCTCAACTTCATATATGTTAGTATTCCTCTCCAAGCACACTTACAAAAGGTTTACTCTTTTCTTCTTATAAACCTTCCGTATTCCTTATATATCAATGGAATTATCTTTCATTACTCCTATAAAACAGAACTGCAACTACAACTTGTACAATCTAAACAAACGTAATCAAAGCTTCAAAGCAACATTGCAGTGTTTGTTGAACACTTCTTATCCTGTCGTTCACAAAACATCAATAATTCTGTGCTTGCTGTTAAAACGCACATATGCAGCTTCTCAAACAGATAACGTTCTTAAAATCCAGGCTACATGTGTTTTTATTATGCTGCTGCAGTCTCCAATTAAAACATTTGGAAACAATTGGAACGTTTCACACCATGCCAGATGTCTTGGCGCAGGGAAGAACTGAAGAAAGGAGCTTTTCTTCCTATCTCATATCTACAGAATTCACACTCTTTTATGTCTAAGTCAAAATAAAAACATCTACAAAGAATAAGCCATAAATGTAGCAATGTAAGTATAAGATATCAAAAATGAAAAAACAGCATTAAATAGAGTAGAAAGCTATTTACATTTTGATATTATCATAAGGAAGGAGGGGAAAAGGAAACAGAATATAAATCTACATCTGAAGTTCAAGTAACCATACATGCCATAAAAATGTAGAAAGAAGTGAGTCAAGTTTTTTAAAGTACATAGACGGGATATGAATGGGTATCTTTGAAAGAATATACAACAAAATATGGGTGATCATCATTTTAATGGAATCAAGATGTCCCCACCATGAAAGAAAAAGAGGGTTCCAGGAGGAGAAGAGTTTAGAAATAGGGTCAAGCCCCTCCTTCATATTAATTTTACCCAAATCCAATATGGACTTGTTAAATCAAATGCCTAAATATTTAATTTTAGAACTATGCTTAATGCTGCTTAAGACAAAATTTGGTGATGAGAAGGTTTTCTGTTTTATCAGAATTGATTTTGAAACTGGAAACCAGAGAAAAATCTGAGATCTCCTGCAATAAAGGGGGATTAGAAGTTTCAGGGTTTGATATAAAAAGTAAAATATCATCTGCATATGCGGACAACTTCAAATGTTGATTGCTTAGAGAAACCCAGAGATAGATGTATTATGACGGATACAGGAAAAAAAGGGTTCAAGCGATAGAATAAATAAAAGAGGAGATAGGGGACAACCTTGAAGCACACAACGTTATAATGGAAAAAATTGATTGATAAGACCATTAATTAAGACAGAAGCTCTTGTGGTCATATAAAGCAATGAGATAAGGGAAATAAATGTAGGACCAAAACCATGCCAATGAAGGACTTTAAATAAATAAGGCCAGTTCACTTGATCAAATGCCTTTTCCGCATCGATAGAAACTGCAGCTAAAGAATAAGAAAGAGTGGAAGCCTTGTTCAAAATATTAAATAGTAACCGAGAGTTATCAGAGTTTAATCTGCCTTTAACGAAACCACATTGCTCTGGACCGTTTAAAACAGGCAAGAGAGGTTCAAGAGGTAAAGCACACATTTTGGTAAAGACTTCGTAATCAACATTTACGACGGAAATAGAGCGGTAATTCTTACATTGCTTAGTATCGCGACCTTCTTTATGGATTAGGCATATTGTGGCTTCTAAAAAAGTGCAATCTGCCTTTCCGGTAACATAAAATGTTGGAAAAGTTTTAAGAGATTTGGAAGTAATGGGTTTGAAAAGTGTAAATAGAATACTACTGTATGCCCATTTGGACCCGTGGTTTTCTCTTTTTTAAGAAGACTTCAAGATTTAGACAGTTCTGGAATCGATAAATCAGATTCCAGAGCTGCGAAGTCAAGATTCCCACACGAAGAAGGGGAGGTGAGACTGAGATAAGTGTAAATCAGAGAGACAGATGTAGGGGATTCCAGAGTATATAGAGTTTAATAGAATTTCATAAATTCATCCAAGATGTCTTGATCTTTAAAAATATGTTTTCCTTCTAATGACTGAATAAAATCTATTAACACACGCTCTTTCCGAGATTTGGGATGATTAGCCAAAGGTTTGCCTACTTTATTCCATCCACCGTAATACCGAGCACTACTGCGTAGAAGAATAGATGAGGCATTGTCAGTAGTTAATTTGTTAAAATCTAGCTTCGCACGAGAAAACTCCTGTAAAGCAGAGTCAGATGAGCAGGTATAAAATTGGTGTTCTAGAAGTTTAATGTTAGCCAATAAACTCTTATATTGATTAAGAGACTGCTTCCTTTTCCTGGAATCGAAATTTATAATAAAACCATGGGCAGGAGCTTTGAACGCATCCCAAATCAATGTAGGGGAGGCATTCAGATCTGCATTGAAGAGAAAAGAATTCCTCAGCAAAGGAGATGAAAGAGGTAGAAAAAACTGGATCTTGCAAAAGAGAATTATTAAACATCCACCTAGAAGATCTGGGCTGCACTCAGAGCAAGTCAAAATCAGCAACAACTGGGGCATGATCAGAAATTACCATAGGTTCACTTAAAGAGGAGATGAGATTTTGTGATGAAGATTTGGAAAGAAAAATGTAATCTAACCAAGGGGGTCATTAGGATAGTGGGCGGAGTCCGCCCGCCATCCTAGAGGTAACAGGACCACCCGCCTCCCATCCAGCGGTCCTGCACCCCTGATAATGATGTGACTGCCAACTCGGCAGTCACACCTGCCAATTTAACAAAGCGGCAGGTGCTGCCGGCTGCAGCACTTTCCGCAATGTCAAATGGCCATGTTTTGCATTTCCATGCACAACATGGCTGGCACCGCGCGGTGCCTGCCACCTCGTGCATGTGGAAATGGAGGGGAGTTTCTTTGATAGCCCACCCAGTGCACCCCCCACCCTCCCCACAGAGGGGGCCGGCAACAGGCTCCCAAAGCCAATCACCGCCAGCCTTTCCATGGCGGCATCACCACCATGAAAAGGCACCTATAACACCCACATCCTAATATGGCAGACGGTACCTGCTAGGCAAAGCCACCATATTAGTGGCTCAGCTCCACCCGGCAGGCATCATAATGATTGCCACTGCGGAAAAGCGGCAGACCGACTTTGCATCCGCCATGATACCCACCGTCATCCTAAATAAAATATTAATAAAATATTAATCTTTATATTGGATACATTTTTTGTAATACTAGGCCAAAAGGTTGAGTCGGACCATAAACATTAAATACAGTCAAAGATATATTATTGACAAGTAACTGAACTAATAACCATCTACCTTCCACATCCATGTCTTGAGAAACAACAGAACAATTTAACTTTTTGTGACATAAAATAATTTCACCATTTTTCTTAGTAGAAGTATGAGAACCTAAGACTAAACCAACCCAATTCCATTTGAGCTTCAAAGCCTCCGTCTCCCTCAAATGGGTTTCTTGCAAAAGAACTAAATAGGGATTATAGGAGGCTAAATGAGATACATTCTCTGCCACTTTATAGGGTTAATAAAACCTTTCACTTTCCAAGATATGACTATGAATGTAGAGAGAAAGAACCAGATATAAGCAACATGATCAACAGTAATAAGCAAAAGGGGAAAAAAACTGAGAAAAAACGAGAACGAACAGTGAGAAGAAAGGAAGTAGAGTAGAAAAATAGGAACGAGAGAGAAGGAATAGGTGAGGCCCAAAGAGAGGACAACACATGTCAATAAGTGACAACATGTGTATCTTCAATAGGGAACAAATACAAAACTGACAACTGTAATACATACCTTCAGGGGAGAACAAGACGTGAAAATACAAGGAGTGACGACACATAATTGAAGACGACACATCCAAGAAGGGAGATAGCACCACAGCGGGATGTCATATAGAATGAGCAGGGGATGGATAAACAAGAGAACCAGGTAATCTGTAATGGTATAAAGGGAGAAGAGTAAAATCAACATGTTTTAAGGCAATTATCAAAATATAACCTGTAAAAGAAAAAACAGCAGAGTAACCTAAGTATATCAAACCTGGTTAAAAGAAAAAAGAAGAAAAATCAAGTATCGAAGTTATAGAAGAAGGACCAGCAGTTTCCATAGAAGATGTAGAGTGTGAGTAGATACATTTCTTAAGATCCAGATGATTCTCAAAAGTAGAGGAGCAGTTTTAAAGGGTATCCTTAAACAGACAGGGATGAAATAACCCATACCGCACACCCAATGAGGGTAAAGCAGGTCGAAGATCAAGGAATTCCTTGTGTGGCAGTTGCAGTAGACACATCTTGGGATAAAAACAGTTTAGTACCAGATCAAACCAGCTGCTTTTTCAGCTTAGCTTCATTCAAAGCCTGTAGAAGCTCAGTATATTAAAAAAATAGAAGCATCACACCATGTGGCTTCGATGGAGCAGATAAAGAAGACAAGCGGGGGCCCAACTTATGAGCAAGTTGAATATCCAGTTTTGTGGACGGAGGAAGGTCTAGAAGCCTTGGAAGAAAGGCAGTGAACAAATATACGGTATCATCAGCTTCCACACCCTTGGGAAGACCATACAAGCAAAGATTATTGCATCTGTTCCTATTTTCAAGATCTTCAGCAGATTTCTTCAACAGGAGAACCTCCCTCTCCAAGGAGACAATATTGGTAGGGACATCCTGTAGATCACCAACATGCTGTTCCACCGAGGTTAAACCGGCTTCCATAGACGAACACTTAGTGTCCAAAACTTGCAGACAAGTAATGGTTTCCTCCAATAAGGGACATAAAGCATGTATTGCCTCTAAAACAGTGTCTAAGGACACAGGAGAAACGAACTTCAGCGGAGAAGGGGGACCTTGCTTAAGACATTTATTGGCAGAAGATGGAGTCTGCATTTTGGCTGAAGAAGATGGCGAAGCTGTCAGCTGTGAAGAACCAGATTGGGCCATATTACTGATATTTTGCATTAAAGAACCAATAGAGGAGGGATCAGATACAGGTGCATGAATTGTGTATCTTTTGTTAGTGAGCAACAATTTCTTACGTCTGTCCATGTGTCAAAAAAGAGCAAAGTCAGCAGGAGCAAGAGGAACCCACAAACAGCCAAATTGAATGTCCATAAAATGCCCCAAATAGACTTCCTCCCAATATGAAAGCTGAAAGGCAGTGCAAAATTATTAATGTACAATACAAGGAGGAGTCCAATAAACCGCAGAATGAGGGACTTAGAAGAAAATGAAGAGGAAAGTCAGTACCTCAGTGAAAGAGTTATGTGCAGATCTTCACTGAAGAAAAGCTGTGAGTCTGCTGAGCATAACTGTTCCAAATGCTAAGAAAAAATGGCTGGTGATGCAGGAAAAATTAAGCCTTGCAGGGTATTACAAAAGAATCCCTTCATTATTAGCAGCCCTGGGAAGAAATATCATTGTGCCAAAAAAGCCAAAATGACTGCCGCAAAATAGCTGTTGGCATTATTCCACGTTTCTGAGGGCAGACAGCAGTAGTGAAAATGCCTGTGGTAAGTACCTGCTCCCGGAGACTTCTGATGTAGGATAATCACTGTCTCAGAGCAAAGAAGAGGTGGGAGCCACAAACATCACAGCGGCATTACCCGATATGGCATGGAGCCCCGGAGTCAGGCAGCCATCTTGAATGGTGCCATGCATGCTCCAGAATTCGCACGCTTGATAATAGTTAGCAGTTGTTTACTTGCTTAAAGCTCCCACATTAAGCCACGGGTCACACCAAAGGAACATCCAGTTTTCTTATTTAACTATGTGTCCTTAAAAGTCCCCTTAACTTTAAAAACGTTACTATAGCGCTGTATTGGTTTTTGTTCATGTTTCTGTGCCCTTTAGTGAAACACGTATGTATTATGTTGCAATTCACTTTCTTTTTTCGGAGAGGCAACAGACGTTTGTGATAATTTACAACAAATACTTTAAATATCTGTAAACACCGTCCTTGTGTCCTTCGTTCCTGTGTGTCTCTACACAGTACGCTGCTGGGATATACAGGCTACAGTAGGGACAAAGCCCCTCCCCATATACAGCCAAACCCGTGCTTTTTAATATGCGATCCAAGCTTCTTTCTTTACCTTTGTGTCCTGAAAAGTCCCCTTATTTTCTAAACAATTACTATAGGGCTATATTGGATTTCTTTGAGGCTTCTGTGCCCTTTAGTAACACAAATGTATTATGTTGCAATTACATGCATTTGCTTTCGATGTGTAAAGTGTGCCAGAATCCCCGCTGAGAAGCCTGCATGATTCTAAAAAAACATTTCTAAATATTTGTACAGTTGTTAGGGTTTTTATCATACTTTACAATTATATGCCCATAAGCCACCATTTCCCACAACTACTGCTATTATTTATTATACAAGCAAACTATTAAAGGCCTTTTAAATAATGTTCATCTACAAATTGCATAACAAGCTATCTTGTAAATTAAAAAAGCGTTTTTACAAGACTTTATCAACATTAAAAGATATACAACATTACTTTACAATATTTACTGTCAGTTTGTGTTTTACAACAAAACATACACTTCATTTTGCAGTTCCCAATAATTTTGCTAAATTTGACCTTTTATCACTGAATTCTAAAAATTCATTACCATTTGCAATACTAATACATCTATTATGTTTCATACAGGTGCCCGGATATAGGTTCAGGTAGTAACCAAACCTTTCACTTATATTTCTCCTGCAATTGCACTACATAACGATTCTTGGTACTGACCTTTTACCTAGTTATGGTACTGACATGGGGTTTTCTACAAAAACTAGCCTCATTCCTTATGCATGAGGATTCTTAGAATCTCAGCAGGACTATCATCTCCTGCATAATAACTATGTATAGGGTCATTCCTTCTGTCATCCTACTCCGACATGACACAGCAAAGTAGATCGCGTGAGGGTACCGCGTTTGGTATATAAACACCATATCTTTGCTGAGGCAGGGAGAGAAAAAGGATTTCCAATGGTGACACACTGATGCAAGAAGCTGAGGTCTGTGCACGCAGACACTCCAATTCGCAATGGTCTGAAATCCCTCGCAGGGTGTCCATCTCGGGTTCCCACAGTCTCTCACTTCAGGTAATGGGGTTGACTTTATCCTAGTGAGGTTCTTGGCTCTACACCTACATACCTGCTAGGTACACTTAGGTACATCTAGTTAGGGTCGCATCGTAGTAGTACGCATTATGACTGTCATGTATTTATATACCTGCCTATATTAATTTTTTAGCACTATGGTAGGAATCTACCATCCTTTTACTCTGTTGGTGCTTATAATCATTTATATCTGTTTCTGTCTTATGGTTGTTTCAGCACACTTATTTTACACTAGAATGACGCTGCTTCAATAAATGCTTATTGAAAACGTCCCCACCGTTTATTCTGTGTATCTCTCTGAGACAAAGGGAACACGAGAGGCTGGGCGAAAAGTACTGCACTGTTTCCACGATCCCTGATGGGACAGAGTTGTCATGTTCGATAGTTGCCAAGAACTATTCTCTCCTTGGTAGGAGGAGTTTACAGTGGCACTGTGAGCTAGCCGGTATACAGGCTAACATACCCGGAGGGGGTGTCAGGAATCAGTCTGGACCCCAATCCTACAGTCTATGTTGTCTAAACTCGCAGATCCTATACAGGTTATAGGAACATCACAACACCTCTAACTTAAACAATTGCAAGACCTATTGCATTTCTAATGCTTGTTGTTAGATGTTGTCGCTCATAAATCTCCTACTTGTACTTCATCTGAAAATTTTAAACCACCATGATTACTCTCTTTCACTGCCATATGCACTAATTTGCTAATCCTTGTTCGGTTTGTTATATGATATTGCATTGTTATTTTCATTTCAGGTAATATTCTACACTGCTGTTAACTTGGTCTTCCTTTATGCATTCCCCCTCCCTTCCCTCCCCTTTTTTCCCATTATATTTCAAAACTGTTAAACAGCTTCAATTCTTTATGTTATTTTTTTGACTTCATTCCTACAGTATATACAAGTTCCTGGATACTGTTTCTGTTATGTTATTTCTTTTTCTCAATGAAGCTGCTTTACCCTAAAGAAAAGTACGATTAGCTACATATGCCATTTAATAAACAATTTGACATAGACATGCTTCATACATGACTTCTACGAATAATTGAACTCTACTTTCTTGGTCATCATCTACCTAAAATGGAAATCTCCAACAATAGTAAGGTTATCAAAGGTGTTAAGGAAAAAATATACCTAAAAAGAATTGCCGGGAAAATGAGTTTCAGTACTGGAAAGACTAGAGTCAACAATAACATTTTGAGCCCAAGTGATTGATTGTATTGCTTGTACCATCAACACCTCTGTTGTCACCGAAAAAGAGATAACTGACTCTTTCAACTGAACTGAAAGTGCTCCCTAGGAATGATTGCTAAGCTTCCCCTTCTTACTACCTCGAATTCATAGAAGTCATTTAAAACCAGATAAGGTAATTCATACTGACATCTTTGCCCAAACATTTCAGCCACACAAAATAGCATATAAAGTCGAAATCTGTGCTTCATGGCAGAATGGACATACACATGGTGCACTAGTGATTATTTTGTATTTATACTCACATTAGTAGTAACACAAGCCATTCATCTTCACTTCTTCATCCATATGGAGTCAAAAAACTAAATACCTTATTGTTCTATTCAACTTCCAAAATAACAGCTGGCCTTCATTTACTAGATTTAGAAAGTTGCACCTGATGCCGAGTGATGGAAAAAACAAGTTTCCATCTTGTTATTTCCTTGGACTGAAAATGGCTACCTCTTCAACTGACATATATGTTGACACATTTAGATAGTTGATAGGTCAACCTTCTATAGTAACTATTCTCCTTCCACATAGATTCAAAATATTCCTCCCACCACTGTTGGAAATCCATTTTCTCTCATTATACTATCTAAAATAATACATTCATCCATCTCCTCTGCAGTGTGTCCCCTTTCACTCACACCTGAATAGGAGGCTTCTACCACAGCACTTGCAAATCGTCTTAACTTTCCATCCCAATCACAACTAAAAGGGCCATAACAGTACTTCGAATAAGTTCCAATATCTCCACCTTCTTATATATTTGTGTACCTTCCTATTAATGCCTTATCAATAATTGGCAATTTGTCAGCAGCCTCCAATTTGGTTGACCACTCTATTTTGAAAAGTAGGATGTAGGAGGTTGGAGGAATGGTGGGTTGTTCATTACATTTGTTTGGATCCTTTTATCAAATTTGCTCACTTCTTTCATTCTTGGATAATCCAACTACCAATCCTTCCATTCAAAGTAATGCCGCAAGCCCCTCACAAATCTATGGAACCCTGGCAGTCGTCTGAAAAGTTATCAATATTAATGATTATAACTTGTCTTTGGGGAAACACTGCAAATATTTTCTGCAATATTTTCGGTAATGATTCCAACATAATAAGCAGGCCACCGATTCTCAAGAGATTCGCTATGAACACAAATGTGATTGTGTCTCTTCAGAGAATCATGATAAAAAGAAAGCCAAATCAGTTCTTTAGCTTTACCCATAAACAAATCTTTCTGTTTATGGTAATCCATACAAGCAGTGTATTTTTAAAGCCAAACCACAATGTTTTTAATAAACCTGATGTTTGAACTAAACACACAAAAGTGACAAAAAGCGCATGATTCAGCGCTAATAGAGAAAGAAAAATGAATTGCTAAACAACAGAACCAAAATGTAATCGAATAATTAATGGAAATGATACAAAATGCAAACAGGATATTAAAACATAGAGATATATGAATTTACCAATCTGTGAAGGACAAAACCGCCTTCTACATGGTAAGACAAGCACATAATTATGAACAACATTGACTCTCTTCTGCTAAATACTCTCCCAGCTTCATAATGGTTTTCTGATTTACCCGACACCTGAAAATACCATATATTCTACGAGGTATATAACATACATATAATGTGAATAAACACTGAGATACATGATAAAGTTGGGTCTTAAAATCACTAGAAATTGTATGTACAACTGTCACTCTTTTAAAGTTCAAAAGACTGTCTAAGTCAGAAAGAATTCAGGTTTTCAGGTAAACTATCCAGTGTGATCCTAGCAAGGGTTCCAAAAAACCTACCAGTTGTCCTGATGAGAGCCTATGACCTAAGGGCGCAAGTAAAGCTCAAACGTGTTGACCAGATGCTGCTTTTTGATGTAGATGTGTAGGGCACCATAATATTTCTGATAATACATCTCAAATGTTGTAACCTTGCCACTATCTCTAGTAATCTCCTAATAAATGCAAGAAATGTTTTGGGATAGTAGGCAATTTTAACTGCATTTTTATAGAAAGGATCCCCTGTATATCTCTGACATAAGAGATATCCCCTCCTGGTGGAGGACAAGATACAATGCAGTCACTATCAGTCATAAGTACGTCAGTGAATAACATACCACTGACTGAACATCACTGTTGAGGGTCCTACAAAAAAAATATGTTTGTGATCCTCTTTCGCATGTGATTGCTCTTCCACTTTCCTTGATTGTGTTTTGCGTGAATACTTTATACATTGCCTCTAAGTTAAGCCTGATTACTTTTTTGTGCCAAGCTACCCAAGGTTAATCACAGGTCAAATTAGTGACAAGGTGTTTGGCAGTTGCATGACCAGGGCTCACACCCCAGTCAACCAACAACCCAATTTCTGACAAAATTCTATTCCTAGGCCTATCTAGACTCCATTGTTTAGCACCTCGGGCCACACAGGTGGTTAGGTATTGTAGCATTGTTTTGGCAACAGAGTAGTATAACTTCAAAAAGACTACTTTTAAGCAAAATTTGTGAACCACATTTGAAATAATATTTCCAAGCCTATCTCAGCTTCATTATTGATTATCTGTTCTTTATGTATTACCCCCTTAGCTCTTCCCTCCTCAAAAAAAGCAGCAACCTAGTTCTGTGGACACTCATGCAAGGCAGCATTTAAAGCACCCAGAGTATCCTGCATCAGTTCCATGACTTTGACAACCAGGTTTTGACTGACTCATTATTCTGCAAAGGAACACCTCTGATATGGGTCCTGGTACGTTTCTCTCCCAGGAATTTTATGATGGGATTCAACAAATCCTCTATGTAAGCTCCAAGCCCCTCCCCCGTGAAATGAAAGGTGTGCTTCAGTTCACTCTTGTGCAATCCAGCTTTACCTATGACTGGATGAACACCATCTGATCCTGGTGAGTCTTAACCAGTAAACATATTTGGCCATGCAACCAAGAAGTAGAGCCTCCAAAAAGAAACCTCCAGTGTTGTGTGCCATATCGCCCACTGGACTCCCTTATGACATATTAGATTTAGGATGTATGCTTTTTGCAGGGTTTTTAGTTAACTGGTGGCTCTGCATATAATTGGGGTATTTATCTAAATATGCTTCTCTAAAGTGAGTTTACTTGATTTCTGCACTGAATGTGGGTTATATTTTGCTTTTCTATAATGCCTTCCTTATGGATTATATGATATGCAGTTGGATTGTCTCTGGTGAAAACTTGCTGTGAAAAGTTCTCTGATACTATGAACCTGAAAACCTGTTTTCTTCTTAGACTAAGCCATATTTGCCTCATCATTTTGGTGATTCTTTGCATTCTGACATTCTGTATCAAGCTTTAGAGGACAATTGACAGTGATAGATGTCCTGCCCACCCATGAGGTCATCAAAGATTGTGGCAAGTGCTCCTCTGGTGGAGGACTGACTGACAAATTAAGAGGTTCTTGCGAGGAAGTCGGTTATCTCTTTATCTTCAGGAGTGCCACAGCTGTAATGGCGTAACTGACAGAGAAGCCTTGTCAAGTGGGCACCATGTTTTACAAGCTTTTTTATTTTTTAATACTAAACCCCCTTGCGCTTTGGGGCACTGGCGTGTTTTGCCTAACTGGGGCAGCTATGGTTCATAAGGCAGTTCCTGGTAGGAAAAAAAGAGTGACGATAATGCTGCCTAAAATAGGATAGGGCAACCATCACTTTGACTTGGTGACCCTGTGGCCAATGAGCCATCAAGGCAGCCCCTTTCATGACTCAAAATTGAGTGGGGGAACTGCAAATGTATTTGGTTGTATGAAGGAACAATGCAGAGAAATACTTTCCATGCCTTTACAACCCATGTTTTACCCTGCATGCTTTAGAACGCATATGATTTTACAACACATGCCATTACCACACATTGTTTGCATTTAAAAACAATGTATTTGTGGGGGGAGAACTCCACACCTACCAACTTACCCTAAATGTGTGTCAAAGGCATGTGTTGTAAAGGCATATATATAATAAAAACATGCATGGTAAAGGCACAACATGGTAAAAACCTCATTGTAAAGGATGTTTTCCATTTTAGGGAGCTGAGATTTATTTTATCGTTGTGAAACATGCAGAACCTATTTTGTGATACCCCCTTCTTGTTTAGTTGCCAGGTTTTAGGTCTCTACTTCATCTCACTTTTCCACTGAAAGGCTTTATCCATTAATTTGGTACGGGGATCTTTATTTCAATATTCAAGGTACTAACCAGTGCTTTTTCAGAGCTGCAGGATCATGTTGGTTAATGGCGGTTTCTCCACCTTTCTGGGAACACCATGATTTGCTGTGCCATTAATTTTCTGGGGATCTTTCAAATAGAGGTGTTGTTGAAGTATGCCTCTAAGGTCTAGTCTCCATTTATGGTTTCTTCAATCCCTTTCCCCTCTTTCTATTCTCTTCATCTCAGGACTACCCCAGAAGTGCCTTTTCTCTTTCAGGCCTGAGCAGAGCTCTCAGAATCTCATTCTGTGGAATTCTGAGGAGGTCTGGAAAAACCCTGTGGGATTCCGCTGAGTTCCCCAAGGATGCATAGCTTTGCTATTTCTAAACTTTCTATATCTTCATGTACAGGTGACAAGGCAAATATTATCTCCAGTGCATTTATCGATTGAGAAGCAAAATCAATGCAAATCATTGCCACCCAGTAACCTTAAAGCAAATAGCAGGCAGGCACAAAAATTAAATTAGCCTTCATACCCTCGACGGAGTGGTGTGTTTGGTGTTTCACTTCCTAGAGCCATGTCACAAGGACAGTATGAAAGAGGTTGAATAATCACAGAAACCCTAACAGCAAAGCATGTGTATGTCTGGTTCACAGGGCACAACAATCACACACTTTACCGCACACAGTGTGAGGTCTTGGAGGACAGGCGGGCACCCTAAGCTCACAGGTGGCAGCAGCATTAACACCACGAACAGAAGAACTTGCGGGGTATAGGAAACGTAATGCCACCAGGGCTCATCTTTCCCAAGCAACCTGCGAACAGGAGATAGAGTCTAGAACTGTCCGACGGGAGCTGAAGATCCCGATTCACGACGACGACCAACTAAACCACCTCACTTCAAGGTTAGACTAGTGGAGTACAGCACAAGTGTCAGGGCCAATCACATTTGACCTAGGCTTCTGAGACTCAAAAGTGAAACAGAAAGA
This sequence comes from Triturus cristatus, assembly GCF_964204655.1. Lineage (NCBI taxonomy): Eukaryota > Metazoa > Chordata > Amphibia > Caudata > Salamandridae > Triturus > Triturus cristatus. The sequence continues at coordinate 954,426,970 of NC_140594.1, read as the reverse complement.
ATCAATAGCACGCTGAGAGACAGCACCTTCTACTTTGAAGTCACACAAGCCTGCATACCATTATTGGGCTGAAATGCACATTTTAGGTGCCACTTGCATAGATTTTCAGGTTTGGGTGATATAATATAATATTTGTGGAGAAGTGGGCTCTGAAAACTGGCAAAGTAATTCCCCGCTTTACCATAAGGGGCAGCGGGTGCTGGTCAACTCCGCTACATGGTGGTAGGCAGAGTTTTTGTAGAACTCCTTGGTCCAACTTAGCGTGGAGTTGCAAAACTACGTGAATTCCGCTTGCCAAGCGGATTTTACCGCCGACCCCTAGTCTCTTCCTGATTATCTCCTTGACAGCAGAGCTCAGAACCGCAAAGAAAGTCAGTACCCCAGTACCCCTAACCACCCAGTGGCTCCAGTACCTAATTCTGTACATGCGCTTGCCTCCTCTTAACCCTTTCTGTCCCCACTTTCTCTCAGACTCTGGATGTTGGATTTGCTGCTCCTTGCACTTGTTAGACTCTCAAGTACGATCAATACTTTTCTTCATATTCTGTACTGTCGGCACATGTGGATACAGAGACCTCAAGGGTTTATTCTAACTTCACTCCCTGCCTTCATGCAAGAGTGCCTTCCACATTAGATTAGGGACCCTCAAAGAGATCGAGCCACTTCAAGGTGAATTTACCCAAGTTCAGAGAAAACACAATTCTATCTTCAGAATCAGTTACCCAAGATTTATAACCCTGCAAAAATAGATTAGAGCCATCTACTCCAAAAAGAAACTATTTAGACACCAAGCAAGAGATTCTGCCACCTCAAAAGGAGATCTCCCTTAATATAGACTAGAGCCCCCCAAGATAGGTATTGCCACCAAAGAGGGAGGATGCCCTATACATATAGACAAGAGCCTACTATCCAAGAAGAGACAGCAATCCAGTGGAGTGGACTACTCTAAAAAGGTGACTAGGACCCCTCAATGCGAAAGAATCTTTCATATCAATAGGGAAAGTACCTTCCGTGTCGAGACGAGAGATTATGACCCCCTTCCCATACAAGGGAATCATCCACCATAGGGGGAGACTGTCGTAGCGTGCCCCGCACCCTCATGAAGCAGAGACGTTGGGTTAGGCTCAAGGAAAACATTTTTATTAAATTATTCAGTCCTTCTAGGTATGTAACCAAAGACTAAGTGTTCCTTTTCTCCTTTCGTCAGCTTGTCTCTGGACAGTTTCGGGTTCTATCTCGGATCCCCAGGACTTCACGGTTTTCTTTAATGCTCCTGTCCGGGTTGCAGTACTTGGGAGGACAAATGAGAGGGGGAAAGAAAGAAAAGAAAATAATCCTTCAGGCAAATGTCTCTTTGCTGAAGAAGGGGGGGTTTGTTTACCACCACCAGTGACCCTAACGGTTTAGTGCCTAGGTGAGAGATATCAAGGTGCTGAGGTCGGTGTGGCCCTTAGTCCTGGCCACCAGCCCCTTTGCCTGCATCTATGACCCTCTGGGGCTGTGGTATGGTGAGAACCCGCCTCCTCGTCTCTCCTCAGAGGGCCGGTCTCGCTCGTAGTAAACAGGAATCCATTTCCTGAAATCCTGGGTCGCACCGCCTTGCTGTCTTCGTCCTTGGGGTCGCTCTGCCTTCGTTCACCTCCACAAGCTGTAGTGCCCCTCTCCTCATCTTGCTCCGTCTCGCTGGTCTCCATCCGGTTGCGCTCTTCAGCTTCCGTGCTCCCTGCATCCTGTCCGGTCTCAATGGGCATGGTCTCACCGCGGTGAGCCGATGAACCTAGGCCATCAGTGCTGCTTCCTGTTAGGGATTTCTCAGCGGCCATCTTGGACTGTTCAGTGTTCCTTTGCACGCAAAGGGGTAGTGACCCGGGGAACACATCACACTGCCTTCCCCCTAGGAATGGACGTGTGGGCCATTCAGCCATGGGGCACCTCGACAGGAAGTCCACATTGGTCTGCAGCTTTCCAGGAATATGTATAGTGCTGAACGAGAAAGGCTGTAGGGCAAGAAACCACCAGAGAACCTTAGGGCCTGATTCACAGAACTAACTTAAGACAAAATCCTAAACTTACTACCATTTTGGTATTCACAGAAGGCACTTACTCATTTTGGTATTCACAGAAGGCACTTACTCATTTCGGTATTCACAGAAGTTAGGAGTCCTAACTTTAGGACTCCTAAATGCCTTCTGTGAATACCGAAAGTCTTAAAGTTAGTTTTTTTCTCAGTTTAGGAGTAGTAAAGTTAGGACTCCTAAGTGTAAGTGCCTTCTGTGAATACCAAAATGAGTAAGTGCCTTCTATGAATACCAAAATGGTAGTAAGTTTAGGATTTTATCTTAAGTTAGTTCTGTGAATCGGGCCCTTAGGGTTTGAATCCTTATGAAGGGAACCAAGTAAGAGGTGCATGGTCGGTAAGCAAGATAAAGTAGCGACCTAGGAGGTAATATTAAAGGACTTCCACCGCCCATTTAATGGCTAAGCACTCCTTTTCAATGGTAGCGTAACCCATCTCCCTTGGAAACAACTTACAGCTCAGGTATAGGTTGGAGTGTAGATCACTGAGGTCGTTGGGTTGGGATAGGATGGCCCCTAGGCCCCCGCCCGATGCATCTGTTTGTAATATGAAAGTGTTATTAAAGTTTGGGCATGCAAGTCCGGGATCGTGGCAAATGGAATCCTTGAGTGTGCGGAAGCTCTGCTCTTGTGCCTCGGTCCACTGAAATTTAACATTGGAATGGGCCTTAGTGAGGAGGTCGGTAGGGGGCTGGCTATGTCGGAAAAACCTGGGATAAACCGTCTGTAGTATCCCACCAGCCCCAGGAAGGAGTGAACCTCTTTTCGTGAGGTGGGTCGGGGTATGTGGGAGATGGCTTCTACCTTGCTCACTTGGGGCCTGATTTGTCCTGCCCTGATGTCATATCCCAGGTACTCAATACGGTCAGCCCCAAATGTCATTTTTTTGGGATTGATCATGAGCCCTGCTTGCTGTAACGTTTTTAGGATGTTTTCTAGGTGTATTAGATGGGTTTCCTAGTCTGGGCTGTGTACAACAATGTCATCAAGGTATGCCATGGTGTAAGCTTGGTGGGAAGAGAGGACTACGTCCATGTGCCTTTGAAACGTGGCTGGGGCTCTGTGTAGACCAAAGGGGAGTACTTTAAATTGAAACAGGCCAAACGGTATAGAAAAGGAGGTCTTATCCCTGATATCGGGTTTCAGCGGTATTTGCCAATACCCTTTTGTGAGGTCTATGGGTGACATTATTTTGGCGTTTCCGAGTCTTTCAATAAGTTCAAATTTAGACACCGCATTCGATCTGCGGAAGTCGATGCAGAATCGTATGCTCCTATTGGGTTTGGGTACTAGAACAATCGGAGAAGACCAGGCGCTATGAGAGGGTTAAATTATGTCTACCTCTAACATTGTTTTTACCTCATGTTCTACAGCCCTTCTTCTAGCCGCGGGGATACGATAGGGTCGTTGTTTAATCAGTTGGGACGTGGTGGTGATAATGTCATGTTCGACTAAGGTTGTCCTTCTGGGTACACCGGAAAAGACAGACGGGTAGTACGCACACAGGGTCTTCATTTGGTTTTTCTGCTCTTCTGTGGTTTGGGGGCCCCAATTAAGTTGGGGTTGGTCTCTTGTTTTCTGGGGGGTAGGGACACTTCCAGGGGTTTGTTCAGGGCGACATGTTGTATGTGAGCGTTAGTATACAAGGGCACCGGGAGGTTGACATGATATATTTGGCTTGTCTTGGTTTTGTGTCGGACGGCTACGCGATAAGTAACCGGAGTAACCTTACTCAGAATAGGGAAGGGGCCCTGCCATGTGGCCAACAGCTTTTTGTCAGTGGTGGGCAGCAGGATTAGATCTTGGTCGCCTATTGCGAACTCTCTCCATTCGGTGTTTCTGTCGTACCAGCATTTCTGTTGGTTTTGGGATTTTTCTATGTTTATGTGCGCTTCATCCCACAGGGACGTCAGGGTGTCCTTAAGGGATTCGCTGTACAGTAGTAACGGTTTTCCCTCATCCTGGTCCTCGGTCCACTGTTCTTCCATCATGTACAGGAGTGTACGGAGCCTCCGTCCAAATAAACAGCCAAAATGGCGAAACCCATAGACTTTTGTTCTGTTCATGAGTTCTTTTAGCAAAAAGGACCAGTGGTAATTGTCAGTCCCAGTCCCTCCCGGCCCGGTCTAAACTCTTCCTCAACATCATTTTGATGGTCTTGTTATACCTTTCCACAAGACCATTTGTTTGTAGGTGATATACCCCTGTCCTTATTTGTTTGATTATTAACAGTTCGCACACCTGTTTCATCAAATGGGACATGAAGTGGGTCCCTTGGGCGATCAGGAGTTCGTGTGGGAATCTGACACGCAAGAACAAAGTGATCATGGCTTGTGCTACAGCCTTTGTGGTGGCAGTGGTCAAGGGAAACACTTCCAGATACCGGGTGGCGTAATCCACAAATACGAGTATGTATCTGTGGCCCCCGGCTGAAGGCACAAGGGGGCCTACCAAGTCCATCCCTACTCTTCGAAAGGGGACATCAATGATCGGAAGGAGTTGGAGAGGAGCACGTGGTAGTAAGAGCATGTTGACTAACTGGCATCTCATACATGAGCCACAGAACCTGGCCACCTCCTGATACACACCAGGCCAATACAACTTTTCCAGTAAGTATTTGAGGGTGTTTTCTTTTCCATAATGGCCTCCCCCGGTCTGACTATGAGCCAGAGATGGAACCTGTTCGCGAAAAGCTTTGGGAACCAACAATTGCTCCTTACCACGGTTATTCTCATATGTGATTCTGTATAGAAGACCCCTTTTTTCAGAAAAATAGAGACCAACCTTTTCTGGTTGTTCGTCTTGGGCTTTTTCCCAGGCATGTTGTAAGGTAGCATCATCCCTCTGGGCCACCTGGAAGGTTAGATTCAGTACTTGAGGTGTCTCTGAGGAAGTTAGGATAGAAATAGGTATAGTAGTCTTGGGCTGGCTCTATAATGCCCTTTCTTCTCTCTTTTCTCTACGTGTTTTTGTTCTTTTGGTAACAGGCACCTTTATGTCATTTTTGGAGACGGGGGCACTTTCTAACCACTCTACTAGTGGGGTTGGGGGACGCAGGGAATGTAGGTATTCGTGGAACCTGGGTAGGTCAGTTCCTAAGAGAGTCATCTCGGGTAATGAGGGAACGACCCCAACTGTCCTCAACTGGGGTTCCCTATTGATTTCCAAGACCACTTTGGCCAGGGATATAGCCTCTTTTCCCATGAACGCATGCAACTTGGACATACTCTCCTGTCAATATTTGGGATTGGGGTACAAGCTCTCCAGAGACGATGGTGTGGTGACAACCAGTGTCAAGCAGAGCTGTTACTGCCTTCCCGTTTACGTGGATCTTCATCTTGTATTGAATGGGGTTGTCTCCTGTGATCAATACCCACCCGTGTGTGTACTCTACCTCCATAGGTTCTGAGTTTAGAGTGTGAGAAGGACAGTGTTGGGCTATATGTCCCCACTCCGCACAGTGGAAGCATTGTGGTCCTTGTCTAAATCGTGACGGGAGAAGGTGTCTGGGGGGCCTTTCGGAAAAAGGGACCCTTGGGCTCTATTTGATGTTTGGGTATCCTAGTCAGGGGTCTCGGAGATGTGATAGAGGGGCGGTGGGATGGAGGTTCGAAATTAGGCGAGCGGTGTATGCACTAGTCTACCGCTGAGGTTACGGAGAGGTTGGGATGCTGTTTGATCCATGCTCGGTGTTACAGGGGAGGGAATCGAAATATTGTTCTAGGTAGATCTTCTCTGTCATTTCATACGGGGATGAAACTTGGCGTTGCAGACAACGGTTCCCGAGATCCTGGATACGATAGTACAGTCCACGGGGGTTATCCCCCATGCTCCACTTCTCTTTCCTGAACCGACTGTGATAATACTCTTGATCTCATCCCAGCCGCTCTAGTATGGCCTTCTTAATATCAGTGTAACAGGTCATTCCTGCAGGGTTGGCTGCCTGGTAGGTGGCTTGCCATTCCCCAGATAGCAGGGGAGCTAAGTAATGGCCCCATCTCTCTGTGGGCCATGAAGCTGTTGCTGCGACCCGTTCGAAATTGACAAAAAAATAGTCTGTGTCGTCACCAAGTTGGAATTTCTGTAGGACCGACCCAGGCACACTGGGATGCACCCTAGCACTTGAGATAGTGTCAGTGAGTCACAGGATAGCCATGTTCTGTACCTGCTGGTTGGTGGACATGAGAGAGGCCTGCTTGTGTAATTCCTCCCTGTCCTTTTGGGCCTGTTTAGTTTGCTGTTCCATGACCAGTTGCAGGTGGCATTGTCCTTCAGCCAACTGGGTGATGATGGCCTCCATTGTGATGGATTGGGTCATTATATCAAGACCAGCATCCCACTTCTGACACCACTGTCGTAGTGTACCCCGCACCCTCCTGGACTAATATGAAGCAGAGACGTCGGGTTAGGCTCAAGGAACGTTTAATGCTCCTATCCCGGTTGAGGCACTCGGGAGGACAAATGCTCCACAAGCCGTAGCGCTCCTCTCCTCGTCTTAATCCATCTCGCTGGTCTCCATCCAGTTGCATTCTTCAGCTTTCATGCTCCCTGCGTCTTGTCCGGTCTCGATTAGCTGCTTCCTGTTAGGGATATCTCAGCGGCCATCTTGGACTGTTCCCTTGTTCCTTTGCTCGCAAAGGGGTAGTGACCCAGGGAACACATCACAGAGACCAACTAGAGGGAAGCTAAAGCTAGAGTCCCTATTACCCAAAGGAGAGATTTGGGTGCCCCCATGGGGAGAAAAAGATCCCATTCAGTGAGACAATTTGGCTAGTACTTGGGCTGATTGCACTGTAAGTGCCTCCTACTCTCGGCCCAAAGCATGAGGGCCTGTGTTTATGGTTAAATGTCTTTGATTTTGCTCTTAAATATCTGTATCTCCAATTGACAGATTGAGGCTTGAGAGGTGGAATTATTGACACACCCTGACTGAATCCCACAGGAAGACATACACCATAAAACCAAGTGTTTACACTCTTGAGTTAGCTGGTGTGCAACAATGTGTTGCAGCCTTCACAGAAATTAACTGTGCTAGGTATGAAATGGCTTCAATTAAATATTATGTGAAATAAAAGCAAGCACACAATGAAGAGGGGTAGGATTGACTCCAGGCCCTCCCTTCCCCCAGACTTGTGATGGTAGTCTGTGGCAGGTGTGTATCCAGGGGAATGAGCCGCCATATTCACTGAGTAGCAATTTATGTGTGATAAAAGGAACAATACTGTCTATGTACAAAGGATTACCAACTGCCAGGGTGCCCAGGGCATGACACAGGAAGTGGGACAGCTCACCAGAGCTGAAAGCAGGCAGTTATAATTGACTAAGAGTTAGGGACAACACAGTGATTACACAAAGGAGATAACAAGAAGAAGTTAATCAATTAAAAGCATCAGTAAACTATTACCTTTTTCTAGAGTGATGCTTATCACAGCATGTAGCCCTGAGGCTGGCTCTGAGCTGGAGTGCCCATAACATGGGCCCAATGAGGTGTGATATTTCAGCACCAGACTATCATTAACCTTTATGAAGCAACAGATAGGGACAGGCAAGGAGAATCATGGCCTAGAAACCTCCCCACCTTGTACATCAGAAACTACAGTTCAACACTTTCCCTCTATTAACTTACAAATGGCAGTGCTCAGACTTAATCAATAGGCATTTGCTAAACAATTCTGCATCTTACACACATCCTTCCTTACCCAGGTTGGCACATTTCAGTCACAGGAAGACAGGCAATGAACTTTCATTTTCTGGGGAAGCTATCCTTACTACCGTCTTGTGCTATGCCACAACCAGAGGCATCCAAACCAAAATGGATCCTAATTTCCTTTATGTAATTAGTACTGTGACCTAAACTTTAAAGAGTACCATCAAAAGAGATCCATTCCATCATTTGTTGAATGTCCTTTTTACTGTTTGCATTGTCTACCCTGTATATTACCTCACATTGCTTTGATCATGAAGTTACTACTGCCTTTGAGTCCAACCTAACCTTCACAATATATCTCTATACATGTTTTCAGTCATTATTTTGTGCTCTCAGTCCTTGAGCTGAACAGGTCTTGCTCAAGCGGATGGCGAAAACAGTAGCCTTTCAAGGGATAGACTAATCACATGATTTTAGTGCTTATGAAAGGTATCAAATATGGCACAACCTCACTTGCAAACAAATTATGTTTCTTTTTACAGTTTTGAATCATCAGATTGTTACATGTGGTCTCAAAAAACCTTCTCTGTTTTCACATGAAAATTGACCTTGACCTAAAACATAAAATTGATACATCTACTTTTTTCCCAACTGAACCTCTTACTTTCCATCCTCTGCGTTCCTCCCCTCTCCAAGCATAGCCTTCTCCAAGTTACTTGCATGTTTACCTTTATCCCTATTGTTGTTTTTCTTCAAACTTCCCTCACCTCATTTCAAAGATCACAACTTCTCCTCTAAAAGTCTAGCCCCTGCAAACTAATAATACCCAGTCTCTTGATGGTCATCCACTAATTGTGCCAGCAATTTGCATGAATTCCCATACCCCCTAAAGACCACTACTAACTCCTGTTAATATTTTCCACCGGATAGAAACTGGAGTAAATGCATGAAATCTTTCCTGCCCCTCAATTACGCTAATTGAGATGTCATCAGTGATGTTTATCAATGATTTGATTGAACGTGTCATAAGTGATGTAATATGAGAGAACATGAGCAGTGCATGGCAAGGGGGCAAATTATTATTATTTTTTAATGTAAAGTAAGATATTATTACCCGAACTAACAATAGTGCCACTATAACCTTTGTTTTTTTCAGTACATTTCTAGTGCTTTAAAAAATAAATAAAAATATTAGCACCCAAAACTAGAACGTTACTTTAACCCTTGTGTTTTTTCCATGAATTTCTCAGGTTTTGTTCAATGTAAAGTAAGATCTTATTACCCTACCTAACTATAATTTCACGTTAAACTTTAGGTTTTTCTATGAATTTTAAAGTTTTTTTAATGCAAAGTATGATCTTACTACCATACCGAACTATAACGCCACTAGCCCATAGTAGACCATTCCTCCACCCAACCCCACCTGGTGCAGGCTACTTCCAATGCACGATAAGCCAATGAGAGTGTTCATCAAATCTAAAGGGATGTCCTTTAGGCAGGTCTACTGGCTTTCTCAAGGGGTCACCACATCAACATATATTAAACGCAGGCCTATTACCTTTGTCAAGAGGTGAAAACATCCATGTACAAATGCAACAAGAACAATTGATGGACATAATGCTGCAAAATGTCAAATATTCACCCCAGGACAGAGATCTGGGCCTAAAGCCATAGTTTATTTTCTCCCCATGCCTTTCAAGTTTAGACCCAGCCATATGCAAATCAGTCTTGACCCTGTTCCGCATGGGAACAGTCCAGCCCGATCTGCCAGGTCAGATCCTCCCTGAAATGTAAACAAGCATCCTGGGACCAGTTTTGGTGTATCATTCCTCATCAGCCAGGCCAGCTTGACTCCAGTGGCATAGAGAGTATGGGAACCACGTCGGGACATACCCGTCCAACTCGGGTTGACAAATGCAAAAAGAACAATTGATGGACAGAATGTTGCAGATTGTCAAACATTCACCCCAGTACAGCGATCTGGACTAAATCCATCATTGATTTGCTCCCATGCCTTTATAGTTTGGACCCACCTGTATGCAAATCAGTCTTGACCCTGTTCCCCATGGGAACAGTCCAGCCCGAACTGCCAGGCTCGGTTTTCCCTGGACTGGAAACAAGCATCCTGGGACCAGTTCCGGGGCAAACCCCCTCAACAGCCAGGCTAGCTTGACTGCAGTGGCAGTGCTTGTCTCTGGTCCAGGGAGGACCTGGCTTTGCAGTTCGGGCTGGACTGTTCCCATGAGGCACAGGGTCAAGACTTATTTGCATATGGCTTGGTCGAAACTGGGTTGGCATAGTGAGCAAAAGAACAATGGATTTAACCCAGATCTATTGACTGAGAGTGAATCCAATCCAATCCAAAGATCTAATGGAGTGGCTTTGGCCTTTTTACAGATATGCATGGATAGCACTATGCTAATCCTATGCTTAAAGACTTTGCAGTATAAATGGCAAAATACTTTGTCCCTTTTTATCTCAGCGTGGATGGCACTGTGCTAATTCTACGCTCAAAGACTTTGACAGAAAAGCAGACATTTGAGATGAGTGTCTCTGCTTCTTTTTTTGCAGAATGTATGCATCACTCCATCCCTCTTCCCTCTTACTGCACCGCTCTTGCTTCTTGTCGCTGGTGTTGAGAGTGCTCTATACTGGAGCTGCTTTCCACCTAAACTTGAGAACTACCCAGAGTTCTTTGCTTCTTTTTTTCCATAACTTATTTATCACTCTATGCCTGGAAGGATATTATTTTGACTTATATTGGCTCCCTTGTGTCTGGACAAAGCTATACCTCTTTGAAGAGCTCTGAGAGTGAAACATGTGTTTGGTTGCTTTTATTCATTTCAGGTTGGCTTGAATGGAATTTTTACCAATCCAAATCTGTAATACTGTGTCTGTATTGGTAAACGGCTTTGGCCATTTACAGCTCGGCATAGATAGCACTGTGCTAATGCTATGCTTAAAGACTTTGCTGTAGAAATGGCCAAAGTGTTTGTCCCTTTCTATCTCGGCATGGATGGCACTGTGTTAATCTCATGCTTAAAGACTTTGATAGAAAAGCAGACATTTGAGGTGAGCAAATTTAGAGTGTCTCTGCTTCTTTTTTTGCATAATGTATGCATCCCTCCACCCCTCTTCCCCCTTACTGCACCTCTCTTGCTTCTTTCTGCAAACTCTTGCCTCTTTCTGCATTCGCCTTCCCTCTTGGCACCTCTCTTGTCTCTTTGTGCAACTCTCTTGCCTCTTTCTGCACTTCTATTGCCTCTTTCTGCACGCATCTTGCCTGTTTTTGTATCTCTATTGCCTCTTCTGCACTTCTCTTCCCTTTCCGTACCTCTGTTGCTTCTTTCTTCACTTCTCTTGTCTCTTTCTGTATCCCTTTTGCCTTTTTCTATACCTCTGATGCTTCTTTCTGCACAGTTCTTCCTTTTTCTGCACTTCACTTGCTTCTTTCAGCATTTCTCTTGCTTCTTTCTGCACCTTTCTTCTTCTTTCTGCACCTCTCTTGCATCTTTCTGTAATTCTTCTGCTTCTTTCTGTACCTTTCATCCTTTTTTTGAACTTCTGTTTCCTCTTTCTGCACCCTTCTTTTCTGCACCTCTCTTGTCTCTTTCTGTACCTCCCTTACCTCTTTCTGCACATCTGTTGCCAATTTCTGCATCTCTCTTGCTCCTTACTGCACATCTCTTGTTCCTTTCTGCACCTACCTTGCCTTTTACTGCACCTCTTGCTATACCTCACTCTCTTCTTTCTGTACCTCACATGCCTCTTTCTGCACTTCCCTTGGTTCTTTCTGTATTTCTCTTGCCTCTTTCTGCACTTCTTCTGCCTCTTTCCACACCTCATTTGCCTCTTTCTGTACTTCTCTTGCCTCTTTCTGCACCTCTGTTGCTTTTTTCTGCACCACTCTTGCCTCTTTCAACAATCCTTCTCCCTCTCTTCTTTCTTTCTACACCTCTCTTGCCTCTTTCTGCACCTCTCTTACTTTTTTCTGCACATCTCTTGCCTCTTTCTATACCCCCTTTGCTCTTTCTGTACCTCTCTTGCCTCCTTCCGTACTTCTGTTGGTTGTTTCTGCACTTCTCTTGCTTCTTTCTGCACCTCTCTTACCTCTTTCTATACCCCTCTTCCTTCTGTCTACACCTCTCTTGCCTCTTTCTTCACCTCTCTTGCCTCTTTCTACACCCCTCTGTGCTATTTCTGCACCTCTCTTGCCTCTTTCTGTGCTTTGGTTGGTTATTTCTACACTTCTCTTGTTTCTTTCTGTACCCTTCTTCCTTCTTTCTACACCCCTCTTGCCTCTTTCTGCACCTCTCTTGCCTCTTTCTGCACCATCTTGTCTATTTCTGCACCTGTATTGCCTCTTTCTGCACTTCTGTTCACTATTTTGGCACCAGTCTTGCCTCTTTCTGCACCCATCATGTCTCTTTCTGCACCCCTCTTCTCTTCCCTCTTTTTGCACCTCTTGTGGCTCTTTCTGCACCTTCCTAGCCTCTTTCTGCATTTCTCCTGCCTCTTTCTTCACATCTGTTGCTCTGCACATCTTATGGTTCTTTCTGTACCACTCTTGCTTCATTCTGCAACCCTCTTGTCTATTTCTGCACCTCTGGTGATTCTTTCCACACCTTTCATGCTTCTTTCTGTACCCCTATTGCCTTTTTCTGTACCCCTCTTCACTTTTTCTGTACTTCTCTTGCATGTTCCTGCACCTTTCGTGCCTCTTTCGGCACCTCTTTCCGTACCTCACTTGCCTCTTTCTTTACCTCTCTTTCTTCTTTCTGCACCTCTATTGCTTTTTTCTGCACCTCTCGTTTTTTCTGCAACTCTCTTGCGTTTTTCTTCACTTTTCTTGGTCCTTTCTGCACCTCTCTTGCTTCTTTCTTTAGTTCTCTTGGTTCTTTCTGCACCTTTCCTACACTTTCTGCATTTCTTTTGCTTCTTTCTGTTTTTCTCTTGCTTGTTTCTGCATTTGTCTTCCTCTTTCTGTACTTATATTGCCTCTTTCTGTGCTTCTCTTGCTTCTTTCTGCACATTTCTATCTCTTTCTGTACATCTCTTGCCTTTTACTATACATTTCCTCCTCTTTTTGTACCACTCTTGCTTCTTTCTGCACCTTTCTTGCTTTTTTCCGTACTTCTCTGGCCTCTTTGTGCATTTCTCTTGCGTCTTTCTGCACTTCTCTTGTTTTGTTCTGTACTTATCTTACCTCTTTCTGCCCTTCTCTTGCCTCTTTCTGCACATTTCTTACTGTTTCTGCACCTCTCGTGTTTTTTTCTGCACTTCTCTTAACAACTTTCTGCACTTCTGTTCCCTCTTTCTGCACATTTCTTACTCTTTCTGCACCTCTTGTGTTTTTTCTGTACTTCTCTTGCCACTTTCTGCACTTCTGTTGCCTATTTCTGCACATGTGTTTCTCTTTCTGCACCCCTCTTGCTCCTTTCTGAACCTCACTTGCCTCTTCCGGTACCAGTCTTGCCTCTTTCTGCACCAGTCTTGCCTCTTTCTGCACCCCTCTTTCTGCACTTCTCTGGCCTCTTTCTGTACCACTGTTGCCTCTTTCTGCACTTCTCTTGCTTCTTTCTGCTCCTTTTGTGCCTCTTTCTGCAGCCCTTCTCCTTCTTTCTGCACCTCTCTTGCTTCTTACTGCACCTCTCTTGCCTCTTTCTGTACCCCTCTTCTCTCTTTCTGTACCTGTGTTGCCTTTCTGCATATCTGTAACTTATTTCTGCACATCTGTTGCTTATTTATGCACTTCTCCTGCTTCTTTATGTGCTTCTCTTGCTTTTGTCTGTACCCCTCTTGCCTCTTTCTGTACCCCTCTTCCTTATTTTTGCACCTCTCTTGCCTCTTTCTGCACCTCTCTTGCTTCTTTCTGTACTTCTCCTGTCTTTTTCTGTACATTTCTTCCTCTTTTTGCACCACTCTTGCTTCTTTCTGTACTTATCGTACCTCTTTCTGTCCTTTTCTTACCTCTTTCTGCACAATTCTTACTGTTTCTGTACGTCTCATGTTTTTTTTCTGCACTACTCTTGCAACTTTCTGCACTTCTGTTGCCTCTTTCTGCACATTTGTTACTCTTTCTGTACCCCTCTTGCTTCTTTCTGAACCTTACTTGCCTCTTCCGTTACCAGTCTTGCCTCTTTCTGCACCAGTCTTGCCTCTTTCTGCATCCCTCTTTCTGCACTTCTCATGCCTCTTTCTGTACCGCTGTTGCCTCTTTCTGCACTTCTCTTGCTTCTTTCTTTCTGCTCCTTTCTTACTTCTTTCTGTATCCCTCTTGCCTCCTTATGCAGCCCTTTTCCTTCTTTCTGCACCTCTCTTGCCTCTTTCCATACTTCTCTTGCCTCTTTCTGCACCCCCTTCTCTCTAAACCTCACTTGCCTCTTCCGGTACCAGTCTTGCCTCTTTCTGAATCAGTCTTGCCTCTTTCTACACTCCTCTTTCTGCACTTCTCATGCCTCTTTCTGTACCACTGTTGCCTCTTTCTGCACTTCTCTTGCTTCCTTCTGCACCTTTCTTACTTCTTTCTGCACCCCTCTTGCCTCTTTATGCAGCCCTTTTCCTTCTTTCTGCACTTCTCTTGCCTCTTTCTGTACCTCTCTTGCCTTTCTGCGCATCTGTTGCTTATTTCTGCACATCTGTTGCTTATTTTTGCACTTCTCTTGCTTCTTGATGCACTTCTCTTGCTTCTTTTCTGTATCCCTCTTCCTTATTTCTGCACCTCTCTTGCCTCTTTCTGCACCTCTCTTGCTTCTTTCTGTACTTCTCCTATCTCTTTCTGCACTTCTCTTGCTTCTTTCTGCAATTCTCTTTCTTCTTTCGACACCTCTCTTGCTTCTTTCTGTACCCCTCTTGCCACTTTCCATATCCCTCCTCCCTCTTTCTGCACATCACGTGCCTCTTTCTGCAGTTCACTTGCCTCTTTCTGCACATCTGTTGCTTCTTTCTGCACTTTTCTTGCTTCTTTCTGCATCTCTCTTGCTTCTTTCTGCAACACTATTGTCTCTTTCTGTACCTCTCTTTCTTCTTTCTGCATCCCTCATGCCTCTTTCTGTACCCCTTTTCCCTCTTTCTGTACCTCTTTTGCCTGTTTCTGTACCACTCTTGCCTGTTACTGCACTTCTCTTGACCCTGCTTGAGAGGTACAGAATAAAGAATGAGAGGGGCAGAAAAAGCAAGAGAGGTGCAGAAAGAAGCAAGAGAGGTGCATCTTGCTTGTTTCTGCACCTCTCTTGCTTCTTTCTATACTGCTCTTGGTTCTTTCTGCACTTTTCTTACTCTTTCTGCATTTCTTTTTGCCTCTTTGTGTTTTCCTCTTGCTTGTTTCTGCCTCTTTCTTCCTCTTTCTGCACTTCTATTGCTTCTTTCTGTGCTTCTCTTGCTTCTTTCTGCACCTTTCCTTATCTTTCTGCACCTCTCTTGCCTCTTTCTATACCTTTCTTCTTCTTTCTGCACCTCTCTTGCTTCTTGCTCCACATCTCTTGCTTTTGTATCCACTTCTCTTGCCTCTTTGTGCACTTCTCTGGCATCTTTCTGTACTTCTCTTTCTGCCCTTTTCTTGCCTCTTTCTGCACATCTTTCTCTTTCTGCACCTCTCTTGTTTTTTTCTGCTCTCCCCTTACCTCTTTCTGTACTTCTCTCGCCTCTTTCTGTACTCAAATGGGAAGTGCAAGCTGTCAAGTTTAAAGAATTGTGTGCTCTTGTGACTAAGGTATGTGTCTACTTGTAAATGTATTCTCACATGTGTTATGCATCTGAAGACGGTAGCTTAAAAAGCGGGTAGTTTCTCCTACAGGTGGTCAAATCTTCTCAGTTCTGCTATGTCATTCGGTTGCACAGGCAGACATATCTTACATATGTAGGTGTTATGGAGCCCATCAAATATACTATTGAATACCCATGTGCCCTGCATTTTGAGCAGAAAGAAAAACATACACCTTCTTGTACACAAATTTACAGAGTATGCTGTTTGAAACACAGGTATTCAAGTATTTGTTTGTTTATTTTTATGTAACATGTCACTAGGGAAAAGCACAGACACACGTGTGCATACCTGCAAAAACTTGGTGAGACTAAAAACAATTATATGGTTTGGATTACTGTATTACAATTGGCAGGCCTAACATTCTGAGCAGTCGATGAATAGTGAACCTTCAAGAGAAAAGTGAGGTTGGGAGAAGTATTAGCAATCAGGCTACTTTGTATGAGTCTGTGGAAAGGTGCAGTTGAAATAGGTCTCTTTCTGCACCTCTGTTGCTTCTTTCCGCACTTCTCTTTCTTCTTTCTGTACCTTTCTTCCTCTTTCTGTACATTTCTTGCATCTTTCTGCATTTCTCTTGCTTCTTTCTGCATTTGTCTTCCTCTTTCTGCAACTCTCTTGCCTCTTTCTGCACTTCTCTTTCTTTTTTCTGCGTCTTTCTTTCTCTTTAAGCACATGTTCTGCCCATATAGGCATAGTTAGAAATTAGTATTTAAAAAACCAAAGTAAATCACTGACAAACACACAGGTTTCAGGGGCTTTATAGTTACAAATTATCAATTAAAATACCTTAGAAATTTGGAGGTTACAGGGACGTTGTAGTTAGGATGACATTTCACTCGCACAAAACCTGAGAAATCTAGCCGTTATAGTTAGCTGAGCTAACTATAACTTGTGCCCCCACTATGCACTGCTGATGATGTCACATGTTACATCACTCATGCGATGGTCAATGACATCACTGATGATATCTCAAATGATATCATCCACTTAATCTCTGATTTAACTCCTCACCCTAATATTTCCTTTGGAACACCCACTTTAAAATATGGACTAATCATAGACAAACCAATACCAGTTAGTAAATACCAACTAACTGATTCATAGATCTAGACATACATGCACTCACTCACCCATACAGTCACTCATATATGCCCTCACTCATCAATACAGGCACTGATATATGCACTCATACACCCATAAAGACACTCACACACTGCCACTCACCCAAACAGTTACTCACACAACTAGTCAGTCACTCAAAGAGTTAATCACACTGCCATATACTCACCTTTACAGTTAACCACATACCACCTCACTTATTCATGCAGATACTAACACATACTTATTCTCTTATACAGTCACTGATACAAGCACAAACTCATTCAAACAGCCACTCTGACAATCACTCACTCTCACATACTGTCGCTTATATACTCCACTTATATACTCTAACACTCACATATACTGACTTTCACATATGTACTTACTCACACATAAACCACTGACACATCCATCCACTCACGAGCACAAACATATGCACACTCACTCTCCCATACAACCCCTTGCAGATGCACTCATGAACCCATACACCCAGGAAATTACCCACTCATACATCCATGCAGGGAGTTACACATCCCCCCACCAACCCACAAAAACACTCAGGTACCGATAAAGGTACTCAGACAACTAACCTTCAACCCATATAGACATCTGTGTAGCTACTCACCAACCCATGCAGCCACTTACACACCAACTGACAGACTTGATACAGGCATTCTCACAGATTAGTCATTCACCCATGTATTCACTAAGACACGTTTAATCCCTCACTTATACAGTCAGTCACGCAACCACTAAATCATCCATTCAGACACTCATACACCCACCCATTTTTCAATACACCTTGGCATATATATATGATTAACATTCTTAAACTTTTTAGAAACACTCAGTCAATGGATGATCTCATCAGTGATGTCATTTGAGAAGTCTTCGTTGATGTCAGCTACTATGTCACTGACCCTGTCATGAGTGATGTAATATGTGATGTCATCAGCAGTGCTCAGCTAACTATAACAGGTGAATTTCTCTGGTTTTGTTTGAGTGAAAAGTCATCCTAACTAAATCATCCCTGTAACCTTTGTTTTTTTCTATGATTGTCCAAGGTTTTTTAAATGCTAATTCCTAACTATAACGTCTCTGAAACCTCTGTTTTTTCAGTGAATATATATATATATATATATATATATATATATATATATATATATTCACAAAAAATTATCTGTTGTCGGGGGCCTCCAGCCCTGCAGGGCAGCCTCAGCAGCGGGAACAGAGCATCCCGTTACTTAACACCAACGAAAAAAGTGCTGAGGCACAATCACGGTTTCTTTTCATTTATTCTCCATGCTGTAAGCGACAAAAGTTCCTCTCCCTTACGCGTTTCAGCTACTGCCTTAATCATAGGTTTAACGAGGATCAATCTGCCCACACACAGGTGCCTTAAATCCTTGTAGTCACCACCCCTCCTCAGCATGTAAGTACCAAGATGCATCAGTAACATCATTTCAAAATATACACTTTGTAATTGCTGAATAGCTTTCTGTGTTTCGAAAATTAAATATTGGATGCATCTATACCCATGGGGTGGCCACGTGTATTGTGAAAAGGTAAAAGTTACTGGGCAGATCACAGTTCTAAAGTCACTTGGTAACGTTCTCATTGAATTGTTAAAGTTCGTGATTCCCAGGGAGAGAGCACCCCTCCCTGCTCCCTTTCTCACCTCCGAAGCTTGTCAATATTAGGAAATCCATGTAGTGCACGAAGGGAAGCGGGCCATGCCCCCCATTTGAAGTCACAAAAAATCCTCTGTTGTCGGGGGCCTCCAGCCCTGCAGGGCAGCCTCAGCGGCGGGAACAGAGCATCCCGTTACTTAACACCAACAAAAAAAGTGCTGAGGAACAATCACGTTTTTTGTTGGTGTTAAGTGCACTACATGGATTTCCTAATATTGACAAGCTTCGGAACTTTTGTCGCTTACAGCATGGAGAATAAATGAAAAGAAACCGTGATTGTGCCTCAGCACTTTTTTGTTGGTATATATATATGTGTATTTTAACCCGACGTATTTTAACTTGGTAAACAACACGAGGTATTATACCATGTATTTACCACAACAGTTAAGGTAAAATATATTTATTGCCCATTGTGGCATTTCATTCTATTAACGTCAAATGTGAAATTTTATATATCAGGTCTTACAATGATTTAGTATATGCAATGACGTTTTACCTTCTATCTTCTATGTCTATGACCATGTGACATTTCGAGATTGTTGTGTTTTTTGTTAAATAAGACATGATTGGTGGCTACCATGTCATGTGATCAAGGCTCTACGGAGCTGAAATGCGTTATGGCGACGGTGGAATAAAAATGTACTAAGCACCAATCTGGGTCCGTGTCCATTACCTTGGGGAAAGCAAGGAATCCTCCAGCGGATATAACATTATATTATCGGTCGGGCTGCTCTCAAACCGATCCTTCATGGACCCCCTCCCCGGCAACGGTTGGCATATTCAATTGGGAGTTTTGCTTCCGGGTTTACCTGGAAGTACACGGAAGCTCGGCAAGG
The DNA here is from genome assembly GCF_964204655.1 of Triturus cristatus. Lineage (NCBI taxonomy): Eukaryota > Metazoa > Chordata > Amphibia > Caudata > Salamandridae > Triturus > Triturus cristatus. Next base: position 954,407,857 of record NC_140594.1, on the reverse strand, counting down.
AGCATACAACGCTGGACCCCCCTGAAGGAAAGAAGGAGCCAAGACCTGAAACATCCCGACGAGCGCTCAGTCGGAGGACTCGGTGGCGGCTGAGAGTTTCAGGTAGGCTGTACTATCCATATCAGGGGTGAGGAGGAGTGCTATTCGTATTAGCGGGCGGCAAACAAACACATACCCGCAATACGCACATAATTCAATCAATATCCACCAACATGTCGGCTGACATGGTACGCGAGAGGCAACAAGCCGCCATGCAAATGTTCTCAGATGTAAGCCCGATAACTACGGGAACCACAACAACGGCAGCGGCAACATCAAACACTTCTAACACAGTCAAAGAAAAGTTTAAACTATTGGAGAAGAAGATGAAAGCAGAGCAGCATAAATGGTGGGAGTCATGTTCCCTTCAGAGATACATAGACGTTGGGAGAATACCGAGGGGGCTCAGAATCCTCACAGCCCCCAGTTACGAAGATCCCAACCCTGACTTAATGAGAGAATGGGCAGACTGCAATTTGGAATCGTCGAGAAAATTAACAATGATATTGATAAAATATGCAGACATAGACAGAGCTAAACTGTTGAAAGAAATAGAAGAAATTAACGATGCCTTGGATAAAATGGATGGGAAGGAAGAACAAATGAAACTACGCAAAGAAATGCTTACCAGAATCAAGAAAGACGAGGACCAAATTAAAGAACGAAAGGCTTTTAAATTCTTGAGAGATAAACAAGATTATGAGCTAGGACAGATTTTTACTTTTGCAAAAATGTATGATACGATCAGGATATCGAAATTTAGTCGAGTTGAAGAACCCAGGAGAACAGTGCGCGGCCAGAAAAATCAAATAGACTCATCAGTGTCTGATCTGAGCTCCCTGGGCGAGAATGGATCAGAGTCAGAAATGCTTAAAAACAATGACATAAACCCAATGTCAAAACCCTCCCCGGGGGAAGAGTTAAATTTTATTTGCCAGGAGAGAAGACAAACTCTACGGCCACAGGCCCAACAAATGCACAGCTCAGACGACTTGCCAACTATAAGCGCAGGCAGAGGCGCAAAGCAAACAAGAGGCATACGCAGACCATACAGACGAGGTGGCAGGAGAAACTGGTAACACCGTTACAACAATCATATGATAATGACAATACAATTATCAATCTGTCAAATGTCAGCCTGACAAACCAAGAAATGAATATGCTAAATCTAGGACTTTCATATGCTCATAAGGTGAACTTTGATTATGCCTCAACAAGACTAGACATCTATAAAGGTGTCAGAAAATTGAAATTAAAAAAATATCACTATCTCATGAAAACCAACAAAGATAATGATAACAAAAAAAAGGCTATTGAAGCCAATCCAATATCCAATGATGGCAGCAAAAGTTCAAATGCATCACAGCCTGACCAAGCACTGCTACAGACAATGGAGGACCTGTGGCATGAACATGTCAGCGATTCGGCAAACAACACTGAATCTGATATCAGACCAATTGAGAATGTAAGAGAAAAGGTATCCACTCCATTCAGAACCAAATCTACCTTCAACCCTATCATGATCAGAGTTGCGATTGATTTATTTCATGAATCAACAATAGCGGATATAAAAAAGCTGAATAAAAATGTTGCCGGTAGAAGAATCACCGCCAATAACAAAGACCAGCAATATCACAATTTAATCAAGAAAGTGAAAGATAATGATGATGTGGTGATACGCGGAAGCGACAAAGGTGGCAACATAGTTCTATGGCCTAGAAATTTATATGAAAAGGAGGCATACAGTCAACTAAATGACAGATCATGTTATGAACGTAGCAATCAAGCAAAACTGTCTAGTTCATACAAAGAGTTCTATGTGAAACTATCTGGGTGCAAACAAGAGAATTTAATCACAGGAGAGGAATACAAATATTTGAGAAATGAGCATCTGACTACACCTCTAATTTACTTCATCCCCAAAATACATAAAAATCGAGACAATCCTCCTGGTAGACCTATTATCTCGGCTAGGGATGGTTTATTGGAACACACCACCAGATATATTGACTTTTTTCTTCAGGATTTTGTTCAAAACTTACCGAGTTATGTTCGCGATACAAGCGATTTTCTAAGACACATTTCCGAATTTGAGTGGCAAGATAACTATTTGTTAATCGCGTTGGATGTAACCTCACTGTACACATGTATTGAACATGTGGATGGAATAGCAGCAATCAGACATTACCTGTTTAGAAGATCTACTGCTATGAAATGTCATAATAATATGCTAATAGACATGATTACATTCTGTTTATACAACAACATATTCATGTTTAATAGTCAACTATACAGACAAGTGAGAGGAGTCGCCATGGGAGCAGGTTTCTCTCCTAGTTATGCATGCCTGCATATGGGCAAGTGGGAGGAACTGGTTCTCATGGACGTACACCAACACAGTATGTTGAACAATGTAAAAATGTGGCGACGTTACATTGATGACCTGTTCGTGATTTGGCAGGGAACAGAAAGCGAGGCCCATGATTTTGTAAACAGCCTTAACATCAATGACATGAACCTCAAATTTACGGCTACCATAAGCTCCAGTTCTGTAGAATTCTTAGATACCCAGGTATACGTTGAAAATCATAAAATTCAAACCAGATTATTTAGGAAGAAGACTGCTGGTAATTCAACATTACATGCAAGTAGTATGCATCCAAAACACCTGGTCAACAGCATACCTTATGGTGAAATGTTAAGACTGCGAAGGATATGCAGTAATGACAATGAGTTAAAGAAATCACAGAAAGAAAGCAAAATGAGATTCTTGCAGAGAGGGTATCAAGAAACAATCATTGATAGAGCGATAAAAAGATCATGTGAACAAAGTAGGAATGACATCCTAAGAATAAAAACTAAGGCAGAGGTAGATACCAGGACACAAGAGACTGGTGACTATCGTATGATTCTTAAATTTAACAATCAACATAAAGAGTTTAAGAAGATTATCCACAAAAATTGGGCGATGGTACGGTGTGACCCTGTAATAGGCCCTCTTGTCCCCCATAGAGTCCCCATTACCTACAGTAGAGCATCATCAACCAGGGATAAAATCGTTAAAACAAATCCTGAAATTTTAGAGAGAAGTAGTTGGTTGCAAATGAGAAAGGGTTTCTTTAGATGTAAAACATGCAAGGCATGTATACATGGTATCAACAAAAATACGTATAATACCCCCTTCAGTGATAGAGAATTTAAAATAGACAAACTATTAACATGTAAAACGGAGTTTGCTGTGTATGTGTTACAATGTACCTGTGGGCTACAATATGTTGGCAGTACTGTGCTGCAGGTACATAAACATATCCTTCAACACTTACGTGCCATAACAAATCAAGATAATACATATCCTGTGGCACGTCACTTTAAAGACAAGCATAACTCCGACAATACAGCCCTCAAATACTTTGTTATAGACTCTGTACCACCCAGTAGACGAGGGGGAGACAGGGTCACCAAACTGAGAAAACTTGAAACAAGGTACATTATCCAGCTGGACTCAAAGGTACCATCAGGGTTGAATATTACAGAAGATCTGCATACATGTTTAAATTAAAATCTGTCATTTAAAAAAATGATTGAAATAAATCAAATAGGGAATACCACAGTTAACGTATAAAATTTTGGAACTAGGTAAATTAGTGCTCACATAAGATTCCTTCAGAAATAGGTGTATAGGCTCTTGAATGTATATATTTTAGTATTTATTTATATATTTATATAGTTATGTATTTATATATTTATGTATATGATGATGTATTTATCTCATATTTGTATACTTACTATGTTGGAGTCTGCACAGGGCACTTTAATACCCTTAAACAGAATACCCACTCCTCATTAATTCTATAACTATAATTTTATAACTACAATTTTTTAACCATAACTTTTATCCAACGTTATGTATTAGGAATTTAGACAAAAAATACTGAGATAGAAAATTTGGAAATATGTCTGATTTAGGTATAGTGATTTTAGATGTTACCAGTTACTGTAATTATGCCCAAACTCTCATTGCACTTAGCACTTTGCACTTTTTATATACATTATGCACTTTTTGCACGGTTTGCACAGCATATATTTTGCACAACAAAACTTGAAAATACATGGTGGTCTAGAATGTTTTTACCTTACTGTGTATAGTCATAGGGATTTAACCCGACGTATTTTAACTTGGTAAACAACACGAGGTATTATACCATGTATTTACCACAACAGTTAAGGTAAAATATATTTATTGCCCATTGTGGCATTTCATTCTATTAACGTCAAATGTGAAATTTTATATATCAGGTCTTACAATGATTTAGTATATGCAATGACGTTTTACCTTCTGTCTTCTATGTCTATGACCATGTGACGTTTCGAGATTGTTGTGTTTTTTGTTAAATAAGACATGATTGGTGGCTACCATGTCATGTGATCAAGGCTCTACGGAGCTGAAACGCGTTATGGCGACGGTGGAATAAAAATTTACTAAGCACCAATCTGGGTCCGTGTCCGTTACCTTGGGGAAAGCAAGGAATCCTCCAGCGGATATAACATTATATATGTGTATATATATATATATATATATATATATATTCACTGAAAAAAACATAGGTTTCACACACGTTATAATTAGGAATTAGCATTTAAAAAACCTTGCAAATTCACTGAAAAAACCATAGGTTTCACACATGTTATAGTTAGCTGGACATTTCACTCGTAAAAAACCAATGAAATTCCCCCGTTATAGTTAGTTCAGCTAACTATAACTCGCGCGCCCGCAATCCACTGCTGATGACGTCACATATTACATCACTCATGACATGGTCAGTGACATCACTCATGACATCACTGATGACATCTCAAATTCCTAACTTGAAAGGGTCAGCGGTGAAAGGGCGCAACAGAAAGAACAATGGTACATTGGTTATGTCAAAGTTTTAGGGCATTTACACAATTGATGAAGAAATTATAAAGGAACATTAGAGCAAATGCCCATGGTACAATGCGCCAGAAATAACGCTGTGGAAGTCGACGGCGTTTTGGCCTGTAGTATTCTAGGCCATCATCAGGACTGGTTACACATATTTGGGGCAATGAATTACGGAGCCGGAGGGCTGGAAACGGCAGGAACCAGCCGAGTGGGGGTACGGGCAGGTCCGAGGGGGTCTTAATTGGAGGAGGAAGAGGACGCAATCAATGGAATAGAATTGAGGAGGCGATTGAATCGTCGGGAGGTGGTCCAAAGTAGGGTGCTGGCCGGTACGAGTCAGGCGGCGAGTGGTGGGTGTTGCGCCCTTTCACCGCTGTACATACCACTTTATGTGTCACTTGCACCGTCACAAATTCCACGAGCACTTGTGCACAGTATTTTGTTGGTTACACTTTCACTAAGTGTCACGCAGTGCTTTTAAACTTATATGATATGTACATATGACGTAATATGTCCATCATGTGTTGAAAATACAACTCTCTCCTGCATTCTTGGTCTCCCTGTGTCCTCTCTGCATGGATTCATTCCTGCGTTATTTGTTGATATGGTTCGCGTTAAAATAACTTGTCCTTCCAATGAATCCCACTATGAGACATTGTTGTTAGATAAGTTTTTACTTAGCTCAAACTTTTTTTCAGAACATACAATGGCTTCAGGGCAGCAGGCATCTCCTGCATCTCCTCATGCACCCCGTTTTTCATCTGTGGTGTGGAAATTTTTTACTTATCCAGAGGGGCAAACAAAGACCAATGCCACCTTGGTCACTTGCAAGATCTGCCAGAGAGTGCTGTCTCGTGGGGATCCAAATAAGAAATATTCTTGCGGAACGGCGAGCATGATGAAGCACCTGAGGACCCTTCATCCGGTAAATCTTGCTCGGGAGGAATGCCGAAGAATGAGAGTTGCTCCTGCTCCTTCCGACTCATCGCAGCCGAGCACTTCAAGAGTGCATCCTTCAGCACAAAATTTGGACATCCGTCCACAATTCCTATTTTTGAAAGTGCTCTGCACTAAATGCAATGCGACTTTATGCTACGGAGAGCAGTCTATCGATCTGAGAAATGAAAACAATTCTCCTTGTTGTGCTTTCCTACACCAATTTTAGAATGGTGCAGCATTCACACACATATCGAGATTTATGATTTCTGATAAATCTAGAGATGTGTCTTGTTCTATGAGTATTCAGTGCAATCATGCACAACAACACTTACAGAACACCCTTTCAACGCAAAGTGGTGTGTATGATGAGGTTGTATTTACATGGAGTAGAAAAAGTGCACAGAGGGCCTTTTCCTCTCTTTGTAAATATGAAAGAATGTCTTGCGCAATAACTATGTTACAAAAAGTGACATATTTCTGTTTTTAAAATTGCTTGCGAATGATAGAAGGTAAGCACAGAGTTTTTTCTGCAAAGATGTTCAAAGAAGAATGATTGAAATGATTGCGGTCCTTCAATAGGTACAATGGGAAATATTATGAACCCCTCAAATCTATTTTTTTGCAGGTCACATGACATCCGATTAAGGTCAGATTTCAAAACTACATAGGTATAAACAGAGTGTTTTTAGAAACGTGTTTAAACTTTGTAGCTTCTTGCAGATCTCTCCAGTCTGCATATTGATACTTAGTTAAACTTACCTTCACATTAATAGAAATAAAAAATGGTATACATTTTTTTCAGATTTTCTTTGCAATCTAAATTGATGTGAATTGCTTATTTTAAAATTAGGATCTGTGAAAGAAAAGAAAACAATAGTTAGAACATGTAATAATACATTTTTTGCAACACAGCATAATTTCCACAAAGTAATTTGTTTGCCTTTTTTGCTGTTCTCAGATTATATTGAATTTCACTAGAAATAGTGATTTCAATCGTACTCATCACTTAACAGCGGGCAAAAAAAAACCAATCAGAATGATTGTTAAAAAAAAACAACATGCTATTCTCAGTAAAATACCAGAAAATACAAATCACACATATATGAAATGCTTCCGGCTAACAAAATTATATAAGTTTAACTTATAAAAACAGTAAATGTTGCCGCTTTAAAATATTCACCGAATCAATGACCACGAAAAAGTCCATAATTCAAACATATACCTTTCCTTGAGGCCAAATGGTATTTTTACACTGCTTTTTTATGTAAATTGTCCAATGGTAGTCCTATTAAATTATAATAATACATTTCTCAGAGAGGGAAATATCTTCCTGAAAGTTTGGCTTTAAAAATATTAGGTAGGAATTTGGTAATTCACTAGGCAAACGTTGTTTGAAAACCAACTGGGCATCATTACAAAGTGTCCAGCCTTTGTCACATTTTAGATAGGCAGTGTAATGTCCAGATGTGGTGGAAGGACCATCATGGAAAATTATAGCAATTGCTACAAAAGTCCTTCCTGATATTGATACTTGTGCTGCTACAAATTGCTCTATTAAAGTATCCAATTTTCTTCCGTCAGCTGTACAACGTTGCATCATTAAAATTATGTATTTGCCATATTTTGTTAAAAATAATGTGGATAACATTTCTGATTTACATTGGCTACACTCCATGTTTTGATTTGCACCTTTAACTAATTTATTGAAAGACACTGATTTATAGTCTGGTAATGTTAAATACAGAAATCTCTCAGTGTCTACATTGGAGCTACATGTATACATGCAATTTTCACAATAATGTTCCCATTTGTAAGAAAGGCCAAAAATATTTTCTATTTCTACACCTTCATTTTCAAAAATGGTAAGCATATACATAAAAAATTCCTGAGTATCTTGTTGGATATTTTGTGAGAATTGTGTAGAACCAGAACACACATCCAAAAGATTACAAACATCGGAAACAGATTGTATTTTACTTGTGTCTGTTGTCAATTTTTTAAAAACAGAATGCAACAGAGAACAAAATCTTTGTTGCCGATTCTGCATAATTTGTTCTTGCAAACCTTCAAGATAAAAAACAACATTGACCACTACATTAGCATAGCAGTTGACACCTGAACTATTTTCAAACTGATAACCAACAACCTCTTCAACAGTGTCCAATTTCTTTTTACTTGCAATCACAACATTATCTTGTGCTATTCCCTTCTCAACACCTTCAGAACAGATACTGTCAAACCTTCTTTTTCGACCAACCACACGCTTTTCAAATACAGGATATTGACCTAAATTTGGAGCATACACCCTTCTTAACCTATTATACTCTTTTACACAGTTTGCATCCGCAGTAACCTTTGTCTCATCAAAATCAATCAAAAACAAACCAGATAATGTTCCGACTCGCGACAAAGCAACATATGCCATACCCTCTTTAAATACAGTAGATCCAATGTTCACCAATGCACTGTCTACACTTAATCCTTGAGATTTATGAATAGTCACTGCATATGCCATTAACTAACCCTTTTTCTACATCCAAATTTCGCCTTAAAATTACCCGACAGTTTACACACGCATAGTGTCTTTTCTAAACCAGCTGTTTTAGATATTTTTTTTTCTAAAGAATCCAGTTTTGTTTTCAACTTTCCCGTCAAAATAATAGTAATTCCTTCATGCTCTATTTTATCAATTGCTTTCATTTTTATAATTTCTTCATTTTCCAATTTCAATAGTTCTTCGTTGAATATGGAAAACTCTCACAGTGTTGGCATTAAACAGAACACTGATTTATTTTCAGCAATTTTCATGTACACTTTTGCAGGAAGTACATTTTCATTTGGAAAGACATTGCAAAGCAATCGACTTTCCAAAGCTTGTTTGCCATGTTTTGTAAGAATTCCAATTCTTATATCTTGAAGAATACTTCCATATTCAGCATCATTTGCCGGTCGCATATTTGTTGTCAGTTCTTTGTATTCAAATTTAGTCCAAATGTTCACATTACCAACACTACTAAGATACTTTCTGGTATCTTCATGTGCAAGTGTTTTAAATACCGGTTGTCCTTTTACCGGAGTAAGTTGCAATAGATCTCCAAAAACGATGACGTGTTTTCCTCCAAATAACACGTCATACTCTGTTTTAAGAATTTGTTGCATTCTTAAATGCACAAAGGCAAGCTTCAAGTTAGAGACCATGCTCACCTCATCAATAATGAGAAGTGTCATTTTCTTCAAGACTCTTGAAACTTCGCAACAAGCTTCTCCAGATAGCTTGTGGTATTCCAATTTGTTCTCATGCTCTACTGGTAGCATTAGTAAAAAATGTAAAGTAATTCCTTTAATGTCATGTGCTGCCAACCCAGTTGGAGCAGTGACAACACAAGACAAATGCGACACAGTTGTTTTTTGCAGATAACTTGTAATTACTTTAATTAAGAAACTTTGTCCTGCTCCAGCTTGACCACTCACATACATTCGGATAGGTTGAAATGATGTACATGAGCACCCTTTCTTTTCATGAAGTAATCCATGGCCAATCTGCTCTTTCACTTGTTGATATATTTGATTCTGTTCAACATTTAGTTGTTCTTCCAAGTTTCCTAACTGTACTACATCTTCTTGAGCTTGATACATTACGGTTTCCACCTCATTCATGGCAGTTGCTGCTTCATTTTCAACAATTTGTTGTCCTAGTGGATCTTGACTCAGTGCAGCAGAACTTTGTCTGTCTTGAGAACTGTCTCTAGCAATCTCAGCTGCAATTGTAGCTTCTTGATCAATTTCATCATTCAACATTTTCACATAATTTGCAAAAGCACTGCATTGTATGCTATCTTTACAAGCATTAAATGAATTTTCATAGCTCTGAAAATCTCCAAGTAATTCCAGTTCTGAACGCCATGGTTTGAACATTTGCAAAAGGGCTCAGGGCGTTTCTACCCTGCCCCCTTTTCTTTCATTCTTTCCTTTTTCTTGTGACTCGGTTACCAAGCCACAAGATGGCTGCCAACACTTCTTGGTTTGGAGTGTTGGCAGCGAATCAGAAGTCAGCTCGTGCTCGGGAGGAGTCACAACTCCTCCTCGGTGCTCATATATATATATATATATTTTATTTCTTGAATTTCTCAGGAACTACTGAATGGCTTTCACCATTTAAAAAAAGGTTGTTTCTGAACCAAGAGCTACCCTTTTGCCAAATTTGGTGTAATTCCGATCAGCGGTTCAGGTTGGAGCCTTTTCCAAAATTTCCTATAGAAATTGATATGGGGAAAACAAATTTTGTGACCTCCTTTTTTCTTGGCCCCCGCTGGATGAATCACCCTGAAACTTTAAGACAGGAGCTGACAGGAGTGCCCCATTAGTTTTGAAAATTTTGCAATGATTTGTCAAAGATATTGGCAAAAGAAAAAACACTTTTTGAATAGAAACAAGGTCCTAACTATAAATGTATATATTTTAAAACATTTACAATAGTAAAATTGCATATAATATATCACATAATATATACCATGGCCCAATATAGAAAACATATACAATTTATCATAACATATAACACAACATATAACACAGCACATAATATAACATGGTATAAACATTACATTTAACATATAATAACATATAACATACCATGAAGCATACCATAACATATAACAACCTAACATATAACATGACATATAACATCTAACACAGCCTGTAACAGAAAACATGTACATTATAACATAGCATATGACATTACATAACATATAACACAGCATTATACATCACATAAAATAACATATAACATATCATGACATACCATATGACATGACATGTTACATATAACATAAAATATGCCATAAAATCTTACTTAAATTGCCATAGCATGTAACATGCAAAAAATTACATAACACATGAAATATATAATTGATAACATATAACATAATAGATAACAAAATATTTTATACAAAACATAATACATATCACATAACATAATATATAACATAACATATAATGTATCATAACATATAACACAATATAACATGACATATCACACAGCATATAGGATATAGCATCTAACATATCATATAATAATTATATAACATATCAAATAACATATAGCATAAAAAGACATAACATATAACTTGACATTTAACAAATAACAATATAACATACCATGGTATATAACATAAATTAAGATAACATGCGACACATACCATATAACATAACACATAACAGATGTAACATATCACATATATCATAACAGAGAACAAAACGGTCAGACTAACCCACTCACCTGAACAAAGGTATTGGTGGAAGCGAAGACTGTCCTCGTATTCACCCTGGAGCTTAACACTTGCCTTATGGTCCCAATTTTATAAAAAAATAATGGAAGCCGTAAGGGGAAGGGGGAGTTGGGAAAGAGAGAGAAGTGAGAGACTGGTTGTCTTCAGCTTTCTTTTGGAGATGACAAGACCCTTGGAATTTTGGCTCTCTGGTTATCTGTTTTGACAGGGGTTGAGGTCTCTATAGGATGCTGGTCCCTTTGATTATTTGGATTGTTGGAGATTGCCTTTGATGGGTTCCTGTTGGAATAAATGTGAACATCTACTTTCCTCTGGGTCATATGGAATTCTAGCAAGTGTATATTCCATCAATGAGGTCCAGGAAAGCAGGTAAACGGTATCTGGAACTCTTATTTCTCCTACAAGAAATGACAAAGCCCAGTAATCTTCGAGCGCTTGAGCTTGATATTTGTAATACCGCACCCAAGATGACCGCCATTCTCGAGTTCTCATTAGACTTTGGAAAGGAGGTGCCTTCTGGAACTTGCTATTCTCCTGAGTGGAGGTGAAAGGGAAAATACCTGGTTTGGCGCCCGGAGAATTGGCACCCAATGGGAAAGTTATTGGAATCTCTTTGGAAAGGTCAGTGGCCCCAGGGGATATCGAATGGAAAGCCAAAGAGACAATGGCCCTGGGGGATACCAAATGGAACATTGAAATGTCACTCGCCCTGGGGGACATTATCAATCATAAACAAGGCCAGACAGATATACAGGCCTTGGCAGGGAAATGGGGTGAACATGCCATGCAGCTGAATCATGGTGTAACAAAAACTTAACATGCAACAAAACATTACATAACATAAAACATAACATCACATATACCATAGCATAACAAACAACATAACTTAACAAACATATAACGTACGACATATATTATATAACAAATACCATAGTATGACAAATAACACAACATATAACCCATGACATATAAAGAAATATAACACATAACATTTTACATAACAGAAAATATGACGTAACATATAATGTAACTAATAACAAACAACATGAGACATAAAATGATATATAACATATAACATGACACATAACGTGACAAAGCATAACATATACCTTATAATGGAATCTAACGTCACATATAACATAACATAAAATATAACATAACATGAAATATAATAACATCAAATGTAACATTCCATAACGTAACACAGAATAACATCGAATGTAACTTAGCATGACATAACATAGAATGTGACATAACATATAACATAGCCTAACATATAAAATAACATATTACATATCATAACATATAGCATGACATAACTTACAACGTAACATATAATATAACATAACATATTACATAACATGACATGTAACACAACACATGACTATAACATCACATGTATCATAGCATACTACGTAACATGTAACCTAAAAAGTCATATGACACAGCATATGGACTATAACATATAACACAATGTATAACATAGCATAGAACATTAAATGCCACAGAGTATAACATATACATTCACATAGAAAAAACATGGCATAACATATAACATAACATAACATATTCATACCATAATATAACATAACACATCATATAATATTACAAAAAATAGCATATGATCTAATATAGCATAAAATATGCCATAACATTTAATAAAACATCACATATATATCATAACCTATATCATAACATAAAACAATTTTTTTTAAACAATTTGTTTTGAGATTTAGTGTTTTACATCACTGCTTGATAAAGCATGAGAGAAGATAAGGTAAATGTTATTCAACAGTCATGTCACAATTTTGACAAATGTATTACAGGGCAATAGGATTCAGTTACTTAACAGTCTGCATGGAGTAACAAATAGCAGAGTCAGAGAGGAAAAATAAGTAACATTTTTTGTCTCCAACAGAGGAATGGTACAACAACTCAATTTGAGCAATAATGTTATGTACTATTGAGCTGTGCATGCTCATCTTGTGCAGTGGTATTGCTTTAATAATTATACATGACCTGCTAAAATAGGATGTGTTTGGAAAGAAAGGATATCTGAAGCCCACATCATCTGAAAGGGGAGTTGAAAGGGTGGAGGTTATTTCAACATGGAGAAGGGCAGCAAAGGGAAGGGCATGAGCGTGCACCAGCGACAGGCCAATAAGTGAGTTAAGAGGTGTGTGGGCTGGGGGCGCAGAGTGGCTGGGGGCCAAGTGACAAGCAGTCTGACACTATAAACCTCAGTGCACCTAAGCTCACTCTAGGAGATAAAGGCAGGGCATGGAAGCTCTTGGAATGGGACCACTGAGTGTGTGGTAGGAGGCCTGTGGGCCAAACAGAAACAGGGGGTGAGGGCGTTTAGGATTCTTCAGTTGATTCAGGGGCTTGAGCGTGGGAGGGCTGGGGAGGCAGGGGGAGGAAGGTTCTTGTCAGTGAGCGCCCTGAATTGCCTTAACATGGTGTCCCAATCTGTGGCTATGGGACATTTTTGGATTCACTGGGCTTCCTTCCAGTGTAATGCAGAGTCCTCTGATTCTCCCCAGCGAAGTAGTGCCCGGTGAAATTGGGGGGATTCAGAGGCTGTTGTGCTCGCCAATACATTGCTAGCAGGTTCTTCATCAATAGGAGAGCTACATTGCCACAGCGTGCCCACACTTTGCGGTTTTTCCTTCAGGGGAAAATGCAGAGGATCTGTGGCCTCCCAGGAGTTTAATGTTGTAATCTCCATGACAGTGGCCAGTATGGTATTTGTGGAGTGCCAGAAGCTGGCTATGTTAGGGCATGATCAGAGCATATGCTGGAAGTCAGCCGCCTGGGTGTGACACCTGGGGAAGATAAAGTTGGCCGTGGGGAACATGCGGTTTAGTCAGGAAGGTGTAAGGTAAGCCCTATGGAGGATCGTATAGTTGATATTTTTGAAACACGCATTTGTGGAAATTACGTGGGGGGAGACAAGTGCTCTAGACTATTCAGTGTCGTGTAGGAGTCTCACCAGATCCCCGTTCAACACCGGCAGGGGTTGTGTGGATTCCAGTGTGCTCCCTGCAGCGGGGTTTCCCCTTTTGGGTGGAGGAGTGCTGCCCCGCCTATTGCGAGTGCAGCAGGAAACCATTATAAAATGCTCTCATTACCATTCTGGTGTGCATGCTGTGTTTGATTAGCAGAGTAGCACTTCAGCAAGGATGAGATGTTATGTGCAGAGTGTGCATGTCAGATTGGCACCTCTGCCCACATCTTTCCAGCAGCCATCACATACTTGTTGTGGGATTGCGCAGACCCCCAGTCTCATAAGGAGTGCCGGGTTTGCCTGCTTCATCCAATCCTGATGCTTCTCTCATGCTGAAAACAGCATGAGAGCAGCTGCAAGATTGGTTAGGTTTGCATTAAACTGGAAGTTTCATCAACCTCGCTGTTGCAAGTAACTTTTAGACACAGTCATTTAAAGTTAATCAAAGTGGCGCATAGAAAGTAATTCAACGGTGCATGATAAGCATAGTGCCTCTGTTGACATGTTTTAGTTGTAAAGGATATGCAGTGTGCATTAGGCCACCATGTGGGATGTCAGCAGGCTTATGTAGCGCTTAACTGAAAAACTATCTTTCTCAAGAACAGGGGTGTCTGGTGAAATTTGAAATTGGTGGGGATTATAAATTGAGGATAAGTGTTACTTCAATAGCGAGCGTGCCGACTATCATAGGAGGGGCTCAGGGAGAGAGAGACTTGCAACGTGTGTGCAAATGGAGCATGTTAAAGCAAATCTGAGAGGGCAAGAATGTTATAAAGCAATTCTAAATGTGCAGAATAGAAATTTAAATTTTACTGCAGATTGCTTCTGATTTCTCTGTGTTGTCACAGCTGCAGTCAAAAGGAACTGCATGGTGTTTTTCAAAGAAGAGCACCTTTTTAAAACCTTCTGAGCACTCTGGGAGGGTTGTACTTCTGAGCATTTTGAATGCAGGGCACCATCAAGGCAGAATACATGATCTGGAACTCACAAGCAGAGCTGACATTCAGGGGCCAGGCTTAGCATTCCTTCTGCAACTTGCAAGCAGTTATAGAATTCCTTATAAAATGATTGCTTGCAAGTTGCAGGAGGAGTGCTACTCCTATACTTGCAATCACTAGGACTGCTGCTGTGGCAGTGTTTGAACCAAAATTGAGCTTGTTGCCTATGCCATACCATCCTATGCAAGCACTGGTATAAGTACCAACCAGAAGTACCTGTAAGCACTGCAGCCACCGCATCATTTAATATCTATCTGTAAGACTTGTAAGCCATACAGTGGATGGTCAGGATTATGTATGCTGCTGATCAAGCTGCACAGCACATCCACTAAACCCCAGGCCACAATACAAGAGAGCACATCAAAGGCAAGGCTGGGATTTCCTTTCCCAGAATTTACAGGCTGCAGGCAGAGGCCGAACATCATGATTTCCACTACTATCTACCCGCATCATCAAACACAGACAAACATGTCTTGCCAGGCCCAGTGCCCATGTGCTCAAAAATGGATTGTATTGCTCGCATTTCGAGGGCCAGCTTTTATTATACCACTGTTGTATTCAGGCTGCAAGCCATTTGTTCTAACATAAAAATGCCAGGAACCATATATACAGGGCTGTAACCATGGGCGAAGGAAATCACAGCCTTGCTTTCTCTCTGATGAATTTGTAACCATCAGGGTTGGAGAAAGTCCACAAAAGTTAGTGAAAAAAACTTCTTAAAGTCACAAACAGCACTTTATTTTTGCAATGTTATTTGATCCACTAAGTGTGTGTGTGACTCCGAATAAGCCTTGTTATCCTGCATGCTTTTTTTACGCAGGCCATAACAACGTGGTCATTACAACAACCGCGTTGAAACAACGCATGCCATTACTCCACAAGTTGGAAAAATGACTTGCTCAAGAGAGGGCTCTAGATGTTGGAATAGTATAATGTACTATTTCAACTCCAGTCTGTGCAACAGTAGGGGACCTTCTGACCCCCAGAGAAAGTCATTGTCTCGACTTGTGGAGTAATGACATGCGTTGTAACAACGCAGTCATTGTAACGACCGCGTTGAAACAACGCATGCCATTACTCCGCAAGTCGGAAAAATGACTTGCTCTAGAGAGGGCTCTAGATGTTGGAATAGTATAATTTACTATTTCAACTCCAGTCTCTGCAACAGTAGGGAACCTTCTGACCCCCAGAGAAAGTCATTGTCTCGACTTGTGGAGTAATGACATGCGTTGTAACAACGCAGTCATTGTAACGACCGCGTTGAAACAACGCATGCCATTACTCCGCAAGTCGGAAAAATGACTTGCTCTAGAGAGGGCTCTAGATGTTGGAATAGTATAATTTACTATTTCAACTCCAGTCTCTGCAACAGTAGGGAACCTTCTGACCCCCAGAGAAAGTCATTGTCTTGACTTGTGGAGTAATGACATGCGTTGTAACAACGCGGTCATTGTAACAACCGCGTTGTAATGTTACGGTTTCGGGGTAAACAATGTTTACTGTAACTCCATATGAAGGGGTGCAGCCGTAGCAACATTTTTATGGAAGTCTTATTTTGAGGGTCCCTCTTGCACTTCTTTTTGTCACTAAACGGCCCATGTCCTTTCCATGGCACTCACAGTCATCTGCTCTAAAAATGTCTATCTGGCTGACACAATAACAATAGCAAAAGCCCAAGGCGATATTTTTGCTGGTTTTACTACACATACGCCTGGAAGCACAAAATAAACATAAGTGCTCGGCAGAAATAATGGTAAATGGAAGTGAACAGCCCAGCACTAACAAATCATGAGAAAACAATTCCAGTCATGGAAAAAATATATTTTATCCTGCAATTCTTTCCTCAAAATCCATATCTCCTTCCGACTCCAACTCCTACTACGCTGGTACTAGTCTAACCAAGCTCCATAATTTTTAACTACCACGGGGTTTAATTGATGGTTATTAGGATCACAACAGTGTGGAAGTTACGACAGTGTTTAAACACAGATATTTCTACAACAATATTTACATTATTTGCCACAGTCTACAACAGTTAAAGGACACATTGCCAGTGCCTTCCACGCTGCCACTATGTGACGATGTCATATAAGGGTCAAGCTTCCGCAAGCACATTGCTACAATCTTTTATGCCATAGCACAGTCTCATTGTTGTTTTGACCTTTTAATTACACTGACTGTCACGGACTCCAGTTCCCAGTCCAAATGCTGCTGCCTTTCGGATTCCGACATTTGTGTGCGCGAGGTGAGAGGCCACAAATAACTCTCTTGTTTCCATTACTCCCTCGTGGACAATGCCATTACTGGTGGCGCTGCACACAACGAGGGAAGACAGCAAAGGACAGCAATGCCAAATCGCTGCATGGCTTCATAATGAAGCCACACAGTGATTGCCCATGTCCGTGAGCCTGAGCCTCTCGCCCCTTGCTGCCTCACGGTCAGGACTGGAAGCCCACCAGAGTCCCCTGCGCCAATCAAGATGCTGCTCACTTGTCAAAACAGCAACAGTGTTGGCTCAGAGAGGGGAGCCTAATGCTCATTGGGAGACATAGGGGCTGCGATTGTGAGCCCACCTGGCTCACTAATGTCACAGATAGGAAAGGTCTTTAGTGTGCATGTTGTGCTGGACACAGATAGGCATCCGTCCAACCTGACATGCGCACATGTACAGTAAGTGCTGCTGTCATTTACTTAAGTCCAACCCCCAAAGGCCCTGCCCTCGCCATGTAAATTAGAGGAATCTGACCATGGTAGAGAGAAGCACCATGGAGAGAAGCACCCTTGCGGCTGAAAAAAAATGTAATTTTAATTTACAGGTGTAATACGGGAGCCGATGGGGGCAACAAATATAAAGGGGCAACGCCCTGCTGCCCTAAAAGAGAAACCACCCCTGAATGGGGGGAATTAGGCATAGCCCCACTCACACCTGAATAGGCTGTGTTCTGCCTTCACACAAAGGATTGTACACCCCTGTAGTTAGTCTGGAGCCAGGGCACGGGAGGCAGGAAACCTGTGCACTTCAGAGGGAAACCCCTAGAAGCTTGTCCCACCTCAAAGGAGGAGCCAGGTGTAAATATTGGACCTCTGACACCAATTCTTCAGCACACTCCTGGACTGTGAATACTATAGAAGAAGGACTGCTACTCTGCTGCCCTGCTACTCTCCTGCTCGGCTGCCTGCTGTCCTGTTTGCTAAGAAGGAAGATTGGACCTGCACTCTTCATCACAAGCTGAAGCAACTTCGAGGGCCAGCCCACTAGCATCCTGTTCCGAGCTACAGGGACATATCAAGCTCCAGAGGCTCCCTGCAAATACCCAAACGACCTGCTGCCTGGGCCTGGAACTGGCCCTGCCTGATCCCTACTGGCCTCTTCTGGCCATCAAGTTGTGTCCCACCGGTCCTGGACCCTTTGTGTTGCTCGGGTGACCTCCCTGAAATTTTTGGGCATTTTGCGAAAGCAGACAAGCATGTTTATGCCAAGACCTTGCCTCCCACTCCAGTCACTAGTGCGAGCCTCCGGTGAAGCAACTCTTCGCATTACAGCATCGACTGTCACGGTGACCACCGACACAAAGCTCCAGCCTCAACCATTCGCACTGCCTCCATGATCTTTGGGCTACAGCAATGACAGTCCTGGATGCCCAGCCAGCTTTTCATGCTACTGTGAAGGACAACCGCAACACTCTCCAAACTCCCCACAGCCCCTTCCACTGCAAACTGAGCTCTTGGCACTGCACTGAGAAGTTAATTCTTTCAGCAGGTCTAACCTGGTGCCCTTATCCAACCCACACTTCATCGCGGTAGGCATGAACTTGTAACTTTCTCTAATTCTCGCACAACCAGATACTCACAAGTGATGCTTTTTGGCACTGTTTTCACTTAAATCTTTAAACATTAGAGGTTAGTAGCGTGTCGAAAGGCTTAGCTACCGGCTCTCATTTTTAAGCTACTTAAGAGTGATTTTTGTTGCGCTTTGTTCTTAAATGTTTTTATCTACCTGATTGATCTTAAAACATTGCACTGTGTACCTTTTTTTAAGGGGGCACGGAGGGGGCGTCCAGGGCTGCTTCACTTGCGCCTGGGTTCAGAGCACGAGTCCCTGGTCCATCAAGGCTTGTATGTGCCAATTGAATAGAGGGACGTGACTCCGCCCAGTAACCTCCGCACTTCCGTGTCCGGCATCATTATTTAATGCGCATGGGTGTCCGGACGCGCAGCGAGAGGTTAGTAGCGTGTCGAAAGGCTTAGCTACTGGTTCTCTAATTTTTAAGCTACTTAAGAGTGATTTGTGTTGCGCTTTGTTCTTAAATGTTTTTATCTACCTGATTGATTTTAAAACATTGCACTGTGTACCTGTTTTTTAAGGGAGCAAGGAGGGGGTGTGCGGGGCTGCTTCACTTGCGCCTGGGTTCAGAGCACGAGTCTCTGGTCCGTCACGGCTTGTATGTGCTGATTGAACAGAGAAATGTGACTCTGCCCACTAACCTTCACAGTTCCGGGTCTGGCACAATATTTAACAAGCATGGGTGCCGGGACACGCAGCAGACGCACCAAAGGCTCACCAAAGGCAAGCCCATCTGCGCCTGCCCGCGGCTGGACCACTGCCAGCGCCAGCCATATGCCCGACTGCCCAGGGGTTTGGTGATCCGCTGGTCCAGGGGGGCCTTACTTTCGCACAGGGGTAAGATATGCCCTTGGGCCCTTGCTATTAACCCTGCCACAGACATGCACTCTGATCACTGTATTGACTGCGCATGGGGGCCAGGGGAGCACACGGGACGTGCTAGGACTAATGAAGATGCCGAAGCCAGCCTAGGGTAGAGTAGCAAATCAGCATGGTTCAAGGTATGCTTGATTAATTGCTCGTCTTTGCCGAAACATGCAAAGGATATATGGCTCTCTTTAACAAATAATGCTTGGGATGCCATGTTTCTAACAGAAACTTGGGTTAATGCTGATTTGGTTGCAGTAGTGGCCATGGCCACCTAACCAGATTTTAAAATGTGCTGCACCAATAGGGAGAGTGGGAAAAGAGGTGGAGTGGTAGCAATTATTTTTAAGGACTCATGGGACCTAGCATCATCAGCTTCCCTTAACTTGGAGGGGATAGAGGGTCTTAACTATTGTCTGCAACTAGACCCTTCAACTTCCTTCTCAGGCTTTCTCATTTATAGACCCCCGGATTGTGCACCCAACACAATACACGAGCTCTGCAATTACATTGCCCAAAAATGGTTTATATTCAAATTTCACGGTTTTAGGTGACTTCAACTTGCATGTAAATGACCTGACCTGCACGCTGGCAGCTCAGTTAGTGCTATCTCATGGGGGTGCTAATTTGACACAACATGTTAGTGCCCCCACACATAAGGCAGGGCACACTCTGGACCTTGTGTTCTCTAACTTGGGGTCCCTGCACACAATGGTCCCATTCAAATTGGTTTGGTCGGACCATTATATGATTCCTTTTTTCTAGAGGGTGGATAAGCGCCATCAGAGGAGGGGCAATCAAGCCTATATTAAGAGAAGCTGGAAAAATCTGACAGCAGCTTCCCTGGAGCCCATCCTCCAGGCCAGTCAACCCACACTCTCAGCCGATCCTAATGCCGTCTCCCTGGCTTTAAATCAGTGGATCTTGACAGCAGTCAAATCCGCGGCTCCGGCCAGGTCTGCTAGATCGGCGAAGCTCTCACCCTCTGCCCCTTGGTTTACGGATTCACTTAGATCTGCCAAAAGCAGTTGTAAACGTCTGGAATGGCAGTGGAGGGCTAACTATTGTGAGGCAGCCAAGATCACGTATAGAAATGCTCTGAAAGAATTACACAACCTCATAAAGGTACCTAGGAGGGACTACCTAGCGAGCTGCATTTACAAAGCGGCTAACTCTACCAAGGAGGTGTTCAATGTAGTTAACTCCTTTCTTAAGTCTACAGCTTTAGAGATGGATGTGCAACCCTCCCTCTCTCTGTGCGAAAGTTCCTCCGTCTTTTTTGATAATAAAATTCAAAAAGTGTATAAGTCATTCTCAACGACTTTGGAGACAGAGAGATCTGACAGTAGAGAAGGTTGCTTTCATGAGCAGACATTTACTGACTTTACCCCTATCTCCCAGCAGGAGGCACTGACAGAAATCTTGAGGTGTAAGTCAGGGGCACCGGATGATCCATGCCCCCCCCAAACTGTGGAAAGAGATGGCTCACTCCGTAGTACACGTGATGACGCACATATGGAACTCATCCCTAGCATCGGGCACCTTCCCAGAAATCTGGAAACATGCCACACTACTTCCCCTGAGGAAAAAACGTAATGAGGAGCCTGGGAACTTGTTACAATTACAGGCCTATCTCTCTGCTACCAGCACCAGCCAAGATGCTGGAAAAATTGGAGCAGCGACAATTGTTGTTAAGTTTTATCGAGAGTAAGGGCATCCTACACAATACCCAATTGGGCTTTCGTTCGGGCTTTAGCACCGAGACAGCCCTTTGGAGGTGGCAGAGTTGGTGCGACTGGCGGTGGGTTCGGGAGCATCCGCGATGCTGGTGCTCCTGGATCTATTAGCGGCTTTCGATACCGTCGACAACACCTCGCTGTCTAGAAGACTTCAGGAGATGGGCATTGGGCGTATGGCATTGGCCTGGCTTATCTCCTACCTAAATAATCGCTCACCTTTTAGGTTTACCTTTTGGACGTGACCTGGAAGCTCTGACTTTGCTTCACCTTAGATTACGGCTTTATGAACAATGCTCAATTTAGGAGTTCTCGACTCGTAGACTCTTTTCCGTTTATTATAATGAATTCCGGACTTATCTACTACCTAACTGATGATTCGACCGTGTTATTGCAACTCATGATTGTTTAGTGGTATTGCCTTGCACCTTCGACATCTTCATACTAGAGAAGAATAGGGTGCTCTTTCTGATATTGTGCACTTACAACTTGATCGACCGAAGCCTTGAAAAAGTCATCTTACGACGAAACACTTGGCGGCTGTTCTTCATGTTCGCCTACGTGTCAACCTCATTGGAGATCAAGATTACTGTATATTGATCATCGCATTTTCTGTTTTGTCTGATATTAAATTGATCACTGACTAGTGGTAGTCAGATATTACTTGTTTGTGTTCTGCTCTGTCTTTGTTATTATGATCATGGTATATGGAGAGTTTCTTTTTATACTTAGCGACACTGTGATGGCACGGTGTTGACATTGAGCACGCTTGAGGACATAGTGCGTTGTATAAATTGCAAACTAACAGAGGTGCTGACCTTTCCCTCTAAACCACTGCCATCTTTGTGTATATTACATGTAAATAATGATGTTTCTTTTCAAGTTATTTGCAAGGCCATCAGTAGTACAGTACATCTTTTTTGCCAGTAGTAATCTGCCGGGCCAATATTAAAATTTCTTTGCTATTTGCCAGACTACTGGTCAAATAATATAAAATAAAATGTTACCATCAGCCACATACATTTTGAGGTTTATTTGCTATTTGTTTGACTGCTGGCCAAATATTGCAATAACCTCTGCTATTTAGTTGGTTGTCTGGTAAAAAGTGAAGTTTTTCTGTTATTTGAAAGCCTACCACCCAAACAGTGCAAAATCTGCACTATTTAACCAGCATCCAGGTAAATAGTGAAGCTTTTCTGCTATTTGAATGGCTACCGGCCAAGCAGTGCAGAATCTCTACTATTTAGCCATCAGCCAGCTAATGGTGAAGTTGTTCTGCTATTTGCACAGTCGCTGACCAAACAGTCCAGACTCCATTATTTAGCCAGCAGCCGGAAAAATAGTGATGTTTCTCTTCTATTTTCAAAGCCAGTCTAAATAATAAAACATTTCCACTATTTAGCCAGTAGCCCAGTAAACAGCAGAGAAAGTTCACTATTTACCTGTGGAAAGGATAAATAGCTGCGACCTTAATTTTATGCATGTTTCAGTCTTTGGAAACAAACTCCTCCATATCTCATAGTCCAAAAACAGTATCAGGGCCCTTCTAGCATAGAATCGGCAGATCTATATAAAATCTGGGCCCCATTGGCTGTTGGAACTGAATGCCAGTGTCAGTGGTGCTGATAAGAAAGAGACACAACTGTGGTATGGCTGTTAATTAGGTAAGTTATTTATAATTATAATATATGCGAATGCCATTAAATAAACAAAATCAGAAAGTGAGCTCTCTAAAGAGCATAGACGCAGTGACGCAGTTATTAGAATCATGCAGTTGCCAAGGTTTTGCATGTAAAAGCAGGGTTTTCACAGATAGCTTGAGGTACATTCTACAATCTTCCGAGCTTTCAGGCAGCATGTGTTTCACCCCTTAACGGCTTGTTGGCCTAGGCTTCCTGGAGGCGGAAAGCATAAATGTTTAATGAATACGAAACATTGCAAAATCTCAGCTTTGAAATAGACAGAAATTGTTTATACACAGTTTCCGTGAAGCACTGCAGACTTTGCTGTGGGAAGGAATATAAAATACAATAATCCCAAACACACTGTGCATTTATGAATAATGCCAGGCATAAAACATGAGAGGCTAACAGATGTTCAAATATTCAGATGTGAAAGAGGTGCTTGAAACAAATTATACAGAAACGTGAATATATTATGTGGCGAAAGGGCTAACTTGAGGTTCTGTTAGTCGCCATGGTGAAAAGAAAGCAAGAGTATGCAAGAGTTGTGAATAATTATGGCACCCTAGCACTTTTCTTCTGATAGATTTGGGCAAGTTAAACCTGCAGAAATTAATCTTGGAAAAAAAAGCCCTGAAACTTGGAATGCAGTATGTTGAATACTGATTGTGGATGTCATACCTCATTTACTAGTTGAAAACTCCAAATAGGAGATATTTTTCATTCTCATTAAGGACCTCGCCCCATGGTAATATTATTTACTAAGATCCTGAAAAGAGTTCGTCGGAATTAAGGTGCTATTTCCCACATCTCATAAATAACAATACAGCAGGATTCATTCATCATATGTGATAAATAACACCTATTACAAGTTTTGGGGAAATAACGTACAGATTTTGGCGCGCACCGCAGTAAAATCCTATCAGAAATGTTTCCCATATTAACTTCGGCAGGTTTTACCTGCCAATATTTAACAAAGGGTGAGATATTTAAGCCCTTCAGCGCGGCGCGGATAACCGCGCTGTGCTGAAGGGTTCGAGCGCGGGCGGGGCCATGACGGAGTGGTTCCGTCATCCGCACAGCGCAACCGATGCGCATGACGGAACCGCTCCGTCATGCGCATCGAAGGGGTTAAAGCACCCAATGATTACTGGATTCGTTAAATAACACCAAACTCGTAATTCTTACCCCTACGCTAACGAAAGCTTGCACAGAAGTTGGAAAACCCTGACCCACTCATAATCAGGGCATAGAAGTAGTAAATACCGCACCCTATTCAGCACAACTTCAATGAGAGCCAAGGAGGTTACTCTAAATCCTTTCTTGACGTGTCCTCATGTTCAGTGATTGCAGCAGCTTGCACAAAAAGTTGTTTGCACTCTTTCATGTTGTTAATACACATGTTTCAAATTTGAGAAGAAACAAATGTAAAGGTGTTAGTATAAAGAAGAGTGTTTGGACAAAATATTCAAAAAGACATTTTGATATAAAAATATTGTGTCAAGAATGTCAGCATTTCAGAAATATAGTCAACAGGAATAGTGAAGGTAAAAATATTGGGTCTGATTATGATAGCTTTCGGACCACACACCGACAAGCTGTCGGTGGCAGTCTGACCACCAACAGCCATTCAGTCCGACCATCGGATTACAATTCCGGCGGTCAGATTTACAGTGGTCGGAGGGAAGACTGCCGCCTCTGACGGGAGCTGATATCTCGCTGTTGTCTGGAAGGGATAATTGGGACCCCAAACAGGGACCCTGTCTGTCATGGGCCTCTGAAAAGTCGCCCTTGGGACACATGTAGTGCCCACACTCACCTCCGTGCACCGTGTGCCAAGCACCACATGGTGCAGGGTATACGGTCAACAAATGTGCAGGAGGTGCTGCACGATGGAGGCATGTGATGCAGCCCTTTCCAATACTGCCTCATACCTCCACCATGGTTCCAATGCATTTCTGATGGCCAGCCCAGTGGTTGCACCGGAATGCAGCAGTCGGGTCGCCTGCATGCTTGACGGTGGTCTTCTGATGCTACAATTGCAACTAGCAGTCTGACCATGGGCCATCATAATTAGGACCTTTTAGTGTTGTTTTTAATATAATTGTAAAACATATCAATGTAGAAAATATCATTGAATGTAATATTGTTTGTAAGTGTTAAATAGTATGTGATTTATTGTAGTGTGTTTGACGGTATATGTTTATACATTTTTAAAAATGTTGATCTTAGTAAAAAAATATTTTTAAAATTTGTATTTTTAGTTGCATTAATGTATATAAATAATGCTTTTTGATTTTTTGTGCAGGGGAATTTTTGGTTTTTAGGGAATAGAGGTGGCGAGATTCAAAGAAAATGTATATTATAAAATAAAATGTATCTACTCACCACCTTCCTCTATGACACATCCTCAGATGTGAACACCACAGCATGCAACCTCCATCAATGGATGGCAACTGCGCCAACACCCTTGCTCCCCTCAAGAAAGTCACTGGCAAACAACACATCAAAAAAGCAAGCTGGCTCCCCCGCGCTTTAACAGTCTAGACGCACCTGTAGATGGCTTGCGAACAGATGGAAGAACAACAAAATCCCAGAAGCCCACCCGCTTTTAAAGCCAACCCCATCCTGGATATCTCCCAATCCGGATTCTGAAGCAATCATAGAATTGAGACTGCCCTCCTCGCCACCACCGAAGAAATCTGCTCCCTCCTCAACCAGGGCAAAACCACAGCCCTCTTCCTACTGGACCTCTCAGCAGCCTTCAACACCATCTCCCACCGTGCCCTAGCCAGAACACTCCATGACGTTGGTATCCGAGACAAAGCCCGCAACTTGATTCACTCCTGCCTCACCCACAGAATACAACAGGTTAATCCCACCACCATACCTCTCAAAACCTACAGAGATCAGCTGCGGAATACCCCAGGGCTCCTTCCTCAGCCTTACCCTCTTCAACGTCTACATGGCCACCCCTCGCAGCCATCATCAGGAACCACGGGCTCAACATTGTCTCCTATGCCGATGACACCCAGCTGAAATTCTCCCTCACCAAAGAACTGGCTGTCACAAGGAATAACTTCCATGAAGAAATGAATGCTGTCACCGCCTGGATGAAGGACAGATGCCTGAAGCTCAACTCAGACAAGACAGAAGTCCTCATCCTGGGAGCCTCCCCCTCCACTTGGAATGACTCCTGGTTCCCTTCTGCTCTAGGAAGTCTCCCACGAACCACGCATGAAGCCTCGGCATTGGACTCTGCTCACATTGGACCATCAGATAAACAGTGCCTCCTGGGTCTGCTTCAGCACACTCCGTCTGTTTTGAAAGACCTTCAGATGGATCCCCCCAAATCCAGAAAGACAGTCGACCTATGCCCTTGTTAGCAGCAGACTTGACCACGGCAATGTACTCTATGCTGGCATCACCCAGAAACTCCTCCAAAGACTCCAGAATGTCCAGAACGATGCAGAAAGACTGATCCTCAACATCCCCCGTCGCAGCCACATCAATCAGCACCTCTGCGTCCTTCACTGACTCCCAGTCGACAGAACAATAACCTTAAGCTCCCCATCCATTCATACACGGTCCTTCACAACACAGGACCCGCATACCTGAATTACCGCCTCATATTCCACGTACACAACAGACATCTTTGGTCTGCCCAGCTTTCCCTGTTTACCGTCCCATAAATCCACAAGACCAGAACCGGAGAAATGTATTTTTCCTACCTCGCCTCCAAGACATGGAACACCCTGCCTATCCACCTTAGGAAATCACCCTCGCTGACGCAATTGAGAAAGGACCTTAAGACCTGGCTCTTCGGATGAACTCAGCACTTAGTCTGACCTGCTGCACCCCCCCACAGCACCTTGAGACCCTCACAGGTGAGTAGCCGTGACTTTCCCATTTTTGGTGGATTACTATTTTTCACCGTGTGGATACAGAGGGAGATCTGCAGCCGAAGAAGAACAGTATGTTTTATTTATTTAATTTATTTTTGGTGGGAATTGTGATATTTTATTGGTTTTATAAATATTATGAGATTGTTAATCGGAATTGTGTTGTCTATGTGTTGGAATGAATTTATCTGATGGATTGAGTTTGTTTTTAATTTTTGGTAGGTGACAGTTTCATTTTTGATTTACATAATTTACACAATGTTTTATCATATTAGTCTTTATTAAAATTGGAATTGTATTTAATTTTTTTAACTGAGGTAATAAAATATATTTATTATTCACTAAACAAATTATATGTTATGTTAGATTAGATTTTGTGATACGTTTTTTAGGACTTTGTTACGTTAATATTTATCTTATAATATGCTGTTGACTATTATTTCCAAGTAATTTACCCCTATGTTATTTTTGAAGAGTTTGACTTTAAATTGTAGCATGTTGTACATATGTTTGGCTGCCAGATTGTTCCAAACTTAGGGGTCTATTACGATGGCGGGTGGATAAAGTCCGCCCGCCACCCTAACGGTATGCGGTACTGTCTGCCAGAGGTGCGGTGGACCTGCTGTGGTCATTAGGATACCACCACCACCGTGGCGGTGGCATCACCCATCCACAACATTGCTGCGGGCAGTGCTCACAGCACCGCCTGCCACAATGCTGTGGATGCACGTTGTGCATTGGCATGCACAAGATGACAGGCACCGCTCGTTGCCTGCCACCTTGTCCATGCCAATGTAGTGTGGTACCTATACCCCCCATGTGCACCTCCCACCCCCCAGCACTCTGGGGGCCCTCAACGGGCCCCCAATAGCAGAAATCGCATGCCTGTTCATGGCGGCAACGCCGCCATGGAAAGACATGGAAAGGCAAGTCTCCGCAGGCATCATAATATGGATGGTGGTGTCTTGCAGACACCGCCACCATATCGTGGCAGTTTTCTGCCCGGTCGATGGTCCACTGCGGACCCCCCACCCAGCCATCCTAATGTGTCGGGGGGTCAATCATGGCAGAATGGCGGGCAGATCTCCCTTGCCAGACCGGCGGTGGCTACCGCCAGCCCAGCGGGGGCGATCCGCCCGCCATCCTAATAGACCCCTTAGTTATAGGTAGATTTGTAATGCTTCTATACATTTATAAATTGTAGATTGTAGATTGGGATCTGTTTAGTGTGGATTGGAAGTCATTGTGCCATCCTTTCACTGCATTGTTTGTTTTGGCTTCCTGTGCCAAGGTGCTGTCATAGACATTCCACCATAGTATTTGGAATTTGGTTGGTGTCTGTGTCTTGAGGGATGTAGTCTGCCAACCCAAGTAAATTAGACTAGTGCTTTGATTAATTTTTTCGAATGCAAAGTGCCTGTTTGTATAATATTCTTCACTTAGGGGCCCATTACGTTATAGGGTGGAAAGCCTCATCCCAACAGTCAGAATCTCCTCATCAGAGCCCTTCCGACCGATTCGGTTGGTTTACATTGCGACCGCCCAATTACAACGTTCGAAGTCAGAATGTAAACTTTGCGGTCATTCCGAATTGGTTTCAAGCGACTTGTGGAGTATCCGTGTCGGGTGGAACCGCATTGTACACCCCTATTGACAGCGTTTCCCCCCTCGGGATTACGATGTCGATTTCCAACAACCTTTCCGTGTTGGCCAGTCCGACACAGGAAAAGCTTTCGGAAAGTAACTTTGAGGGACCCTCGCAGGGCCCCCTAGGCCCCACAGCCTACGGTTGATGGCTGAGGGGGTACCTAAGGGTCCCGCCTGTAAGATCCTGCACTGTGTGGCAGGCACCATGGGGTGCAGGGTTTTTCGCAAACACCTAATTTTCCCATAGGAGCCTGTGTTACGGCCAGTTGTTGGGTGGAATGCAAGCTTCCACAGGAAGCAATGGCACTGTGACCGAACAGTATTCAGTCGCATCGCAATCCAGCAGTCAAAACCACTGACCGCAAGTCGTCGGGCTCGATTCTGAGTCGGTGTCGGGCGGAGGCTTTCTGCCCGACATCATAATGAGTCCCTTAGGGAAGATTGTCGGAGGTGTCTCCATTTGCTTTGATTGAAATGATAGTAACAGAGTTGTCTGGCTGTGTGGGGGTACATTTTTAAAATGGTTTGAATCAAGGCTTGCTCAAAGTCTATGATTAATTTTTGGGGGTTGTAGTTATTTGTTTTATTGTTACTGTGATTTAAGAGGTCGTAGTAAGTGCTGCATGCTGCTTTGTTTATTGGGCAGTAGGGCAAATATAAAAGGTATTTTTGTGTTTTGATGTTCACCATGTATGTATATTTGAATTCATGCTTTGGGACATATTTTGAATGTCCCATCCATCATTCACATTTGACATTGGCTAAGTTTTAGTTAGTAATTTGCTGTAGAGAATATTAGGATTTGTTGATCATTATTTAGGTTGTCATCTAAAAGGTAATGTTCTTCATTATTTGTCATAAGTAAATGTTCAGCTATGTTTATGTCTTGGTATCTTTTAGGGGCAGGAGGAGTATCGGTGGTGGCTTTTTTAATTTGTGCAATTAACTGTTTTGAAGTCGGTATGGGGGTAGTTGGCCAGTGATGTGGATTGAGACTTTAGGCAGTATATCTTTAAGGATTTTGGTTGTGGGTTCAAGGAAACTAGTGCTTTCCTCTCTTATATCCTGCAATACCTCCCTTACTTCTACTTCCAGCACATTTGCGGGGGTGGTTGTACTCTGTTACATGAATTACAACATCATCTATTGTAGTTGCCCTCCAATAGCCTGCATTAGAATTAGATTTGGTACGTTTCCAATATATATGTTCTGTTGATGCACTTTCTTGGCTGTAGGTGAAGCCCATGTGATTTAGTAACTGATTTCCTTTCTGTGAAGTGAAGTACTTTTCTGCCTCATTCATTGTATCTAAAAGTAGTGTAATAGTATAAATATATGTAATAATTTAACGTTTGTACGTTTGTTATTTACATGTAAAAAATATACAACTACTTCTATTTTGTATACTTACATGTATGTTCTGTTAAAATGTTTCTCATGATTTTGCAGCTTTACTATTGGAGGTGTTCTAATGTGGAGCAGGTGGTTTATTTTCTGTTGGATGAAAAAAAGAATTACTTTCACTTTATTTTTTTTAAATTTCTTTATTGATTTTTATATCATCAATCAGCCGAGACATAAACAAAGTATACAAATAGATTAACAATTTCCTCATCTAAATACACAAATGGCCCAAGAAAAAAAACATTACAGCAATAATTTAACATAAATTCAATTCATACCCAATTAGAAAGTGGAGTCCACAATTTCAAACCATTTATCCTTCTTTTCTTGCCCTTTGTTTTATAAACAGCCATTTCCAAATAATAGACCGACAGTAATCTGGCTTGCCAATTGCTAAAGACAGATGGTTCAATATCAAGCCACTGCGTTGTAATGCAGCACCGAAATATTGACATACATATAAATACGAATCTGTCCTCCAAATCAGTTCTTAAACTATTGTTGCTAGTTTGTGCCCCCAAAATAACAAGTTCTGCAGTAATTAGTATTTGAATGCCTAGATAATTCAGCACAAAATGTTCTATATCTCTTATAAATTGAGATAATTTAGGGCACGAAAAAAACATGTGCATAGTGTCTGCAGCAATGAGACCACATCGATTACATTTGTTCACTCTACCGAGTGCCCATCTAGCAAGTTTAGCAGGTGTATAATATAAATCATAGATGGACATAAAGTGTTGGCTTATTAATGATCCGTTATATAACGTTTCGATAGATATTTCTATAACTCTATGCAAGTCAAGACTTTCCACATCAAATTTCTTTTTCCATTTGTCTTCCAACATAGATAAGTCATCCTGATAATTAGCCAACATTAATTGATAGATATGGCCAATTCTCGGTCCTTTCTGAAGTATTTCTATGATTTTGATTTTTTGAAACAAAATTTGATCATCGGAGCATTTCCTATCTAAAAAACTACGGACCTGTAGATACTTGAAAAATTCTGTCCGAGATAGACCATATTTTTGTTGTAAAGATAGAAAAGAGGCTATATGTTGACCATCCATTAAATCCCCCAGTTGGGTTATGCCAGCCCTATTCCATCTATGCATAATTGGGTCTTTAAAAATATCCGGTAACAAAGGGCAGTTAATTAAAGGTGTATAACAATTTAAGTTGGAACCAAGTCCAAATCTTTTTTTTATTTTTTTCCAAATCTCAAAGGCAGTTATAATGATTTTAAATTTGTTTTTTTTTGTAATAGCTCGGCTCAATAATGTGAACTAAACATTGACGTGCCTCTTGTCCCAGTACCATCTCATATATTGATGGTCTTACTGACTCATCCAAACATATTTCATTGACCAATAAAACACCTATATTCTTCAAAAAGATAGACCAAAAGTATAGCTGAAAATTTGGAATTGCCCAACCCCCTCTATCTCTTGGTAGAGTACATTTTTTAAAAGCTCTTCTCGATCTATGATAGCTCCAGAGAAATCTGGAAGACATTCTCTCAATTCGATTAAATATAGAAATAGGAAAAAAAAGAGGGATGGTTCTAAATAAGTACAAAAATTTAGGAAAAATGAGCATTTTCAAAACGTTACTACGGCCATGTAACGATAAATGGAGATTATCAAGTCTCTCTAAAGTTTTATTGGCAGAAGCAATTATTGTGTCAGTATTTAAACGAACAATTTTATCTATATCGGCAGATATTTTATTCCCAAATATATAGCCTCCGCTTCAAAGTGCATATCTTGTGGGCGCCCAGACTCTGAGTGAAGAAGTTGAGTCTTTGCAACATTGAGCTTGTATCCAGAATGCATACCAAATTCCTCTGCCGCTTCTATCATCTTGGGGAGGGCAGACTTAATGTCTGTGGTGACTGTAGCGATATCGTCTGCATATGCGAATACTTTATAAGCTACATCATGTATCCAAACAGGTTTGATTCCAACATTGTTATCCAAACTATTTAAAAAAGACTCGATATACAAAGCAAATAACAAAGGCGACGTGGGACAACCCTGCCTAGTCCCCCTAGTAATTATTATATTACCAGAGAGCCGGCCTGCAATACGAAGTGCTGCTTTGGGATTTTTGTATAAAGCCTGAATAGCTTTAATGAATTCAACAGGGAAGCCCTTCCAGGCTAACGTTGACCACATAAATTTCCAGCAGACCCGATCGAATGCCTTTTCGGCGTCCAGAAGGGCCACTGCAACTGGAGAATCAGAAGCCTGTGCCCAGTCTAATAAGGAAATAATCCTTTTAACATGATCCGTCGTGTCACGCCGTAAAATAAATCCATGTTGTCTCTTGGATACCAGCAGAGGCATGAGGCTGTTTAATCTATTTGCAAGGATTTTAGAATAGATTTTGCTATCCGCATTGAGGAGGGATATGGGTCTATAAGATCCCATATCAACTTCTTGTTTCCCTTTTTTTAAAAAGATCACTATTGTGGCCGCAGACCAGGGGGGAAACCCAAAAAAGATTGTTGACATACTTCCAATAGTTCATTTTTCAAAATATTTCTAAAAGTACGGTAGAACTCCAGAGGGATCTGATCTGGACCCATTGCTTTACCCAAAGCCAGTGCTAAAATAGCCTTTTCAACCTCCTCCCACATTATTGGAGCTAATAAGAGTGTTTTCTGTGATTCGGTAAGGCCTGGTGTCGCAATTCCTGTCAGGTAGTCCCTCCCGTCATGATCAGAGATCTCACTGAGAGGAGTATTATAAAGAGATTGATAGAAATTTTGAAAGGACTCTAGAACCCCCTCTCTCGTTTTTTGTAGAACCCCATTTGCATCCATAATCTTCGTTATGTCGTTATGGGCGGCTTTTTGCCTCAATCTTTTAGCCAGGACTCTCCCAGTTTTCTCTCCAAATTCATATGCTTGCTCCTTGTATTGTTTGTATCTTAAAGCTATTTTATCCGCCAAATTAGAATAGACTCTGGCCCGGTTGACAGTAAGTTCTCTTTGAGCTGATGCAGGGTCCCCGCCAGACCTAATTACCTCAGCTAGTTTGTGTTCAGCTAACATAACCATCTTGAAGTCATTTTTATATTTAGCTAACAATTGTTTACGACGAGATAAAGAGAAGCTGAGGGTTTCCCCACGTACTATAGCTTTAAATGCATCCCATATAGTTTGGATAGATGCCGTACCTTTATTAAAAGAAAAGAATTCCTGTATAACTTTAAACATAAATTGGCAATATTCCTCATCAAAAAGCAGACTTCGTTCAAAAGACCATGAATGGATTCCAAACTCTATTTGAGATTCAATTAAAAACTCCAAAACTAAAGGGTTATGGTCAGATATAAGTTTTGGCAGAATCTCGAGCTCAACTTTGCCTGAATATTGTAAGGAAACAAAGAAGTAATCAAGTCTCACAAACTTTTTGTGCGGAGCCGAATAGAAGGTATACCCTGAGTCATCCCCATGAATGGCATTCCAAACATCGAACAAACCATGATCTATAGTTAGATCCCTTAATGCTGTAAATAGACGCGGTTTTCTGCCTTTATAAGGAGAAGTCATCCTAACATTTGAACTAACATCAAGATGGATATTCAAATCTCCGCATAAGACTAGAGGTTGTGGCCATTGAGCTAGCTCGAGATTAAGAAAATGTATAAATTCCGTATCATCCAGATTGGGACCATACACATTGCATACTGTATATCTGAATTGTCCAATCTGAAGTAAACAAATCACCCAACGCCCCCATTTATCTTCTGCCGACTTGACACATACACCTAAACCTCGTCTCATGAGGGTTGCAACCCCTCTCTTCACCCCTGTCTGTTTAGAGCATACGATAAGTTCCAAGCCAAGTTTCCTCAGACAGCCCCTTCTAGCCCATGCAACATGAGTTTCTTGTAGGCAAAGTAAATCAACATTAATAATCTGAATGAATTTAGCAAACACCTCTCTTTTTTTCACATCATTTAGCCCACAGATATTGAGCGTACAAATTTTTAATTTCTTAGCCATAGAACAAAAATATTGCAAGCCATCATCTTATATAGATGAACAACTAGGGTAGCCAAAATAATATACTGTTCAAATATTTCAAATATTCGAATGATCTTGACATAAAAATTAATGTTTTCCAAATCAACAAAATCATATGTCCAGGCTGTTGATGATTTTTTACCCCCCAAACACCCCTCACCCAACACCAACCCCTCACCACACCCCCTGAACCCTGACCCCCCCATCGACCCCCCCAACCCACCCATACCACCCAACCCACCCAATTCACCATATGAGGCATAGGGACAAACAGGCCCTAGTAAAAAAATGGTCTGCCGCCCTCCCTCCCCTGACTGCAAGAAGATTTATACTTAATGGAGATTAAATCCACTATATACTGAGTCTCAGATTACAGGGATTGTAAAAATTCTCTAGCAAGATTTTCAGAAAAGAAAAACCTAGTCTGACCCTTAAACGTAACCTTGAGCTTAGCAGGATTTTGTAGATATACAATGGCACCCTTCTCTTGAAAGCCTGATATTAATTGACGCAGATGCCAACGTCTCGAAACAGTTTCTTTACAGAAGTCAGGTCTAACAAAAAAATAACAGTCTTTTGCCGCTCTTTTCTTATCAGGTCTAGCTAGACCAAACACAGCTTCTCTGGCGAGAAAATTATTAAATCGAACTAAAATAGCACGTGGTTTTTCTTCCTCTCCCTGCCTAGCTTTCCTGACATTAAAAGGAATCCTATGCGCCCTCTGGATTTCTATAGACCAATCCCAGGAAGTCAGTTCTGGAAAAGCCTCAACAAACAGATCACACACAAATTTCCAAACGTCAGCTTTTTCTTTTTTCTCTGGAATGCCCAAAATGCGAAGATTCTTTCTCCTAGCTTGATTTTCTAATTCTGCGAGTTTGAACACTACGTCATCCCTGTGTTCACAAATAGAGCTTAATTCCGTTTTTTGCATAGCCACTATATCCTCTAAAGCAGAAATTCTTGACTCCGCTTCAGTCATTCTGAGAGCCGTATCAGAACAAATCTTAATAACCCGACGCACAGAGTTTTGTACTTTCCGACAAGTAGCTTGCATATGGACATTCTCTGATTTGATCTCAGCTCTGTGTTCCAGCATAGTGTTATATATTGTAGACAGAGTAATATCCTGATCTGGTAATTGTGCGGCCAAATCATTTACTCTATCTATATCTAATCTAGAAACATTTTCAGACATTGGCCCAGTATTCTTAAGTCCCGGAGATATCAGACCATTAGGCATATTGCTGTTACTAGCTGAGCGCCGATTACTATTGCTGTTAGTGAGGCGGTCCTTTCCTTTTTTGACTTTGTCTCACTGTGGTTGTCGGAGAGTCCATGCTTAAATTAGCTTCATTCCCCGTGCTATTATCAGCTTCATTTTCCGACCAGTCCTTACTACTTTCATCTGACGAAAAATCAGATAAGGAGTAAAAGTTATCGGTAATTTCTTGGGATCCAGCACTAGCCTGTAAAGGAGCTTCCCTGGTTAGCCCAGATGCATCCGTTCGTATTATCAGATCAGGAGAATCATCAGTTAGCTCTCCAGACAATAAGGTCTCGCATACTCCAACTCCCAGAATCCCTCTGCCAAGATTAGGAGACAGCTGGTTTTTGTCCGCTAGCTGTTCAACTATAGGAACTGGTTTTACAGAATTAATTGAAGACAGAGAGATACAGTCTACGAGGGGCGGCTGTTTACTAGATACAATGTCGCTGAGATCAGGAGAAATTAGACCAAACCCCCCTACCTGCTCGGACTGTACCACAGTGTCTCTTTTAGCTGTCTGCTTTCCGAATAATTCCGGCAACGTTGTTACACCGTGCTTTCCTACACGGACTTTCTCTTTTCCTAGTCGATCCCCCTTCCTCGGAAGCGGATCACTTGAGTGCTGTGCAAGACCAGCCAAACCATCCGTCACCCCGTTTGCTGACTCGGTGACCGCTCCCACAGTAGAATTCCCCGTGGCAGCCGCCTGGGTTTTTGTGCTTCGTGTGGATGCCTTTGGCGGCATTTTGTTCCAAACACCTCCACGTCTATCCTCCGCACTCCGAAGTACTTGCCAAGCACGCCAAACGCCGATAACAGGTAGGCGAATCAGGGCTTCTCTCCAGCACAAGCTCTGCCCAGCAAGCGTCTTCCAGCCGTTAGATGTTTCGGCGGTGAAGAAAGGGACAAAAACGCCGTTAAACATTCGAAAGCCTCCGGCAAGAAGTTCCAATACAGGTATTTTTCAATCACAAGGAAATTTTCTTAGTCAGGAGAATCTCCATATCACGTCGACATTCTCTCCAGCAGTCAGGACAGGGAGGGAGCCGAGCTGTAACACAGCCTAAGCCACGGCAGCCATCTTGCCGAATTACTTTCATTTTAAATGTTTATTTGCTAGTAGTTTGTAGAGGTTGAGGTTGTTAGGTTTATTTTCACTCACTATTTAGGTGAGTTTACAGGGCCTTATTTATGAAGCCTTGCGTCACATTTACGCCGCTGTTGTGTCACTTTTTGCGACGCTGCGACGTCGTAAATAATGCGCCATGCTGCTCAATACTTATGAAGTGACAAATCTGGGCAGATGCGCCTCTTTGTAAACCCCTGCGCTGCAATATACCTGTGTCAGGTATAATGTATGCAGGGTGGGCATTCTCTTGCATCAATGCTTCATAGAATATTATAGATTTCAATACACCACTTCTAGGACCCCATTGTGTCAAAACCTTACGCCTGCCATGAGGCTTGTCCCATGTGAAAGGAAACATTGCTGGAGTTGTGTGTGTTTTCAGAAACACCCAGCAATAAGTCACTTTTGCGCCTACAGATACTTCATTATTACTAGTGTATCTGTAACTCCTTGCGACATGATGCGCCGTACTGTAAATACGGCTCATTCATGGTGTCGCAAGGAGGGCACATTGAGAAGTGTTGCATCGCTGCTTTGTCGCAGCGATGCAACACTTCTCATAAATATGGCCTATATTTTTTTAATAATCTATGTATATTTACTTTCTCACATGTTTTTGCTGATTTGTGGTAGTCATTTTTTTTCTGGCAGTTTCAATCAGTTTTGCAAGTCTTAGGGCCTGATTTAGATCTCAGCGGACAGGTTACTCCATCACAACGGTGACTGATATCCTGTTCCCCAAAATCTAAATCCCATTGTATCATGGGGCGTGGCCTGCAGGGGCAACATGGCGGACATGTTTTGAGCTCGCTCCACCATTTATCCCCTTGATCCAATACATTTCTCCAATTTACTGCACCATCCACAGCAAGATGTCATAGCAGAGTGGGAGGTGAGTCCCCAGCACTTGATGGACTGATGCCATCACTGTGGCGGCTATCGTTTTTGGAGTTGAGGCTGAAACTTGGACCCGGGCTAGAGGTGCACGACCTGCGGGAGCCTGCGGAATTATGTGTGGGTGGGTGCGACTGCCACACCAGCAGCAGAATGGCAACAAGAAGTGGTGACACTACGGTACTGGAAATCAGACCTAGGCATTGCCCCACTTGGACAGGCAGAAGAGGCAACACGAGCGGCAGCTGCAGGACACTGAGGTGAGGTGTGGCAGAGGATGCGGATGCGGACCACACCACCTTGTGCCACCTGGTTTGTGAGAGGACAAGCGGCGCTGTGCTAAAGAGGTTTGGCTGGGACCCTAGGAGAGGCCTGGACCTGAGCTTGCCACAAGAGAGCTTCCTGTGCTTCCTGGAGCGCTGGGAACAGATCACAAAAGTTGCCGTTGAGCCCCGTGAAGTAGATAGCTGTTCAAGGGGATGTCTGGTCTTACATGCAAAGAACACTGATCGGTGGCAGCGAGGCGTGCTGTCAAAGGAGTTTCCTGGTGAGGCCTGGACCTGGGCGTTCCTGAACTGGTTTGTGGCAGCGGCCTGCGCTGACATGGGAGTCGGCTGGCCCAGTAGGCCTGCAATACATTACAGTACAGACATGGAGGCTGGGCCTGGAAGAGCACTATGTGTCAATACCCCGTGAACACAGGTGCTGATGTAAGGTGCAGGCGGCCTCTGATTGCATGACAGTGTGTGAAGGCGCACTAATAGACAAGGAGGAACCACGTTACAAAGAGATCTGACTGGAAGGAGGTCTGAATATTACTGTGGCAACGTTTGCAGTATTAGTTTCGGCAGAGACCAGAGGGCAGCATATGCTTTTAGACTTGGTGACTTGTGCACACACACTTGATTGCTGATGAAAGTAATGGGACAAAGGCCTCTGTCTCAAAACACCCATATGCAGGAAGGCTATTATGTAACGTGCTGCACTCAGAAGTGGGCTTGACAGATTGGATCACAGTGGGCAGGTTGAGAAGGCTGCCTGCGACCCACCATTTTAGAAGGGGAACCCTAGACTCCAGATAATGGACACCGGACTGATGTTATAGAGTGACTTCGTGGTGGGCCCGGGCCATACTTGTCGGCCATCCTAGTAGGGACTTTGCAAGGGGACCGGTGTGGTACTCTCACCAAATGGCACAACACAGTGAACAGTGATGACTTTTTGATTTTACTTCGTTGTCCAGCTGGGAATGTTGAGGTGACAAGTGTGCATCGAGGAACTCTGTTGAGTAAGATGGGAGGCACTAAAGGAACCGGGTCGAGCGCCTCCTCGCAAGTTACTGGCCTGGCAGTTATGGACCAAACGCAATCACTGCCACAGCAGAACCTCCCAAATGATCGATTAGACACCATCTTGAAGGCCATAGAGCAATTCAGGGAGTCGATGGAATCCAAAATCGATAAAGTCGCACTAGATCTCACACTACTGCATGCAGATCACCGGAAATTGAATGACAGAGTTACGGCTGTGAAACAAGATGTTACAGAACTGATGCCCACCACTGATTTCCCGGAGAGATACAGCAAAATGCACAGGAGGCCAGGATACGATATCTTGAGGATTGAGTGGACAATGAAGAGGGTCGCTCCAGGAGAAATAATGTCTGCCAGATTGGGCTGCCGGAGGGAGCGGAAGGTCAAGACGCAGTAGCCTTTCTGGAACAATGGCTTAGGGATCTGCTGCCCTTCTCTCCCTTCTTCACCATAGAAGGAGCACACTGTACTCTGGGCCAAAGACCGGCACCCGGTTCCAGGGCACGGCCACCTATATTTTAACTGCTACACTTCAGGGACAGGGATATGATCCTGCGGGAGACCAGGAAGATGCCAGAGGTCAAGGTTGACAAGGTTAGAGTCCTCTTCTTCCCAGACTACACAATTAGGGCTCAGCGTCAAAGGGGATCCTTCCTGCAAGTCAAGCAAAAGCTTAGGCAACTGAACATTGCATACTCTCTGCTTAATCCAGCAAGACTTTGTGTGGTCTCTGATGGAAAAAGAGATTCTTCGGTACGCCGCAAGACACCTGGGATTGGTTGTAAACCACGGGACAGTTTGATGGCGTCAGACCATCGGGCATACCTGGCAATAGGAATAGAGAGATAGGAGGAATAAGGAATTGCCTTTGACGGCTCCGGTGACATGACCTCGGCCGGTCGGCAGCACCTGGTCCAGAGCACAGAAAATAGGAATGACAGGCGGCAGCTTGTGTAGCCGAACAGAGTGCTGAAGCTGAAGAGTCGTTCAGCAAGGAAGGAATTCTGATTCACTCCTCGTAGTTTGAGGGCTTGTCAGGGGCTGGACTGCCAGATGTTGTGTCGCTGAGAATGCCTGATGTCACACCAATGTCAGGCTTCTTATGGTATTGTATGAGTGGTGCGGCCACGGCGGTGGCGTCTTGAACTGTATAAAGAACTGCACCCCACTGACACTTGGTACTGTTACGTTAGCACTGTTTGTTATATGGAGGGATGTACACACTTGGTAATACACTTACAAATGGTGCTGGCAGACCAATATAGTTCTATACATTACTATGGGCACTGACATGAGACACCTGGAGTTCTCAGCTTGGCATGCCCCACATGGCCTTACACCCCCAAATGTTTATCCCGTACATAGGGAACCAGTTAATTACAAGGATAATTTTCTCTCCATCAGAGTTTGGGCAGTACCTCTTGGTTCTGGGGACTACGTAACTAGTGATAACATTCATACTTTCGGAAGCACTGTATCTTTTAGCTACATGCCACGACTACAGGCTTTCACTGCATTCTCAAACTAATTGCTCGCTTCCATCATACATGAATGACACGTCATTTTTGGCTCTGACACCCGCCACGGTAACCTGTCCGTGTCAGCATCCAGCAGCTGAATGCTTAACGTGCGCATTTACCACATGCACGCTAACTGTTTGGCTGTCTATATTGAACAGGCAGCTGAGAAGCCCTGCATGACAGAGAGTCGGATTCTTTGAATGTGCGCAGAGGTATGTCTTACTCTGACCTAGTGTTGTCTCTGGATATTTCAGCTTTAAGTCTTGAGAAGCCCCTTCAGGCCCGTAATGTCGTTGTTTGTCCTCTTATGTTAGATCGCTTGGGATTGATTTATTTTCTGGAAGGACACAACTGCATCCGATTAATTGAGAATACATTTCTCCTCCACACCACAGAATTTATGGACGAGATCATATGCAGAGTAAGTTTGCTAACTTTTGTCAGGTCCCCTTGAACCCCAATATATTTTATGTCCTTGGTTAAACAGTTTCTGATATGCTTTCTATCAGATCTCTGTACTGGGGTGAATGTATGACATTGTTCTGCATTCTGTCCATCAACTGTTGTTTTTGCATTTGTCACCCCGAGTGGGACGGGTATGCTCAGACGTGAGTCCCGTGCTCTTCATGCCACTGGAATCAAGCTATCCTGGCTGAAGAGGGGTGAAACCCCGAAACCAGTCCTAGGATGCTTGTTTTCAGTCCAGGGAGGTCCTGGCTTGGCAGTTCGTGCTGGACTGTCCCCATGAGGCACAGGGTCAAGACTGATTTGCATATGGCTGAGTCCAAACTGGAATGGCATGGTGAGCAAAAAAAACGATGGATTTAGGCCCAGATCTCTGTACTGGGGTGAATGTATGACCTTGTTCTGCATTTTGTCCATCAACTGTTGTTTTTGTATTTGTCACCCCGAGTGGGACGGGTATGCTCAGACGTGA
The DNA here is from genome assembly GCF_964204655.1 of Triturus cristatus. Taxonomy (NCBI): domain Eukaryota; kingdom Metazoa; phylum Chordata; class Amphibia; order Caudata; family Salamandridae; genus Triturus; species Triturus cristatus. Next base: position 954,366,481 of record NC_140594.1, on the reverse strand, counting down.
GTCCCGTGCTCTCCATGCCACTGGAATCAAGCTCTCCTGGCTGAAGAGGGGTGAAACCCCGAACCCGGTCCTAGGATGCTTGTTTCCAGTCCAGGGAGGACCTGGCTTGGCAGTTCGGGCTGGACTGTCCCCAAGAGGCACAGGGTCAAGACTGATTTGCATATGGCTGGGTCCAAACTTGAATGGCATGGTGAGCAAAAACGGACAGATTTAGGCCCAGATCTCTGTACTGGGGTGAATGTATGACATTGTTCTGCATTCTGTCCATCAACTGTTGTTTTTGCATTTGTCACCCCGAGTGGGACGGGTATGCTCAGACGTGAGTCCCATGCTCTCCATGCCACTGGAATCAAGCTATCCTGGCTGTAGAGAGGTGAAACCCCGAAACCGGTCCTAGGATGCTTGTTTCCAGTCCAGGGAGGACCTGGCTTGGCAGTTCGGGCTGGACTGTCCCCATGAGGCACAGGGTCAAGACTGATTTTCATATGGCTGGGTCCAAACTGGAATGGCATGGTGAGCAAGAAAACAATGGATTTAGGCCCAGATCTCTGTACTTGGGTGAATGTATGACATTGTTCTGCATTCTGTCCATCAACTGTTGTTTTTGCACTTCTATTAATTTCCGGCACGTTTTTAGCCGCATTTCATATGCGAGCGCTCGCCTCCCTGATAAATGAGCTTACAGGCCCACCACTATGAGTGGATCCCCCCATACCTTTAAGGTGGAATAAAGGTGAAAATACATTGATTTTTGGCTAATTGTATTCATTCATTGCTTCCATCCCCTTTTGTAATAAGGCCAATTTCATTTAAACACTCCATAGGTGTCTCCTCACATCTTGATGAAGACCCTACATTAAGGATCAAAGTTCCCTTCATCCATTATTGGGATCGAAACGTCGACGGTTTAATTGTTTGTACCTGTCCTCTTGAATATGTAGCCCACAATGTGACTGGACAGGTCATTGTCAATCTACGGTGTAAATTTTGCACATTATCCTCTTTCTTCTCTTATAACCCTCACCTAAACACATCCTTGAGCACTCATTTCTCTTTCTCTAGGAGCCCCTTTGTACAAGTATTTGGATGTTTTGCAAATCAAAATGCTGCTGTAAATACAGTTAAATATAATTAAATTGGATAATTTATTCATTCAAGGTTATGTTGATCTCAATGATTACAGCATCTCCACTGTGACCACTTCTTTTTGTACTGTCTATGACCCAGGTCCAGTAGCATTTGGTTTTTCCCATTGTTTTGCAAGACTTAAATACACACAGCATGAAATTCATAATGAGCAAACCACACATTTTACAAATCTATACAAATTGGCCTTGGTCGTCCCTAAGGCAGGCATAGATTCCTTATTAGATGGAGTCACTTTCCCTATGGTCACACCCGAACAGCGTAAAGAATTAGATGCCCTGCTCACGGTGGGGAAAGGGAGAGGTACAATGCAAGCGCTGCTGACTGGCAAGGTCCCAGGACCTGATGGCTTTTCCCCCACAAATTGTACAAGAGATATGCTGACCTTTTAGATCCACAGCTGTTAGGGGTGTACACGGAAGCAATAGAGGGAACCTCTTTCCCAACTTCTCTGACTGAGGTGACCTTGATTACACTATCGAAATCGGATAGGGACCCCACATACACAAGCACCTACTGACCCCTGGTGCTGCTAAATGGGGATAACAAGGTACTTGCAGTCATTCTGGCTAGTCGATTGGCACCCATCATCCAGCACCTGGTACACCAGGATCAGAATGGCTTTGTCCCGTCGCGAAACACCACTCTAAATTTTCACAGTCTTTTTCGAGTAATGCCTAGCGCTACGGCATGTTGGCTGGCGGCAGGCTGTCTCATCCTAGACTTAGAGAAGGCCTTTGACACAGTGGAGTGACTTTATATGTTTTCAGTACTGCGACAATTTGGTTTTAGGCTTTATTTTTTAAGACTGGTCAAACTATTGTTTGGAGCACCTGCTGCCCGTGTCTGGTTAGGAATGTTATTTTCAAGACCCATACTGATTGCGAGAAGGACTAGACGGGGTGTCCAGATTCCTAGTTAATTTTTACCTAGCTATAGATCCCCTGCCTATGGCGTTGTGGCAGTTAGCAGTGCATTGGGGTGTACAGTTGGGAGGAGAGACACACGCCTTTTCGCTTTATGTGGATGATATCCTGCTCTAAATCATGGACCTGCTGGCGATATCCCGATCATTCCTGAGACACTCAAGTGTTTTGCAGTGCTATCAGGACTGGGTGTGCCTTGTGGGAAATCATGTTTATTTCCTTTTTCCCCTAACATAACAGTCCCGAATAGGTAGTGTATGATACAGTGGTGGCTTGGCAGCGGTCATATTTTGGTACCTGGGTGCAGGGATTTACCACACAGACCAGAACCTCCTGAATGGTTATCTATCCAGAGCGATCGCAGCTTTAAGATCCCAAATAGAATTCTGGAAGACGCTCAACCTATCTGTTGCTGGTAAAGTAGCACTTATCAAGATGGTGATGCTGCCCAGATTGCTTTATATTTACCAGTGTCATTTTTTTAGCCCCTGGCGGGGAAATGAGAGACCCCATATGGATTAAACCATGCTGTAGGGTGGCACTAGTTAAATTACACTTATCTCAAGCACAAGGTGGGTTAGCTCTGCCCAGCTTGGAAACATTATTATTTGGCTTCCCAAATACAATGGGTGGCAAAATGGTTGGTGGAGCTGCACCTTACAGATACAGCGGAGTGTGATCCTCCGTATATACTGGACAGACTTCTTTTTATTTTTCATCTATGTACTAGGCCACATACTTCGCTTACCCTTCTGGTATTTTAAGCCCAGAAATGCTTCCGTAGAGTTCTGCATCTTACCAGGCATATCACGCCTTATGCACCTGTAATCCCACTACTGGGTATGCCGAAGGAAGGGGGTAGGGTTACAACGATAGAACTTGTGAACTGGCCTACTGCTGCTGATATACACATGCTAGGAGAACTATATACGTTGCGGCACTTCCATTTTCTGACTGAAGTCGAAGGTGTTCATCTTGGACAATTTTTAAACCATGCCTCTTGGATAGCCAAGTTGGGTCGTCATGGGGGAATATCTTGCAGGCACTCCTGACGCATCGCTTGATGCAGTATATACCTGTGATGGGTACGGGATGACACAAGATAAAGTTGTTTGTAGAATCAATTTGTGAACACACCTTGGCTGGCTTAACACTTCTGCATGATAGGTGAGAAGAGGATCTGACTCGACCCTGCACACCTAAAGAATAGACTATGGTACTTGAGAGTCCCAGACATATTCCCAGAAATGCAAGATTCAGGCTGATTACATTTTATATCATTCATAGAGCATATCTGTCCCCAGATAAAATCAATAGGTATTTTAACAGAGTGGATATTTTCTGCCCATATTGCAAGTTGATGGGCACCGATCTCCTTCATATGTTATGGGCATGCCCCAAGTTGCAAGAATACTGGCATGGAGTGCTACACCTGTTGAACTCCAGCACAGATAGGGTATTGCCGAATACGTGGGAGGCCTGCATCACAGGGATATTTCCCAGAGATAAGAAACGCAAAGCCTCTTCTAGATTTTTAGACCTGGGGTTAGCAGTGGCCAAAAGACATGTCACACGTTTACGGATAGCTGATGACCCCCTATGCTTTAAGCTTGGACACAATTAATGCTGAACTGGGCTAAGGCTGAGGCTGTCTCGTTGATAAGGGAGGACACGCTGGGGTTATGTAAGTACCCCATTTCAGCATGTTGGAACGCAATCCTGATTACACTCCAAGTAGCGATAACCCTGGCCAGCCCCCAAGACATACCTACTACTGATGAATCTACCTTGTACATGCATTGTAGTATGACCTGGTGATGGTGTGGTGTACAACACGCAACAAACAATATGCACATTGACCAAGCATGCAGTAATATGATCCTAAAGCAGATACTTATTCACCTGGGAAAATGACAGCATTATAGTAGCTATGGACTGTCTCCCTTCACCTTAGGCTACTGTACCCCCCTTTCTCTTATGTTTTTCGTTATGAGTTCAAATTGTTATGTATATGGTAGTTTGATCATTAATCTGGGTTCCACAGCATAGCCGAAAGAAGTCACTAGAAATACACGTGTAAGAACAAAATGGTATGTGCAACAGGCCACTGTAATCGAATTATTTTGGGAAATGACAACCTGTCATGATAGAAATTTCTTTTATGTATTGACTGTGAGTTATTATGCTGTACAGACCTGTATAGCATAACTATTTTTCTGCCTATATTTTAAGATACTGCCTAGAAAATTTGACTTAATTTTATGCTTACTGTTTCTGCAAATAATTTGTTTGATGTAACATACATTATCTACATAAAAAACATAATAAATAGATCAAACAAGAAAAACAGAAATCCTGTTGTATTGTGTGGGATTTATATTTTGGCAAATAGGATATCAGTACCGTTGTGATGGATTAACCCATCTGCCAAGATCTAAATCAGGCCCTTAGTTTTCTCTTTTAGGAAGTCTATGCAAAGAGATAGAAGTTTGAAAATGTTTTATTAATTATTAGTTAATTAAAATTTTTAAATTTATTAACAAGTATTTTTTAGATTAATATATAATTTACTTACTTGATGAGGTAGTTGTTGAGTTGTATTTGTTTCTTCTTTAATGGTGTGGTAAGAGAATCCAGTAGAGTTTTCCTGTCTTGTTGCAGTGTTTGTCATTTTCGAAGTATTTCGTTTTATAAATTAAAATGCCTTTTGTATTTCTGATTTAATTGTTTGCCTGATGTTATTGGAAAAAGCGTACACTTTTATGTTATTTGTTGGTTTAGTTTTAGTTTACATTTTTATATCACTTATGTTCTTCTATGGTAAAGCTAGGTTTTACTTGAAATGTTTCATATATAGTATAATAGTTTGTAGTTAATGGTAATTTGTTTGGGTTGCATTGTTATGAATTTAGGTATAAAATGTATTGGGGTGAATGATAAAGATTTTTTGATGTAATATATTTAAATAAAATATAAACATGTGTATAAAATGATTTAGTTTCAATTATTTTAATTCATTAAAAACAGACAGAGTACAAACTGAGTCAAACAGCCACACTGGCGAATCAAGCCTCTTCATGTTTGAACTAAAAGTAAACCAAGTGCAGATGAGCTCTCATATGCAGGCACAATGCGTCAGCAAACACTAAAGCAGCAAAAATGCTTCTTCTGTTCCTAATGGGCCCCTGAGTTGGAAATTGGAGTAAATGGATAATTGTGCTGTGAGGCAATTAGTGTAGTAAAATGTATCTTGCAGGCTTACTGAGGTGGGAACCTTTGGGCAGGTATATGCCTGCAACATACATTGGAAACCTAAGCACACATAGATTATTACTGTAAATTTTCATAAAAAGTAACATGAGATGTACAGAAAATAAACAATCAATTCCTTTCTGTTTCTTTCTTTCCACACTTTTAATGGATCTTCAAGGTTTCAGTCAATATGCAGTTCCCAAGCCAACACGTGTTTCGTCGCCTCAGTAGATAATACATGCGACTTGATCACGGCTAGGTGAAAAATAATATATACTACATTTAGTTGCATAACTTGGTAAAACGCAATTGTTTAATCAATGTAAAAATAAACCTCACCACACGAAAGTGCTACCAGGGGAATTCAAGTGACATGGTGCCAAATATACATATTCACCTCGTAGTCAAGTGTTCACACGTGCACAAGGTGCCAATCGTGACATCAAAAATCAAATTTACGAGAAGATAACGTATTGAGGTTTGGATTTGTACATGTATAAACATTAAAAAGCACCACTAAGATGTGGTATTGACGCAGTGAACAGTGAGCGTGATGGTGAATGACTAAATAAAGTACGTTAAAAACTAATGGGTAACTATATTGACGCATTCAATTCTAAATCACGGATGTCACCCAGTGACAAAAAATCGCAAACCACCTAAGAATTTTTTTAGAAATCGGTCTCCTAGTCAATGGTGGTTGTAAAAATAGTCATTATTCAATGTCTCACTAACCTGAAACGCATCAATGTATAAGGATGTGTGAGCGAACAAAAGACACAAAAACCCAAAAAGTATGTATTAGACGAAGAAAACTTATATATGTTGATATATAAGTCGGCAAGCAAAACCTCAGAGTGAGGTAAATGCGTAAGTTTAAAATCAAAACCAACGATGTGAAAATGAACCTACTTGTAGCGGGGCGATAATTCCAGGCCACACTATAACTGTGGCGTGAGGAGAGGAAAACGGCTGTATCAAGCGTAGGTCCGAATTCCGCAAATTTTTGCTTTACTTGTGGCAAGATTTCTATCTAGTCAAGGAAATATCAAACGAAAAAACCTCGTTTTACTGAAGGCCCTGGCTTAGTAAGTTAGTACAAGCCAAAGAGTAAATGTCTAAACTTTTATCAAGCAGAACCTGGACTGTCAGGCAACGGTGCTTAACAGAACACAGGGAGAAAGTTAAGAATACCTGTATTTGGTGAAAAGAAGAGAAGAGATGCCGATCCGCGTACACAAACTCTTCACGCCGGACTCCAAATGCGAGTGCCGGTGAAGAAAGGAGCTTCCTGTAAATCAGTGACGACAAAAAACACGTGATCACGTACAATATACGTGGTCATGAGTGTTTAGGTAAAAAGATATCCCCATCTTGGAAAGTGTAAATAGTACTTATATTTGTAAACGTCCCATGCGCTAAAAACTATAAATACCTGATAAGGTAAAAGGCACCGTCTGAAACAACACGGCCATATTAAGAAAAGCATAATCGGATATTTACGTCCAAAAATTGCGAGCGGAATTAAGCCATCGTGAGAAAATATGTATAATCTGAAATTAAAAACGAGTATAAGGCCACAAAACTAACCTAAACGTAGCGATTGTTAATGTCTAGAGGCGGGAAGCTCGTAATCTGTGTACAGAGAGAAAACGGGTCAAAGCCTCATACCCTTAGCAAAATGATCCGTTAATGTAGCGTTAACACTCTGTTAAGAGTGGTCTCGGTGAAGTAGGCGGCCATATTGGAAAAGGTTAATTCCTCTAGTCGAGGAATATACTACTGCTATATAAAGTGTCGTCGAACGTGGCTTACTCGTGTTTGTATCATAAAAAAGGGGCCTCTCAAGACTAATATTTGGGAATATATACATAAATTATGTTATGTAGCCCATGAACAGATCAGACAATAAAAATGAAAAAAAACAACTTTGTTATTTAGTTGATGTCTGTTCTATGTCCTCCCTAGGTTCCGTATCTGTAGAAAGTTCGTAAAAAACGAATGGTAATCGCATGAACTTGTATAATAAACGAGATTCCCCACGTGACTGGACTAAATCTAGTTAATATTTGCATCCATACAATGATTGGGGTTAAGAGATAGTGACTGTTGTGTATAAGTGACATCAATATTTGTGACTTACTTCCCTCATGCCCAACAGTAATCTTAGAACACAATGTTAGCTATATTGATATTACTTGTAAGCGTTGGATCCCGTCACATATGTAAACAGAATAGTATTTATCCCTGTCGTCATAGCCTGCAAATGTGGTTTACTCTCAAATTCGTGGGAATGCCAAACGTTTCTTAGATTTACATCAGATCACATCATGGTTAAAACAGCATTGGAACAACATTTGCATATGAGCACTCTCCAGTGGTTCTCATTTGCCAAGAAAATAGTGCATCTCATTATCAACATTCATCCCAACATCTTATCCCTGTCGTCATATCCTGCAAATGTGGTTCACTCTTAAATTCGTGGGAATGCCACACGTTTCTTAGATTTACATCAGATCATATCATGGTTAAAACAGCATTGGAACTACATTTGCATGTGAGCACTCTCCAGTGGTTCTCATTTGCCAAGAAAATAGTGCATCTCATTATCAACATTCATCCCAACATCTGTCGTACGTAGTTTCAGAATCCAGGAGGCCTCATTTCTACGTAACCTTAGTTCTCTGTTACCGCCCCTTGGGTCCCTCAGAGTTTGTTCTATTCCATAAAAGGAAAATTCTTTGTGTGGTCCCTGCGCATGGCATTCTGCAATATGTATCGCGATGGGGTACCTAAGGTCGTTCTGTTTAACCGCCCTCATGTGTTCTCCAATCCTTTCCCTTAGTGGTCGAATAGTGCTCCCCACATATTTCAAGTTGCAGCGGCATTCAATTATGTAGACCACAAAACTGGTACTGCAATTTATGTTGGATATGATTTTGTAGCATTTGTTGTTGGGGCCTGTGAAATCCAGCGTTTTATTCTTAGCCCATTTGCAAGCTGAGCAATGTCCACACCCATAGAAACCCACCATGTGTGTTGTCAACCAGTTGTCTTTGGTTTTGAGTCTAGGGTAACTAGGGCTCAAGAAATTTCTCAGGCACATCCCTCGCCTGTCTGTTATTTCTGGTCTGTTGGGAATAGCACCTGTCAATGTTAGATCTTCTCTCAGAATATGCCAAAGTATGTTGAGACTCTTAGTCAAAACCCTCGAGAAATTGTTGTAGTTTGTGACAAATCTGATTTGATTTTTACTTTCCTTTTTCTCATTAGGAGTGTCTTTAAGGGTAGTTTCTCGCTTAACTTTATCTATCCTCGTTTTGGGTTTTTCTAGGGTCCGTTTGTCATACCCTCTTTGTTTAAAGCAGTGTGTCATTGCCTCTGTACATGTTTCAAAATCTGATTCCATGCTACAATTACGTCTGGCCCTCATGAATTCCCCGTAGGGTACGGCGTTGATCTGGTGCAAGGGGTGTGCACTAGACACATGCAGGATTGCATCGCAGGCTGTACTTTTATGGTAAAGTCTGCTCTGTATCTGGCTACCCATCACATAAAGTTTTGTGTCTAGAAATGTTATTTTTTCTCTGCTGTGTTCGTATGTGAATCTGATGTTCTAGGTGTTATTATTGAGGTGATCTATAAACCCAACTAGTTTGTCAAGGTCCCCTGTCCAAATCATAAGACAGTCATCGATGTATCTACCCCAAAACAATATGGAGTCTGACCAGGTAGCACCCGCTGGTCCCCAGACCCACCTCTCCTCCAGCCAACCCATGAAGAGGTTGGCATAAGAAGGGGAAAATCTGGAGCCCATGGCTACTCCCTGTTTTTGGTGGTACCATTTGTCTTTGAATAAAAATACATTGTTGTCTAGAATCAGTTCTATCTTCGTGATCAGCATTTCCGTGTGTTCCCACGTATTGGCTGACCTAGAACTTAAGATTTTACTAATGGCCTGGAGATCACACTCTCTCTGGATACTCGTGTATAGTGCGGTAACATCGAGTGTCTCTAGTGTCAATGTCATTATCCCATGCTATGTCGGCTAGGAGCCCCAAGATGTGTTTCGTATCCCGTATGTACGATGGTAGTTTATTTACCATCGGCTTAAGGAAAACATCAACATATTCAGATATTTTCTCAGTTGGGCCCTCAATCCCTGAAATTATGGGCCTCCCTGGTGGAAAGGGTAAGTTCTTATGTATTTTAGGGAGCGTGTAAATACATGGGTATCTAGGTTTGTTGACTCGTAGATAGGTGTATTCGTCCTGATCTAGAATGCCCATCCCATGCCACTGTTTTAAGTGGCGGTTAATGTGATCCGTCAGTTTCCAAATTGGATTACTGGTCAGGGGTTCATAGCAGTCCAGGTCTCCCAGTTGGGAAAGAATCTGATTATCATAATCCAAACTGGACATGATGAAAATATTACCCCCCTTATCTGCCTCCTTGATGATTATACTGTCGTCTTTCCTAATCCCACGCAGCGCTTGTCTTTCTCCATAGGTTAAGTTATCATTCATAATGCGCGGTGGGTGTTTTTTACAGTCAAATCTGTCCAAATCATTCAGTACCAGTCTATGGAAAATATCAATATTATTGCCTGAATGCAGCGTGGGTGTCCATTTCGATTTCTCTTTCAAACCGCTTTCAATCCGCACATCACTTATTACATTCAGGTCTCTCATGATAATATCAGCAGACATAATATCATCTTCACAGTCAGTGAGCGACAAAAGCAATCTGGTATCTATTATTTCCTGAATAGTGATTTCACTCAAAGTATACTTATGCTGTTCAGCATCCACACTTTTATTTATTTCATTGCACATCATGAAATGCTTCCGAATTTTCATTTTCCTTATGAACTTAAACAGATCCATTTTTCGATCAACCACATTTCCAGCACTTTTTGGACTGAAACTCAAACCTTTTCTTATGAGAGACGTGTCATCATTAGTGAGGATTTTGTCAGACAGGTTAACAATACTGATCTCATCTATTTTTTCCTGTTCCAAGACCTCGTTCTCATGCCTTGTTTCTCTTCTCTTTCTGCCCCCTCATTTCCCCCTCCTTGTTTTGGGCTTGTTATAGGGCGTTTGTTTTGCTCCCTGTTGCCTCTCTTGATCCTTAAAACCTCTTTTAAAAAACGGTTTTGATTACCTGTTGTATCATCTGAGGCATCCCCCTGTTCTGAGCCACTAGTAGCCGGAGTATTGAGTGATGTATTGCTAGAGCTCATTGATGATGCTGCTTTTGGTACTGTGACCTCATCTTTGGTCATCAGGTAATCCTATCTTTTAGCGAAAGTAAAGATTCTACCATTAAGGTAGTCTACTTCATCTCTTTTGAGTTTTCTGGTCTTCCGTGTTTTAATCTCAGCAATATGGCGTTTCAAAACATCATTCAAGATTTTGTAGTTTTTTTCTGTCCCTTCCTGGAGATTGAGAGATTTAATTTCAGTTTCAAGGGTCTCTATCTCTGCTTGTAGTTGTCCAGTTTTCCTATCACAATTCTCTATCAGTATGCCCATTATTTTATTAGAATTGTCTCGTTCATAAGGGAGGACACGCTGGGGTTATGTAAGTACCCCATTTCTGCATGTTGGAACGCAATCCTGATTACACTCCAAGTAGCAATAACCCTGGCCAGCCCCCAAGACATACCTACTACTGATGAATCTACCTTGTACATGCATTGTAGTGTGACCTGGTGATGGTGTGGTGTACAACACGCAACAAACAATATGCACATTGGCCAAGCATGCAGTAATATGATCCTAAAGCAGATACTTATTCACCTTGGAAAATGGCAGCATTATAGTAGCTATGGACCGTCTCCCTTCACCTTAGGCTACTGTACCCCCCTTTCTCTTATGTTTTTCGTTATGAGTTTAAATTGTTATGTATATGGTAGTTTGATCATTAATCTGGGTTCCACAGCATAACCGAAAGAAGTCACTAGAAATACACGTGTAAGAACAAAATGGTATGTGCAACCGGCCACTGTAATCAGATTATTTTGGGAAATGACAACCTGCCATGATAGAAATTTCTTTTATGTATTGACTGTGAGTTATTATGCTGTACAGACCTGTATAGCATAACTATTTTTCTGCCTATATTTTAAGATACTACCTAGAAAATTTGACTTATTTTTATGCTTTATGTTTCTGCAAATAATTTGTATGATGTAACATGCATTATCTATATAAAAAAACCTAATAAATAGATCAAACAAGAAAAACATAAATCCTGTTGTATTATGTGGGATTTATATTTTGGCAAATAGGATATCAGTACCGTTGTGATGGATTAACCCATCTGCCAAGATCTAAATCAGGCCCTTAGTTTTCTCTTTTAGAAAGTTTATGCAAAGAGATAGAAGTTTGAAAATGTTTTATTAATTATTAGTTAATTAAAATTTTTAAGTTTATTAACAAGTATTTTTTAGATTAATATATAATTTACTTACTTGATGAGGTAGTTGTTGAGTTGTATTTGTTTCTTCTTTAATGGTGTGGTAAGAGAATCCAGTAGAGTTTTCCTGTCTTGTTGCAGTGTTTGTCATTTTCGAAGTATTTCGTTTTATAAATTAAAAGGCCTTTTGTATTTCTGATTTAATTGTTTGCCTGATGTTATTGGAAAAAGCGTACACTTTTATGTTATTTGTTGGTTTAGTTTTAGTTTACATTTTTATATCACTTATGTCCTTCTATGGTAAAGCTAGGTTTTACTTGAAATGTTTCATATATAGTATAATAGTTTGTAGTTAATGGTAATTTGTTTGGGTTGCATTGTTATGAATTTAGGTATAAAATGTATTGGGGTGAATGATAAAGATTTTTTGATGTAATATATTTAAATAAAATATAAACATGTGTATAAAATGATTTAGTTTCAAATTTTTTAATTCATTCAAAACAGACAGAGTACAAACTGAGTCAAACAGCCACACTGGTGAATCAAGCCTCTTCATGTTTGAACTAAAAGTAAACCAAGTGCAGATGAGCTCTCATATGCAGGCACAATGCATCAGCAAACACTAAACCAGCAAAAATGCTTCTTCTGTTCCTAATGGGCCCATGAGTTGGAAATTGGAGTAAATGGATAATGGTGCTGTGAGGCAATTAGTGTAGTAAAATGTATTTTGCAGGCTTACAGAGGTGGGAACCTTTGGGCAGGTATGTGCCTGCAACATACATTAGAAACCTAAGCACACATAGATTATTACTGTCAATTTTCATAAAAAGTTACATGAGATATACAGAAAAATAAACAATCAATTCCTTTCTGTTTCTTTCTTTCCACACTTTTAATGGATCTTCAAGGTTTCAGTCAATATGCAGTTCCCAAGCCAACACGTGTTTCGTCGCCTCAGTAGATAATACATGCGACTTGATCACGGCTAGGTGAAAAATAATATATACTACATTTAGTTGCATAACTTGGTAAAACGCAATTGTTTAATCAATGTAAAAATAAACCTCACCACACAAAAGTGCTACCAGGGGAATTCAAGTGACATGGTGCCAAATATACATATGCACCTCATAGTCAAGTGTTCACACATGCACAAGGTGCCATCTCTCCTTCAGGAGGCACCTCAAGACCTGGCTTTTCGAGCAGTAGTGCCACCCCCCCCACTCCCCCCCAGCGCCTTGAGACCCCCACGGGTGAGTAGCGCGCTCTATAAATGTGATTGAATGGAATTGAATTGAATCGTGACATCAAAAATCAAATTTACGAGAAGATAACGTATTGAGGTTTGGATTTGTACATGTTTAAACATTAAAAAGCACAACTAAGATGTGGTATCGATGCAGTGAACAGTGAGCGTGATGGTGAATGACTAAATAAAGTACGTTAAAAACTAATGGGTAACTATATTGACGCATTCAATTCTAAAACACGGATGTCACCCAGTGACAAAAAATCGCAAACCACCTAAGAATTTTTTTAGAAATTGGTCTCATAGTCAATGGTGGTTGTAAAAATAGTCATTATTCAATGTCTCACTAACCTGAAACGCATCGATGTATAAAGATCTGTGAGCGAACAAAAGACACAAAAACCCAAAAAGTATGTATTAGACGAAGAAAACTTATATATGTTGATATATAAGTCGGTAAACAAAACCTCAGAGTGAGGTAAATGCGTAAGTTTAAAATCAAAACCAACGATGTGAAAATGAACCTACTTGTAGTGGGGCGATAATTCCAGGCCACACTATAACTGTGGCGTGAGGAGAGGAAAACGGCTGTATCAAGCGTAAGTCCGAATCCCGCAAATTTTTTCTTTACTTTGTGGCAAGATTTCCATCTAGTCAAGGAAATATCAAGCAAAAGAACCTAGTTTTACTAAAGGCCCTGGCTTAGTAAGTTATTACAAGCCAAAGATTAAATGTCTAAACTTTTATCAAGCAGAACCTGGACTGTCAGGCAACGGTGCTTAACAGAACACAGGGAGAAAGTTAAGAATACCTGTATTTGGTGAAAAGAAGAGAAGAGATGCCGATCCGCGTACACAAACTCCTCACGCCGGACTCCAAATGCGAGTGCCGGTGAAGAGAGGAGCTTCCTGTAAATCAGTGACGACAAAAAACACGTGATCACGTACAATATACGTGGTCACGAGTGTTTAGGTAAAAAGATGCCCCCATCTTGGAAAGTGTAAACAGTACTTATATTTGTAAACGTTCCATGCGCTAAAAACTATAAATACCCGATAAGGTAAAAGGCACCGTCTGAAACAACACGGCCATATTAAGAAAAGCATAATCAGATATTTATGTCCAAAAATTGTGAGCGGAATTAAGCCATCGTGAGAAAATATGTATAATCTGAAATTAAAAACGAGTATAAGGCCACAAAACGAATCTAAATGTAGCAATCGTTAATGTCTAGAGGCGGGAAGCTCGTAATCTGTGTACAGAGAGAAAACGGGTCAAAGCCTCATACCCTTAGCAAAATGATCCGTTAATGTAGCGTTAACACTCTGTTAAGAGTGGTCTCGGTGAAGTAGGCGTCCATATTGGAAAAGGTTAATTCCTCTAGTCGAGGAATATACTACTGCTATTTAAAGTGTCGTCGAACGTGGCTTACTCGTGTTTGTATCATAAAAAAGGGGCCTCTCAAGACTAATATTTGGGAATATATACATAAATTATGTTACATAGTCCATGAACAGATCAGACAATAAAAATGAAAAAAAACAACTTTGTTATTTAGTTGATGTCTATTCTATGTCCTCCCTAGGTTCCGTATCTGTAGAAAGTTCGTAAAAACCGAATGGTAATCGCATGAACTTGTATAATAAATGAGATTCCCCACGTGACTGGACTAAATCTAGTTAATATTTACATCCATACAATGATTGGGGTTAATAGATAGTGACTTGTCACGGGGACAGCCGGGACTACGAACTCAAAGGGGGGGACTGGTGGTCCCCTCAAGATCTGACCGGTCCTGTGCTTTGTGTCCCGCAGGACGATCCGTGGACTGCAGCGGCTTCAGACACCTCAAAAAAGGGACTCTGTGCCTTTAACTGGGAAGCCTTCCATGACAGTCCCGCCCTCTATTCCAACGCGGAGGGGCAACCACCATTAAGAGGCCGGGAGGAGAGAACCAGGATGTGTGACGACACCGGAGGGAGAACGGAGAAGGAGCACGACGGTGAACAGGAGGAAGAAGACGGGACCGAGCGAGACGAACAACCGAGGAAAAGCAGAGACCGAGAGGAGGACTGGAGGCCGGAGGCAGAGGACCTCCGCAATTTCGCTTCGCCGAGCCACGCCCCAGGAGGAGGTGCGTGGCTATCCCAGGTACGGGATCCCTTCGCGGGTTGGGTCGGGAGGCGGGAGAAGGGAGCGCGCCACTAAACGCCGCCGCTCACTGCCTCGTAGACAGCTAAACTCCCCACCTTTTTTACTCACTCCTTTCACAAACGCCTGTCGAGAGCACCTCAGCACCTGTGTGTTTCCCTCACTCCCCGTCCCTCAAGCAAAGCGATAAGGAAGACTTGTGTCCTAACGCTCACCTCTCTTTTTGTTTGACATGGTCCGGAGAGAGTCCTCACCCCCCCAGCCAGACGCATAGAAGCAAGAAGGACTACAGCCCGCCGTGAGCAAGAACCTAGTACCAATGCCCTCGATATTGAAAAATGGGGATCTCAGACAGCGGCCATTGTAGTGATCTCTTAGTAAACTACCTCTACATACACTTCTTCTGTAGCGTCCTCATTGCAAACCCGCTTACAGTGGTGGCGAATGCGGGCATAGAGGACCCATCTGTACCCAAAGATGGAAGCGTTGATCCAGCACATGATTAAGGGGCAGGAGAAGCTGGAATGGGCCGTGGAACATCAGATGGCCTCCGCCAGTGCAGACCGCAAAGTCTTTAAGGACACGATAGCCGCGCAATTGGAGGGACTACAAAAAGCAGTAACCGACCCCCTTGTCAGCTCAGGACGCAAAACACGTAGCCCCAGTCACCCCACCCCCGCCGGAATCTCATTACAGAAATATGTATCGGGGGAAGACCCGGACGCCTTCCTTACAAACTTCGAGAGGGTCGCCAGGGCGTGTAGCTGGCCGCTGGAGAAGTGGCCCTTCTTTCTGGCCCCTCTCCTGACAGGAGAGGCCCAAGCAGCCTATCAGGTGGCTAACGCCATCGGAGATGCACCGTATGGTTCAATCAAGACGCTTATCTTAGATCATCTGGGTCTTGATGCGGAGGCCTACAGGGTACGATTCAGAAGAGAGAAAGGGGCGCCCGGGGAAAACCCAAAGACCCTGTATTTCAGATTAAAAATGGCTGCAGATAAGTGGCTGAGCCCCGGTACCAGCACAAAGGAGGAGATAATGGAGAAGATTTACCTGGAACAGTACCTGGAAGCCTTACCCTACCACACACAGAAGTGGCTGAGGCAACATACGCACCTAACAGCTGAACAGGCCGTCGAGATGGCCACCACGTTTTCCAGGGCCCAACCGAAAGGCTATGTAGGGGACGTGGAGAAACTGCGGAACACGACCTTCCGGACGGATAAAAAGCCGAAAATCCAGGAACAGCCAATAATCCGTCCTCCGAGATATGAAGTCCCCGTCATGAAGGGGCCCCAGTGCTTCGACTGTGGGGAGTGGGGTCACATCGCCCGAGCCTGCCCCAAGAAACGAACGATGGAGGAACCAATGGAAGTAGGATATGTACCCAAGTCAATCCTCTACACCGCAGAGATGGGGTCCGCATATCATGTACAGGTACAGGTAAACGGTACATCCCTCCAGGCACTCTTAGATTCAGGATGTAGACAATCCGTTATTCAAGGCATGTGGGTGTCACCGGATCAGTTGGTACCGGAGTCCTCGGTACACATTCGGTGTGTCCACAGGGATGTAAAACCTTATCCCGTAGCCGACATCCCTGTATTTCATCCCTCAGGGGCCCACGGCCAGGTAAGAGTAGGGGTCCTAGATAACCTCCCAGAAGACCTCATCATCGGAACCGATAACCCGGCGTTCCAAGACATGTTTCGCATGGTTCTAGGGGGTCAACAGGGAGGGAATAAGTCCCAGGGCAAGAGGGATAACCCCACGGCGATGGCCCTGATAACCTAAGAACCCTGGCTGTTGGACAGCAGTTTTAAATTCGCCCAGGCCAACGATGCCACTCTCTTCAATGCCTGGGAACAAGCCCATAGTTCACCAGAAAGAGACCCGTGTATATATCCCCGCTTTCTTATTAAAAACGATTTGCTTTATCGCCAGGGAGGTCCCTCAGAGCCCCACCAGCTTTTGGTTCCCCGATCCTTCAGAGAGCAAATCCTGTTCTTTGCACATACCCACCTCACGGCAGGTCATTCAGGCTCTGAGAAAACCACGCAAAACATACTCAGACACTTCTACTGGCCAGGCATTTACAAAGATACCAAAGCCCACTGTCAGACCTGTACGGTCTGTCAGAGCAGAAACACCCGTATACCTCCAGCAGTTCCCCTACAGCCTCTCCCAGTGATTGGAACACCATACAAAAGAGTAGGGATGGACCTTATAGGACCTCTGCCCCGTACAAAAAAAGGTCGTATGTATGTCCTAGTGGTGGTAGATTATGCCACTAGGTTCCCAGAGGCTTTTCCCCTAGGAGCCCCCACAACCCGCAACATCGCCGACCGATTTCTGGAGCTGTTTTCAAGAGTCGGTTTTCCGAAAGAAATACTCACGGACCAGGGCACCCCGTTTGTGTCTCGCCTGATGAAGGAAGTGTGCCGGCTACTCGACGTACGACAGATTAAAACATCAGTGTACCACTCACAAACGGACTGGTTGGTGGAACGCTACAACGGTACCCTCAAAACCACTCTCAAGAAGATGCTCAACGTAGAGGGAAGAGAGTGGGACCAGCTACTACCGTTGACCTTGTACGTCATAAGGAGCCAGGTTCAAAGTAGCCTAGGATGTTCATCCTTTGAACTATTGTACGGTCGCCAGCCAAGAAGTCTGATGGATATGACGAAAGAGGCCTGGGAAAAAGAAGATAGTCTGGAGTCCCGAGAGATGCTGGAATATACCCAGGGCCTACAATCCAAACTGGGGAATCTCCGTGACTTGGCCTACTCCAACCTTGAGAAACAGCAAGAAAAACAGGCGTTTTTCTACAATCGAGGGAAGAAATGGAGGACCCTGAACGTGAACGACTGGGCTTTAGTGATGTTGCCTATCTCATCCCAGAAATTCCAGAAAGAGTGGAAGGGTCCGTACAAAGTGGTAGAAACCATAGGGAAGACCACATACAAGTTGCAGATTACACCACGGCGGACCCAAGTGTGCCATATCAACATGTTAAAGAAGTGGATAGGGCCACCCTCCAAGACAACCAGCCTAACGGTACCCACGCAACAGAAAGACCAGGCAACCCTTCACCACCTGGTCATCAACCCCCAGATAAGCACAGACGAGGCCGGAGAATTGATGGAAGTTTTACAGTCCCATGCCTCGCTCTTCTCCAACATCCCTGGGAGGACTCATCTCGCAGAACATCGAATAGAAACCAACCCAGGGAAGATCATCAAACAAAGGCCGTATCGAGTCCCTGCCGCCCGAAGAGACGCAATACGACAAGAAGTCCGGGACATGTTACAACTGGGTGTAATACGGCCATCCCGAAGTGATTGGTCTTCTCCTATAGTGATGGTACCAAAGCCGGACGGAAGCGTACGTTTCTGTATGGACTTTCGTGCTCTCAACAACATCTCCTCCTTCGACGCCGATTCCATGCCCTGTATTGACGAGTTAATCGAGAAGCTAGGAGAAGCCGTGTATATCACCATGCTAGATCTAACCAAGGGTTACTGGCAGGTGCCCTTAAGGGAAGAAGACCGCAAGAAGACCGCCTTTTCAACACCAGACGGCCTATTTGAATTCACGGTCCTTCCCTTCGGCCTCCATGGTGCCCCGGCCACCTTTCAGCGGCTGATGAATAACGTCTTGCGGGAACATCAGAACTTTTCATCAGCATATCTAGATGATATTGTGGTCTTTAGCCCTGATTGGAAAACACACCTCTAACATCTCCGTACTATATTCCATGCCCTCCAAAACGCCGGCCTACACGTGAACGCAAAAAAATCAAGGGTAGCATTTCATAAAGTAAACTACCTGGGTTATGTCCTGGGGCATGGTCTCATAGCCCCCCAGACGGAGAAGGTGAAAGCAATTAATGATACCCCTTTCCCGTCCACAAAAAAAGAGATGAGAGCGTTCTTGGGTCTGATCGGCTACAAGAGGCGATTCATCCCTAACTTTTCAGAGCAGGCTTCTCCCTTAACAGACACCCTTCTGAAGCACGTAAAACCCCACGTCTTCCAGAGTCCCACTCCAGAAATGAGAAATGCTTTTCGGGCCTTAAAAGACATAATCACTTCTAGCCCTGTGTTGTCCTCCCCAGATTTTTCCAGGCCATTTATCCTGCACACGGATGCATCTAACCACGGCCTGGGTGCAGTCCTGTCTCAAGTAGCTGCAGATGGTATAGAGCATCCCCTGTTATACATAAGTAGAAAGCTGTTCCCAAGGGAGATGAGATACCCCACAATCGAACGGGAATGCCTTGCTATTAAATGGGCCATTGACAAGCTCCGATATTATCTGGAGGGGAGGCACTTCACCTTATATACAGATCACGCCCCTCTTCAATGGATGAGTCATAACATCTCCAACAATCCCAGGGTACTCCGTTGGTTCCTCGCACTCCAGCCCTTTCCCTTCACCTTGAGACATAGGAAAGGGTCTGAAAAAGGCAGCGCCGACTATCTCTCACGGACATCCCCTCTCCCCGAGCGGGAGAATCCAGGGGTGGAGGAGTGTCACGGGGACAGCTGGGACTACGAACTCGAAGGGGGCGACTGGTGGTCCCCTCAAGATCTGACCGGTCCTGTGCTTTGTGTCCCTCAGGACGATCCGTGGACTGCAGCGGCTTCAGACACCTCAAAAAAGGGACTCTGTGCCTTTAACTGGGAAGCCTTCCATGACAGTCCCGCCCTCTATTCCAACGTGGAGGGACAACCACCAATAAGAGGCCGGGAGGAGAGAACCAGGATGTGTGACGACACCGGAGGGAGAACGGAGAAGGAGCACGACGGTGAACAGGAGGAAGAAGACGGGACCGAGCAAGACGAACAACCGAGGAAAAGCAGAGACCGAGAGGAGTACTGGAGGCCGGAGGCAGGGGACCTCCGCAATCTCGCTCCGCCGAGCCACGCCCCAGGAGGAGGTGCGTGGCTATCCCAGGTACGGGATCGCTTTGCGGGTTGGGTCGGGAGGCGGGAGAAGGGAGCGCGCCACTAAACGCCGCCGCTCACCGCCTCGTAGACAGCTAAACTCCCCACCTTTTTCACTCACTCCTTTCACAAACACCTGTCGAGAGCACCTCAGCACCTGTGTGTTTCCCTCACTCCCCGTCGAACAAGCAAAGCGATAAGGAAGACTTGTGTCCTAACGCTCGCCTCTCTCTTTGTTTGACATGGTCCGGAGAGAGTCCTCACCCCACCAGCCAGACGCATAGAAGCAAGAAGGACTACAGCCCGCCGTGAGCAAGAACCTAGTACCAATACCCTCGATATTGAAAACTGGGGATCTCAGACAGCGGCCATTGTAGTGATCGCTTAATAAACTACCTCTACATACACTTCTTCTGTAGCGTCCTCATTGCAAACTCGCTTACATGACTGTTGTGTATAAGTGACATCAATATTTGTGACTTACTTCCCTCATGCCCAACAGTAATCTTAGAACACAATGTTAGTTATATTGATATTACTTGTAAGCGTTGGATCCCGTCACATATGTAAACAGAATAGTATTTATCCCTGTCGTCATATCCTGCAAATGTGGTTCACTCTTAAATTCATGGGAATGCCACACATTTCTTAGATGTACATCAGATCACATCATGGTTAAAACAGCATTGGAACAACATTTGCCTATGAGCACTCTCCAGTGGTTCTCATTTGCCAAGAAAATAGTGCATCTCATTATCAACATCCATCCCAACATCTGTTGTACGTAGTTTCAGAATCCAGGAGGCCTCATTTCTACGTAACCTTAGTTCTCTGTTACCGCTCCTTGGGTCCCTCAGAGTTTGTTCTATTCCATAAAAGGAAAAGTCTTTGTGTGGTCCCTGCGCCTGGCATTCTGCAATATGTGTTGCGATGGGGTACCTAAGGTCGTTCTGTTTAACTGCCCTCATGTGTTCTCCAATCCTTTCCCTCAGTGGTCAAATAGTGCTCCCCACATATTTCAAGTTGCAGCGGCATTCAATTATGTAGACCACAAAATAGGTACTGCAATTTATGTTGGATATGATTTTGTAGCATTTGTTGTTGGGGCCTGTGAAATCCACCGTTTTCTTCTTAGCCCATTTGCAAGCTGAGCAATGTCCACACCCATAGAAACCCACCCTGTGTGTTGTCAACCAGTTGTCTTTGGTTTTGAGTCTAGGGTAACTAGGGCTCAAGAAATTTCTCAGGCACATCCCTCTCCTGTATGTTATTTCTGGTCTGTTGTGAATAGCACTTGTCAATGTTAGATCTTCTCTCAGAATATGCCAATGTCTGTTGAGACTCTTAGTCAAAACCCTCGAGAAATTGTTGTAGTTTGTGACAAATCTGATTTGATTTTTACTTTCCTTTTTCTCATTAGGAGTGTCTTTAAGGGTAGTTTCTTGCTTAACTTTATCTATCCTCGTTTTGACTTTTTCTAGGGTCCGTTTGTCATACCCTCTTTGTTTAAAGCGGTGTGTCATTGCCTCTGTACATGTTTCAAAATCTGATTCCATGCTACAATTACGTCTGGCCCTCATGAATTCTCCGTAGGGTACGGCGTTGATCTGGTGCAAGGGGTGTGCACTAGACACATGCCTGATTGCATTGCAGGCTGTACTTTTACGGTAAAGTCTGCTCTGTATCTGGCTACCCATCACATAAAGCTCTGTGTCTAGAAATGTTATTTTTTCTCTGCTGTGTTCGTATGTGAATCTGATGTTCCAGGTGTTATTATTGAGGTGATCTATGAACCCAACTAGTTTGTCAAGGTCCCCTGTCCAAATCATAAGACAGTCATCGATGTATCTACCCCAAAACAAGATGGAGTCTGACCAGGTAGCACCCGCTGGTCCCCAGATCCACCTCTCCTCCAGCCAACCCATGAAGAGGTTGGCATAAGAAGGGGAAAATCTGGAGCCCATGGCTACTCCCTGTTTTTGGCGGTACCATTTGTCTTTGAATAAAAAGACATTGTTGTCTAGAATCAGTTCTATCATCGTGATCAGCATTTCCGTGTGTTCCCACGTACTGGCTGACCTAGAACTTAAGATTTTACTAATGGCCTGGAGACCACACTCTCTCTGGATACTCGTGTATAGTGCGGTAACATCGAGTGTCACTAGTGTCATATCATTATCCCATGTTATGTCGGCTAGGAGCCCCAAGATGTGTTTTGTATCCCGTATGTACGACGGTAGTTTATTTACCATCGGCTTAACGAAAACATCAACATATTCAGATATTTTCTCAGTTGGGCCCTCAATCCCTGAAATTATAAGCCTCCCTGGTGGAAAGGGTAAGTTAGGGAGCGTGTAAATACATGGGTATCTAGGTTTGTTGACTCGTAGATAGGTGTATTCGTCCTGATCTAGAATGCCCATCCCAGGCCACTGTTTTAAGTGGCGGTTAATGTGATCCGTCAGTTTCCAAATTGGATTACTGGTCAGGAGTTCATAGCAGTCCAGGTCTCCTAGTTGGGAAAGAATCTGTTTATCATAATCCAAACTGGACATGATGACAATATTACCCCCCTTATCTGCCTCCTTGATGATTATACTGTCGTCTTTCCTAATCCCACGCAGCGCTTGTCTTTCTCCATAGGTTAAGTTATCATTCATAATGCGCGGTGGGTGTTTATTACAGTCAAATCTGTCCAAATCATTCAGTACCAGTCTATGGAAAATATCAATATTATTGCCTGAATGCAGCGTGGGTGTCCATTTCGGTTTCTCTTTCAAACCGCTTTCAATCCGCACATCACCTATTACATTCAGGTCTCTCATGATAATATCAGCAGAAATAATATCATCTTCACAGTCAGTGAGCGACAAAAGCAATCTGGTATCTATTATTTCCTGAATAGTGATTTCACTCAAAGGATACTTATGCTGTTCAGCATCCACACTTTTATTTATTTCATTGCACATCATGAAATGCTTCCCAATTTTCATTTTCCTTATGAACTTAAACAGATCAATTTTTAGATCAACCACATTCCCAGCACTTTTTGGACAGAAACTCAAACCTTTTCTTAGGAGAGACGTGTTATCATTAGTGAGGATTTTGTCGGACAGGTTAATAATACTGATCTCATCTATTTTTTCCTGTTCCAAGACCTCGTTCTCATGCCTTGTTTATCTTCTCTTTCTGCCCCCTCGTTTCCCCCTCCTTGTTTTGGGCTTGTTATAGGGCGCTTGTTTTGCTCCCTGTTGCCTCTCTTGATCCTAAAACCTCTTTTAAAAAACGGTTTTGATTACCTGTTGTTTCATCTGAGGCATCCCCCTGTTCTGAGCCACTAGTGGCCGGAGTATTGAGTGATGTAGTGCTAGAGCTCATTGATGATGCTGCTTTTGGTACTGTGACCTCATCTTTGGTCATCAGGTAATCCTATCTTTTAGCGAAAGTAAAGATTCTACCATTAAGGTAGTCTACTTCATCTCTTTTGAGTTTTCTGGTCTTCCGTGTTTTAATCTCAGCAATATGGCGTTTCAAAACATCATTCAAGATTTTGTAGTTTATTTTTGTCGCTTCCTGGAGATTGAGAGATTTAATTTCAGTTTCAAGGGTCTCTATCTCTGCTTGTAATTTTGCAGTTTTCCTATCACAATTCTCTATCAGTATGCCCATTAGTTTATTAGAATTGTCTCGTTGATAAGGGAGGACACGCTAGGGTTATGTAAGTACCCCATTTCAGCATGTTGGAACGCAATCCTGATTACACTCCAAGTAGCGATAACCCTGGGCAGCCCCCAAGGCATACCTACTACTGATGAATCTACCTTGTACATGCATTGTAGTATGACCTGGTGATGGTGTGGTGTACAACACGCAACAAACAATATGCACATTGGCCAAGCATGCAGTAATATGATCCTAAAGCAGATACTTATTCACCTGGGAAAATGGCAGCATTATAGTAGCTATGGACCGTCTCCCTTCACCTTAGGCTACTGTACCCCCCTTTCTCTTATGTTTTTCGTTATGAGTTTAAATTGTTATGTATATGGTAGTTTGATCATTAATCTGGGTTCCACAGCATAGCCGAAAGAAGTCACTAGAAATACACGTGTAAGAACAAAATGGTATGTGCAACAGGCCACTGTAATCTGATTATTTTGGGAAATGACAACCTGCCATGATAGAAATTTCTTTTATGTATTGACTGTGAGTTATTATGCTGTACAGACCTGTATAGCATAACTATTTTTCTGCCTATATTTTAAGACACTGCCTAGAAAATTTGACTTAATTTTATGCTTACTGTTTCTGCAAATAATTTGTTTGATGTAACATACATTATCTACATAAAAAACATAATAAATAGATCAAACAAGAAAAACAGAAATCCTGTTGTATTGTGTGGGATTTATATTTTGGCAAATAGGATATCAGTACCGTTGTGATGGATTAACCCATCTGCCAAGATCTAAATCAGGCCCTTAGTTTTCTCTTTTAGGAAGTCTATGCAAAGAGATAGAAGTTTGAAAATGTTTTATTAATTATAAGTTAATTAAAAATGTTAAGTTTATTAACAAGTATTTTTTAGATTAATATATAATTTACTTACTTGATGAGGTAGTTGTTGAGTTGTATTTGTTTCTTCTTTAATGGTGTGGTAAGAGAATCCAGTAGAGTTTTCCTGTCTTGTTGCAGTGTTTGTCATTTTCGAAGTATTTTGTTTTATAAATTAAAATGCCTTTTGTATTTCTGATTTAATTGTTTGCCTGATGTTATTGGAAAAAGCGTACACTTTTATGTTATTTGTTGGTTTAGTTTTAGTTTACATTTTTATATCACTTATGTCCTTCTATGGTAAAGCTAGGTTTTACTTGAAATGTTTCATATATAGTATAATAGTTTGTAGTTAATGGTAATTTGTTTGGGTAGCATTGTTATGAATTTAGGTATAAAATGTATTGGGGTGAATGATAAAGATTTTTTGATGTAATATATTTAAATAAATATAAACATGTGTATAAAATGATTTAGTTTCAAATATTTTAATTCATTAAAAACAGACAGAGTACAAACTGAGTCAAACAGCCACACTGGCGAATCAAGCCTCTTCATGTTTGAACTAAAAGTAAACCAAGTGCAGATGAGCTCTCATATGCAGGCACAATGCGTCAGCAAACACTAAAGCAGCAAAAATGCTTCTTCCGTTCCTAATGGGCCCCTGAGTTGGAAATTGGAGTAAATGGATAATGGTGCTGTGAGGCAATTAGTGTAGTAAAATGTATCTTGCTGGCTTACAGAGGTGGGAACCTTTGGGCAGGTATGTGCCTGCAACATACATTGGAAACCTAAGCACACATAGATTATTACTGTCAATTTTCATAAAAAGTAACATGAGATGTACAGAAAATAAACAATCAATTCCTTTCTGTTTCTTTCTTTCCACACTTTTAATGGATCTTCAAGGTTTCAGTCAATATGCAGTTCCCAAGCCAACACGTGTTTCGTCGCCTCAGTAGATAATACATGCGACTTGATCACGGCTAGGTGAAAAATAATATATACTACATTTAGTTGCATAACTTGGTAAAACGCAATTGTTTAATCAATGTAAAAATAAACCTCACCACACGAAAGTGCTACCAGGGGAATTCAAGTGACATGGTGCCAAATATACATATGCACCTCGTAGTCAAGTGTTCACACGTGCACAAGGTGCCAATCGTGACATCAAAAATCAAATTTACGAGAAGATAACGTATTGAGGTTTGGATTTGTACATGTATAAACATTAAAGAGCACCACTAAGATGTGGTATCGACGCAGTGAACAGTGAGCGTGATGGTGAATGACTAAATAAAGTACGTTAAAAACTAATGGGTAACTATATTGACGCATTCAATTCTAAAACACGGATGTCACCCAGTGACAAAAAATTGCAAACCACCTAAGAATTTTTTTAGAAATCGGTCTCATAGTCAATGGTGGTTGTAAAAATAGTCATTATTCAATGTCTAACTAACCTGAAACGCATCGATGTATAAAGATGTGTGAGCGAACAAAAGACACAAAAACCCAAATAGTATGTATTAGACGAAGAAAACTTATATATGTTGATATATAAGTCGGCAAGCAAAACCTCAGAGTGAGGTAAATGCGTAAGTTTAAAATCAAAACCAACGATGTGAAAATGAACCTACTTGTAGTGGGGCGATAATTCCAGGCCACACTATAACTGTGGCGTGAGGAGAGGAAAACGACTGTATCAAGCGTAAGTCCGAATCCCGCAAATTTTTGCTTTACTTGTGGCAAGATTTCTATCTAGTCAAGGAAATATCAAACGAAAAAACCTCGTTTTACTAAAGGCCCTGGCTTAGTAAGTTAGTACAAGCCAAAGAGTAAATGTTTAAACTTTTATCAAGCAGAACCTGGACTGTCAGGCAATGGTGCTTAACAGAACACAGGGAGAAAGTTAAGAATACCTGTATTTGGTGAAAAGAAGAGAAGAGATGCTGATCCGCGTACAGGAACTCCTCACGCCGGACTCCAAATGCGAGTGCCGGTGAAGAGAGGAGCTTCCTGTAAATCAGTGACGACAAAAAACACGTGATCACGTACAATATACATGGTCATGAGTGTTTAGGTAAAAAGATATCCCCATCTTGGAAAGTGTAAACAGTACTTATATTTGTAAACGTCCCATGCGCTAAAAACTATAAATACCTGATAAGGTAAAAGGCACCGTCTGAAACAACACGGCCATATTAAGAAAAGCATAATCGGATATTTACGTCCAAAAATTGCTAGCGGAATTAAGCCATTGTGAGAAAATATGTATAATCTGAAATTAAAAACGAGTATAAGGCCACAAAACTAACCTAAACGTAGCGATTGTTAATGTCTAGAAGCGGGAAGCTCGTAATCTGTGTACAGAGAAAAAACGGGTCAAAGCCTCATACCCTTAGCAAAATGATCCGTTAATGTAGCGTTAACACTCTGTTAAGAGTGGTCTCGGTGAAGTAGGTGGCCATATTGGAAAAGGTTAATTCCTCTAGTCGAGGAATATACTACTGCTATATAAAGTGTCGTCGAACGTGGCTTACTCGTGTTTGTATCATAAAAAAGGGGCCTCTCAAGACTAATATTTGGGAATATATACATAAATTATGTTACGTAGCCCATGAACAGATCAGACAATAAAAATTAAAAAAAACAACTTTGTTATTTAGTTGATGTCTCTTCTATGTCCTCCCTAGGTTCCGTATCTGTAGAAAGTTCGTAAAAACCGAATGGTAATCGCATGAACTTGTATAATAAACGAGATTCCCCACGTGACTGGACTAAATCCAGTTAATATTTGCATCCATACAAATGATTGGGGTTAAGAGATAGTGACTGTTGTGTATAAGTGACATCAATATTTGTGACTTACTTCCCTCATGCCCAACAGTAATCTTAGAACACAATGTTAGCTATATTGATATTACTTGTAAGCGTTGGATCCCATCACATATGTAAACAGAATAGTATTTATCCCTGTCGTCATATCCTGCAAATGTGGTTCACTCTTAAATTTGTGGGAATGCCACACGTTTCTTAGATTTACATCAGATCATATCATGGTTAAAACAGCATTGGAACAACATTTGCATGTGAGCACTCTCCAGTGGTTCTCATTTGCCAAGAAAATAGTGCATCTCATTATCAACATTCATCCCAACATCTGTCGTACGTAGTTTCAGAATCCAGGAGGCCTCATTTCTACGTAACCTTAGTTCTCTGTTACAGCCCCTTGGGTCCCTCAGAGTTTGTTCTATTCCATAAAAGGAAAATTCTTTGTGTGGTCCCTGCAGCTGGCATTCTGCAATATGTATCGCGATGGGGTACCTAAGGTCGTTCTGTTTAACCGCCCTCATGTGTTCTCCAATCCTTTCCCTTAGTGGTCGAATAGTGCTCCCCACATATTTCAAGTTGCAGCGGCATTCAATTATGTAGACCACAAAATTGGTACAGCAATTTATGTTGGATATGATTTTGTAGCATTTGTTGTTGGGGCCTGTGAAATCCAGCGTTTTATTCTTAGCCCATTTGCAAGCTGAGCAATGTCCACACCCATAGAAACCCACCATGTGTGTTGTCAACCAGTTGTCTTTGGTTTTGAGTCTAGGGTAACTAGGGCTCAAGAAATTTCTCAGGCACATCCCTCTCCTGTCTGTTATTTCTGGTCTGTTGTGAATAGCACCTGTCAATGTTAGATCTTCTTCCAGAATATGCCAATGTATGTTGAGACTCTTAGTCAAAACCCTTGAGAAATTGTTGTAGTTTGTGACAAATCTGATTTGATTTTTACTTTCCTTTTTCTCATTAGGAGTGTCTTTAAGGGTAGTTTCTCACTTAACTCTATCTATCCTCATTTTGGCTTTTTCTAGGGTCCGTTTGTCATACCCTCTTTGTTTAAAGCAGTGTGTCATTACCTCTGTACATGTTTCAAAATCTGATTCCATGCTACAATTACGTCTGGCCCTCATGAATTCCCCGTAGGGTATGGCGTTGATCTGGTGCAAGGGGTGTGTACTAGACACATGCAGGATTGCATTGCAGGCTGTACTTTTATGGTAAAGTCTGCTCTCTATCTGGCTACCCATCACATAAAGTTTTGTGTCTAGAAATGTTATTTTTTCTCTGATGTGTTCGTATGTGAATCTGATGTTCTAGGTGTTATTATTGAGGTGATCTATAAACCCAACTAGTTTGTTAAGGTCCCCTGTCCAAATCATAAGACAGTCATCGATGTATCTACCCCAAAACAAGATGGAGTCTGACCAGGTAGCACCCGCTGGTCCCCAGACCCACCTCTCCTCCAGCCAACCCATGAAGAGGTTGGCATAAGAAGGGGAAAATCTGGAGCCCATGGCTACTCCCTGTTTTTGGTGGTACCATTTGTCTTTGAATAAAAATACATTGTTGTCTAGAATCAGTTCTATCATCGTGATCAGCATTTCCGTGTGTTCCCACGTATTGGCTGACCTAGTACTTAAGATTTTACTAATGGCCTGGAGACCACACTCTCTCTGGATACTCGTGTATAGTGCGGCAACATCGAGTGTGTCTAGTGTCAATGTCATTATCCCATGCTATGTCGGCAAGGAGCCCCAAGATGTGTTTCATATCCTGTATATACGACGGTAGTTTATTTACCATTGGCTTAAGGAAAACATCAACATATTCAGATATTTTCTCAGTTGGGCCCTCAATCCCTGAAATTGTGGGCCTCCCTGGTGGAAAGGTTAAGTTCTTATGTATTTTAGGGAGCGTGTAAATACATGGGTATCTAGGTTTGTTGACTCGTAGATAGGTGTATTCGTCCTGATCTAGAATGCCCATCCCATGCCACTGTTTTAAGTGGCGGTTAATGTGATCCGTCAGTTTCCAAATTGGATTACTGGTCAGGGGTTCATAGCAGTCCAGGTCTCCCAGTTGGGAAAGAATCTGATTATCATAATCCAAACTGGACATGATGACAATATTACCCCCCTTATCTGCCTCCTTGATGATTATACTGTCGTCTTTCCTAATCCCACGCAGCGCTTGTCTTTCTCCATAGGTTAAGTTATCATTCATAATGCGCGGTGGGTGTTTTTTACAGTCAAATCTGTCCAAATCATTCAGTACCAGTCTATGGAAAATATCAATATTATTGCCTGAATGCAGCGTGGGTGTCCATTTCGATTTCTCTTTCAAACCGCTTTCAATCCGCACATCACTTATTACATTCAGGTCTCTCATGATAATATCAGCAGACATAATATCATCTTCACAGTCAGTGAGCGCCAAAAGCAATCTGGTATCTATTATTTCCTGAATAGTGATTTCACTCAAAGGATACTTATGCTGTTCAGCATCCACACTTTTATTTATTTCATTGCACATCATGAAATGCTTCCTAATTTTCATTTTCCTTATGAACTTAAACAGATCAATTTTTAGATCAACCACATTTCCAGCACTTTTTGGACTGAAACTCAAACCTTTTCTTAGGAGAGACGTGTCATCATTAGTGAGGATTTTGTCAGACAGGTTAACAATACTGATCTCATCTATGTTTTCCTGTTCCAAGACCTCGTTCTCATGCCTTGTTTCTCTTCTCTTTCTGCCCCCTCATTTCCCCCTCCTTGTTTTGGGCTTGTTATAGGGCGTTTGTTTTGCTCCCTGTTGCCTCTCTTGATCCTTAAAACCTCTTTTAAAAAACGGTTTTGATTACCTGTTGTATCATCTGAGGCATCCCCCTGTTCTGAGCCACTAGTGGCCGGAGTATTGAGTGATGTATTGCTAGAGCTCATTGATGATGCTGCTTTTGGTACTGTGACCTCATCTTTGATCATCAGGTAATCATATCTTTTAGCGAAAGTAAAGATTCTACCATTAAGGTAGTCTACTTCATCTCTTTTGAGTTTTCTGGTCTTCCGTGTTTTAATCTCAGCAATATGGCGTTTCAAAACATCATTCAAGATTTTGTAGTTTTTTTCTGTCCCTTCCTGGAGATTGAGAGATTTAATTTCAGTTTCAAGGGTCTCTATCTCTGCTTGTAGTTTTGCAGTTTTCCTATCACAATTCTCTATCAGTATGCCCATTATTTTATTAGAATTGTCTCGTTGATAAGGGAGGACACACTGGGGTTATGTAAGTACCCCATTTCAGCATGTTGGAACGCAATCCTGATTACACTCCAAGTAGCAATAACCCTGGCCAGCCCCCAAGACATACCTACTACTGATGAATCTACCTTGTACATGCATTGTAGTGTGACCTGGTGATGGTGTGGTGTACAACACGCAACAAACAATATGCACATTGGCCAAGCATGCAGTAATATGATCTTAAAGCAGATACTTATTCACCTGGGAAAATGGCAGCATTATAGTAGCTATGGACCGTCTCCCTTCACCTTAGGCTACTGTACCCCCCTTTCTCTTATGTTTTTCGTTATGAGTTTAAATTGTTATGTATATGGTAGTTTGATCATTAATCTGGGTTCCACAGCATAGCCGAAAGAAGTCACTAGAAATACACGTGTAAGAACAAAATGGTATGTGCAACAGGCCACTGTAATCAGATTATTTTGGGAAATGACAACCTGCCATGATAGAAATTTCTTTTATGTATTGACTGTGAGTTATTATGCTGTACAGACCTGTATAGCATAACTATTTTTCTGCCTATATTTTAAGAGACTGCCTAGAAAATTTGACTTATTTTTATGCTTACTGTTTCTGCAAATAATTTGTATGATGTAACATGCATTATCTATATAAAAAACCTAATAAATAGATTAAAAAAAGAAAAACATGAATCCTGTTGTATTATGTGGGATTTATATTTTGGAAAATAGGATATCAGTACCGTTGTGATGGATAAACCCATCTGCCAAGATCTAAATCAGGCCCTTAGTTTTCTCTTTTAGGAAGTCTATGCAAAGAGTTAGCAGTTTGAAAATGTTTTATTAATTATTAGTTAATTAAAATTTTTAAGTTTATTAACAAGTATTTTTTAGATTAATATATAATTTACTTACTTGATGAGGTAGTTGTTTAGTTGTATTTGTTTCTTCTTTAATGGTGTGGTAAGAGAATCCAGTAGAGTTTTCCTGTCTTGTTGCAGTGTTTGTCATTTTCGAAGCATTTCGTTTTATAAATTAAAATGCCTTTTGTATTTCTGATTTAATTGTTTGCCTGATGTTATTGGAAAAAGCATACACTTTTATGTTATTTGTTGGTTTAGTTTTAGTTTACATCTTTTTATCACTTATGTCCTCCTATGGTAAAGGCTAACTTAGGTTTTACTTGAAATGTTTCATACATAGTATAATAGTTTGTAGTTAATGGTAATTTGTTTGGGTTGCATTGTTATGAATTTAGGTATAAAATGTATTGGGGTGAATGATAAAGATTTTTTGATGTAATATATCTAAATAAAATATAAACATGTGTATAAAATGATTTAGTTTCAATTATTTAAATTCATTAAAAACAGACAGAGTACAAACTGAGTCAAACATCCACACTGGTGAATCAAGCCTCTTCATGTTTGAACTAAAAGTAAACCAAGTGCAGATGAGCTCTCATATGCAGGCACAATGCGTCAGCAGACACTAAAGCAGCAAAAATGCTTCTTCTGTTCCTAATGGGCTCCTGAGTTGGAAGTTGGAGTAAATGGATAATGGTGCTGTGAGGCAATTAGTGTAGTAAAATGTATCTTGCAGGCTTACAGAGGTGGGAACCTTTGGGCAGGTATGTGCCTGCAACAGCTCATCAAGAGGCATGCCTGAGGCATACCAAAAATACAGTAAAATAACTTTTGTTTTACCGCTTAGGGGCTGATTACGATCTTATTAGGAAAGCCTTCCTACCAAATCGATTTCTGAATTCTTTCCCAACGGCTCGACTGCAAGCTGCCCAAATGATGGAGTACGATGCAATGCATGTAAACTCCCACTGACTCGTTTGGAGTTCAATCCCTTCGAAAGATTCATCCAGAAACAAGCCTGATGCGACCGACTCGTTCGCTGACGCTGAAATATAGCATTTGGGGCATGAAACAGACTCGGTTTACCCTGCGAACAGATGACGATGCATCCGAAGTGGTTTTTGAATCGTG
The DNA here is from genome assembly GCF_964204655.1 of Triturus cristatus. NCBI lineage: Eukaryota > Metazoa > Chordata > Amphibia > Caudata > Salamandridae > Triturus > Triturus cristatus. The sequence goes on along the minus strand of NC_140594.1, from coordinate 954,333,729 downwards.
TCGGTTTGCTTCACAAATGGCAAGTGGAAATGTAAAAAAAATTCAAAATAAGCATTGGCAAAGCCAACATTAAACAAAAATAATTATTAGCCACACCCACCAATCCACCTATATAAAGGGCCAAACAGATAAGACCATGATCCTTTGCACCAACTGAGCTTCTGAGAGGACATAGAATTAGCCACAGATTTACTTCTCTCTGCCATATACGCTCACACTTCACCCACCACACAACGTGCTCACATTTTTATTTTGTAAAATTATTCTCTTACACACTCTCTAATGTATTCACCTTCACACTCACCCTCACCCTCACCTCCATCTTTACCCTCGCCCCCACCATGCCTCAAGGAAAGCATCCAAGGTTCACAGAGAAAGAGTTGGAAGTGCTTGTAGATGAAATAATCAGATTAGAGCCACAGTTATTTGGCAACTTAGTCCAACAGATCCCCCTGTCCTAGAGAAATAGGATGTGGGACAGGATAGTCAACAAGGTGGTTAACACAGACACCAGGTACCCGTGTCAGACATCTTTCCAACACACTTCCACTCCACTCCCTCTCAGGAAAAGCTGAGTCACAGGTAGGCTGTTTTGGATGGCTGGGATGGTGGGTGTGGGCAAAGGCCTGATGGGACTTATAGTCACAGTAAACAATCATCCTCCTACACAGCCCCATTGGAACTCTGCTTTCCTGACAGTGAGTGGAAAAGTATTGGCAAGATGGCTGACACTGGTAACTGGTGTTTGGAGCACTAGGCCTTGATGGGAGTTGTGGGCAAAGCAAACACCAGACACCAGTGTCATACATCATGAATGTACACTTTACTCATTGTCTGGACATCACTCTTTCTGATGGCCTTGTTGGACTGTCTGGGAGGAGGAGTGTCTGCATTGACTACATCTACCATCAGGCTCTGCCCTACACACACCTTCCCACACAACTCAAACAGCACACCTGGGATCATGGTGGTGAGTGGAAATGTACTGGCAAGATGGCTGACACTGGGGACTGGTGTGAGGAGCACAATGCCTTAATGGGAGTTGTGGGCAAAGCAACCACCAGGCCCCAGTGTCTGCCATCCTGCCAGTACTTTTACATTCACTCTCAGGGACTGCATAGTCTCAGGTGTACTGTCTGGCCCGGCTGGGAAGGTGTGTGGAGGACAGGAAATGATGGGAGTTGAAGTCAGTGCAAACACTCCTCCTCCCACCTAGCCCAATAAGCCCACCACGAACCATGCTTACCAGATAGTGAGTGGAAATGGACTGATAAAATGGCTGACACTGGGGAATGGTGTTCTGGACCACTAAGCCCTGCTGGGAGTTGTAGACAAATAGGCACTGGTCATCAGTGTCAGAACTCTTGCAAGTACATTCCCACTCACTGTCCATGAAGCTGAGTTACAGGTAGGCTTCTGATGCTTGGTGGGAAGGTATATATGGGACAAGGCCTGATGGGAGCTTTAGCCATTGCAAATAGTCATCCTCACACCCAGGCCAGAGAAGCCCTCTGACTCTATGCCTACCTCACATTGAGGGGAAGTGTACTGGCAAGGTCGCTGACACTGCTGCATGGTGTTGAACTTGAAGCCAACTCCCATTAAGGCCCTGTGCACACAAAACCATGCAACAGTGTCAGCCATCTTGCTAGTACAGTCCCATTCACTTTCAGGTAGCCATCGGCAGAGATGACCTGGTTTGACTGGGTGTGGATTTTACTGGGTGTGTATTTGCCCTCACTACATCTCTAATCAGGCTCTGTCCTACACACACCTTCCTACACATCCCAAATAGCTTACCGGAGACTCTGCTTTCCTGACAGTGAGTTGCAATGTGCTGCGAAGATGGCTGACATTGCTGCATGGTGTCTGGAGCAGAAGGCCTGGATGGGTATTGCAGTCAAGTCAAACAACAGGCACCAGTGTCAGACATCTTGAATGTAAAGTTCTACTTACTAGCAGGTAGGTATGGGTCATGGTGGACTATTGGGCTGCGTGGGAGGAGGATTGTCAGCCCTGACCATATCTCCCAGCAGGTCCTGTCCTACACACACTCTTCTCACCCAGCACAAACAGCACACATGGAACTCTGCTTACCTGACACTGAGTGGAAAAATACTGACAATATGGATGACATTGGGTAATGGTGTTTGGAGCACAAGGCCATGATGGGAGTTGTGGTCAACTCTGACAACAGGCACCGTGTCAGACATCTTGCCAGTACACTTCCCACTCACTTTCAGGAAACCATAGGTCCAAGTGGTCTGTTTGTGCTGGCTTGGAAGGTGTGTGGAGGACAGGGCCTGATGGGAGTCAGAGTAATACACTCCTACCCACACCCAAAACAACCTGTTCATCTCAGCCTATGGCTTCCTGACAGTGAATGGAAGTGCACTAGCAAGATGGCTGACACAGTTGCATGGTGTTGTGTGCACAAGGCCTTGTTGGGAGTTTCCTTCAAGTTTAGCATCATGCAGCAGTATCAGCCTCCTTGCTAGTCCACTTCCCCTCACTGACAGTTAGCCATCATCTCAGGGGAGTTAGGTGGGCTGGTTGGGAGGAGGAGTATTTGGAAAGGCTACAACTCACATCAGGCCCTGTCCAACATACACCTTCCCACCCTCCACAAACAGTCCAACTGGAACTAAGCTTACCCACAGTGTGGCAAAAGTTACTAGCAGGATGCATTTCTCTGGTCACTGGCGTGTGACTTGGCCTCACTACTAACAGGGGCTTGTGCTCCAAAGACCAGGCACCAGTGTCAGCCATCTTTGTAAGTACATATCCACACACTCTCATGCAAAGCATAGTTCCAGGGGTGCCGTTTTTGCACGTTGGAATGTGTGTATGTAGTTCAGGGCCTGATGGGAGACCAGGCCATTGAAAACACCCACACAGCCCTACAGGCCCACAATGAAGCATGTTTACCTGACAGTGAGTGTGAATGTTACAACAAAAAGTCTGAGACTGGGGAATGATGGTTGGAGCTCAAGGCACTGATGGGAGGTGGTCTAAAGGTAGACACCTTTCCCCAGTGTCAGACATCTTGCAAGTACATTGCCACTCAATATTAGGAAAGCATACTTTAAGGTTGGATAGTTGGACAGGGTGGGAAGGTGTATGTAGGACTGGGCCTGATGGGAGTCAGAATAACAGCCAACACTCCTCCACACACATAGCACAACCACTACATCGCGGGGTATGTCTACTTCAAAGTGAGTTCATTTGTACTACCAAGATATCAGACACTGTGGACTGATGTCTGAAACTATCACAACAACCACATTTACCTCTGTGCTACAAACACTATCTACCAGTGACAAACATCTTGCAAGTACACTTACCAGCATTGTCTGGACAACACTGTTCTTGGTGACATGGTGGGGATAGGTGGGAGGAGGGGTATAAGTTTCACAATTAGAACACAAGCATTCAAACCTCTGTTCATCAAAGGTCTTTGCCACAAAATGGCAGAAAGCAGAGTTTGGGAACTCACCTGTCTATGGAGGCAATGTACAAAATACATGGTCAGTGTAGGCACAAAGCTAAGCAGTAAAACATTGTGCTACTCACAGCTATTTCCATGTGTATAATGAGATGGGAAAAAGAAGCACTTTACTCGCAACCATCCCAAAAAAATCAGGAACAATTACCAAACTGTGAGTTTGTAGGTAGCCGTACTAATGTGACTGCTAAAGATATGCACTAAGCCCAGAACACAGTCCTAAAAAATAACTACATTGGGGAAGAAAGAGTACGTTTGTCACCTTGAAAGTACAATATGTGGAAAACACCAACACACCTGTGTCATTCACAGGATGTCATAAAATAGTTAATGTCTTTGGACATTTGATATCAACTAAACACAACATGCCCATGTATGAACATAGCTGGTCATGCTCACCAATCCCCATCTTGTGCAAATTAAATTATTCTCCAAAAACATAGGCCAGCATCATGGCTGAAGGAGGCCAATCTATGTACATAATCTCATTATTAGGTTCAGTAGTCTATGTAATGAGTATGATTTGAGGGGCTGTGGACATTCACATCAATCATTGTGTCTTTTATGTACCCACAGGAGAAGCTGGGAACACCTCTGGAACCAACCAGGACAGCCAGACTCTGGTCGACCCTGAGCTCTCTGGCATTGAGGTCTCTCAACCATCTTCGGGCGACGAGGAACGACCTTGCCAATGAGGTTTGTGTCAACCCATAGCACCAGCAGCTGTAACATCTGCATCCTCTGCGACCACTTCCATCTAAGTGGAAAACACCCAGCTGACCCCTACCCTCATGCACACGAATCACTGACAGAATATCGAGGAGCTAAATATCGACCTACAAAAATATCGGTGACAAAATATTGACTACCAGAATATCGAATTCCTATCTACAAATAGGTAAGTTAAAAATATTGAATCCTAAATATCGCTGTAAATACTATAGTTTACTTAAAATATAAAAAATGTTAAATGTCTTAAAAGTAATGTAAAATTAATTGAATAATAAATATAATTAAGTAAGACATACTTAAAAATACTTAAATAACCTTAAAATTAATAAATAAGAAATGTAAGTTAATAAAAAAATAAACATACATTTATATTTTTTATTACATATATTAACTTAATATTATTAAAAAAACAATCAATATTTTTAATAATTAAATGTTAAAAACATAATTTTAAATGTAATTACATATATATATAAATAAACCTATAATATAAATATAAAAATAAATTATATATAATAAGTTAAAACATTACAATTATTTTTTAAATAAATAATAATATTTGACACTACATTAAATATAACAATACTGAAAAGATTGCATACCGTAAAACATAAAATTACTATTTACATTCCAACAAGTGGTACAGTAGGGAACGTGTTGGATAGCGGCAGGGTAAAAATTACTATTCCCACTCCAGTGAGTGCAACAGTAGGGAAAGCGTTGGATAGCGGGTGGGTAAAAATAACTAATCCCACTCCAGTGAGTGCAACAGTAGGGAAAGCGTTGGATGGCGAAGGGTAACAATTAGTATTCCCACTCCAGTGAGTGCAACAGTAGGGAAAGTGTTGGATAGCAGCAGGGTAAAAATTACTATTCCTATTCTAGTGAGTGCAACAGTAGGGAAAGCATTGGATAGCGGGAGGGTAAAAATGACTATTCCCACTCCAGTGAGTGCAACAGTAGGGAAAGCGTTGGATAGCGTGGGGGAATATTTTTATATACCCACTCCTGCAATATAATTAACATTAATTTACAATTAATAATTATTTTTAAATTAATTTACCTCCGACCATTTCCTACTATAAACATTACCTAAAATATTGTAACATATAAATGAATGAACATAATTAATTACCAAATAATTAATTAACTAATTACAATTAACAATATAATTAATAGCCAATCTAAATTAATTCACACAATTAACACTATAAAATAACTTAAAAAATTGTAATAAAAAAAAAATTACATAAAAATAAAAACTTCCTACCCTACTCCGCTTTCAACCCTCAACCCACTGATAAAAAAGTACACAATTAACATATTTACTTATTCATTGTTAATAATTAATATTGAATTAATTACTAATTATTTAAAAAAAATTACACAATTAACATAATTACCAATTAAATAATAATTGTTATTAATCACTTTATAAATAATTGGTAATACATTAATTAACTTATTTAACAATATAAATATATACATTAATAAATTATTAAGTAATAAAATAATACATTTATTAATTTCAATTAAATTACTTCCCACCCTATTCTCCTATAAACCCACAACCTGCTACAGACTTAAATTACGCAAAAAATATTTAACATATAATTAATTAATTCTAAATAATGCTAAAAATATATATTATAATTAAATTACTTCCCACCCTATTCCCCTATAAACCCAAAACCCGCTACGGAATTAAATTACACAAAAATTAATTAACATAAAATTAATGACTTTTACAAAATTCAAACATACATGCCAAAAATAATACATACTTTTAACACATATACTAACACTTAAAACACTTACAAAAAAATTGATACTACTAACTTCGATATTATGGAAATCGATATTTCTTATCTGCATTTCGATAGACTGCACCACTATATTTTTGCAATTCGATATTCTGTCCATTCTATATAAAAAACTCAATATTCTGTCCAGTCGATATGTTTTTTTTCAATATTGTGACTAGTTACCCATGCACACACCAGCTCAGGACACAACCAACAGCACAGCAACACAGGGCTCTCTGGAGTTGGCGGACAACAACATCCCTGTCAACAAGGAAGGAGGCTCAGTGTTGACAGTACAAACAATAACTTGTCCTGCTCGGGTGGGTAGGGGTGGTGGGAGGGGACCATCATGCAACTGGTGGTGCTGAGTGAGGATTCCCAAGGAGATTTTGGCATGGTGGTTGGGATCCTCAGGACCATGCAACATCAGCAGGCAGCCCAATATGAGAAAATGGACAAATCAATTACCACAATTGATTACCTGACTGCGGTGCACAGGGACATTCTCACCTTCCTCTGCCAGATTGCCTGTAACATGCCCACAACTCCCTGTGTGCTCACAACATCTGGTTTTTCAACATCTGCACCAGCTGCAGGGAGGGATGTGGACTCTGGCGGAGAGCCCCCTGCACCGCCTCTGCCTGCACCTGGGGGTCCCCCCCAAATGTGGGAAGAGTCATCCGAAGAAACATCCTTGAGAGACTGAAAGCTACGCTTTACCCCCAGGAAGTGACAACTTGCTCCTGATACCCTCCATTGTGTGCCAAGCATTCACTTTGTTGACTCTCATTGAACTGTCCCACATTGGCTGGAGGGTCTAAGTTGGACTTTGGACTCAAATACCTGTGGATTTACTTCTGAAGACTTCATCTACAAACACCACCAACTCCTCTCTGCAATTTGTGGCACATGCATCAAGCATTTTTGCCTTCGCGAATGGGCCGATTCGGTCCGCTTGCGAACGTAAAAAATGCTTTTTAGAAACAGCTAACCCTATTTTGCAAATCGTAACCTGTTACGAGGCAGGGGGAGCGACGCCTGGTTGTTTTACCGCCGCCGTGAGGGCAACGGCCAGCAAAACTCCATTACCCAGACGCCCCAGCCGGTCGCCGCAGTGACGCGGCTAAGAGCGCCCGCAGGCATAAACTCTGCAGCTGCCTCCCGCAGTGCGGGAACTCAGATACAAGCTAAACACCACCACAATCATCGGCGATGAGCCCTGAAGAAGTCCCAAGAGGGATGAAACGCATTGACAAAGCAATCATTTTATGATTTTAAAGAAAGATAATTGATTTTCAATAAAGAATGGATTAAATAAAGCTACAATCAAGACTTACATCGTTTATAAATAGATATATGCATGGGAAGTCTAATAACGGTGTTATTTTGTATTGTTTCTAACACAATAAGCCACACTATATTGGGTATAGAATAAATACACATCTCTCGGGTGCAGGATCAGTGTGCAGTTTGGCAACGGTGGTTTTTAACCACCAAATTGGGGTGTATGTGGGTCACACCCCAGATCTTACTGCACCGAGGCATAATATTGATACAAGGCAGATTTATTGGTGACGTCTGGTGCTTTCCTCTAAAAGCTCTGACCCTGTTTTTTTGGTTAATATAGCCCTTTGTTTTTTATGTTTTGTTGAGAACTCATGCACTAAACTAAATCACTGTTCACAGAATATTTGCTCATGTCGTGACTTTGAAACACAAATATACAGATTGAATTGACACAAAAAATCACATAAAAGAAAGTGTCAACAACATTGGATAAGAGATCACTTCAGAAATATTAACTACTGGCTTGGGAGTAAGTAGGATTTGTTTCAGAATAACCTTTGGATTTGGGCAAACAGACAAGGCACACCTCTATGTGGAGCACATGTTTATTATACTGATACAACCTTACACCTTAACCCAAAGTCAAATCACATAACACAGTAAGAAAATGCTCACAAGTAAAAAGAAATGACCATCAATTCAAAAGGAAATGTGTTCCAGGGATTTCCAAAACTGTTCAATGTTGGAGTATGACACATTACCATGGGTCTGGTGAGGTCACAAATCTGCAGTTAGCATGGCAAAGTACCCTGGTAAGGAGAAACATAGGGCCATGTGTGAGAAAGTGCCAACTTTCTTGCATGGTATGCCCCCACTTTTTGCTGAATTGCTGAATGTACTTTGACTAAGTGTGCCCTGGGCTCCTGCCAATCAGGTTCCCAGGGCCTATGTTCCTTCCCTATAAACTGTGCTGAAACCTAAACCCAAAATGGTAAACCCTGGCCACATGTTGCCCCTGGTAAATGGTACACTAGGTACCCAGGGCCTTGTGACCAGGGAAGTCCCCTAAGGGCTGCAGCACTTATTGTGCCACCCTTAGAGGCCCTGTACCCTGACACAAACACACTGCCCTTGCAGGCTGAGTGTCTGGGTACAGAACAAGACAGAGAGTCGACATGGCGCACATCCCTGTTTGCCATGACCACAACACACACTGCCCTGGCATACATCAGCCATCCCTCTAGCTGGGTGCCCTATGCCAGTGGTGTGGGTACAGGAGCATGAGACCTGTGTCCCTACAGTACCCAGGTCCATTCCTGGCCACTGTAAGTGCAGTGCTGCCATTTAAGAGTGTATGGTGCTGGGAAATCATCAACACGAACTCCACAGCACCATGATGGCTCCACTGAAGACTGAGAAGTTTGGTATCAAACTTCTCAGCACATTAAACCCGCACTGATGCCAGTTCAGGATTTAATGTTCAATGCATGACAGAGGGCATATAGAGATGCCCCCTGAACCTAACCTACAATCCACGTCTTGTCTGAGGGGCTGCCTAGGCTGCCAAACAGCAGAAACAGCAGAAATGTTGCTGGACCCCTGGGTAGAGAGCCATCCGCTCTCCTGGGCCTGCAACAATGCACATCCTGGGCAAGGTGCTAGGTCTCCTCCCCCAGGATGGGCAGGGGAAGCTTCAAAGGCATGCCGCCTTTGTGAGCTTCTCCAGGCCACTTGCTGTACTCAGCAACTGGCCCCTACCAGCTCTAAACCCCCACTCTGGCAGGAAGACTGTCTGAAAACCCCAAGGAAGGACAGGGGGTGTGCCAGCCTCTGCCAACCCCACCCCTCAGGTGGGGGAGGTGAGGTGATGCACGTCTCCGGGCTCTCACCATCTTGAAGATGGGGAGCCCTGCCCAATCAGGACTAGGCCACTGCCCCCTCCCACAGGAGAGTGGCAGGATAGGGGGTGTACCCACCACAGGGCAGGGACCCAGTGGTCCCTGCCATTTACCTACCTGTAACGCCCCAAAATTTAGTATTTAGGGGCACCCTGAACCTTCCTTCCTTAGATCCAGATTCCAAAACAGCAAAGAAGATCAAGAAACAAGAAGACCTGCCGTGCAGCTGCTAACAAGAGGAAGTCACCAACTGCTTTGGCCCCAGCCCTACCGGCCTGTCGGCCCTCAAACCTGCTCCTGCTAAATCCCGACATCTCCCGAGGCCAGCAACCTCACAAACCCCGGTGGACCTGGCTATCTTGTGACTCTAAGCATCTGGGACTCCCACGAGCAGTGGTACTGCTCAAAGCAAGTAACTGACCCCTGGCATCAGCCAGGAACAGCGAACCCTGCACACTCTCCAAGCCTGGCCTGTGCTGGAGTGGACAAAGACCCTGAGGACATTCCCCCAGCGACTGTGACCCCAAATCCAGCACCCAAGGACCCACCTCGACTCTCCTGACGATGCCTGCAGCCTCAGAACCAGGGACCCCTCCAACCGTGACCAGCCAAGGGTAAGATTTCCCGACACCAAAAGGCACCCCTGCACCCGGCACCCTGCGGCCCCCTGTGCCCAACTCCTGGGTGCCTACCTATCCTCCAACTACCCAACTTACCCCACGAAGTGGTGGTCACACCTAAAAATCTTTGTCACCGAGCTTGCAGCCTTTGTTGTTTTTGAGCTTCTCCATTGCAAAGCACCCTGCACCCAGCCGCCTGAGTGCCCCTGGCAGTGCAATGTCTACTCTACTCTACTTTCCCATTTGCCCTGAGCAAGTGACCAGGAGCCCAGCTCCCACAGCCGTGTGGCCTGCTAGCCAGCCTCCACTAACCAAGGGCCCCCTTGCCTCCCATAGGATAACATTGGGCTTAACTCACTCTGCACCCGGCTGCCCCTGTGCCACTGAGGGTGTAACAACTGACCCTGGGAGACCCCTGAGTCTATGCCCAGAACCTTAACTCTGCCAGTTGAGTACTTACCCAAAAGCCGATAACTCTCTTTTCTTCCATAGGGTAACATTGACTGGTTTCACTTGGAAATTCTTCTGAGTCGAGTTTCTAAACTTTAAAATATTCACCTAAAATCAATCAATCCCATGGATGTTTGCCTATCCAACACAACCGTAGATGAATTGGACTATGACTTGTGTGTGCGCCCCCTGTTGGATCATGAACAGGAGTGTAACCGAAACAGTGGTGCATGGGATGCCTTGACATTCTGCGTATGTGTTAGCAGTTGTGCATGGGAGATTGCACAATTCCTCATGTGCAGTGACCACATCGAGGCGCTCCCCTATTGGGCTGTGTTGTGGATTGGTGAAACGGCGTGGGGTGGGCACACCTGCCCAGACCAGTTAATGGATTGGATCACCCTGGTGTTCCTTGAACACGACAACAACATACTATTGGAACTCATTGCACATGAAGCTGCGTGGGCATTCATGGATGAGTAACTACGTTCCTGCAGCCACATCAGATTGTCACCCACAGCACAGGTGTCAACACCTTGTTGCATCGTGGGGCATGCTCACATATCCCACCACAACAGAGGACATGTCTGCCTTTGTCAGGACTCTGGATGCATGTGTGTGGAACTATGCATGTGTACACACACCTGTGCATGGTGATGCAGGTCCATGGTCGGAGCAACACAGCGTCGTTTGGCAACATTACCAATTCGGACACACTGCTGAGGGGAAAGTCCACACATGGAATTGTTGCACGACATGTGAACCTGTCAGACCCTTTCACCTGATCACTGTCAGCAGGGCAGACAGTTGGCGCACTCCGGTGGCAGAGCACTATGCATATCCCATGGGCAGTGAGTCATGTCCCCTCACACGGGGCAATGGGCAGATGCCAAACAACTAGGCCTGGGCGAAAAGTTTGTTCCGTTCGCGGAAAGTGCGATAATTTGACATTTTCGCGTTCCGCGGAGAGCGCAAAAATGTCAAAATTTCCGCTTTCCGCAGCTTGGCGATAATTTGTTTCTTGCTCGCGCTGTAAAATAATACATTCTTGCGCGCGCGCAATCGCCTTACCTGAATCCCTGCGTTCGCCGACAAGTTTTCTTGATCCGGTCGCGTTCTCCATGAGATGTTGGATTGTTTTTAGTCATTTGCGCTGTCTCGCGACAGTTCTCGCCCGCAGTGACGTCATGCGTCGCACGATCACGTCTTTCTTCTCGCGATCATGCACCGCGAGACAACTCAAACCAAGATGGCCGCGCCCGCGAGCAAGCACATGGGTAAGTTGGCGACCCGCAACCATGCAGAAAATCTCGCGAACATGCAGGAAAAAAAATTCCGCATCTTCGCGATATTTCCGCTTGTTTGCGATAATTTTAAACATTTTCGTGATAATTTGCGAAAGTGGATTTCGCAAATTCCGCCCACCCCTACAAACAACACATGACTCGTCCAGCACGGCAAGGTGGGCTGAGACAGTTGCCATTTGTGATGATTGTTGTCCATTTTCGCCGCACCATTTTCTGCACCTTGACATGTTCCCATGCTGTGTGTAAGTGTCTTAAGCATGTCACTGCCTGTTGTGGCCGTTGCCTTGTCCGTACTGACACGCACATGCCAATAAAGTCCATGCAACTCCACTGGTGTCTAACTGTGATGAGTGTTTATTAGATTGTCCACTTGTGTGCCACAATGAGCATCGTCCCTACACAGGGAGGAACTGACTGATGCATGTACAATGGGGGTGGCTCCCTTTTGCTAGCTCCACCTCTGTGAGCCAGACTTTGTTTTGAGATAGTTGCTGGCTGACCTGTGCACTTACGTGACTTCAGCAATGTGAGTATGGTGTCCAAACTCAGACCATGTGGAGCAATGTTATGAATAATAGAACGTGTCCACACAGATGTTTGTGGGTAGGTATGCAACGTGAAGTTCATTTGTCACATGTGATGTAGGACACCACTTCTGGCCTGCTACCGATTTGGTCAATCCTACACACAGCCCAATTCAATACATGGACCTGTGCCTACGTTGGGGGGTTGTGAGATTGTTGTTGATGTGCAATGGGGACACAGCTAGTACTCACCTTCACAGTCATCCAATTGGCCATGTGTCTCAGGGATAAACATGCGCATAGATGTCAGTTACCAGGTTGTACTTTCATGTGCACTCATTGTCCCTACATCCAGCCATACTTCCATACGTGAGTGAACATAGTCATGACACATCTGTGTGATTTAGAATGTTTTATTCACATTCTGGTGATTGACAGAGCTGGAGCTGTACATGGGCATCCAAGCCCACACTACATGGAAGCCCAGTGGTGGGCCAACCAGAGTCCTTTGGGGATTGAAACGTGATTTGGTAGAGGGGGAGTGCAGTCTGCAGCAGGATTGCTGTGTAATTGTCCAGCTGTGAAGATATGGCAGTCCGTGTCAGGGTCTAGGTGAATGTCCGAGAGTGTTCCGGGGGTCAGTGGAAGGTATTGTCCCAGGGCATGATGCATAGGTCAGAACCAGGCAGGGACAGGCCATATTGCTGTGATGGATGCTACTGCCTCCTTCCTCACACAGTAATTACCATCCCCATCTTACTCCCCTGATACGGGTTCTGTGCCCGGTGTGTCTGGTGTGTGTGGTGGAGTAATGGTTGCACCACTGTGCGCCACTGACACATCAGACTGCGAAGGTGATGGGGCTGCATAACTGTGTGCCACTGAGACACCAGGGGTCAGAGCTGTGTGTGTCGATATCCCTGCTGCAGTCATATGGGACAGGCTCAGTGGCAGCAATGGCAAGATGATGAACTGCAGGGCATTGAAGTTCCCAGCTACTACTCGCTGGTGTCTACCCATTGCAGCCATACTTCCAGCCTGCATCTGCTCCATGGTCTCCATTGACCTCCGCATCTGTGCCAACTCTGTGCTGTCATCACTGGTGCCTGTCTATCCAGACAGTTCTTGAATCCGAATAATGGCCCCAGCGAGGTCAGCCAAGGTCTGTGGTGGAGCATGGTGTGGACAAGGGGTGTCCGATAGGGACTGTACGTGATCCCTGATGGGACTCAGACACCTACATATGTCATCGGTTTGGCTGCCACAAGCTCGACACCCACCCGCAGCTGATCCGCCAACTCCATCTGGCAAACCAACACATGCCGTTGGAATTCCATGTATTGGTTGGGGGGGTCCTGGAAGACAGCCGTGGTGGTGTGTGTTTCCTGCTGTGAGGTCTGAGCAGGTGGTGGGGTCATCTCGAGACAGCTGGCCTGCCCTGCTCCTGGGGATGGGGTGCGGAGGCTGTCCAATATCCGTTGGAGGGTGTCTTGACATATGTGCAGGTTGTCCTCTTCATCATCAATGATGAGAAGTGTGGTGTGCTCTGCAGGAGGTGTTATTTGTCCCTCTGCAATGTAAAGGGGAGATGCAGGTTAACAGAGTTTCACATGCATGTTGAAGATTTGCAGATATTTACATTCAGACTGCATGCCAAAGTACATTGTGACTGTTTTGGTGGAGCTGGCTATTTGATGGCAGTTAGTGTGTTTTTCGACTACATGACAGATGTGTGGTAGTACCCATACATTATCATCACACAGTGTCAGGCAATGCCAGATGTGAGTGGGCAGTTACTATGCATGAGTGGAACCTGTTGTGAGCTCTGCACTGTGGTGTTGGTGTTGCACTTTGTACCACATTGCCGTCATTGCTAATGTTCTGTGATTGCTATGTGTGTGTGCTGCATTGTGGGGGAATTGCCCCTGCAGCTCTGAATTTGTGTACCCTTCTACCTTTGAGGCAGGGTGCCTTTGAATTGTGTGCTTTTTGGGGGCTGAATTGTTTTAGACTTAGGTCATATGTATTCTTGGACAGATTTTGTGGCCTGGTGCATTGTTCGTCTGCTGCGTGTATTCTACGGCATGGGCTGTGGGTCCACGTAGAAATGTCAGAGTGTGACCTGCTCCTTTATGGATGTGATCCGCACTGGGCCACCTCCATGTCAATTTGTGAACCACGTCCTGTTTTTTGGCTGCTGCCATTCAATCGGGCATGCAGTGTCACTTGCATTGTCAGTGTGACTCACAGAGCCACTGCTTTCCTTGATTGAGCACATGTGCATGGGTAGGTTGTGATATTGCTGATAGGGAGGGGGGCCCCTTTGTGCATATTGTGGACGGGGGCCTACTTGGTGTTTCTATGTGTGCTGTAGTGCGGCAAGGCTGTGTGGGACATGTTCCACAATCATTGTAGGTGTGCAGTGTGCTACACATAATTGTGCATGTGTGCCATAGTGCTCATATCCCAAGTTCCCCCAGTCCCTGGTCGTTACTCACCCTGTTGCCGTTGGGTCAGGTCATATCGAGCTGTGTCCAGGCCCCCAAATCCTGCCACCGTCTCCACACTGCTGACTGTGGAATCCATTTCCTCTAGCTCATACAGCTCCTCCTGTGTCGCTGGACTCCCACCTCCAGGCGCCGTTGCTGCCTTCCTGTTGGCAGCGAATTTCTGTTTGGTCTGCCTGTTCACATCATGCCAGCGCCTCTTGACCTCCTCCATTGACCTCCTCGACACTCCAACTGCATTGACTTTGGTGATGATGGACTGCCATATTTCCATTTGGGTTGCCAGTGCCGCAGTGGAGGTGCCGAACAGTTGTTGATGGTGTTCTATCACCTCCGTGACGATGATCCGGTCTACCTGCGGACCGAACCCCGTCTTCCTCTTCTCCTTGCCCTTCCCCAAACACGGGGTTCCATGCTGGTCCTCCGTGGGGCTTGTGGAGTTCGGCTTGTCCTCTGCACTCGGTCCAGGTGCATCCATGGTGCTACGCAGTTTGAATTGGTTTTGTTGGATTTTTTTTTCTTTCTTTTATAGTGCATTTTCCCGCAAGATGCGAGGGATTTGCAGGCCTGTCCTGGTTTTTACAGCTTTTTTATCGCGCTTGGCCTAATTTTGTGTTCATGTTTTGCATTTTTGCGGCATGGCGTTTTTTTTAACACGGCCTTTTGACGCGTTATCTGGTAACTATCTGTTTGCTTTATCTCATTAAAGTAGAAAGCCAAAGTGAAAACCTATTTAGGAAGGCTATGCTCAAGGCAAAGTTGGAAGTTATATTTGGGCAGATTTACAAAGTTGTCATGCAGCGCAGCAACTAAAATGACTATGTTGCATTGTGTGAGAGGGAGAGAAAAGGGCAGCACCATATTTACTAAAATGTGGTTCTCCTGCTCTCGTCCCTAGTGCTGGTGTACAAATTGGCTGCTGAGTGGCACACACACATTTTTGCACATTTTTGCACCATATTGCAAAGTTGCATGCATGATGTCCAGCATAAAGTTTGTGCTGTAAGGGCTCCCCTTCCAGTACAAAATACTACACTTGGGCAAACTTAAAAACTTTTCCCACTTTGGATGTGTGTTGTACAGTGCCGCACACATGCAAAGTCAGGAAAGTGTGGAGAAATAGATACATTTCCACTTCTTAACATCTGTCTCAAAGCTGTTTTACTTTTTGGTGCATTGGTGAATTGATACATTGGTGCAAATGTTGTTATGAGACAAGCCTTTGCTTCAAAAAGCATGGGTAGTTGTGTGGGAACACCGATATACAACCCATGTTATGCACCCTTGATGCAAAGCAATGGAAAGCATCACTAGCCCACTGTTATGTTACTTAAGGGATATTTTCCAAGGCAAATAGTTTTGCGCTGCAACTTAAATCTCAAACAAAAATTCTGTGCCATTTGCATTGTTTTTATGATGTTACCCTTGTGCAAAATGTTAGTAAATCTGCCTCCCTGTGTCTTCTTTTGGTCTGAACTCTTTTTGGAGCGTCTTACTGTCCAACTGGCAGGGTCAGCAGGCTCAAGAGAATCAACACCCTATGGGCTCTGATGAAGCTTTTGAGATCTAATGGAAAAGAGTTTTATGAGTTCAGAAACTTGTGGCTATAACTATGGTGCATCAATATCTTATTGTCATCATAACGATGCAAAAGGTATTTCTTTAATGTATTAATGAATATTTTTTGTATTTACATTACGTTAGGGGTAAACAATGATTATTTTAGCTTTGCCTTGTGGTTTGAGTCTTTTAATTGAAAATTTTTTAGTGGGTGTTGTGTTGATTTTATGAATACGCCTACACTAGATGAATTGTGATTAAGAGACATTTTTAGCTTATGTAAAGAAGCGTCAGCGGTTTTTGTGATAATGGATTTGACATTGTGTGATACTGAACTTTTGTGAATAGTGTAATAAGTGTTACTATTCCACAAAATATAGCTGTCGAACTGATATTAATTCAGGTAATTCTGAACATTTCCAAGTTCATTAGTACTTAATCAATGCATGATGCTACTGGATATGTGAAGGGATCCTCATTTGAAATCTTTGACTACAAGTTTTTCTCTCCTGCATGCAGCCAGTCAAATGGAAGAAGACACCCACATGTCTTTCAAATCTTCAACTGTGCCCCATGCAGTCCATGACTTGTCTCTCCTAAAGTAGTCCATTATTTACCAATTCACACAGACTTCCTCTGCATGTACCCAGGAAAAGTACTCAGACAGACAACCTTGCCAGTGCTAGGTGTATGAGGAGATCTGGCTGTCTCAATTTTGATAGTCAGTTTCAATGCAGGAGGGACACTGATATACTAATAACCAGGCTTCTGTTTTTGTCACAGGAATCAGGGAAAGACTTAAGGGTTAAGAACTGCTGTAATTCAGTACACTACACGAAGGCAATATACAGTGAAAATTGGCATTCTAATGCTGAATGTTCTAAGCATAAAGTGCACAAATGGACACTTGCTGCTAATTCAATAGCATCCACATCCACTCCAAAGGGTTGATGGGGCAATGGAGGAGGAGATGGGATACAGGTTGGTGTTAAGTTATGTTATATGATTTGTAAAGTGCATGGGTGCCGCAGCGTCAGGACATCCCAGCGTTAGATTCATCAAAAAGCCACAACTGTGAAAAAGAGACCCTAGGAAATGGAAGAGGGTGAATGAAGGGAAACACCACACACGAGGAAGAGGAAAGAAGCATACAATGGAGACAATGACACAGAGCATGTGAGATAATCACACGAGAGAGAGCAAGTGAGCAGCACATAAGGAGGTGAGAAACATAAGGGGGCTGTAGAAGCATACGAAGGAGAGAGCATCATGGAGCATGGGGTATTTGGTCGGGGATAAGCACACAAGGAAGATAGCTGAAAAAACACATTCAAACTCATGGAGTGCTTAGTCAAAAAGAGAAAAGTTGTTAACTAATGAGCACTGGAAGAATATGAGTCAGTAAGTCGAAAGGATGGTGAAGGGGTTATGCTTCAAGGGGAGAACACACACAAGAGGCAGAAACTAAGTCATCATATAAGAAGCAAGCAAACCAATGGTAAGCAATGGATGGGGTTTACGCCCAATGTAAGTTCTTGGTGGGCCCATCCATCTGGTAGGTGAAACCTAAAAAGGTAGAAAAAGACTAAAAAATGGATTAGTGTCTGGGTGGTATATGACAATACTCAGATTTGTGAAGGAAGTGGATATTGTCTAAGATTCTCTGCCTGTGAAATGTTTGCCAATGAAATGACTAAAAACCAGTGATGTTTCCAACCACAAGAGACACAAACATGATTTTCTTTACTTTTACATAATGGTACTGGTTCAGTAAGAAATGTAATGTTCTAGAATCTATACTAATCACCTGTTAATCTGTGTGTTAATGTGTGTCTATATATGTGGAAAGAATCCATACTTTGTATGATTGAAGTGTAATCATTAGCGTGCCATCGTGGCAATACCACCTCACAGCTTCATAGTATTACAACTAACCAGTACCTTTCTACTAACAATCAACATAGGACTACCAAACAACTGCACTATTTACCCCTACACTAATGTATCATTCAGACTACCACCTCACGCTTTCAATATTCGCAAAATTTACCAAACTTCACTAGCATAGCTCACCTCGATACTACTGATGCACACAACTCCACCACAACTGCTAAAACTGTGCTATCAAGTCCCTAAGCTCAATGGGGCATATGCATCAACATTAGCATTTGCGATTCCTTATTAGCGAAAAATAAGGATTCGCTAATAAGGAATAGCAAAAAGCTATGCATGTAGGAATCGCTATTCAAATAGCGATTCCTTAACTTTCCTTAATTGCTACTAGCAAATAGCGAGTAGCAATTAAGGAATGCCGTCCCAATCATTCCTATGGGCCTCCAGGCCCATAGGAATGAATCGGAGATTGCATGAGCAAATAGCGAGTACCAGTAGGTTCTCGCAAATTGCTCATGCAATTTCAAGGGTGCAAGGGTGTCAAAATGACACCCTATAGCACCCCTGAAAATGATATGTGCACATATGTTGCACACACACATGCTCTAAGGGCATGTGTGTGCGCAACATGAAACTTTGAAAAATGCACAAAAGTGCATTTTTCAAAGTTTTTGCAAATTACCATGCAGTTCATCTTCATGGTAATTTGCTCCCCCTATTAGCGAAATCGCTAATTTTTTAACTTTGATGCATTGCATGTAAGGAATCTCACTTTGGGATTCCTTAAATGCAATCGCTATTTAAGGAATCGGTATTTAAGGAATCCCTATTTAAAGAATCGCTATTTAAGGATTCCTTAAATAGCGATTTCTGCTTTTGGGTTGATGCATTGGGATTGGGTATTTTTAACTTAATACCGGGAGCTATTAGCGAATCGGTATTTTACCGACTGGATTTTGGGTTGATGCATGAGGCTGAAAATCTTTCACGATCAGTGCACTGCCATCACCTCACTGCACTAACTCGACCGATCTCCAGAACTGTACTAATAAAATCCATAGATGGTGATCAAACTACAGTACTGCACCAGATGTAAATTAGCAATTCCAGCTCCACTAGACACCTTTCACAATTTTGCACTGCCACCACTGCAATGCAACCCAAACACCACACTACTAACATGTAATATTACAGTACTACAATACACCACAACATCACCACCCTCCAGCATTCTTCCCTCACCCACACTATTAGATTACTACTGTAAATAATGCACTTTTTCCACACACAGTGGCAGCAAAATACTTCCGCAACCGCGATGTGAATTTACAGCACCAGATTTTTACTTCCCAACACACAGCTACCTTCATCTGCATTTTACCTCCAACTGTCCCACTGTCATATGCTACTACCACCCTCCCTCTTCCCATTTTCTCTCACCACGTTTATACCTTCCCACCATACTTAAACCTCAGCACCTCTATAGCGATGTGTAGTATCACCCTATCAATTTCAAAAACACAATACCACCCTCACAATGCTGTGACTACCATTGCTCATTGCTGCACTAATCTGACATCACTATCATATTTTCAATCCACAGCAGCACACTACACCGACCCACCCTCTACCACCACAGCAGCACACTATCACAGTAACACTATATACCATCTCTGCATAATGACACCATCACCTCTTCATGACATCTCTGTTATCCAAAACTGCATTGCTATCCTACATCGTGAGCCCAACATATATTTACTGT
Organism: Triturus cristatus; assembly: GCF_964204655.1. Lineage (NCBI taxonomy): Eukaryota > Metazoa > Chordata > Amphibia > Caudata > Salamandridae > Triturus > Triturus cristatus. The sequence continues at coordinate 954,313,876 of NC_140594.1, read as the reverse complement.
TCTACCACCTTTGAACATGACATCGCCTCACTTCGACCTAACATCACTGCCTCCCTGAATTATCTCACCTGATCATGCATTTACCTCCACCAACATTACAATAGTAATTCAAAAAAGCCAGGGCACCACAGTTTAGACTGTACTATCACCTCACCACTACATAACTGCTCTCCCACTGCATGTATACCCATCACTGCCATACAACCTATTTCCTCACATGATCAACAATTAGAGTTACACTCAAACCCACTCCACTAACTGTCCTGCTACTAGACATATATATATATATAATTGCCACAGAATATAGTACGAACACAACCCAGCCCACAAATTAAAACACTTCTCCCAGGACCTCACTACTACTCACTAGATCGGCACAACCATCCATCAACACGTACAACGATTACTCTCTAGAGTATGTGCTTGCACCATATCATCACACTGTCATAGCTAGCATTGTATTATGACTCCAGCATTCTGGTACCACCTCCAGAACTCTGTTTTCATGTCACTCACACATTGCAACACTCAAACCGCCACATCCTCACACACACTAATCACCATAATACCAACCCAGCACTTCACCCAACCTACATCATTCTGTTTGCAGCAAAATATGTTCATATATACTATGCTGCCATTTCCTCACAGCTGTTATACTGCTGAATCACACCCAGATCACCACACTCCATACTGACCACCAAAACACACACCACACTCTACACCTAAGCTTTACTATCCTTCACACCACCAACCCAAGAAATCTGCCACCTCACAGCACCATCTCACAGCAGCATCACATACCCACCATGTCATCGCTGCACTAACACGCTTACTATCCAGTTACCATCTCTCATAAAAGTAATACTTTTGCAAATATGCATGCTTTTCTCACATGTTCACAATTTTACAGTGTTGCAGGCCTTGATTCAAGTTAACCTCCTTGTTGTGGGGATCAGCCAATGGCCGACACCCGCACACCCTCCCTGGTGCATCTCTCTGCTATTGCATTACACTTGGGATGACAGGGCTAAGGGTGGGGGAGCCATGAAATCGCTTCAACATCTGCCCCAACCCCCCTCCCACCCATCTGTGATGACAGTGCACCGTTTACCCACTGGAGTAGTGAGGAGATGGAGCTAGGTGTTCTCCGCTGGGGAAAAAGGCCCAAAAAAAGCCTCCTCCCATTTCAGGAAAGCCTCAATAGAAAGGGGTGATTCTCTCCTTTCCAATGAGGCCTCTCTGAAACTGTTTCCTGACATTGGATTGTGCCAGTGTTTGGGGGGTCAGCCGTCGGGGGGTGTATGGGCCATCCACCCACCCCCAGGGAGTCATATTGTTTGTCATAAAATGTCTTTTTCCCCTGGGGACTGTGATCGCATGCCCAGGGATCTTTTAAAATGTATTACAATTTTTTTTAAAAGGAAATGCATTTGTCAGGGGGTCAGCCCTCCTAACAAACATGCTGACCCCCTGTTGGGTCCTTTGCATTGGTACGTTTTTTCTTTGTGGGCCTGTTTTAAAATGTATTCTTTTTTTGTTGCAAAAAAGGACATGAAATTGTTAGGGCATTGGTCCTACTGACAAATAAGTTGACCCCCTGTTGGGCCCTTTTTTGGGGGGAATGCTTGTTTTTCCTTGGTAGGTAGTTATAGTTAGGACCTAGTTTCTGCATGAAATTTTGCCCAAACAGCGTCACGTGGGTAATATTGATTGGGAAAGTTTAGGGGTGATTTTTGCAGTGGGCACCAAGAATTATGGGCATGAAATAAGGTTTCATTATAATGTTCATTCCCATAGGAACACTTAGCCACCTGTACAGCCCGAACTGCTGAACAGACTTACACCAAATTTGGCAGGGAAGTAGATGCCGGTTCAAGGAATTGCCTTTTGCTTATTTGGTGGAAATCTGGTCAGTCTTTTTTGAGAAATTTAAGTTTAAATTTATAGTGATATCTCTGCCCGCAGACATTTCGCTATGCTTTTGCAATGAATCATGAATACACGCGCCAATGGGAATGCTCCGATTGGCTAGACTCAAACTGAGTAAACAGTTGATGCTCCATTTTATCTATCAGGTATGGTTCCCAGGGCTGAAAATCTGTGTGAAATCCCACATAAGGGGTCAGACTGGAGATACTCTGACCCCATGATTGAGAAATGGGGATGTTAGTGACACTAATAATGTCCAAAATGTTTTTTTTTATTACACGGGATATTCGCGATGACGCTGCGACCACTAGCGCAGCCTCTGTGCACCATCACACGGACATCACAACTATCAACGTCATCACGAATATTGATGAAAATATTTGACAATATATTAATGAATCATTAGTATGCATTGTTATAGAGATATTGATAAAAGTTTTTATAGAGTTCCTTATATAGTGAGTTATCTACTCTTATGGTTAGAGTTCATTATATAGTTATAATTTTTTAACATGATGGTGGCCATTGAAATCCTGCTTTTGCTTTTTGCTTTTGCGACATAACCGCGGGGACCGCAATGAGTGACTTTATCTCGATGTCCGGAGTCACAGCCAAATTAGAAAATAGATTTTAGAGATGGTTGTTCTAGAAATAACCTAGAAAAACATGAGTTTGAAGTGTACAGTAATGAACCCACAGTGTGTAAAATAGTGTAGTATGTGTGCATGTATGTGTTTTCAATTTATGGGAAAGGCGCGATCGTCGTGGTTAACGACGTCATTGCGCCGCCCTGACAAACCGCAAAAACAGAATATAGGTCTAAAAGATAGGTTTTAAAGAAACTTAGTACAAAAATTTGAATTTAACCATGCTTTGAAAGAAGTATATATATATACACATGTATATATATATATATATATATATATATATATGTATATATATATATATATATATATATATATATAGTAATGTATGCAGGGCAATGTATAGAAAGTATTTTTTTACCTATTATTTGTGGATGTGTTGGTGGCCATCGAGTGTCTGCGATTGTTTTCCGTTTTATGCAATGTGTCCATGGGAATTGCGACATCGTCGCAAAGAACCCCAAACTCTAAAGAATAAAAACACTTTAGAAAAAGACTTCACACTATTTTGGGTCCTAGGGTTGCTCTGGCAAAAGCCGTTGTGTTGGTTGTGTGTACATGGCTGCTACACATAAGACCGGAGCAGAGTTTCAGGTTACTTATTAACACCCTGTTGCCATCATCTGTGAAGTGCACTCCATTATGTTGATAAATTCCATGCATGTCAAACCGCAGGTAGTTGTTTTAGATACAGCCCATACGATGGTCTGTGAGGAATGCAGAAAACAGTTTTATTAACATGTTTCCTGGCGTTGTCAATCTGTGGACAGAACTGATTTGACCACTTCCATTTCTGTCTTTGGCATATATGAGAGTACACCAAGACAGTGTGAGGGAAAAGCGACATCAGTTCTGCAAAGGTATCTTTCATCAGGATTTCCAACCCTACCCCAGTCAATGTGCATAGGTTGTTGCCACCACAGTGCAAATCATGAAGTGAGGAGTTCGGGAATCCACTATGGATTTAACCAAAGCAAGCAACTGATGAAACTTTACCTCTCTCTCGCCAAACCAAGTAATCTGCACATTTGTCAAATCCAAGTCCATGTCAATACATCTCTTTTTTGCAACCTCTTTAACCTGATAGATATAGCTGTGACCTACAATCCATACCCTAAGCAAGTTTACATGAAGCAGCAAAAGTAGCAAAGAGTAGGCTGGAGCTGAATGAGGTAATTTTCCAAAGGAAAAGCAGTTAAAATGGAGGTGTTTAAAAATACAAGATATATTTAATTGGATTCTGTCAGCCTGAAAGAGAATAAAATTAGGTAGTGTGTTGGATGCCCTAGCAAGAAGTCTTATTATTGACTGATGTTTAAGAAAAGAAATGTAGTACAGACACGGATATGCTTTTGAATGAGTAAAAGACACCTGCTGTTTCTTATTTGAAAATTAAATACAAGGAGATGATGGATGGGGTGCTGAAACTTTTCAGACACCCCAGTCACAGGTCTGGGTTGAATCATCATCGTTCTTTAGCTCACATCTCCACCCCAGTTCAGAACCAGCCATATGCAAATCAGCCGTGATCCTATTCCTCATGGGAACAGTCCAGCCCAAACTGCCAAGCCAGGTCTTATCTGGACTGGAACCAAGCATCCTGGGGCCTGTTTCGGAGTAACACCCCTCATCAGCCAGGCTAGCTTGAATCATGGGGCCAAGTGAGCAAGGGACCCATGTCTGGGCATACCCTGCCAACTTAGGGCGAACAAAGCAAACACAAGGAGATGATGGACGGAGCGCTGAAACTTTTCAAACATTCACCCCCAGTCACAGATCTGAGTTGAATCCATCATCGTTCTTTATCTCATTTCATCACCCTAGTTCAGACCCATCCATTTGCAAATCAGTCTTTACCCTATTCCTCATGGGAACAATCCGACCCGAACTGCCAAGCCAGGTCTTCCCAGCACCGGAAAAAAGCATCCTGGGAACGGTTTCAGGTTAACACCCATCATCAGCTAGGCTAGCTTGAATCCAGTGGCAAAGTGAGCAAGAGTCCTCCATCTGGGCATACCCTGCCAAATTAGGGTGAGCAAAGCAGACACAGGGAGATGATGAACGGAGCACTGAAACTCTTCTGACACTCGCCTCCAGTCACATATCTGGGTTGAATCCATCATCGTTCTTTAGCTCACTCTGCTACCCCAGTTCAGACCCAGCCATATGCAAAACAGTCTTGACCCTATTCCTCATCAGTACAGTCAAGCCCGAACTGCCAAACCAGGCCTTCCCTGGACCAGAAACAAGCATCCTGGGACCAGTTTCGGGTAACACCCCTCATGAGCCAGGCTAGTTTGAATTCTGTGGCAAAGTGAACAAGAGACCTACGTCTGATTTGGAAGCAGCTTGTTCCTTCTAGAATGAGCTGTAAACTTCTGACCTACTGGTTTCACTGGGTTGCTAAGTAAGCTGAGCTAAGACTGTATTGGCGAGGAAGGTGTTAAAGAGACAAAAAAATTTTTTAAAGTTGAGGAGTGATAACACAATGCAAGTAATGGCACATTTTAATTTCCATCTGAGGACAATGTAATAAACTGTTGTGTATTATTTAAATTTCAGGAAAATGAAGTTAGAGATCGTTTTTTTTTGCGATTTCTCCGCGATGATTGCAAATACATTGCGAACAAATAGATCGGAATTTCTTTTTGAAAGAGAGGGAAAGGGTTAACAGATACTAATCATTCACAAGAGGAGATAGGGTAGTCTAAAATGAAAGACATGATTCCATTTTCTGCCTTTCTCATGATGATAGAGTGGAAAGTTAAAGAGGTTGCCATTTTAGACTTGCTTTCTGTGAAAGTGGTGTATCCTTCTTGTTCTTAGTATTTACAAATCTTAACAGTGTCCAAACTATGCAGAAAGAGCTAAAACAACAATATAATCTACAAACTGAATTCAGTAGTATGTATATAACTTTGTAATTATTTTAAAAATTTATATTAGAAATGAAGAGTTATATGGGAGTTTGATTTAAAAAAGTATCACAGTGATGAGAAAAAATATATGAGATGAACTGTATCTATTAGAGGGCATGTGTTTAAGAGATTAGTGGTTAATGTTTTGAGGAGTAAAAGAAAACCAAATTAATGCCCGTTTAATACATTGTGTATTTTATTGAAAAATAACAGTATAGTTTTGAGGAAAGTTGCAATGAGGAATTAAGAATGTTTTAAATGTCTAAACATCATGTGTAGAATAGATACATCTGTAATTTGAATTCTGGGAGTTGTAGTACTTTTAGCAACATTAATAAACAGGAATAGGGTAGTGAGAAATAAAAGATGAGAACATGTTGTCCGCCTGTATTTGAATTAAAAAGAAGTAATACTTTTTAGGTATGTATTGGGAAGTGTTTTTCAATGTGGTTTTTTATCCTGTATGACCACTATGCCCTACTTAGGTGCCGATTCCGATCCTGTATAACCCGGGTACGAACGGTCGTACGGAGTGTTTTCTCCATACGACTCGTACCCAGGAATTCCACTTTACAAACCAGCAAGTACGATTCGTACAGAAATACCATTTCCGTACGAATCGTAAAAAACACAGTACGAAAAAAAATACATACAATTCTGATCCTGGACAGCGCGTACGCAACGTCCGCAAGGAGTGAGGCAGCGTTTTGCGGACCAGCAAGTACGATTCGTACCTACAGCTCTCCGCACGGCTATATTTTTACGGGAGCCAAAAAGTGCCGGAAAAGCTAAGTACGCTGCGATGCACGACGAAAAGGGGGCCCGGTACGCGACGTACATGCCATCACCCACATCGTCCGTGTCATCATGTACAGTGCGTACCCCAACATTGCATATGTACGGTGCGTACATACGCGCTGTTGGGGTACAAACCGTACATAGGCCAACAGTGCGTATGTATGGTGCGTATGTCTGCACCGTACCCCCCACCCCCCATATGTATGGACCGTACCCCCCCACCCGCATTTGTACGGCCCGTACCCCCCACCCACGTATGTACGGACCATACCCCCCACCCGCGTATGTCCGCACCATACAACAGGCGTACCCCAATTCTCGTGTATGTACGGTCCGTACATACAGGGGGTGGGGGGTTCAGTCCGTACATATGGGGAGTGGGGGGTATGGTCCATACATATGGGGGTGGGGGGTACGGTGCGGGCGTACGCGGGAGTGGGGGAGGCTGGGGGGGCCGTACGACTTGTACCCCGGCACAAGTGTACTCGGGGTAGGGATCGTACAAAGTTCACTCCACACGGGGCCTTTTCCATACGATTTGAATGTAAAACTGTCCGGGGACGTCTCATAGACTTTTCCCGAAGCGACTCATATGTATTTTTCACGTACGAATCATACTTTACCATTTGTACAGGACTTGTATGATTCGTACGTAAAAAAATACGGATACGAGTCGTACAGTAACTTTTTTTAACGGATCGGAGTCGGCACCTTAGATGGTGAGATATGGTTTTTGTGCTCCTCGTGTTTTTTTTTTTTAATTTGCTTAAAGAAGATGCAGAGAGGTATATAGTTTGGGAAAGTTGGCGTGAAGGTGTACATGTATTAAGAAACACATATATGTTTACATGATGATCTATGTTCAGTAAGGCTGATGAAAATTTCATGTATATGTTAGGGTAGTGTTTTTCTTTAAATATGGTTTGTTTAAAATTGAGAAGGATTAAAGTGAAGTATGCCACAAGAGTTCTTGTGCTGGCATGATTTAAAATGGAACTTTTCTTTCAGAAATGCTGAATATATGTTTTAGGAGCCAAAGAAGTATTCAAGAAATGATGTAGGTATGCCATTTGCAAAAGGTTTTTTGCTTTGAAAATTTTTTAAATGTTTTCTGTTTTAGAAACGTACTGATGTATGTGCATGCTCAGTAATAATGCAATGTATGTTTCTTGAGGGCCAAATATGTAATAATATATCACGTTTGATACCTAAATTTCACTCATACATTGCTCAGAAGAAAATCATGTATACAGTAAAACAGGTCATTTGATGCCGACAGAAGGAGATAACTAATGATTCAGAGATATTGTGACAACTGTTATGTATTTAACAGTAATGAAGGTACTTCCTCAGTCAGCCAGGCAGTATTCAGGCACTCATGGAATCACCCAGCCACTATGCAGGCAGTCATCAAATCAGTGATTCAGTATGCATAGAGTTATTCAATTATCCAGAACTATACATGTACTCTTGCAATCAGGCAGGCAGAAATGATGTAGTCATTGAAGAATGCAGGCACTACATAAACATTCATCTAATGGCCTAGGTACTATTTATTGAGTAATGCAAATAACAAGGCTGTAACTGTACAATCATTATAAAAATGTTGGCTCAGTAATTAAATAACGGCATAGGTACTGGATGGCTGGTAGTTTTACTACACTAGCACTCTCAATGTAATTAAATGAGTGCATGAGTAGAACCTGAGTGTTTCATCAGTGCACATGTGTGACTCAGTATGTCAATGACCGCATGGCTTGTAAATGGGTATTTAGATGGCTGCATAGTTACAGCCTTGTAAATTTAGTGCTAAATTTTAACAAGCTTGGAAGAAGGAGAGATGCAGTAAAACAAAAAGAACAAGTTGTGAGAGTAGTTTGAAGAGGAAGCTGTTCATTTTGTTTCTAACTAGAATGAAGACTCTTGACAAAATAGTGTTTTGCATGAGGAGTCAAGACCAGAAGAAAAGATTAGTGAATAGAAGTAACTGTTGTACAGTGTTTAGTTGACAATGGATACATACTTTTTTACAGAGGTTAACTTTAATGAAGAAAGCTATATCCAGTATAACTAATTAGTTCATGCTATTGCTTAAAGAGGCTGATATAATCAAATGAAGCATAGTAGTCCTATAGCAACAGGCGATGGTATCTAGAAATGTAGAAGAAGTTATTGCAGAAGGAGGTACAAGGAAGGCATAGTCAGGGTACTTTATACAAATGGAATTGTAGTAGTGTTTTTAGTACTAGACAGCAATCCATTGATACAATATTCCTACGTATCTTTCCAAGGCAAAGTTTAAAACACAAAATTAGTCATACAACTCAACAATGTGAACTTTAGTTAGAAGGGTATATTATGTGAAAACTCCTGATTTATATTTAGGAGAAAGAAGTAAAGCACTTTTGCATGGTAGTGTGCCAGACATAGAAAATGTTTGTGGTGATGTGTAGTGTTGTTTATTTGGTCCTGAGCAGGAGTCTGGGGAAAATAAAGAGTTGTTAAGAGGAGGAGTTGCAGTATAAGACACATACATTAAAGTTTTTAAAAAGAGAATACAAATATGTAACATAGTGTTCTGTAAAAAACCAGAGTAGGCTTGTATTTGTTGTTGTTGCACTTACTAGAAGATCAAAAATAAAAATAAAAATAAACATTTATTATTGTTTACAGCATTGCGAAGAGCAGTTATGGACTGCTCTCCAGCACTAACTACAACTCCACAATCCATGCAGTATACTAACTACAACTCCATAATCCATGCAGTAGGACACCATTGGGGAAAACTGTGGAGCCAAATCTTGAAGCTGAGATTGTACTTTTGAATGGACTTTCTGTGTCAGTGTTGTTGTGCTGCTATTGAAGTAGAGGCTCCTTCACATTTGCAATGCCTTCTTGCTGCTCACTACGAACTCTTCTTATGAAATGTGCAAAAAATATAAAAGTGGGAAAAAAATCTACCATGTATGATTTTTTGCAGCATTGCGAATCCCTGCAACACACTGCTCACCAGCTGTTCTAACATCAGTACAGTCCATGCAATATGTTGACATTCTTGAAAACTCTGTAGCCATATTTATTGGAGTATTCTGCACCTCTAAAGGGAGTTTCTGGCTAGGAATTGTTGCTACTGCCACTGACGTAGATTGTCCTCCAGCTTCCTTCTGCTTGATTGGCAGTTGGAGACGCTTTCTATGAAAAGTTTTAAGATGATAGAACATGAATATCGTCCCACATGAGTCTAAAAATGTCTCCAGCCAAAATCTACCACCTGCTCACAATAAACGTCCGGAAAAGAAGATTAAAAAAGGAGGAGTGGGTGTATACGTCCTAATAATTTCACTAATCAGTATATTGTCCAATGATGTTCCTTACTTTCCCAGTCATGTGATGTTTTAAGATTGTGCATTTCACTAGTTTGGCAACAGTTTTTAATTCCCTATGAGTTTGTGTAACAGTGGGGAGTTTGATGGGTGTTTGGGAGTTATGTTGTATTTGTGAGTTCAGATGTTGAGTTATTTTTTTTAATTGTTGTTTTTGTTAAATTTATTGTTAAAATAAAGTTAAACAATTATGTTACTAAACAGCTAGACTCAAACTTTGTGTAAAATATGTCTATATATCTATTGGTGACTACGGATGTCATTGTGACCTCTGGTGTTGCTGTGAAGAAGGAAAATGCATTTTTGATTTAGTTATTTCAACAAATAAATACAGAGGGAAAGGTTAAATTAGTATCTTACAAAATTGCTACACTGAAACCTTGTGTAAAATAAGCCTATATGTGTGTTTTACAGTTTGTTAAAAACACCCGGTATTTGCAGTCTGTCCTTTGCAATGACACTCATAGAATCATACAGGCTCTATCTGTGCAATCATCAAGGATGTCCTTTCAGCATCACTCTTCAAGCGTGCCTCCTGGTATAGTACTAGTTGGGGGATTAAGTACCCTTGGCTATTGAGGGTATATGGGGGCCAAGTATTCCTCTTGTTACCCCCAGCAAGTTCCACACAGTCCGTTTGCTAAGGGGTGTTCTGAGGCCACACACCCTTTCTGCTCCACTGTGCAAACGCGTCTCCTGGCAAACTACTGGTAGGAGAATACAGTTGTCTTGGATGCTAAAGGACCTTGGAGACCAAGAAGCCCTTCTGGTCATTTATATAAGTCCTACTCAGTGGGATTTCTGAGAGCTGGTCAGTGGCCCCTCCCCCTTTCCACACCATACTGCAAAGAACATTGCCACTTAAAAAAAACATGGATATTCACTGAAAAAAAACAAAAGATACAGTTGAGTTATAGTTAGGAATTAGCATTTAAAAACCTTTAGAAACTCGCTTAAAAAAAACAAATGTTACAGGAACGTTATAATTTGGCTCAAATTTAGTTTGTGCAAAACCAGAGAAATTGAGCAATTATAGTTAGCTGAACTAATATTATTAATAATATTTCGGTGGACGGGATGTTTATCACCACTGTTATGGACTAACCCATTCATCAAAATTTACATCGGACCCTGATTGCAAAAAATGGCTCTTAGAAGCAATCAACGCCTATAAGGGTTCTCTGGTCACAATGGACTGGGGCAAAGTCAAGAGTTCAGGCTGACCTCGATGGAGCAAGGCCCGGATACAGGAGCCATGCAAGGACCGCTGAACAAGGTACCTTGAGGCTTCAGTGTCGGTCCCTGCAGTCGAGGTGTTGTGTCGATTTTCTCCACGCAACCATGGAAATGCTCTGGGTCTGGAGATGAAGCGCAGAAGCCGAGATGCATTGGTTCCAAGGCTGACATGCTGGGTTTCTTCTTGCAGTCAAGGGGATGTGTACATTTTCTCACACTACAGCAGAGGCTATGTGGCAGTTTCAATGCATTGGTTCTGGAGGTGAGGCGCTGGTTCTGAGGGCAATGCACCGGTTCTGTTCCCACAACAGCAGTGGTGTGCTGATTCTCCTTCATGCAGCAGAGGATACTTTGGTTCTACTGGAGCAAACACCTAGATCCACTTCCAATGCCCCAGGCACAGGATCAGGAGGTGAAACTTTGATATGCCAGAGTGCCTAAACAGGAGGCAACCAGCTTGCCCTTGTAGATAACTCTGGGTTCAAGCAAGAGTCTAATTCTTCCTAAGCAGGGTCAGAGGGTAGCAAGCAGAAGGGTAGCACAGCAGAAAAGTACTTCCTCCAGAGCAGCAGTCCAGCAGAGTGTTAGTCCTTTTAGCAGCACAGTAGTCCTTCTTCCTGGCAGAGCTTCTTTCCAGTTCCAGAAGAGTCTGATTTGGTGGGGTCAGAGACCCAGTACTTGCATGAAGATGTGCCTTTGAAGTGGGAGTGACTTCAAATACGGGTTTTGAAGTGCACAGAGGTCTCTCCCTCCCAGCCCTAGCTCTAGACTCACTTCAGAAGGGTAATCAACCCTTTGCATGGGGCCAGGACACTGCCCATTCAGGTGTGTCAGCTCCTCCGTCCTATCCTGACCAGGATGAGCCATCAGGATGCAGATGGGCACTCAATAACATCTACCCATCCTTTGTGTGTTGCTATCTAGATGGAATGCACAAAGGCCAGCTGTTACCCACCCCCAATGGGTATTGGAGTCGGGCTGAACGCACACAGAGTTTAAGTGCAGGAAAATGCCATCTTTCTGAAAGTTAACCACAACAGGGGCACTCCAACTGTTCTAGAACCAGGAGTAGTAAAAGATATATGAATAACAGGTTCCATGGAATTTACTTTTTGAAATTTAAAAGGACAAACAATGAGTCCCAAAACATTTTGTTTGGACAGATTGCCGCAAATCATAAATGAAGATAAAGAAAAAAGAACATATAATGAGTGACCACAAACAATTAAAAAAAACATTTTTAATTATTATTTTAAAGTTTTTTTGTAAAAATAAATAACAATGCAATACATTAGCCAAATACATTTTGAAAATTACATAGTGTGTAACAAAACAGAACAAAAATGGAAACAGATTTACAATTCAAATATGTAGTCCCCAACAATGAAGTCAGTTATGGATATGAATCCACCTTCAATTTGCCAATAAGGTGTCAATGGCGTTTCGACCCTTATAATTGAAAGGCTTATCATCAGAAAAAGAATAATTTTAAGCTGAAAAAAAAGAAATCTAAAAGAAACAAAAAGGGGTACCTTAGATCAGTGGAATTATTGAATAAAGGAAAAATAAATAAAGTACTGCAAACAGGGCCATATTACTCATGTCTGGACAAATAAGCTCAACCAAAGAATGAATTGCAAGGATGGTCTTAAGAACAGATCAAAAAGACCTATGCGAAATAAAATAAATAATAACAGCCATTATATATAACCATATAATATGCCCAAGATATTTCACTAGTGAGAAATGTGAAAAGGGGGCACTGAAAAATACCATCACCAAATAGCAAAAACAAATTCGTTGTGCCAAAACATGATTTTAGCTGGATGCCACTATTAAAAAATACCTCAGTGTATTAATAAACCCTGCAAAATGTAAATCACACAAATCACATTAATTGTGGCAAAATATGAGTCTCTGAGGGAGCAATGTTCCTTGCTGTTTTTAGCAAGGTATGGACATTACAGTCCTCCAACATATGCTGGGAAAAGGTCCCAAATGTATATCCACTCAAAAGAAAACAAATAAAGACCTAGGCCCTTATTACGAGTACAGCAGTCCATAGGACCGCCATACCAGTGGTGGCGGCCCTACAAACGCCGAACTGCGGGAGTGCCTGTAGTATTACAACTACGGCGGTCAGATAGCCACAAGACTGCCGGCGCCACTGATATCAAGGATCCAGCTGGGCCAGAGGTCTTTAAATGGCAGGAATATGTTGGTGGTGCCACAGCCAGCACCACAGTGCATTTTCTGAGCTGCCATTTCACTGCCCTTTTCATAGTGGTGAGCCCGCCATAAAAAGGGTGGCAGAATGGCAACTGCCGGATTTGTGCCTGGGGGTGCTTGCGAGGGCAGCACATCCCCCCTTAATGCATGGTGTGACATGTATGCAACACCATGCAAGAAGGTGCTCTGGGAGGGGCTCTTTTATGAGCCTGACAGGCCTCAGGACTGCCTGTCAGACCAGGAAAAAACTCCTGATCTGGCAGGTGGTCTCACCACAGGTTTGGCGGTCCCACAACTGATGGCGCATTGCACCATCAGCTGTTGGACAGCCAGACTGGCAATTAGGCCCTTGATGTGGTCTGTTCCAAAATCCACACCCAAACACAAAAGTGCAGCAAACCATAAAACTGGCTCACGCCATAGCTAATATCAGAATAGTCTCCAATGCTACGGAGGTTCAATAAGAAGGTCAGAGCAAAAATATTGTCTCCTACAAAAAACAAAAGGCACATAATACGCGTAAGGCACCTTTATCAACAAGCAATGGCAAATCTTAAAAACCAAACTAATTTCCCATGGAGCCCAAAAATCTCCTCCTGACATCTCTGCAAGTCGTGAACAGTCATTCCGTAAGCATGTAACTTGGGACAACGGCTTTTTAAGCTGCACTGATCCCAACAGGCATAGACAAAATACTACAGTTCCAAGAAAGACATATTCATCGTTCTCCTGCCACCTTCCAAAAATGAAAATAATGAGCAAAAGCCCGTAATTGGTTTTAAAATATTTATTAGTGCATCACATTACAACCGTAATAGTAAGGCTCAGGAACACAGGTACATGAATATACTACCACGCACCTGTGGTATCTGGACACTACTCACAGTAATCTTCACTAATTAACCCCCGTAACACAGAATCAATATTCTATGCATTTCACATCAATTAATACTTATGGCATCACTTTGAGCCTGAGCTGTAGTGTCAGGACCCGGGAACAATGCCAACCTGGAATTGTGCCAAGAAAGTCCCAGCATACGTTGGAGCGCTGTGATGTCCTTACCTTGCTAAAAGAGTAAGAAGCATTGCTCCCTTGGCGACTCCTATAATTCACCACAATTAATGTGATTGGTGTGATATAAAATCTTTTAGGGTGTATTAATATACTGAGGTGTTTTTTAATAGTGGCATCCAGCTAAAATCACATTTTGGCACAAATAATTTGTTTTTGTGGTTTGGTGATAGTATCACTTTTTAGTGCCCTTCCCCTTGTATTTTACATTTTTCACTGGTGAATTACCTTGGCCATATGTTATGTTATTATTTATATTAATTTTATAGGTGTTTTTGATCTGTTCTGCAGCATATCTTTGTGATTCATTTCTTGGTTGTACTCATTCATCCAGACTTGAGTAACATGGCCATGGTTGCAGTTCTTTATTCATTTTTCCTTTATTTATTATTTTCCTTTATTTAGTGTGCCCCTTATTACTTCTTTCAGATTGTTGGGATTTTTCTACTCCAAATGATTCTTGTCCTGATGGTGACCCTTTGAATTATTAGGGTAAAAAATGCCCTTGAAGCACTATTGGCAAATTGGTATTGATATCCATAACTGTCTTCATTGTTGGAGACTATATATTTGAATTGTAAAACTGTTGTCATTTTTTCTGTCTTTTTGTTATACACTATGTAAAGTCCAAAATGTGTTTGCTTGTGTAATGTGGTGAGCCCTATTTGGTTATTCATTGGATAGTTATATGTTAAAAAACACAAACCTTTGTTTTGAAATAATCATTTAAATACAAAAAGGCTGTTCCCTTTGTTCATATATCTCTCCAAAAGTGGCATTTCTAAAAAAGTAATGTAAAATCTAACTTTTACAGCAAAGAGGATTTATCATTACCATTCCAATGATGTTAAACAAGATGGAACTACTCCTTCTCAAACAGGAATTACAGTTTACAAAGTGTAATAAGGAACTCCCAATATTAACCTATGAGACAGGAGTAGGCCTCACATTAGTGAACAACGATTTTAAGTGTTTTTCACTACCCCAGGACATGCAAAACTTAAAATTACATGTCCTACCTTTTAGTTACACAGTACCCTGCCTCATGGGCTACCTAGGGCCCCCCTTAGAAGTAACCTATATGTCTTAAAATGAGACTTTAAGGCTTTGGAAGGAGTTTTAAATACCAAGTCGACATGGCAGTGTTAACTGCATACTCAGGCTCTGCAGTCACAGTCCTGAGACATGTTTTAAAGGGCTACTTGGGTTGGTGGCACAAGCAGGGCTGCAGGCCCACTAGTAGCATTTAGTTTACAGGCCATGGGAACCGGGACTTACAAATAAATCAAATAAAACATGTTTAGGGGAGAAGCACATGCACTTTATCGCTGGTTAGCAATGGTAACTCAGAATCCCAAGGCCAACAAAATCAATACAGCAAAACATGGAAGTAAACAGGTAAAAGGTTTAGGGAAGATCTCCCTAAGGCTCTCAGGTCTAACATGCATAAACCAACCCTGCAGTCCTCCTGGACTACTCACACGGTTTAAGTAACCTCCATCTTTGCACCGTACATGAGCAGAGATCATTTTTGCTATTGAAGTGTATCCTGCATTTTACTCCGGCAAAGAATATAGCCACCAACGAAAAAAAAATTCCTAGACAAAGCCAGCAATCGCAAATAGGCCACTAGGTGGCTTAGGCTGTCCTGTAGAGGTAAATGGATTTCTCAAGAAAATTACACCTTTGCATTGAGTCTTGCAAAGGCAGCACATTTTAAAACTGGACAATCAGAGGAGTCCAGGGGTGCATGAATTGGCTTTGCCTAGAAAGACTCTTGTATGTGTAGGTGTGATCACTTTCTCCACACAATTATTGAATTATTTGTTTTACCGACCAGAAGTGTCTGATTAAACAAGCAGTTTGGCATACATTGTCTACTCTCCGCTGAAGTCCGTTTTCACATATTGCTCACAGGATAGCTTATTGAAGGTCCCAAGGATCCACGATTTCTAGGGAAGTTAGGCAGAAGATTTCTGTTCCTATGAGACCCAAAAGCTAACTAGAGGTCGAATTGTCGACATACCCTCCCTAAGCTGCTTTTAAAACATCTTATGGGTCACTAGGAGAAACCATATATGAACTGAAAGGATCCGAGGTTATGTTTGTTTGATATAAAATCCTATGCAACCTTGGGATCTGTGCAGTGTCTTGTTCTATGTTGTTGTATATATATATATACTTGTTCACTGTCTGAGCACTGCTTCGTCTTCACTAATTTGGATATATAATGAACTGTATAGTATCCTTATACTAAAGATGTGAAAACAATCATCATACAAGATATTGTGTCCCGTCATTTCTTTCAATAACATTGTTTATGATACAAGTTACCAATTGAGTTGGCACACTTACAAAGCAAAAGCAGAAGTGTCGGTGAGGCCCAAAGAACATTTGTTGGGCTTAGTTCTTTAGGGAAATTAGACAGCATTTCCCAGCAGGTTTGTCCTTCTTTCAAAGGTAGATATGCTCACTCAGTTCATGGAATGAGGTCTCAGAAACATACTCGGAAACCCCAACATGCAGCCACAGGAGTTGGATTAAGCACAGTGAGAGCTTCAAGTAGCTAGCGACAGAAGCTGTTAGTATAGGTTCACTTGGCAAGTATACTGGATTAGTAGGACTCTAAAGAGGACAGTGACATGTAAGAAAAGCTTAGGCCAGGTGTCTTTCAACAGGGATATTGCATAGAAAGAAGCAGATAGTAATTGTAGTACAGATACACATGCCATCACTTCATCTTCATGTATGGAGACAGTCATGGTAGTACAGATACATATGCCATCACTTCATCTTCACATATGGATTTAAAGCCATTTGCACCCCACTTTTCCTGATACTGAATAAGTCCCTTAGTCAGCTAAGCAGATGATTCCAAACCATACAGAATGCAACTGGCAGCCTCCTCCCTCAACATCCCAACACACACACACACTCGCCACCTGAAACAGCTTCACTGACTCCCAATCCACAGCTCTTTTCAAACTCCTGAAACACACATTCAAAGTCTTACACAGCAATAGGCAAGCATAGCTCAATACCTTCTTAGATTTCAGAAATCGTCCAGGCACCTTTGGTCAGAATGGGCAGCATCAAAGAAAGGAGAATAGACTGTTCCTAATTGGCTCCAAAAGGACACAATGACCTGCCTCTACACATATGCGTCATCTCTAATAATAGTGTATTTAGCATTAAGCTGCACACTCGGCTCTTCGACTAGGTCACTCTATGGATCACCCCTGACTGCTCTTGCTTCGGTGACAGAATACTCCCCCAAGTGAGTTTTACAAAATATTTATACCATTACAGAGAACTCTGCACCCAACCCTTCACATATGGTTAACATGCTTGTCCTGCTTGCGATATTCATCCTCCCTCAGAGCTTTGTAGGTGTTCAGTTTGCTGTATGATAAATTAATTACTGTCAGCCCCGCACAAAACGGTGGATGGGACATATGCAACATTTTCCCAGACTACCCTTTGTATCAAAAACTACCAGTCTTTATAGCTTATGATGTTCTCTTTACGGAACTTCTGCAGTATTCCCCAAAACATTTGCCTTAGTTTTAAAGATAGATATGTTCGCTAAGTTTGAGGAATGGAGCCTGAGAGATATACTTGGGCACCCCCAAACTGCATCCACAAACTGAAGGAGTTGCATTTACAAAGTCAAAGTCAAAGTTGGCTTTATTTCGATATAAAACATATCTTTAAAAGCAATACAATACATCTATTTTTAAAAAGAAAATAAAAGGCCAATTCATAAGAAAACAATTATGCAGGTTCAAAATATGAATGGCATAGATAAATTACATAAAAATTCCAATTTTTAAAACCATAATTAAACAACATACAAAAGCCTTTTTGATCTGATCGACCATGCCCAATTTAAGAACTTCGCCATACCACAGGCGAATAAAGGGCGTGTGTCGGATTTTAAAATACGGAGAGCCTCACTACATTGTCTTGTGCCTAGCTCTTTACATAGGGGTTTCAGCCACCTGAGGCGAGGAGCTTCATATGCAGGACATTCAAATAAAAGGTGGGAAACCGACTCAATCCTGGTCTCACAGAAAGGGCAGAAAGGAGTAGTCTGTGCTGGTACCTTCCATCCTGCGGTCAACTCACACACAGGCAGCACACCTATCCTAAATTTAAAATATAAAGCCCTATCTCTAAATTTTGAAATGATATCGAGATAAGGCTCAAGTAGTGCCACCTCCTTTACTAATAGGAATTCAGCAGAACATCTACATAGATTGGGATTAGAGTTTCTGGAATCCATTACCCATTTCCAGTACAGTTTTTTCAGGACAGACTTGGATGGTGCGGTCCTGGACTGCCAGGCCTCTCCAAGACCCAACTCGCCCAGCAACCGCTTAACATCCCTCAACCATCCTATTTTATGCCAACCAGGCATTGATAAAACCTCATTTAACCCCTCCGCATAACTAACAAGCTCCGGAACTCTCCATATGCGGGCCCAGAGGAGTAGAGGGCGCAACCTTGCCTGGTCTTTAATAGGACAGCAGCCCATGTCAAGGAGTAAGGGAAGGGTGGGGGTACTATAAGGGAGGCCCATTAAATCCTTCAAAAACTTATTTTGTGAACGGGTCAACTGATCCACATTCTGCGCCCCCCAAAGCTCTGCTCCGTAAAGCGCCGCACTCACCCCTCTTGCCTTGTAGATATCAAGTACTGGGGCAATCGGTTTGAGGGTGGAGGACCGTTGTTCTTTGAGCAGTGCCCCCACCACCCTTTTATGACTTAGCAGCATTTTGTGGAGATGACAATTCCACCTCATGGTGTCAGAGAGGCAGATTCCTAAATAGTCAAACTCCTTGACCCTTTCTAGGGACACTGAGTTCAGTGCAGGTGGCCTACCCATTTTTTTGGGGGGTATTCAAGACCAAATATTTGTTCTTTCCCGTGTTAATTTCTAATCCCCTCAAATTACAAAAAGTTTGGAACCTATCAAGGAGGCTCTGCAGTCCAACTGGGGTCTTGGAGATCAAGAGGGTGTCATCTGCAAATAATAGAGTGGGTATTCTCCTGCCCGCCAGGGATGGAGCATCTGAAGGATTTTGTAAGAGATGCTCCACCACTCCATTGACGTACAATGAAAACAGAGTGGGGGCTAAAACACAGCCCTGACGGACACCTCTATTTACAGTTATTCGGGCGGTCTTTTGGCCCTGATTGCCCCACCGAACCTGTGCAAAGTTTTCTGCATGGAACTTAATTATCAAAGATAATAAGTACGGTGGCATACCCAAATCTGACAACACCCTCCATAGGCCGCTGCGGGGCACTAGGTCAAAGGCAGTCCGTAAATCTATAAAGGCAAGATACAGACTGCCTTTGCCCAGCACAACCACCTTCCAGTATAACAACAGCAGACGGAATGACTGCTCAATGGTCCCAGTACCTGACCTAAAGCCCGCCTGGAAATCAGAAAGTATCCTATTCTCCTCTACCCACTGGAGCATCCTCCCTAAAACCACCTTTCCTGCCACCTTTTGCGATGAATCCAGTAGGCTTATAGGACGATAATTAGCTGGGTCGTCCCGACTCCCTTTTTTGAAAATCGGGACGACCTAAGCGCCCATCCAGGAGTCTGGGAGAGGTGCATCATAGAAACTTGCATTAAGTAATGATGCAATGAGCTTTCCTCATTCTAATATATTAATGCGGATCAAATCCCCGGGTAGCCCATCCGGCCCCGCAGCTTTATTTGGGACAAGACACGAAATCGCAACCTCTACTTCCTTCCCTGTAAACAGGAGGTCCTCACTCAGCCCGAAAAAATCAACCGAAAAAGTTTCAGCTGGATCTACCCCAACCCCCGTAGCCACAGTATAAAGGTTGGAAAAATGGTCAAACCATGACGCCTCAGGGATATTGCATGTTATAAGGGAATCTATGGGTTTGTCCCTGGTTCTAATTAAATCCCAAAAACCCTTCGAGTCCCTCCCAGCACTTGCCAGTTTTAGATCACACCAGAACTGATTTTCCCACTCTTTCTTCGCCTTACCAATGGCACCCCTGTACAACTTCCTGGCTGTACTAATCAATTCGGTATCCTTAAGTTTAACTGCATTGATTAAGTCCCTTTTCGCACTTCTGCAGGGAGCAGAATACTAACCAGGGTTACCCTTAGGGCGCCCCATCTTGTTGGCCCTATAACCTGGACTTCGCACAGTGAAGAGGTCACCTAATGCTTTGGTAGTATGGCTAAACAGAGTGGAAATCTCATGAACATTCGTCGCAAGGGAATCTAGTCTGGACAAGGCGTTAGCCATGATTGATCTTATTGCCACGATCTTCCCCTCATCGAAAGCTACATTTTTCCATTTTAGGCGCCTACCGCAATTCGAGGGACAAACATCGCTTGTTGACTTCCACGCCTGGGGGGCTTGCAGTTTCTCCCCAACTGTCCACATTGGGGACAGTGACAAAGACAGCGGATTATGATCGCTGTCAGACGAAGGGAGGGCTGCCATATCCAACAAATGCCCCCAGAGCTTGAAATTCAGCAGGATAAAGTCAATTCGAGATGAATGACCTACCCTATTGAAGGTGTGGGCCCCACAGGAGTCCGACTTTGACCGTCCATTTACTGCCCTCACACCATATTCCAGGGTTAGGGCATTTAAATGGATAGCACTTTGGGTCCAGCTCTTAATAGGTGGTATTAACAGGGGTGGAATGCCTCTCCTAACATCTTCTTCTTGAGAGCCTAATATGTCATCCTCGGCTAGGGGTTCAAAGTTGCAGTTAAAGTCCCCTGCTATCATAATATACATTGCTGCCCTACAGGATCTGAGTGCATCCTCTAAGCCCAGTAGGGTCAATGAGGGCGCGCCCCCTTTCGGGGATCTAACATAGATATTAAAAATCTCTAAAGTCCGCCCCCCAGAAGACCCTCTGACTACTAGTCTCTGCAAATCTAGGGACTTAGTTTCTATACACCTAATCTGATACCCCAATAAGATGCTTACCCAAATTAATAGACCGCCTGAAGGTCGACCTCTCCCAGCGGACGAAGGGGTTGCAGGTACAAAATAGGTGGTGTAACCAACCTTGTATCGTGGTTCCAGACACCAGGTTTCCTTAAATAAGCATATCCCGAATGACTCAATAAAAGAGTTCCATTCCGGTATGTCCAGGTTGCGAGAAATGCTCGCTGTATTCCAGCTGACAATCTTCAGGACCTCATCATCAACTGCAACCTGCGCAGAGGAAAACCTCTGCACGGATAGACTATCCTGAAATCCAGAGTTAGTTGGTACATCACTTACTGGTTTCAGCTGGTTAGGGGCTTCGAGGGCGGACTCATCGGGATTTGAATAACCTGTTGACTCCACAATATGGGACACAGCACTACCCTCAAAAGAAGATAAGTTATAACAGGGTTGCCCCAAAACTACCCCTGTACAATCTAAAACACAGCTCTCCTCCTCCTCAAGTACAGCAGGTGACTTCATGGGAGGTTGGTAACTATTTTGTCAACAATCCTGCCAGGACCAAGGGGGAAATGGGCTTGGATTTTGACGAAGCAGGCTGAATTGGGGGAGATTTTGAGCAGTTTGTCTACCAATCCATCCCTCCCAACTAGCGATTCTAGCAGGCCGGGCGGGAGCTACATAGGGATTAAAAAAACTAAGATCACGCGTACCAATTCCTGTGTTGGGGCCCATACCGCCCTCACTATTGTTGAAACTACAAACATAGCTGGCTACCCTAGGGTCTTCAAAATTAACTATAATACAGTCCCCCATTATGTCTTTGGGCCGGGTGCCTAACCAGCTAACCCTCCTCCCCGACTACCCAATGAGCTAGGGAGAGGTCTTACGTGGACTAGCCAGTCGTTTCCTTTTGCTAAAAACTTGGCCATTTACTGCCAGTGGTAAGGGCACAGAAGGGGCGGTGGAATCCTCCTGACGAGGTGGGGTAGCAACAGGGAGCAAAGGTGCAGAGGTCCCAATCGGCCGTGGCTCTGGCAGGGCGCTCTCACCTCCCAGCGAAACCGCAGCAGACAAACTCTCTAGCCGGTCCAGGCTAGCCCTAATCGCAACAACCCGTGGGTGGTCAGGGTCTAGTAAAACATTAACTAAGGGATCAGATGCATGAACAGGAGAAACATTAACTAGAGGGTCAGTTGGGTGTACTGGGGAGGGAACTAATGCCAGAGAGCCCAACGATGAGCGTTTACCGGTCAGAGGTTCCCGAGAAAGACGCCGTTCTGTCATGGCGATTTCTTTCTCGATAACCGTAACAACCCGGGTAATAAATTGGTCCATAGTCCCAGAAACACAACCAGCGCCCGCCCCGCCTACCCCCCTCAAGCCCCTACCAGATCGCGTAGACATTGGCATAGAGACCTCAGCAAAGATAGTTAAGCCACTAACTGCGCCTAGAGAAGGAATCCTTCAGCTAACAATCCAATACACTCACAATACTTGCTACCCGTGCACCTCCTAAAGCAGATATCAGAGGGGTGGCCCAGCCCAGCCTTGTCCAGCCCCGGACGGCCACAGACAGTCCCGCCCTTGTCCCGGGCTTCTCCCGGCATGCTCCCGCGCTGCGGCTCTGCGGCCTCCTTAGGTAGAACAAAAGGGGTGATAGGCGGGGGCGGGTCCAGCAGGGAGAGCAGCCCAGGTGAAACAAATTGGGCTCGCAGGGACTCCTGGGTGATATAGTACCTGCTAACGTACTCGCAGCCCTGCCAGCAATAACACGCCCCAAGTTTTAAAGCACAAGACAGCCCCTCTCTCAGCAGCAACTCTCGCTGGTGGAATGTGCGCTGCGGGACCCGCGAAGCGGGTCCGGCGAGTTGCTGATGAATTTCATGTCAAAAAAGGCAGAGGGCAACAATGGCAACAACAGTAGACCGGTGGCAGGTCCAGAGAAACAGCCAGTAGGAATCCAACAAACAAAGTCCTGAATCCCAGTTTTAATTCTGGGTGCGGGGGGGGGGGGCGGGTCCAGCAGGGAGAGCAGCCCAGGTGAAACAAATTGGGCTCGCAGGGACTCCTGGGTGATGTAGTCCCTGCTAACGTACTCGCAGCCCTGCCAGCAATAACACGCCCCAAGTTTTAAAGCACAAGACAGCCCCTCTCTCAGCAGCAACTCTTGCTGGTGGAATGTGCGCTGCGGGACCCGTGAAGCGGGTCCGGCGAGTTGCTGATGAATTTCAAGTCAAAAAAGGCAGAGGGCAACAATGGCAACAACAGTAGACCGGTGGCAGGTCCAGAGAAACAGCCAGAAGGAGTTGCATTTACCACAGTGAGTTTGCTAAAGATGCATGTAAGGTGTCTTCCTGAGGCTCTTGTGGCTAACATAGGAGCCATTAGTATAGGTTCTCTAGGCATGCATTTTGTAATGTTCAGAATGAAGGTAGTTACTTGACAGGTGGCAAAAATTAGTCAAACTTTCCATGTGTGAAGGTTGTGAATTATTCAACTGTCGACATATCTAGACACAAATGAGGATTCCATCCTGTGGCGTATGAATGTGATGGGCCCGATGTATGGTGGCAGTATGTTGATGTGAGTGCACTGATCTGTTGGATTGGACCTGTGGCCGGCGATATGAAAGTCTTGTGTGTGGTGCATGAATGGTGTTTGAATGGATCACCTTGACGAGGCTTTATGACAACCTTCAGTAATCTTGTTTTCAATTTTCAGAAACTTTTATAAGTATTTGTGATTCACAGCTAGCATTCCTGAAGGTGCTGAAACCAACCAGTGTAAAAGGTGGATTTACTTAAAAAAAATTGTACCAGATTTATATCTGTGGTGGTTAGGACATTTGTGTCGCAAGTGAAAAATAAATTGATGGGTGGCTCTATCATGTTGATGGAGCAATGCATTAAGCACAAAAAGGCATTGACAGGAACCGATATTTCTGCAGCTGCTGTCATTGTTTTTGAACTGACTGCCAGGTTGGTGGTCATTTCTAAATTTGGCGGTTGTAGTAATCTCAGCATGGCAGACATTATGTCCTCTGCCAGGACAGCTCAGTCTTCTTTATAAGCCAAAATGTCAAGATGGCCTTTAATAAGAACTCCTTATTGTTTTTCTTTTCCCAATGGGGGTAGCTCTGGATTTTTGGCCCTTGGTCAGCTGGCACTGAGGCAAACTAACACGTTTGAAAATTAGACAACCAGGGAGTCCAGGAGTGCATGACTTGCGTGACTCACACCAGGTAATTTTATCCAGAAGCTCTTCCAAACGTCAAACTTTGGTAAGAAACAGACATTATTCATCAAATTTATGTGATGGAAAGATATGGAATATGCAGGAGCCCACAGGTTTCCTACCACCGTGAGTTTCCACACATCTCCAGATAAGAACGATATCCACTTGTGTGGGTGTGCCAGAGTAAACAACACAAATGGCCCTCATTCGCTATGTTGAGAGATTAGCAATAGGAGTAGGTGCTGTATTTGATGCCGGGCTGTGGCCTCACCCATGCAAACCTACAAACCACAGACATTTTTTAAAACTAGACAACCAAGAATATCCAGCATGGTGTGCCTTGTATGGATGTCACACGTTTGTCTAGTGGTCTACAAACCTCAAACTCTTACTGAAATCACAAGTTCTGTAATATAAACTTCTGGAATCTGGAGGAATCCACTAAATTCCTACCACTCTGCATTACTCCACTTCTGCTGATACAAATGCTGCCCCACTTGTATGACTGGATTTCTACCTGCTACAGGAACGGCTTGAACCAAGGTCGATGGGAACCCTTGCCAGGGAACTCACATTGACCTTGGTTTGGTCTGTTTCTGTTACAGAAATTAGGTCTATCCACACAAGTGAGATACCATTTTTATTGGGAGAAGTGGGGATATGCTGGGTGGACAGAAATGTGTGGCTCCCTGCAGATTCCAGAACTTTCCATTCAAGAAATATGAGGACAACTTTTTTCTTAAGACAAACTTTGAGGTTTGCAAGGGTTTCTGGGTAAAACAAAACCTGGTGAAAGCCACACAAGTCAGCCCACCCTCGATATTAGGTGTTTAGCTTTAAAAGATGTACAGGTTTGATAGGTTTCCTTAGGTGCTGGCTGACCTAGGGTCCCAAAACTTACAGCTGCCCACTGTGGAACTAAATCAATCAATCAATCAAACAGATGTTTGTAGAACGCACTACTCACCCGTGAGGGTCTCAAGGCGCTAGGGGGGAGGGAGCAGCTACTGATCGAACAGCCAGGTCTTGAGGAGTCCCCTGAAGTTTAGTAGGTCCTGGGTCTGTCGCAGGTTGGTGGGGAGGGTGTTCCATGTCTTGCCAGCGAGGTGGGAGAAAGATCTGCCACCGGAGGTCGTTCGGCGGATGCATGGGAAGGTGGCGAGTGCGAGGTCAGCCGAGCGAAGCTGGCAGTTTGGGGTGTAGAAGGTGAGTGGTTCATTGAGGTATGCTGGTCCGATGTTGTGGAGTGCTTTGTGTGCGTGGGTGAGGAGGCTAAACTAAAGGATCATTTTTTATTGGAAAAAAGGTGATGTGTCCATGTTTGTTTTGTGCCGTTTCCTGCTGTGGGCAGTAGGCCTACCCAAGTGAGGTACAATTTTTATAAAGAGACTTAGGGGAATGCCAGGTGGTTGCAAAGTTGTGGCTCCACACAGATAATAGGACATGGGGTCTTGCTCTCATATGAATACTATTTCAAAGAGGAATGTCTGTACCTACTTTCAGCTTTATATCACAAATGTAACAATTTTTCATTCTAACAGCTACACTAACTCTCTAACCTACAGATGAAGGCCTTCACCTCCACTTTTCCTATCTTTTGTATCTAGAGATATCTGGGACAGTAGCGGAGATCTCTGCCCGGCACTTACATCTCCGCAGTTTTAAGTCTACATTTCAGTAGTAAATGCGGGAGGGACAAAGGGGAGTGGCTGGAAAATAGGGATCACTTCCAGTAAAATGGGAGTTGTTTCAGTTCAGTTGCTTTATTTGAGCCGGTGGTTCTCGGTGCTCAGCACCATCACTTAACTGTCAAAAAGTTAAAGCCAAAAATAACTTTATTTCGGCCACTAGGGCTGTAAAACTGTGCATAAAATACATAAAACACATAATAAATAGCTAAACCCCAGAGTACTCGCATAATAGAATAAATCATGTCAATAGCAGATAGAAAATAAAAACAGACATTGTGATTATAAGACGACCCAACCAGTACATACGGCAGGCAGCATAATATAGGTCAGAACATCGTAAGAGTGCAAATCGAGAACCAGGTGCAATAACTACACAAACGTCCCCTTAAGAGATTCAAAATGCAACAAGGTACAAAATGGCACCAGAGAATCAATCGTAAGGATCAACCCTGGCTCTGGTGAAGGGAGAGAACCTTCCTTCTCAACAACCACATTACACCTAAAGATTTGGCAACCACACAGGCATATATGGGCCAGCAATCGGTTCTAAGAATTCAAAGAGCAATGCAATGCCTAAGTTTGCCCAGTTGCTTACAAATAGGTGATAACCAAAAGTGGCTTGAGTGTACGTAGGCATGGCACAAAGAAAACATAGATCAAGTTTCCCTAGACTGATTGCACTCTAGATTGTTAGAGTATTCCAAAGCTGACCATTTGGAAGTATAAGATTTCAGTGGAAATGCACCCACTCTGAATTGGAAGTACAGTTTCCTATCCATTGGCACCAGCGGTCTGCCTCTCTATTATTACTTGGGCAGTCGAACCACCATCAGGGAACCACCATTCCCTGGGGGTGGCATGGCAGTCTTGGAGCTGCAATATGCTTAGCGGGACTGCCGGGGTCCCTCCAAGCATATTACGAGTTTCCTCTCTGCCACAGTTTTCATGGTGGTTCCACCGCCATGAAAACCTTGCCGGAGAGGAAACCAAGGGAGCCCTAAAGAGCTCACTGTTGCCTCAGGCCATGTGGTTGCACACTGGGGGAACAACATGTGATCCCTGTGTGCATGCACACCAGTTCCTGCATGGCATAGACTTAACAGTCCATGTCATGCAGAAACCTTGTGTCACATTCCCACCATTGCAGGCCTTTTTCAAAGACACAGCTGCCTTTGGAAGAGACACTGCCATGCCGGCTGTCCGCCAGACAACTTTTAAGTTGCAATCTGTTGGGGTTCATTGAGGTGACAAGCTACTAAAATTAAACATTTAGAAATAATTGTAATTTATTCTACACATAACAGTTAACAAAATGTAATGCATAATTAAATAAAAATAAATAGGTTGCTGTGGGTAGGCTTTTTAAAAATAATTATTTAATACATATCATTTATCAATTAAACATATTGTATTTAATTAAATATTGTATACCTATTGAAAGTAATGAGTTAATGTGCTTACATGTAAAAAATAATATTCTTTAATATTTTTCCCTGTACTTTCTCATAGGGAGATCTCTGACACGGTGGTGGACACCTCCCCCTACATGTGACAAGTTACAAATAGTACAAATAGTAACTTTACACCTGTAAATCCTGTTGTAGGAGGCTCCACTAGGAGTTGGATACATGTATGTCGACACTTATGTTGAGGCTACAGTTCAAAATGGTGAATAGCAAAAATATGTAGATTTAAATTTACACTCAGAAATGGTAAGTAGCAAAATAGTGTAAACTTACAGTTGTGCAGTACTAGGTTTACACATAGGTAAATCTTCATGTGAAAATGTACCTTGGTCAATCAGGCCCAGTACAGTTAGAGAGTCATACTAACAGGTTAAGAATGTGTAATGTACAATCTCTGGGTGTGTCAAGCTTGCACCATCATCTCCTGTGAGTCGCTGAAATGTTTATCATTTTGGTGGCACATTTTGTACACATATTATATAAAATAATAACATATGGTAAATATTGATGCATTTTAAAATGCCATTATGTGTTTATACTAATTGTGTGGTTCAGGGTGTGACTCTGCCACAGCGCCTGCAGTTAAAAGATATTCTCTAACAAGAGTGCCTTCTTCCTAATACCACTTGACTGATAACACATCATCACACAATCACACACCAGCACTAAAGTTCTCCTTAGGATCCTTTTCTACCACCCCAACAATGCTCTACCACAATAATGCCCATTTCCAACAGGTATGACTGTATTACTGCCCATCACAGTAATATACCACCCATGCCCTTCACACTAGCCCACAGTACTCTCCTTCCCCTTTATGTTACTACCCTACCACATGCTCAACACCACACTCACATCCAACATTAATACATTAATGTCCGCTGTGCTCCTGAACAACAATAGAAAAGTCAGTCTGCTCACAAAAGTGTCTCAATACAAAGTTGCAAAAATGATTTTATTTAGCTATAATTCTTAATATTGCAATCAAGACTTTTGAGGATATCCAAGTTCGAAGGAACGCTTAATGTACTCTATGGGGTCTATTTAAATGTCTGTCATCAGACATTAAATTACATTTACGCTGGGACGAAGTCATATGCACATGTGTAATCTGCTTGTGATTCTCACAATTATGACCAGGGAAATTGTACATGCATAAATTGTTGAATACGTGAGCGAGTTGCAAAAGTGGACATGCTTAAGCATATACCACAGACAAAAATTAATAACGAGTGGGAAAAGAAATGGAAAGTAAAAATTATTTAAATTGGTGCATTTTGGTGACGCCTTACGTATGTGTTTAAAACATTATAGAATTCTCAGGTTAGAAAAGGTGCTTACGTTCAATATACATGATTAACAGGAAGTTAGGTCAGCACTAAACCCAATTTTTACATGAAGCATGAAACACAGAACTTACTTTGTACAGGTGGTTGCAAGTTATGGGAAACAGCCCTCATATTTGGGATCTGAAACTTATCTCTCATTATGTGAAATCAGAGCAACAGAGAGGAGAATTTGAAAGGTAGGAAAACTATTACAAAGGGAGAAATTAGTGATAAGAAAGAACCTTCAACAGGTTAGATAAAGAGACAGGGAGTTTAGAGTATTGCCAAGACGGCATCAGGTGGAATCAAGACTAGACACCATTGGTTTTTGGTAACCTGGGTATTTGGCTACACTGACATTTGGCACTGCCAGCGTCAGACTCCTATTAAAGCGCCAGGTTCACTAACCTTTCACACAACGCAGTTTAGAAAGGCAACTTGCTGTGCTGCATTGCAGGAAAGTGAGGCAGCAGAAATGCACCACATCTACTAAATTATGGCTCACTTCAATCAATCAACCAATCAGCATTTGTAAAGCACAGCACTGTCACCCCTATGGGTATATGGGTGCTGTGGGTAATGTATCCCTGCCAAAGAGCCAGATTTTGAGTTTCTTCCTGAAGTCTGCCTGGGAGGGTGCTATTCGATGATGGAGGGGTAGGTCGTTCCAGGTCTTGGCTACAATGTAGAAAACGGAGAAGTTGATTCTGGTAGTAGACGGGTCTTCAGTAAGCCAGAGGATGAATTGAGTATTGTCTTTGTAGGATCTTTTGTTGAGGCTGTGGGATCTTACGATGTCTGCAAGAGAGGTCATGTAGGTATTCAAGAGGGTGGAGCTGAGGGATGATCCTTGGGGTACTATGCATAGGATGTATTGGGTTCGTAAGTGAAGATAGGCAGTTGGATGCTCTGTGTGCATCCTGTGAAGAAAGAGGCAAACCACTTGAGGGCGTTTTGCTGAATGCCAACATTATAGAGTATGTTGATGGTGTCGAAAGCAACAGAGAGGTCGGGGAAGATCAGGGCCACAGTCTCTCTATGTCAAAGCCCACTTGCCGGGAACCCATGGAACCCTGCCAAATCGCGCCCGAGTGCGTGGTACAGGGAAGAACTACTGATCCCATGAGCCTTGTCGACCCCTGACGGCGATGACGTCAGGACGCTCGTGCGCGGCGAGCTCAAAGAGGTTCCGGGGCACAGAGAGAGTGCCGCTTACTCTTCTACGAGAGCTGCGCTGGACGTCGCGAAGGCTGGTAAGGGTGCCTTGCGCACCACGCTAAGTTCGCTGCTGTGTTAGCTAAGCTTGATTCTGGTGGCCATTGAGGACGGAGACTCGGAACGGGAGTCTCACTGTGGCGGATCCGTTGGATTCGTATCTGGTCCCTTCCCGAGTGAAACAACCGAAGGACAGTGCAAGGCTGCTCTCGGAATTGTTTATCTGACTCTAGGTTTTAGGTGCTTTCTTCCCGCGTTGGAGAACTCGGGGAACGAAGTTCATGCGGGGAAGAAGGCACTATTGTGACATTTGTCTTAACGCTTTGAGTACCGTTTATGGGAGAATTCTATCCCATGTTCCTGGGGGTGCTTACTTGTTCGGATATTCTCTGAGTGAACTCTCGGATGTTGTGAGAGGGTTGAAGCTGCCGTTTCTGACAAGGCAGAGGGCCCTGTGATGGACTTATTACGTGTGGCATGAAGTAATGCTGATGTGTATTCCAAGTCATCAATGCCACTTATTTAGATCATGGAGTGATCTAAACCTACAGGATTATATGTTGTGTTTTCCTTTTCTTACGATTAAACTGCAGGGGTTCAGAGAGTGAGCAAGAGGCTTTTCCGTTCCCCTGTCTGCCTCAAGGTCCTAATCTCCAGGGTAAGGTCTTACGAGAACAACAAGAGGTGGGGGCGGGAGCAACTCCATACCAGGGCACTAGCTCATGTTACGTTCTCTTTGCTTTAGATATTGGAGAGTACATCCTTCAAGGGTCGTGGGTTCCCTAAAACAACGCTGAGAGTCTTTTCTTTCTTTACAGGTACCTGTCTCCTCCGTAGAGTGGGGAGGGGGGGGGTGGAATCGGGAAAGGTGGGAAGGAAGCCAGGCAGGGAGTTACTGATCGCTGTCTCCTTCTGTCTTCACAGGTCTCCCTCCCTGCAGTCCCCATCCTTTCCTTCCCCCGCTGGACCACTCCATGGAGTCTGGAATGTTAATTCAGACCGTGGTGGTGTCGAGAGAGGGACCCCATTAGAGCAACGTACGATCCTGAGGATTCCGGCCACAACAGAGTAAGCGGCCCACGGTTTATATCCTCCTGGTCGTACGTTGTCCCTCGGGCAGCCATGGCTTCTTTAGAAGGAGTTTTGGCGGCATTACAGATGGTCCAAACCGAACTAGCCGCTTCTAGGGCTGAAACGGCGGCCTTACAGGCTACGGTTGAAAGGATGCAGAGGAATCCCTTCAACGTAGGGAGCTCCGCCTCAGCACATTCCGCTCCCTTGGTAGTGGAGATCCCCACCCCTGTTCCCTTGGCCACCCCAGAGAGATATCACGGGGAAAGCAGTAAGGTCCAGGTATTCCTCACCCAGATTATGTTACACTTTTCCTGCAAACCAAAGGCGTTTACCACGAACCATGCCCGAGTAGCCTTCTTCATTTCCTATCTAGCTGGAGATGCAGCTCAATGGGCAGTGCCGTTAGTGAAGAGAGATGATCCCTTGCTCTATGATTGGGACGCATTTATCAAAGACTTTGAAAAAACCTTCAACCGTCGAGCAGCAACGCTTACGGCTGATAAGGATCTTATGGAGCTAAAACAGGGGAATCGAGACCTGATCACATATCTTAATGACTTTCGGCGCCTGGTGACAGAGACTGAATGGCCAGAAGCGAAACAGCTAGCCGTCTTTCATAAGGGGTTGAAGGAAGATATGAAGGACGTGTTGGCTCAGATTGATCCTCAACCGGAGACCTGTGAGGATCTGATAAATCTCGTTCTGCGGTTGGATCACCGACTCAGCGAACGAAAAGGAGAAAACCGCAGAAAGAACAGGGGACCCTGGCGGGCGGAACCAGTCCGGCATCCAGAGAGCACCCCGATAGCCCGAGCCGAACCCATGGAAGTGGGAACGGTGCGTTCCGCTCTCACGAGTGAAGAGAGAGATTATCGGAGGAAGAAAGGCCTCTGCATTTACTGCGGAAAGAAGGGGCACTTCATAAGGGAATGCGTATTGAGAAACAAAACCCCAAGAGTAGAACCGCGGCGACAAATCGCAGCCACAGCAGAGAGTCCTTCGGGAAACGAAGAAGCTTGAAGGACGGAGAAGGGGTCTCTTCAAGCCATATCCACATTCCTTCATTGAGCGGTGCCCCGCCGACTACCAAACAACACTTTCTTATTGAGCTCTCTTTGTTAGTGGAGGGGGAGCGTTGTGCTATCACGGCCATGTTGGACTCCGGAGCGACGGGGTGTTTTGTAGACCACAACCTTGCCGCTCGGATCGGTTTGTCTCTCTGTGAAAAAGAAATCCCTGAAGTAGTGTATGCGGTGGATGGGAAACAACTGGAGGCCGGGCCTATTCGTTTCCTTACCAAGGCGGTAGAAGTGAGCCATGGGTTGGATCATGTGGAAAGACTCGTGTTTAACGTCATACACGCACCACAATATGGGATAATACTGGGACTGCCATGGTTACGGTTACACAACCCCCAAGTGAATTGGATGGATGAAGTCGTACACTACACTTCCGATTATTGCCAAAAGAATTGTATTCCTCCCCCCCTGAGCCCAGCGCGTTTGTTGGCCGTGGTACATCATGTGGCCACCGCGGCAGAACAGGTAGTGAGCTTGCCAGAAGAATATCAGGATTACGCCGCAGTATTCAACGAAGAAGAAGCTGAGAAACTACCACCGCACCGGCAATACGACTGCCAGATTGACCTAATTCCCGGGGCAGTGGTACCCACAGGAAGAGTATACGCCCTCACGGAACCAGAAAACACCTACCTAAAGGAATATTTGGACAAATATTTGGCGTTGGGATTCATTCGTAACTCTAAATCCCCTGCGGCTTCGCCACTGTTTTTTATCCCCAAGGCCAACGGCGAGTTGAGAGCTTGTATTGACTTTAGGGCTTTGAATGCCATAACGGTTAAAAACCGATATCCACTACCATTAATTCCCGTGATGTTGGAACAGGTACAGAAGGCGGTCATCTACACACGTCTGGATCTTAGAGGGGCGTACCATTTGGTACGCATAAGACAGGGGGACGAATGGAAGACTGCCTTTAAGACGCGTTACGGCTTATATGAATATCTGGTTATGCCATTTGGATTGTGTAACGCGCCTGCTGCCTTCCAGTTTTTCCTGAATGACGTTCTCCGTGAATACCTGGATCGCATAGTAGTGGTGTATATCGATGACCTGCTCATCTATTCCCCCACGGTGGAGAGCCATATCCATCATGTCCGAACCATTCTACAAACCTTACAAACACACCATCTTTACTGTAAGATAAGTAAATGTGAATTCGGAGTTTCCACCGTGGAGTTCCTGGGAGTGATCTTAACACCCCATGGCCAGGAGATGTCGGAAAGGAAGATCACGGCAGTAAGAAACTGGCCAGTCCCTATGAACATCAGAGACATCCAATGTTTCCTCGGTTTTGCCAATTTTTACCGACGATTCATCAACAACTTCTCAGGTTTGGCAGCCCCTTTGACTAAATTACTGCGCAAGAAAGTCCCCTTTCATTGGACGGAAGAAACGCAAAAGGGGTTTGAGGCTTTGAAAGAGGCTTTTGTAACGGCCCCGATATTGGTACACGCTGACCCTGCCAGACCTTACCTGGTGGAGGCAGATGCGTCGGATTATGCCGTAGGAGCGGTTCTATCGCAACGACACCCTGAAACGGGGCAGTTACATCCAGTGGCCTTTCGTTCCCGCAAATTAAATCCAGCGGAACAGAACTACAATATAGCAGAAAAAGAGCTACTTGCGATTAAAGACGCCTTCGAGGAGTGGCGCCATTATCTCAAAGGGGCCCGCCATGTCGTCACTGTATACACTGATCACCGCAATCTCCAGTTTATGAAGGCAGCCCGGCACCTATCACCACGACAGTTGCGTTGGACATTGTTCTTCGCAGAGTATGACTTTATTGTCACCTATCGCCCAGGTAAAGACAATAAAAAGGCCGACGCCTTGACCCGCCAGTCCACCTCCCTGAATTCCACCGCTCCGAGCGAACAAAACATTATCGACCCAAGCAAGATTCTGGGTACCACGATCACTGAACCATTTCTGAGGAGTGTAACCCAGGGCATCAACACGGACCAATGGAAAAGGTGGCTGTCCCAACATCCAGAGTGGAAGGTGAAAGATGGAGTGCCGTTGCGCAAGAAACAGCTATTGGTCCCAGTCCCGGCTCTCCAACGCCGTGTGTTCCATTGGTGTCATACGCTGCCCAGCGCCGGTCACAATGGGATAGAGAAAACCACAGAGAGAGTACTCCGACAATTCTGGTGGCCTTCCGTCCGAAAGGATCTCAGACAATGGGTCCAGGAGTGTTCAGTATGCGAACAAATGAAGTCATCTCATGCTCGACCCGCTGGGTTGTTGCAAGTTATGCCAACCCCTGACCATCCTTGGCAAAACATATCCTTGGATTTCGTTGTGGGAATGCCTATCGACCAAGGGCATACAGTGATTTTGGTTGTGGTGGACTCCCTAACAAAAATGGCTCATTTTATTGCATGTAAGAAGGTACCCACCGCAGGCCAACTAGCTCAGATATTACTGGTAAATGTTGTAAGGTTGCATGGGTTACCCCAACGGGTGGTTTCGGACAGAGGGTCCCAATTCACCGCCAAGTTTTGGAAGGAGTGGTGTACTTCCTTAAAAATCTCCTCCGATCTATCCACCAGTTTTCATCCACAAACGGATGGGCAGACGGAGAGGGTGAATCAGAGTCTGAAACAGTACCTGAGGTGTTACGTGGATAACACTACAGAAAACTGGGTTGACACTTTGTGGCTGGCGGAAATAGCATATAATAGTGCAACACATAGCTCCACCCGACACTCACCTTTTTACTGTTCGTACGGGTTTCATCCCAGGTTTATTCCTTTTTTGCACCCCAAGGGAACAGAACACATACCAGAGGTCACGCAGAGAATTAGACAGATCCAAAAACTCCTGTCCCAGGCTCAACAAACGTTAAGGAAGGCCAAAGAGAGGTATAAGAACTATGCTGATAAAACCAGAAGACAGGGACCGGTATATAAGATAGGAGATTATGTGTGGCTATCAACCAGAAACATCAGGTTCAAAAAATATAGCATGTTCAACCCCAAATATATTGGCCCGTATAGAGTAGTTAAACTCATCAACCCTGTTGCGGTTAGATTAGACCTCCCCTCTTCTCTTCGCATCCATCCTACCTTTCATGTCTCTTTGCTAAAACCTGCAAGGAAAGGGAAAGTTGCTCCCCCGGTACAGGTGCAGGAAGATGCAGAATATGAGATCAGGGGGATCCTGGATTCAAAGATTCACCGCACAAAGTTGTGGTATCTGATTGCCTGGAAAGGGTATGGAGAGGAGGAGAACTCTTGGGAACCTGCTGAAGGGGTCCATGCACCTAGATTTGTCAGACTTTTTCACCAGCGTTTCCCAAACAAGCCATGTCCTTGTCAGGGTTCTTCGGGAAGGGGATGTACTGTCAAAGCCCACTTGCCGGGAACCCATGGAACCCTGCCAAATCGCGCCCGAGTGCGTGGTACAGGGAAGAACTACTGATCCCATGAGCCTTGTCGACCCCTGACGGCGATGACGTCAGGACGCTCGTGCGCGGCGAGCTCAAAGAGGTTCCGGGGCACAGAGAGAGTGCCGCTTACTCTTCTACGAGAGCTGCGCTGGACGTCGCGAAGGCTGGTAAGGGTGCCTTGCGCACCACGCTAAGTTCGCTGCTGTGTTAGCTAAGCTTGATTCTGGTGGCCATTGAGGACGGAGACTCGGAACGGGAGTCTCACTGTGGCGGATCCGTTGGATTCGTATCTGGTCCCTTCCCGAGTGAAACAACCGAAGGACAGTGCAAGGCTGCTCTCGGAATTGTTTATCTGACTCTAGGTTTTAGGTGCTTTCTTCCCGCGTTGGAGAACTCGGGGAACGAAGTTCATGCGGGGAAGAAGGCACTATTGTGACATTTGTCTTAACGCTTTGAGTACCGTTTATGGGAGAATTCTATCCCATGTTCCTGGGGGTGCTTACTTGTTCGGATATTCTCTGAGTGAACTCTCGGATGTTGTGAGAGGGTTGAAGCTGCCGTTTCTGACAAGGCAGAGGGCCCTGTGATGGACTTATTACGTGTGGCATGAAGTAATGCTGATGTGTATTCCAAGTCATCAATGCCACTTATTTAGATCATGGAGTGATCTAAACCTACAGGATTATATGTTGTGTTTTCCTTTTCTTACGATTAAACTGCAGGGGTTCAGAGAGTGAGCAAGAGGCTTTTCCGTTCCCCTGT
This sequence comes from Triturus cristatus, assembly GCF_964204655.1. NCBI lineage: Eukaryota > Metazoa > Chordata > Amphibia > Caudata > Salamandridae > Triturus > Triturus cristatus. The sequence continues at coordinate 954,277,453 of NC_140594.1, read as the reverse complement.
CTGCCTCAAGGTCCTAATCTCCAGGGTAAGGTCTTACGAGAACAACAAGAGGTGGGGGCGGGAGCAACTCCATACCAGGGCACTAGCTCATGTTACGTTCTCTTTGCTTTAGATATTGGAGAGTACATCCTTCAAGGGTCGTGGGTTCCCTAAAACAACGCTGAGAGTCTTTTCTTTCTTTACAGGTACCTGTCTCCTCCGTAGAGTGGGGAGGGGGGGGGGTGGAATCGGGAAAGGTGGGAAGGAAGCCAGGCAGGGAGTTACTGATCGCTGTCTCCTTCTGTCTTCACAGGTCTCCCTCCCTGCAGTCCCCATCCTTTCCTTCCCCCGCTGGACCACTCCATGGAGTCTGGAATGTTAATTCAGACCGTGGTGGTGTCGAGAGAGGGACCCCATTAGAGCAACGTACGATCCTGAGGATTCCGGCCACAACACTCTATGATCAGGGAGAGTTCTAATGTCATCTGTTGCAGGGATCAGGTGGTCTTAGTGATCATTCTGATGGTGTGTGCTTGTTGGTCGAGGAGGATGTTGAGGTTGAAAGCAGTGGGTTGGGGGGGGTCGAAATTGTTATTGATGGTGGGAATCTTGATGTGGACGTAGTCCAAGAGGGTGTCACAGAGTTCTTGAGAGGGGTTGATTGTGTTCTTTGTGGATGCAGGGTTGGAGAATTCCTTGACTATTTTGAAGAGTTCTTTCATGTGGTTGGCTACTGTATTGATGTGGGCTGTGATGGCTTTTCTCTTAGGTTCCTTGATGCAACGGTGTTAGTTGCTGAGGGCTGCTTTTTGTGTGGCTGTGCCATAGGCATTCCTTGTGGTACACCACTGTTTCTCAGGTCTGTAACAGGTGTGTGTTGTGGTTCTGAGTTATTGGATGTACCAGCTGGCTTGTCTAGAGGTTTTGTTGGTTTTTGCCAACTTACTTTCTCTCCCTCTCTCTGTCTCTCATAGCACTAGCACACTTCACGCAGTCCAGCCCAACATAGGCACCCTTGTACCATGGAGCGAGGGAGCCTGCATTACAAGGAGAATGTTTTTTGTGCAGGAAGGGATACCCCGAAACAATCTCTCTTGACTTTTTCCTCTTTCTATGTGTGCTGCACATTGTAGAGGAAATTATGAGGAGAAAAAAAGATTTTTCTACTCGTTACGTCATCCTCTGATAGCAATTCACACAATACCAGGTTTACACACTTTTGTAAATCTGGGATTGTGTAAACTCCATGGGTGCATGCATGGGAACGCCCATGTTCGTGCCATAGAACGCCTCTTAGATTGAAATGTAACGCAGTGCAGCGCAAGCCGCTGCATCACGTTACATTTTTTATACAAATCCACGCAAGGCAATGCACATCACCTATTGAGTGAATTTATAAATATGTACTAGCATTTTGCATCACGGATGCGCCACAAACAATGCACAACCATGACGCAAAATGTTGTAATTCTGGCCCAAAATATTCGGGCTCTTGAACTTACGGGGTCATATATTAATGCAGTTGTCTGCCAGCACAGAAATGATCCCTTCAGGTCTTTTTGGTGTCTTCAGTGTAAACATTAACTCGAAATCTCTGAGTTAGTTCATGAGGCTCTAAAAGCAAAGCTCGGAAACACAAGGCAGTAATGGCATCTTTGGCTCTCATTATCAGAGATACTGGTAAATTTTGTGATATTTATCGCACCATATTTGCTGATTCTGAATTTATCGGGTGTGATAAATGACGGTCAATTTAGCCTTCTTGGTGCCTAACATGTGGGTTTTAGGGATGACAGCACCAAATCCCATATGTTTAGATGAATACTGGGTGTTTTTCCTGACAAATATCTCATGTTAGACCAACAGATATGTATCACCAACAGGAATACTGCACATATTGCCTTAAATGGGCCACTTGTAATACCCAGAATGCTTACCGGTAATCAGTTCTTGATTTAAAAAAATATAAGTTGAGGAATCCTGTACCAGAGTACCTGCTTATTTCTGAGAAGTGCTGGCACTATCCAATTAAAAGTATTATGTATCGCTTGAGAAGTGCAGGTACTCTCCCTCTCAAAATAAAAAAGTGCTGGTACTCAGTACCGGCCCATTTAAAGCACTGCCGGAAATCTTTATTACTCAGAGTCCTGGCCTTCCTTGATGATGCGTTTTTTCTTTCTGCCAGAAAGGAGAAGTATCTCATGCCTAAGGACTGCACCCAGGAAGATCGGGGGGGGGGGGGGGGGTGTAATTAGGACATTTGTGTTTTGGATGTTTGTTGTCAGCCAAACGTGTACTTGTTCCAGATTGTTCAAGTCAGTGGTTGCCCTGAAGACACGAAAAAAGAAATGCAAAAACGCCTTCTCCACTACCTGCAGGAAATTGGATCGTGTACAGTCTGTGCTTTTTTTATATCAAATTAATCAATGATCGATAATCTATGTGCTGAACATCAATCAAAAAAAAGGTATATTTTCTGTTTTGCGCAATTTTGCTTCCCCTTATAGAGCACTGAAGCTCAGTCTCTCCTATTAACTAACTTCAAATAGTTTTAAGTAATACTCAGGCTCCTCACTGAATTCACGCTACTGAACAGGAGCTAAACAAATGCAAAATAAACAGAAGGCAGTGAACGATGATTGGGCATCTCTTCCGAGTGTAATGACATTGAAAGCCCTTTAAAGGTCACAGAGCTTACTTCACTTTTTCGCTTTCCAGTTATATGCTAGGAGAGGAAATGTCTCACGAGTTGGACACAAATTAAGATTGCATTACCAGATATTCAAATCCAATTACATGAACCAAATGAAAATGAGAGTTATTAAAATTCTGCCTGCAGGCTAGGAGCAGTTCGGATTGAAGTAGAGAAACTCAATACAAATCGATTTACTTGTGATCTGTTTCTTCTAGGAAGTAATTACCTATTGACTGGATAGGGCTCCCTCCCTGCCTGTGGCTATGAAGGTTGGAGCTGGCAAGTAGATGGATCCTGACCCTGACCCTGGGAAAACATTCTGGCTTTGGCACAATGGGTGCCCAAAAGCCGACCCAGATGGCGCTTCGTGGACTTCATAGAAGAACAATTCACAGATGTGAGAAATAGGGGATCTCATACTAGGCTGGTGTAATATAAAAGCAAGACAGTCTGGGACAGGGCAGCCACATATCAGGCAGGCCTAATGCATGAGAGTAGATCCGTGGCAAGTCAAGCAAGAAGAAGGTTAACATTTCCATCATTGCAACCTTTCAGTTGATTTACTAATAAAGTGTAAATTCCTACAGTACCCTTCCACAACCAGTGTTGTCAGAACACATGAGCGTGCAGCAAATGTGCAAAAATGTTTGTTAGTGGATGCCAGCGGTAGGAACTTAATGGTTTAAAAGTGTTTGCGTGTGTGATCAGGAGATCCCTGTAGGTTAATTAGAACATGCTTCATGGTTCATTGGAGAAAGAATGAGATGCAAAGTGGGCGTCACTGGGCAGGACAACCTTGTAAATATCGCTGATGTTCACATCGCTATATTTACAAGGCTGCCCCAGCATTTTAGCACACGTTAGTTTTTGGAGAGAACTGCTGTTTTCTCCAAAAACTAACGTCTGCTAAAATGCAGACTTACCTACCCCTAACATTGGGGTGGATTATGCTGATACGACCCTGTGGGTTGTATCAGTAAGGTTATCGTTGTTTTGCAGGCGACCCTGTGGGTGGTATCAACAAGGTTATTGCTGTTTTGCAGGGAACACATCGCTGGTTTTCCAGCGATGCTCCCTGCAAAACGGCGATAACCTCCCTATCTCTGGAATCTTTATCGCCCTGAAGAAACGCGTTGTTAATAACGCGCTACCAGGGCGATAAATTCCAGAGATAGCCTGCGATAACAAAATTATCGCTAAGCACGGCCAGCGATAATTATTGCTGGCCGTTGATAATTTGCCCCTTTTTTGGGAAACCGTTTGGACAGTAACGCTTCAGAACAGCGCTGGGGAAATAAAAATTGTTTGACAAACCCTCACAGAATATCTGGTCATGACTACTGATATCAAAAGCGGTGGTATGCACACCGCTGTTATTCACCTTATAATACACTGAGTACGTGTAAATATAGAAGTTTGGAAACATCAGGAATTTTACGAGATGCGGGAGGGGGTTAGTAGTTTTCAGAGTCCAGGAATGTGAGAATAGTGAGAACGTAGGGAGGAGAGAGCGAGTTCTAGAGTATAAGAGATTGGATTCGAGCAGCGGCGTGATAATTTAGCAAACGGGCGGGATGAGAGGGAGTGCACAATTAAGTTAGACACCAGAGGGAACGCGGGACTGAATATGGAGAATTCATTTTGTTTGGTTTAGGGGAGGGAGTTTAACACGGGAAGTTCTGTCTCAGTTTTTATAGAAATTTACATGGATTGTTTAAAAAGTCATATTTGTCAAATATAGATTCACGTGATTATTGGTAATAATGTAGCATAGAGGACTATGTAGTAACTATGTATTTCTTTAAATTGTTGATTCACAGTTACCCCCGACGAAGGGCTGGAAATAAGCCCGAAATGCATTGGGTTTTAATAAAGAACTGCTGCTCCGAACTACTTTTTGCATTTTGTGATTGTTTTCCCGAAGAGGCCCGGATGGGCACACGTGATTATGAGAAGTACTCACCTTGCCTTGCCACACCATACCGACGCCACAGGAACGCCGCTAGGCCACCAGGGACGGGACGCTCACGCTGTTGGTCCCCCTCGCCGCCACCAGTGATCGTTGGCCGCAGTGGGGGGGGACTACAGCTCCCGGCAGTCAAAGCGCCAGCCAGGACCTCCTTCCGGCTTGCTCCGCGCCCGGAGGCGCCATAAAAACAGAGGCTCCCTCGGTGGAGTGGGGGACTCACCTTGCCTTGCCACACCATACCGACGCCACAGGAACGCCGCTAGGCCACCAGGGACGGGACGCTCACGCTGTTGGTCCCCCTCGCCGCCACCAGTGATCGTTGGCCGCAGTGGGGGGGGACTACAGCTCCCGGCAGTCAAAGCGCCAGCCAGGACCTCCTTCCGGCTTGCTCCGCGCCCGGAGGCGCCATAAAAACAGAGGCTCCCTCGGTGGATTGGGGGACTCACCTTGCCTTGCCACACCATACCGACGCCACAGGAACGCCGCTAGGCCACCAGGGACGGGACGCTCACGCTGTTGGTCCCCCTCGCCGCCACCAGTGATCGTTGGCCGCAGTGGGGGGGGACTACAGCTCCCGGCAGTCAAAGCGCCAGCCAGGACCTCCTTCCGGCTTGCTCCGCGCCCGGAGGCGCCATAAAAACAGAGGCTCCCTCGGTGGAGTGGGGGACTCACCTTGCCTTGCCACACCATACCGACGCCACAGGAACGCCGCTAGGCCACCAGGGACGGGACGCTCACGCTGTTGGTCCCCCTCGCCGCCACCAGTGATCGTTGGCCGCAGTGGGGGGGGACTACAGCTCCCGGCAGTCAAAGCGCCAGCCAGGACCTCCTTCCGGCTTGCTCCGCGCCCGGAGGCGCCATAAAAACAGAGGCTCCCTCCGCGTCGCGGGACGCGCGCGGGCGCCGCCGGGCTGAGCCCGGGCAGAGGGCGGGCCGTCTGTGGCCGTCAGGGGCCGAAGGAGGCCGGGCTGGGCCACCCCTCTAAGGCAAGTGATCACGTCACGATTGAACACCCCTTGCATTATATCATCATCTGCTCCTAATTTATTCCTTATTACGGTATTGGAGCGACCTATCCACGCAAGCTTGCATATGGCACTATCTTGAGAGTTGGCTGGATACAAGCTTGTTAGAAAGACTTCTGACTATATTAGTGGACATTTACCAAACGGTGTCCAATCGGTTGCAGGTTTGCTCGGTACTTTTATCAATCTCCACTTGTAGAGGCTCTTTGATACGCTTGGTACATGATTGCAGATAGATCTAGATAGTGTAATAAGAGGATAGACGTTGGACCCTTTTTTGTGTGTGACTCAACTTAGAACTTATTATCTATTGTGTTGTAAATGTGGTGATAACTTAAGTAATATATCTCGAGGCGCGGGGCAATTAGGGTGACCTTAGACAGCCAAGCAACAGGGCTCTGAATTTAACTGTGATCCATATTGTCAATTTATGGCAAAGAAATACTCAACTATGGATAACTACCTTGTGAAAGTAGTAAGCCAAATTAACAAGGATAGAAGGAAGTCACTGGGCCGCGAAAATACTACTTCTACCAATTTAGGCATTTTGAGTAACAGTGGTAATACTATTGTAAATACTGTGACGCCTAGTGTCCCAGTGACTGAGTGTTTGCTAACAGAGTTTACGGCGCTCCCTGAGTCTCCTGTAGTCTTAGAGTGTCCTGTACCTACGCCTGTAGACTCCAACACCACACCCCTGAATCTGTTGGAAGAAACTAGAATTGACTCTCATCCCGAATGCTCCCCAAAAAAAAGGGCTGTAAGGGAGTGTAGGAAAACGAAACAAAATAGAGGTGGGGCACAGCATAAATCGAATTGTCAAGTTACCACAAAAAACCCCTTCACCCAAAAGGGGACTATGACCGAAAATTGTGGTAATGATATATTTTCACCCAACATTATGTCCTGTCTTATTAAGGCCTTTGAGGATAAATTAGAGGCAGTGGTAAAACCATTAGTTGAAAAAATAGATAGATTATCCGCAGAAGTGCTCAGACTAGGTGGCTCCCTATCCTCATTGATTAACACTCAGACTAAATCGCAGGGTGGTTCAAATGAGCAAGAGGGAAGAAATGTACAAGTCCTGATTAAGGAGAACATCCCCCCATTTAATTCTACCCCAAGCAACCATTTGCCAGACAAAATAACCGGCCCGGACTCAGATCCACCCTCTACAGGTTGGTCAATGGTCCAAGCCAAGAAAACCCGCTCTATTAATTTACCCCCTCAATGTGAACCATATGTTGTAGTACTTTCAAATGTGCCACCCCTAGATATTATGCAGTCTAAGGTGCAAAATGAAACACACGATTGCCTTAAACGGAAAACAGTTTCCTGGCTACACCACAACTGTGGGTTCCCTGTCAACTATTCGGAACAGATTTTATCAACTAGACGGGTCCCCTGGATTGGGAGTGCCAGGAAAGCTTGTAAAGGTGATTGCATAATAATCAACTTTAAACATCCTCAACACGTGGCAACCGTACTACTTAGAGCAGCATCATTGGCACCGACAGAGAATAGTGTGGTTGTGCATCCGCTAGGCTTTTTTTACCAGCACCTAGCTAGGGGCAAGCAGATCACCACTCCGAGCATATCTCAAAACGTTTTCCAAGGTTTACCATTCCAGATTAACACGAATAATAGGTACTCGGCACTAAGCTCCTTGGACACGAATGATTGACTAATTCCACCTCCTGTGTCAGATAGGAAGACTAAGCTAACAACTCAAGGTGGAAATATGACTTTGCCCACTGTGGAACCTAGTGATGAAATTGCCCAAATAGGGGCGGGGGGCCCCATGGTAACTATTGATAGCTTGGGCGAGAAGAGACAATCTGGTATCAAGCACACTGAGGATGGGGGTCCAACCATCGTAAATTCACCACCGCATGGAAATAATGTATCACATACTATTGCGGACGGTATAGCCGAATTCCCATCTGTTAGATTAATATCATGGAACATAGCAGGGGATCAAGGAATATGCAGGATGAGGGTTGGTGCTCCTACATTGAAAACTTTGATATTGTTCTTCTCCAGGAGACATGGGCCATAGATACACCTCATAGACTGGGTTATAAAACTTTTAGTCGGGGCGCAGTGCCATCCGTGAGAGGAAGAGCATCTGGGGGTCTGGTGATTTGGATAAGGGTTACTGTGGAGGCAGAAATCACATTACTGCCGATTGATTCCCTAGATATATTGGGATTAAGAATGGCGACCAAGGGGAAAGAAACAATATATTTAATAAATGTTTATAATAGACCGCATCCCCATAGCAAAGATTCACAGGTGATAATCCACCTTGACTCCTTTTTAAATACTTTAAGTCCAAGTAAGCAGGTAATTGTTGGTGGAGATCTCAACTGTCAATATGAGCCGATATTGGGCTTGGATACCTTATTTGAAGAACAGGATATAGCTAATAATGTCCTTTCTGTAGAGTCCAACAATATGGTAAAAAATTCAAGAGCAGCTATGCAGATTTTACAAATTACTGTAAACCATGAATTAAGGGCGTGTAATGGCCGTTTTCAGTCAGATAGACCAGCGGCTCCAACTTTTTGTAGGGGAAATTACAGGTCCCATATAGATTTTTTAATGGCTTCCATGAATCTATGGTACTTAATAATAGATTTTAAAATAGACCATAGAACAGAGAGCGACCACTTCCCCCTCCATCTATGGTTACATTCAGAACCTTTCGAACAAAAAAAAAGTATGACAGATACGTCAAATGTCCCAGTAGGAGATTACCAGGTCTCCAATAACAGACGTGCTATTAAGTGGCCCCACATTCTGGCTAAAGATGAAATAATGATAAATATATACAATTCATTTGCTGATATATTGGAGGGAAGTCATATGCTTGTTCTAGGTACCCAGGATGTCCTTAACTTACACTATAAACTTGTAGATGCACTGACTCCTCATCTAAGCAAAAGCTACAAAAAGGACCTGAGTCAGAAAGATCACTACTCAGCGACAACAAATCATTGGTACAATAAAGATTGTCGCAACGCTAAAAATGATCTGATTCAGGCTGTAAAAGTAAAGGACGCACAGGGAATTAAAGACAGTAGACTAGCATATAAAAAGACATTGTCCCAAGCAAAAAAAGCCTGGGATGATGTTCTCTGGGATGACCTTTTGATTGCAGCTCACCAGAAAGAACAGGCCACATTTTGGAATTTAATCTCCAAAGGGAATAAAAAAGGCAGATCATCTAGGGATATATATCTTGATGAAGAAACCTGGTGCAAGCACTTCTCTAAATTATACTGCAATACAAATGAGGAGATGGCCATGGATGATATCGAGATAAATAGATTACTTGATAATAACACCCGTCTACACTTTAGCTATGAAGAAACTGTTGAGGCACTCCTGGCTATTAAAACGGGCAAAGCACCAGGTCCTGATAAAATCCCCGGTGACTTGCTAAAGCACGATGTAGGAATTTGGGGACCCTATATTAATTTTTTATGTAACTCTATAGTGGCTGGGACACCAATCCCTGATTCATGGAAAGGGGCTGAAATTGTAACAATTTTTAAGAAAGGGGATCGTTACGACCCAGCAAATTACCGCCCTATTAGTTTAATTGATCTTTTACAAAAAACTTTCGCCAGACATATCTTAAATAGACTTTTATTGTGGATAAAAGGGGAACAGATTTTAACCAAATACCAAGCAGGATTCAGGCTAAAAACCAGCACAGTAGATCAAGTATTTAGATTTATGTGTATTTGCTGGAAATATATTAATATAAGAAAGGGAAGCTTGTACGTAGCATTCATTGATTTAAGGGCTGCCTTCGACCTTGTACCCCGTAAATTACTTTGGTCCACTCTCAATGACATTGCAGTCCCTAGTGAGCTACTCAGGGAAATAATTAGACTCCACACAGGAAACTATGCCAGAGTTAGATGGGGTAAGGGAGGAGAAATCTCAAAAGAGATCCCTGTGGATCGGGGTGTCCGTCAAGGGTGTGTGCTGGCGCCCACCCTCTTCTCCTTATATGTTAACAATATACCAAACTATCTCAAAGATTGTAAACATGACTCCCCGAAATTAGCAGATGAGGTAGTCACCGCATTGCTTTTTGCTGATGACACAATCCTCATCTCACAAACCCCGCAAGGTTTACAAAATCTAGTAAACACGTTCAATAACTACTGTGTGGAAAAGGGATTAGAAATTAATTCATCTAAAACAAAGTATATGTCCATAAATCCTCAGAAATCCTTTAGAAAGAATTTGGTCTTAAACAACCAGAAGCTGGAATATGTCGAGAGTTTTAACTACCTGGGTATTATGCTGGATAGTACACCCAATTGGAAAGGGCAATTGGAAAAAAGTAATTTAATTTTAAAACAAAATTCAATGCCCATTCTAAAGGTGCACGGCAGTAGCCAATCTAAATCAAGTACGCCGGCACTCGAATTATTCAAAGCAAAGGCCCAATCAGCAGCACTTTACGGTGCCGAGGTCTGGGGTTATTCCTGCAACAACACCTTCAGGAAGGAAGAGAACATCTTTATACGCAGGTTACTCAAAATACCAGTAAGAACTCCGATAATTCCAGTCCTTCTGGATATTAATCTTAAAAGAACTGATCATCAAGCTATACTAAGGCCTCTTCTCTATTGGATTAGATTATGGACAACCCCTGAGTTGAGCGATTACAAGAACGGATTGCTAGAAATAATCAGGATTGACGAATATAAAAGTATCCCCTGGTTAAAACATATCTCCCAGTGGTTCAAAAAGCTTGGGTTTACTCATTTTTGGGAAAGCCCTCAGAATATGTTACCAACCTCAAAAAACCTTTTGAAATCCGCTTTTTGGATTTATGTAAAGAACGAAGTATCCACTAATACTACACTTGGTACATTGTCACAGAAATTCTTATCTGTTAAGGATACCCCTATATTCGAACAATTTATGGATGAGATAAGACCACCACTAGCTAAAACACTGTATCTTCAATACCGATATGGAGTTTTACAGATAGCTGCAAACACTAGTAGTTGGAGGGGCAATGAAGACGAGAGCGGTTTGTGCACCCTTTGCGTACAAAAAGCTATAGAAAATGATGCTCATGTACTGTTTTTCTGCCCAGCTTACAAAAAGCCAAGAATTCGTTGGATTAAACCCCTGTGTATAAATCTGGGGTTTAGGTTATTCAAAGAGGCAGAACGTACATTCAAAGCAAATACTTCACAACTAATAGTCTTTGGTCTAAGTAGATTCCTATTTAATGTATATCTTATAAGGAATAAGAAAGGATATAAACTATAAGACTCAAAGGCTGGTTAGCTAATGTTCTTGGTTGGTTTGACATTATGAATTTTACTCCTTCCCCCTTTGTAAATTGTATTATAATAATTTTTTATATAGTATCTGGCTTTTTAACTAATTTATATGTTTTTAGCATAGCTGTGATAGAATTGAATGTGATTGACCCCCATCATTATTGCCTGGAATTTTTGGATTATGTATTATGTTTTAACCTATGTATGCTGCTTTTATGACAAAATAAGTCGAAATAAAGCTGAAATTGAATTGAATTGAATTGAGAAGTATACATAAAAACAATGCATTATGTGATATATGTGGATCAGACACATGGATTAAATTATAAGAAGAAATTTTGGAAAACATTGTGGATAAAAAATTGGACTAAATTTCGAGCAAGGGCAAATGTTAAAATGGTAAAAGGACTTAGTATCAAATTATGCAGTGCGACTGGAAGTGGGGCATCGGTAACGCGCTCCCCACAGTATTACATGACTACTGATAAACACATTCAGATAATAACACTAGATGGACAAGTACATCCGTGAGAGCTTGACACAGAAATATAAATACAGGGTGACAAATAAAGAACTATAAAAGGAGTTTTTGATCACTCTTGTTGACAGCCTATGATATTATCCTAGCTGAGGATGACTGGCCTCTATCCAGTGCTAGGCATACATCCTGTGGGGAGGAAGTAATACTTGGAGCAGTCTCTTCCCTAGAACCTAAAGATCTAAAGAACAGCGATGCACAAGTGTGGGCTTTCAAGCAAGCTCCAGCACTGTAAAGAAATCAAACAGGATGGGAAAACCATTCTATGCAATCTGTGATTCGTCAATGAAGCGTGCAACAGGTTGAAGCCCAACATCCAGTGAAGCCAGAAGTGAAATGAAAAATGACAGCAATCCTAAGAGAATTTCAATATCAAGGAGTGACAATACCCTGTCATGTGATTATGAACTTTCCACTTTTCTTGGTCGGTAAACCAATTAAGTCATACTGTTTGGTTTTAGATTATATTAATGTGAAATAATATACACGAATATATGCAGTGCATAATACTCACATTACTAGTTTTATGACCGATCTAGTTAGAAAAAAGTGCAAAACAACTCTTGACATAGTTAATCGATGTTTTGTCAATTTCAATTCAATTCAATAAAACTTTATTTGATCTAGTTAAAATGACATAGATCATAAAAGTATACAAGTTTAAAAAGACAATTTGGACATCCTTTGTGAAATGTATACAAGCTAGTTAATGGGGCAAACCTTGGCAACTCCGACACAATAGACTTCAAAGTCTAGTGAGTACGTTACTTGGTCATACGGCAGTTCTTGCCCAGTCCTCTACCAGTTGATTACTAAAAACAGAAAAGGTCATTTAAAAAAATATCATATAAAAAATATACATTTAAAATTGACATTAATTTTATCTGTGTTATTAAAATCTCAGATCTGAATAGCATAATTAATTTTCTAATTAGCAACGGAAGCTCTAATGTGGGAATCGTTTGAAAACTAACTCGCTTCTTCCTTACAGAAGACGTCTTCTACGCATACAGGCCCACAGAAAAGATGCTACACCGAAACAGACATAAGGGTCACAGAGCTTCTTCATAAAAAATAGTGCAATTCAACATTAGTTAAAATTATACCGCCTTAAGAGAGGAAGAATATATCTGGATCTCTGGTCCTTGTGGTATTTACAGAAAAAGAAGAGGTGAAGATCAGATTGCAGTGACAAATTATCACAGGGACACTGTGTCAAGTCGCTGAAAGAGTACTTTCTAGCTGGGAAGCCCAACATTAAGGGTATTAAATTAGTGTGAAATCTTAAAAGACTAAATCTATGCTGTACATTTTTTATGCCCTCCAGATACAAAAATTCACCTTTAGTTATGGGAGGTATCTGATGGTAAATTTTCGCTACAGTTTTTGCTGGATGAGACTCCTCACTTGCATAGTCAGCCTTGGCTAAGGATAGGGACTTAAGATTCTTTTCGGGAAATTTGGAACAGGAGCTCGGGTTTGTATACAATTCCGGGATGCCTAAGGAATGTAACGTATTCTTAGCATACTCCAACCAAGCAATTTTGTGGGCATTGTCTAGTGTCAAACAATTGCTTATTATAACCTGGTTGACATCCACAGTATTTCTTCTCCACATTGAATGCCACAACATAATCGGGGCAAGTCTTACTGTGTCCGTTATGTGAGGTATGCCTATTTCTAAATGACAAACATAATCAATCAATCATTTGTAGAGCACACTAGTCACCCCTGAGGGTCTCAAGGCGCTGAGCAGGGGGGGTGCAGCTACTGCTCGAACAGCCAGGTCTTGAAGAATCTCCTGAAGGTCAGCAGGTCCTGGATTTGTCGCAGCTGTGCGGGGAGGGTGTTCCAAGTCGGAGAAGGATCTGCCACCAGTGGAGGTCCTGTGGATGCGTGGGACGGTGGCAAGCGCGAGGTCGGCGGAGCGCAGCTGGCTGTTGGGGTGTAGAAGGTGAGACGTTAGTTGAGGTATGCTGGTCCGGTGTTGTGTAGTGCTTTGTGGGCGTGGGTGAGGAGCTTGAAGGTGATCCTCTTGTTGACTGGGAGCCAGTACAGGTTTTTCAGGTGGGCAGTGATGTGGGTGTGGTGGGGTATGTCAAGGATGAGGCATGCAGAGGAGTTCTGTATGCGTTGGAGTCTCTTCTGAAGTTTGGACGTGGTTCCTGCATAGAGGGCATTGCCGTTGTCCAGCCTGCTGCTGACGAGGGCCTGTGTGACCATCCTTCTGGTCACGGTGGGAATCCATCTGTAGATCTTGCGGAGCATGCAGAGGGTATTGAAGCAGGAGGAGGAGACTGCATTGACTTGGTGGGTCATAGAGAGCGATGAGTCCAGGATGAACCCCAGGTTATGTGCATGGTCGATGGGAGTGGGTGCAGCTCCCAGGGCAGCTGGCCACCAGGAGTCGTCCCAGGCAGAGGGAGTGGATCCGAGGATGAGGACCTCTGTCTTTTCTGAGTTAAGTTTCAGGCGGCTGATCTGCATCCAGCTTGGCGATGGCCTTCATTCCTTCGTGGAGGTTGTTTTTTTTGCGGTGGTGGTGTTCTTGGTGAGTGAGAGGACCAGTTGAGTGTCGTCAGCGTAGGAGACGATATTGAGGTTGTGCAAGCAGACGATGTTGGCGAGCAGTGCCATGTAGAAGTTGAAAACAGTAGGGGGGAGGGATGATCCTTGGGGCACGCCACAGATGATCTTGGTGGCTTCAGAATGGAAAAGGGGGAGGCGGTCCCTCTGGGTTCTGTCAGTGAGGAAGGAGGTGGTCCAGTCCAGGGTTTTGTCACAGATCCCTGCGCTGTGGAGTTGTGTGCGTAGGGTGTGGTGGCAGGCGGTGCTGAATGCGATCGAGAGGTCCAGGAGAATGAGGGCCGCCATTTTGCCGTTATCCAGTAGGGCCCTGATGTCGTCTGTGGCAGCGATGAGGGCGGTTTCGGTGCTGTGATTGCTGCAGAATCCAGATTGGGACTGGTCCAGGATGTTGTTCTCCTCAAGGAAGTGGGTCAGTTGGCTGTTGATTATCTTTTCGATGACTTTTGCCGGGAACGGAAGAAGGGAGATTGGCCAGAAGTTCTTGAGGTCCTTTGGGACCGCTGTGGGTTTCTTGAGTAGGGCGTTGATCTCAGCGTGCTTCCAGCTTTCAGGGAAGGTGGCAGAGTCAAAGGAGCTGTTGATGATTTTCTGGAGTTGGGGTGTGATGATGCGGTTTGCTTTGTTGAAGATGTGGTGAGGGCAGGGTCAGATGGTGAGCCGGAGTGGATGGTATTCATGGTCTTGATGGTGTCATTGACGTGGGTCCAGGAGAGCAGGCGGTTGGTGAGGCTGGGGGGCGGTTAGTCTGCAGTGTCGGTGGCTGTCGGGGGTAGTCTGGGTTTTGCAGCTGTCGTGAATGTCTACAATCTTGCAGTGGAAGAAGGTGGCTAGGGAGTTGCATAGGTCTTGCGATGGCGGGATGTCGTTGGAGCTGGAGCTGGGGTTAGAGAGTTCCTTTATGATGTTGAAGAGCTCTTGTTGTCGATGCATTCTTTCAAGGAGGTCCTTTTGGTGGCACAGATGAGTTGGTGGTGCTGGCGGCTGGAGTTCTTTAGGGCTTCATGGTTGTCTGATATCTTTTTGTGGCGCCACTTTCATTTGAATCTTTGGCAAGTCCGCTTGGATTTTTGGAGGTTGGTGGTGAACCAGCTGGCCTTTCTGTCGGTGCATCTGTTTGAGGGTTTTTTGATCGGGCGAGAGTGTTGGCGCAGTCATTGATCCATTGCCTGAGGTTGCTGGTGGCTGTGTTGATGTCGGTGGTGTCTGACGGTGGGTCTCGTGAAAGGGCGGTGATGAGCTGGTCTTCGGTGACCTTGTTCCAGCTGCGGTAGGGGATCCGTTGCGAGTGGTGGTTTGTGGTGGGTTTCTTGAAGGTGAAGTGGACGCAGTGGTGGTCGGTCCAGTGGAGTTTGATGGTGTGGCTGAGGGTGACGTGGTTGCCTGTGGAGAGGATGGGGTCGAGCGTGTGTCTGGCGGTGTGTGTGGGGTCATGACAAGCTGTTTGAGTTCAAGGTTGGAAAGGTTATCGAGCAGAGCGATGGAGTTTCTTTTGTTGGCGTTCTCGAGGTGGAAATTGAGGTCTCCGAGGAGCATGTAGTCTGTGCACGCAACAGTGTGCGTGTTGACAATGTCGGTGATGGTATCGATGAACTGTGGCCGTGGTCCGGGGGGTCTGTAAATAAGAGTTCCTCTGAGAGTGGTGTTGGTGTTGGTGTGGATCTGGAAGTGCAGGTGTTCGGCGGTGATGGAGGTGTCTGTTGTGCAGGTCGAGACTCTTACGGTATTCCTGTAGACAATGGCGATTCCTCCCCCTGGTCTGTTGTTGCGGTCCCTTCTGGTGATTTTGTAGCCATCCGGGATGGCTGTTGCGAAGTCTGGAGCCAAGGAGGAATTCATCCAGGTCTCTGTTAGGAAGGCGACGTCCGGGGAGGCTGAGTCGAGTAGGTCTTAAAGTTCGATGGTGTGCTTGTGGACGGAGCGGGTGTTGAGTAATATGCATCTGAGGTGGTTGCGTTCTGCTCTGACGGGTGACGTAGGGCGTGCGGGTGTATTAGAAATAATTAGAAAACGAGGCGAGGAGAGAGGCGACCCTTTTTAAAAAGACATCCTCTATCTTCTGCATGGGGTCTATTAATTCCATTCCCCACAGCCCAGCCCTATTTGTAGCTGCCGAAATTGTTTTTGCATTGTAGATATTTTTTATCGTCCCTATGGGTTTAGATCTCAGTTTTTTACAAAAACAGGCCACTGCAACCAGAGTTCTTTCCATTGTTAGTGCCCTACACTTTGTCATGTGCGCCCAAGTTTCTTTGTTATCAAATGAGACTGCCAAATATGAAAAAGTCTCCACTATTTCTAGTTTCCTTGTCCCTATATGGAAAGATGGTAGCCTGTTTGAGGATAGGACACCTGACACCATAACAAAGGATTTAGACTCATTAACCTTTAAGTTCAGTATTGACATGTACCCCACGTAGGCGTTTATTAAGCTTTGAAGCGCAACTCCCGTCCTGGCATTTAGGACTGCATTGTCCGCATAAGCCACGATTGGTAGTGAGACTGGGGGGAAGGTTGGGATGTCTGCTTTAGATCCTGGTAATGTGGCCTCCACCCCGTTTGTATACAACGAAAAGAGAAACGGGGCAAGTACACAGCCTTTGCCTGACTCCTCTCATAATCTGGAAGGATCTTGTACATTCCCCCTTTTTGCCCAACCACACGCTTGCAGCCACCTGTGAATACATTTCCCCTATTATATTAATCAGGTGAGGGTCAATGCCCATCTCCAGCATTATAGACCATAGCTTCACATGGCTTACGCAGTCAAATGCTGCGGATAAATCCATGAAATCCATGTAAGTATGTCCTCCCTTGGCTGAAGAATACTTTGCAATGGTCATGCTAAGATTTAGGCATTGGTCAATCATTCCTCGTTCCTTCTGGAAGCCATACTGGGTTGGCATCAGAACATCTTTTTCCCTCGCCCATTCTTCTTGCCTGTTCAATAAGACATGGTCCTGTGCAGTCCAGGAGGGAAATCAGCCGATAATTCTGGGGGTTAGATGTATCACCTTTCTTGTGCATTGGGACTAAAATGCTTTTTTTCCATGGAGGAGGCGGTCCCTTCTTCACAATTTCATTGAATATGATGGTAAAAAATGGTGCCCACAGCTCTTGATGATGCAAAAAAAAGTAAATGGGAACCCTATCCGAGCCAGACGCTTTAGCATGGGTACTCTTAAGCAGTGCTGTTCCTACCTCTACCAGATTAAAAAACGGAGACCTGGTTGGAGAGCCCGTAGAGTCAAAGGAATCTTCCTTTATCAATTTCTTACTCCAAATATGCTTTCAAAGTGCAGCACCCAGGCTTCTCTGTCTCCATGACCGCCCAGAGTTTTATTTGAGCTGTTCTTAAAATAGGGAGCGTTAACCACATTCCAGAAGTCCCTACTGTTATTAGAAGAGGCTGCTTTGACTAAGTCATCCCATGCCTTATCTTTCATCTCTGCTTCTGTATTCTTCCTTGATTTCTTGTATTTCAGACACAAATCCTTGATCTGGGACTGGTCTCTGGGAGATGCCTTAAGGGCCTTGTGAAGGGCTTGTAGGGCCTGGGAGCAAGTCTCATCAAACCAGCCGGTTTCCAGTCTTTTTTTATTTATATTAGGTCGGGTGTGATAGTTTTGAATGAGAGGGGCACTCAGTATATAATCAAATTCTCTGTATATGTTTTATTGAGTATTTCAATTGGTCCTTTCAGTACAGTTAATGTCTTTTCTTTGACCTCCTTTCTTACAGGGTCTTCTTCATCAGTCCCCACAGGAGTCTTCCAGGCCACCGACGTCCCTCGGACAAAGAAAGGCTCAGGTAAGTGTAAATAATTGTAAGAGGTTCCTCGCTTATTCAATAAAGGGAGGGAGTGAGGGACGTGTTCATTGAAAGAAAAAAAAAAGATACACCACATCAGAACGTGATTTAAGTGTGAAGGCGGAAGATCTGGAAAAAACAAAAGAAAAGGGTACCAAACCCCAACATTTTAGCTGGCATACAAAGTGCACTGACCCACCTTCCCTCCTTTCTTCCCCATATAGAAACACCTGAGTCATTCTTGGTCTTCACAGTGTAACTTTTATTAATACAGATCCGGCCATGTACTCATTGGCCATTTTAATTACTCGTGAACATCTTATAATAAATTTTCCAACACACCACAGCACTTCAACTGACTGTAAGATTGTACATATTTAGGTTTGGTCTTCGGGCTGTGCCAGTAGGCCCCAACCAAGATAGCCTGCTCTCCTTAAGCTGACCGCCCCCCGGTCAACAGAGCCGCAGGTAAATAGTCTGCCACCTCTTGTGACAACCGCTGGCTTCCTGGGGTAGAGCCAGAGAGTACGGAGCCACCAGCAGGTCAGCCCTCTCTCTCTCGCCAGCCCGGAGCCCTGATAGACTTCAAGACCTGTTCTGGTACTAAAAAGTCACCGCAAAACGGAGTCCATGTCATTTCTCTTGGCCAGGACCCCGGAACCCGCCTAACTAACGCAACGCTTTCAGGGATGGGTGGGTGGGCAACTCCGACGCGACCTCCGACCACCTAACAGGATCGCGGACAAAGAGGGCGAAGATCACGCCCCTTCCACTTTTAAACCCCCCGCCATAAACGAATTGCTTCCTGGGTCGAACCAAGACTCTTCGTGCCTGCGCACATCCGGTCACTTTGCTCGTGTCCTTCCCCTTCCGGGTCACGCGACCCGGAAGGGGTTCCTACGCTTTCTAGGGCTCTTTGATGCCACTAAAGGCGCCACGCCCCTTACATGGGGTGGCGCCCCTCATAGCTGGCATACAAAGTGCACTGACCCACCTTCCCTCCTTTCTTCCCCATATAGAAACACCTGAGTCATTCTTGGTCTTCACAGTGTAACTTTTATTAATACAGATCCGGCCATGTACTCATTGGCCATTTTAATTACTCGTGAACATCTTATAATAAATTTTCCAACACACCACAGCACTCCAACTGACTGTAAGATTGTACATATTTAGGTTTGGTCTTCGGGCTGTGCCAGTAGGCCCCAACCAAGATAGCCTGCTCTCCTTAAGCTGACCGCCCCCCGGTCAACAGAGCCGCAGGTAAATAGTCTGCCACCTCTTGTGACAACCGCTGGCTTCCTGGGGTAGAGCCAGAGAGTACGGAGCCACCAGCAGGTCAGCCCTCTCTCTCTCGCCAGCCCGGAGCCCTGATAGACTTCAAGACCTGTTCTGGTACTAAAAAGTCACCGCAAAACGGAGTCCATGTCATTTCTCTTGGCCAGGACCCCGCCACAGGGCGAGACGTTCACTGGCGGGCTCGCCCTCCCCCCTGCTAAATCCAGTACCTCCTCGATAGCTCCTAAGATAGTCTGTATGAACAACACGTTACCCGCCTTGGAAAGGTGTACTCCATCTTCTGCGTATAGGTCTAACCTTGCAGGTTGTATCAACTTGTGTCTGATGTTACGTATGCTGGATCCCTTTAAAATTCCCGCTACAGACTGATTCAGCCTCCTCACCGACTTATTTATCGCCTTCGGTGGCGCTCTTTCCGCCCAACGTTGTCGTGGTATGATCTCGGACCAAAATAAAATTGTTTTGGGAAACATGTTCTTAACTTCTGCCAGGACTGAGAACAAAGTCTCCTTGACTCCCCTCCTCCCTGCCGGGATCATATCGTTGCCCCCTGAGTGTATTACTAAAATATATGGGACCGGCATGCCTCTAGCCATGGCTCCCTGCAGATCTTTGGGGACGCCCCTTAAACGTTGTCCGCCTACCCCCACCCAATGGTGGTCAATTCTTTTCGACTTCTGATCTCTCTCTTCTTGAGAATCGTTGAACATGAGCCCTGCCCTGCGTATAAAGGAATGACCACACCAGCATATTTGCGACCTCTGAGTAGGTGTACCTAGAGCAAATTGAAGATGGACATAATCAACGTGAAGTGCCGTAAACAGGGGGGGAACAGTCAGCCAACCTATATTAGCTGGGGGCGTATATATCGTTCAAAGCATGTCGACTTCCATCGGCCCAACCTCTTAATGATCTCATCTGGAAGGCCTAGTGCCGCTGCTGTTGTGGCTGCGCCGATGCGGAATGAATGAGAGGTATAATGCGCCGTGTCTACCCCTAGTCCTACCAGCGCTAGCTTGCACACTCTAGTAAACTGAAATCTTGTGAGGGGTAACCCATCGGCATGTAATAGCAATCTGCTGTCGCCCCCATTTTGCCTGATGCGCAGGAAGGTCCTTGTAAGGTTCACTGGGCAACATGTCGCCCCTGCCATAGGCCTTAACTGGATCCAACTCCCTTTCCCTAGTGGGTCTGTTTTTGATCTCCGCACCCTGACTTGCAAAGAATCGTCTGTCAGAATAACATCGTCAACTCGTATGCCCCCTTCCTTGTCTGTTTTTGAGGCCGCCAGTAACTCGGATACCCTGAACGCCCCAAAAAAGGCCAGCGAATATGCCACACTAAATAATTGTGTCTCATATGGTGTAAAGCAAATTCTGGGTAAAATTCCCAGCAAGCTGGTTACTCTGCTTGCATCTATGGGTCTCCTAGCATCTTTTGCCCCTGGTGTCAATCCCTCCCAACCCTTTATCGCTCTCCTCACCCTTGGGTCTTTCGTCGGGTCTGCCACACCGCTCAACCCAGCATAGAATGCTATTGCTGACAATTGTCTTCTCATCATTGCTGGAGATTTCCCACTCTCTTTCTGGTGCACTATGAATTCTAAGATACTTAACGGTGCAAAATCATCTAATCTTTCTGCTCTTTTGACAAAAACCTGATATGCCTGCCATGACCTCTCATACATACTCTTTGTCTTGGGAGCCAGAGAAGCTGTTATCAAATCGGGGGCTGTGGGACACCAAGCTTCCATAGTCCGGCCGGGAATTCCGTCATCTCTATGTCTGCTTGCGGCCATCGGGTGCGAAACTCTGTCAACTTAAAACGGGACAAGGCATCAGCGACTGAATTGTCTATCCCTGGCACGTGTCTGGCAGTAAAGTGTACATTCAGGCGCAAACATTGCATCACCAGCTCCTTCAGCAAGCGCAGAACCCAGGTGCACTTTGCTCTCTGATTGTTAATTGCCATCACTACTGACATGCTGTCTGACCAAAACACAATATGTTTGTTCGCCAAACTGCCCCCCCACAGATGCAAAGCCACAATGATTGGGAACAATTCCAGAAAGGTAATATTCCTTGTGAGACCTGACAATGCCCATTCTTCCGGCCAGTGTTGCATGCACCATTTGCGGCCTAAGATAGCTCCGAAACCCACACTCCCGGCTGCATCTGTGAACAATTCCAATTCCCCATTGGGGCGACTCGGCGCTTGCCAGAACACTGTGCCATTAAAATTTTCTAGGAAGTCTTTCCAAATAGCTAAATCCTTCTTCACCTCAGTTGATAACCTTGTATGATGGTGTTTTGCGCGCAGCCCTGACATTGCCCTTGCTATGCTCCTCGAAAAGGTCCTGCCCATTGGTATGACTCGCAGCGCAAAGTTCAACTGTCCCATTAATACCTGCAATTGATGTAACGTCACTTTCCGTGCCAACAAGCAAGTTTCAATAGCCGCCTTGAAAGCTACCACTTTCTCTTGTGGGAGCCTGCATACCCCTTCTCGAGTGTCTATCTCTATGCCTAGGAATGTTAGGCGTGTAGTTGGCCCTTCTGTCTTCTCTGCCGCCAATGGTACTCCCAAAGCTTTTGCCAAATGCTGGAAGCCCAGCAGGGCCTTCCTGCATGCTAGCGAGCCCTGTGGTCCCATGAATAAAAAATCGTCCAAATAGAGCACCACCTCGTAAGAATTAACTGAGGTTAAGAATTGCTGTACAGCCCATTCCAGGAACCTGCTAAACATCTCAAATACAGTGCACGCGATCGAACACCCCATTGGCATGCACAGGACAAAGAAATACTCCTCTCTGAAAGTGAAACCTAAGAACTTGGTGTCTTCTGGATGTACCGGCAGTAGCCGAAAGGCTGCCTCAATGTCTGATTTAGCCATCAGTGCTCCCTCGCCTAGCCTCTGCAATTTCTGAATTGCGGTGTCAAAAGTGGTGTAGCGCACTGTGCAGAGGTCTGGGTCAAGTTTGTCATTGACGGATAACCCTGGGGGGCTTGATAAGTTGTGAATTAGACGGAATTTCCCTGCCTCCTTCTTTGGAATCAACCCCAATGGCGAACATACCAGGTCTGGCTTAGGTAATTGCTTGAATGGTCCCGCCACCCTCCCCAACGCCACCTCATTTGCGATTTTTTGCTTAGTCACCTCTATGTTTTGAAGCACGGAGCGTTGGTTGCGTGGGGGATTGGCGGTTGGTGTGGCCGTAGATGGGATGCGAAATCCAAGACGAAATCCATCATGTAAAAACTGTGCATCTTGTAATTTGTCATATTTGCTAAGGAGGTAGGATAGCACGTGCAATTTGCTAGGTGTCGGCAAGCCCTTAGGGGGCCTGTGGGGGCCGACCTTTAGGTTGTGCGGGGGCAGGTTGTTCTTTTGGCTTTCCCAATTTCTTATAACATCTAATTTCTGCGTGTCCTGGCACTCCACAGAAGGCGCAACAGTGTTTGAATCTGCATGATGGCCCCGATTGCATTCATTCTTGTTAAACTGCCAGCAGGCCTGTTTTTTGTCTCCCGCACCCTTGTCCCCACGAAAGGACTGGTTGGGAAAGGTTTGATTGGACTTATTCCCTGCTAATGTTGAATAAAATACTGTGTGCCATACATTAATTTCCCGTTGATCCCATGCCATCCCTGGGTGCACTGCTTTCATCTGCCTGAACTTGGTGTCGTATTGGAGCCATCCTGTCCTGGGAATTCGGACGCCGCTCCATGTATTAAGGATATGTAGCTAATTAATTGTGGAGCTACTGCCGGGCACTTCTCAGCAATAATAGCCGCGTAAATTGCAAAGCCCGTAATCCAATTTTTTATAGACCAATCTACCCATACCTTCTTCTGCCTATAGTCGCCTTCCTTTCCTGCTCTGCCTTTTCCTGGCACCACCCCGGCATTTATGAGATCAAAAACGTCTATATATTCTCCTTTCAAAATCTTTTCTTTGGTCTCTATCGGCACATGCCATGTGATCCCGGCCGAAGGCGATAACGCCATGGACGCAGATCCATACATTAGAGGGCTGTATGCTAACGATGGTTGCCCAGTCACGCCTGTCCCCAATGCGCCTGGGAAGGGTCCTGCTGTGGCTCCTGTGCCATTGCTGAGCATTTGTCCTTGTGCGGGCGTTGTTACTACCATTGGGGATTGCCCCATAGCTACTAGCCCTGACCCCCCCCCCGGATAAGACATTGCGGGAATCATTGAACCTACTGCGCAATTACTCAGTGCCTGTCCCTGTGACGTTGCTGCTATTACGCCTGGGGATTGCGCTACGCCCCCTGAGTGAACCCATACCTGCGCTATTCCACTGCCTGGCTGTGCAATCACTGATGGTGTATTTTGAGGGATCAATTGCTCTTTGGGCGCTTCCACCATTAATGCCGGTATCTTCGCCCCCTGTGCCACATTGTTTGTATTGTCGTCTCCCCCTTTCGCGGTCCCTACTTGTGCAGCGTATGATCCCAAACTTGTTGTTTCGACAACTTCTACCTCACCTGAGGATGTGTCTTGAGCGTCTTTTGTTCTATTGCGTTTGTCCATTGGCGCATCTTTGAACCTCTCCGGTGTACGCCTCGTCCGCTTGCCTCGCACTGCTTGTTCTTGTGTACCTGTACCGGCCCCTTCTTTCAGAGTCTTTAGCGCCCAATCGACTCCCCTCTCTTTGGTAAACTCCAACAGCTCAGTCAAAGCCAGGTACTCGTCCTTTGCCGCTTTAGCTCCTTTCCCTTTCTGCGCCCGTCGTGGAGGCATTCTGCACTTAAGAGACAAAATTTTTGTTACCATATGTTCTTACTATTCATTCCCCCGTGGATTGGGTTCCAAGGAATTCCTCACTTTCTGTTCGCACCCTTTCTTTCGCTGTCATGCATTTATCACCCTTCGTTGCATCCCTTTATTTGCCCCACCTACTACTGACTAGGTTGTGTTCTGCCAGCTAACCCTGTGACCTCACATCGTTAATGCTTATCCTTCATGCTGAAGCATGTCCAGCCTTCGTTAGCTGCTCACCTCATTACATGGCTCACCCCTCTGCCTTTGCTCCCTTAAAGGTTGCTTTCCAATACCTGCTTTCATTTAGTTGAAATGTTATTCCACAGTTCTCATTTTATCAACCTCTGAAGGACAAATGGATCCGTCTGGATTTGAACCTGTGACCATGAGGTCGAATACAGGACCCTACAGTGGGCGCATTAGTGCACTAAGCCACCAGAACTGGTCTCTCGAACTCCGCAGCGCGCTACTCTAATCTCCCCTTAATTGCCGCCACCCGGGACCCTTATCTCCGCTATGGGTAAAGAAGCGTTTTCGCTCTTTTAAACTTGTCGGTACTTGCATCGATTCATCGAGCGCTGCCCCCGACTTACGATGGGCTCGCTGAAACCTATCTCTATTCATTTGCATTCGTTCGCTCTTGCTAGCGCATGCTTGATCTTTTAAAACGGGCACGCTTCCTCCTGACCCACTACCTATCGCCTCCCATTTGCCCCAAGTCGTGCCCCGCGTGTCCCTTACTCGCACACGATATCACCTACATTATACTGCACACTGTGAGGCCCGCTTACCTGCCGATCGGGCTCCGGCCGCCTTTCTCGTTGCCTACGTCGCCGTCCACTTCGTAACTCCGACGCGACCTCCGCAACTCCGACGCGACCTCCGACCACCTAACAGGATCGCGAACAAAGAGGGCGAAGATCACGCCCCTTCCACTTTTAAACCCCCCGCCATAAACGAATTGCTTCCTGGGTCGAACCAAGACTCTTCGTGCCTGCGCACATCCGGTCACTTTGCTCGTGTCCTTCCCCTTCCGGGTCACGTGACCCGGAAGGGGTTCCTACGCTTTCTAGGGCTCTTTGATGCCACTAAAGGCGCCACGCCCCTTACATGGGGTGGCGCCCCTCAGTTTATCTGTTGTATTTCTTTCCCATCCTTCCTTCTATCCCCTCACGTTTCACCCTGCCCCAGCCCTTCGCCTAAGTCCCGTTTGCTGTGCCCTTAATTATTCCCCGCAGTCGCCCCCGCACCTGGGAGAGCCGCGTCCCTCTGGGGCTGTGGCGGGGTACTTCTCGTCTGTTCTGTGGCGTTGTGCTGACGTTTCTCCTGGCTTCTCCTTCTTCAAAAGTGTCCTGTTGCTTCCCTCTGGTTGGAGCCGCAGTCTTCTGTGGAGTTGTTAGAAACTTCGATGCTTGACACGGACTCTTCTATCGTTTCCCGATCCTCCCGGCGTTCTTGTGTTCCCGTGGCATCTTTTCTCTTCGTTTTCGTCTCCGCCAGCACGTACTTCCCTCGACCTCAGAGAGCCCGAGATCTCTGGGACTCTCCTTAAAGGGGCCGCTTTCTCGTGTGTCCTCCTCTATGCCCAGCGGGTGAGTTTTATACCAATTGATGGAGGGGGGCTGCGAATACAGGAGAGGAGATATATGTGATCACCCTGTTCAGTCTCTTCCGTTTCCTCGTTTAGTTCAGACACTTCCTGACACCGGGTTAAGGATAATTTAATTTCCTTAAGTAATTCCCCAAAATTAGGGATTAGGGTGTCAGATTTTTACATTCGGGTCTAGGCACTTCATGATCAGATCTAATTTGTTAGTTACAACCTGCTGGATGGTTTGCTCTTCATCTATTCTATTCCATTTCAGTTGGAACCCGTTCTGTCTGGCTAGAATTGGTTTAGGGACCTTGTTTTGTCAAAACAACACTTGACATAGCAGCTGAATCACAATACCTAACAGCATTCACATTTGATGGTATCCAGTAGACATATATTAGAAGTTATAAACAGTGTCCAGGTTTATTTTCAACAAGTATAAGGGAACTCCCATAAGACGATTCCTACGCATTGGCATACATTGATGACATATTTCACTGAAAGTGAGTTAGGTGAACATTAGGAAAGGAAGGAGAGAATAGGGGGATTCTTTTAGCTTGTTAAGCTTATAAAATCAATTTGCATAAATCAGTGATGCCTTACTTAATGTCCTCATGTTAAGATACAAAGTATAGGGCAAATGCAAAGAATTGGCTCCCATTTTCTTGCTGAAATGCAGCACTTTGCAACCCCGAATACGTAATCAAAAATACTTGCCCTCATGGTATTTTAAGACTTTAGAAGGGTTTATCTGCCACTTTAAGCTAAGTGGGCAAAGTCTTTAAATGATTTAATTATGCTTTTCTTTTCTGAAAATAACTGGATGGATGAACAGTTAGCTGTCTGCCGTGGGCAACAAGCAGACATGTTAGAGAATAGATATTTGCAAATTTGAGACAATAGGAGAAACCTAGGCATACGGGGTGTTTTTAGCACATCAGGCTACACATATGTATTATACAATGATGAACCAAGGACCCCCATAGACTACACATCCAAATTATATACAGCTGTCAAATACTGATTCGATCAGGTAATCTTCTTGAAGGAATATTCTCCTGTACAGGGAAAGCAATCATAGCATTTTCTTATGTGCCTACTAAAGATGCAATTACTAAAGCCAGCATACAAAATATACATGTACTAACGTGCTCTGGGTGGGCTTCAACTCAGTGTTCAAGTGACATATAGTTATAGTATGATCCCATACTCGTAGCACAAGTATGTTAAAACATTGGCAGACAATACCACCAACTCCTCACATACAACCCATGAAAGCATTTAAAAGCATGTCTAAACACAGAGGGCTCTGCACAGCTTGTGATTGGCACTGAGCAAAACTATTTGGTGGCTTTTGTTGCAGTGCAATGAGTTTTCCAAGACAGCGACCTCAAGCTGCTACAGACACACTCAAAAACATTAGTTGATAATGCTGCACACACAGCTGAGAGTTGTGCCCTTCTGTTAGCCATGCAGAAGACGGATTTATTAGTTCCTAAAGTTATAGTTTTGCATTCTTCTTTTTCTGTACTTGGTTATAATGCAGAGCTATCCCTTTGGTACTTACACAGATTCAAAAGCTAAATTGGTAACATCTAAACAACCTTATGGAAAGCTAGCCTTCAAACAGAATAAGGTACCATTCATCCACATACAGCATCTGATGGCCTGTTAAAGAGAAGAGATTCAGTCTATTTTGTCCTGTGTGGCTGAATTATCTGTGGGAACTACTGTGAAAACCTTTACTATTGCTGCTATAACACAATTTGAATTCAATATCAATGCAGATATAATGGTGGCCTTATAGGCAACATTAAAGGGGGAGAAAAACCTCCTTAGGGACTCCTATGAAATATTCTCATGTTATATCTCAGGAAAGTATTCTTATAGTATTGAAACAAGGGAAAGGGGCTGCATATTTCCCAAATGCAAGAGTTAAGTTAAACTTAAAAATGACAGCTCATGAAAAAAAGCCATCTACCCTTGCAGACTTTTAATGCTATATTATCAATGCTACAGTAAAATTATTGGTGGCCATATATGTCCAAAGGTACACAAAAGGGGAAAGAAATTAAATGTAGCAAATGTCAACAAATAAAATCCTCTACTGCTACGATGCCAACTTGTATGTTTATGTTTATGAGTTTCTAAAGCGCTCGAATGCCGAGGCGTCTTGGCGCTGAGGTGTAGTAGCAGGGAACATGAGGAAAATCACTCATATGGTTTCAAAAAGACGAGTTTTTAATCTTTTCCTAAAAGCCTGGAGGTCAGGTTGCAGTCTCATGGCCTGAGGTAAGTTATTCCACAGCCTGGCCGCACAATATGTGATCATCCGACCCCCCCAGTGTGATCTTCTGATTTTTGGGACTCTAACAAGACCCTGCATAGCTGATCTAAGGGGGCGTTCAGGGACATAGAGTACAAAAAAGTTCTCTAGATCCTCTGTAGCGCCACCGTAAATTGCCTTGTGCACATAGGTAAGCGCCTTGAATTCTACACGTTGTTTTATGGGTAGCCAATGAAGAGATCGTAGTCCTGCTGAAGTTGGTTGTCCTCTATTTAGACCCAGCAGCAGCCTAGCTGCTGCGTTCTGTAATGATTGCAGCTTCAACAGTTGACACTTATCGATCCCCAAAAATAAGGCATTAGAATAGTCCAACTTAGAAAGAAATAGGGCCACCATCACTGTTTTTTTGAGTTCTAATGGTATGAAAGGAAAAACCTTTCTCAAAGTTTTCAAGAGAAAAAAACAGGAAGACACAAGACCGTTCACCTGGGCCCCCAGATTAAGTTTGTTATCAAAAAGGACGCCACACACATCCTACAATACCAAAAAGAACTTTGGTGCCATCTCTTTCGATGACATCAGCCCTTTAATGCTGCAAAACCATTATAAATATACATTGCTTGCAGAGACTTTGTGTTCTAGATTCCTTTGTGTATGGCCACAAAATTCTGCTACTAGTCATGTGGTCATAAAAGCCTTGTAAGACCTAGTTGTGATGGGACCGTTGTGGACCTTTTATTCAGACAACAGCTTGGGATCTGCTACAAAAGCATTTGCTGATGCTATACCTGCTCTGGGAGTTTGCCTGCTATACTTGCATCCTTTCAATTAGGAGTCAAATGGATTAGTGCGCTAATGGTATGCATAACAAGCTTAGACACTGAGGGGCATATTTACAAACAGGTGGCGAAGCTTGTCGTTAAGCCAAGAAGGCTAATGACACGCTTTGTCACTTTAGAAATGCTGGGCTGCACCCTATTTACTAGAATAAGGTGTAGCCCTGCATTTCCCCCTGCGCTGGCGCTAAATTAAGCTGCCTAGCTTATAATACCGTAATCAATTTGTCTTGTAAATACTAATATCGCATTACAGACAATATATCGTATCTAGGGGAAGCTTTCCTATATGTATTACTAACCAGTAACTCGAGTGTCTTAAAATGGCCGACAAAACGCGGGAATTTCACAGCGCATGCGTCTACTGCATCTACGTAGTATGACGTTTTCTATGCTTGGAGGGAAATCTTTGCAGCTGCGCAATAGCTTCTAAAATGGCCGCTTGAAACTCACATGTTAATGCACATGCTACTGCTTAAACTAAAACTAAAAGATTTATATAAGTAAATGGGGAAATAGTAGAGATAAGTGGTAAACAGTGAATTCATTTATTTCGGTATTCTAACATGTCTTTTTCTGACTTTATTATTAGTTCATAGTTGGGCCTCGGAGGGTGACTGAATTCCCTACCCCACCTGATCTGTGCGCACGTGACCTAAACCCTGCCAGGAACTATGATGACACCGTTGCCCAGCCAAGGTCAAGCTGGCAAGAATCACATGAGAGCTTAACCCATTGACCTGGACAGAGGAACAAGAAATTACAAATTTGGCATACAATGTATTGAGCATAAATGTGAAATACAGGTGGGAATAAAGCTTTGGGAAAGTAAATTAAGAGGCGCATATTTTGAACAATGAACCTATAGTGAAATATTACATTTAGCATGGTGTGATGAACTCACCTCCTTGCCCTGTCCAATCAGAAATAGGGGACTCACGATATTGAAACATTTGGGGGTGGTACACGAACACAGAATAGTATAATTGAGGTAAGTTAGTTAGAGAGACACACACAGGTCAGACCCGTCATTCCGACCTGTCGCATACCCGACACAGATGCTGGCACAGACTCTGTCAGAGACGCTGTCTCAGACCCTGCAGATGCCAGAGACCCTGCCCGAGAGACCAAAATACTGATCGATAATCCAATCATCTAGAAGGGGGGTCGCGGAAGAAATATCAAGGAGAGCAGTGCCAGAGAGGGGTGCGACGCTGGCATTGCACTTAGAAGAGGTCAACGTCCCGGTCCTGAAGCTGTCCTGATCCTTTGTCTTCCACCTGTCCTAGTGGACTCCACTTGACTCATCTTCAAGGAGTTGGGTTCATCTAACATCTTAGATAAATATAATTCTGTCCTTGTACCTGCTCTCTGTTTTCTCCCTTTTCAGGTACTGTCATCACGATATTTTAATGAGACTTATATTGAACTAAACTTGATGTTAACATGTATTGATTTTTGACTCACAAAATTTGATTAGATACAACTTTTAAAACTCATTGGGCCTGTGGTTATTGGAGAAAACCTTAAATGGTATTTCTACCTATTCTACTAGCTACTAGATTCATTGACCAGAGACATTTATTGTCAGGGAGATTGGATTGGTAAGATTTGGGTAAAGATAACAAAATCTTGCAGTACTACTAGCTTATTTGTATGAATGTTTATGGGCCCAGGTGAGTATTATGGTGTAGTGTAGTTCCTATTTCCCTAATAGGCTCTGCGCATTGGAACAATATACCCTATAGATTTGGCATAGGACTGAGGTCAGTATGCCCCTATCGAGTATATTAATCTTAATTACTTTGGGCTAGCTAACTCAGAGGCCACTAGAAACTGCTTGTAAACAAGAAGGGAGTAGTTTCTGGCAACCACATAAACATGACAACTTTGTTTCCCTTTAGAATCGGAACACTCTCAGAATCGTGGAAACAACAGATAACAGTTTCACTCAGCTAATCGTGCATTCTTAGTTTCTTCAGAGTTACACAGAAAGAATAGACGGGCATTTCAATAAAAGGATTTATTGAACAGTCTTGTTTCTCGTGTAAGAGATATGAGCTGTTACAATCATGAGACTGTATGCAAGATATATTGTGTACAGCGTAAGCAGTAGAAAGACATAATACTGCGTTAGCATTATCTTTTAGTTATGACACATATATTCATATACGTAAATAACATAAGCTAAAAATGTGAGTACTCATAAGATGCTTCTCTAACTAGTTCTACCCCAGTGTACCTAACCTAAGTGTAGTACAAGGTGAGAAGTAGGTGATGTATTCTATAGTATGGTAGGCTATAGTATGGTATGCTATAGTCTGGTATACCAAGTCTGGTATGCCAAGAGTCCCTCTAGGTTCTAGTCAGCTCCATACCTTGAGAATGAGAAAGGTGGGAATCTCTTTCCGGGTCTCGAACTCTAACACCCCGTGAAGGGAGTCAGAACACTGGAAGCTGGATTCTCTGCGAGCAGGGATGACAGCGTCTCTTTTCAGTGCGTCAGGCCGGGACACGGGCTCCTCTAAAGTTGAGGTCTCCTCTTACTTGCTGGGCAAGGGAAGGTATATTTATACCTGGTAGGTGCCTTGGAATGTTAGCATTGACGTAAAGTCGGGCAGAGGAAGACGTCAGGAATGAACCCTTAAGGAATAGTGGTTCATACATAATAAATGAGTTCTTGGAGAAATCAATAATCCTGTGCTAGGGGAACTCCCAAGAGCTTAAGGGTCTGGTTTCTAAGAACTCGTTGTGACGTTGGGGTGGACAGAGGTAGGTGATCATGCCTGTATTTGGATAGCATGGCTAATGCCTAAATAAGGACTGGGATCTTATGCCTATATAAGGGCAATGCGAATTGTGCCTATATAAGGATATGTTTCAGGAAAACCTATATACGGACACCTAAAGCGGAATACAACAATGGTGTGTGAGTAACCCAAGCTGGTAATCCGCTGGATCAGTTTTTCTTGGTAGCAGAGCTATGTTTTAGAGTTCTAGTTAGTTAGGTAGAAAATATTGTGGATTGAATTATTGATTGTATGTATTAACCAAACCCGTTTGTATTCTGTTTTATGTTGTCTGGTAATTCCCGTGAATATTGAATAGCGGGTGGTGAATGGAAGCCACACTGCAGTGAGGGTACTTGTCTGGATCAAGAAGGTGCTGAAAGTTATGCAGGACTAGAAGCACTGCTTTAAGGATTATTTTCTTTTGTATAAAAGTGAGAGTAATTGGTAGCAAAAGAGTTTGCTGGTGAAACTTTGGTCTTATATCACCTAGAAAGGGTAATACTGAAGGAGTAGGAGGTTCTCTGATGCTTGAGTGAAGAGTAAGCGGAAAGGTTTTACTTGTAATGTGTGAAGAGTAAGCGGAAAGGTTTTACTCGCAGCAAATTAAATTGACTATTCTTTGAATTTAGAGGATCAGACAAAGCAGCAAATGTTTCTATGTTGTTAATTAATGAAAATTGCACGTAAATTGAAGACAATAAGTTTTCGCATTACCTTGTAAAGGAGGGGTCAGTTGCGAGTACTGCACTGACGTCACAGAGGGCCACACTGGGATTGGTTGGAACAGCGGGCGTGTGACTGACGCGAAGAATTGTAAAGGAGGGGTCAGTAGCAAGGAGTGATACTGACATCACAGAGAGCCTCTCTAGTATTGGCTAAATACGTAGCAAATCAGAAGACGATTGGTTAGAAGAATAAGAAGCCGCGCTGGTATTGGTTAATTGTTAAAGTAAACGCGAAGATTTGATTAGTTGAGAAATAGAAGCCATAATAATAATTGATAGTGGGTCTTGCATGTGGAGACATGATCCTACTTTGATAGGGAAATGTTCAGATAGAAGGTACTTAGGATTTGCCCACGAAAAATGCATAAAAGGAAGATCTCAAAAAATGTACGAAGAGAAAAGGAAAATGTCATTTATGCAGAAAATTAAAAATTATTTCAAAAAGGATAAACCCATTAAAACTAGAGAAGGGATTCTTATTCCTACCCCGAAAACGCCCGCATCCTACATGATGATGGAGAGAGGCTATCATACCTGTGTATGGTTAGAAAATTGGATAGACTATACAAAAGATGATGGAATATTAGCTTTTCCAGAGTTTGGAACATTTAATGGAAGAATTCTACATAATGTACGCACTAGAATGAACTAATTAGAACCCAGACCCAGATTAACACAGTATGAGGCATTAGAAGAATGGGAGACCGAAGCATTTGAGCGCGATAGATCAAGAAGTGACAGAAACTTGAGCAGATTGTATCCTAAATTTCCACGCGAAACCCGAGATAGGCAGATGAATCAGTGGAGGCAAGCCATGGTAACAGAAGGATTATATCCTGTATTGATGGCTGAGGAACAGACAGGAGGAAAATGCACAGAGAAAACAAAGCACTTAACAATGGCAGGTAGTGGAGACTCAGTAGATGATTATTTAGAAGATATTTTAATGAAAAATCCTACACCTTATCAAGAAAGACCTAATAGAACTACCCTGTGTGCCTCAATTCTAGATATACCTTTAGTTCCCCAGGTAGTACATGAAACAAACGATGGAGAGGGTCCTACAAGCAAGAGAAAGGGAAGTGATAAATAAGAATAAAAATGAATTATTACAGAAAAATACCCAGTTAAACACACATCCTGAAGCTTTGACTATACCAGTGACCATAGGTCCTGTTGTACCATTGTATGGGGATAAATCAAATTGTCCTAAAACACCCGTCATGACTACACCCATTATTGAACCTAGAAAAGAAAAATTAATAATTGATGACCAAGCCAGTGAATATGAGTCAGTGATTTCATTAATAGACTTACCGAAAAGAGGGCAAATGAATGACACACCCAGAAAAGTTACACCAGGTTGCTCGAAAGAAGTAAGAATAGAGACATCCACAGGGACCAAGAGTGCCACAATAGTAACCCCAGTAAAAATAGAAAGATGGGCACAAGAAATGGAAAAACCAAACCCACCAATGAAAATATTGGACATTTTCAAATTAAGAGTTGAATTAGAAGAAATGAGAGCTGGGAATGTAGGACTGGATAGGGTAAACACCTATAGTGAGGAAGAATTGCTGTTTATTTGCAGAAGCCTAACCCGAAACACAACATTATTTCATGAAAAATTGACAAATTTGGCCTCTGACAAAGTAATAGAGATAGGGAGATCCAAGGTGTTGCAGAAACCCTATAGAGCTGAATTTTCTGATAAAGATTTGGAAAACATAAATATGTCTGGAAGAAAATTGCAGATTAAGGAGTTGATGACGATATTACAAAAATGGGGAGATTGAGACAGATGGAAATTTAGATGGACAAAGAAAAAGGAAGAAGCACAGATAAGTCGATCAACATCTGAATATTTGATGAGAGAAACCGAGAAGGCTGAAAGATTGTGCCCAATGAGAGAGGTACCAGGAGGAGGATATGTACATGTCCCATTGACCCGACAGGATATTTTATCATCTACTAATGATTTCCCTAAATTGAGAGAAAAGCCAGTGGAATGGTACAGGCAAGTTGAGAGATTTGTAAAGGTTTTGAAGGTCTTGTTGAAATATCTGGATGGTTTATTTGACATAGTGGTACCTGCTGATTTGTGGACAGAATGTAAAATTACAGTTGATTGGCCTAATGATGAGTGCCTGAGAGATGAAAAGACAGGGGCTCGACAGAAGAGATTATGAAGAAATATCACCAAGTAATTACTTTCTTGAAAGGGAAAATTCCACCAAAAGAAACTGATTGGATAAAGATAGATAGAACAACTCAGGAAAAAGATGAGTCTGTACATGTTTACTATGAGCGCCTTTTACAGGTGTTCAAGCAGTATAGTGGATTTGAAAATATCGGAGATAAGGACATGACTCATTTTGTGTATCGGTTTGTGTCAGGGTTTCGGCAAGAGATATCTCAAATGAATAAGCAGCACAATCTGTGCTGGCAAGCGAAACCCATAGATGAGATCCTAAAATATGCAAAATATTGTGGAGATGAAATTGACAATAGACGAAAGAATTTAGAGGAAAAAGTGATGTGGGCTCAAGTGAAATTAGCAGAACAGCAAGAACTCCAGCTACAGAATCAGGCAGGAAATACAAGAAGGGGGCAAGGTCATGGTGAAAATAATGTGGGTAAACCAAAAAGGCTATTGAGCAGAGAAGAGGCAAAGAAAAAGTTTCCCTGTCATGGGTGCAGAAAATTGGGGCATTGAAAAAACGAGAGTAAAAGTATACAGAATAATAATGGCCCAAATCAAAATTTTAATCCACAGACGCAGAATGGGGTGATAATGAGTCAACCGCAGGTGGTTGTAAACCTACAGAGTCAATTGCTAACTGCCCCTATGCCAAATGTTGTGATTCAAGTCAAGTACAGTACGGATTTCAAGAAGGAAGTGGTAAGAAAAATGTTGTAACATCGCAGTTTTTTTTGCAAGATTCTTATTTTGATGACAGCACCTTATGACGGTGCCTGGGGGGGGAGGAAGAGGAGTGCATACTTGGCGCATCCTTGCCGGTAGATCAGTCAGGTCCATATATTGATAGTAAGGTGGAAGGAAATGACATTACCTTCTTGTTGTACACTGGTGCTACCCGTTCTACTGTGAGAACAGCAGACATCCCAAACCTACTCCTCTCAGGAGAAGCAATCCAAGTAGTGGGCGTTTCTAATAAACAAATTAGAACCCCTATGACAAAACCAATGGAGTTGGGTATTGGAAAATTCAAAGAGATGCATAAGTTTGTAGTGGGTGACTCCAGTCCTGTGAACTTATTAGGTAGGGTTCTACTGTGCAAAATGAATTGCACCATATTTTGCACACCGGATGGTGTTGCAATTCAGACCCCAGATGAAGACGGAGTATACAAAATCATGCTAGCCAATTAAGGGACAGAAGTAGATGAATTATTTTCCGTAATGACAAAAGATGAGTTAGCAAAAGAAGTCATAACAACAGTAAATCCTGAAGTGTGGGATTTTACAGTAAAAGAAGTGGGATTAATGAAAAATGTAGATCCTGTAAAAGTGACTGTAAAAGAAGGTGCAGTTTACCCAAATACTCGACAATACAAAATGAGTCCTGAAATAAAAGCCGGTGTTGCAGCAGAAATTGATCGAATGGTCAAGCAAGGCATTTTGAAATATAAGGTAGTGCAAGATTTATGAAAGATAAACAAGATTGCTGTGCCATGTTGCCCTATAGCACCTAACCCTGCAGTAATTTTGTACCAGATACCATGGAAGGCAGGATTGTTTACCGTAATTGATTTGTGCCGTGCCTTTTTCTCCATTCCATTGCATCCTGATAGTCAGTTTTTATTTTCTTTCAAATTTGAGGATCGAATAAATGTTTGAAATCGCGTTCCTCAAGGGTATACTGAAAGTCCTTTGATTGTCTAGAAACATTAGCGGCTAGGAGTCAGTCCTAGTACAATATATTGATGACCTGCTGGTCGCATCGAAAACAAGGGATGACTGTGTTACTGATTCCATTGCTTTATTAAACCGTCTAGCCAAAGGTGGACATAAAGTGTCCCCAGAGAAATTACAGTTTTGCCAAACAACAGTTAAATATTTGGGACATCAGATACAGCGAGGACTAAGAAAAGTGACCTCTGAGAGAATAAAAATAATAATTCAAATGAAACTGCCACAAAACCAGAAAGAAATAAGGATGTTCCTTGGTGTCACAATTTGTACAGTATTTATGCAGCACACAAACAGTAATAAAGTGAAAAAACAACACAAGAAAAATCCCAAACCAGATTTTAAAGATAGATTATATTTTAATCACTTATTTGACACCAAAATGACAAAACTCCAGTAAGTAGAACCAGAGGTATTGATTTTAAAAGAATTAAGTTAAACTAGCACCAAAAAGCACTGGAGTGAGGGTCAGCTATAAGGACCAGGTCAAGCCTGCTGAGCAAAAGTATCTTAGTACGAGGTGTGTCAACATCGCAGGTCCTGTCAATGGAGAGGCTGCAGAGTGCAGAGGAGGCGATGCGCCAATTTTGATTCTCATGTTCGGTGCCGATGCACTGATCCTGAATGCGCAACGGCAACGATGCATCGGCTCCGATGCAATGTAGAGTTTCAGCTTTGACGTCGATGCTGTCATCGAGGGGGATGCGAGAGCTCTACTTGATGAGCTTCATGCAATCATGGTTACGTAGACTGAGTGGAGGCTCCGAACCACTGAGATGCAGTGATACTTTGGTTCTGATCCATGCAACAGTGGCGATGCACCGGTTCCGATCCATGCAGTGTCGAAGATGCATTAGTTCTGACTCTGCAGTGGCGGTGATGTGTTGAGCAAGCACCTTAGGCCCACTACCAAGGGTCCAGAACTGGGGTGGCACCACTAGCAGGGTGGACTCACAGATGGCAGAGTGCAGAAGCAGGATAGTTGGAAGTCTGTTATGACCCTGAGACTTTAGATCAGGAGGCTAGCCAATTAGCCTTTGCAGTCACTCTAGGTTCTGGGGGTCAAGTGATGTAGCTCCTATACTTTTCACACAGACCAGAAGGGCAGCAAGTCAGCACAGAAAGAAAGCAGTCCTTCTAGAGCAGCAGTCCAGCAGAGTGGCAGTCCTTCAGCAGCACAGCAGTCCTTCTTCCAGGCAGAGTATCTACAGGTCCAGAAGTGTACTGCAGTGGTAGTGTCTGAAGTCCATTTCTTGTACCCAAAGGTGCTTTTGAAGTGGTGGAGACTGCAAAGGAGGGTCTTTTATGTGCGCAGACGTCCTCCCTTTCTTCCCTGGCTTCAGACCCACTGCAGGAGGGTATGCAGTCCTTTTTGTGGGCACAGCACACAGCCTATTCAAATATAAGTGTGAGGCTATGCACAGCTTCTCCCTCCCATCCTCCTAGGATGGCCCATCAAGTCACACCTAAGCCTGCAATGTGTTTGGCGGTCTCGGGGGAATACACAAAGTCTAGCTGTCACCCTTCCTAAATGTGTATCAGTGACAGGCTGCAGGCACACATGGCTAAGATCAGAAAAAATGCCATCTTTCCAAAAGTGGCATTTTTAAAATGGAATGACAAATTCGACTTTGCTATTAAAGAGGATTTAACATTACAATTTCATAGCATGAGGCCTAACGGCTAGAGTAGCCAACCTCGAAGCTGGGGAACCGGGTTCCATTCTTGGCAGGGACGCTCAACATCCTGTGTTTCTGGGCAAATCACTTAATCTCCACGTGCCCAACAATATGAATGTGTCCATCTGCAACGCAACTGGTGCTCATGTAAAGCACTCTGATATCTTCGGGTCACGTTTGCGCTATATAAAAGTCAAAAACTAAGTAAATAAAAAACATTACCGACCTACCCCCTTCTATGTAATACGGAATCCCCATTGTTAACCTATGGAAGGGGTAGGCCTTACAGTAGTGAAAAACGTATTTGGGAGTTTTTCACTACCAGGACATTTAAAATTTAGAAGTACATCTCCTACCTTTTAACATAATCCTGCCTTATAGGCTACCTAGGTTCTACCTTAGGGATTAAGGCGTGGCAAGTGGTTTTAAACGTCAAGTCGACATAGCAGTATAAACTGCACACACATGCCCTACAGCAGCAGGCGTGAGACATATTTAAGGGGCTGCTTAAGTGGGTGCACAATCAGTGCTGCATGCCCACTAGTAGCATTTAATTTACAGGTCCTTGACACATGTAGTGGACTCTACTAAGGACTTATAGGTAAGCTAAATAGGCCAATGGTCGATAAGTTAATCAAACCATGTTTAGGGGAATGAGCACAAGCACTTTAGCACTGGCTAGCAAAAACAAATTCAGCAAATTTGAAGGCAAGCAGGCAAAACATTTGGTGAAGATCACCCTAAGGCTGACAGGTCTAACAAATTCCTTGAGGCATTTTCCTCTTCCAATGTGTGCTGCGGCATGGAGCACACATAAAGAGGAAAAACTAGGAGAAATAAACGTATTTTGCCTTGTTACGCTTCACCTGGGAATGAGTAGCGGTTTTGGCGCATTTGCAGGTCTACCACTTATGGTAAGTCTAGGAATGCATCTAAATCCATTGGTTTTGCATGCAAATACCCAGGCACCACCCATGGCCTCCTTGGGGCCGAGTAACGCAATTCAGTAATTTATGTGGAGTTGCGTTATTCTGGATTTATCAAGCCACTCAGGGTCACATATGCATCCCATTGCATTATGCAAAAGCGATGCAACACTTTCATAAATATGGCCCCTAATATTTAGAATTCAATAATAGTTAAGAGTGTTAGCTTGTAAACAGGTTGACATTAGTTACATTAACAGAAATAAGAGAGATGCAGCAAAGGAGAAATCTTCCATTCTGGTTATCTGGCTGAGCAGAGAGCTATTGTGAAAGAAGCATGTGTTGATGCAAGTGCCTCCATTTTGGATAGGTCTGTATTTGAGGCAGTGTTCATGCAGTGATGCAGATGAAAAATGTTGCACAGATACTCCCCTCCCTTCTCCCTAGAGCATCTTTGGAAAGAAAGGTAGAAAAGACCTAAGAATTTGGGAGGGGGAGGCACGAAGACCTGTTTGCTTGGGAGGAATACCCGAGAGCCCATATCCAACTGCAGCCATGAAACCTTCATCAAGGTATGCAGGGAAATACATCTCTTGCCATATCATAGTGAGGTAAGCTACTAATCATTCAACCAATACCATAATTAGTAGGTTGATGATAATATAGATATAAAAGTCAGATAGAATTTAAACACATTTTTACAGATATCAGGAATGTGTGATAGGTTTTTCTAATATTCACCTTGTTTGATATTATGGCTGCTGAGACAACAATAATAGATTTCATCATACTACTACACAAAGTTGTTGTGGTGATTATTCATTATAAATAACCAACTATTTTAAAATACCAATTGATGTGTGTATATACTGCTTTCAGGGTTCAGCATGGGGTCCACGTAACTACAGATAAACCCTGCATGTAAGAGCATCACCGGCAGTGTTGTATGACTTATAACACTCTAGATCTACACAAGCCTATCTAGTTATAGTGAAGAGCTAGAGGCACTTGTTTCCTTTTCTCCGAAAGGGGTTGCAATAAATAAACTCCCCTAGGAGCTCGGGAAATCTTCTGAGTGGGCCCCTCATTTTGGAGGGGTTCACAACAGTGGAATTTTTAACAGGAGTAAAGTATTCGAATATTTAATAAGTGCAATGTCAGTGTGCTTTTTCAGAGCTAAAGTCCTTCGTTACCAGTAACATTGTTTTGCTTCCATATTTAAGGTCTCAGATAAATAATGAAGAACTGGGATTGGCATTTATCGAATGCAATAAATATTTCCAGGTATGATTCTCCCGGAAATGGGGCATAACAGGTGCTTTTGCATATTTACTGAGCCGTTTTTTTTTTGTTTTTTTTTGTTTGTTGTTTTATTTGCATTTATTTTTTTATAATTTTTCAACAAATACAGGTACATTCGTATTGCAGTTGAGAGTTCCAGTTGGTCGTTACATAACCTGGTAAACTTCATCAGATCTGAGTGAATGAAATGTATCAGTGGTGAGAGATGGGGGGGGGGGGGGTCAACCTGACTGTCAGATATTATCAATAAAATTTAACAAACTCATAGCTCTGATAACCGTGCAAACATGGGTGCTCAAGGGTGACAACATTTAAATAGGCATTCATAGTCAAGTCCCTTATCTTTTTTAGCAAATATAAGTGAAAACTGGGCTGTAAAATCAACTTTTTGATCCCATTTAGCCCAGAGAGAACCAGCCCAATCCCCACTTGAGGAAGGCAGGCTTTTGGGCTGTAATTCATATTGGAAAGTAAAGGAGGTGCTAAATGAGCAAAAAGGAACATTTATTAAATAGAACATTGAAAGTATTAGTGGCATATGAATGGAACTTATTACAGATTAATCATGTACATTTAAAGTGTTTGTGCAGATTTTGTGAAAAGAATTGTTCTTTGCCTAGTATTGTGGTAGTCATTTTTTCGAAGAAAGCCTCAGATGTCATGTTCATGACAATCCTAGTTTCTATTGAAGGCTTGTACATAGTTTTCAAGTTTCTCAGGAAAATGTGTTTGGCAATTAAAATACTTTGTGAAATTCAGAGAACTGCACAACTGTTCATGCGGTGGAGATAATTAACTTGTCATGGTGCAGCCTTTGCTGCTGCGGTAACAATATAAAGTTATTTGTTAAATATTATTACCATTTCATTCAACTTCTTACATTATTTAAACTGTACTTCAATGAGGGCTCTTCTTAGATCGTTCTAGTGAGTAGTCTTTTTAAGGTACCCCATGGGTACCTCTTTAGGGACCAATTTTAAAGGATGTCTGCACCATTGAAAGAACTGGAGCTGTCCTCGTTACTAAATATCCCTAAAATAACATTCTCTCATTACTCCCTATAAGGAACTATGAAACTGGAACCTACATAAAATAATGTTCAATCATCAGATATTCTCTATTGAATGTAATGTTTTCTACATAATGGGATTAAAGGCGTTATTTTTGTGTTATTATTTTTTTCATCCAGGGCATTCCATCTTTATTGTGGATTAAGGCTACGCTGTACCTTTTACACCATCACTGCTCGACCAAGCTCTCTCACTGATTCAAGGACCTTTAGGAGTTCCAGCTTTACATTGCAGACCTACCTCCTAGTTTCTTGTCCTTGAAATGTCTAGTAAGTAGATAAATACAAGGGACAACAGCCAGATGTGAACATGATGACACCTTCAGTGCCTAAATCAGAATTACTCATGGCTGAGATCAATTCAACTTTTTGTATACTTCACAATTTAGGGGGAGTGCATTTGTTAAGGTATCGAGGGATGTGGTGGCCGCCCCCTTTTGAAGAAAAGTGGTGCCAGGTCTAACAAGAAGGACCAGAATTCGGATGAAATGTTAGGAATTTGTGATGGTGTAGACTGGCAGGTCCAGCTTTATGGCAGTGCCAACCGTGCGGCCTCACTGGGCGCTGACCTGGAGGGGAGGAACTGACCTCAGGATTTAAAAGCACCTGCTGCAGAGTTCCTTGGGCATCCAACTTTCAGGCAGCAATCTAAATGCCAAGATAACTCATGAGAATAATGTTCCTGCTACAGAGAGAGATCGGAGTGTTGTATAGTGGTAGTTTTGATTCGCCATAAAGTAGTACAGAAGGTTACTGTAGTGATCCACGTATTTATGATATGACACGTGTGGACTCATGAAAGGAACCCTAGCATTGTTATGTGAAGGTTCCACAAGGATAGTGGTTGAAATCAGGCACTTGGAAGCTGACTGTTGTGCCTCCAGCAGCTCACTATTCTTTGTGAATCAACTATTTTATTTATTTACCCAAGGCTTTCTTCATCCTTGAAGTATGACAGGTACTACGCCTGCTTCAAAAACTGTGTACTGTAACCTCTTCACTACTTCGCAGATCTGTATTTCATGTGGATTAGTAAAGACAGCCTCTACCAGTGCTTTAAAACTAATGAAATGTATATGAGGGAGTGGCTATGGAGAGACGAGGAGCACTTTTGCAAGGTGGTAGTGAGGAAATCCGAGGAGGAGGTCATGGGGGGCGAACCAAAAAAGGTTGTCATACCAGGCTCCACCAGTGCTAAAGCCGACCCTGCAGGCAGGGCTGTATTAGACAGAGAAGTAAGAGCTCTATGTCAATTCAACTGTAAGGAGTGGGAAGGGAAAATCACATCAGGACTGCAAGCATCTGCCACTGCTCCTGCACCTGTGTGCCTCCTGTGTTTCATAGCCCGTTCAGACTCTCACTGCCTTCCATGCTTGCATGCTGCCCAATGTCAATGTGTCAACAGTGTCATTTGTTCTGCTTTGAGCATTTTGAGTTGAAGATCAAAATGATTTAGGGCCTGATTTAGATTTTGGTCGGCAGGTATCTCGTCTGCTGAAATATGAATCCCATAGGAAATTATGGGATTTATGTTTCTGTGGATGGGATATCCATCACCGTTGTAACAGAGTAACCCGTCTGCCGAGATCTAACTCAGGACATTAGTTTTACTCTAAACGAATAGCCCTTTTTATATTCTCAGGTATGGATGGCACATTGAGTTTCTTTGGAATGTGCAAGCCATCCATG
This sequence comes from Triturus cristatus, assembly GCF_964204655.1. Lineage (NCBI taxonomy): Eukaryota > Metazoa > Chordata > Amphibia > Caudata > Salamandridae > Triturus > Triturus cristatus. Next base: position 954,234,615 of record NC_140594.1, on the reverse strand, counting down.
CAGGTGTCTTATGGTCTCCTTGTTTTTCTGTCTATGTATATGATTGCACCTTTGCATTGACTTTGATTCAAAATATTGGTTTATAAAGTTGTAAGAGATTTGTCTGCCAGAATCTCATCCACACATTCTGAGGGCATTGCAATTGTCTAGGCACAATATAATCGCTGCCTATTCCACAAAAAACTTTCAGTTGGAGAATAGAGAAGATAAGCTTCAAGTTATTTAGATAATGAAAAGTGCTTCCCACCGCTCTATTTCCCCAAGGAGTCGGTGCAGTGTTGCAGCTAAACAATATTCCCAGGATTTACACTTTTTGAGAGTCACAGAGGTAAAGAATAATAAACTGAAGACATTTTGAGGGACAGAGGCATCCTGCCCTTACCCCCATGAAATAATTACTTAAATCTGAAAGCTTGTAAAGGTTTTTGGAAAATGTCTGTGGCATTATAGAATAGCTTAAGCTTAATTCAGCAGGTGTCCAGCAAAGGTCCATGAGAACGTGAATCATGTGTTTTCTTCAGAGGATTAATGACCATCATTCGAGATGAGTTTGGGAAAGCTATTTAAATTCATATATTTTATTGAGAGCACTGCTAAGCAGTTGTAGCATCCACATGTGAGGAGAAAGGTTTGTATATGACACACATTGGTAAAAAAAAGCCCTATTTGCCCATCACAATACTAACTGCGAGGTTAAGAATATCAATGTATACAAGTGCATTTTATTGTTCTATTTTGGAGCGCAGGATAGGCCTCTAGACACCTTCTTCATTTGTGAATGCTCTAAACATTTTCTCTTGTGTGCACATTTAGATGGACTTTGGCAGTCTTTGCTCGAGTTATACAGTTTGTTACACAGTGAATTCTGGAACATTTCTTTTCCATTAGCACAATAGGTAGACTTATGGAATTGCATCTGTGACATTATGTGGTAAACCCAGTGTTTATGGTCCACAGTGGTTGTTATCTGATCCTAGAAGTGAACAGTCTGACCATCCTAAGTAAGAGAAGGCAGAATCATGGGCTCTAAGGACAAGGGATGACAAATCATAGGGTTCCGTGTAGACAGTCTATGATTCCCGGAAAAAGTGTATGACGAGTATTGTACATAAAGACTTTGAAACCAATACTACCAGTGCAGTAGGGTGGGGAGAAGCAGTCACATCTGGCAACCAGAGGAGAGTGAGGAAGCAGTCGGAGTCCGGTCAGAGTGGGTCACTCCGGGACCCTGCTGGATTTGAGTGTGAGTGCAGGAGGAGCCGTTGGACTGCAGCAGGGACTGAGACTAGCCAGGAGAGGAGCCCCGAAGAATATCAGGTTGACGATTTACCCAGGAGAGGGGATTTTCAAAGCTTTCGCTAAGCTAGTGATCTGCTCTGAGGTCTGAAAGGCAGAGGGACAGACTCCAACACAGCAATAGGTGAATATTATCAAACACAAAGATGGAAAATTAAAGGTACTTTTAAACTATGTCTTTAAAGAAAACATTCTTGCCTTGTCTTTGAGTGGTGGAGGGGATTTTGATCCCATTAAAAAAAAAAAATCACAAGAAGGTAAACTTTCCTAATTTTCCCTCACTTCTATTCTTGATAGTTACAGAGTTAACAACATTCACATAAAGGAAAACCTAAACTTTTCCCTTGAGTAGTGTGGGCATTCCTAAGCATTTAATGTCCCCAAAGCCCCGAACTGGTCCTGGGCAGCTCCTTCAGTATGAATCGTAGGAGTGGCTTTATATCATCTTCATGCAATGATTTCCGGCATGCTGACAACATACACTTAAACGGTCAAAAAAATAGCTGTACCCTGCACGTTGCATTCCGTACGGAATTGTGCACTCCCACAGACAATAAAAACATAAAAACCCTGCACGTGTTTTTAATTAAAAAGGAATGTCAAGATCTGTCTTTTTGAAGGCTGTTAATTTTGTTAAAACATTAAAGCAATAACTGCCGCATTCCTAGTGTCCTCTACATTTAAAGATGAGTGTTTTGTGTGCAATGATAACACACATTCTACAGCACAGAGCAGTTGTGTTAATGTATTGCGCATTAGTAGATTTATAGCAATACATTTTAGAGCGAGTCAGCATTTCAAAATGCCAAAATGATCGAAAATGAAAAGAATTAAAGGTACTTGAGTATGACCTAGTGCATCAGATTGTACAATTTTGATACAAATGTACTTTTTCATTTCCCTGCGGGCGAGACTGAATATTTGATGTGCTCTAGCCTTCAATCTGTGATAAAAAACAGAGAAAGGTTGTTTATTCTTCTTTTCTAGGAGTAACCTACGGTTTGTGAGACCGCTCAAAAGGGCTTTGGGGGGCGGCTAATCGCAAGTGAGGCTCGCACCCCCGGGTTTTTGGGGCCTTTTGGTACAGCCCGGAGGCAATTGAGCTTCCATTAGGCTGGCGGGCGGGGTTTTACAGCTGCCTATTTTGGTCACCGAGGCACCATTTTAGGAAGGTGACATGGCAGCCAGTTATCTGCAGGGCCAGTTTCTCTTTTATTCCCTCCCTCCCTTTAAATGGGCTTGGTTGGCACTTTTAATTCTGGGTTCCTTCGTTTAGGGCAGGTGCATCTGGCTTAAGGGGGCAGTCAAAAATATGTATTTGGTTGTCTCTGGAGGCAGGTGCAAGGTGTCTGGTAGCTACGTATAGACAGGTTTACAGTTTACTTTAGGGTTGGGAACAAGCTACTTCGGGAACAGGTAATAAGGTTAATAAGGTTAAGATAGGGGATACTCAGTTAGTTGCATCTTTAGAGAAGTAGCGAAGAGGTTACAGGGTTTAAAGGTTCAACAGTTAATGAATGAGTTGGGGTTGTTAAATATTTGCAAATAAAGGAGAAGGCTGGGAAAACATGAGGGGTGGGGGGAGGAGGATAAGTAGATGAAGCAATGCATAGTTAGGTTTAGTTTTGTGCGGCAAGGCCAAAGGTATTGTTTTTGTAGCTGTACCTGTCTTCAATAAAGCGGCCTTTTTCACACTTTATGTGCCTCATTGTGTCTGTCTGTTCCTTTGCAACCCAAACATTTACTTTTAACTTTCTTTGAGAATTAATATATATTGGAGAACTGTCTGGTTCATTTAACTGGGTCCTGTTCCTTATGTGTAGTACCATTTAGACTTTCATGGGGGAAGGGTGGGGGCAATCTGGTTATTACCCTGCATTGTGTAAATGAACTTGTAGACCAGCGTGGGTAGATGTTTGCTGTGCTCTAGACAGAGTAGTCTAAGTGTGAGAAAAACTGGGTAGTCTTCGTTCAGAGTACTGCCTCACCTAGTCTAGATTAAAGTCATAGAGCCAAGATATCCTGTAACCAATATTTCTTTTACATAATGTGTGGCTTGTTGTCAAATCACCTTTTTTGTTTTGGTGGCCTCTCCTGTGGTGCCAGGCCTAAGCAAGAAGAAGGAGCTTGGCGCTGTAATGGGCGCGCAGTGAACAAGCACACACTCTGGCTGTAGCATGGTGCGGAACTGCTTACAAGCAGCCCCGCCTGTTTATTTAATACTTCGCGGTCATGTGACTGCGGGCACAACCAACATGATAAGGGGCGCCAGGGTGTGAAAGGAAACACCCCTGCGTGGCTTGGAACATTACAACCTCCACAAGCGGTTAAAGGAAGAATGCTGCCTGTCTTCCTTAATTGTACTGCTAACAGGAGTTAGGCGCATAATTTTATTGTGCAGTCATTTTAGGAATGTGCTAACACCAGGCTACGATATGAAAAGTAGTTGGATTTTGGATGAGTGGGTCTATGCAGGTCACAAGAGGAGAGGAAACCAGTCTCAGAGGAATACAATCTTATTTTAACTTGTTGGGATCTATGCTCAGACAAAGAATGAGTCCAGATAAATGCTTCAGTTTTCATGGCCACAGTAGGCAGTAAATGTAACAGAATCCAGCAGTGCACAATTCCAAAAGCAGCTGCTGGATTTTGGATAACCGATAGCGAGGGAGCTCCCTCATTCATAAAATTCAGAGTGTTACCCAAAAATTGATCATAGCAATGTCTCTTTCATGTTGGGGACTAAAGCGAGATAGCACATTGTGATGTTATCTGTTGAGCATCAGAGAGTCTTGTAGATGTCCCACTACATCATTAGCTCTCCTGCAGCTGTCCTGCATTAAGCCTGTGTGGCTTGACTACTTGGTCTTGCAACATGTTAAATAGGTAAACTAAGATTTGCTATTTTCTGCCTTTTCTAGATTTTCTGGATTTTCAACCACATTATGTGAGTTTGATGGAACTCAGTTCCATTGAGTCCCCATGGACGCTGCCCATCTAGACATTTGTTTTAGCTTAAATATACTGATGTGAGGAATTCTGACAGAACTAAAAATAGCAGAAAACCACCCCATCATATCACACCAGCAGAATACGATCCTTTCAATATATGGGCTCTGTTGTCATTAGGTCTTGCCTACGCAGCGCACATGCGCTCCGTAGGCAAAAAGACCTTTTCCGATCGCTTTGGCTTCTCAGCCAAACACGTGCACGCGTTCCATTGCCTTCAATGGCAACACGTGCACGTGTGGCGATTCACTTGCGGGAACGAGTGCCACCATATGGTATCAATTATCGCTCCCGCAAGTGAATGGCGCTGGCCCACACCCGCCTCCCCCCTGCTGCCGCGCGCACTTGTGCTTCTTTTTGCGCGCGCGCACACAACTCCCGGTCGCAGCCGAACTTGCACCATTTGCTTGTTTTTTTTTCTCTCATCCCACTGCTAGGGAGATTCCAGTAAGGAGTTGCACAGCTGTGATCCCCTGCACGCAGCCCAGTGCAGCGCGCAGGTGAGTCAAAAGGCTGGACTCAACTCGCTGTGCTGCCACAGCACTGCAGGCTTTGGAGTTGGATACACCTTTTGGACAGGGCTACGTCTGTCGTTTCCCAGCAACCCAGGCAGTTTATGAATATTTCTGCTTGTCTGGCATTCTGATTATGTTGAGAAAAGATTAAAATCAGCGCGAGGGCAGAAGTCACGACTCGCTGCTCCTTGTGGCTGTAATTGTGTTCTGTGGGATGCTGGTGTCTGTGAAGGTAGATCCATTTGTTAAAGCCTTTCCACAAAGCTACTAAATATGCAAATGACTCGCGAGACCCCTCATCCCCACCCAATCCCATGGTGTCACCGCATCGCAGCTGGAACATCACCAGCAGGCAATATGCCTGATAAAGCAGATTAACATCAAACTCCGGGTCACCAGCTTTCTTCTCTTCCTGTGCCAAGGTGCTGTGATGCCAACAGTGCCCTGCTATGGAATGCCTGGAAGGGCTTCAGATATAGACATAAAATGTAAGGCGGGGAGTTTAGGATTTTAATCTGCAAAAACAGGCCGCATTCCATCCTGTGGACTATGTCGCCTGCGTCGTACTGTACCGCGCTTTTTATCCGGAGGGTCCCATCTGGTCACTGGAGCAAGTACCAACATTCACCTAAGATGCCAAAAACTGAAAGATGGAGGTTTGCATCCTCTCTTCATAAATATTGCAACAAATATTGATTCAATGTGAAAACGAAGGCGTGTTGACGAAGATAAATGATTCATAACTTGTATATATTTTTTTATTTCATGCAAAAAGTGTGGCAAATCTGAGAAACAAAAATAGCTTCTACAGGCCTACAAACAAGCTGATGCCTCTACAACAAATCTGTGCAACAAACTAGATCACAGAAAAAAAAAATTATCCACTAATTAAAACACAAAGTAATAAAACAAAACCTTATGATGCGATGAGTCCCATAAAAATGATATTCGATATTACTAAAAGAAGAATAAATAATAATTGCAAGACACCTACAGTTAATAGTGAAATTAATTGAAAGTAGGAGGGTAGGAAATATCAGTTGAGAACATAGGTCCTTGACCTTGTATGACCTGTGGCTGACCGCAATGACCTTAGCAGGCTTTAGTTCACATGACTGCACCGCCCGGGATCATAAGCAATGTAAGAAACTGGTTAATTTGTTAAAGGAAGTGAGAACCCCCTTCTCATAACAATCCGAATCAAGGTGGACCACAAAAGTCACTAAATTAACCTGTGCTTAACCCTCTGGTAGCTTGGCGCAAAGCAGTCAGGCTTAACTTAGAGGCAACATGCAAAGTATTTATGCAGCACGAAAGCAGTAAATAAGTCAAAATACAAAACAATAGAAATGCCAAGGCAATTCTGACATTTAAAAAACTAGAGTATAATTTAATAAACAAGATTACACCAAAATGATAAGAATCCAATAAGAGGGGCCAGCTCTATGAAGTTGTAAAGGTTTAAGTAAAAATAGCACCAAGAAGCACAACGTGCCAATAATCGTCAATTGTTGTAGTAGAACAGGACCTAGATGCAATTTGATGCGGTCACAAGTGTACACAGGTCAGATACACCATCCAGGTTGGTCCTAGTGACTGATTTTACCTTCTGGCTTTAGTCCATTAATATGTACCCCACCACAGGATTACACTTCTACAGCTGCCCAGGACTCTTAGAGATGCACAAGGTGAAAGGTAGATGCCACAGCAGGGTCCAGCCTGATCAACTGGGCAGTTGCAGGAAAAAGCCTCTAGACGCTTATTGTGTCCCTGTAGCTTTACAAGGAGGTCAGCCAACTGACCCCTGAAGTCACTTCTGTGGTCCTGGGATCAAAACAAACAGGCACAGTCTCAGTTCCCCAGACAGCAGGACAGCCTTCTGAAACTTCTCAGGTTCAGGTCTGTTCTGGCCGGTTCTTCCCTTTTCCCCGCGTTTGGCTTCAGCCTGGCTAGTGAACTAAAAGGCAAGGGCAGGCTAGGTGTTGCGTCCCTTTGGGTGCGTTGGGGCAGATCCCTTTGAAGTGTAATCAGGGCAGGGCACAACCTCCTCCCCCCAACCATCCTGTCAGGAAGACCCAGTCCCCTCTACACCTAGGCCCTTTGTCCACTACATATTTCCAAGCGGGGGAGCCATCAACAGCCTGGAGGCAGCTGGCCATGCTTAGAAAGACCCCAGAAACTTTAGACAGTGAATTGCCAACTTTCTCAAAGTGGTATTTCAATAATAATAATTTACTATCCGACTTTACCATCAACGATGATTTTAAATTACCATTAAACTGAGTTGAGGAAGTATTTCTCTAGCTAATCCCAAACTGAATTTATCACTTATTAGCTGTAACAAAGTACACCAGTGTTAGTGTATGGGAAGCCAACCTTGCCACAGTGAAAAACGGCTTTGGTAGTTTCAGTGTCAGGACATGTAAAATATTATAAAAATATAATACTGCTTTTTCAATACTATGCACCCTGCCCAAGAACATTTAGGGCCTTTCTTAGGGGTGGTTTATAAGTATTAAAAAGCAATATTTAGGCCTGCCAAAAAGGTTTATTTTGCCAGGTCAAAATGTCAGTTGAAAGCTGCCCTACAGGCTGCAGTGGCAGGCCTGCGACATGTTTTCCAGTGCTACTTTATTGGCCTAACGGCTAGAGCGGTCGACCTCGAATCTGGGAAACTGGATTCGAGTCTCGGCAACATCCTGTGATTCTGGGCAAATCACTTAATCTCCCCGTGCCTAACCAAAAAAAATAAATGAATGTTTCCTCATGTAACACAACTGGTGCTATGTAAAGCGCTCTGATACCCGATACCTTCGGGTCAAGTGCGTGCTATATAACTATGTAAAAAAAAAAAAGACTACCAAAATATCTACCATGTACAAATACCCCCATTTACATATTTTAATGTAGACCTTGTTCCACAATCAAGCATTTGACCCCAAAAAGGCTTGAATTGCATGTAGATTATAGATGGAATTAGCGTGGTAAGCGATTTTGAGTCCTGTGTGGGGATACTTATGGGTGGTAGGAGTTTTTGCAGTCTGCATTTTTCACTCTTTGCTTCACAAGAATCCCCAAATTATTTTCTGGATGTGTCGCATTCTTGGGTAAATCAGTGGTTCTTCTAAGGTCTCTGAGTTTATTGCATTTCACAATAAAAAGAAACTGAAGTCTGCTCTTCAGACACCAATAGTAGAGAGCTCCATCTGCATCTAGAACCTCACATGTACACGTTCCTGATCAGGCTTTCTAGCAGAAAAATCAGAGAGGGAGGATAATAAACTCTTACCTCTTAGAAATATGTTTGAGTTGCAAGGATAATCTAGAAATTCGTAAGAAGTCTATGTGCCCTTATTCTCTAAAACTACACCCTTCCACAGTTCTCATGTAGTCCTTCAGGTGAGGACTGCATCTAACAAACCTGCTGGCATTTATTGTCCTACACCCTGGATACAACAGGATTCTATCCTTATTAAAAAAATCATGTCACAAAAGCTGCCAAGTGTTTAAACCAACATTCTAGTGCCATGTCAAAGCAAAGGCATTTCCAGCAGACAATATGAACTAGGCTCTGTTACTTTCATCAGAGGGGGTCTGCTGTCAAATTGAGGTCAGTAATCATCTCCAGGAGGGAGGTGATCTGTTTGCAGTAAGTGGAGGTTGATTTACTGTTAGTGGATATTGGTTGATTAGCTGCAGTTTTTGGTGATTAGATATACGTTTGGGGGTTTTAAATACAAGGTTTAGTTGCCTGGGAGTCCAAAGCTAGGTCTACAATGGTTGGATATAGAGTTCAGTTGACTGGAAGAGAGATCCCTTGGCCATACCTGGGCAAAATGTATATTATGCTGAGGTAATTTGCTTAATTTTGCTTTATGCTTGTTAGGCAAAATTCCTGAAATTACATCATTACACCACTTCTCATAATTACGCACCATTTGCAGTGAAATTTACCTTGCATGCATGAGAATCGCATAATAGGAAGAGCTGTTGTTTGAGGTTCTTTTGTTTTACGGTGCTATCGCTCCAGAAATTGAGGCGAGGATATATTTTAAAGCTAAAATACAGAGCTGAATGACAAATTTGTACTTCACATAATTACGCAAAATGTTGCCTTAATTTTATATAATTACCTAAAAGTGAGTTACACAAATTTGGGACATTTCTCCTGGTTTGTGGATTTGTGGTTGTTTACAGGTACTGAGAAACCGTACAGAGGAGCTAAGCTAAGGCACCCAGACAGGGATGCTAGATCCACAAATCTCCTTATGTTCATGGATTAAAAGCGCAAATCCTTCACTTGGCTCTTCTTAATCGGGCTTAAAAGAAAAGCATTAAAACTTTCTACAACTTATGTCCAGTGGCCATATTAGGCACAGTGCCCTGGCATGTGTGATAATTTATTTGCTTCCGAGGCACTGTAGTATTACAGACGGGGTCGCAAACATTTATGTAGCTCCTACTGTAAAACAAATAGTACTGGCACACATCGAGGACTGGAGCTATATTAAGAGAACGTTCCCTCATTTGCATGGGGGTGTGTTCCCATGCCAGTGTGTTAAACACTATGCCTCTGTGCCCACATCTTATCAAGGATGGCACAAAGGTAAAAGAGACTTCCATGAGGCTCACTGACAGGGTACCACGCAGTCAGCCTTCTCCCTGAGGGCAGCTCTTTAGAGGAAGGAAACAGGATCCTGTGAACCCCACCAGACACCCCCTGCAGGCAGGCACAGTCACTCAGTAAAGCGCTGAGCCGCAAGTTCATGTCTGCCCAGGGGCAGCCCATTATGAGTAATAGGGCGTATTGTCTAAGTTTGTGCTATGTGCCCCAATTTCAATGTGCACTGCGGCATAGACAGGGACAGTGTGCCCTATTTGTAATGCAGGCCCAGGTGGTCAACATCAGTTGTTCTTTTACTATAAAGGGAAAGACACTTGTAGTAGCTACTGCTGCATGCAATCTGGTTCCTCACAGTGGTGCCCACTTCCCTGGGTCACCCGTATCAACACTCAAAAAGTCATAAAATGTTAACAAAGTTGGAGAGGCACTCCATAGAGAGAAATACAGGTAAGTCTCAATTTTCTTGAAATCCACGTTCCTATGTCAGACTATGTTCTGCTCCTTTAGTTCATCAAAAGAGTCTTTCCCCACCATTTAAGTGTTTATATTTAGGTATTCTTTTATTAAATATTCAAAGTAAATCAAATATACAGCCACCATGTTTCGTCTTGCAAAGCTGAACTTCTTCAGGGATGTGAACAAACAAATAATACAAAAAACACATACAAAATCTGACAATAAAAACATACTTATGCAATGTTACCTAAATTAATATTAACTTTTTGGAGATTCAATCAATCAATCAAACGGCATTTGTAAAGCTCAACACTGTCAAACCTTAGAGTATCTGGGCGCTGGCGATTATAAAATGATTTCAGAGTAGGAGGTAGCACACAATGTGATTACAATGTTTATACAGTGTTTTTCAATCCAGAACCTATTCGACCGATATATTATCATAAAACAGAACTATATTTATCAGACCTCCATGATTCCTATCCAGTATATATGAGGTAGCTGGCATGAACATAAATATTTTCTATGGACAATCCTTCTATACTCCCCACATTACATTCACAATAACAAAACTCAAATCTGTTGTTCCCATTATCTGGTTTCTATCGGCCAATATGAGGATCACCATTTTTTCTATCTATAGTTTATTGCAGTTTCACCGATTCCACATAAGTTGATCCATACATGCCACATAAGTTGTTCCTTACGGTGGCACACACATTTCAAAAACACTTGCAACCATTGTATTGAAAGTTTAATTATGTTTCTCTTGGCATACTATATATGCTCATTAGACTTGGGTGAAATTAAGGTTACGCTCGTGTAATTTGCATTATTTTGGGAATTTCATATTACACTTATGTGAAATTCTAGAAATTTCACCATCACACCACGTCACATAGCTATGTACCCATTCGAGATAAAATTGGATCACAGGCACCTCAAAATAATGAGAACAGCCAACATACAAGCAGCTTTTGCTTACTCTACTGGTTTTTCTTAATATATTTTTGCACCATGAAGTGCATCCTCGCATCAGAGATTCACTCAAGGATGCATTTCAAGTTAAAATCTAGTACTAAATGATTGATTTGCATTCTTTTGCGTCACTTTCTAGAATTTCAAAAAATATGCAAAACAAAATACTTGAATTTCACACAAACCTAATGCTTATTTGCTCATTCATAAACTGAAAAAGGCACTGCTCTGCCTGTATACATAGAAGAAAGCTCACACCCATATAGAACACACCAGGATGCAGTGTGGTTGATATCTGGCAGGCTATATTTTGCAATTACTGAGTTTTGTTGAGCAGAGTAAAATGCACTCTAATTGCTAGAGACACGAGGAGTGTGAATTATCATTTCATGGCATTTTAAATTTGTGAACTAACAATAGGGCTAGTTTATTCACCCAACAGCTATAATTTGCCAAATTGGGTGCAAGAAGACAGTTTGAATTCTCTACTTTTCAAATTACTGTACTCGGTTTTGTTTCTGAATATGACCCAGTCTCTCTGTATCCACTTAGGGAAGGTTGTAGTTTAACATGTATTTCTGAAGCTGTTGATCTTCAGAGTAATTTTTTGCAATTCTTGAGGAGGAGGAGACTGGGCATGTCTGACATGCCAAGTTCGCCGTTTTTGTCCCTCAAGAAGTTTGCAAATCTATTGAATTTCCAATGTTACGAGGTCATTTCATCTCCAATCTTATCCATCTCTGCAGACATTTTCTCTGTAAGATTACTTAAGATTTTACGCACAGTACCATTGCGCAGAAAAAAAACACTAACTGCAAAGCTATTCTTGTCCGAACTATTTCCTTACACCCAGTGGCGGCTGGTGACATTTGAAAGTGGTAAGATGTAAAAGTTAGAGATGACTTTTGAGTAGCGAGTGAGCACTGCATTTTCATGTACTTTCGCCTTGTTATTATTTTTAAGGCTGTGTATTTCCATAATGAGGGTCCTTTCACACCCATTTGCACAGAATCAAAATTACACCAGGAGTACATGACCACTGCTCTGTGCTCTTTGTATTCTGAACATGTTTTGATTGACTGGCACACACTGTGAAAAACTTGCAGTGCCTTCAGACTCAGCTCCAGAGTTCTCAATTGCGACACAAACACATAGTGTTGCTGGTGCGGATCGCTTCAAAGGATGGCTGATCAGGAATGAAAAACGGCTCCGATGTTTTGTGGCCAAGGATCTTGAGTGAACTGATTTACAAGGTGGCTGTATGCGTCCTCTGGACTATCAATTCTGTAGTCCAGTAGCGGCCAGTGTATCAATAGAGGGGCGGGATGGGGAGTTAAGGGGGACGTACAGATAGATGGATTGATGACGAGACAAGTAAATAAACAAGCATTGGCATAGCCAATAGGTCTCGCCTTTGGGACCTTATAAGTGTTTAGTTATCCAGCACAATATTCTTGGTGCAACAACCTCAAGTGCTGCATGGCTAAACACTTATAAGGTCCCAAAGGCGAGACCTATTGGCTATGCCAATGCTTGTTTTTTACTTTCTGGTGGAAGTGGATCCCGGGTTTGGGGATTTCTGTTTCTGATTCGTGTAGCTAGGTACACATCTCATTTAATCCCCAAACACTATGGAGTGCATGTTCATACATGCAACCTTTTGTCAGCTTGATTGTTCATCAATATCCTACTTTTTTTATTGCAGTCCATCATCAAAGTAATCTTCTGGCACACTGCTAATGCTGAAGAAATACACCATAAACGGTTCTCATAAACACCACAAACTTCAATTAAACAAGGCCTTTGTGCACTGTAGTGCGATCCATGAATACTAATGCTCATTGTGGCTGCAACGTAGACAAAAAGAAGCATCCAACTAGTGTGGTCCCTGAAGAGTCGCTTCAGAATAAGAGCTCACTCCACATTAGACAGGAAGAACAAAAACGTTATTGACTCCGTCATAATCGAGCACTTAGGCAAAGTTACCTCTTAGCCCAAGAACAGATCGATTCATTCGACATTCCACTAACAATTCAAGGAACTAAGATGCTCATCGACTAATTGGCTGATGGCAAGACCCCTGGAACACAGGATTTATACAGAAGTTTCTGCAACACATGTTGGCATTTTGGCTCCAAGCCATTTGTAAATGTTCACAGCAGGACACACCACTTGTTTATTGCCACCATTTAGTGTGGAATCTCTGAGAGTATCAGTCCCTTAACTGGGTAGAGCTGCACAGGAGTCAAAGTCATACACACCCAGCTCCATTTTTATTGTTAAATATAATATTCTTAGCAAGGCCGTTGCTAACTACTTGCTCCCCTTCCTTTCTAGTGTTGTACATTTCAAAGTGGATTTGCACCAGTATGAAACACCTACCCAAATATCAGGCAGCTTTCTTATGTGATAGAAATTACTCCAAGCACAGCCAAATGTCCGTCAATATTGGAGACTGACCTACAAAAAGCTTTCACTACTGTTAATTAGAATTATATGTTAAAAGTGTTGTAAAAAATACTTTTGGAAGAACTATAGTAGCGTGGCTGTCTCTTTTATACAGTGAATCAATAGGAAGGTTGGCCACTGATTACATGGCCTAAAACAGCTAGCTGGTGAAAACAAGGAAACATCAACCTGTCTTTGGTCCCCATTGATATTTACATTAATTATGGAGCCCTTAGCGAATATCCTACATGGGATGAATAGGGGCAATATCAATTTTTCAGACAGTCGCCTTCTGTTCACACATAATGTCGAAAAGTGGCAACATGCACTAACAGGTATACTAGAATGATTTGGGAATGCACCTGGTGTACATGTTAAGTAGGGAAAAGTCTTGCATGTAGCCAATCAGATAAGAACAGGCTGGAAGATCCCCTCTCTGAACCTGTGACTCACTCAATTGGGAGCAGCATACATTCCGATATGTGGGAACACACATATATCCCAAGACCCTAGAAGTAGTTGAAGGCAATATTGGCAGAGCCTTGGCAACGTAACAAGGGATCTTGGTTTTCTGGGGAGTACTGCCATTATTTGTGATCAGTAGTAATTACCTAATTAAAATGTTAGTATAGCCCATTTTTTTAACTTCTTTGGGAACCTCTGAATGCAGCTGCCAGGCAAAAGGTTCAATGAATTCAACAGAATTCTTGGCTCACCGATATGGAGCCCTGATACATGAAGAGGGACACTGCGCAAGCACTCTCTCCCTTCTAGTTAGGGCTTCATGATTTAGACCTTCAATACTTTGTGGCACAACAGCAGAGGATTGCAAAATGACTTACAGAGTCCCACTCTGTCGAAAATGACTATGCCCTGGCAGACGTGAGGAGACGGGGACTGATTAACTTGATTCTTGATACAGCATGCCAAAACGAGAAACAAACCTTGTTGACAGCAACTTCGAAATACTGTTGAAACAGATGCCTCAAGCCGAATGGGAAAAGAATCAGTACCTCAAATCTTATATTCAAAGATCTACCTTTGATATCGGCAGCAATCAGGAGACACCTCTTGCAAACTTGGAGAGTGGCAGAAATTGAGACTGCAGGGTGTCTGCATACTGACTAACTCCCGTAATATCCCTTACAGACACTTTTATTGCCTAGGTAATATAAGGCCTTTGGGATATGGAATCAGCTGAACCTCCCAAAAACACAATATTGTGAGACTTTTTACTCAAGGTAAAGAGAAGAAATCCATTACCATACTACGCCAGGACATAGTAGGGGAGACTCACAGTGAGTTGGACGACCAACTTACAACTTAGTCTGGTGAAATGGAAAGGACCAGTGGGAAGGCTACAGGAAATTGATACTCAATGATATACCTTGAGTGTTAAGGAATGTGACATTTAAATATTTACACTATGATATTTTACATGGATATCTTACCCTTAGGAGATTTGAAGAGATCCCTTCTAGTACTACTTTCTGTTGTTTATTAGATGATATGGGCCTGCCCACATGGGGCTAGATACTAGAGGGACATAGCTATTATATAAGATAGTGTTACAGAGATATCAGGAGTACTTACCCATGGTCTTTGCTTACTGGGCCTCAAAAAAAAGAGTGGGCACTAAATTTATAGATTTGGCATTGGTTCTGGCAAAAAGATACATAACACAAAGTTGGAAGGTGATAAACACCCCAACGATTATTATGTGAAGGAGGGAGGCGGCATATTGGATGCCACCTGAAGAAACAATTCTGTGGAAAGCAGAAAAGCAAACATAAGGAGGGAGGGCATGCAGGCCTCGAAAGAGCTGTTACAAGCAATAGTAGTTAGGATAACAATAATGGGCCTTCCTGAATGCCAAATGCCTTACAATGCCGGAAGCAGTTATAGAGGTCCAATAATTACAGATGGCTGTTTGAGCCAAGACAATGGACCTGATTCACAAACTGCACTTTTGAGTAAGTTGACATTTTTGACGAAGTTTATTAATTTTCCTTATTCACAAACTGCACTTTTGTAGTAACTTACACTTTTGAAGTTACTTACACTTTTGTAGTAAGTCCAGCTTCAGGTACTGCATCATCCACCCATAGAAATCTTTTGAGGCAGATACTTAAAATAAAAAGCCATTTGAAATAATGGTAAAAGAAATTAAAATATTTAAAATAGCTAAAAGTATCAAAACATATGAATTATTTAAATATATATAAAATTGTGCATATTTAATGTTTAAGTATTTTATATATAAAATGTAATATATTTTATACATTAATATATAAAAACAGTGCATCTTTTTTCTGCAATTACACGATAATTAAAGAAGAAATATGTATTATCTTTATATACTTTTTAACAAAAATTTATATTTATTTATGTGTGTATCTATTTTAAATAATTAATATATTTTATCATCAATTCTTCTGGTATTCGAATTTAAAGTTCCTACCTCCAATAGATCCAGCACCAGTGGTTGGCCATTTGTGGTTCTGTACTCACTTCAAAAGTGTAAGTTAGTACAAAAGTGCAGTTTGTGGAAACTGCAAAATAGTAAACTTATTCAAAGGAGTAAACTTACTCAAAAGTATGAGTTCATTCTCTGAATCAAGCCCAAAGTCTTTGGCCTTGGAAAACATGCAAGGTAACTCAATTGACAAATTGAATGAAGAAGTATTAACAAACTGCTATCTCAATGCTCCATTCCTTAACCACACTCCTATACTGTATGGTCGGTTTACCATCTTTCTGCTACCTGTCGATTACAATCAGAGTGTATAAGTGCCCACAGTAAATAAAAAGAAAAATCCGCTTTACAGGCTTCTTATGTCATCCGATGTAATCTGTGAGTGTAGTTGCTGATGATGAATATATAAATATGTACAATGATCTCGAGTCCTTAAGAGGTTCCTTGTTTGTTAAAGTACAGTTATATTGTGGTGGTCCCTTTTATGATGACATTTATGATGGTGCATGGCCCAATATTTGACCCATGCTATCGTTGGTGGGAAATGCAGTTGAAACTGTAGTTGATACATATCACATGTGTATTGTATAATGTTATCAAACAAAATGCAAGAAAAAAAAATCAGGACTTGTTAAATTGTCCGTTTCCAGTATTTGGCGCACAATCATATTATTAGAACTGTGAAGAGATGAAAGGAATATTCAAAAATGAACAATCCTTCTGTTCAGATTTCAGGAAATAGATAGAAACTACCATTATTGTATATCGCCAGTTCCTTTGATACGGAACTAAACAAGTTCATGTATAGTTGCTGAGCCTCTGTGATAGCTAGTTTATGCAGAGACTGGAAAAATAAATTTTCGGACTTGTTAACATGAGCTACAAGAGAACAGAAAAAATGTCACAGCTCATCATACATAATTGTAAAACTGATAGGCCCTTGTTCTGAAGGGCCCACATTAATAATAAACAGACGTGTCCCCTAGGCATTTATGCAAAACAATAGTCATGTTTTCCTCCAGCAAAACATGTGCTACATTTATCATTACATTTATATTTAATAAAAAGCCAAATATATATGCCACACATGTCACCCAGATCTTGTGTGCAGCTGTCTCAACTGACACTTCTTAATCCCCCATCTAGTATGTAATTGGATTACTCATTCAAGCATATACATATAGTATGGATCGGTTTCTGGATGACTCTAACCTTTTCTGCTCTATTAGAAGCATGTAGAATAATTTCTATTGTCTGAATAAAAGAAGTGGGTAAGTCACTTGTAAGAATTTCATCACCTGTGTTGCACTGTTTGACAATTGTGCTGCATACCCAACAGTTGTTTATGTTAATGATATGTTTTGTTTTAATAAAATGAGTCTCTGTTGGCCAAGGTAGAAAGGTTTGTATAGAAAAACTGGTTGTGAAAATAGGAATCTGGATCAAAGTAACATTTTGTAGGAGGTTTTAAAAAAGGAAAGCAAGTCACAAATTTTGGAGTATTGACCTAAAAGTGGGACAAAGCAATCTTCACATTGCAATTACAAATTTCCCATCCTTGTGGAATCTGAAATATGTGGAAACTAATCTGCATATCTATGATAAAAATACATGTGTTTGTTTGTTTCAATCTTCACTTGCATCATTCAAGGAAGCATAGGATTTCAGGGCCCTAGCCAGGAATATTTTTTTTGGGGGGGGCATGGCCCCCAGTATTGGCATGAAGCGAAGGTTCAATCTGAGTCCACAAGGAAGTGAGTTTTTTTTTTACCTTACAGTTTTTGAAAACATACTGCAGATACCCTCACAATGCTAAAGAGCTCATTACTTGTTTGGTGGAAATCTTGATTCAGGCAAGAAAAGGAGGTTTTGCCCAAATTGGGATTATGAGTTGTTTTCCCAGTGCAGATATTTCTAGTAAAATAAACTTTAAGATTTAGGCTTGGCATTGGCTGTGTCAGTCTTTTGTATTTGTTATTGATTGTTTTGTCATTTATTTTGCAAAACGTCATTATAGGAAAAGCTACCAGGCCCACGTTTATGTATACATGGCTGTAAACAAAAATATATTTTTTTTCTGAAAAGCACACATTACCATAGTAGTCTCTGGTACTGAAGTGAACTACTGTTTGTGTGCATATGGCCCCTGTGAAAAGTTGTGAAAGACCAGAAAGCCATCAATCAAATTGAAGTCAGCCAATGGCTGAAGTGGGCTGACCCACTTCCTCAGCCTGTAGTCGGTGACAGAAATATGTGAAATGCCACAATACCAGGAGACTTGAAGAAGAGTGCTGGCTGAAAGCCCCTATAAGTGAATATATTTATATAATGTTTGCAAAATGAAAAGGTTGTAGCTAAAGATAAGCCTAAAAATGAAATAATGACTTGCAGTATTATTATAGCAAAGAGGCCATGGTAGGAATGGGGTTGCAGAAAACTCTGCATTATTATGGCAGATGATAATTGAAAAGAGGGAGTGATTGAATAGGTGTGGAGACTCGAGAATTCCAACACCCTTTATCAGGGATTCCCTGAGAAGAAGACTAAAATAAATTAAATATTGACACAAATATTTTCTTTACCTCTAATTTAATTTTGTCAGCAGGGTCTATGTGTTAAGTGTGCATGAAAGCTGTAGCCATATACTTGGTCTTCCTTCTTTATGTCCGTTGTTCATTCCCTTGCTTCCTATATTTAACTGTTTGTGTGCTATTTGACTGTATCTGTGTCATAAACGATCCTATCTGTGGCTTCAGTTTTTGTGAGTTGGTTGGTGGACATTGGTACCTGACTTTCCTTGCCACTTTCCACCCAGGCCACCATTCTTTAACTTCTGTTATGAAGATTTTCTCCAAATCTTTGCCTGCTCCACAAGATATATGGCCTTTAGACTCTCCTGTTCTCTCTTTGCCTCTTCTACCTCCTATTTCCTCTCATGCTTCCTCCTTGACAGGCAGACACCTGAGATTGTTAACTGTTTCTCCATCTTTGAGAAGATCATTCCATTCACAATGCACCTCCCTCATTCCCTCTCTCCTAGTCTTTCCTTTCGTGTCTGGGGTTTCATCAGTATGTTTAGCCCGAGAGCAACAAAAAGTGCTTTACATTTACCCAACATAACATAATACTGCACATTAAGCCTGGGCAAAGCACTAAGCTACACTCGCGTAGTTTGCGAAGTTTGCGTTACTTCGCACTACGCAAATTGCACGTAGCACAGTGCAAACACGTGTAGCATAGCGTTGCATAGTGCAGCGGTCATTTTTTGCTTGCGGTCCTCAACGTCAATTTGGCGACTGCGAGCAAGCAAAATGACATCCCGGCGAGACTTTTTACTTGTTCGCGATCAGCAACATCAAGTTGGCGATCGCGAGCATGGAAAATAAACCTCCCGGCAAGATTCTCAACGTAATGAGAAACTACCAGTCCGCGTTGAGAAAGCTGCCGCTCGAGTAAAAATCAACTCGAGCGGCAGAAAACTGCAGCTCACACTGTGCAAGATGCCGTTTTCAATGATTACACAGTGCCAGATGCTTGTCCGCACTGTGCAAACATTGAAAACGACATCTTGCACACTGCAAACAGGGTACTACGCAGTACGCAAAGTGCTACGCGTAGCTCGCGTAGTGTGAAGTGCACTTTGTGTAGCTACACGTAGCGCTACTTCGCGAACTACGCCCAGGGTTTCTGCACATGTCCCTTTGTCTCTGTGTATGAGCGACTAAATATTAGGTGTATATATATATATATATATATATATATATATATATATATATATATATATATATATATATATATATATATAAACAAATCCCCTCCAATGAAGAAAAGGTAAGAGGCCACATTGGGGAAACCACGGAAACCTTTAATGGAAAACAGCATAGGCATAATGCATTTTGGCGTTGTAGCCTTCTTCAGACGCCGCTGTTACCTGAATTCACCTCTGACCCCGCCTTTATATGTCCTGCTATACCCCCATAGGAGGGAAGATGCCGCCCCCTCGTCACATGACCACGCTGCCACTGTGGTCCGCTGCCAACTACAAGTCCCAGGAAGCAATGTTTCTGGTGATGGGTTTCGAGGGGAAGACTGCAGGGAAAAGGCGCGTTGTTTTAGGAAGGGCGATTCAGGCAAGATTATTGTCCACAGGTTCCCTTGGGTCCCCTTGACGCTCCAACCCCCGACACAGGATTCCAGCAGGATGTGAGTCAAAGTGACAGTGCACTCGGCACCTCGTGTAATCACGGGCCATTTCAGGCAGCATCCATAGCGTTGTCCGCTATGGATGCTGCCTGCCTATTATATATATCTATATAAATATATATATTATCTACTGGCGGTCGCCAGTAGATAGTTATAGTTAGGACCTATTTTCCATAGGAAATCCGCAACATTCTATTCCCAATAAGTCTGGCGCCAGTTGATGAATCCTCGCGAAATTTTCCAAACTTTTGGCCAGCTCCGCTCTGCTCCTACCCTGAAAGTTTTGTGGTGATTCGTCAAGCGGGGGCCGAGAAAAAAGGGGGGTCCCAAAACGCGTATTCCCCATGCAATTTCCCATAGGATCTGTTGTCGCAGCTACAGCCCGAACCGCTAAACGGAATGACACCAAATTTGGCAAAGAGGTAGTCCTCAGTTCAGACTCGTGCCTTTTGCATAAATGGTGTGAATCCGTTCAGCAGTTCCTAAGTTAAAAGTACATAAATATCTATGGCCGGGGAGGATCCGCAGAGCCTACCCGCACCGTAAGCGCACCCACCCCGAACCAAGCGCGCACCCTCCCGTTCGCGCACTGCATGCTAATTGGCTGTCGAGTGTCTGTCTACATTCGAAACCAGGAACTGTTGGCGGCCATTTTCTGCCTCAGTAGAAGCGAGGCTGAAGAAGCAAAGGGGATAAGTGTGTAAAACATATAAAGGGGACAGAGTGGACATATTCTGACCCTCTAGAGGTGCTTAGGGGGTCCCAGAAGGACCCCCTGGGGCCCCCTTTTTTTTTAAATGGCGAAATGCGTGCATGGTGCGCGCATCCTATCGCGATGGGTGCACGGATTCTCTCGCGTTGGGTGCGCAGATCCACGGAATTTATTTTTGAAAAAAGACAAGAAATCATTGGTTGTATGACTACTTTCTACACTGAAAGGTAGGGTGTATATTTCTGTTTTTTAAAGGTATGATTCTTATTGGTTAACAAAAACAGATTGTAAGGAACATTATATATGATATGTGGAAAAGTCAAGAAAAAGTCAAGCACACTTGCTGTCTTGTTTAGTAACATTGTGCGCAGAACTTGTGACCTGTGTGCTCAGTGCAGTGTTCCATGAACTGTTTCTATGGTAACGGGCAGAAGGCAGATTGGGGGAAGGGTTGAAATGTATTTCAGTTGGAAAGGGTTGAAATGTTTAACCAATAGAAATGTGTGTTTGCTTTTGAGTTTATGTGTGAAGGATTGTGATTTGATGTTTACATGTATATGTGTGGAAAATGAAAGGGAAACTTTTCCATTCTTTGTTTTTGCTGAGAGGTGCACAGTGCAGAGATTCTGTAAAAGAAAATCTGGTGTGTGACTGATATACTTCTTAATCTACAAAACAACTTGAAATGTGAGTTATTTAATTGTGAGGGGATGTATGTAGACTATTTTGATTTTAATCAGACTAATGTATTTCTCCTGCTAAAGTGTAGGGAGTACTTTTTTTCTCTACAATCTTATTGATAGTGTGTGTGCATGTAGAAACCATTCTGTGATAAGCATTTGTGTTTTTCATGTGTTTGCAGACAGATAACTGTGCTGTTTTTATATTTTGGTGGAATTAGAAACCAGTCATTGTTTATGAATTTGTGAAATTAGTTATGTTTCTATATTAAAATGTAGTAGTCCTTCTAGATGAAGAAATGTGTTTTGGTATAGTGCAAGGGATAGTGTTGTTTGTCTAGAATCACACAGTGAGTATGTGTGCATTTGGGAACCACTGTGAGAGAAGCATTTGGTAACATTGTGTATTTGCTGACAGATAACTGTTTTAAAACCTGTCTTGTTGTCAAGTTTTAGTAGCATTAGAAGGCAGTTTTTGCTTATGCTTTGATTAAATGGGTTAGGCTTTGATACAAAAGTGCAGTCCTGAAATATGTAGATTGTGTGCAGTTCCCTTACCACTTCCATTGTAGTGAATGAGTTTTGGTAAACTCGTAGGGATAGTGGTGCTCATCCAGAATCACACTGTGAGTTAGTGTGTATTTGGGAACCACTGTGAGAGAAGCATTTGGTAACATCGTGTATTTACTGACAGATAACTTTTTTTAAACCTGTCATGTTGTCAAGTTTTAGTAGCATTAGAAGCCAGTCTTTGGTTATGCATTGATAAAATGATTCATGCTTTGATACAAAAGTGCAGTCCTGAAATATGTAGATTGGGTGCAGTCCCCTTACCCCTTGCACAGTAGTGAATGAGTTTTGGTAAGCTGCTAGGGATAGTGTTGCTTGTCTAGAATCACACTGTGAGTTTGTGTGCATTTGGGAACCACTGTGAGAGAAGTATGTGGTAATATTGTGTATTTGCTGACAGATAACTGTTTTAAAACCTGTCTTGTCAAGTTTTAGTAGCATTAGAAGGCAGTTTTTGCTTATGCTTTGATTAAATGGGTTAGGCTTTGATACAAAAGTGCAGTCCTGAAATATGTAGATTGTGTGCAGTTCCCTTACCACTTCCATTGTAGTGAATGAGTTTTGGTAAACTCGTAGGGATAGTGGTGCTCATCCAGAATCACACTGTGAGTTAGTGTGTATTTGGGAACCACTGTGAGAGAAGCATTTGGTAACATCGTGTATTTACTGACAGATAACTTTTTTTAAACCTGTCATGTTGTCAAGTTTTAGTAGCATTAGAAGCCAGTCTTTGGTTATGCATTGATAAAATGATTCATGCTTTGATACAAAAGTGCAGTCCTGAAATATGTAGATTGGGTGCAGTCCCCTTACCACTTCCACAGTAGTGAATGAGTTTTGGTAAGCTGCTAGGGATAGTGTTGCTTGTCTAGAATCACACTGTGAGTCTGTGTGCATTTGGGAACCATTGTGAGAGAAGCATTTGGTAACATAGTGTATTTGCTGACAGATAACTGTTTTAAAATCGGTCATGTTCTCAAGTTTTAGTTGCTTTAGAAGCTATTCTTTGCTTATGCATTGATAACATGAGTCAGGGTTTGACACTAAAGTGCAGTACCATGTTCTATTCTCTTCACTGTGCCACAACTGAAAATCTAAAAGTTTTACCCAGGCACTAACCTAGCAGTAGTCTGATGATTTAGTCAGTTTCCAAGTACTCATGTTGTAAACCACACATTACCACATAGATTGCTTCAAATGTCTATGCAGTATGCATGCAGTCTTCTCAACATACTATACACTTGTCTTTCACATTTTCAATTCCCTAGTCAGTATCCATACACTTCCAGGAAACACTCTGTAACTCCCTTTGCAGTCCTCTAGTGACCCATTCAGCACCATGTACTAATCCATTCACTGTGCCAAAACCCAAACACTTATAAATTCACCAAGACACTCTCTTTGCAGTACTCTAATCATTCAGTCAGTGCCTAAGTATTCATGCACTGAGCCAGGCCTTAGCACATGGACTGCTTCAAACCCCTATCCACTATGCATGCAGTCTTCTAACCACCTAGACACTTGTCTTTCACACTTTCAATTCCCTAGTCAGTATCCATACAGTCCAGCAAACATTCTGTCACTCCCTTTGCACTCCTCTAGTGACCCTTTCAGTACCAAGTACTAATCCATTCCCTGTGCCAAAAGCCTACCACTTATAAATTCACCCAGGCACTCTCCTTGCTGTACTCTAATCATTCAGCCAGTACCAAAGTACTCGTGCAGTGAGCCAGGCCTTAGCACATGGAGTGCTTTAAATGCCTATGCAGTATGCATGCAGTCCTCTAATCACCTACACAGTTGTCTTTCACACCTTCAATTCCCCAGGTAGTATTCATACACTTCTAGCAAACACCCTGTCACTCACCCAGTGTGTCTCCTTATAGTACTGTAATCATTTAGTCAGTTAGCATATAGTCTTTTAGTGAGGTAGGATTTAGGGCATGAACTGCTTCAAAGTAGTATGCACTATGCATGTAGTGTTTTAACGATCGTCACACTTGTGGTTCAGGGCTATAGTTTCTTAGTCAGTTTTTATATAAAATGTGTTTGTACAGTAATGGAATTGTATACATTTGAAAGTTATTAATATACATTTATTTGTGATTCTTTTTACAGATACAGAACAGGAGTGTTTCTCATCTGTTTGCACTCTTCTCGTGCAAGATTGTTTGGATGAAGGGTCCTTCGGTGTTTCATCATACTTGCCGTGCCGTACGAGTATTTCTTGTTAGGATCCCCTTGCAACAGAACTCTTTTGCAAATCTTGCACGTGATCAAGGTGGCATTGGTCTTTGTTTGCCCCTCGGGAAAAGTACAAAATTTCCACACCACTGAAGGAAAACGTTGTGGGCGTGGTGCGTCCTCCAAAAATTCATCCTTAGATTTGGTGAATATTTTAAAGCGACAACATTTACAGTTTTTATAAGTTGAACTTATAAAATTTTGTTAGGTGTAAGCATTTTATATATCTGTGATTTGTATCTTGTGGTATTTTGTTGAGAATAGAATGTTGATTTTTTTTTTAACAATCTTTGTGATTGTTTTTTTTTTTGCCCACTGTTAAGTGATGAGTACGATTGAAATCACTATTTTTAGTGAAATTTAATATATTCTGAGAACAGCAAAAAAGGCAAACAAATTACTTTGTGGAAATTATGCTGTGTTGTAAAAAATGTATTATTGCATGTTATAATTTTTTTTTTCCTTTTCTTTCACAGATCCAAATTTTAAAATAAGCAATTTATATGAATTTAGATTGGAATGAACATCTGAAAAAAATGTATACCATTTTTTATTCCTATTAGTGTGAAGGTAAGTTTAACTAAGTCTCAATATGCAGAATGAGGAGGTCTGCAAGAAGCTACAAAGTTGAAACACGTTTCTAAAAACACTCTGTTTATACCTATGTAGTTTTGAAATCTGACCATAATCAGATACCATGTGACCTGCAAAAAAAGAGATTTGAGGGGTTCATAATATTTCCCATTTTAGCTATTGAAGGACCGCAATCATTTCAATCATTCTTCTTTGAACATCTTTGCAGACAAAACTCTGTGCTTACCTTCTATCATTTGCAAGGAATTTTAAAACCGGAAATATGTCACTTTTTGTAACATAGTTATTGCGCAAGACACTCTTTTATATTTACAAAGAGAGGAAAAGGCACTCTGTGTACTTTTTCTACTCCATGTAAATATAACCTCATTATGCACAACACTTTGCGTTGAAAGGGTGTTCTATAAGTGTTGTTGTGCATGATTGCACTGAATACTCATAGAACAATATTATATCAATCAAAGGGAGGGAAATAGAAGAGGCTGTGGTCCATTCGGCTTCCAGCTAATGTAGTAATAATCAAAGTGAATGGATCACTTGTAGCTGGCACCAGGGTTCAGATCGTTGTTTCCGATATTCGGTAAAAAACCCTCATTCACGTAAGATAATTAATGGGCGGTATATCTTGGTTCTCCGCCTTGATATTTAGATACGTGACAGCATCATCATAGGGTTTTTCCCATGCTTCCTCCAACCCGGAGGGAACCACTGGACGATCCAGTAGTGATCAGGGAAAAAAAATACAAAAAAGGGGGTGAGAAGTGCTCAGGTGTTGTGATTAGATTAAAAAGTTCCTCTAGCTACCTATATATAATTTTATTCCGTTAGGTGCAGGGAAGAGAAGAATAAAAATAGCTAGTTGCAGAAAGGACATATTATTAATCTGCTGCAGTTGTGGTCTGAGTGGTTGGTCAACATGTTTCAGCCCCTAATGTGCCCAGAGGGGTCGGGGGGCTTTCTTCAGGACCTCAGGTGAAAGTGAAGTGAAGATTGAATAGTATTCAATGACAGATGGAAGTTCTAGTCTTAATTTCAAGAACTTCTTGAAGGTTAATACCTAGGTTTGGGGGGGGGAGGGAGGTAGACAAACGTCCTTAGTTAATGCAGGGAGGACGAAGTTGTTGGTTAGTCTAGCTGCAAACACAATACATAAGCAAATATAAATGGCAAATCTTTTGATACATATTGGTACATATTGGTATACATCTTTTAGCAGCAAGTGGAGAAACGAACCGTCTTGAATTGTAGACAGTTGAATGGAAAATAAAGAGTGTGGTTAAAAAATAGTGTGGTTAAAAATAGCACAGAAAAAATTGGGAACATAGGTGTTCATTCGGTAAAGCCAGGTGTTACTATAGGTAAGTAGTAGTGTTGTTAGTTATACCATTAATTGTCCCTAGGTAGTAATAAAATAATGATATAAGCCCCAGGTCGTTGTTGAGCAAAACGGAACGAGCTACCTCTGTTACGGAGGGCTCTCGGCGAATGTTTTATGGTGCTCTAGGTTATGTTAATCTAAGTCTTATTCAAGGCCTCGGTTAGTGCAAATAATCATAAACAAAGGAATATTCACAAAGAAGACATTGGATAAAAGCCCCAGGTCGTTGATGAGCAATGGTGAATTCCAGGATGGCGGGGTAAAAGGAAAGGACTTCCTCTGTTATGGAGAGCTCTTTGTAAATATTTTACGATGCGGAGCAGAAGGAAATAAGGGCTCTCGGTTTGTTTAGTCACAGTCTATTTAAAGCATGATTTCATGGGCCTCCAGAAATGTGACATATGGTAAGGAGTGTCCTGACGCTTTTACTAATACACTGATTTGACATTCCCATGTGTATAATATATCACTGTTATTATGTTGCTTATTTCTAATGTCTTTTAGCTGCAATATGGTGTGCTTTGACGATTTTTTTATATAGATTTATAACAATATTTTTGTATTCAAATTGTTTTTTAATATTCACAATTGTATTGTAATTGCTGCTTATGTTTCGGTCCTTATGTATGTCATTCATTTTGCTTTTTGTGTATAAATTTGTTGCAGCCCTGAAGAAGTCCAAAGTTGGACGAAACGCGTCGGCTGCTTTTGCTGTTGTCGGAAGTTTTTAAAAAAATCACATGTCAAACTGTATAATAAAGAAGAACCTTTTGGAAAACGAACTACCTTAAAGATTTGGACTCACTTGTATTGTATAGATTGAGTGGTGCATTTGGTGCTGTGTTTTTTCTAATCTTCAGAGCTATTCGAGAGTCAATGCAATAAGTACCAAACCTGCTACCAACTTTGTAAGGTTCAAAGAAACGTCAGAGGAGTACAATAAGCAATAATGATTAATATTACTGAGTATCAATAAAATCACTCTCTAAAAAGTTTGTAATTTGTTATGTATGAAGGTGGCTCTCCTGCCTTACCATGGTTTTCCCACAGTTCTTAAGAACTGTCCCCTGGCTATGCTTGCTTTTTTATTTCTAGCTTTGCCCTGCTTTGAGGAGTAGAAAAAAGCATACATGTGACATTTGCTGTGCCTCTTTAGGGGAGTACCTAACATTAGTGCAGCAGGGGTAATGGCTGCAGGATCCAGTATACTGAGGGTACCACATCACCCACTATGAATGGCTTTATCACACACCCTAGAGGCACTGGGAGTCATTCTTACCTGCTTGCATAATGATACTTTACAGCCTTGCTACCCTACTTGTATCTCTTTAAGGAACAGAGGTAGAAGGAAAAGTAAGGGGTGCAGGTATTCAGGTTATATAACAAAGTGTGCGAGCACAGTGTGGTGGAGTGTGCCATACCACAACTGATATGAAAATCAGAAGTCTGAGGCACATGTGGATGCATTGCCCTCTTTCAAAAGCCTACACTTCACCCTTAAGGAGAAGACTGAATATGCCAATTTGTGTCTCAGGTCACAGGGAGTGTCAGGAGCCTTGGACAGAAGGATTGGAGTGACCTTTGACACAACACAGTTGGCCAGAGGATCATGGAACGGTCTAACAGGCTTCAGGACTAAGCTGAAGATTTAAGGGGGAGATAGGTGCAGTGAGTGTGACCAGGCATTCAGGAACTGGGAAGCTATTAAATCCCAAGAGAAGCCCATATGGGGAAAGAGGAGACATTTCAAAGGAAGTGCACTCTTCATTGTTGACACAGAATCTTATAGCAGGTGCATTAACATAACAACTCCACCACCAGTCTCTCCCACCCACCCCATCAATCAAACTCACACCCAACATCAGCGTCTGACAACTGTCTGTTTAGTTTACACATCAGCCCAACGGTTCAAATTCTGGCAAGAAAATAAAAACAATCAAGGTAACCCAGTAATAAAAACACTTGCAGCAGGATTAATCTGCAAACCTCTAGAATCAACCATCCTCGTGAGAGACGCCATCGCAGGCAATACAAGCATTGTCAAATTGACACTGGAGTAAGCAAGTTGTTTTGATGGATCTCCTAAGTGTGAAAGGTACCACAGAGATAAGGACATACGAAAAAGTCTCTCATGCGTGAATTAATTTCCCACCCACTAAGGTGTCAGCCATTCAAAAGGACGACGAATCATGGCGGAACCAAAGTGAGTCACTTATAGGGTTGCTACCTGGCTCATTTTAGTGTCCACAGCGATACAAACTTAAGAAAATCACCTTAAGTCAGTATTTTCCCCTTTATCAGTACACACTTTAAACAGATAAAATAAAAATAAATCACTTTAATCTGTTCTCTCGCTGCCCTAATGACTCTTAACAGATAATTAAAGTACACACAAAAGACTGACAGACCATGTTAAAAATGAATACATATGATCACACATAAACTTCTACTTCAGATACAAAGTTCTACTTCAGATCACATTCGTGCCTTAGAATTTGCAGAATCTTAAACTGCATCCAGTATTTTGTCATGGAATGGTGGTAACCCCGATCACTTACTGGCACAACCTTTTATTATAATGATGTGTCGGAGTCCTCGTGCTATCTTGCAGTAGTAGGACAGGTTTGCAAACTTCCGGAAAAAAACCCTTTCATATCCCAACAGGGCCGCCGATCCCACGTGCGAGGAGAAGAAGCATTCTGCAAGTGAGCGCCCTGACAGGGTGCGGAGATGAAAAAGACTGGTAGATTCTGCCACTGAGCGTGACAACAGCCATGGCAGGGCCAAGGGGCCCGTGACATAGGCAGTGGCAGATAAGAATGCTGCAGCACGAGGGATGGGTGTGATCCAGCCTATATGACCTGTGTGCCGTGTCGGAGAGGAAGCTGTGGTGCCCGGGGAACAAGGGTGTGGCCATCTCCCCTCCCCCACGCCGGCCCCTGTCAGAAGCACAGCACGTGAGTCTGGCCCGAAAATTACACACGAACTGGCTGGTTCATGGAGCAGCCTGCTGAAAGAAAGAGAACTCGCAGTCAAACAAATTAGGCTCAATTAGGGCACATGAATTTTAGAGGGGCCAAACATGACTTAGGGGTGCCCGGCCCCGCTGGGCCCCCGTGGCTATGGCCCTGTCGGATTTTATATCTCTAAGGAGACTTTTGAAGGTGTTTTTGTTCTAGTCACGGGATTCTGGTGAAAGTATGTCATTTCGGTTGCGTTGAAATGTGTCTTGCATTTGTACAGTATCTACTGACTTTGAAACTTGATAACCTAACTCCATTTACTAGACTCCATTTTGCACTCGAGTGGCAATTAAATCAACAGCAGGTGCACTCTGGTAGATCCGTGCTGTCCCTTTGGCTTGCCTAACTGTACTGTGATTGGATTCGGTTTTTGAATTGCTGCAAGTTTTCATGATAAGCCATTTGGATGAGATCACCTTAATAGTCAGACAGATTGCAAGAGCAATGATTGGTAAACAACTTAGTCCTACATCTGGGTGGGTCGTTAGCATGTTTCCATTGTTCGCCTACAAGTGATGCATTTACTCTGCCAATTTAATTTTTATTTTTATTGACAGCTGTTTCAAATCTGGTTTCTAATCATTTCACACCCTTACAGTCCTGAATCTGGTGTTTTTCTGGTGCTTTAAACAGGTGCCTCAAGTGTGCACATGGTGCTACTACAAAGTTTATATTAAGCTCTCCAACACTATCAAACACTGCAGTGATTGATGATCTGCTTTAGGACATGGCTGCTCTTCATGGTGGATGCTGTCTGCTGTGCAGTTTTCAGGTATTCTGTTGGCGGCACTTGCTGATTGCATAGGATTGACACATGATATAATTCAAGTCACTTAACACCTGTTTGTTAAATCTCGAGAGGTTATTTAAGGATAAAACAGGAGCCATTTCGGCGGAGGACAACATTTCCTTAACTTATATTTTAGGCACTTAGGTACAGCATAAGGTATATATCTTTACTCAGGGCTTCATCCTCTCACCAGCTGTAAGTGTCTGAAGGCTTCCACTCTACACTTGCCAACACTGTGCTGCATCTCAGTCACTCTTAGCATTCCAGACACCAGCTCAGATGTACAGGTAATGTGGACTCACTGGATACCACATTGTCTCTTCTTTTTCGTGCAGTGGTGATAATATCACTTTTCTTGTTCTTTCAGCTGTCACCACTAGTATTGGATTTTTTTAGATTGTCCAATCTCCTCTTTTTAGTAGCATTTCAGCCACTGGCTCACCAGGTGTATGCAACAAGGTAATAACTGCAGACACTGATGGGGAATCAATATTGATCTTCTATAAAACTTTGATGTTTTTTTTTAAAGATCCTTTAACAGATAAAGGAATAATTTGTCAGAGAATATTCACCTCCTAGAAGGTCTGGCATCTAAATTCACATACAGGAAAATATTTCATGAAATGAGTGGTTTATCAATACATGTGCAGCATACTATTGAAAGCTTTCTGAGCGCTATATAGGTTATTTATCAATGGCATACCATTAGTTAAGACCTTCACAGTCAAGGCTTGATTAAGCATTCTATTGCTACACTCTACCATTCCTTTTGAATTTGATTTGCTAATGTGAGAGAATTGGAGGTGTATTCCCTATTTAGTAAGTGCATATCGACCAATACCTTACATTTAAAACATGGCCCCTTAATCATTTGAAAAGTATGTACTCTACCCATTGCTACTAAGCATAGCAAGTCCTTTGTCCCTAAACAAGTTGTGACTAGACTCTGAGGACACACACAAATAAAGCGATTACAAGAATATATCGCTACCAATACAGATTTAGATACACTGGCTATAACTGACCAATATGATTGGAGTAAATTATTTCAAATGGTTGAGAAGCTTTTCCAAGGGGTGTAAGAAGTAAAAGTTTTTGTAACTGGCAGATCTTGCACTGTAGAAAATACTGGCAGGATTAGGCATTAACTGTTACCAGTAACGCGTATTTTCAAAGGCACTGAAATGTCAGAGAGAGCTAGACCTATCCCCTATTAATTCATTGAGATTAAATTCATTCAGATGGAATCTCTCCATCTTCCACCCCTGGGACTGTGAGTTTAAGGGGGGCAGGGAATAACCGTATTTCACTGGCAAGCTATAGAGGTGGCTGCTGTACTGTCTGATGATTCATTTTTCTTAATGTTATTTCTGAGTCGAATTGGTTTAAGAACAGGTTAATACTTCAATGTATTTATCAGGATTGCAGTTTTAGCATCCTAGTCAGCAGCAGAACTGCAGTTTGAGTGGATTTCTTCATTCTGGTAGACTAGTGTGTTCTGTCCACTGTTCAGTGAGAGCTATCAGTGACCTCGCTGATGGGGATTTGGATATTGCTTGTTGATATTAGAGACACTCCCACATTATCAATGTTGGGTCACACTCAAATTAAATATCCACATTTACCATCAAACTTGTAAAGCAATAGAATTTGCAAAACTAGCATTCATTGTTTCCTCTGAGTGAGTATACGTGATATTATGAGTATTCTTTTTTCCCAGTGCCATTTGTTGTTCTTGATGATGGCTGTTTGCACAGCAGTGAGGATTTTATAATCGGAGAAAAATGTGCCTCAGCAGTCAAGTACAAATGTGATTTGCAAGCAATTGGTGCTGTTCATCTTTAAATATACATTTTGTATGTAACTCCAACCTGACTCAGAACTAACCTGATCACCAGACTGCATTCGTTTGTCACCTGTCTCTAAATATGTGGAAACCACTATAACATTTTCTGGTTCCTTAACCCCTTCAGTGCCCGCCCCTTTCCCCGCCCAGTGCCGGCCGTTGCATTAGCGGGCGGGGTCTATGACGAGCTGGACTCGTCATGGGCAAAGCGCCACCGCGGCCCATGACGAGTCCAGCTCGTCATGGGCACTGAAGGGGTTAAGTAACTGAGTGTGTTCATCCTTCCAATATATACTGGTGAATGTGGGGGTTAATAGATCATTAAGGGGCATATCATCAAGGTCTGACGATATAATTATCGCACCTTTAGCGTCCGTCGGGCGAAAAGCGGCGATAATTATATTGCATTATTTACAAGGACATGCTAGTGCGTGTTTCCTTGATTCAGCTCCCGTTTTGTTCACGCCTCGTTTTGCATCTCTAATGAGATGCAAAGTAGGCGTTCCCCTTGAAAACAGATTGAAAATGATCGGTAACTGTCCTTGTCCATATTTACAATACGGCCCAGGACACACATAGTGATATTTAAACCCGCGCTAATGGCGGTTATCGCTGTTATTGTACGTCTGCATTTTTCCTGACTAACCTATCTTTGACATGGGAGGTGGATTGAGTGGCTAAATCCACATCTCCCTATCAACAAGGATTCCCTTATCACGGGATTCCCAGCGATACTCCTGCGTTTCGCGGCTATCGCCGGATTTCACATCGCCGTGGAGATAAGCGTTGTAAATAACGCCATATCTCGGCGATCTGATCCGGCGATAGCCGGTGTTAAGCTAAATCGGACTTAACGCGCCCTGTGATCTTTATCGCAATTCATTGCTAATATGCCCCTTAGTGCTCTTACTCCCTTTACATAATGTGGGAGATAGGTTGAGCCAACATTTAAAAATCGAATTAATGAAGAGTCCGTTTTGTGGCTCGAGAATCTGCATTTCTCTAGGAACTCTCATGGGAATCCCTTTCCCTCCCTGCCTGCATGTTGAAGGTGCTCCCTATAGGACACTCAACTTACGTCTTCCTGTAATAGCTCCATAATACAAGCTGAGAAGAGCCAAGGATTATTTTATATTATGCCTTTGCTAATTGAATGAATCCATATTGTGTATCCCTAATGTAAACTGTAGGATTCAGGAGCTATAATTTGAATCAAAGCTCTATTTGCTATGTCTTCTGTACTTTTTTATTTTTTGCTTCTGATGTATGTCATTATTGAATACTGTGTCGACTTTGATCTTTATATGTTTTGCAAGGTTGGGTCAGGTTCCGAAGTCTAAACCAATTTCCATGATCTGTCTGGCTTTAAACTTGGAAAAATCGGAATGTTCTTATCAGGTGAAAATATCATTATTGTTTTCCAATTTTGTATTTCAGTGAGCATTTTTTTCAAGTCTGTCTTTGCTACTGGTTTCATTGCATATTGGTATTGAACGTGAGGCTCATCACATAAAGAAATAACTGTGAAATTGCTTTTCTTTATCCCAGCCACTTTGGCTCTTCTAACATTGGGCCCATTTGTGCTGACCCTTTATTGGCATATAGACCATTAAGTGGCATGGGTACTAAGGAAAATAAGGCTCTCAGCGTTACCTCCTCTCCTAAAGAGGTAACAGTTGTAATTTTTGGGTGGCAGTTCTCTGCTGCTAGCATTATATCAGAGCCATTTGTTAAATGACCTCAATAAATCCTTGAAATTGTTCACTCAATGTGCCCTTCAATCCAGATCCCAGTTTTGTAATTCAGATTTGGTTTGCTTACATGCATATCTGGACCCATATTGCATATAAGGCGCTTCAACCATGATATACAATGCAGTACCTAAATCTGTGTGCGTAAGAAAGACCCAGACAGTTCACCATTTTACAGAGATAGTGCTGTTCCTAGTGCAGGTGTGAGCTTGTGCCTAGCAGCACATTCCTGAAAGGGAGTCTGACTGTTTGAAGCCGACAGTCCATCTTTCATAGCCAGCAGCAACCTAAACTGCTTTTCAAAGGGAACAAGTGATCCCTCTGCAGATGGTTACATTGAGTGACTACACATCCTTGCAGGGGATGCCCGGAAGTGTGCCTGGAAGTGCCTTTCCCTCCTTTCAAGGGCCAGCTTTGAGGGGGGTGGGACCAACTGTGCACTTCTATGTGATGCACGAACAGTTCACCTCTTGATGGTGTCTTTGCCTTTGAGCCTGTGTCTGTAATATAGGACATGCAGGAAATCAACAGAGATATTGACAGAAGGCAATATTTCGCTAAAGCAACATTTTATTTCCCTGTTTGCCTCTCTGATTTATTTATTCATACAACAGTGACACCTACATTTTGGGGAGTGGCAGGAATTAGACTATATCTAAATTAACTGGTAATTGTTAATTAATAAATTCACAGCATTCCAGGACTGAATGGTTTCCATGGAGATATAACATGCATTCATCCCATTGTCTCTGTGGTTTAGACCTGTTATGTGACACTGATTCCTCTCTTTGAATTTTCCTGCTACAGAACACTGTACACATGTTGTTCAACCTCCTATCCTAACTTGTCTTTTCTTTTGTTGATCCATTAATTAATATTGATTTAATAATGCAAAGAATGACATCACTCGCAGTATCACTTTTTATACCATTTGAATCCAGAAGTTATCTTTCACATTATTGAATGGACATTATGGGCCCAGATGTACAACCATTCACTTTTGCGAGTCGCAGAATGGCATCGAATTGCGACTCGCAATTTGCGACTCGCAAAAGTGAATGTACAACAGTGTCTCAGACACTGTTTGCGATTCCCACTGGGGTAACAAATTGCATGCCTCAATAATATTTATGAGGCAAGCACAATTTGCGACCCCATTGGGAATGGCTAGCACTCCCTGGGATGGTGGCCTGCTGGGATTAGCAGACCATCATGTCTGGGACTCCTTTTTAAATGAAGCAGTTTATGGTTTTTTTAAATGCAGCCCGTTTTCCTCAAAGGAAAACGAGATGCATTTAAAAAAGAAAAATGACATTTTTCAGTTTAATATTTTAAGGGCATGCAGTGGTCCCTAGGACCACTGCCTGCTCTTAAAAAATATTTTCCCACGCACTCACAAACGGAAAGGGGTGCCCTGGGGACCCCTTCCCGTTTGCAAGTGGTTTACCACCTTCTTGAAGTACATGGTAAACTGCGAGTTTTTTGCGGCCACAAATGCGGTAGCAAAACAATAGTACAAGTGTGGCTCACTGGTTAGAGTAGGCAGACCTGGAAGCAGAGGTCAGCCCGGGACCAGGGTTCAATTCCCGGCTTGGCTGGGTCTTGAGTCCATAAATTGTCCATGGACTCGATAATTCTCGCTCCAGTGCATACTCGATTCATGGGTTCACACTCTGTGACTCTGGGCAATAGCTTGCTTAATCTCCACAATGGCCCCTCGTGGCGGGATGCCTGGCTTTCACCTTGTGGATTCCTGGCTGGGTTATCTCACAGGGGAATACCAGGACGGGTTCCCTAAGCAAGCGCTTAGAGACCGGTTGGTGATTTGCGCTATATAAATATCTGCACATTTACATTTACATGGCAGTGAGTCTCGCTATTTGGAAGGGACGCCCCTTCCTAATAGAGAGAGTCTCAAACGCTAAGACAGTGACTCGCAGAATAGCGTTTACACATACCATGTCCTTTTTTTGCGGTCGCAAACAGATCGATCTCCCATTTGACAACGCAAAAAAGGGTTGTACACCTGTCTCTAAGTTTCCTTCAACCTGACTGGCTCCATAGTGATGTCAACTGGTGCACAGATGTGCCTGATACACAGATATAAGTGTGCATGTAACCCAAAGGTCACATGGTTCACATGTGCGGGATTCACTCAATTTACAAAAATTCCAAGTCAATAAAATGAGAACCACTGCATTGAGTCATGGCATAAGATCACTAGATTGGTGGTCACAGGAACGACATTTAGGAGAGGAATCCATGGAGAATCTTGTTAGCAAAGATGGGGTAAAGTATAGTCTATGATAGAGGAAGAACAAAGATTGAGAAGTAGAAGCAATTCTGGAGGTTTTATAGAGTTTATCCCAAATCTTATTCCAGAAAGGGAGAGTCAAGGTACATCCCAAATCCAGTTCCCAATGCAACTCTAACTTAGTTTTAGATCCAGTAAATATAAGAGAGAGCGAAGAAGTTTGTAAATAGGTGAAGAATTAGGGACAGAGATGTGGATCAAATCAAGGGAGGAGTGTGAAGAGGAGGAAAGGAAAGTATCAGGTAAAGAAAGAAGAACATCGAGAAGAATATTTATGAGAAATTTAGGTAAAAAAGGAGCGAGGGCACTTAAATAAGTGATGAAATTGTGAAAAGGGAGAGGATCCATATTAGCGAATAAATCTTTGACCCAATTGATAGCTCTCTGTCTTCAAGCTTTCCAAAAAATCGGTTTGTTGTTAATAGTAATAGGATTGTTATACCAGAGAGGAGGTTGATGAAAGGAATTGCGAGTTACAGGCTGTGACTGGTAAATTGGTTTTAAAATATTACAAGTAGGTTTGAAAAGAGAAGAAGAAAGTATGGAAGATTTAGCCGAGAAGGATATAACTTCACAAGGGAGAAAAAGAGCTATAAGAGAGCATTTAATATCCATCCATAAAGGGGTAAACGAAGACCACAACATAGAAAGCCATCTAGAGGCTTGTCAGAGACAGAAAGCTTTATGGTATAACCAAAAGTCGGGAAAACAAAACTCCACCTTCTTGTTTAGCCTTCTTAAGAGAAGCTAGAGATTCAGACTTTTTTGTTGTTCCAAGGGAAATTAGAATGTTTAGAATTTAATTTCTTAAAGAATGTAGCAGGAATATTAACTGGGATCATTGAAAGGGTATATAAAATTATGGGTGAAACCATAATTTTGATAGAGTCTATACAACCCCAACAGGAGAGAAAGAGTGGATTCCAGGAAGAAAGAAGCCTATCAACTTTATATAAACATACATGGACAGCCAAAACCAAATCATTAATGGAAGAGGAAAACCAGATGCTCAGATATTTCATTTTGGAGGTTTTCCAATGAAACCCTGTGGCATCGAAAGAATGACTAAAAGTAAGCTTAATAAAAGGCATGATTTCTGTTTTGTCAGAACTAATCCTGTATCCAGAAACTGAGGAAAAGGAAGCAATTTCCTGAAGAAGAGCCAGAATGGACTGCTCAGGGGTGGAAATGAAAAGAAGTATGTCATCAGAATAAGCTGCAATTTTTAGATGATCTGCTCCCTATTGAAACCCACTGATATCAGTGTTATTTCTGATACGGGATAGGAAGGGTTCCAAAGCTAGTATAAATAATAAAGGGGATAACAGGCAACCCTGGCGAACATCACGACCTAAGAGAAAGGAACTTTAGATCTTCCTACTGACTAAAACGGATGCCATGGGGAATTGATAGAGTAAGGAGACAAACAAAATAAAATGTGGACCTAACACATTCCAGGCTAGGAATTTGAGCAGAAATACCCAGTTAATGCGATCAAATGCTTTCTCTGCATTAATAGAGATTGCTGCTAGAGGATGAGAAAGAGAAGATGCCTTGTTTAAAACATTAAAGAATATTCTAGAATTATCATAAGTAATTCTTCCTTTAACAAATCCTAACAGCTCCTTACCAATCATTAAAGGAAGGAAGGGTTCAAGACGTAAAGCTAGTAATTTATCAAAAAATGTAATATCTACATTGACTAATGTAATAGGCCTGTAGTTTCTACAGAGGGTCGGGTATTTCCCATATTTGTGGATAAGACAGATAGTAGCCTCTTGGAAGGAGCCTCTAGTGAAACCAGATGTAGAGAAAAATTGAAAGATCTCTGATAGGTAATGTCAGCCTCTAAGGATGAGAGGTCTCTGTGAGTGTCAAGGGAATTCATACAATTTTGTAAATAAGTCTCTATCCGAGAAGTCAAGGGTAGAGATTCAGGGGTGTAGCGCGTTTGGTAAACTTGAATAAATTCTGCAAGAATATCAGGAAGCCCTATATAAATCTTTACAGTATCTAAAATGTGGCTCTGTTTACGGAGTTTCAAATAATTAGCCAGAAGCGTATTCATTTTATTACGGTCACTGTAATAGCGAGCGCTACTGTGAAATAGAATTGAGGAGGCGTTTTCTGTAGAAATCTTATTAAACTTTAATTTTGCACAAATAAGCTTTTGCAAATTAGATGGAGAAGAAGAATAATAATATTGATGCTCTAATTGTTTGATATCATGTAAAAGGGATTGATGTTATTTAAGAAGAGATTTATTTTTCCGAAACACTAAATCAATAATTTAAGCTTGAGCAGAAGCTTTAAAAGTGCCCCAAAGTAATTGTGGAGAAATAGTAGGGTCTGCATGAATTTAAAAAAAATCCTCAGAGAAAGTCAAAAAAGAAGAAGAAAAATCAGGGTCGAATAAAATCAAATTATTGAATTTCCATCTATTGGATTATGAATGCACCGGGAGTAGATTAAGATCAGTAATGACAGAGGCATGATCAGAGATCACTATTGGTTTGATAGAGGAATCAATAAGATTTTGGGAGAGAAGTCTAGAGACAAAGATATGATCTAATCTGGAGAGGGAACCACGGGGAGGAGAGAAGAAAGCCAATTCTTTATTGGAAGGATTGCAGATTCTCCATGAGTCCACCAAAAGGCGTTGAGCTATAGAGGAAAGGAATTGTTTATGCATTTTTTGGAGAATAAACTTAACTGGGGATTGACATGAAATAAAGGGGCCCATTACTTGATTACAATCAACACCCAAAATAAAAGAAGTCAGCATGTTGAATACATTTTTGGGAGATTTTATGCCAAAAGGAATTGTCAACTTGCGTAGGGCCATTGAAATAACAAATAGTTAGGGGGATATCATTAACAATTAACTTAACAAAAAGCCTTCTGCCTTCAGGATCAAAGTCATGAGAAACAGTGACCAATTTTAAATTCTTGTGGTAAAGAAGAATAACGCCATTCTTCTTATTTAAAGGAGTAACAAAAACAAACCCACCCAACCTCATTTAAACTTCAAAGCCTCTAGTTTAGAAAAGTGAGTTTCTTGAAGGAGAACGAGGTCAGGGGAATATTTAGCCAAATGAGATAAAATTCTCTTCCTCTTTATAGGGTTAATTTCTCCTTTAACGTTCCAAGAAACAACTGTGAATGAAGTAACAAGTGTAAATATATATAAAACGTCGGTCTTTTAAGACAAAAAAGTATATCAAACATGAAAATATCAAAAAAGGTACCAGAAGGAAAAGGAAGAAAAACGAGAGCAGAGGGAAGAAGAATAAGGGAGAGAGTAGAGAAGATATTAAAAAAAAGAGACAGTACATGTCATAAATGACGACTGTAAAAACATACCTGATTATAGTGAACACTGGGGGGAGAGTTTAGAACAGCACTGGTAAGATGGCACAGCAAAGGAGATTAATCGACAGACAAACCAAACATAACAAGATAAATGACTAGGATACAAATCATCAAGGAACCTGAAAAGAAAAAGGTTAGCCAGTAACTGCAAAGAGCACAATAGTCATAAGAAAAGCACAAAAGAATGAGCATAAGACTACGTAAGACAAATAACATTAAAAAAACTGGTATATTATGAGGGAGGCCCTCCAACACAAAGAGCATTCATCATGATGAAGAAGCAGAAGTCTCCAGAGAGCTGCAGGAATGTAGAAGAAGAAATTGTCGCAGTTCTGCAGCAGCAGGGAAGGAGGAAGCTTTTTCTGAAATGTTACTTTAAAGAGACAAGGGTGAAATAAACCAAAGTGGGCACCCAAATAGTGTAGTTGAGGGCGAAGATCTATGAACACCTTCCATCTGGCAGCTGTAGCTCTTGAGACAAGCTGTGAAATAAAGATTTTACTTCC
The DNA here is from genome assembly GCF_964204655.1 of Triturus cristatus. Taxonomy (NCBI): domain Eukaryota; kingdom Metazoa; phylum Chordata; class Amphibia; order Caudata; family Salamandridae; genus Triturus; species Triturus cristatus. The sequence goes on along the minus strand of NC_140594.1, from coordinate 954,194,830 downwards.
TTGCCATAAAAGTAGCTTTTTAGCTTCCATTGCATTGAGGTCTTTCAGTAGATCAGTAAATCCCAAAAAAAACATGATGACACCTCTGGGCTTAGAAGACAGGGAGGATGAAAGATGGCAGGGTCCTTGACAATAAGCTCTCTGAATATTCAAGTGTGTTGAGGAAAGTAAGTCAACCAGCTGAGGTAAAAAAGAAGTAAAGAATGAAACAGAGTCCGATCCCTCCAATCGTTCCCAAAGATCATAGAGGCAGAGGTTATTCCTTCTGTTTCTATTTTCTAAATCTTTAGAATGAGCCCTCAATACCGCCATCTCTTTCTCCAAAACTGCAATTTACAAAGACTCATCATGCACATCACTGACGTGTTGTTCAAGAACCATGACTCTGTATTTCATTTGAGATCATTTATTATCCAAGTTCTGAATGCGCATATTGGTTTCTTCCATGAAAGGATGGAGTGCCTGAATTTCCTCAACTACCAGTTCAAGAGAAATAGGAGAAGAGGATTTCTCAGGAGAGGGGGGTCCTGCTTAACTCTCTTGTGAGTAGACGAGGACGCTACTGGAACAGTTTTAGCAGAAGAAAAGGATGAGGATGACATGTTAGTTGTAGATGTAATACCCCTCAATGGACAATTGGCAGAATTTGAGAATGACAACAGTTTCTGTGAAAAGGAGGTAGTGTGAAGAGGAGACGCCTTGAGTTTCTCCAACCTGCCCATAAAGCGTGCAAGGAGGTATTCCCAAAGAATAGAAAGGAGAACTGGTCAGAAGCAATAGACCCCTCCTTCAATGTCGCAAAAAATGAGTGTTGCAGAATAATTAAGAGGGAAACCTTACCTCAGCTTGGTGAGACTCATATTAGCAGTGTAGAGCACTGTAGGGAAGCCAAAGGTGTGCATCAGAATAGATCCATGAAGATAGCAAAGCAAGTTGGTAAAACCTCCTGGGTCAATGTAGCAGAAAAACGGCAGGAGAAAAATAACCTCTTCAAAGAGAAGCCAAAAGCATCTAAAATGGCCGCCACAATAAGGGAAAAAGGAAAGGACCTAATAAAGCTCACAAAAAAACCACTAAATGGCTAGATTAGCGTATAAACCGGCTCACCCTGCCTTCCAACGCTCATAATGACCGCCTGCACGGTAAGCTGAAAGAATAAGTGGCTCCAGTTTACTCCGTTCGTCCGCCGACACAAGGAGCGCCCGAGCTAGGTGGTCATCTTGTTCGACGGCAGTGTGAGCTCCCTGATTTTCCAAATTTTTATACCAGGCAGGACACTAAAATATTGATTATACTGATATAAAATCGAATAGATGGCAACCCTACTTCCATGGAGTGAAAACATAGTTAAAGGGGAAGGAAGGAAATATCAGTTGTCATATCTCTGGAGTTAAAAATCACGATTCAGTGATTGGGGACTCCTGTCAATCAAATTGTGAATTAAATTTGATTCACAACTTTCACGATGTTAAAAAAAAAACAGAAGAGATGAAAGGACATATAATTGTCTGCCTCCAGGGCAATGGTCGGAGCAACTCAAAAGCATAGGAACACTTGGCTAATAGATCTAAAAAATAAAATAGAGTCACAATTCAAATTTGTTTTGTGACCTTTATTAATGGATAAAAATAAAAGATACAAGGGGTGTGAGACACAGAAAGAAAAATTGGTAGCGAAAAAATGATACAGACAGGGAGAGCTAAAGGACATTTACAGGGGGGGTTGAGCGCTGCAATTATTGGGCAACCATAGTTGTTATGCTGTGAGGTCTGACCGGAAGCCGGGCCCTGCAGCCAGCCTTTGCTGCACATGGCTGAAAGCTGTGCACAGCATGGTTTGGGCACCCAAGGCTGGTCGGGCACAGAGGTCGAACACCACATCCGGTTGTGCATGTCAAAAATACACAGACATTCCTGGAAGCAAGTAAAAAACTGAGTTATAGTTCTGCCTCGAAAACACAAAACACCTGCAATTTGTCATTTATGTAAAGCAACTTACTAAACGCACTCCATAACTCCAGTGCACAAAACACTTATTTGCAATGGCACTAGAAAAAACATAATCAAGCAAAGGTTAAAGATGGTGAACAATGGGAGTTATGGCATGCTTGGCCAGAGCATAACTTTTTTTTAAATGTGTGGTTTTAGAAATATTTGTATGTATGCAGATGTCCACAGTGTAATATAATAGTTACCATTGAGTGTGGGGTGGGGCCATGATTAATTAGAGGTAAAGGCTTGAGTGGGTCACTACACACTTTACCTCGATCAACTACGATAATAAATTGCATGATATACTTTGCACGTCGAGTATAAGGTTTGTGCCAGAGCATCTTTCCATGTCCATTTGTTTTATCAAAAGCTTATTAACCAAAACCAGGGATCAACGGTTTGTGCAATAAGGTAAAATTACATTTAAGAAGCCTCCTGACTTTCAGAGGAGAAGATTCCATGGGCAAAGTACTTGTTATATGTAATCAGGGATGCAGTAAAAAGTGTTATTGTCATGTCAGGTTTACAGCACATTGGTAGTATGCTTGAACTTAAGTTGTGTACTGTTCTAATAAAGTTGTTTTTTAAGGCCAGATTTGGTCAACTGTGGGGAACTCTGTGGAATTTGCAGTTGGCAGTCCAGTCATAAAAGTGTCAACATGTGTTTATTAGTACAGCTACTCTAAATGATTAGTTAGTGAGCCACATTCATCACATTCATCTTCACTAACACACACACACACGTATATATATATATATTTATATATATATATATCTATATATATATATATACATTCACAAAAAAACACAAGTTACAGTGATGCCATCAGTGATGTCACTGACCATATCATGATTGATGTAATATGTAAGGTCATCAGCAGTGCATTGCGGGGCCGCAAGTTATAGTTAGCTCAGGTTTCAGGGATGTTATAATCAGAAATTAGCATTTAAAAACCTTAGATATTATCTGAAAAAACCACAGGTTACAGGAACGGTATATATGTGAAGGACATCTAACATGGGCTTCAATTGGAATTCCATAGAGCAAATGATCAAGCCCATTATCGCCGTTTTAGCGGCAGCTTTCTGCCGCTAAAGCGGCGATAATTTTTTCGCCTGGCTTGATAATATGCCCCTATAGGAGCTGAATTTCTCTGGTTTTGTACGAGTGAAATTTCAGCCTAACTATACAGTTCCTGTAACCTGTGGTTTTTTCAGTGAATATCTAAGTTTTTTAAATCCTAATTTCTGATTATAACATTCCTGAAACCTGTCTTTTTTTCAGTGAATTTCTAAGGTTTATTAAATGCTAATTCCTTACTATGACTTCCCTGAAACTTGTGGTTTTTTTTGGTGAAATTCCAAGGTTTTTTAAAAGCTAATTTCTAACTATAACGGCCCGAAACCTGTGGCTTTTTCAGTGAATTTTGCAGGTTTTTTAAATGCTAATTCCTAACTATAAAGTCACTGAAATCTGTGTTTTTCAGTGAATTTCTAAGGTGTTTTTAAATGCTAATTTCTAATTATAATGTCCCTGAAACCTGTAGTTTTTTTGGGTGAATTTCTAAGGCTTTTTAAATGCTATGGGCTAACTATACCATCCCTGAAACCTGAAATATTCTTTTGGGACATCTTCAATGTACAAAAACACCTGAAGACAATGTATGAAAACCGTCTTGCAAGCGGAGAACTTGCAAGACTTAATGCAAGTGAAGGTGCCCAAGATGTGCAGGCTTCAACATCAAGACCTAGCGACTGGCTGCAGAGCATTCCACCGACTCTGCCTGATTTTGCCAAAGTTGGACTTTTCTGCCTGAAATGTAGTACCATGTCGAGTGTAGGGGAAGAGGTTGTCCAAAATGTTGAACACCATTAATAACCACCGCTGTTAATTCCCCCCCCCCCACCAATATGGCACACTGTTTTGTTTTCACCTAAAAAAAACAAAATAGTTAGATAAAACCCAAAAATATATTAAATAGTTTAAAAAAAGAAAAAATATGAAGGTTTTTATGGAACCACCTATTCTGTTTTAAAAAAAGAAAACGTATACTTTTTGTGAATGGATGAGTCAATGGGTAGTGTCTGCGTGATTGGATGTGTGATGCAGAGTGTGTCACTGATTGGATGAGTGCATGGGTACAGCCTGAGTGAATACATGAGTGCAAGGCTAGTGCATTGGTGATTGAATGAGTGCATGGGTAGTGCCTTAGTGAATGCAGGAGTGCAAAGGTAGTGCCTGGGTCATTGAATGAGTGCATGGGTAGTGCCTGAGAGAATGGATGAGTGCATGGGTAATGCCTGGGAGATTGGATGAGTGCAAGCATAGTGCTTGAGAGGATGCAAAAGGTCATGGTTGGTGGCTGAGGGAATGCTTGACTTGAAGAATAGTGCTTCAGTGATAGGATGAGTACAAGGGTAGTGTCTGAGTGATTGGATGAATGCATGTGTAGTGATTGGGTGAATGGATGAGTGCATATGTAGTACCTGAGAGAATGCATGAGTTAATGGGTAGTGCCTGAGTAATTAGATGAGTGCATGGGTAGTGGTTTAGTGATTGGATGAGTACATGGCTAGTGCCTGGGTACCTGGATGAGTGCATGAGTATTGCTTGAGAGAATGGATGAGTGCATGGGTAGTTCCTCAGTGATAGAATGAGACCATGTGTAGCGCCTGAGTAAATGGTTGAGTGCTAGGATAGTGCTTGAATGATTGGATGAATGCATGGGTAGTACCTGGGGGACTGGATGAGTGCAAGAATAGTGTCTGTGTCATTGGATAAGTACATGGGTAGTACGCGAGAGAACGCAGGAGTGTGTGCATAGTGCCTGAGTAAAAGGATAAGTGCAAGAATAGTGCCTGGGTGATTGGATGAGTGCATGTGTAGAGCCTGCATGATTGAATGAGTGCATGGGTAGTGCATGAGTGATTGGATGAGTGCATAGGAAGTGCCCAGTGACTGGATAAGTACATCGGTAGTACCTGAGAGAAAGCACAAGTGTATGCATAGTGTTTGAGTGATTGGTTGAGTGCAAGGATAGTGCATGAGTGATTGGATGAGTGCATGGGTTGTACCTTAGTGAATGATTTAGTGCAAGATTAGTGCCTGAGTGATTGTATGAGTGCATGGGTAGTACCTGAGTGAATGCATGTGTGCAAGGATAGTGACTGCCTGAGTGATTGGATGAGTACATGAGTAATGCCTGGGTGATTGGATGAGTGCCCATACTAACTATAGCTACTGCCTACTCTGCGCTTGTCATCCAAGGCATCACTCAGTCGCTGCCTGCTCCCGGGTCAATGCACATGGCAGAGATCTGTGTGTAACATGCAAGTCACAGTTTTTGATCCCAAACGGGGTAGGGGGTAGGTAGACCCGCTACTAAGATATACATGTAATTTTTGTGTACCTCTGCGTGTTAACGCACATGCAAAAAGTACCAGTGCCCAAAAGGCATACATTTCTACTTTGCTCACTGGCCTTTCATCATTCCCTTGTCGATAAACAAAGGCTCGCGGATTAGGCAATAATGATAGATAGCCTGGGTTTTGGCGCTATATAAAAATACGCATGATCAAACAGCAGAAGATATATTCCAGGAAACTGTTTTTACACTTGTTTGTAATGTTAACGTGGGGTCATTGATAACTGATTTATACCTCAGTGCAGTGGTGTTTCCAACAAGTTGATCTGTCATGTGACTGCCGTATTTTATGACACTTTGGAATACAGTGTGAAACATGGATTTCTTACTAAGTAAGGAAATATAACATGTCTTCATCAGATCAGGTGACGTCCAGAGAAAGGATTTGGTTTGAATTGATTTCATCACTCCAGTCCTTCTTGGTCCATGTCTCCATGCTCAGTGTGATCTTGGACAGCAGTAAAATGTTGCACAACGTCATTCATTAGCTTTCACATCTGCTTCTGTCCTCGACATGTACACTGTGCAGCTCCTCACAGCAATCTGAGGCTCTCAGCGGAGAGTCCTAGGGAGGTTGGTGTTTTCCGTATACATCAACGTCCCTGGGAAGTACGGCCTGATGCTCTGCAGTGTTGCCTGCAGCCAGAGATGCTGTCAGTCTGGGAGGTCACTGGTTCGAGGCGCTGCCTGCTCCAAGTATGCACAGCTGCAGGAGCTCCGTGTACTCAGATCTCAGGCTTGCATTGCCATCTCCTCTCGGGCACTGCCTAGTGTGTGCATCTCTAGGTTAGAAAAGTACTGTCTGCTCACAGTGATGGACCAGGTTGCAGACAGGGTCTTGTTTCAGGCAGGTGAAGGGCCTGTTCTCATAGATGCTGCCTGCTTGGTCTATTTACGAGTTAGAGCACAGTTCAGGGTGCAGTCAGGGAATGTATCCCTTCTAGATGTACTGCCTGCACCGGGTGCATGCTTCTGAGGTTAAGATGCTGTCTCCCACGTGTGGTGCTTGTTCACACAGGCTGACCGAGGCTGGTGACTCACAGAGTGCCTATACTAACTATAGCTACTACCTACTCTGCCCTTGTCATCCAAGGCATCACTCAGTCACTCCCTGCTCTCTGTGGGGCAGCGGGTAGGGTTGCTGCATCTTCTCTGTGCCATCCGAGGCAGTGTTTGCTGCCTTGTCCAGTGTGCAACTATTTGTGACCCCAGTGTGGCATTCCTGCCTGCTGTCTGCGTGCTCCCAGGCTACGGGATCTATGTCCTTTGTAATCTTAGATCCCAGCAGTGGGTGCTGCCTGCTCAAGAACAACAATGCAACAGGTTGCAGCATATGTGGTCCAAGCCTAGAGCAGCTGCCTTCTCTCTCCATGACCCCAGGCACAAGTTACTGCCCGTTTCTCTCTGTGCTCCAGGATGAAGTTGCTGCCTGTTCTCTTTGTGGTCACTGAGGAAAGTTCCTGCCTGTGCACTTTGAGATCCAATCCTGCCTGCTTGCTGAGAGCATCCAGCCAGCGGTGCTGCCTGCTCTCGTTATGACCCCGGCCTTCAGCTTCTGCATGCTCTGTGTGTGTAAATACGGGCTGGGGACTAGCTGCAGGCTGAATTGGTTGTGAATGTGTAGATCAGGCTGTAGGCAGTTTAGGATCCCTCGCAGCCCCTCTCCCTCACCTCAGGATTGGTTTCCCTCGTAGCTCACATTACCCTGAAGCTGGCTGCTCTTCCCACTGCTGTGCAGCAGTGTGATTGTGGATTGCAGTGATGCTGCCTGCATTAGACATCAGTGTGTGCCCTGAGAGACTTAGAATATCTGAATGTGTAAAAGCAACTGCAGATCCACAGATCAAAGGTGTTAATCCCTTTACAATAGCTCATGCGATTAATGCACGTACTGCAGAGCTCTGGGCCTTTAAACCACGTTCTAAATTCACTACGATGTCTCATGGGATCACTGCACCTGTTGCTTACATCTGAGGCAATTCTGCGAATTACAGGCTAATATGATCCCCTCCCCCAAGCCATTTTCGGCCCTGGGATCCATTCCGCAGGTCTTGACCATTTCATTTCTTTTTTTTAAATGTATGTTAAAGAAGAGGGACTGAGCGGCCCCCCTCCCCAGGCCGATTTCACCGCGGGTACCCCACCCCTGGTGCCTGGCCATTTTTTAAAAGAAAAAATGGAGGGGGCTGCGTGACCCCCCACTCGGTCCATTTTCGGAACGGCTGGGGGAGCCCCAAGGCCCCTGCGGGCCTTGCTGCCTCCCCGCCTCCTGCAGGAGCCGGCATTGCTTTTGGGCAGAGGGAGCTGCTAAGATGCAGCTCCCTCTGCTCAAAAGCAATTCTTCTCCGCTTCATGGAAGGGAGAGCATTTTCCATGCTCTCGCTTCCATGAAGCCAAGCAGTGTGTGCTATGGCATGGCAGGAGCAGTGCTGCTGCCCAGCCATAGCAAACTGCCTGGGACATTGCTGGAGCTGGCCCGGGGGAGTGGTGGTCCCCAGGGCCAAGGAGGGCTCCTGGAGGTGGGTCGTACGGCCTCCTTCCTTTCTTCTGTGTTGCCCTGGGGAGTTGGTGGTCTCCGGGGCCGGTGGTCCGCATAGACCCCTGCATTTACTTAATTTGTGCCCCAGGGCTGTGGGGGGGCTTGAGCCTCCCAAGCTTCATTTTTAAAGATAGCCCAGGGGAGATGGCAGTCCCAGAGGCTATGTGGGGGTAGGGTGGGAGCACCCCATACATTTTTTTAAAAAATGAAGCACAGGGGACAGCGCTTTGTTTAAAAAAATATTTCCGAAGGATTCATGCACCTAACTCGACTCCCTCCTTTTTTAAAAAAAAAGCTTTTTTTAGCCCTGAGGGACCTCCTGAGCAGGCCTAAAGGGTTTTATTGTTTTTTCAATCCTTTTCCTCCACTCATGACACTCCACTCCACTCTGACACTTCACACAACTCCACCCGACAACACGCCACTCCATCCTATAACACGCCACACCACTCTATGATTTGCCACTCCACTCCATGCCACTCCACTCTAAGGGCCTGATTAAGATGCCGCAGGAAACGGTTCCGACCATCGGTTGGAGCAGCTCCAACGGCATCATAATCGGCTGTTTGGATCCCTTTCCGACCTACTCATTTTGATGGGGTCGGTCGGAAAGGAATCCAAACCGAATTTTCAAATGGCCTCCCACTGGCTTGGAGAACCCGTCTGCCATTCGGAGAGCCTTCAGTAATCCCTCAGGCAGAGCTTTCCGCCCAAGGGATTACGATGGCAGATTCCAATAGCCTTTCTGTGCTGGCCTTTCGACACAGAAAGTCTGTGGGGATCCAATTTTGGAGGTTACACACAGGGCCCCCATGGGTGCCAGGCCTCCGGATGGAGGCCTAGGGGGCACCTATGGTGCCACACTGTTGATCCCTGCACCCGGTGGCAGGCAACTTGAGATGCCTGCCACGGGGTGCAGGGAGGAACTGCACCTCAGCTCTACAATGAGAGCATGCATTCCGGTCGGAATGCATGCTCCCATTGTAAAGAATAGGAATGCGACCGAACAGTGTTCGCTCGCATCCTAATTACTGTGTCTGGCCCAACGGCAGGAGGTAGTTCGGTCCCAGTTCCCAAAGGATGTCAGATGGACTCCGGTCCATCCGACATCGTCATCAGAACATAAGACACTCTGGGCCCGATTCACAGAACTTACTTAAGACAAAATCCTAAACTTACTACCATTTTGGTATTCACAGAAGGCACTTACTCATTTTGGTATTCACAGAAGGTACTTACTCATTTCGGTATTCACAGAAGTTAGGAGACCTAACTTTAGGACTCCTAAATGCCTTCTGTGAATACCGAAAGTCTTAAAATTAGGATTTTTCTCAGTTTCGTAGTAGTATAGTTAGGACTCCTAACTTTAGGACTCCTAAATGCCTTCTGTGAATACCGAAAGTCTTAAAATTAGGATTTTTCTCAATTTAGTAGTAGTAAAGTTAGGACTCCTAAATTTACGACTCCTAAATGCCTTCTGTGAATACCGAAAGCCTTACAATTAGGATTTTTCTCAGTTTAGTAGTAGTATAGTTAGGACTCCTAACTTTAGGACTCCTAAAGGCCTTCTGTGAATACCGAAAGTCTTAAAATTAGGATTTTTCTCAATTTAGTAGTAGTAAAGTTAGGACTCCTAACTTTAGGACTCCTAAATGCCTTCTGTGAATACCGAAAGCCTTACAATTAGGATTTTTCTCAGTTTAGTAGTAGTATAGTTAGGACTCCTAACTTTAGGACTCCTAAAGGCCTTCTGTGAATACCGAAAGTCTTAAAATTAGGATTTTTCTCAATTTAGTAGTAGTAAAGTTAGGACTCCTAACTTTAGGACTCCTAAATGCCTTCTGTGAATACCGAAACCCTTAAAAATAGGATTTTTCTCAGTTTAGTAGTAGTAAAGTTAGGAGTCCTATCTTTAGGACTCCTAAACTGAGAAAAATCCTAATTTTAAAACTTTCGGTATTCACAGAAGGCATTTAGGAGTCCTAAAGTTAGGACTCCTAACTTCTGTGAATACCGAAGTGAGTAAGTGCCTTCTGTGAATACCAAAATGAGTAAGTGCCTTCTGTGAATACGAAAATGGTAGTAAGTTTAGGATTTTGTCTTAAGTTAGTTCTGTGAATCGGGCCCTCTATGACATTCCACTTTATGACACATCACCCCCTACTCTGATACACCCCACTCCACTCTACTCTGACAGGCTACTCCACTCCATGTCACTTCACTTTACGCCACTCCACTGTATGCGCCGACACACTACACCATGACACTGTACAAGATTAGACTCATGGCACTCCACTCTAAAACTTTACTCCACTCTATGGTACGCTACTCCACTCTACTATACTCTATTCCTCTATATGACACTTTGTTGCACTCTGTGCCATGCTATGAAATTCCTCTCTAGGCCAGTCCATTGTGCTCCACTCTACGACACTTTACTCCACTATATGACACTCTATGTACCTCCACTCTATGCCACTACACTGTACAATACTCTACTCCACTCTATGCCACTCTATGCCACTCTGTGACACTCTACTCCACTCAATATCACTCTGTGACATTCTAGTCCACTCAATGCCACTCTTCGACAATCTACACAACTCTCTCTATGCCGATCCATCCCATTTTACTCCACTGTACTGCATAATGCACTACTGTACTCCACTCTACTCCATTATTCCACACAACGCCGGTCAACTCTATGCCACTTTATGCTACTCAACTCTATGACACTCTATGACACTCAACTCTGTGACCCTCTACAATATCTTACTCCACTCTATACCACTCCACTCTATAATACTGTACTCCACTCTATGCCCCTCCACTCTACTCCACACTACAGCACTCGACAGTCCTCTATTGTACACCCTTCCACTCTAAACACCTTCCATTTTACGCTACTCCACTCTATGACACTGTACTCCACTCTATGCCACTTCACTCTTTGACACTCTACTTCATTCTGCTTAACTCCCTCCATGCCAGTCCATACCACTTAAGTAAAATCTATGCCACTCCACTCCACTCCACTATACTCTGCAACACACTACTCCACTACAACACTCTAAACTACCCCGTACCACTCTATGTCATCCCTTTCTACGAAACTCTATGCCACTGCACTTAACGACACTATACACCACTCTACTCTACTCTGTGCCCCTCTACCCTATGCCCCTCCATTCTATGCCACTCCACTCCACTCCACTATACTCTGCAACACACTACTCCACTACAACACTCTAAACTACCCCGTACCACTCTATGTCATCCCATTCTACGAAACTCTATGCCACTGCACTCAACGACACTATACACCACTCTACTCCACTCTGTGCCCCTCTACCCTATGCCCCTCCATTCTATGCCACTCTTCACCACTCCACTCTATGCCACTCCATTCTACTCTTCTCTACAACACTATATGCCCCTCCAATCTACTCTATGACACACTACCCCACTCTAAACAACTCCACACCATTCTATTCCATCCGAGTCTATGACTCTCTATGCCACTCCACTCTATGACACTCTATTCCACTCTAATCCACTCTACACCCCTTCCTTCTACGCTCCTGAACTCAAAGTCTCACCACTCTATGCCCCTCCACTCTAAACTCCTCCACTTTATGCCACTCTGCACCACTCCACTCTATGCCACTCCACTTCAGAATACTTGACTTCACTATATGACCCTGTAAGGCACTCTGCTTCACTCTGTCACACTCTCCTCCACCCTATGCCACTTTATGAAACTGTACTTGACAACACTTTTCTCGAAAACACTCTGCTCAACGACACTCCACTCTACAAAACTCCACTCCACTTTATGTCACTCCACTTTACGGCACTCTACGACACTCTACTCTACATACATCAGGTATCTCTGTAGTAATCTATTATAAACTTACTATCTAGCATGAAGCCACAACACCTTTTATTGCTGTATTAATTACAATGTTGTATTTAATGATACCTGGAAAATGGTTAATATTTGTACACACTCTTTATTTTTTCAGACATTTGGTTAGTTCTTTATGATTTTGTTCTGGAAGGCTTTTTTGCACAAGGTCAAAATGAACAAACAAAGCATTAGTCTCAACAGGAGGACAATAAGTAAATGTAAAAAAAGCTAGGGTGTTGGGGAGGACACTGGTGAGCCATGAACAGCTCTCTATAGATGGTCATATCCCTTTGTGCCACAACAATGACAATGTGGCAGGGGAGACAGTATGCCACAGTACTGCCATACTGCTCTATAATATCTCTCTATTCTGTCTCAACAGACGTATTGGCACCATGCTTCCAGGAGCTTGTACTGATGGAGAGACAGATGCACCTGGTGGTGGTAAAGGGGCAGACACAGCTGAAGAAGTAGAACATGTTTGAAGGGACAGATGCAGAGGGTGGTCCTGGAGATGCTGACAAAGCAGAAGAGGTTAGAGGTGTAGTATTAACCAAAGAAGTGGCCTCAACCGATCTACCTGCTTTGGCATCTTCTATCTCCTTTTAACACCTTCTTTCTGGATGTTCCATCTTGGTGAAATGCATTGTCTGCAGGTTACTTCTCATTCTCGTGGTACCAAATGAGTAATGTTTGACATTCTCATGGGAAATAACTTGGTTCCATAGGTTGCAGGTTACCAGTTTAGAATTCACCTTTTTTACTCCAGGTGGTAGCAAGAACAAATTCCACACAATGGAATCCTTCAGCTTCTTCCTCCACACCACCTCTTGTTCCTCCTCTTGCATCCTCTAACTCATTTCTTGTTCCTCCTCTTCTGGCAGGACAGGATCTTCTTATTGAGACATAGCATTTCTCCAAAAACTGAAAAGAGGACAACCCCCTCCTTTGAAGATATGAATTGGAATGGGAGGATAAGGGGTATACACTTCTAGCCAATGTAATATTGTTTTGCACAAGGACCACAGTAGTATCTCAACATTATCCCAGTATCCATATAGTTCACAAATACAACCTATAGTTACAGACTAACACATATACCATTATAAACCATAGGTAGACATGAAACCTTGAATCAATATTTTTTTACAAATATTTATTTAGTGTAAATATCATTCCTAAAATTTACAGAGGTACCGTTGTACTTTTGAGGAAGCTCAAGTGAAAGCAAAATAATCATGCAGATGATGCTGAATTTCATAATTTACTTGGACCTATCTCAAAAGTACATTGGTATCGAGTGAAAATTAAAATTAATTTATAGCATTATAAACAACATTATATGATTAGAAAGACTTTTTGCCTTTTTTTTAAAAAACGTATTGAAATTCAATTAAAAAAATAGTTGAAGATTATTTATAGTCAGGAAAACTTAATTCATTGTTTTGATACATAACCAACATAAACTACACTAACCTTAGAAAGTCACAAGTCACAGTCATAAATTTAAGTTGTAATTTGCACCCTACACAAAACTTACTATTACTCATGCACCTCTATATCCTGTGTTGTGAACTCAATAGCCACACTAAATGAATTATAACTCAACCTGCTACCATCCACAGTGTTCTCATAAATCATGTCATTTGAGATGTCGAGAGTTTTGTTATGAATGCTATGATTTAACTTGTCATCTGTAATATATTATGAAGGGGTAAAAGAGGTTCATGGGGAATTTTTGAGGTATAGTTCATATAGCGAGGCTATAACTGCTCCTGCGGCCAACCCTTCGTATGCAGCCAACCCTGCCATGTGTAGTGGGAGGTTAGCCACAAGGCCTGGTTTGTGGGCAAGCCCTTTGGACCCCCCCAAAGGCAGCCATACCCACACTGCACACAGCCATCTGCTGTGTGTGGCAAGGGATTGACCACAGGGTCTGGCCATGAGGACCCCATCTCCCAGGGCCTTTTAAGAAAAGGAAAAGTGGCATGAGTGGCCCCCTCCCGAGCCTCATCAGGCCCTGAACCCCATCCACCAGGGCATTTTTTATTAAGGGGGAGGGGGACAGCATGGCCCTCTCCCCGAGCCTTATTGGACCTTGGGGACCACATTCCTCACCTCCTCCCTATGCCTTCCCCCTCCCTATGCCTTCTGATGCCTTGAGGACCGTATCCCTCAGGGCCATTTCTAATAATTAAGGGGAGGGAGGCCACTGGGCCTCCTCCCCAAATCCCATTGTTGACACCCGTTTGATGGATCACTCTGAAGCATTCCAAGACAGAGCTGAGGTAGATTAGGTTTTCATTTAAAGTTTTGGGTGAGACTTATTAAACAGTGCCAAAGGTATTAGCATACCAAAAAGTGCTGTTTCTATGGAAAAGCAGACCTAATTATAACTACCTTGTGATGTACACCTCTAGGCAACACACACTGGCGGTCGCTAGTAGGTAGTTATAGTTAGGACCTAGTTACCATAGGAAAATTGCAACATTCTATTCCCAATAACTTTGGCGCCGATTGACGAATCTTCGCAAAATTTTCAAAACTCATGGGGCACTCCAGTCCGCTCCCATTTTGAAAGTTTCGGGGTGATTCGGCAAGCGGGGGCTGAGGAAAAAGGGGGGTCCCAAAACATGGTTTCCTCATGCAATTTTCCATAGGAACCTTAAGTCGCAGCTACAGCCCGAACTGCTGAACGTAATTACACCAAATTTGGCAAAAAAGGTAGCCCTTGGTTCAGAGTCGTGCCTTTTAGTTAAATGGTGTAAATCCATTCAGTAGTTTTTAAAATATTAATAGAAAAATAAATATATATTTCTGGGCGGAGCCTAACCACACATCTCATCGTGAGATCTGATTGGCTGTCAGCACTTCATCCAAGAAGTGTTGGCAGCCATCTTGTTAACAATATACATGATAGCACCTCATTAAAAAGCACTGCATTTAATAGAAGGTTTTAAGACTATAGTTACATTATAAATCATTTTTAGGAATTGTGATGTGTTCTAAGGTGATTTTACTATGTGAAAAAGCCTTCTGCTGGGATATCATGAATCATGTTTGAGAGAAAACTATTTTCTCATGCTTTTCCCACAGAGGTTTAGAAGGTGATATATAAGCTAAACTCAGAGCATATTTTCTGTAAATTCACATTATCTTTCTCAATCATGTGAGAATGAAGTCTGACATTCTCAGTAAAACATGTACATCCAACAAGGGCAGAGACTGTCAGTTGATTCCTTTGTGTTCTACTGCAGCTTCCCAGAGTGTTCTAAAGAACAACTAGAGCACTAACAGTCCTACTTATGACAAACGTATTGCACACCTGAAGCCACCTTGATTGGAATAAAGTAGTAACTCTTAAAACATTTAATTTAAAAAGGCACAACATGAGGGAGTTAATTTTGCCATAGAAAGTATGTTTAGTGCTGCAGAAAGAAAAATTAGGGCACATTTTGAGTGACTTCTCAAATCCTCTTTTATTTCATTAAAAAATTCTGACATGCAGACTGAAACATGCACTTTCAATACCAGCAACAGACTTCCCTGGTGAGCAGCAGCTTTACTACAGTGATCTAATGAGCAACTAGAGTGCTAACATTCTGAATTTATTGAAAATGTGTGACACATCTGAATGCCTTCTTAATGGAATCAAAGTAAAAAACTGAAAGTATTTCCTACTGAGGAGACTGTAGTAAATGAGGAAATTAGGAAACTTCATAACAAATAAGTCTCCCAAGATGGTCACCAGAGACAAAAGAGCCCAAATGTTGCACAAATATCACCCAGATGTAGCCCACATGTAGCCCAATGACAGAAGTGTGCAAAACACTTTTTATTTTTGGTGTTTTTGCAGTTTTATATAGTGCAGACTTGTCAGGTATTGGAGTGCTTTACATGAGCATTGGTTACATCACACAAGAACAAATGCATTTTGGTTATAGACATGGGGAGATTAAATGATTTGACCAGAATCACAGAATGTCGAGCTGAAGCAGAAACTCCAACCTGGTTCCCCAGTTGCAAAGTCTGCAGCTCTGGTAGAAACACCACATCCTCTCCCCTAAGTGCAACATTTAATCAAGTGGTCAGCTGGATAAAAACATAAAGATAACAAATAATTTAAAAGTGCTTTGTTGCTATTTGAAAACGCAGAAAATATGTCCTCATTTTAGTTTTTTAGAGCACTAACCATAATTTTGATGCAAATAAGACCCTCTCATATATGTAATTTCTAAAGGAAATGCTCTAGGTATTACAGTTTTGATTACATCAAGATGACGTCAGGCGTTCCATACTTTTGTAATAAATATAGAATGTTAGCAATCTAGTTGTTCATTAGGATACTTTTGAGAGGCAGAGGCCAGGGGCACGGACTCTGAAAATTGAAGGCAGGTAGGAGGGTGCAGAGGCAACAATTTGACCACACTGGGCAGGCAGGAAGGGCAGTGGCAGCACAACAGACTATGGAGGGCAGTGGAAAGGGGGCAGGGGCAACAAACCAACAATACAGGACTTACAAGAGAGGCTGTGGCAATATAATAGATCATTGTGGGCAAAAGGAAGAGGCAGTGATAGCACAACCATACATGCCATCAGACCTAATTCAGCCAGGAAACGTCCAATGTGGGCTTTATTTGATCTGTCTCCTGTCTCCTGTCTACAATCTCCTCTTTTTCAAGGTAAGTCAAAGGGGAAAATCAATACCCAAGTTTTTTTCAAAATCTCTCTCTTACCAAGTTCAAAATGTTAGCAAGTATGGTACATTAGAGTTAAAGGTAAAGCATTATGTAATACTGTTGGGGTTGAGCCTACATCAAGAATTACTCCGTCTCTTAGGACATACTTTAAGGTCGTCCCCCAGGTCCTGCGCCTAGCAGATTCCAAGGCAATGGCCACATTAAAGGATTCAGACCAAATGGCTTCCCCTTCTTTGACTCCGTCTCTTACGATTTCTCCCCCTTTGGCTGCTATTTCCGTCCTTACACCCCCTGTTGATCCTGGGACGACTGCACTAGCTGCTCCAGCTGTTCCAGTTGCTTCTGTAGATTTGGTTCCTCCCCATGTTTGAATATATCCAAGATTGGAGTTTTTTCGGGGGGTGAGGCAGGAGGGGGCATAATATGTACTATCTCTGGTCCGGCAAAAGCAAGTGAGGATGACTGCATCATGCGGGGTGCAGGTGGGGTTAGCATTATGGAACCATCAAGCGATCAAACTATGGCAGTGTCTATCCCCGCTCCTATACCTTCCATTCCACCTTGTGAAGAGGCATCTTCGGGAGATATTTCATCAGTTACTCTACTAGCGATGCTTACTGCCTTGTCTCAAGACATAAAAAGAGGGTTCGAGCAATCTTCAGGTATGCAGAAGGAGATTCGGGACTACTGCCAGTTACTGGATAATAAGATCGATGGGTTGTCAACAAGGACAGAAGTCCTGGAGGGAAAATTAACTATAATGTCAGAACATCTAGATAAGGCAGAGGAGGACATTATCAATCTTAAAAGAGACGATCAGGTCCTGTTTGACAGGATGGAGGTATTAGAAAACAATGCAAGAAGATGTAATATTCACATCCTCAATGTTCCTGAGGGATCTGAAGGTGGGGATATTAAGCAATTTGTTGTTCGCCTGTTGAAGGAAGGATTGTGTTTGGAATATTCCCTGGATCAACTATTAACTGACATCCAGAGGGTCCATAGGGAACCTTTTTAGACAGAACCCACAAAGGCAAAAACCACGCAAAATTCTTGTTAATTTTCTTACGTATAGTATCAAAGAGCAAATCTTGAATGCAGCCCTCAAACAAAAGTCCCTACCTGGTAAGGGCTTTACTTTCCTCATCAGGTCTGACTTATCTAGGGTTACACTTGAGAGGCAATGGGAGTTTGGTAGGCATTTGGAGGCTTTCAAGAAGTTGGGCGCTTCTGCTCAACTGGTGTTCCCTGCCTCTTTGAGGATTATGTATAATAATAAGATGGTTAACATTAGAACAGTCCAAGCTGCTGATGAATTTCTTTTGAATATAGGTAGCAAGTCATCAGATAATCATAGTTAAATTTCTTCTTGGAGTTTAGGTTCTATGGTCGCATATAGCTACTATGACACATTAAATTCCATTATTCTAGAGTTCTAGTTGAAAAAGGGGAAGTAAAAAGAAAAATAGTGAGGGATACTTCCTCTTTCTAGTAATGGGTAGCGTGGTATTACTTTCTATCTTGTTTAGTTGTTGGTCTTGAGTGGGGGGAATAACGGGAGCCTGAGGTTGGGGTGCCATTACTGGTTTGATCCAGTTAGGTACACCGTGGGTTCTCCATGGGGGGGGTGAGGGAGGGGAGGGGTGGGGCACATGGGCAAATTTAAAAATTCCTCATCAGTCATTTTGTGGTATTTTCTTGTTGATTTTGTTGATTTCTTTATCTTGTTGCGAGTTCATTTTCCTAGTGGAGGTGGGTCAATCTAGGCTGACAGGGTTTTGGTTCAGTGGAGATGGCTAGTTTAAAAATTATGTCTTGGAACATTAATGGGCTCCGGACCAATCCTAGGGCTAGGACACTGATGCAATATCTCCGGGACTCTGATGCCCAGGTCATCATTCTTCAGGAGACACACTTGACACAGTCTGAAATTGATACCTTGGTAAAAGGGAATAAATGGATTGATTTTATATTATCGACATCCCAGTCTATGACCTCCCGTGGTGTGTCTTTGATCTTTAAAAAGCAGCTTAGAGCCAGGGTATTAGATTTTAAAGCTGACCCTGCTGGAAGATGGGTTATTGCCTCTATGATAATTTTGGGTGCTTCATTTACTGTGGTTGGATACTATGGTCCTAATGTGGACGACCCTTCATCTTTGGAAGCGATTTTCTCTCATCTTTTGTCTTTTCCGGAACCAGTTATATTAGCTGGAGATTTCAATATTGTTTTAGATCCACTCCTGGATAAATCTTATAATAGTAGATCCCATACCCCCTCTAAATCAAGATCTTATCTGTTGAATGAAATGAAACAATACGGATATGTCGACATCTGGAGATTAAGGGTCGGACAGCAAGAGGGGGTGTCCTTTAAAAATTATAAATATAGTCATCAATCAAGGATAGATTTTATATTAATTAGTAATAGTCTATCTGATGCAGTCAAGGACATTCACTACCTCCCTTTACATTTATCGGATCATTCTGCTGTCTTTTTGGAGCTAATGGTTCCTGCTTCTGAGGTAGTAAGGACCTGGTCCTTTGACCGTTCTTTGCTCTCCCACCCTGAAGATGTTACCTTTCTAAAAACTGAAGTGGGATCTTTTTTAGAGGTGAATGTGGGTTCTGTGGAATCTGGTGTGGTCTGGGACTCACTTAAAGCCTTCCTGAGGGGTCTCATCACAGTTAAGACATCACATAGACGGAGGGAATATAGAGGGGCTATTGCCTTAGTTGAGGCAAATTTGATTAAAACGCAGGATGAAGTCGATAACAACTTGGATTCCGCAGATAATGTCTTAACACCTATACGGGCTAAATTATTGACCCTAAGGGGTGAACTTACCTCAATTCTTAATCGGCGGCTTCAGGGAAGATGGGAGGCCAGTAAAATCGCACACTTCCAGTATGGTGAATGTGCTGGTAAGTTATTGGCATGGAAAGTAAAAACTGATCAGGTTCGTAATAACATTACCCAGATCCATGTCAATAACGCTCCTCTTTCCTCTGATGTAGACATTAGAGCAGCATTCAGAGATTATTATCAAGACATCTATCATGAAGATAAAAATGTGGATATTATTAAGATCAATGATTGGCTTGGAAAAGTAGATCTACCAAAGCTTTCAGTTGACCAGTCAGGAACGTTAGATAGTATAATCTCGGAAGAGGAGGTAAGGGAAGCCATTCAGGATGCCAGGAAAGGCAAGGCGTCTGGGCCTGATGGGTTGCCTGCTGAAATATATAAATCATTGGAGCAGGAACTTGTCCCCTTTATGGCTGTACTGTTTAATCAGATCTTGACGGATGGAGTTCGTCCACCAACTTCATGGGATAATGCATCCATAACCGTTATCTTGAAACCAGGTAAGTCTCCAACTGCCTGTGGTTCATATAGACCAATTTCTGTATTGAATGGAGACTATAAGATCTTTGCCTCTATTCTTGCAAAGAGATTGTCTTTGGTTGCTCCCTCCATCCTACATACAGACCAGAAGGGATTTATTAAGGGACGACAGCTTTTTGAATTGACGTATGATTTGTTTGGGTCAATTGACATGGCATGCTTGAGGTTGTTACCCTTGGTGGTTCTCACGCTGGACGCCACCAAGGCCTTCGACAGAGTCAATTGGTTGTACCTGTCGGAGGCCTTGGCAAAATTTGGTGTGGGGGCCGGGTTTCGTCGGGCGATTAGTCTTCTTTATCGCAACCCCAGTGCTCGAGTCTTGGTTAATGGTATACTCTCCGACTCATTTGACATCTCGAGGGGTACCCGACAGGGCTGCCCTCTCTCCCCGCTCTTGTTCGACCTATATGCTGAGCCTTTTGCTCAGATTTTGAGGGATTGTTGTAACATCAAGGCATTTGCGTGCGGGGGTTGGGAGAGAAAGGTGGCCCTATACGCCGACGACATTCTTATATTTACCTCTGATCCTCATGAGGCTCTCCCAGCAATATTCGAGCTAGCTTCAGAATTCGGAGTGGTCTCTGGTTACGAAATTAATACTTTAAAAACCGAGATGATGACCTGGAATATTGACCAAAGTTCCTTTGTTTCTGTGACCCGGCCAGTAAATCGTATGAGATATTTAGGTCTGGATATTGTAGCGGATCTTGACCAGACTACTACTATTAATTTTTCAAGGGTTGCAAAGGAGTGTCGTAAATTGTTCCAGACCTGGGCTCATCTTCCACTTTCTCTATTGGGCAGGATCAGCCTGGTTAAAATGTCTATTCTCCCTAAGGTTACTTTTTTATTTAATACGATACCTTTATATTTTGATCCCACCTCTATTAGGAAATTGCAGTCTGATATTACTACCTTCATTTGGAATAAACATCTTCCAAGAATCTCCTAGAAAAAAATCATCAGGAGGCGTAGGGAAAAAGGAGGGCTTGCTGCACCTGATCTCTAGGCTTATGCCTGGGCTTTCCAGCTATCACATGCCAGGATCTTACTAAAGAGCCCAGTGGGACATGGAGTGTCGTTTCTTTATTCAAAGTTATTGGATGTGGAAGGCGTAAATCAGTGAGGTTTTCTCATTAAGTTTGGGAACCCTAAGTTTTTCAAAAAAATTAAATTGAAAATGTTAAAGGGTATGGCAAGAATATGGGCTCAAATGTCTAAAGTAATTAAAGTGGGGTACTATGGAAGCAAGACACCGCTGTGGGACCTACCCGACGGGCCATTATGGTTGGGGGATGCATTAGCTACACCTATGAGAGAGGCTGGCCTGGAGGAGTGGGGAGACCTATTTGTTGATGGGGATTTGGTACCCTGGGAGTATCTCTGTACAAAGATTGGCCCACACTTTTCTAGGCTTAAGTATTTTCAAATGTCAAGATGGGCTCGGGAATATTCCGTTCAACCGTTACATAGTTCCAAATTTCCCTTGGGTGTACATAGTCATCTTATAACGCTTTTGCTTGATAAACCGCTTGCCAAGAAGGAAATTTCATTATGGTACAATTTAATCCTTGAGGAAATGGACGGAACTTTCTCACTCCCAGAAGACCTCTGGTCCCAATATGTCATCAATTCCGACTTGCAACAACTTTGGAACTCTTCTTGCAGGATGATGTGGGATATTGTTAAACCTGCATGGTTACGTAGGAATCACTTTTTCACGATTCATCGTGCATACTACTCACCCCTTCGTCTATCTAAATTTACTGAGGGGAGTAGTGTGGCCTGTGCGAAGTGTGGTATGGTGGCTGCTTCTGACATTCATATGTTTTTTGAGTGCTCGCATTTGGCCCAGTTTTGGGAAGCTATCAGTAAGACTCTATCACTATCTCTTGGAGTCAACATCTCCTTGGATTTAACAACAGTAATTTTTGGCTGCTACCAAGGGGTCCCCTCCTTGGCAAAAAAGCTTATTTTTTATACCATCCTTCTAGCAAGGAGGGAAATATGTATGAAATGGAAAGATTCTTTATCTCCTTCTATTAACGACTGGTATGCTTCTGCTCTGATGGTTTCTCAGTTGGATCTGGCAAGATCCGGTAATCCAAATACAAGATCTTTTTGGCATCTCCTGAATTGGTCTCATTGAACTGATCTCATTGAATACCTGTTTTTTTTTTTTTTTTTTCTTTTTCCTTTTTTTTTCTTTTTTTTTTTTTTTCCCCAGGTCCAATGATTATGCCATTATCCCCATTCAGGGGGCTCCGTGTCTCACGAGACTAAGTTTAGTCCCGTGTAGTGATTCTGGCAATTGCTTGTATGGTTATAAATTAGTGATCATGGCTGGTTGTAAGCATTGTTGCTGAGGGGTGAGCCTTACCTTCCATTACTGCTCCTACCGGTTCTAGTAACTGAGGCAGCGCAATGTGTGTGCACCAGCAAGATTGCATATTTAAACTCGTATGGCAGATGAGGACAAAAAAAAAAAGAAAAAAAAAAAAAGTATGGTACATTAGATCATGGAAGGCAGGAGGAATTGGGGTAGGGACATAGACTCGGATAACAGAGGACAGGAGGGACATGGAAAGGTGCACCAAACTGACCCTACGGGGCAGGCATCAGGGTTTGCAGCAGCACAATACGCCACACAGGGCATGCGGGATGGGAGTGCAGCACTACAATCCATAGAAAGCAATAGGGAGGGGACAGGACCATGCACATGGACAACAGAGAACAGAGGGGAAAGAGGCAATGGTAGCTAGCTGACCATAATGGACAGACAGGAGAGAAAGCTGCAGCATAACAGACCATAAAGGGCAGGAGGGATGGATCAGGGGCATTACAATGGAACAGACAAGCCAGGAGGGAGGGAATAGGGGTCTGCACATGGAAACAGAGGGCTGGGGTCAAGGGGGCAGGGCAGGAGCAGCAAGATGACCATGGAGGTCAGGCAGGATGGGCACTAGAAGCAAGACACACCATGGAGATCAACAGTGAGACTATGATGGCATACACACAGACCATGGAGGGGAAGTGGAAGAGAGTCAGGGGCAGCTAGCTGACCACACAGGGAAGGTGGAAGGGGCCGTGGCAGCACAGAAGACCATGCATGGCAAGCGGGAGGGTTAGTGGCAGAACAATGGCTATGATGGGCAAGAAGGAGGGTGCAGGGGCATGCAAAAAGGACCATGGAGGATAGAAGGGAGGGTCAGGACCAGGGCACAGACAAGAGAGTTCAGGGGAAGAGGTCTCACAACAGACCACGCGGGGCAGGCAGGAGGAGCAGTTGCAGCACAAGAGACCAGGGAGGGCAGAAGGGTGTGGCAGTAAAATGGACCATGGAGGACAGGAGGAAGGGGATAGGGGCATGGAATGTGGACAGGCAGGGTAGAGGTGGCAGGGACAGTCATCTGACAATGCTAGGCAGGTGGGAGGGGAGTGGCAGCTCAACAGAACACTCAGAGTAGATAGGAGTGGCAGGTCCATGGAACATGGTGGGCAAAAAGGATGGAGCAGGGGCATGCACAAAGACATCGGAGTGCAGGGGGAAGGAGAATAGGGGCAGCAAGCTAAGCACAGAGGCTAAGCAGGAGGTCAATGATGGGACATAGAATTGGGCAATAGAGGGCAGGAGGAGTGGACTGGTACAACATGCTAAATGGAGGGCAGTGGCAGCACATCAGACCATGCATGGCAGGAGGGAGGAGGCTAGTCCATGGATTTAGACAGAGGATAGGGAGGAGGAGGATGGGGCAGCAAGCTAACTGTTCAGAGAAGGCGGCAAGGCCAGTGGCAGAACACCGGCCACACAGGGCTGTAATAAGGGAGCAGGGACATGGACTTGGACAATGGATGACTAGGAGGAGGGAAGGCAGGAGCAGCAAGCTTGGGTGGGGCAGCAGAATGCCAGGCCCTGCTTCCAACCCCCCACCATCCACTGTGATATGCATCTTACATAACGTTAAAAAAAACCTAGAAATTTGCTGAAAAAAACAAAGATTACAGGGACGGTATAGTTAGACTCAGACTTCAATGTACTGCTAATGAACTCAGACATTACATAATTCATGACATGGTCAGTTACATTACTCATGATATCACTCATGACATCTCAAATGAGCTGTGAATAGAATGGAACTATAATCGCTAGAACTTTATTTAGGGATAGTGTGTGTATATTAACACCCCTTTTGTCCTTTTCATTTGTGTAAGAACCATTACAATACGCAACGTGCCCAGATTAATATGGCCGATAGCCTTTCACTTTAAAGTAATGTGTAGTCCATTGTTTATGTTGATGTTTGCAATTCTAAGTATGTTTATTCTGAATAAGTCACGTATTCTTTATTGTATCAATTCCTGAATTTTCACATCGTGACCAGGCCAATATGGCCGCCAGATTTTTGGATTAAAGTAATACACTGCTGATGACGTCACATATTACATCACTCATGACATGGTCAGTGACAGCACTGATGACATCACTGATGACATCTCAAATGACATCACTGATGACATCATCTACATGATCATCTGATGCACCTCCTCACACCCTAAAATACATACTACCATTCTCGAAACCATAGACACACCAATACTAGAACAGCTACAATATTCTGTGCACTATGCATGCAGACCTCTAATCAGCTACATAGCTTTGCTACAGTCTTTTAAATACTCAGTTAGTACCTAGGTAGTGTAGGAATCCTTCTGTCTGTCCCATGCACTTCTCCATTCAACCATCCAGCACTATTTACGTATCCTATTACTCTGCCAATACCTAAGCACTAATACATTTAGCATGCACTCTCTTTGCAGCACTGAAATTACTCCAGTTATTAGTCATATACTTAAGGAATGGCCTAGCCACTAACGCAAGTGCAGGTACAATTTGTTTTACACACTATGCAAGGAGACCTCTAACTGCTACATACTATTGATACGCTCTTCTAAAAGCCCAGTTAGTACCTATGCAGTCTAGGAATCCATCTGTCTGTCCCATGCACTTCTCCATTCACCCATCCAGCACTATCTACGTATCCTATCACTCCACCAATACCTAAGCACTTATAAATTCAGCACGCACTTTCTTTGCAACAATGAAATTACTCCAGTTATTAGTCGTATACTTAAGGAATGGCATGGTCAAAAACACAAGTGCAGGTACAATATTTTGTATACTATGCATGCACACCTCTAACCAGCTACAAACTATTGATACGCTCTTCTAAATACCCAGTTAGTACCTATGCAGTCTAGGAATCCTCCTGTCTGTCCCATGCACTTCCTTCTTTTTTTTTTTTTTATTCCTCATATACCAAAGTGGGCATTCCAGATGGGGAAACCCGCCCCCTCTCCTCTTCCCGCGTTGTTCCGATCCCAATGTTTTGGGGTCTGAGGAGAGATGGGAAGGAAATACCCCTCTAGTAGCAACTGTTTTCTTATTCCACTCCATTCCATTCAATCCATTGACCCTTAAATGTTTTGGAGACAAAGAACCAACAGTGCCCAGGTGAAAATCATTGGAATATACTCATCTGTTCCGCCATGCCACAAGGGCCGCCCAGATCTTATCGTGGCTTGTGCTATCACAAGCCATATCAAATTCACTTATATAGATAAGGTACTTCAGACAATCTGCAAAAATTGGGGCATTTTCACTCTTCCAGGCCTTACATATTTCCCGTCGTGCCAGGATGATAACATAAAAAATTAATTTAGAAGCCAGATCATTCTGTTCAGCATGCGATATTAATCCAAACATAATCATCCTAGTAGTCACTGCTAATTGTCTGCCTAGTACCTCAGCCAGGAACCCTTGGATTTTAAGCCAATAATTCTTTAACATTGGGCATTCTACAAACATATGCAGATCGTCTGCGGCTAACAGTTTACATCTCGGGCAATAGTATTCTAAGCTTGTAATTTTGACTAATTTTTTAGGTGAAACGTATGCTCTATACATTGTAAAGAGGTGATTTCTTTTTAGAGGGGCAGACTTAACCACCATATGGAGCATTGTAAAGGAATCCACCCACAAATCTCGCAGAGTATTGACATCTGTACCTATAACATTGCCCCACAACTTTTGGAGTTCAGGCTCGGTTACACCCTCTACCTCTATTAAAGCCCAATACCAGTAAGAAAGTTCTTTTAGCCATCTGCCCTTTTTATTTACCAGATCAAACTTCGGGTTTGGGATGTTGATATTCCATGGAATGGTGGCCCACCAACCCGAAAGCTGATAGTATTTAAATCTGGTAAGTGTTCCCCCGGTCAAACTTGAGAGAGATTTCCAATCAAGGAGCTCTGAGTCTCTCAGTATATCACTCCAGTGTACTAATCCTGCTGTTTTGAGTGGTGATGAAAGCTTGTCCCTAAGGCAGTCTGGTGTCCCCGGTGAGTCCCATATCGGGGCATTTGGAGCATAATAGGGGATGCCCAATCTTTTCCTGATAAACATCCAATTTTTTAATGCCGTACTTAGAATTTTTAGTCTCACCCTTTTGTAGTATTTGGGATCTCCAAATTTGAACAGAAAGTATTCCTGTCCTTGTGGGATACCATGAAGAAGTGCCTGAAACAGAAGACCCAAAGAGGAGGCATCTATCTTATCTGCCAGGAGTCTAAAGTTTTTAAAATGAAAGGAGTGGCAGTATATAAGTAGGTCAGGTAAGGCTAACCCACCCATTTTTAAGGTTCTCCGCATTTTCTTCCAAAAGATTCTTGAAGTCTTTGTGTTCCAAATGAAGGAGCCTATTTTCCCCTGGAGTTTGGCTATATCTAATGGGCTGAACATTAGTGGGATGGAATTAAACAGGAAAGTGATTTTGGGTAATATAATCATTTTAATTAGGTTCACTCTCCCAAAGATGTTCAACGGGAGGCCTGACCACCGTAACAAAAGGTTACACACCTCCTTATGGACTCTACTTAAATTTACTTTCGGTATCTCTGAGATATCCTGAGCTAGATGGATTCCAAGATACACTTCCTTAATCATGCACTTCCTTAATCACTTATCTACCACTATCTACTTATCCTATTGCTCCACCAATACGTAAGCACTTATAAATTAAGTGTTTACTCTGTTTGCAGCACTGTCATCATTCCAGTTACTAGTGGTATTCTTATAAAATGACCTAGGCACCAACACACGTACACATAAAATATTCTGTGCATAATCCCTACAAATCTCTAAGCAGAAACATACTATTGGTCCACTCCATTAAATACTGCAGCGTAGGATACCTCCTGTCAGTCTCATGCAATTATTCAATCACCCTTCCAGCACTATGTTCTTATTTTATCAGTCTGCCAATACCTAATCACTTATGGGGCAGATTTACAAGCACCCTGCGCCACCAGTACGTCACTTTTTGTAACGCAGTGATGGCGCCAGGCACTCCGTCATGTTTCCAAGGAGAGGAAAAGCCACCTTGCGTGCTTTTTCTTCTCCTTGTAAATATGACCCCTTCATACACAGAACTAAGCGTTGAAGGGGCGTCCCATAGGTGTTGCTGTGGGTGTTCCCACTCAACACCCATAGAACAAGACACATCTCCAGATTTATGAGAAATCGTAAATCTAGAGATGTGTGTGAATGCTGCGCCATCCTAGAGTTGGTGTAGCAAGGCGCAACGAGGAGAATTGTTTTCATTTCTCCTCATTTTTTCCTCTTTCTATGCATGCTGCATTCCATAGCATACATTGAATGAGGAAAATGCCTTTACTGATTGTTTTTGTGCAGGAAGGTGTCCCTTACTGCACAAAAACAATCTCCACACGACACAGACATCCTTGCACCATGGTGCAAGGGTGCCTGTGTCACCGCATGGCTGCAGTTTGTGCAGCAGTGCAGAGGGAAGCACAGAGTTGCAACATATTCATGTACATATGTCACATCCCTGTGCTTCAGAAGTGCCACAGTGCAGTGCAGCTAAAGAGCTTGCAGTGTCACGCTACAGTACTTCCTCATAAATCTTCACCTATAAATTCACCCTACACTACTAATGCATTCTTTCAGTCAATCATGCTGTATTAATATATTCAAAAAAACTTTCACACATTACCTTGCAATTATAGTTCTTTCTTTAACCAGATAAGGTAGTTCTGATAAGAACTTTTTTTTTCTTCTTTTTTCTTTTGTATTTTTTTTTATTTTTTTGAACAATTTTGTATTTTTTTTAATGTTTTTTCAAAAAATTAACAAAAAAAGAACAAACAAAACAGGAAACATTTGGAATTACTTATCATTCCAAAAACCAAAAAATTAACAATGATGGTTGCTTTGCGCAGCACAAACTGCATCCACCGACTGCTCACCGAAGCATATAAGTTTCTTACACTTCACGCAGTGTTGCTCGAGAAAGGCGAATTCTGGCCTAATGTCCATTGCAGGTGTTCCTGAGGACGCTCCAGATGTACTTGCCACAGCAGAGGGGTTCAAAGCAGCTCGCCTCATTTCCTCCCGAGCAAGATTGAGAGGATGTGTGGTCCGGAGATGCTTGTACATAGAAGCAGTGCCACAAGAGTATTTTTTTTCACTGCCTCTTGACAGGACTCGGTCACAAATTTTGCACGTCACCTTTCTCGCATTTACTTTCTTCTCTCCAGGTGGAAAAGTAAAGAATTTCCACACAACAGATTCTGGCCTCTGTGGAAGTGGTGCCTCCTGCAAGAATTCTTCTTTAGAAGATACATCCTCCTGCTGCTGCTGCGGTCCAGATGCCATTTTGCTTGATATTTTTTGAAAAACACCAAAAAAACAAGCAAAAAGGGTTCTTGTAGGAAAAGAGATGTCTCTCTAAAGATGCTCCAACAAGAATGATTAAAATGGGTGGGCTACCTTCAATAGTTACAGTGGGAAATGTTATGAACCAATGAAATCTTTTTTTTTGAGGTCACATGGGATCAACGCACTCTGCGCTCACGAAGCACGCAGCTGACGCGACTTCGCGAAAATATATTTAAAAATAATATAAGTTTATTATAAGTACAAATATATTATTTTTATGAATATCTTAGATAGTCTCTTGCTCTAATATGTATATTAAACACACATACATATCATTTTAGAACATAAAATATTTTCGCGGGAGTCGCGCAACCAGCACGCCCCAGCACGTATATGATGTCACGCGGGACCCGCCACCGTGCAAGCATCACGTACCGTAATGCGCATGTGTCGCGAATGCGCGGGAGCAGGAGTCGTGGACTGGTCGCATACCAATCGCGCACAATACGTAATATTGAATGTATATGATGTAACTGAAAAACACGCAGCCATCGCACACCATACGCGAAACCTTCACGACGTTTCTAAAATGGCGGCTAGAATCCGCGCACCCACCGTGATGTGTACGCTTTGGGTGTGCGACTCTGAAAAAATGTTGGGAAAAAAAAAATAAAAAAAGAAAATAATATAAATATATTAAAATAAAAAATAAAACAAAAAAATTTAATGATATTTCAGTTTTATTTTGTTTTTGCAATTTTTAAAAAAATATATAATGTTATTTAATGAATAAAATATTTATAAACAGTTAAAAAACTGTAGAAAATCAGTACAAAAAATAGGTATAACTACTATTACACTTAAAAATTAGCATTTAAAAAACCTTTGAAATTCACTGGAAAAAACCATGGGTTTCAGATACGTTATAGTTAGCAATTAGCATTTAAAAAACCTTAGAAATTCACAGAAAAAAGCATAGGTTTCAGGGGTGTTATAGTTAGCTGGACATTTCACTCGTACAAAACCATAGAAATTCCTCCGTTATAGTTAGTTCTGGTAACTATAACTCACGCGCCCGCAATGCACTGCTGATGATGTCACATATTACATCATTCATGACATGGTCAGTGGCATCACTGATGACATCACTTATAGCATCTCAAATGACATCACTGATGACATCATCCACGTGACAATCTGATACACCTCGTCATACACTAGTATAACCTTTCATCACTCACTGTAAAATAGAGAGTACCATATTTGAAACCATTGACCCACCAATACCAGTTACTACATACCCACTCACTGATTCCTAAGTCTACACACACAACTACCCATTCAACAACAGAATCACTTATACATGCAGTCACTAATTAAGAGAACACTATCAAATGCACGTATACACATATATAGACATTGACACAGCAGCAGTCATCTTAGTCGGTTATGCAGTCATCCTACTCACTCATGAAAAAAAATAATCACACTTACGTTTACTCACTTACTCAATTATACACACAACACCTCATTTATTCAAACACATAGTAACTCATAGTTAATATGTTAAAAAATGACCATTACAATTATACACTCATTCATATAGTTACTCTCACAATCAATGACTCTTATATATACTTATTTATATACCTCAACTCTCACATACAATGCCTTTTATTTTTTTAATTTGTTGAAGATGTACAACTAAAACATACATTCGCTCACCAACACACAAATAAATACACTCAGTCACCCAAACAACTGTTTCCACATGCACTCTTAAACCTATTCACCTAGTCATTCAACCAATCACACATCTATGCATAAAGTTACACACACCCCATCCAACGACACACAATCTCAGTGTCCCATACAAATACTCACCCAACTAATCAAAAACTAATATACACACTCATGTAGTTAGTGACCAACTGATGCAGCATCTTATACAACAACAGAGACAGTGATGCACACATTCACATAGTTTAGTTACTAATCCATGTATTAAGTGAGACACTTTTAATTACTCACTTAAACAGACAGTCAGACAGCTACTAAATCCTCCATCCAGACAGTTATATATCCACTCAATCTTCAATACAGATTAGTATATATATAATACATATATTTAAATTTCAAACTAAACCACATTCACTGGATGATGTCATCAGTGATGTCATCAGTGATGTCATCAGTTATGTCATTTGAGATGTCATCAGTGATGTCATCAGTGATGTCACTGACCATGTCATGAATGATGTAATATGTGACATCATCAGCAGTGCATTGCGGGCGCGCGAGTTATAGTTAGCAGAACTAACTATAACGGAGGAATTTCTATGGTTTTGTACGAGTGAAATGTCCAGCTAACTATAACACCCCTGAAATCTGTTTTTTTCTGTGAATATATATATATATTATAGGAAAATAATTTTTTGATTTGCCAATATCTTTGGCGCGGTTTGACGAATTTTAGTGAAATTTTCCAAAAAACAGGGTTGGACCGCTCAGTTTGAGTGTTGAAAGTTTCGGGGTGATTTGTCAAGTAGGGGCCAAGAAAAAAGGGAGGTCCCAAAGAGTGTTTTCTCCATGTTAATTTCCATAGGAACGTTATTACTGGCTATGCACCCGAACTGCTGAACGGAATTACACCAAATTTGGCAAAAAGGTAGGTCTTGGTTTAGACCGCACCCTTTTTGTTAAATGGTGTAAATCCATTCAGTAGTTCCTGAGAAATGTAAAAAAGATAAATAGCAACATCTGAGCACCGAGGAGAGTTCGTGAACCCTCCTGGGCACAAACTTCACTCTGATTGGCTGCTAACACTCCAAACTAGGAACTGTTGGCAGCCATCTTGTGACAAGATAAAGGGGGAAACAAAGGTAAAAAACATAAAAAGGGGGTAGGGTACAAACACCCTGAGCCCCTAGGCCTGGTCAGGGTGTCCCACAGGGACCCCCAGGGCCCAAAAAAGCATTTGTTTTAAAAAAAGAATCAGCCGAATTCGCGGCGGGGTCGCAAATTCGGCCAAGGAAATTTAAAAAACGAAGCACGGGCTCTTGTGCTTCATTTTTTAAAGCCCCTGGGGGGGTGGCGGGGCTTTTTAAATTGAATGCGGGGCGCACGTGGCTCCTACCGCAGCCCTGGGGACCGCCACCTCCCCAGGGTTGTTAAAAAAATGCATGGGGGGTCCCAACCCCCCCGCTGCCCCGGGGACTGCCACCTCCCCAGGGCATTCATGTAAATGGGTGGAAGGGCCTCGCGGGCCCCCCGAGCCCCGGGGTCCGCGTCCTCCCCGGGTCTATAAATAGTAATTAGTGTGGGGGGCTCAAGACCCCCACACTGCCCCGGGGACCACAACCTCCCTGGGGCACTTAATATTCAAATTTGGTGGTCCGTTACGGACCTCTGGGCCCCAGGGACCACCACCTCCCGTCGGGAGGGGGGCCGTGCGGCCACCTCCTGGAGCCCATGATGGCCCTGGGGACCGCCACCCCCCAGGGACGGCTCCTGCAATGTCCCAGGGTGCCCACCCCGGGACACTGCTGTTTGCTATGACAGGGCGGGAGCACTGCTCCTGCCCTGCCATAGCAAACCCTACTTTGCTTCATTGAAGCGAGAGCAGGGAAACCTGCTCTTGCTTTAACAAAGCAAAGCAAATGATTGCTTTTGAGCAAGGGGAGCTGCATGTCAGCAGCTCCCCTTGCACAAAAGCAATGCCAGCTCCCTCAGGAGGACGGGGAGCCGGCCGTACTGTGGGGGCATTGGGGCTCCCCCATGGTTCCTAACGGTGAGGCCAGGCCCCAGCGGAAGGGGTCCCAGGGCCAGAAGTGGTCTGCTCCCCTGAAAAATAAAAAATAAAAATTTAAAAACGGAACGGCTGGCCCCAGGGAATGGGGTCCCCGGGGCGATAATTGGCCGGAGGAGGGGGACCACGCAGCCCCCCTCTAAAGAAAAACAAAAAATATTTTAAAAAGACTGCCCATGCCCCGGAGGATGGGATCCCCGGGCCCAAAATTGTGCACTGTGCATGGTGTAGTGAAATATTATGCTTGGACAACAGGCATTAGATTTATTATTTTGAAATAACATTTCTCAATGTGCATGCATCAAATGTATGCTTTCATTAATTATGCAAGTTTAATAATTTGGTAGAACTCAAATGTTTATCTGTTATTAACATATATATATATTTTGATGACCATATATATTTTGTGACCACGTGAATGCATAAAGTAAATCACACACTTGTGTTATTAAGTTGTTTATTTACGTTGCCTAGACCCAGTATTGCTATTTCTCTTTCAAAGTTCTGGGCATTGAACAAGGTTCCGCAATGTCTTTTTACTATGTTTATTCATGTGTGAGCTTGGTGTCTATAGGTGATAGGACACGATCACCACTCGTGTATTGACTTCAGGAAAGTCCAGTTTGGTCGAAACGTGTCAGCTGATTAAACTTAACTTGAAAACCTTCTTCAGAGAGGAGGTATTACCTCCACTGCAGCACGAGTGCTGTTTTTCATATATAAATACTTGTATATTATCAACTGGCGGTCGCCAGTAGATAGTTATAGTTAGGATCTATTTTCCATAGGAAATCCGCAACATTCTATTCCCAATAAGTCTGGCGCCGGTTGACGAATATTCGTGAAATTTTCCAAACTTTTGGCCAGCTCCGCTCCGCTCCTACCCTGAAAGTTTCGTGGTGATTCGTCAAGCGGCGGCCGAGAAAAAAGGGGTGTCCCAAAATGCATTTTCCCTATGCAATTTCCCATAGGATCTGTTTTAGCAGCTACAGCCCGAACTGCTGAATGGAATTACACCAAATTTGGCAAAGAGGTAGTCCTCAGTTCAGACTCGTGCCTTTTGCATAAATGGTGTGAATCTGTTCAGTAGTTCCTGAGAAAATTAGGGTAAAATAGTTAGTGATATCTATGGCCGGGGAGGATACGCGCACCCTACACACACCGTAAGCGCACCCTCCCCGAACCAATAAAACATATAAAGGGGACAGAGTGGAAATACTCTGACCCTCTAGATCTGCTTAGGGGGTCCCAGAAGGACCCCCTGGGACCCCCCCTTTTTTTTTTAAACAGCGAAAAGTGCGCAGGGTGCGCACCTCCTATCGCGTTGGGTGCACGGATTCTCTCGCGTTGGGTGAGCAGTTCCTAACGCGTTGGGTGCGCGGATCCAAGGGAAAAAAATTGACATTTTTGGGAGATAAACATCAAGCTTAAGTGTTTTGTTCTTGAGTGGCTCTAAAAAGAGCCGTTGTGTTCATTGAGAGTTTTTGGTACTTATAAGTAAGTACCTATACAGAGTCTAAAGTTGTTGAGGACGACTCTGTTACATTCATCAGTAAAGTCTACTCCATCTCTCCTATACATCTCTTGCATATGAAAGCGCAGATTGTTATTGAAAATGGAACCCATTCTACAGTCACAGAGAAAAGCAGAAACAGATGTATTCACATGTTTCCTAACTTTCTCAATCTGTGGACAAAAATGATCGGACCAGTTCCATTTCTGCCTTTGGCATATGTTAGAATACACAAAGGCAGTTTTGGTGAAAAGTGAAATCAGTTCTGCAAAGGTGTCCTTCATGAGCATTTGCAGACCTACTCCAGTCAAAGTGCCCAGGTCATTGCCACCACAGTGCACTATTATGAGGTCAGGGTGTTGGATATGCATGAAGGATTTCACCAATGGCATCAATTGGTGCCACTTTAACCCTCTCTGTCCAATCCATTTAATGTCTACATTTGGCAAACCTAGGTCTTTGTGAATGTCTTTGTTTTCTGCATACCTTTAGCTCCCGAAAATATAGCTGTGTCCCACAATCCACACTCTAAGCATCTTGAAAGGAGGTCTGGATGCACTCAGATGGTCTCTGTAAATGAAATGGCAGTTTGGAAAGTAAGATTTTTCTAAAATGGTGGCTAAGATGCAGTTTTGAAAAAAGACAAGAAATCATTAGTTGTTTGACAACCTTTTACACTGAAAGGTAGGGTGTATGTTTCTGTTTTTTAAACGCATGATTCTTATTGGTTAACAAAAAGTGCGTGAAAGGAACATTATATATGATAAGCTGATATGTTGAAAAGTCAAGCACACTTGCTGTTTTGATTAGCAACATTGTGTGCTGAACTTGTGACCTGTGTGCTTAGTTAAGCGTTCCATGACCTGTTTCTATGGTAACAGGCAGATGGCAGATTGGGGGAAGGGTTCAAATTTATGTCATTTGGAAAGGGTTGAAATGTTTAACCAATAGAAATGTGTGTTTGCTTTTGAATTTATGTGGAAAGGAATGTGATTTGATGTTTACATGTATATGTGTGGAAAATGAGGGGGAAACTTTGCCATTCTTTGGTTTTTGCTGAGAGGTGCCCAGTGCAGAGATTCTGTATAAGAAAATCTGGTGTATGACTGATATCTGGTGTGTGACTGATATACTTCTTAATCTACAAAACAACTTGAAAGGTGAGTTATTTAATTGTGAGGGGATGTATGTGGTCTATTTTGATTTTAATCTGACCAATGTATTTCTCTTGCTAAAGTGTAGGGAGCACTTTTTTGTCTACAATCTTATTGACAGTGTGTGTGCATGTAGAAACCATTCTGTGATAAGCATTTGTGTTTTTCATGTGTTTGCAGACAGATAACTGTGCTGTCTTTATATTTTGGTAGAATTAGAAACCAGTCATTGTTTATGAATTTGTGAAATGAGTTATTTTTCTACACTAAAATGTAGTACTCCTTCTAGATAAAGAAATGTGTTTTGGTATAGTGCAAGGGATAGTGTTGAATGCATAAAGTAAATCACACACTTGTGTTATTAAGTTGTTTATTTACGTTGCCTAGACCCAGTATTGCTATTTCTCTTTCAAAGTTCTGGGCATTGAACAAGGTTCCGCAATGTCTTTTTACTATGTTTATTCATGTGTGAGCTTGGTGTCTATAGGTGATAGGACACGATCACCACTCGTGTATTGGCTTCAGGAAAGTCCAGTTTGGTCGAAACGTGTCAGCTGATTAAACTTAACTTGAAAACCTTCTTCAGAGAGGAGGTATTACCTCCACTGCAGCACGAGTGCTGTTTTTCATATATAAATACTTGTATATTATCAACTGGCGGTCGCCAGTAGATAGTTATAGTTAGGATCTATTTTCCATAGGAAATCCGCAACATTCTATTCCCAATAAGTCTGGCGCCGGTTGACGAATATTCGTGAAATTTTCCAAACTTTTGGCCAGCTCCGCTCCGCTCCTACCCTGAAAGTTTCGTGGTGATTCGTCAAGCGGCGGCCGAGAAAAAAGGGGTGTCCCAAAATGCATTTTCCCTATGCAATTTCCCATAGGATCTGTTTTAGCAGCTACAGCCCGAACTGCTGAATGGAATTACACCAAATTTGGCAAAGAGGTAGTCCTCAGTTCAGACTCGTGCCTTTTGCATAAATGGTGTGAATCTGTTCAGTAGTTCCTGAGAAAATTAGGGTAAAATAGTTAGTGATATCTATGGCCAGGGAGGATACGCGCACCCTACACACACCGTAAGCGCACCCTCCCCGAACCAATAAAACATATAAAGGGGACAGAGTGGAAATACTCTGACCCTCTAGATCTGCTTAGGGGGTCCCAGAAGGACCCCCTGGGACCCCCCCTTTTTTTTTTAAACGGCGAAATGTGCGCAGGGTGCGCACCTCCTATCGCGTTGGGTGCACGGATTCTCTCGCGTTGGGTGAGCAGTTCCTAACGCGTTGGGTGCGCGGATCCAAGGGAAAAAAATTGACATTTTTGGGAGATAAACATCAAGCTTAAGTGTTTTGTTCTTGAGTGGCTCTAAAAAGAGCCGTTGTGTTCATTGAGAGTTTTTGGTACTTATAAGTAAGTACCTATACAGAGTCTAAAGTTGTTGAGGACGACTCTGTTACATTCATCAGTAAAGTCTACTCCATCTCTCCTATACATCTCTTGCATATGAAAGCGCAGATTGTTATTGAAAATGGAACCCATTCTACAGTCACAGAGAAAAGCAGAAACAGATGTATTCACATGTTTCCTAACTTTCTCAATCTGTGGACAAAAATGATCGGACCAGTTCCATTTCTGCCTTTGGCATATGTTAGAATACACAAAGCCAGTTTTGGGGAAAAGTGAAATCAGTTCTGCAAAGGTGTCCATCATAAGAATTTCCAGACACAACCCAGTCAAAGTGCCTAGGTCATTGCCACCACAGTGCACTATTATGAGGTCAGGGTGTTGGATATGCATGAAGGATTTCACCAATGGCATCAATTGGTGCCACTTTAACCCTCTCTGTCCAATCCATTTAATGTCTACATTTGGCAAACCTAGGTCTTTGTGAATGTCTTTGTTTTCTGCATACCTTTAGCTCCCGAAAATATAGCTGTGTCCCACAATCCACACTCTAAGCATCTTGAAAGGAGGTCTGGATGCACTCAGATGGTCTCTGTAAATGAAATGGCAGTTTGGAAAGTAAGATTTTTCTAAAATGGTGGCTAAGATGCAGTTTTGAAAAAAGACAAGAAATCATTAGTTGTTTGACAACCTTTTACACTGAAAGGTAGGGTGTATGTTTCTGTTTTTTAAACGCATGATTCTTATTGGTTAACAAAAAGTGCGTGAAAGGAACATTATATATGATAAGCTGATATGTTGAAAAGTCAAGCACACTTGCTGTTTTGATTAGCAACATTGTGTGCTGAACTTGTGACCTGTGTGCTTAGTTAAGCGTTCCATGACCTGTTTCTATGGTAACAGGCAGATGGCAGATTGGGGGAAGGGTTCAAATTTATGTCATTTGGAAAGGGTTGAAATGTTTAACCAATAGAAATGTGTGTTTGCTTTTGAATTTATGTGGAAAGGAATGTGATTTGATGTTTACATGTATATGTGTGGAAAATGAGGGGGAAACTTTGCCATTCTTTGGTTTTTGCTGAGAGGTGCCCAGTGCAGAGAAGATTCTGTATAAGAAAATCTGGTGTATGACTGATATCTGGTGTGTGACTGATATACTTCTTAATCTACAAAACAACTTGAAAGGTGAGTTATTTAATTGTGAGGGGATGTATGTGGTCTATTTTGATTTTAATCTGACCAATGTATTTCTCTTGCTAAAGTGTAGGGAGCACTTTTTTGTCTACAATCTTATTGACGGTGTGTGTGCATGTAGAAACCATTCTGTGATAAGCATTTGTGTTTTTCATGTGTTTGCAGACAGATAACTGTGCTGTCTTTATATTTTGGTAGAATTAGAAACCAGTCATTGTTTATGAATTTGTGAAATGAGTTATTTTTCTACACTAAAATGTAGTACTCCTTCTAGATAAAGAAATGTGTTTTGGTATAGTGCAAGGGATAGTGTTGTTTGTCTAGAATCACACAGTGAGTCTGTGTGCATTTGGGAACCACTGTGAGAGAAGCATTTGGTAACATTGTGTATTTGCTGACAGATAACTGTTTTAAAACCTGTCTTGTTGTCAAGTTTTAGTAGCATTAGAAGCCAGTCTTTGCTTATGCATTGATAAAATGAGTCATGCTTTGACACTAATTTGCTGTACTTTAATATGTAGATTGTGTGTAGTCCCCTTACCCCTTGCACGGTAGTGAATGAGTTTTGGTAAGCTGCTAGGGATAGTGTTGCTTGTCTAGAATCTCACTGTGAGTCTGTGTGCATTTGTGTAACCACTGTGAGAGAAGCATTTGAGTAGTTCATTTCTTTGAATATGCATAACCGCTTAAAAAATGTCCTGTTCTCAAGTTTAGGTAGAATTAAAAGGTAGTCATTCCTTATGTATTGTCCTTGCAATACTGTAAACATTCAGTTAATGTTCAAGTAGTAATGGAGTGAGGCAGGCTTTTGCACATGCATTGATTCAAATGCTTATCTACTATGCATGCAGTTCTCTAACCATCTACATAGTTCTCTTTCATACCTTTAATTCCACAGTCAGTATCCATACACTTCAAGCAAACACCCCGTCACTCCACATGTACTCCTCTAGTGACCCGTTCAGCACCATGTACTAATCCATTCACTGTGCAAAAACCCAAACACTTATACATTCTCCCAGGCACTCTCTTTGCAGTACTTTAATCATTCAGTCAGTGTCTAAGTACTCATGGTGTGAGCCAGGCCTTTCAACATGGACTGCTTTAAACCCTATACAGTATGCATACAGGCTTCTAGTCACCTACACACTTGTCTTTCACTTCTTTACTTAACTAGTCAGTATCTATATATTTCAATAAACATCTTGTCAGTCATCTTGCACTCATCCAGTGACTGATTCAGTACCATGTACTATTCTCTTCACTGCGCCGGAACTGAAAAGTAAAAAGTTTTACTCAGGCACTGTCCTAGCAGTAGTCTGATGATTTAGTTAGTTTCCAAGTACTCATGTTGTGAACCATGCATTACCACATAGACTGCTTCAAATGTCTGTGCAGTATGCATGCAGTCTTGTAACATACTATACACTTGTCTTTAACAGCTTCAATTCCCCAGTCAGTATCCATGTACTTACAGCAAACAGTCTGTCACTCCCCTTGCACTGCTCCAGTGACCCATTCAGCACCATGTAGTAATGCATTCAGTGCGCCAAAACTGAAATACTTATAAATTCACCCAGGCACTCTTCTTGCAATAGTATAATCATTCAGTCAGTTCCCAAGTATTAATGGATTGAGACAGGCCTTTGCACATAGATTGATTCAAACGTGTTTCCACTATGCATGGAGGCCTCTAACTACCAACACAATTGTCTTTCACACCTTCAATTCCGCAGTCAGTATATATACACTCCAGCAAACACCCATTCACTCCACTTGCACTTCTCTAGTGACACATTCAGTACCATGTACTAATCCATTCACTGCGCCAAAACCCAAACACTTATAAATTCACCTATGCACTCTCCTTGCAGTACTGTAATCATTCAGTCACTACCCAAGTACTCATTCAGCGACCCAGGCCTTAGCACATGGACTGCTTCAAACCCCTATCCACTATGCATGCAGTCCTCTAACCACTTACACACTTGTCTTTCACACCTTCAATTCCCTAGTCAGTATCCATACAGTCCAGCAAACATCCTGTCACTCGTTTTGCACTCCTCTAGTGACCCATTCAGTACCAAGTACTAATCCATTCACTATGCCAAAAGCCAACCACTTATAAATTCACTCAGGCACTCTCCTTGCAGAACTCTAATCATTCAGTCAGTATCCAAGTAGTCATGCAGCGACACAGGCCTTAGCACATAGACTGCTTCAAACGCCTATTCACTATGCACGCAGTCCTTTAACCACCTACACAGTTGTTTTTCACAACTTCAATTCCCCAGTCAGTATTCATTCACTTCCAGCCATCACCCTGTCACTCCTTTTGTACTCCTCTAGTGACCCATTCAGCACCATGTACTAATCCATTCACTGTGCCAAAACCCAAACACTTATAAATTCACCAAGCGACTCTCCTTGCAGTACTCTAATCATTCAGTCAGTGCCCAAGTATTCATGCACTGAGCCAGGTCTTAGCACATGGACTGCTTCAAATGACTATCCAGTATGCATGCAGTCTTCTAACCACCCACATACTTGTCTTTCACACCTTCAATTCCCCAGTCACTATATATACACTCCAGAAAACACCCTGTCACTCCCCTTGCACTTCTCTAGTGACCCATTCAGTACCATGTACTAATCAATTCACTGTGCCAAAACCCAAACACTTATAAATTCACCCATGCACTCTCCTTGCAGTACTGTAATCATTCAGTCAGTACCCAAGTACTCATTCAGCGACCCAGGCCTTAGAACATGGACTGCTTCAAACCCCTATCCACTATGCATGCAGTCCTCTAACCACCTACACACTTGTCTTTCACACCTTCAATTCCCTAGTCAGTATCCATATAGTCCAGCAAACATCCTGTCACTCCCTTTCCACTCCTCTAG
Source organism: Triturus cristatus (assembly GCF_964204655.1). NCBI lineage: Eukaryota > Metazoa > Chordata > Amphibia > Caudata > Salamandridae > Triturus > Triturus cristatus. Next base: position 954,154,140 of record NC_140594.1, on the reverse strand, counting down.
TGACCCATTGAGAACCAAGTGCTAATCCATTCACTGCGCCAAAAGCCAACCACTTATAAATTCACCCAGGCACTCTCCTTGCTGTACTCTAATCATTCAGTCAATACCCAAGTACTCATGCAGTGAGCCAGGCCTTAGCACATGTACTGCTTCAAACGCCTATCCACTATGCATGCAGTCCTCTAACCACCTACACACTTGTGTTTCACACCTTTAATTCCCCAGTCAGTATTCATACACTTCTAGCAAACATCCTGTCACTCACCCAGTGTGTCTCCTTATAGTACTGTAATCATTCAGTCAGTTAGCATGTAGTCTTTTAGTGAGGTAGGCTTTAGGGCATGAACTGCTTCAAAGTAGTATGCACTAGGGGTGGGTGACAATTTCCGTTCCGACAATTCGATATTTTCACGTTCCACGCGGAACGCGAAAATTTCGAAATTTCCGCGATCCGCGAGGGAATCGAAATTGTCGCCTTGAATGAGTCCTGTCACAAACATTAAACCTCAACAGGAAGCACTTACAGATATAAATAAAGCAGGGGCCCGAGTTGTAGCTCAAATTCAGTAACGCATTAATCAGCACAAAACATTCGGGAGCTAGGTCGAGGCTGGGCAGGTGTGCTTTTCTCCCCATATCTACCGTCAAAAATTAGCTGTGATCTTTGATGGAGCTCTGTGCAGCCATGATTTCTCGAGAGCAATTCCCTTGTAGTTCCTGACACCAGGAGGTTCTGTCTCCTCGTCTACTGTTCTGATCGGTCTCTGGAAGAGGCATGTGAACTGCATGGAAGCCCCGCATGTTTGGCCCCACCCCACACACCAGCGGTGGGCAACGTCTTCCCGCCCTTTCCCCCACTATGATGGACAGCTGACTCGAGGGACCCCAGGGCCGTCGGCGCCGTTACAGACACACATCCTTCATGGTGTTCTTTGCATCCTTTATTTTCTCGAGCGTAATCCTCGTGAGGAATTTGTGAGCGTGGTTAAGCATATGTGCCTTCTCCCCATTTCCACCCTGAAATGATAGCTGTAATCCTTGACGGTGGTCTTTGCATCCTTGATTTACTCGAGCGCAATCCTCGTGTAGTTCCTGTGCCAAGGCGGTTCGTTCTCCTTGTCTGCCTCAGAGACACTGATCTGACCCTTTAGAAACAAGAGGCATGTGAACTGGCCTAGAAGCCCCGCCCGTTAGGCCCCGCTCCAAACACACTAGCTTTATGCAACTTCTTCCCGCCCATTTCCCGCTATGATGATAAACACCTCACTCAAGAGACCCTAGCGCCTTTTGGAGCGGTGGCAAAGTTACAGACACACATTGCCACTGGAGACAACTCTTCTGGCCCTTTACGCAGCTGTAGTGTAGGAAAAGCACTATACATTTACCCAACGAGGTAGCACTTACTGATTAGCCAGTAGAAAGTACTCAAGTTGAGTAAAGGTATTGCACAAAACGGTGGCATCTTCTTGGGTAAATGTGCAGGGCAGGATACATTCTGGCACGATGCTCCTGTCACAAAAATTAAACCCCAACCGGAAGCACTTTTATTTGACCTTCAACTCGGGCACCTGCTTTATTTATATCTGTAAGTCTTACAGATATCATTATAAATAAAGCAGGTGCCCGAGTTGAAGGTCAAATTCAGTAACGCGTTAATCAGCACACCAAAATCTCCGCGATCACGCAAAATTTCGCGTGATCGCGGAGATTTTGCGCAGTTTCGCGATATTTTGCGAAAGGCACTTTCGCTAATTCCGCCCACCCCTAGTATGCACTATGCATGTAGTGTTTTAACCATTGTAACACTTGTGCTTCAGGGCTATAGTTTCTTAGTCAGTTTTTATATAAAATGTGTTTCTACAGTAATAGAATCGTATAAATTTGAAAGTTATTAATATACATTTATTTGTGATTCTTTTCACAGATACTGTTTTTCAACGTTAACATAGAGAAATCATGCCAGAAAAAAAAGAAAAAGAAAAGAACAGAGACAGGAAAGCACAAGTATTGAATGTACAAGATAATGTGGCTAAAAGGAAAAAATCTTCTGGTAAGATCACAAAGCAATTTATTAAAATTGTTTGTAGGACCAAACAGAATGTACATAATGCTATTCAAGGAAGGAAAAAAATTCAAAAAAATCAGTATAAGGAATTACGCAAAAAAATATTTTACAAGAGAGTAGTGCATAATTTGCTGAAAGATGTGAAGAAATATAAAAAGGGAGCTTTATTTTATAAAAAGAAGAAGCATATTGAAAACATTGTGGAAAAGGCTTTTGAAGTAAAAAGGAAACTGTTCATTTTAGTGTTAAACAGAATTCGATCACTAGATAAACCAATCCATGTAATGAAGGCCAAAAGTAGGAGGAAAAGAGTTATTAATAAAAAAAATAAATTGTGATGTTTTTTTGGGAGAATGGAAACACAGTTCCAGTTCAGAGCCTTTTTTAATGAAGAGAGTTATTCACTGAGCGAAAAATTATTGTATGCAGTTGACACCAGTGGTAGAGGTTATGAGGTTAGCGACGGTTGTCCAAATGAGAAAGACAAAATGGTTGAAAGAAATGCAGAAGAAGTGATAGCTGATGAAGTTTTAGGGAGACGTGCTAAAAACTCTGTGTGCACTTGGGATTGCAGTAGTGTTTGCAGTGTACGACAGGAATCTATTGAAAAAGTATGTATGTTTTTTACGAGCTTATACTAAAAAAAAGTGTGAAACAAAAGATTAAGCTGTTGCAAGGACTAGACCCTTGCAGAGTGAGAAAACATACTCGTTTGCAAGGTCGTTCTCTGGCTTGTCTTTCTAGGAAAGTTTGTCGAAGTGTTTTTCACCATTTCAGAATGCTGGCAGTACAACATACTCAAATGCGGAAGTTAGTGAGAAGGTTGTATTATGCAAAAAGTCCAGCACTAAAGTTAAGTGAGTTGAACAGTGCTCTTTTGCGTGGGTCAGAATCAGATGTGAAGCAGGTCTGTGATGATATTGAGTTTTGTTACTTTGGTCCTCAGCAAGAGAGTGAAGAAACTCACACATTAGTAGAACAAAATGTTGAAGACAATGTACAACCCGTAATTACTGAAAAATTTGAGGATGAAATCACAAAGTTGAAGGTAATTTCAGGTGAAAGACCAAATGTTTCTTGTATTTGTTGTCGGCGAAGTCACTATAAAAATCAGACTAGGGGTGTTAATCTGTATTTAAAAAGTGAAATAGAAGATAATGATAAGTGGATGGAATTTGCAACTTATTTGTTGGTAGAGGATTATTTTGATTTGGGATCTGAGCAGCGTATTTGCAAATATTGTTATAACAAATTAGATGAGAATAAAATGCCTGCTAGAGCTGTTGATAATAATCTAGAGTTGGTTGCTATTCCACCAGAGCTGATAGATTTATATACGTATGAGTCTATTCTCATACAATGTAGTCACCCATTTCAGGCTATTGTTCGTATGGAGCCCAGAACAGGTAAATTACCTCCATCAGAGTTGCAAAGAGGATTGAAAGGAAGAGTTGTGTATTTACTGTTAGATTTAAGGAAAAATATTGAAACTATTGGTGTAGACCATACAGAAAATGAGCCACTAGTCATTCTAGTTAATGGTGTTCCTACTAAGAATAACATTTGGCAAGAGTTAGTGGATGTTTGAAAAGTGCAAAAGGCATCATTGTATCTGTTAAAAAATAATGAGTACTGTAGAAATGTGTTTGTAGGAGAAGAAGAAATAGATTTAGCAGAAGATACTGAAACATTAAGTGGACAAATAGAAAAAGTGGACATGTCCAGATGTGAAGAAATCTATGAACATTACAGTGTACATCCACATCATTCCAAAGAGGTGATGGGGAATGCAATTGAGTTGTTTCAAATGAAAAAATCAACAGGAAGTCCCATGAGTGTATGGGAAGAGAGCTTGGAAGCTCGTTGTTTCCCGCAGTCATTTCCAACAGGAAAAGGTGGACGATATGATGAACATCCTCTGCAGATTCCTGCATCAGAATATCGGACAACAAAATTAAATGCAGAAGATCCAAGATTTTGACAATGTATCCCTTATATGTTTCATCTTCTGTTTGAAAGTGACTTGTCTGGACTTTCATAGGCAGTAAATCACATTTTAAAAACTGCAATGCATCTTCAAAATGTAACTGCAAAGGATTTTATGGATAAAGTGCATCAGAGAGATGATCATTTAGAATCTCAGTTGATTAATCTGATGGCATGTCAGCGTGGGACTAATGAATATTGGTACCGTCGACATGGAGAACTGAAATGTATGCTACGGAACTTGGGAACTCCTACATGGATTGTTACACTAAGCTGTGCTGAGTATGCTTGGGATGATTTACTTGAATTTCTTCGAGAGGCAAATTCCAATATAAAAAATATTGAATACAAGACACCTGGAGAATTGTGCTCTTTGGATCCTGTCAATGTATGCAGATATTTCAATCATAGATTTGAAGCTATGATGTCTTTCATCTGCAATAAAAAGAATCCTCCTCTTGGAGAAGTTGTGGATTTCATTTGGAGAAAGGAGTATCAAGCAAGAGGGGCTCCTCACATACATATGTTGTTATGGATCAAGGACGCCCCCAAATTTGGAACAGATTCAGATGAAACTGGTTTGTCTTTCATTGAAGATTATGCTACATGTGCTCTTCCCAATAGCAGAAAAGATAAAAACTTAAAACAACAAGTCTTACGATTTCAAAGCCACAGGTGTGGAAAATACTGTCGACGAAAGTACAAGTCAAAGGATAAGTTCTATACCAAATGTCGTTTTGGATTTCCATGTCCTGTATTATCCAAAGGAAGAGTGAACAGTTTTATGTCAGCTATGCGACATACCATCACAAGAAAGTCTCCGAAAAACACCTACAACTTAAGAAGAAGCGAAGAATCGAAATACATAAATGACTACAATCCAGTTATTTTATCCATGTGGAACGCTAACATGGATATTCAGTATGTTGCGGACAATTCCATTGCTGTTGCTCGATATGTAACGTCTTACATTACTAAATCAGAAAAGACTGAATTGAAAGAAATGTGGGAAGAGATTTCTCACGAGAAGACTCTAAGTAAGAAATTATACAGTTTCAGTTTGAAGATGTTATCGCATCGTGAAATTGGAGCATATGAATGTTCAGATCGGTTATCATCTGCAAGTCTATATTCCAAAAGTAGAAGAATCATTTGGGTGAGTCTAGGTCTTTCAGGAATGCAAAATCGGGTACTGAAATCTGTTCAAGAAATTGAATATTTAGCAGAAAATGAACCAGAAAGTACAGATATTTTGAAAACAAATATGTTGGACACATACTACCCAAATAGAAGTCATCATCTTGAGAACATGTGTCTCTATGAAGTGCTGCAAAACTACACTTTTAAACGGATTACTACAGAGAACATCAACGATGGAAAATATTCAGTGATTGGTTCCGAAGGATGTCTGGTGAAACAAAGGAAAGGAAATGTAATTAATCACAGGAAACTGAGTTGCGACACTGCTGACAAAAGGGAATTTTACTATTTAGCCCTTTTACAAATGTTCAACCCATGGCGTTCAGAACTGGAATTACTTGGAGATTTTCCCAGCTATGAAGATTCATTTAATGCTTTTAAAGACAGCATACAATGCAGTGCTTTCGCAAATTATGTCAAAATGTTGAATGATGAAATTGATCAAGAAGCTACAATTGCAGCTGAGATTGCTAGAGACAGTTCTCAAGACAGTCAACGTTCTGCTGCACTGAGTCAAGATCCACAAGGACAACCAATTGTTGAAAATGAAGCCGCAATTGCAATGAATGAGGTGGAAACAGCAATGTACCAAGCTCAAGAAGATGCAATACAGATAGGAAACTTGGAAGAACAACTAAATGTTGAACAGAAACAAATATATCAGCAAGTGAAAGAGCAGATTGACCATGGATTACTTCATGAAAAGAGAAGGTGCTCATGTACATCATTTCAACCTATCCGAATGTATGTGAGTGGTCAAGCTGGAACAGGAAAAAGTTTCTTAATTAAAGTAATTACAAGTTATCTGCAGAAAACAACTGATTCGCATTTGTCTTGTGTTGTCACTGCTCCAACTGGGTTGGCAGCACATAACATTAAAGGAATTACTTTACATTGTTTACTAATGCTGCCAGTAGAGCATGAGAACAAATTGGAATACCACAAGCTATCTGGAGAAGCTTGTTGTGAAGTTTCAAGAGTCCTGAAGAAAATTAAACTTCTCATTATTGATGAGGTGAGCATGGTCTCAAACTTGATGCTTGCCTTTGTGCATTTAAGAATGCAGCAAATTCTTAAAACAGAGTATGAAGTGTTATTTGGAGGAAAACACGTCATAGTTTTTGGAGATCTACTGCAACTGACTCCGGTAAAAGGACAACCGGTATTTAAAACACTAGCCGATGAAGATAGCAGAAAGTCTCTTGGCAGTGTTGGTAATGTGAACATTTGGACTCATTTTGAATACAAAGAACTGACAACAAATATGCGACAGACAAATGATGCTGAATATGGAAGTATTCTTCAAGATATAAGAATTGGAATTCTTTCAAAACAAGGCAAACAAGCTTTGGAGAGTCAATTACTTTGCAATGTCTTTCCAAATGAAAATGCAGTTCCTGCAAAAGTGTACGTGGAAAATGCTAAAAACAAATCAGTGGTTTGCTTAATGCCAACACTGCGCGAGTGTTCCATATTCAACGAAGAACTATTGAAACTGGAAAATGAAGAAATTGTAAAAATGGAAGCCATCGATAAGATACAGCATGAAGGAATCACTATTATTTTGACGGGAAAGTTGAGATCAAAACTGGATTGTTTAGAAAAAAAATATCTAAAACTGCTGGTTTAGAAAAGACACTATATGCGTTTGTAAACTGTCGGGTAATTTTAAGGCGTAATTTGGATGTAGAGAAAGGTTTAGTTAATGGTGCAATGGGTAAAGTGGTGGATTTTGTGAATTATCAGAAAAAAGAAGGAATTGAATTTAAAAAAATTAAATTTGATCAGATTGATGAAGTTAAAGAAATTGGTCGTGGTTCAGTTCGCTTTTTGCTTGTTAAAGATTTATATGTCCGTAGGAAACAATTTCCATTTTCTCTGGCATACGCAGTGACTATTCATAAATCTCAAGGATTAAGTGTAGACAGTGCATTGGTGAACATTGGATCTACCGTATTTAAAGAGGGTATGGCATATGTTGCTTTGTCACGAGTCAGAACATTATCTGGTTTGTTTTTGATTGATTTTGATGAGACAAAGGTTATTGCAGATGCACACTGTGTAAAAGAGTATAATAGGTTAAGAAGGGTGTATGCTCCCAATTTAGGTCAATATCCTGTATTTGAAAAACGTGTGGTTGGTCGAAAAAAAAAAGGTTTGAGAATATCTGTACTGAAGATGTCAAGAAGGGAAAAGAAAAAGATAATGTTGTGATTGCAGGTAAAAATTGGACGCTGTTGAAGAGATTGTTGGCTATCAGTTTGAAAATAGCTCAGGTGTCAACTGCTATGCTAATGTAGTGGGCAACGTTGTTTTTAATCTGGAAGGTTTGCGAGAATGGCAAAAAACATTTTGTTCTCTGTTGCATTCTGTTTATGAAAAATTAACAACAGATACAAGTAAAATACAATCTGTTTCAGATGTTCGTAGTGTTTTGGATGTGTGTTCTGGTCCTACACAATTTTCACAAAATATCCAACAAGATGCTCAGGAATTTTTTATTGCGATAATTTGACATTTTTGCGTTCCGCGGAGAGCGTAAAAATGTCAACATTTCCGCAATTCGCATTTTACCGGAAATGTTTTGCTTGCTCGCGCTGTAAAATAATACATTCTCGCTTGTGCGCGATCGCCTTACCTGAATCCCCTCGTTCGCCGACAAGTTTTCCCGATCCGGTTGCGTTCTCCATGAGATGTTGGATTGTTGGTAGCCATTTGCGCTGTCTCGCAACAGTTCGCGCCCGCAGTGACGTCATTCGTCGCGCGATCACGTCTTTCTTCTCGCGATCATGCACCGCGAGACAAGTGAAAACAAGATGGCCGCACCCGCGAGCAACAACATGGGTAAGTTGGCGAGCCGCGACCATGCAGAAAATACCGCGAATGGGCGGGAAAACAACTTCGGCATCTTCGCGATATTTCCGCGTGTTTGCGGAGATTTTTTACATTTTCGCGATAATTTGCGAAAGTGAATTTCGCAAATTCCGCCCACCCCTATTTAAGAGTGAATCTGTGATGGACTGTATGGTTGGGTGAGTGTATGTATGGGTGTGTTAGGGATTGAATATATATCTCAGTGGTACATGTGTGACTAACCACATATGTGAAAGGCAGTATATATGTGTGTAAGAGTAAATAAGTGGGTATATGTGAGAGTGTGTGATTGTGAGAGTGGCTGTATGGATGAGTGTGTGCTTGTATCAATGATTGTATTAGAGCGTAAGAATGTGGTACTATTTTTATGAGTAAGTGAACTTGTGTGTGTATAACTGCATAGGTGAGTAAATGGGAGTGTGATTAATTATTTGCATGACTAACTAGGTGTGAGAGTACCTCTATGGATGATTGGTGGTGTGTGAGTGTTTATGTAGGTGTATAAATGCATATGATAGTCCTGTACTGAGTGACTGTAAGTATGAGTGACTGTACAGGTGAGTGGATGTGTGTGTAGATCTAAGAGTCAATGAGTGGGTATGTAGTTATTGGTATTGGAGTATCTATGGTTTTGAGAATGGATGTCTGAAATTTTGATTGAGTATACCAAAGGGTGTGAGAAGATGCACTAATTTATCACATGGATGACGTCATCAGTGATGTAATTTCAGATGTCATCAGTGATGTCATCAGTGATGTCACTGACCATGTCATGAGCGATATAATATGTGACGTCATCAGCAGTGCATTGCGGGGGTGCGAGTTATAGTTAGCTGAACTAAGTATATCGGGGGAATTTCTAGGGTTTTGTACGAGGGAAATGTCCAGCTAACTATAACGCCCCTGAAACCTATGGTTTTTTCAGTGAATATATATAAATATATACACATATATACACATACATATATACGTATATATATATATATGTGTATATATATATATATATATATATATATTCACGATAATACATGTAAAATATTACAAACATTAATTTAAACATGTTTATTATTTATGTTTCATTATATTTTAATATATAAAAGTAAAATTGTAAACCCCAAAAGCACATTTACTACAACTACTTTAAACATTGCAATACATGAAAACAAATAACATAAAATATAAACAAAACAAGCAAAAAATGCTATAATCCATATTATGAATGCTTTTGGAGTCTAAGTATATTAATTGCACTAATCCTACTCTAGTTGATTCAACAGTAGGGAGAGTATTGGACTTTGGAGGGGCTCGATTTACTATCACTACCGGTCCCAGGATGCTTGTTTCTGGTCCAAGGAGGACCTGGCTTGGCAGTTCGGGCTGGACTGTTCCCATGAGTCTGAACTGGGGTGGCATGGAGAGCAAAAAATACGATGGAGTAAACCCAGATCTCTTGACTGAGGGTGAGTGTTTGAAACGTTTCAGCACTCTGTCCATCATCTTGTTGAGTTTGCTATGTTCACTCTAAGTGGCCAAGGGTATGTCCAGACATGGGTCCCATGCTCGCTGTGCCACCCGATTCTAGCTAGCTTGGCTGATGAGGGGTGATACCCTGAAACCAGTCCCATGATGCTTGTTTCCAGTCCAGGAAGGACCTGGCATGGCAGTTTGGGCTGGACTCTTCCTATGAGGAGCAGGGTCAAGACTGATTTGTATATGGCTGGGTCCAAATCAGCATGGCATGGTGAGCAAAAGAATGATGGATTTAACCCAGATCTCTTGACTGGGGGTGAATGTTTTATTTGTTAAGCATTCCATCCATCATTTGTTTGCACATCATTTAATGTAGTTAAGCTTTATGTTTGCCATTTTTCCATACCTATTACTACTTTAGTAAAGTGGTACAAAGTAGGGAAAATATTTATAAGTTTATATATATATTTTAAATCAAGAGTACCACAGTACCAAAAAAATTACTTTGAAATACACTGTAAAACACTGCATTTTAATAATATAATATGCTAAATAGTTAATTCAGTTTTTTTTGCATATTTAAATATGGAAAAAAAATTGCCGAGTAGCTTGTTAATTAGTAATAATTAACATGCTACTTAAAAAAAATGTTGTTCACCATATGCTGGTTTAAAAATATAGAGAAATTTATAAACCAACTTGTTAACCATAGAAAAGAAGTTTGGGGTCCTGCAGTTCTCTCGCACTACTCCTTAATCTTTTTAATAAATATCTAGAAACGTATCAATATTTAGATCTACCTCTCACCACTTTACTAAAGTGGTAATAATTAGGGCAAAAATACCAAACCTAATACCTACATCAAAAGGCACAACACACAACACAGGAAAAGTGTCCCTAAACACAACATGTCTTCCTTTCAATCTTCTAAAGCCAATTATTACCTAATCAAAAATAACCCAACATTTCGCAAGAATGCAGCAATAACAAATGCTACTAACATTAAATACAGTAAAACATGTAAAATAATTACATTACTAACTTGCACTACACAAAATAAACATTGGTGCATCATAATATGTAATCCTGCCAAATTGAAACAAAATACGACTCCCAGTTTTCGCACAATGCATAATTTAAAAGAATATGTGAAATATACTTGATTTAACCATATTTTTGGACCCCTGTGTTATCTTTACAACCCCTTCTGCCAACCTCACAAAATATTTGCTCCTACCACAATTATACCAGTGGAAGAATTCTGATAAAATGTGAGGACATTCCTCAAATGGGTGCAAGGTATTAGGGTATAAAAAGTTTTTGAAAATCCATAGGTCAATAATATATACAGTTTTCAAAACAAAAACATTAACTGATTACTACTTCACCAAAGTGGCAATAGTCTGTTAGCAATAATGTATGTAATAATTAAATATATTTAACACTCTAACCCACAAGCCAGCAAAACATTTACAGTAAAATAATGCAAAATTGCCATAAAAACAACATGCTAATTTCTACTTTGATAAACACAGCCATCAACCAATTACTTCCCAGTTCTAAGCACCATGTACTATGGTATACTGTGAACTTTGCATGGTATACAGTAGCACACCATATAAGTACATTTCAAACAATGTATATGTTTACAAATACTTACACTATTTATATATACAGCCCAAAAATTAAGATTGAGAGAATAAAATTCATATTTTTCAGATATAACATTCACATGTTTTCACGTAATTTTATGGTACCTTTCATTTTAAATACACACTCCTCTTTACGCCACTCAAGTGTATAAAAGTAGATGCTATGCCACTGCACTGTATGCTATTTACTGTATACCATTCCACTTCATGACACTCCAGTACCACCGTTGCATTCTATGTTAATGTACTGTACATTACTCCACTCTACTCCACCCATCTCCACTGTTCGCCACTCCAGTCTAAACCACTATACTATACTGTTTATTATACTATTCACCATGGTATTCTATTACACTTGTATGTCTATGCCAATTTACTGGTCGACCCTATACACTACTGCTTGCAACTGTATGCTATTCCACTGTACACAACTCCACTTTATGCTATTCCACTACATGCTATTCCACTATGCCCCACTTTATGGTATAATACTGGAATGTACACTATTCCAGTGTATGCTTCTCCGCTCTAGGGCTCTAAATTGTACTAATATGCAGTATATGCCACTGCAGTGTACAGCAATGTACTGTATGCTATTACATGTTACAATACTACATTCTCCGCCACTTTACTAAGCAACACTTCAGTGTACATCACTAGACTCTACACTTCTAGAATTAACCCTATTGAATTGTGCGACACTTTACTGTATGCTACTGCACAATATGTTACTTCACTGGATTTCTCAAGACTTAACATCAGTAAACTCTGTTATTAAAGTTCACAGTACTTAATTATACTTTACCACACTCCATTCTATGCTATTCCACTGTATACCACCGGATACCACTGTATACCACTTCAATGCACGCCACTACACTCTATACCACTGCATTATACACCACTCTACTAGAACCAACTTCAGTGTAAGCTACTCCACTGTATACAACTCCACTCTACGCCACTCTGCTGTTTGCCACTCCAGTATAACTAATTACTCATTATTCCACTCCAGTATACCAAATGATACTGTATCACAGTACACTGTGCAACATTATCCTCTACTATACTCTACCACATTCCACTTACAAACACTCCACACCACTGCCCTAATATAACACATTTTTAACTCACATTGAAATTCACACAAAAAAGGTTAAAGATGTTATAGTTAGGAGAACTTTCTTTTCCTAACTACAACCTATCTTTAGCCTTTGATATTTTGCAATATATATATATATATATATATATATATATATATATATATATATAGTTTGACAATTTGAATGTTTTTATTAGTATTATTGACAATGTCCTTAAATTACTATTATTGTGATCTATATATTTATATATGGGGACAGGAATAACATTGCTGAGTATTACAAAACAAATACAATTGAAAGTGGTGTTATCTAATCTACGATTAAGCTGCACTAATGCTCTGAGCGAAACCATTAGGCAGTATGTTTTCCATGCTAATTATTGAGCACCGATCGCTGTATGCACTTGTCACTTTAAAAGGGTGGTAAAACAAATCAGCGATGTCATGTGATCAAGGTCCGGCTGGACCGAAACGCATTATGGCCGACAAATAAAAAGGATTTGATGCACTTACATGTGGTCTACGCCTGCTTCAATCAAAAGGATTTGATGGGATAAGAGCGGGGAAGAAAGATATATATATGTATTACCTACTGGTGGTCGCCAGTAGGTAGTTATAGTTAGGACCAAGTTTCCATAGGAAGAACATTTTTTGTTTTGGTTATAACTTTGGCGTCGTTTAAGGAATCTTCCTGAAATTTTCCAAACTAATTCTTTGTTCATATCAGCTCCTATGTTGAAAGTTTGGGGGTGATTTGTCAAGAGAGGCCAAGAAAAAAGGGGGTCCCAAAACTTATTTTCTCCATGCAATTTCCATAGGAAACTTTAGACAAGGCTACAGGTCGAACGGTTGAACGGTATTGCCCCACATATGGCAGGGAGAAGGGTCTTGGTCTAGAAAGCACTATTTTGTTTATTTGGTGTAAATCTGTTCAGTAGTTTTGGAGAAATATCAAAATGCGCAGATATCGATATTTGGGAATTTTGCCATTTGTTTGGCTGAGGTGTTACGAGCACGAGCTTGCTGCTTATTGGCTGCGAGCTGTTGCAACTAGGAAGTGTTGGCAGCCATTTTGTGATTCCGTTGAAAAGAGTAAGGGAGAAAAAAGGCAAAAAGAGTAGGAAACAGGAGGATAGGAGCACTGTAACCTCTGTGGGGGAGTGCAAAGCGAAGTAGTCACTCCTACCGCTCTGAAAGTGCGGTGTTGCTCAGAGTGACATGGTGCTGAGATGAGATGCTGCTACACTCGGGTATGAAACCGAGAGCCTAAACCGTGAGGTAATTGCTGTAAAGTGATGTGCTCCGGTCCTTGTAGCATACCTGTGGAAGAAGTGTTCAGTAGGCATTTATACCATACAGGGAGAGGGAAGCAAACTACTGACCTCTACCGTGCATTTATGCTATACTGGAAGTGGGAAGCGAAGTGCTCACACCTACCGGTGTAAAGACTCGGGGATCAAACTGAGCTGATTGCTATAAAGTGATGGGCTCTGGGCACTGTAGTATACTGGCCACTGTAGTATAACTGTGTAAGTAGTATTAGTATGCATTTACACAATACAGGGAGTGGGAAGCGAACTACTCACCCCTACTGGTCTGAAGACTCAGGGATTAAACTGTGAGCTCATTGCTGTAAATTGATTTGCTCTGGGCGCTGTAGCATACCTGTGGAAGTAGTGTTAGTTTGCGTTATACAATACAGGGAGTGGGAAGCAAACTACTTATCCCTACTGGTCTCAAGACTCGTGGATGAAACCATGAGCTCATTGCTGTAAAGTCATGTGCTCTGTGTAGTATGTAAGTCATAGTAGAATGTTAGTATGTAATGCTACTAGAATGTAACTATGTAATGTTAGAATGTAGGTTTGTCATGAGGGGAATCTTGGGGAGTTTCTACATGGTGCTGGAGAAGATGGTTGCCTTGGGGTCTGCTCCTGTTGGTGGCTGTTTCAGCTGTCTTCTTTTCCTGCAATAAATCTACTTATTGGATCCACTACTGTCTTCCTCTTCACTACATAAATTTGGCGACGAGAGGGAGAAGGTAAAAAGAAGGCAGCACTCACCAATATTTTGAGCTTTCTTGCATTCTGCTGAAGACCCGTTTTCTTGGTGAAGCTGTTTCTACTCATCCCAGGGTCGTCGGCTCATCGAACTATGTGATCCTACCTCTGGTAGGATTTATATTTTTTGATTTTGGGCTTCCTCTGCCTCTTCACTACACTCTGGTCGCTGTACTACACGTGTGCAGGTAGTGTTAGTATGCATTTATACTAATTCTGTAGTTATTCAGTAACCAATGCATCATGGCCCTATGGAGCGCCACCTCCCAGGCGCAGCTCATACAATGTCCCGCAGTGTGCATTCGCGGGACATTTATGTTTGCTATTACAGAACAGGAGCATGGCTTCCACCCTGTGATAGCAAATCCTTGTTTGCCTCGTTGAAGCGAGAGGAGGAAAACCTCGTATCGCTTCAATAAGGCGGATCCGGATGGTAAAAATGGAGAAATAAAAATGAAGCGGGGTCTTACCCGTTCATTTAAATGAGCCCCCTGGTGGGTAATGTTCCGGGGCCAATCCTATTATTATTTTGCCGGGTCTCTGCAGCACTGGGGACCTTAATCTCACATGTAAATTAGGCGCGGGAGGGCAAAGAGACGTTTCACAGCCTAGGGGATTGCCACCTCCCCTGGTATTGTTTACTAATTGTTCGGGGGGCTTCGAGGCCAACTCAAGTCCGGGGATCGGCAACCTCCGGGGCTTTACTTAAATATGCAGGGTGGGCCTTGCCAGTCCTTAAAGCCTCGGTGGCCCTAGGCCTTATTGGTTCTGTAATCACACGGGCAGTACTCATGGTGTTATAAAGTGATACACTCATAGAACCCTTGCAGTTGTAGAATTACCCAGGCTTAATTTATGTAATTGTCTGTTGGTTTATATTTGGTAGGTGCACCACAAAATTACAAATGTTTTCCCTCATAACCTCCTATCAACCGCCGATTTTCACAATAAACTACAGACAAGTGTTTGTCAGAAAAAGAAGACCCATACACTCACCTATTTATTAGTAAAAAAAATAACTTTATTAAATCAACACAAATAAATGGAAACATAACTTTATTCAAACAAACAATAGTAAAACATGAAATAAGTGGGTGGGACTCTTCCAGAAGCAGCGTACAAAACCTGCAAGAGAAAAAAGAAACATAAGTATGTGTGCCATGTCCAAGAGAAAAAGAAAGGTAATCAGAATGAAAGGGAATGGGACAGAGAGTGAGTGGGTGGAAGGGAGAAGGGGAGGGAGAGTCAAAAGAACAGAGGGAGGAGGAGACAGAGCATCAGCCTACTGCACCCAGCCCTCACTGTTCACCTCCCGTCACCTGTGTGTCTGGGATGCTGGGGTCCATGAGAAAGAGTGCGGTCCAGTAAGTCTTTAAAATGAAACAGAGATATGAATGAGGCCAGAGATTACATTATTATCTACGGCAACATTGATTGCCTGTACCTGTGCACCCAGGCTGATGCACCCCAGCCCCTTCCCCCACACTGTGCTCAATTGCAGCTCCTGCGCACAGAGGCTTCACTGCTCACCTGCCACAACCGGTGTGTCCAACGACGTGCCGGTGCGAGCTCCAACTCCAGGGCTTCTCTCTCAGGGTGGCACAGCAGGCCTCCGGTCGGGGACGGTGTCTTGCTACCACGATGGAAGGCATCAGAATGCCCAGGTCCTCATCATGGGCTGAGCATCTGCTAAACCGATTACGGCGCCACTAACTCAGTGTCTGAAAAGGGAGAAATAATATAATGGTGGAAATATCTTGAGGTAATTGAAGGTTTATTTCAAGCTTAATAGAGAACACCAGTTGAGTGCATCCTTCCTTCTTGAAGTACGATCTACCAACTGTTAGTAGTAATCGTGGTTCAAAGAGGAGTTGGAGTGCACGAGAATACACAAGGTTAAATAATAATATGTTATGCCAACGTTCGCATACAAAGGAACAGAGCGCATGCTAGAAGCATAATGTGCACGTGCAATGCAGTGGCGCAAGCCTGTGTGCATGTACACTTAGTAGTCAGCTCACTACAGTGCCCCAAAAGCCAACGTCACATGTCTGTAGGAGAGCGCTGCCTGCTGGCTCAGGCCTACAGTACGGTCCAGCTGGTCCTTAAAATGAGACAGAGATGTGACTAAATGAGGTCAGAGATCACATCATTACACATGGCCACATCGCTTGTTTGCACCTGCGCACCCAGGCTGATGCACCCCATCCCTCCTTCTGTAACACGCTCAATTGCAGCCCCTGTGCACCCAGGCCCCACTGCTCACCTGCTGTCATTGGCGTGTGTCCAAACACGACGGCCAGCAGGGTTCATAATTCAGATGTAGTTTTGATTGCCAGGATGGTGTACACCTCATGGATCCCTTTTTCTATATTGCGCATTGTGATATGTGAGGTGGATGCGGCCATATCACCTGAGGCAGTGTGGAAGACCTGGGACATGTGGCATCGTTGTTATCCTATTTATACGTATGCAAAGTGGGCTGGGCTTGCGTATGCCAGGCCAGTGTAGGGGTGTGAATAATTATTCCGGGGACCTGGGCATTGTTCAGTTCCTGCCTGGGCAGGAAGTGTACATATGTGTGTGTCCCTGTTGCAGTTTTGACGTTGCACAATCTGCAATTTACATTATTGTAGCATGTACTGGGAGGGTGGCAACTATCGCTAATGAGATGCTGTCCGAAAACATTGAATGGACAACATCACATGTCGTTGTCAAGCTGGTGGCTATGCGCAGACAATGCATGTCAATGGTGTGCGGTATTATTGAAAGTGTTGCTATCGCGAAGCGCACACATGTGAATGTGCTCGGATGGAGGGAGGATCAGCAGTGAGGTTACGTCATACACAGTGATAACGCTCATTACAGTCAAACAATGCATGTCAAACGTGAATCTGAAAGTCTCACATATGACACACTACTCTGCTGGTAAAGCCTGACAACAGAGCATACTGCAACACAAATCTACACATTGCTCTTTACTGTTTGTCACATGTGATCTAGGATGTGCACTCGGCCCGTGGCTGATGATACCCCTTCAAGCCACCAGTACCCAGGCCGAAAGGCAGCACAATAATGCGCACACACACACACACCAGGGGCATTGTGTAACATACATTTGTTTTTTAGTGTAACGTTTCAGATGCATGGCCATCACACGTGGAAGGCTACTGTACAGAGCATGATTATTGATCAAGATGATCGTTGCATGTTGTGTGTACTATAAGATATGTGTATACAGCAAAAAAAAATCAAAAAAGCTCTCTAAGCAGAAGAGGTGTCTCTCATCAAACGCTGTAGAGAGAATGACTAAAATGGGTGGGGTCCTCCAACTGTTACAATGGGAAATGTTTTGAACCAATCAAATGCTTTTATTAAGGTCACATGGCAATCGCGCATCGAGCGCGAAAGGAGGCCGCACCCAACGTGATTTTGAGAAAATATGTTTACCATAGTATACGTTTTTTATTTTGAGAAAATATGTTTACCGTAATATAAATTTATTACAGTTAGAAATATATAAATGTTTAAAATATTTTAGATTATCGCTTGCTCTCATATACACTTTAAACTTATTTAGATATAGTTTTGAGACATAAAAAAAAATGAGGGAATGGTGTACCCGGCGCGATACCATATGTCTATGAAGTAACACAGGGCCTGGCAGCATGCACTCGTCACGTACGGAACACGCAGCCGGCGCGACCCCATATGTATATGACGTAACGCGTGGCTTGGTACCGCGCACCCGTTGCATACCAAACTAGGAGCTGGTGCGACCTTATACGTATATGATGTTAGGCGGGATGCGGTGCTACAAAGCCGTTGGATACGAAATGCGCATCCTTTACGAGTTTAGCAAAATGGCGGATAGATTTCGCGTGGTGATGGAGCTTGGTACACAACCGGTACGGGAGTCTAGTTTTCTCCCCCTCCAAAAAATGTACATACTTTTTTTTGAAGATATAAAAAATTACATCATTTTTCAAATAAAAAAAAAAGGATAATAGAGCTCCAAATTATTACTAAAAAATAGAAGAAATATAGGTTTTATAAATATTAAAATATGAAATTAACATTTAATAAACCTTCGAAATTTACTGAAAAAAACATAGGTTTTACAGACGTTATAGTTAGGAATTAGCATTTAAAAAAACCTTAGAAATTCGCTAAAAAACCATAGGTGTCAGGGTCTTTATAGTTAGTTGGACATTTGACTCATATAAAACCAGAGAAATTCACCCATTATAGTTAGTTGAGCTTACTATAACTCGCGCGCCCACAATGCACTGGTGATGACGTCACATATTACATCATTCATGACATGGTCAGTGACATCACTGATGACATCTCAAATGACATCACTGATGACATCATCCAGTGAATGTGTGTTTCTATAAAGTTTAAATATGTTATATATATGCCAAGGTGTATTGAAGAATGAGTGGTTGTATAAGTGTCTGGATGGATGATTTAGTAGGTGTGTGACAAACTGTATAAGTGAGTGATAAAATGTGTCTTACTGAATGCATGGGTTAGTGACTGATACAGACATTCACACAGTTTAGTTTGGCAGTTGGAATGTAAGTGGTTGCATGGGTTGGTGAGTAGCTAAATGAGGATGTATATGGGTTATTGATTGGTTGTCTGAGTATCTGTATGGGTGCCTGGGTGTCTGTGTGGGTGGGTGGGGGGTGTGACTCTGTACATAGATGTGTGAGTGGATGATTCCCCGGGTATATGGATTCAAGGGTGCATCTGTGAAAGGCTGTATGGGTGGGTGAGTGTGTGTATGGGTGTGTTGGTGAGTGAATGGATGCCTCAGTGGTGCATGTGTGAGTAACTGCATATGAAAAAGGCAGTATATGTGAGTGTTGGAGTGTATAAATGACTGAATGTGAGAGTGAGTGATTGTGAGAGTGGCTGTGTGGATCAGTGTGTGCTTCTATTAGTTATTGTATAAGAGTGTAAGTATGTGTTAGTATATGTTTGAATAAGTGAGGTGGTGTGTGTATAACTGTATAGAGTAAATGGGAATGTGATTGTTTGCATGAGTGACTAGGTGTGTGAGTAACTCTATGGATGAGTGGCGGTGTGTGAGTGTCTGTATAGATATGTGAGTGCATATGATAATGCCGTATTGATGGTTGACTGCATGTATGAGTGACTGTATGGGTGAATAAGTGGATGTGTGTGTAGACCTATGAATTAGTGAGTGGGTATATACTAACTGGTATTGGTGTGTCTATGGTTTCAAAAATGGTAGTCTGCATTTTAGAGAGTGTGTATCAAATGTTATATTAGGGTATGAGGAGGTGCATCAGATTATGACATTGATGATGTCATCAGTGATGTCATTTGAGATGTCATCAATGATGTCACTGACCATGTCATGAATGATGAAATATGTGATGTCATCAGCAGTGCATTGCGGGGGCGCGAGTTATGGTTAGCTGAACAAACTATAACGGCTGAATTTCTCTTTTTTTGCACGAGTTAAATGTCCAACTAAATATAACATCCCTGAAACCTGTGGTTTTTTCTGTGAATTTCTAAGGTTTCTTAAATGCTAATTACTAACTATAATGTCCCTGAAACCTATGGTTTTTTCAGTGAATTTCAAAGGTTTTTAAATGTAATTTCTAACTATAACGTCCCTGAAACCTATTGTTTTTTCAGTGAATAAACATATAGATAGATAGATAGATAGATAGATAGATAGATAGATAGATAGATAGATAGATAGATAGATAGATAGATAGATAGATAGATAGATATAGATATAGATATATATAGATAGATATATTACCTACTGGCGGTCGCCAGTAGGTAGTTATAGTTAGGACCTATTATCCATTGGAAAATCATAACATTCTTTTCCCAATTACTTTGGTGTCGGTTGACGAATCTTCGCGAAATTTTCAAAACTCGTGGGGTGCTCCGGTCAGCACCTATCTTAAAAGATTCAGGGTGATTTGGCAAGCAGGGGCCGAGAAAAAAGGGGGGTCCCAAAATGTGTTTTCTCCATGTTAATTCCCGTAGGAAATTTTAGACACGGCTACAGCCCGAACTGCTGAATGGAATTACACTAAATTTGGCGAAAAGGTAGCCCTTGGTTCAGAAAGATCCCTTTTTGTTAAATGGTGTAAATCCGTTCAGTAGTTCATCGAAATTAGAAAAAGAAAAAGTTTCAATATCTGGGAGGAGACTCTTGAGATCTGATTGGCTGTCATCACTTCATACTGGAATTGCTGGCAGCCATCTTGGGACCAATATACATGATAGTACCCCATTGAAAAGCATTGTAGTGAATCGAAGATTTTGAGGGTTACCAAAAGGAGAAATGTAAAGGGTGATAACAGACTTTAGTTACATTAGAATTCATTTGTTGATGGTTCCATACTAATTTCATGAATTGTGGTGTGTTCTAAGGTGATTTTACCCTGTCAAAAACCTTCTGCTGGGATATCATGAATCATGTTTGAGAGAAAACTGAAGCTAAAATGAGAGCATATTTTCTGTAAATTCACATTATCTTTCTCAGTCATGTGAGAATGAAGTCTGTCATTCTCAGTAAATCATATACATCCAACAAGGGCAGAGACTGTCAGTTGATTCCTTTGTGTTCTACTGCAGCTTCCCAGAGTGTTCTAAAGAACAACTAGAGCGCTAACAGCCTTACGTATGACAAAAGTATGGCACACCTGAAGCCATCTTGATTGGAATAAACTGGTAACGCTTAAAACATTTAATTTAAAAAGGAACAAAATGATGGGGTTCATTTTGTCAGAGAAATTATGGTTAGTGCTGTAGAAAGAAAAATTAGGGCATGTTTCAAGTGTGATCTCAAATATCTTCCTGTTATATTTCATCAAGAGCAGCCAGTCAGTTGATGCCATTGTGTTCTACTGCAGCTTCCCAGAGTGTTTTAAAGAACAACTAGAGCGCTAACAGTCTTACTTATGCCAAAATTATGGCACACCTGAAGCCATCTTGATTGGAATAAACTGGTAACACTTAAAACATTTAATTTAAAAAGGAACACAATGAGGGGGTTCATTTTGCCATAGAAATTATGGTTAGTGCTGTAGAAAGAAAAAATAGGACATGTTTTAAGTGAGATCTCAAATCCTCTTCTATTTCATTAGAAAATTCTGACATGCAGACTGAAACAATCACTTTCAATACTAGCAGTAGACTTCCAGTTAACTCCTGGTGAGTTGTAGCTTTACTACAGTGATCTAATGAACAACTGGAGTGCTAACATTCTGAATTTATGGCAAATGTGTGACACATTTGAATGCTTTCTTGATGGAATCAAAGTAAAAAACTGAAAGCATTTCCTACTGAGGAGACTGCAGTAAATGAGGAAATTAGGAAACTTCATAACAAATAAGTCTCCCAAGATGGTCACCAGAGAAAAAAGATCCCAAATGTAGCACAAATATCACCCAGATGTAGCCCACATATAACCCAATGATAGAAGTGTGCAAAACACTTTCTATTTTTAGTTTTTCTGCAGTTTTATAAAGTGCAGACTGGTCAGGTATTGGAGCGTTACATCTTACTTGGACCCCTTATTACGTATTTTGCACAAAGTACATGAGATTGATCTTGCGAAACATTGAACTTTACGATTCTGTTAACCTGAAGTTGCTCTGAACCGGGCTTTTTAACACCTGTTTTTACCTACTGGTTTTAATTAATTCTCACTGTATTGTATTAGGAAAGAGGATTTACTGTTTTTATGTACACTTTTATGATCTACGTTTCTAAATCAGATCGAATAAAGTTTAATGAATCCTATGGGAGGACGGAGGCGAGGATAATGCATATCTTTCCTCACTTTATTTGCATAGCAGTTCAAGGAAAACGTAACACAACAATCATTAAACAAAAGACTACACAACCCATGAACCATAGGAAGGGTAGTCTCTAAGGCAACTATAGTCCAATCACATCACAGTCCATCGTATATAATATTGTGACATCCCTTCCGCTTCCTCTTTCTTCACTGCTCGTCAGTTAAGTGCATTCCTTACATTCTTGGCTTAATCTGACATTGTTGCTCTTTGTATAGCGGCTTCTTTTGCACGTTATTAGCATTATTGCCTTGGTATTGTTTCATATTCCCTGCGCAGCAGGCTCTTTCCCGAGAGCATTCTCCCCCTCGCAGTTTCTCCCACTGTGAGCTCTGCGCGCAGTGAGATCCTGTGAGGCGCATCTGGTCCGAGCGAGGCAGCTTCGTCGAGCGCTCCCGCTGGTCTTTACGCACGTTTGGGAATCCGGTCACTCTTTTAGGGTCCGCTTTATTCCTGACCAACCCTCGCCTAATTTTGATACCGGTATGCGGTCATTTCCCCACACGGCCACGTTAGTGACCAGTGCCACCTGGTGGTGGTAATTGGTATTGCGCCTCAGTCTATTCTTATAACAGCTTCGGGGAAAGCCCAGCTGTTGGAGCCCCAGTGAGGGAACTACCTTAAGGATTTTAAGGGCATTTGTTCTGTGCTCACACCCTCTGCTATTATGTCTTCTCCAGAAGACCATTTTTACTCCTCCTACCAGGAAGTGGAGGAGGAATGGCCCCCCCAACTTCTCCCTCCAGCAGTGGACCAAGCCCTCTCTCTGGCTATTTCTAGGACGCTGGCTCCTCTTAGGGATCAGGTTGATAAGCTGGCAAAAAGCATCCCTGGGTTGTTCAGTGACCCAGATCTGGTGGTGGCGGGTCCCAGTAGCTCCCAGATGGGGAATAAAAGGGCCGTTAAGCATAACGCGGGGCACTTGGAAGGATTTGATAAACTTACAGAGACCTTCCTTAAGAATGCACGAACGCTAAAACATGCACCCTGCCGGGAGGAGGAGGTGTCCGGAGAAAATTGTGACACTGTCACCACTATGGTAGACCCCGACGGCGGGTTTCCCTTAGAGGGAGAGGGTGTATCGGAGGACGATTTCTTCTCCGATGAGGATAAGGACTCGGGGCTTCCCTGGCATCCAGACTCCCACTCCTCTCAGTCTTGGGTTGGGGACGGGGTCCACTCGGACATGTTCGAGCCTTCCCAAATTTACCATCCTAGGTCGGCGGAGTGGACCCCTGACACCAAAGTGGCAAAGTATGTGGTGGGGAAAATCCATCAACCCCTTGAAAGGGAGGTCAGGAATTGGATGAGGGGAGAATGCCCCAGGCACTCACAGAAGGTGGCACACATGCCTGAAATTGATGAGAAACTATGTACCTTTTTCACCAAGTATATGAGGGATCCCAAGAAAGGAATTGATAGGTCTTGGACGTGGTAGGGCCCTTGACACAAATTATTCAATTGGCGGAACAATCAAAAGAGTCAGGATCCCCTTTGTCCACCGATATTGTGGCTGGTTGGGTGCACTACCCTAAACCCTAAAACACTACCCCCTCCACCACCCAAACACCACTGCACTACCCTAAACCCTAAAACACTACCCCCAGCACGACACCCTACACTACCCAAACATAACTGCACTACCCTAAACCCTAAAACACTGCCACCAGCACGACTCCCTACACTACGCAAACACCACTGCACTACCCTAAACCCTAAATCTATCCCCAGCATGACCCCCTTCACTACACAAACACCACTGCACTGCCTTAAACCCTAAAACACTACCACAGCACGACCCCCTACACTACACAAACACCACTGCACTACCCCAAACACTAAATCTTCCCCAGCATGACCCCCCTACACTACACAAACACCACTGCACTACCCTAAACCCTAAAACACTACCCCCAGCACGACCCCCTTCACTACCTAAACACAACTGCACTACCCTAAACCCTAAAACACTACCCCCAGCATGACCCCCTTCACTACCCAAACACCACTGCACGACCCTAAACCCTAAAACACGACCCCCTACACTACACTACACAAACACCACTGCACTACCCTAAACCCTAAAACACTACCCCTTACACTACACAAACAACACTGCACTACCCTAAACCCTAAAACACTACCCCCAGCACTACCCCTACACTACACAAGCACCACTGCACTACCCTAAACCCTAAAACACTACCCCAGCACTACCCCTACACTACCCAAACACCACTGCACTATCATAAACCCTAAAACACTACCCCCAGCACAACCCCCTACACTACACAAACACCACTGCACTACCCTAAACCCTAAAACACTACCCCCAGCACGACTTCCTATACTACCCAACCACCACTGCACTACCCTAAACCCTAAATCTGCCCCCAGCAAAACCCCCTACACTACCCAAACACCACTGCACTACCCTAAACCATAAAACACTACCATCAGCACGACCCGCTACACTACACAAACACCACTGCACTACCCTAAACCCTAAAACACTACCACCAGCATGACCCCCTACACTACTCAAACACCACTGCACTACCCTAAACCCCAAAACACTACCCCAGCATGACCCCCTATACTACCCATACACCACTGCACTACCCTAAACCCTGAAACACTACCCCCAGCACGGCCCCCTACACTACTGCACTACCCTAAACCCTAAAACACTATCCCAGCATGACCCCCTACACTACCCAAACACCACAGCACTACCCTAAACCCTAAAACACTACCCCAGCACTACCCCTACACTACCCAAACACCACTGCACTACCATAAATCCTAAAACACTACCCCCAGCACAACCCCCTACACTACACAAACACCACTGCACTACCCTAAACCCTAAAACACTACCCCCAGCACAACTTCCTATACTACCCAAACACCACTGCACTACCCTAAACCCTAAATCTGCCCCAGCACAACCCCCTACACTACCCAAACACCACTGCACTACCCTAAACCATAAAACACTACCCCCAGGACGACCCGCTACACTACACAAACACCACTGCAATACCTTAAACCCTAAAACACTACCACCAGCATGACCCCCTACACTACTCAAACACCACTGCACTACCCTAAACCCTAAAACACTACCCCAGCATGACCCCCTACACTACCCATACACCACTGCACTACCCTAAACCCTGAAACACTACTCCCAGCACGACCCCCTACACTACTGCACTACCCTAAACCCTAAAACACTACCCCAGCATGACCCCCCTATACTACCCAACCACCACTGCATTACCCTAAACCCTAAAACACTACCCCCAGCACAACCCCCTTCACTACCCAAACACCACTGCACTACCCTAAACCCTAGAAGAAAAAAAACACCCCATGCCCAATCCCCCTTACCTCTTACTCCTCATGGTTCCTCTCTCCTCGTGGTTCCTGCTTCACGTCGTCTCTGAGGGGTGGTGCACAGTGTTGTGTGGAAACGGAACAGCCTCTGTTTCCTTACAACAACGCGGATCGTCTACATGTTTTTTAGAACACATGGTCATTTACCATACATACCTTTACAACAAAATTTGTTGTAAAGGCATGCATGGTAAATGACCATGCGTTCTAAAAAAATGTGTAGTAATGACTTTGCGATGTACAACGCATGCGTGGTAATGCATGCGTTGTAATGGTATCGTGAAGTAAAAAAGTCTTTGTAATGGCTGTTTACCGATCGAAGCTGTTCCCTGTTCTTCAGTGAGACGTTTATTTGATTAATTAGGAGGAAGGAATGTGTTTTTTGTACCGAAAAGTGCATTCCCAGCTGTTGTATTGTGAAAGTGTCCGCGTGGCCTGGTTTCACTTCCGGTGAGAAAGTGGAAGAGTCTGTTTGGATCTAAAGGAATTCTGTTGTTGATGGGGCCGGCGTGACACGTCATCAGAAAACATAGCTAATGGAAAGCGTCCTCCCTGAAGTGTGGAGCAGTGCCATGAGATGTCAGCCAGTGTGCGTCCCACCGCAGGATGACCGTACCGCGTGACCCATGTGCTGCCTCCAGGGTACGGGAGGCAGAAGCGGCATCACAGGTCCTCTTGAAGACCGTTGTAGCACTAATTCTACATTTTGGTACTAGGGCATTTTAACTTTGTTGTTCCTGCCAGATACAAAGAGAAGATCCTGTGTTATTCAGTGCCCTCGTTACCTTTTTTGTGGGTTGTGCTTGTCACTTTGCTGCCCCGCCGGTGCACACAACTGGGCACCCCACCTTGTGTGCCATCTGCAGGGCCACTGCCCTCAGATCACTGGTTTCAGTTTCTGGAGTGGCAACATAAACAGCTGCTCCCAAATGACTAGCCTGAACACTTAGGTGAATATCCCCTGCGCCAGCATTCGATGGAAATTCTTTCCCAGCTCTCCTACGTCGATGAGGACGTCATAATAGCACGGCTCCGCTCGCGACACCGTTTGACGTCAACAGAGCCATAACAGGACCTCGTCGGCAAGCTGACGTCAGTTCCACTCATTTTTTCTGTGCCACTGAGGCAAACAGGCAGACCGAGGCATTTTCACATGTATGCATAGTATAATAAATATATATATATTCAATGAAAAAACATAGGTTTCAGGGGCGTTCTAGTTAGTTGGACATTTCACTCGTACAAAACCATAGAAATTCCCCCGTTATAATTAGTTCAGCTAACTATAACTCGCGCGCCCGCAATGCACTGCTGATGATGTCACATATTACATCACTCATGACATGGTCAGTGACATCACTCATGACATCACTGATGACATCTCAAATGACATCACTGAAGACATCATCCAGTGAATATGTGTTTTTCTGAAAATTAAATATGTTTTATACATGTATATCTCAAGGTCGATGGAAGAATAAATGGGTATATAAGTGTCTAAATGGATGATTTTTTTTGTAAAATTGATTGTATTACTGACTGATTAAGTGTATCTTAGTGAATACATGGGTTAGCGAGTAATGTTTAAATATGTAAATATCTGTATCAGTCTCTCACTTTGTGAATAAGTGGCTGCATGGGTTGGTGAGTAGCTACATGAGTATCTATATGGGTTATTAGTTGGTTTTTTGAGTATCAGTATGAGTGTCTGAGTGTCTGTATGGTTCGGTGGTGGGTATTGCTTAGTGCATAGATGCATGAATGATTGAAATCACTGTTTGTATGTGTTGAAGACAGCATGTGTGCAGGACTGTATAGGTGGATGAGTGTGTGTATGGGTGTGTTAGTGAGTGAATGACTGTCTCATTAGTGTCTTGTTGAGTAAATACATATGTTTTAAATTAGTATATGTGAGTATTGGTGTATATAAGTGAGTATATGTGAGCGTGAGAGATTGGAAGAGTTCCTGTACAAATAAGTAGGTGTTTTTATAAGTGATTGTTTAAGAGAGTATGTATATGTAAGTTTCTATAGAAGTAAGTGTGGTAGTGTGTGTATAACTGTATATGCAAGTAAATGAATGTTTGATACTTTGTTTGCATGTTTGACTATGGGTGTGAGTAACTCTATGGATGAGTGGTGGTGTGTAACAGGATGCATAGGTGTATGAGTACATATGATGAGTGAGTACATGTATGATTGACTGTATAAGGACTGTTGGTGAATGAGTGGATGTGTGTGTGGCTCTTGGAATTACAGAATAGGTGTGTTGTAACTGGTACTGTTATGTCTATTGTTTTGAAAATGTTAGTTTGTATTTTTGAGTGTGTGTATCAAAGGTTATATTAGGGTGAGAGGAGGTCTGCCACTCTATTACAAGGATAATGTCATCAGTGATGTCATCAGTTATGTCATTTGAGATGTATTCAGTGATGTCATGAGTGATGTCACTGACCATGTCATGAGTTATGTAATATGTGATGTCATCAGCAGTGCATTGCGGGAGTGCGAGTTATAGTTAGCTGAACTAACTATAACGGGGAATTTCTATGGTTTTGTACGAGTGAAATGTCCAACTAACTATAACGCCTATATATATTTATACACACACACACATATATATATATATATTCCCCTCCTTGTCGATTACATATTTTGTGTTTACTCCAATCTTGCATGCCTTGCAGGTATTGCATCTTGTGAAGCCTTTTCTAGCTTCCACCAACCAATTTTTCCTTGTTGTTGTTTGCAAGTGACTTCAGACCAACTTGTCTTTCAGAGATTGTGCCTTCCTATAAGTACCCAGAAGATGTCCTATGTCTGGATCTTTATTGATTAGATGCCAATGAGTTTGTACCGCATTCAAAACTTTCTTTCTCTCTTTGCTTTTATAATCAATCTCGGTGCTTCTTGATTTTCCTTCTCAGTCTGATAAGTTGCCTTTTTGGTAACTAGAGTATCTGCCCGTGATTTCATTCTTGCATTCTTGAGACAGGTAGTCAGTTCTTTTTGTTTGTATCCTCTCTTTCTCATCCTTGATATTGTCTCTCCAAAATAATGTTCTGCATCCTCATCCTTGGAACAATTTTAACGCATTCTTATTAGCTCTCCATATGGAATGCTTCTTATAAGTGATTTTGGATGGAAGCTCTCTCCATGGAGTATGCTATTGGTGGCCGTCTGTTTCCTAAATAGTGTTGAATGTATTCTACCTTGTTCTATGTAGATATGTGTATATAGAAAGTCTATGTTTGATTGACTAGTGGTACATGTGAAGGATAGTCCTATCTTGGTATCTCAAAATATTCCATGAAGTCTTTGTTGCTGCCATTCATTATTATGAAGAGGCTGTCGATGTACCTGACCCATAATATAATTTTGTCAAGTTCTTTTTGGTTTTGATGCCCCTATGCTATTTCCTTTTCCCACCAGCCCATTGTGATGTTGGCATAGTTCGGTGAAAAATTAATGCCCATGGCGGTACCGCATTTTTGATGAAAAAGCTCATGATTAAACATGAAAACATTGTTCATCAAGCATATTTCGATCATTCTTAGGAGCATCTTTGAATGCTGTAATTCACTTATATTCCTTTGCTTCAGAAAGTAGGTGCAGGCCTTCAATCCTACTTTATGTTCAATCAACGTATAAAGGGAAATGACATCGGTGGTTGCCATCATGTAGTTGTTGTTCCAATTGGTCTCTGATGGAATCCGTAGAAAGTCCCCAGTATCTCTAATATAGGACCTCAGAATTTGTGCTATAGGTGCCAGATATGAGTCCACATATATTGACATGTTCTCATAAAGTGACTCACAAGAAGAGACAATAGGCTTAATTAGTGTCTTGTGGATTTTTGGCAGAAAGTATATTGTCGGCATCGTTGGTTGTTCTTTAGATAGAAATTGGTATTCATCCTTATTAATTAATTCCTTTTCCTCCCATTGTTATAATTGTTTTTCTAATTCTATCGTCATTTGATTGATGGGATTTGACAATAGTTTAGTATATTTTGACTTGTCATTCAATTACCTGTAGCCTTCCCGCACGTAATCACTTTTATTTTGGAGGACTATGTTGCCTCCCTTGTCCGCAGGCTTGATTATGATTTGGTCATTCAGCATCAACTCCTTAAGAGCTGTTCGCTCATTGAGTGTTAAGTTCTCATTCTTGTGTTGTCTTGTTATTTTTTCCAATTCTCGAACTATGGCATCTGACAACATGTCAAACTTATTTCCAGGAGAGAGACTGGGACAGTATTTTGATTTCCTCTTAAATTTACTGAACGAGTGTTGGTCAGTTTGTAACCGATAAATGTACAAAACTCAAATACCTATAGTACTTACTATTAATTCAATAAGCACAGCCTATAACATATTGCCTCTGCCCTTACTATAAGAGACTAAAAGATACATTGGATTGATATCTCCAAACTGTGTAAAATGCAACATTTGATTGAAAACGATAACTCACATCATGCATCATAATGGCCAGACGGTGGTGAGACTATAAGGTTGAAACGAGTTGGTGGAGTACTGCTGTTCCATAATTAAAAGAAAGAATGAAGGAATCACTAAGTGGGGCTTAATTGTTTATTCGAATTGTCTCAGGGCTCTAGGGTTCAGCTCTTCGCCGGCACCCACAGTAAATGTGCTTGGATTGAACCCAATTGTGGAAAAAAAATATATATATGTATATATTACCTACTGGCAGTCGCCAGTAGGTAGTTATAGTTAGGACCTATTTTCCATAGGAAATCCGTAACATTCTATTTGGAATAACGTTGGCGCTGATTGACGAATCTTCGCGAAATTTTCTAAACTTTTGGCCAGCTCCGGTCCGCTCCTATCCTGAAAGTTTCACAGTGATTCGTCAAGCGGGGAGAAAAAAGGGGTGTCCCAAAACGCGTTTTCCCCATGCATTTTACCATAGGACCTGTTGACGCAGCTACAGCCCGAACTGCTGAACGGAATCACACCAAATTTGGCAAGGAGGTAGTCCTCAGTTCAGACTCGTGCCTTTTGCTTAAATGGTGTAAATCCGTTCAGTAGTTCCTGAGAAAATTAGAGTTAAAAAGATAGATATATCTGGGCGGAGCCTAAACACACATCTCATCGTGAGATCTGATTGGCTGTCAGTACTTCATCCAAGAAGTGTTGGCAGCCATCTTGGGACAAATATACATGATAGCACCTCATTAGAAAGCATTTCAGTTAATTGAAGGTTTTAAGACTTTAGTTACATTATAAATCATTTGGTGATGGTACCATACTCATTTTAGGAATTGTGGTGTGTTCAAAGGTGATTTTACCATGTGAAAAAGCCTTCTGCTGTGATATCATGAATCATGTTTGAGAGAAAACTATTTTCTCATGCTTTTCCCACAGAGGTTTGGATGGTGATCTATAAGCTAAACTGAGAGCATATTTTCTGTAAATTCACATTATCTTTCTCAGTCATGTGACAATGAAGTCTGACATTCTCAGTAAAACATGTACATCCAACAAGGGCAGAGACTGTCAGTTGATTCCTTTGTGTTCTACTGCAGCTTACCAGAGTGTTCTAAAGAACAGCTAGAGCGCAAACAGTCCTACTTATGACAAACGTATTGCACACCTGAAGCCATCTTGATTGGAATAAAGTGGTAACTCTTAAAACATTTAATTTAAAAAGGAACAAACTGAGGGGGTTCATTTTGCCATAGAAAGTATGATTAGTGCTGCAGAAAGAAAAATGAGGGCACATTTTGACTTCTCAAATCCTCTTCTATTTCATAAAAAAATTCTGACATGCAGACTGAAACATGCACTTTGAATAACAGCAGCATACTTCCCTGGTGAGCAGTAGCTTTACTACAGTGATCTAATGAGCAACTAGAGTGCTAACATTCATAATTTATGGCAAATGTGTGACACATCTGAATGCCTTCTTGATGGAACCAAAGTAAAAAACTGAAAGTATTTCCTACTGAGCAGACTGCAGTAAATGAGGAAATTAGGAAACTTCATAACAAATAAATCTCCCAAGATAGCCACCTGAGACAAAAGAGCCCAAATATCACCCAGATGTAGCCCAAGTATAGCCCATTGACAGAATGTCCCAGAGTGTTCTACCGAACAACTAGAGCACTAACAGTCTTACTTATGACAAACGTATGGTACACCTGAAGCCATCTTGATTGGAATAAAGTGGTAACACTTAAAACATTTAATTTACAAAGGAACAAAATGAGGGGGTTAATTTTGCGATAGAAATTATGATTAGTGCTGCAGAAAGAAAAATTAGGGCACATTTTGACTTCTCAAATCCTCTTCTATATCATAAAAAAATTCTGACATGTAGACTGAAACATGCACTTTGAATACCAGCAGCAGACTTCCGTGGTGAGCAGTAGCTTTACTACAGTGATCTAATGAGCAACTAGAGTGCTAACATTCAAAATTTATGGCAAATGTGTGACACATCTGAATGCCTTCTTGATGTACCCAAAATAAAAAACTGAAAGTATTTCCTACTGAGGAGACTGCAGTAAATGAGCAAATTAGGAAACTTCATAACAAATAAATCACCCAAGATGGCCACCAGAGACAAAAGAACCCAAATGTAGCCCAAATATCACCCAGATGTAGCCAAAGTATAGCCCAATGACAGAATGTCCCGGAGTGTTCTTAAGAACCACTAGAGCGCCTACTGTCTTACTTATGACAAAATATGGCACACCTGAAGCCATCTTGATTGGAATAAACTGGTAACACTTAAAACATTTAATTTAAAAAGGAACACAATGAGGGGGTTCATTTTGCCATAGAAATTATGATTAGTGCTGAAGAAAGAAAAATTAGGGCACATTTTGAGCGACTTCTCAAATCCTCTTCTATTTCATTAAAAAATTCTGATATGCAGACTGAAACATGCACTTTTAATACCAGCAGCAGACTTCCGTGGTGAGCAGTAGCTTTACTACAGTGATCTAATGAGCAACAAGAGTGCTAACATTCAGAATTTATGGCAAATGTGTGACATATCTGAATACCTTCTTGATGGAATCAAAGTAAAAAACTGAAAGCATTTCCTACTGAGGAGACTGCAGTACATGAGGAAATTAGGAAACTTCATAACAAATAAATGTCCCAAGATGGCCACCAGAGACAAAAGAGCCCAAATGCAGCACAAATATCACCCAGATGTAGCCCACATGTAGCCCAATGACAGAAGTGTGCAAAACATTTATTTGTTGTGTATTTGCAGTTTTATATAATGCAGACTTGTCAGGTATTGGAGTGCTTTACATGAGCATTGGTTACATCACACAAGATCAAATTCATTTTGGTTGTAGACATGGGGAGATTAAGTGATTTGACCAAAATCACAGAATGTTGAGTTGAAGCAGAAACTCCAACCTGGTTCCCCAGTTGCAAAGTCTGCAGCTCTGGAAGTAACACCACATCCTCTCCCCTAGATGCAACATTTATTCAAGTGGTCAACTGGATACAAAAACATAAAGATTACAAATAATTTAAAAGTTCTTTGTCGCTATTTGAAAACTCATAAAATATGTCCTCATTTTAGTTTTTTAGAGCACTTACCATAATTTTGATGCAAATAAGACCCTCTCATATATGTAATTTCTAAAGGAAATGCTCTAGGTATTACAGTTTTGATTACATCAAGATGACGTCAGGCTTTCCACGCTTTTGTAATAAATATAGAATATTAGCAATCTAGTTGTTCATTGGGATACTGTTGAGAAGCAGAGGCCAGGGGCTCAGACTCTGAAAATTGAAGGCAGGTAGGATAGTGCAGAGGCAACAATTTGACCACACTGGGCAGGCAGGAAGGGCAGTGGCAGCACAATAGACTATGGAGGGCAGTGGAAAGGGGGGCAGGGTCAACACACCAACAATACAGGACTGGCAAGAGAAGCTGTGGCAATATAATGGACCATTGTGGGCAGAAGGAAGAGGCAGTGGTAGTACAACCATTCATGCCAACAGACCCGTTTCAGCCAGCAAACGTCCAATGTTTTTAAGCTCAAATGGGCTTTATTTGATCTGTCTCCTGTCTACAATCTCCTCGTTTTCAATGTAACTCAAATGGGAAAATCAATACCCCTGTTTTTTGTCAAAATCTCCCTCTTACCAAGTTCAAAATGTTCGCAAGTATGGTACATTGGATCGTGATAGGCAGGAGGAATTGGGGTAGGGACATGGACTCGGAGAACAGAGGACAGGAGGGGCATTGAGAGGTGCACCAAACTGACCCTACAGGGCAGGCATCAGGGTTTGCAGCAGCACAATACACCACACAGGGCATGCGGGACGGGAGTGCAGCACAAAAATCCATAGAAAGCAATAGAGAGGGGACAGGACCATGCACATGGACAACAGAGAACAGAGGGGAAAGAGGCAATGGTAGCTAGCTGACCATAATGGACAGACAGGAGAGAAAGCTGCAGCATAACAGACCATAAAGGGCAGGAGGGACGGATCAGGGGAATTACAATGGAACGGACAAGCCAGGAGGGAGGGACTAGGGGTCTGCACATGGAAACAGAGGGCTGGGGATAAGGGGGCAGGGCAGGAGCAGCAAGATGACCATGGAGGTCAGGCAGGATGGGCACTAGAAAAAAGACACACCATGGAGAGCAACAATGAGAGTATGATGGCATACACATAGACCATTGAGGGAAGGTGGGAGGGGGTCAGGGGCAGCTAGCTGACCACACAGGGAAGGTGGGAGGGGCCATGGCAGCACAGAAGACCATGCATGGCAAGCGGGAGGGTTAGTGGCAGCACAATGGCTATGATGGGCAAGAAGGAGGGTGCAGGGGCATGCACAAAGGACCATGGAGGATAGAAGGGAGGGTCAGGACCTGGCCACAGACAAGAGAGCTCAGGGGAAGGGGCCTCACAACAGACCGCGCGGGGCAGGCAGGAGGAGTAGTTGCAGCACAACAGACTAGGGAGGGCAGAAGTGTGTGGCAGTAAAATGGACCATGGAGGACAGGAGGAAGGGGATAGGGGCATGGCATGTGGACAGGCAGGGTGGAGGTGGCAGGGACAGGTTACAGTCATCTGACAATGCTAGGCAGGTGGGAGGGGAGTGGCAGCTCAACAAAACACTCAGAGTAGTTAGGAGTGGCAGGTCCACGGAACATGGTGGGCTAAAAGGATGGAGCAGGGGCATGCACAAAGACATCGGAGGGCAGGGGGAAGGAGAATAGGGGCAGCAAGCTAAGCACAGAGGCTAAGCAGGAGGTCAATGATGGGCCATAGAATTAGGCAATGGAGGGCAGGAGGAGTGGACTGGTACATCATGCTAAATGGAGGGCAGTGGCAGCACATCAGACCATGCATGGCAGGAGGGAGGAGGCTAGTCCATGGATTCAGACAACAGAGGATAGGGAGGAGGTGGATGGGGCAGCAAGCTAACTGTTCAGAGAAGGTGGGTATTAGGAACTTTATTGTTTTTAAAATGTGTGTCTGTGCAAACTACTTAAAATATGAACAAGTATGCAGCATAATCTCACTTTTATTCAGGAAGAAGAGGATGTTTGTAACTGTGACTCTGGGCTCACTTGGCAGAAACACCCCGACCCTCCACCCCCCATCGCAAAATGTAATACCCGTGAAAAGGGTAGGTGGACGCAGTTTTATATAGAACATAGTCCTGAGAGCACGATTGAAAATGAAAACTAGATATAGTATATGGTATGAACTATGCACCAAAAAGTGTGATATAAGATGAACCGGGGAGTGAAATATAATATGCAATACATTGTGCGCAATGACAGATTCATTGGAGAGCGCGAGATAGCACAGGCACTAGCGTGTGCTATGGGATATGCGCCTTGGAGTGTAGTATGCACAGGGCAGTGTTGTGTAACCTAACTAGTCTCTAAAGTTGTAATATAAAATATGTGCTGGGGAGTGTAACGTTGAATATGCACTGTGACAAAGATATGAATCCCAGATTGTAATATGTATGGCATAGCGCTGGGGTTATGACATAGGCATCGAGGAAGGCACGTTAGATGGGGCAATATAACCCGTGTGAAGGCAAGTGTAGCATGACATATTCACGGGGTCGTGTTACAGTGCACATGGGCCAGAGAGTGTCATAGCATACGCACTACCTGGTGGAATACAACACAGAGGTGTGTGGCACTCGGCGGGCACTGGTGGGTGTAACACAGCATTGGGCTCAGCCAGGAGCACGCTGTGACTCTCAAGTGAGGTTTGTCTCCTTTCCAGAGAGTAAAATAAAAGTATTACACATCCGGCACTGGATGTGTGTTTTATTAACCGTGAGGGGGGTTTCTTGCATAGTTTGGTCGAATTTTTGTTGAATCCCCTTTGAATGGCTTGGTTTGCGTTTGTATTAAATGTGCCCGTCAATAGCTACCCAGGTTTGTATAAATGAACAAAAAGGGTGTCTACTTGGAGAGTACCCACCAGCGGGGGCACCAGGATTAGGCACGGTAGGGCGTCAGACACGTCAGAGCTTCACTAGCGGTGTAAATACATTCCACTTGGATTCATTGTATGCATAGTCGCCTTTTAATGAATATCACGCAAATCGTCATGGTGATAGGTACATACGGTTTGTCCAGCATGTCCTAGGTGTTTCTATAAATATATATTTTTAAAAAATAAAAAAACAAAGGTCGGCCCCTGGGGATGGGGTCCCCGGGGCCATAAGTGGCCTGAGGAGGGGGGCAACGCAGCCCCCCTCCTAAAGAATAAAAAAAAAATGCCATGACCCGGGGGTTGGGGTCCCCGGTGCCGATTAAGGCCTTGGGAGGGCCAAATTTATTTTCTTCAACAAAAAAAATTAGGGTGCAGGCCCTGGGGGATGGGGTCCCCAGGGCCAATAAATTAGAAAAAGAAGGGGGGCAACACAGCCCTCCTTCTTAAAGACATAAAATAAATAAAAGACCGGCATTGTGCTGGAGGCCACGCCCCCTCCTTGCAGCACTCTGCAAACGCACCCCCTGGCCAGTTGTAAGTAGGGGAATTAATTCCCCTTCAATTCTGAGGGTCCCTGAGGGCCAACTA
The DNA here is from genome assembly GCF_964204655.1 of Triturus cristatus. NCBI lineage: Eukaryota > Metazoa > Chordata > Amphibia > Caudata > Salamandridae > Triturus > Triturus cristatus. The sequence goes on along the minus strand of NC_140594.1, from coordinate 954,117,410 downwards.
GCCCAACAGGTATCTCCAGTATGCACCAGGGAGCTGCGTTGTAGACAGGTGTTCTGAGGCCACGCCCCTTTTTACACCTCTATGCAACACAGCTCTGTGGCGCTTACTGGAGGTACCTAGTGGGCTAGTTTGACCCTAGGGACCCTTAGGAGTCAAGGGGACTTAATTTCTCAACTTAGAACGGCTACGGGGTGTGTTTACACAGTGGTGAAGGGAGGGGATGGGGCCTGAGGTGACGTGTGCAAACACGCCCTGTGGCGCGTTTTAAGTTGGAGAAACAATTCCCTTTCAATCCTGAGGGACCCTGGGGGCCAACTAGCCCACCAGGTGCTTCCAGTAAGCGCCACTGCTCTGAGTTGCAGAGAGGTGGTGCAGGCCGTGCCCCTTTTTACACCTCTCTGCAATGGCGCTTACTGGACGTACCTAGTGGGCTATTTTGCCCCTAGGGACCCTCAGGATTTAAGGGGACTTAATCGCCCAACTTATAACAGTCACAGGGCGTGTTTACACAGTGGGGAAGGGAGGGGACGGGGCCTGAGGTGACGTGTGCAAACACGCCCTAAGGTGCGTTTTAAGTTGGGGAAATAATTCCCCTTCAATCCTGAGGGCCCCTGGGGGCTAACTAGCCCACCAGGTGCTTCCAGTAAGCGCCACTGTGCTGCGTTGCAGAGAGGTGGTCCAAGCCGTGGCACTTTTCACACCTCTCTGCAACGCAGCTCTGTGGCTCTTACTGGAGGTACCTAGTGGGCTAGTTGGACCCTAGGGACCCTCAGGATTCAAATTAACTTAATCTCCCAACTAAAAACGGCCACAGGGCGTTTTTACACAGTGGTGAAGGGAGGGGACGAGGCCTGAGTTAACGTGTGCAAACATGCCCTGTGATGCATTTTAAGTTGGGGAAATAATTCCCCTTCAATCCTGAGGGACCCTGGGAGCCAACTAGCCCACCAGGTGCTTCCAGTAAGCTCCACTGCACTGCGTTGCAGAGAGGTGGTCTAGGCTGTGCCCCTTTTTACATCTCTCTGCAGCGCAGCTCTTTGGCGCTTACTGGAGGTACCTAGTGGTCTAGTTGGACCCCAGGGACCCTCAGGATTCAAGGGGACCTAATCTCCCAACTTAAAACGGCCACAGGGTGTGTTTACACAGTGGGGAAGGGAGGGGATGGGGCCTGAGGTGATGTGTGCAAACACGCCCTGTGGCGCGTTTTAAGAGGTAGTTTTAATCCCCTGCCCTATTATATACTAGGGGCTTACAGAGGAGGTCATGCTAATCACAGGGGGACCCCAACGCATAGTGTTCCCTAGTGTATGTAGGTCTTTTCACTGTATTCTGAGTGTCCTTTAAAATAGCACTGGCTCTAGGACTGGTTAGTCAGACTCATTTACCACTAGTATCCGTCTGAGAAAGTTGAGGGTACAGGATCATTTAGCAACAAGGCTTCTTTCTGCTCTTCTGTTTGTTCTTTCTGCACGGTATCCTTCTTCCTGCACTTTTCTTCGTCTTCGAGGACTTCTGTTGCTTCTTTCTCCATTTCTTTTTTTTCTTTCTGTGCATTTTTTCTTCTTTCTTCACATGTCCTATCTCTGTAGGCATAGTTAGAAATTAGCATTTAAAAAACTTTTGAAATTCACTGAAAAAACCATGGGTTTCAGGCATTTTATAGTTAGAAATTAGAATTTAAAAAACCTTAAAAATTCACTGAAAAAAACAGAGGTTTCAGGGGCGTTATAGTTAGCTGGACTTTTCACTCGTACAAAACCATTGAAATTCCCCCTTTATAGTTAGTTCAGCTAACTAATACTCGTGCACCCGCAATGCACTGATCATGACATCACATATTACATCATTCATGACATGGTCAGTGACATCACTGATGACATCTCAAATGACATCACTGATGATGACATCATCCACGTGAAAAACTGACACATCTCCTCACACTCTAATATAACCTTTAATACACCCACTTTAAAATGCAAAAACAACCATTTTCAAAATCATTAACACACCAACACCAGTTACTACATACACACTCACTGATTGCTAGGTCTACACACACATCTACTCCTTCATCCATACAATCACTCATACATGCAGTCACTCATAAATACAACACTATCATATGCACTCATACACCTATACAGACAATCACACACCACCACTCATCCATGCAGTTACTCACACACCTAATTAGTCATACAAAGAATCTATCACAGTCCTATTTATGCACCTATACAATTATACACGCGCCACCTCACTTATTCATACAGATACTAACACATACTTACTCTATTATATAATCAGTGATACAAGTACAGACTCATCTATACAGCCAATCGCAAAATCACTGACTACCATGTAGAGTCCTTTATATACTTCAACTCTCACATACACTGCCTTTTACATATGTAGTTACTTGGACATGCACCACTGAGGCATCCATTTACTCACCAATACACACTCAGGCACCCATACAGGTGTTTCCACATGCACTGTTGAACCCACACACCCAGTGAATCAACCACTCACACATCTATGCAAAGAGTCACACAACTCACATCCAGCCACACACACACTCAATCTCCCCCAAAAATACTCAGACAACCAATCAATAACCTATATAGACACTCATACAGCTACTGTCACCAGCCTAGACCTGAACCACAGGAGCCAAAGATGATCCCAACACCACACCACCTGTCCACCACCCGAAAATTGTAATCTCCTGGGCAGTGCACAAGTAGGGGGGAAAGGGGAAGTGGGAGAAAAAAGAGAGAGACAGCCAGGCGTTGAGGGTTGACGTTCAATCACGTTATGGGTCAGCCGAGTTGGAACTATCTTGCACGCTCAGCCTGGATGATAAAAGCAATAAGCATGCAATGCTACACAATTGAACATTTGATTTTGTTAATGAACATACGTTATTTACCCTAATAACCCTAGGCTATTGCTTCTCTCTTCCTACTGAGTTGTTGTGGAATGTGGTATTTCAGCATCTGTAAGAGGAGATAAATTGTGATCTAGGTTTTCTAACTTTCTATTTTGTTATTGTTATTTATTTATCCTTCACTATATTTACCCCTAATGCAACTTCTCAGCCTTAAACAAATGTGAGGTAAACAGTTCTCTTATATCCTGTAGTTTGGATAGACTATCGACTTTTTAACTTCTTTGCCGATGAAAAATAATTTCCAACCTATAATCATAAATTTTTATCATATGAGAGGATAGTAAACCTGGTGTCAAACGACACCGCTTACCACCGCTAATACCAGCAACTGGTGACTAATTCACATGTGAAGTCTTGTACTAACGAGAAGATATTTGTAATGTCCTTGTATGCCGCTTCTGAGTAGGGGTGGGCGGAATTTGCGTAATCGCGTTACGCAAATCTCCGCGAAACGGTAAAAAATCTCCGCGAACACGCAGAAATTCCGCGAACACGCGAAATTGCTTGTTCGCGATACTTTTTGCCTGTTCGCGATCGCTGTTTGCGTGCTCGGGGTAAAATATCTCGCGAACACGCATATTGAGAACGCGAACAAGCAAAAAATTTCGCGAAGTCGCGGAACGCAGATTTTTGGGCACTTTCGCGTTCTCCGCGGAACGCGAAATTACCCAAATTCCGCAAATTCCGCGAACGGAACGAAATTTACCGCCCAGGCCTACTTCTGAGGAGATCAGTGTTCGATGTCCCTCGTTGCGCATGCATGTTAAATTTCCGAATGCTTGTCCAAAACTCTAAACTAAGTTGCAAGACGCGTCTTGGACTACGCTATTCTTTCTATGAAATAACCTGGATGCGTGAAGGAGAAAACACCTTGCTACCTCACACTGACAGTTGAAGTGCGCAGTGCTTTTCAAAAGCTCGCGCATTAAGCACCTGGCCCGTCACGAGCCTCGGAGGTCTAGACCGCTGATTCACTATTGTTAAATCTCTAGTGGAGTCCGTTTCGGCAATGTTGGAATTCTGCAAAGCCACAATACATTGTTTTAAAAAGAGTTTTGTAATCAACAATTTGTTTTTCCTATGGTAACATCTCCTCACAATTCTTAGACGAGTTTTAATTTTATTTTTAACCCTTTTCGAATCGAGGCCTACCTGGCAGATCCTGACAGCTACTGACCAACCCATGCAGCAGCTTGCAGAACAACAGACATTCACACAGTTTAGTCACTAACCCATGCATTCAGTAAGACACATTTAATCACTCACTTATACAGTCAGTCACCCACCTACTAAATTCTCCATCCAGACACTTATACACCCACTCATTTTTCAATACACCAAGGAATATATATATAACATATTTAAAAATTACAGAAACACACAGTCATGGGATGATGTCATCAGTGATGTCATTTGAGATGCCATCAGTGATGTCACTGACCATGTCATGAATGATGTAATATGTGATGTCATGAGCAGTACATTGCGGGTGCGCAAGTTATAGTTAGCTGAACTAACTATAACAGTGGAATTTCTCTGGTTTTATATGAATGAAATGTCCAACTAGCTATAAAGTCCCTGAAACCTATGTTTTTTTCTGTGAATATATATATATTCCCTGAAAAAAACATAGGTTTCAGGGACATTGTACTTAGATATTAATATTAAAAAAACATTGAAATTCACTTAAAAAACCACAGGTTTCAGAGACGTTCTAGTTAGTTGGACATTTCAGTCATACAAAACCAGAGAAATTCAGCCGTTATAGTTAGTTGAGCTAAGTATAACTCACGCCCCCGCAATGCACTGCTGATGACATCACATATTACATCACTCATGACATGGTCAGTGAAATCACTGATGATATCACTGATGACATCTCACATGACATCACTGATGACATCATCCAGTGACTGTGTGTTTCTGTAAATTTTAAATATGATTTATATATATATATATATATATATATATATATATATATATATATATATATATATATATATATATATATTAAACACAGGACAAAATCCGGGTATAACTCCGAAATAAATCCAGCGGCACGCCAAGGACAACACAATATACCTTTATTGTGTCACACAAACAGAACTACGCGTTTCGGCGAAGCCTTTGTCAAGTTACTGACCTGTGCCCAAATTCCCCTAGAAATACAGGTCACGGTTCATAAACATAGAAGAAAACAAACTTTACGAGCGCTCTGTTCGAAATGAAATAATTGTCAAATACATTCATAAATCGTGACGTTTCGTCTATATACAATTGGAATTACCACTTTATAATAATACTGTGCAAATTTTGTACAGAATAACACAATGAACCTAAATTTAAATTATAATTGTTTCAAGGCAAGTGCCTAAGCCATTCATTATTGCACATATTTTTTAAAGAGACACAGAGCCATTTCGTGATCCACTTGATTATAGGAATAATTCGAGATGAACCTAAATGTAAGGCACCAAGGAATTCATGTCAAATACAGAACTACAGACAAATAAATAATTGTTATTATCGGTAATGGTAATGTTCCCACAATAGACAAATGTCTATATTCAGTACCCGGATTTTGTCCTGTGTTTAATATTTGAGGCGGAGTTGTGACCGTTGCTGGCACCGGCGTCGCGAGGGAGGAGAGCGGGGATTTCACAGCGAACTCTTGGAAACATATATATATATATATATATATATATATATATATATATATATATATACATATATATATGCCAATTTGTATTGAAGAATGAGTGAGGGTATGACTATCTAAATGGATGATTTAGTAGGTGTGTGACTGACTGTATAAGTGAGTGATTAAAGGTGTCTTACTGAATGCACGGGTTAGTGACTAAACTGTGTGAATGTCTGTATCAGTCTGTCTGTTGGTGTGTAAGCGGTTGCATTGGTTGGTGATTAGCTACATGAGTGTATATGGGTTATTGATTGCTTGTCTGAGTATATGTATTGGTGCCTGAGTGTCTGTGTGGGTGGGTAGGGTGTGTGTGACTCACTGCATGGATGTGTGAGTGGGTGATTCACTCAGTGTATGGGTTCAAGAGTGTATCTGTGAGGTGCTGTATGGGTGGATGAGTGCGTGTATGGCTGTGTTGGTGAGTGAATGGATGTCTCAGTGGTACATGTGTGAGTAACTACATATGTGAAAGGCAGTATATGTGAGTGTTGGAGTATATAAATGACTATATGTGAGAGTTAGTGATTATGAGAGTGGCTATGTGAATGAGTGTGTATTGTGTCAGTGATTGTATGGGTTAGTATCTGTGTGAATAAGCGAGGAGGTGTGTGTATAACTGTATAGGTGAGTAAATGGGAGTGTGATTGATTCTTTGCATGACTTACTAGCTGTGTAAGTAACTCTATGGGTGAGTGGCGGTATGTGAGTGGCTGTATTGATGAGTGACTGCATGTATGAGTGACTGTATGGGGGAGTGAGTGGATGTGTGTGTAGACCTAGGAATCAGTGAGTGGGTATGTAGTAACTGGTACTGGTATGTCTATGATTTTGAGAATGGCAGTCTGTATTTTAGATTCGGTGTATCAAAGGTTATATTAGGCTGTGAGGAGGTACATCAGAAGATCATGTGGATGATGTCATCAGTGATGTAAAATGTGATGTCATCAACAGTGCATTGCGGGGGCGCGAGTTATACTTAGCTCAACTAACTATAATGGCCAAATTTCTCTGGTTTCTACGACTGAAATGTCCAACTAACTATATCGTCCCTGAAACCTATGGTTTTTTTCCAGTAAATTTCTATGCTTTTTAAATGCTAATTTCTAACTATAACGTCCCTGAAACCTATGTTTTTTTCAGTGAATTTCAAAGGTTTTTTTAAATGCTAATTTCTAAGTATAACATCCCTGAAACCTATGTTTTTTCAGTGAATTTCAAAGGTTATTTAAATGCTAATTTTTAACTAACTAAGGAAGCAAGAGAATTGCAGAAAGAGGGAACAGAATTCCAGAAAGACGAAGAAAAGTGCAGAAAGAAGCAAGAGATATGCAGAAAGAACCAACAGAGGTGCAGAAAGAAGCCTGTTGCAAAGCCATCCAGTGCCCCCAACTTTTTGCTGACATGTACTGGTGGTAACTGACTCGGACTAACCAGGCTCGGAGCCAGTGCTATGCTGAAAGACACTTAGAATACAATGAAACACCTACATACACTAGGGTATACTATGGGATGGGTTGGCCCTTTGGTCAGCATGACGTCCCCTGTAAAGCACTAGTATATAATAGGGCAGGGGGATTAAACTACCTCTAACACAGAGGTGCAGAAAGAAGCAATAGGGGTGCCGAAAGACACAAGAGAAGTGCAGAAAGAAGCAATTGAAGTGCAGAAAGAGGCAAGAGAGGTGCACAAAGAGGCAAGAGAAGTACATATAGAGGTAGGAGGGATGCAGAAAGAAGTAAGAAAAGTACAGAAAGAGGCAAGAGAATTGATGAAAGAAGCAACAAAAGTGTAGAAAGAAGCAAGAAAAGTGCAGAAAGAGGGATGTGAGGTGCAGAAAGAAGCAAGAGCAGTGCAGAATGAACCAACAGAGGTGCAAAAAGAGGCAAGAGGAGTGCAGAAAGAGGTAGGAGAGGTGCACAAGGAGGCAAGAAAGGTACAGAAATTAGCAAGAAGGGTGCAGAAAGAAGAGCAGAAAGAGGCAAGAGAATTGCTGAAGGAAGCAACAGAGGTGTAAAAAGAACCAAGAGAAGTGCAGTAAGAGGGGAAGAAGGTGCAGAATGAAGCGAGAGCAGTACAGAAAGAACCAACAGAGGTGCAAAAAGAAGCAAGAAAGGTTCAGGAAAATGTAGGAGATGTGCAGAAAGAGGCAAGAGAGGTACAGAAAGAGGCAGGAGGGGTGCAGAAAGAAGGAAGAGAAGTGCAGAAAGAAGCAACAGAGGAACCTAGAAGAGGCGCAAAGGGTGCAGAAAGAGTGAGACAAGTGCAGAAAGAACCAACAGAGGTACAGAAAGAGGCAAGAGAGGTGCAGAAACAGACAGGAAAGGTACAAAAAGAGGAAATAAGGGTGCAGAAAGATGAAAAAGAAGTGCAGAAAGAGAAAGGAGAGAAGTACAGCAAGAGAATTGCTGAAAGAAGCAACAGAGGTGTGGAAAGAAGCAAGGGAAGTGCAGAAAGAGGCAAGTGAGGTACAGAAAGAAGCATGAGCAGTGCAGAAAGAACCAACAGACGTGCTGAAAGAATCGCAAAGGGTGCAAAAAGAGCAAGAGAAGTGCTTAAAGAAGCAACAGAGGTACAGAAAGAGGCAATAATGGTGCAGAAAGATGGACTGGAGGTGCAAAAAGAGGCAAGAGAGTTGCACAAAGAGGGAAGAGGGGTGCTGAAAGAGGCAGGAAGGTACAGAAAGAAGCTACAGAGGTGCCGAAAGAGACAAGAGAGGTGCAGAAAGAAGCAAGAGAAGTACAGAAAGAAGCAACAGATGTACGAAAGAGGCACAAGTGATACAGAAAGTGGGAAGAGAGGTGTAGAAAGAGGCAAGGGAGTTGCACAAATAGGGAAGAGGGGTGCAGAAAGGCAGGAGGGGTGCAGAAAGGCACAACAGAGGTACAGAAAGAGGCTGGAGAGGTACAGAAAAAGAAAAGAGGGGTGCAGAAAGAGGCAAGAGTTCAGCAGAAAAAAAATAACAGGTGCTGAAAGAGGCAAGTGAGGTCCAGAAAGAGGCACGAGATCTACAGAAAAATGCAACAGAGGTGCTGAAACAGATAAGTGAGGATAAGAAAGAAGCAAGAGAGTAAGGGTGGGCGATAATTTCCATTCCGCTCGCAGAAATTGCGAAATTTCAACATTTTCGCATTCCGCGCTGAACGCAAAAATTTCAAAACTTTTGTGATCCGCTGCTGAACGGAAATATGCAGGGCAGGATTCATTCTGGCACGATGCTCCTGTCATGAAACCTCAACAGGAAGCACTTACAGATATAAATAAAGCAGGAGCCCGAGTTAAAGGTCAAAGTCAGTAACGCATTAATCAGCACAAAAGATTTGTGAGCACGGTGGAGGCTAGGCAGGTGTGCTTTCTCCCCATATCTACCATCAGCAATTTGCTATAATCATTGATGGAGGTCTGTACATCCATGGGTTTCTCGAGCGCAATCCACGTGTAGTTCCTGACACCAGGAGGTTCTGTCTCCTCATCTGCTGCTCTGGTTGGTCTCTGACCCTTTATAAACAAGAGGCATGTGAACTGCATAGAAGCCCCGCCCCACACACTGGCGGTGTGCAACGTCTTCCCGCCCTTTCCCCACTATGGTGGACAGCTCACTCGAGGGACCCCGGCCGGCGCCCATCGGCGCGGTGGCAAAGTTACAGACACACATGGTCGCTGGAGACAGCTCTTCTGGCCCTTTACGCAGCTGTAGTGTAGGAAAAGCACTATACATTTACCCGAGGTAGCACTTACTGATTAGCCAGTAGAAAGTACTCCAGTTGAGTAGAGGTATTGCACAAAACGGTGGCATCTTCTTGGATAAATATGCAGGGCAGGATTTATTCTCGCACGATGCTCCTGTCACAAAAATTAAACCTCAACAGGAAGCACGTACAGATGTAAATAAAGCAGGTGCCCGAGTTGAAGGTCAAATTCAGTAACGCATTAATCAGCACAAAATCTCCGCGATCACGTGAAATTTTGCGTGACCGCTGAGAGTTTATTGCCGTTTTGTGATATTTTGCAAAAGGCACTTTCGCAAATTCCGCCCACCCTTACAAGAGTGGTACAGAAATAGGCAATAGAAGTGCAGAAAGAAGCAACAGAGGTGCAGAAAGAGGCAAGCGGGGTGTATAAAGAGGAGTGAGAAGTGCAGAAGCAAGCAAAATAGGTGCTCAAAGAGGCAAAAGGATGCAGAAAGAGGCAAGAGCAGTGTAGAAAGAACCAAGAGAAGTGCAGAAAGAAGCAACAGAGGTACAGAAGGAGGCAAAAGGGGTGCAGAAAGAGAGAAAAGTGGTGCAGAAAGAGGAAAGAGGGGTGCAGAAAGAGGCAGGAGGGGACAGAATGAAGCAACAGAGTTGCCAAAAGAGGCCAGAGAGGTGCGGAAAGAAGCAAGTGAAGTGAAGAAAGAGTCAATAGAGGTGCAGAAAGACACAAGAGAGGTGTAGAAACAAGCAAGAGAAGTGCAGAAAGAAGCAAGTGAGGTACAGAAAGAAGCAAGAGCAGTGCAGAAAGAAGCAACAGAGGTGCAAAAAGAGGCAAGGGGAGAGCAGACAGATGTAGGAGAGATACACAAGGAGGCAAGAAAGGTAAAGAAAGAAGCAGGAGGGGTGCAGAAAGAAGGAAGAGAAGAGCATAAAGAGGGAAGAGAATTGCTGAAAGAGGTAACAGAGGTGTGGAAAGAAGCAGGAAAAGTGCAGAAAGAGGGAAGGAAGGTGCAGGAAGAAGCAAGAACAGTGCAGAAAGAGCCAACAGAGGTGCAAAAAGAAGCTAGAAGGGTTCTGAAAAAGGTAGGAGAGGTGCACAAAGAGGGAAGAGAGGTACAGAAAGAGGCAGGAGGGGTGCAGTAAGAAGGAAGATAAGTGCAGAAAGAAGCAACAGAGTTGCTGAAAGAGGTGCAAAGGGTGCAGAAAGAGCAAGAGAAGTGCAGAAAGAATCAATAGAGGTACAGAAAGAGGAAAGAGACGTGCAGAAACAGGCAGGAAAGGTACAGAAAGAGGGAACAGGGGTGCAGAAAAATGCAAGAGCAGTGCAAAAAGAGAAAGGAGGGTTGTAGAAAGAAGAAAGAGAAGTGCAGAAAGAGACAAGATAATTGCTGAAAGAACAACAGAGGTGTAGAAAGAAGCAAGAGAAATGCATACAGAGGCAAGTGAGGTACAGAAAGAAGCAAGAGCAGGGCAGAAAGAATCAACAGAGGTGCTGAAAAAATCGCAAAGGGTGCAAAAAGAGCAAGAGAAGTGCTTAAAAAAGCAGCCGAAGTACAGAAAGAGGCAAGAGAGTTCCACAAAGAGGTAAGATGGGTGCAGAAAGAGGCAGAAGGGTGCAGAACGAAGCAACAGAGGTGCTGAAAGAGGCAAGAGAGGTGCAGAAAGAAGGAAGAGAAGTGTAGAAAGAAGCAACAGAGGTACGGAAAGAGGCAACAGTGGTCCATAAAGAGGGAAGAGAGGTGTAGAAAGAGGCAAGAGAGCTGCAGAAAGAGGGAAGAGGGGTGCAGAAAGGCAGGAGGGGTGCAGAAAGATGCAACAGAGGTACAGACTGAGACAAGAGAGGTGCAGAAACAGGCAAGAGAGGTGTCAAAATAGGGAACAGGGGTGCAGAAAGGGGCAAGAGAGTTACAGAAAGAAAAAAGTGGGGTGCAGAAAGAAGCAAGAGTTCCGCAGGAAAAAAGCAACAGAGGTGCTGAAAGAGGCAAGTGAGGTGCAGAAAGAGGCAAGAGACCTACAAAAAAAGCAACAGAGGTGCTGAAAGAGGTAAGTGAGGTGCAGAAAGAAGCAATAGAAGTGCAGAAAGAAGCAACATAAGTGCAGGAAGAGGCAAGAGGGGTGCAGAAAGAGGAGTGAGAAGTGCTGAAGGAAGAACAGAGGTGCTCAAAGAGGCAAGAAGGATGCAAAAAGAGGCAAAAGCAGTGCAGAAAGAACCAAGAGAAGTGCTGAAAGACGCAACAGAGGTACATAAGGAGGCACGAGGGGTGCAGAAAGAAGGAAGAGATTTGCAGAAAGTAGCAATAGAGGTGCTGAAAGAGGCACGAAGGGTGCAGAAAGAGGCAAGAGAAATGCAGAAAGAACCAACAGAGGTGCTGAAAGAATCACAAAGGGTGCAAAAAGAGCAAGAGATGTGCTTAAAGAAGCATCAGAGGTACAGAAAGAGGCAAGAGTGGTTCAGAAGGAGGGAAGAGGGGTGTAAAAAGAGGCAAGAGAGTTGCACAAAGAGGGGATGGGGTGCAGAAAGAGGCAAGAGCTCCGCAGGAAAAAAGCAACAGAGGTGCTGAAAGAGGCAAGTGAGGTGCAGAAAGAGGCAAGAGACCTACAGAAAAAAAGCAACAGAGGTGCTGAAAGAGGTAAGTGAGGTGCAGAAAGAAGCAATAGAAGTGCAGAAAGAAGCAGCATAAGTTCAGGAAGAGGCAAGAGGGGTGCAGAAAGAGGAGTGAGAAGTGCTGAAGGAAGCAAAAGAGGTGCTCAAAGAGGCAAGAAGGATGCAAAAAGAGGCAAAAGCAGTGCAGAAAGAACCAAGAAAAGTGCTGAAAGAAGCAACAGAGGTACATAAGGAGGCACGAGGGGTGCAGAAAGAAGGAAGAGGTTTGCAGAAAGTAGCAACAGAGGTGCTGAAAGAGGCACGAACGGTGCAGAAAGAGGCAAGAGAAATGCAGAAAGAACCAACAGAGGTGCTGAAAGAATCCCAAAGGGTGCAAAAAGAGCAAGAGAAGTGCTTAAAGAAGCAACAGAGGTACAGAAAGAGGCAAGAGTGGTTCAGAAGGAGGGAAGAGGGATGTAAAAAGAGGCAAGAGAATTGCACAAAGAGGGGAAGGGGTGCAGAAAGAGGCAGGAGGGTGCTGAAAGAAGCAATAGAGGTGCTGAAAGAGGCAAGAGAGGTGCAAAAAGAAGCAAGAGAAGTGCAGAAAGAAGCAATAGAGGTACGAAAGAGGCAGGAGTGGTACAGAAAGAAGCAAGAGCAGTGCAGAAAGAAGCAACATAGGTGCAGAAAGAGGGAAGAGATGTAATAAAAGAGGCAAGAGAGTTGCACAAAGAGGGAAGAGGGGTGCATAAAGAGGCAGGAGGAGTGCAGAAAGAAGCAACAGAGGTACGGAAAGAGGCAAGAGTGGTGCAAAAAGAGGGAAGAGAGGTATAGAAAGAGGCAAGAGAGGTGCAGAAAGAAGCAAGAGAAGTGCAGAAAGAAGCAACAGAGGTACGGAAAGAGGCAAGAGTGGTGCAGAAAGAGGGAAGAGAGGTGTAGAAAGAGGCAAGAGAGTTGCACAAAGAGGGAAGAAGGGTGCAGAAAGGCAGGAGGGGTGCTAAAATGAGCAACAGAGATACATAAAGAGGCAAGAGAGGCAGAAACAGGCAAGGAATTTGCAGAAACAGGAAACAGGGGTACAGAAAGAGGCAAGAGAGGTATAAAAAGAGAAAATGGGGGTGCAGGAAGAGGCAAGAGTTCTGCAGAAAAAAAGCAACAGGGGTGCTGAAAGAGGCAAGTGATGTGCAGAAAGAGGCAAGAGATCTTCAGAAAAAAGCAAGAGAGGTGCTGAAAGAGGTAAATGAGGTGCAGAAAGAAGCAAGAGAGATACAGAAAGAGGCAATAGAAGTGCAGAAAGAAACAACAGAGGTTCATAAAGAGGCAAGAGGGCTGCAGAAACAAAGAGGAAAGCTTCAGAAAGAGGGAACAGGGGAGCAGATTTAGGCAAGAGAGGAGCAGAAAGAGAAAAGAGGGGTGCAGAAGGAGGCAAGAGGGGTACAGAAAGAGGTAGGAGAGGTGGACAAAGAGGCAAGAGAGGTAGAGAAAGAGGCAGGAGTGGTGCAGAAAGAAGGAAGAGAAGTGCAGAAAGAGGAAAGTGAATTGCTGAAAGAAGCAACAGAGGTGTAGAAAGAAGCAAGAGAAGTGCAGAAAGAGGCAAGTGAGGTGAAGAAATAAGCAGGAGCAGTGCAGAAAGAACCAACAGAGGTGCTGAAAGAATCACAGAGGGTGCAAAAAGAGTAAGAGAAGTGCTTAAAGAAGCAACAGAGGTACAGAAAGAGGCAAGAGTGGTGCACAAAGAGGAAAGAGACGTGTAAAAAGAGGCAAGAGAGTTGCACAAAGTGGGAAGAGGGGTACAGAAAGAGGCAAGAGGGTGCAGAAAGAAGCAACAGACTTGCCAAAAGAGGCAAGAGAGGTACAGACAGAAGCAAGAGAAGTGCAGAAAGAAGCAACAGCGGTACGGAAAGAGGCAAGAGTGGTGCAGAAAGAGGGAAGAAAGGTGTAGAAAGAGGCAAGAGAGTTGTACAAAGAGGGAAGAGGGGCGCAGAAAGGCAGGAGGGGTACAGAAAGAAGCAACAGAGGTAAAGAAAGAGGCAAGAGAGATGCAGAAACAGGCAAGAAAGGTACAGAAACAGGAAACAGTGGTGCAGAAAGAGGGAAGAGAGGTAGAGAAAGATAAAAGAGGGGTGCAGAAAGAGGCAAGAATTCTGCAGAAAAAAGCAACAGAGGTGCTGAAAGAGGCAATTGAGGTGCAGAAAGAGGTAAGAGATCTACAGAAAAAAATGAGAGGTGCTGAAAGAGGTAAGTGAGTTTTAGAAAGAAGCAAGAGAGTTGCAGAAAGAGGCAATACTAGTAGAGAAAGAAGCAAGAGAGGTTCAGAAAGACGCAAAAGGCGTGCAGAAAGAGGAGTGAGAAGTGCAGAAGGAAGCAAAAGAGGTGCTCAAAGAGGCAAGAGGGATGCAGAAAGAGGCAAGAGCAGTGTAGAAAGAAGCAAGAGAAGTACAGAAAGAAGCAACAGAGTTACAGGAGGAGGCACAAGGGGTGCAGAAAGTGGCAAGAGAAGTGCTGAAAGAAGCAACAGAGGTACAGAAAGTTACAAGAGTGGTACAGAAAGAGGGAAGAGAGGTGTAGAAAGAGGAAAGAGAGTTGCACAAAGAGGGAGGAGGGGTGTAGAAATAGGTAGAGGGGTGCAGAGTGAAGCAACTGAGGTGCGGAAAGAGGCAAGAGAGGTGTGGAAAGAAGCAAGTGAAGTACAGAAAGAGGCAACAGAGGTGCAGAAAGACGCAAGAAAGGTGTAGAAACAAGCAAGAGAAGTACAGAAAGAGGCAAGTGAGGTGCAGGAAGATGCAAGAGCAGTGCAGAAAGAACCAACAGAGGTGCACAAAGAGAAAAGAGGGGTGGAGAAAGAGGTAGGAGAGGTGCACAAAGAGGCAAGAGAGGTACAGAAAGAGGCAGGAGGGGTACAGAAAGAAGGAAGAGAAGTGCAGAAAAAGGGAAGAGAATTTCTGAAAGAAGCAACAGAGGTTTAGAAAGAAGCTAGAGAAGTGCAGAAAGAGGCAAGTAAGGTGCAGAAAGAAGCAGGAGCAGTGCAGAAAGAACTGACAGAGGTGCAAGAGGGGTGAAGAAAAAGGTAGGAGGGGTGCACAAAGAGGCAAGAGACATAGAGAAAGAGGCAGGAGGGGTACAGAAAGAAGGAAGAGAAGTACCGAAAGAAGTAACAGAGGTGCTGAAAGAGGCACGAAGGGTGCGAAAAGAGCAAGAGAAGGGCAGAAAGAGGCAAGAGAGGTACAGAAAGAGGCAAGAGAATTGCACAAAGAGGGAAGTGGGGTGTAGAAAGTGGAAGTAGGAGTGCAAAAAGAGGGAAGAGAGGTATAGAAAGCGACAAGAGAGGTGCAGAAAGAAGAAGGGGAAGTGCAGAAAGAGGGAAGAAAGGTGTAGAAAGAGGCAAGCGAGTTGCAAAAACAGGGAAGAGGGGTGCAGAAAGGCAGGAGGGGTACAGAAAGAAGCAACAGAGGTACAGAGAGAGGCAAGAGAGATGTAGAAACAGGCAAGAAAGGTGCAGAAACAGGGAACAGTGGTGCAGAAAGAGGCAAGAGAGGTGCAGAAAGAGAAAAGGGGTGTGCAGAAAGAGGCAAGAGTTCCGCAGAAAAAAAACCAAAAGAGGTGCTAAAGAGGCAAGTGAGGTGCAGAAAGAAGCAAGAGAGGTGCAGAAAGAGGCAATAGAAGTATAGAAAGAAGCAACAGAGGTTCAGAAAGAGGCAAGAGGGGTGCAGAAAGAGGAGTGAGAAGTGCAGATGGAAGCAAAAGAGGTGCTTGAAGAATCAAAAAGGATGCTGAAAGAGGCAAGAGCAGTTCAGAAAGAACCAAGAGAAGTGCAGAAAGAAACAGCAGAGGTGCTGAAAGAGGCATGAAGGGTGCGGAAAGAGGCAAGAGAAGTGTAGAAAGAAGTAACAGAGGTACAGAAAGATACAAGAGTGGTACAGAAAGAGGGAAGAGAGGTGTAGAAAGAGGAAAGAGATTTGCAAAAAGAGGAAAGAGGGGTGCAGAAAGAGGCAGGAGGGGTGCAGACTGAAGCAACTGAGGTGCCGAAAGAAGCAAGAGAGGTATTGTATTGTATTGTAATTGCATTTATATAGCACTTACTACCCCTGATGAGGCATCAAAGCGCATTTTCGGCGAGTAGCATGCTACTCCGGGACCCATAGAGGATTAGTGTTGAATTAGTATAGTGAAACATGCAAGTACATTTTAAGTGGTGGATAGGTTAGTCAGTTATTTGGATTTGGAATGATAGCAGAAGGATAGAGGAGGAAAAAAGTTTTGTATTTATATAGCGCTTGTTACCCCTGATATGGTGTTGAAGCACGCTATTCAGGAAGCCCATGAAGGATCAGTGGTGAATTAATATGGTGAAATATGAAAGTAATTTGAGTGGTGGATATTAGTCAGTTTTTTGGAGTGAGAAGGATAGCAGAGGGATAAAAGGGAAGAAAGGTTTGCATTCAGATAGCACTTGTAAACCCCTGATGGGTGTTGAAGCACTTTTCTGGTGAGTAGCATGCCACTCTGGAACCCATAAAGGATTGGTGTTGAAAATTAGTGTAGCAAAATATGAAGTAATTTGAGTAGTGGATATGTTATTCAGTTATTTGGGTAGAGAAGGGTATGTGGCGGGATAGAAGAGGGAAAGAGGTTTGTATTCATATAACACTTGCTACCACTGATGGGGTTTTGAAGCGCAAGTAGCACGCTACTCTGGAACCAATAAGGATTAGTGTTAAATTAGTATGGTGAAACATGAAAGTAATTTTAGTGGTGGATATGTTAGTCAGTTATTTGGATTGAGAAGGGTTGGGGAGGGGTAGAAAAGGTAAAAGGTTTGCATTTATATAGCGCTTGTAACCCTGATGGGGTGTTGAGATGCTTTGTTGGCCAGTAGCACGCTACTCTGGAACCCATAAAGGATTAGTGGTGAATTAGTATAGTTGAATATAGAATTTGAGAAGTGAACATGTTAGTCTGTTAATTTTGATTGAACAGGATAGTGGAGGGATAAAAGAGTGATGGATATTTTTTATTTTTTTATTTTAGGTCTTAGGAGTAGGAGGAGGCTTTTGGATGAGTAAAAAGGAGTTTTGGATGGGAGGAGTCAGAGGGAAGAGTTTCGAAAGGTTTGTTTTAGGGGATCGGTATAGTAAAAGAGATGTCAGATGATGCAAGGAGGCGTAGAGTAGGAGAGGGTCTAGAAAGGGTTATTTTGGGGATCATAGTAGTGGTATGGGGTTTGGGATAAATGAGAGAGTGGATGTAGAGGATATATTGATAGATGTATAGGATGAGAGATAGGGTAGTGCATTGGAAAGAGTAGAAGAAAGAAGTTTGAGATGAGTCAGAAGGTTGGGCTAGAAGATATATTGAGAGAAGTATATCCTGAAAAATAGGGTAGTGCATTGGAAATGCTAAATTAGAAGTGATAAATATATAGATCCATAAGTACATTGAAAGTATATAGATACATAAAGGAGGTAAGTATACGTAGATTAAAGATATTGATAGAGGCACAGAATGAGAAATAGGGTAGTGCATTGGATATGCTTTTTCAGGAATACAGTAACTGACGCACAGATCCAAGTACATTAGTACATAGTATTATTTATTTATTAGTATTATTTTTTTTTTCTCTCAACAATATAATTATTTTACATTTATATACAAAGCAATACACAAAGATAGGTACATATCTATGGTGAAAACAAATGCTTATATACAGAGGGATAAGCTGTAAATTTCTCTTTGCGTATGGTGCTTATGTGGGAAACAGCCAATTCTTGAGTAGTTTTCTGAAGATAAGGTGGTTGTCGGTGGACCTTATGTTGGGGGTAAAGAGTTCCATAGTTTGACTGCTTGAACATAGATGGATGTGCCACCCATGTTTTTTTTCTTGTATCTTGGGATTTTGAGGCGAGATGCTCCTTTAGAGTGGAGGTTCCTTTGTTGAATGTGTTTGGTGATTTTATTTCTGATGAAGAGCGGTCCCATTCCATGTATTGCTTTGTGGGTGATACAAAGCAGCTTGAGCGTAAATCTTCTGGCAACCGGTAACCAATGCAGGGCTTTCAAGGCAAGGGAGATGTGGTCTTGTGGTTTGATATGCAAGAGTAGTCTGGCAGCCGAGTTCTGAATCCGTTGTAGTCTTTTCATGGTCGGTAAAGATGATCCGTGGTAGAGGCTATTGGCGTAATCGAGTTTAGACAGAACAAGGGAGATGGTAGCTTGGATCTTGTGTGGAAATCCCAAATGAGGGAAAATTAGTTGCAGCGTTTTTATAGAGACAAAGCTTGATCTTGCTAGTTTTTCCGCTTGGGCATTCATCGACAGCTTGGAGTACATTGTCATTCTGAGGTTTCTTACTTCCTTCGATACTTTAGGCAGTGATCCCAGTTCATTAGGGCATGCGGCAAGCGGGTTGTAATGTTTCCAATCGCCGCATGTGAGTATTTCAATTTTTGAAGCATTCAATTTGAGATGGCTCCAAGTCATCCACTGATCCAAGGCTCTGGGACAGCTGAAAATTGGAGTACGATTTGGACGAGAAAGATTGGGTACGGATGACATTTTCGAAGGTAGGACACAATCCAGTCTAGAGCAGCTCCCTCTATGCCGGTTTCATAGAGTCTTTGTTTCAGAGTGTCATGGTCAACCGTGTCAAAGGCAGCTGAGAGGTCCTAGAGGAGTAGTGCAGCAACCCTGTTGGGGTCAACTGTATTCTTCAGGTCATCCCAGATGGTAAGGAGGGCACATCAAATTAAACAAGCCCCAGGGAGGTGGCAGTCCCCTGGGCTGCAGGGGGGCAGCATCCCCCCTGCATATAATTAGCATAGCCCTGGGGAGATGGCGGTCCATGGGGCTGCGGGGGCAAGTAGCACGCTACTCTGGAATCAATAAGGATTAGTGTTGAATTAGTATGGTGAAACATGAAAGTAATTTTAGTGGTGGATATGTTAGTCAGTTATTTGGATTGAGAAGGGTTGGGGAGGGGTAGAAAAGGTAAAACGTTTGCATTTATATAGCGCTTGTAACCCTGATGGGGTGTTGAGACGCTTTATTGGCCAGTAGGACACTACTCTGGAACCCATAAAGGATTAGTGGTGAATTAGTATAGTTGAATATGGAATTTGAGAAGTGAATATGTTAGTCGGTTAATTTTGATTGAACAGGATAGTGAAGGGATAAAAGAGTGATGGATATTTTTTATTTTTTTATTTTAGGTCTTAGCAGTAGGAGGAGGCTTTTGGATGAATAAAAAGGAGTTTTGGATGGGAGGAGTCAGAGGGAAGAGTTTAGAAAGGTTTGTTTTAGGGGATCGGTATAGTAAAAGAGATGTCAGATGATGCAAGGAGGGGTAGAGTAGGAGAGGGTCTAGAAAGGGTTATTTTGGGGATCATAGTAGTGGTATGGGGTTTGGGATAAATGAGAGAGTGGATGTAGAGGATATATTGATAGATGTATAGGATGAGATATAGGGTAGTGCATTGGAAAGAGTAGAAAAAAGAAGTTTGAGATGAGTCAGAAGGTTGGGCTAGAAGATATATTGAGAGAAGTATATCCTGAAAAATAGGGTAGTGCATTGGAAATGCTAAATTAGAAGTGATAAATATATAGATCCATAAGTACATTGAAAGTATATAGATACATAAAGGAGGTAAGTATACGTAGATTAAAGATATTGATAGAGGCACATAATGAGAAATAGGGTAGTGCATTGGATATGCTTTTTCAGGAATACAGTAACTGACGCACAGATCCAAGTACATTAGTACATAGTACTATTTATTTATTAGTATTATTATTATTATTTTTTTCTCTCAACAATATAATTATTTTACATGTTTATACAAAGCAATACACAAAGATAGGTACATATCTATAGTGAAAACAAATGCTTATATACAGAGGGATAAGCTGTAAATTTCTCTTTGCGTATGGTGCTTATGTGGGGAACAGCCAATTCTTGAGTAGTTTTCTGAAGATAAGGTGGTTGTCGGTGGACCTTATGTTGGGGGTAAAGAGTTCCATAGTTTGACTGCTTGAACATAGATGGATGTGCCACCCATGTTTTTTTTTTCTTGTATCATGGGATTTTGAGGCGAGATGCTCCTTTAGAGTGGAGGTTCCTTTGTTGAATGTGTTTGGTGATTTTATTTCTGTTGAAGAGCGGTCCCATTCCATGTATTGCTTTGTGGGTGATACAAAGCAGCTTGAGCATAGATCTTCTGGCAACCGGTAACCAATGCAGGGCTTTCAAGGCAAGGGAGATGTGGACTCGTGGTTTGATATGCAAGAGTAGTCTGGCAGCCGAGTTCTGAATCCGTTGTAGTCTTTTCATTGTCGTTAAAGATGATCCGTGGTAGAGGCTATTGGCGTAATCGAGTTTAGACAGAACAAGGGAGATGGTAGCTTGGATCTTGTGTGGAAATCCCAAATGAGGGAAAATTCGTTGTAGCGTTTTTATAGAGACAAAGCTTGATCTTGCTAGTTTTTCCACTTGGGCATTCATCGACAGCTTGAAGTCCATTGTCATTTCAAGGTTTCTTACTTTCTTCGATACTTTAGGCGGTGATCCCAGTTCATTAGGCCATGCGGCAAGTGGGTTGTAATGTTTCCAATCGCCGCACGTGAGTATTTCAGTTTTTGAAGCATTCAATTTGAGATGGCTCCAAGTCATCCACTGATCCAAGGCTCTGGGACAGCTGAAAATTGGAGTACGATTTGGACGAGAAAGGTTGGGTACGGATGACATTTTCGAAGGTAGGACACAATCCAGTCTAGAGCAGCTCCCTCTATGCCGGTTTCATAGAGTCTTTGTTTCAGAGTGTCATGGTCAACCGTGTCAAAGGCAGCTGAGAGGTCCTAGAGGAGTAGTGCAGCAACCCTGTTGGGGTCAACTGTATTCTTCAGGTCATCCCAGATGGCAAGGAGGGCACATCAAATTAAACAAGCCCCAGGGAGGTGGCAGTCCCCGGGGCTGCAGGGGGGCAGCATCCCCCTGCATATAATTAGCATAGCCCTGGGGAGATGGCGGTCAATGGTGCTGCGGGGGCCCCCGTGGGCCCCTGCTATATAATTTTGATATTACCCCTGGAACCTGGCCCACCCGGGGGCTCATTAAAACAAAGCGCGGGAGCCTGCTCTTTGATTTTTGTTTATTTTTGCTACAGGATTCGCGCACCCAGTGCAAATTCTGCCGATTTTTTTATTTTATTCTTTTTTTGGGCCTCCTGAGCAGGCTTAGGAGGTGACGGTGTTTCTACCCTGCCCCCTTTTCTTCATTTTTCACTTTTTTTTTCTTTTTTCTTGTGACTTGGTTAACGAGTCACAAGATGGCTGCCAACACATTCTGCTATTATAATACATACATACATATAAATATATTTTTTTTTGCTGAAAAAACCAAAGGTTAAAGAGACTATATAATTAGGTGAAAATGGCATCTACAATTTTACATTTTAAACACAAGAAACACTGAAATTCCCAAGTTATAGTTAACTGAAGTAACTATAACTCTTGCCCCCGCCAAGCATTGTGTTGTTATCAATGATGTCACTACAGCCAAAAATGGAAAAGGGAGTGACCGGGTCTCCCGAAATATTAAAACTATATTAAATAACAATAATTGTGCACCCCAAAATGTCTGTGTGGGCTTTGTTTTTAGACATTGAAGTGGGTGTGGTGCCCAAGAAGAGAAAGGGTCACTACCATCAATTTGTAAAAGTGTTCTTGGGGGCTGCAAGGAGCACAGCAAACCTCCCCACACCTAAAATGTCAGTTGAAAAACTATAAATCTCTTGGATCATTCGTTCAGGAGAGATAACCATCATTTCTAAAAGCACTCTGAGGAGCTCTATGCTCCTCAGCTCAAGTGTGGACCCCTTGTAGTTGCTTCTATGGCTGCATTTTGTGGCCTGAAGAGGATTAAAGAAAGACTCAAACATAAATGTATGGCTATTTAGAATAAATTGATTTGAAAGATTTTTAATTATTATCATGCATTGCCTTTTGTATATTTATAAGGATTCTTTGTAATATGGTTATTGATAAATTATTGGGATGACTATTTGACAGTCAATAGGTTTGCTTTATTTAATTTGCTGACCCCTTTCTAAAGTCAATAGGCCAGCCTTTTATATTACGGTGTTCTGACCTATTGATAAAGTCAGTATGTTTGCCTTCCTCAAAATGACACCTTTTGCAGTGTTACTTTACGTTACGAAAACTCAGAAATTCACTGAAAAAAATAAAAGATAAAATGACTGTATAGTTCAGTCTGGTAATAGTATGTTACTTTACATCAAAACAAAACCTCAGTAGTTCACTGAAATAAACAAAGGTTTTAAGTATAGTTATAGGTAGGTAAAAATGTCAGTTAAACTTTTCAAACTAAAAAACACTGAAATAAACTTGTTATATTTAACTAAAGTAACTATGACTCACGTCCTCACCATACACTGCTTATAATGTCTCATATTACATCAGGTATGGCATTTTAAATAACATCATTGATGACAACATTATGCATGGTGGAGGAGCGAGCATGTCTATGTTTACATGCTTGTATGTCTAAATATTTTGTATATGTTTACGTATGTGTGTCTGTGTGCCTCTGTGCATGTGTATGTGCGCCTGAGTGCGTGGAGCAGAGTGTTCTTATCGACATCTGTTAGTGTGTGTTTGTGCATGTTTCTGTGCATATTTACATGTGTGGTTTTGAGCATGTGTCGCTATGTATTTGTGTGTTTCAAGGAATGTGAATCTGAAGGAAGATGGCGGACTAATACCGCCGCGTCGCGCAGCACCGCAGGCTTCCAGCTGGCTACTCCAAAACGGCGATGTGAGGCGCAAGACAAACAGGGGAATTACTTACTTAAAATCACCGGCGAAGGTTCAGGCGGTGTGTAGTCTATTCTATGTTGACCCAGATTTGGCTGCAGATGCTCGGACCTGGCAGTCTCTGGCGGCATTGGCAGACATCAAGGAGAGTCTACTGGCAAGTTTGCTGGTCGACCGGATCAGGACTCTACTGGCCGTGTCTACCCGTACGCGAGTCGGGGCTAAGGAGGGATATGGCGCCGCCAAAGAACACGGCAAAAGCAGTCCGGGTTACCCGGGTAGCAGGCCGGGTTTTGAGCAGTTTCATTTGGGGGTATAAGACCTCCCAGATTATAAACTTTACTTTTGGGCTGCTTTTGTTGGCCGGTTACGCAGCCTCTTGATCCTGAGCAAACAGATTTTTGGCACTGGCTGGTTTTTGGGGGAGACACCAAGATGTTTTTATATCGAATTAATGACCCTAATTATTTCAAATGTGTACAGTTCAAGATCATTCGAGATTGTGTATATATTTGGCAGGGCATTAAAACTAGATTTTCTTTATCTCTTGTACATAGTAATCTTCCTCTCTGGGGTAACCCAATGCTGCCCAGAATTTTTCAGGATGGTACGGCTCGTCAGTGGGCTAGGTATGGGGTGCATTCCCTCAGGCAACTGTATGATTGCAATGGTTTTAAGACATTCGAGAATCTCCGGCTGACGTTTGATATTCCCCAACGATTGATGTTTAATTATATGCAGGTTAGGGACTATTTTGTTAGAAACTTAGCAGTTCGGAGTGTCTCGGGGTCAGATATGTGGGAATGTATGTACGCCCAGACCTGGCAAGCCCTCATTAGCAAGGCGTATCAAACTCTTTGCCAGAGTAGGGCAGAGGGCTGTGAGAAATTGGCCTCCCTGTGGAGTGAGATTCTGGAGGAAAACATTGTCATGGAGAATATGAAGACCGCTTTGGATACTATTGCCCAGTCTGTATACTCTGTGAATCTATGGCTACAGCAATTTTGGACACTTTGTTTGCTTGAGTATACCCCTGAAAGGATTGCCAGATGGTCTCAAAGTGGGATTGGATGGGGAGGGATTCATGGAGGGACACGCCAGAACTGTCCTAAATGTAGGTCATATGCGGCTGGCATTGTTCACATGTTTGTTATGTGCCCTGCCTTAAAGATGCTCTGGGATAAGATATCAGCAGCAATTAAATGTAAACTTGGGGGTGACCTCATGCCCTCAATAACTGAAAAGATGCTATGGTACAAGGAAGATTGTGGTTGGAATAGGTCTATATTGACAATTATGCTGGTTGCTGCCCGGCTGACGGTAGCTAGAGCCTGGAACTCTCCCAAACCTCCTACCGAGATGGAATGGTGGCTCATTCTCATAGAAACTGGGGAAAGGGAAAAATCACTGGCTAAAGCAAGGGGCATTCAGGCTTTTCAAAAATATTGGGCCATATGGGTCTGTTTAGATGAGCCATAAATTATATGTTTAAAGGCTCTGCTTCTGTTATTATGCTTTTGTTTGTGTATAAGACTGTCCTTCTTTTTGACAATATATATATTTTTTTAAAGTATTTATGTGTTTCAATTAACATGCCAATGTATGTGTGTGCCCGTGCATGTGCTTGCCTGTTTAAGTAAGAGTGTAGCTCAATTCATTAAAACATATTTTGAAAGCCAAATATATAAACTGCACAACAACAGCAATTACACTGCAGTATCTATTCATAGCAATATCCTAACTCGAATTTCTGGAATGAATATTCTTTTGTGTTGCAGTCATATAACAGTTTGGCATTTAATCAATTGTTTCATTATCTTGCTCTCGGAAAATGTTTAGCTGCAAAATACAATTGCAATGATTATAAATACATTATAAAAGCTTGAACAATTTATACAAAATATTTGTCTTTGCAAAAATAGATTAATAAACACAAAGCTGAGGCAAGAAGAAATAGTTTGGACTCACTGAGGTCAGTTCTTGATTACATTTTCAAGGCCTGGCCTTTAACAGTTGCAGCATATATGAAGATTCATTCTTAATATTCTCAAGGCTGAACCAGACAGACGCAGTCAGAAAGTACGCAATGTTGCCTGTTTTAGTTATATGTGAAATTAATTTTAAAGATTTCACAATTCAGTTCTTTCTCCTTGTGCATCTTAAAATAGTGGAGACAACAATGGAGGGACTTATTGCTCAACTGCCCAAAGTGTCATTCATTTCCACTGATTGATTCCTTCAATTTGGAATATTTTGATCCCTTTGTATAGCTTAGGCATTGGGTGTTGTCATACCTTTCAAAATGAATACAACTGTTGTCTTTGTTGCCTTTTGTGGTTCCTGCACTGTAGGCTGTTGTCAAATGTTTAGCACTCTGTTACTTCCCAGCTTGGTTGGAGCTATACAAGTACAATTACAAACATAGATGACATTCACTTTGATGTCTTTCATTTTCCCCACATTGGCAATATTATGAGCTTTTCAGTCCAAAAATATTTTTGACCTGTTTTGCCAACAGGGGACCCAGTTTGGGAGTATTGCACAGGTATCTAGTCTGATGATCAGTGAAATGCCTCCATGCATGCAATGCTTCCCTTGTCAGAAAAAACGTTCCCTCCCACACCCATACCACCTCCCTCTGTCACCCTCCCATGTTTCATGGGGTAATTTCCTAGTGCTTGGTGTTTAACTTGTAATTCCATCACAATAGGTTGGATTTACCATACATGTGAATATGCCATGTGGAAAATCCGCCTTGGAACTGTCCAAATAAAAATGAAGGGCTTAGTGCTCATGAGCATTACAACTAAGGGCCTGATTACGAGTACGGAGGTCTGGGAACGGCAGTGCCCTTGGTGGTGGTCCGACCATTGCAACCGCCACATTACGAGACATGTGGTTACATGACAGAAACACTGCTGCCGTCCCGCTGACACCGCCAGCCAAATTGAATAATAGCGGCTGCGGAATAGGCCAGTGAGCTTGTGGTAGGCTTGGACTGCCAGTGAAACCACCAGCCCAATTACGAGTTGCTTAACAGCCAGCGTGACTGTGTTGGACCAGCCGCCAATTCTGAGCAGGCAGGGAGGGATATTAGGGCAAATCTCACATCTACACATTTTGTTCCACCATGGAGCTGATTGTACACTCCCAGCATCTGCTGTACCTGCTTGATCATGCCCAAAACCCACTCTGTGGCAGACGAAATCAGCGGTAAGTAATACAACAACCAGTTTCCATAGACTCCTCAGCAAAATGATACCCCACCATGGATCAGGTAAGGGTGTTGAGGTCCCTAAGTAAAACATATTTATTTGGAGCCTGTCTGGGATTGTTTCTTATGTATATCAAAACTACATCTGTAGAATGCGCTCCTAGGCCAAAACACCGATAACACACAGGAACACCGTACACAAATGGACATGTGTTTACAAATCATATTCAGTGATAGTGCTGTGTACATTAATTTGTGTTTCACAACAGCACCTCCTCATCAATATCACACCTATTAATGTCTGTGACACATTCCTTTTGCCCCTTCTCACTTGTCTGCCATGTCACTACTGATGGTCACTTTTCATGTAGTTTACCATTTGTCAAGTCTTGTTAAGTCCACAAAGAAATCACTACAACTACCATGAGGCCCTGTGACTGCAACTCAAACCAAGATGCAGTAGTGAATGTGGCATGCTCACATTGCAGACATCTCATGTCCTGTTTTGATGTAAAAAAAGCATCTGTATGGATATGTCATTAAAGTGACACACTCCACTCCATTACAACTCTGAATTGGACTCTCACCCATCATCCACATGAGTAGGCAATTTCAGTAAATGGGATTACACGGAATCAGTGTGAGCAGCACCCTAATGGCACAATGGGAACACTTTCTGCAGGAAAGGTATGCCTGTATAGGGGGACCCTGGGGTACAGAAGAATTTGCACATCTGGCAAACTCAAGGTGCACTGGACCTGTGAATTGAAGTATATTTGGGACAACCAATAGCATAACCAAGTATCATGGATGTGTAGGGAATGTGTAAGTGCAACTCATGAAAGCAAACTCAGCACTTACAGCATGCGTCACACATCTAGATAAAGTAAGCGTAAGATACACACAAGAAAATAGACACATGTCTATGCAAAATGCCACAAAGGTATGACATGTTAACATTCTCCATGTGTGGATAAACAGATATCTAACTTCAATACATCTGACACTTATCCAACATACATCATAGGGACAACTGCAATCTAACTGATGTGAACAGTGGCCAGGATAAGCAGAAATACTTACCATATCATATAACATTCAATACAATGTCTTCACCAATCGGGGTTCATCCCATATATACATCCATCAAATATCAATCAATCAATCAATCAGGACATTTGTAAAGCACACTACTTACCCGTGAGGGTCTCAAGGCGCTGGGGGGGAGGTGCTGCTACTGCTCGAATAGCCATTATCCTGTGTAAGTCCAGCACTGGGCCTGAGGTCACATCATACTAACCACTTCAAATGGATCAGCAATCAGGAATCAATTAAACACAACTGAAGTCACACATAACTAACAATACAAGAACATCAAATAGAATTGTAATGGCTAGACCAATGTCTTTCAAAATATAAAACATTTTATTCCAACTTGAACAACCCATCAAGAGAAACAGAGGCCAATGGCAAGTCTATTGTTAGGTCATGTGCCACAGCACAATGCTGTGCCACCAAATGTGGCCTTACTGACACTGCTCGGGAAACTCCTCACAAAGGGGCATCCGTTGGACACAGCAGGCACCTCAAAGATGGTATTTGGTTGGGCAGAGGTTTAGGGAGGGATGGGTTTCATTTTGAGAGGGGTCTCTTGGGTTTGTGGGGTTATGAGCTGGGTTCAGGGGGTGGGGATGCTGTTTCTGAGGGGTGGAGTAGGAAGTGGAAGGGATAGGTTTGTCTTTGGGTGGGGTCTTTTTGGGTGTGGAGGTCTTGGGCTGGGTTCAGAGGGGTTGGGATGCTGTTTCTCTGGGGAGGAGTGGGAAGTGGAAGGGATAGGCTTGTCTTTGAGAGGGGTCTTCCTGGGTTTGTGGGGTTTTGGGCTGGGTACAGGGGGTGGTGAATCGACTTCTCATGGGTGGAATGGGAATTGGAAGGGCTGGGTTTGTCTTTGGGAGTTTTTTTTTAGGTTTTCATAGTTTTTGGCTGTGTTTAGTGGGATGGGGATGCTCTTTCTCAGGGGTGGAGTGGATGGTGGAAGGGATGGATTAGGGTGTGGAATAGGTTTCTGGGACGTTGAGAGGTCTGGGTTCACAGGAGCAAGGGCAAACAAGACATCTGCATGGGGAAAATGAATAGGATGTTTGGGATGGAGTTTGGTTTGGGAGGAATAGGAATTGGAGGTGTGAGCTGTGTCTGCTGTCTGCACTGTCTGTTGTGTTGGTGTCTGTTATGTGGGTGACTGTGAGCATTTGTGTTTTGTGCCTATGTGTGCTGTGGACATGCTGGGCATTCTGAAGGGGAGTGTGTGTGTTGCTGTGTACTCTGCAGGTATGGTTGTGGCTGTAGAGGGGTCTGTGCCTGTTGCTGTGTTGTCTGCTGGTATGGTTGTGGCTGTGGAGGGGTATGTGTCTGTTGCTATGTTGTCTGCAGGTATAGTTGTGGCTGTGGAGTGGGTCAGTGCCTTTTGTTGTGTCATCTGCGGGTATTGGTGTGGCTGTGGAGTGGTCTGTGTGTGTTGTTGTGATGCCTGGGGGTATGTTGGGGTGGTGAGGGGGGTGAGTGTCTGCTGTGTGTGTGCATGTTTTTGGTATATTTTGTGTTTGTGTGTGGTGCTTGTGTCTGATGAAGTGTGTGCTGGCGTGGGTGAGCATGTGCTTGGGATAGGAATGTACTTGAGATAGGAATGGGAATAGGGAATTTGGATGGGGAAGGGGAAGGGGCAGGAGGTGGAGTGAAAGGTTGGGCTGGGTGGAGTGTTGCCATGAAGGAGGAGGGCAGAGCCTTAAAAGATCTCTGTAGGACAGACATTGCAGTGTGAATGCCTTCCAGGTAGGTCACCATCTGGGTTAGCTGGTTTCCTTGTGCTCGGTTGGCATTCAGGACTGCATACTGACCCACGGAGATGGTCCTCAGAAGGTTGATAGAATCTTCACTCAGGGCAGCGGGGATAACAGGGGCTGTGGCTAAGGTGCCTGGAGTCCAGGAGATTGCTCCCCTCTTAGGGGAGCGGGACCAGGCAACTTTTTGAGGGACAAGAGGGAGGGTGGCAATGGAACTGGGGTGGTGGACAATATGAAGGTGGTAATTATCCTGTGAGGTTCACCACCACTCTGGAGTGTCTGCTGGAGAATGACTCAGAAGATGAAGAGCTTGAGCTGTTGTCCTCTGATATACTCCCCACAACCTTTTGGCCACTGGGTTCCTCCATGTCCCACATCTCACTGTGGAAGCGATGTGATCAGCTGTGTCCCCACCGACATTGGCACCTTCTCTTTCACTTGCACTGGATGTAGCTGAAATGACATGTAGCATGGGTTTATTGCAACTGCATATCCACACCTGAGCATCAGAAATTAACAAAAAACATTGATGAAGTGAACATATCACACCAACCTCATGATTCACTCAATAGACTGGAAAATTGGCATGAACACATACATGCATGTCACATAACCTTCAGTTTGTTTCACTCATGTGATAACCCCAGACAGTCCCACATGCATTGATTAAGTTGTCTACACTCCATCCTTATGCAAGTACTAGGATAGTTGATCACCTTGCATACTTTGCACTTGTATTATACCATTGTAAAATGATGTAACCACATAGGATTGAAACAAGTTTGAGATTTACACAATGCTCACACAAGCCCCAGAGTTTAAAAATTCTACCTATTTCTCATAACACATCATGATGTGCTGAAGGTCAGGTTCACCACCAATGTACCACCAATTAGTGTTGTTGTAGAAAACATGTCACATGCAAATGCTCATTGCACTGATGACACTTTGCACGCCAAATTACATCGTGTCCACTACCTGAGAATTCAAATGAAGCTGAACACATGTAGTTTAGTTATATATCGTATTTAGCACATCAAGTTCCCTGAAAACATTGAGGTCCAAACATTTGGTAGATAGGTACTCATAATTCAAACAGCACAAGACTCCATATAGCCATACACACATCCCCAGTCCTGCTTGATACAGGTAATAAAGCTAGTCATAGATTGCATATCCACATGCCAATGCATCTTTAAAGGTATTGGTTGTCCCTGATTATCTATGACATGAAGATGTCGGATCACTAGAATCCCAATGGGCAGGCACATCACACAACTCTTTGGTGTTGCATACTCAGATTGCCTTGTAATGATCAGTGTAGACACACACATATGATCCCTACAGTTTGACATCTCACTCCCTCATGCATGTCACCAGTCAGTGAATGAATGTAAGTTTTGAAACACTATTGCAGATGAATCATCAACTGGCAAATGCACACTGCCAAACGTGTAGGCACTAAATCTGATGGCACCAGTGATGTTTGCACTCACATTTCACTCACATTTCACTGTATAGCCAGTGCCCACCAATGGGAACTGTTGTACAGTCACTGTATGTACTGTGCACTCAATGTCATTTCACATGTAATTGGGCCACCATCACATGAGAAACAGTAGTGAGGGAACATCAGTCCTCACACAATGAAGACAAGTTGACAGTGTGGTACAATTGTCACTCAAATTTACTGAAATGATTACTTACTTCACTTAGCCAGGTATCTGCTCAAAAGGAGAACATTGGATGTGGACACGCCTCTACTGTGTTCCAGGTCAGAAAGACAATAGGCACAGCACAGCAGAATACACCCACTGCCAAACCTACACTAATAATGACTCATCTTGTGTGTGGCAAGTGGGCCACCACAAACATGGTTGGTGACATACCTGTCTGTAAAACTCAAAGTTGGCAATATAACATGTATGACTCTGGCCAGAACTCACCCCCATGTAGTTGCTGTTGGGCTCTCAACTGCCCATCAAGGTCCGGGTAGGCCACCACCAGTGTGCGTACAATCAGGGAGGTCATGGTCCAGTGTGCGCTCCTTCCACATTGGAAGGACTTCCCCAGCTGGACCTCCACGATCTTTGGGTCCAGCGACGCAGGTCCTCCCACCTCTTTCTACAGTGGACGCTATGCCAAAAACTCACAGGGTTCGCACCTTCTGGGCGATGGCTCTCCAAATGGCCTTCTTCTGATGGGTGTTGACCTGTATGGATGCAATAGATGTAGGAACAGAATGTAACTGGAAGTTTGACAATAACGGTAGGGTTGATACACATTTTGTTGATATGTAGCACAAGCATCCATCAAGCGTCAACGTAATACATGTGCCCATGTCACATGTTAAGCACAGCTTAACATAGATACGCACTTTTGTGGTCATCTGATGATTAACCTTCACCCTGATCATGACCAACACTGACTAAGGCAAGTAAGCAAGAGCCATCCTACATGGAGTGTGATGTGAGGTACCATGACACACAGCACACCATTTGTACCTTCTAAAGGGTAAACTACCCATGCATGACTGTCCAGACCCCTTTACTGCCGGGACCATTGCATTGATGCATACGGTCCACAGAGGCGAGTACTAGAGTATGCACAACATCCTAAGACTGAGGTCACAATGTAAGGGCTGGTATGTGTATCACTGAGAGCTACCTCTCTGCAGGATGGATGTACATGTGGACTACTTATTCAGACTGGGATGACATTCAACATACCATTGCATGTGTTGTGTGATTGTAACCAAGCAGATAGTTCACATTTCAAAATATATTCCCAAATAACCCACTATCTACACTGTTCATGTCTCAGATGTACATTAGACTTGTACAGTGAAAGCAACACTATTGGAAAAGTGTCAACTGACCAGTGTGAGTAAGGGGACTATCATTAGTGACAGACACTCACATTGATACTGTGGGTCAATGGAAAGAACTATCAGGTCAGGGGGTCCTCTCAGTCACCATTCCATATATTATCCAAGCAACAGCTTTCAGGGTTACTAGTGGTACAGTTAACTCTTTATGAGAACATTCATTGATCAGCAGGTCTACAGGGACATTACTATGTGCATCGGTTCTCCTGCAAAAGTAACTCTGGCCCAGGCTGGGCCATGGCCCAGACTGCCCACAACTCATTGACAGGCCTTGCTCTCTGCAGGCTAAGGCTACTGATCCTACATGAACCTCACATTTCCACCAATTCAATGTAATAAAGAGAATATTCTTCCTATCTCTTTTCATGCAAAAACAACAGTTGATGGACAGAATGCAGAACAATGTCATACATTCACCCCAGTACAGAGATCTGGTCCTAAATCCATCGTTTTTTTGTTCACCATGCCATTCCAGTTTGAACCCAGCCATATGCAAATCAGTCTTGAACCTGTGCCTCATGGGAACAGTCCAGCCCAAAATGTCAAGCCAGGTTCTCCCTGGACTGAAAGCAAGCATCCTAGGACCGGTTTCGGGATTTCACCCCTCTTCAGCCAGGATAGCTTGATTCCAGTGGCATGGAGAGCACGGGACCCACGTCCGGGCATACCGTCCCACTCGGGGTAACAAATCCAAATACAACAGTTGATGGACAGAATGCAGAATCACTCATTCTATATCAGTCCTACCACTTGTGAAACTTGTACCTGTGTTGCATTTTTTGTCCACAGGCTTGTTTCAATTCACAGTTGCTATTTCAGGAGGAATGTCACAACCCGGTCGCGTTCTCCACGAGATGTTGGATTGTTGGTAGCCATTTGCGCTGTCTCGCGACAGTTCGCGCCCGCAGTAACGTCATGCGTCGCACGATCACGTCTTTCTTCTCGCGATCATGCACCGCGAGACAAGTGAAAACAAGCATGGGTAAGTTGGCGAGCCACGACCACGCAGAAAATACCGCGAACGGGCGGGAAAAAAACTTCCGCATTTTCGCGATATTTCCACGTGTTTGTGGAGATTTTTAACATTTTCGCGATAATTTGCAAAAGTGAATTTCGCAAAATCCGCCCACCCCTACTTATGGTCAGTCGGGTACTAGTGCTAGTAGCAATGTTGAGACACGTGGACAGCTACATCCAGGTCCCCAGACATGAGGATTTAGCCACTGTGAAGGGTAAATTCTATGCTTTGTGTCGCATCCCACATGTGATTGGATCCATTGATGGTACTCATATTGTATTTGTACCACTGCAAGCCAGGAAACAAGTGTACTGCAACAGGAATCACGGCCATTCTTTCAAAGTGCAATTTGTCTGCTTACCAGATTTGTACATCTCAAACATATGTGCCCGGTTCCCAGGATCTGGCCATGATTCCTTCATAGTGAGGAACAGCACCATACCCAGCTGATGTCACAACTACTCCCGGAGAGGGCCTGGCTTGTAGGTAAGTGTGATCTGGCCTAAATTTGTGTGGGTAAGTCAAGTAGTATAATCTGACAGTGTGTAACATATTTTTGTACGCCTGTCTGTCTCCCACCAAGGGGACTCAGCTTATCCCACCACCCATGGTTGTTGGCACCACTGAGGAATCCTACTACACCAGGGGAAGTCCGCTTCGATGAGGTCATTGAAGAACATGGCGGCCAGTGTAGCAAGCTTTTGGGTTCATGAAAGCCAGATTCAAATGTCTAGACAAGACTGGGAGAGCCCTCCTCTACTCACCCGTGAGGGGTGTAAGATCTCTGTGCCCTGCTGCATGCTCCACAACATTGCCCTGCAACAGAACATCCCTTACATCACAGGGGATGCAGGCCATGAATAGCCACGGGTTGAGGAACCTGAAATGCCAAATGGTGATGATGAAAGTAGTGAAGAGGAAGGAATGGACTTGCGTCAAGATGTCATCCGAAACTTCTTCTCCTGATTGTAAGTTTGGTGTGAGATGTGATTATTTTGACTATTATTGCAACTCTTGTTGTGATGTTGTGAGGGTGATGTTAATGTTCCATACTAGGAATATATGGCTCTGGCAATATCTGGGGGAAAGTGTTTGTTTTGTTGGTGTTGCTTTGTTTAGCAGTAACTGTTGTCTGGGACTGTGTTCCCTATAAGTTACAATGTGATTTGTGCCATATGTATTGTTTCTTTGCTAATCCTTCTCTGTGTGGGTCTGCGATTCTTTCACCATGGCATCTTCATTTGGACATTTCAGAGTTGTGCCATTAGCAGGTATATGATGCTGCTCAGATGAACGAAGTGGACATGGATTGGTCTTGGGAATATCTGTCACAGAGTTTGGGTGTACAAAGCTGGTAGGTACCAAGACAGCTTGCACAGTGATAGGATGTAAGTTACGTGACTTCCATTGGACTTGTCCCTTGTGGTCTGTTAGTCCTAACAGGAGAGACGCCATCTTGTTAGGTGGTGTTCTAGCTCTCTGGCACCCGGGCGTATTTAAATGCGCCCTGAATGGACGCGAGCAGTGGGCGTGCCGCTGGGGTGCCAAAGGCACGCTTAAGGCAAGCCTGTCTGCACTCATCAGCGTCCCGGAAGCGGCCAGCGCCTGCCATGCTACCCGGTTGCCTCGGGGAACGGTGTTAAGTAGAAGATATTCTAGTGCTACTCTTAGAGCGCTGGATGTGGTGGCTTGCTGCCTTTCTCACACCTGGGATGTGGCGGTGATGCCTTCAGGTGTCTGCCTAGCATGTGGCTTCAATCTGGGGGGGGCTTGTCTCCTTGGCCATTGAGGGCTTCCGACCCAAACAGCGGGCTAAAATTTCCTATATCTCGGCAGCTATGATAAATGTCCGCTCACTTAAGAAACACCATGCGGACGTATTTGGGCTTTTGGAGGACGAATCATTAGATATGCTGTTCCTAACGGAGACCTGGCTTGATTCTACATCTGACCCTATCATCGCCCTGGCCGCCCCTGTGGGCTACAAGATCCTTAGAGTCGACCGCCAGGGGGGGAGGGGTGGCGGTGTAGCCATTATATATAAAAATCTTTGGGATCTTTGCTTGGGGGATACCACGGCATGGGAAGGCTGCGAGGTGCTTGATTTCAGCACCTGCTTGTCAGCCCACTTTACTCTTGGTGTCTCCCTGATTTACAGACCCCCTGGACCGACTGGCCCTTTTCTCCAGGCATGTGGAGATGCCTTCATCTCTAGGGCAGTTAGGTTCTCCCACTACATGGTCTTAGGTGATTTTAATGTTCATATGGACCAACCCAAGGAAAGGGAGGTGACTGACCTGCTGGATACCCTTCATCTTTCTCAACTTAACCAGCACGTCCGCCTTCCTACTCACAGGGCCGAACATATTTTGGACCCAATCTGCTCTAATTTCCCCATCTCCTTAAGGGATCCTTGTCCGGTGTCCTGGTCTGACCATTTTATATCCTATTTTACCTGGACGGTCTCTAATGTAGAGACTCTGGTCTCCTTGAATTTAAACAAATCTTGGAAGCCTCCATACCCATCCTGTCTGGTGGACTGGAGGAGTGTTTGTCAGGGTTCACTGGCTGGGTGTCTAGGGCAGCTGCCTCTGTGGCCTCCCTTTGGCCCATCAGACCAGCCAGAGATGCGCCTGCCAAACCATGGTTCACTCCATCTCTCAAAGCGGCTAAACACGATTGTAAGATCCTGGAGCGTGATTGGCGAAGGAGCGGCTATTGACCCTTGGCAAAGACAAAGCTTAGAGCAATGCAAAAAATCTATTATGCCGCAATTGCCATGGCCAAAGGGAATTTTTTTGCAGCCTGCATCGACTCGGTTAGGAACAACACTAAAGAAATCTTTGCTATTGTGCAGAGCTTTACATCTCCGTTGGCTCCAACAAGCGTTACTCCTTCCTCTCTTGACTGGTGTAACACTCTTTCAGGTTGCTTCAGAGACAAAATTAAGGCCATTCAGGCCTCATTTTCCTCTGGTAACGGCTGTCGTGCAGTGCCTCTGGCTGTTCAATCTGTGGACCCCACCTGCACGTTGTCTGCCTTTAGAACAGTCAGCCCCCTGGAAACTCTTACAATCCTCAGGGGATTAAATTCTGGTTCTCCTGCCGACGCCTGCCCGGCCAGGCTTCTGGCAGCGGTGGCTGAGAGTGTTCACTCAGAGGTTAACTCTATCATCAATCTTTCTCTTCAGACAGTGGCTGTTCCTCAGGGATGGAAGCAGGTGAAGATTCTGCCTCTTCTCAAAAAAGCCTTCTCTGGATCCCCTTAATCCAGGCAACTATCGGCCCATCTCTCTTCTACTGGCTATTGCCAATGTCTGTGAAAAGGTGGTCAATAAGCAACTAACAGAATTTGTGGAGACCGAGGCACTTCTGCATCCAGCACAATCAGGATTTCAAGCTGCCCACAGCACTGAGACTGTTCTGGTTGAGGTGGTTGAGGCCATTCGGGAGTGCCTCGATGCCGGGGGAAGGGCAGCTTTAATTCTGCTGGACCTCTCAGTGGCATTTGATACAGTCCCACATGCTCTTCTTTTGGGCCCCCTTGCAGAGGTTGGTATGTCAGGAGCCGCCTGGGGCTGGCTTAGGGTTTTTTTGGAGGAGCGGGCTGAGCAGATTTGGCTTCCTCCCTTCTCCTCTTCTCCTCATTTGGTCACCACTGGATACTCCATTAGCCCTCTCCTTTTTATCATTTATGTTACGCCACTGATACATCTGGCAGAGGATCTTGGGGCTAAGGTGATGGCCTATGCGGATGATACCCAGTTGCTGTTTACCTGGGATAAAACATCGGATTCTGTCCTGGCGGCGCAACATTGCTTAGTTTACATCTTTAATTGGTTGGCGGATGCACCGCTTAAGTGCAATGAACAGAAATCTGAGATCTTGCTCTTTGGCAAATTTCCCGCTTATTTTCGAGAGCAGTTGTGGCCGCAGGACTCCCCACTGCCCCTTTCCTCAAGCCAGCCTGCTAAGAACTTGGGAGTATGGTTCGATGAGAGTCTTTCTTTTTCAACACACATTAAGAAAACAGCTGGCTGTTGTTTTGGCCTTCTTAAGACTCTCAGGAACTTTTTTCCACTCCTTCCGCAGGCAGCAAGAGAAAATGTTACTTGTGCGTTGATTTTATCTTGATTGGACTACGCCAATGCTCTCTATGCCGGTGTCCCTGGCTACCTGCTTAAAAAACTATAGGTGGTCCAGAATATGGCGGCTAGACTGCTTTTGGGCATTCCGACAAGGAAGAGTGTTGCTCCCCAATTGCGCTCTCTCCATTGACTGCCTGTGGTGGATAGGGTCAAGTTTAAACTTCTGGTCTTGGCCCATCGTGCCCTCTATGGTTATGGTCTCCTCTATCTTAAGAGGCGCTTTTCCTTTTACGTCCCCTCACGGGCCCTTCGCTCTTCGTCCCTTCGTTTTGCCCAGGTCCCGCGTTTTAAGTTCCAGAGATTGGGGGGCTGTTCCCTTGCTGTTAAGTCAACCGTGGCTTGGAATGCCCTCCTATTCGATCTTCGTTCCACTCAAGACCCAGTGGTGTTTAAAAAGAAGCTTAAAACACATCTTTGTTTGATGGTCTCTCCCTACACCCCTCGGGTATCACGCCAGGACACTCACGAGTATCCGAGCGCGATACAAATGGATATAACATAACATAACATAACATAATGCAATATGTGTGCCATCCTGTGATCCAATACAATGTTGTGCTGGGTCCAATTCATGCTAGTCTCTGTTCATATTGGCTAAATCCTCATTGTGTATAAACTGTATGTAGCTGTTGATGAGTCTCCTCATTGTAGGTCAAAGTGCTTGTGGCACATCACTGACATTTGTTTGTGAGATTCCAGCAAATGCAAGCAACATTGGATTGAAATGTCCCTGTGGTGAGAAACTGTTGTACTGACATGTGCCTGTTTATTTGTTTATTTGATATGGAAATCCTTATGTGCGGTAGGCAATATGGCAATATGGCTCCAGTTAATGATGTAGAACTAATTTGATGTTGCCTATTGTAGAGGATATTATCAGATGTGTTTCCTCCGTCCATGTTGAGGATATTATCAGATGTATTCCTCCCTTCCATGTTGTGAAAGTCTGCAACTGATTATGTGATCACTGAGACAGAATAAATGAGTCATGTCTTATTTGCTATGTTTCTGACATCATGTCAGCCTTTGATTTGAACAATGGAATAAATATGTTATCAGACCAGACACTTTAATGTATGTGTTGTTGTAACATGGTAGTGATCCTGAGTTGAACAATGTTTACAAACAAAATACGCATGCTTTCAAAAGTATCTAGTTTTGACATTGCAAAGTTCACATGGCAGTACATTCACATTGTTATATGTGAGAATTACAACAGGAGACAACAGGCCCGATTTACGAAGGCAATCTGAGAAAAAAGTCTAACTTTACGACTTTTGGTATTCACAGAGGTCATTTACAAGTTGTATCTTTACATCCGCTGTCGGACCGGAATCTCCCGCTCGAGCCGTACTCTCCACACCCAGGCCAGAATTTCCCCACATGGGGCAGAATATCCAGTTTGGGCCAGATGAAGTCTAATCAATGGGCTGGAATGCAATTTTCGTTTAAAAAACATTAGGAATGTGAGATAAATGGTAGAGGAGGTCATGAAAATCAACTTGGGCATGGAAAAGGGTGTGGCTAAACACTACATCACATCCAAGAAAAGTTTGCTTCTTTGCATCATGGTGCATGCAGTCCTCGATTTGCACTCCCCTCTGTGTTGAATGTAGTGTTACACCAAACAATCAACAGTGATTGTGAGGACAAGTGCAAGGATGATTTAGCCACACAGAGTATGTCCATAGACTTTTAGACAGACATAGTAACATTTTCAGGTCATAGGCAAAGTCTTCTCACACTTTCCCAGTTGTACAGAAGTTACAGAGACCATAGACCATATCATGAACAATTGCGCTGGCTGTGATCAGAGCTCAGCGCCTCATTTATGCATTTTCAATATCTAAAATGCATACAATTAACTCAGAATTTCTCTGATTTAGTTCATGATTTTCACAACACAGGGAGAGGCAAAACCTGCTCACTGTTTCTGAGCTGTGCCATCTGAAATTCATATTCTTATTTGAAGAAATAGCCCAAGGGGCATTTTATGAAATAGTGGTGCAGTGCAGCGCAGCATGTCACCTTTATGCACTTGGATTGCATTGCTTGGAAAGGGTAGTAATGCGCTGATTTTAAGACATACAGTGCTTTCATGACTTCCCCCCTGCTCTGGTGCACAATGGGCTGCCTAGCGCCAATGCCGGCACCTTGGCACCATGGTGTAAGGGTGGCTGCGTTGCATGCAAGAATGTTTTCTGTGCAGGGAAGGACACCTTCCTACATTAAAAAAATCCTGAGAGGCATATTCCTCTTTCTATGTGCGCTACAGAATGGAGTACACATAGAAAGCGGAAGTAACTAGGAGAAGGTACGTCTCTCCTGGGAAGGTGTATCTTTTGTCACATTCCTATGTTTACAAGGTCTTGTAAATATGTGAATGTGTCAAAACCCTTGGGAGTTGTGTGGGAAGACCTACACAATGCCCATGGAATGCCTTCTCAGGGCAGAGTAAACCAAATTAATGGTTTGTGCTGCATTGTGTTACTCCAGATTTTTGGAGCCACTCAAGGCCAAGCAAAGTAGCTTCAGTGGCTTGAAAAATCTGACGTAAAGTATGCGTCGCTCTTGCACCACTTTGCTTGGTGCAAAAGTGACGCACACCGGCTCATAAATATGGCTTAAGTATCTTATGATGGTCACCTTTTCAGCACTGTGAATGATGAAGGTTGCACTATAGCATGTTTTGTTTATATTTTGCTACAAACCTTTGGTGCAGATCGCAAGAGAACAACAAGCCTGCTTCATGCCACAACACAAAGCTACCAAAACCCTAACAGTGCTGCTATGCATTCATGTGTTTGGAGCAACCGCACAGTGTTCCCTTCTTCTAAGCAGGTTAAGCGAAGAGCTGTAGGCTATGCCATTGTGCAATTCAGTGGCTGCACTCGTTTTCCACATAATTATGGATTTATTGCATTTGCACGTAATGCAGCATCTCGTGCATAATCTGTAGATTTTAACGAAAGAAAGTTCTAGCTCCAGTGGAACAAAAGTTACGAAAAATGTAGCAACATTTGTTCCCATGTAGTACAAGGCCCTTTGCAGAGGTTGACTTGCCATTGTTCAGTTCCTTATTGCTGTATTTGGTTGTTTAACTGGTACTAAAAATGTGAAATCCTTCCCCAGACAGTACTACCATGTGAAAGCATTACAAAATAATGAAGTAATAATATCACAAAATGAAATTCAATACGCTGCAGAATTTGCCTTTTTTGTCGCATGATTTAGCCAACCAGGCAAGAAATGCGTGGGGGTCCGCGCATGCGCATTTGTGAGAAGAAGTTGCCGTCAACGAGGAAGAGGGAGCCCCGGGACGCCGCACTGCAAGTAAGGCATTTTCTCTTATTTTTAACATAGTTTAACTTATTTTAAAATGAGGTTGGGCGGGAGGCAGGCGGCGGGCGGCGGGCGGCGGGCGGCGGGCAGCTCTGCTTCACCCTGGCATGTGCGTAGCACTGCCTGCTACGCCTACTTCGTAAACCGCGTAGCAGGCAGCGCTACGTACACTCCGTGGGCGGAGCGGAGCACTACGCCCGGGTTTACTTAGGAGTGTAATGCTGCAGCCGGTATCTCCACAAACAATGCTTCCGAGGATTTATTCCCGTCAGTAAGTCCTGAGGCGGCTCCATTTCGTTGAGGCCGCCTTTTTGTTTTTTCGCGCGATCGCGTGGATCCTGGCTGCTTCGCTCTAAAGATGCTGCAGGGTCTGTAATTACTCATTTGCCTCATTATTCTGCCCAGAAAATGATTCTTTCCTGCCCCTCACGCTGGAGTTGAGAATTCTCTGTCCTGCTAACCAATTCTTGCTGAGAAATATACACTGTGCTCTGAGAGGGTAGCCATTTTATCTCCACCAGGAGCTGCTGTAATGCTTTTTTGTGGTGCTGCTATGGTAGCATCAATGCTATGTTAACTTGCCTTTGCCCTTAATGTCTTCAGGATTGGTGAACTTATGTCTTATGCTGCGGAGCACCAGTTGATGCTGTTGCTTATCGCTTGCTGACTCCTGCTTTTGTTTGCAAGTTTTTCTCCACTGCGCAGCTTCTATCATTGAGCCCTTACAATGCACAGCCTTAGTGACATTTGTATTCCTCACTTGAAAGAGGCATCAACGCGCTTCAACATTTTCACTGCCCAACAAATAAACAGCACTTTCGTGCTTCCACGCAGAGGCTTCTTTTGTCCGTCGCTGGTTTATCACTCTTTTTCATGGC
Organism: Triturus cristatus; assembly: GCF_964204655.1. Classification (NCBI taxonomy): domain Eukaryota; kingdom Metazoa; phylum Chordata; class Amphibia; order Caudata; family Salamandridae; genus Triturus; species Triturus cristatus. The sequence goes on along the minus strand of NC_140594.1, from coordinate 954,076,336 downwards.
TGTTCGTCTTCTCACATAATTTTTGTCTCCTAGTGCTTTAATTTGTGTACACTTGTTCAGTCGAGAGTGATGTCATCGCGACTTATGGGCAGATCAAAAGCGGCACACTCATCATCTGTTAAACCAAGGCACATTTTTATTAAAAATTCAAAGATCTTTTCTGAGTTCTCTAGACTTGAAAATTCTTTGACGTCTACTCCTCAGAGTTCGGAGATAACAATGGATCCCTCTGCGGCAGCCCCAGGAAAATCTAACACCAAACGGCTAAAAAAAGATCCTCCTTTGCCACCTAAATCAACCTCTCCTGTATCTATGGAGCTACTATTGGAAGAAATTAAGCCCTCCGACCCTTCATGGAAGAGACCAACACCAAATTGCAAATTTTAACGGATAATTGGTCCCGACTTGAAACAAGGGTCTCATCAGTGGAACAAAATGTTGCTTCCTTAAAAGAAACCTGCGTTACTGTTTCTCATCTGCATTCACAAGTCTCTTCACTCCAAAGGCAGGTAGAGGACCTTGAAAATCACAACAGACGGAATAATATTCGGATCTACGGCATGGAGGAGGGACTTGAGGGATCTGATTCTCTCTCCTTTTTCAAGTCATTTCTTCTTAAACTACTACATTTCCCTGAAGGCACGGTGCTCAGCATCCAGCGCGCGCACCAACTGGGGCGAGCTTCATCTCAACCTTTGGCCTCACAACGACCAAGAGGAGTTATCCTATACTTTTTAGAGTACACGTTTCTATTGAAATTCCTATCAGCAGTCAAAGCTTCTCCAAGAATCACATGGTCAGGCTCATCTTTGTTTTTTGCACAGGATTACGTCAAGGCCACTGCAAACCGTCGTAAGACTTTTCTAAACATGAGAGCTGATCTACGTTCTTTAGGGGCCCGATACGGCCTTTTCCACCCCTGCCTCTTCAAAGTTACTGCGTTACTGGGTGAATAGTGTGGGGAGTAGGCCTGGGCTAAAATTCCGTTCCGCTCGTGGAAATTACGATAATTTGACATTTTCACGTTCCGCGCAGAGAGCGAAAATGTCAAAATTTCCGCAATCCGCATTTTACCGGAAATGTTTTGCTTGCTTGCGCTGTAAAATAATACATTCTCGAGTGCGCGCGATCGCCTTACCTGAATCCCCGCGTTCGCCGACAAGTTTTCCCGATCCGGTCGCGTTCTCCACGAGATGTTGGATTGTTGATAGCCATTTGCACTGTCTTGCGACAGTTCGCGCCCGCAGTAACGTCATTCGTCACGCGATCACGTCTTTCTTCTCACGATCATGCACCGCGAGACAAGTGAAAACAAGATGGCCGCGCCCGCGAGCAACCGCATGGGTTAATTGGCGAGCTGCGACCATGCAGAAAATACCGCAAACGGGCGGGAAAAAAACTTCCGCATCTTGGCAATATTTCCGCGTGTTTGCGGAGATTTTTAACATTTTCGCGATAATTTGTGAAAGTGAATTTCACAAATTCCGCCCACCCCTAGTGGGGAGTAAATTAAATTGTAACTAATTAAATTAAATAGTACGTATTTGTAATTAAATATTTCATTGATTATTAATCATGTTGATTATTTAAGAGTTAGTTTATCTTTCTAATTTTTTTGTTAATTTTAACCCCTTCAGCGCTGCGCGGATTCCTCCGCGGTGCTGAAGGGTTCGGGCGCGGGCGGGGCCATGACGGAACGGTTCCGTCATGAGCACAGCTCATCCGATGCTCATGACGGAACCGTTCCGTCATGAGCATGGAAGGGGTTAATGTATACTTTAATGTTATTATTACTGATATTGTGTTATGTCTTAGTAGCAGGGTGGTGGGTTTGTAGGGCAATAGGGTGGGAAGATAATTATTCGATAAAAAATTTAAATTTAATGGTATGTTTATTGTAAATTATTTATTTAATTGATTGCTACTTATTCTAATTGTTTAATTGTTAGTTTGTAGTTTTTTATTTTAGTGTGTTAATTTTAAGGTATATTTTAATGTTATTAAAATAGTAGTATGTTATATTTTAGTAGCAGGTTGTTGGTTTATAGGAGCATAGGGTGAGAAGGTAATTACATTATAAATATAAGGCTCCCTGGTTTCCATTTTACAGATTTTTAAAGATAAATACAGAAAGAAAACTATTTATGTTCTTGTCTGTGTTTATATTTAAATGTGGATGAAACAGAAATATATTCTGTTTTTCTTATTTGAGTGATTCTAAATACTGCCAATCATGACTGTCATGCCAATAGCTGAGCGAATTGACAGGTAGAGGGATAAAAAAAAGAAATTTTAGTAATGAGGCTTAAACAGCTGTAAATATTCTCCTAAAATTATTTTCATCTAATAATATAACTGTGTTCATTTATCTTCTGTAGGTCTTAATATCATTGAAACTTGTCAGACATTCAAACAAGAATGTAGATTTATCGGTTGACTAAACAGGGAAATGCACTAGTTTCTGCTGAATTTTTTTCCAAAAACCTACAATATATAAAGATAAGTACAGATAAATTTTGCAGAAAAATTATGGATAAATACAAATGGAAATGTAAAAAAAAACGATACCATAAAACCAGGAGTCCTTATTATAAATAATTTGATCTTATTGGTAAGTATCAGTTTAATTTTAATTAATAAATACAATGATTATTAAGTTAATTGTGACATATGTTTTTAGAAAAAAATATATTGATATATATATTGTAGTATTTATTTAAGTAAGTTTTTTGTTACAATTTTAATATTTTATTCTGCTTTTGATTTTTGTTAATATCATATTTTCCATGTACTATAATTTATTTTGCTTTATTGTACATTAACATGGTTTCAATAAATTACTTATATGTATTCCTTTCAAAATCAACACTCTTCCAACTGTTGCTTAGACTGGAGAGGAAATTTGTGTGTGAGTGTGGGTATGTGTCTGTGTGAGTGTGTGTGTATGTGTGTGAAAGAGAGAGTGAGATCTATAGTTTAAATTATTAAATACATTCATATTACATTTTTACAGTTCAATTGTAAAAAGTTTTAAGTTTTTGGTTGATATTCTCTACAATATTCTTGAGATAATATCTTTGTAATTTAGATTATATGTATAATAGGACCACAAGTTTTTGGACAGTGCTATATTTGGCACAATATTTTTGCATTCCTATATTTTGCACACAACATTTTGTCAGTGCTGCATTGTTTAATTACCAATGCAAAAAGGGTTTTGCTCTGGAAAAGTTCAATTTTGACAGCAAAAAAAACTGCTTTGTACCGCTTTAACATCAGGGGTGTTACTGGGGCAGACCAGGGCAAACAACTCTAAGTTTTGGCAAAATGCCCGATATAGTAAGGTTGGCAGGCTGGGCTTTGCATCAAAAATACCTACCTGAAGCTTGAGAAAGCAAAAGGAGATGTGGTCATTTTTACAAAAGAATGATGCTTTACATGTGCACTGCTGTGCACAGCATCCACCCAATACTTAGAAATCTACTGAGTTTGTCTATGCATAAGATTTTGAACTAGAAGAATATGTTTTCAATACAAATTCTATGCTAGAGAGCACACACTACCCTCTGCACCATTGTATGAGCCTGTGCCTTGGACAAGACAGCCGTGGATGACCCCAGCAGATAACCTGTCTTTATAGACATTACCCTGTACTCTGTTTTCTCCCGTGCACAGAGCATCGTGGCACATTTGAATGGTGTATTGGATGAAAAATTAGTAGGTCTGGACCCTGGTCTGTGAATCTGTGTTGGACCTTACGGTCACAGGTTTGATAGTGGGTCTGTCAATGTTTTCAGTCTCTTAGTGGTCAATAAAATGAGCATCATTGGCTTGGATAACAGTAAACAAGTGTTACTCAGAGCAAAGGTACCCCACAGATAGAATGTTCACGTTACCTTTCCAAATATGCAATGATTTAGAAAAGTAAAAGCAATAACAAGTCTAAATGTTTTAGATCTGACCTTGAAACAGTTTTACTTCTCTCTCAAGCCTCATTCGATATCTTGGGTTGTCCATCTTCATCCTATGCTCTGTCCGGAGACTCTAAATCTGTAGCTGCTCTGTCTGGAGGTGCTCTCCCACATTTTAGTAGGAGATCCCTGGTTCCTGGACCAAGCAACACAATTGATAGTGTGAGAAAGTGGATTATTAGTTAACATGCATAGCAGCCCACCCCAAGTAATAATGACGCTATCTTTGTTATGTCCAGTAAAGGTTTTAGTATTTAAAACCTCAGTTCAACCCATGGCACAAAGCAAACAGGCTGAACTTATGAAAACGTGTAAAGCATTTAGAAGTACCAAAACAGTTAAAACATCAAAAACACAACAAAAAAATCCACTCCTCTTTATAAAGACAGGAAATATTTTAGTGAACACAATGTCACCAAAATGACAAAAATCCAATGAGGGGAGCCAGAGATATGAATTTATTACCTTTTTAGATAATAAAGCACCAAAGGCACAAATTGACAACTGCAAGCAACTGGTCAGACCAGACCGGTACAAGGGGAAGGTTTAGGCTGATCGCATTGAAGAGCTGGTCAGATACAGAGACAAGATTCGGCCCGGTCAGAAGTTTTACCTACTGACTTAGTGTCTGAAATGGGAATCAAAAATCCTCAGCATGGTAAAGATAGCAGGCTGTGGCCAAGATACATTCCACGTGGCCAGAAAGCTGTCGGGTGAAGTCCTAGTAAAGTCATTGACAGTAAAGTTCAGAACGGGAGACATTGAAAATTCGCTTCCAGGGAAGGTTCCTTACCAGCCATACACTATTGGTTCCATTACCTGGTGAAGACTTCGACCTTCAGACTTAGCACCTTTTTGGAGCTGGGATTCTTCTGGCAGGGCAAGTATGCAAGATGTAGCCAAGGCTGGATACCTTCTCCTTAGTGTCCTGCTGAAACAAATTTACTGCTGCAGTAAAGCTCCAAGCAGGAGCAACCTGAAATTGTGACTCCCTATCAACAAACTTTCTTTGTATTGATTTGGCTTGTTGGCTCCTGTCTTCTGTCAGTTCCACAAATTTCTCCCCTTCACGCCTCCCCTGGGAAAGATGTACCATTTTGACGCATTCCCAAGATTACTATTGTTACTTATTCTGGAAATGGACCAAAAACATGGACCGATGTATGGGCATTCCCATTCTCCACCCATGAAACACCTTCCCACAGCATAATAACTCAAGACGCTACCTTGCGTTTTAGTCCAGTTTTAAGGTGTTATCAGAACCACACAACATGGCTTGGTGTGGCATAGCAAATCTAACTTAAGGGCTCACGTTGCCCTTACATTACCTTGCAGATGCAAGGGCAACTCAAGCCCTTTGGAAAAATTGGGCCTGGATTTTTGGTAGCTCTGTCTGGAGGTGTGCTATTACCTGATTTTACTTTCCTTCTATGCATTTTAGTAGGAGGTGATTGGCTCTTGACCTGGCATACTACTCCATTGAGAGCAGTCCTTTTATGTGTATTTGTTTCACTTCGAACTATTATTTAAAGTTTTTGTATTTCTTCAGCAGTGTCTGGGCCAAGGTAACTTATCCCCAGACACAGGAGTTGCTGAACTCCATTTGATTTTTACCACCACCCTTTTTAAAGTATTAAGTGATACACACTCTAGTCTTCTCCTGGGACTCTTCCCTCACACCACATGGTCATTTCAATCTTGCATTCCTGGCTGTCACTCTAGCCGCATGACAAATGCAGTCCCATCTGCGTCTATTTGCACCTGGCCTGCACCCAAAACACCATTTGTTGTGAGCTGCCAGGTAAGATACTGATTACGAGTCTGGGGGTCCGAGGACCACTAGACTCATGGTGGCACGGTGGTGGGGGTCTTTGGACTGCCACATTACGACCCTAGTGGTCGTGCCATTCTGGGACGCTGACTCTGCCAGGGAACTGCCATTCCCTGGCAGTGGCATTGCGGTCCAGAGGTATCAATATGCTTAACAGGCCGGCTGCGGTCCCCCCAAGCATATAACCAGGTTCATCACCACCACTGATTTCATAGATGTCTTTCCTCCATGAAGCCAGTGGTGGTGAGGAAAGAAAGTGATGCACACAGTAAGGTACAATATGTGCGCCCCCATGTGTACATGCACAGAAGTCCATGCACAGCATTCCGGAACTTCCTTTGATGTTCCAATTGCGGTGCCTATTTTATGGGCATTTTGTGGGAACACCAAAGGAAATGCCCACCAATGTTTAAAAAAGTAATTATTGGGCGGGAGGTCCTCACAAGGCTTTGGCACAGCTGCGCCGGTAAAGAGTTCACACAACTGTGCCAAAGTCATAATCGGGTCCTTATTATTAAGACCATCTACAAAGTGTCACTTTCACTTCCTTGTGACACGTTCTGTCTTACTGACTTTAGTCTGGGCATCACTCAAATTGATGCCATCCTCATCGTGGGACTCTCCTGCTGTCTTCTCTGCGTTTTTTTCTCCCCAAACATATTATTATATCTATGGTTTTATTAAAACCCAGAATTTAGATATACTTTTCCTCACTGAGATGTGGGACACTGACAGCTTGGCACTAGACATTGCTGTAGCTATACCTCCAGATTTTACTATTTGATATTTGGATCGAAACAATGCTAAGGTTAGTGAAACTGCCATTATCTACCAAAACTCCATAGCCTGTTTCACATTTAGGAACATCAGTCTGGGTGACATGGGATCCATAATCTTTTTCACAAAAATCAACCCCACTTTGGCTTTCTGAGTTCTCTCATTTGACATTTGCCAAAAAGTACCCCATTTCTTTTTGTAGTTACTTAGCAGCAGCAATTGCTCCTTACATTGTTAAATACTCTGGGGCTTATTTACAAACCCCTTCCGCCACCTGTACATCACTTGTCCCCATATTAAAAGTGATACACCGGTGGCGCAAGGGGTTTGTATATAAGCACCTTTAACTTTACTATACTGGGTTACTTCAAAATCCATGCTGATGTCCCAGATAATCCCTTCTCCTTTGCACTGATAAGCGCCATGTCAGCTCTCAGTTTGCATCTGTGGATTACCGCCACCATGCACAGGGTCGACACACAATATACCCCGTTACAGGTAGACACTCTCCCACCTTTTTTAGGTCTCGTATAGAGCAGCGCATGCGCTGCCTCTCCGAAGCATCAAGTAATCAGTATCTTGTGTGAAACTCCAGGTAATTTCTCATGCTGCTTGCCATTGGTTTGACTCTGGAATTGCTCGTCTTATCTGGCTTTTTATTGGCTGTTGTGCCGATACTCACTTCCATTTATTCCGGAAGCAGCACAGCCCAACTACAGTTTTCATGGCTTTTGTGTGTTCATCTGTAGTCGGTGAGCACTATATTCTTTTAGGGTCTCCATGTCTTCCTCCTCCGGCTTCACCATGGACTCACTCGCCCGCAATCCCCATGGAAGCCGGTAGGGAGGAAGGAAGTCCCGTGCCCTTCTTTGCTTCGCCCTGCTATGGGTGCTTGGCTAATATATATACTTTTATTTAATTAAGCTGTTTGGGGATGCCATTCACTTTAAAATTTTATTTATTTTATTTAGTGCAGATAGAACATTTCCACGATAGTAAGCCTACTGCCCAGGCTCGAACAGGGATCCCCAGTTCCGAAGCCTGCAGCTCTGACTGCTGAGCCACGGCCTCTCGCTCTGGGGAGACCTGCTGTAGTCGATAACTCTGGGCTGGGCACCTTTGGTCACAATCCCCACAGAGGCCCAGGGGAGATCCAGTGATGCCACTCTAGCTCCTCCTCTCTCTGCACTGCAATGTGGTCACACTGATTGGTGCCAAACTGCCCTGAGGTCAGCGGTCGGCCCCCCCTAGAGACACCACTGCAGCAGAGCAGCGCTCCCTAGGCAGGCCACTCCGACCACTGTCCCAAGGAGCCCGGGGAAATCACTGAGCACCGCTCATTTTTTTTCCATCTGCCTCCCACAGCAGCACATGCTCAGTGCTTTGGCATCGGCATCGGCTTGAGTCGCAATCAGCTATTGGCACCAGGCAGGCGGTCCAGCCCACGACCGAGCCACGTCTGATGCCTAGAGCCACTGCTTGCAGGCCCCAGAGGTCAGGAGATGCCTCTTTTTCACCTTTATTCACTGTGAAGGGAGGTGGCTGCCAGGCACTATCTGCAGCGGTCGCCTTCTCCTGGTCGGGTGACACCCGAGGGCTTCACTGAGCTGCTCAAGTCCTCCGCATATCCTTCAGGATCATGTGGGGTGTCGATGAGGCTCAGGGTCGCCAGATGGAGCTCCGTGTGGGGACCAGAGGCGGCCGCGGCAGGGACCTGGTCAGGTAAGTTTTCAAGTTTTTTACTTAATTTTTAAATGCCCCGCCACATGTCCCCCCTCCCTCCTTCCCCCCGCGAGTATTGCAAGCCGTGACTGTGTGCCCTCCTCCGAAGCCTCGCCAAATTCCACGCGTGCTGCTCTCTCTCGTTTCGCTCACAAGCTTCAATCCTGGAAAGTTAGCTCAGCCTTTCATCATTCCAAGGTCTGTAAAATTAGTACAATAGAGTTGAATAGCAGCAGCAGTTATTTACAGCCCTGTGAGACTATGTCAGCAAAACGTGATTGAATAATTCTGCCCAGCATTAAAAGAAAATAAATACAAAATGTGCATACATTATTTTTCAGCTTACTGTGAGATGATCGGCACCTCTACAGAGTTCTCCCCTGCTCCCAGACACACATTTTCCTTGTCCCCAAGTCCACTTTCTTTTTTAGCCCATACCACTCTTCAGTCCCCCGATTTCTTATCTTGCCCTTCTCTGTATGTTTTTTCCGCTTCTCCTCATACCTCTTCTCCTTGTTCCACTATTCTCTCCTTTTTGACTTTTTTCTCTGTTGTAATTCCCACTCACTTTCAACTCTCAATCTCTGTTCGGTTTATCTTTCTCCATCTCTATTTCCACTCTGTCCCACATATTTAATCCTTTTTATACGTCCTTCTCCGCTTCCGTATTCCTCTGTTACCCTTAACCTTCATCTATTTTGACTGCCTCCTCCCTTCGTTTCGCAACGTATCTCATCTTTTTTCTCTACTGGTTCTCAGTCTTTTCACGGGTCATCTTTCGCCTCTTTTCCCCACCTGCCCCTCGCATTTCATTCAACTCACCTTCCTCATCTCTATTATCTTCTGTTCACTCTACCCTAACTTCTTTCTCTTATTTTCTCCAGTACTCTTTTTCCTCTCTAGTCTTCACTGTACTTTTTTTTTTCTCTTTCTTGCTCCCCTCTTTTCCACATTTCTCCTCCCTCATTTCCCTTTATTTATTCTTTACGTCTTGTCCATGCCCCTCCCTTATTTCACTCACTCCCTCTTCTTCCTCTTCCTTGCTTCCCTCCACTCTCTCTTCCCCATTTTTTCTTCTTTATAACTCCCCTTTCCTATTTTCCATTTTACTCCCACTTCTTCCCCTCCTATCACTGCATACCCCTAATGTTCCTTTTCCCCGCCCTCTTTTCACTCATGTTGCTTTCTTTTCAATATACTTTCTCTTATTCCCCTCTTTTACACACACCCTCCATCTTCTCCTTTCCCCCTTATTTCTTTATCTCTGTCCCCTACCGTGTTTCATTGTTCACTCGTTCCATTTCTCTCTGCCCCGTGGTTATCATCTCTCCACCAGCCTAAAAGACCCCCATCCCTCCTTCCACCAGGTTTTAGAGCCATCTTGATTGGTGCAGTGGTTACCTTTTTTCTAGGTCACAGTAATGTACTCTATTGGCACTTTGTTAGGAAAAGCCTCAAAAAGCCAACAGGCAGAAGTCTGCTGCATCTATGGATCAGCTAAAACAGACCAGTTAGACAATCTCTTCTCTGGCTCCCTACAGGCACTTGCATTCAATTAAAACGCTAGTGCGTGCTCTCTAAAAAGCTAAGAGGGAACCCATCCTCTTCATTGAATGAAAATGTGGGCGTACCTTCCTAGCAGAGTGCTGCTTTCAGTTGGCAGCAATTTCCTATGACAGAAGGGTTTTTAACGTTTTACTGTCAAAGGGCATAGACTAGGAAGTTTGGGGATTTGGTGGTGGAAAGTCCTGTTAGATAAGCTCTTACAGGAAAAGTTTTTATATCTTCAAGACAAGTTGTAAAGCTAACCTGTTCTAACTCTGGTCCTCACAGGCTACATTATCAGTGTGAGGGCCTAGAAATAACTTTTTGTATAGTGTGCAACATCTATCTATCTATCCTCCTAGTCATTCTGCCACTCAGTCCCTCTCCTCAACTCTCGATTTCACTCTCCATCTCTTTGTTTCCCTTTTCCCTCTGTCCTCCTCCCTCATTGTTAGTCTCATCCTACTTTCGCCCACTCTCTCCTCTCAATTTTATTGCCTTCTATTATTTCCCTTTCATACTCCTCATCACTTATTTTCTTTCACTGCTTTGTTTTACATTTCTACCTTCTTCCCCGTATTTTCATTAGCTCTCACACACTTTCATTACTATTCCTTTTCCCTTCCCACTTTTCTCTCTTACTTCCCCTTGCCTTATTTCACTTTTCAGTTCCCAACTCCCTCTTGCAATATGTTGAATTCTGCTAGTTTGCAACCTGTTTAGTAGTTTGTTAAATAAAAAACATCTGTGAGGTACTCAGCAATGCAATGTATCTCAAAGTCTGTTATGAAGCTCTATGGTTATACTGAGTAAGCAGCTACCTATTATATATGACATCTTTTTATTAATGTAATAACTGCACTTTCACAATTGCTGTATTAACCGTCCTGCTTTCTCAAATTTGATAGAAAATGCACCATTTGTCCACTCTTTTTTCAAAATTTTCTCAGGGGGGAACCCCCACGAACCATCCTTAGGTTGTTCCGGCTCGCTCGCTTTGCTCGCTCGTTGCGGTGCAGTATGACAATAATGTTATGCCTCGCCACTTTCAAATGTCACAAGCCGCCACTGGATATTTGTTCACCTCGAGGCACGCAGCTCGCTTTTTGTTTAATTTTTGTTTCATTCCGTTTCATTCCGTTTCATGAGCGCCGCGCCAGCTACAGTTTACTTGCGCAGTAGGTGGTTATGTGTTTCGTAGTGGATTACTTATTTTATATATTGCTAATCATTAAGGCTCCCGCTTAATCTTCAGTCCTGTTCAAGACTGCAAATCTCTAAATGCAAAGCAAAACATTGGTCAAGAATAAGCTGCTCAAGTATGGGCCAGCAAAACCTCACGTGCTCAGAAAATAGGGATGTTTTTGCTTACAGGAAGACCTGTTTATAGAGAGCTCACTGTTCTCCACGTGGCGCGATAGCAAGAAGTCATTGCTGAAAATCGGGCACTGGGCTTGTCTCGTTAACACATATCGTGCCTCTAGCACACAATTTTATGTGCAGCACGTTCAGCCTTTTGCCAGCTGAGTAGTATGCAACTTCCTTAATGGGTAACTTCGCCTAACTCAGAAGACGACCCTTGTGGTCCAGATCAGTGTGGGCACAGTGAAGTACTGACATAATGGGAGAGGTGGTAGGTTGCCAATCATCGAGCGGCAGTAGTGGCAAGCGTGATTCGATCAGTTGGGTGTCCGTGTCACCCTGTTGAACGGCCCACTCCTGCTCTATGAGACTAACCCAGCACCTGTACTTCCGCACTTTGAGGACCGTGAATGTGTGTGCTGCTACCCCAGGTACTGCGGAGTCTAATTTCACCCTCACAAGTCATGATTCACTACCCATAATTTATGAACAGCTCACTCAGAAGACAATAGCAACTTTAAAGTACATCTGTCAGGGTCACAAAACAGCCTTTTTGAGAACTGCCCGAGGGCAAGGGACCTTTTACTTAGGTTAAAGTTTTTTTCTACTTGTTGGGACTCCCTAGTGCTTCAATGTTTTAACTATTTTTAGGTTAAGTATTTTGGATTGTGCCCAATACGCATTTAGTTATGTTTAGGTTCAACATTTTTAGTTAGAACTAAAATAACACCTCTGGGGATGTTAAAGTACTGCAGAAATAGTTCACGAAACCCCAGTGCAGCTTTCTCGCCGGATAACCACACTATCCGGTGTATAAGGAACAGCAACCAGGGTTTAAGTTTCTTAATGCATCCCATCAAGATCTCTTATTGAATGAGTGCAGCTGATGCGGCAAGCTTTTATTGTTTTGTGCTCTGGTAGGCTCCCTTCATTCTTTTTATAGACCTCAAGTTGTTCCATGTCAGGGGTGTGCAGCAACCTCACAATGCGCACTCTAAACGGAGGGCATTGATAAAAGGTGATAATATTCTCCAGCAGAACTCATTTTACCCACATAGGAAAGATGAGATGCTGAGTTGATCCCATCTGTGTTCAAATCTGCTGCGATCAAGACATACTCTGATTCATGCATTACCCCCACTGAACTGTGAAGCAGGGGTAGGGGAGAGAAGACTAAAGTGAGCCAGGTTTCCTAGAAAGTGCCTTGCAGCTCCTCCTCTCTTCTCTGCAGAGCTACAGCCTGACCTGACTTTCTGTTAAAATTGTGTTTGAGGAATCAGTGCTGCGCTTTCCAGGCACCCTGGTACTGCGCACTGCCAGCAGAGTCCTCATTCATGCTAAGCAGGCGCCCTACTGAGCCCAACTCTCAAAACAGCACCGGCATGATTTAAAAACATATTTGATCTGTTGGCAATGTTTTTATTTTGTCACAGGCAAATTGCTAGCAGGAATCCTCGTCTACGTGTCAGTTACCATAGTGGAGCACATGCCAAATGTCTCATACTTATGCAGTGAATAGTGGAGTGCCAGGTAGCTATGGAAACAGCATAATACCCATATTTGCAGCTAGCAGGTGGCTTAATGTCAGGTGTAATACCAGTAGCCAGTTCTGGCTTTAAACCTAACTACATTCCACCTTGTGAGCAAGGGTACTATGCCTATAAATGTTGTATTTTGGAGCATTGAACTGCATGGCATTGCTCCAGCATTGGTTTCATTACGAATTGAGGTGGGTGAGCCACTGAAAGTTCGAGCCAGGCTTGAGCCTGAGGCATGGCTCTGGCTCAGCTCAAGGTCCTGTTGGAACTTCGAGCCCAAAACAAGCTGAGTTTTCATATGGCTTCTGTCTGTTTGCCTGCCTCCCTCTACCCAGGATGTGGCTTTACGGTCAGAACTTCTGACCAGCTTCTAGTTTAGGAATCGGCTCAAAATCCTGTGTTTTTGGGTAAATCACTTAATGGCCCCCCTGCCTATGAACAATGAATATCATCTTGTGCAATATAAGTAAGAGTCATGTAAAGTGCTCAAATACATTTGGGTCCAGTTCATGCTATATAAAAACTGCTGAAAACCCACAAAGAGATTAAAACAAAGCCTTAACAAGACACCTAGGTGCCCATTTCCTGGCTGATTTGCACAAAGTTAAATTAGAAAACCTGGATAAAATGCGGCTTTTCAGCTTAAATTGTGTGATCTTAGGCAAATATTTTATTTCACTGAAACTCTTTTTTTCTTCATTAACACTTATGAAAGCACTTTCAGATATTTGAGTTCAGAATGCCAGTTGTAAACAAGCATTTGCAATGCAATAGGTCTTGCATTTTAGAAACTTTGACCTATTGGTATTGTACATGACAATGCCTTTTATTATTGCAAGTTTTTTTAAACGAATAAATAAATGGCATTGCCATTTACAATGCCAATACGTCAAAATCTTGAAACTGCGAGACCTATTGCATTGCAAATGCTTGTTTGGACTAACCGTTTCTCTGTGCCTTTTAAATTTGTGCTCCACTACCCTATTTTTGAGGACAAATCTAGGCCCGGTATGAAGCATAATTGGACCTTGACGTTGCTGTGAATTTCTCTCCGTCCTGAAAAGGAATAATGTTATGAAGGTGAACGACTTTAATCGGTGGTTCACATGTGGTTTAGATGCCACTGCCGTGCACCCTCATCATCGCCCATCACGCGGGACACTAGCCGTCCTTTGGTTCTAGGGGAACTTGAAACGAGCCGAGCGTTGCTGTAGGGGGCTGGAAAGAAATGGAAATCTAATTATGATAGGACTGACACACAGGTACATAGACGTGAAATCAAAAACTATCACACATAAATTAAACCTGCTCAGACACACGATTTCACAGTTAAAATGCAAATGCCGTCAAAGAAGTCTTCAATGTTGTTAATTCTATTTTGAAACCTCTTTGCATTGAACTAGCTTCTTTTTTCCGTTATAAAATCGCTCAAATTCATGGAAACGTTTTCGAACTGCCCTCAGAGCCTCCCATTACTGGTCTGACTAGCTTTTCCATCAAGCCTTACAAACAGGCTCTTCAGGCTTTTGCTTTGATTTAGGTTGACAAAACGTTGCAGTACATCCATCAATGTGAATCCAGATCTTCATTGGACCCCTGTCCATAGAGTATTCTTAAGTTAGCCACAGAGGTCTTCCGTCTTGTCCTTACGGATTTATTTAATGCATCTCTAACGAGTGCCATGGTCCCCCACGATGGGAGTCAGGCCCGAGTCCTTCCTTTTCTCTTCTCCTGCTGCCTCAAACATGATGGAAAATGTTATCAATGACCACTTATCAGTTTTCATCAGTGCTTGAAATGGAAAAATACAAGTGCAGGTACTCTGTAGCAGAGTACCTGCTTGTACCGGTACTCTCCAATTAAAGGTTTTGCATTTCTCTTGAGAAGTGTCGGTACTCTCCTCCTCAAAATGAAAAAGTGCCGGTACTCCGTACCGGACAGTACCGGCCCATTTAAAGCACTGGTTTTCATGAATAAAGTTCCCTGCTGGATGAAAATCAAGCAGGTTTCAGGCCCTATACAGAGCACTTAGGGGCATATCAGCAACAACCGGCGATAATTATCGCTAAGCGCACTTAGCGCTAGGATAATTATCGCCGGCTAGCCTGGATTTTTATCTCTGAGATAGCGTGCTATTAGCAACGCTTATCTCAAAGGCGATAAAAATCCTTGCGCTAACTGCCTAACATGAGATTATCGCTGGAAACACAGAGATAATCTCACGAAATGTGGCGTTAGCTTGTTGATAGGGCCCCACAAACGTAGCTATGATATCCACCTTACATAGGATATCATGGCTAAGTCAGTCCTGAAGCAGGCGTAAGGACTGCTTCATAGCGTGGGGCTTGATGATAGGAGAAATGTTGCTTAGCGACATTTCTCCTGTCATGTCAGGTCAGGAACGCCCACTTTGCATCTCATGAGAGATGCATAGCTGGGCGTTAAGAATTTGGCCGCTAATACAAGGTTTCACGCGTTAGCGTGACCATGCTAATTAGGTGATAAAATTATCGCCGCTTTTCGGCCGAAAACGGACGCAAAAGCGGTGATAATTTTCTATCGCCGCCTTTTAAATATGCCCCAATGTGTTTTTTTTTTAGTGTTTTCAGAGTAATTGTACTGGTCCTGGACAAGGGATGTCCTGCTCTCTCATACTCCTCGACCTGTCAGTGGTGTTCCATACGTGTTGCATGCTGTGCTCTCACAATGCTTCTGCAAGATGGGTGTTGTGGCAAAGCCTAGAAGTAGCGCCAATCTTTTCTGGGCAACCATACCCAAGCTCTCTCTTTACATCCTTTCACTTTGGTTTTTAAGTCTGTTCAATACGGTGTCCCTCAGGTCTCCTCGTGGAACCCTAAACTGTTCAACAGCTAAATTGTCTTCACTAGTTCAGTCTTTCGGCTTGAACTAGTCTCACATGGAGGTGAAACGCTATTCATTAATTGTTATGCTAACGGTTAACCGAGAATTCGATGG
This sequence comes from Triturus cristatus, assembly GCF_964204655.1. Taxonomy (NCBI): domain Eukaryota; kingdom Metazoa; phylum Chordata; class Amphibia; order Caudata; family Salamandridae; genus Triturus; species Triturus cristatus. The sequence continues at coordinate 954,060,614 of NC_140594.1, read as the reverse complement.
TGTCACACGAATACTTCAAAAATGACTTCGGGGCATATTATCAAGGATGGCGTTAACATTATCGCCGGTTTAGCGGCAGAAAACTGCCGCTAAACCGGCAGTAATGGGCTTGATGATATGCTCTAGAGAATTCCCATAGAAGCCCATGTTCACACCAGAACATGGGCTTCTATGGGAATTCCATAGAGCATATTATCAAGCCCATTATCGCCGGTTTAGCGGCAGTTTTCTGGTGCTAAACCGGCGATAATTTTTAGCGCCGTCCTTGATAATATGCCCCTTCATTTCGCAATCTCAGCGCAGGAAGGAAAGCTGCCTGCAACGTATTACAGACAAGATGGAAATGATTATTTTCAGTTTGTCGCCTTCCATCTGGTGCCACTGTTGGTGGCCTTGAGAATAAGGGCGAAGGGCATCGATGCTGATGAAAGTGGCCAAAAAACTATTGACCACATTTGATTATGATCTTTCCTTATGCTTTCACATAGTCTCAGCATTTTGTTTCAATTTGCTCAGATCTCTGAGAAAGACTCTCGACTTTTTCCTGTCTCAGCACGTAAAGATATGGTGCATTCAATGCTTACATACAAGCTAGATCATGCCAACTCGCTTATGTCAGTGCCAATAAATTTGCCTAGGAAGCTTCAACTGTTAAAACATGTGGTAGCATGCCTCATTCTCAATATGTGTATCATCTGTCCATTTCAGCCCATTTGCATGAGCTACATGATTCCCTGTTCATAAGAGAGTACAGTTTAAGGTGCTGGAATTCTCATATAAAGCCAGACAGAAACTACGCCCGCTATGCTTTTCAAATTGACGCAATCTTATGAGCCTATGTGTATTCTGCGCTCCTGAAGGGCCCACTTGGCTAAACACCCTGCTTTCTTCACTTCAGATATGGAGGTCGATCCGGGTCAGAGGGCAAGTTTGTGGCATAATCTTTCTTCGCCTTTACATGATGCCCTTTCTTTTGCTTACTCTGAAAATCATCCTAAAACGTGGGTATTTATTCTATCATAATTCCTCCCTTTGGCAGGCTGTCTGAATTCCATTGTTCTCTATTGCCTGGATGCCCAGTATTGGGCAGTTCTTGGCACGGTACAAATCTAGTCAGTCATTCAGTTATTATTCACATGGTGCTTCGGCCCAACGGAGCATACAACATTGGCTCTTTGGGCCATTGGCTTTCTTCCACGGTGAGAACTGTCATTTTATCTATCACCAGGCACATGCATCAAGAAAAGCTTTTGCGAGTCCTTAATTGCGAATATTAAGGAATCGCAATTAAGGACTCGCAAAAGCCTATGCATGTAGGAATCGCTATTAAAATAGCGATTCCTTAACATTCATTAATTGTGAAACACAAATTGCGAGTCGCAATTAATGAATGGCTTCCCATTCATTCCTATGGGCCTCCAGGCCCATAGGAATGCATTGGAGATTGCGGGAGCAATTTGCGAGTACCAGTAGGTACTCGCAAATTGCTCCCGCAATTTCTAGGGTGCAGACACCCTATTGCACCCATGTATTTGAACTCTGCACACATGTTGCATACACACATGCTCTAAGGGCATGTGTGTGCGCAACATGAAACTTAGAAAAATGCAAATAAGTGCATTTTTCTAAGTTTTAGCAAATTACCATGAAGTCCAGCTTCATGGTAATTTGCTCCCGCTAGTAGCGAAATCGCTCTTTTTTAAACTTTAATGCATTGCATTTAAGGAATCTCAATTAGGGATTCCTTGAATGCAATCGCTATTTAAGGAATCGCTATTTTGAGATTCCTTCAATTGCGATTTTTGCATTTGGGATGATGCATCCCAAACGCAAAATTACCGGTCGCAAAGGGGCAGATTCTGAGAATCTGCCCGTTTGCAACCGGTTTTGTGGTTGATGCATGTGCCTGCACGTTCGCATAAAATGAACTGCATTTCAGTCTCTTGGCTGGTGAACCAACAGTGTAATTTGCATCTTCATTTTGTCTTTCCATTCTTTATCCTTTTTTATTTTCAGTCATCCTTGTGTGATTAAATTATGTTTTCCGATTACTGTGATTCCAATGCAATAGCAATTTCCTTTGCACAGATGGGGATCATCTTTTCACCTGTTGTACATTAAAACTGAAAAAAGTTTCCATACCTGCTCAAGGTCCACCTGCCTTCAGGAAGAACTCTTACTGTTCTATTAAAATTAAATGTGATGGTTGATTTAAAAAAATGCAGGCACAAGGCTGCCACATTTATGCGCCAGAATGATGCGCCAGAATGTTTACTTTTCCTCTTCATGTTTTTATTGGTGAGGTATACGCTTGCAGTAAAAAACATAATTGTGTCGGGAATTCAGTCCAAAAGGCCCCTTGTATAGTTAGGTCATCGCTGTGTCATTGAGCTACTGACCAGTAAGAAGTGTGGTACTGGGAGTATCACTCTGCAAGAGTGACGAACAGGGTGCATTAGGATTGTAAGTCTAATGCCTGTCATTTCGGGCTGAACTGTTCCCTCAATACTGATTTGCATATGGCAGGATCAAAACTGAGGTGACATGGTTAGCAAAAGAACGATAGGTTGAAATGCTACCCTCAGTGATCACCACTGGTTAGACAAATTTCAAGCATCCCTCCCATCACCTTTTGTGTGTTTCGTGTACTGCCCTAAGTGGCATGGGTATGCCCAGATGTTGGACCCATGCTCACTGTGTCACTGGATTCAAGCTAGCCTGGCTGATGAGGGGTGATACCCCAAAACCGGTACTAGGATGATTGTTTTTGGTTCAGGGAGGACCTGGCCTGGCAGATCGGGCTGAACTGCTTCCATGATGAACAGGGTCAAGACTGATTTGCATACGGCTGGGTCCAAACTGAGGTCACATGGTGAACCAAAAAACAAAGGGTTAGGATGCTACCCGGAGGAATCGCCAGTGGTTAGAAAAATTGCAAGCATTCCCCTCAGCACCTTTTTTGTGTTTCATCTACCGCCATAAGTGAAGTGGTCTGATTGATGTCTGGAGGTCATTCCACCCATATAGCTTAAACGTTACCTTTTATTCTCCTGTACATCATTCTAATTCCAGGATAGAGTACATGTAAATAACCCATTAACATATTCAAAACTTGAAACAAGCAGAAATTGACTCCATCCTTATTTCTGACCATACCTTGGTTATTGTTGAAAAAAGATTTATTACCACAACATGCACACAGTAATAGGTTGAAATGTAATAAATCCTTATTAAAAGACACTACAGTTGTAGAAAAAGTTGACCAATTCTCGTCTGAATTATTTTATCTTAGCTTTCCTTTGGTGTTCAAATGAATTATATATGAGACGCTTATGAGGCAACTGCCTGAGGCTTTATTATTGACTATGTGGCTTCTAAGAAAACACTCACACTTAAAGAGATATTTAAATTGCACAGGTTTGTTTTTTGTTCAGGAAGGGGCACCTTCCCACACAAAAACAATCCTTTGTGTTTTTTTCTTCTTTCTATGTATGCACGCAGAAAGAGGAACAATGAGGAGAAATAAAGATATTTCTCCTTGTTATGCTTCCCCTATATAGTTGTAGCATTTTTACACATTTCCAGGGCTACCATTCATGGTAAATCTGGGAAGCACAACACTCCTGGGGTGGATATGTGGGAACACCGGCACTCCAGCCATGGAACGACTTACTGGGGCAGAGTAGTGCAAGGCTGTGACTTGCTCTAACTTGCGTTACCAGATTTACCAAGAACCGCAGGGTCACTCAAGGTGGCCTTGCATGGCTTGATAAATCTCATCTAGGGTTTGCATCACCCTTGTGTCACCTTGCGTGGCACAAGTGTGATGCAAAACTTTGATAAATAACCCCCCCGTGTCCAACAAACACAAATGCTTACGGTAGTTTTATTGTACAGTGCCCTCACGGCCTTGGTCATGCTGGCGTTATAGCGAAATATAAAATTAGAGGGCGGTACCTATCTAATCAAAATACCGTGCAGCATGGGGTTTCCATTTGAGTTCACTAGACCTACACAAATTCCTGCTGTACAGTTAGGCTTTTTATTGCAGATGCACAATTGAACATGCTATAAGAAATAGTGTCACATGTATTTGTTGCAACGCAACTGCATATCAGATTGCGCTTCTTTGAAAGTACCTGAAGAGCAGGTTACCCAAAATGCACTCCCACTTACGAAGAGATACACCAAGTACAGGATGCACAATGTTGTCCTTATTTTATGCTGAAACCTCTTCAATTATTGAAGAAAAAAAAACTCTGCAGAAGGAGGTACTTATCAAGGAACTATAACATTTTAAATTGAATGTCATGCAAGTTGCAACTGCAACCATAGTTAATGATTTGAAATGAATTAAGCCCACAGGATAATGCAGAAGGTAATTGCAGGTGACTCCAGGCTATTGTGTTCTAGAAGCTGCTGCTAAAGAGTTGGCAGGTTTTCAGGGGAAAATAGCTTACGATGAATTTGCAAAAAGACTCTTCTGTAGTGGTAATGGGCACCTTCAAGGGCCTTAATTAGTAGAAAAACCCATAAGCATTTCTATTAGCAGCAATATCCATTGGGATATTTTCATATGTATTCCAGCTCATCGGGACAAGGTTGGATAGCATCGCTGATTCTGCAGCCCTAAGCATAAAACTTTACTCGGTCCTATAACTTCAATTCAGAGCCTTGCAGCAGGCGATAAGGCTATATATTGCTCATTTTCTACAGTGGAAAAAGATCAGGTTCAAATAGACTACTTCTGCAACTCAGAGAAGAATGGATCACCAGAAAAAGTATCTGCTTATAATAAAAATACTATATGTGTTAATACTAAATAAAAAACGAGACAATGGGAAGAAGTGGTTAGAATGTGGCAATATAGCCTTATAGCCGGGTACTGAGGGCTATACCAGTTGCTAAAGGTCCTGAACCCACAGGTTATAACAAAGGAGTGAGCCTTTAACAAACAGAATTGCCTGAAGCAGAGGGCTATGAGGCTATTGGAACATTTCACCCATTGAGAGTAGAATATTCTCGAATAAAAAGGGAGGAACCGAAAAAGAAACATTAGAATGTTGGTGCACAAGGGAGCCACTTGATTGTGTTCGGTAGAACTTGCTTCATCCCAATGTCTAATAGGAGAGAAAGAGAGTGGAGCGTGTGCATAAATAGACAAGAAGGGTGATTAATAAGATGGAACACACTTTGTTACAGTATGAAAAAATTAAGTCGTACACAAGAGGTGGCACATATGGGACATTAAATGAACCAGATTCTGCAACAATTCAAGAGTTGTAAAACATCCATGAAAGATCAGGTGCATCCACATTTGGGAAAAGATACGTTTACATGACAACATGATAAAAGGACAATGGTTTCTCTGATGAAGAACAGATCCTGAAAGGCGACCATAATTTTGGAAAGTCATGTAAAGCCCCCAACGCCCCCCTAAATACCAGGAACTAAAACAAAACACCAAAATACCTTGCTAGAAAGAAAAAAACTAAAGACCCTCAAGAACACTACTCAACATGACAAAACTATTTAAGTGTGCAAATCATTGGAGAGTGTGGAGCCTCATCCAAAAGTCATAACAACACAGTCTAACCTCCTGGGATGCCAAAGTCATAAATATAGTGGAATGGAATCCTGTCTAGAGAATTACTAGTAAGTAAGATTAATTCAAACATTTCTCACTACTACTTTTCCTTTTCTTATCGAGTTGCCATGAATATCACACACAGAAATACATGGGTCCAATAGTTAGTTGTTCCAAAGAGAAAAAGGCTGCACCTCACTGATGAGGCCAAACAAAGTCAAAACATGCTGTGGCTTTAATTTTGCAGTGCCTGATGTTTAATTTTGCCTCACCATTTGAGTATGACTGCATCAAGGAATGATATTCATATTATAGGTTCCTCTTTTTAGTAGCAGAGTGAGCAGGAATACAATAAACACTCTCCCCATTAATTATTATTAATAACAATTAGTTTGTGCATGTCCATTCATCACTTTTTGTTTTTCTTAGTGAGTTACCCTAAGTGGCATGAGAATGCTGTGACAAGGATTCTAAAGCTCACTGTGTCACACAAACTTTGCTGCACTTTAATGATGCAACCTTATTAGCTTGAAACGTCTTGAATTTCTTATGTTTTTGTTCAAAGGGGATATGTTCTATCTGAATGGATTGGACTGTCAATTTGAAGGGGGCAAGGTTAATTTTCATTTGGTAGGAAGCACATATTATTTATTGTTTTTCTCACCAGAAGCACTAGGGTCTGGAAGCATTAAGATCAAAGAAGCTGACGTGATTGGAATAGGAAGGCCTGAAGATTGTAGAAGATTCTTGGAGCAAAGAACCTAACAATAAGCAGACCAGAAGGGAAAACGGCCTTTACAAAGTGGTCTTAAGCACATGTGCCATTTCCCGCAAGCTGACCAATGCTTCCCTTAAACATGCATATGCCTTAACGACACTTATGCGTGGTTAAGGCAGTTTGCACTCTAGCTGTCTAAGTGGGAGGGGAGAGGAACGAGAAGGATCACTGCAGGAAGGACCGGGAAGCAGCAAATTAAGTTGGGCTGAGGCTAGGTGTGGGGCTTGGGGGGGAAGGTTTTAGAGAAGAGGGCTGGTTTTAGGGCTCAGGGAAGAAGCCTGGGATAGGTTTTAAGGCAGGGGGCTGAGTTTAGGGGCTCAGGCCAGTTTTCAGGGAAGGGGCAGTTTTTAGGGCTGAGGGCACTTTATTTAATTGGGATCAAGGTTTTAGGCCTCAGGACAGTAGAAGGGGTAGGGGTAGTTTTAAGGACAGCGGGGAGGTACATTTTAGTGCTCAGGGTGGGAGGCTGGGTCATGGTAGTTTTTGGTAGGGGGAAGGGTTTTGAACGTTAGGGAAGGGGTAGTTTTAAGGGCAGGACGGGTACGTTTTAGGCCTCAGGGCAGGGGGGCGAGGTAGGGTGATCGGATTTTAGGGCTAAGGGTGGGTTTGGGGTATCAGGTAGAGGTAATCTTTACCACGCATACTCCTTTACCAATCAAGCCTTTAACATGAATTTGTCTGGTAAAAGCATGTGTGGTAAAGGTAAACGTGGTAAAAGAATGTGTGGTTAAGACTCATTTGTGGTTTGGACGACAATGTAGAGGCATGTGTGGTTCAGCCATGCGTGCCTCTGTCAAACAACTGACCAGAAGTCCTCTAATGGGGCACCAAATGAGGAAAGCTCACATGTGCATGCGACAGGAAGCCCTCGAAAAAAAAGAGGTCTCTGCAAAAGAGCTTTAATACTTTCTTTTTGGTTCCCTCAAGCGAGGTGTTAACCATGATGATATGCCAAAAAGGCAGTGGCTTGTGGGATGAAGAATTAATATAGATGAAAATGTCATGAAGGCACATCGAGATTTTAGGAAAGCAAGATGGCGGCTGCCTAGGAGTACTGTGGCGGAGTTCCTGCGCCGGCCCGCTCCACCTCTCTTCACCTTGCAGATGGTGATCTCAGCGTATGGCGGCTTGTTGAATCATCGAAGCCCCTGCAGAGTGGACAGATTCCATAACAGGATTCTATAACAGCCTTTAACCCGGGATGTTTGCAGAAGCAAGTGAGTCTGAAACATGGGGAGGGTACGCCAGAGCATTGACTGTCCTGGCAGGGAAGCTGACCCGGACCTTGAACTGCTCCTTGAGTAGGTGGGCAGGCCTTTCTACAGGATATTTCAGAAAAGCCCTGAAGACAGCGCAAGCTCTCCCTGGGTGTTAGCTTCTCTAACGCTCTGCACTATGGCTCCCAAGACTGCCAGACAAGGACAGGCGTCCTCATGGGCTGATGTACAGGTGTATGGTCCAAGAAAATAATCTCCACCTGTCCATAAGGACGAGAGCACAGGTAAGCCGAGTGAACCTCGGGCTGTAAAAACCTGCTGAAGAGTATGGGGGTAGGGAGGAGGAGGATTTTCCCAGACCGCACTCAAACTGTGGCCAAAAAACAGGGTGCGATACAAGTCTCTGAGGAGGGGTTCTGGGGCCCAGCAGAGACCGCCTTGCCCATCTCTGGCCCCACCACAACCAAGCTATTACTGCCTTTTTTAGGGTTAAGGACGGGAATGTTGTCCAGCCAGATCAGGTGGCTCTCCAGGAGCTTCACAAGCTGGGCCAGAGTGTGGTCCCTGTATCAGATGAACAGTCTGGGATTTCATTGGCACAGCAGGAGAAGATTGAGGTGGCAGGTGAGGCCACAGGCAATGAGGGTTCTTCTTCATCAGAGCTGGGGCTACATTAATTTTGAGACATTGCAGAACAAGGAGAGGCAGTTAGCATCCCCAGAGAGGTGAACCAGGAAGCCCCAGAGAGAGAGCACTGATTTACGCGTTACTCTCTATCTTTGACTCCCAGTGGTGTTATGTGCAATCAGGACTGTAATACAGATATTGAGAGTCTGGCTCCAGCCGATCTCACATTCGTTGGGGCTGATAAATTCTTTTCACTCACTGATGGTTTTCACTCAGAGGACTCTGGCTCCAGTCAAAGTGAAGTTGTGTACAGTTCTTCAGCATCTGGCTCTTGCACTCTTGAAGCACCTGAGACAGCCCTCAAGCGCCAAAGTATCGGAGGTTCGCTGAGGGTAATTCAAACTCATAAAAGAACAGGGAGAAGTTTTCCATCTGCAGCGGGCTGATATGGGTTTATTGCTATATTAAAATACTGGGAACCCCAGAGATAGCATTTGCCCAGACAGAGACCGCTTTGGGTACTTCACAGGCTGCAGGGGCAGTGTCTATGGATCCTGCTCTGGCCCTGATCTTAGATTCTATCAAGGAGTACCATCCGGAGGCCTGCTCAGTTGGGTAAAATGAGCCAGGCAAGTCACAAAAAAACTGGAAGGCGCAGTTCGGAAAGTCGGGAAGGCATGATCTAAATTTGGTGAGCTGCACGGGACAACCATCAGAGAAGGAACAGTCTTCGCTTTCTGGGGAGTGAGGAAGATTTTGAAGGGGGATGATATCCAATCTTTCATGCTGGACCTTCTTATGGAAGCCTTTCCTGAGCTTGTGGGGTGGGATTGGGAACAGGAAGTTCAGAGTGTCCACTGGTTCTCGTTATTACACCACAGATCTACAGAGGCAAGCAGAGAACAGAGGCAGCCAAGCAACATCTTAGTCTTTTTTGGAAGTTTTCTGCTGCGCCAAGCTATTTTTGAGAAGGCTCGGCAGGAGTCAAGAAGGAAATACAGAGAGTCCTTCTTTTCTGGGCGCCATGACTTCTGTCACACAACAGTAGAACGCAGGTGGCGGCTGCGGCAGGTCATTAAGCCTTTTCAAGATGCAGGCTTCAAGGCTTATTTGTTGGCCCCAGGTAGACTGAAGACAAGAGTTAGAGGGGGCTTTAAAAAATGTTACCTCTGAAATACAAGCCAGAGACTATCTTGAGCAGGTTTTGGCAGATCAAAGTAAGATATAACTCATGGGCTGTTAGTTTAGGGAAAATTGTGGGGTAGGCTAAATCTAGCTGGGTCTTTTGTCAGTATCTCTGGTATTGTTTGATTTTGTATATTGGGGGCTGAGGGTCTTTCTGGGAGTATCACTTCTGGTTTCTCACATTGGTATATGAGGGTGTGGAGGAGGGATTAGGGGTGGGAGCCTGCAGTGTTCTTTGCCGCCTCCATCACACAGACCTGGGTGGTCTGGCTGCTTTCACTGGTAGGGGGGTGGATGCAGGGTGCAGGAGGGGGCATTGTGGGAGTAGGGGGGTAAAGGTGATGGGAACAGGGTTGGATGAAGTGGTATCTAAATTGCAGCAAGGTACTGTTAGTTGGTTGGTCTTTATGGCTGCATTGAAGGGTATGCTGGGGTGTGTATATAAGATTGGGTGGAGGACTGTGTCTTGGCACTATAGGAATTCTATCAATCCTAGGAGGACATTGCTGATGGCTAAAGCAATATTATGGAAGGATGGCTAAGCTTTATACCGCCATTATTAATATCTGCTGTCTTAATGATAGATCTAAAAGAAAAAGGCTGCAAGAAGATCTTACATTTTTATGCACAGATATATATTGACTTCAGGAGACTCATATAGCATGTGGCGACAGAGCTGTGCTGAACTCTCTAGGTCTGAAGACAATATGTTATAGAACCCAGGATGTTAGGAGGATTTTTTACCTAGCGTTAAGGTCTCCCAAGAGAAAATACTTTTATTTGGGGCGGCTAGATCATTAGAGGAGATCCAGGAAACTCTTCAAGTTCTCCTATCAGGTAAAGCCACAGGAACAGATAGTTTTCCTTTAGAATTTTATAAGGTTGTTTATAAAGAAACCCATGAGGAAATGCTGGGATTGTTTAATGAAATAATAGAGGGGGCAATACCTCCAGGCTTCATGAGCACGGCTAATATTATTGTTTTAAAGAAAGGCAAGGACCCCATAGCCCTGGGTACTTACAGTCCAATTACTCTTTTAAACAGAGATGTAAAGCAATATTCAAAGATCTTTGCAAGTCTGCTAAGCAATGTAATACAGGGTCTTGTCTCACCTCAGCAGTAAGGTTTCATCTAGGGGAGGGGGACTGTGGATCATGTGCGGGCGTGTAATCTCGTTATTTGATGCCACTGAGGTCCTTGCGAAGCCAATGGGGGCCGCACTGCTTGATGCTGAGAAGGCTTTCAACAGGGTTTCATGGGACTATCTCTGGTTGATTATGGAGGCTAATGAACTGGGGACATCCTTTATGACTGCAATACGGGCAATGTACCTTAACCTACTGCTCGTCTGCAAGTCATGGTGAGTTAGAGCCTTTCTCGATTGAAAGGGGAATGAGACAGGGCTGTCCCTCTTTCCCTTTGTTATTTGCACTGCACATAGATCCCTTTCTTGGGCAGTTCAAAGTCTCCCTGGATATTCTCCCTGTTAACCTCCAAGGCTGGGGCACTAAGATTCTGTCCTATGCTGACGACATGGCAATAATTACAGCTGGTCCAGACAGGGCTCTGCAATCTGTGGAAATGATGGCTGAAGAATTTGGGATTTAATTAGGGTTCTTGTTGAACACGGCTAAAACTCAGGTCCTGAAAAACAGATTTACTTCAGCCAATGTTAGCAGGATTGTGAACAAAGCAATATATTTGGGAGTGAAAATCACAGCAAGGGTAGATACTGTAGTTTATTTAATTTTATCACCAATTTTGAAATAAGACAAGAATGATTTTAGCCACCGAGATAACCTTAAGCTCTGAATAATGCGGAGGTGTAACCTTGTTAAGATGATGGTGTTGCCAAAGTTTTATACGTGTTTCACGCAATACCCCTAGAGATACATAATGACTGGTTTAAATTAATTGATAGAATGGTGGCTAGATTTATCTGGTCGTATGGGAGGACTAGAAGGGCCAATACATTTCTGTGTCTACCCAGAGAAAGAGGTGGATGGGGGCTTTCCAATATCAAATGATACTACTTAGCGGCAGCGTTTCTATATTATGGCCCTTTATTTAACAACAACAAGGGTAGGGAGGGAGACCCACCGGGGTATGTCAGTTCAATTTTTGAACTTCTGATAGGGTCAACCGCTGGTGCCTGCTTGATGTAATTTTTTGAGCTGAGTTACTTAAAAAAAACTAGGTTCAAGACCATGATCACTGCCTTTCGGAACTGGTCATGTGTTCGTAAAGAAATGGGGGTGGGTATATACAGCCGGTACACTCCTTTGCTCAAGAATGATCAGCTCCCTATGATCTTTCAGGATGACTGTTTAGCTCGGTGGGAAAGAGGGAGTTTTTGGTAGGATCGGGGATCTCTCGTCTGGGGATTATATCATACCCTTTGAAGTGGTTAGGGGCAGATTTAACATTGGCCCTCGGGATTTTTTTAAGTATCTACAGCTGAGGGATTTTCTTTTGAGGAAGGTGGGTGGAGTGGCAGGCTTTAATAAGATTCCACTAATGGAAATATTAACAAATGGTACAAACCCATCCATCCCACAATTATATTCCTGTTTGTTTAGAGGGGGTCCCGGACAACCTGGACAAGCATGAATTAGGCACATAGAACGTGAGCTAATTAATGACTGAACGTGCTGGGTGACATAGAATTGACCATGAACGATTACTGGAATATTGATTATATGTATTGAATACACATTTAACTAAGCTTATGTGATTCCCAACAGAACCATTGTTTTTTGTCCCGCTATATATAACACCAGCAAAAATTGCCAAATGGGGTGGGGATGTGGGGACCTGCTGTGTTACCTAGAATCAGGGGGCCAGGATATAGCAGGTTTTTTGGGTAATGTACTTAAAGTTAACATATCCCGGTTACCTCAGCTTATGTTATTGGGGACAGGTGAATCAGACAATGGGGTTGGGGAAGGCCTAATTTTTATTGCTATTTCGATTTTTAGGATATGTGTAACTTCAGCATGGCTTGACCTCCTACCCCCGTCCTTTCAACAGTGGAAGGGGCATTTTAGGCATATCTATAATCTATAGACAGCACTCTATGAACGAAAAGGCAAAAGGGAAGGGGTTAAAGGGAAAAAGAGCTTGGGGCCATTTGCGACCTGGGAATCCATGTTCAAATAATCTGTAGGTCGGGGGGTGAATGAATTTGTTTAGGACTTTTCCACTAGATCTCGATCTTTAGAATAGGTGTATTTAAATATAACTAAGGAAATTCGCCCTTTGTAATGTATTTATGCAACCTGTTGCTGCAATTTTACTTCATCAATAAAAAAATATATAAATAAAACAAGAAAATGTCATGAAGGGATGCTCAAAGGCAAATCTTCCATTGTGTCACTGAGGGATATCCTTTTCAGGATGCACTGACCCTCACCCACCAAGGTGCCATGCTTCATCATCGGATCGATCACCACATTGGGTGGGTTGCGCAATACCCAATGGGCTACACGTGGAGCCCTTTTCAGAGTTCTTTTGATTTTAAAGATCGAGGGACCATCAGACTGAGGTACCTGATGTTCTTTCTTAATTTGTTATTTTTTAGATAGGATAAGTATAAATGGCTTTAAAATTACTTGTGGCTAGAACTTTAGGTAAGTTATTGTTTGTCAGTTCACACTATCCAGTGTAAGGTTAAAAAGAGTGTGGATTTGTGGAAAGTAGTCATCTCATAAGTCCCCAATTTGAAATATTGGCCTGCAACAAGAGGACTGTACTCTGAATGACTGCACCTGCTGCACACTAAAGAACTACAGCCCTAATGACTTTGCCTTGCTTCAAAAATAAAAGGAGTAGACTCCCTGAAAGCATCAAGTTAAAAGAGCTGCACCTGCATCATCTCCAACAAGAAGAACCTAGCTGTCCACCTTCAGCTGGACTTTTTAAAAAAAGAGTTTTAGATAGTGCGTAATAGACTCGAAGATATCAGGTATCAGAGCACTTTACATGAGCACCAGTTTAGTTACAGATGGACACATTCATTTTTGTTAGGCACGGGGAGATTAAGTGATTTGCCCAGAATCACAGGATGTTGAGCATCATCGCTGAGAAGAACACCTGGTCCCTCAGCTTCGATGTCGACCATTCTAGCCATAAGGCTACATCCTCTCCCCTTTGAAGGATTTGGCCAGGTGCTGGGAACTGTAGTCCAACTTCCGAGGAGCAATTCCGAGACTCTGGAAACTCGGATATTGTTCGTGCACACCTTGAACCCCCAATAGGAACTTCAGGAAGTACCTCATAAAGTTTGGGGATTTTTTGTGAAAAAGCTCCTAAGGTGGCCAACCAGACGTAAATGGGTCAAGCCCACTACGCCAAAGCTTGACCCGGCCTGGATTTTAGGTACATCCTGCTGAAAGCTCCAGAGCACAAGAGTTACAGGAGTTGACTGGGGGCACCCGCAGAGTCATGCTGATGAAGCCACCGCAAATTCAGCCTGCTGAAGAGACCCACACGATTTCAAAAGCAAATCCACCAGAAAAGTTTCTAAGTGCAAAGGTAACATTTTGACCGAGGCCTCCTGCTTAGTGTATCCAACCAGGGCTCCATTGCAGTCAGACTCAAACTTTTACTTTGTCCCGGTCGAGTGCGGCCAGCTGTCCCAATTTGGTGCTATTGTTTTTAAGCACTAGAAATGTTTATTCTTTAGAAATTCATATCTCTTGTTCCCTACAATAGAGTTTTGTCATTTCGGTGTCATTTTAAAGATAAAATGATTTTCTATTTTTATAAATTGGTATTGGATTTTTTATTGCTTATTCTGTCTTACTTATTTATTGTATTGACATTTTTAGATGCTTTACACACCTGTCTCCTAACTTAAGCCTGCCTGCTTGAAGACAGCTATCAAGGGTTGAACAAGGGAATAAATTATTGAGACCTTGTCTGGGCCTTATATTGTGTTGGTGGATTTCTTGCTAGTGGTATGGTGCGTACTTACTCCTACTAATAATCCACCTTCCAACATGGACCATCTGGATTGTGTAGACACAATATCCCTTCTACAGTTAGATTGATTTTCTGTCTCCCTCTGTCCTAGGGTTTACACTTGGGTTTAGCCACTTTATGAAGTAAAAATCCTTCAGTGCCACAAGGCTGTAAACTGTAAGTAGTAAAGGCTCCACTAGCTCAGATACCTTTAACAAGGGCCACCTGAACCAGCTTTTAGTGCTGTTAAAAACTTTGAGCAGAATTAACCTGATTTTCTTGCCTGACTTGGGTGAGGCCTCCCTGGGAAAGTCTCAGCAAATTTTCCCAGCCCTCAGGAGGTAGACAAAATGGCTAAGCTCTACCTTTTTCCCAGGTGCTGCAAACGTTCCACCTGGTCAGTCCATCAGCCTCTAAATTCTCAGTGCAGCCTTCTGGGCACATTTCTACTATAGAGTTGAATTCTCAGTGGTTCTTCTTAATGTGTCCCTGAAGCAGGTAAACAGGAGAACAACCACTTGTCCCTTAGAGAGCTTTTTGAGTCCCTGGGTGCCAACAGAATTCAGAAGTGCTTGAGTGAGTCTCGTCTTCCAGCAGAAATAAGGAGCCAGGGGTTTTCTTCTCACAGGGCCTTCTTGTTTGCGTGGAGTCTTCACAGGTTCAGAAATATTCTTTAGAATTGGTTGTCGTTGAGGTGCCAGATATATGAAGTGCACTAGACGGTGATTGGTGAATACCTGCTGCCCAATTCTGATTAATTTCTTGAAGTTACCCCACCTCCTGCAGCAGCACTTCCTCTTTGCCTTACAGTAAAATTACCCAGGAGACTGTTTCAAAATGGCAGAACCCAGCTGCCACCAGGCGTACCTCCAGCTCCATATTCACTGCCCTATTTAGATAACGTCTTCTCCCATCCAGCAGGTTGAAAACTGGTTATCTCCCGCCCTAACCCCAGTGACTGGATAAAGACAGTATAGGAGGGTCCTGGAAATCAAAATGAGAAGCTTACCTTGGTCAAATAAGGTAGTGCTAAAGCTGCCCATTAATCTACCAATTCTTTTTTGTCCACTTCCAGACAGTTTATCACCGCTAAGTGGTCAGCAGTTAACACCTATTTGCTCTTCCTGACTATTGTCTGTACCACATTCATCAACTCCCTCAGCCAAGGATTTGTATTCCAGTTTTGAAGATATGATGAGTGACAGAACTGATTTTAAGACAGCACTGGTTCAGGCAGCCTGAACTCCAATTTTTACAAATGAACTTTCTCACTTAAGTTATCAAAATATGATTTCACAACTAAATTACAATGGATGAGAGACAACTGCCTCCAACCTAACACTGACAAAATTGAAGTACTGATCTTCGAGAAGAACACTTTTGCATGGGACCACAGCTTGTGTCTTGCAGAAATTGAACCCACACCCACACTGACCATCTTCGCATGCAACCTCGGTATCATTCTCAACAGCCAATTAACCATGAAATGCCAAGTTCACACAGTCGCCTCCTCTTACTTTCACACTCTTTGCATGCTCCGCAGAATCTTCAGATGGACACCAACCAACACTAGAAAGACCCTCATTCAGGCCCTCATCACCAGTCGCCTCTACTATGGCAATGTCCTCTACACCGACATCTTGATCCAGATCCTTAGAAGACTCCTGACAGACGCCGCGGTCAGACTCATCCCGAACCTACACAAATAAACTCACTTCCCCCCCCACCTTAAAGACCTCTACTGGCTCCCAATCCAGACAAGATGCCAGTTCAAGATCCTCACGCATGCCTACAAAGCCATCAACAACCTAGGACCTGCCTACCTCAACCATCGACTGAACTTCCTCCAACCTACCTGACACCTATGCTCCTCTTCACTCACCCTCGCAAACACTCCCCACATCTGCAACAGTGGCAGCTGCTCCTTCCCCAATACCGCAGCTAAGATCTGTAACGGCCTCCCCCTCCAGCCCCGTATGGCCCCCTAGTAGGCAGACTTCAGCAAGAGACTCAAGACCTTGCTCTTCGACAGAGACACAGTCCCCAAATACCCCTAAGGGTGACAAAGTAGCACCTCCCAAATTCTATTTGATTGATTTATTATTTGCTTTCTAAACTGGGGGCAAATGCAAGAAAGAATAATTAAACATCTTTTCCTACTGAATTGTAAAAATGTTGGCTATGTTGGTCATTGCGTTACAGAAGTTGGTTTTGGCATTGACGGGGTCTCATGTCTGCATGGGATATTATGTTGAGTCAGTGGGATCTGATGACATCTGCAAGGGGGTCATGTTGATGTTGAACAGGGTGGAGCTGTGGGATGATCCTTTTGGTACAACCTATATGATGTCTTCGGGTGCGGAGGTCAAGGGAGGCATTTGGATGCTCTGTGTGCATCCTGTGAGGACGGAGGCGATCCACTTGAGGGCGTCTTGGCACATGCTTTTATTGTGGACTCCCGTGATGAGGGTGTTGTGGAAGATGATGTCGAACATCATGGTGCGGTTGAGGAGGATCGGGCCACTGTTTCTCCACAATTGAGGAGTGTTCTCATGTCATCTGTGGCAACAATCAGTGCGGTCTCAGTGCTGAGGTTGGCATATAATCCTGATTGAGAGGCATCCAGTAGGTGGTTTTGTTCCAGGAATTTGGTGAGCTGCTGGTTGATGGATTTCTTGCGAACTTTGGATGGGTAGGGGAGCAGGGAGAACACAATAATGTTTTGGATCTTTGGGGTCAGTGGAGAGTTTCTTTAGGAGGGGTCTGACATCTGCATTTTTCCATCTGTATTGGAAGGTTGCTGTGGAGATGGAGG
The DNA here is from genome assembly GCF_964204655.1 of Triturus cristatus. Taxonomy (NCBI): domain Eukaryota; kingdom Metazoa; phylum Chordata; class Amphibia; order Caudata; family Salamandridae; genus Triturus; species Triturus cristatus. Next base: position 954,043,442 of record NC_140594.1, on the reverse strand, counting down.
TGTTGAGTATGCTGGTGAGTTGCAAACTGATTGGTTTAGTTGCAAGGTTGTTGAGGGGGTAAGGGCCAGGGAGGCTAGGCGCCCAGGAGTGAATAGAAGAAATGATGGCTGAGGTGGTCAGGGTGGTGAGAGGTGACCCAGTAATGATGGTTTGGCTGGTGTTTGCTGGTTAGTTTAGCTCGTCTGGGTAGATGGTGGCGGGTTGGATGTTCAAATTGTTTGTAGAGTGCAATCCTAATCATGCCTGATCAATTAAAAGACTAGCAAGACCCACACAGTGAAATAGCTTTTAGGCTTTATTTTGGTGAAAAAGCACCTCATCCTCAATAGCTAGTGCACCGTATTTTTATACAAGGCAAGGCACACATTAGGTGTGATTTATGAATATATGAAACTAGGCCTAGCCATAGCACAGTATTGCTCCAGGGAGACACATATTTGTGTCATAAATATGAGTGATGTATACACTACAGTGCCCACATATGACATCTAACTTCCATGCCATACATGTATTTTCTATATCGTTTACAATGGTCTACATGACAGTTTAATATACAATTTGGATGAATCCAATATTACCACTTCCTTTTCAGGGTCACAGAGCACACACTGTGTCAGATCAGCAGAGTCACGGGTCATGGAGTGCTAATGCCAATAATAACAGGGTCCAGAACAAAGCGAAAATTCGGGGATGACCTTCAGAGAAGACAAATGTGCTGAAGCAACACAGAATTAGCATGACAGGTTTTAAAACAGGGTCAGAGAGTAGGCAGAGGAAGACATTCTGGATGATTTCCCCTTGTCCAGAAAATATTTCCAACTTAAGAACATTTATAAAAGTATAGTGTGAATTAAGTCCATGGATGTTGGAGAAGTGTGTATTAGTGCAGTAGTGATCTGCTTTGATTGATTTAGTAGCATATCCTTAACCTCTTGAGTGCCCATGACGAGATGGTCTCGTCATGGGCCGCGGTTGCGCTGTGCCCATGACGAGACTATCTCGTCATGAACCCCGCCCGCTAATGAAAGGGCCGGCACAGGGCGGGGAAATGGCGGGGCACTCAAGGGGTTAACATATACCAAAAAAGGCTTGACATGATTTTATTCTTCTTTACTGACGAAGCAGGGGAAGCTTGTTGCCATTTTCCTGTCCTGTTTACCTCATTCTGCAGCCTTAGAGCAGTATTGGCATTTAAACATTCACTGTTCCACAGATGACTCAGACACTGCAATGCAGGAGGGTTTGAATTGAAATGAAATATCAACATTATTGTGCTGTAATAAAGCATGGTAAGGGAAATGCTAGTATAATGCATAGCCACCCTAAAAATGTCAAATCTTGCATCGATATATATATAAAGCAAATAATAAATTCTTCAGCTCTGCTTTCCTCGCTTTAGCTTTAGTCTATTATCGTGTGGTCGAATTCAGTAGTTCTCCAAAGAGTAGACCCTTAACATGCTCAGAATTGCTAACTGCAATGCAATATATGCGGCCAGGCACAGTGGGCCAGATTACAGAATTGTGTTGTCCTTGCGTCACACATGGTGACTCAAGGCTGCGCAATTTCTTAATTCAGATATACAAACCCAAGCAAAGGCTGATTAGTGCCACCTTGTGTGGAAAGTGAAGAAATGCAAAGAAAAACAGCTAGGAGGCATTTCATGGGTGGACCATGGATGTTTCTGTGCATCCATCCATGGATTTTACACAATTCCAGATTTACAAAAGTTTGTAAACCTAGGATTGTGTCAAATTGGTACTCCACCCAGATGATGTTGAAACATGGCGATTTTTTTTCCCCTTGTTCTTTGCTCTTTCTAACCGTGATACATTCTGCATAGCATATATAAAGAGGAAAAGGCCTCTTTGGATGGTTTTTGTCCAGGAAGGTGTCCCTTCCTACACAAAACAATCCTGCTGTTGTTCAGGCACCCTTGCACTATGGTGCACACATTGCGCCAGCACAAGGAGAGAGTAGAAATATTTGTAAATATGGAGCATTTCTGCTCTTTCCCTTTCAGCATGATGTGTGCCTCGTTAGTGAAATAATAATATGCGCTTGTCAAGGGTGTTTTTTCAATATCCGTGTCTTAGAACTCCTAGCAGGTAGTGTCACACATCTTTTGTTTAGACCTGGGGTTACATTACAGACGGGAAAGCGCTGTTCCACTCTGCGCTACCAAGGCGACGTCCAGCACCGTGTGCCCAAATACAGCAAACGCGATGTTCACAGTGCAGACGTGAACGTCACCCACCCACCTGCTCCTCAGTATTTGGGATTTTGTCCAACTGTCCTTCTATTGAGTAGAACCATGTCCCTATTCCTTGGGTGAGCCCATCCAGGCAGAGCCCCACATTCGTGCACCTCCGCGGGTGCTGAGCACATATTTCACAGGAAGGGCCTTTCTTTTCTTTATCACCAGCTACACTTCACAGGGCAGTCCCACTCTGGCAGATGTCGGACATGTGCCCCAAAACAAACGAGACTCTTACCTTGTGCGCGCGTGCCCCAAGGCCCTTCTCACACAATTCATGAGCATGTCCTGTTGTCGCCAGGAGAATCCTTACCCCGCCCAGCACTGCGAAGAGAACGGGCCGACGGAAGCACGCAGTCAGCGCGCGCACACTGCAGTCCATAGAGCACTCACTCTGCAGAGAGGGACCCTGCGAAAGGAAACGCGGACGGTTCCTTTGATGGTATTCAAAGCTATGACATGTGGCGTGATTTCTGACCTTGCACTGTAGTGAACTAGAGGAGTCATGAGTATTTAATTAATTTTCAAGCGCTCAGTCGCGCAGCGACGACGGCATTGGAGTTATCTCATTTTGATGAGAAGCGGATGCCAGCTATTGTCTGAGACTGTTAATGGTGGTGACAAGCGCTGTCAGTAATTGTGTCCACCACTGAGAAAATCAAATGTTGCCAGCACCCCATGCTGCTTTTATCTTTGCATCATCAGGCATGCTGATTGAACATGTTCAAAATACATCAACTTGAAGCAGGACGATAATTTTCTCCTGGTCGAAAACAACGTTGTACTGGCAACGGTGAGACAGAAGGCTGTAGAGGAGTCAGATGACTAAACAGAAGAGATAATAAAAGAGACTCTGACAGAGAAAGCCCCTCATAGGTCGGTCACATCTTGAGATTCACTCTGAAGGGCCACAATCACTGGGATAACGGCCTGCAAGGTTCAGCAGACCACCATGTGTGTGATTATGTATAAATGAAGGCATCTGTATTTAAATGCAGCCACTTCTTCTTAAAGGAAACAGAACTGTATTTTTTTTTAAAGTTTGTCTCTTTTAAAATGTTTCACTGCGAATTGGCAGTGGCCCTGTGGGTCACTGCCTACTCTGCCTCAAACTTGTTTAAACATCTGCAAAGGATAATGGGTCGAAAGAGGAACTCTTTCCTTATGTGATGACTTACCACCCCATCTTGGGGGTCAGTAACTTTTCAAAGGGTTGTGACCAGAACTACAGTTGCAAATCAGTCATATATCTCATACCGAATACCGAATCTCGGAAGGGGCACCCTCAACATGCTCCTTGTAAATAGAGCTTTGTTATGGAGTCAAAATCGATTTCTGGAGTTGGTAAAAATGTAATGGCTTGAACGTGCCTCTAGTACTTTGTAAAATAACGTTTTTGAAGTCACAGGTGATGATTGGGACTGTTTGGAACTATAAAAATGTGTGTCTTCCCACAAACCAGGCAATATTAAAAAGTGCATGACCAGTCAATAAATCTGTGATCTGCGAATGAATTGAATAGAAGTGTGGGAAGGATCTAAAGTAAGGAAAGACTAGGCGTAATCTATGCGGAATAAAGCATCCTATGACTAGAAATAACTTATTTTAAATCCATGCCAAGAAGCCATTGCCACGATTTTGCTTTCAACATTTTTAGCTTCAATTCTCTTTTAATGTTGGAGAAAAAAACTCTAGGTCTTCCAAATTCTTGTGAAGGTATTGTTTTGTGTATTCTCCTTCCTCTCCCCTCAAATTATTGATTATGGGTTGGATGTATTGAGATGAGGCACTTGCTTATGGGGTCGAAAATTTCACATGACGGCATGATAAAAGGATAAAAAAATTCTGACATGAGAGAGTGATATACACATTGGATATAATTACAAGTGTCTCTTTAATTTCGATAGACCCTGTAGCAGAGGTGTCCAGGCCTGTCATAATGATAAGGTCCATGAAAACACAGGAGACATGCCTGTCTTTTTTCCCTGAAGCTTTTGTCTGTTTGAAATAGGCAAATATTTTGAGGGGATGGTGCAGGTGAAATGGGGAATTACCTGCAAAAGCAGACACAGAATTACATATTCAGATGCTAATTTCCCATTAATCAGTGCAACTTCATGTTTTCACCCATAATACCTGTTAGACCTGGCATCCTTGTCATTGTTTCCCTGACTACTTGCCTTCTGATGTCCTGTTTTGCTGACTTCATTCTTGCTTGCTTTAGGATTCTGGGCACTTTACCACTTCTGACCAGTGCTAAAGTGCATGTGCTCTTTCCATAAAATATGGTAACATTGGCTCATCCACAATTGGCATATTTAATTTCCTTGAAAGTCCCTAAAACCGCACTACATGTGCCCAGGTCCTGTAAATTAAATGCTACTAGTGGGCCTGCAGCACTGATTGTGCCCCCCCCCCCACTTCAGTTGCCCTTTAAACATTACATAGCCAGTGTGTACAATTTAAACTGTCATGTCAACATTGCAAGTTAACCCTCTTGCCAGGCCCAAACCTTCCTTTTTAATACATAAAAGTCATGGTTCAGGAAGGCCCTAGAGAGCCTTAAGGACAGGGTGCAGTATATTTAAAAAGAAGGTCATCTACTCTTAAGTTTTACGTGTCCTGGTAAAAAACAATTACATTCGTTTTTCACTGCAGCAAGGCCCATCTCTCCCACTGGTTAACATTGGAATTACCTTATTACATTTTATAAGTGTAACTTCCAATTGGAAAAAGATAGATATTTCAAGTTTTGTGTCTCTGGGCTCACAATATAAAATCACAACTTATGATAAAGTTGGATTTTAGGTTGCAAGTCTGAAAATGCCACTTTTAGAAAGTAAGCATTTCCTTACTTTAACCATTCTGTGCCTTCTGCCTCTCTCTGAATGCACTTCTGGGGTGTGTGGCAGCTGGGCTTTGTGTATTATATGTGTTATATCAAAGACTTCAAACAACCCTGCTACAGCCTCCGGACTCTGCCAACTAGGAGTCTTTCCCTGCCAAGTGATGGCAATCCAGTCCTGGGCTCTTGGATGTGGGTTTTCAGCAAAATCCATGCATTACCGTCATTGCACTGGTCAGAACAGACGTATAGCCCCTCGACACCGACGCATTGCCACTGCTGCTGATGATGGGAACATTGCATCGCTGGCTGAGTGGCTGAATGACGATGCATCGACCTAATTGTAAGGGCTCGACTACAACACACCTCTATCTGCACAGATCTGAACCAACGCATTGCCTGCATCTAAAGACATCAACACCAACACGTTGCCTCCCTGCTCCTTGCATCACATCTTAAACGCCAATGCAACCTCCATGCAAAGGTATTTTTTCAGCAGAACAAGGTTGACCTCTGTATCAGACCCCCACTCCTTCGTAGTTGGCCTAAACTTGTAGATTTTCCACAGTCAACCGCGGTCAGAGGTTCTATTACACATAGGGAGCACTTTCCCTGTTTGTGCCATGGCACACCTTAAAAAAGGTGCACCAGGCAACAGGGAACAGGGAAAGTGCACCCGATGACATTGAATGAGCTGCCCCCATGGCAGCCGCAAACTCCTGTTGCTCCTTGGGCAGCCAATTCAAGTGAAAAGCAGAGCAGCTTTGAAACATCCTCTCTGTGTTTTAATGTGCAGGCGGCAACCCACCTGGACTTTTAAGAGGGAAGAGAGATCCCCTTGCAGGAGGGTGCAGTGAGTGACTGCACCTGACTACAAGGGAATTTCTGGGGGTCCATAGTACCCTCCAGGGGGCTGCCATCAGCTTCTTTGCCTCTGCGCCCACGTCTATACTATACTATGGCACGGGGCAGAGGCAGAGCGATTTCCGTATTTGTATGGGGCCACGCCCCAATGCAAATGAGAGAACACCTCCTGGTTATAGCAGTGGCACTAAATGTGCACTAGCGCTATATGTATTACAGAATGGCCCGCACAAGTTTGAAGCCCTTTCTGTAATCCCAAAGTTCCCCGGGAGAGAGCAACGTGGGAACACATTCCAGTTGCGTCCCCAGGGCACCTTCCATAGAACAGCCGTGATGTCCCCAGTTGGCGCTTTATGCATTTAAGCACTAGATTTGCAGATATTCTTTAAAAAATAATAAGTCTGGTTCTACTTATTGGAGTTGTATTGCTTAGCTCTTGTTTTGTTCAACAAATTAAGTTCTATGTTTCTATCCAGGTGTGGTATATTTTTTGTGGTGTTTTCACTGTTTTACTGTTTTAAATTTTGCGCAAATAAGTTAAGCCTGCCTGCTCTGTTCCAAGCTACAGAGGGTGAGTGCAGGTTAATTTATGGTGTGTAAATGACTTACACTGACTAGAACTATGATCCCTATTTGGACAGGACATATGCATCTGCCAATTAGAGACCAAATTTGTGACAATACCCACTCCACAATTTTTTGAACTTCTGGTAATGGTCAATCCAGCGTTGCAGACTTACTGAGTGTGGGTCAGGGCACTCATAATGAGGCTGTTTATAATTAATTTCTATCATGTTCCCAAAGTGGTACCGCACATTTTAACGAGGGAGTGTGTGTGTTTGGGGTCATATACTGTAGCTCCTTAATGCACATATTTTACCTCTGTTGCCTTTTTTCAAAGGTTTAGTGTTTCTGAGTTTGCTGAGCATGTGATTATGAAACCCTTGAAGATTGAATAAATAAATGTTTAGTTTTTGTCCAACAAACACTACGCTGCAAATTCCAGACCTGATTTACAGAGGTATTTTCCTGGCATGTTACGTCTTATATCAAGGACATGGTACAACTTACACTGCCACATTTTCAGGTAAAACCCTAACAAAGAGTGAAATGTAATTCAGCATTTTCATATAGAGGTGTTGGATGTTAATAAGTTATGCGCTCCAGAGAGTCAATAGTAGTATCATCACAGCAACAGAACATTTCAGTGGATGGGAAAACTTTGTAAATCCCCATTTACACTGGAATTATGTACACCCATATCCAACATATAAAGAATAGGTTTTTACTGGCTACATCAGGTGAATTTAGCAGACATTCATATACAACTTTGAGAATTTTTATGATATTAAAACATCTAAGAGAGGGAAATTGAGTCAATTGCCCTTCTGTACAGATGGAGTTATCTTCCTCAAGTTCAATGTAATTTCCTTTTTAAAATCAACTATGGAGATATGTGAATAATAGAGATTCTCCGCCGTTTAAACAAAAAAGTTGTAGTAGTTCTCTTTCAGTGCTCTAAAACATCTCTGATTTTCTTGCCAACCTCAACTCCAAGCCAACCCATTTACATTTGAATTTAAAATTTAGGTTTCAATTCCCATTTTTAGAAAGAGCTATACAACAACATAATAAATTATTACCGACAATTTCTTCAAAGTGGCGAAGCTGTCTACTTTGGGTGTTAGTATCAATTTTATCTAGATCCTGATTACCAGCCTACTATGGATGGTACATGGTGTCAATACAGAGGGTAATTGAATGTCCTCCTCCAAATATTGTCCTCATCGATAGTGAGTCTTATTCAAACAATTCCTCAACCCCACCACTTCTGCTCGCCGATGCAAAAGTAATCATTGGCACATGCTTCCCGTCAAACTCTTTCGGGAGAAGAATATTAAATATTCCTCCAAAATATTGTTTTGTTAATATTGAGGTAAACAATATCGTTTGACCCAAATATTGTGTCATGAATATAGTTTGCCAAAATACTGTGTTTTCATACTTATGATGGTAAGTACAAAAGTTTTGGCAAAATATTATGTATGGACACTAATATCCTAAAAAATATAAAACAATTTAGCCTTTGTTTTTTATGAATAGACTTTAAAGTAGTAAAGGTAAAATATTTTAATATATACATTTAACATAAAGTTAATTAAATACATTCCACTGCTATTTAATGCTATATATAAATATATAATTATGTAAACACAAACATATATATATCTATATATATATATATATATACATATATGTGTACACGAAACCTCCAGCAAGCAGAAGGAAGAGGCCACACGGGGAATCCAGGAAAAGATCTTTAATTGGAATGCAGTTCTGGCATAATGCATTTCGACGTAGTGTCTTCCTTAGATGCCACTGCTACACAGAATCCACCTCTCGCCACCACTTTTGAATGATAATGCAGTCCTCCCTTGATTGGAGAGACACACCTCCCCTGCCATGTGATCGCTCACCTGATATAGTTCGGTAAGTCCTACAACACCCAGAATGCATCATCTCTGGGCGGGTGATGCGTGGGGAAACTTGATGATGAAAAATCCATGTGGCTTCGGTGTACTGCAGAGCAGGGCGCGCTGTATTCAGTGTAAATTTAGTCCTCAGACCTCCCTGGGTCCCCGCATATGTTCCAACCCCCCAGGCACAAGTCCGCCGGGTCGTGAGCTGATTTAATAAATCCGTACTCCTCGTGAAGTCACGAGCTGCCAGCTGGCAGAGTCCCTTGCTTGACCCATACTCGGGAGGTGGGCTGGAGCAATCTAATACCATGGGCGATGAACAACTGCTTGTGTAGACACCAGTAATGCCTCCAGCCAAATTGATAGAACGGGGCCCCTTAACGCGTCTCTGGCTGACGCGATATTTGTCATGCCCCAAGGTCAAACACGCACAAAGGTCCAGTATATAAGGACCCTCAACGCTAACAAACGCGCTTAGCGTTCTAGCTTCGAGCTCTGTTTCCATCCCTTGCTCTAGTTGCCTGACTTCCGCTTTGTAGTTTCCTGTTTCCTGTTCCTGTTTTCCGAAGTTCGTGTATGGTTTCCTGATGTTCCACGGGGCTTCCTAGCGGCGCGTTTGTCCGCGGTTGAGAAGCTGCTCAGCAAGTCAGTGGACCGCCGTTCTTAGCACGGCACTTTGTGTCTCCTTGTTCCCGGGGCTCGTCCGCCGTTCTTAGCACGGCGCTTCGAGTCTCCTTGTTCCCCTGGTTTCGCTCAATTCCCCAACGTTGGCGTGAGTGTTACCTGTTCCTTTCATATTGGTCACATATACCCTTTCCAATTCCATATCATTGCTTACATTGATTCCTCCCTTCTCACCCGCTCCTCTGCTGTGCACAGATCAAACCCAGCCTTGGTTCTTGTTGGATTTCTCATTTATTTCCTCCCCCTTCATTTCGTCGACAGTCCCGTCCTATGTTATTCATCACAGTGGTTCGACATGCTTCTGAAGCGTTTTTTCCAGTAGTTTGGGGCATTACTTCATTGTGCTCTGTTTTCGCTTCTCCACTGTAATGTCTCCCTGAGTCCTGCATGTATCGTCGACTATTCTCCCAATAGGCAGAAGGGGAAGCTAGCGTGGACCACTGTGCCCTTATCTACAGATCAACAGAAGCACGGTAACAGCGCTGTGTGCTGCTTTATTTTCTTTATCCTAAATACATGAAAATATTGAAAGGGGAAGTAATTTGTGTTGTTTCCTTTAATAGTTCTCAGTGTTCACCATCGAAGCACAACTCTATACAAACCGCATAGTGAACCCTATTTGGAGAACCTTCCTCTGTACCTGTGAGTCTATTGTAGATGGGAGGGGAGAGCTGTGAATGGTCTCAGGAAGGGTTTGTTTCTAATCCTCTGTTGTTTGTGGTATAGGATTATCCAGAGTGACACCACAAGATCTATCCCGTTTCAATTGTGGAGCCAGCAGAACCTTGGTATGCGAGACTTCAGGATGAGCTATATTTGGACATAGAGGGACGTTGTGATTACTGAAGTTAACCCAGTCTTTGTATTACAGCGGAGTATTGTCTCATCCTGGAACCCTCTTCAGCCAAACCATAGACGGTGCCCCCACCTTCCCTTGTTTTGTTTCCCTGTTTTCCCCTGGCGTGTCATCCGATGCTCTAGTGTCTGATAGAGTCGGAAGGCCGTAGGGGAAGATTGAGGCATACTCTGCAAGTTCCTGACGCTCCTGCAGAAAGGTCCGAGATTCATTACAGAACGCTAAGCCCTAAGAGGTGTGTTCTGCCCGAGCGTCATGGAATTAGGAGCAGTCACATTAGCAGACGTTGCTGGTATGATAGGCAACTTACAGGCCGAAACTCAGGCCTTGGCGACCCGAGTAGACGCCATCATGGCGCGGCAGCCATGGGAGGGAGAAGTGAAGCTCAGCAGCCTGTTATACAGGTCACTACACCCCCGTCTATTCCCCTAGCTCCGCTGGAGCGATTCGCTGGAGACGCGGCTAGGTGTGCAGCGTTCCTTAGTCAATGCCAGTTGCACTTTTCCTGTAAGGCCAACTGTTTTCCTTCTGAGCAATCCCGAGTGGCCTTCGTGATATCGTATTTAAGCGGTTCCGCAGCAGATTGGGCCATACCCTTGGTGGATAGAGACGACCCTTTGTTGTATAGTTATGATGCCTTTAAGAGGGAATTTCGTAAATTGTTTGACAGACACATGTATACACATGCAGCTGATACTGAGTTGTTGGCTTTAAAACAAGGCACTCACGATTTGGTACAGTACATTACCTCATTTCGGAGACTAGTGGTAGAAGCCAATTGACCGGAGGGAAAGCGCAGCACATTATTTTACAGGGGATTACGGGACGACTTGAAAGATGCGTTATCTCAAATAGTAGACCTACCTGAGTCCTGTACAGACCTCATAGATCTGGTAGTCCAAATAGATCATAGATTACGAGAGCGGAAACATGAAAGAGGGCGAGTAGAACCCCGATATGTATATCCTAAGGAAAAGAAGAGTGACCCTCCTAAGGGATTTGAAGAAAGTGAGCCTATGCAGATAGGAGTGGTGCGAGGTCCCTTGACGCCCGAAGAAAGACAAAGGAGACGAACTGATAAACTATGCATGTATTGTGGTAAAGCCGGCCATTTCCTGAGGTCTTGTCTGGTCAAACCTGTTCAAGGTAATCGACAGGGAAACTAGAAAGCTCGAGGTCTTTCGAGACCAGACTTTCGGGCTGTTCAGGATGCACAGTCTCTTCTGCTGAAAACGAAAGATCTCCTACCTCACATCTGTATGTCACCGCTTATATCACACTGGCCCACCACGGTCTTCATGTTAACATCATGATCTATTCCGGGGCTTCTGGGAATTTCATGGACTCCGAGTGGGCTAGAGCTAATTTGATACCATGCCAAGAAAAAGAGTTATCTAACAAGGTCACCACTATTGATGGCAGTCCTCTTATTTCAGGGCCCGTCACCCATCAAACAGTACTACTCCACTTGAAAATAGAACCCCATCATCAGGAAGAGTTGTCTTTTGATTTAATTCATTCTCCTCAGATTCCAGTACTGTTAGGGATCCCATGGTTGAAGTTTCACAACCCTGTAATAGATTGGGAGAAGTCCACCCTGGAATTTCGCCCTGCGATTAGGCAGGAAGCCATGATAGCAAGTACTCAGGGGAGCCCTACTTCCGACAACAAAGAACTTGAACCAGAACTGCCTTCCTGTTACTTGGATTTGAAGACGGTTTTTGACCCCAGAGAAGCAGAAATCCTACCACCAAATAGGGCATACGACTACCGTATAGATCTTGAGGCAGGAGCCAAAATTCCTTGTAGTCGAGTTTCTTCACTCACTGAAAAAGAAAACGCATACCTTAGGGAATATCTTGATGACATGCTGGAAAAGGGGTTCATAAGATCCTCACGTTCTCCGGCCTCTTCTTCGTTATTTTTCATCCCCAAACGTGAAGGGGGTCTTCGCTGCTGCATTGATTATCGGAAACTAAATCAAGTAACCATTAGGAACAGGTACCCGTTACCCCTCATTGCCTCCCTCCTTGATAGAGTACGCGGTGCGCAATTCTTCATGAAGTTGGACCTGCGGGGCGCATACCATCTTGTGCGGGTCAAGGAGGGAGACGAGTGGAAAACGTCCTTTTGTACTAAATACGGGTTATACGAGTATCTTGTTATGCCCTTTGGACTTTGTAATGCTCCTGCAGCATTTCAGTTTTTCATCAACGAGGTGCTAAGGGACATGCTCGATGAGTATGTAATAGCCTACATTGATGATCTTTTAATATTCTCTACGTCCATGTCGGAACATACCCTCCATGTGCGAAGGGTGTTAGAACGCCTCCAGGCGAACAGACTATACTGCAAGTTGGAAAAATGCACATTCCACACGCAAGAAGTACCCTTTGTGGGCTTTGTTGTGTCTCCATGGGGTCTGGCGATGGACCCCGGTAAGGTTACAGCGGTTCTTTCCTGGCCAGCACCCAGTACCGTTAAAGAATTGCAGAGCTTTTTGGGCTTTGCCAATTTTTATAGGCATTCATAAGGAATTTTTCGGAATTGGCGACTCCCCTCACGGCCCTCTTGAAAAAGGGAGTCTTATATACATGGTCTCGGGAGGCAGAGAATGTATTTCAGCAATTGCGTCTTGCCTTCACCCGAGCTCCTGTCCTGAGCCATCCGGATCCAGCTTTGCCCTTTGTTGTAGAGGTGGATGCCTCACAGGTGGCTGTGGGAGGTGTTCTCAGCCAAACAGATCCTATCAGCGGGCTGAGTCATCCGGTAGCCTATTTCTCGCACAAATTCACTCCGGCGGAATATAATTACGCCGTGGGGGAAAAGGAACTTCTTGCCATAAAGAAGGCATTTGAAGAGTGGCGGCAGTATTTATTAGGTGCCCGGCATCAAACAACGGTATATACTGATCATCGCAATCTTCAATACCTGAAATCTGCCAAAGCCTTGTCCATGCGACAACTACGGTGGTCGCAGTTCTTCTGTGAGTACGATTTTACTATCCAATACAGACCAGGAAGACGGAATGGCAAAGCCGATACACTATCTCGCCTAGGTTTTGATCAACCTGATATACCCATGGAATCCCCGAACATTGTCCCCAGAGAGGCCATCATAGGTGGAATGCTCACGGAAGAAGAGTTCCACAACAGGGTCAGACAAAGTCAGTTGTCGGTGGAGATGCAGGAGGTGGTGGGTTCCCATGTGACTACTGTCCAAGAGGGGTGTGTAAGTGTGCAGGGGGGAGTGGTATTGCCCACCAGAGAACTACGGAACCAAGTGTTAGAGTGGTACCATTCCCACGCTTTGGCTGGACATCCCGGGATTAAGAAAACTTTACGAATGATAAGAGACAGGTTCTGGTGGCCGGGTATGCTTAAGGATATAACATCATATGTAAAGACTTGTCATGTGTGTGCTCAGACCAAAGTTTCCCGTCAAGATCCCATGGGCTTGCTTCTACCTCTTCCTTCACCGCCCGATCGTTGGCATACTGTTTCCTTTGATTTTATCGTGGACTTACCTGTCACCAAGGACAAGAATAACACCATGTTGGTGGTGGTGGATTTATTCACACAGACCGCCCACTTTGTCCCTTTGGGGGGATTACCTACAGGAGTTGAACTGGCGTCAGTGTTTTTACGTGAGGTAGTTCGTTTCCATGGGTTTCCTTCTGTCTTGGTATCGGATAAGGGGGCCCAGTTTGTGTCTCGTTTTTGGAAGTGTTTATGCTCCTTGCTTGGGATAGACGTTAGATTATCCTCCAGTCATCATCCTCAGTCAGACGGGCAGACTGAGAGAGTCAATCAATGTTTCGAGCAGTACATCAGAACCCAAGTGTTACACACTACTGCGGATTGGGATAAGTGGGTGTGGTTAGCGGAGATCGCATATAACAACAGTACACACACATCCATAGGCCACTCACCCTTCTTTTGTTCTAATGGATTTCATCCCAAATTGTTACCTGCGGGGGTTTCCCAAGAGGGCCCTACTCCTGCAGCTAACGAACTGGTACTGAAGTTACTAGAGATTCATAGGGGTACCCTAGTGAACTTGGAAGCTGCAAAAGTAAACTACAAGCAAGGGGTGGATTTGCATCGAAGATTAGAACCCATTTACGAACCAGGGGATAAGGTGTGGCTTTCCACTAAATATCTGGCACTAAGTGGTTCACGCAAGTTCAACCCCAAATACATTGGCCCTTACAGGGTACTGAGAGTGATTAACCCTGTGGCACTGAAACTTGAATTTCCTGCCTCTCTCAGGATTCACCCTGTGTTCCATGTCTCGCTGGTTAAACCTGTAGAACCTGGTACACAAATCCCGAGGTGACCTGCTCCGATCACTCTTCAGAATACCGAAGAGTATGAAGTCGAAGCAATAGTGGACTCTCGCATAGTACGGAACGTGCTCCAATACCTACTGCATTGGAAAGGGTATGGTGTGGAGGAGCGTACTTGGGAACCTGCTAGTAATATGCACGCTCCTAGTTTGATCCGACTCTTTCATCTGAAACATCCGAATAAACCCAAACGGGTGGGGGGCCGTTGTGGGGGGAGTGTGCTGTCATGCCCCAAGGTCAAACACGCACGAAGGTCCAGTATATAAGGACCCTCAACGCTAACGAACGCGCTTAGCATTCTAGCTTCGAGCCCTGTTTCCGTCCCTTGCTCTAGTTGCCTGACTTCCGCTTTGTAGTTTCCTGTTTCCTGTTCCTGTTTTCCAAAGTTCGTGTATGGTTTCCTGATGTTCCACGGGGCTTCCTAGCGGCGCGTTTGTTCGCGGTTGAGAAGCTGCTCAGCAAGTCAGTGGACCGCCGTTCTTAGCACGGCACTTCATGTCTCCTTGTTCCCGGGGTTCGTCCGCCGTTCTTAGCACGGCGCTTCGAGTCTCCTTGTTCCCCTGGTTTCGCTCAATTCCCCAGCGTTGGCGTGAGTGTTACCTGTTCCTTTCATATTGGCCACATATACCCTTTCCAATTCCATATCATTGCTCACATTGATTCCTCCCTTCTCACCCGCTCCTCTGCTGTGCACAGATCAAACCCAGCCTTGGTTCTTGTTGGATTTCTCAATTATTTCCTCCCCCTTCATTTCGTCGACAGTCCCGTCCTATGTTATTCATCACAGTGGTTCGACACGCTTCTGAAGCGTTTTTTCCAGTAGTTTGGGGCATTACTTCATTGTGCTCTGTTTCCGCTTCTCCACTATAATGTCTCCCTGAGTCCTGCATGTATCGTGGACTATTCTCCCAATAGGCAGAAGGGGAAGCTAGCGTGGACCACTGTGCCCTTATCTACAGATCAACAGAAGCACGGTAACAGCGCTGTGCGCTGCTTTATTTTCTTTATCCTAAATACATGAAAATATTGAAAGGGGAAGTAATTTGTGTTGTTTCCTTTAATAGTTCTCAGTGTTCACCATCGAAGCACAACTCTAGACAAACCGCATAGTGAACCCTATTTGGAGAACCTTCCTCTGTACCTGTGAGTCTATTGTAGATGGGAGGGGAGAGCTGTGAATGGTCTCAGGAAGGGTTTGTTTCTAATCCTCTGTTGTTTGTGGTATAGGATTATCCAGAGTGACACCACAAGATCTATCCCGTTTCAATTGTGGAGCCAGCAGAACCTTGGTATGCGAGACTTCAGGATGAGCTATATTTAGACATAGAGGGACGTTGTGATTACTGAAGTTAACCCAGTCTTTGTATTACAGCGGAGTATTGTCTCATCCTGGAACCCTCTTCAGCCAAACCATAGACGGTGCCCCCACCTTCCCTTGTTTTGTTTCCCTGTTTTCCCCTGGTGTGTCATCCGATGCTCTAGTGTCTGATAGAGTCGGAAGGCCGTAGGGGAAGATTGAGGCATACTCTGCAAGTTCCTGACGCTCCTGCAGAAAGCTCAGAGATTCATTACAATATTATCCACACGAAACCTCCAGCAAGCAGAAGAAAGAGGCCACACCGGGAATCCAGGAAAAGATCTTTAATTGGAGTGCAGTTCTGGCATAATGCATTTTGACGTAGTGTCTTCCTTAGATGCCACTGCTACACTGAATCCACCTCTCGCCACCACATTTGAATGATAATGCAGTCCTCCCTTGATTGGAGAGACACACCTCCCCTGCCATGTGATCGCTCACCTGATGTAGTTCGGTAAGTCCTACAACTCCCAGAATGCATCATCTCTGGGCGGGTGATGCGTGGGGAAACTTGATGATGAAAAATCCATGTGACTTCGGTGTACTGCAGAGCAGGGCACGCTGTATTCAGTGTAAATTTAGTCCTCAGACCTCCCTGGGTCCCCGCATATGTTCCAACCCCCCAGGCACAAGTCCGCCGGGTCGTGAGCTGATTTAATAAATCCGTACTCCTCGTGAAGTCACGAGCTGCCAGCTGGCAGAGTCCCTTGCTTGACCCATACTCGAGGTGGGCTGGAGCAATCTAATACCATGGGCGATGAACAACTGCTTGCGCAGACACCAGGAATGCCTCCAGCCAAATTGATAGAACGGGGCCCCTTAACGCGTCTCTGGCTGACACGATATTATCCACACGAAACCTCCAGCAGGCAGAAGAAAGAGGCCACACCGGGAATCCAGGAAAAGATCTTTAATTGGAGTGCAGTTCTGGCATAATGCATTTTGACGTAGTGTCTTCCTTAGATGCCACTGCTACACTGAATCCACCTCTCGCCACCACATTTGAATGATAATGCAGTCCTCCCTTGATTGGAGAGACACACCTCCCCTGCCATGTGATCGCTCACCTGATGTAGTTCGGTAAGTCCTACAACTCCCAGAATGAATCATCTCTGGGCAGGTGATGTGTGGGGAAACTTGATGATGAAAAATCCATATATGTGTGTTTATAAATATCTAGTGTAACATATTTAATAAATCTATTTATTTTACATTATATTTTTTATATTTAAAATGTGTTACTATGAAAGTTAAATACACACACACACATATATGTATTCTAATCCAATTTAGTCACCTTCAGCGACTCATCATACAGTGGAACACAAACTCCTCAGACGCCGTTCTTTGTGAGTTTTCTTTCACCCTTTTATTTCTTCTTCCTTTTTTATATTTCAATCAATGTAATTCTGCCAAATCAAACTCATATCATATATATATATTTAAAGAGAATGACCTAATGGTAGCCATGAATAAAGCTAACACTTCAACTACTGGCGAGGAAACAACTATGAATACACAAAATGACAGGAACTCGACTAAACATGACAACACTATAAGACTCACTACAGCGTACAGCCAACAAGAGAAACAACTTAGAAAGATAATTTATAAAAACTGGCCCATTATTAAAACAGATCTTACTATGTCTCAAATTGTGCCTGAATTACACATTATTACTTTTAGGCACGCTCCCTCAATAAGGGCTGCACTGGTTAGATCTAGTCCAGAGGTTCTAAAGAAATCTAATTGGCTGTCTAAGAAGATGGGTTTCTTTAAGTGTAGCTCTTGTAGAGCTTGCAAATTTGGTAAAAACACAAGTGAGTTAACTACAGCATTTGACTCAAACCCAATGAAGATTACCAAAATGCTAACATGTCGTACTGAATTTGCGGTTTACGGTATAGAATGTAGCTGCAAATTGAGATATGTGGGAAGTACCAAATTGCAAGCTTTTAATCGCATTTTGCAGCATCAGAGAGCTATAGTGAACTCAGATCCCAGTTACCCAGTAGCTAGACATTTTAAACATGTGCATAAAAACAACCTAAAAAAACTTAGTTACTATGTCATTGACATGGTACCTAAATCAATTAGAGGGGGTAACAGTGAAAAGAAACTTAGACAACTAGAGTCACATTACATACTAACTCTCGATACCAAAATGCCCAAGGGTTTTAACAATGGAGAGGAACTGTATCATTTTTTATAACTACACTATGTGTGAATAACCTGAACTGTAAATGTATTCAACCACTTTTTTAGATACTCCTTGTTTTATTCGATGATCCCTTTTATCCGATTTTTAGACGTGGTTTTATCATGGATTCTTAACTGGAGCTTACGGTCTTTTTACCTTTGATTCAGCTGGTCTTTTTACGGGGTGAGAGCCGAGAATATCTATTTGGGGTTGATTTTAAAGTGGTATTTTCTTATTTATTGTTGAAGTACCTATGACTTATGTTTGGGTATCCTTTTGAGTTTGAACATGTACTCTGTGGGTTTTCACAGTGAACACTTTGTATTTTAGCACTTGCTATTCTTTTGGGGAACCTAAGATCGATGGAAGGTTAGAGAAAACTTTTTTCTGCACAAAACCCACAGGGGGATTATGATAGGAAATGTATTATATTTACATATCAACACCTAAATATGTTACAACACCATATAGGCTTCTCAAATTGAATATTATTATATCATTTTTTAACAGTTATGCCGTTTTCAATAACTGGTGAATATTATTATTATTCATTGCACTTGCACTTTATTTCACATATTTATTTATTTATATTTGCAAATTTGCACATAGCGAAATGTGAATTTAAACATTTTGTATATGGAGAGATGTAGAAATGTTTCTTCTATCTCTATAACAGAGACTTTGTGCAATTAAGTCTTTTTTCACTGTTTTTCAGCAGTACATAATGCGGATTGGCCCTAAGCATGTCATGTGATCAAGACAGTGTTTCACTGTCGAAACGCGTAATGCTGAAATGCTGAATATGCTGCGAAATTGATTGCAATAAACTGCACCTAAAGATCTTCAACAACACGCTGTGATCCGTACCTGTTTCTTGGGGGATCCCAGGCAGAACAGGATTTTGATATTTCTCATATATATATATATATATATATATATGTATATATATATATATATATATATATATATTACGCCAGTAGGTAGTTATAGTTAGGACCCTGTTTCCATAGGAAAACCGCAACATTCTATTTTGAATAACTTTGGCGCCGGTCGACGAATCCTCGCGAAATTTAGGTGGGGCGCTGCGCTCCGCTCCTACCCTGAAAGTCTCGGGGGGATTCGTCAAGCGGGGGCTGAGATAAAAGGGGGGTCCCAAACGCGTTTTTCCCATGCATTTTTCCATAGGACCTTTAGACACAGCTACAGCCCGAAATCGCCGATTACGCTTACCGTACGCGTACGGTTAAAATTATTAAAAAAAAAAAAATTATCCACACTGTCCCCACCCCGTGTGCAAATGGTGCCCGAAGGGCACCATTTGTGCATGGCATATAACTATCTAGGAAACCAAAAATGAATACCTTTTACAACGAAGCACATAATATGTCCCCCATGTGCGCAGGGTGCGCGAAGTGCAACGTGCGTACATGGACCATCCCGCGTAACGTGGGCATGTGGTGCGTGCACGGCACTAACTGCGTAAAATCGCCGATTACGCTTACCGTACGCGTACGGTTAAAATTATTAAAAAAAAAAAATTATCCAAACTTTCCCCACCCCGTGTGCAAATGGTGCCCGAAGGGCACCATTTGACCATGGCATATATTTTTCAAGGAAACTAAAAATGAATACCTTTCACAACGAAGCACATAATATGTCCCCCATGTGCGCACGGTGTGCGAAGCGCATCGTGCGTACATGGCCCATCCCGCGTAACGTGGGCAGGCGGTGTGCGCAGCGCACCGCATGACCACCGTGCGTGCACGGCACTAACTGCGTAAAGTGGGCACGCGGTGCGCGAAGCGCACCGCGTGCTCACTGTGCACGCACGGAACGAACTGCGTTAACTGGGCGCGCACGCCACGAATGGCGTAAAGTAACTTAGCATTTAAAAAACCGTACAAATTCACTGAAAAAACCATTATATGCCCCCGTTATAGTTAGTGCAGGCAACTATAACTCACGCGACCGCAATCCTCTGCTGATGACATATGTGTCTTTATGAAAAAAAAATATTTGTAATATATGTATAGCTAAAATTTAATGGAAGAAGACATGGGCAAATAAGTGTCTAAATACAGTATTAGCATCAGCAGAGGATGCGGTCGCGTGAGTTATAGTTGCCTGCACTAACTATAACGGGGGAATTTCATTGGTTTTTTACGAGTGAACCAGGCAACAATCCAGTATGGTGATCCAAATTTAGTATTAAATTTGGATCACCATACTGGATTGTTGCCTGGTTCTTCCTGAGAGCGTACAAATACAAACTTTTTGCTTTGGTTGGATATATATATATATATATATATATATATATATATATATATATATATACTCACTTAAAAAACCATAGGTTTCACACATGTTATAGTTAGCTGTACATTTCACTCGTAAAAAACCAGTGAAATTCCACGTTATAGTTAGATCAGGTAACTATAACTTGCGCGCCCACAATAAACTGCTGATGACGTCACATATTACATCACTCATGACATGGTCAGTGACATCACTCATGACATCAATGATGACATCAATGATAACATCTGAAATTACACATTGTGGATTGCGGTCGCGCAAGTTATATATATATATATATCTACTAGTTAGGACCGTGTTTCCATAGGAAATCTCAAAATTCTATTTTGAATAACTTTGGCGCCGGTAGACAAATCCACGCGAAATTTTCAAAACTAATGGGGCGCTCAGCTCCTACCCTGAAAGTTTTGGGGTGATTCATCAAGCGGGGGCCGAGAAAAAAGGGGGTCCCAAAACGCGTTTTCCCCATGCATTTTTCCTTAGGGACTTTAGTCGCAGCTACAACCCGAACGGCTGAACAGAATTATGTGAAATTTGGCAGAGAGGTAGCCATAAGGTCCATGAAGTGCCTTTTGCAGGTCTGGTGTAAATCTGTTCAGTATTTCCTGAGAAATTAGCATTTAAATCAATATATATATCTGTACATGCGCAGCGTGCGCGCACTGAGCAAGTCCTGTGCGCGCACCCTGCCGTGCGCGAGCGCACTTCTGATTTGTTATTAGATGTCAGTAAACATTCGAATCGGTGGAAATCAGGAAGCGGCGGCCGCCATTTTGTCTCTCGCATAAAGAGGGGGTGATAAACAAAGGGGGAGAACGTGAAAAGGGGGCAGAGTGGGGAGATATTGACCCACTAGGCATTGTAAGGGGGTCACAGTAGGACCTTGTAGGGCAAATAAAAAGATTTATATTTTGAAAAAAAATATCGCCGAGTGCGCGCACTCAGCGCGCACCCGAATTTTTTTTAAAAACAAATAATAATAAAAATTCGCAATTAAGTGAAAAGATATAAGGTGGCTCTAAAAAGAGCCCTTGTGTTTATTGTGTGTTTTTTGGTACCTACAAGTAAGTACCGATGCAGAGTCTAAAGTTCAAGAGGAAGACTCTGTTGCCTTCATCAGTAAAGTGTACACCATCTCCTCTATAAATGTCTTGCATGTTGTAACGCAAGTTGTTGTGGTATATAGAACCCATACCATAGTCTCTGAGGAAAGCAGAAATAGATTTGTTGACGTGCTTCCTTGCTTTGTCAATCTGCGGACAAAATTGGTTGGACCAGTTCCACTTTTGCCTTTGGCATATGTTAGACTATACAAAGGCAGTTTGTGGAAAAAGCGACATCAATTGCACAAAGGTGTCCTTAATAAGCATTTCCAGACCTACCCCAGTTAAAGTGCCTAGGTCATTACCACCACAGTGCACAATAATAAGGTTAGGCTGTGGGAGATGTAGAAAGGTTTTCACCAAAGGCATTAATTGGTGCCACTTTAACCCTCTCTGACCAATCCATTTAATGTCTACATTTGGCAAAGCAAGGTCTCTCACCATACCTCTTTTTTCTGCCAATTTTTCACTCCAGAAGACATAGCTGTGACCTACAATCCACACTGTGAACATCTTCCAAGGAGATCTGGATGCACTCAGGAGGTGTCTTTCAGTAGAAAGGCAATATGAAATCAAATACAGTTGAAAAATGGAGGCACACATAGTTTTTTTGATAAAAAGAACTCATTGGCTGTTTCAAACCATTCTACACTAAAAACTAGGCTGTATGTTTAAATTTTAAAAAGCATGTTTTGTATTGGTTCAGAAAAATGTGTTACAAAAGAACATTACTATGGATTTGCTGTTAGGTTTGAAAAGTCAAGCACTCTTGCTCTTTGGATATGAAACATTGTCTGCTGAACTTCTGACTTCTCTCCTCACAGCAGTGTTCCATGACCTGTTGCTATGGTAGCAGGCAGGAGACAAGTTGGGGGAAGGGTACATTTGGAAAGGGGTTGAAGTTTTCAACCAATTGAAATGTGTGATTTCATTTGAAAAAAAGTGGGAAGCACTGAGATTTGAAATTAACATGTATATGTGTGAAAAAAGAGAGGGAAACATTGCCATTTACTGGTTCTGGAGAGAGGAGAGAGGTGTGGCGCTCTGATATTCTGACTCTGATAGTCTGCTGTTTGAGTGGCACATTTCTTTCTCAACTAACTATTTTAAAAGGTGAGTTATGAGTTTGAGAGGGGATGTATGATTTTTGAGATAAATATTAGAATTGTGAATCTTCTTCAAAAGTTATGTTTTACATTTTGAGGTTTGCGAGATATTTAACTGTTTTGAACTTGTAAGATATTATGGAGTATATTTTCACAATAAGTTTATGTGTACTGGTAAGAATGAGGAATACTGTTTTGTGCCTACCATCAAACCATGAGTCTGTGTGCAGAGAAGAATTGTTGACAGAGATTTAATTTGCGTTGCTGTTGAAAAGTAAGACTTGCAGTTGAAAGGAAAGGACAGCTTGTTTTTAATTGTGATGGTTAGGATTTAGCAGAAATCACTTTGAAATAAAAGAGAGGAAAATGGCAGCACATTTGAAATTAGCATTAGTTCTGTAAGAATTGCTGACCCAGGAAAGGGGCAGCCTGTGTTTTGTGCCTACCAACACAGCATGAGTCTGTGTGCATATAGGAATTGTTGTCTGAGATTTCATTTGTGAAGTTGTTGTTCTGTAAGGATTGCAGACCCAGGAAAGGGGCAGCCTGTGTTTTGTGCCTACAAACACAGCATGAGTCTGTGTGAATATAGGAATTGTGGCCAAAGATGTATTTTGTGTTGCAGTTGTTTTGTAAAACATGCACTTGCAGGAAAGGGGCAGCTTGTTTTCTTCAAATGTGGTGGTTAGCACTCAGCAGAAATCACTTAATCGCAAATGAGAGGCAAAAGCTAAAACATTTGAAACCAACAGGGTAGATTTCCCTTTCAAAATAGCAAAGGCACAGGTAGTTGCCATATATACAAAACTGAAACTAACCTTTCGCACACATGCACTGTTACATACATCCCAGCAGTCTTCATGCAGTTTTGGAAGTCTCTTTGCTCATCTGTCTTGCACCAGACAATACACAGTCTCCAGAAACACACTCTTGGCACACACGCAGCAGCTTCTCCAACACTCTCATGTGTAGTACTCAGCTCTGTGTGATGTTTCAGATAGCATTGTGTAATGCAAACACATTCAACGTCACCAAGGCCTCATTTTTTTTGATCTAGTCTAATCACTCAACCTGTAACATATGGTCATGGTCTCAAGGAGCTGTTAGGACATGTGCTGTTTTCTGCCTCTGTAAATGATAAGGAAAATGTGTCAGGCTCTAACAGTAATTTGGTACTATTCAGGAACACTGTTTTGTTTAAAAAAACATAGCATGAGTCTGTGTGTATACAGGAATTGTGGGCAGAGATTTAATTTGTGAAGTTGTTGTTCTGAAAGAAATGCAGTCCAAGGAAAGGGGCAGCCTGTGTTATGTGCCTAAAACGATGATATGAGTCTCTGTGCACACAGGAATTGTGGGCAGAGATTTAATTTATGAAGTTGTTGTTCAGTAAGAATTGCAGTCCCAGGAAAGGGGCAGCCTGTGTTATGTTCCTAAAATGATGGCATGAGTCTGTGTGCGCACAGGAATTGTGGGCAGAGATTTAATTTGTGAAGTTGTTGTTCAGTAAGAATTGCAGTCCCAGGAAAGGGGCAGCCTGTGTTATGTTCCTAAAATGAGGGCATGAGTCTGTGTGCGCACAGGAATTGTGGGCAGAGATTAAATTTGTGAAGTTGTTGTTCAGTAAGAATTGCAGTCCCAGGAAAGGGGCAGCCTGTTGTCTTTACACAAATTATCCCTTAGCACACATGCACTGTTACATACATCCCTGCAGTCTTCATGCAGTTCTGGAAGTCTCCTTGCTCATCTCTCTTGCAGCTGACAATACATAGTCTCCAGAAACACACTCTTGGCACACATGCAGCAGCTTCTCCAACACTCCCATGTGTAGTACTTAGCTCTGTGTGATGTTTCAGAAAGCAGTGTATAACGCAAACACATAAAAACATCATCAAGGCCTCATTTTCTTTGCTCTACTCTAATCACTCATCCAGGTTGCAGATATTTATGGTATGAAGTAGCTGTTAGGAAATGTGCTCTTTTCTGTCTCTGTAAACTATAAGGAAAATGTGTCAGGCTGTAACAGCAATTATCAGTTGCTCTACCACAGTAGTAAATGTGCTTTGAAATTGCCAATCAAATTCTGTTTTCTGCTTAGAATCACACCATGAGGCTGTGTGCGCACAGGAATTGTGGCCAGAGATGTAATTTGTGTTGCAGTTGTTCTGTAAAACATGCACTTGCAGGAAAGGGACAGCTTGTTTTCTTCAAATGTGGTGGTTAGCACTCAGCAGAAATCACTAAATCGCAAATGAGAGGCAAAAGCTAAAACATTTTAAATTATTGAAAAGCTAAAAAAATTTAAATGAATTATAATTACAAAAAGGTATTTTTTTTACAGTTTCTTGCAGGTATTGCTGAGCAACAGTGAAAAAATAAAAAAATGCCTTTAAGGACAAGAAAGAGGAAAGAAAAGCAACAACAACTATATCTCGACAAAACTGGAAAAACAAATAGGAGGAAAAGCTGGTGATGGCAAAAAGAAAAAGTCTACTGGTAAGCAGAGTAGAGTTTTCTTAAAAAAGATCTTCAAAAAACAAAAAAAAGGATAAAACAAATGTAAAACAAACAGTGTTTTAGGTACTAAGCAACAACAGAGTCAACAGCAAAAAACAAAAGCTAATGTACAATCAGAAGTATGTAAAACTGATTTAACACGAAAATTAGATTTTAAAAATATTCGTCGAAAAATGTTTCAGAGAAGAGTGATGTTAAATTTGCTAAAGGATGTGAAAAAATATAAGAAAAAATCAAAATTTATTAAGAAAAAAAATGTATAGAAAATATTGTAAGTAAGGCTTTGGAAATAAAAAGAAAACTTTTTATTCTAATTTTGAATAGGATGCGTAGATTAGATAAATTAGTCAATGCAATGAAGTCACAAAGCAAAAGGAAAAGAGAAGTGAAAAAAAGTAACTTTTGTAAAGTGTTCTTGGGAGAATGGAAACACAGTTCAAGTACTGAACCATTTTTTAATGAAGAGAGTTATCTTCAAAGTAATAGTTTGTTGCATGCAGTTGACACCAATGGTAGAGCATATGAAGTTAAGGATGGTTGTGTGATGGAAATAGAGAAAATGGTCCCAAGAAATGAGGAAGAAGTAATGGCTGCTGAGGCTATGGGGAGACGTCCAAAATCCCCAGTGTACACTTGGAACTGTAGTAGTATTTGTACTGTGCGTCAAGAATCTATTGATAAATTATGTGACTTTCTAGGAGAATATAGTACAAAGAGTGTAAAACAGAAGATGAAGGTGCTTCAAACACTAGATCCATGCAGAGTGAGAGAGAATACTGGTTTGCAAGGACATTCTCTGGCTTGTCTATCTAGAAAAGTGTGTAAACGTGTTTTTCATCATTTTAGGATGCTGGCTGTTCATCATACTGAAATGAGAAAGTTTGTGAGAACATTGTATTTTGCTAAAAGTCCAGCAGTAAAGTTGAATGAGTTGAATAATGCTCTGTTCCGTGGATCTGTATCAGATGTAGTGAAGGTTACTGATGAGATTCAGTTTTGTTACTTTGGTTCAGAACAAGAAAGTGCAGAAAAGGACACAGTTAATGAGGAAAATGAGGAACAGAATGTAGAACTCATTATTACTAAAAATTTTGAGGATGAAATGACAAAATTTACTATCATCTCTAATGAAAGACCACATATTACTTGTATTTGTTGCCGCAGAAGCCATTATAAAATTCAAACAAGGAATGTTGATCTGTATAAAAAAAGTGAAAATGAAGATAATTATAAGTGGAAGGATTTTGCAACATATATATTTCTGGAAAATTGTTTTGATTTGGGTGAAGATCAGCGTATTTGTAAATACTGTTATAACAAGTTAGAAGAAAATAGAATGCCGACCAGAGCTGTACATAATAATTTAGAATTGGATGGTATTCCTGCCGAACTTTCTGATTTAAATACATATGAGTCTATACTCATTCAATGTGTTCATCCGTTCCAGACCATAGTACGTATGGAGCCCAAAACTGGTAAATTACCTCCTTCAGATTTACTGAGAGGTTTAAAAGGAAGAGTGGTGTATTTGCCCTTGGATTTGAAAAACAATATGGAAACTATTGATGCAGATACTTTGGAAACTGAACCATTAGTTATTCTGGTTAATGGTGTACCTACAAAGAATAAGAAGATTTGGCAGGAGCTGGTAGATGTACGGAAAGTACAAAGAGCAAATTTATATTTGAAAAGGAATAATAAATGGTATGAATCAATTTATATAGATAAAGAAGAAGAAGATTTACAAGAAGACACAGAAACACCAACTGGACAAATTGAAAAAGTGGACAAGTCAAAGGAAGAAGAAATTTATGAACATTTTAGCATACATCCTCTTCATTCAAAAGAAGTTATGGGAGACACTATTGATCTGTTTCAGATGAAGAAAGCAAAAGGAACTCCCGTGAGTGTATGGGAGAAGAGCTTGGAAGCTCGATGTTTTCCTCAGCTGTTTCCTACAGGAAAAGGTGGACGATACGATGAACGCCCAGAACAGATTCCAGCTTCTGAGTATCGGACTACAAGACTATATGCTGAAGATTCAAGATTTCGTCAAAGTATTCCTTATTTGTTTCATCTTTTATTTGAAAGCGACTTGTCTGCATTATCTTATGCAGTAAATCACATTTTAAAAAGTGGAGTACATCTACATAATGTGTCTGCTAAGGATTTTATGGAGAAAGTGCAGCACCGAGATGATCATTTGGAAACACAACTGATCAATCTGATGGCTTGTCAGCGTGGGACAAATGAATATTGGTACCGACGCCATGGTGAATTAAAATGCATGTTACGGAATTTAGGAACTCCTACATGGTTTGTAACCCTAAGCTGTGCCGAGTACGCTTGGGATGATTTATTGGATTTTCTACGAGAGGCAAATTCAAACATTAAAAACATTGAATACAAGACAGCAGGAGAACTGTGCTCATTGGATCCGGTTAATGTTTGCAGATATTTCAATCATAGATTTGAGGCTATGATGTCCTTCATCTGAAATAAAAAAAATCCACCTCTTGGAGAAGTAGTGGATTTCTTTTGGAGAAAAGAGTACCAGGCAAGAGGTGCTCCTCATATTCATATATGCTGTTGTTATCTTTCATTGAAGAATATGCAACATGTGCTATACCTAATAGCACAGAAGAGAAAAAGTTAAAAGAACAAGTTTTACGTTTCCAAAGTCATCGGTGTGGAAAATACTGTCGACGGAAGTACAAGACCAAAGATAAATTCTACACAAAGTGTCGATTTGGATTTCCTAGACCTGTTCTTTCAAAAGGAAGAGTCAACAGTTTTATGTCAGCTGTGCGACATACTATAACCAGAAAATCTCCCAAAAATACATACAACTTAAGAAGAAGAGAAGAGTCAAAATTTATAAATGACTTCAACCCAGTCATTTTATCCATGTGGAATGCTAACATGGATATTCAGTATGTGGCAGACAATTCTATTGCTGTTGCTCGGTATGTCACATCTTACATCACTAAATCTGAGAAAACAGAATTGAAGGAAATGTGGGAAGAGATTTCTCACGAGAAGACTGTCAGTAAGAAGCTGTACAGTTTCAGTTTAAAGATGTTATCGCATCGAGAAATTGGATCCTACGAATGCTCAGATAGGTTATCATCTGCAAGTCTTTACTCGAAATCCAGAAGAATAATTTGGGTAAGCTTAGGCCTTGCAGGAATGAGAAATCGGGTACTGAAATCTGTTGGAGAAATTGAATATTTGGCCGAGAATGACCCAGAAAGTACAGATATTTTGAAAACAAACATGTTGGACACATATTACCCAAAAAGAAGTCATCATCTTGAGAACATGTGTCTCTATGAAGTGCTGCAGAACTACATTTTTTCACGGAAAGCCACAGAAGACATCAACAATGGAAAACATAAAGTCATTGGTGAGGAAGGGTGTTTGGTGAAGCAAACAAAAGGAAGTTCGATAAATCACAGGAAGCTGAGTTGCGACACTACTGACAAAAAGGAATTTTACTACTTGGCTCTTTTACAGCTGTTTAAACCATGGCGTTCAGAGGACGAACTACTGGGAGAATTTCAAAGCTATGAAGATTCTTTTAATGCTAGCAAAGATAGCATAGAATGCAGTACTTTCACAACTTATGTCCAAATGTTAAATGAACAGGAAGCAAAAATTGCAGCTGAAGTAGCTAGAGACAGTTCTCAAGACAAGTACAGGAACACTTAGTCAAGATCCCCTAGGACAACCAATCATAGAAAATGAAGCTGCAGTAGCCATGACTGAAGTAGAAACGGCTATGAATCAAGCACAGGAAGATTCAATCGACTTACTAAATCTGGAACAACAACTGAATGAAGAACAAAAACAAATTTATGAAGAAGTCACCAAAAAAATTGATCATGGATTATTACATGAAAAAAAACAGTGCTTACCACATCATTTGAACCAATCAGGATGTATGTGAGTGGACAAGCTGGAACTGGTAAAAGTTTCTTAATAAAAGTCATCAGAAGCTACCTACAGCAAAAAACAGCTTCAAATTTGTCTTGTGTGGTAACTGCTCCAACGGGGTTAGCAGCCTATAACATAAAAGGAATTACCTTACATCGCTTGCTAATGTTACCAGTGGAGCATGAGAACAAAATAGAATACCACAAGCTAACTGGAGAAGCATGCTTCGAAGTTTCAAGAGTGTTGAAGAAGATGCAAGTTCTCATTATTGATGAGATGGGTTTCAAACTTAATGCTTGCCTTTGTGCATTTAAGAATGCAACAAATTCTTAAGAGAGACTATGACGTGTTATTTGGAGGTAAACACGTCATAGTTTTTGGAGATCTTTTACAGCTCACTCCAGTTAAAGGACAACCAGTGTTTAATACCATGACACATGAAGACACGAAGAAGTCATTAGGAAGCATTGGTAATGCGAATATTTGGTCGTTCTTTGAGTACAAAGAACTCACTACCAATATGAGACAAGCAAACGACGAAGATTATGCAAGTATTCTGAAAGATATCAGAATTGGACTACTCACACAAGTTGGAAAAAAAGCATTACAGAATAGGATGCTACATAATTTATTTCCAAATGAAGAAATAGTTGCAGAGAAAATATACAAGAACATTGCTGAAAAAAATACTGTAATCTGCTTAATGCCAACACTACGTGAGTGCTCAATATTCAATGAGGAACTTTTGAAATTGGAAAATGAAGAGATTAAGAAAATGGAAGCAGAGGACAAAATTCAGCATGAAAGAATTACTTTTACATTAACAGGCAAACTGAAAAATAAATTGGATTCACTAGAGAAGAACATTTCCAAAACAGCTGGATTAGAAAAAAATCTATATGTTTGCATGAATTGTCGAGTGATTTTAAGGAGAAATTTGGATGTAGAAAAAGGTTTAGTGAATGGAGCTATGGGAAGAGTTGTGGGTTTTATTAATTATCAGAAAAAAGAAGGAATTGAATGTTTAAAAATAAAATTTGATCAGATAGAAGAAGTTAAAGACATTTGTCGTTGTTCAGTTCGTTTCATGCTTGTGAAAGACTTATATGTGCGTAGAAAGCAGTTTCCATTTTCTCTAGCATATGCTGTAACTATTCACAAGTCTCAAGGATTGACTGTAGATAGTGCTTTTGTAAACATTGGTTCTACTGTGTTCAAAGAAGGTATGGCATATGTTGCTCTGTCACGAGTAAAAACATTATCTGGTTTATTTATGATAGACTTTGATGACTCAAAAGTTAGTGCTGATACAAACTGTGTAAAGGAGTATAATAGATTAAGAAGAACCTATGCTCCTCATTTAGGACAGTATCCTGTGATTGAAAAACATGTTGTTTCTCGGAAAAGGAGATTTGAAAATATCTGTAATGTGGATGAACAGAAAAAAAAAAGGACAGTGATGTGATAGCAAGGAAAAAGAAAAAGGACAGTGTTGAAGAGGTTGTTGGTTGCCATTTTGAAAATAGCTCTGGTGTCAACTGCTATGCAAATTTAGTGCTGAATGTTGTATTTTATCTTGAAAAGTTGCTAGAACAGATAATAGTAAATCATGGAAAAAGATTGAGTTCTCTGCTGAGTCTCCTTTATGAGAAGCTGAGTACTGATAAAACTGAAATAGAAAGTGCTACTGATATTAGAAATCTTTTAGATGTATGTTGTGGTTCTACACAGTTTAAAGAAAATGTCCAGCAAGATGCACAGGAATTCTTAATATATATTTTGAGTGTACTTGAAGATGAAGGAGTAGAAGTAGAAAACTTATTTGGTGTCTCTTACAAATGGGAACATTGCTGTGAAAACTGTATGAACACATGTAGTAGTAATGTTGATTCAGAAAGGTTCATATTTTTACCATTACCACAAAGTAAATCAGTGACTTTTAGTAAATTAGTTAAAGATGCCAATCACAACATGGAATGTTCTGAATGTAAATCTGACATGTTTTCAACGTTATTTTTACAGAAATATGGTCAGTATGTAATTTTAATGATGCAACGTTGTAGAGCTGATGGTTCAAAATTGGATACTTTAATAAAGAAGTTTACAGGACAACAATTATCAATTTCTGGAAAAACTTTTGTTACAGTTGCAATAATTTTTCATGAAGGACCTACTGTAACTTCTGGACATTACACAGTTTATCTTAAATGTGAAAAAGGCTGGACACTGTGTAATGATTCCCAATTGATTTTAAAGCAACGTTTGCCTTTGTCTGAAACCTAAATTTTGAAAAATAAAAACTGCATCTGAAGAAAGCATTTTTTGTAATTTTAAAGGATTATAATTGAAGATATCACTTAAAAAGAATTTTGAAATTACTATTTGGCCTAAAGGAAAAGTAATAAAAACAATTGTGGACTCCTTTGACAGAAATTATTTTGGCATGTGTGCTTTTGCGACAAGGTTTAAAGACGGTTTATCTAGAAAATTTTTATTCATCTAGAAAAGTACTTGTAATATATATGTAATATTTCTAACAAGATATATTTTAGTGAGGATAGTTTTGGGGCTTTTTTTTAAACAATCTTTTAGATAGTTTTTTTTTTGCCCGCTGTTAAATGATGAATACAATTGTTTTCACTATTTTAAGTGAAAATTAAAAAATTCTGAAAACAGCAAAAAAAGGGCAAAAAATTGAATATTAATACTTTTTTTCTTTTTTTGCAGAACTAGAAATAAAAAATAAAAAACGAAATTCTGTTCCCTTGCAAAATACAAAAAATTTATTTTTTCCAAATAAGTTATTTTTTTTAAAAAATAAGTGAAAAATATTTGTATTTCTCAATCCTCCCTTTTCATGCTTCCATTTCTTCACCTCTTTTTGTACATTACATTTAAAAAAAAAAAACAAAAATTTAAAAACATCCTTGCGCGCACCCAAAACAAACAAACAAAAAAAAAAATTCCCCAAAATTTTTTGGGGGTTTAGTTTATAAGTGGCTCTTAAAAGAGCCCTTGAGTTAATGGAGGGAAACAGGAAGAGAAAAACGAAAAAAAAGAAAAAACATCTATGGCCTACTGCACTCATGCGCATCAAATTTTCTCTGAATGAGATCAAGACTGGTCTCACCCACAGAAATAAATCGACTGCAATCAGTGCAGCGTGTGGACAACCTCGCCAAACAAGGTGGTCCAAAAAGAGGTGTGGAAGAAGGCAAAGGCACCACTGCAGAAGAAGTGCTCGCCTGAGCTGCCGAAGATGTGCTCGGCTGAGCTGCTGCAGATGTCGTCGGTTGAGCAGGTGGAGGGTTTGCTCCAGAAGCTTGACGAAAAGATACTGGATGCATTGCCTCAACATGCCTCGTCATTGTGTGTATGCTAAAAGAATATTTCTTGTTAGCATTCCCACGTGATAAGACTTTTTGACACAATGTACAAGTAACTTTCGGTGCATTTACCTTTTTTTGTCCCTCTGGGAAAGAAAAAAACTGCCATATAAAGCAGTCTTTCTGCTTCCTGTTCCTCTGCCTCTCAAGAGTGTCCTGCTCAGTGTCTGAAGATGGTTGCTGTTCAGCCATTGTCTCTCAACAACAGAATAGCTCCTTCTCCAAAGGAATCAGAACAAATAATGAGGGGAGTAGGTGTGGTTTGGGAAGAATCTGGAACTGAAAGTACTTCAAACCAATCAAAAGTGATGATTCATGATCACATGACTTGCCATGAGGGGATTGGGTGTGGTGTTGAAACAATCAGAAACTGAAAGTAATGTAAACCAATTAGAAGTGTTGTTTTATTATGCATATAACCCGAGGTGCGCGCACTGAGCAAGCTCCGAGCCTGCACCTTGTGTTTACGCATGCGTGAACGCGTAGGAGCGCATGTGCATACGTCATATGCACGTACGTAACGCGCATACATTGCACACGCGTATACGCGAACGTTAATGCGCGTAATTTAAGCGTATGCGGAAGTGAACCGCGTGGAGCACGTACGACGCACGCACGCATGCGTACGTACGTACGCATAGTACTGGGTGCGCGCTCCCAGCACGCACTATAACGTATGTATGCGTATGTAAATAACGTACGACGGTATTCATAAAAAACTTACGAAAACGTACTAGGTGCGCGCTCTGAGTGCGCACCCCAAGAATTTATATAAAAAAAAAAAAGTGGAGAAAAATTAATTGAAAAAATTAAATAAACTGTTCAACTTTATCCTAATTGAAAGTTAAAAAAAGAGCAAAAACAAATAAAAGGATACAGATAATATATAAATGAATACATAGAAATGTTATTTTAATAAAAAAAAAAAATATTTAATTTAATAAATCAGCACTGCTGATGACATCACATATAACATCACTCATGACATGGTCAGTGACATCACTCATGACATCACTGATGACATCTCAAATGACATCACTGATGACATCACTGATGACATCATCCTTGTGATAGAGTGGTAGACCTCCTCTCACCCTAATATAATCTTTGATACACACATTCAAAAATAGAGACTAAAATTTTCAAAACAATCGACATACCAATACCAGTTACAACAACCTCTTCAGTAATTCTAAGATCCACATACACATCCACTCATTCACCAACAGTCCTATACAGTCACTCATACATGTACTCACTCATCATATGTACTCATACACCTATACATCCTGTTACACAATGCCACTCATCCATAGAGTTACTCACACACATAGTCACTCATGCTAATAAAGAATCAAACATACATTTACTTGCATATACAGTTATACACACACCACCACACTTACTTCTATGGAAACTTACACATACTTAGTCTTTTAAACAATCACTTATAGAAACACATACTTATTCATACAGGAACTCTTTCAATCTCTCACTCTCACATATACTCACTTATATACAACAATAGTCACATATACTATTTTAAAACATATGTAGTTACTCATAAAGACACTATTGAGACAGTCATTCACTCACTAACACACCCATACACACACTCATTCACCCATACAGTCCTGCGTACATGCTGTCTTCAACACATACAAACAGTGAGTCACTCATTCATGCACCTATGCACTACGTAATTCCTCCCACCGAACCATGCAGACACTCAGACTGATACTCAAAAAAACAACTAATAATGGTAATGGTAATGGTAAAGGTATTTCTAAAGCGCTAACATTCATCCCAAAGGATATCATTGCGCTAAGATTGAACAATATACAGCGAGCGTTTTAATGAGTGTTAGGGAACAACATGGTTTTAAGTTTCTTTCTGAAGATGAGGTAATAACCTATATAGACACCCATGTAGCTACTCAGCAACCCATACAGCCACTTATACACAAAGTGAGAGACTGATACAGATATTTACATATTTAAACATTACTCACTAAGCCATGTATTCACTATGATACACTTAATCAGTCAGTTACACAATCAATTTTTCAAAAACAAATCATCCATTTAGACACTTATATACCCATTTTTTCTTCCATCGACCTTGAGATATACATATATAAAACATATTTATTTTTCAGAAAAACACACATTCACTGGATGATGTCATCAGTGATGTCATCAGTGATGTCATTTGAGATGTCATCAGTGATGTCATGAGTGATGTCACTGACCATGTCACGAGTGATGTAATATGTGACGTCATCAGCAGTGCATTGCGGGCGCGCGAGTTATAGTTAGCTGAACTAACTATAACGGGGGAATTTCAATGTTTTTTTACGAGAGAAATGTCCAGCTAACTATAACGTGTGTGAAACCTATGGTTTTTTCAGTGAATATATATATATATATATATATATATATATATATATATATATATATATATATGATAGATAGATAGATAGATAGATAGATAGATAGATAGATAGATAGATAGATAGATAGATAGATAGATAGATGTACAAACGATAAAACTATTGAAAAAATACAAACAATTCAACAACAGAAATATATTAAATATAACAATTAATTTTGACTATAAATTAAATATGTTATAATTTATTTTTAATCATTTTTATTTGATTTGAAAACAATAACACAAAACCACTGTACGATTGCACAAAGGTACTAACAAAACAGCTTTGATAAAGGAGACATTTACAAAAAGAAAAAGAAGAAAAACTGCAAGTTCAACATTATGAATGATACATAAGATAATAGCCACCAGGTCTCAACAATCAAGCATAATAGCTCAGATACATTTAAAACATTCAGCACCTTTGGCTCTGGAAATAGCAGATTCAAGTTCAAAGATCTTACAGAATAGTACCCACCACTCGATTACTATGGGGGGTGAGGGATTAATCCAGGTCTCGCAAAGCACAGTCAGGCAGAGGTAATCGTAAGAGATATCACTGCGGCTAATCTGGGGCTAATGTCAATTTAACAGAATACCTTTAACAGATAACTGAAGATCATAACCCAGATGGAAGGAGAGCAACTAGGTCAGACTAGACCAAAAAGGTTGCAACAGAGAACATCCTGCAAACATACGGAGAATGTCTGCACCATGAAGACCGCACTTTGGACAGTAGGTCTTATTAATTATCATGGTTCAGGGCCCACTTACAGATTCTTTCAGGAGTGTAGTATAACATGCAGATTGTTTAAAATTATTGGAGTTTAAGACTAACTGAGAGAACCAAGTGATTGATGATATTGAAACCCTTTGTTATCTCCTCTGGAAGGATAGCTAGTTCAAGCCTATGGCTCAATTTAGCAGTCAACATAGACCAGTCATCATCTCTATGAGCACACAAAATCTTATATAATACCCTGATAGCTAGCATGGCTACTGTAGTATGATGATAAGTTAGTATATCTGAATCCTTCCAAGCAGGGCTACATAGAGAAATATGTTAAAAAAAGCTTAACTCTGTAAATATTTAAAAGAAGACTGTTCTGTAAGATCATATAGAGTTTGTAAGGTGTAAAGACCCAGTTAAAATCAAAAATCTTCCAAATAATTTTTCGCCCCATATTATACTACAGCTTAACCACTAGATCATGAAAAATAGATGGAAAGTTGGAATTGCCCCATATGAACACGTGAATGAGTGTATAGAAGGAACAGAATATTCGGCGCAAATCTCCCCTCAAATCCTACTTATATAGTTTTTGATCTTAAACCGGACACATTTCAAAAAATTAGCATCGGAACAGCTACTATGAAGAAATCTAAAATCAAGGCGCCCGGTCAGTTGGTATTCCATTACAAATGACTCCGGGCCTGATCGATAAGCAAATTCATAATACCAGTACCGGAGGCAGCTTGAAAGTAAAGTTTAAAATTTGGTAGTTGGAACATCTGTAGGGTGCTTGCACATCAAATCACAGAAAAAAAATGTACTATTCCCACTCCAGTTTGTGCAACAATAGGAAATGTTTGGGACTTCATAGGGGGGATAGGAGCGGTCCTATCCCAGACAAATGGTGATGGATGAGACCAACCTGTTGCTTTCAGAAGCAGGAGACTACTCCAAAGCGCGCACGCGTTGGAGTGCCATTGAGAGGGAGTTGCTGTGGTTTGGTCCCTGAAGAAGATGAGAACATACCTGTTTTGTACTCAATTCCTAGTCCACACTGACCACAGACCTCTCCGATGGCTAGTGCAGATGAAAGGAGAAAACCCACAACTTTTGAGGGAGTCCATATCCCTACAGGGAATGAACTCTGCAGTGGAACAGAGACCTGGGACTGTCCATGCCAAAGCAGATGGCCTTTCCAGACTTTTTCCCATAGACAATGAAGACTCTCTAGGGAAAGGTTAGTCCTCTTTCATTGGCAGAGGTTGTTTAGGAAAGCGCCCCTTTCTTGCATCATTACCTCCCACTTTGGCCCGACATCTGATGCAACCTGACTTGATGTGCCCTGGGTCCTTGCCAATTGGGTTCCCAGGGCTTGTGTTCTTTCCCAAGACTGTAACTTTGTATCCGCAATTGGCACCTCCCTGGCCACAGGTGAGCTCCTTGTAAAAGGCACCATGGGTACCAAGGGCACTGTGACCAGGGAACACCTCTAAGGGCTGCAGCACCTCTTTTGTTACCCTTAGGGGCAGTGCACCTTGACACACACAAACTGCCACTGCAGGCTGCATGTTTTGGAGCAGAGAAAAGTGAAGAGTTGACATGGCACACATCCCCGTGTACAGTCCACTGCCTAAGGCCTAGGAAAGTCACCCCTGTAGCAGGGTGCACTAGCCCTAAGGTGAGGGTGCAGAGGCATGAGCCCTGTACCCTTACAGTGTCTAAGTCCATTTTTAGACATTGTAAGTGTAGTAGAGCCATAAAGAGTATATGGTCTTGGAGTTGGTCACTACGAACTCCACGGCTCCATTATGGCTGTACTAAAAACTGGGAAGTTTGATAGCACACTTCTCAGCACATTAAACCTGATTCCGGTGTGTGATTTAATGTAAGAAGCACTCAGCGAGCATCTTTGAGATGCCCCCTGAAACTCAACCAGCCCTGGTTTGGTTCCTGAATGGCTGCCCACTATTTTCCACCACCAGACAGGTTTCTGAACCCCTGAGTAGAGAGCCTCCGCTCTCTGGGTCCCGAAACAAGCCAATTCTGGGGCGGATGTGTCATGCCTCCTTCCACAGGATGAACTGGATCCACCTTCTTTGAACACTGTCCCTGCTTTTTGTTGCCCTCAGCAACTGGCTCCCACCAGTTCTATCCCCAACTTTAGGTGGGAAAATCTGCGGGAAATCCAAGCTAGGAAGAGAGGTGTGCCCACCAATGCCAACCCCGCCCCTCAGGTGGGGGAGGAGAGGTGAAGCACACATCTCATTCCCCTCCATCCTGAAGGTGGGAGGACTCAGCCAATTGGGAAGAGGCTCATGCCCCCTCCCACTGGAGGGTGACATAATAGGGGTTATACCCACCCCAAGGAAGGGACATATGGGTCCTGCCCTGCACACCCCTTTAATGCCCCTAAATCTAATATTTAGGGGTGACCCTGAACCTTCCCTCCTCAGATTCGAGGAAGAAAGAAGGACTGAAGAACTGTGCTGACCCAGGAAGAAGAGGGAACTAACTGCCTTGGTCCCAACACACCCGGCCTGTCCCATCTATGACCTGCCTACACCAAGAACCCAGGCGAGTCCAGCAGCCAGCAACCACCTGCCCTGTGACCTCCCCACAGACTCTGTCTCCCTTGAACACCGGATTTGCTCAATCAAAGACTCACCTCCAGGATCCGGCTTCCGTAGACTCCGCAATTCTGCACCACTCTGCACATGACGCCCAAGGCCTGAGTTTGAGTGTCCCAACACACCGAGGAGGTCTCCCCAACGATCCTGACCAGGGATCTGGTGATCTCCAATATCCCTCAAGACTCCCAATGATGCCTGCAGCCTCAGCCTGAAGGGTCCCTCCGACCGCGACCAGAGCTAGGTCCAACAGTGCATGCCTACTTTCACTAAGAATGTGCCTCCAGAGTTTGCCTCCCTCATCCTTTTCAGGAACCCGGTACGTCTCTAAGGCAACCTAATAGGACTCAAACCATTTATCAATATCATCTCCCACAGCAAAGTTAGGCATGAGGTTCTTGGGTATGTGGACCCTCCTATCTCCAATGTTCACTGAGATATTGCTGCCAACAATGCTGCTGGACCCTGTGCATTGCTTGGCTTTGAGATCCAGCTCTGTAAGACTCACTTCATGAGCCATCAAGATTTTTCTCTCTTCCAAGGCTCTGTCAGGCTTCTTCTCCTCTTCTAGCCAATCCTCCAGGGTTAGCCTTTTCTCCTCATGCCTGCCTCTTTTCCTCTGCAGTTTCTTTCTTTGTTTCTGCAGCAAGTTTCAATTTAGCCAGCAGCAAATTGAGTTCTCTTTCAGCCTTCCTGTCTTCCAGTTCATCTGGGGACAGGTTGTGAGAGGACACACTGCTCCCTGCTCTGGCAGGGGACTTCTCTCATGTGAGCAAATTGTTTAGCTCCTCCTCAGGGTGCCGCAGCTCAGGCCTTTAACCAGAGCATTCTCCACCTCCTCCACGTCTACTTCCTCAAGGTGCTCCACCTTCTTCTCCTATGGGGTGGTCTGCATACTTTTGACTTCCTTTGAGCCTCTGAGGGCTACCGGAATGGCAACTTTAGTGGCCTTCCTTCCCACATTCAGCCCCCTCTACTGACAAAACCTCTACAGCTCTACCTTGCTGAGGTTATCAGCGTTGATCAGCTCCATCTCCATTGAAGCATAAAGGGTTGAGGTAAATTTAAATTTTGAAAAAGGAAAAATAGCCAAATCAAAAACTGAGAAGAATTTAAAATGAGGTTGAATCTGATATCACATTAGGAATTTTAGTGTTACACAAATCTTTGAGTAGCACTGCACAAACAGCAGTACTGGATGCCACCACTGAGCACCAATTTAGGAAATTGGGTTTTTGATTGAGGGGGCTGAAGATCCTTCTCAAGCAACAACCACAATCCCTGTCAGGATGAACCACAAAAGCCACTAGGTTGACCTATGCCTAACCCTCTGGCAGCTTGGCACAAACACAGCGAGGCTTATCTTAGAGGCAGTGTGTTAAGTATTTATTCAGCACACCAACAGTGATAAAGAAAAACACAGCACAAAGAAAGTTCAACCCCAATTTAGAACAATAGAAAAATATAAAATAAATACAATTTTTCCAGAACAACAAATATCCAATCAGTAGAACTTGGAGATATGCAATTTCAAAGTTTTAGGTAAGTATTGAGCCTGAAAGTCCAAAGCACCGCTTGCAGTCATCTGGTCATGCTAGACTGGGAGAAAGTCACAAGTTCAAGCCATCTGTGAAGGGGCGCGGGCTGGCACAGGGACTAGCTTAGTTACACCAAAAAGATTATTTTCTCAAAGTCTGGCATGAAGAGTTCAGTTTGAAGTGGAGGAGGCCACAAGGAGCACGGAGAGCATTCTGGATGGTCGTCACTGTAGCACGAAGATCAGGCTTGGAGTTGGGGATGCTTGTCACTGTAGCTCAAACATCCAGTTGTGTGTTGCAGACAGTCGACCTCGGAGCTTTGTGTTGGTTTCACCGCAGGTTGTTGTTGCTGTAGTGCAAAGTGCAGTTCTCGTGTTACTTGTCATCAGTGATGGTGAGTGGCATCGCAACCCCCCCGCTTTAGCGGCAGTAAAAAACTCATAATTTATGTGAAAGTGTTGGTGGGTAAGTGAGTGAAAGAATGGATGTGTGGGTGAAAGGGTGGATAGATGAATGAGTGAGAGGGAGGGAGGATGGGTAGAGTAAAAGGGAAGGTGGATGTATGGATGAGGGAAGGGATGGATGGAAGGGCGGATAAGTGAAAGCATATATGCAAGGGTGTCATGAACCTCCCATTGTAGCAGCTACAGTGGGTGGAGTTCTTGATGGCCCTCTTTTGTCTGCAGCTCAGCAGAAAAACCTCATAATGTATGTGAAAGGGTTGGTGAGTAAGTGAGGGAAATCATGGGTAGATGAAAGCAAAAAAGGGTGGATGGATGGGTGAGTGAAAAGCTGTATCAAAAGATGGCAAGATGAATAAGTGAAATGATGGATGTAAGGATGGATGGGAAACAAGACAGTCCTTCTTCCAAGGTCTGGGTTTATACTGCAGAGTTGGTCTGAGGGCCCAATATTTATAGTTGATGCTATCCTTTGAAGTGGGAGAAACTATTTGGCTATCCCCCATTTGGTTCTGGAAATGTCTTTCCTTCCACTGCACAGGCTCCAAGTGGTTAAAGGGAACATAAGGCTGGTGTCAAGTTCCTTTGTGAGTGGGCTGGAGGCAGCCTTTTGAAATTTAAGTGGGGGTGGAGACAGCTCCTCACCTCCCATCTTGATAGGAAGGCCCTTCCTGCCAACACTTAGTTCCCCTTGCCTCACTGTCCTGGAGGAATACACAAAGGTAAACCGCCATTTTCTCACAGTCATATGACCCAGGACACAGGCTACAGGCACCAATTAAAGAGAGTTGTAAATTATGATTTTTTTAAGAACAAACATGATATTTTTAACTGTTCCAAATCAAATGTTAGCATTTATTATGTGCAATAAGGTAATCTAATGTTATCCTATGGGAGAGGTAGGCCTCACAGTAGTGAAAGGTTAATTTGGAAGTTTTTCACTACCAGGACATGTAAAACTTTAAAAACAAATCCTACATTTTCAAAATGCAATGTATCCAGTACGATGGGATGTTTAGGCCTTCTGTAGTAGTGACATATGCATTAAGAAGGGAGATTTAGGCCTAGAGAAGGGTTGTTTTGTCAGGTCAAATTGGCAGTTTAAAAGTGCACACAGGCTGCAATGGCAGACATGAGACATGTTTTAAGGGGCTACTTAAGTGGGTGGCACAATACGTGCTGCAGGCCAACTAGTAGCTTTTAATATACAGGCCCTGGGTACATGTATTACAACTTTACAAGTGACTCAGAATTACATTAAATGTTCCAATAGGGTGTAGGTCAATTTTATCATGTTAGGAGGAAAGAGCACAATCACTTTAGCACTGTTTAGGGGTGGTGAAGTGCACAGAGTCCTAAAGACAGCAAAAATAAATTTCATCAAAAAGTAGGAGAGAAGGCAAAATGTTTGGGGGAGGACCACATCAGAGGCTGTCAGGTCTAACAGGCAATCAGGCATTGCCTGAAGTGTTGGTCTGACATGCCAGTGTATGGGCTGCAGCAAACTCAGAGCAATACGGTAATTTTTGCCTTGCAAAACAGTTATACAGCAGTGGTGGCTGGCATAGCTTAGGGGTGGTGAGGCATGGGCAGGCATGGGGGTGGGCGGGGGGTTCACGGGGTGAGCGTGTGCGAGGAACAGGAAACTCAGCCAGGCCCCACTAACCAATCTGCAATGCAGCGTTGTGATTGGTCTGAACACCGTGAAATGGATTTCAGCCAGGGGCTGAAGGGGTAGGCATGTTCTCCATGCAGGCTGTAATGCATTCTGCATGGAGAATGAGGAAAGTGAGCATGACTGGTTTGGGTGGCCCCAGAGGGCCGACCAAACAGTCATTGTGCACTTAGGAGTGGGCAAACCCCTCCTCCCCAGCTCTGTGAGAAGAACAGCCCCACCTGCTCGCAAAGCAGCACAATCATAAAATGATAATAATTGAAAGTTATTATCATTTTATGTTTCTACTTATCGTCTCGCATTGCTTGAAAGCAGTGGGGCAACGCTCCTCTGCCATAGCATAGAAGCCGGCACTGGTATACAGTATATGTTTAGAAGTTCAAAACCGCTCCAATTTTCAAATGTGAATCACCTTTTTTTTCAAAAAGAGGGTGTGAGCACACTGCCTCACATCCCAGCACTCATTTGGTTCCAATGCATCATGGTAAATGCAGTGTATATTACACTTACTTCAGTGAAAGTCTTCAGTTTTTCACCCTTCTAGGTGCCGCCAGTGTTGTCTATCTTAAGACAAGTGTTTCAGGATAGCTGTTCTTCTTCCACAGAGCAACATATCATTTTGGGGGTGCTGGAAATGTTGCCCAAAGTCTTCTAAGGTCTCTGCACCTCTCACTTGGCGCATGTGTATCAGCCAGAGCTCATAAGCTCATTAGCTCAAGGGAGCCTTTTCAAACAAGAAGATGGTGGAAGCACACTGCCTCACATTCCAGCTCACAGTTCGCCACAATGCATCATGATAAGTACTGTGCATGAGAACACTTGCTTCAGTGACAGTCTTTAGTTTTTCACCCTTGGTGCTGCTAGTGCTGCATACCTCTAGACACGTGTTTCAGGATGGTTGTCCTTCTTCAGTAGGGAGAGGGAGCAACACATTGCTTTAGGGGTGCTGGGAATGCCAGCAGTTAGGTAGTCCCATTCAGAAGTTAGCCAGACCAAGGTGTCAGCTCGTAACCCTGTGTTAGCCAATAAGGCTACTAACTTTCCCACAGCAATACAACCATTTAATGGGTTTGCTGCCAAGACTCACATAAGCATACATGTCCTATTAGGGCTCTTTAGGCCTTCCTTCGGAAAGACTTATATATATTGTTCAGGGATGTTTCGCTTTGCCATTAGTTGTAATGGAAATGTCCAACTGCCAGTGTGACAACTATCTATCTACTCAGCAGTGGCAGGCTGCGAGTAATCTTTGACTTGCATGTCCTTGTTCCCCTGGGTACCATCTACTAGGGACTTATAAGTAAGTCAATATTTGACAATTGGGGATAGTTAATGCGACATATACTTTTGTATGGGATTAAAACACTGGCACAGGGGTCTGGTTAGCAGGACTCAGGGTGCTCTCAGAGTCGGAATACCAGCAACTAGTAGTCCAAATGGGGCTGAAAAGTGTGTGGGGGAACCTGCAAAAAGCCTGTTTCCTAACAGTCAGTGTGATTTTCTTCTCAGAAGATTCCTGTAACCCCTGAGTAATGTGCCAAAGTTACTTGTGTATGCTGCTGCCCAGAGGAAAGCCTAACTGTCAGAGATGAGGTTTATACCATATGTGTCTCCGGATGTATGACGTTACAACGCATGCTTTTACACCGCATGCCGTTACAACGCATTTTTTACACCGCAAGATCTGTTACAACGCCAGCCTTTACAACGCATGCTTTTACAACGACGTACACTAGATGGAGTGCTGACATTAGAAATGTATAATTTACTATTCTAACTCCAGTCCACGTTGCAGTAGGGAAGGTGTTTGGATAGTAAAACTACACTATTTCTAATGTTAGCACGCCATCTAGTGCATTTCGTTGTAATGGCATGCGTTGTAATGGCATGCGTTGTAACAGATTTCGCGTTGTAATAGTTTCGTTGTAATGGTAGTGCGGTGTAAAAGTTGCGTTGAAAAGGTTGTTCACCGTGTCTCCTTTTA
The DNA here is from genome assembly GCF_964204655.1 of Triturus cristatus. Taxonomy (NCBI): domain Eukaryota; kingdom Metazoa; phylum Chordata; class Amphibia; order Caudata; family Salamandridae; genus Triturus; species Triturus cristatus. The sequence continues at coordinate 953,999,735 of NC_140594.1, read as the reverse complement.
ACATGAGTTGCTACTGTCCCTATCTGCAGGTCATGAGTGACAGTTATGAAAGCAGATGGTGCTATGACTTGTTGCTTAAGGTCTGATTTACTGGTATGCCTCCCACTAATTGGCATGACATCTGGAAAAATCTTTGATCTTTCAGGCAGAATATCAATGTGCCTTTTAACTTAAAAGAATCTCTGAGCAGCAACATAGGGTGAAATAATTGAATCAGGATAGGAACCTACATTTGCTGATCTCCTTTAAGAGGTAATTATAGGAAATACAACTAAAAACTCCTGCTGTTGAGAATATGGATGTGGAAATAAGCTGCCCAACTCATCTCATGAACTTTAAAGGCTCTGGAGATTTGAGTGCTGCAGTGAGGAGCTGGTACCTGCCAAATATTTAGATCTGCATGAGTCTGGAGTGTTTCTACTGCTGCTCAAACAATCCAAGACACCTGGCTTATGCAAAAATTGTCTTCTGGAGTGTCTCCCATATCCCTCTTTTATTCCCACAACCCGGCAGATGTCAGACAGCTAGGAAGACCTCAGGACAATATCATGGTATACTGCTGTTTCTTGTGGTATGAGGAAGTGCTCGGTCTTGTTTGCCTCCCCTCAGACTTCTTGTACCATTGCCTCGAGTCCCATAACAGAACACAATTTATTAGCACAGGATCCAGCTGCCAGGCCCACTATAGCAATGACCATATGACCCAAGGAATCCCACCCAGACAAGGCACTGCGAGTCATGTTCATATTGTTAGGGTGTTAATTTCTTTGGGATTTAGAATGACAATAAAAACTGGTATTTCCTGCCTGCCCGAATTCAAAATGACAGTCGTATTTGGTGGCATATTGGACTGACTAGAGATTGGCTATGACTGCTTGACAATGAATAATCCATTACCACCATGCTGGATACAGAACTGCTTCTCAAGTTCGCTATTATTGTGCAAGAACATGAGCACTTAAGACAGTGCTTAAACTGGAAAAAAATTCTTATGTCACAGTGGAGGTCTGACAGCCAGTAAGAGGTTGATAACCCTAGGGTGCACTGATGTTTTTCTGTGGGATGGTAAAGTGTTGTGACTTTGTCTTCCTCTCCCAAATCTTCCTAAGTCTGTGCAACAAGTCCCACATTAGATACCCTGGTTATTTATCAACGTATGAGGTGACCTCTGAGCAAGAGGTCCAACTTGCAACCCTGCTAAAGGAAGAAATTTGACCCACGGCATTCCCCAAACCGAAGAATGGAGGTTGTGTTCACTTTTCGGTGGGTGTTAGGATGCTTATGTCTTGGTGTGAAGATATTGAGCTAGGGTTTCCTTCGATATCATTAGAATCCATGATGCACAACCATAACCAGTTGTAATTAAAAATGTCTGGCGGAGCCAACAATGCCCAGTATGACCACCAGTTTGTATGTAGAACTGCTTCTGGAGCTCATCTCCACCTGGCTAAACCATGATCATTTATGACTGCTCTGCAACCATCAAAAACTACAAACATATCTGCCACTGAGCCAACACACTGATCATACAAGCATAGAAAACAAATGTCATAAACACCATGCTGCAGCCAGTGTGCACTCTCACTGCGCAGAAACCTAAAATAAATGTAATTACCCTGGCAATATTCATGTAATTCTGAATTTCACACTACACTAAATTAATGAAATTACTTGAAATTTCACAATATGCAATTTTGCTTAATTTTTGCATGTGAGAGACCACTTCACACAGAAAGTCTCTTATCAAAAGATATTTTTTGTTCAAAGCAGTCTCTTCCAGGTATCTTGTGAGACATATTTTACTGAAGGTGCGCACTCATGTGAATAAAGTCATGCATAAGTCCATCAAACCCCAATTTGTGATAAAAGTGCAATTTCGCAAGATTGTCACGGAAAATGTGTTACAGATAGCTGCAATAGGAAGACATGGAGTAACCACAAACGATGGCCTTCTTACGCTACTATATAAACAACATTTTGATAAAATAGGATTCTTTTTATGTATAAAGGCATAGAACACACTACATTTTACAATTTGTAATTGTCTTTATCTCAATTCCTAAACCTACATCACTCTCAAAGAGGAAGCCATGGCTACTTGCCTTTACTAATCTCCAGAATTCAAAGTCCCAAAACGTGATTCTTTGCATTTTAATGAGCTGCACCCTCATGCACAGATTTGGGGTGCAAAGATAATAAGCTACACATGCAGTCGTGGCCAGTGCATGTAAGAATGGTGGGGCGGCCGGGCCATGGGGGGCGTCGACAGATGATGGAACAGGGAAAATATAATTTAAAAAAGAAAACTACTTACCTTGCGCTCACCGCTTCGTGCATGGTAAGTGGTTTTATTTGATTTTTTATTTTACTTTCACTATTCTGTCTGTTGACTTCCCCCGCCCGTCCCCACCCTGCCCCACTGCCCACCTCTCCTACCTGCACTGGACACAACTGTATACATGTTACAACATCCCACCAGTGCCTCTGAGCACCACTGATCCAGTAAATCAGGCTTGAGATAGGAGCAATCCTTCGAATATCAAGCTCTGAGTATACAGTGCACACTATAGCTACTATCTCACTTCATTTATGTAAATGGATGAATAGTTCTTGCGTGACTCAATAACCACTGATATATTAAAAGAAAAACCATTATGACTGCAGCCACTAAATGCCCACTACAGCACTCGTTCCAATGCAGTGGCTACTACTGCAATCGGCATAAGTCCCCATTTTTGCCAAAATCTGGATTCAAATCTGTTAACACATTGCACACTTAGGGCCAAATTATGATGTTAGTCAGACTTGTGTCCAACTGACACAGTTGCAGTGAAGGAACCACTCGATCATAGGTTGGTGGTTCTGGCCCCCCAATTAGGATGCAACTGCACATAGTGGGGTCAGAAACTTCCATTTGTCAATGGGCGCTTGTGTGGCAGGCTGAAAACGCCTGCAACACAAACTTCCATTGAAAAATAGAAGTTTGTGAACATATCAGCACCATTTGGCAGGCACCTCACGGTGCTTGTCACATGTTGCAGGGATGTTTAAGGGGGCACCATAGGTTCCCCCCAGGCCCAAATGAGGAGGCAGTGGATGGATAGGGGCCCTGCTAGGGGCCCCCAATGTCACTTTACAACAGACTTTCCATGTCAGAAAAGTCGATATGGAATGACTGTCGGATACCGACATCATAATCACGACGGCGGAAACGCCATCCTTAAGGGATTATGGTGAATTTCCGACTGACCAACAAGCTCCATGAGTCTTTCGTGAAGCGTCAGTTGGTCTCTCCGATAGCTGCCTCCGACCGCATGCATGGTAATGTGTCAGTCGGACCACAGCAGTAGATTGCGTTCGGACCGCCATTGTAATTTGGCCCTTTGTGCTCAATTAACAAAAACATTTATGAGTACTAGAAGGGGTACTGTTATAGTACTACTCCTCACACTCATAAACACAATTTGCAGAAGTGTGGACACCGATCTATATCTCATACATATCAAACAAATAGCTCCCTTGTGAGGTCATCATCACAAGCAGCCTGGTTAATTGTGATACGTGTTGTAACTACTGTTAACACACATATCTCAATTATAACTTTTTAAATAAATATCAGAAGGTCAAAGCTGCCAATATTTAGCAGCGGAAAAGAGTCTAGGAATTACTGGATCACATGGATTTTGGTATGGTAAGAACTAAAATGTGCATGTTATTCTCCTAAAACTCATACTTGGGTGGTATTTATCACACATGATAATTATCAACTCAGCAGAGTTGGATTTTATCAGGTGAGATATATATAGCAGAACAATTATCGGGACGCTTGTAATAAGGGCCTGAGAGATTATAGCGCTCGTACATGTAATATGATATTTTATGTGGAAATATCACAGTGGCAAGGAAGAGAGACTAGGAAATGGGAAATATCTACTACAAAGTGAGCGGATGACAGGAAAAAAATAAGGAGGTTTAAAGGGAGGGTTAGGCAAATACAAAAGCATACCTGCAAAAGGGAAGGCAGTTAGAACTCTATAAAGTTACACCCACTTCTACTCCAGTAGTACTGCAGCCCAAAGAGACTCAAATGTATCCCAGCCAAGCCTCAGAGTAAGTCTCAAACCCTCTCATTGATAATCTAAGGGAATCAAACAGAAATAAATCAAGGCAGGGGAAAACACTACCAACACCTCACACTTGTGCCACAATTCTGCCCTCCTGCTCTGACATCACACTGGTGGGATTCTGAGTCCCGGGTGCAACAGTTCCTGTTTGGCACAGCTGCCGAGGGGGAGGTGTGGCGAACATGCCTAATGTGCTGCCTTGACCCCTACGGCGTGGGCCAAGGGCGGGGCACTCAGTGCCCATTAGAGCCCAGAGGAGGCTGGGCCAGGCCTACTCTCTTGGCTTTTACATCTTGATGTGAGCCAGGTGTTATATTCCATATAGGTACGCCAATATAGGCTCAGGTAACATCCTAACCTTTTACCTATATTATTCCCTGCATTACACATAAAACGGTTCTTAGGGACTGACCTTTTTCCTAGATACAACACTGAACACAGAACGCTGGATTTCCCTGGTAAAAGCATCATGTATTATGCATGAGGATTCTTTGGAACTCAGCAGGACTACCATCTCCTGTATAATAACTATATATAAAGTTCATTCCCAACGTCATCCTATATCCGACAAGTTTCACAGCAAGATAGAACCGCCAAGGAGACCTTTGGGTATATAAACATCACGTCTTGCTGAGACAAACAGAGGAGATCAGGACTTCCCTGGCGACACACTGATGTGAGACACTGAGGTTCCTGCATGCAGATACTCCAGCTCGCAGTGGTCCAACATCCATTGCGGGGTGTCCAAATCGAGACCAAGATGGGGTCCCACAGTCTCTCACTTCAGGTAATGGGGTTGACTTTATTCAAGAGGGATTCTTGGCTTAACACCTACAGACATGCTAGGTACACTTAGGTACATCTAGTTAGGATTGCATCGTAGGAGTACGCATTTTATTGTCATGTATTTTATATTCTTGCCTGTATTCATGGTTATAGCAAAATGGTAGAAATCTACATTCTTTTTACTTTATTAGTGCTGCTAATCATTTATATCTTTTTCTGTCTAGTGGTTGTTTCAGCACACCTATTTTACACTAGAATAATGACTGCTCAATAAATGCTTATTGAAATCCGTCCATATCATTTATTCTGTGTATCTTTCTGAGACTAAGTGAGCACGAGTGACTGAGCAAAAAGTGGTACACTGTTTCAACCGCCTGAGGGATCAGGGTTGTCATGTTCGATAGTTGCCAAGAACTATTCTCTCCTTGTTAAGAGGAGTTTCTAGTGGCACTATGAGCTAGCTGGTATACAGGTCAACATACCGGTGGGAGTCTCTATAATCAGTCTGACACCAATCCTACAGTGTATGTCGTCTAAACACGCAGATCTCACATAGGTTTTATAGGAACTACACAACATGGCACCCAACGTTGGTTGGTTACTTAGTTAACGGTCAAATCTGAGTAGTTCAGACGTGCTATTTTGAGAGACGCCTACTCACATTTTCCCAGAGACATCTGGAGTGGAGGGAACAAAAATCTGCCGCAGCTGAGTAGGTGCAATTCTATGTATTGGCTGTTGGTTAATCAAGCTTGAAGGACACATAGTTCCTATTGTGCATAACACCTTAACCCAGTTCCCTTAAAAAACTCTTCTTACTAAAAACAATGACTGAGCAGCAGGATAAAGCTGTGCATGACCTAAAACCTTTCACCCGAGGAAGAAGATGCAGATGCAATACATATTTCAGAAAATGTTAGAAATGCCATCTTCCTAAAACTAGCAGCATAAGGTTTAACAGCTAGGGGTGGGGCAGGAACGTTCGTGATTGAGGCACACGATTCATATAGAACAGAGGTATTTTTTTCATGGGTTTGATTCCCACAGGCAAATGCACGAACAAAAACATTTCATTACTACAAAAAAGATGACACACCAAACAAATATTGTCCATAGAGGGACATTGAAGTTCCGCTCAAGTACCAGGAGCATGTATATTAGTTTAAAGGTGCCCTCCTCCATACAAGAAATAAAGTAAGACTCAGTCCACTCAGAAGAGACGAAGCAACATGGCCAATACTAGCTGCCTACACACCACACCCTGACATTGAAACAATGCCAGTAGGAGACTTACTTACACTTCATAAAGAACAAATAAGACTTCACAAAAACATGACAGTTTGTGATGAGAAGACTCACACTTCAGCCAGCCACAGCTATACCAATAGGACCAATTCAAACATCCACAACTAAAATTATGCCACAAACGTTACACGCAGTGACAGGAAAAATGCCCACTAAACGTGAACAAATGACATTCTGGATAGCACAAAAAATACCATCTAGAAGCAGTATTTCCACACTCTGGTCCTCAAGAAAAGCATAGAATGCTAACAGTTTGCTTGCCAATGGGGATAGCTCCCCCGATAGAGGATTGTACCACTTGGGGTACAGTATTCACTGTCATATAAACCAGGACTAATGGCATCCCTTCATTAGCAGCAATACCAGATGTATTTAACAAATATAGAATGAGTAGGGGGCAGAGCCTGCTCTGAACGTAGGGATGAAGTTACTAGGTAACTTTGCCAAGGTGTCAGCTATAATATTAGCAAATATTAAAGGAGACACAGCAGCAGTGGCAATATACCAATGCCTGCCGGATGTCACTCCTTTACAACAGGAGACAGAATTACTTAAAATTATTGAAACAGCATATGCAGAATTAGGTGGAGATAGTTTGGGAGCTAGAGCAGTAAAACCTCAACTGATGGATGGTTCCGAAAAGGATACCTTCAAGCAAGCACCTGCTTCTTTGAAGAAGAAATGGATAATAAGAAACAACAAAAGAATAAAGAGAATAGATCTCAATCCAGAGATAGCTCTCCTCAACAGGAGCCCACCAAAAGGAGGTATAACCTTAGGAATAGGGAGAACATTAGAAAACCTGACAGGTATCAGGACACTGATACACGTTCCTCTCATTCCTTTCGGGGTTCATCCAAAAACTCCGAGAGGGAAGGATGGACAGAACACAGACAAGAAGAGCGAACAAAGTCCAAAGACAAGCAATGCATTTCAGACTACGCACCAAAAAAAGAAGAAAAGCCTAAAGCAAAACCTCAATTCAAAAAGAAGAAAGTAGCAGGACTCAAAGTTAGACATGCCCAGAATTCTGAGGACTGAACTACTGAACGGGGAATGGGCTCTGACGATGCTAGACAGCGCAGCAGAAGTAACAATAGCTCGCCAGAACCTGATGGAATTTCTGGGGAGACCTTACCTGCTGCAAGGGGCTCTGTTGCTGCTCCGTTCCTCCGTGTTGTCACTGCCACCTGCTGCCCTGTTCCTCTATTCCAGCTGCCGTCACCGTGGGATCCACACGCTGTTAGTCTCCCCTGCCGTCGCAACTTCACCGCGGCCGCGAGCAGGGGGAGACTACAGCTCCCAGACCTCCCTGCGGCTGCTGACGTGACGCATGCGCCCGGAGGCGCTGAAAAGGTCGCGGCTACCCCGGCGGAGCGGGAGACCTTACCTGCTGCAAGGGGCTCTGTTGCTGCTCCGTTCCTCCGTGTTGTCACTGCCACCTGCTGCCCTGTTCCTCTATTCCAGCTGCCGTCACCGTGGGATCCACACGCTGTTAGTCTCCCCTGCCGTCGCAACTTCACCGCGGCCGCGAGCAGGGGGAGACTACAGCTCCCAGACCTCCCTGCGGCTGCTGACGTGACGCACGCGCCCGGAGGCGCTGAAAAGGACGCGGCTACCCCCGCGTCGCGGGACGCGCGCGGGCACCGCCGGGCTAAGCCCGGGCAAAGGGCAGGCCGTCTGAGGTCATCCGAGGTTGGACCAGGTTGGGTTGGGCCAGGGACTCTGCCCGAAATCTCCTCTGCACCACCTACGTACACTCGAGTTGTACGGCTTAAAGAGGGTAATTATCACATTTATCTGTACACTGTGCTCTAAGCTTACTGATTATTGTGGCCACTCGTTTGGTCTTACTCATGCCTGGGAAAAAACAAACCCCAGCAAATAACACCTTAGACAACTATTTGATTCAAGTTGTGGCTAAAATCAATAATGACAGGAGATCCTCATTGGGGCTAGATTCATCTAATCAATCCCATATGGCCGAGAAAGAGTACGGGGATTCTCTGGCTCTACACAATAGTAGTGTATTTTGCGTGGCTCATGTCCCTCTACCTGATACTGACCCCATCCTGCCTAGTGGTGTAATCGCATTTACAGAAGCCAATAGCGATAGTGAAGAGGTATCAGTGATATCTACTAACATCGAGTCCCCACCTTCTACAATCCCGGTACCAGCTCCGAGGGTCACTCGGGGTAAAAGCAAGGTTATCCAGAAAAGAGGGGGTCTAAGATCAGGCAGAAATAAAATTGTAACCCCTTCGAGGAGAACATCAGTAGATGAGGAAGAGGAGGTTGATTTGTTTAGCGAAGCTCACGTTACCCTTTCTAACGCTCAATTTACTAAACTATGGAGTATGATGGATACAAAAATTAAAGGTATAGTCAAACCCCTGGTTAGTAAAATTGACAAATTAACCGCCGAGGTCAATAGACTAGGTGGTTTATTAGACAAAGCTCTGGCGAAGGTAGGGAATATAACTGAAGTTGTTGTAGAGCCAGCAACGAGCAAAACAATTCCTGCTGAGAATAGGGGATCTGTCTCCAACCCTGTACCACTGCCTAATGTATCCAGTGGTGCCTTTGCTGATCCAGTCCCGGTCGCTTCCACTAATGATTCTAATATGGGAAAAGGGTCTTCCGAGCTTGTAGTTGAAGCCTCTCCATTAGTTCTTGTACTTGCAAATGTACCCCCTCTGGCTTCTGGCGAGGTCGAAACTGTTCCTTCTCTACTAAACAAATCTTTATCATGGCTTACCAACAACATGATAATAACACCATGGGGGAAGCAACAATTAGCTGCCGAACTCGCTAATGCCAGAAGAGTTGAATGCATTGGTAATACCACCAAAAGGTTCATAGGGGACTGTGTTATTTTAACCTTCACTGACCCTGAGGTTTTGTCAAATATTTTACCTAACATCTTGCCTCCACAGCGAAGGTCAACTTCAATTGTACCACTGACCCTGGACTTCTTTTATTCACGGAAAGGAAGAGGCATGAACCCTAATATACTAAGAACTAAATGGAATGTTGTGACCAACAGGAGTTGTAATGATGTCAGATCTCGTGATTGGGGTCTACATGTGGAAAATAGGTTTTCTGCTCTGTCAAACCTGAATGCTTGCGATTGACAACCATCCCTCTGTTTATCTGATTCACTTTATATGGTTGAGCTGGGCCAACAAGAAGGTTCCTGTCCTGTAGCTGTTATGCCGGAGGCCATAGCTGGCTTAACATCTGATAATCTAACACATAATGGTTTAAATGATAACGTGATGAGTGTACTTACTCCTAGCCCCAATCCCGCGACGGCACACGATTCTGGAAACCTAATATCTTGGAATGTGGCCGGGCTAGGCTCAAAGCAGGGTTGCGGTGACTGGTCTAATTACGTTAGTAATTTTGATGTTTGCATTTTTCAGGAAACATGGGCTTGCGACCCTGTTTTCGCTTTGGGGTACCTAAACTTTTGTGTTCCAGCTTCCAAGGGCCCTAAAGGGCGCCCGATGGGGGGTCTTACTATTTGGATTAAACAATCTTTAAAGGCAGTTGCAAAAAACATAGAGACCGGGCAGAAAGATATCCAACTCATTAGGTTCACGAGCGATTTATCCTTATCCATCGATATTTATAACATCTATGTCAGAGGTGGAAATGTAGGAAAATCTGAGGTTCTTCTTGCCCTGTATAATCTCCTCGAGATACACTCAGATGGTAAAAACATAATAATTGCTGGGGATTTAAACCGTACGTTTGAACCTCTTGATACAGGTGAAGCCTATCTAGGTGTTGAGGAAGATAAACAATGGAATATCCCCTCAATAGATACCATCCCAGTAACCCGTTGGACAGAGGATATTTTGGGTTTGAATGCAATGTGCCTTGAACAAGGATTAAGAGCTTTAAATGGGAGGACAAAGTCTGACAGGGTACCAGCTATGACTTTTGATAACGGGAGAAGCAAAAGTCGCATTGACTATATTATCTGTAGCTTTTCTCTTTGGCCTACTGTTAGAGATATGGTCGTGACAGAAATGCCAGAGAGCGACCACAATCCGTTATGTGTCACTCACAAATGGTGGCTGTCTGAATCTAACGCCTCTAGTTCTCTTGATGATCGCCTACCCCAGCTTATTGTACCAACGAATGATATGCGCAGGTTAAGATGGACGAGTGTTAGGACAGACCAGCAAGCTATCGATAACATAGGAGCAGCGACCGATAAGGCCATTATGGCCCTAGATGGCGAAACAGGGATCACCACAAGCAAAGTTAACATCATTGAAGTTCATGAGTCCCTTTTCCGAGAAATTAAACATTATTTCTTGAAACCAGTAAACCCTAAGGTGACTCGAGCTCACAGAGTGGCCAAATGGTATAATCATGCTTGTAAGGTGGCACGTACTTCTCTAGGAGCTGCAATTAAGTGCAAAAACCTGGGGGCTATTCGCTCTGCAAGAAAGTCATATAAAACTTGCATTGCTAAGGCGAAAAAAGATTGGGATGAAGCCCACTGGGAAAAACTGAAGTGTGCTAGTGATCGAAAAGATTCCAGACTATTTTGGCATATTGTCAAATGGGGGCAAGAAAGGCCTGAAGAGGCTTGCAATAATCATGTCCCACAGGAAGCCTGGGTAAACTTTTTTAGTGATCAATATGCTAATAGGGTTCAGATTGTAAATAACATTAGCCCTATCTATATAACTCCTGAGGACAATGTCTTTACGATGGCCGAAATTCAGTCGGCCCTCAAAACTGTGCACAGAGGACGCGCTCCTGGCATTGATGGCGTCCCAGCTGACGTTTTTTTTAAACGATACAGACAGGTGGTGTAAATATATTCATTTACTAATTAACCACGAGGGGAGCAGCTATCCCGGCTTCATGGCGGGGTGCTGTTATCATCCCTGTGTACAAAAAGGGTGATCGTTCCCAGCCTTGTAATTACCGCCCGATCAGCTTGATTGACACAGTGCAAAAAATCGTTGGGCGAGTGATTGTTAATCGACTGCTCGATTGGGCGGAAGATTTTAACATTCTATCTCCATTTCAGGCTGGGTTTCGTAAGGCCACTAGTACCGTGGATCAAGTTTTTCGGTTCCAGCTGATCCAGTGGAGGACTGTGGTCCTAGGTGGGGGCAGTCTTTATGCGGCATTTGTCGACTTGAGGGCTGCCTTCGACCTGGTACCAAGGGCGAAACTGTGGGAAGTACTTGCGGCCTTGGGGGTCCCAGGAGTCCTGTTGACAATGATCATGAGATTACATGAAGGCACCTATGCTAAAATTCAATGGGGGGGATACGGAAAAGACACTGCCGATTTTCCTTTTGAGCGTGGGGTTCGGCAGGGGTGCTCAATGGCACCTACCTTGTTCACGCTTTTTATTAATGGCATAGTCTCCTGTATTCAATCACAGACAGTTGATGCTCCTTCTCTTGCAGGTGTAAAAGTTCCGGTTTTAATGTTTGCCGATGACACGTTAATCTTATCTAAAACTCCAAGTGGATTGCAAAAAGCATTGGATATTTTTGACAAGTTTTGTGGGGATCATGGTCTGGAGGTGAATGCATCCAAAACAAAACTCATGGTTTTTAATCCATATCGTAATTTTAAATCTAATATTACCATGAGTGGACGAACTCTTGAGGTTGTATCATCTTTCACATACCTGGGAATCCTTATTTCTAATGATAATAGGTGGAACCAGCATTTAACCATTGCAACTCTGAGGCACAAGCAACTGGCCGGAACTATCTTAAAGGAGCACAGGAAATCATTAACTAAACCGATTAAACCACACCTGATCATATATGAGGCAAAAGCAATTGGGTCGGCATTATATGGGGCTGAGCTTTGGGGGCACGATAACCTACAGGAGTTGCAAACCTCAGAGAATAAATTCCTTAGGAAACTAACGGGTACTCCCCAAAGTAGTCCGTTATTACCCCTGAGATATGAGCTTGGAAGGAAGAAAATCTCGGAAATGGCCAAACTACGACCAATTTTATATTGGCGTAGGTTATGGACTACACCTGAGCTTATTCATTATGCATCCGGGTTCATTGACGTTATTAGAGCAGATTGCTTTAACAAAATTAGATGGTTCAAATCATTAAAAACAATATTATTTGAACTAGGCCTGAATGCACTATGGTCCGACCCAGCAGGGGCATCATTCCCGACCAAGGCAACCCTAAAAAATATTTTTGGGGATAATGTCGATAATAAAAGCCTCCTTAGTACCAATTATGGGGTCATGACTGCTAGTTTTCTCGAGGTTAAATTGTACCCCATGTATGAACTGTATTGGGATTATATATCCAAACCTTTGGATAGGAAATTGCTTTTTCAATTAAGGGCGGGCTCTCTTCCTCTTGGTTACCTAACATCTAAATGGAGGGAAGGAGGCCCTGCTACATGCCCAGCTTGTGGGGAAGGTAATGAAACACTTGGTCACTTTTTGTTTTCCTGTAAACCATACTCTACTCCAAGGCGTGTATGGCTGGCACCTATGAGTAGGAATTTGGGTACCAGGAGTAGTATGGTGGCTTTGCGCATAGTAAGATCAACTACTTTAACCTGGATTATAATCGCCACCGCCAAGTACTTGGGGTGGGCTTGGACAATCAGGCAGAGATTGCTAGTCCGGTGATTACTCTCTGCCTAGTTGAACAGAGACTGCTAGAGTATTGTCTATTCTCTGTGTGATGTATTTTTTTGTGTCATCGGGACAAAACAATTTTAAATGCTCTTTTTTAGAATAATGATTTTATGAAATTATATTTAAATGTACTAATTATATTAATTAACTTTACACCTGCGAAATGTATGTCTAAGAGGCTCTGTCACTAGCACAAATAATATATAAATTGTATATAATTGCAGTACCTCTAACTATGAATTGCATTATTGTGATGAATCATAACTCCTCTTTGTAAATAACTTCTATTCTTTTTTTAAGAACTGTGCGTTTGTCAAAATGACATCTCAGATTTAATTGCTTTTTATTATATGTTTGTTTGTCTGCTTTTATGAGTAAATCTCGAATAAAGCACTTTTTGAATTGAATTGAATTGAATTGGAATTTCTGGTGACAGCGTAGTTGGATGAACATATTACGGTGGAAACACCTGATACCAGGGTGAGCTTCCCACATAAGTTACATGAAATAACACTCCAAATGGAAGGGGACAAACCCAGAACAATTAAAGGTCTTTTTTGGAAGAACTAAACGTTTGGCTGGGACACTCTTTTAGCTGAAAGACATTGGCCGCCTGAAATTTTTACGGATTGCCGAAAGGAAGAAACGGTAGTTATGCCAGCTTTTTCGACCTCCTTCCCCAATACTTAAAACATATGTATGCACAGGAGTGGGCGGTAGCCCTTGCTCCAGCACTATATTGCAACCATGTTGAATGGGATGAAGAGCCAACCCACCATGAGATACCATTAAAATCTACTCTGACTCCACAGAGACAGTATCCAATAAAGCAAGAAGCTAAAAAACAGGTCAGGGTGATATTAGATCAACTTGAATACCAGGGGGTGATTGAAATTGCACCTCTTCAATTAATTATCATTTGTTTCCCGTAATGAAACCTGACAATACATATCGTCCTTCGTTCACTACAGGCTGACAAACACTTACAGACATGTGTAAATGTCCGCAATCTAGTGATCTGTATAGTTGCAGGTCAAGCTGGGTACACCTACCTAACATACAATGAAGGTGAAACAGTACCCATAGCATACAAATCACACCTATACACGAATGCTGAGATGTGTTTTGCATCCACAGAGAAAATTCTGACAGCAGTGCAGATTGCTGTAATGAGAGAAAGAGCACTGGCTCAGAGGAAACGAGTAATAGTTGTGACTCCAGTATCGGCCTTACAGGCAGCTACAAAGGCAAGTGTTCCAAATGCTAAAGCTTTACATCCGAGATGGATACAATGGACTAATTATCTCACTGCAACAGATGTGGAATACAGATATGACTCAAGTCTAAAAACACAAGCATTCCTGCAATATGAACAATATCCTCTCCCTAATGAAATAATGTCTCTAGATCAGTATGAATACATAATTTACACTGACGGATCTGCTCAGCCGGTCATTGGAAGTAAACAACAATACAGCACCACATGTGTGGTTATAAAAGGTCATATGCAGGATGGAAAATTCCATCCAAGCTGTACAAAAACAAAATCTCTAGGAGACTGCATGGCTCAGCTGGCAAAATTAAAAGCTCTATTACTGGCACTGATAAATATGGATCGAGATTTCCCCACACTAATTGTGTGCGATTCTTTTTACTGTGTCCAGTCATATAATGAATATCTTCACTACTGGTGACAAAATGGGTTTAAAGAATCCAAAGGTGGAACAATTAAGCATAAAATGTTATGGGAAAAGGTACCTGAATTGAAAAATGAACCCACCAAGAGCTCACCTGATACACACACTGATTCATCAACATGATGGCGTTCACGTTGAAGGGAATTCATTGCCTGTTGAAGCTGCAAAGGGGACAGTACGAATTGCGTCCCTAGCTGCAATCACTTGTTTGAAAACAGGAATAGATGGACAGATAATGGTAGCTGTCACTTCATGCAATGACAATAAGGCATTGCCAAAAGGTTTTTCACTCAAGTACTCCTACAAGTTGGATGCAAATAACGTTCCATTTGCTCAGATTCCCAGAGTGAGGGATAGAGATATACCAAATATGGATTGCAAAACTAGACATGCCCAGAATTCTGAGGACTGAACTACTGAACGGGGAATGGACTCTGACGATGCTAGACAGCACAGCAGAAGTAACAATAGCTCTCCAGAACCTGATGAAATTTCTGGGGACAGTGGAGTTGAATGAACATATTACGGTGGAAACACCTGATACCAGGGTGAGCGTCCCACATATGTTACATGAAATAACGCTCCAAATGGAAAGGGGACAAACCCAGAAAAATTAAAGGTCTTTTTTGGAAGAACTAAATGTTTGGCTATGACATTCTTTTAGCTGAAAGATATTGGCCGCCTGAAATTGTTATGGATTGCCTAAAGGAAGAAACGGTAAATATGCCGACTTTTTCAACTTCGTTCCCCAATACTTAAAACATATGTATGCACGGGAGTGGGTGGTAGCCCTTGCTCCAGCACTATATTGCAACCATGTTGGATGGAATGAAGAGCCAACCGACCATGAGATACCATTAAATCTACTCTGACTCCACAGAGGCAGTATCCAATAAAGCAAGAAGCTTAAATCAGGTCAGGGAGATCTTAGATCAACTTCAATACCAGGGGGTGATTGAAATTGCACCTCTTCAATGAATAATCATTTGTTTCCCGTAATGGAACCTGACAATACATATCGTCTAGTTTTAGACTACAGACATCTAAACTCTTGCACAATAACATTTGCAGTGCAGAATGCACACAGTGCCACATTGATGAATAACATTGTGCAGAACAAATATAAAACAACACTATATATCTCAAATGGATTTTTCTGCCAAAACATAGCGCCTGACAGCAGATATTTGACAGCATTCTCAGCGCTAGTGTCACAGCGGCAATTTTGTCAACTCCCCCAGGGATATAAGAATAGCCCTGGTTTGTTTTCCGCCAGGGTAACTGAGTAACTTCAGGATCTGGATGAGGAGGCATTGTCCTACGTAGATTATATTTATCTGACGGATGATGACCTGGAGGAACACTTGACCAGGGTGAGCACCATCATTTTGGGATTCGCCTCTGAGGGCTACGAATTCAACTTCAAAAATACCAAAATAGCCCACCTTAATGTCCTATTTTAAGCATATGAGCTTTCAGGTGAAGGGAAAAATGCACAGTACTCCAACCTCCAAAATCATTGAAAAATGTACAATCCATACTAGGATTCCTGAATTTTGGTAGAACATACATTTTGAATTCTGCGGAAAGAGTTAAACCTTACTACGACCTCATGAGACCTGATTTTCAACTTAGGCAATGGACACAGGAACACACAGATATCCTTTGTTCACTACAGGCTGACATGATAGCATCCAAACACTTACAGACATGTGTAAAAGTCTGCAATATAGTGATCCGTATAGTTGCGGGTCAAGCTGGGTACACCTACTTAACATACAATGAAGATGAAACAGTACTCATAGCACACAAATCACACTTATACATGAACACTGAGATGCATTTTGCATCCACAGAGAAAATTCTGACAGCAGTGCAGACTGCTGTAGTGAGAAAAGGAGCACAGGCTCAGGGGAAGCGAATAATAGTTGTAACTCCAGTATTGGCATAGAGGCTGCTACACAGGCAAGTGTTCCAAATGCTAAAGCTTTACGTCCGAGATGGATACAACGTGCTAATTCTCTCACTACAACAGATGTGGAATACAGATAGGACCCAAGTCTAAAAACACATGCATTCCTGCAATATGATCAAGAATATCGTCTCCCTAATGAAATAATGTCTCTAGATCAGTATGAATACATAATTTACACTGACGGATATGCTCAGCCGGTCATTGGAAGTAAACAAAAATACAGCACCACATGTGTGGTTGTAAAAGGTCATATGTAGGATGGAAAATTTCATCCAAGCTGTACAGAAACACAGTCTTTGGAGACTGCATGGCTCAGCTGGCAAAATTAAAAGCTCTATTACTGACACTGATAAATATGGATCGAGATTTCCCCACAGTAATTGTGTGCGATTCTTTTTACTGTGTCCAGTCGTATAATAAATATCTTTACTACTGGGGACAAAATGGGTTTAAAGAATCAAAAGGTGGAACAATTAAGCATAAAATGTTATGGGAACAGGTACCTGAGTCGAAAAATGAACCCACCAAGAGCTCACGTGATACACACACTGATTCATCAACATGATGGCGTTCACGTTGAAGGGAATTCATTGGCTGATGAAGCTGCAAAGGGGACAGTACGAATTGCGTCCCTAGCTGCAATCACTTGTTCGAAAACAGGAATAGATGGACAGATAATGGTAGCTTTCGCTTCATGCAATGACAATAAGGCATTGCCAAAAGGTTTTCCACTCAAGTGCTCCTACAAGTTGGATGCAAATAACGTTCCATTTGCTCAGATTCCCGGAGTGGGGGATAGAGATATACCAAATATGGATTGCAAAGCTAGACATGCCAAGAATTCTGAGGACGGAACTACTGAACGGGGAATGGACTCTGACGATGCTAGACAGCACAGCAAAAGTAACAATAGCTCTCCAGAACCTGATGGAATTTCTGGTGACAGTGGAGTTGAATGAACATATTACGGTGGAAACACCTGATACCAGAGTGAGCGTCCCACATACGTTACATGAAATAACGCTCCAAATGGAAAGGGGACAAACCCAGAAAAATTAAAGGTCTTTTTTGGAAGAACTAACTGTTTGGCTATGACATTCTTTTAGCTGAAAGATATTGGCCACCTGAAATTGTTATGGATTGCCTAAAGGAAGAAACAGTAATTATGCCGGCTTTTTCGACTTTGTTCCCCAATACTTAAAACCTATGTATGCACGGGAGTGGGCGGTAGCCCTTGCTCCAGCACTATATTGCAACCATGTTGGATGGGATGAAGAGCCAACCCACCATGAGATACCATTAAAGCTACTCTGACTCCACAGAGGCAGTATCCAATAAAGCAAGAAGCTTAAAAACAGGTCAGGGAGATCTTAGATCAACTTGAATACCAGGGGGTGATTGAAATTGCACATGTTCAATGAATAATCATTTGTTTCCCCTAATGAAACCTGACAATACATATCGTCTAGTTTTAGACTACAGACATCTGAACTCTTGCACAATAACATTTGCAGTACAGAATGCGCACAGTGCCACATTGATGAATAACATTGTGCAGAACAAATATAAAACAACACTATATATCTCAAATGGATTTTTCTGCCAAAACATAGCGCCTGACAGCAGATATTTAACAACATTCTCATCGCTAGGGTCCCAGCGGCAATTTTGGCAACTCCCCCAGGGATATAAGAATAGCCCGGGGTTGTTTCCCGCCAGGGTAACTGAGTAACTTCAAGATCTGGATGAGGAGGCATTGTCATACGTAGATTATATTTATCTGACAGATGATGACCTGGAGGAACACTTGACCAGGGTGAGCACCATAATTTTGGGATTCGCCTCTGAGGGCTACGAATTCAACTTCAAAAATACCAAAATAGCCCACCTTAATGTCCTATTTTTAGCATATGAGCTTTCAAGTGAAGGGAAAAATGCACAGTACTCCAACCTCCAAAATCATTGAAAAATGTACAATCCATACTAGGATTCCTGAATTTTGGTAGAACATACATTTTGAATTATGCGGAAAGAGTTAAACCTTACTACGACCTCATGAGACCTGATTTTTCACTTAGGCAATGGACAGAGGAACACACAGATATCCTTTGTTCACTACAGGCTGACATGATAGCATCCAAACACTTACAGACATGTGTAAATGTATGCAATATAGTGATCCGTATAGTTGCGGGTCAAGCTGGGTACACCTACTTAACATACAATGAAGATGAAACAGTACTCATAGCACACAAATCACACTTATACATGAACGCTGAGATGCATTTTGCATCCACAGAGAAAATTCTGACAGCAGTGCAGACTGCTGTAGTGAGAAAAAGAGCACAGGCTCAGGGGAAACGAATAATAGTTGTAACTCCAGTATTGGCCTTATAGGCTGCTATACAGGCAAGTGTTCCAAATGCTAAAGCTTTACGTCCGAGATGGATACAACGGGCTAATTCTCTCACTGCAACAGATGTGGAATACAGATAGGACCCAAATCTAAAAATACAAGCATTCCTGCAATATGATCAAGAAAATCCTCTCCCTAATGAAATAACGTCTCTAGATCAGTATGAATACATAATTTACACTGACGGATCTGCTCAGCCGGCCATTTGACGTAAACAACAATACAGCACCACATGTGTGGTTGTAAAAGGTCGTATGCAGGATGGAAAATTCCATCCAAGCTGTACAAAAACACAGTCTCTGGGAGACCACATGGCTCAGCTGGCAGAATTAAAAGCTCTATTACTGGCACTGATAAATATGGATCGAGATTTCTCCACATTAATTGTGTGCGATTTTTTTTGCTGTGTCCAGTCATATAATGAATATCTTCACTATTGGGGACAAAATGGGCTTAATTAAGCATAACATGCTATGGGGACAGGTACCTGAGTTGAAAAATGAACCAACCAAGAGCTCACATGATACACACGCTGAATCATCAACATGATGGAGTTCACGTTGAAGGGAATTCATTGGCTGATGAAGCTGCAAAGGGGACAGTACAAAACAGGAATAGATGGACAGATAATGGTAGCTGTCATTGCTTCATGCAAAGACAATCAGGCATTGCCGAAAGGTTTTCCACTCAAGTACCCCTACAAGTTGGATGTAAATACCGTTCCATTTGCTCAGAATCCTGGAGTGGGGGATAGAGTAATACCAAATATGGATTGCAGATTAGGCTTAATATTGGCTGCACACGAGAGTCTGGGTTCTGCACATGCAGGAGTTACGGCGACAGTTTCTTTACTGCAATAACGCTATTGGTGGCCAGAGTTAGCAATGCATACCAAAGATTATGTCTGAAATTGCGACATCTGTCAACAGATGAAGGGCTCCACCATAACACGTCCAGTGCAGACACCATTGCTAATATCAGACAGACCACTTGCATGTATCTATTTGGACCACTGCGGCCCCTTACAATCTGATGGGGCTTACAAGTACATCATGGTTGGGGTGGATTTCCTCCTCGAGATTCCTATGATTATGGCCTCAGCGCTCAGCTGACGCTCAAACTGTTATCAAAGATTTACGAGGCTTTATTGGGACATATGCAGTTGGCACATTGCATTCTGACCATGGTCCCGCATTTAGCTCTAGGGCTTACAAGGAAGACATGGGAGGTTTGGTTGTTGCACATGGTACTCCTCTCCATACCATCCTCAGGGAAATTTTGTTGAGGAGAGGGAAAACAGGGACTTAAAGCAATCATTAACAGCTATGGTATTAGGCTCTGGTAGCAGTGGGTCAATCACTTATATTGGGTACAGTGGGCCTTGCATAACATGCCAAGAAGTTCTCCCGGGGGTGTCACTCCATATGAGGTACTATTTGGGACAAGAATGTGGGTACATGATCTCGATTGTGAAGGCCCAGTGGCAGATGAGAAACTTTTTGACATCAATAATCGTTTGGCTGTTTTACAGGATCCAAATGAATCCAGAGCACTTTAGAGAAATGTGCAGGTAAAGCCAACAGCCACTGCGGAAGTCAAATCAGTCACGGCAGACCTGTCTGGATTCCTAAAGTCGGGGATCTGGTCAGGAAAAAGATAGTGGACAAACAAGAATTAGGGCCATCATACTGAAAGCCTGTACCTGTCATGGACATCGAAGGAACAAGAACTGTACTTTTGCCGCCTCTTGTCAGGAAAAAAAAAGAGATTTGTATCCATTGATCTGATCAAACCGCACTACGTGTCAGATACTGAATAGTAGTCCTAGTGGGCTACTGGGTAGCCGACGCCCTCCTCTTGCTACCATAGAGGAAGTTCAGACAGAGAGGCTCATCACGTTCGAGGAGTCTCCAATACGGAATGATGGACTATGCAACAATGCAATGGAACTCGTTCCCCTTGAACAAGGAACACAAAATCAAAATGAAAGACAAATTTCAATTCGACCTAACACTAATGTCTACATAAACATGCCTCAACAGAGCCATCTACAAGTTCAGCAAAGCCTGCGGAACTACCTAAAATAGATTGAACTGCATTTGGCTATTTCATCAACTTTGATACCTTTTCATTGGATCCAAGTGAACCGGAAACAACGCCAGCCCCAATATCTTGTCAACAACAACTCAAAAACGTCTTCGTTTTTCTAAAAAAGACATACCAGGTGTCACTTTGGCTAGAACTATGGATAATCACCTGGATACTTTTCTTTCTTTTCTGGATAGGCTTAGTAACTGTGTTCTGCTTATTTATTCATGGAACTTACCTTCGCCATAGCTCTGCGGCATCAAAAGTGAATTTACACCTGAAACCTCTTGTATCATCACATCGTGAACAAAGAGACTTGTCATCACTGAATATTGCAGCAGTTCTCATACCTGATGGTATAGTATGGGACAATGTTGATTATTTGGTTTGACAGAACTTTTAAAAATACCTCATTTATTTAAAATGTCCTTAAATGATATCATTACCTCCAGGATATTTTCTGATGATTGGGATTTTGAAACTGTAAATAATATGTTGTCTGATTTAGAACAATCTGCCACATTTTCTAGCAATGAAATGATAGAGGATACATCAGACTTTCATACAATGTATTGTCATCAACACTTTGGTCATCATTTTCTACACAAATCCAGTACCCCTAGAAAGGTTTTCACATATCACTAATGGGAATATTGCCCTATTAAACCGAAATTTTGTTTGAAAACCTTTGCACAGAAATTTTTATATTTTTCGGGATTTAACATTTCTGACCTGACCTCATATTACTATAAGTTTTCACCAACATCCGCACAAAATATTATGCTTCCTAACACCAAACCGATTTACTCTGCTTCCTTTATTACCCTACTGTCTGAACAGGGTTTCGACTTATGGAAGGACACTATAGACTTAAAATCAGTCTGGGGTTCTAGAGACTGGCAAGTCCAGGGAACAGAAGCACTATTTAGAGCATGCCTCATTCCTCAGCAAATTATATTTCTGAATGATACTGTGCAACAGACTTACTGCCTTGGAATAGCCAAGAACAAAGATTTGAACACACCTCTGGTTCCAACACCATCACAGGCTGAAGGTAATTTTGCATCACTGAAAGGGACTACATTAGATGGTATTTTACAATACAATAGATCAGACCCCAATTGGAAGGGATGGTTGTTTTGGCCCACAGACACTAATTCATTTCAGGAAAGATTCAGGGGTACCACCGAAGGGTTCAATATCCATAGGCCAGACCCACGCTATGTACAAAGAGAACATCCAGGGGTGGTGACATCATACGGTGTTGGGCGGTTATGTCTCGGTTGGCTAAAAACCTCAAGACTACCACTGGTGAAACAACACGTATCCTTACTTACAGACGATGTGGACTTATGGCTCTTTTTACTAGGTCCCAGAAAGCCATGTCAAAAATGTTTCTATAATTGTGTCTATAATGAAATTTGGAAAATCTCCCAAGAAGCAGCAGAGAGACTATGAGAAATAGATATGATCAATTTAGAAAATGCGTTAGCCATAGTTGACAATGGTATGACTACGTTAGCATCCAGAATATATTCACTGGGCAACATTGCATCTTCTGCTATTGACGTACTAGAACAAGATTTGTCCATACTACAGCACGGGCAATCACAATTACGTTCCATTATGTTATTGAACTGGACACTGCAATCATTGCGCGCAGGTTATGTGCCATGGCGTTTTATCAACAGTATGTCCCTTTTTTCTCCATACAATCTAATGGAAAAACAGATGAAAATGGCACAGAGGGGGGCAAAATATACAATGCTGTGTATTGAAAACTGGACAGATTACCTTTAACTGTGGCAGAATCACCGTCCACTGAGTGGTTGATCCATGGCCATATAACATTACCAGTCACAACATTCCAGTTTCAGTACTGCCTAGAACAACAACAGGCAGGAAGATATGAGGAAATGGGTTGGAAATTCATCAAGGAATCCTGGGAATTACCTTACAGATTTCAATACAAGAGTGGGGATTGAGAAGTGTTTCTAAGCGGTAGAAACTGCGAGAACACTTTGAGTGGATCTTTCCAATGCCAGGATATCATGCTACATGACCTGTAATGGTTCGGTGGCAAATCTATCCTGTCACTTAAAGGATACCCAAGCAGCCGTGTTTACCCCGGTATTCAAGCTACTTTCAAATGGGAGTTCCTTGATGCTGAACGATCAAAGTTATTGTGGAAATGCTTCGGGGCATCACATATCTATTCACTATGAGCTCAAGGGTTACTTGCTGTAAGCAAGTATTGTTTCCACCAACACACAGAGTCAGGGAGGCGCTGCTATGTCCTTCGTTAAATGTTTCTTTTATATGGTTTGATACTCTGAGCAGAAAGAAAGCCATGCTTCTACAGAAAACCGCCTGGGGGACTTTTGATCTCCAGATCGCAAGGTCCTCGGCCAGATACAGGCACTCATACGTACGAAATGCCCCTTCTTTTTCACAGAAATGATAAATGGTATCTTTAACATGTCTGATACGACGTGTATAATCCACCTATATAAGACTATAGGTTTGGGACTATTAAGCAAATTTCAGATGGTGCTTGTAGTTATACCAAACTTTATGCGCTCCGTAATTGGAAGCATTTTTGGATGGATCCTCTGATCCTGTTCCTACTAGCAGGTATCCTGATTGTAATTTTTCTGCTATGCAATGGATGTCCCAGTCACCAAGCAGATGGAAAAAGAACTCCTGGAGCGTAAATACCTTGACGGCATTGTACAACATCAAGGCACACCTCGCCTACGGGAACTAAGTGCCTCTTGGTTCCTGCCATTTAGACCAGTCTTGATGGACTGTGTCCTACCTGTTCTCTGATGCCTGTTCTGCGGAGAAAAATGCATGGTGGATCTCTCTCTGACACTTCCATCAGTTGCGCAACCGGACTTTGAGGCTTTACTGGACCCAATAATGGCCCATGTTCTGCAGTGTCCCCAGCGTAGTCTTATGTTGATGGCAGCATTCTTAGAGCCTCCACGGGAGGTCTCTGCTCCTGTTGGAATGGATACTGACTCCTCCGCTAACACCCAGGCCTTGGATGGTGCACAGGCTTCCCCAGCATCAGCTGTAGGCAGTACGGAAGATCATCTGTGCTCAATTGACGTAATCTGCGAGGTGTTACAGGGGTCGTCGTCTGCGAAGGCAGGCAATAACAATGTTGCATCTACCAGCCAGGACACAAAAACATTTGGCTCATCGTGTGCCAGGAAAAAAATGGTCTTCTTTTTAAACAAACTCAAATTGGAACTCCAAAACAAATTGACACTTTTTATGTCCTGCATGGCTTTCCGATGCTTGTAGTTGTTCGAATTGTATATACAGACACATTAGAGCTATTGTTTGACTGACAATTTTTGTTTTAGCATTTTTTTGTTGAATTTTTACCATTTTTTAGCAAAACTATTGTTTTTACTGTAGTTGTTTGTGTGCCAGTGCCTAGACAGTCTAGTAGTATATTAGAATTTAATTATGTCATCCTGTCGGAGAAGGAGTGGATGTTATATTCCATATAGGTACCCCAATACCTCAGGTAACATCTTAACCTTTCACCTATATTTTTCCCTACATTACACACATAATGGTTCTTAGGGACTGACCTTTTACCTAGATACGACACTGAACACAAAACGCGGGATTTTCCCTAGTAAAAGCCTCGTACATTATGCATGAGGATTCTTAGGAACTCAGCAGGACCACCATCTCCTGTGTAACAACTATGTATAAAGTTCATTCCCGACGTCATCCTAAGTCTGACAAGTGGCACAGCAAGGTAGAACCCCCAGAGGAGACCTTTGGGTATATAAACATCACATCTCCCTGAGACAAACAGAGGAGATCAGGACATCCCTGCCGACACACTAACGCGAGACGCTGAGGTTCCTGCATGCAGATACTCCAGCTCGCAGTGGTCCAACATCCATTGCGGGGTGTCCAAATCGAGACCAAGATGGGGTCCCACAGTCTCTCACTTCAGGTAATGGGGTTGACTTTATTCAAGAGGGATTCTTGGCTTAACACCTACAGACATGCTAGGTACACTTAGGTACATCTAGTTAGGATTGCATCGTAGGAGTACGCATTTTATTGTCATGTATTTTATATTCTTGCCTGTATTCATGGTTATAGCAAAATGGTAGAAATCTACATTCTTTTTACTTTCTTAGTGCTGCTAATCATTTATATCTTTTTCTGTCTAGTGGTTGTTTCAGCACACCTATTTTACACTAGAATAATGACTGCTCAATAAATGCTTATTGAAATCCGTCCATATCATTTATTCTGTGTATCTTTCTGAGACTAAGTGAGCACGAGTGACTGAGCAAAAAGTGGTACACTGTTTCAACCGCCTGAGGGATCAGGGTTGTCATGTTCGATAGTTGCCAAGAACTATTCTCTCCTTGTTAAGAGGAGTTTCTAGTGGCACTATGAGCTAGCTGGTATACAGGTCAACATACCGGTGGGAGTCTCTATAATCAGTCTGACACCAATCCTACAGTGTATGTCGTCTAAACACGCAGATCTCACATAGGTTTTATAGGAACTACACAACATGGCACCCAACGTTGGTTGGTTACTTAGTTAACGGTCAAATCTGAGTAGTTCAGACGTGCTATTTTGAGAGACGCCTACTCACATTTTCCCAGAGACATCTGGAGTGGAGGGAACAAAAATCTGCCGCAGCTGAGTAGGTGCAATCCTATGTATTGGCTGTTGGTTAATCAAGCTTGAAGGACACATAGTTCCTATTGTGCATAACACCTTAACCCAGTTCCCTTAAAAAACTCTTCTTACTAAAAACAATGACTGAGCAGCAGGATAAAGCTGTGCATGACCTAAAACCTTTCACCCGAGGAAGAAGATGCAGATGCAATACATATTTCAGAAAATGTTAGAAATGCCATCTTCCTAAAACTAGCAGCATAAGGTTTAACAGCTAGGGGTGGGGCAGGAACGTTCGTGATTGAGGCACACGATTCATATAGAACAGAGGTATTTTTTTCATGGGTTTGATTCCCACAGGCAAATGCACGAACAAAAACATTTCATTACTACAAAAAAGATGACACACCAAACAAATATTGTCCATAGAGGGACATTGAAGTTCCGCTCAAGTACCAGGAGCATGTATATTAGTTTAAAGGTGCCCTCCTCCATACAAGAAATAAAGTAAGACTCAGTCCACTCAGAAGAGACGAAGCAACATGGCCAATACTAGCTGCCTACACACCACACCCTGACATTGAAACAATGCCAGTAGGAGACTTACTTACACTTCATAAAGAACAAATAAGACTTCACAAAAACATGACAGTTTGTGATGAGAAGACTCACACTTCAGCCAGCCACAGCTATACCAATAGGACCAATTCAAACATCCACAACTAAAATTATGCCACAAACGTTACACGCAGTGACAGGAAAAATGCCCACTAAACGTGAACAAATGACATTCTGGATAGCACAAAAAATACCATCTAGAAGCAGTATTTCCACACTCTGGTCCTCAAGAAAAGCATAGAATGCTAACAGTTTGCTTGCCAATGGGGATAGCTCCCCCGATAGAGGATTGTACCACTTGGGGTACAGTATTCACTGTCATATAAACCAGGACTAATGGCATCCCTTCATTAGCAGCAATACCAGATGTATTTAATAAATATAGAATGAGTAGGGGGCAGAGCCTGCTCTGAACGTAGGGATGAAGTTACTAGGTAACTTTGCCAAGGTGTCAGCTATAATATTAGCAAATATTAAAGGAGACACAGCAGCAGTGGCAATATACCAATGCCTGCCGGATGTCACTCCTTTACAACAGGAGACAGAATTACTTAAAATTATTGAAACAGCATATGCAGAATTAGGTGGAGATAGTTTGGGAGCTAGAGCAGTAAAACCTCAACTGATGGATGGTTCCGAAAAGGATACCTTCAAGCAAGCACCTGCTTCTTTGAAGAAGAAATGGATAATAAGAAACAACAAAAGAATAAAGAGAATAGATCTCAATCCAGAGATAGCTCTCCTCAACAGGAGCCCACCAAAAGGAGGTATAACCTTAGGAATAGGGAGAACATTAGAAAACCTGACAGGTATCAGGACACTGATACACGTTCCTCTCATTCCTTTCGGGGTTCATCCAAAAACTCCGAGAGGGAAGGATGGACAGAACACAGACAAGAAGAGCGAACAAAGTCCAAAGACAAGCAATGCATTTCAGACTACGCACCAAAAAAAGAAGAAAAGCCTAAAGCAAAACCTCAATTCAAAAAGAAGAAAGTAGCAGGACTCAAAGTTAGACATGCCCAGAATTCTGAGGACTGAACTACTGAACGGGGAATGGGCTCTGACGATGCTAGACAGCGCAGCAGAAGTAACAATAGCTCGCCAGAACCTGATGGAATTTCTGGGGAGACCTTACCTGCTGCAAGGGGCTCTGTTGCTGCTCCGTTCCTCCGTGTTGTCACTGCCACCTGCTGCCCTGTTCCTCTATTCCAGCTGCCGTCACCGTGGGATCCACACGCTGTTAGTCTCCCCTGCCGTCGCAACTTCACCGCGGCCGCGAGCAGGGGGAGACTACAGCTCCCAGACCTCCCTGCGGCTGCTGACGTGACGCATGCGCCCGGAGGCGCTGAAAAGGTCGCGGCTACCCCGGCGGAGCGGGAGACCTTACCTGCTGCAAGGGGCTCTGTTGCTGCTCCGTTCCTCCGTGTTGTCACTGCCACCTGCTGCCCTGTTCCTCTATTCCAGCTGCCGTCACCGTGGGATCCACACGCTGTTAGTCTCCCCTGCCGTCGCAACTTCACCGCGGCCGCGAGCAGGGGGAGACTACAGCTCCCAGACCTCCCTGCGGCTGCTGACGTGACGCACGCGCCCGGAGGTGCTGAAAAGGACGCGGCTACCCCCGCGTCGCGGGACGCGCGCGGGCACCGCCGGGCTAAGCCCGGGCAAAGGGCGGGCCGTCTGAGGTCATCCGAGGTTGGACCAGGTTGGGTTGGGCCAGGGACTCTGCCCGAAATCTCCTCTGCACCACCTACGTACACTCGAGTTGTACGGCTTAAAGAGGGTAATTATCACATTTATCTGTACACTGTGCTCTAAGCTTACTGATTATTGTGGCCACTCGTTTGGTCTTACTCATGCCTGGGAAAAAACAAACCCCAGCAAATAACACCTTAGACAACTATTTGATTCAAGTTGTGGCTAAAATCAATAATGACAGGAGATCCTCATTGGGGCTAGATTCATCTAATCAATCCCATATGGCCGAGAAAGAGTACGGGGATTCTCTGGCTCTACACAATAGTAGTGTATTTTGCGTGGCTCATGTCCCTCTACCTGATACTGACCCCATCCTGCCTAGTGGTGTAGTCGCATTTACAGAAGCCAATAGCGATAGTGAAGAGGTATCAGTGATATCTACTAACATCGAGTCCCCACCTTCTACAATCCCGGTACCAGCTCCGAGGGTCACTCGGGGTAAAAGCAAGGTTATCCAGAAAAGAGGGGGTCTAAGATCAGGCAGAAATAAAATTGTAACCCCTTCGAGGAGAACATCAGTAGATGAGGAAGAGGAGGTTGATTTGTTTAGCGAAGCTCACGTTACCCTTTCTAACGCTCAATTTACTAAACTATGGAGTATGATGGATACAAAAATTAAAGGTATAGTCAAACCCCTGGTTAGTAAAATTGACAAATTAACCGCCGAGGTCAATAGACTAGGTGGTTTATTAGACAAAACTCTGGCGAAGGTAGGGAATATAACTGAAGTTGTTGTAGAGCCAGCAACGAGCAAAACAATTCCTGCTGAGAATAGGGGATCTGTCTCCAACCCTGTACCACTGCCTAATGTATCCAGTGGTGCCTTTGCTGATCCAGTCCCGGTCGCTTCCACTAATGATTCTAATATGGGAAAAGGGTCTTCCGAGCTTGTAGTTGAAGCCTCTCCATTAGTTCTTGTACTTGCAAATGTACCCCCTCTGGCTTCTGGCGAGGTCGAAACTGTTCCTTCTCTACTAAACAAATCTTTATCATGGCTTACCAACAACATGATAATAACACCATGGGGGAAGCAACAATTAGCTGCCGAACTCGCTAATGCCAGAAGAGTTGAATGCATTGGTAATACCACCAAAAGGTTCATAGGGGACTGTGTTATTTTAACCTTCACTGACCCTGAGGTTTTGTCAAATATTTTACCTAACATCTTGCCTCCACAGCGAAGGTCAACTTCAATTGTACCACTGACCCTGGACTTCTTTTATTCACGGAAAGGAAGAGGCATGAACCCTAATATACTAAGAACTAAATGGAATGTTGTGACCAACAGGAGTTGTAATGATGTCAGATCTCGTGATTGGGGTCTACATGTGGAAAATAGGTTTTCTGCTCTGTCAAACCTGAATGCTTGCGATTGACAACCATCCCTCTGTTTATCTGATTCACTTTATATGGTTGAGCTGGGCCAACGAGAAGGTTCCTGTCCTGTGGCTGTTATGCCGGAGGCAATAGCTGGCTTAACATCTGATAATCTAACACATAATGGTTTAAATGATAACGTGATGAGTGTACTTACTCCTAGCCCCAATCCCGCGACGGCACACGATTCTGGAAACTTAATATCTTGGAATGTGGCCGGGCTAGGCTCAAAGCAGGGTTGCGGTGACTGGTCTAATTACGTTAGTAATTTTGATGTTTGCATTTTTCAGGAAACATGGGCTTGCGACCCTGTTTTCGCTTTGGGGTACCTAAACTTTTGTGTTCCAGCTTCCAAGGGCCCTAAAGGGCGCCCGATGGGGGGTCTTACTATTTGGATTAAACAATCTTTAAAGGCAGTTGCAAAAAAACATAGAGACCGGGCAGAAAGATATCCAACTCATTAGGTTCACGAGCGATTTATCCTTATCCATCGATATTTATAACATCTATGTCAGAGGTGGAAATGTAGGAAAATCTGAGGTTCTTCTTGCCCTGTATAATCTCCTCGAGATACACTCAGATGGTAAAAACATAATAATTGCTGGGGATTTAAACCGTACGTTTGAACCTCTTGATACAGGTGAAGCCTATCTAGGTGTTGAGGAAGATAAACAATGGGATATCCCCTCAATAGATACCATCCCAGTAACCCGTTGGACAGAGGATATTTTGGGTTTGAATGCAATGTGCCTTGAACAAGGATTAAGAGCTTTAAATGGGAGGACAAAGTCTGACAGGGTACCAGCTATGACTTTTGATAACGGGAGAAGCAAAAGTCGCATTGACTATATTATCTGTAGCTTTTCTCTTTGGCCTACTGTTAGAGATATGGTTGTGACAGAAATGCCAGAGAGCGACCACAATCCGTTATGTGTCACTCACAAATGGTGGCTGTCTGAATCTAACGCCTCTAGTTCTCTTGATGATCGCCTACCCCAGCTTATTGTACCAACGAATGATATGCGCAGGTTAAGATGGACGAGCGTTAGGACAGACCAGCAAGCTATCGATAACATAGGAGCAGCGACCGATAAGGCCATTATGGCCCTAGATGGCGAAACAGGGATCACCACAAGCAAAGTTAACATCATTGAAGTTCATGAGTCCCTTTTCCGAGAAATTAAACATTATTTCTTGAAACCAGTAAACCCTAAGGTGACTTGAGCTCACAGAGTGGCCAAATGGTATAATCATGCTTGTAAGGTGGCACGTACTTCTCTAGGAGCTGCAATTAAGTGCAAAAACCTGGGGGCTATTCGGTCTGCAAGAAAGTCATATAAAACTTGCATTGCTAAGGCGAAAAAAGATTGGGATGAAGCCCACTGGGAAAAACTGAAGTGTGCTAGTGATCGAAAAGATTCCAGACTATTTTGGCATATTGTCAAATGGGGGCAAGAAAGGCCTGAAGAGGCTTGCAATAATCATGTCCCACAGGAAGCCTGGGTAAACTTTTTTAGTGATCAATATGCTAATAGGGTTCAGATTGTAAATAACATTAGCCCTATCTATATAACTCCTGAGGACAATGTCTTTACGATGGCCGAAATTCAGTCGGCCCTCAAAACTGTGCACAGAGGACGCGCTCCTGGCATTGATGGCGTCCCAGCTGACGTTTTTTTTAAACAATACAGACAGGTGGTGTAAATATATTCATTTACTAATTAACCACATTGCGAGGGGAGCAGCTATCCCGGCTTCATGGCGGGGTGCTGTTATCATCCCTGTGTACAAAAAGGGTGATCGTTCCCAGCCTTGTAATTACCGCCCGATCAGCTTGATTGACACAGTGCAAAAAATCGTTGGGCGAGTGATTGTTAATCGACTGCTCGATTGGGCGGAAGATTTTAACATTCTATCTCCATTTCAGGCTGGGTTTCGTAAGGCCACTAGTACCGTGGATCAAGTTTTTCGGTTCCAGCTGATCCAGTGGAGGACTGTGGTCCTAGGTGGGGGCAGTCTTTATGCGGCATTTGTCGACTTGAGGGCTGCCTTCGACCTGGTACCAAGGGCGAAACTGTGGGAAGTACTTGCGGCCTTGGGGGTCCCAGGAGTCCTGTTGACAATGATCATGAGATTACATGAAGGCACCTATGCTAAAATTCAATGGGGGGATACGGAAAAGACACTGCCGATTTTCCTGTTGAGCGTGGGGTTCGGCAGGGGTGCTCAATGGCACCTACCTTGTTCACCCTTTTTATTAATGGCATAGTCTACTGTATTCAATCACAGACAGTTGATGCTCCTTCTCTTGCAGGTGTAAAAGTTCCGGTTTTAATGTTTGCCGATGACACGTTAATCTTATCTAAAACTCCAAGTGGATTGCAAAAAGCATTGGATATTTTTGACAAGTTTTGTGGGGATCATGGTCTGGAGGTGAATGCATCCAAAACAAAACTCATGGTTTTTAATCCATATCGTAATTTTAAATCTAATATTACCATGAGTGGACGAACTCTTGAGGTTGTATCATCTTTCACATACCTGGGAATCCTTATTTCTAATGATAATAGGTGGAACCAGCATTTAACCATTGCAACTCTGAGGCACAAGCAACTGGCCGGAACTATCTTAAAGGAGCACAGGAAATCATTAACTAAACCGATTAAACCACCCCTGATCATATATGAGGCAAAAGCAATTGGGTCGGCATTATATGGGGCTGAGCTTTGGGGGCACGATAACCTACAGGAGTTGCAAACCTCAGAGAATAAATTCCTTAGGAAACTAACGGGTACTCCCCAAAGTAGTCCGTTATTACCCCTGAGATATGAGCTTGGAAGGAAGAAAATCTCGGAAATGGCCAAACTACGACCAATTTTATATTGGCGTAGGTTATGGACTATACCTGAGCTTATTCATTATGCATCCAGGTTCATTGACGTTATTAGAGCAGATTGCTTTAACAAAATTAGATGGTTCAAATCATTAAAAACAATATTATTAGAACTAGGCCTGAATGCACTATGGTCCGACCCAGCAGGGGCATCATTCCCGACCAAGGCAACCCTAAAAAATATTTTTGGGGATAATGTCGATAATAAAAGCCTCCTTAGTACCAATTATGGGGTCATGACTGCTAGTTTTCTCGAGGTTAAATTGTACCCCATGTATGAACTGTATTGGGATTATATATCCAAACCTTTGGATAGGAAATTGCTTTTTCAATTAAGGGCGGGCTCTCTTCCTCTTGGTTACCTAACATCTAAATGGAGGGAAGGAGGCCCTGCTACATGCCCAGCTTGTGGGGAAGGTAATGAAACACTTGGTCACTTTTTGTTTTCCTGTAAACCATACTCTACTCCAAGGCGTGTATGGCTGGCACCTATGAGTAGGAATTTGGGTACCAGGAGTAGTATGGTGGCTTTGCGCATAGTAAGATCAACTACTTTAACCTGGATTATAATCGCCACCGCCAAGTACTTGGGGTGGGTTTGGACAATCAGGCAGAGATTGCTAGTCCGGTGATTACTCTCTGCCTAGTTGAACAGAGACTGCTAGAGTATTGTCTATTCTCTGTGTGATGTATTTTTTTGTGTCATCGGGACAAAACAATTTTAAATGCTCTTTTTTAGAATAATGATTTTATGAAATTATATTTAAATGTACTAATTATATTAATGAACTTTACACCTGCGAAATGTATGTCTAAGAGGCTCTGTCACTAGCACAAATAATATATAAATTGTATATAATTGCAGTACCTCTAACTATGAATTGCATTATTGTGATGAATCATAACTCCTCTTTGTAAATAACTTCTATTCTTTTTTTAAGAACTGTGCGTTTGTCAAAATGACATCTCAGATTTAATTGCTTTTTATTATATGTTTGTTTGTCTGCTTTTATGAGTAAATCTCGAATAAAGCACTTTTTGAATTGAATTGAATTGAATTGGAATTTCTGGTGACAGCGTAGTTGGATGAACATATTACGGTGGAAACACCTGATACCAGGGTGAGCTTCCCACATAAGTTACATGAAATAACACTCCAAATGGAAGGGGACAAACCCAGAACAATTAAAGGTCTTTTTTGGAAGAACTAAACGTTTGGCTGGGACACTCTTTTAGCTGAAAGACATTGGCCGCCTGAAATTTTTACGGATTGCCGAAAGGAAGAAACGGTAGTTATGCCAGCTTTTTCGACCTCCTTCCCCAATACTTAAAACATATGTATGCACAGGAGTGGGCGGTAGCCCTTGCTCCAGCACTATATTGCAACCATGTTGAATGGGATGAAGAGCCAACCCACCATGAGATACCATTAAAATCTACTCTGACTCCACAGAGACATTATCCAATAAAGCAAGAAGCTAAAAAACAGGTCAGGGTGATATTAGATCAACTTGAATACCAGGGGGTGATTGAAATTGCACCTCTTCAATTAATTATCATTTGTTTCCCGTAATGAAACCTGACAATACATATCGTCCTTCGTTCACTACAGGCTGACAAACACTTACAGACATGTGTAAATGTCCGCAATCTAGTGATCCGTATAGTTGCAGGTCAAGCTGGGTACACCTACCTAACATACAATGAAGGTGAAACAGTACCCATAGCATACAAATCACACCTATACACGAATGCTGAGATGTGTTTTGCATCCACAGAGAAAATTCTGACAGCAGTGCAGATTGCTGTAATGAGAGAAAGAGCACTGGCTCAGAGGAAACGAGTAATAGTTGTGACTCCAGTATCAGCCTTACAGGCTGCTACAAAGGCAAGTGTTCCAAATGCTAAAGCTTTACATCCGAGATGGATACAATGGACTAATTATCTCACTGCAACAGATGTGGAATACAGATATGACTCAAGTCTAAAAACACAAGCATTCCTGCAATATGAACAATATCCTCTCCCTAATGAAATAATGTCTCTAGATCAGTATGAATACATAATTTACACTGACGGATCTGCTCAGCCGGTCATTGGAAGTAAACAACAATACAGCACCACATGTGTGGTTATAAAAGGTCATATGCAGGATGGAAAATTCCATCCAAGCTGTACAAAAACAAAATCTCTAGGAGACTGCATGGCTCAGCTGGCAAAATTAAAAGCTCTATTACTGGCACTGATAAATATGGATCGAGATTTCCCCACACTAATTGTGTGCGATTCTTTTTACTGTGTCCAGTCATATAATGAATATCTTCACTACTGGTGACAAAATGGGTTTAAAGAATCCAAAGGTGGAACAATTAAGCATAAAATGTTATGGGAAAAGGTACCTGAATTGAAAAATGAACCCACCAAGAGCTCACCTGATACACACACTGATTCATCAACATGATGGCGTTCACGTTGAAGGGAATTCATTGCCTGTTGAAGCTGCAAAGGGGACAGTACGAATTGCGTCCCTAGCTGCAATCACTTGTTTGAAAACAGGAATAGATGGACAGATAATGGTAGCTGTCGCTTCATGCAATGACAATAAGGCATTGCCAAAAGGTTTTTCACTCAAGTACTCCTACAAGTTGGATGCAAATAACGTTCCATTTGCTCAGATTCCCAGAGTGAGGGATAGAGATATACCAAATATGGATTGCAAAACTAGACATGCCCAGAATTCTGAGGACTGAACTACTGAACGGGGAATGGACTCTGACGATGCTAGACAGCACAGCAGAAGTAACAATAGCTCTCCAGAACCTGATGAAATTTCTGGGGACAGTGGAGTTGAATGAACATATTACGGTGGAAACACCTGATACCAGGGTGAGCGTCCCACATATGTTACATGAAATAACGCTCCAAATGGAAAGGGGACAAACCCAGAAAAATTAAAGGTCTTTTTTGGAAGAACTAAATGTTTGGCTATGACATTCTTTTAGCTGAAAGATATTGGCCGCCTGAAATTGTGATGGATTGCCTAAAGGAAGAAACGGTAAATATGCCGACTTTTTCAACTTCGTTCCCCAATACTTAAAACATATGTATGCACGGGAGTGGGTGGTAGCCCTTGCTCCAGCACTATATTGCAACCATGTTGGATGGAATGAAGAGCCAACCGACCATGAGATACCATTAAATCTACTCTGACTCCACAGAGGCAGTATCCAATAAAGCAAGAAGCTTAAATCAGGTCAGGGAGATCTTAGATCAACTTCAATACCAGGGGGTGATTGAAATTGCACCTCTTCAATGAATAATCATTTGTTTCCCGTAATGGAACCTGACAATACATATCGTCTAGTTTTAGACTACAGACATCTAAACTCTTGCACAATAACATTTGCAGTACAGAATGCACACAGTGCCACATTGATGAATAACATTGTGCAGAACAAATATAAAACAACACTATATATCTCAAATGGATTTTTCTGCCAAAACATAGCGCCTGACAGCAGATATTTGACAGCATTCTCAGCGCTAGTGTCACAGAGGCAATTTTGTCAACTCCCCCAGGGATATAAGAATAGCCCTGGTTTGTTTTCCGCCAGGGTAACTGAGTAACTTCAGGATCTGGATGAGGAGGCATTGTCCTACGTAGATTATATTTATCTGACGGATGATGACCTGGAGGAACACTTGACCAGGGTGAGCACCATCATTTTGGGATTCGCCTCTGAGGGCTACGAATTCAACTTCAAAAATACCAAAATAGCCCACCTTAATGTCCTATTTTAAGCATATGAGCTTTCAAGTGAAGGGAAAAATGCACAGTACTCCAACCTCCAAAATCATTGAAAAATGTACAATCCATACTAGGATTCCTGAATTTTGGTAGAACATACATTTTGAATTCTGCGGAAAGAGTTAAACCTTACTACGACCTCATGAGACCTGATTTTCAACTTAGGCAATGGACACAGGAACACACAGATATCCTTTGTTCACTACAGGCTGACATGATAGCATCCAAACACTTACAGACATGTGTAAAAGTCTGCAATATAGTGATCCGTATAGTTGCGGGTCAAGCTGGGTACACCTACTTAACATACAATGAAGATGAAACAGTACTCATAGCACACAAATCACACTTATACATGAACACTGAGATGCATTTTGCATCCACAGAGAAAATTCTGACAGCAGTGCAGACTGCTGTAGTGAGAAAAGGAGCACAGGCTCAGGGGAAGCGAATAATAGTTGTAACTCCAGTATTGGCCTTAGAGGCTGCTACACAGGCAAGTGTTCCAAATGCTAAAGCTTTACGTCCGAGATGGATACAACGTGCTAATTCTCTCACTACAACAGATGTGGAATACAGATAGGACCCAAGTCTAAAAACACATGCATTCCTGCAATATGATCAAGAATATCGTCTCCCTAATGAAATAATGTCTCTAGATCAGTATGAATACATAATTTACACTGACGGATATGCTCAGCCGGTCATTGGAAGTAAACAAAAATACAGCACCACATGTGTGGTTGTAAAAGGTCATATGTAGGATGGAAAATTTCATCCAAGCTGTACAGAAACACAGTCTTTGGAGACTGCATGGCTCAGCTGGCAAAATTAAAAGCTCTATTACTGACACTGATAAATATGGATCGAGATTTCCCCACAGTAATTGTGTGCGATTCTTTTTACTGTGTCCAGTCGTATAATAAATATCTTTACTACTGGGGACAAAATGGGTTTAAAGAATCAAAAGGTGGAACAATTAAGCATAAAATGTTATGGGAACAGGTACCTGAGTCGAAAAATGAACCCACCAAGAGCTCACGTGATACACACACTGATTCATCAACATGATGGCGTTCACGTTGAAGGGAATTCATTGGCTGATGAAGCTGCAAAGCGGACAGTACGAATTGCGTCCCTAGCTGCAATCACTTGTTCGAAAACAGGAATAGATGGACAGATAATGGTAGCTTTCGCTTCATGCAATGACAATAAGGCATTGCCAAAAGGTTTTCCACTCAAGTGCTCCTACAAGTTGGATGCAAATAACGTTCCATTTGCTCAGATTCCCGGAGTGGGGGATAGAGATATACCAAATATGGATTGCAAAGCTAGACATGCCAAGAATTCTGAGGACGGAACTACTGAACGGGGAATGGACTCTGACGATGCTAGACAGCACAGCAAAAGTAACAATAGCTCTCCAGAACCTGATGGAATTTCTGGTGACAGTGGAGTTGAATGAAGATATTACGGTGGAAACACCTGATACCAGGGTGAGCGTCCCACATACGTTACATGAAATAACGCTCCAAATGGAAAGGGGACAAACCCAGAAAAATTAAAGGTCTTTTTTGGAAGAACTAACTGTTTGGCTATGACATTCTTTTAGCTGAAAGATATTGGCCACCTGAAATTGTTATGGATTGCCTAAAGGAAGAAACAGTAATTATGCCGGCTTTTTCGACTTTGTTCCCCAATACTTAAAACCTATGTATGCACGGGAGTGGGCGGTAGCCCTTGCTCCAGCACTATATTGCAACCATGTTGGATGGGATGAAGAGCCAACCCACCATGAGATACCATTGAAGCTACTCTGACTCCACAGAGGCAGTATCCAATAAAGCAAGAAGCTTAAAAACAGGTCAGGGAGATCTTAGATCAACTTGAATACCAGGGGGTGATTGAAATTGCATATGTTCAATGAATAATCATTTGTTTCCCCTAATGAAACCTGACAATACATATCGTCTAGTTTTAGACTACAGACATCTGAACTCTTGCACAATAACATTTGCAGTACAGAATGCACACAGTGCCACATTGATGAATAACATTGTGCAGAACAAATATAAAACAACACTATATATCTCAAATGGATTTTTCTGCCAAAACATAGCGCCTGACAGCAGATATTTAACAACATTCTCATCGCTAGGGTCCCAGCGGCAATTTTGGCAACTCCCCCAGGGATATAAGAATAGCCCGGGGTTGTTTCCCGCCAGGGTAACTGAGTAACTTCAAGATCTGGATGAGGAGGCATTGTCATACGTAGATTATATTTATCTGACGGATGATGACCTGGAGGAACACTTGACCAGGGTGAGCACCATAATTTTGGGATTCGCCTCTGAGGGCTACGAATTCAACTTCAAAAATACCAAAATAGCCCACCTTAATGTCCTATTTTAAGCATATGAGCTTTCAAGTGAAGGGAAAAATGCACAGTACTCCAACCTCCAAAATCATTGAAAAATGTACAATCCATACTAGGATTCCTGAATTTTGGTAGAACATACATTTTGAATTATGCGGAAAGAGTTAAACCTTACTACGACCTCATGAGACCTGATTTTTCACTTAGGCAATGGACAGAGGAACACACAGATATCCTTTGTTCACTACAGGCTGACATGATAGCATCCAAACACTTACAGACATGTGTAAATGTATGCAATATAGTGATCCGTATAGTTGCGGGTCAAGCTGGGTACACCTACTTAACATACAATGAAGATGAAACAGTACTCATAGCACACAAATCACACTTATACATGAACGCTGAGATGCATTTTGCATCCACAGAGAAAATTCTGACAGCAGTGCAGACTGCTGTAGTGAGAAAAAGAGCACAGGCTCAGGGGAAACGAATAATAGTTGTAACTCCAGTATTGGCCTTATAGGCTGCTATACAGGCAAGTGTTCCAAATGCTAAAGCTTTACGTCCGAGATGGATACAACGGGCTAATTCTCTCACTGCAACAGATGTGGAATACAGATAGGACCCAAATCTAAAAATACAAGCATTCCTGCAATATGATCAAGAAAATCCTCTCCCTAATGAAATAACGTCTCTAGATCAGTATGAATACATAATTTACACTGACGGATCTGCTCAGCCGGCCATTTGACGTAAACAACAATACAGCACCACATGTGTGGTTGTAAAAGGTCGTATGCAGGATGGAAAATTCCATCCAAGCTGTACAAAAACACAGTCTCTGGGAGACCACATGGCTCAGCTGGCAGAATTAAAAGCTCTATTACTGGCACTGATAAATATGGATCGAGATTTCTCCACATTAATTGTGTGCGATATTTTTTGCTGTGGCCAGTCATATAATGAATATCTTCACTATTGGGGACAAAATGGGCTTAATTAAGCATAACATGTTATGGGGACAGGTACCTGAGTTGAAAAATGAACCAACCAAGAGCTCACATGATACACACGCTGAATCATCAACATGATGGAGTTCACGTTGAAGGGAATTCATTGGCTGATGAAGCTGCAAAGGGGACAGTACAAAACAGGAATAGATGGACAGATAATGGTAGCTGTCATTGCTTCATGCAAAGACAATCAGGCATTGCCGAAAGGTTTTCCACTCAAGTACCCCTACAAGTTGGATGTAAATACCGTTCCATTTGCTCAGAATCCTGGAGTGGGGGATAGAGTAATACCAAATATGGATTGCAGATTAGGCTTAATATTGGCTGCACACAAGAGTCTGGGTTCTGCACATGCAGGAGTTACGGCGACAGTTTCTTTACTGCAATAACGCTATTGGTGGCCAGAGTTAGCAATGCATACCAAAGATTATGTCTGAAATTGCGACATCTGTCAACAGATGAAGGGCTCCACCATAACACGTCCAGTGCAGACACCATTGCTAATATCAGACAGACCACTTGCATGTATCTATTTGGACCACTGCGGCCCCTTACAATCTGATGGGGCTTACAAGTACATCATGGTTGGGGTGGATTTCCTCCTCGAGATTCCTATGATTATGGCCTCAGCGCTCAGCTGACGCTCAAACTGTTATCAAAGATTTACGAGGCTTTATTGGGACATATGCAGTTGGCACATTGCATTCTGACCATGGTCCCGCGTTTAGCTCTAGGGCTTACAAGGAAGACATGGGAGGTTTGGGTGTTGCACATGGTACTCCTCTCCATACCATCCTCAGGGAAATTTTGTTGAGGAGAGGGAAAACAGGGACTTAAAGCAATCATTAACAGCTATGGTATTAGGCTCTGGTGGCAGTGGGTCAATCACTTATATTGGGTACAGTGGGCCTTGCATAACATGCCAAGAAGTTCTCCCGGGGGTGTCACTCCATATGAGGTACTATTTGGGACAAGAATGTGGGTACATGATCTCGATTGTGAAGGCCCAGTGGCAGATGAGAAACTTTTTGACATCAATAATCGTTTGGCTGTTTTACAGGATCCAAATGAATCCAGAGCACTTTAGAGAAATGTGCAGGTAAAGCCAACAGCCACTGCGGAAGTCAAATCAGTCACGGCAGACCTGTCTGGATTCCTAAAGTCGGGGATCTGGTCAGGAAAAAGATAGTGGACAAACAAGAATTAGGGCCATCATACTGAAAGCCTGTACCTGTCATGGACATCGAAGGAACAAGAACTGTACTTTTGCCGCCTCTTGTCAGGAAAAAAAAAGAGATTTGTATCCATTGATCTGATCAAACCGCACTACGTGTCAGATACTGAATAGTAGTCCTAGTGGGCTACTGGGTAGCCGACGCCCTCCTCTTGCTACCATAGAGGAAGTTCAGACAGAGAGGCTCATCACGTTCGAGGAGTCTCCAATACGGAATGATGGACTATGCAACAATGCAATGGAACTCGTTCCCCTTGAACAAGGAACACAAAATCAAAATGAAAGACAAATTTCAATTCGACCTAACACTAATGTCTACATAAACATGCCTCAACAGAGCCATCTACAAGTTCAGCAAAGCCTGCGGAACTACCTAAAATAGATTGAACTGCATTTGGCTATTTCATCAACTTTGATACCTTTTCATTGGATCCAAGTGAACCGGAAACAACGCCAGCCCCAATATCTTGTCAACAACAACTCAAAAACGTCTTCGTTTTTCTAAAAAAGACATACCAGGTGTCACTTTGGCTAGAACTATGGATAATCACCTGGATACTTTTCTTTCTTTTCTGGATAGGCTTAGTAACTGTGTTCTGCTTATTTATTCATGGAACTTACCTTCGCCATAGCTCTGCGGCATCAAAAGTGAATTTACACCTGAAACCTCTTGTATCATCACATCGTGAACAAAGAGACTTGTCATCACTGAATATTGCAGCAGTTCTCATACCTGATGGTATAGTATGGGACAATGTTGATTATGACATATTTGGTTTGACAGAACTTTTAAAAATACCTCATTTATTTAAAATGTCCTTAAATGATATCATTACCTCCAGGATATTTTCTGATGATTGGGATTTTGAAACTGTAAATAATATGTTGTCTGATTTAGAACA
Source organism: Triturus cristatus (assembly GCF_964204655.1). Lineage (NCBI taxonomy): Eukaryota > Metazoa > Chordata > Amphibia > Caudata > Salamandridae > Triturus > Triturus cristatus. The sequence goes on along the minus strand of NC_140594.1, from coordinate 953,958,026 downwards.
ATCTGCCACATTTTCTAGCAATGAAATGATAGAGGATACATCAGACTTTCATACAATGTATTGTCATCAACACTTTGGTCATCATTTTCTACACAAATCCAGTACCCCTAGAAAGGTTTTCACATATCACTAATGGGAATATTGCCCTATTAAACCGAAATTTTGTTTGAAAACCTTTGCACAGAAATTTTTATATTTTTCGGGATTTAACATTTCTGACCAGACCTAATATTACTATAAGTTTTCACCAACATCCGCACAAAATATTATGCTTCCTAACACCAAACCGATTTACTCTGCTTCCTTTATTACTCTACTGTCTGAACAGGGTTTCGACTTATGGAAGGACACTATAGACTTAAAATCAGTCTGGGGTTCTAGAGACTGGCAAGTCCAGGGAACAGAAGCACTATTTAGAGCATGCCTCATTCCTCAGCAAATTATATTTCTGAATGATACTGTGCAACAGACTTACTGCCTTGGAATAGCCAAGAACAAAGATTTGAACACACCTCTGGTTCCAACACCATCACAGGCTGAAGGTAATTTTGCATCACTGAAAGGGACTACATTAGATGATATTTTACAATACAATAGATCAGACCCCAATTGGAAGGGATGGTTGTTTTGGCCCACAGACACTAATTCATTTCAGGAAAGATTCAGGGGTACCACCGAAGGGTTCAATATCCATAGGCCAGACCCACGCTATGTACAAAGAGAACATCCAGGGGTGGTGACATCATACGGTGTTGGGCGGTTATGTCTCGGTTGGCTAAAAACCTCAAGACTACCACTGGTGAAACAACACGTATCCTTACTTACAGACGATGTGGACTTATGGCTCTTTTTACTAGGTCCCAGAAAGCCATGTCAAAAATGTTTCTATAATTGTGTCTATAATGAAATTTGGAAAATCTCCCAAGAAGCAGCAGAGAGACTATGAGAAATAGATATGATCAATTTAGAAAATGCGTTAGCCATAGTTGACAATGGTATGACTACGTTAGCATCCAGAATATATTCACTGGGCAACATTGCATCTTCTGCTATTGACGTACTAGAACAAGATTTGTCCATACTACAGCACGGGCAATCACAATTACGTTCCATTATGTTATTGAACTGGACACTGCAATCATTGCGCGCAGGTTATGTGCCATGGCGTTTTATCAACAGTATGTCCCTGTTTTCTCCATACAATCTAATGGAAAAACAGATGAAAATGGCACAGAGGGGGGCAAAATATACAATGCTGTGTATTGAAAACTGGACAGATTACCTTTAACTGTGGCAGAATCACCGTCCACTGAGTGGTTGATCCATGGCCATATAACATTACCAGTCACAACATTCCAGTTTCAGTACTGCCTAGAACAACAACAGGCAGGAAGATATGAGGAAATGGGTTGGAAATTCATCAAGGAATCCTGGGAATTACCTTACAGATTTCAATACAAGAGTGGGGATTGAGAAGTGTTTCTAAGCGGTAGAAACTGCGAGAACACTTTGAGTGGATCTTTCCAATGCCAGGATATCATGCTACATGACCTGTAATGGTTCGGTGGTAAATCTATCCTGTCACTTAAAGGATACCCAAGCAGCCGTGTTTACCCCGGTATTCAAGCTACTTTCAAATGGGAGTTCCTTGATGCTGAACGATCAAAGTTATTGTGGAAATGCTTCCGGGCATCACATATCTATTCACTATGAGCTCAAGGGTTACTTGCTGTAAGCAAGTATTGTTTCCACCAACACACAGAGTCAGGGAGGCGCTGCTATGTCCTTCGTTAAATGTTTCTTTTATATGGTTTGATACTCTGAGCAGAAAGAAAGCCATGCTTCTACAGAAAACCGCCTGGGGGACTTTTGATCTCCAGATCGCAAGGTCCTCGGCCAGATACAGGCACTCATACGTACGAAATGCCCCTTCTTTTTCACAGAAATGATAAATGGTATCTTTAACATGTCTGATACGACGTGTATAATCCACCTATATAAGACCATAGGTTTGGGACTATTAAGCAAATTTCAGATGGTGCTTGTAGTTATACCAAACTTTATGCGCTCCGTAATTGGAAGCATTTTTGGATGGATCCTCTGATCCTGTTCCTACTAGCAGGTATCCTGATTGTAATTTTTCTGCTATGCAATGGATGTCCCAGTCACCAAGCAGATGGAAAAAGAACTCCTGGAGCGTAAATACCTTGACGGCATTGTACAACATCAAGGCACACCTCGCCTACGGGAACTAAGTGCCTCTTGGTTCCTGCCATTTAGACCAGTCTTGATGGACTGTGTCCTACCTGTTCTCTGATGCCTGTTCTGCGGAGAAAAATGCATGGTGGATCTCTCTCTGACACTTCCATCAGTTGCGCAACCGGACTTTGAGGCTTTACTGGACCCAATAATGGCCCATGTTCTGCAGTGTCCCCAGCGTAGTCTTATGTTGATGGCAGCATTCTTAGAGCCTCCGCGGGAGGTCTCTGCTCCTGTTGGAATGGATACTGACTCCTCCGCTAACACCCAGGCCTTGGATGGTGCACAGGCTTCCCCAGCATCAGCTGTAGGCAGTACGGAAGATCATCTGTGCTCAATTGACGTAATCTGCGAGGTGTTACAGGGGTCGTCGTCTGCGAAGGCAGGCAATAACAATGTTGCATCTACCAGCCAGGACACAAAAACATTTGGCTCATCGTGTGCCAGGAAAAAAATGGTCTTCTTTTTAAACAAACTCAAATTGGAACTCCAAAACAAATTGACACTTTTTATGTCCTGCATGGCTTTCCGATGCTTGTAGTTGTTCGAATTGTATATACAGACACATTAGAGCTATTGTTTGACTCACAATTTTTGTTTTAGCATTTTTTTGTTGAATTTTTACCATTTTTTAGCAAAACTATTGTTTTTACTGTAGTTGTTTGTGTGCCAGTGCCTAGACAGTCTAGTAGTATATTAGAATTTAATTATGTCATCCTGTCGGAGAAGGAGTGGATGTTATATTCCATATAGGTACCCCAATACCTCAGGTAACATCTTAACCTTTCACCTATATTCTTCCCTACATTACACACATAATGGTTCTTAGGGACTGACCTTTTACCTAGATACGACACTGAACACAAAACGCGGGATTTTCCCTAGTAAAAGCCTCGTACATTATGCATGAGGATTCTTAGGAACTCAGCAGGACCACCATCTCCTGTGTAACAACTATGTATAAAGTTCATTCCCGACGTCATCCTAAGTCTGACAAGTGGCACAGCAAGGTAGAACCCCCAGAGGAGACCTTTGGGTATATAAACATCACATCTCCCTGAGACAAACAGAGGAGATCAGGACATCCCTGCCGACACACTAACGCGAGACGCTGAGGTTCCTGCATGCAGATACTCCAGCTCGCAGTGGTCTAACATCCCTTGTGGGTTGTCCAAATCAAGACCAAGATGGGGTCCCACATTTCTCTCATATCAGGTAATGGGTTTGACTTTATCCTATAGGGACTCTTGGCTTAACACCTACATACATGCTAGGTACACTTCGGTACATCTAGTTAGGACTGCATAGTAGGAGTACACATTTTATTGTCATGTATTTTATATACTTGCCTGTATTCATGGTTATAGAAAAATAGTAGAAATCTACAATCCTTTTACTTTCTTAGTGCTGCTAATAATTTATATCTGTTTCTGTCTAGTGGTTGTTTCAGCACACCTATTTTACACTAGAATAACGACTGTTCAGTAAATGCTTATTGAAAAACATGCGTACCATTTATTCTGTGAATCTCTCTGAGACTAAGTGAGCACGAATGACTGAGCGACAAGTAGTACACTGTTTCCACGGTTCTGAGGGATCAGGGTTGTCATGTTCGATAGTTGCCAAGAAATATTCTCTCCTTGGTAAGAGGAGTTTATAGTGGCACTGTGAGCTAGCTGGTATAGAGGCCAACATACCCGGTGGGGGTGTCCAGAATCAGTCTGACACCAATCCTACAGTGTATGTTGTCTAAAAGTGAAGATCCTATAGAGATTTTATAGGAACTACACAACACTGGACCTTGTCCCCGACGTAGCTAACACCGACATCGGTTCCCCCAAGTGCCAACACCAGTTAACCAGTTGAACGGACATAGAAACTGTGAGAAGGTAATGTGCCGCAATTTAATGCATGAAAGTCAGAATGCTAGGGTTGGACTGGCTGGGACAATTACAAAAGGCCGATAATAAGGTGTTGTTAGACATCTTATATTCCCCTTTCTTTTTTCCCTATCCTCCCCTTTTCCTTCTTTCTTTTTTTTTCCTCTCTCTTTCTCTATCTCTATTTTTTAAGTAAGTGTACTCTTCTTGGTTGCATACCCTATAAACAAAACAGAACAAACTTCTATACCCAAGGTAACAATATCCTTACAAAGTATGGGGAAATGAAAGGCAACTGAGACACCCATGGGAAAGGGCAAAACACCTAAATTAAAAGAAATTGTGGGAGGGAAATTGTATAATATCTGACATAGACACCCTCATAGAAGAGGTTGAGACAATGCTAGAGGGAGCGACAGGAAAACAGATGGTACCATCCCAAAAAAGATTACTTCCTTGTATACAAGGCAGGCAGTGCATCAGCAAGTGGCACCAGTGCATCAAAGAGATGCTATAGTGCATGCAACCCAGGCAACACACCAACAGAGTCCTCCAACGCAATTGCTAGCAATGACCAAATTACAAAATACACCCAATGACCCCACACAGAAATGGCAGCTAGGAAAGAGCCTGGGCAGAGAGCCATTCTAGTTGCACACATAAAGAGCCTGCAGTGGCCAAATAGTCTATGCAGTCCATAAACGGATGCAATTGCATGGACAGAACTGGGGAGATACAGACATTAGTTGAGAAAGTTCATACCTTAATAAAAAGAAGTAGACAATTTAAAAGCCTTAGTAAATTCCCTGCTGATGCAACTGGCCTCCACTGTTGAAGTGCACCCCACTGATACAACTGCTAATTGAACACAAAGTAGTAGCTAACCCAATACCTAATTGAGAACATAATAATCCCTTACATATCAAGACTCTTGAGAGATCCAGAGGGGAGCAACTGCCCCAGTGGCATAGGGAGATGCAGAATAGGTCAAGCAGTAGCATGACTCAGATAAGGTACCCATGAAGAGCACATGCCAAGAATGGTCACACATAATCCAGCGAGGTGCCCCAAGGATGCCCTGTGACAACCAAGCATGCCTGCCTGTATCGAGAATACAACATGAGGGTGACTACATACCCAAATTAGTGCATAATGATGGACCACAAAAGAGGGAAATAGGCCGGAGAATATACTTAACTACTGTACCTAAGACTGCCACCGGAGCCAGGGAGGATGAAGAATCACTTAAAAGTAAAATCATCCATTGGGTTAGGCACAAGCAACAATGCTTGTCAGATGTGCCTTCAGATATAGTAGGGGTGAGCGCTTGGAGGGTGGAAATGAGAGTTTAGACACAATCCAGTTAATTGTGATGGATCTGAGAACAAGTATGACAAGCAGGGTGACCCTGCACTTTAAACTGCACAGCCCATCCAACACCCCAGCACCACGAAAAATACGTGGACTCTCTTCTGCTAATGAAGAGTCACATGGCCAGCCAATGTCAGACCTTGAACTAGTAGTTTGACTGGGCACGGTAGAACAGACAAACTCGAGGATAGAAAAGCAACCAAACCAGGAAGGGAATTACAGGGGCAACATGATCTCGAATGAGGAAGATGCATGGGGACACTTAATACTGGACATAGTAAATAATGAAAGAAAAGGAATTAATGATGTAGAAACAAATCCAGAAGGATCGCCCAAAATCCATAAAGTACTGACAAAAGGACATGCACCTTTGGCCACAGTCTCATGGAATGTTGCAGGCTTAAAACAAAAAACTTGAGGATTCAGACTGGCATAATTACATAGAGAAATGTGATCTGTCTCTTCCAGGAGACATGCCAAGTGACTCTCCCATAAAAGTTAGGATATAAAACATACTATAAAAATGCTATCCCATCACAGAAAGGCAGACCCTCAGGGGGGCTTGCAATTTGGGTTATAATAACCTTGGGAATAGAAACTAACAGCTATACCATAGATTCACCTGCTATACTTTCAGTATACCTAGATGCGAATACTAACAATAAAGCAAATTCATAATTAAGTAATGTCTATAATAGACCAGCTAGTCAAAACTTAAACTCTCATAATATTGACCTACTAGGTAGTGCACTGGACTGTGTAAACCCACACAACATAGTAATCGTAAGCAGTAATTTTAATTTTAATTGTACATACAAACCACTAAACGGCCTAGAAAAGTTAAGGGAGGAAGAGGATATGGCCAAGGGGTTGCCCCAGCTAGGAGCCGGACTGTTGAAACCGTGTACTGATACTTCAGTATAGATAATGCAGTTTACCATAGAACACAACCTAAGGGCATGCAATGGAAGGGTGACCAATAATGGGAGTGATAATTGCTCCTTATATACATTTGAACAGGGTAGCTCACAATCTACAATAGACTACATTATGCACAGCAAGTATAGTGGGAGTAGGATCTTGAGCTTTAAGATAGATAGATGAGATGACATTGACCATCGCCCTCTTTGCCTAGAAGTAACAGGCTATGCAACAGGGAACCAGTTATCTAAAAAAAGCTTGCCAAAAACCCAGCCCGTAATAGGAAACAACAGTAGAGTGGATAAACGGCCTTGTATTACAGACAACATAGAGACTATGACCAATATTTATAAGGCATTTGCTGAGGTAGTAGAAACAAGTAGAACCTCAGCAACTGCAATAAACCAACTGTCTATAACCTCTTCTCACCGGAGCTGCTAGAAAGAAATCTAAGAAAAATTATAAGATGAAATCAAAAGAGAATCCTTGGTACACCTCACACTGTAGGAAAGCCAAACAATCCCTTCTTGAGAACTTACAACAGGGAAACACCTAATTAATAAGGAGAGCTAGGGATAGCTATAGGAAAACACTGGCTATTGCATAAAAGAACCGGGAGGAGGTCTGTTGGATGGATCCTCTCCAGGCTGCAAAATCCAATAATACGATAGAATTTTGAAAAATAGGTGCACTTGGTGGAAAGGACCAAGTAGAGCACACTAAGCACCACTTGGATCCTGCAGCCTGGACTGAAGATTTCACCAACTTATGCTCAGGTTACCAGCCTGCCACCACTGAATACCACAGACCTGAAAATGGTGAGGGATATTGGATCCACTTTACCTTAGAAGAAACTGCACATGCAATAGATATGATCAAGTTGGTTAAAAGACCCAGGACTAGATAGACTTCCTGGGGACTTGTTTAAACATGACAAAAAGTTATAGGTCCCATATGTTAATTTGGTCAGAAATACTATAGCTTCAGGTGCTCCAATACCAACTACATGGAGAGGGGCTGAAATCATCCCTATTCATAAAAAACAAAAACCTACTAGATGTATTACAAAAAATATATGCAAGACAACTTTTAAACAGGCTAAATAAAAGGATAGATAACAACAGCACACTGTCCCCATATCAGGCAGGATTTAGAGCTAGTACAAATACGTAGACCAAGGCTTTAGACTTATATGCATTATCTGGAAATACATCAAGATAAAGGGAGGCCATATCTACACAGCAGTTATAGATTTAATGGCAGCATTCAATCTAGTACCCCGAGGTTTACTGTGGGACTCATTGAAAAAACACAAAGTACCTGCAAACCTGCTAGATCAGATGCCAAGGCTTCATCATGGTAACTATGCAAGAGTTCGCTGGGGCATGAATGGTGAGCTTACTGAACCGATCCATCTAGCCAGAGGAGTGAGACAGGGATGTGTGCTTGCGCCCACCCTGTTCTCACTCTATATTAATGATGTGGTTGATTACCTAAAAAAAAAACGATCCTCCAAAGCTCAGCGGGAACTTGGTCCCAGCATTATTATTCTCAGACAACACCATCCTGATCTCACAGATGTTGAAGGGCTTGCAAAGTTTAATGGACGATTTCAATATGTACTGTAATGTCAAAGGCCTAGAAATAAATATTGGGAAAACCAAGTATATGGCCATAAATCCCCATTATGATTATGTTGCATTGTATTGTTTCCAGCCCTGAAGAGTCACAGGCAGTGGCCTGTTGACAAAACACATGTCGGTTGGCGTTGTTTTTTTACGAATACCTCTTACATAAAACAGCTTTCTTGGAACTACCGGTGTCGACCTCCATATAATTTTCATTATAGTACCAACTGTTCATCATATACGTGTGCCCAGGACTTGTTTTGTGATTACCATGCCTATTAGTCCTGAACTTAGTATAATACTAGAATCTATCAAAGTGCACCGAGCCGAGACACGGGCAGATAGCAAAAAAGCCAGGCATGCGACGAAAACACTAGAAGGGGCTGTGCGAAAGGTTGGGAAGGCATGCTCGGAGATCGGGGAATGCCTGGCCCACATCGAGGATAGAACAGTGGCCCTGGAAAATGCAGTCACTGAAGTGAAAGAACAAACTAAGATGCTTGAGCACCAATTAAGTGACGTACAATGGAAGCTGCAAGATATGGAAAACCGCCAACGTAGAAACAATCTTCGGTTTCTTGGCATAGATGAAGGCGTGGAGGGTGAGGACATACGAGCTTACATGCTGAACATTCTGAAAATATCATTCCCTGAACTGGCTGGATGGGACTGGGCTTTGGAAGTGCAAAGAGTGCATAGATTTCCGATCAGTAAAAAACCAACATCAGCTGGCAGGAATCCAAGGCAGCCACGAACCATTCTGGTCTTCTTCGGGAATTTCCTGCTGCGCCAGGCAATATTTGAAAAAGCCCCCCCGACACTCGACAGACATATCAAGGAGTATCATTCTTTGCCCGCCCGGACTTTTGCCACACGACAGTAGGTGGCGACTGCGACAGGTTATCAAGCCTTTTCAGGACTCGGACCATGAAGCATACTTACTGACCCCAGCCAGGCTGAAAACAATAGTTTGTGGCTCAATTTACGGTAGAGATTCAGGCCAAAGAATATCTGTGTCAGGTCTCAAAGAGCAATAACAATACTTAAAGATCGGGACAATATATGAAAAATTGAAATTCACTGGACACTTAGTATTAACGGCAATCTTTTTTCTAGGGCTATTTTGATGTTCTATTCTTTTTTGCCTCTGTTTGAGTTGGGCCTCTTTTTCTACTGTTCTTTTAGGAGCAAGGGGGACAACACCTGACAGGAGAGGGGGAGCACCGCGTTGCTGACACTCGGCTTCCATCACACAGACCAGTTGGTCTGGCTGCTTTTACTAGATGGGGGAGTGGTGGTAGGGGGCGGTGGTTGGGTGTAGAGAGGGTGGGGGATGGGGAAGGGGCAACGGTAGTCCGATCAATGGTATGATATGCAATATACAGCAAGTGGTTGTAGCAGTACTGATGGTACAGCATTTCTTGGCCTCAGGAAGGCAAAGGTCTGACGCACACGAATTTAGAGGGGAGAGAGGATGGGCAGCAGGCAGTATAGAAGTAGGGGTGGTGCTAGTGGCAACACAGTGGAGTAAGACATCAGGCTCTAATGGGTGGTTATTACGCCTGGCTGAAACAACCTCCTTGAGCTATGGCTAGGCTGCGTATAGCATCTATCAACATTTGCGGCTTGAATGATAAGGCTAAAAGAAGGAGGGTACATGAAGAGCTTTGCTACCTAAAAGCAGACGTGTATTGCCTTCAAGAAACTCATGTCGCCAGAGAAGACAGGGCCCTGCTGAACACTCTGGGATTAAAGGTTATTTGTCACACAACACAAGAAATCAGGACCAGAGGGGTGGCTATCTTAGTGAAGGGTACCTCAATCATACCAGGTCGTAATACAGCCGACAAGCTGGGTAGATGGGTGATTCAGAAGTGTAAGGCTGGTAGTGGCTCTTTCACATTATGCGCAATATATGCCCCAGTACTGGATAATCCAAGTGTTTTTAACTTTTTGGCCGCCGAACTGCCAACGTGGCCTTGTCCATTTGTTGTTTGTGGGGATCTTAACCTAAATGGGTCAAGGGAGAGGCTCTGCAATACGGAAGAAGGCTATGCGGGACGAAAGCCACAATCATTCCATGCCCTTGGGCATTTGCGTAGAGAGCTAGGCCTGGTAGATGTCTGGCATGCCTTAAGGGCACCAGACCCAGGATATATTTACTATTCCGCCCCCCATGGCACTTTTGCCAGGTTGGATTATTTTCTAGTTTCACCTATATTGATTAGAGGGGCACGGGTGGATTTATATCCTAGAGCAGTGTCTGATCATAACTCGATTGTGTTTGAGTTGGTAATTGCTGGACTGATTCGAGCGCCTAGAAAGTGGTCATTTGAAAGTGGGCGGCTTCTGGATCCTGACTATGTTGAACATATGAAGGCTTGGATAGTGCTTTTTTTTCTTTAAATAAGGGAAGCGCCAAGGAGGGGATGGTCTGGAATTCCTTCAAAGCAGGTATTAGGGGCGAAACCCTGAGCTTTAGCATTTCTAAACAGAAGAGGGCACGTGGACGCTGTGGAGATCTATATCAAATATTAAGCAGCTTGGAAACCAGATTAATTAGTGTTGTTCAAAATGGTAGGGACTCTGCTCCTGTTTAAAATGAGATAGCTATTACTAAGGACCGTGTAAATGAACATCACACAGAGAAAATAGCTGGGAAAATCCTGGCTAACGAGCAGGATCGCTATGTATACAATGAGCGTATCAGGAGGTTTCTGGCTGTCAGAGCAAAACAGCAGAGCACGGCTTACAACATTAGTAATGTTAAGAACATGAGTGGGAATACAGTTACAGAAACCGGAGAAATAAGGGAGGCCTTCAGGGAGTTTTATGCTAATTTGTATAAAGATCCGTTTATTCACGGCCCTGCGTCACCAGACAGCCATTTAGTCGGCCAGTTGGGCTCAGCTACACTCACAGATGAGAAGAGGTTGATGATAGGGGGAAAAATATCATTAGAAGAGCTACAATTGGCCCTGTTTGCCCTACCCTCAGGAAAGGCTTCAGGGGTAGACTCTATACCGTTAGAATTCTATAAAACATTCTTTGCAGAAGTTCAGCAGGAGCTTCTGAGCCTTGTAAATGGAGTTAGAATGGGGACTCAACCGCCCAGATCCTGAGACGTTGCCAACATAATTATATTTCTAAAGAAAGACAAAGGCCCTGCTACTCTTGGTTCTTACAGACCAATTACACTGCTAAACAGCGATGGGAAGCTATTTTCAAAGATCTTCGCTACCCGACTGGCCGGGGTCATACATCAGCTAGTATCTGAAAAACAGCATGGGTTTATCCCTTGGAGGGGCACTACGGACCACATTCAAAGGATCATTACCGTATTCGATGCAACCAAAGTCCTGGCTAAACCAATGGGGGTCTGTTTTCTGAACGCAGAAAAGGCCTTCTACCGAATGTCGTTGGCCTTTCTCTGGAAAGTGATGGAGGATATTGGACTAGGAAAAAACTTTATTAACGCAATCCAGGCAATGTACAAAAGATCTACAGCCTATTTGAGTATAATGGGACAAGAAACTGAACTGAACTGAAGAGGATGTGGTCCGTCGGCTTAAACTGCCGACTTTGGTGCAGGAAACCAGGGTTCGAGCCTCGAGGTCGCGTCCACATCCTGTGATTCTGGGCAAATCACTTAATCTCCCCATGCCTGAATGTGTAATGTAAATACGGTGCTCATGTAAAGCGCTCCAATATCTTCGGGTCGAGTTTGCGCTATATAAATGTGGAAAAAAAAAAAACCTTTATAATCGAGAGGGGTACAAGACAGGGCTGCCCTATGTCTCCCGTACTGTTTGCATTATTTATCGACCCTTTTATCAGAATGTTAGAAGCCTCACAAGATGTCGTGCCTGTTAGACTACAGGGGTGGGATACTAAGACACTCGCCTACACCGACGACATCGCCATAGTTACCAGCGATCCAGATAGGGCCATAAGGGCAGTGGAGGAACTGGCTGAAGAATTCGGGAGTAGGTCAGGATTCCTTCTAAACAAAACTAAAACCCAAATTTTAGTCAACAGACACACGCTAGCATCTGATAGTAGGATCACAAATGAAGCTACTTATCTGGGTATCTGTATCACCTCAAAGGTAGATAGCATAGTTGATAAAAACCTGTCCCCTATTCTGGAGAAAGCCAAGCAAGATTTCAAAAGATGGGATAACTTGAGACTGTCGATAATGGGAAGATGCAACTTAATTAAGATGATTTTCCTTCCAAAAATATTATATGTGTTTAGATCTGTCCCACTGGAAATTAATGATATCTGGTTTAAGAAAATTGATAGGTTAATAGCGAGCTTTATTTGTGCGTACGGGAAAACCAGAGGAGCTAATGCTTATATGTGCTTACCCAGAGTTAGTGGTGGATGGCCACTACCAAATTTTAGGTTGTAATATCTTGCTGCAACTATGCAGTGCTATCAGATATTATTTAGTAGCCGGACAATGGTGCAGGACACCGGCAACAGGTCACCTTACATTTATGAGCTACTGATTGGGAAGACTGCTCATGGCTGTTTAATGATGGTCTTTGAGCCAAGTTACTTCAAGCAAACCTGCTTTAAGACCTTGTATGCAGCATATAGGAAATTGATTTTGGTCCGGAAAAAAGCGGGGGTGGGTAGGTATAGCCGATATACTCCTCTGACCAGTGCTTTAAATGGGGAAAAATAAGTGCAGGTACTCATCAAATTGAGCTAGGGGGCGGGGCAAGGGGTGGAGCTGAGGGCGGGGCATGATTATATAAAGACACCACTGCCATCTATCAAGTAATCATTTTGCAGTTGAATTACACTTATCAATAGTCTCAAATTGCCTGCATGTGCAAATTGCCTCTGCATATGTGGGCATGGCATATGTAGACAATTAATAACCTGTCTCCTACTCTGCCCCTTTCAACTGTGTAAGCTGCCAATTGCATTTAGAAGGACATGTTAGTTACAGCAGTTTCAGCACACACCAAAACACATGATAAATGTATGAACATAAAGAGGTTAACTCCTCACAAAAAATTAAATGAAGGCCAAAAATGTGTAATGCTTTAGTTTCTGCGTCTTTTTTTATATTTGCAGCTTCAGTTCTTATTTGTTTTATTAGGTACAGCATTCATACATTCTCTTGCCCATGAGCACGCTCTCCATGCATGCACGAGAACAAGCAGACATGCACACACAAAACACTCCTCACATTTTCTTTAAAGTACCTTTACATACTGTCCCGATGCTCTCTCTGATCGCTTCCGCACTCACACACAAAAGCAGACATTCACTGGCACAAAAGGCTCACAACAGAATTAAAGACGTTGTTTGCAATTCCTACCTCCCACGGCTTTCTTCTTTCAGACTCAGCCAGTTGTCTGGACTTTCAGTGCCTGCGCAATTCAAACCTGTGATTTACAGTGCAGTGTCTGATCGCACCCTGTCACTCACAGCATGATACAAAGCTTTCTCCCCTGCCACACTAACAAAATGTAATGAGCCGCTGCTGAATGATTCAGCAGGGGCTCGCACAGGGCAACGGAGGCGCTTTGGCTGAGAGGGGCGTTCAGACAGCCTCATCCTCAGCAGCACATGTACCACTGAGCCTACCAGTCATGAGTACCGGTACGCTCCATTGCAATGAAAAAGTGCCGGTACTTAGGAGGTTAAAAATTAAAAGTGCCGGTACTCAGTACTGGTGAGTACCGGCCCATTTAAAGCACTGCCTCTGACCCATAATGAGCAATTGCCCTGCATTTTCCATGACAGCTGCTTTAATAGATTGGGCCGCAATGGGGTTTGTAGACTTGGAGATCTTTTGGTAGGGAGCTCATTTGCGCCCTTTGAACTGATCCGTAGTAAATTTAACGTCTCATTATGAGATTTTTTTAAACACTTACAGACCAGGGACATTTTTTTTAAAAAGTTGGGGGGACAGCTGGCTTTGATCAAATACCTGTGTTGGCAGTAATGGTAAAATAAGTTATCCCTTCCATCTCTCAGCTATACGGTTGCCTATTGGAATTTTCCCCTGATGATCTGGAGAAGCAGGATGGGAAATGGAAGGAGAAACTTGACCTGGCCGACTCTGGGTTTTTGGAATCACTGGAGCTAGGGGGTACAGTGATGTATGCCTCGAATTTGCAATCACAACATTATAAAATGGTGTTTGACCTTTACATAACTCCTGCAAAGATTGCAAAATGGGGCGGCACGGCTGGAACAAGATGTCTCAGATGCCATGCGTCGGGGGCCAATCTGGTCCATATATTTTACTCCTGTCCCTGCCTAAAACAGCTAGAGTTAGAAATCGTGGGCTTCTTAGGGGAGGTATTAAAAAGTAAGATCACTCCGTCCCCGCAACTTATGCTACTGGGAGTGGATTAAACCTGTTCAGGGCCTGAGCCGGAACTGCTCTTCATCGCTATGACTGTTTATAGACTGTGTATATCTTCGGCATGGCTAGATAGTCTTCCCCAGACATTCCAGCAATGGAAAGGGCGCTTTCTGTACGTATATCAATTTGAATTGGCTCTAAATAATCGTAAGGGTATTCAGGCTAAACGAAAGGGAAGGAAGATCTGGGGCGCCTTAGCCACCTGGTTAGAAGAGTTCTAAGTAGTATTAATGGTTTACACCAAGCCTAACTATGATTTGCGCTGTGGTTGGACGGACTATTGTTTCTGTTTAGATACTGGGATATGTAGTATTGTTTTTTTTCTTTTTTGCCCAATGCTGCTTATAGATTTATTTACGCACACTTGCTGATACTGTATATGTATTATTTGATATGAAAATAAAAAAAAATTAATAACAAATAAAATAAAATAAAAAATAAACTATTTTTTTTAAAATACTTGAGTCATGTCACATCTAACACTCAAAAAAATCGGAGACACATTGCTTGTCTCAAAGACATGCATACACAATCGCACATGATATTACTGTAGATGACGTCTTGTGACCATAACATCTCACAATACAAACAAAAGGGGTTAGAGAACAGTGAGTGGACTCCATTAGTTGACTTCTAGTAACAATGATTTTCAGGTGTGTATTATTTTCCGTAGGTTATGCCTGTGCCAATCTAAGCTTTGTAGACTGTATTTGGCTAGTTATCATAAAATATGCCAATAAAGGTTTTTGAATTAACTTTAAGATAGAATTTGGAGTTTCATGGTGTAAATCTAAATGTATGGAAACTTCAATCTTTACAGTTACTTTAGTGAATTTGATCCTTTTAGTGTTTTTGTCTGTTCAGTCTTTTATGGTAACACCTGGTGCAAATTGCATGCGCAAATAATCCAAATGTGAGTTACAATTTTCCTACCATTGTGATGTCAGAATCTTGAAATGGTGTTGTACATACACACTCTAATTACAAATAATGGAATTATGGTATAACAAATTAAGAGTATGAAAAATGCACACCAAGGGCCTTATTTACAAAATGCCTGCTCCACGGAAGATTAACTTTTGAGGGTGCTGATTTGGTGCAGGCCACTCAAACAAATATATGAGTCGTAGCAGAGCGACTCTACATGGTTTTGCTTGGCTCAAAGATTTGGAGTAAGGCAATGCAGCGCAAAGTGCTGCCTTGCCTAACTCTGCATCAAGGAGGCATTCCGTGGATGTTGCTGTGGGTGTTCCCACGCAACACACATGGATTTTGACACTGCCCCAGATTTACAAAGTCACATTAACCTGGGGTAGTGCCAAAACCTTACACTTGCCCAGAGCAGTTGTTACAAGGAGAAATGTTTTCATTACTCCTAGTGTATTCCTCTTTCCACATGAGCTGCCTTCTGCAGCACACATAGAACAAGGAAAACACCTCTTGTGATTGTTTTTGTGTAGGAAGGTGCACCTATGCCAATTCTTTGTAAATTAGACCACAAATGTTGACCAGAGTTGAGGCAAAACCCAAAACTTAAGGGTCAGATTTACAAATAGTTCATGCGACACAGCACAGCAAGTAAAGTTGCTGTGTTTTGTTGCATAAATGGGAGAGAGCAGATCTGCAACATATCTACTTAGAAGTGGCACAGTTCTGCTGTCTCCCAGCGCTGGCACACTTTTTGATGGCTTCTCAAGCAGAGGGGATTTGGGTCCTTTTTGTCCCCACTGAATCTGATCTTTTTATGGAGCTTGAGGAATAAAGGAGTTAGATTTCAATTCAAATCTAAAAATACATTGAAACCTATTTAGCTACACAGTAAACACAGTAAAACTCCAAGACAGAAAGTCAGGTTAAAACATTTATTACAAATTCAATGCCAACATAATTTAAATCAGTCTTGGAAACATTGCATAGAAATACAGAATAAAGGACAACCAACTCTGCAAACAAAATTAATTCTCAGTAGTAAATAACCAATGAGAACCTCAGTAGCAATGGTAAAAAATAACAAAAACAATTTGAAATATTTTACAACTGAAATACACTCCAGAAATCACAGGATCTTTTACTTCCAGGTAACAAGCTTACTCTCTGTTCAAACACAGGTTCACAATCACTCTCCCCTAAAACAATGGATCAAATAACTCTTAGCAACATGTATGCACATGTTAGAATTCTTTTATCTTGCTGGTTGGTTGAGTTCTTCAGCACTCCATTTGTGATTTCCTACACTCCTACTAGTTTCTATTTTTATTGTATTTTTTTTTTATTGAGCAGAGCTAACAGGAATCATACGATACTTACACTTTAGAAATGCTGAGAAATAGATCCAAAATACAAAACTTTGTTCATTAATTAACAAAACATATACAGCAAAATCCATCAAAAATTTAAGAATCAACAAAATGTTGCCAAATCCGCGAAACTTTCTTAATCGCCCCCACCCGTTTGGCATAAGCTTCTTCAAATTGCTTTGTACGTTTCATTTTAATAACCCATTTCTCGAAAAAAGGTACTTCCAATGATCTCCAATTTTGTAAAATTAACGATCGAGCAACCAACATTAAAATAGCAAGAAAATGCCCCTCAGTTTTCAAGAGTATAACCTCCCTACTAGTAATCCCAAACAGAACAGCTTCTACTGTAGGATTGTACGTTTTTTTAATCGCCCTACTAAAATACTCGAATATTTTGTCCCAAAAATGTATCAACTTAGGGCAAGAGAAAAAAATATGCCGCCATCCCCCTTCCAATAAGGTGCCACAACGAAAACAGATATTTTCCACCTCTGGATAAATTTTATTTAGTGCTTCTGGGGTATAATATGCCATCCAGTGAGCAAGAAATGCCATTCTTTTATAGTTTGCAGCTTTCAATATCTTATTTCCTGTAATTGATATTTTTTGCCATTCTTGATAAGAAAAAACACATTGAGTTTGAACTGAAACTTTCTCCAAAATTTTAAAAATAACCCTGGGCGTCCTGCTCCGCTTCGCCCACGGAGTGCACGTAGCGCTGCCTGCTTCGCCATTTACGAAGTAGGCGAAGCAGGCAGCGCTACGCACACACCGTAGCGAAGCAGAGCTGCCCGCCACCTGCCTCCCACCCGCCCTAATTTAAAAATAATTAAGATAAGGTTAAAGTAAATATAAACCTCTTACCTTCAGCGCGGCGTCCTGGGGCTCCCTCTTCTTGCGGACAGTAACTTCTTCATGCAAATGCGCATGCGCGGACGCCCACACATGCGCATTCCTCACGAGAAATGCGCATGCGCGGGTATCCGCGCATGCGCATTTGCGTGAAGAAGTTACCATCAGCAAGAAGAGGGACCCCCGGGATGCCGAGCTCAAGGTAAGAGGTTTATATTTACTTTTAAACTTATTTTAATTATTTTTAAATTAGGGCGGGCGGGAGGCGGGCAGCGTGTTGGGGGGGGTACGCGGAGCGCGCGAGTGTGCATAGATTTTGCCACACTACGCGCTGCTCCACGTAGCCCCACTACGCCCACTACGCCCGCCCTTGTTTTAAAACCAGAGGAGATTCGTCTTGGGAGCTCATTAAGCGATACCAATTACCCACTCCAGTCAACTTCGAAATATAAAGTGCAGTGGCCGTTTTTACAGGGGGCTATTGAATATGAGATTATATATTTTTTTTAAATGAATAATTTGAGAACATTGAACAACATAGAGGGGAACATGGCGGCCAGTTAGCAGCCGGTCGCGAGTCGGCTGTTCTCCCGTCCGTCCGTCCGTTAACTATCACTTCGGAACTGATGCCTGCTTGCAAGCTTTACCTGGGACTAACCAGGGATTAACGCCGGAACGCAAATACTTCTTCTTTATTTAACTTTTGTCTGGTTTTGGCCCGATTATTCCCCCGTTCTCCCTACCTTTGGCGGAGACTGCCAGGGGCTCGGCATCTACGTTTCGCCGCTTGGAGGAGCTGATTCTGCTTGCCAGAGACTCGCAGGATCTGGGCTGAGTTCCCGTTAGCGTTAGCGTCGATTGTACCCCTCTTCCAACTTTCAGCCTTGCTTACATCCCTGAATACAGCATTGAGCCTAAAGCAATAACCATCCCGGGGTTAATCAGACTTGGGGGGGATCCGGCCAACTGTAGGGGTCAATCAGATACTGTAGTTAGTTTAGGGTATGATTCTTCCTATCACCATATGGAGGCAGAAAACCCGCATTTAGGACAGCAATTCGATCACACTGGAGGAATAAAAGGGCAGTTAAGGAAAAACCTGTATAAGGGGTCACTAAAAGGGTAAAATATTACTGATCTGCCACCAGGAGGGTCTACCATCGAGTCTGCACAGGATAGGAGGTATAAATTGAGGTCAAGAAACTTTTTGGGGAAAGAGCGTCTTCTGCAACCCCCTACGCACCCCCATTAGAACCAACACAGCCGGCACAGCCCCCCCAGATCGCCCAGTCCACAATAAACTACTAAAAATTTTTTTTTAAAAATCAAGAAAAATAACCCCCATGAAAGGTAGAAAAAAAGACAAAAATCAAACCCTCCCAAAGATAACGCCCTCACTAAGGTCTTATTTTTCAGCTAAATCACAGATTAAAAAGGACCACGACAAACAGGCTATGGCAGAGGGAGATAAATTGCCGGCCTCAAGATCTGCTGTCCCACTCTCAAACAGATTTTCCATACTAAGCAAAAAGGTTTCTGAGACTTGTGGGATGGAGGGGGTCAATCAAACTGAGGTGGAAGAGATAAGGGGTGCTTCTCCAGATGGAGGAGTGTCCAGCCCTGAGGGTGCAGAGCAGAGCCCTGCTACGATACGAGGAATGTTAAAACAGTTAGCGGCAGAGATTGGCGTTCGCTTTTCCAGCTCAGAGCTCAATCAGAGGAAGATACAAGAGACCTGCTCTAGCTTAGAGGAAAATTTGATAGCACTAATACATCCGATGGAGGTGTTGGAAACAAAAGTGGGAGAAATGGATCTGGAGGTTAAGGACAATTCACAGGAAGTGATGAGGCTTAAGGAGAGCGAGCGGGATCTTGCTGACAGGCTGGAGAGACTTGAAAACACTTCGAGAAGGAACAATATAAGGATTTTAGACCTAAAAGAAGGACTTGAAGGTGATAATCTGAAAGTATACGTAATAAATATTTTGACGAAAGCATTCCCCCAGATTGCTTCAGTACCAGTCTGGGAAACTGGAATCCAGCGGGTTCACAGAGATCCCTTCAAGTTGAACCCTGCACGAAAGAAACCAAGGAAGATCCTTGTCTTTATTCAGTCCTACCTTTTGAAAGAACAACTTCTCTGGGCTGCCCTTAAACTTAAATCCATACAGGTTGGAGACGCCTTTTTCAGAATTAGGTCCGATATATCAAAGGTAACAGAGGACAGGAGATGGGAACTGGGGAAGCGGATGGATGCCTTGAGAGAGCAGGGTGCCCAGGTGCAGCTGAGGTTCCCTGCCTTCTTGAAGGTTCTCTGGGCTAATAAAATATATAATTTTAGGTTTCCAGAGGAAGTAGATGGTTTCCTGGCACATACTAAAACCAGTTTATAGTTCATAGGTGTTGACTTATGATTGAGAAAGGTCGGCTTCGATGGTGTAGTTTTCTTTTTTTTTTAAAATTCTTTCACTTTTAGGACGGGAGAACTCCGACTCATAAGGCAATAGATATTGCCAATGGTTAGACAGGGAGGGTTCCCAGGGGAGGGTTAGAGGGGCATGGGTGGGGTGGTGGGGTTCTGCATGGGAGTTGGTGGGGAGCATTGGGAAAAAATTAAAATAAAATATAGTGTAATAATATACTCATGTGACATAATAACCTCCAGTAGTCAGAGTAGTGAGTGGGATCAGGCCAAAAATGGTGGGTAGTCTTAAGCATAGAACAAAACAGACTTTGGGGCTCCTAACCTGGAATGTTAATGGCTCGAGAGTTAGAAGAAGACAGCGTTTAGTTCTTCAGCATTTAAAAAACAGCTCAGCCAGTATCATTCTGATACAGGAAACTCATCTTATATTATCAGAGTGTAAAGCGCTGTTTGGAGGACTAAGGTGGGTGGACAAGATCATAGCCTCAGATCAGTTATGCTGTTCGAAAGGGGTTGCTATTATGCTTAAATCTAACTCAGTGATAGACCTTATTAAGTCCCAAGTGGATGATAGAGGACGTTGGGCTATTGCCGAGATTGAAATACAGGGCTGTAAATACACCTTAGTTTCCTTTTATGGTCCTAATGAGGACGACGTGGGGCCTCTAAATTATCTCTGCCTTGCGCTGGAAGACTTCGAGTCACCTCTGATAATGGGAGGAGATTTTAATGTACTTTTGGATAATAATTTAGATAGATCTTCCCCCGGGTACAGATTTCTGCGCCACATGTTAAAGCCCATCTTATGTCCACTCTTAATAATTTAAATTTGAGCGATGTGTGGAGGGAAATAAAGGGCCAGAATAGGGTATATTATTTTCATAGCAAACAGAACTCACACTACTCCAGGCTTGACTACATATTTTTGGATCACTCTGAAATCGATAAAGTCAACCTAATTGAATAATTGCCTATCCTTATTTCTGACCATGGCGCTGTAGCCCTTATCTTAGATCTCCCCCAGGAATTTCACTTGAGGAGATGGACTTTAAATAGGAGATTTTTATTGCAGTCATCTACTCCAGGGTTTTTGAAGCTTGCAACAGTCTGCTTTTTAAAAGATAATGTGGGGTTGACATCTTTGAATAATGTCTGGGACACATTTAAGGCCTGGTTGAGGGGAACACTAAAGGGGGCAATATTGGGTTGAAATAAAGCAGAGAGGAAAGATCTGGCGGACTTAGAAGCCCAAATAAAAATAGATGAAGGTGATTTAAAGTTTAGGACCCCTCCTGGCAAAGACTATGAAAACTTAGTGAAGAGGCTGGAAGAGTTGCAGTTACAATTTAGACTTAAGTCGGAAGAGATTCTGCTTCAAAAATGGGAAGTCAGCAAGATGAGAGAATTTGAGCAGGGGGAGAACTGTGGAAAAATATTAGCCATGAAGACTAGAATCGATAGGTCTCATAACTATATAAAAAAGATTAGAATAAATTCTCACGTAATTGAGGCCAAAGACAAAATAGAGCTGGCCTTTGCACAGTTCTTCCAAGAGCTATATCTAGAGGCTGCATCGCCAAAAGCGATGCAGCGCACACAACGAACTTTGTTTTGTTTATTTATATGTTTACTTACCTCTAATCAGCCATAATTTGTAGTTTACTACCCCCCACCCTGCCCCTCCCCTGCCCCACGTCAGCGCCCAGCAGCACTCCCACCACTGGCCGCTACTGCCAGGTCTCCTCGTGGAGCAAGGCACAAAGCTGACCATCTCCGGTTGAGCTCTCAATTGAAAGCGACTTATAAAACCCCACACCGAGGAAAAAAGAAGTGGCTCTATGGTACAATTATCTTCTCTCCGCAGCAGACAGTAAGATGAAGAAGCCATATCAAGTCTGGGAAAAATACTTGCCGAACGAGGAGTTGGATGAGATATGGCAAGTATCTATGGATACTCTTTACCCGCTAATAAAATCTGCTGCACTCAGAAAGAACCACTTTTTTACAATCCACAGGCTATATTGGTCCCCCCTTAAGATTTCAAGAATAAAAGGTGGTGGAGAAGCGAGGTGTCTCAGATGTGGCACTTTGAACGCGGATGACATCCATATATTTGCTTCCTGTTCCAAGCTCCAGGAATTTTGGGGAAGAGTGATTAAGACCATCGCAAGGGTTCTGGGTTCCGCTGTGGAGGTAAGCCCAACTTTAATATTTTTCGGTGTAGAAACTAAAGTTGGGGGTGCACATACTTTAAAAGGGGTGTAACAGAAGTTACTATTTTATTTGATACTCCTGGCTAGGAGAGAGATATGTAAGCTGTGGCGTCAGGAGATTCCCCCTTCATGGAGTGCTTGGTGGAACTCTGTTAGATATTTTAGAGCTCTAGACCAGAGAGTAAATGCACATAGAGAGAGACCGGATATTGGGTCATTTTGGAATTTGTTAGATACTGTACATTCTGTGTACATAGAATATATTAAGGATATGGTTTGGTTCCAATGATTAAAACCTCTGGGTCAGCTCAGGTTGAGTATTTCGGGTGGTCCCCGAAAAAGAAAAATACCGGCAGAGACTGTAATCCACCAAGCTATTAGTAACAGAGGCGGATTAGGTCAAGAGGTTGCTATAGCTACAGAGGTCATAAGAGGAAAACATTTTTTTTATAATTTGAATAAATTCAAAAAAATTACGTTTATTGTGACCATGCCGTCTGGCCTGCACTTCTTCCCAAGTAATCACCCTGCCCTGTATAACAAACTGGTTAACTATCCCCAAACCAGAATCGTTCCATGTTTTCAGCTGAGTGGAGTGAATATGTAAACCCAAATCCCTACACTCAGTTAATTTTAAGGAAAAAAAATCCGAAAAACCCTTTTATTTTAAAACAGTATGAAGTCTATTTGAAAAATCCAATAACGTTTTATATCTTATTTTCTTTGGGAGTTTTGCTGTTTTTAAGAATGTGGGAAGTTGAGTTCCAGCTTCTTGAATCATTTTATTAATACAAAAGTTATCAACCTGTTTCAATTTAGATAATAAACACGCTACATAGTCAAAAAGTGATGATTCATAATATAAACGCATATTAGGAAGTGCTAAGCCACCTAACTGAGTATCTAATTGCAAAATTGGCAGCTTAACTCTAGCTACCTTTTTATTTCAAATAAATTATCTAATCATTGAGTCGATCCCTTTAAAGAAACTAGCATTCACCTTAATCGAAATATTGGTAAAAAGAAAAATCAAAAGAGGTAGAAAGGACATCTTGATAAGTGCCACACAACCTATTAAAGTTAGAGGAAGATTGGTCCATTTTTCCAGTAGTTTCTGAATCTTTATACTGGTGGCTTCGTAATTCAACTTAACTACCTGCCCATATTGGCATGTGACATAAATCCCCATAATACCTTATGGAATCGGCATTTAAAGCCTGTTGTTTCAAATTTTCTGGCAGAAAGTCAGACCCGGTATTTAAAATTACAATTTCAGTTTTGCTTGGATTAATTTTATATCCCCCTATTTGTTCAAATTTCCTGAATTCTGCCATAGTTGACTGCAGGTTTTTTTTTTTACTTAAACTGTTATTAATGAAACATTTGTCATGTACATATATCGTGATATACCGTCCATCATGTAAAGGAAAATAGCTCTGAATAAACAACCTTATAACCAGGTATCAAGAATTACAGGAAACTCTGTTGTGTCATTTCGAGTTCCACAGTTGGTGAAGTACATATTTCTCCCCGGTAGGCATTCCAGGCCCCCACTTCTTATCCCACTTCTTTGGGCAACCTCTGGTTTTGTAGACCTCTTTTTCAGCTACCATACATTTGTCCATTTCCGCCACCCAACCGATCAGCAATGGCTTGTCTGGGGCCCCCCATTTCATGGCTGTGGCTCTTTTGACTAGGGTGTGCCCCAGGGTGGTGAATTGTTGTTCTATTTCCGTAAGGTCAGTCGGTTCTCAAATGTTCAGGAGTCCTAATGGGGGTTTCACCACAATTGATTTCCCCAGAGCGTCTTGTATCTTACCAGTAGCCCGCTCCCAGATGTATCGTACGTAGGGGCAGTCCCATAGAATGTGATAGAAGGTGGCTACACATTTACAGCCACGAAGGCATAGCGCATCCTGTCAAGTCCCTATCTTGGCCAATGTCACCCCTGTGAGGTACGTCCTATGTAGGATCTTCATCTGAATCAGTTTGAAGCGTTGGTTGATAGCCGCGTCCCTGGGGGACATCAGAGCCATTTGCCAGTCCTCATCGTCAAGTTGCCCTATGTCTGATTGCCATCTGTCTCTAAGAATAAGGAAAGGGTCCGGCAGGTTATTGCTTAATTTGCGATATGTAAGGGAGATGGCCTTGGCAACTACGTTCTTCCAACCAAGCCCTCGCCACTGTACCTCGCATCAACAGGACCACCATGGGAGGCAGATCCTTCTCATACCTGGCTGCTAAAACATGGAACTCACTCCCCGCTTACCTTCGCCTCACCCAGAAACACCTGGCATTCAGAAAACAACTTAAAACGTGGATATTTGACAAGTAATCCTCCTCCCCTTTCTAAGCGCCTTGAGACCCTCTGGGTATGTAGTGCGCTATATAAATTCTCTGACTTGACTTGACTTGACTTGGCAAGGAGGGGTTCAGATAGAAGTCGGTGTTCCAGGGGGGACGAGTCGGGGATACTTGACATGTCTGGAAGGGCTGTGTGAAGTGCATGTCGGATTTGTAGGTATCGGAAGATTTCTCTGGGCGCCAGTTCGTATTTCACTTGTAGGTCTTTAAACTTGAGTAGTTTCCCCTTTTTAAGCAGGTCTCCAACCGTGGAGTTCCCTATCGTGTCCCATTTATCGAACCCTGCTTGATAGCACAATAATCCCAGTTGTTGAGAAGACCATAGAGGTGTAGTTTACGCTAATTTCCCTAACCAACCCAGTCGTTTGTTAGCTATCCGCCAGATGGAGATCGTAAGAGCCTTGGGACCGAGGTACCTCCCTTTACGGGGTTTGCTGTATAGGCCACCTAAGTATCCCTCCCGTACGGTCTGATATCTCTCCAGGTGATATGCAGGATTCGATGGGGGACCATACAGCCAGTGGTTGGTCACCACCGATTGTGATGCCCAATAATAGAGGCGAAGATCCGGGAGTGTGATGTCTCCATCGTACCAACTCTTTTCCAATTTCCCTATAGCGATACGAGGCGTCCCCCCATCCCACAACAGCGTACGTACCTCCGCTTCAATGCCCACAAAATAGGAGTCTGAAAGAGGATAAGGGCAGTTCTGGAGTGCATAGAGGAATCTAGGCAAGGCCAACATTTTAAACAGGGCCGCACGTCCCAACAGTGACAACGGCAGTGACCTCCAATGTCTGACATCTTCTTTAAGCCTTTGCAGGGGGGCAGCAAGATTGTTAATGTAGAAGAGTTTGGGATCAGGGGTGATGAAGATCCCCAAGTAGATGAAGCCCTCCCGCGCCACTGCTACATCGCATCCCCTGGGTAGGCGGGGTGTGGGGCCGTGGAGAACGTAAAGTACAGATTTTGCCCAGTTAATGGCGTAGCCGGAGTATTTCCTGAAATTAATAAAAACATTAAGTAAGTTGTGAATCGATGCGTACGGGGAAGCTAGGTAGACCAGAATATCATCAGCATAGAGTGATATTTTATCTTCAGTGTCCTCGTCCCATTTTAGCCCGCGTATGGTGACATCACGTCTGACCGATGCCGCCAGTGGCTCAAGGACTAGCGCGAAGAACAGGAGGGATAGGGGGCAGCCCTGCCTAGTTCCCCGGCGTAACTTAAATACCCTCGAGGTGTGGTTGTTAACCCGCACCTGACCCTGCAGATCAGTGTACAGCAATCGAACCCAGGCTAGGAACTTGGGGCCAAATCCAAAGCGTGCAAGCACTTCAAAAAGGTATGGCCATTCTATTGAGTCAAAGGCCATGGAGGTGTCTAGAGACATGATTACTGCGTCTTCCTCCAAATAGGGTTGCCTCGCGAGTTCGTTGTGTACACTGCAAGTATTTAATGCTGTGTTGCGACCAGTAACAAATCCAGACTGGTCCGCATGGACCAGGGACAGCAACACAGCGTTCAGGCGGGAGGCCAGTAGTTTCACCAGAACCTTAGCCTCTGCGTTTATTAGTGAGATTGGTCTGTATGATCCACAGCAGTCTGCGGCCTTCCCAGGTTTATGTATGACCACTATAGATGCCAGTCTCTGATCTGGCGGCAAGACGCCTTTTTCCAGGCTCTCCGAGTACATGAGGTTTAGGTGGGGAGCTATTTTCATTGCCATGGATTTAAGAAACTCTATTGGGATGCCGTTCGGTCCCATCGCTTTCCCTGACTGGACACCTGTATGTGGTGGAGGGCGTGTAGACCTTCTCCAAGTGATCTGCAAACATATCCGCAATTTCTTGCGGGTCAGATATTTTCCCGCCCGCGGTGGTGGACAGTTCGGGCACCCACCTGTGTTCTTGTTCACGACGTTCGAGCTAGGCCAGCATCTTGCCCGCCCCCTCCCTGAGCTCATACACTCTGTGGGCTGTGGACAGCAGTCGTGCCCTCGCCTTTTCCCACATCTGGGCTGAGTCCTCGAGACGTTTAATAGTAAGGCGGTGCGCTGTGTCATCACCGGGCGATGAGTTCTGGAGGGACTCCAGATGTTGCAATTCACCCTCGATTACAAGTATATGTTCGTTACGGCGCCGGATGTGGCCCATCTGCAACGCCAGCGCGTGGCCTTTCAACACTGCTTTATAGGCCTCCCAGATCGTCTGGGCGGATTCCACCAATCCCAGGTTTTCCGCAAAATAGTGATCAGTCTGTTCAGTGAGTTGTTCCCTGATGGCGGGTATCTTAAGTAGCCATGGGTGTATTACTATGGAACTACGGTGCTTGGGATGATAGAGGGTAAGCTCGACCCACACCGGGGAGTGGTCTGAGATTCCTCGCGGAAGCCCACGGGGATTTTAAAAGTGGCCCCCGTCCGTTAGATATGTAAGGAGGCAGTCTATCCAGGACATGCTCCTGTGTGCCTGTGAATAGTGGGTATAGTATGTCAACTGCGGTTGCAATGAGCGCCATATATCTGTGAGTCCCATGGCCTGAGTGAATTCTGCCATGAGGGTGTTGGGTCTTGTAGCCTGCCGTTGGGGATGCCTATCTAGTCTATCGTCCATTGTCAAGTTGAAGTCCCCACCCATTATCAAGGTACCAACTGGCAAGTCCAACAATATAGCACCTAAGTCGCCAAGCACTTCTTTACCCAGTGCAGGGGGGAGGTACACCGAGATGACATTCAATACTTTCCCCTCCCAGGTGGCCTCCAAAACTGCAAACCTACCCTGTGGGTCAGCCCATATGCATGTGGGTGTAAGAGCTAGGCCTTTGCGAACTAGAATACCAGTCCCCCTGGAGCCAGAGGTAAATCCTGTGTGCACCAGTAACTTATAACCCCACCTGCTGAGAGCCTTGCAACTATTACCTATGAGATGGGTTTCTTGCAGCAGGACCACATCCGGCACGTGCCTCTTGAGATATTGAGACACTACACCCCTCTTTATTTTATCTCCCAGGCCATTGACATTCCACGTCATGGCGGACAGCTTAATATCAATAATGGTAGGCATA
Organism: Triturus cristatus; assembly: GCF_964204655.1. Taxonomy (NCBI): domain Eukaryota; kingdom Metazoa; phylum Chordata; class Amphibia; order Caudata; family Salamandridae; genus Triturus; species Triturus cristatus. The sequence continues at coordinate 953,930,353 of NC_140594.1, read as the reverse complement.
GTAGAGTAAACGCGCTACAAAAGTGGCACAAGGATAAGTGGCACAGTGAGGCCGGGCACCCACTGTGGGGGATCGAAAACCTGTGGAGCTTCTAAATGACAACATTGACAGTCGGTCACCACTTACCAAACCATGTAGGAGTTCCATTGCAGCATGTCAATAAACAATAACAAAAACTACAACTCTAAAACCAAACTTCCCCCTCTCCCCCCGCCCTGCCCCCCTGCCAGTGGATTTCAACTTACCCACCCCCAACGATGCAGAGTGCCTGTCGCCCTCCCTCCCATTTCGGGTGCCTGGTGTACAACCTTCCCATCTTCGCCGTGATTGAAGGATGGAGACATATTACACAACATTCAGAAACGCCCCCGTGGATCCCCCAGCGAACTCCTGTAAATACCGCTGAAATTACTACATGACAAACTCCCCATGATAGGGCAACCAAGGGTCGCAGGTACAGAGCCCCCCACACCATCACAGCGCCACCCACGCTCAAGAGGTCCAAATGTCTTGCAAGCCTCAAACCAGGAGCACTGATTTGTCACCTACCCTCTCACCCCTTAGGGTCCTCCGGGTCCGAAGAGTTCTCACCGCTAGTCAGGCCTGTATGATGTTCAGCTCCAGTGTACGGCGGATCGTCCCTGGCCCGGTTTTGTCTGCCGTTATTCCGATTTCCCACCCTGCGCCATCCCTCCAGCCAGTCCCAAGTGTCCTCTGGGGATGAAAAGAACCAGGTCTTACCCTCCGATTCGACCCGGAGCTTGACGGGGAAGAGCATGGTGTACTTAATCTCCTTGTACCCGCTAGGAAGCTGCGGCGCTGAGCCTGCACCCTGGTCGTGAAGTCTGTGAAGAAGGAGATGACACTATTCTCTATTTGTAGGGGCGGTTTGGCCTGGGCCGTCTGAAGGATCACATCCCGGTCTCGAAAGTTGAAGACTCTTGCAATAATTAGCTACGGGGGAGCTCCGGGCTTGGGCCGCCCCCCCGGGACCCGATGGGCACGTTCAATGGAGAAATAACCGGACAAGCATTTCGGCTGTAGCCTCCGCACCACCAGGTCCTCCGCAAAGAGGTCCGCCGCGGGCCCCTCTGCCCGTTCCGGGACCCAAAGAATGCAGACGTTATTCCTGCGCGCTCTCCCCTCATAGTCGTCCAGGAGCGCCTCCATTTTCACCTGCTGGTCTTGGAGCTGGGCTACTGGTTTTTTAAGGATGTCCGAGTCAAACGCCAATAGTGCCGTGGTGTCTTCCACTTCTTTTACTCTGGAATCCATTTTGCAGAGGTCCGCTCTGATGAGGGAGACCTCTATGTTGACGCTGTCAATTCGGGTCTCCAGGGACGTCCGGACCCCGTCGATGGCCTCCATAACATCCTGGAGGGTAGGGGCAGACGGAGAAGATTTAGGGGGAGGGTTATGCGGCCCACCCCCGGCGGCCTGGTCAGAGTCATCACTCATCTTCCCCCATGCAAATTTAGCAAGTGTCTTTTGGGCCTGGGTCCTGGAAGACTTGCCGCTGGTCATCGCTTGATGTGACCTCTGATCCCGTGGAACTAATGCTGGTACTCGCCGCCGCCTGCCCCGGAAAGGGAGAATCACAGCGCCTCTCTCTGGCAGCCTGTCGGTTTTCCCGAGTCACCAATCAGTGTAGTCCGATTCTGGATCTGCCTGACGCCCAACCAACAACGAGAGGGCGCGGTGGAGGGCCGAGGTGGGAACCTCTATGAAGATATGGGGTCCGACAGTCACTAGTAGCTTTCCCTTGGGTGTGCCCGTAGGGGCACACAGCCTCCGGCTTCAGGATAGTGCAGGCCTTCAACTGCCCCACAGCACCCCAGGCGAACAGGGCGGACCCGAGAGGCCTCGACGCGAGACAGTGAAACTCACAGTATTTTGGAGGGACCCCAGTGCCAGCAGGCCTCAATCCGGCATCAGGCATTAGAGGGTAGTCAGGGGGGGAGCGCGCGCCCCCCACACTGGACAATCGCCTCCCCCTTCCTCCTCTGCGGTGTATTCAGCATCCAGAGGGTCATATAGAGGGAAATGGTCTGCCCCCCAGGGCAACACTTCCCCCGATGCAGCAGTGCTATCTCTGGTCTCCACTTCGCTCCCAACAGCACCCCAGGGGACTGTCTCCCGCCTCACAGCTCCCTGGGGATCTGCAACACCGTTTTCACTGGTCCCGTGAGGCAGGAAGTCCCATCCCCAGCCAGGCCTCAAGCCGGGGTCTCAGGTAGGCAGCAGGCCGAGTCAGTAGCAGGCCACAGGGGGAGGGAGGCTGCTCAGCCAACTATCGCGCTCCTCACCTCCCTCCCGCCCGATGGGCAGCACCGGTCCGCAGCAGGACACAACACCACGGGGGGGCCCAGGGGCTACCGTACTCCACTGTGCAGCCTCCTCATTGCTGCTACGAATCAGGAGCGGGCTGCCATATCACGTCTGGCCGCAACCCGGGGAGCGCCTCTCCTCCACCGCTGATGTCCTCGACGGGGAAGCGGGACACCAAGAAACAGGCGTCGCTGGGGGCCACGGGTCCTTGCCCCTCACCCCTCACATCGAGGGGTGAGCAGGCTGATGCAGTCGGGATAGCCGGAGTGAATCGGCGAGGATGGCGGAGCCGCTTCAGGACACGGCCATTCCGCTCGGCTGTTAGCCACGCCCCCCGTTGACTGCAGGTTTGATTTTTCAGGGGACAAATACAGAATGGCGTCATCCGCGAAAAGTTTTAATTTCACCATTCCGTCGATCAAAGCTTTAATATTCATATTGGCTCGTATTCTAATTGTCAAAGGCTCGATAAAAAAAGTAAATAGAAGGGGTGATAAGGGGCAACCTTGCCTAGTCCCACAATGTATGTTGATTAACCCTGTTTGGGTCACATTAACTTTTAACTGGGCCTGCGCCCCTTGATAAATATTTTGAAGCATAGTAATTACTGGAGAAGGAATCCCAAACCTAGAAAGTCCATAAAATAAAGTGTCCCAATTAACTAAATCAAAAGCTTTTTCTGCGTCTACCATCATAATGCAGGCAGGTGTCTTATTTACGTTAAAATAATCTAGAGCTTGTATCAAGACGCGAGTATTTGATGCCATAGTACGGCCTGCTATAAACCCCGTTTGATCATAGTGAATTACTTCCTTGGCCACAGAAACAAAACACTGGGCCCAGATCTTCATAAGAATTTTATAATCAGCATTTAAAAGACCGATCGGTCTATATGAATTAAGATTATTTGGGGGTTTACTCTTTTTTACAAAACTAATTACTGTCTCTCTTTTAAATTCTGAAGATACCATCCCACCAGTTTTTATATGATCAAATAATTTTTTCAAAAATGGGGTCAACTCCTTAACAAAGGTTTTATAAAATTCGATTGGAATTCTGTCTTCGCCACAGGCTTTTGCCCCTGCCAAAGATTTAATAACAGCCAGTATCTCAGCCTCTGTAATTTCGTTCTGAAGCTGAGTAGCTACACTCTGTGATATTGTTGGTAATTGAAGTGAAGAAAAATACTCATGAATCATATCCAGATTCACTGAATATTTTGTAGTATATAATTGTTGAAAATGTTTAACAAAAATTCGAGCAATGTCAGCTCTGTCGGTTGCTGTTGCAGTCGTTTTTGGATCAATTATTTCTACAATACAGGCAGATTTTTGTTGAGCCCTAGTTGACCAAGCTAACATCTTCCCAACCATTTGACTATTTATTTCTTCTGAAACAACAAAGTCTCTAAATGCCTTCCTGGCCTGTTCCAGCTGGCCCCGAGATAAGGAGCCCACAGATTTAGAAGCATTGTCCAGCGAATGCTGAAGCTGTGCGAATTGTCCTAACCGTGCCCTAGTTTTCCCCACTGATGCAGCTATCATCTGTGCGCGGGCCGAAGCCTTAAATCCACCCCAAACTGAAAAAATATCAGCTGTCCCTTCATTCATTTTAAAATAATCGAGTAGCCAGAGTCTAAACTGTTCAAGCCACAAAGAATCTTGAAGGAGAAGGCAGTCTATCTGCCACTTGGACCAATTCTTTTTAGAAACACCAGTTTCTATGTCGGCCGGAACGTATGAATGATCAGAAAAAGCATTAACACCATTGCCTGCAGCCCTAAGGGATAACAAACGTGAAATCAATAAAAAGTCGATTCGGGATGCAATCTGATGTTGCCGAGAGGAACAAGAATATTCCCTAGCAGTCTGATTAGGCAATCGCCATGCATCAATTAACTGAAGATCATCTGTCAAAGCATAGAAAACCTTTTTTGTCTTAGGTTTCAGTTGCTTTTTACTCCCATTTGAGATATCAATTCTCAAATCCTGAATATAGTTAAAATCACCCCAAACACAATTTGTCCAGAAACCCTAATCAAATGTTTATATAGTGTAAGTAAAGCAGATGTATCATCAGTTATTGGACCATAATAATTAATGAAATTCAGAACCTGTTCATTTAGTTTAACCTGCACCCAGATCCACCTCCCTGGGGATCCTGTTGTTCGTGAAGAAATTCCCAGTCTATTTCCCCTGAAAAATATATTGCAACCCCCCTCATTGCAACACCTGCTGAAGCAAAGAAAACTCTAGAAAACATTCCTGGTATATAGCATTTTGGGGTATTTGTTTTCAGATGGGTTTCTTGAATAAAAAGAATTTGAGGTTTTAAAGTAACTAGCCACCTAATTAATCCTCCATATTTACGTCTATTCAATATCCCATTAACATTTAGAGAAAGAATCTGACATTTACTGCATAAACTCATTCCGCTGTTCACATTCTCCCCCCTTAGCAAGTTCTAGTATTGGTGATATTGCACCAAGTGTGACCTATCCCCCCCTCTCAAAAAGAAAAACAAAAACCTCAAGATCGAAATCCAAAATGACCTAAAACAGATATTCAAAAAGAATTTCAAAGAGACAGCAAGATCTAAATGCTCCTCTCCTTGTTTAAGCATGAGAAAGCATTATTGAAAACAAGACAAAAAGCTAAAAAATCAAGTTATTTTCCAACTGAAATTGCCTTAAGCAAGTCCTGAGCCCCTTCAATACGTCTGAGCAGATGAAACTTCCCCTGCTCAAGGACTTTAAGTTTGGATTGTTGCGCAATAGAAGCTTGTACCCCTTGGGCTTTAAAGAGATACAGTAGCTTCACAAACTTTTTGCGCCTTCTTGCCGCCGCTGCTGACATGTCCAAAAAAATTCTACATTTAGCTCCATTTTCAATTTCAAACTGTCTCGTCTGAATTGCCTTAGACAAAACTTTTTCCTTTCTGCGATAATCCGCAAAGTTAACTAGTATAGTGCGGGGAAACTTCAAGTTAGGAGGAAGATGTGCTGGAACCCGATGAGCCCTAGTTATTGTTAAGTCACCGGAAAACTCAGGAATCACGACCCTCTTCATGAAAGATTCTACCCAATTGAGTGTGTCTGCACCTTCAAGCCTCTCCGGGACGCCAACTATCCGCAAATTTGAGCGACGTTAGAAATTTTCAAGTTCTGTAATCTTGTTTTCCATAATTATTTTCTCCCGGGACACTAAACCCACTTGCTGAAGAATACCATTCATTTGATCCTCAACAGAGGAAATCCTTGATTCAGCTTCCAAAATTCGAATTGGGAGACTGGTGACTACTTCCTCTATCTTCCCCAATCGCTGATGTATAGCTACTTCAATTTGTTGTGATTCCTTCATGTGCCGAATTTCTTCAAGTATCATATTTAGCATCGTTTTAATATCCATCTGATACGAAATAGCCTTCTCATCCTGGAGTGCATGATCAGATTCTTTAGTTCCTTGCTGTGACTTATTGTTATCTTCGATCATCGAGGGATATAATAAAATAGTAGCGTTTTCCACAAGAGATTTAGTCCTCGATAAGACTGAAGCCATTTGTTGGCCTTTCTGGTCTTGCTGACCTTGCTGATCTAGCTGACCTTGCTGGGCTGGCATGGTAACATTAGGTTGATTTAGAGAGTCCTTTTCGCTGGTAAAAAGGAGAGAGGGCAGAGACTGAGGAAGCGGAGTTGCGACAGCCATTGCCACAGTCAAAGCAGTAGTTTGAAGTTGGTCCGAGTCAGACAAAACAATAGACAGTTCTTCTACTTGTATCTGTACTCCCTGTGCGCCTGGGGAAGAAACCCCTGGAAAAGAGGAGGATACTGGCCCAGGAGATGATACTGGCTCTGACAATACTGCTTGCGTTGTCGTGTCTCCTGTAGCCACTAAAGTATTCTGGGCTGAAGAGTCTTGGCTAGGCTTATCTATCCCATGCAAAATAAGAAGTAGCATCTTTTTAACGAAGAGAGAAACATCTCTAGCAATCTTCTGCTCTTGATTTTTCCGAACAACTCCTGGCGAAGTAGCCACATTTTTATCCCTGAAAGCAGATTCTGGAGCCTCCATCAATTTAGCCTTCTTTAATGATGGATCATCAGTTTCTGAACTTTGAGAACTGAAGGAGGACTTGCCATGATGCATTTTACTGCCTGCTTTAGTTAAAGTCTGATTCAATTTAGCTTTAGCGAAACGTATTTTGGCTTTTGCAGAAAATGCAGCATCCGCTTTAGCAGCTGCTGCAGCAAGCTTCAACTGTTTCATTATATATTTTTAACTAGCCAGACCAGTTTTTAATTCACTAAATGCAGACCAACCCAAGTCTCTTGCCAAGTCTCTTACCACCGAATATGTCAGCATTCACCGTTAAGCGCCGCCCTCCTGCCGCTCTTCTCCTGCCTCAATATTTTTCTCAATTAACTGTCTTTCAGTGTTTCCAGTGTTTTCCAGCCGTTTTTTTCCAGCGTTTTCCAGCATTTTTATTCCTCGGTTTCACGAGAAAACCACACCATGCTCTTTCTCCCCCACAGCAGAGCCTCTCCACAGCAGTTGTAAAACGAGAGAAACAGGAGAAGTCCGGTCAAGAGCCTCCGCAATTGCAGGCAATTACACCCACACAGTCGGACAATATGCCGATCTTAGCAAGGCTAGAGAGAGCCGCCTCCCGCAAACAGAGCCTCCAGAGAGGCAGGAGGAGCTCTCAGCGACTCAATCTCTTAGCCGCCGGGTCCAACATCCACACTCTAGATGTCGGTGGGGGGACGGTACTCCGGAGATTGCAAAAAAGCCCCGGAACAGCCGTAACAGCCGGGACTTAGGACGCTCCTCAACCAGCTCGCACGAACTCAAAGGAGCGCGAAAGAAAATTCAGCCGCCGCTCCATCTTCAGAGTCCGCTCTCGCCATGCCAAACAACCGAAGACGCCATCACAGAAGGGGGAGGAGCATCACCTGAGCTACACGCTAGCGGGATGCGCCATAGCCGAACCCCCTAGGGTGTCTTCTACTAGTTTCAGCTTCATTCTTAAGGTCTCTCCATCTATCCTCCGCTAAATTCAGAAATCTCTTTTCCACATCAGACATTGAACAGGTCAACTTGTGTTTGTGAGTATAAGCTGTATTTAGCGTTTTAAGGGAGGCAAAATATTTACATGCAAATTCTCCCCTTTTCTAATAACTATTCTTATTCAAATGCTTAAAAAATGATATTTCTTACCGAACTGAATCAAAGTTTTGAGAAATAATAGTGAAAACTACCTTGTCCATAGAATAAACCCATCAAAAGACTACATGTAATCCCATATGTCAAAGGTATGTGATGGTAAGTAGAGCTCTCAACTACTGAGGCAGGCAATTGCGTACACACATCTCTCGCACTCATTGTATCAAAATACTCCTACAGCAACTGGAAATACACATTTGAATCACAATCTCCTCTTGGCATGTCTGTATGTAACATTTTAGTTCCCCATATTGATACTTTATTGTCAGTAGAACATGAAGTAGTTGGTGCAACTGTTGAAATCATTTCATCTGGCCTATATGTAGTTGGGGACAACCCTAAAAGCATTGTTATGAGTACTGCTACTATGACTATTAATATGCCTGTTATGATGCATCTACGTCTATTAAAACTAGTGCTAAGTGTAACATCAGCTATAGAAATTGATTTAGTATTGGCTTCCATTTCTTCGCTAAAATCTAAACCTTTGGGCAAAATGTAGCAGTTGCAGGATCTTCCTATCAATTTTCACCTATGGAAACAGCAAAACCAAGTTCAATCAATAAACAAGGGCTTATGTACAAAGTCTTTATGAGTTTTTCTTTCTTGCACCCAATTCAACAACTCTTGTGATAAAAAGCTCGAGTTCACAAACTATCAGTTCCAATAGAAAGTTTTTCAGTTTGTTGACTAACTCGGGATACTCATTGACATCCAAGAAAGGAAGCATGATCACTTTGAAAATAAAATACCTCAAAGAACTCAGTCTTATTAACAATGGACATTCAAATGTGTGCTCAAACTGTATATCGGGTTTCCTCAGATTCAGATGAATTTCCACTATTATTCCAGGATTCGCACAATTTGAACTCTCAGTCATTTGTAAAGAAATATGTCCAATCAGGAGAAGAGTACCTCTGACAAGGCACCCCTGCTTTATTTGACATTCTGTCTGTGTTTCCTTCTACAGTGTCGCTCAGATTAGAGTTTTCTGTGTCGTCCGGAATTTTATCAAAGTCAACTTCTCTTTGCTGGGTGAGTCTTCCCCTGTCTTGTTGGTCTGGTCAAAGCTCGCCAGCTGCTACTCGCGACTGAACAGCACTAAGCCATTCCGCTGGGTCTGACTAGTGTTCTGTCACAGAACCAATTTCATTTTCAACATCAATAACCGACCCTTGAATACCCTCTTCAGGCTGAATGAGTGCTGTCTTGAATTCTTGCAAATCCCAAACAGCTTGACTAGCCTGTTCCCATGGTTGTTTTTACCAACGCTGGCTCTTCTGGGACAGGTTCTGTTACCTCATTGAGGGGACATGGAAATACGGTACTCGGTGAGTGTGGGTTCATGCACCACGTTGCGGAGACCTCTGCACTTCACTGCAGTCATTGTCACCAAAATCACTTGGTACTGTCCATGCCAATAAGGCTCCAAACAGCTTCTCCTCACGTGCTTCTTGAACAGGATCCAGTCACCAGGAGCCATGTCATGGCATTGCTCCTTATGTGGCAAGACCGTAGCAGCTTTGACCTGATGAGACAGGACCCACCACATCAGTCAGTGCTTTATATTAGCCGAGCAACAAATCATCAGTGATGTTGGCAAGCACAGTTGTAGCACTGTGGGCAGTCTCATTGCCCTACCCATGATAATTTCATGGGGGGACAATACTGTCATTCAATGAGGTGTTGTGAAGAAATTTCAACTCAAGCAGCAAAGCATCAGGCCATTTCAAGGACATAGAAGCGCACACTTTGGCAATGCCTTGATTTCATAGTTCCATTGATCTGATCCACCAGACCTGAAGCCTCAGACCTGTAACTACAATGCAGCCTCTGTTCAACTTGCAAAGCATTCCGAAAACTTCATTGTGGAAGTGTGCCCCTCGGTCAGATTCCCAAAAAATCGGGAAGTGAAATCCCAGTATCAAGTTCCTCAACAATAATTTTGCAACTATCAAACTGTGATTCCTGCGTGTAGGATATGGTTCAATCCACCGTGAAAAAATGCACACCAAAATCAGCACATACCTCAAACCATTACACACAGGCCTCTCTATGAAATCTAGCTGCATCCTATTGACGACCACAAGACCTCCAAATGTGACTCAAGATAACTGCAGTTCTTTTCCCTACATTGTTCTGTTGACACACGACACAGCTGTAACACAACTCTTCAGACATCAACCTAAATCTGGGATTAAACCAGGTTTGTCAAAACAACCTCACCATTGCATCCCTTTCTACATGAATGGGACCATGGTAGTGTTGTGACATCTGCAATGAAAGACTATTGGGCATCACTGGAGTCCCATCTGCTAAAACCCATATCTCGTCCTTATCTCTCTTAACACAGCTTGCTTTGACCCAACCTTGCTGTTCTTCCTCTGGCAAGTCCTCCTACCACCTCTTTACTTCTTAACATTGTGAGCTGGGATCCTTGCTAGAGGAATGAAATACAGACGGAGATGGTGTTATGGTGAGGGTTTTATTTTTCTTTAACAATTGTGAGGAATCAGAAATTAAATCACAGTCTTTGTTGCCACTTTCTCCTGGGCTGGGGGTATGTACAGCTCAGTCCGGTTATTTTCGCACCCCCCTCCGGTGTTACTTGTCCTCAGGGTATGTCCGTACAAGATTGCCCAGAGAAGGAGAAAAAAGAAAACAAAAAGAAATTCAAAATTCGGTCCTCGTTTTAGTCCCTTTAGGATGGGGAATGAGGGACACCTGTACTCTTTTGCACCGGCGTCTCGCAATGAGGAAGTGTATGCGGGGGAAAAGGGAGTCAAGACCGGCTCATGAACAAGGTATTATTCCCCGGTTCCCTCCCTCTGCCCTGCCCACCCTGCAAAAGCGAGCACGTACCTGGGAGATCCACATTCCTCCAGGAATGTGGCTGGGCAAAAGGCGGTCACGTTGGCCTCCTGTCTTCCTGGTTCCCTCCGACTTGGATTCTGCTTGCTTCAGTTGCGCGCTGTCTCCTCTCGTCCTCAGCATCTCTGGCGTCCACGTTGCCAGTTCCTCTTTTTGGTATCTTCTGGATTCCAGCCTGAAAAAATCCTCCTCTCGGGGGCTGGTCTTCTGGGATTGGTTCGAGGAAGGTGACGTGACGGTCGGGGGTGTGGTCCTGCTTGTTGTGTTCCCAGTTAAAGGAACATGCAGGCAGATCGGCAGGAGAGGAGTATTCCACACAGGGGGTTTCTTCCTGTGTTTGCGGAGAGAGGAGAGAGTCCTCTACATCAGGTACTGCCCACCACTCCCTATCGTAGGTAATACCCTCACAGTTCTTGTTGGAGTCCTGACACACCCGCCCCCTATGAATCTCCCAATCGGGGAGTGGAAGTACTCTAGAAAGGAAGTCCGCGTTCTCATGTAGCGTACCTTTCCTATGTTTCACCTCATAGGAAAAAGGTTGTAAAGAGAGAAACCACCTTAGGATACGGGGATTATGGCCTTTATTCCTACACAACCACTGAAGAGGACCATGGTCAGTGAATAACAAGAAGTGATTTCCTTCCAGATAATAATAGAGTTTCTCGGTAGCCCACTTCAGGGGAATAATCTTCGGCTTATGAAGAGAATGGGATGTTCCAGACTATCAGGGAGAACCTGAGGCAACACTGCACCTATTCCAGAGTTGGTAGCATCCGTTTGGAGGTGGAAGGGTTTGGAAAAGTCAGGGGAGGCTAATACTGAACTATTGGCGATAGCCCTTTTCAATAGTAGGAATGCCATTTTAGCTGCTTCGGGAGGGTTTTGTAAGTCTTTGGGTTTTACATTTTTGCATAAGAGATCTGTAAGGGGGCCTGCAATGTCCGAATAATGGGGTATGGATCGCCTGTAATAGCCTAACAGACCCAAAAAGGCTCGGACTTCCCTTTTTGTTGTTGGAAAAGGGGTCTCCGTGATGGCTCTCACTTTTTCCTCTTGAGGGGCTATCATCCCGTTCCGTGACGCATACCCCAGATAGTGGACTTTCTTGAACCCCACCCGAGATTCTTAGAGTTGACGTGGAGACCTGCTTTTTGTAGTGCCTGGAGTATTGTTTGTAAGTTTTGTAAGTGTTCTTCCCATGTTGTACTAAATATCACTATGTCATCTAAATAGGCTGACGAGAAGGCCTGGTGATAATGGAGCACAGTATTCATTAGCCGTTGGAAAGTGGCAGGAGCTCCGTGTAGTCCGAAGAGGAGGACGTTAAACTCGAATAACCCGTCAGGGGTAACAAAAGTGTTTTTTTCTCAATCTGTTTCTTTAAGGGGTACCTACCAGTACCCCTTAGTGTAATCCAGTGTGGTAATATATCGTGCATTGTCTAGTTTTTCTATTAACTCAGCTACCCTAGGTAGAGGGTATGAGTCAAATTTCGAGAAGGTATTGACCACTCTGAAATCCATACAAAAACTAATGGAACCATCTGGTTTAGGAACTAGAACTATGGGTGAGGACCATCCGCTCTTGGAAGGGCGTATCACCCCCATGTCGAACATGTTTTTATTCTCTGCACTTACTGCAGGTCTCCGGGCAGCGGATATGTGATAGGGCCACTGCTTTACTATGCGTCCAGCAGGGTTCTCAATGGAGTGTTCAACTAGGGTGGTCTGCCCTGGAACATCTGAAAAAATAGGGGTGTAAGAACCCAGGATGGAATCTAGTGTTTGTCTCTGTTGGGGGAGCAAGGACTCATTGATGACCAGGTATGTTAAGGTTTTTGGGGTCTCCTTGGGTTTGGGAAGTACCAGATGGTTTGTTGTAGGTATCGGACCCAACCATTTTTTTAATAGATTTATTTGGTATGTTTGGATCCGGGACAGCTTTATCTGGATCTTATAGGACGTCTTGCCAACAGTGCCTACCACTTGATACGAACCTAGCCACTCTGCTTTTAACTTACAAGAGGAGGTTGGCATTAATACTAAAACCCAATCGCCCACGGTTAGTCGTCTCCACTTCTTCCCTCTTTCATAGAAGTACTTTTGTTTTTCCTTCTTTCTTTCTAAATTGGAGTAGGTAAGGTCCCTTAGTTTTTCCTATTTTGGGTTTTAGGCTCTGGGTATACTCAAGAAAGCCTTTGGCCTCGTTGGGTTCTTCCTTTTCCCAGGCCTCTTTTGTCATTTCCAAAAAAAACCTGTGTTGTCTTCTGTACAGCATCTCAAAGGAAGAAGACCAAAGGCTGCTTTGGACTTGGCTACGGATAACGAATATTGCCAGAGGCAGGAGCTGATCCCATTCTTTTCCTGCAACTTGTAACATTTTCTTAAGGGTCAGCTTTATAGTGCCGTTGTACCTCTCTACAAGGCCATCTGTTTGGGGGTGGTATACCGAAGTTTTGAGGTGAGTGATGCCCGATGTTTTACACACTTCCTTCATCAACCTCGAAACAAACGGTGTGCCCTGGTCTGTTAAGATCTCCCGTGGGAAGCCCACCCTAGAAAATAATTCGACCAACCTATCTGCTATGTTCTGAGTAGTTGGGGCTTTCACGGGAAATGCTTCGGGGTATCGTGTGGTGTAATCCACGAGTACTAGGGCGTACTGATGGCCCTTTTTAGTTTTAGGTAGGGGGACTATGAGATCCATTCCCACTCTTTCAAATGGGTTTCCTATTATTGGTAATGGCTGAAGGGGTACCCGAGGGGGTTTATAGGGATTACTCTTCTGGCATATGGTACATTCCTGACAGTATTTCTTAACATAGACGTATATTCCGGGCCAGTAGAAGTGTTTCAGGATAGTTTGGGTGTTTTTTCCTGTCCCCGTGTGACCGACCGTCAGATGTGAGTTCTCAAAGAAGAAGACTTGGTCTCTAAAGGGTTCGGGAACAAGTAATTGGGGAGGGTCCTCAGACAAACCCTTTCGATATAATAACCCTTTTAATGTGATGAAACGGGAATAAGAAAGAGGGGCTTTGTCCGTATGAGTCTCGGCATTTTGCCAAGCGTTTTGAAGAGTGGGGCATTAGATTGACTGAACTTAAAGTTTCTGTCAAGGATCCAGGGTTCGGGGGAAATGAGAGTAGGTTGAGAGGACCCCTGTTGGTTAACTGTTTCCTTTCTCCCCTCCATACCGTTTATAGTGGCCAGCAACATCTCTACAAACCCAGGGTTGTCGGTCCCCATTATTAGTTTCTCAGGAAGGTCATTCAATACTACTACTCTGATATTATAAGAGGAGTTATCTCTAGGGGTTATGGTGATGTCAGCTACGGGATAAGGTTTAATGTCCCCATGTACACAGCGTATGTGGACCAAGGATTCAGGTAGGATCTGGGATGCCTTGATCAACTCTCCTTGTATCACTGACTGCCGGCAACCAGAGCCCAAAAGGGCACTAACCCAACGGTCTTTGACTTGTACACTCACACGAAAAGCACTGCCAAACTCCGCCGTATACAGGATAGATTTCGGAATGTATCCCACTTCCATGGGCTCTTCAGATGGTTTCTTATTGGGAAAGGCTTGTGCTATATGTCCCCAGTCCCCACACTCAAAGCACTGGGGGCTTCTAAAAGCCGGTATTTCTTGCCTAGACGGACGGTGTTTTGGGGGTTCTGTTGTAGACCGCACGTGAGATTTCTTCTCTCCTTTCCCCGAGGGGAGTCTACTTGGTCTTTCAATTTCCCAAAGGGTGGTGCGGGGTTGTGCCCTAGAAAAAGTGGTGGCCATATCCACTGCTTGCGCTGTTGTAAGATTGGTGTGTTGGCAAAGCCACCTCTGTGTGTTATATGGGAGTGCCTCCAGGAATTGTTCCAAATAAATCCGGTCCATGATTTCCTCCTTACTACTTTCATTCAGCTTCAGTCACTTGTCTGCTGCGGCTTTCAGTCTATAGAAGAAAGTTTTAGGGTTCTCTCCTGGGGCCCCTTTTTCTTTACAAAAACATACCCGATATGCCTCGGAATCTAACCCTAGGTGATCCAGGATTATGATTTTGATTTCAGCATATGGCATGTAGCCGGTGGGATTCGCGACTTGATATGTCGCCTGTGCTACCCCCGTAAGAACTGGTGCCAGGAAGAAGGGCCATTTTTGCGAATGGTCATCCACAGGCTCAAGCTGCACGCTCGAAGTTCAGCAAAAAGGCATTGGGGTCCTCCCCGGGGATGTATTTCTGGAGAGAGATGCCAGCTGGACTTGTGGAATACTCTTGGCAGATTTAGTTCCTGCGTGTGCTTGTTCTTCTGCAAGTCCTTCTATGTGTGCTGCCATCGTATTCTTGAAAATCTCTCTTTCGTCCTGAGCCGATGTCATTTGGTGTTCCACCTCCCATTCCAATTTTTCTTGTCCTTTAATTAAATGTTGAATATTTGCATCCATTATTGCAGTACTAATGGACAGCAACCCGCATTCTCCACCATATATGTGAGCTGGGATCCGAGCTATAGGAACGAAATACAGACGGAGATGGTGTTATGGTGAGGGTTTTATTTTTCTTTGACAATTGTGAGGAATCAGAAATTAAATCACAGTCTGTGTTGCCGCTTTCTCCTGGGCTAGGGGTAAGTACAGCTAAGTCAGGTTATTCTCGCACCACCCTCCGGGGTTACTTGTCCTCAGGGTAGGTCCGTACAAGATTGCCCAGAGAAGGAGAGAAAAGAAACAAAAAGAAATTCAAAATTTGGTCCTCGTTTTAGTCCCTTTAGGATGGGGAGTGAGGGACACCCATGCTCTTTTGTACTGGCGTCTCGCAGTGAGGAAGTGTATGCAGGGGAAAAGGGAGTCAAGACCGTCTCACGAACAAGTTAACACTCACGGGTTTCCTCCCTCCGCCCGGCCCACCCTGCGAAGCGAGCACGTACCTGGGAGAGCCACGCTCCTCCAGGAACGTGGCTGGGAGAAAGGCGGTTACATTGGCCTCCTGGCTTCCTGGTCCCCTCCGACTTGAATTCCGCTTGCTTCAGTTGCACGCTCTCTCCTCTCGTCCTCAGTGTCTCTGGCGTCCACGTTGCCGGTTCCTCTTTTTGGTGTCTCCCGGATTCCGGCCTAAACAGTCCTCCTCTCGGGGGCTGGTCTTCTGGGATTGGTTTGAGGAAGGTGACGTGGCGGTCAGGTGCGTGGTCCTGCTCGTTGTGTTCCCAGTTAAAGGAACATGCCGGTGGTTCGGCGGGAGAGAAGTATTCCACCCAGGGGGTTTCTTCCTGTGTCTGCGGAAAGAGGAGAGAGTCCTCTACATCAGGTACTGCCTACCACCCCTATCATAGGTAATGCCCTCACAGATCTTGTTGGAGTCGTGACAAACATGTATCTGCTGTTGTCAATAATGGGTTGTAGTTGGTTCTCTCATTGGTATATTCACCATTAAAGGTACAAGAATTATAAGCAAAGTATTTTGCCACTTCGTCTACATACCTATTTCCAACAGTTACATAATCCTTGTCCTTACAATGTGCAGAACACTCAACAATAGCAATCTGAGCTGGCATTTGCAATGCCTCAAGAAGTTTTTGAACTTGCTCCCCATTTCAGATGAGCTATCCAGAAGAGGTCATGAAAAACCTCTGGGATCATAATTGCCTGAAATCATGAACCACTCCACAGTTGTATTGACTATCCGTGTGGACAGTCACTTTCTGTTGATCAGAGACACAGCATGCCCTAGTAAAAGCAATCGACTCAGCCACTTGTTCTGAATATACATCCAGGAGCCATGAAGCTTCTACTACTCCTGAAACCGTGCAAACCGCATAGGCAGCTTGCAAATTTCCTTCATGATCTCATAAACACGAGCCATCCACAAACAATGCAGAATCAGATTCAGGTAGTTGCTCAAATTGAATATCAGGTCACGGCTTGGTGCATAGTACAGTGACACCGAGGCAGTCATGCTCCATTTCATTTTCATCATCATTGGCATCAGGAATAGGTAACAATGTAGCAGGATTTAGAACAGAACACATCTTCAAAGTTACATTTTCAGCAGCAAGTATGATCTGCTCATGCCAGGTCAAGTGATTGCTTGTCAAATGCAAAGTGTGGGTACGCGTCAGCAATATTTCCACAGAGTGAGGCATGTACACCATTAAAGGATTACCCATTACAATGCCTTCACATCTCTCTATGCTGACACCTGCGACCTCCACTGCTTTAAGACATCCAGGCAGAGCTTCTGCTACTGGATCTAAGGTAGCTAAGGTAGCTGAAAAATAGAGCACAGGCCTATGAACATTCTCATGTGTTTGTATTAATACAGAGAGACCTCAGCCCTTGCTCTCACTGCAGAAAAGCAAAAACTCTTCGCTGTAATTGGACATTCTTAACTCAGGGGTATGACAAAGATTTTCTCTTAACTCCAGGAAAGCAATCAAACAGTTATTGTCCCATGGTACCAAATCGGACACATCTGTGTGTGTCGGCCTCTGTAAAGGCTTGGCCACTAGGTTAAAGCTGGGTATCCACTGGTGACAGTAGCCCACCATTCCCAAAAACATTCTGACCTTTTTCTTAGTTGATGGCGGCTTCATTTGCAGAATCACCAAGATTTTCTCTTGTGACACCTTTCTGACTCCTTTTTCAACATAATGACAAAGGCACTGAACCTCTTTCCGACAGTACTGCAACTTTCTAGGGGGCACTGTATGTCCATTCTCAGCCAAGTGGTTCAGCAATGCGATGGTATCAACCTTTCATTCTTCACGAGAATTTGATGCAACCAACAGTTCATCAATATACTGAACCAGGACAAAAGTAAAAGGCATGACTAGAGACTCCAGATTCTTTTTGAGGATCTGGATGATGATAGAAGGGCTCTCCGTAAACCCCTGTGGAACTCAGCATTATGCTAAAACATGATTGCCCAGCCGGAATGTAAAAAGGAACTGGCTGGCCTCATGAAAGAGTATGGAGAAAAATACATGGCACAAATTGATAACAGGAAACCACTCAGCCTCACATGGACTCTCGAACAATATTATAGCAGGATTTTGTAACAAGGGACTAAAATGTTGTTAATTTTACCTCTGTCCTGTACTATGCAGTACTTACCACTAGGCGTCTGCAAAGCCCATAAAGTGCGAGTTATTCTCTCAATATTCCCTGCTGAATCATAGACTCAATCACTGGTGATATTCAAGAAATCATTTCAGGAGACAAATTGTACTGTGGGGTTTGGAGAAATTCTGCCTTTGACTTTATCTGTGTTTGGACAGGTTCAACTCCTTTAATAATTCCTATATTCTTTTCCGAGACTTCCACACTTCAGTCTTTACTGAGTCTCTAAGGTCTAAAGGCAGCTCTTCCCATGCCATCATGGGCTACATGGCAACAACTAGAGTAGGATTAACCATGTTAAAAGCCAAGTCCTCATTGTGTCTGAAACTCCACACCTCTCAGTGTACAGTAAATAGTGCAATTCACCATGCACAGAAAATCTAATCCTACCAGATTTACTGGACTTGAATCACAGGCCACAAACTGGTGATTGCCCTCAAAAATCCCTATTCTAACAGGGACTTCCTATGTAATGGGATTTCTAATCTGTCGATTAGCAACTTTAACAACTTGGATCATTCTTCCCGAGAGGCATAGGTTCGGAACTTCCACTGATCTTACAGTAGAATGGGTAGCACCAGTATTAACCAAGAAGGATACATTGTGGCCATTTACAGCACCATTTACAAGAGGGCCACTCTGGTCTACCTCTAGGACTGCACCAAGTACGCAAGCCTCCATCCCCCTCAGGCGCCGTCAAGCTGACTGATTGCCTCCAAAATTGTCAACAGCCTCAAACATGGGATATTGCTGATAAGAACCAGTTCCCTGACTTGAGCTCTGGTTTACATTTGGAAACTGATTTGAAACGCATCTGGGACCAGCTGCATCTTTGTTGTGGCACCGGGGTTGTGGAACCTGCATCACTGGGGTTTGAGGTACATTGACATTTTTAGCTCTTGGACAAGGCACATTGTGCATCTGTATAGGACTGTTACCTTGTTGATGTACAAACCCAGTATTTTCTTCTTGATTTACTAGATTAAAATGATATTCTCACTTCCAGTGCCCCGAACTAGTACAGATGTGAAATGGATTAGACTTTTTCAATGTAGCCATGTGAATTCCAGAACTAGGGTCTATATGAACTTTTCTACCCCTACCTTAAGATGGAAATCCACCTCCACCCTGGGTGGTGGGGATTCTTTTCTGATGCACCCCTGCATAGGAAGTATATTTGGAACTAACGGTGGACTTTCTACCACCTTTAAAACTATCGGATCTCGGAGAACATGGCGGCCAGCTAGCGGCGGGTCGTGGGAGAGCTCCGAGTGTGCCATAGATCTCTGAGGGAAAGCAGAATTTTGTTGCAATAACGCTATCCCATGAGGCCGGATTTGATTAAAGTGAATTGTGATTAGTGAATCGGACGCCTTACTGCTGAGAGCCTTTGAAGTTTTCCTCTTCTCTTTCAGGAGACAGGCAGCCTGTGGCGCAATCACGACAGACACAGCAGGGGGAACTGAGTGCCTTGAGCGAGGGCTGCGCTGGAGATGTACAGAGGTCAACGCGCGACCACCACAATTCCCTTCCGGGGCGGAAGAGGCAGCGGGGGTCGCGAGATAGGAAACAGGAGAGCAGTTCGTCATTTGGGCACAGAGGAACGAGCATTGGGAGCTTTAACTCTTGACCAGCCCCTGCAGCGGGCAGTTCGTGGAAAGTCAGACTGAGAAGGCACTTTGCTAAGGAGAGCAGCGGGTGAAGAAAAACAGGTGACGGTTACGCTGGAGGGGGGAAAATGGCTGACTCGGTATACACTGAGGAGAGCGGGGAGAGAGAGAGAGATGGGGAGGCAGAGTGCTGGTGGCAATGGAGGTACTGGGGACACTGGGGGTGCTAAATCGATGGTGAAAAAAGAGAGAGACCAAGAGGAGGAGCAGAAAGACATTAGGCAGCTGTCTGGAAAAAACTAGCCGCATCCAAATAAACAGGCCATAAAAACATTTTAAAGACAAAACAGAAGAATCTAGACCAGAAAATCAGGATTTCTCCGTCTCTTAGAACCTATTTTAAGGTTCTGACAAAAACATTAATACTAAGTGAAAGTAGTAATGCGGGTATGGCGAATATGGCGAATAAAGATTTGGTTAGTAATCTTGCTAGTAAGGAGAGGTCAGACCCCTTGTCAGAATCGGATATGGTAAAGTGGTCAGACGTTTTAACTCCAAACCGTTTCCAACCTCTGTCTTTAGAAAACTCATCAACTCCAGCCACAGGGGAAGGGAGAGATAATGTTCAGGTATTAGCAACTGGAACTGCAACAAGCCCAAACCCCATCCCCGGCCCTAGACAACTCAAGAGAGAATTTGCCCTGAAGGAGAAGCAGACAGGAGATGGAATTCTAAACAGCGAGGAACCTTCGGTAGGTTCTCTCTTAGCAGCACTTTCTTCTGAGATCAAATGTAGATTTGAGGTGTCAGAATCAAACCAAAAGGAAATAAGGTGGGCTTGTGAAAACCTGGACAAATAGTTAGACACCTAACAAGTAGAACAGTTGTTCTGGAAAAAACAGTGAGTGGCCTCAAACGTTCTGTGAAGGTTAACAGGGCATAGATCGAGAGCTTAAAACTGAAATAGCAAGAGCAACAGGATAGACTGGAGAGAGTGGAAAACTTCCAAAGATGAAACAATTTGCGGATTTTGAAGGTGCCGTAAGGGAAGGAGGGAGAAGATCTTAAGACATTTGTAGTCCAACGGATCAAAATAAATTGCATTTGGAAGAGTCAGAGCAGGATATTGACATGGATATTCAGAGGGTACATAGGGACCCCTTCAGGCTAAATATCAGTAGAACCAAGCCAAGGAAAATCTTGGTGAATGTTCTCACTTACATGTTAAAAGAAACATTTCTGCTGAAGGCTTTGAGTAAGAAAACTCTGGAAGTTGATGTGGCTTTATCCACTGAAGGAATTGGGAGACCCAGTCCAACTAAAATTCCCAGGGGTTTTGAGAGTGATGTTAAATGATAAAATGTATAATTTTCAATCAGTTAGGGAGGTAGATGAATTCCTTGAGAGCAGGCAGTCTGGGGTCTGAATTTTCAGAATAAATTCCGGCTTCATATCAATATAATGTATCACTGTCTTCTTTTCCCTTCGTTTTTTTTCTAAACTAAACTAAGGCACACACTGGAGGACAACCACTAGACGTAGGCCATGGTGAGTCAGTGAAGGGTTCTCCAATGGGGATAGGGGTAAGGGTCACAGGGTGGGGAGCATGTGGGAGAAAATTTAAAAAAGTCCTCTGCGGTCTTAGTAATTACGGTTTACTCAGTCAAGAACGGAAATGGGTGAAATGCAAACCGCTTGTGTACAAATTTTATCTTGGAATTTTAACAGTTTAAGGGCAAGGGGGAGACGGAAAAGGCTACTTCAGTATATAAAAGCCTGCCCAGCTCAGGTGATGATTTTACAGGAGATGCATCTTATAGAAAAAGAGTGTCTAGAGGTCTTTAAGGCAAAAGGTTGGGTACATCAAGTAGTATGCACAAAACACTCATTTGTTACGAAGGGGGTGGCCATCTTGGTAAAGGAAGATGCAAAAATTACCATCATTGAAAAGGCCTCAGACAGCTCAGGCAGATGGGCTATTGCAAAACTCAGGATTTTGGGGCAATGTTTTACATTAATTGGCTACTACGGACCAAATCAAGATGATATCGCTCCCCTTGAGGAAGTTTTAACAGAGTTATTACATTTCCTGGATCCAATTATTATGGCGGTAGATTTGAATCTAGGGGTTTATAATTTTCTCAATAGATCCACAAATAGTAGATCTGTGGAAAATCCCAAAATGGCTGGAGAAATTAGGCGTATCATGGAGCAAATGGAACTATGTGATATTTGGCGTCAGAGGGCAAAATTAAGGAGGGGCTACACACATAATAATAGGAAATATTGTCACCAGTCAAGAATCAACTATTTTTTAATCGATATAAACCTAAAAGACATGTTGCTGGACATCCAACATATAGGTGTGCATCTTTCAGTCCACTCAGCAGTGATGCCAGAGTTAAATATACCTGCGAATAACACCCAAACTAGGTGGACATTGGACCGCACTCTGTTATTGGAGGAGGAGGTAGTTGAGCTATTAAGCAAGGAAACAATAGAGTTCTTTGAAGTCAATCTAGGCTCTGCCTCGGGGGGGGGTGGTGTGGGATGCATATAAAGCCTATTTAAGAGGCAGAATAGGTAGCTTATATGCGGCTAGAAGGAGGACTTCTTGGAAAAAAGTTACAAGTCTAGAAGAACGAATTTGTGAATTAGAAAATAAACTGGTCACCCTAAATTCAGAACAGAGAGACCTACAGTAATCGCTGATGGAAATAGCAGAGGCTTAAGCTAACTTAGTGAATATATTAGAAAGCAGAGTTAGAAAGAGATGGGAGGCCAGTAGGGTTGCCGATTTTTAATACGGCAAGAGCTGCAGCAAACTGCTGGCATGGAAAATCAAAAGGGATCAGGTGAGGAACACAGTTAAGCAGATCAAATGTGAGTGAACAGGGGCCGAGTTGAGTGGCAAAAGGGAGATCGAGGAAGATGTGGAGATAACTGAAGAAAGTGTGAGAGACTGAGTAAAACAGGAGCATTTCAAAATCCTAAGAAGAAGTAAAAAGATTAAGGCTCTGAACATGAAGATAAACAGAAGGGAAGTCGATCAAGATCTCATGGATGGGAAAGAAAGCATCGGCCCTGACAGGGTACCTCACGAAATCTATGGAGCGCTGGCAGACATGCTAGCTCCAATATTAACGTAGATATTCAATGATCTGTTCCTGAAAGATGCCAGATTGTCAGAACCATGAAAGGAGGCCACTATCATCTTAATTCTTAAGCCAGGGAAGTGTGCAAAAACTGTGATGCATATAGACCAATCTCGCTATTGAATTGCGACTAGAAAATCTTTGCGAAAATTTTAGCGGGAAGGTTGAATGGGGTCATGGCAGATCTCATTCACGAAGACCAGAAGGGGTTTAGACAAGGGAGATATTTAAAAGAATTGACATACACTTTAGTTGGCTCGATTGATTTGGCTACCACACTGGATCTCCCCCTTGCAATAATTGTGTAAGATGCCACAAAAGCATTTGATCGGGTTAATTGGGTTTTGTCTACAAACAGTTTTGAAATCCCTGAACCTATGAGTTAATTACTGTAAAACACTTGCAAGGATTTATGCCGCACCAGTAGCAAGAGTGTTGGTGAATGGCTCTCTGACAGACCCTTTGAAAATTACCTGAGGTACAAGGCAAGGCTGCCCCCTGTCGCCACTACTCTTTAATTTATATATTGAATGCTTATCTTGGAAAATTAGAAAAGACCTGGAGATCCTGCCTTTCAGGTTCAAGAGTTGGGAAAAGAAACTAGCCTTATACGCCGATGATTTCTTGATCTATACAACTAACTTGCAGAAGTCTATGAGCCAGCTTATGATACTAACATCGGACTTTAGAAAGATTTCAGGTTATGAAATCAGTAGAGGGAAGACAGAGATAATGGCCTGGAATTCGGAGGAAGGAAAGGAAATAGTGAAAAAAGAGAGGAGGTTTTTAGGAATCATGGTAAATCAAGACATTTCGGAGCTGGCCAAGGTAAACTTCAAGGAAATCAAGAAGGAAGTGTGCAACTTGCTAGTGAGTTGTATACATCTCCCGCTAACCATATTTGACCAGGCTAACCTGATAAAAATGACTACCCTGCCAAAGTTTACTTTTCTCTTTGACTCAATCCACCTTCCTTTCAAGGAATGGTTCAAGAAGTATCAAGGTCATAGCATCAGTTTTTATGAGCCCCTAAGGGTCCCCCAATAGCGTGGGAAAAATTGAGAAGGAAAAAAGAGAAACGGGGCTAGCGATAACTGACTTACAATTCTACTCCTGGGCTTTCTTGTTGAAAAATTGAAAAATGCTATTGGATAGGCCTGGGTGCTCAGACATAGGCATATTACTTGACAAGATCTTGAAGGAGGTGAAAGGTGGGGATTGTGGATTCCTGTATAAGTACGCTGAACCGAAGTACTTAAAAAAAGTCAGATTAAAAGTTCTACGGGGTATGGCTGAGACTTGGTACAGTATCAGAAGAACTCTCAAGCTGCAGTACTTTGGAAATCTAGCTCCAATTTGGGACTCTCCGGGTTCTCCGGACTGGACTAAAGACAAGTTGGCTGACCCACTGAGGGAAGCGGGTGTGTTGAGATGGGAACATCTGATTCATGATGACCACTTGACATCATGGGAAATGTGTAGAGACAGGGCGGCCGATAGAATGTCAAGATTCAAATTTCTACAAATACAGAATTGGTATCAAGCGTCCAGCACGTTGATTGAGGCCCCAAATGAACTCGAAGAGAGGCTGATGTCAGGAGTACCTGTGAAAAAGGAAATATCTATCTGGTACTGGATTATGATGGACCTGAAAGATGGGAGTTCATGATGCCAACTGAACTATGGGGAAGATGCTTGCCAGAGACTACGCTGGAGAATCTATGGCAAGTATCTATGTCTATGCTTTATAAAATAGTAAAACCTGCCTTTTTAAGGAGAAATCATCTGTTTACACTCCCTAGGGCGTACTGGACCCCACTGAGACTTTCAAAATTTGGGAAAGGAGGTGATGTGGCCTGCCCGAAATGTGGGCAACTGAAGGAGGCCAATCTCCATATGTTTTTACTGTGTCCTTAGATTCAGCAGTTCCAGGAGGATGTGAGGAGAACTTTGTCTGATATCCTGAAACGTCATATTCAGGTAAACGCCTGCTCGGTCTATTTGGACATCTAGATGTCCAGTTAAAATGCGATAGGGGGTACCCAAGTTTGTTATTCTACACTATGTTGTTGGCAAGCAGGGAAATCTGTAAACAATTGGTAGTTTCGACCCCCCCCATCATAAGCATTGGATATTGGCCATAAAAGGCATTGTTAGTTTGAACACAACTGACAATAGAAAGAAAAGATATGACTATTGCTAACCGTTCATAAGCTGGTTGGATGCAAGACGAAATAGGTCAGAAGAAGGGTCCAATGATTAAGCCTTCTCTGCCTCGGCTGGCGCTCATCCTATCCAGTAGATATTTCTTGTAGGAATAGCATTCAGGATAAAGGGTTTTCGCATTCCTTTTTTCTCTCATTCCCAGCAGAAGGGCAGGATAACCCAAGAACAGGTGATGGAATGGTGTTTCTGAGGCAAATGAGGGCGAAAAAAAACAAAAAACCTTTAATACTATCCCAGGATCTTAGGCCACGTCAGACTCGTTAACAACTTTACCACATTGAACACCACATTTACACAACATACACAACATCTCTGCCAAACATCACCCAACCATTGCAACACCGCAAATTAAGCGTAAGCCATACACACACAACCCTATTGATACTTACTCTTTCTGCTTCTATTAAGCCACTATCGGACACTGGAGCGGCACAGATTCACCAAATCAAATGATGAACTTCTGAGCTGGAACCGACCTAACCTGGGGCATTAACTAACTCCCTATTTCAAGAGCCTAACCATCCTACTTCTGCTACCATCTGCTCAAGCGGAGTGGATTTGGGCCCATTTTGTCCCCTCCCATTCTGATCTTTTTAGGGAGCTTGAGGAAAAAAGGAGTTAGATTTGAAACAAAATTCTAAAATACAGTGCAACCCATTTGGCTACACAGTAAAACTCCAAGTCGGGAAGCCAGGTTAAACAGATTTATTAAAAATTCAAAGGCAACATAATATAATCAGTCTTAGAAACATCACATAGAAATACAGACTAATCAAAGGACTTCCAACTTTGCGAACAAAGTTAATTCTCAATAGTACATAACAAATGAGAACTTCAGTAGCGATGATACAAAATGACAAAAACACAGCAGATTAAGAAAATTGAAAAGTCAGATCCAACTGTCTAAACTGTGAGAAGATTTCTCAATCCCACACTTAAGCGAAACTTAAAATGCTGAACTAAGCTTCAATTAGATCCATAAAATATATTGAAAGGTGTCAGTGTGAAACTTCAGTAAAACTTTCTAAAATAAGTATTGCATAGCATGAAGCATACAACGAGAATAAATCATAGAAATGTAAAGCACAGAGGTCTAAACCTCTCCTATCCTAAAGTCTCAGCATAGTGTGCATTCAAAGCCACAGGCACTGCTTAATTTATACACTTGAAGACTGTCAAATTATTGCCATGGGACCAATTAAAGACCACCTTCAAGCGATGCTTTCTTTAGCAAGATACAGTCATAATTCCTTTTTCTTTGATGTAGGTTTCAAAAAGACGTCACACATATCTCAAGACGACCTTGAATTTATGCCTTCATTCCACACAAACAGTAAGCCTCCCCTCAGGTGGTATTTTCTTTCACCCTTGACTCCCTTCTCGCTTCCTTAACTGTTCCACACAAAGAAGCCTTATTTACATTCATTAGGTCATCATACCAGGCATCTGGAGAGAGGAGAAACACACTGCATCCGAGAAAACATTCACATGGAAGGTTAAACATTGCGAAACCCAAGTGCTTAAGGCCTTTGGTCAAGTTGACAAATTCAGCTAGTACACGAACAGTCAAGTTATAAAAGTAAATGCATTTCTCATGTATACATATTTCATTACATAGCAAAAAGCAAAGCATCTTCTTATAAATGAATATACACTATAACTCATTATTACAAGAAACAAAACATTAGCGAACACACACATATAAATGTTGTGATTTCATAGCATGTGCACTTCGCATGTGACATTAAGATAATTTTCTCTTGCCAGTTACATTATACCTCATGAATACATATGACCATAATATAGATATGTGGCCTAACCAATAATAATGAGAGTAGAGACTATTGTATGCTGTTCCACAGGCATGCACCAACTTTGGCTTCCTTGTGCCTTAGAACAAGGGTATCTGTAATGGGGTCAGTGTAGTTTTTGTGCTGGTAGGGGTTCTTTCACGTGCAAAAAATATGGCAATTTCCTTTTTTAGGTCTTGCCTAGGCAGCGCGAATGCGCTGTCTCTCTCCGAGACATCCAGCAATACGTATCAGTGGTGAAACTCCGCCTATTGCCGCCTATTGGCTTTTTATTGGCTTGTGCGCTTGTCAGCTTAAATCTTTTGCTTTTGACCGGTTAATCTGTCTTTTAGTTCCTCCTAGATTTGTTTGTGAACGGCTATGCAGCACCGCCTAACTACTGTATACCTGCCACTAGTGTGCTGAAGTATTTGTCTTGGAACTATTTTTCTTTTGCTGTTGATGCTCTCCACAATCAGTTTAAGGGAACAAGGCCCCCGGGATCGCAAATGCCTTCCGTGCACAGTGAGTTTTAATGTTTACATTTGTGTTGCGATGATTTTAGCACTGATTAGCGGGGAAACAGCGGTTACAACTCGGGTGTTCCCACGCAGGTGGATAACAACGTGGTCATTACAACAACCGCGTTGTTACCACGCGTGGCTTTACATTGCAAGTCATTACTACGACTTGAGCTAGGTGGCGTGCAACACCAGGGAATGTGTTGGATTTTAAATCCAACACATTCCTTGCTGTTGCGCTAACTGGAGTAGGAATAGTAATTTATACTATTCCTAAATCCAGCGCGCCATCTAGCGCAAGTCATATAAACGACTTGCGATGTAAAGCCATGCATGGTAACAACGCAGTCGTTGTAACAACCGCATTGTTACCTACCACGTGGTAACACCACACGTTGTATCGTCACATATTCGATTAGCATTATGCCCCCACATGCTTTCCACAATCAGTTTAAGGGAAACAGGCCCCCGGTACTGCAAATCCCTTCCGTGCCGGTACGGCTTGTTATTGTCACCAGGAGAGGGGTGCACAGGAGTAGCAAGGCAGCTCCTTCGTGTTGGTGACCTGTGAGCTTTTAGTGTCTCATTATGTACTAAATAATGTTCCATGAATCTTATTAGACGTCAGCTTTAGGGAGCACTTTTTGTTTTAATCGTACCACTAGTGTGGTGAATTATTTGGCTTTGAATTTTTATTTGTTTTTGGTGTTGGTGTCTTTCTTAATTTGCTTGTGCATGGAATTTTTTTTGGGGGTGACTGGTGAGTTTCAATGTTTGCATTTGTGTTGCGATGATTTTAGCACTAATTAGCATAATGCCCCCACATGCTCTCCACAAACAGATTAAGGGAAACAGGCCCCCGGTATCGCAAATCGAGGCAGCTCTTTCGTGTTGGTGACTTATGAGCTTTTATTGTTGAATTTGTAACAAATAATGTTCCGGGAATCTTATTAGGCGGCAGCTTTAGGGATTCACGTTTGCTTTCATGTCACAGGGCATACGGAAAAAAACCTTGCAATTCACAGCACTCTACCATTCGAAACAAAATGCAGTGTGCCAGCCAGAATGCTGTAATCAAAGTAAAGCAAACATGTGAACAGTTTCTGTGCTTCATGTTTTAATTTTTCTCCGCCAATCAGCATGCAGTAATAACAGAACAATGCCTAGGCACACACGTCTGCAATGTACGTTTGTGATGTTGGTGTACTACTCGACCCGCGGTAACCAGGCAATGCGCGCCATTCTGCTCTTCACATGGTCCCTTGTACCGGTCACTACGCAGTAATCTTGGTAGACTGCACACGCGATATACCCACGTTTTGCATGCCACATGTTTGCTTTGTGTATCAGTCAGCATGTAGTCACTGCGAAAGGAATGTAGTATAGTGGTAAGCGAAGCTCACTTTGAACCGGGACAACATCCTGGCTTCTGCTCAAAGTCGCGTAATTCTGTACCACCTTGAAACTCACGTTCCAGTTTTAAAATTTTCTCTACAACGTGTGAATTTGGGCACATACTTAAAATTTTTAAGATGCACTAAAAAGACATGTGCTCGGGACTGGAGCAGAAGCTGTTATGTGAATTATAAGGTGCTAGTGCTAAGCACCCGAAAATATTGGCTTATATTTCCCCGTGCGCTCTTCCTATATGTAAAATACCACTACATAACATGAATGCCTGGAATCTGGATTCAATCCTGGTTTTCTCTAAACATACTGGAAAGCTTTTATAAAATAAATGTAGTCCCATGTACTTTAGGGCCTGTGTGGCATCCATAAAATAAATTGTAAATGTTTAAATCCTGACCTACAGTTGTTTTTGCACGTTGTTTTTAAATTACTGATCTGCATCTTACAGATGCTGCAGACACAAAGATTAGGATCTTTACATCGAGGCTTATTTACACTCAATTAGCTCGTCTTGGTTTCCTTTCGCAGCTGTTGGAAACATGCTAATGTTTCACACTACAGCAGACTTTTAGGCTCCTTTTTTCCCCCAAAACAAATGCTAAAACAATGGGATTTATTCACACAGCTACACGAACCAGAGTAAAAACAACATTTTTGTTTTAAAAAAAAAAGTTTGAATCGTATTACCAGCACAGCCAAACCACAGCAGCAATTCAGCACCAACAAAGCACAACTTCAACATAAGTGATGCACTACATCATCATAAACTAAAACAACATCAGCACAAAGCCAGCTCAACATTACAAAGCAACACAGCTGCACAGCAGCCACACTGCTCTACACAACATAGCTTAAAACAAAGGCCAAAACAAAACATCTGGCTAATCACTTATAAGGTCCCAAAGGCGAGACCTATTGGCTATGCCAATGCTTGTTTTATGCAGGTTGCAGCACACATGCAAAGAGGGAATAGCATGGAGAATTAAAAATATTTCTCCTTGTTATGCCAACTTCTGGAAGGAGTGATATTTAAGTGCAAATCCATGTCTTAAAGTCTTTGGAGCTATTGATTTGCATCAAAATCCATGGATGGATGCATGGGAAGCCTATGCACCACCAATTAAATGCTGTGCTGATGCGAAGGAACGCAAGGCAGCGCACTGCGATGCCTTGAATTACTTTTTATTTAGAAAACAATACAAATATCCATTTATATTGCTTTGTAAATACCAAATAGAATGTTGCTTGGGCTCTGTTTTAAAAAATGGATCGAATCCAGACAGAAAATCTTTGTAAATCTGATCCACAGTCTATAATCGCCACATTTGAACTTGTCTAACCTATAGTTGCTCTGTGGCTTCAGATTAATGTAAACATAATACATCAATAAATTAGCCCGGACTGGCCAATGCGGGCTCCAGGCGTTTCCCCTGTGGGCCGCCAGAATGGAGGCCAGTTTTGGACCCCTGGGTGCCGTTTTTAGGTCGAGCCTAGACCTGAAGTAAAAAATATTTGGAGTGTAATCCCGCCTGCCACTTTGCATTGGCTCACTGCTCCCTTGCTCGGTCATTATTTGCTCACGCTTCCCAGACGTCACTTCTGTTTATTGCAGGGAGCACCGACCAAGTACAGTTTCATTTCGCTGCAGGGTCGTATGTTTTCTTTTAGGGACTACTTCATTCGTATTTTTTTTAAGCAACATGGCGCCTGGTTCACCCATAGCTGCCCGAGCCTTTCTTTTCTTTACTCTATTTTTTTAAACAGTTATATGGTTTTCTTTCTGCCAACGCGGCATGACGGTAATGGCGCCTGTGCATCTTCTTTTTAAAATGTGTGGCTTACAATGGCGCCTGTGTATGTTTTTTTTTTAAATGCGGGTTATTTTCAGTTGTGTACAGCATCTGCATTCTGCCCATTACAGTTTAATTTGGTGCTGCACATCCTTTGGGTGCACCCTCCCCGTGTGTCTCTGTGCCTGCCGTGCACGCACTCACGCCATGGGTAAGAATTAAGGTGGCTGATATCCTTACCGCTGCGGCATGTTCGATGGCACCGAAGTCCACGAGGCTTTGGCGGTTCTGGTCCATGTACCTTTGCAAACAAAACGTTGTTTTAATCCCTGTAGTCTTATATGTAATATCCGTGTGTACACTTCTGTGGCGATTAAACCTGTCCCTGACTTCTTTAAAATCTCCTCGTCAAGCGGCACTCGCATGTTAAGGAGTAAATGCTTAAATCACTTCACAGGTGGTTAGAGATGGAGCACGTCAGCTCGGTAACGCTATATTCTTAAATTGGAGAAAAGGGACGACTCACCAGCTGGTAGTAATTATTTTCCCAGAATCGTCTATCCCTAAGAGAGGCGGCCCCCTATTTACAGCTCTTTAATAACAGACTTTAACCTGAAGTGAGTGAGATGATGTTGCGGTGCTCAGCTCTAGTTTTCATCTTCCATCGTTTCTGGTGTTATTTATTGTGTGCTTGGAAAATTAGATTATCTGTGTAGATGGGGAGGGTTTGTGGAACTAATTATTACTGACATATTTAGCTACCGCTAGTACGCAGAGATCGTGATTCCCTGTGGCAGAGCTCAGTTGGTCAAATTGGGTTCCAGTGCCATCTCTCGAAGTACCACTTTTTCCAGTCACTGGCCTAATCCAACCCGTTTTCTGTCGCTTCTCTGTCGCATGTCTACCAGGGCAGCCTTCATGCTCCAAATCAACCTTAAGAGTCTGGAAGGATAGTCAAGGCAAGGAGCAGACAAACCTCCAATGAACAAAACATTGCTCCTGCTTCAGCTGTTTCTTATAAAGACAATGTCGAGAACGTAAACACTTAATTGTAGAGAGCCATTTTTTTACAGATTAAATTATCCAGCAGTTTTAAATAGCTTTGTTTAATAATGTATTTTGTCAAGCCTCAAAAAGAAAGCTGAACAGATTTCTGCGATATTACACAAAGTCAAAATATTCATGCCACCGGATGTTTATGAACATACATTTTAGGTTCTGATGAGGAAAACTAAGGGGCATATTATCAAGAAACGGCGTTAAAATTATCGCCGCTTTAGCGGCAGAAAACTGCCTCTAAAGCGGCGATAAAGGGCTTCATAATATGCCCTCGAGAATTCCCATAGAAGCCCATGTTCTGGTGTCAACATGGGCTTCTATTGGAATTCTCTGCGGCCTATTATCAAGCCCATTATCGCCGGTTTAGCGGCAGTTTTCTGCCACTAAAGCGGCGATAATTTTAACGCCGTGCCTGATAATATGCCCCTAAGACTTTTTAAATTCCACTTTTAATTAAACTTAAGAAACAAAAAAAACGGAACCACCACCTTCACATGTGAAGGAACCATCATATGTATATGTTTTCCTAGAAAAAGACGTAGCTCTAGTGGGTATTTGTTATCATCATTATTCTTGACCTTTTACATAATACACATGAACAGCGCCCTGCCTACAGATTGGATGTTTTTGTTACCCTATTATTGGTACTATTTAATGTTAAAGAGAACATGCAATCATCTGACCTTCAAATATCCGACAAGACTTTCCAAGAGGCAATCAACCCATACATCTTTTCTGAGTAGCCATGATGATGCAAATATTGATAAGGCTTTGCTCAGTAAGCTCAGGTGTGCGATATGATAGGTTTATGTTTAAGTCTGGGATTTGCTCAGTTTGCTTGTTGTGGGCCTGTCCGTTATTATTCTGTGGACTAAACTGACAAGCAGACACACCCTGGCAGCCACCACACACACCCAGTGGGCCCTTTTCCAAGATTCCATTGTCAGGTTAATTGCAAAGCACATTGTAACTGCAGACTTCAGTCTGGGGTATCGTAAGTACCATGTGGGAGTAACGACGTATTACTGTACACTCTCAGTGCGTGGCCTGAGGTATAACTGACACTTCCTCCAGCTCAGTCAGCCTTACATGCCTAAGCCTGACATATGACTGACTCTTCCACGGCTCTGCCAGCCTATGCTGCATGGCTAAATACTTAGGGGCAGATTTACAAGCCCCTTGCGCCTCATTTACGCCGCCGTTGCGTCACTTTTGTGAAAGCAGCGGCGGCGCAAATCCTGCGCCATGGAGCGGGGTACTTACAACGTGACGCATCTGGGAGATGCGTCACGTTGTAAAGCCCTGCGCCACATGTAGGCCTTCCTGCGCAGGGGTGGGGGCGTTCCAGCGCAGGAACGCCTCCTAAAAGTGTTTTGTAAATGCAGCGCATGCATGGTGGCGGAGCTGTGGCGCACAATAACTGGCGCATCCCTGCTGATATGCAGGGATGCGCCAGTTATTGTAAATATGCCCCTTAGAAGGCCCCAAAGGCGAGACAGATTGTATTGCAAATGCTTGTTGTTACCAGGGGCCAGTTTTTCAGCATATCGGCCCCCTGTGCCAGAAGTGGCAGCGGTGAGACGGGAGTGGTGCTTCCAACTAGCATGCCCCCCCAGCTGTTTTCCAGGGCCGGTTTTGGTTTCCAGTCTGGCCTTGAGACAATAATTCCTGAAAGACACAAGGCGCATAAACATCCGCGGATCTTGCTAAACTCAGCAGTCTTGACAGACGAAAATCTATTAGGATGTTAATAAAAAAATGACGCGCACTATCCCAGCATATATCCATCAATTTAAAATGCACATAATATTTTTCGAAATACGAGCTATTTATCGCTGTAAACAACAGTAAGACGCAGCTGAAGTTCGCTTGTGTCGACTGATGATTCTCCTTCACGCGCTGCCACCGTAGCTGTTTCAGCTCCGTTCCAAGCGCAGGATTTACATAATGGAAACATTGAATGATGCGCAGAAAAGCTCCCCCGAGTCACCTACCGATTTTTCCTGGCTTAAAGGCTTCTTAAAACAGTCTCTTAATCCCCGTGTCTTGAAGCCGCTGGAGGCTTCAGTTCCACTTACAGTGCACGCGAGCTATTGTGTGCTCCATGATTACCACAATTAAGCAATGTGTTGAACATTGGACTGAGGTCATGTGGGTACCCGTTCTTACTAGAAGACTGTAACACTGCTGTAAATCCATCAGTTAAGGGAATAAAAGCAGAGCAGCAGAATCAAGAGCATTATATTTGCATAGAGGTCATTGTGCGGGTCTTTTGTGACTGTCAGCATATTGCATAGCAGTAAAGGCAACCATTAATTCCATAATCTTCACAGTATGAAAGCAAGGCCGTTGGTCTGAATAGTGCTTTTAAACAGTGAGATAGCTAAAGTTTGCTTTCCTTCATCAAGGGACCCAAACAAAGTTGGCATTTGCCCAATAATGTGAAAAAGTCAACTCTTGAATGTCAGTATTGCCTGCGGTTTCCAGGGCAGTAGCTAAAGGAAGGGGGTGGAGGGGCTGCTAGAGGGACCAGGCAAAACAGTGACTAGGGTAAAGGTTACCAGACATCTAGTGCCTAGATCTAATAAGTTATGATAATGTTTGGGTGATGTCTCACCCCCAGAAGGTGGTATGTGTGCCTTCTTTTAACTGAACTATGTACTAACCAGTTACATAGGTATTTATTCTCCTAAAGCTCTGTCTAATCATTGATTTTATTGAGTGCTATTTACTAGGTCAGAGTAAGTTTCCAAAGCTCTTAGGCTAGTGGTGTAAGTTGTCACTGCTCATCCGTACTGCTTTAACAGGGGCAAATACCTAAAGTGAGTTATGGATATCCATTTGGTATGCACCAGTATTGCAGCCATGGGAAACCAAAGTTAGGCAGTTACCTATGCTGCCCAATACCCACAGACTTGCACAAAAATCTGTGTGTGAGTGCATTTTCTTTCCCCAGTGTCTATATAAGATGAAAACACAACAGTAGTTCTGACCCATTGATCTACCAGTAAACGTGGGGAAACAGGCATATGCTGGAAATTCACGATGAGCCTTTGACTACTATCACCTCAGTCTGTCATCCTCTACCCTAAAATCTTCTACTTCACACTTGTGGCACACACTGCCTTGCTCCTTCTATGCATTCCTTCGCCTCCCATTTAATCAGGAGGATAGGTGAGTGGGTTAAAAGCTTCATGCTAAAAGATGTGGGATAAAGATGGGTTCATCTGGTGGGTTACTAGGTTGAATCCAGGTAAAGCTGGCGTTCAACCTTCTGAGTTTAATAAATTCTGGGCAGGTAAGTGTTAGACCTGGCACCTTGGCGTGGGTCTCCCTTCCATTTTTCGCTGTTGCCTCATGTGTTTTTGTTGGTGTTAGATGCTTTGGGCACTGTGCCACTGCTGTCCAGTGCCACAGTGCAAGTGCTCCCTGTTGTAAATTAAAGTATAGATTAGTGATTCCATGATTGGCCGGTTTGGTATACCTGTCAGACCCTAGTACAGTGCACCAGGAGTGCCCAGGGCTGGTAATCCAAATGCTGCTAGTGGGCTTGCAGCACTGGTTGTGCCACCCACAGAAGCAGCCTCTAAAAGTGTGTCTAAGGCTTGCCATTGCAGTCTGGTACTGCCATGTTGCCTGGGCACATGCACCCACTTGCCGGTCCCTAAACCTTCCCTTTTCTTCATATCAAACACCCCTATGGTAGGCCCAAGGGCAGGGTGCATTGTAAGTATAAAGTAGGACAAGCCCTGATGTGTGTGGCATGTCCTAATAATGAATTACAGCCATTTTCGTTTTTCCATATTGCAAGGCTATCTGTTTTCCATAGGCCAGAATGGGCAGTTTAAATATTACACCTTATAATATTAACTGACTCAGGGAACATGGTAGAAATTCGAATTTAGTATGCCTGAACTCAGAATGATAAAATACATATTTTAGTGAAGTTGGTTTTAATATTCTGTGTTTGAAAATACCACTTTTAGAAAGTAGGTATTTCCTTGTCTAACCATCCAAACCTGCCTCTGCTAGGCTGTGTATTTCTTGTCTGGAATTTGAGTGACAGGGGCTGGGGGATTCCAGGAGACAGGGTGAGTCAGCACAGGGCTGAATAGAGAGATCTACATCTAGATGGGTGGGAGGAGGGGCACCTGGGCCCTGGATAGGGCTGTGCCTTCCCTCCACAACGCTGGCTCCACCTCCTGTGGTGTGTCTGATGTCTCTGCCCTGCACTCTGAAAGGAAAGAAGGAGTCATGTAAGAAAGTGTTCCAGGACTCACCAGAACTGGTTTGGACTTGGCAAAGGCCTCTCTGCCTTCAGAGAACAAAGAGAAACTTGGTATAAATATTGGGACCCAAACCCAAGAACTTTAGATCACTTTTGGATAACAAGAAGAAACATTTGCTCAGGAGAGGAACCAGAAGAAACTGAGGAGAGACTATCCCTAAGCTGAAGTGCTGCTTGGGGGATTGGCCTGCAGTGGTTGCCTGACTGCCAAAGAAAGGAGAAAGGAACTTTGGGTGCTTTATTTCAACTTGTAAAAGATCTCCAAGGGCTTGAGAGAAGGGCGTGCCTCCTGCTGAAGTCTCAGGGACACAGACGTCAACCCCCAGCTCCCCAAGAGTTCTTTGGAAGTGCCTGCAGTTGTTTGGGCATTCTGAGGGACTGCGTGTCGCAAGGAGCTGGAAGCGTTTTGCAACGAAGAAGAGGCGTGTCGCCGTCGCAGCCGCTGCCATCGCATCGAGGATGTCGCCGCTGTAGCTGTCGCATTGCACCGCATCACAAAAAGCGTCTCGCAACGAAGAAGAAGCGCGTCGCCATCACAGCCGCTGCTGTCGCATCACGGAGCAAGGGTGTTGCTGCTGTAGCTGCTGCATTGCACCGCAGAAGCGCCTCGCATCCACGGTGAAGCGTGCCGCTGTCGGAGCCGCTGTCGGAGCATCACTGAACAAGGGTGTCGCCGCTGCAGCTGTCGCATCGAGCGGAAGCGTCTCGCATCGTCGGGGAAGAGTGTTGCCGCCAAAGCCGCTGTTGTCACGTCACGGAACAAGGGTGTCGCCGCTGCAGATGGCGCATCGAGTCGAGACTTCTCGCAACATCGGAGAAGCATGCCGCATCAAGAAGAAGATAATATCTTTATTTCTTTGCACCAACATTTCATTGCATCACGGCGTTGCTCGCCGCACCGCCCCGGAAGCGCAGTAAGGAATCAACGCATCACCATCTTTGCAACACTTTCATTGCCCAGTGTGTTGCATCTAAAGGTACATTGACTCAAAGTGTTGCATTTTAAGATCTAAAAGGAACTAAGCCAATTCTACCATTTTAAGTGCAGGATTGTGGATTTTTGTCATTTGTGGTCTTGTGTTAAATATATATAAAGAATACTTATTTTTGATATACAACTGTGTGGTGTCCATCTGTAGTGTTGTCACTGGATTACTGTATGTGTTCACAAATGCTTTACACACTTTCACTGAGATAAGCCTGTCTGCTCGTGCCAAGCTACCAAGGGGGTGAGCAGGGGTTATTTTAGGAGTGTACCCCCTTACTCTGACTAAATGCAAGGGTCCCTATTTGTCACAAGTGCCTACCTGTGCCAACTAGAGACCCCCAAATCTAACTGTAAGTAGGTTCATTTTTATTTGCATAGTTAATAAAAACCAATGCAATACAAAAACATCAAGATTAAAACAATTCTGCATACAATGTAAAAAAAATATTTCATAATGTACAGCTTTTATCTTTTTAAAATCATTACTGTAAATTAATAATTTAAGCATCCATAAATAGAGTTGCTGTTGTGTTAGGATGCTATCTTGTAACAGATTATGAATCTGGTGTTGGCATTTTCTTTTTCACCACCCTCATGAACTTCACCAGGCTGCAGTTCAGCTGTGGGTCATGAGGTGCAAAGCAGGCAAGAACTGCTTGCCTTCTTGAGCGTAACCCACGTTGATTAAAATGACATTTTAACAAACGCTTTCATCCTTCTAAGAGTTCAATACAGGAACATAACAGATGCAGCAGATCTTCTGCCGCTGAACCGCATAGACGGCAGGAGGAGCCTGCCTTTTCCTTTAGCCAATGCGGAAAATACTGAATACAGGGTAGCAAGCCCAGTCTGTACTTCAGGAACTTCATTTTAGTAGTTTTGGCACAGCCCAAGTCAAGATAATTCTGTGATGCTGGTGCGGAGTACGTGTTCAGGGTCATCCAGCCATGTGACCTTTTCGAGAGGGATGCCTTATCCTCGACTCACAAGAGGTATTTAACTGTCTTCCTGACCAATTTTCTAAGTGTTGAATGGTTTGTAGGAGTATCCCAGAGTTGGTTTAGGCAGGTATTCGCCAGGCTGCTTATAAGGTATTTGGCAGCTGGTGAGGCTGATTGTTGCTGTAACTCCTTCCCTAGATATTCGTTTAGAGTTCCTTGGTTGGATTTCCGCACTTTGTCCCAGGTAATTATGTACTGCCAAAGACTGTTTATGAACACCAAACTCTAGCCTGATTTACGCTGGTGAAGTATGTTTGGGCAGACCAAGAATAATCCTGTATACAGCTATGACTGAGTTATCAAGAGTTTTTGCATCTCTTCCTCTCTGCGGTTCACTTCCGTAAGCAATTGTTGGCAGACGTTTGCCTCCTATCACTTGAGCCAGAGGCAGGAGCGATGGACCAATTAGTTTACTGTTTAATGTTTTTAAAGAGATTGCTAAAGCAAGGCCTTTGCCTCTAATGCTGGTTTTCTGTGCAGCGAAGTGGACGCCTTTGTCGATCTTTACTCCTCGAAACTTATATACTGACGTATACTCAATATGGGTACTGCCCCAAAAACAGGTAGCCGTTTTTTTCCTATTTTTGCTAACTGTCATTGTCCTTGTTTTCTCAAGATTTATGGTCAGTTCATTTACTTTAGAATAGTCCTGGAGGATATGTACAAGGAAGTGGCGTAACGCGGCGTTAGCCTCCTTGGCTTAACACCGCGCTCTGCCACTTCTGAAATGCAAGGCTACACCATATTTACAAGAATGTGGTGCAGCCTTGCATTTCCCCCTGCGATGGTACTACGTTTAGCAACTTAGTGCTAATGCAGGCACCTTTGCACCATAGTGCAAGGGTGTCTGCGTGCAGGGGAGGATTGTTTATGTGTAGGAAGGTGTCCCTTCCTGCACATAAACAATCCTAAAATGCCATTCTGTCACTTTCATGTGTGCTGCTTCACGCAGCACAATGAAAGTTACGAGATGGCATTTTTTAAAGGTTTGTACAAAAACAAACCATGGCATTTTGCTTTTTCCATGTGTGCTGCACAAGGCAGCACACATGGAAAAAGCAAAATCCAGGAGAAATCATGCAATTCTTCTCGTTTCGCCAACTTAAAACCAGGATTTACCTGGTCTTAATTTTGGAGCTGCCTCCTATATATGCCACCCTTGTACATAGGGGACAGCATCGAAATGAATGGGTGTTATAGTGGAGCGTCCACCGCAGCACCCACTGCCCACCCCTTTCACGCTAACCATAGCGTAAAAGGGGGCCTTATGTGCAAGGCATCGTTAAGCCACATTAAGTGGTTTAACGCTGCCTTGTACATAAGGCGCAGCTCCTATCGCCATCACAACGTCGGTAACAGTGATGTTGTGATGGCGATAGGGACGTGTACCAATGCCCCTCTGTATCATTAATTGTGGTAACAATAAGACCTGCTTTTCACAATGGGTGGAA
The DNA here is from genome assembly GCF_964204655.1 of Triturus cristatus. Classification (NCBI taxonomy): domain Eukaryota; kingdom Metazoa; phylum Chordata; class Amphibia; order Caudata; family Salamandridae; genus Triturus; species Triturus cristatus. Next base: position 953,891,531 of record NC_140594.1, on the reverse strand, counting down.
ATGGCTGCTGTGATTTTTCTTGCTTTTCTTTATCTAGAGTAGTGGCGAGCTTTCCTGTGCGCTGGAACACATTGTTTTACTGTCCGTTTGAGCACAGAGCCTTTTTTCGATGTCTTGGAGCAGGGTCCATTCAAGGTGTGCTTTGTTCTAGTTTTGGTTTCAGCCTCTTCACGTATTTCTTTGAGTAATCAGTTGAATGCTCATTTACAAAAGAACCTCTGACTTTTGTCAACCCTCAATGTAATTTAATTACATTTGGAGAAACACCATCGCTATAACCACTTGTACTTTTGCATAGTCACATGATGAAAAAGCAACACATGTGAAGCTGCAGCATTATACTATGTGTACGAAATGGCAATCACTTTTTTACAGATGCAGAAGTGCAGCTGTATGCATACATTAAACTTTATGTACGCTCAGCAGTCAAATTTGCAACCCTGGAAGTTATTAGCAGTGAGCATTTAACTCCCTAATGGATGAAGATGGCTCACTAAGATAAATGCTGGGAGCGGATACATGCTGTAACCTGCATGTGATAAATTTGATTCAGATGCACCCAACTCAGCCTTCCATCTCTTTGAGGTTGGCAAATGTATACTATTACAAATGATAATATTAATATTAATACTTGGTATTTACTGCACATAAAAGTGTCAGGAGTGGGATTTGACGTGTTATATAAGAAACATCTAACAGAAACACATTCATCTTACAGTTCTGTCAATTAAGTGATTTAAAAAAAATCAATGTTTGAACAAAGATGGCAAGGGGAAATGTACGTACATTTTGAGAAGGTTTTGGTAATTTCTGATGTAAAGTTTTGTGTTGGGAATTACATTCTAACGCATATAATGATTTGCCTTGCAAAGTTGCCAAAAGTAAAACAAAGTAGTGTTATGCGCTTTTTTGCATCAAGGTTGCATCTCATGAATGGTACATGGGGGTTCCCATGCACCAAACCATAGGCTTTGATGCAATCCCTATCTACAATAGTTTGTAGGCAAGGATTTGAGCAGAAAAATAACATCTCCACTAAGCAGGCATAACAAAGAAGAGATAATGCAACAGCCTACAAGTGGCAGGGCTAACTCTGCGCTGAGTTAGTGCAATGTAGTACAATCAAAATTCTAAAGTTTGCTCCAAGGATAAGTGGAACGGCCACCCAACGTTCCAAGGTTTGGAGATGGAATCCCAAAATAACAATACAAACAAAATCTTATCCTGAGCAAATGTCCATTCCTAAGTAAATCCAGCATTCTGCAGTTATGGTCATTTCTTTGTTTTATTCCAAACAATAGAATTCCAAATAGGTAATATCACGGCCAGTCTGAACAGAATGCAGCCAACACGTGTTTCATCTCGTAGATAATTTCCACCGACTTCATCAGGTCAACAAAAAATGTGATATATAAAATATATAAGCAACAACAATCACTATTTCATTTGCCTACTCCCTCTACAATTTGTGAAGCTGTGAAAAAGTGAAGAAAAGTGACAAAGGATCGTGATTTGTAGTTAATCACATGTGAAGAGAGTCTAGGGCTCCTTTTGTAAAAAATAAAAAGGTATCAATAATCTATAAAAAGAGGGACTAAAATTATCTTCGGGTTTTAAGCCTCTAATATACCTTAAAGTTGTTATGCCAAATACGATTCACCAAAAGAGAGCGTGCAGTTAGGAACTGAACACATTCCAATTATCGACCACAGCCCCCAATTCATCCATCATCAAGTTCAGTCCTCAGTAGTAAAACATAGATATTTGCAAGCACCTAAATAATAATAATAATCATTAGCAATACAACCATTTACAACCATATTGTACAAAAGAAATCATTATCTTTCAATCCAACAGTCGGCAAATCATGTATCTGTAAAACATAATCCACATCATATGTTTCAGGAGGACAAGAGGAGGGTCCACTGCTTAGGAAAATCAAGCTATCGAGGAAGAAATGCATTTAATTCTTGCTAAAATTAAATGGCGTAAGGATCATATCCAACCTCACCTCACCTCACCCGTGCTGCTGGCCCAGACAATCTTCCAGCAGTAATAATAAAGACTAGACCAGAATGGTGGGCAGAGGTTTTCGCAAAGATGTACCAAGTGATCGTGGAGACAGGAATTGTACCAGAAAGTTGGAGGGGTGCAATTATAAGACCAATTCATAAGAAGGGCGATCGGAAATTACCGAAGAACTATAGGTTGATAAATCTCCTAGATGTAGGGGAGAAAGTTTTTGCAAAAGTCATTTTGGGACTACTTAAAGAGTGGACGGAGGGGGGGGCGTGGCTTCGGAGCCGAGGGGAATGGCTGCCATCTCGGGAAGGTCCGTGAGGGAGTAGAGGGACGGGCCGCCTCCAGGCGTTCTTCGCGCACACAGACGCCACCAAGCCGCTTCTTCATGCTGCGGAACACTCCAGCTGTGTTTTAAGCCTTTCTAGGTGGCGCTGGTCGATTGCGCTGCAATGCAACACAAAGCTTTCCTCAGAGTGCTGATCCTCGGTAAGATGGGGCCGCCATCTTAGATTGTTAGCTTTCCTTATCCACATCTTTATGCTGCCTGCATTCACAAAGCTTTCACCCTGAACTTGAGAGAAACAACATTGGAAACAGCCTTTACTCGGTGCTATTGGATTCTGTGAGCAACTTTTTCACGCTTAGATAATTTTTTGGCGCTGCTCTTTTTTCTCTTCAGTTTTCTAGCTTTTCAGGGCGCCATTTTAGAATTTTCAAATCTACTTGCCGATTTTTTCTTTTTCACAGTTATATTGGATCATATTTTTTTTCTCAACTTTGTCTTTTCCCTTGTCGCTGGACAACATATTTTTGCTCCCCGAGTGAAAAAAGCAGTTTAGTCAGATTTTTGGTTTCCTTTTTTCCTCAAGAAATAATAGTCTGTTTGACGCCATTTTTGATTCTTGTTGGTTTGCTTTTCAGTTCTCCTTTCAAAATGGCTCGCTCTAATCGCTCTTCTTCACAGCAGCTGCCTGCGCCTCCTCCATCATTAGAAGATGTTAATCCTTTTAGTGTACTACAGGATAACATGGAGGAAAATCCTAATGACTCTGTTGGAATAAAAGGTACTTCTACTACTATTTCTCGCCCAAGCAACAAGCCTAATTCCAAAATTCCCTCCACATCGGGAAAACGAATAAAGACAAATCCACCTTCCCCTACAAATTCTGTTTCTTCTGTTTCTTTGGACCTTTTGCTTGAGGAAATACGTTCTCTCAAACCATATATGGCTGAAACAAATACCCGTCTTCAAAGCCTAGAAGACAACTGGTCACACACCGAGCTTCGAGTTGCGGATCTTGAAAGAAGAGTAACTTCGGTGCAGGTTGTCTCAGACCAGGTTCCTGGCATTCACAAAGAAATTCATTTTCTTAAGCGGCAGGTCGAGAATTTGGAAAATCGTAATAGGCGCAATAACCTACGCATTTACGGACTGGCGGAGGGTTTGGAAGGGTCCCACTCCCCATCCTTCTTTCAATTTTTTTTGCCAATGCTTTTGGGTCTTCCTGCCTCTCCTTCATTGAACATTCAGCGGGCTCATCGTTTGGGTTCAGTTTCCCGCTTAGCTAATTCTTCTGCCTCTCCCTCGAAACCCAGAGGTGTCATTTTGTATTTTCTAGAATATATTGACCTCATAAAAGTGATTCAAGCGGCTAAACAGGAAGGGAAAATTACTTGGAATGGCTCAAATCTCTTTTTCGCTCAGGATTACGCTAAGGCTACTGCAGATCGACGCAAACAGTTTCTGGACATGAGACCGGCCCTGCACGCCCTGAATGCCCGATACGGATTGTTCCATCCTTGCCTCTTTAAAGTTACCCACAACAGCAGAACAACAAATTACGAAGATCTGGCTCTTCTTCAACAATTCCTGAACTCTCACAGAGTTGACTCCATGGACAATCCTGATCCATAACAGTTGCTGTGTTTTTAATGGCTTGTGGTTGTCTGGCGTTTGATCCTTCTTTGATTGTATTGTTTTCAACTATGTTGTGAATTATCATTTTTTAATATTTTCTTTCTCTTCATTTCTTAGGTGAAGTTCTGTGCTCCCCTGTTGTTATGTATGATGTTTTTGCCTGGAGGTGTTCCCCCTTTGCTGCTCCCTCTAGGGGTCCTCCGTTTCGACGTGCTACCTTCCTTATGTTGTTCTTCCATCCCCATTTCTTTGGTCTTTTTATGGTATGTCAGTTTGACATTATTTTGTATTATCGATTGTTTGACTTGTTATGTTTTTCTGTTCACTGTCTCTTCTATCTCTTTTATCTCTGTTCTTTCTCCTCCAAACCTTTTTTCTTTCTTTTTTCCTTCTTTCTTTTCGTCTCTTTTCCCTTTTTTCGCTGTTTGTTAATGTTCAATCACTTTTTTGATCTTGGCTCTTTCTCCCTTTCCTTATATAGTATTTTCATCTCTATATCTCATATAGCTCGTTTTGTGACTCTTACCTTTATTCTTGTCTTTCTCTTTTCCTTCAATCTGAGACTATTTTACAGTCTTGTTTAAATGCTTTCTTGTTCCTAGGTAATAAGGTTTTATGTCCCTATTTTAATTGCATATTGATTGTTCTTATTATGTTTGATCGACATTACTTAAGTATGTTTCTCTTCTATGTGCAGTGTCTCTTTAAAAGTTTAACTTTAGGGTTGTAACATGGAATGTTAAAGGAGTCAGTAACCCTATTAAAAGACACCGCGTATTAACCCATTTATCTAGATCAAATACTGATATTGCTTTAATCCAAGAGATGCATTTATCAGATGCTGAAGCAGCTAAATTGAAAAGGAGTTGGGTGGGTCATGTTTTTTCTTCCCCAGCTTTAGGAAAGAAGAATGGTACTTCGATCCTATAACACAAAAAACATCAGTTTTCAATTGCACATCAGGAGAATGATCCTGATGGTCGTAGAGGTAATTGTTAAATTACTTATTGATCAAATACCCTTAGTTTTATTTAATGTTTATGCACCTGTTAATATTGATAACATTTTTTGGACTCAGATATTTGACAAGTTGCTTCTGTTAGACAATGACTATGTTATTTTTGGAGGTGACTGTAATCAGGTTTTAGATCCTATACTAGATAGACATTATTCTGCAAGATTCTCCATGTCTAAAATGCATTCACAGTTTACCTCTGCTATCCGTCGTAAAGCTTTAATTGATATCTGGAGACTTTGTAATCCAGACCTACAAGAGTACACCTTCTATTCTCCTCCTCATAACTCTCAATCTAGAATAGATTAACTCTTTATTAGTAAACCCTTATCTCAACTTGTTACCCATGCTGAAATTGGTTCCATCCTTATCTCAGACCATGCTCCAGTTTTTGTGGATTTTGACCTGCTGCCTTTTTCACCTAATGCCGGTAGATGGCGTTTTAATTAGGGGTGGGCGGAATTTGCGGAATTGCGTTACGCAAATCTCCGCGAAAGGGTAAAAAATCTCCGCGAACACGCAGAAATTCCGCGAACACGCGGAATTGCTTGTTCGCGATGCTTTTTTCCTGTTCGCAATTGCTGTTTGCGTGCTCGAGGAGAAATATCTCGCGAACATGCATTTTGAGAACGCGAACAAGCAAAAATTTTGCGAAATCGTGGAAAGCAGACTTTTGAGCAATTTTGCGTTCTCCGCGGAACGCGAAATTACGCAAATTACGCAAATTCCGCGAGCGGAACGGAATTTGCCGCCCAGGCCTAGTTTTAATAAAGCATTATTATCAGACACTAATTTCACAAGTCAGTTTGGCTCCTCTGCTTCTGAATTTTTTTCTATTAATTCCACTCTTCTCCTGTAATGATTTGGGACGCCTTTAAAGCTGCGGCCAGAGGTTTTATTATAAATTTTGTATCACGGAAAAAAAAGTTTTTTGAAGCTAAAAATTCTCAGTTACTAGCTAAGATTAAACAACTTGAATATTGCTATTATCGCTCCAATTCCGAATCCTCATTAAAAAATCCTATTGAAGCAAAAATTTCATTTAACAAATCGACTACAGAGGCTGCATCCTCTTATCTCTTAAAAAGTAGTGCCCGGTATTATGGTGGCCAAAATAAGATGGGTAAACTTCTTGCAAATTATTTAAAAATCCGTCGTGAACGAACTAACATTGAATCCATACGTAAAATTCTGATTTTAATGACACCATACCCGTTTATAAAATGGCAATTCAAAATGGCGCCCATGCTAGAAGCCGAGACACCATGAGGAGCAATCTCCCCGTTGTTTGCAGGTATGACCATGTACTGCACAGTGTTTTTATTACTCAGTACTTGAAAAAGTTGTTGAATTATGTGTGTTTACAGTGTGTTAGATTACTTATTTGTAATATGCTATTGGAGTACTCGGTACTCAGGTGTTCCGAGGGTGAAAAGTTGGAAATCATGTGGAATACCCTCCTAGTGGATTTAGAAGATGCAACACTGCACTGTTAAGTGTAATTACAATGCCTACTTGATATTAGTCTATGGACAGCGTTGGCGACCACTGCATGTGCTTATGGCAGTTACTGATATTCAGTTGTGAAACTTGGAACGTGGTTCCGGTGATAGAAAGTCAGAGATTCCCTCATAAAATGCTATAGATTGTTGGATATGATCCTTAAGCCATTTAATTTTAGCAAACATGAAATGCATATCATACTCATATGATACTCAATAGCTTGATTTTCCTAAGCAGTGGACCCTCCTCTTGTCCTCCTGAAATATACGGTGTGGATTATGTTTCACAGATACATGATTTGCCAACTGTTGGATTGAAAGATAGTTGGTGGCTGTGGTCGTTTATTGGAACGTGTTCAGTTCCTACCTGCAAATTCTCTTTTGGTGAATCGGACTTGGCACACCAATTTTAAGATGTATTAGGGGATTAAAACCCGAAGATAATGGTAGACCATCTTTTTATAAAATAATCATACCTTTTTATCCTTTACAAAAGGAACCCTACACTCTCTTCCCGTGTGATTAAACACAAATCATGATCCTTTGTGACTTTTCTTCACATTTTCACAACTTCACTAATTTTAGTGTGAATAGGCGAATTAAACAGTGGTCGTTGTTGCTTATATGTTTTATATGTTACATTTTTTTGTAGCCTTGATGAAGTCGGTCGAAATTATTCACAAGACGAAACACATGTTGGCTGCATTCTGTTCAGACTGGCTGTGATATTACCTATTTGGAATTCTGGCGTTTGGAATAAAACAAAGAAATTACAATAACAAAGAAGAGTTAAATTCTCAACATTTTTCCACCTTTATAGTACACATACAATATAGGAAAAATAATAAATTATGCGAATGCATGGTTTTGTGCTGGAAGAGTACCCTTCCAGTACAAAACCAATACTTGACAGAATGTACACACACTTGCACTATGGCACAAAAGTGTCTGGCGCTGATGCACGGTAGCCAAAAGTGCACCAGCAGTGGTTACACAAAAACAGCACCCTTAACTTTCCCCAAAGGGGCAAAAGCCTATTTGTGGTTTTGGTGATGGGGACATGTTAGACCAGACAGCCTTAGGGTGGTCTTACCCCAAACATTTTGCCTTCTTGCCTCATATTTTCGCTGATCCTTTTTGTTGGCCTTAGGACTCTGAGCTCTTTGCCACTGCAAACCAGTGCTAAAGTGTGTGTGCTTCTCATATAAAACATGGTTTGATTGGTGCATCCACAATTGGGCATTTAATTTTCCTGTAAGTCCCTAGTACAGTGCACTAGATGTGCCCAGGGCCTGTAAATTAAATCCTACTAGTCAGACTGCAGGATTGGTTGTGCCACCCACTGAAGTAGCCCTTAAACATGTCACATGCCTGCCACTGCAGAGCTTTTGTATGCAGTTTACAATGCCATGATGACTTGGCATGTAAATCCCCTTGCCAAGCTTTAAACTCCCCTTTTATACCATTTAAATCACCCCTAAGTTCGACCCAAAGTAGCCCATAGGGCAGGAATCTATAAAACTAAAAGGAAGTACATCTACTTTTAAGTTTTACATGTCCTACTAGTGAAAAACTCCCACATTTGTTTGTCACTACTGTAAGGCCTACCCCTCTCATAGGTTAACATTGGGAATTCCTTATTACAATAATAATAAGCTGTAATTCCAAATTGAGAGAAGGTAGAGTTTTCATGTTTAGTATCTCTGGAATGGTAATGACAAATCCTTTATAATGGTAAAGTTAGATTTGCAGTTACCATTTTGAAAATGCAACTTTTAGACAGATGGACATTTCCTTAGCCATTTAGTTTCTGCTGCCTGTTTCTGATCACTGACTGGGCTGGGTGACAGTTCACTTTGTGTTTCCCACTAAACATTCCCACACAAAAGAAGGCTGGGTGTCACCTCAAGCATTTTCCTGGAAGGAAGGGAAGGAGGGAGGAGCTCATACTTACATATAAATAGGCTGTGCTCTGTCCACACACAAAGGGCTCCATACCACACTGTGTGAGTCTGGAGCCAGGGCAGGAAGAAAGGATTTCTGCAAACTTCAAAGACCCTTATTTGAGACTACCCTCACTTCAAAGGCACAACTGGGTATAAGCATTGGACTTCTGACCCTACCAACTCAGTACACTTGTGGACCTGGAATCAGCTTGCCAGGGAGAGGAACTGCTGTGATAAGGACTGCCACTCTGCTGGACTGTTGCTCTGGAAGACTGCTATCTTGCTGTGTTGCCATGCTGCATGCACTCTCTCTTACTAGACCTTCATCATTTGAACCAGAGTGACTCCTGTGCCTGGTTAACACTGGGGATGCCTTATTACAATAATATTAAGCTGTAATTCATTCTTGAGAGAAGGTAGAGTTATCATGTTTAGTACCTCTGGAATGGTAATGACAAATCCTTTTTAATGGTAACGTTAGATTTGCAGTTACCATTTCGAAAATGCAACATTTGGAAGGATGGACATTTCTTGCTCTTAGCCATTTAGTGTCTGCTGCCTGTTTCTGATCACAGGCTGGGCTTGGTGATAGTTCACTCTTTGTATTCCCACTAGATAGTCTCACACAAAGGAAGGCTGGGTGTGACTTCATGCATGTTCCTGGAAGTAAGGGAAGGAGGGAGGAGCTTGGCACAACCGCATACTTACACCATAAATAGGCTGTGCTCTGTCTACACACAAATAGCTCCATACCCCACTGTAGTGAGTCTGGAGCCAGGGCAGGAAGAAATGACTTATGTGCACTTCAAAGACCCTGCTTTAAAGTCACCCTTAATTCAAAGGCACAACTCGGTATAAGTATTGGACCTCTGACACTTCCAACTCAGTACACTTGTAGACCTGGACTGCTGCACTGGAAGACTGCTGCCTTGCTGTGCTGCCATGATGCCTGCTGCTCTCTCTTAATGGGCCTTCATCACTTGTTCTAGAGTGACTCCAAAGGCTAGTGGGCTAGCCTCCTATTCTTCAAAGACTCAGGGACATCAAACTCTTTATACCTGCTCCTGTGCCTGGTCCGTTGGAAGTGGATCCAGGTGCTTGCTCCATTGGAACCAACACATCTTCTGCTGCGCGAGGAAGAACTGATGAATTGCCGGTTTTGCAGAAACAGAACCAGCTCATTACACTTGGGATTAGAGCATTGCCATCGGAACCGATGCATCGAAACCACTGCATCACCGCTGCTGCAGACAATCGATGCATCCCCTCGACTGTGGAACCAACGTATCTCAAAACCGGCGCTTTGTCTTCAGAACCAGCACATTGTCATTGATATGTGGAGAAAATCAATGCATCTTCTTGACTGCAGGGTCGGCATCGGCACATCACTCGGCTGCATGCCATATCTCGTGTCTGCTACCAGGATTATGTTATTTTTGCTCAGCAGAGCATCCTTTCTATGCTCCATCGCTGTCAACCTGATATATTGACTTTGTTCTGGTCCAGTGCTACCAGATAACTCCCATAGATGCTTATTTTTTCTACGCGCTATTTTCACTTTTATTCTTTAAAAATTCTTATCCCCACTTCTACTTATTGGATTGAAGTTAAGCTTGCATGCGCTATGCCAAGCTTCCAGAGGATGAGCATGGGTTAATTTATGGTGGGTATCTGACTTACTCTGACTAGGTTTATGGCTCATGCTTGGACAGGGTGCATACGTCTTCCAACCAGAAACCTAGTTTCTAACAGGACTGCAATATAATGCCAGGACAGGCTAGGCCTCCATGCAAAGTTTCTGAGCTTTTTATTCTTCCTTGGTGGTATGGTGGACTTTTTTCTACCCTGGGATTGCCATTCAGGACCTAAACTCCCCTATCTGCCCTTTGGAATAGAAACATTTTGTAGAGCTCAGTGTGTGGGGGCATCCTAATACCGCCAGGGATGGACCACATTCTATTTCTTTTTCACTTTTGTTCTCTGGTGGCTATGAGCTTTCTGCCCCCCTGAGGCAGACAGATTGGGAGTAAGCTCCCTATCTGTCCCCAGGTGGCTAAATACTATCTAGGACCCTGGCTTTAGGGTTTGACTAATTGTAGGAAGCTGGCTTTCCATACAGTGTACTAAAATGAAGTACACTGTGTGGAGAGTCCAATTAGTCCCTTATTAGTTTACAGAGGCAAAAGTCGATAATACTAATGCTCTATTTATGGCAGTGTGGGCGAGCAGTTAGCTTATCAGATGGTAGTGCTACACATTTGTTGTACTCGCAGAGGCAATAAATGAGACGCACACTCAAGAATAAATCAAAGACTAATATATAAAAATTATAGAAATGTTTATCTCATTTTTATGACCAAGAACTTCAATTTACAGTAAGTACTTTTAGAAGTACTATTTTTCAGAGTAGGCAAAATATATCTCTTTTGAGCGCAAATTAAGCACCATTGAAGTCAATGCAGAAAAGTTAAAAAACATGCATATACAATCAGACTGTGCTTTCAAAAAGTTTAACTTCTTGTTTTAGGTCAATAGCAGGACCAGGTCCAATGTTCCAGCAGCAAAAGATCAGGAGCATCCCGGATTCGGCCAGGAGCAGGGTGCTGAGGCTGTTGGTAGCTGGTGTGCTACGATGGAGGGGACCACTTGAAAAGACACTGCACAGGAGGACTTAAAGATGAGTCCGGGGGGTTCCACTTGAGGGTGGAGTTTGCCAGGGTCTCAGGACCATGGTTCGTCATTAATAAGGTTGGTCGGGCCAGGTTCATAGCAGATAGGCAGGCCGAGCACAGTGCATTGAGATTTCCTCATGGTTAGGAGCAGGCAACTTGAAGAGGTGATTCTGGGACAACTGGCCCACTCACAGGGTGGGTCTTAGGGGTCTTGTCATCCCTCAATGGGTGCTTCCTTCTGGGGTAATTGGAGTGTGTAACTAATGGACTGTTTGTCTTGCTGTTTGCTGAAGGGGTCTGGTACCGCAGGTATTGGTACGATGCAGCACCAGTAGGTCCTGGTGTCTTCATACTTAGTGGGAAGACAGACATGGCCCTCCGGAGCAGATGCACCTCTACTGGTTTGGGCACTGCGTCAGAGTCTCCAGGGAGCAGCAAGTTGATAAGCCTGACTTTGTGGATTTGGTGCTTTTGGTGTGCAGGAGAGTGGTACCTTCACTCCAAGAGAGGCTCTTGACAAAATCTTGAAGGCTGGAGGAGCTCTGAGGTTCTTGGACTTCTCACAGGTTCAGAACAAGACTGCACAACCACGATTGTCAAGTCCTTGAGACAGCAGGCAGGGTTTGATGAACATTTCTCTGCAGCAGGGCTTGATGAACATTTCTCTGCCGCAGGGCTTCAGTTGTCGGGCAGCGGCTCTACTTTGTCTGTATCTTGTTCTTGTTCATCAAATCTAAGGTTCAAGGTCCAGGGATGCCACCTAAATGCTAGTCACTCCTGACCTACATGTCAGTAACGCAGTTGGTGACCGACCTACCATCCGTCCATTCCTGAACCATGACATGGAACCCGCTAATTAAAGTTGGTTCATAAGATTAATAGATTCTCCTCATGCAAGCTTTGCACTTTTTTAACCATGACATTGAACCTGCTAATTAAAGTTGGTTCAGCTGGTTCCTACTGTCATTTTTAATCCACAGTATCCTCACACACCACTCACCCTTATATATACAGCTCACGCTACACACACCCATTTCATCTACGACTAAGACGCAAGTAAAAGAACTCTGGCAAAGAGATCCCCTGCAGGGCCCATTGGGCATTGCAGAGCCAGCCCTGATGAGGTTCCCTATGATGAAGCATGACATCCCATGGGATGTGTGAGGGACCTTGCTCCTCATAGGAGCACTTACCAAGTAGAGGACGTTGATACCCACTCTTTTTCCTCCTTCTCTCTCAGTCAGGGACAGCACATCCTTTTTTGTGTTCAGAATCAAGACGTTGGGGCCCATGTGCTGGACCTTTATTGCCCCTGGTCCCTCGTTGTTGATTTGTGACAGTCAGAAACCACACCAGTGCTTAGTATGTTTTCAAGGGTACCCTCTAAAGGATCTTCTGTCTGCGTTTATTAATAAATCTAACACTGGCATCAGTAAGCATTCATTAAAAGAAGATGTTTGATAACAGCCCATGTACTATCTATGGCTTCCCTGTGCACTTACAATATCCGAGAATGGACCTGATATTGTAGGGGCATATCTAATCATGAAGATATGTCCCCACCTGGGGTATAGAGCATCCTGCCGTGGGGCTGTAAGGCTTGTAGTAGGGATGACTTACCTGTAACTCATGCAGTGAATGAGGGCATGGCACACAAGGCTATGTGCCATGTTGACTCTTCAGTTTTCTCTGCACTTAGGCACGCAGCCTGCAAGGGCAGTTTGCATGGTCTTGGTGAGCTGTCCTTAGGCTGGCACAGTTCTTGCTGCATCCCTAATGGACCCTCTTCAGGACCAATGACCTAAGTACCAGGGGTACCATTTATGAGGGAATTGTAATGGTTGCTGAATTTCTGCCAATTGTGGTACAGTTTTAGGGAAAGAACACTGGTACTGAAATGTATGACGTTACAACGCATACATTTACAATGCATGACTTTACAACGCAGTTTTTACATCGCAACATCCTTTACAATGCATTCTTTTACATTTCATGCCATTGCATTGCATTTTCAGAAACTACCTTTACAACGCATTCCATTACATTGCATCATACCTTTACAACGTATACCATTACAATGCATACCATTACATCGCATTTAAGGTAAGTGTTGGATAGTATAGGGGTAATTATTACTATTCTAACTCCAGTGAGTGCAACAGTAGAGTAAGTGTTGGATAGTGTAGGGGTAAAAATTACTATTCTAACTTCAGTAAGTACAACAGTAGGGTAAGTGTTGGATAGTGTATGGGTAAAAATTACTATTCTAACTCCAGTGAGTGCAACAGTAGGGTAGGTGTTGGATAGTGTAAGGATACTATGCGTTGTAATGGTATGCATTGTAATGACTTGCGATGTAATGCCTGCGTTGTAGTGACATGCGTTGTAATGACATGAGTTGTAGTGACATGCGATGTAATGGCTGCATTGTAATGACATGCCATGTAAAGGATGTTGCGATGTAATGACTGCTATGTAAAGGTAGTGCGATGTAATGACTGAGTTCTAAAGGTTGTTTCCCCTGGTACTGGGATCCTGGTTAGAAGGGACCCAGTACAGCTCAGTCAACCGTTAAACGCAATAAAAATGATCTACAAAGCAAAATCATTATCTATTTCCACTTATGGGGCAGCTGTTTGGGGCTTTTCCACTGCTACAAAATTGCAGAGTATAGAGGACAGCTTTTTAAAAGGCTGACGTGTTCCATACTCCTGTTCCTCATATATAACCCACTCTGAGCTGAGTGTCCCTGACATAATAGATAGATTTGTATTGCTTCAATTCTCTTACAGCATTCAGTCTGGAGGAAAGCAACACTGACCCTGACAAGACATATTCTCACAGACTGTTTTAATTTAAATGGCGTACATCAAATTAAATGATTGAAATATATTGAGACAAACTTAAAGGCAATCAGTTTGCCCAACCTATACGTGGACCCGAAATCCTGAAAATGACTAAACAAGAACTGAGGTTGCGTCTACTAGATTACTTTGCTACAAAGAGGTATTAATCTAATGGTAACCGCACTACTGTAAGACATTATCTTTCAGCTCCGACTATAAATAATATTTCTACTTCATAGCCGGCATTTGTAACGAATCCCCATCACAGATACATATTATTAATATTTTGATTACAATATATTCCACACATGTTGGGTTTTCTCGCAGAACTTATTCCTTCAATGTCCTTTCTTTATGACCATGCGATAATCATTAAGTACAGGATGACTTGCACATTGTTTTCTTTTGCAAATTTTACACGGATGAAAGGAACAGATTTATTCTTCCCCTTACACGCAAGCTAGAGACTAGAAAATGCCACGCAGCACTTTATTACTTACAGCATTTACCGGATCCCTTGGTATGCTTCTCTCTGGCCTTGTTCTTTTTATCCGCACTAAAGAGAAGAAGACGTATTACTTAGCTCAAATCTCATAACTGAGAGAAGGCTCAATATGACTAACTCCTGCTTTATTTCTTTTCCTTTTAATTGATTAATTTTTTGTATTTATTATGACTTTTTACTCTTTTTATATTGTATAATACTTTTGAGTGCTAATACATGATTTTTTATCTGTAATGTTTTTATTGAAGCATACTTTCATGCCATTATTTTATCGGCGAAATAAAGTTATTATGATGATGGTACAGTTTTAGGGAAAGAACACTGGTACTGGGATCCTGGTTAGCAGGGACCCATTACAGCTCAGTCAAAGTTGCATCAAACACCAGGCAAAAAAGTAGGGGGTTAGTGCAAAAAGAACCCAGTTCCTCACACTAATCCCAGGCAGGCCAAAACACCTTCAGTCCTTTTTTTCCACTGCTGCTAGTGGCCTTTCCATCCCTTTGAGCAAGTAGATTGGGGATGAGTACCTACTATGTCCCAGAGGTGTTTGAAAGACAGTCTGGGTCCTGGTGAATTGGAAGGGGCACTGAATACCAGGACAGGTGGCACCCTGCACTCCACACCTTTTTTGAAAAGCCCCGATCCTGCCCTCCTAATGGGTAACTAGAGCCTGGGGCTGTGTCAGCAGTCCAATGCTAGACAGCTGGCTTCAACCACTTTACTCCTCTAAAACATGTATATGCTTTTTTCCCCGAGTGCTTGTGGGCTTTCTGATTTAGGGGAGATCGATTGTGGTTAAACACCCGGGTCTGTCCCTTAAGGGGAAGAAGGACTGCATGGGAGCCAGGTCACAGTGTGGTTAGAAGGACTGCATAGAAGTTGGGTAGGAGTGATATTGACCATGGTGATCTAGTGGAGTGCATTAGTGCTCAGTGATCCCTTTTGTGGGGTGATCCATGAGCAGTTGAAGGATTGTCAATTTCTCACACTATCTCTTCTTTTGAGATCAGTGCTTGAGGAGGTATGTAGTGCCCCTAAGCACCAATTTCACTTAATGCAACCAGAATATTTAGGACGCACAGCATCACAGAAAATAAAAAAATTATTTTGGGCTGAAAACACCACAGGGATCTCCAACCCTGAGTGCAAGGGCATGACCGCTATGTTCCCCTTGATGTAAAGTTAGTGCTGAGAACGTAGAGGGCATGTACTCTGGCACTTAAGGGGTTAATATTTTAGCTGAAAACAACAACTCTCAGAAACATAGCGAGGCAACCTTTGCTCTATTTCCAAAGTGTGCTGATTGCAGCAAACGTAATTCCTTTTTTTGTATTCTATAAGTTTTATAGAATTTTCAGCAAAACAGAAAAGAAGGTTCGTTCCAAATAGAACAGTTGATAATATAGCCTTATAGCCTGCCGTAGCAGATGATATCAGCCTTTAAAGGCCCGCTCCTGCGCTAAAGGCGAGGTCCTTTAACAAGGGAGCGGGACTTTAATGCCGGTATAGCCCCGCTACAGGGGTTTATAAGGCTACTAGAACATTTCACCATTAGGGGGCAGAATGTTCTAACAAATAAAATGAAGGCCTCACGGAGCCCTAGGGGTTTGACATCCCCTCAGGCTCCGTGAGGCCTTTGTTCACAGCAACAGCTGTGAACGTCAACATTGGAATGCTGATTCTTTGGGCGTCTACTGGCCATTAGAAGCACGGAGCACTCCATTGTTTTCAATTGAGCACCCAACATTCCAATGTTCTAATAAAGAGAGGATAATAGCTGGTGCTCCAGAGTAGTACAGGAAAGACTGGCATGTTACACATAGTGGAAGAGCATGTTTTCTATGACAGGTTCACTCATTATTTCCAATGAGAAAGTGACAGTACTGTTTAATTGGTTGTTCTAATAAGTAGAGGGAAGTAAGTCTCAAGAAAAAGCACTAACTTGAACATTTTCTGAATTAAGTTGGTTCTGCAGACAGTACACTTTCAGAAAACACAAAAGCATGAACCAGTTTTGTGGCTGCAATCCACGGTGAACAGAATCACGATAGGAACTCAGGGGCTGCATCATAAATGTTAGCTTTACATAGGCACAGACATACAACTGTTTTTATGCAAGTGCTGCCCTGCTTTATTTCTTACCTATGGTTTCTGCAGCTCATGCACTAACTGGATTTCCTTATCAAATGCATGGGATTTGTACAGTGGAATCAAAAAAAATAGGCGCTCATATTCGGTCTGACACAGCCCCCTGTTAGTGATATGTCCTGAAAGGTTTTTGTGAGCAAACAGCAGTACAGAAACAGAGGAGAAAGAGAGAAGGCAGTACTTAGAAGACAATGGCTTCAGTACGGATGGTGTGTCAATCGAGTACTAATGTACCTGTGCATTGATTAATCTGAGATGCAATTTAAATTCCGCTGGCATAATTTGCGTAATCTTGGGAATTATGTATCACACTTGTCAAATGAAATACATACAATTATGGCAATACCCACACCACCTAATTATGCCACCATTTGCTGCAAAATTATAGCGTGGTAGCACTGGAATAATGCAAACAACCAGAAAAGCGGTTGTTTTTTTACATGATGATTTTTTTTACTGCAAAATGTGTCCTAGCATCAACAATTGACACAAGAGCTCTTTTCGTGGTAGAATAAAACACAAATGAAGGGTTTCCATATTACATATTTATATTCAATTTTCCTTCAATATTGAGTAATTACATTAAAAAAACAAGCATTTGCAATGCAATAGGTCTCGCATTTACGTGAGTTTTAGCTATTGACATTGCAAATAACAATGCCTTTTATTTTTGTTTTCGTTTTAAAAACATAAAAGGCATTGTCATTTACAATGCCAATAGCTTAAACTCGTGTAACTGCGAGACCTATTGCATTGCAAATGCTTGTTTATGGATTACACTGGAGGCTATCCAAACTGAACTACATCTTGACGCTCTACTTAACAAAGCGCATGAGACAATTTACAATGAAAGACTGAGGGATCTCCTACAATATTAGAACCGGTGACCAGCAGATGCATACAGATTATCTGCAGTGGCCCTCTGCCCTATCCCACTAATCGTCTACGACCTGCATCCAGATTTGGCTGCTGCAGCAGCCCGCTGTGTCCAAATTATACAGGATTGGGGTTATATGAGGTAACACTCTGTAGAGAAGAGCCTGTGCACACGCACGCCCGGAAAAGGCTAAAGATACAAGTGCTGTGGATCAGTAGAGATCGGTGACAAACAAAGCCAATAGATTCAGATTTTAAACAGTCCTTGCACCAGAACATACAACGTACGCATGGAGGGCACCCAAGGAGGCATTTCGTCATCTCTGCACACAAATCAACAGACCGACGTACGCCTATGCCAACATCAGGCATCTGAGTGCATAAGACGTACAGTCGCCTCTACAAATAGTATAAAGGACACATTATTACCCACCCACAGAGGCACATATTCATGCAAACAGACCAACAGACACAATCACACAATAGGGCGGTGAAAAGGGCACGTAATGAAGGAAAATAAGGTGACGAGAAGAGGGAATTGGTGGGAGACGAGGCAGGAAGAGACCCAGTGGTATTGCACGGACGAGAATCACTAAAATGAGGCACCGAAGAGAACATGGAGTGGGGAAGTCAAGCAGAAGGTAGTGGTAATGATCATATATATATAAAATGAGAAAAACAGCGATCCAGTCTGAGTACAGAGATGGTAGGGGGAAGAGGATAGACACCTAGCAAGATCGAAAGAAGAGAGAAAGTGGGAGGGGGAAGAGGAGGTGCCGTGCAGAGAGAGGAAGAGGAGGTGAAAAAAGAGGCAACGATAGGCAGAGGTAGGCGCCGAAGTCGAGAACATGGACTAAGTAGGCAAGAGGAAAGTAGTAGCAGAAGGGGAACAGTCAGGTGACAGAGGGATGCAGGGAGAGAGTAGTAGTGGATTTAAGGTGGGGACAGGGTGGTAGAGAGTAAGAAACTGGAATGAAGCATAGATGAGGAGAGGGCAGAAAGAAGTCAGGTAACTTAAGACTCAGAAGCGGAAGGGGGTGTCAGTGGAAGAGCCAGGAGGAGGTAGCGAGATGGGAGAGAGGGGGAGACAAGACAGGGAGAGTGAAGGAGAGAGGCAGGGAGTGACTCGGAGAGGGGGTATGAAGCAGAGATGAATTAGAGAAAGAACGCGAACGACGCAAAGGATAAGGTAATGTGGCCGGTTACTGCAAACACTTGTGATACAGACGGTGCTCAGAAATACACTGACCGCTCCTACCTGAACAATATGCGTGGCTGCGAGACGCGTTCTGTGGTGGGGGAGGGGGAGGAGCGTTAAAGCACGAGCAAAACGGAGAGGCGGAGCGAGGCGCGCACGCTTAGGAGAGCAGTCTGCTCTCCCAAGCGAGAGAAAAGCCAGATGGCGCCTCTGCGCGTAACTGTGCGTGCAAGACCTAACAAGCATTGGCCGCACGCGCGCCTCGCGTTTAAAGTTAAACAAGCCACTGGCACTTGACTCTCAACACCTGGGGCCCGACGCATGAAGCGACTTACGAGTCGTAAAGTTACGAGTGAGGAGTCTGCACCCACAGGGTGGAGTCTCCGTACTTATGGCGGTATCTCCCCACTGAGCACTGCAGTGTGGAGCTTCCGCCCGAGGGCAGAGATCTTCATGGCCAGGATCCGGACGCACCACCCAAGGACACATAAAACAAGGAAACTAGCAAACATGTCCCCGCTGGACAGAAGGACACCACAGCGCCACTGAAAAAGTATCGCACGCAGCCTCAGTAACATCATGCACACTAGAAGACGGGCAAATAAAAGGCCCTTGAAGGGGTGAAAAGGAATCAACGTCCTGACATAGTTTTCACCAAAGCCATGCCGGCATCAGAAAACACGGACTCGTACTATTAATTCAAAATTAAAAAACAGAATACTATTAATTCAAAGTTAAAAAGACGAGAACAATCAGGTTACCGTTTTAGTTTATGTTTCAGCGCGCAAACCACTCCACGACGCCACTCTAGGCTGGTCGGTTTCCTAACAAGCATTGGCCGCACGCGCGCCTCGCGCTCAAAGTTATAAAAAAAAAAAAAAAAGCCCGGCGTAGCGTGGCGCACGCGCGCTTGGGGGCGGGGGAGCAAACCCTTTGAAGTGCTCCCAAAAAGCGGAGTGCATGGCAGCACCAAGTGCGAGTGCTAGCAATGCAATCCGCTTTTTGGGAGCACTTTGAAATGCCCTTTTACAATAGTCTCGCTTCGCGATCGCTCACGCGATAGCAAGGCGAGACCTAACCATGTGAATTTCAAACACACCTTACAAATTATAACTATTTTCTTAATTTTAACAATTTTTTTGCTGTTTTCACATATGCAATATACCACATATTCTATAGTGTTGAGAGAATATATATTTGTTATATTCAGGTTTTACCTAAAGAAAAAAAAATTTGAACATGGAACGCAATGGAGTGAACATGGTGGCCAGAAGTGTGGTCGGTAAGCAACTCTCTATGTACGCTTCTATCTGCGCCTTACCAATCTATGCACTGTTGTTGAACTGGGACAAATCTAAAGAAGAGTAGCCGAGAGCCTGTAGGTTCCAGATGGTTGAGATCATGCATGAAGGAGACTTAAAGCTCTGCTTCTATACACATTCCTGGGTAACCAGATCTTGAGCCTTCTTTCACAAGCCGTAGATACTCTTCCGCTTTCCAGTCTGGGAGTTGAGGTTACGGAATTCATTGTGCTCATGCCTGCAGTGTTTGTCATTCTTATTTTTTCTGTGTGGTTCCTCTACCACCTTAAGCTTGACATACTGGAGGAAAAAGATGATACCAAGAATAAAAGATTAGGAGGCACCTTTATGGAAGTGCATCTGGCAATCGCGCTCACAGTGAGTGACTTAGGGGCATATGTATCAAATACCGTTATTGCGATTCTCAAATAGCGATTTTTAGGGAATTGCTATTTGAGAATCGCTAAACGGGATGTAATAAAAAATTCGCAAATGTTTTGCGATTCCTTGGCATTCCTTAATTGCGATTAGCAAAATGCTAATCACAATTAAGGAATACCTTCCCATTCATTCCTATGGGCTAGGAGGGCAATAGGGATGAATGGGAAGACATTCTCAATTTGCGATTCGCAATTTGAGAATCGCAAAATGAGAATGCAATTTCAAGGCTGTCAAAAGGACACCCTGTTGAACCCCTGAAATATGTATGTGTGCACATGTGGCGCACATACATGCCCTAAGGGCATGTATGTGCGTCACATGGCACTTTGAAAAATGCAAAAAAGTGCATTTTTCAAAGAAATCGCAAATTACCACCAACTTGAAGTTGGTGGTAATTTGCGATTCCTTACGGCCATATTGCACTTTTTCTGTGCTTCATACATTGCATTTAAGGAATCGCAATTTGCGATTCCTTAAATGCAAATTGCAAAATAGAGAATCGCAAATTTTGCAATTCTCTAATTTGCAATGCCCTTTTTGGGATGATACATCCCAAAAGGCCTTTCCCGTTCGCAAACGGGCCGATTCTGAGAATCAGCACATTTGCGAACGGGAAAAGGGCTTGATACATCTGCCCCTGTGTGTCTTAGACCGGGCTGCAGATACATGTATTAAAAATATGCATTTTTTAGTAATATGCAATCCGACTGTATGAGTGCCAGCCTTTATTTTCTACATTTCAATTATAAGGAAGCTCTCCAGAATGCAGCTGATAACACCCTTATATTACCTCTCAAAAAGAATAATCCTTTGTGACGACGAAGCCTCAAATGACCTTAATATATTAAAGCCATATTCCGACTCCCAAAAAGCCTTTAGATTTGCTGATTAACCAATTTCACACATCTATATTTCGTTCAGCCAGCAGGAAGCGTGAGAAGAAGGCCTGTTTCTTCTTTCGCTGTGTAACTTTCCCTTTTTCTTCACAGACCAGGAGACCTCCTTCCTTTCAGTCAGAAGTTAGTTATTGGTAGAAGAAGTTCTGTTTGTTTTTTCATTGCTTCTCATGCCTCATGGTTTTGCACTCTTTCTTCCTAATCAGCCCATCTACAAGGTGTCCAAAAACAGCTGTGGGGTCTGTGCAGAGCGGAATTTCCTCGTGGAAATCCGTTCTTCAAATTTAAGAGAGATCCTGTGTTTACTAAGTGCGGGAACAACAAACTTAATTTTACTGAATGGAAAAGACATCAGGTAAAATCACTATAGGATAAAGCTGCTTGTTGATTAGACCCCTTGCATGGCCCCTGCCCAAACATCAGAGAAGAGACAGGGGGAGCAGTATAGGCTCCGCACTGCCAGCCAACATTCTCCACTCCTTCATTCACCCTCCCTTCACCCCTGCCTTACACCAGACTCCTGAAGACGTTTACCACCCGCATAGAGCAGGTGGCAAATATGTGTGTTTAACCCCACAGAAAAGGAAATGCCACGCAGAAATGAGCCAGGTAAATCTGGGTCTACAGAGTAAGTCCTCATTCCATGGGGTTTAACTTTTAATTGCACGGTACTGGTGGATTGTTAACTCACAGTACTGTAAATTATTGATGCAGTGTTGCACCCCGACAGTATTGTGCAATTTGTAATTGCAGCCATAGTGGGTTGCTAAAGGACTGGAGCTAGACCGACATAAATGAAGGACCAAGCTATCACATTCCACCATATCTGCAAATACACAGGAGGGTAGTTCACCACACTTTAACTTTGGTAAAACACAATACAAGAGTCCATCAGAATGGATCTTGAATAAAAGCCTTCTTTAGATTCTGTGCCACAGAAAGCTTGTGCTGTTAATGCCAACTTCATCATCATTTCCAGATCTACCTTTGCCAGTGCTTGCTACTTTTTTCTTCTGACTCAGCTATTTACAAGCTTCAAGGTGATTAGAATATTGCAGCATGACTTTTCATTGATTTTCTGAATATTTGAGAGTTTCCCCTAGGTTGAAGGTAAGCTGCACAGGTTGCTAGTTTTTCTGACTCAGCTATTTACAAGCTTCAAGGTGATTAGAATATTGCAGCATGACTTTTAATTGATTTTCTGAATATTTGAGAGTTTCCCCTAGTTTTAGGGTAAGCTGCACAGGTTGCTAGTTTTTAGAAGGATCCCTTATAAGGCGCACTGCTTTGCCCACAGGGCCTATTATGATACAGTTACCATGCTGCTGATGGGTTTGTTTCAAATTTTAAGCGATTCCTTCATTTCGGCTCTTCCCTCCTGCCATCCATGCCCCTAGTTGATGGATGGTTAGGGAGGAAGTTCCTTCTCTGTTGTTGCTTCCTTTTTTGGAACGCACTCCGTCTTAGCCGGCACAAAAAAGAGGTCATTTCTATGTTTAGGATGACTCCTAAAAGTCATCTGTTCTATTGATTATCTTCATATAACTTCTGATGTTGTTAGTTAAGCGCCACGATACCTTAGGACATGTGTTGCATTTTGTTACAACTCAGCTCAGCTCATATCTTGAATGTATAGGTTTTCATTATATTTATTAGGTACCCATAGCCATTTAACACAAGGCTGGTGGCAAATTTTAGAAGAAATAAAGCAGAAATGGTGAGTTATGTCTCTTTCCTTTGCAGATGGAGCATTGTTAATTGAGGGATAGCTCATGTGTCTGATGCCTGACCTGTGGGTAGTCTGACAACTCAGCTACATGAAACCTGCACATATATTTTATATCGAACTACAGGCATAACTATCCCACCTAAAGCAAACACCTGTATTTTCAGTTTCTTAGAGTGTATTGTAAGACAGATGTAGAGTTGGCTTTAACTTATGCCTTCTGGGGGCATGGCCACTCCGGCGTCCAAGATGGCCACTCGGTACTGAAGCTCCGGCCCTGAATCCCCAGCATCCTTGCTTAATGTCTGCCAAGATCCATCAATAAAGCGGTACAAAAGGGGGTGGTGATGGACGGAGCATCAGAACCAATCAAACACTCACACCCAGTCAACAGATCTGGGTTTGATCCATCACCGTTCTTTAGCCCACTCTGCCACCCCAGTTCAGACATGGCCATATGCAAATCAGTCTGACCCTGTGCCTCATGGGAACAGTCCAGCCCGAACTGCCAAGCCATGTCTTCCCTGGACCGGAAACAAGCTTCCTAGGACCGGTTTCTGGCATTTCAGCCGTCTTCAGCCAGGCTTGCTTGAATCCAGTGGCAAAGTGAGCAAGGGACTCACGTCTGAGCATACCCTGCCAACTTATGGCGAACAAAGCGGTACAAAAGGGGGTGGTGATGGACGGAGCATCAGAACCAATCAAACACTCACACCCAGTCACAGATCCATCAATAACCATCGGCGACATAGCAATTTCACTGAAACCAGGGGCTGCACGCCTGGCCAGATCTGGTGTTTTGAGCAGATACGGGGACACAGATCTAACACCCACGTGGTGGACCATGGGTGACCCTGAGGTGTGGAGCCAGCAAGCCCTACCAGGTCGATGTGCTCTGTGTGGCTGGCCAGTAATACTCACCCTAACCCCTGGATTGTGTATGCAAGCTTACCGCACTGACGCCAGGGCACCTCAAGTGATACAGTTAGAGGCACCACTGTTGTGTGCCTAGCGGACCACACAGACAATGTTGGTAGCAACATGGAGCCATGAGGGCCTCACATCCACAGAAAGCCCTAGCTGTAAATCATTGTGTAGCGGTAGGGCGGCGAGGGCTGTTGGCCCAGAAACTCCTGTGCAGGAGCAGGGCAGAGCTATCCACAATTGCTGATAGTCAGATGGGAGCCCTAATAGGGTCCTTCCCACACGTCTGCGCTAGATGTGGTGTAGTGAAGACAGGGTTCTGCTTGTACACATTACTGTTAGCATAAGCTTATTAGAAGTTAAACACCATTTTGCCACTTTGCCGCTTTTTGCACATGACACTACTAATAAATAAATATGTTCCGGATTGGATTTAAATATGGTTCCACGTCCCGCTCGTCGCCAGTGTAGGAAGCGCTATATCCATAGGAAAAGAAAACGCGGACCAGGAAGATGAAGAAAGACGTGAAGTTTAATAGCACGTCTGCATACAACCAGTTCAAGCTCAGAATAACGTTTCCACCCACAAACGCTCATGCCCAACCTTCTACCATATTTTAAAGCTAAACATTCCTTCCACAACACGAGTCAGTCACGAGCTGGAATGCAGAACTCCGCTCGTGACTACTCATGACAAGTAAACACGACAACTACAAGTATCTGTTGTTGTAAGTTAAACTGCTTGCTTTTCGTCATATGAGAACGGTCTGTTTTTCACATCCCTAGACTTACACCACGACCTCAGTCTGTACACTGTGTGCAGAAGTCTTCAAGGTCAAATAACAATGTATGCTTTTGATTCAGGTTGATCGGCCCACGCTCTAGACACAACACGCACACAGCTGCAAAATATCTGAAACTCTGGTGCCTTTAATATTGCATTGCATGCATGATGCTGGCACTTGGCGAAAACCTTTCCATCTACAAAGAGCGCTGCTGATCCTGTGATGTGATTCACCTCAGCTGAACTTGGAGGTATGGGGTTCCCCGTTCAAACCTAGAGACCTTCTATTATTATAAAACTAGCTCCTAGCCAGGGGAGGGTGGTACACAAGGCGCTATAAGACCTGTTTCCACTATAACATGATTTCTCCCTTTGTGTTTTATGGAATTGTAACAATGCTGAATGTTTTATTTCTAATCATTTACCTGCTTATGTTAGCCAAAATACTGCATCTTGGAGCACGTAGTTAAAAATAAACATTTTAAACTTTACCGTGTCTCTGATTACTCACGTTGTGGACTGATATGAGACTAAAAATGAAAGAGTGTTCTTGATTCCCACCATTCCTCAGAGTACCCTAAGTCGCTTGTTCTGGGTTGTATAATCATTGGTAGCTTTGCTGAGTACGGAGAACGAATGAGACACTGATGCTAGCCGGATAGGGGTTCTGGGTACTTAGGTGAGTTTTTTGGCACACCACAATTCACTGAGGTCCTGGTTTCCTGTGCATAGTTCTGTGCATGAGCAGAATCCCTGCAACAGTGGCCTGCATCACAGCCGCCACTTGCTGTGACCTTAGAAGGGGTCTGCCTCCTGGTAAGCGACTTTATTTTAAACACCCTGCTGGCAAGTGAACCACACTAGTGACATGGGCAGTAACATCGAGCCATGGGGTCCCAATCTCTGCAATGGCCCTGATTTAACTCACTGTAGAGTGATCTATTGGTCAGGACCATCAGCTCAGCAAATCCTCAGGTAGTGGGGTAGAACTGCTTTCAATTACTGATCGTTGGAGAGGAGGTCTGTCTGTGGCCCTATTGCCTTCCTGCACAGGCTGATGCTCGTGTTGCGGCTATTCTGTGACTGTTTGCTGAAACTTCAGATCAAATCCGCACTCTGGTGAGTGATTTTGTTTTCTGTGCCCCACTGGTTCTATCCTGGTGAAACACTATCTCACTGCCACAGATGGACATTATTCATTTAGATCCCTACAAAGAGAATTTTGAGCCAGACTGTATGCTGTGACTGGGGTCCAGATGCTGCACGTAGACCCACAGATGCCCTGTAAACAACTGTGGCTGCTTATCCAATGGGGTACTGGGTGTGTGGTAAGTGACGGAGATTCTGGCCTAAACTGCTGCCTATACCTCTCTGCTCTCCTGGCCCAGCATGAACTGCATCTAGTGCCTAACTGTCTGACACTCAACACTAACCTACCACTGGTAGACCTAGTTTACTATATCTGCTCGTGCCATTGTGTGCGGTTGCCTAACAAATCCAATGCACCTCTGCATATCAGCCCACTTGACTGCACACTCCTCTTGCACTCAGTGTAGCATGGGGCATGAGGGCCCAAAGCAGAGGAAGCTGCCATTTGCACAAGCAAAAGACCAGGATAGATGAGAGGCCCCTGCAGAGATGGCGGAGAACGCTGCGGAGCCGGTGGGTCCTGAGCAGCTTGCCACCACTGAAGCCTTCATAGCAGAGATAAGAACCCAGGTTTCGCCCCATGGACATGTGCTTTTACGCCCTCACGGGTAGACTGGATGGCATGGGAGAACACCAAGGCAGGCACTAGGATAGCGCAGTGAAGATGGGTAAACAGCTCGATAGGCTGAAACGTCTAGTCAAATAACTTGCCATAAAAAATAAAGACCTAGAGGCCTGATCACAATGCAATAACCTACGCATAGTTGGCATTGCGGAATCCATAGCAACTGGCAAGATGAAGATTTTTATGGAACGTCTTCTGATGGATCTTTTTGGCTATAAACGCTTTACATCTACCTTTGTGCTGGAGCGCTCCCATCGCTCTCTTGGTTCTCAACCCACCCCCTCCCCGGGGGCTCCCACCTCATCCTATTATTGCCTGTCAACTAAATTTCAGGTATCACAATATTGCACTCCGGCTAGCACCCAAGCATTGATATATGCAATATAGGGGCACCAGCCTTTCCTTCTTCCCAGATTTCACTTTAATGGTCCAAGAAGCGCAATGCAAATACTCCATGCAACGTCGATGCTCAGATGACTGGGCCCGAGGTATGGCATGCTGTATATGTCATGCTGTACATGGCTCTCCTGTGCGTTGACGTCATAGGCAAGGCTTGATTCTTTGATGCCCCATTGGATGCCCTTGCCTTTTGTAAACAGTGGGCCAAAAATCATACATGCCCACTGATGCTCCCCAGAAAATGAATCACCAGACTTACATGCCACAAACCTCTCTGCTCTATTCCCACCACATTGATCAGCCTTGTTGACAACTGTGGTTCTGGTTGGTCGGGACTACTCTTGGCTACAAAGCCAACACAGAACAGGATCTGCTCCTACTAAGCCACATAGATCCCGATGGGCCCACATGTTTGCAATTCAATTCAATTCAATTCAATTCAAATGATCTTTATTCGGATATATTCAAAATAATCCATAAAAGTACATACAAAATACATCAGGCATTCTTATACACAGTCAAATAAGTGCAAATATCAATGTGCAAATGGTGCAAAGATAATTCTAGATCTAACATGTCAGAAAGCTCTAGAAGATGCGTCCATTAAAATACATAAAAAGTCATCCCAATGAACAATAAAACAAATCTTAAGAAAACAGCATGTCTAAGGTACATCCAATGTGCAAATATGCAATGTGCAAGTAATGAAACAACCGGATACATTAATGGAAATTGATCTTAAAAACAGCATATCTAATGGTACACCCAATGTACAAAAATACAATGTGCAAATAATAAACAGGCTGTCAAACCAGATTCATTGAGGTAAATGGACAACCAATGTGCAAAATACAATATGTTGAGTGAGCAGAATAATCAACACACTTCAGGTCGTGTTCATTGAGGCACGGGAACGGACAGCAATTTGGAGAAAGTGATTAACTCTGTAAATTACATCGTCAGTACTTAGCATCCGTAAAACTCTGAAAGCCTCATTAAAATCCGTCAGGGCATTGGCTCTCAAATAAGGGATTAGAAAGTGTTTGGTATATTTTACATAGAAGCCACAGAACAGTGTGAAATGCAGCAGACTTTGCTTTCCACCCTGGTTACATGGGCAAAATAAGTTTCCCAAATTATGGGTGTAACCTAAGGGGAAGCAGAGTAAGTTTACCACACTCCCATCCCTAAATCTAAACAGCAAACTCCGATTCCATCTGCCCAGTTTCTTGCGTAGATAGCCTTGGGGCATGTTAAGTGGCCTAGTACATAATACTTGTAAAGGTATGTACCCAAGAATTGCTGGCTTTGTAAATTCAATTTTTTCTCTGTTCACTCGATACAAATCAAATAAGGCCCTTTTCACTGTAGTCTTATGTGATGAATCGATTGTTTCGGGTGCTGAGAAAAGATGCCCCATTTCTACGCTTAAAAGGCTCATCTGTACCGCGTTAAGCCAGGGAATATATTTTGCCCGCTCACTTTTTAGGCAATCTAAAATTATGTCACGGGTCAGTGAGGCGGCTGGGTTACGCCAAATTTTTAACCAAAACAAAGCAGGTCTAGATTTTATAAAGTCCTCTATATATGGGAGATTCAATTCTCTATGGCACACGTATGATGGTGCCGAAATAACTCCCCCCAGTACCTTCCTACAGAATTTATTTTCTTCTGTCTGAATGTTCGTGCAACTCGAGTATCCCCACACCTCGGCACCATAAGTTCCTGTAGGGACGCACTGGGTTTTATAGATTTGTAAAAGTGATAGAATGACTTCAGTATGCTTTGGTTGGCGTAAAGTAATTATAGAGTTAATGGCTTTGCCCAGTTTGTTCCTCCCTCTGGCAACGTGAGGTTGCCAGGATCCGAAATCGGAAAACAACAGACCTAAGTAAGGGAAAGTGCTAGTGCTATTTAAAACATTGTTCCCTGACATAATATGGCGGATTTTATGTTTCTTTGGCCCGCAAGACATTATATAAGATTTTTTAAAATTTGTACATAGGTCAAGGTCGGCCATATAGGAGACAAAGCCTGAAATTAAAGTGCGGAGTGCATTAGGTGTACGACCTAATAGTACCGCATCGTCTGCATAAAGCAATACAGGGAGGGGTTTGCCGTTGACGAGCGGGACATCAGTAGTCAATTTATCCAAGGATGTGCCTAATTCATTTATATATAAGATAAAAAGCAGGGGAGCCAAGACACAACCTTGTCTTACACCCCTGCCGATTAAAATCTTGCCTGAAACTTCTCCATCGTTATTAATACGAACACAGGCTTTTAGATCACTGTGTAAATGGGCCAGGAATTGGACCAGAGGTTCATCCAAACCATATCTCAGCAAGGCTGTCCATAGGCGTGATCGGTTGACAAAATCAAAAGCAGAGCTTAGATCCATAAAACCTAGGTAAAGTGGGGATTTTTTAGCTATGGTATATTTATCTAAAACTAAGTTTAGGTTCAAGCACTGCTCAACCGTCCCTACGTTGCTTCTAAAACCTAACTGACATGGGTGTAAAATGTTATTTTCTTCGGCCCAAATGCTGATCTTATTAAAAATGACCCTGCCCAAAATCTTCAATGTATTGTCAATTAATGATATCGGGCCATAACTCCCAGGATCAAGTCTGTCCCCTTTTTTAAAAATAGGTACGATGGTGCTATTGAACCAGGAATCGGGCAATGAGGTAGTAGATAAGTTATTAAAAACATTACACAAAAGTGGGGACCATAGGTCAGGCTCTGATTTTATTAAGTCAATAGATACTCCATCAGGCCCTGGCGCTTTATTTCCTGCGCTTTGAAGAATTGCATCCTCTACTTCCGTTATTGAAATGTGCGGAAACTTAGATGATTGACGATTTTCAATAGGAGGAGTCGATGCCATGTAAATATTTGTAAAGTGCTTCACCCATACGTCCCCTGGTATACTACAAGTTATGGGAGTGATATTGGAGCCAAATGATTTCAGGTTCTTAACCTCGCTCCAAAACCCAGCAACATCCTTTGTTGCTGCAGTTCGTACGAGTGATTCCCAATGAGTTTTTAAAAGCTCTTCGGATCGTGTTCTTAAAGTACGTTTGTAACTAGACCTCAGGGTCCTCACCAAAGACTGATCTGGTGGGTCGGTCTTTAGGGCAGCTCTCAAATCTCTATTTGCTCTAGAGCAGGAGTTGTCAAACCATCTAGGGTTAATATTAGTATTAATTAAGACTGGCTTAGATATCTCCTTCTTTATAGTCTTACACAGTTCCGTGAATGCTTCCACAATCGCATAGTCAGGGTGGTCGGAGGACAGGCAGGTGAATACTAATCCAGGATAGGATTTTACAACTCGGGCTAACACCCCCTTATTGTCAATCCCCTTCCAAACCACCCTTAGCTTATCCGTCGATGCGACTAGGTTTTTTGCCCCTATTTCTATCCGCTTCAGCTTTTTGTAAGGAAGTTTAAGAGTGGATAGGATAGGGTGATGGTCGCTATATATACACCTAACTACTGTGGCCTCTAATAAAAGGTCCACAAGCGTAGGGGTCATAAATACATAGTCAATTGTGGAAGCACTCCCATGCCCAATATAAGTAGCCACGGGGCAGACATTCTCCATAGTGTTTACTTTTTCCATAACTTTAATTAGATCCCTTGTGGCCAGAAGGTTGGATAATTCTTCACCTCTTTTACAGGGAGGAGTTTGACGGTGAATGTGTGCATTAAAATCACCTCCTACACATATCCCATCAAGTTTGCCACACTTTTGTCCTTCTATAATATCGTCAATAAAATTAAACAGCTTTATAAAATTCATATTGGGATGTGTTTTAAAATCATTATTATAAAAATGTATTAAACATATTCTAACACTACTAATATAAAGCAATGCCTGGAAGTTTCTATTGTGCGTTTCCAGTGGTTCAATTTTGACATCTGCACCTATTTTGACCCATATTGATAATCCCCCGCTAGGTCTACCCATAGCAGGTATAGGAGCAATTTGGTTAAAACAACTGAAACCATCAAAAAGAAGAGGAGTGGTGCACCAAGTTTCTTGAAACATCAAGATATCAATTTTAGAGACCCAGTCCACCCAGTCCCTATTTGTGACTTTAGCATTTAAACCTGCTATATTCCAGCTCAGGATTGCCAGATTGTTAGTGGATGGTACCGGGGTAAAAACAATACCTTCTTGGATTTTTTCATGATGCCATAATGTTTTTATGCGGTTCAACTTGGGGTCCAGTTGCCGCAGTGTTGCCACCCCCTGTGGTGTACACTGTACTGCTCATTGCTTATAATTTGTTTGAAAATTTGATCGTGTTGAATTATGAGGATCTGCTGGGCATCTTTGGACCTAGTGTAGGTTGGGGGTCTGGGTCAGGGAATTTTCTTGTTTTTAATATGTTTTTTATGTCGTTTACCTGGAAGGACATACTTCACTGGCTGCTTGATGCTCTATCCTACATCATTACACTATATGAACATGCAATGCAACGTAACTGACCCAAGGGTCGAGATCCCACTCATGATATGGAACATCAGGGGCATTAACAACCCCCGTAAAGGGAAACAGGTATTGCACTATCTTGCCTGACTTTATGCAAAAATAGCTTTCTTGCAGGAGACTCATCTCCCACTTGGCACAATTCCAACATTTGCATACTTTATGGGCCCGATTCAGTATTTTTCCACCTATAGCACATATTCTTGTGAGGTCTGCATATTAATACACCGGTCAGTCCCCTTTACCCCTTGAGTGAGTTATACAGACAAGGGCAGCAGGCATGCCGCAGGCGTGGCCTTCTGGCTGGTCACAATGTATTGTTACTTGATAGTTATACCCAGAACATTGACTCGCCAGACTTTTGTGGCAAGGTTGAATTTTTTATATTAGGGGGAGACCAGAACTTATGCCTAAACTCTCTTCTAGACTCTATTCCTGCGGCACCCAGTGGTAAACGAAGATCTCTCCTCATACTGCAGTGTATCTGCTTTAGCCCCTCCCTTCAGGTACGCTAGGCACTTTCACCATCCTGCCAATCCTGGACACACGTTTTACGTTGCACAACATAATACCTGATGCCACATAGACTACTGGTTGCTCTCGATGGCAGTCCTTCCCTGGCTAGGCAACTCTTTTGGACCATGATCTGTTCTGGTTGTGATGGATATCCCCTAGGGATGAGGTGTGGATCTCGTTTGGCGCTTCCCATGCAACTCTCTCCATGATGAGGTCTTCCAGTAAGAGATCCACATAGCCATAGTTGAATTTTTTTAACTCAATGTTGGGTTGGTAAAAATGCAGGCTACACTATGCGAGGCCTTTAAGGTCTACATCTGAGGCATATGCATTTCTAAGAATGCTGGCAGATTGCGGGGTATATGACGTGCCCTTTCACGAGTTATGGCATCATTGTGTGAGGTTGACAGGGCTGACGCACAGTAAAATGTCAGACCACAACTTCTACATCGGGCATGAATGAATTCCACAAGCTTACCGACAGGGAGGTGACCCATCCAGGAAAGTACACCAATGCTCGCCATTTTGGCAAAGGTGAAAGTATGGGTCGTACACTGGCGTGCCTGCTCTGCCCACAGAGGAGTAATAGCTATATTCCCAAGCTTCTGGTTGAGGACGGAGCATGCGCCACAGACAGCAGTGCGGCACTTACCGAACTCCTATGCTACTAAATGAGTTTATATACTTCCCATTGTTCGGGAGAAGTTAAAGACGTGGTAGACTACCTCTCAGAGATAGCTATGGTTTGGCTCTCCACCCCACAACAGCAGTTTCTCAGCAAACCAATTTATGAAAAGGAGGTGATTAATGCTCTTGATTCCCTGGATGGGTACAATGCATCCGGACTGAATGGCCTCTAGATCGTTTTCAACAAAGCCAACAAGCACCTCCTTGCGCCCCATTTACTGGCCATGTAGCCAAAACTTTACATCAGAGTTTTGCCTCCCACTCTCAGTGAGGTGATAATCACGCTACTTGTCAAGCCCAGTAAAGACCCAATATACTGCTAATCCTATCGGCTTCTTTCATTGTTGAATTTCAACATTAAGATTTTGGCCAAAATACTTGTGACGCGGCTTTTGTCCCTACTGGAAACCGTTATCTCGCCTTAGAAGTAGGGATTTGTTCCCCATCATTCTACATCTCTAAACTTGCATATTTTATTTTCAGTTCTTCACAGAATTTCCCCTGACGTTCCTGCTGCTATTGCACTTCTCAATGGGGAGAAGCCCTTTGATTTACTGGAATGGCCTCTCTAGAAATTGTACTTGCCCCGGGGGTCTCATATTATGTGTCTTTACTCACAGCCAACGGCCAGTATTGGAGCCAATGGTTTACTCACTGCCCCATTTGAAATATTCAAGTGGACAAGACAGAGTTGCCCGCTCTCTCAGTTATTATTTAGCATGGCCATGGACCCATTTGTTGGGCATCTACAGGACAAACACCTCCATAGGGGCTTCCAGTTCACAACTGGTACCCTGACGCTATAGGCAGATGACATTTTGTTGTTTGCGTTCCATCCAGAGTTTAACCTAGCTCCTATCATCCACAAGGTTATAAGGTTTGGTTGAGTTTCTGGTCTTCAAATAAATTGACGGATATCAGACCTGTTTTCGGTTACTGACGCTACCACATTGGTAGTATGTGAATATCCTTTGCAATGTTGTGACAACACCATCAAATATTTGGGCGTACACATCCATAGCCAGAACAAACAGGTCCTGCAGCTGAATTATGGACCGGCAGTTGACCGCTTGATGACACAGATTGAGGGATGGATTCGCCTACGACCATCCATGGCTCGCTGCATAGCCATTATTAAAATGGTGTTTCTCCCCCGCTTTCTATATCTCTTCCCAAACATTCCTTTCCCACTCACTAATACTTTTTTCACCACCCTCCGGAGCCTACCCTTGAGACCGATCTGACCTGAGATGATGAGACACTTTGGTGCTTACGACCAAGGTGGGCTTCAGGTTCCACATCTATTGCTCTATTACCTAGTGGCACAATGCCAGTATGCACACCATTGGTATCATAGGGACACATGCCTTCCATACGACAGACCTGAGCGCAATCAAGCAGGGGGGTCCTGCTGCATTCTCTTCTTCCCCATGGGATTCCCCTAAAGATATTCAAACCCTTTTTACCACCTGCTAGGCTTGGTAGAAACGTCTTCACTTACTTGGTGGGAATCTTTCATGCTCTCATTCACTACTTCTTGTGGATAACAAATGGTTTTCACCTGCACTTGAGACCCTTTTAAAGAAATGCACTGAGGAAGTACGCACTGGACACATTCGGGTATTCCTTCCCAGAGGGTCATGTTCTTTCCTATTCTGAAGACGTTTGCTTTGCTGCAGTGACCCCTATGGGCCACTTTGCCCTCCGTCGCGCTCATATTGCACTATGAGCGCAGATTCCTTCCTACTCACTCACCCCAATAGGTTTACCCTACTGACCATATAAAATGACAAAATAGGCAGTGGAAATCTTGTTTCTAAACACTATCACACTAGCCAGGCTCTATTGCCAGCTAGAGACAGTCATATCCTGGGCTTATAGGAGTGTGAATTACATCACCCTTTGATGGATACAATTTGGTACTATTGTTGTCTATAAACCAAACTAATTTCACCCAATCACAGAGATATTTGTTACACTTTGAGTTACTTAGACTTTCATTTACCACTCCCTACTCCCTGGCCAAGATTGATCCAACCAGGTCCTCTGCTTGCCCCAAATGTGAAGCCAATGAGACTGATTTTACACATCTTACTTGGACGTGCACCCATATTGGGGATTTTGAGGTAGCTGTCCTTTCTCAGCTCCCCTAATGGTGAGGGTTCCTCTGGCACCTGATCCACTTCGCACTTTACTGGGCTATGTCTATGATATTCTGAAGGGGGTCCTCAGGCTCAGCGCACTGGCGCTGTTACTTGCAAAGCGTGACATAGCTCTGCAATGGGGTAGCAAATGCCTCCCAACTGTGGCTGGTTGTCTTAAGAGCCTCACTTTTGTGACACCACTAGTAAACTATACGCTTCACTACAGCTGCCCTCGTCCTACCCAAAAGACATTTGGCAACCATTTTGCCCATATTTAAAATAGCATGAACAACCAGGCTCCGACTTATCAGCTATGTAATCACATGGCACTAGCACCATTGACCTCTCAAGCAGCTTCTAACCCTGCGACACCTATGAGCACTTAAATGTGTTTTTGCCTAACTTCTGTCTCTACATAGTTAAGATTGCAATTCGACATGCAGTACTTTATGCAATGATGATGTTATTGTCTGTACAGTCCTTTCCTTATCAATGTTATAACTGCTGTACAAGCTCCTTGCTCCTATTGCATGGGCAGTTGTATGTATTTTGTCTTTCTTTTCTTTTTCTGTTTTCTTTCTGTACATAATGCAAAATGAAGAATAAAAAAAAAGTATGCCTTGTGGTTTTTCTCTAGGATGTCGGCAATACAGTGGAAGTACACCAGCCATCCCCTTGAGTATCTTTTTTATCGCTCTGTCCAGCATCTTCTCATTAGTTTAGTTTGGCAGGAAAATATTTGTGGAACATTACAGCACTGTTAAGCTAAGGCTAAGGCTGGTAAAAGCAGCATAATTCTGATACTATGTATAATAGGTCAACAAATAAAAGCCCAGCACAGTGAAAACACTATTTTGTGCATTATTTATTGCAGTGTCACAATGACAAATTGGTTACCATGTTGTCTGGTTTGTGTCTCTCTTGTGGTTCATTCATGGTTGTCTCTTCCACTACCCAGGCACTGCTACTTGCTATAATATGTATAGAAGTCTAGGAACAACAATTATACAGAATATACCATTATTCTTAAAGAATTATGGAGAAAGTTGTAACAAATGTCGCATTTTACAATATACATTGCCCCTGCAGGATTTAAAAACAACATTGATATTTTAGTGAATTTGACAGGGGCTTCAGAACAATTTTGAAAGCATGGTTGTTGCTATAATAGCACATGCTGTTAAGTGAAACTATTTCTGTTTCTGTTGGAGTGGCTTTTTTGCAGAACATTGCACATCAGCCACACATTCAACATGTTCTATTGCTTGAAGGAATACTCGTGCCCTTTGCATGCTAGAACTTCCTTTGTTGTAAAGTTATTTCAAGGAAACTACTTTTTTTGCCAGTTCATTTGGCCTGGTGGCTTCTTCCATAGATGTAAATCAGTCATCTCATATGAGAACTGCTCAGTGTGGGGTGCTAATAAATACAATTTTATTTTGATTTAGATGAGCATAGATACCTGGTTTAGTAATTATCAGGTGGTGATATCACTAACTGAGTGGCTGTCACTTATTCAATCTCAGGAGGCATGGAAGATGCATTAGGAATCAAACCTGAGACTTGCCAGTCACACATGAAAAATTTGGTGCATTAACCCAATAAGCTCAATATTTTGAGACCTGTACATAGCCCTGCTCCAAACAAGCATATGTTGCAATGTACCAATGGGCAAACTTAAGAGGCATCTTTGGTCAAAAGTCAGGCAGCACCATCTTTTTGAAGATGGAATTAAAAATATTTCATGAGTCATTTCACAGAAGGAATTTTTCAGAAAATTGACAACAAAGGGTCATCATCTTGAAGTAACTTTGCAAAAGCTGGTTCTAAAGTGCTTGGGTTGAAATTTGTAGAATCTACTTTTGGTTGTCAAATCACTCACTAACCTTTTTAACGATCTCCATCAGTAGCCTATAAATATTTTCAAATCCACTAAAACATGTTAGTTTTATTTGTATCGGGTTTGACCAATATGTTTCCTATTCATAATGTATCACCCTAATTTATTGTATTATATTAAAGTACAGCTCCGCCCCATTGTATTAAGTGTGTTAGCTCTGCCTCCATTGGTTGACCTGTTAGCATCAACCCCAAAGTTCGGGTCTTGTTGCCCCCCTGTTTCTATGCTTGCTCTCAAAATGCATTCTTCAAGGATAATACAATTTTTGCTGTTTGACCCAACCCATCGATTCATGTACAACCTTTATGATCCAGGAGGATAGTAGGTTAAAATAGGTTCAAAGATAAGTATACAGATTTTTATGTTCACTGTGGAAAAATAATTTAAAACCAAAGGGGATGAAGGACGGAGTGTTGAACAATGCAAGCACTCACCCCCAGTCAACTGATCTGGGTTTAATCCATCATCGTTCTTTAGCTCACTCCACCACCCCAGTTCAGACATGGCCATATGCAAATCAGTCTGACCCTGTGCCTCTGTTAGCCTGAACTTTACACACACATAAGAATTAAACTCCAGACCTTCCCTGCTGAACTAATTAGTGTAGGAGATTTAAAATGTATACTCTGTATTGTTAAAGACACTACAAACACAGGTTGACTTTCCAGGATGCGACAAGTTCGACATGCCATTTTTTCATTATTAGGTACTCTTGATCTATGGAGATGGAGGAATCTGTTGGAGAAAGTGTACACATTTTATTCTGAAGTTCAATTTCAATATTCTAGAATATAGTTATTTTTCTTTAGCAGGACACTAGTAGGTAAAGCAACAATTAATTATAAGCCAATGTTGGACCTCAGACAGTGCTCACCTGTTGATAATACTATAACTAGTAGATAATGCAATAAACATTCCTCCATGGACATTCCTAAGAGCTTTATCACAGGACATAAGTCACGAACAGTGTGAGACAAAAAAGACTAATGACCATGAACATAAACTAATTTGGGAGGATATTTTGGCAACCCAGGCACAGACTAAATCGTTATACCATAGGGCATAAGCTCCACAAATACTGAATGCAATGTATTTTCTATTTGATCAATGATTTAAAATGAATCACTGTTAGCAGCCCAGGCAAAATAGAGTATGGCAAACCAAATTATGCTAGATATTCGACGCAAGAGTGGGAGAAGTACTATTATTATACCTGACATGTTCGCTGACTTCTCTAAATTCTATCTCCAGCTCTAATCGACCTATCAGAGAACTTCCAGTAGGGCCCAGCAGCATAAAACTGAAAACGTTATAGACCAGAGACCTCTACCTCTAATGACTGAAGGACACAAAGAGTATATGGTAATACCAGTAACTCGATGAATTTGCAGAAGTTATCCCTACTGCACCATCAGAACCTCACCACTACCGGCTCATTGCCCTAATTGACAATGAGGCCAAAATCTACGTCAGCCTTTTACTTGATGTCCTTAGAGCCTGGGCAGAAGATCAACAGACCATACCTAAGAATCGATGCAGCTTTAAAGAGAAATGCGGCACTTACTCGAATCTTTTAGCTCTGGCCTTGATGTGCGATAAAGCAATCAGACGCAAAAGGGCACTTTATTCTTGCTTTGTAGACTTTAAAGCCGCATTTGAGAGCATACCAGGAGGGCCACTTTGGTGCAAATTGCTTGACTGGGGCCTGCCAGACACTTTGCTGAGGGCAATAGTGCAGATGCACACCAACACGTGGGTGCAGATCAAACTAGGAGAAAGCCTCGGCATCTCAAGGAAGATCCCCACAAACTCTGGGCTGAATCAAAGCTGCTTGCTGGCCCCACTGCTTTTTAACTTATACACAGCCGATATTTGAAAAGTTTTGATGATGCAAATTGCCATGCATCGAAATTGGGAGGCCAAAGAATGACACACTTACTATACGCAGGTGATCTGGTGCTCTTCAGACAAACAAAGATCAGTCTCCGACGGTTGCTGACCACTCTACATTATTACACAGTTGAAAACATGCTAAAGATCAGTCTAGCAAAAACCAAGACTGTCATAGCAAGGACTATAAATATCTGGGAATTTATAGAGGGCCAATGGTCATTTCCCCCTCATGTATTCTCTATAAATAACAAGGCAGCAGCCTAATGTTCACTCTCATCCATCGCCTTGAAGACACAAGACCCCAGCCTCAACCCGCTCTTTCAGGTGATGGAAGCAAAAGTCAGTCCAACATTAACATATGGGAACGAAATCACCCTTGACAGGGAAGTCGGGTAAGTGGACAGACTGATCACTAGAATTTACAAAGCCACCTTGCGCCTTCCAAAGAGAGCGTACCGGCATGAGAACAACATCACAAAACAGTACTGGACCAGAGGCACACATTTTGTACATTTCTGCCACTGGCTCAGACTGGCACTTCTCGATTACATGCATGGCCAAATCTGGTGTAAATTTGAGTGATGCAACCAGAGATCAACATACAGACAGCATGTTGTGGATAAAGCAAGGGAATTCTCACTGCCCGAAGCCTGGAGCAAACATCTCTCCCAACAGGCCTTTGAGAAATTAACATCTCTTACGGTCAAAAAAAGGTAAAAACTGGAAGACCAGACACCCTCATGCAAGTGCTTCCACGCGTGGTCAGTCATAAATTCATACTCCTCAACCAAGCAGCAGAACTACATCACCTGCACTTATCCCATATGGATTAAAGCCCGGATTGTGGATCTAAGAGTGGAATTTTCGTGCTCACCTTCTATCCTGGTGCCGCCCAGCCACTCATGAAATTAGTTGCCGCCTATGTGGATAAGGAAAAGTACCCCTAATTAATGTTTTTTTTCCCGCCCCAATTACTGCAACAAAGGAGAAGTCTTTTCCATGTCAACTTCATTCGGCTAGGAGTGTGTACCTGCCAACAGGCAGTAATCGCCAGTCTAAATCCACTAAATCCATGACTCAACATTAAAACTGTCAAATTCCTCCAGATGGCAGCGATCAAATTGGATTCAGCCAATGACCTAAGTGCAGCAGCAGTACACCGTTAAACACTGTACCCATTGCCCACGGTGCCTTCCATCCTCAACTGCACACAAGAGGCTGCAGAACCGTCACAAAAGGACATGTTCAGCATGTTGATCCAGAGACCAATCTCAGAGCGGCTTGCAAAAACTGAGGGTTCAGTCACATCTTCAAGCCTGCATGCACACTGCCCTTTTTGCAAGCTCACCGCTGACCACAAGATTTTTTATAATGCCCTAAGCTGCTATTTGTCCTTTTTAGGCTGGCCACTGTCCACCAGTCTCTATTTCAGAATATTGATCCCCACTCCTGGCACTGATATGTGCTACAAGGCACTGTCTGGACTGCACCAGGCCATCCTTCGAATATGGGAGCTTCATCTTGCTTTCCTAGTCCATTGTTTTACACACTGTCTGCTTGCTCTCCTTGCACTTTTCCACTTGAATATGTACTGGATGAACTGCACCAGGCCAAGCCTTCGAGAAAGAGATTTCCTGTTACCTGTTCCCATGTAGCTGACTGGTTTACATCTAGGCCTGTATTTTGCAAGGTTTGCACATTGTTTAAAACACTTTGCATAAAGCTGTTCTTTCTTTATGCATTGCCGACTGGTTTTAATAACTTTTTACAAGATCGTTTCTTTCTCTTGCTCGCCTTTTTAACACTGGATCTGGGTTCCATGTTGTGCCGCATGCTTATTGCTTACACCTATCCACAAAAATGTACCTTGCTATGTGTTTTGTGTTCTTTCGCCATTAGAAAAGCTAAACTAATACACATCTCCTCCCTCAGTACCCAGCATGATTTTATTATACGGTTTAATCTGAGAGCTTTACATGCTCATGCTTTACTGTTTGTAAAGGTTTTTATTACCCATACAATAAAATTGCTTGACTTGACCACTGCACTATTTGCTAATGCTAAAGACATGGGTGCTATGATAAATGAGACAGCCCCCTACTTCATCCTGATTATAAACAACATTTTATCAGGATATGGCTATATTTTGGAAGTTAGTATGTATCATGATGTTCTGCAATAAAGACATATATCTGCCAATCTCTCTTCTTTTTTTCTGATTATAAGATTTATATTCTGCCATTGGCTCAGAGGATCAATAGGGTGATCAGTACCATGGCGACACCCTGGCAACATAGGCGCATCCCCATAAGGAATACATCAGGTCATACCAATCAAGCAGTTACAGGAATTTACTGGGCAGAACAAGCTGATAGTCTTGGTCTTTGACATCTTTGGATGCCTAGAAGGAATTTGTCTGGGTCGCATGGTAATTTCTCTGGAAAGTCTTTCAGCAATTTGGGTTTTCAGAGCAAGGAACCAAATGGACATGCATCATGATCCAAGTGAAATGATTATTATTGCCAGCCTCTCATATACTGTTTTAAGTATTACCCATGGCACTCAAAAGGGTTGTCCTCTTTCTCCATGCTTATGCACTGTGGCCCAGATGTATCCATTTTTGACGCAGGCCAACTCAGCAATACTGCAACATATTTACTAGGATATGGTGCATTCATGCCTTCTCACTGTGCTGGCACACTATCTGCTGCCTACCGCCAACGCAGGCACTCTTAAGCTGTTGTGTAAGGGTGGCTGCGTTGCAGGCAGGATTGTTTTTGTGCAGGAAAGAACACCTCCCTGCACAAAACAATACTTTGAGAATTTTCTAAGTGTTAGGCATCAGTTTGTGTGCTAGAGGAGGCAGAGGGCAGAAATGCGCCATGTCTTGATAGATATAGCGCATTTCTGCCCTCTCCCTGTCTTGCTGCATTACATGAAATAATGATAACTATGGCCCAACATTTGGAAAACCAAGAT
The DNA here is from genome assembly GCF_964204655.1 of Triturus cristatus. Taxonomy (NCBI): domain Eukaryota; kingdom Metazoa; phylum Chordata; class Amphibia; order Caudata; family Salamandridae; genus Triturus; species Triturus cristatus. The sequence goes on along the minus strand of NC_140594.1, from coordinate 953,850,018 downwards.
ATTAAATATAAGCCAATGTGCTCCACATGAACACGATTCAGTCTGAAATCACTGTTTTTAGCTTTTATATACTGATTGCTTTTACTGTAATGATTTTAATTAATTATACAGTTAATAAAGAAACTAGTTGCATTTTACTGAGTGGGATTTGCTCCCTCTCTATATTAGGTCATGCTAACCTGATCAAAATAAATCTGTGTCCCAGACTACTTAATTTGTCTGGACTCTCCCAGTTTACTTACCATCATCTTTCATCAAAGGTTAGACGCAATGATAGCTTCATTTCTAAGGGGTCATACAAATCCTAGGCGCCGTGAGTTGCTTTCAATTTCCACTGGAAAGGGGAGGATGGGCTTCTCAATTTCTATTTCTACTACTGATCAGCATTAGATGACAGATTACTAAACTTGGTCAAATGTATGGATACTACTTCCCAAATGCCTATATGTATATATATATATATATATATGGAGAGAGAGAGAGAGAGAGAGAAAGAAAGAGAGAGAGAGAGAGAGAGAGATGCACTCTTTACAAAGACCACTTTGGCTATTTCTACTTGTTATTCTTATTCCAAATAACAAGAGAAGCTTGTAAAATGTAAGGTTATACTTACCCTAAATTTTGCATATAACCTACCTTCAGGTACGTAAATCTTCACCGAGAGCTACTCTACAATTCTACCATAAGCTATATTCAAATGACCCATTCACGAAGGTCGCTGAGGAGTCTGATATTCCATATTGGGAACTATTTACTATTTGAAGATCTGGGAAAGTATGAATTCTATGAGGACAGAGTTGATAATATTAGTAAAATTACTTTTTAGAGATATGTTCAATATTAGTTAAAAAAAAACACCCTCAGAACATTGCTGCATATTTGTTTATACTCAAAGGACAGAGGGCAGATTTACAAGAAACTGACGCCTCTGTAGAGATGCGCCAGTTTCCCAGCTCCGGCCTGCGACACCCTTGCGCCACCATGCATGTGCTGTATTTACAATACGGCACACCGCGGCACAAGGATTGACAGATGAGTCAGAAATTCTGACTCATCTGCTGGCCCAAAAATCATGCATTGCTGGAGTCATGTCACAAGCACGATGCCACTCCAGCAATGAATGGGGAGGCCTATACTCTTTGTACTGCGACACTCCTTATGCATGTTTCAAGCAGGTGTAAGGTTTTGACGCAGTGGTATCCTAGAAGTGGTGCAGTGAAATCGTATAGATTTCACGGTGTCATTTCTACAAGACTTTCCAGCGTGGGAACGCCCACGCTGCATACACTATACCTGTTGCAGGTATAATGTGACGCAGGGCTTTACAATGTGACGCTTCTCCCTAGATGCGTCAAGTTGTACTTTGGCCGCACTGTTTAAGCCGACGCTGCATCAAAAAAGTGACACAATAGCGGTGCAGAAGTGTTGCAAGGGCCTTGTAAATCTGCCCCCAAATCTCTAATTGGGGTTTAAATTGAGAGGGAGTGCTTGGACATCAGCTAGGAGCTAAATACTGAATCAATAGCAATTAGATATTCAGAAACCAATATAGCCAAACCACCATTTTTATTTTACTTTCATACTACTCAGCGAAGATTACAAAATAGGCCATGGAATTAGGACCATCCTGCACCAGATTTTACCACCTGGAGGCAAATTGATGGCACAGGTTTGCAATTTGCCTTATGTTTGGCCCATGCCGGGATGTTTTTCTTTAAAAAAATACTTTGCTTACACTGATTGCTTTAAGTAAGGGCATTCAGAATGATTTTATTTTTCTGGCGACGCTTTTGGCACAGTTACAATTGGCAGAGTTAGAATTGGCTGGGCATTGGAGGAATCCTAATCAACCATCTATTGATACTTCTATCCAAGATGTTCTCGAACTACAAAACCTTTAAGAATGGACTAATGGACCTCGGATCACCAAAAATGTGCAAGTGGGTTTGGGGACATGCAAAAATGATAAAACATTTGCAGTTAGGAGAAACCTGTAAACAGCTAACAAATCACTCTAGTTTATCTCACTTGAGGGTAACTGCTAGGATATAGTGATTTGAATACCTCATATGCTATGGCTTATGTTATTGGTTATATATACTACCTTAATAGAAATAATTAAAAATATATAAACTTTAGCTGGAACGTTACATGGAGTTGCTGCTTTCAGCTTCTGATGCTGTCTGATCGTGGTGGCTCTGTCTGGCACTTCTCTCATATCCTTTTGATAATGAGTTCAAGTTTGAAACAGATTTATCATCCTTTTACAATGCACAACCATCAAACCACCTTGCTGTTCTTCGCTGCAAGAAAGGGAAAGGGCAGGAATGCGCCATATTTACCATCTCTTTGCTCTCGTAGCGCTGGTGCACTTTTGGCTGTCTAGCGCTAATGCAGGCACCCTTCTATCATGTTGTAATGGTGACCGCATTGTAGACAGAATTGTTTTTGCACGGGAAGGGACGCCAAACAATCCTGAGAAGCATTTTCCTCTTTATATGTGTTCTGCAGAATGTAGCACACCCAGAAAGAGGAAAAACAAGGAAAAATAAAGATATTTCGTCTAGTTATGCCTCAACTGGGGAGGTCTAACACTAAAGTAAAATCTGAGAATGCGCCAAATTCCATGGGTGGATGTTTAGGAATACCCACGCTCCACCCATTAAACGCATTCCAGCCACAGAGTTACGCAAGGCAGTGATTTGCACTGCCTTGTTTTACTCTAACTTTATCAAGCCATTCAGTGCCACAAAAAGTGGCCTTGTGTGGCTCAAGAAATTTCACGTATGTTTTGCGTTGGCCTTGTGTGGCTTGAGAAATCTCACATAGGTTTTGCATTGCCCTTGGAACAAGGGCCCCTCGTAACCTTGATGAATATGGGCCTCAAATACCTTTTTGTGACAACACTACCTCTTAGAAAGAAATATATACATGTTTGAACCTTCCCTGAAAACGAGGTGGGTAGTACTGTTGAGTTCTACAGTGTAACAGATTGACCCAAACCAGTGGTTTTTAGCCTGTGGCCTGTGGACCCCTAAGGGTCCAGAAAGCCTACCAAGGAGATTGCAACTGCACAGTACAGTGTACAGTGGACAATTTCAAAACGTTCTGTAAATGAAGAAATATGAAATTGGATACTAAAATTATGTTAGTACCCTCAGATTAATTCTTTGGAGCAGTGTAAGCACATGAAACAGACTATAGTATGGACAATGAGTGGCCCACATAGAATTTAGAAACCCTCCAATCTTCCTATTTTTATTAAAAATTTTGACTTGGCTTTTTTATATTTGTTTGTAAAATAAAAATATATTTCATAATTTCTGTGTTTGATTGATGAACAATTGTTTCAGTTTTTTTTGTATATTGTCAAGACTCAGACCATGGCAGTGTAAATGGATACGCAGCGCGGCACAGGAGCTGAGTAATACTGAACTTACCCTGGATACAGGAGGGAATAGAGTTCAAACAAAAGACACACACTGTGGTACAGGAACTAAACAGTGTTGATTCAAATGACACAAAACATGGATGAACATAACTAGATATTACGCCCTGAGGAAGTGCACGGAAGTTGGACGAAACGCATTGGCTGTTTGGCTGTTTTAACACATTTTTGATGTGAAGAATAAAGACAGTTTGCAATTAAAAGTATTGGATGGAGTTGTACTGATCGACTCCTGAGGCGGAAGCCGGGAGAGACTGCTCGAAATTTTTAAAAATTTGAAGTGTATTTCTGTGTTTTTAAATCTTTTTGTCCACTTACCCTGAGCACTTTCCTTGAAAAAAACGCCAGTTATTAACCCTGTTACAGCGGATTTGAGCGCTGTTACAGGGAAGGATTCCACTGCTGTCATCGCGGCTCGAACGCTGGGACACGCCCACTCTTGAGGCCACACCCACTCTCCTCAACTTCCTTCAAAAGCGCTGATCTGCAAGCGCGCCAAACACGTACTGATCGACTCCTGAGACGGAAGCCGGGAGAGACTGCTCGAAATTTTTAAAAATTTGAAGTGTATTTCTGTGTTTTTAAATCTTTTTGTCCACTTACCCTGAGCACTTTCCTTGAAAAAAACGCCAGTTATTAACCCTGTTACAGCGGATTTGAGCGCTGTTACAGGGAAGGATTCCACTGCCGTCATCGCGGCTCAAACACTGGGACACGCCCACTCTTGAGGCCACGCCCACTCTCCTCAACTTCCTTCAAAAGCGCTGATCTGCTAGCGCGCCAAACACGTACTGATCGACTCCTGAGGCGGAAGACGGGAGAGACTGCTCGAAATTTTTAAAAATTTGAAGTGTATTTCTGTGTTTTTAAATCTTTTTGTCCACTTACCCTGAGCACTTTCCCTGAAAAAACGGCAGTTATTAACCCTGTTACAGCGGATTTGAGCGCTGTTACAGGGAAGGATTCCACTGCCGCCATCGCGGCTCGAACGCTGGGACACGCCCACTCTTGAGGCCACGCCCACTCTCCTCAACTTCCTTCAAAAGCGCTGATCTGCTAGCACGCCAAACACGTACTGATCGACTTCTGAGGCGGAAGCCGGGAGAGACTACTCGAAATTTTTACAAATTTGAAGTGTATTTCTGTGTTTTTAAATCTTTTTGTCCACTTACCCTGAGCACTTTCCCTGAAAAAACGCCAGTTATTAACCCTGTTACAGCGGATTTGAGCGCTGTTACAGGGAAGGATTCTACTGCCGCCATCGCGGCTCGAACGCTGGGACACGCCCACTCTTGAGGCCACGCCCATTCAATACCACCTACAAATGTGCTTCTCGCGTAAGTACAGCGGACGAGCGCAGCCGGCGCGCCGTCAGCGCGCCGAAGGCGCGCCTAAGGCAAGCCCATCTGCGCCCGTCCGCGATCGTACGCGGTACAGGGCCATACCCTATGCCCCTGGGGAGGACCCCATACGATGGAGCAAGCAGGAACTACTAACCTTCCGCTGCAACTTTGCTGAGTCTTGTAAGCATGACTTGCGAGTGGAGGATAACATAGGCTGCGAATATTGTCACTTCTCCTATGATCCTGGTAGGAATATGGCCACTACGGACTACATCATGCATTGTGGACTGCTTAATGTACGCTCGGTACGGAAACACAAGTTGGACTTACATGATCTACTCACTGAGAAACAGTGGGATCTTGTGTTTCTAACTGAAACATGGCTAGATGAAGGATCTACACCTGACGCCCTGGAGGCGCTCCCAGAGGGATATACAATACATAGACTGGATAGACCCATAGGTAGAGGAGGGGGTATTGCAATTGTAGTCCAGGAAAGTCTACAATGCCAACTAGACTATTCCCCCATTCTGGACAGCGAGGCAGGGAGTTTCACTATCAAAGTGAATAACGGCTGCACGCTGAAGGGCATGTTAATCTATAGACCCCCAGGCCCTATAGCCAGGTTTGAGGAGAGTCTGGTTGAGGGCATTATGCAGACTGCGCTATGTAAAGACAAATTTTTGGTACTTGGAGATCTTAATTTACACCTTAACAACCCCTTAGACAATGTCAGCAAGAATTTTTGTCAGGCATTAGGAGCCCTCCAATTAAATCAAATTGTAAATGGTCCCACTCAACAGTTAGGACACTTGCTCAATCCTATATTTGTTAATTGGGGGGAAGTAGAAGCCATGACCCCTATCCCTATCCCCTGGTCGTATCATCACATAGTACCTTTCTCTATACGAATTCTTGGAGGAAGATCCCCGCAGCCAACAGCATTGTACCACCTCAGGCGGAGATGGGCCACCTTCTCCCAGTCTAAATTTTGCGAGGCGTTGACTAAAGGGGGGAGCCCTGGGGGGGATGATGTAGACACGGCCAACACTAATCTTTGTAAGCTCATTAACGAGGCGCTAAATTGTATAGCTCCTCTCTTAAAAGCCAAATCAGGTGGCCGGGTTAAAAAAACTGCCCCATGGTTCAACGATGAACTACGAGTCATGAAAGCCGCACTGAAGAGAGCCGAAAGACAATGGCGTGGGGCTCTTTCCAAAGAAACTAGAGATGCCTACTTGATTGAGTGGCGACTTTACCATGGGCTAATTAGGAAGTCTAAAACAGCATATTACACGACTAGAATTAGCGAAGCTGGTAACTCGATGAAGGAGCTTTTTTCGCTCTATAAAACTCTCTCGAGTGGAAAACCAGCTACTGCCCCAGATGATTGCTCGCCTGAATCCTGCGATAGGATCGCAGATTTCTTTGCTGAAAAAATATCTAAAATGTATTCGGCATTTCCGATTCAACCCATTAATGGGACAGAATTTGTGGAAAGCCCTAGGGAATGGGGGGATAGACATAGATTGACCAACTTTGTCACCCCGCCTCCAGAAGATCTCTTAAAAATCTGTAGATCTGTGAAGTCGGGATCTCCGCGGGACCCTACTACACCTAAACGTCTAACGGATAGCCTAGTGGTATTGGAACCTTACATTAGACATCTATTAGACGTGTCCTTCAGCACCAAGACCGTGCCCAAAGACTGGAAAAAGGCGGTGGTTCTACCCCTTAGGAAGAAACCCAATATCAGTTTTGATAAACTAGAGAACCTCCGGCCAATTTCCCTTCTACCCTACCTGGCGAAAGTGGCTGAAAAAACGGTCAATCTGCAATTGATGGATTTCGTGGAAAAGGCTGCCTTATTACACGATACCCAATTTGGCTTCCGTCCCCGCCATTCAACGGAATCTGCGCTCCTGATGGCTGTGGAGACCCTACGTCAGGGGGTGGATGAGGGTCATACTATCGCCCTCATCCTATTGGATCTGAGTGCAGCATTCGACACTGTAGCTCATACCACCTTGCTACAGTGTCTGAACAGTGGAGGAATATCTGGAGCTGCACTCCAACGGATCCAATCCTTCCTGACTGGGAGAAGCTTCCAGGTCCGCCAGGGTGATCACTACTCCAGGGACATAGGATTGGGCCAGGGCGTTCCCCAGGGATCGTCCCTGAGCCCCACCCTTTTTAATCCTTATGTTTCCCCAGTGGCTCCGATTGCTGTGGGCCATGGGCTGCAAATTGTGTCCTACGCAGATGACACGCAGCTGGTTATCTCCCTTTCACGCGCGCCCGGCCTTGCCATGGACAGTTTCAGGGCTTGCATGCAAGATCTCGCAACCTGGATGTCCACTAATTGCCTTAAATTAAATGGCAACAAGACCGAGGTGCTCGTGGTGGGGAGGAACCCATCTGTTTGGTCGTCGGCGTGGTGGCCCCCATGCTTAGGTGAGGTCCCAACACCTCGTCAGGAAGTTAGAAACCTCGGGGTCTGGCTTGATGCTGACCTGTCATTTGGACCCCAGATAGACCGGGTGGCGGGTGTCTGTTTTAGCGTTTTAAAAAGCCTACGGAAGGTCCTAGTTCTCCTCCCTACGTCCGCCCGTAGAACGCTAGTGCACGCCCTCGTCACATCGCGTCTAGACTACGGCAACCTATTGTACTTGGGAGCAACCTGTAAGGCAATAAATCGCCTTCAGGTGTTACAGAATGCGGCAGCCCGCATCATTCTAAAATTCCCCAAAAGATCGGCCTCCAAGGCTGCCCTTCAGACCCTCCATTGGCTGCCAGTAAGGAGCAGAGTTGAATTTAAAGCCCTCTGTACTTGTTATCGCATCCTCACTGGGAAGGCGCCTGCACCACTCCAGAACCTAGTCACCAGGCATGTACCATCACGCGCTTTGCGCTCCTCACATGGAGGCCTATTAAAGGTCCCTAGGGTGAGAAGGGCCCGCATGGGTGGAAGAGCCTTTCGCTATTTGGTGGCGAAGAGCTGGAATGCTCTACCTCTTAACCTTCGCATGGATCCATCTGCATTTAGCTTTCGGAAGAAACTAAAAACACATCTATTCTCTAGATAACCGGGCCCACTCCTCACTTCTGCTTCTGAGTTTTTTCAGTTCAGCGCGGGGACACGCTTCCGAGCGTAACCATGCGCTTTACAAAATCCCCTTAATAATAATAATAATAATAATCATGTTAGAACCCAGAACTGTTGGTGCATTCCACATTTGTGATTGATGTAATACAACTTAGTGTATGCCACACTAAGACAAGCCCTTGGGATCCTAGGCGTCTTAGGACCTGCTAACAAATTCCTTTAAGGTTAAAACCGGTGCAAACACTACATGTAACAAAAATACAAAAGATTAATAACAAACAATAATCTTCATCCTAATCAATTGCCAATAAAATCAATCTACACAAACCATCCTAATGCTGCTGCCAAAAAATGATAGCGCGTGGTACAGCAGAAAATGGGAGTTTGGCTAACTAGGCAGAGTGTATATATTTACACCATGTGCTGATCAGTCTAAAGAAATCTCTATTTTGTAAGACTGAAATTTGGCCCATATCAACATCAGGCCCTCCCACCGATCAGAGAGTTGGCAGGGATTTAGTAAAAGGTCTTGATGAATATCCCCTTAATGAGGACTTAGAACAAAGGGCATATTGTACAAACCACACTATATACATTTATATATAAATCTCATTATTTACCATAATCAATAACGACAGACTCAATTTCTTGAAAGCATATGAAAATGGTCAAACACCCAAGCACAGTATAGAATTAAAATCATCACACAAGAGATCATAATCAATAATTCACAATTCCATCTCATTTAAGGAGCATGAGTTGAGTGGATAGAGTAAGAGACAAAAGAGCATTTTAACAAGTTTAATGCAAATACAGAATTTTATACAATCCTAAGTAAACTATAACACAGCGTACTAATAGTCGAAAAGCCAACCCTCCGGCTAGAAGGGAAAGCTAGGGCAATTCTCACAAAAGGTATGAGGAGCAAAGTTAAGGAGTCAGCTTTAGACATTATCAGCTAAGAAACGCAAAGAAACAGCTCACATGAACACCTCGTACAGAAGTCGAATCTCACCGCAACCAAACTGAGACAAAAAAACATGGATTTGAACACTAATAGTTATAACCTAAAAGTTATAATGTCTAACCGTACTCTAGTATCAAATCTGGGAAAGTCTTGTTCCTCATTGGTTTAGAAGCATGGGGTATTAGGTTACACCAAACTTGTCGCTCTTTTCTCTCAAAAGTTCTTTTTTCAGCCTCATGCTGTCATCATCTTCCTTCAGCCAATTAAATCAAAATCTTCTCCTTCCTTGACACAATATTGCAACATTTACTAGCACAGTTATCCACAGAAGTAAACATTTTACCCGGACAGTAGGAAGTTCCGCTGATACTCCGAACACTTAGCAGCAAGCGGAAAGTAAGAACACCATAGTCATTTATGAAGAAAAAAACACATTTTTCTGCTTTTCTACATTTTAAAGCAAATTAACCCTAATGGCAGTTCTTTGAGGCCTTCTTTTAAACGTGCAGTTTTCTCTAGGAGAAATAAACAGATTTAGTTATTTGCTCAAAATGAAAAATCATTATACTTTTTATTAGTCTAATATAAATGCAATCAGTTTAAATTATTATTCCACGTTATTAATATTTACTTAAGTACATTTCATCTACATTTGCTCAGCAAAATAACATCATTTGCTCCTTTGTTTTATTGTCTCACGTTCAGGAATTGTTTGTGGCCTACTTAAACCAATTGTCTTTTTCCCTGCACCTTTCTCATTCTCTTTCCCAAAACAAAGGTTAAAAATGCTCTTTTGGGTTAATTTCGAAATCTTTGTTAATGATTTTCACACCATGGGAGATTTAATCTGAGCAGGTTTTATTCACGGAAAACCCTGCTCCATCACATCCAATGGTGCATGTGCATATTTACAGCACACATCATTAGTCGACTTATTGGTCAAGTCACAGAAATGTTGTCAAACTGTAAAGAAGTGGCTCTGAAGAATCCTTTTCCAAACAAAGATAATAAAAAATGTTCTAGCTGACGCGACAAGAATTTTCAATTCTATTAAGGACACGGAGGTGAGGATTATGCTTCTCTTTACTTTACTGACATAAACAGCAGCCAATAAACTTTAAATTAGCATAACCCCGGAAGGACAACTCCTCCATCATATGCACCAATCATGTATCAGTCCCATACATAAATGTCTTTGTATGTACTTCCTCTTTCTTTGCGAAACCTTTTTAACTTCAGCCTTTAAACTCGACTGATGAACTGGAACGGCGCCGACTGCACCTTCGACTGCAACTTGAACCTTAACCACAGAGATTCTTCATGATGCTCCCGATCAAACTCCATCCTGACCGTTCAGGCCGGCTTGCCCTGGTCTACTGCAACTAGAGTAGTAGTCTCAATATACCCTTCTTAATATATATTTCCAATATAATAACGGGTGGGAAGAAATCCAAAATCATTATACATAACAGTATATGAAATCACAAACTTTGAGATGAATAAACAATCGCATAGTATACCATTATCATATTTCTAGGGTGGGATAATCCTCGACTCCGTGTCCTTAATAGAATTGAAAGTTCTTGTTGCGTCAGCTAGAATTAATTTTATTCTATATCAGTCCATGGAGGCTTCTGATTATGCTAGTTTAAAGTTGTTCCACCACTGTAGAGGCCACATCAACAATTGGTTTGTGATAAAATGTCTTAAACGTTGAATCAGAGGACCAATCGGGCGCAGTCATAATGTTTTATAACCAGGACCCGGTAGAGAAAGCTTACGAGGCCATCGCCCCTCTAACCGAATGCGCTCCAAACATTGCAGTATCAATACCTGCTTGACTTAATAACCAAGTAACCCACCTGGCCAAAGTCGCTGTAGTGACTGGGCGGAAAGGTCTCTGTAATGAAATCAACAATTGCCCTGCAACATCATTCCTGAATTCCCTAGTACAATCCTCATAATATTTCAAAGATTGCACTACACATAACTTACTATGATGCGGAAATGCAGGATATGAAATACATTTGAAATTTGTCTTTGTCCTCCTTAAAATTGCAAAAGATACTTCCGAAGGAGTAGATACTTTACCTGCTAGATCAAATGCTTGCACATCCGAAACAAGTCTGCAAGATACAAGACATAACAACACCGTACGTTTTGCTGACAATTGCTTATGAGATAATCCCTCGTTTGCTGGCCAATTCCTAAGGGAACGCAACACTACATTAACGTCCCACAAGGAAAAATACTTGGGTTTCAGAGGGCTAACCAATCTGATTCCCCTCACCACTTTACACACCAGGGGATGTCCCCCCACCGGTTTACCATCCACATGTTGATGTCCTGCGGAAATTGCTGAACGAAAATTGTTAACTGTCTGCTAGGCCATGCCTGACTTTGCCAGTTCTGAAAGAAAATTAACAAACATATGAATACCGGATCCCAAGGGATCTCCTTGCCGTTCAGAACACCAACTAACCCGTCTACGCCAGGCTGATTCACATTGTTTGTGCGTAGCAGGTGCCCAAGATTGAGATAAGAAGAACAGTCTCCTGTGAAACTCCAGGCATTTGCCACCATCGCCTGAAAGTCTCCATGCCATGAGTGATAATTGTTCTTGCACCACCAGCGGGTGGGGAAGGCCCAGAGGGTCTGCCAGTATCTCTGGGAAGGAGCGCAGACACACTGGCGGGGCACAGGATAAGGTTAGAGCCACCGGAAACCAAGCCTGTGCTTTCCAACATGGTGAAATCATTACCACCTCCGCTTTCTGCCTGCAAATTTGTGCTAATACCCTCAGTATCATGGTGAATGGCGGAAAGGCATATTGAATGCCCTTCGTCCATTAATGAAGGAATGCGTCCGAGTTGATCGCCAGTGGATCTGGACGCCAGCTGTAAAACCAAGGTAGTTGTGTGTTGAGTCTGGACGAAAACAGATCCATTGAACATCGACCCCACTTGTCGTTCAGTTCCCTGAATATTCAGGGATGCAGTCTCCAATCACTGGCATCCCACAGGAACCGGGTGTTCCAGTCTGCTTCAACGTTGGAGCTGCCCGGAATATACTCTGCAATCACAGAAATATGATGTGCCAGGAAATAATGCCATTAATCCTTGGCTATCTCCACCAGAAGTTGATACCTCATGCCGCCCAGACGATTGATGTATCTCACTGCGGACACATTGTCCATTTGCAGTAGAATACAACAAGTCGCTTGTTGTGATGAGAGTGTTAGAATCGCAAAAGAGCCTGCAAGAAGCTCCAGGCAGTTGATTTGGAGTTTCAATTACTCCTGGGACCACCGGTCCCCAGTTTCCACTGACCCGCAGGGGGCTCCTCAGCCCCATCTCCTGGCATCTGATTCTATGACTATCTCCGGACTTGCTGCAAAGATGGCCTTGCCTTTCCATGCGTCCATGTGGTCCAACCACCAAGCCATCTCCGTCTGGGCCTCTGTGGCGATCAGGATTTGTTCAGCATAACTCAAACCCTTGCGTAAGTGCAGAATCTTCAATCTCTGAAGTGTCCTGTAATGTAGGGGCCCTGGAAATATCGCTTGAATTAATGCAGGTTAAAGTCCCACCAGTCGGGCTAATGTCCTCAAGGATATAGTCGGAGAGGCAAGTGCTCTCCTCAATTCCTTCTTAATAGCTATTCACTTTTTCAGAGGTAACAGCAGTTGTGCTGCAATCGAGTCCAGCTGAAACCCCAGGAATTCCATTGATTGTGTCGGACTCAGAATAGACTTCTGCGCGTTGATGATGAATCCCAACTCTTGCAAGAGTTGGACCGTCCAGGTCAGATGAAAAAGAACTGTGTCCATAGTCTGCGCCATATTCAGGATATCGATTATGAGTCTCACCCCTCTTTCCCTTAGGTATTGAACCATGGGCTTTAGCAACTTGGTGAAACACTAAGAGGTGGACGAGAGACCAAATGGCATGGCCGAAAATTCAAACCATTGGTCTCTCCATTGGAATTATAGGAACCTCGGGTGAGGAGGGAAAATGGGTACTGCCAGATACGCGTCTTTCAAATCAAGATGCACCATTGAATCCTTCTCTAACAGGATGTCCCTCAGTAGATGTATGCCTTCCATTTTGAAATGGCGATACACTACCCAGGAGTTGAAAGCTCTCAGATTGAGCATGAGTCTGAAACCTTGGTCTTTCTTGGGCACCAGAAGCCCGAAGGGTGTGGAAAATGTTTGTACAATTGCCCCATTTTTTAGTAATGAGTGTATTTCTTCGTCTATGAAGGACATCTCTATGTGAGAAAAATGCAGGGGCGAAGGAGTTTGTGCTTGACGAGGGGAGGCATAAATTCGATCTGAAACCCTCGTACCATCTGAAGTATCCATGGATCGTATGTTAGGCTCTCCCACCTGCGGTGGAACAAAGCAATCCGACCTCCCACCATGATGTCTCCAGCTTGCATTAAGCTTACCTGAGTAAGAGGTATCTCCGGAGTTATTGTTCTGTCCTTCGTTGCCTCCTCTGTGCTGTCTACCTCTGCTACCACGATTCTAGGTGGAGTAGAAGTTGGCGCGCTGGGCTCCACCTCGACCACATTACTCAAAACATCGAGAGGTCTGGTTAAAACCTCAGCAGGTCGGTCGACCGCTGAAGCATCCGGCCCTCTTAAAAAGGCCAGCGTGAAAAACTTTCTTTATGCTTGACGGGGAAGGCCTGGGACATTCAGACCGCAGCGTAGCTCGAACCTCCTTCTCAAAACCTTGCCTCAGGTTTTCCTGCACATAGTGCGCCACATCAACACAGGGAACTGACTCGGTGGATCTTGGATGTACTATGTTTCTAGGGTCAAACAATAAGTTCTTATTTATTTGTTTGCCTTCCACGTTATGCGACTTGCGTTTATGCTTTGCGCCCTTTTAGGAGCCTCTGACTCCAGGTCCGAATTAGACATGTCTCCTCCGCCTCCCCTGAATTTGTCACTGATGTATTACCAGACGGAGGGGGACCATAGTAACCATGATCTCTGATGACATTACGAGCCATCCGTGCGAGCACCTCCACCGAGGTATGGCCCGAGGGTTCGACTTGGGAGGCACCAAATTTGCGCTTTCCATAGTTCTTTAACAGCTTAGTAAATGGTCGCAAGGCTTTAGTTAGCATCCTGTTAACAGAGCTTTGGGCGTGGGAATCTAAGGCCTCCACCAATTGCTCCTCCATCTGATGCTCATAAGGCTCTTCATAGTCTGCATATTCATTAAATTCTACCCACTGATTTTCCTCCTCGGCGTAGTACGCCATCGTGCTGCAGGAGGTCTGGAGGAGCTTTGGGGGGAGAGACTCAGGGGTGTCTTTGTAATATATGTGTCCTGGCACTATGACACCTGAGATGTACCTTGTCCCTGCCTAATCTGTCCCTACTGAACTAATACACTCTCCCTACACTAACTAGCAAATTATTAATATTCTTGATTAATTTTTGTGTGGAGGGACCTACCCCTTAATCTCCCCTAAGGCAGAGCCCTTTACCGGCTCACGCTCCGTCAAGCGTTCACTGGGACCAGAGATCGAGCTGTCAAGCTGTGCACTGATGCGTGAAGAACTGCTCACTGAAAGCAGACGAAACGGCAGTTCGCGCATGCACGCACCGCATGGGCGTGGAAAGGAGACTGCTCCCCGAGCGCGCCAAGCGTATCTTTCCCGCTCCCACTCCTCCTAAAAATGCCATGTAAGCGCCGCTAAATGCCAAAACAATAAAATACAGAATAAAATACCGAATAAGGCACCATTTACACAACTATAACCAACGAATGAAATTACTGAAAGCGCGCGTCGAGCGCTACGATAGAGTGCCCGTAACAGTGCAATCCTTTCCTAAAGCGTTTAAAAGTTTATCACAACAATCCAATCAATCACCAGAAATACCACATTAAATAGAGCATAAAGAGTACTTATGTCGCTGCTGCAGCAGCAAAGAAAGAGGAAGAGAAAGTACATATGAAAACCTTTATGTATGGGACTGATTCGCAATTGGTGCATACGATGGAGGGGTTCTCCTTCCGGGGTTATGCTAATTTAAAGTTTATTGACTACTGTTTATGTCAGTAAAGTAAAGTGAAGCATAATCAGAAGCCTCCTGGACTGACATAGAAATAAATATTTACTCAACAGGACTTCAGACAAAAAACAAGCAATGCATACAACTGACGGCAGCAGCATTAAGATGAAACACTTCCTGTGTTTCCAAAATGGTGGAATGTTGAGCGTGAGAATGATGACTCTTCAATTTACGTCACCAGAGCTCTAATCCGAAAATGAAGAGACATGTCTAACTACGGACACGATGACTGATTGGTTGATCCTTGGGTGGAAACCTCCAACAATGAAATGAGGGCAATATGTTTCTTTCTGTGTAACTAACAGTAGCCAAAACAAATGAAGGACAAATCTCTCCTGTCCTTGCCGGCACACGGCGAGACTAAACTCGCAATCAGCAGCGGTGAGCAATCCTTCAATCTGGCAGCCACCGATGGATGCAATCTCAGCGATACTCAACAGAAAACAGTGACTGAGAGCTGCTACATAATTGGTCAAAGAGAAATGGGCTTCAGCAATTTCAAAATAAGCAAAAACCATCTTGTCACCAAAATGTAGCACACTTGCAGAAATAAGGAGCAGGTTCCAAGAATATGTAAAGAAGTTTTTTTTTCCATTTGTAAAGTGGATCCCATCCTCCAGCGTCCTTCCAGCCCTGTGATCCTGCTAAGGACTGAACAGGTAACTAGCAACCCTTACCATCAAGAACACAGGACGTAAATATACAGAATGCAGAACGTAGAATACCACAGTAACGCATGGCTTTTAACCTTGATTCTACTCAAAATTAACATCAAAATTCAGTTTAACATTTTTATAACTCATATGTTTAAATATTCGGAACTCTATGTGGTTGACCCTACAACCTTTTCAGGACTGCGTTTGCACTAAGAAGCGAGATATAATCAGGAAACCCTTGGAGACAAAGCTTCGGCTACGAAGTTAGGGGCATATTATCAAGAAACGGCGTTAAAATTATTGCCGCTTTAGCAGCAGAAAACTACTGCGAAAGCGACGATAAGGGGCTTGATAATATGCCTTTGAGAATTCACATAGAAGCCCATGTTCTGGTGTGAACATGCGGGCCACGGGGGAAGTGAAGGTCGCAGACCAGTCTTCCCCCGGGGTATTCGCGCAACGACCGGAAGGACATGGTGGGGGTGGGATTATAGGAAGGAAGGGGGCGGGAGTTGGGAGGGTATATAGGTGTCAGGAGAGGAGTATCCGGCCTCTTCCTGACACCTGAGCACCACCGGGAGGGAGAAAAAAGTTTGTAGTTCATAGCAGAGGCCGATTGGTCGATCGGCTGGTGGTCGGGGATTAGCTATATGTCCTGGTTGGGCTAGGGAGAGCTGCTCGGTTTGCGATGCCGAAAGTACGGCGTGGCGGCTGGTTTGACCGTCATGTGAGCGCGAGGCCGGTCGGCTGGGGGAAGCGTTTGCGGCCGGGCGTGTCCAGCAGGCGCAAGCCTGGAGTGTCGTGCTGATGGTGGTGCACGTGCGATGCACAGATCTGCTGTGGCCACCACCGGACCGTTGACTGTGGCAGGTAGGGAGGGGACATTCTGATCGGGGGAGAGGGAGCGGGCGGCGGAGTCCTGCCGCGTGCCCGCCGGCTGGGGTGGTGTAATGCTGCATTCGCCCGCAGGGGGGGGGGCTTGGAGCCAGTGCGCGCATCTGCTGTGGGCCCCGTAGTGGCGGCGGGCGGGTTTTGAGGCGGGGACGGCGGGATCGGCTGCGCTGCCACTTCTGTTGCAGGGTACCAGGGTTCGGGCCTCGAGGCCGCGCCCTCATCTCACGATTCTGGGCTACTCACTTAACCCCCCCATGCATGAAGGTGTAACGTATATACGGAGCTCGGTAAAGCGCTCCGATGCCTTCGGGTCGAGTTCGCGCTCGCGTTCGCATGCTGTGATTCTGGGCAAATTATTTCGCCCCCATTGCCTGAATGTGTAATGTAAACAAGGAGCTATGTAAAGCGCTCCAATACCTTCGAGTCGAGTTCACGCTCACGGCCACATCCTGTGATTCTGGGCAAATCACTTAACCCCTCAGGCATGGATGTGTCATGTAATCCCGGGGCTATGTAAAGCGCTCAACACCTTCGGGTCGAGTTCACGCGATGTCATTATGCACAAAATAAAAAATAAACAAATACAGCTTTGAGGCGGCTCCTCGCTTTCGGGGCATTCCATCTGGGGCACATTAGGCATAGCAGGCATCGAGGGAATTTGGGCAGGCAAAGGTTCGTGAGTCTCTTTTAGTGGCGAGGTGCGGAGCCGGCAGGAGAGCCCACATGCATTTCTCCATTACCAGCGGCGAGGTGGAGGTATGGGGCCCATCAATTCTTGGACCTGCACCATTTATTTGGTTCATGGTGCACTGGCGCCACCCGGAGGTTTCGGCATAGGTGGGGGGGCGGGGCCAGGTGACTGGTTGCGGTCGGCGTAGGTCGTGCTGCGAGGGGTATTTAGGACAGGGGTGAGGGACTGCCAGCACGGCCTGAGGCCCGGTGGTGCTTGGGCCCACCTGGTTGGGGCGACCTGGTGGGGGGGGGATCCATGACCGGCACATACGGCCGGCAGATTAGGGGTGATGCCAGCGGGGCGCACAACGGCCCCGAGACGCTGGCCAGAAGCAGTAGGGGGTCCGCGGCGGTCTGCCCTCCTTCGAGGGATTCGCGCATTGAGCAATACAACCATGTGAATCCTACCAAGTTCTGAGTATGTGCTGTGTGAAGGTTGGTATGGATGGTGTTGGGGGGGGAGGATGGAAGAATGTGACGGTGTGCGTGCCGGATACGGTGTGCTGGGCGGATGTCCGATGGGGCCTGGGAGTGGGGGGGTTGCGCGGGGGGGGTTCAGGTAACCAGTCCATTTTGTTGATTGTTTCAGGCGAGTGCGGCCGACGCCGGAGTGGGGGCAAGGAGCTCCAAGGGGGATGGCAGCTCCGGTCTGGAAGAGGAGGTCCCGGACGGACACTCAGGTAAATGAATGGGGGGGGGTTACAGTCTTGGAGTCGCACTTGGAAGCCTAGGTGTTCACGCCCTGGTTGTCACCGGGTGCTCATTTGTAAGTGGATGCAATGGCATTTCCTTCCGTAAGGTTGGGTCAATGCTGGGGGCCTGGGGAAGCCAGGGCCCAAATGACGCACAGCTGGTCAGCTGGGGAGTTCGGTGGTGATACAAGCAAGGAGGCGGCATTACGTCAGACGAGGGGAACTTTGGGGCCACGCGAGGAGAGTGTTTGGGTGTCAAACGGCCGATGGTGATATCAGGCGAACGGAAGGCTGGCAACCAAAGAGTGGTTTGTCCCTAGTTGCTGTGTTTAGCGGCTATTTGCCAGGCTTGGAGGGTGTCTTTTGAGGGTGAGGTCCGGGGACAGCTGGGGGTATTATAGGATGGATGGGAGTGTGCTGGGCTGGAACGGTGGGAGACAGGTTTAAGGTCAGCCCGACCGTAGCTCGACTTGGGGTGGTCTTTCTTCGACGCAATATTCAGCCGCTATCCACAGCGGGGAAGGCAGGCAGGAGGTTTTTCTCGGCACTTACGTTGATGGGCAAGTAATCAGATGAGGGGTGGACCTGGAGGGAGGGGGTGTGGGTTTTTCGGGGGACTTTTTCTAACGGACAGGTCATGAAGCCCTTGGGGGTAGGCAGGGGTCTGGAGGTCCTGATCGATCAGGTGGAGGCCATGGGTCCATGGCACCATTTGACTCACATGAGGCGAATATGCGGAGGCAACGGGATTGCCGGACTGACGGTGCACACTGGGTGGGGGCTGAGGTCTGGGAGAAATGCGGGGCGCCGAGGCTGCAGTATCTGGAGCGCGAGCGTCGCGAAGCGTGCCGGGGGGCAGTGTTATACAGGGGGGACTTGCTGGGGAGCGGGACTGGTAGAGGTATTTTGCTGGCCACGGGACAAGATAATCACCGTTCGGTAGGCATCGCAGTACTGGGGGCTGAGGGGATGCGCCGGAGGGGGTGCTGGTAAGACGGAGACGGCTTGGGCCGCTGCTTAGGGGACCCAGACAGGGTTAGGGGGCTTTCGGGCACGGCACGATGCGTTTGGGGTGGAGATGGTCACCGGGGTTGTAGTGGGCAGTAATTTGAAAGCAGGGATTCTGGCTGACAGGATGTAGTTTTTAGTCGGGGGCGTGGAAATGTGTTGTGTGTCGGGAGTAAGGAGCCCACACAGTGACACTGCTGACAATGTGGTGATTTCATCAAGGGCATCTGGGAATACGGTAGTGCAGGACACAGGAGCCGCACTGATATGGTACCAGTGGGGCGGCAGCCACTGGTGCGGGGACTGGGGTGACGGGCGTTTGTGCATGGCTTGTCTGGGTGTAACAGGGACACGACGTTTTCGACATAGGGCAGCGTGGGGCTTGCGGCGTAGTGGAGAAGGTGGTGTAGCGGTGCTACAGGCTATTCAGGTTTCGTTCGAAGGCTGGGCCGACGGGAAGTGGCTCCCTTAAAGAGAGGCACAATTCTTCCGCCTGAGGGCTGGCACATAGGTGTCATCAGGAGGGCTGTTCGGGGGTGGGGGGGAAGTCGGTGAGTGGGGAGCTGGCAGTATAGTAGGGTGTGTGGTGCCGTTATAGGTCAAAGTAGGGGTTAGGGGGTGTTTTTTGGAGAGACTGGGGATGGACGGGAAAGAGACATAATCCACACGGGACTAATCTTTCTTTTTCTACTACAGGTAAGGGGAGTGGCCTGGGATACAGTGTGGTCGCATGGACAGGCGGACATTCTCCCGAACGTTGGGCAGCCACAGAGGTGACATGGCGGGTGTACGGATGTCCTCAGGCGGGGAACGCAGTTATTTGGGATGTTTGATGATGGAGGGGGAACAGTTGCATTGACTCAGGGTGAGCGTTGCAGCCAGTGAGAGTGACGGTGTCATACGATATGGGAAATGGCTCCAAGGCCAGCAAAGGCGCTGGAGAGACGGTACTCAGGAAAATGGCAGGTCTGGTTTTTCTCCGAGAGGCATGGCAAGGGATATGTTTCAATGACTCGGAATTTAGGAAGTGGGTTATGGGGAGGCGCTGCGCCTTGCAATGAATGGTCTCTGGGGACGTCTAGCATGCTTGCAAGGAAATGGTCTGCAGCGAGGGGGACGGTTTGAGGGGAAACTGGTGGCCTGGTTGGGGATGGGGCACTTTCAGGGCTGAGGGATGGTCCTGGACACGTTTCTTGTTTGAAGGGGACACTGGCTTTATGGGTGGATGGTCGTCCACCGATGGTGCCTTGCAGAGAATGGAGTAGGGGTGGATGGTCATCCACCAATGTTGCCTTGCAGAGGAGGGAATTTTTGGGGGCTGTTGAACATGCTTAACGGCTAATAGCTCTCAGGTAATGGGGACTGTTTGAGGGGACACGGGGCGATTTTGGTTTTGGTTTGGGGATGGGACACTTTTCATGGATGGGGATTGCCCTGGAAATGTAGCTTGTTTGAAAGGGGCACTGGCTTTATGGGTGGATGGTCGTCCACCGTTGGTGCTTGGCAGAGAATGGAGTAGGGGTGGATGGTCATCCACCGATGGTGCCTTGCAGAGGGGGGATTTTTGGGGGATGTTGAGCGCGCTTCACAGCTAATAGCTCTCAGGTACTGGGGGCTGTTTGAAGGGACACGTGGTGATTTTGGTCTTGGGTTGGGGGATGGGACACAATTTTTATGGATGGGGATTGCCCTGGAAATGTAGCTTGGTTGAAAGGGACAATGGCTTTATGGGTGGATGGTCGTCCACCGATGGTGCCTGGCAGAGAATGGACTTTGAGGGCTGTCGAACATGCTTACAGGGGAATGGCCCGCAGTTAATGGGCTATTGGAGGAGGCACAGGTGGTCTTGTCTGGGGCTGGGAAGCTCTTCAGGGATTGGGGATTGGCCTGGAAGGTTACTGGATTGCAACGGATACTGGCTGTACGGGTGGATGGTCATCCACTGGGGGGGCCTTGCCGAGAAGGGAGTTTGGGGGCGATGGACCAGGATTACAAGGGGACGGTCTGCGGTTGAGGAGACGGAGGGAGGAAGACAGTGAAAACAGTTTCGTTTCTGGGTCCTACACCCATGCTATGGTGTGTGCACTGGTACAATTTTGTCACGGACGGGGTTTGTTTGGTAACTGCTGCTCAGTGACGCAGGACACAGTTTTCAAGGGTGGATGGTCATCCACCTGGTGCCTTGAGGGGTGGGGGAGGCATTAGGAACGCAACCTGGGGGGACAGGTAGTCCTATTTCGAATAGGTGCACTTTTCGCAGTCTGGGGTGTCCCGGCAATAGTGAACTTTATAGGGGACGCAGGTTTAGGGGATGGAGGGTCGTCCACAGGGGCCGCAAGGTAGACTAGATGGAGGCGAAAGGTGCACTAGCACTGGGGGTGGGGCAGGGAACCGCCCTCCGGGGGTCTCCCTGGTTGGCGGTACTTTGGAGGGGTGGGTAGTCACATACGGGCGGATCCACCCCTCGGGGGGGGAGAACGGTACACAGGAGACTGATAGCGGGCGCGGGAAGCAATGACCAATGAAGGAAATTACACAGAGGATGCTTGGAGGGCAAGTGAAGGTGAGAATGGGGAGAGGAAGGAGGTCACCGAGTGAATGGGGGAAGAGTCTAACAGGTGAGATGGTTTTGAGAATGGATGAAAGGAGAATGAGTCGGTATGGGATGGGGAAAGTATATTTATTGCAGTTATGTACTGTTGAATAAAGTCTAAATGATTGCAACCATGTCCTAATAAAATGGCCTTTTACGCTTCAAGTAACAGCGTGGAGTGTGGTTCTTGCGCGATGCGGGCCCCGGGGGAAGTGAAGGTCGCAGACAGTCTTCCCCCGGGGTATTCGCGCAACGACCGGAAGGACATGGTGGGGGTGGGATTATAGGAAGGAAGGGGGCGGGAGTTGGGAGGGTATATAGGTGTCAGGAGAGGAGTATATTCTCTGCGGCATATTATCAAGTCCATTATCGCGGCTTTAGCTGCAGTTTTCTGCCACTAAAGCGACGATAATTTTAAAGCCGTGCTTGATAATATGCCCCTTAGTAAGTTGCATGTCAGCTCAGCTGACACACAAATACGAAATACATTAACACCAGCTTTAATATGGTTTTCGTACGTTTAATTTTCGGTTTACTTTTTTCCCCTGGCTTTGAGCTGAACATAGTTTTCCTTCACATTTTGTTGAGAACTATAATATCTATAGCCAATAAGGAAGCTTGTTTTTATAGCACACACAGTGCATGTTCGGTATTGCAGTCACGTGAAATGTCACGCGCAGCTTTGGATAATTTCCTCATTGTTTATGAGACTACTTAATCATGCACAAGCTATACAGGAGCGTTAGACTGAGATATTGTTGGTGTTTTCGACTTTCACTATTTAACTAGCATATTATTTTCACACAATTTGGGAATTTCTCGCAAAAATGATCATGAGACATGTTTGCTGGGTATTTGATGTATTTACATGAGAATCATGTGTACCGTTCATTGGCAGCATGTGTTAGAAGCTTTTGGGAGGGAGTGCATGTTACCTTTTCAGCAAATCATTCCAAGCATGTTGTTTTCCATACTAATACACTGGGTCATCCAACGACGGGCTATTTAATCCGGTCACATTTGGATAATTAAGACGAGTGTTTTTCTTTTCTTGTTTTCCTTATGTCTGTCAAGCCCTGTCCTCGTGTTCATGAAAAAATTGCCATGCCAGAGATCGACTACCATTCTTCGATACATCGGTGCCAGAGACGTTTAGAAAGCATTGATAGCATGAACAGTTATTTCTTTTCTTAACACTTTTCTTGATATTTTTTTTTTTTACAGCACATGTAAGTTGTTTCGTTGCTCGCTGAAGCTCATCATCCTTTACTCTGAAAGTTGAAAGCTTCACATGAAATAAGCATACTGAAAAGTAATGGTACGTTGAATGCAGGGCGGCTCCTCCATTAGGGCGAAGGAGCGTCGCACCACTGCTTTCTCGCAGTGCGAGAACAGAAACATAAAATCGTAAAACTACCATTTTATGTTTCTGCTTCTCGCACTGCAAGAAAGCAGAAGGGTTTGATTGGGGGCGGGCCTGATCAAGGGCAGGGGAGGAGTGGCTTGCTCAGCACTGCTGACTACATGGAGAAAATGGCCTCCCCATAGATGCCTATGTGGTCGGCGTCCCAACCAATCACAACGCTGCCATTGCAGCATTGTCATTGGTTTAGGGGAGGGAGGCAGCCTGCTTCCTGTTCCGCGGGACCCGGCCAGGAGCTTAGACGGAGCGGGACCTGGGAAGGTAAGTTTATAATTTTTTTAAATAAACCTAACCTCACCCCAACCCCAACCACCAGTGAGTAATGCCGGCTGCGACTGGTTGAAAGTGTTATAATGTGAACAACATTTAAATGTTGCTGACACTGTTTGAATGCAAGAAGATCCTCGGCAGTTTGGTACTAAAATTGTTTTTTTCTAGTCTTGCAAATAGTAGCCATGTAGTAGGCACACAGATAACTTGAGGGCTGCAGGATTCGACTTGGGCGTTGGTGAGTCTCTCCAGAGTCAATGTTAATTAGCCGTTGACTCTTTTTAAAGGCTGCCTGTGGCTGGGCAGTATTTCCCCAACTGGTTCTGTTGTGTTTAGGCACTACAGTAAGTGTTAGGGCCAAAAATCAATCAAGGCATTTATACAGCGCACTACTCACCCGGAGGGTCTCAAGGCGCTTGGGGGGGGGGGGTGGGGTGCTGCTACTGCTCGAACAGCCAGGTCTTGAGCTTCTTCCTGAAGGAGAGGTGGTCTTGGGTCAGACGAAGGTCGGTCGGGAGGGTGTTCCAGGTCTTGGCGGCCAGGTAGGAGAAGGACCTTCCTCCAGTTGTTGCTCTTCGGATGCGGGGGACGGCGGCGAGGGCGTGGTTGGTCGATCGGAGGTGGCGTTTGGGATCGTAGAAGTTGAGGCGGTTGTTGAGGTAGCTCGGGCCTTGGTCGTGTAGGGCTTTGTGTGTGTGGGTGAGGAGACGGAAGGTGATTCTCTTGTTGACGGGGAGCCAGTGCAGGTTTCTCAGATGTCCGGAGATGTGGCTGCGTCGGGGGACGTCGAGGATGAGTCTGGCTGAGGCGTTCTGGATCCGCTGGAGTCTCTTCTGGAGCTTGGCGGTGGTTCCAGCGTAGAGGGCGTTGCCGTAGTCCAGTCGGCTGGTGACGAGTGCCTGGGTGACCGTCTTCCTGGTCTCGGTGGGGATCCACCGGACGATCTTCCGTAGCATGCGCAGGATGATGAAACAGGACGCGGAGACGGCGTTGACTTGTCTGCTCATGGAGAGGGAGGAGTCCAGGATGAAGCCCAGGTTGCGTGCGTGGTCTGTCGGTTTCGGTGCGGTGCCCAGGGCGGGGGGCCACCAGGAGTCGTCCCAGGCGGAGGGCGAGGAGCCCAGGATGAGGACTTCCGTCTTGTCTGAGTTCAGTTTCAGGCGGCGGGTCGTCATCCACTCGGCTACGTCTTTCATCCCTTCGTGGAGGTTGGTTCTGGCGGCGGCGGGGTCGTTGGTCAGGGAGAGGATCAGCTGGGTGTCGTCGGCGTAGGAGATGATGTTGAGGTTGTGTTGGCGTGCGATGGCCGCAAGGGGGCTCATGTAGACGTTGAAGAGGGTGGGGCTGAGCGAGGAGCTCTGGGGGACGCCGCAGATGACTTCCGTGGCTGCAGATCTGAACGGTGGTAGGCGGACTCTCTGTGTCCTTCCAGCGAGGAAGGAGATGATCCACTCCAGTGCCTTCTCCTGGATTCCGATGTTGCTGAGGCGCTACACTAGGGTGCGGTGGCAAACAGTGTTGAACGCTGCGGAGAGGTCTAGGAGGATGAGGGCCGCTGTTTCACCGTTGTCCAGCAGGGCTCGGATGTCATCGGTGGCAGCGATGAGGGCGGTCTCGGTGCTGTGGTTGGCTCGGAAGCCGGACTGTGAGGGGTCGAGGGATCCATTCGTCTCGAGGAAGGCAGCCAGCTGCTTGTTGACGGTCTTCTCGATGACTTTGGCTGGAAACGGGAGGAGCGAGATGGGGCGGTAATTCTTGAGTTCGGTGGGGTCCGCTGTGGGTTTCTTTAGTAGAGCGCTGAGTTCGGCGTGCTTCCAGCTCTCAGGGAAGGTGGCGGTGTCGAAGGAGGTGTTGATGATGTCCCGCAGGTGGGGTGCGATGACAGCGTCGGCCTTGTTGAAGACGTGGTGGGGGCAGGGGTCGGTCGGAGATCCAGAGTGGATAGAGTTCATCGTGCAGATGGTGTCTTCTGTGTTGATCTGGGTCCAGGCGCTGAGAGTG
Source organism: Triturus cristatus (assembly GCF_964204655.1). Classification (NCBI taxonomy): domain Eukaryota; kingdom Metazoa; phylum Chordata; class Amphibia; order Caudata; family Salamandridae; genus Triturus; species Triturus cristatus. The sequence continues at coordinate 953,824,789 of NC_140594.1, read as the reverse complement.
GTGGTGGGGGGCGTTGGTGCGGTCGTGGGGAGCGTTGTTTGTGGGCTGAAGCTGTTGTGTATGTCAGCGATCTTGTTGTGGAAGTAGGAGGCGAGGGAGTTGCAGAGGTCTTGTGACGGGGTGATGTCGTTGTTTCCGGCGTTGGGGTTGGAGAGCTCTTTCACGATGTTGAAGAGTTCCTTGCAGTTGTGCGCGTTGTTGTCCAGCCGGTCCTTGAATGCTGTTTTCTTGGTGGCGTGGATCAGTTGATGGTGCTTCCGGGTGGCGAGCTTGAGGGTGGTCATGTTGTCCGGTGTTGGCTCCCTTCTCCAGGCTTTCTCGAGGGCTCGGCAGTTCTTCTTGGAGCTCTTGAGTTCGTCGGTGAACCATGGGGCTTTCTTGCTGCCGGGTCTGCTAGGCGGGGTCTTCAATGGGGTGAGGTCGTCTGCGCAGTCGCTGATCCACTTCGTGAGGTTGTCGGCGGTCTGGCTGGGGTTCGCTGAGCTGGCGGGAGGGTGCTGGCTCAGGGAAGCGGCGAGCTGGTCTGCTGTGATCTTGTTCCAGTTTCTTCGGGCAGCCTGTTGCTGGTGGTGGTGGATCGTGGATCTTCTGAAGGTGAAGTGGACGCATCTGTGGTCCGTCCAGTGGAGTCCGGTGGCGTGGCTGAAGCCGATGTCCTTGCTGGAAGAGAAGACAGCGTCCAGTGTGTGTCCGGCGAGGTAGGTGGGGGTGGTCACCAGCTGCTTGAGTCCGAGGTTGGCGAGGTTGTCGAGCAGGGTGGTGGTGTTGCGGTCGTTGTTGTTCTCCAGGTGGAAGTTGATGTCCCCCAGGAGGATGTAGTCAGCGGGGGGGAGGGCGTGCGGGCTGATGAAGTCGGCGATGTCTTCGCTGAATTGTGTGCGTGGACCCGGGGGTCGGTAGATGAGGGTGCCTCTGAGGGTGGTCTTGGGGTCCGTGTGGATCTGGAAGTGCAGGTGTTCGGCGGTTGTCAGGGTGTCGTCGGTGTTGGTTGTGATGCGGATGGTGTCCCTGTAGATGATGGCGATCCCTCCTCCCGTCTGGTTGTCGCGGTCTCTTCGGGTGATCTTGTAGCCCTCTGGGATGGCGATGGCGATGTCGGGCGCTGAGGAGTCGTTCATCCAGGTTTCCGTGAGGAAGGCGACGTCAGGAGCTGTGGTGTCGAGGAGGTTCCAGAGCTCGATGGCGTGTCTGTGGACGGAGCGGGTGTTGAGTAGGATGCACTTGAGGTGGTTGCTGCTGGTGTTCGGCTTGGCGGGTGCTGGTGCGGGGCTGGTCCGGATGCAGGTGAACTTGCAGGCGCGGCAGCTGAAGGGTCCGTGGGTTCGTCTCGGGGTGGCTCGGTAGCATCCCGTAATAGTAATAAAGTGAGCATTTTACTTGCTGCTTTGAGGAAAGTGAAAGTGAAACCAGAAAACATGGATAAATTGCGGTTTCCCCACTTAAATTGTGTAATTCTAGGCAACGACCTAGACGGGTGACGGAATGCAGCGGGGAACCACGCCTCTACGCTGCTAGGTGCGTCCATGGCCACTCCTCCCCCTTTCACCTCACCTCACAGAAACGCCGCGCGGACGCCGCGATGATGATGACCGCTAGATAACGCGGAAACTTGCTGATGGCAAACCGCCGCTGAGCTGAAGCTGCCTGAACGAATCTAGGACATCGCTGGGCAACTCAAGCCCCGTTTTACCTGGTTTACATACAACGGAAGAAACGGAAGAAACGGAGGCAATCGTCGGATTACGCCATCTTGCAGGGCCACAACCTGCAGTTTCACGGTCCCGTTCGGAGCTCTGAGCATGCTGAAAGCAGTTCTGCACACCGTGAGTTTTGCATCAGACATAAGGAGGAATATAAGGGGGGCTGCTGGCTAGTGATATGGACTGGGCTGCTTAAACCGTTTTAAATCAGTATTACACTGGGGTATTATTTCCAGTCCCCTCGGGTTGACGCGCTGGTCCGGGGGGGGGGGGGGAATTCTGCCTCTCTATTCACTGAGAATGGTGCGACCACAGAGGGAAGTCGCTAACCTTAAAACGGCTAGAATCGAGGCGCAGAAAGTGAAAAAAAATCGCCGTGCCCTTGCCAAGTCAGCACGTCGAGCAGCTCAAAAAAGTGACATTGGGGCTGTCCCCTCCTCACCAGATAGCTCCCTTATTACTTCAGATGAAGATACGTCCCTCACCATGGTGGCTATTAATCAGACTTTACAACAGGAGACACTGCCGGACCAATTGAATGCTAGCCTAGAAGGGGATAATCAACACGTCTGCACTGGTGGCAATGTGCAAAAGGAGTTGAAAGAATTTCCTTTATTCACTAAAAAACAAAATCTACCACCTACCCACTCCTCTCTTCTTCCACCGGCTATTGATTTTGGCACGTCTTATCCAGCAATTGGATCAGCAATTGGTTCAGCTCCTCCAGTCGAGGGTCAAGACATCAACTACCCCTACTTGGTGCCCTCACTATCAGGTGTGCAGGTAGATGCTCCTGCTTTAATTCAGGATTTGCCAGTTTTGCCAGATCACCCTGAGCTAAGCCAAACTTCAGGAGACCCACAGGCTCCTTTTTTGCAATTATTGGATCTCTGTTCGAAATCTCAAGAATTACCTTCATCCAATGCTGGAATCTTATCGAAACTTAGCTCAGAGAAGTCTGAAAATTTTCAAATCGACATCCGTGATATGCTGAATTTAATTCTAGCAGAGATAAGGGAAATGAAAAAGCTTCAGCAAATCGAGATCAATACCCTCAACCAGCGTCTAGATAAAATCGAAGAGGCTATCCAGGGTCTCCCTACCAGATTCTCTGAGGCAGAGGCCAGAATTTCCACCATCGAAGATCAATTGGTGACGGTGATGTCTGTGACAAAAGAAGCAGACAAGAAGAAAAGATATCTCGAGAATAAGGTGGAGGAGTTGGAAAGCCATTCCAGGAGGTCCAATCTGCGTCTTGTGGGGGTGCCTGAGGGGATTGAAGGTGCTCAGACTCTCCTTTGGGTTAATACGTTCATAAAGCAGCAAGTACTACCTGATTACGAAGGAGATCTGTCAATCACAAGGGCACATCGTATTCCAGCCCAACCCTTTCCCAATTCTCCTTACCCAAGAACAATTTTACAGAGTGAAAGAAAAAGTGTTGGCAAAGGCTATCCAACAACGTCAATTCCCCCTTAACGAGACACAGAAATGTAGAATCTTCTCCGATATGACAGCCGTCGCTGCTCGAAGAAGAAAAGAGTTTGTTAAGATGCTGCATCTCTTCAAAGCCCATGGGGCTCAGGCCTCTATTGTTCAGCAATCCAAACTAAAAGTACTGGTAAAGGGGAGGTTTTTCATGTTCTCGGATATTGAGGAGGCCCAGACTTGCTTGAAGGGGATATCCGGTTCCTCAGGTTAATTGTGATATCCTGTTTGGATTTAAGCTGACGCAGGATATTTGTAAGAAATGCTCTTTTTTTGCGGTTTGTTCTGATTTGGTGTGGGAGGAGGGGTGTGACCATGATCGTACCACGGGGTGTAACAACACGACACCCAGGTTTAAGTGTGGGAGGGGGGAGATGTGGTTAGCGTGGTGCAGGGGGGGTGATTTACACATCTCCAGGGGTGGGGTTCTTTCCAGGGTGGTGGGGGGTTGGGTGTTAGCAGGAAAAAGAGCAGTAGCAAGAAGGTTTGTAATGATACATAGAGTCAAGAAGTATGGCAACTGGTAGTTGTAAGATTTTGTCACTAAATACCAATGGGATATTAAACAAGAAGAAATATGGTGCACTTATAAGATGGGCCACTTTCCTTGACCCCCATGTTCTCTTTCTTCAGGAAACTCATCTTAAGTCCAATTCCCCCAACTTGTTTATTCCTAAAAAATTCTCTAAGGCCTTTTTTGCTTCTTCAGGGGCAGCAATGAGAGGGGTAGCAATTTATTTCTCGAACAAAATGAATTGGGAGTTTCTTCAAGTCCATCGAGACATTTTAGGGAGATGGATCTGGGTAACAACTAAAATCAGGGGTCGGATAATAAATTTTATTAATTACTACGGCCCATTATCCGATAATGTATTACCCCTGACCCAGATCCACGAAAAGTTGATTAGTTCTCCTGGACAGATTGTCCTAGGGGGGGATTTTAATTATATTATGGATATCAGGAAGGATACCACTAATAAAAATAAAAGACAGTCAAAGCCCAATACCAAAAAAATGATGTCGACAATTATGGAACAGTTTGGGCTCGTGGATTCTTGGCGGGAACTTCATCAAGAAACAGAATCCTTCACCTTTTACTCCAATCGCTTCTCTACAGCCTCCCGACTAGACTATCTTTTAACATCTAGATCTATACAGGTGATGAAGGCGTGGATCAGTAGTAATTCTTTTTCCGATCACGCATTGGTTGGGGTCTCTCTGGTTTTAGGGGGGAGAGATAAGGAACGATCTAGGTGGCAGATGGATCGTCTCCTTCTGCAAAATGAAGATTGGATCTTGGGATTTAGGGAGTGGATTGTTCAATATTTTGAGATCAATGATAACACCGCCACCCCCTTTGCCATCTGGGGAGGTTTTAAGGCTGCGGCCCGGGCTCAAGTAATAGCTGTTATGGCCGGTCAGTCTAAAACTCGGAAGTCGCAAATCGAAAACCTCCAAAATAAGGCGGATCAAGAATATGCCTTAATGTTACATCACTCCCCCAATTCCTTTATCAAAGCTAGTAGGGAATTAAGAGATTTTTTTATCTTGGAGGAAATATGTAACTCCAAAATATACCAGCAAAAAATATATGAAGAGAGCCAGCTAATGGGGAAGTTGTTAGCCAATTCCACCCGAAAAAAAATGGAATCCTCTCTAATCACCTCCATCAGGGATCCTGTTTCGGAATTAGTGGTATCAGATAGGGAGAGTGTATCACGGGTCTTCCTCCAACATTATGGACAGCTTTATTCAACCGAGTACCCGGTTAATAATGAATTAATCTCAAAGTATTTGATGGACATTGATCTCCCTACACTCTCCGAGGATAGAATTAAAAATTTAGATAATGAAATAATGGAAGAGGAAATCATAAATGCAATTAAATCTACATCAGGGGGAAAGGCATGTGGTCAGGATGGATTCCCGATCGAATTTTATAAGGTCTTTCTTAAAGAATTGTCATCTCCTTTAAAGAGACTTTTTAACGATATTAGAAAGGGTGCAACTATACCTATCGAGTTCAAGGAATCTGTATTAATATCTTTTGTGAAAAAAGATAAGAATCCTCTAGATGTGAACTCCTTCCGCCCAATCAGTTTACTTAATTCTGACTATAAGATTTTAATGAAAGTGTGGGCTCAGCGCTTCCTCCCTGCTGCCCAAGAAATAATACACAAGGATCAGACAGGTTTTATAGCAGGCCGATCTATGGCTAGTAATACTCAATTTTTAATTCACGCCTTAGATTTTTTTAACATAAACGAAATCCCTGCTGCAATAATTATGGTTGACGCTGAAAAAGCCTTCGATCTTGTGAATTGGCAAACATTGTTCTTAACGTTGAGGAGTTTTGGCTTTCCACAACAGGTTAATAATATGTTAAAAAATATTTATTATGGTGCAAGCGCTAAGGTGGTTATTAATCAGGAACAATTGGGGGAAATTATAATAAAACGGGGAACTAGGCAGGGTTGCCCGCTTTCCCCATTACTTTTCACCTTTTTTATTGAACCCTTGGTTATAAGAATACGCAATAATGCTGCTATTTCTTCTCCTATTCCGGGGATGTCAAAAGTTAAGTTGTTCGCCGACGATATCATCTTGTATGTAACCCCCACCAAAGAAAATCTAGAGCTTGCTTTTAAAGAATTTTCTTTGTTTCAACAAATCGGTGGATATAAAATAAATGAAAAAAAGACGGAGATACTGGCTCTCAATATTGATCATAATGTTCTACCCAATAATTTGAGATTTCAAGCGATGAAAACTGACCCAATTAGATATTTGGGTATCTATGTTACTAATCAGTATCACAAATTATTTGAATTGAACTATCTTAGAACTAAACATAAGATCAAGAGCCTTTTCGAACAATGGTCCATACTCCCCCTCACAATTATAGGAAGAATTTCTTTGATCAAAATGTCTATTCTTCCTTTACTGATTTTTTTGTTTTTAAACGTCCCTATTCGCCTTAATCAAACCTATTTCAACGAACTAGATACTTTGTTTAGGGAATTTATTTGGGCAAAAAAGTTTCCTAGAGTAAAATTAACCACAGTTCAGCTGCCCATAAATCAAGGAGGTTTAGCACTTCCGCAGATGCGAACATATTATCAGGCTGCCATTTTCAATTTAGTGGTTGATCTAATTTACTATAAGTGCATCTATGACAGTTTTTTTATCGACAAAATGATAATTGAAGGGGGAACGCAAACACCCGCCTTTTTGAAGACTGCTAAATTACCTAAGAGGACCCGCTACAAGTCCCTAAGAGAATTCCAGTTTAGGCTCCAAGCAGTCTTTAAAAAAAATAGCTCCTCTGGCTTTCAATTTTTGGGTCTGGGAGAATGCAATAGTCTGGGCCTACATTTACAACCAAGATATATTGAGATTTGGAGTGATTGCGGGTTCTCACAACTTAAACACTTCATTGTTCATAATAAAATAATATCTTGGCAAGAAATAATGAGTAGGGCAGAAGGTTGTAGAAAGCCCACGTTTCTTGAATATATGCGGATAGCTCATTTTATTTCCAATACTGCGGGCACCTTGAATACTCCACACTATACCATGGTAGAACTTTATGACCTTAAGCTCTCGGGACTTGGGAAATGGTATTCTGCATTGCGGAAGGATGAACACGCAAAGGGGATAGTTTCCCATATCGAAAAAATAGCAAAGGATACGGGCTCCAGATTTAGTCTCAGGGAATGGGAAAAAATATGCCTTCTAGGGCATAGGTCTCTACGTGCCGCTAATTTTAAAAGAATGTCCTTTTTATCAAGATGGCTCGCATATTGGACTCCATCAATGATTCAGAAATGATATCCCGATCATCCCAATAGGTGTTTTCGCTGTCACCAGGAGGAGGAAGGTGGATGGCTTCACATTTTTTTTTCATGCCCGCAACTGATACAGTTCTGGGGGGGGATCTTCAATGATATGGGATCAGTTTTAGGCATGAGTGTCTTTCCCCAGGTTGAAACTGCATTATTCGGATACTCAAGGAATGAGGCCAATTTATCTAGCTCCGATAGGGTTTTTATAGCCATATCTTGTACGGTGGCACGATCCTTGATACTTCAAAATTGGAGATCTAACGAGATTCCTAATCATTTGAATTGGTTTAATAAAATGAAAAGGATCTGGAAATTCGAAGAGGCATATGCCAGAAGAGTAGGGGGTATAAGGAAATTTAAGAAAAATTGGGATAAATTTGAAGAATTACTTCTACTCAAGGATAGGCCCTAGAGATGGCGTGGATTCTCTAATTGGTCAGGAGGAATACAGTTTCAATCACTAATAAACTATTGATTCCCAAATGGACCAGGGCAACGATTTCCTACTTGTATAAGTTTTACACTATCTAAAAAGTACAATCTTTTGGGGTCAATGTTGTTAATGTCGCTCTCCTCCTTAGGTGATTTTTAGTAGCTTTTAAATGGCTGTCATCTGAAATTGCACTTTACCCCGTTCGCTGATATCTTGTATTTCACAACAAAACTTGCTGCTAGCACAATTGCACTTTAAACTGTAATAATGTTAATAATATTGTATTTTAATAGGCAGATTTTTGTTGTTTTTGCATTTTCACTTTAACTTAGAACCCAATTAGGTCCTTAGAGCTCTAGGATGTGTGGAGCTATATTGGATTCAGCAGCTTTATTTTGCATTTGCACTTTATGCGTCTATATTTTTATTCGATGCCAAGTGTACTGTATTTGTCAAGGTTAACTTCGGTCGCTATTGCACTGGGCATATCATCCTGGATTCTTAATCTTGTCCTGTGTGATTCAAGATGAGTTTCTTTGTTGTGTTGTATGTTAACTTGTAGTCATATTCTGCATTTGCACTTTATTTGCCAACTTGTCTATGGACAACGGAACGATATTTGTCTGCTTACTAAATAGGAAAATGCATAGCATTTTGTAAGTAGCCTTTCAACAAACCAACGTCAATGGTGGGTTTAATTTTGGTGTTTCAATTATTGCATTTGCACTTTATTCGTGATGCTAAGAGTACTGTATTTACCTAGGTCGACTCCGGCCGCTAATTGCACTGGGCACTTTAATCGGGAATTTAATCTCTGCCTCGAGTTAATATTGTGTCTGTCTTGTGTTTCAGCTGAGTTATAAGTCAACTTGTTGTTATATCTTCGCATCTGCACTTTTTTTTTTTTTTTTTTTTTCATGTGACTGCCTAAGAAAATATGAATAACTTACTGCACTTTCCACTTTTGCAGCTTGTTTAGCTAGTAGCCCACCAACAAATCAACATCTACGGTTGGTTTAATTATGGTGTTTTTGAATGTTGCTCTTGAAAATTCTGTATGTACCTTTTTTGCTCTGCTCAATAAAAAATAATTAAAAAAAAAAAAAGAAGTTCCTGACATTCCTACGACTTCTAGATGGTGTCCTGTGAACGGTTAGCCCTAACCTGGGCATGCCAGTTCCCGTTGGACTTTATGAAGTTTGTAATCTGCTTGACTAAGGTGAGCCCACATGCTTGAACAGCAGAAGATTTATAGTTTCACCTGATGTTTGAAATCTGCCTACCAACAAACTATTAAGCTTTGCATGTTTAACCTATCTGACAACTATTTGAAGTCATCTGGAAATATTGAAGGGAGGCACGTTATAGATCGTGTTGTAGTTTGCATATCACATGGAGTAAACCAGCAATGTTAGTATGTCAGCAGCTGGAAGCAAGTACATGTTTGACCAATATTGATTTTAAAATCAATCTACAACCTTGGAAATGCAGTGAACTGGCAGCGTTTTCAAAACTAGCCATGCATGAATGTTCAGAATTTTTACTGTGGTGTTAACAGTACGTGAGCTTATCTGGGAGGCATTTCACAGTCGAGGGAATAAGTCGAGTCCCGAGGAGTGTTTGGCAAAGTTTTCTCAGCAGTAACTATCGAAGTGAAGCAGTAAATTAAGAAGGCAGAGATAACGGTGAGCAGTTATATCGGGGTCCCAGTTTTAGCATAGGTTATTGTTCAAACACCTACCGACATTCCCTTGGTGGGCGCGAGATTCTTTTTGGGAGCGTGGAGTGTGACAAGCTGGGTTTCTCTGCCGGTTTCAATCCTATGTGCGTCATAGTGAGACGCTTACTGACAACGTAACTCCGGATGTTCCCTTGGTAACCTCACAGCGTTGTTGTCATCCTGCAGCATTCCAAAATTACGTAATTCAATGTGGAAGGTCGCCGGACGTTGCCCTGGTAAACCCACTGTGCTGTGTTTTTCAAGATGGTGGATCTGCGTGCAGCAAGAAATGTCCCAGCTATTCTTTGGAAAGAAAGTTTGGCGGCAACATTTTGGCATGACCGATTCCAAGACTACACGAGGTGGAAGCTATCTCTGTTAATTGAACAACGCAAGGTCTTTCGTCAAGCGTGGCAGTCTGTTGGCTTAAAGGAAGAGACGACTCACCGCATTTGACTGTTCCTGTTAAATATGATAGCGCACTGAGGTCAGAAGTGGACTCATTCTGGTGCTATGTACCATTTGGGCTCGGGTGAGAAATCGTTCACTGAAACGAAGGTGATCATTTGTTATCTGACTTTTATACTATTGCTGTTATTTTAATTTGTGTTCTGCCATTTTCAAGGGGGTGTAACGGTTCTCAGAGGTTCCAATCTAATGTGAGGTGATGTGTTTCTGTCAAGTCAGTGGGATGTCCACAAGGTGGGTTGTGTGGGTTGGTCATAACTACTGTCTATTTTTGGGGTTCGTGATACCCTTAATGTTTCACTTGTGTATGACTGTGCGCATTTGTGCTAGAAGCTTGCTGAATTCCATGTTTTGGCCAGTATGTCTTGGGTTCAAGGATACCCTGGATTGTCATGGGTTTAAGGATACCCATAGTATGTTGCGTGAGTGTCATGACTTTACGCTAGATTTTCTGTATTCCATGTTTTGCCCAGATTGTTTTGAGTTCAGAGATACTGAAGATCGTCATGGGTTTAGGGATACCCATAGTATGTTGTGTGAGTGTCTTGACTGTGCGCATCTGTGCTAGTTTTTCTGAATTCGATGTTTTGGCCAGTATGTCTCGGTTCAATCATACCCTGAATTGCCTTGAGTTTATAGTTCCCCATAAAATATTTTGGGTGTGTTTTGGGTTTAAGGTTACCCTGGACTTGCTTTGGGTTAAAGGATACCCTGGATTTACTTTGGGTTTAGAGATACCCATACTAGTTTTTAGAGTGTTTCGGGATTATAGTTACCCTGTCTTGGTATGGGTGGTGTCTTTTTCCTCTTCTTTGAGGTAGACCATCCTACCATTAGATAGCACGGTAGATAGCATCCACTGTTTTTAAGAATGTGTCTCTATATCTTGCATTCTTTGTTGTCTATGATCATTATCAGGGGGAAGGATGTGTTATATGTTTTGTTGTTAATGCATCCTCCTTTGCTGACGTGTGTTGTATCACCTTCAGTCCTTTTGAATGTATATGATCGTTATCAGGGGAACGGATGTGTCATATTATTTTCTTGTTAATGCATCCTCCTTTGCTGACTTGTGTATCTTATCACCTTCAGTCCTTCTGAATGTTTTCGATCATTATAACGCTGCCTCACACTCATGTGCCTCCAGATGGGTCTCTTCCAATAAACAAATATGCGCCTCTGTTTTGTTTAAAAATTCACAGACTCTAGCCATTTCCCTGTTGTCTCTCAATCCATTGACATTCCAGCTAATAATTTTAATTCTATTGGGCCTACTATTCATCTAAGATTTTTTTTTTTCCTAAGCTCCTCCTATAGTGAGTCATTTTCCCTTCTAAGTCTGTTCTTGCCCCTATTTCATTCCATGCTTTCGTATCCATAATTATATGAGGACATTTTTCTTTTTTACTCCCCCTGCTCCCCTTACCATTCCCCCCTACCACCCCCCTCCCCCCTTGAGGAACCCCCCCCCCCCTTGAGCTCTTTGGCGATCTTGTCGCCTTTTGGGAGTTGCTGGATCCCACCCAGGGTAGAACCTCCATGGATAGTAAAATTATAGTAAAGTGATGCGCCGTTTCCTTTACTCTTTACTCTTTATTATTTTCCCCCTTTTTCTCCTCCCTTACACCCCTTCCCCACCTCACTCTATCCCATTCATTCTTTGTTATTTTTATACTATACCCATTTTTTCCCCGTCTTTATCGGAGAAGGAAAAGCAATTACTTCTCTTTTTTTTCCCCTTTTATATATTTTTTATGAGTGTGGGGTTTTGCTGACTTGTGTATCTTATCACCTTCAGTCCTTCTGAATGTTTTCGATCATTATAAGGGGGGAGATGTGTTGTGATGTACTAATTACCCAATGCACTCTCTCTACAGTGGTTCTCTGCATTGCTGCTCAGCCTATGATGAGGTCATATAGAATGTTCAGTGGGTTTGGATTGAAGGGAGAATCAGTTAGTGTGGAAGGGCTGAGCAGCGAGGAGGCTGCTCCTGGTGGGGCACTTTTATGGATCAGAATATCTTCCTGTAACTTGTAACCTGTGATGTAACCTGAAGAAATAATCAACTACCTTTCCCTACAAGACTTGCCTGTGCATCATTCCTTGTTTTAACAGTTTACATGACAACTGTCTTGCCTCTTAGTTCACTGATAGTTCATGTTTAAAAACTATCACTTAATAAGCACTTTGCAGTTCTATACTGTGATGTATTACACGTTCTGAATTTGAAGAGGCATTATCATATTTTACATGAGTGCTTTGTATGATTTTCAAAGCAAACATATTCAACGAATCAATCAATCAATCACTGCATTTGTAAAGCGCGCTACATACCTGAGAGGGTCTCAAGGCGCTGGGGAGGGGTGGGTGCTACTGGTCGAAGAGCCAGGTCTTGAGGAGTCTTCTGAAGGCCAGCAGGTCCTTGGTCTGTCGTAGGATGGTGGGGAGACTGTTCCAGGTCTTGGCGGCGAGGTAGGAGAAGGATCTACCGCCGGCGGTGGTTTTTCGGAAGCAAGGGACTGTGGCGAGGGCGTGGTTGGCTGAGCGGAGGCTTCGGGTCGGGGTATGGAAGCTGAGTCGGTTGTTGAGGTAGGTGGGTCCGGTGTTGTGCAGTGCTTTGTGTGCGTGGATCAGGAGCTTGAAGGTGATCCTTTTGTTGACGGGGAACCAGTGCAGGCCTCTCAGGTGGAGAGTGATGTGGCTGCGGCAGGGGACGTCGAGGATGAGTCAGGCAGAGGCGTTCTGGATGCGTTGGAGTCGTCTCAGGAGCTTGTTTGTAGTTCCCGTAGTCAAGTCTGTTGGTGATGAGGGCCTGGGTAATGGTTTTCCTCGTGTCGAGGGGGATCCATTTGAAGATCCTGCGGAGCATACGGAGGGTGTTGAAGCAGGACGCGGAGACGGCGTTGACTTGCCTGGTCATGGAGAGAGTGGAGTCGAGGATGACCCCGAGGTTGCGTGCGTGGTCTGTGGGTTCCGGGGCTGTGCCTAGTGACGTGGGTCACCAAGAGTCGTCCCAGGCTGATGGGGTGGGTCAGAGAATGAGGACCTCTGTCTTGTCTGAGTTCAGCTTCAGTCTGCTGTCCTTCATCCAGTCGGCTACGGCCTTCAATCCTCTGTGGAGGTTAGCTTTGGCGGTGTGGGGATTTTCGGTGAGGGATATGATCAGCTGGGTGTCGTCAGCGTAGGAGATGATGTTGAGGTTGTGTTGTCGTGTGATGTGGGCGAGGGGGGCCATGTAGATATTGAACAGCATCGGGCTGAGGGAGGATCCCTGTGGGATGCCGCAGATGATCTCGGTGGTTTTGGAGTGGAAGGGTGGGAGGCGGATGCTCTGGGTTCTGCCGGAGAGGGAGGATGTGGTCCAGGCCAGGGCCTTCTCTTGGATACCGGCATCATGGAGGCGTGCTGATAGGGTGCGGTGGCAGACCATGTCAAAGGCTGCTGATAGGTCCAGGAGGATGAGGGCGTCTGTTTCTCCTTTGTCCATCAGGGTCCGGATGTCGTCAGTGGCAGCGATGAGGGCGGTCTCGGTGCTGTGGTTGCTGCGAAAACCGGATTGGGAAGGGTCCAGGATGTTGTTAACTTCAAGGTAGCGGGTCAGCTGTTTGTTGACAATCTTCTTGGTCACTTTTGCCGGGAAAGGGAGCAGGGAGATGGGCCGGAAGTTCTTGAGGTCCTTGGGGTCCGCATTGGGCTTCTGCAGAAGGGCGTTGATCTCGGCGTGCTTCCAGCTTTCTGGGAAGGTTGCTGTCTCGAAGGAACAGTTGATTGTTTTCCGGAGGTGGGGCGCAATGGTTGCACTGGCTTTGTTGAAGACGTGGTGAGGGCAGGGGTCCGATGGGGATCCGGAGTGGATGGAGTTCATGGTTTTGATGGTGTCTTCGTCGCTGACGGTGGACCAGACAGTCAGGCGAATGGTGCGAGTGGTAGTCGCAGGGGTGGTGGACTCGGTGGTGGGTGCGGGGGGGTCGGAGTTGAAGCTGTCGTGGATGTCGGTGATCTTGCGGTGGAAGAAGGTGGCCAGGGAGTCGCACAGGTCTTGAGATGGCGGGATGTCGTTGGTGTTGGAGCTGGGGTTGGAGAGTTCTTTCACGATGCTTAAGAGCTCTTTGGTGTTGTATGCGTTGTTGTCTAGGCGGTCCTTGAAGGCGGTCTTCTTGGTGGTCCTGATGAGTTGGTGGTGTCTGCGGGTGGCGCTCTTGAGGGCTGTGTGATTGTCTGGTGTTCGGTCGTGGAGCCATTTTTTCTCCAGCTTCCGACAGGTGTGCTTGGAGATCCGGTGGTCCTCGGTGAACCAGACGGCTTTCTTGTTGGTGTGGTTGGTTGTAGAGGTCTTGAGAGGGGCGAGGGTGTTGGCGCAGTCGTTGATCCACTGTGTGAGGTTGGTCGCGGTGGTGTCTGGGTCAGTGGGGTCGGTGGGTGGTCTCAGGGCGAGGGCGGTAGTCAGTTGGACCTCGGTGACCTTGCCCCAGCAGCAGCATGGTAGCTGTTGGGTGAGGTGGTGTGTGGTGGGTTTTCTGAAGGTGAAGTGGACGCATCTGTGGTCGGTTAAGTGTGGTTCGGTGGTGTGGTTGAAGGAGACGTGGGGGCTTGAGGAGAAGATGGGGTCGAGCGTGTGTCCAGCGGCGTGAGTAGGTGTCGTTACGAGCTGTTTGAGTCAGAGTGGTGTCGATCAGGGTGGTGGAGTTGGCGTCGTTGTTGTTCTCGAGGTGGAAGTTCAGGTCCCCGAGGAGGATGTAGTCCGTGGAAGCGAGGGCGTGGGTGCTGATGAGGTCGGCGATGGTGTCACTGAACTGTGGGTGGGGTCCGGGAGGTCTGTAGATGAGAGTTCCTCTGAGGGTGGTGTTGGGGTCGGTGTGGATCTGGAAGTGCATGTGCTTGGCGGTGGTGAGGGTGTCATCGGTGTTCGTTGAGATTTTGATGGAGTCTTTGTGGATGATGGCCATTCCTCCTCCCACTCCGTTGGTGCGGTCTCTGCGGGAGATCTTGTAGCCCTGTGGGATGGCTATGGCGATGTCTGGTGCAGCGGTGGCGTTCAGCCATGTCTCCGTCAGGAAGGCGACGTCGGGGGCGGTGGAGTCTAGGAGGTCCCAGAGTTTCGATGGCGTGCTTGCGAGCGGAGCTGGTGTTGAGGAGGATGCAGCGTAGGTGGTTGGGTTCTCTGGCTGGTGGTGTGGAGGGTTGGATGCTGGTGAATCTGCAGTTCCGGCAGGTGAAAGGCCCCTGGGTGCGTTTCGGGGTGGCTTGGTAGCAGGGGTGGTCTCGTCTGGTGTTGAGTGCGTGGAGGGTGCTTGCATCATGCAGTCTGGCATAGCGGGGGGTGCGGGGTCCAGGGGTTCTGGTGCTGGGTGCGGTCCAGGCATGGACGGGTGCAGACGGGCTTGCCTTAGGCGCGCCCTCTACATGCGCCCTCTGCGGGTGGCCGCTGCACGGCCGATTCGCAGCCTCCATATGAAGGCAGAGGGAGGGAGGAGCAGCTGGGAGGTGGGAGCGGGGCGGCCAATGGGAGTGAAGGGGGCGGGCCGCAGGGGCTCAGCGGTGGGGGAAAACACGGGGAAAACACGGGGAAAAAAACGGCGGGAAAAGACGGCGGGAGAGGGACAACAGAGCACAGGGGTACAGAAAGCAAAACACAGGGGCACAGAATGAAAAAACAAAGTGGCACAGAAAGCCAAGCGCAGGGGTACAGAATAAAAAAGGGAGCCCTCAATGCGTCGATTCTAGCAGCGTCGACGGGCGCTGCATCAATTCTTGCAGTGGCGATAGGCGCTGCGTCGATTTTCGCAGTGGCTCGGCAATTCATGGAAATTATTCTTGCGTCGTCTAGATGCGTCGGAAAAACAGACGCAAGAAGAGTGATGCTTTGATTTTTGCAGTTCTTCAAGTTTCTTCTTTCTACCAGCTCCCAAACGGCAACAACAACCTCCAGAGGCCCAAACTGGCACAGCCACCTCATGGAAGTTCAGAACTCACAGCAGCAGAGTTCAGGGGAGCTGGGGGTGAAGTCTGTGTGTCCCTGAGAATTCAGAACAGGAGGCCACCAGCACACACAGGTCCTTGGAGATCTCCTTCAAGCAGGGGACACAGCAAAGTCCTTCTCCTTTCCTTGGCAGAAAGAGCAACTGCAGGCCAATCCCACACAACAAAAAGGCAGAACTTTTCCTCAGTATCTCCACCTCTTCTCCTTGACAATGGGTCCTCTTGAATTCCAGGGATGATCTAAAAGTTTGGATCCTAATATTTATACTACAAAATCCTTTGTTCTCTGGTAGCAGAGAAGCCCTGTGCTCAGTCAAAACCAGTTCTGTCCTCTGGTGCAGCTTCCTGACAGGAGGTGGAGACAGCATTGTGAAAGGCAGACCAGGTCCATTCAGGTGAAAGGAAATCTCCCCCTACTCTAATACAGCCCAGGTCTATTCAGCACAGCTCTGACTCATCCAGACTCTTTGGAGCCACTGTACATCCCCAGCCCCTGTCACCCCAAAGTCAGACAGTCAATACACATCCTAGCAGAGGCACACTGGATGGCTAAGCAAGAAAATACCTACTTTCTAAAAGTGACATTTTCAAACACAGAATATGAAAATCATCCTCACTAAAAGATGCATTTTAACATTCTGAGTTCAGGCTTACTAAACTTAATTTCCCTACCCTGTTCCCAGGTGTCGTAATGCTTTCAGATTTTATAAGCAAACTCCCCATTCCATCCTATGGGAACAGGTAGCCTTGCAATAGTGAAAAATGAAAGCAGCCGTAGTTCACTATCGGGATATGCCACACACACCAGGACATGTCCTACCTTTCACATACTCTGCGCCCTGCACACAGAGGTACCTTGGGCCTAACTTAGGGGTGGCTAACATGTAAGAAAAGGGAAGGTTAGGGCTTTGCATGGGGGTGCACTTGCCAGGTCAACATGGCAGTTAACAAACCGCGCACAGGCACTGCATTGACAGGCCTGAGACATATTTTCGGGGCTACTCATGTGGGTGGCACAATCAGTGCTGCAGGCCCACTAGTGGCATTTGATTTACCAGCCCTGGCAAACATAGTACACTCTACTAGGGGCCTACTAGAAAATCAAATATGCCAATCAGGGAGAACCAAACATAAAAACAATTTACACAGGGAGCGCTTGCACTTTGACATCAGCAGTGGCAAAATGCCCAAAGCATCTAAGCCTGCAAAAACGAAATCCAGCGCAGCATAAAAAATACAGGAGGTAGATGCTAAATATCAGGGGAACCACGCCAAGGACACCAGCTCTAACAAGCAATAATTAAATATGCCTTTAAGTTGTGTATTTATCTTGTCACATTTGCAGTGCTTAAAAAAGACTGAAGTCAGATTCTCTTTCCTGGCAAATTGCTTCTTATTCGTTTAACAAAGGGACTGGTGTTTACATTTCTTTTTCTGACTGCAAAGTGAAATGAGTCTTTTTAAAGGGAATTATGTTTGGAAAATGTCAGTACCTGTAAATTAACTCTATCTCTCTTTACATATATTTGTGGCTTCCAGATTGAGGAACGCGAGAACAGCGATCACAACACCCAGATAACGTTTTTAAACACTTCTCCCTGCCTTTATCAACCCAGCAGCATTAATGTTGAGGATTCCACTGCATTCAACTTGAGGCAACAAGGGTGGCAAGGGATCCTACAGGACCAACTGGGGCGATCCTATATTGAACATCCAGAAGAGCTCCAGGATGTCAAGCCTAGTCTGATCATTAAATAGAACCAATTCTGCGAGATACTATTAAGACAGGTCTGCAATGGCAAGATCTCTATGTAGGCCGTAACCATCAAATGGAAATGTTCCTCTTGGAGCTCCAAACAGATTATCAGTGCAAAGACATTGTTATATATTGAACATTGCACACTAAAAAAGGATCCCACAAACACATCCCAACTGGAGAAGATAGATGCAATGCAGGAGAACTAGTATAAGCAGGACTTGTGGGTGGCTAAAAAAGACTACTCAGATGGCTCTGGGCTAGGTTTCTTTTTGGAAACTCATGAAAAAACTTGACAATGATCCCACAACCTTTTATAACACCAAAATCTCTCAAAATCTATGGGTGCAGCACCTGAGGGAGCACAATTCGAATACACAACCCATTCAAGATAATGAAGCAGCATTTGGAGCTGAATCGAATCGCATTACAGGAAACCACGTATGGTGGTCCCCACCACCGCACAAAAAATGCATTGAGGAAGCCCGCAGCTTACAGAGCCCACCTTTAGGTGAAGCCACCATTACACTGTGTCTGAGAGCTGTTCCTCAGAGATCTTCCACCAAAAGTTAAGAACATAGAAAACATCCTAAAAAGGAGTAACATCCTGCCAGCTGCCCTCTTTAAGTCCAATTTAGAATACTGGGCAAAACACCATAGCATCATATATAATTCAGTGATCAAGAACCAGATGATCCCTGATTCATGGCACAAGTCAATAATCCACTCTGTCTACAAAGGTGGTGACAGAGGTACTCCAGGCAACTATCGACTAACAGTACTATTAGATCATGTCTCCAAATACTTCGCAAGCCTAGTCTTGGAAGACCTCGTTGTGTGGTTGGAGTGATCGGACATTATTACATTGAAAGAAACAGGATTTCGTGCAGGACAGGGCATTTCATCGATTCTCACTGCTCTCAACATCTGTATGCGATCTGCCCTGACCTCTAAATCCATACTTTACACCTGCTTTGTCGAATTTAATACAGCTTTCAGTAGGGCCCTACATGACCTGATAATGCCGAAATTAACAACTGGCAGGTTCCCAGTTAACATTCTGATAGCAATTCAACTATTTTGTACACAGAAAGTTGGTTATGTCTAAAGCTTGGAGATGGCACTACATTCTCAGAAAATACACATGACAACCAGCCTGAAGCAGGAGTGCATGCTTTCCCTGTTGCTGTTCAATGTTTATGTCTCAGACTTGTCACATGTGTTACACTGTACAAACGCTCACCCATTGAAACTGGGTGTTCTTCCCATGATGCACATCATGTATGCTGATGACGGCCTTCTAGTGAGCCAGACACCGGCTGGGTTGCAGCATCTCCTAAACAGCCTCTTTACTTATACACAACAGAGATCACTAGAACTAAACCTCACTAAAACTAAAGTGATTTGATTCACTGAGTGATCAGAATACCTGGCACCTGGACCATTTGATTGTACCCAGCTTGTGTGTAACCCTCAGTACAAGTATCCTGGAGTGGTGTTTGAATCTAGAGGTTCCTTTATACCACACATAGAACTCATGGAGCCGAAGGCTAGAAAAAGCCCTCCATGGTCCCATCCTTGGGCCACTTCAAAAGGTGATGGCAGCAAAGCTATTACCTTCCATAGCATATCACACTGAAATTGTGGGAGAGAAGATAGTTTACTGGCGGCTTAGGCCTATTGGCTAATATTCAAATTCCCAACCCAGACTGCACACGCCCAGGTGTGCCTTGAATTCAGCATAACAAAACACTGCTGGACCGTTAAAAGTGGTAGCCTTAAAATGTCAAGTGTTTTGTCAAGCCTAATCCAATACTGTGTCTGTTCAATTTTGGCAGTAAAGAAACACCCCCAATTTAGAGGCGAGATTAAACGATCTCCTGAAAGACACAACACATTCCCTTCACGCTGGTCGAATTTGCAAATTTGAAGCAGAGAATTAGAAAAAAAACATGCCAACCGATTTGCTAGGTCACTTTCTCTGCAGGAGGACAAACCTACCCTGGCAATAAAGGTACTTGGCAAGTCTTAAGTTCCTACAAATGTGTAAAACCTCAGCCATATCTCGATCATGGATATCCATTTCATCTGAATATAGCATTTATGTGCCTTGGTTTTGGGGTTCATTCAACACTGGGCTAGATTCCATCTTGGTCCAGGATATCTGAAAGCGATGAGTGCAGGTTTTGTGACAAGGATAAGGAGACGACGATACACTTCCTATGTGTCTGTCCAGAGTTACGCCCTGAAAGAAGGAAATTGTTGAACGCCCCATTTATACAAATCAAAGGAAGAACTTGTAGACAAGCACTTATACAGGGCCTTCACCCCAAACATACATGCTTGAATGTAAGGGTTTTTATTTTTGTTCAATTCGTTTTGCTGAAGGCAAGTGTTAAACACACAAGATGGTGGACGGAATGGTCCACATTGGCAAAACATTCACCTCCAGTCACAGTTCTGGGTTTAATCCATTGTTATTTTGCTCACCACGCCACCCCAGTTCAGACATGGCCATATGCAAATCAGTCTTGACCCTGTGCCTCATGGGAACAGTCCAGCCCGAACTGCCAAGCCATGTCTTCCCTGGACCGGAATCAAGCATCCTAGTACCGGTTTCGGGGTTTCACCCCTCTTCAGCCAGGATAGCTTGACTCCAGTGGCGTAGTGAGCACGGGACCAACGTCTGGGCATACCCTTCCCACATAGGGCGAACAGCAAAACACACAAGATGATGGACAGAATGTTGCACATTGGCAAAACATTCACCCCCAGTCACAGATCTGGGTTTAATCCATCGTTATTTTGCTCACCACGCCACCCCAGTTCAGACATGGCCATATGCAAATCAGTCTTGACCATGTGCCTCATGGGAACAGTCCAGCCCGAACTGCCAAGCCATGTCTTCCCTGGACCGGAATCAAGCATCCTAGGACCGGTTTCGGGGTTTCACCCCTCTTCAGCCAGGATAGCTTGACTCCAGTGGCGTAGTGAGCACGGGATCCACGTCTGGGCATACACTTCCCACATAGGGCGAACAGCAAAACACACAAGATGATGGACGGAATGTTGCACATTGGCAAACATTCACCCCTAGTCACAGAGCTGGGTTAAATCCATCGTTATTTTGCTCACCACGCCACCCCAGTTCAGACATGGCCATATGCAAATCAGTCTTGACCCTGTGCCTCATGGGAACAGTCCAGCCCGAACTGCCTGGCTGAAGAGGGGTGATACCCCGAAACCGGTCCTAGGATGCTTGGTTCCAGTCCAGGGAGGACCTGGCTAGGCAGTTCGAGCTGGACTGTTCCCATGAGCGTTACAACAAACAAATGATGGACGGAATGCTGAGAATGCAGACATTCTCCCCCAGTCAAGAGATCTGGGTTAAATCCATCGTTCTTTTGCCCACTACACCACCCCAGTTTAGACATGGCCATATGCAAATCAGTCTTGACCCTGTGCCTCATGGGAACAGTCCAGCCCGAACTGCCAAGCCATGTCTTCCCTGGACCGGAATCAAGCATCCTAGGACCGATTTCTGGCTATCAGCCGTCATCAGCCAGGATAGCTTGACTCCAGTGGCGTAGTGAGCACGGGTCCCACGTCTGGGAATACCCATCCCACTTAGGGCGAAAAGCGTTACAACAAACAAATGATGGACGGAATGCTGACAATGCAGACATTCTCCCCCAGTCAAGAGATCTGGGTTAAATCCATCGTTCTTTTGCCCACTACACCACCCCAGTTTAGACATGGCCATATGCAAATCAGTCTTGACCCTGTGCCTCATGGGAACAGTCCAGCCCGAACTGCCAAGCCATGTCTTCCCTGGACCGGAATCAAGCATCCTAGGACTGGTTTCTGGCTATCAGCCGTCATCAGCCAGGATAGCTTGACTCCAGTGGCGTAGTGAGCACGGGTCCCACGTCTGGGAATACCCATCCCACTTAGGGCGAAAAGCGTTACAACAAACAAATGATGGACGGAATGCTGACAATGCAGACATTCTCCCCCAGTCAAGAGATCTGGGTTAAATCCATCGTTCTTTTGCCCACTACACCACCCCAGTTTAGACATGGCCATATGCAAATCAGTCTTGACCCTGTGCCTCATGGGAACAGTCCAGCCCGAACTGCCAAGCCATGTCTTCCCTGGACCGGAATCAAGCATCCTAGGACCGGTTTCTGGCTATCAGCCGTCATCAGCCAGGATAGCTTGACTCCAGTGGCGTAGTGAGCACGGGTCCCACGTCTGGGAATACCCATCCCACTTAGGGCGAAAAGCGTTACAACAAACAAATGATGGACGGAATGCTGACAATGCAGACATTCTCCCCCAGTCAAGAGATCTGGGTTAAATCCATCGTTCTTTTGCCCACTACACCACCCCAGTTTAGACATGGCCATATGCAAATCAGTCTTGACCCAGTGCCTCATGGGAACAGTCCAGCCCGAACTGCCAAGCCATGTCTTCCCTGGACCGGAATCAAGCATCCTAGGACCGGTTTCTGGCTATCAGCCGTCATCAGCCAGGATAGCTTGACTCCAGTGGCGTAGTGAGCACGGGTCCCACGTCTGGGAATACCCATCCCACTTAGGGCGAAAAGCGTTACAACAAACAAATGATGGACGGAATGCTGACAATGCAGACATTCTCCCCCAGTCAAGAGATCTGGGTTAAATCCATCGTTCTTTTGCCCACTACACCACCCCAGTTTAGACATGGCCATATGCAAATCAGTCTTGACCCTGTGCCTCATGGGAACAGTCCAGCCCGAACTGCCAAGCCATGTCTTCCCTGGACCGGAATCAAGCATCCTAGGACCGGTTTCTGGCTATCAGCCGTCATCAGCCAGGATAGCTTGACTCCAGTGGCGTAGTGAGCACGGGTCCCACGTCTGGGAATACCCATCCCACTTAGGGCGAAAAGCGTTACAACAAACAAATGATGGACGGAATGCTGACAATGCAGACATTCTCCCCCAGTCAAGAGATCTGGGTTAAATCCATCGTTCTTTTGCCCACTACACCACCCCAGTTTAGACATGGCCATATGCAAATCAGTCTTGACCCAGTGCCTCATGGGAACAGTCCAGCCCGAACTGCCAAGCCATGTCTTCCCTGGACCGGAATCAAGCATCCTAGGACCGGTTTCTGGCTATCAGCCGTCATCAGCCAGGATAGCTTGACTCCAGTGGCGTAGTGAGCACGGGTCCCACGTCTGGGAATACCCATCCCACTTAGGGCGAAAAGCGTTACAACAAACAAATGATGGACGGAATGCTGACAATGCAGACATTCTCCCCCAGTCAAGAGATCTGGGTTAAATCCATCGTTCTTTTGCCCACTACACCACCCCAGTTTAGACATGGCCATATGCAAATCAGTCTTGACCCAGTGCCTCATGGGAACAGTCCAGCCCGAACTGCCAAGCCATGTCTTCCCTGGACCGGAATCAAGCATCCTAGGACCGGTTTCTGGCTATCAGCCGTCATCAGCCAGGATAGCTTGACTCCAGTGGCGTAGTGAGCACGGGTCCCACGTCTGGGAATACCCATCCCACTTAGGGCGAAAAGCGTTACAACAAACAAATGATGGACGGAATGCTGACAATGCAGACATTCTCCCCCAGTCAAGAGATCTGGGTTAAATCCATCGTTCTTTTGCCCACTACACCACCCCAGTTTAGACATGGCCATATGCAAATCAGTCTTGACCCTGTGCCTCATGGGAACAGTCCAGCCCGAACTGCCAAGCCATGTCTTCCCTGGACCGGAATCAAGCATCCTAGGACCGGTTTCTGGCTATCAGCCGTCATCAGCCAGGATAGCTTGACTCCAGTGGCGTAGTGAGCACGGGTCCCATGTCTGGGAATACCCATCCCACTTAGGGCGAAAAGCGTTACAACAAACAAATGATGGACGGAATGCTGACAATGCAGACATTCTCCCCCAGTCAAGAGATCTTGGTTAAATCCATCGTTCTTTTGCCCACTACACCACCCCAGTTTAGACATGGCCATATGCAAATCAGTCTTGACCCAGTGCCTCATGGGAACAGTCCAGCCCGAACTGCCAAGCCATGTCTTCCCTGGACCGGAATCAAGCATCCTAGGACCGGTTTCTGGCTATCAGCCATCATCAGCCAGGATAGCTTGACTCCAGTGGCGTAGTGAGCACGGGTCCCACGTCTGGGAATACCCATCCCACTTAGGGCGAAAAGCGTTACAACAAACAAATGATGGACGGAATGCTGACAATGCAGACATTCTCCCCCAGTCAAGAGATCTGGGTTAAATCCATCGTTCTTTTGCCCACTACACCACCCCAGTTTAGACATGGCCATATGCAAATCAGTCTTGACCCAGTGCCTCATGGGAACAGTCCAGCCCGAACTGCCAAGCCATGTCTTCCCTGGACCGGAATCAAGCATCCTAGGACCGGTTTCTGGCTATCAGCCGTCATCAGCCAGGATAGCTTGACTCCAGTGGCGTAGTGAGCACGGGTCCCACGTCTGGGAATACCCATCCCACTTAGGGCGAAAAGCGTTACAACAAACAAATGATGGACGGAATGCTGACAATGCAGACATTCTCCCCCAGTCAAGAGATCTGGGTTAAATCCATCGTTCTTTTGCCCACTACACCACCCCATTTTAGACATGGCCATATGCAAATCAGTCTTGTTCCCATGAGGCACAGGATCAAGACTGATTTACATATGGCTGGGTTCAAACTGGAATGGCATGGTGAGCAAAAAAACAATGGATTTAGGCCCAGATCTCTGTACTGGGTGAATGTATGACATTGTTCTGCATTCTGTCCATCAACTGTTGTTTTTGCATTTGTCACCCCGTGTGGGAGGGGTATGCTCAGACGTGAGTCCCGTGCTCTCCATGCCACTCGAATCAAGCTATACTGGGTGAAGAGGGGTGATACCCTGAAACCGGTCCTAGGATGCTTGATTCCAGTCCAGGGAGGACCTGGCTTGGCAGTTCGGGCTGGACTGTTCCCATGAGGCACAGGGTCAAGACTGATTTGCATATGTCTGGATTCAAACTGGAATGGCATAGTGATCAAAACAACAATGGATCTAGGCCCAGATCTCTGTACTGTGGTGAATGTATGACATTGTTTTGCATTCTGTCCATCAACTGCTGTGAAGGCAAGTGTTCACAATCATGAGAGGAAAACACACAGAAACAGCATACCAAATGAAATAACTTATCCGCCGGTAACCAACCATTTTTTATAATAATTATTTTATTCATCCAAATCCAATAATTGTTGATTGTGTTGTTTTTTCCTTTCTATTTATTGCAACAGTTTTTATGTATATTTGAGTGCAATGGTTGTAACTGACTATGCCCTTTATTAATATTATATCAGAAATCTGTAAATGATCTGTGCACATATTTCAGAATACATCCACAGTTAGGAAAACAAAAATCAAGCAATTATATTTTGTAATTCTGAAGTGGGATGGAAGCAAGGTTTTTAATAGAAAAACACAAAACAAGACATTTTAACTTGATCTCTGCATTGGCGTTAAATGATAAATATTTACTGAAACACGATTTCCACCCATTATCATTTGTGTGCTATGTGGGTTTATAAGTAAAACTGTATGTTTGTGAAAGTTCAGTGCCAAATGGTTACTCATTAAATGCACTCCTTTTTTCAAAATGATGCAAACCTTTCACCAAATAAACCACTTTATTGGTTGTGCAGTCTTGGTGTATGCTTTGTCCCTGGCCACACAAAGTATACTCAAGATAATTGCTAGTAGCCAGCAGGCTGTTGAGTTTCAAGACGCACCACCAAGGCGAGCCCGCAAGTTTTAAGTCATTAAATGAATAAACAAATCTTTTAGAGACCACAAAAGATGTGTTGATGTTCTCCATTTTCACTCCTTTAACTATTGATTAAATGCAGCAATCTTCATTGTGTAAGATCAGTGTATTCCAACATCAATTCCATTGAAAATTCATGAATGTCGGTAAGCATCAAAACCCAATGCATTTCAGGTATGGAACCTTTCCTCAGGAGTAACTGTCATCAAGTTTACAAATATGGTATCTTGAACAGAAAAATGGAAACCCTTCCTGAATTCATAAAAAATGTATACTGATCAAATATCGAACCACATGCATGGGAAGTATCCCATCACAAAAAAATGAGCCTGAGTGAAACGGTCATGTCCTGAAATTAACATGTGAATAACATGCTTTTGACAATGTGCTAACTCAGTAAAAAAACAAGAATATAAACTCCACAATCCAACAACTAACTTCTTGCAGTCATGTTGTTTTGTAATCTGACTTAACGTACAGGCAAGCTACTTGCACAAAGAGGCTATTCAAAATTATTAAAGAATGAAGTGTATTAGTAAAGCACCCTCAACTCGTTCAACTCCACCGGTGTGCTGACGTGAAGCGTGAAATGAATTTGATGCGTGTGAACTAGTCTCCAAGAAGAGCATTACATCAGACAATCATGCAACGGCACAGACACCGAGTTTATGTGCATATTAAGTGGATATACTCTATTCAAAACAGCAAATCAGGAGAGAACACTTACAATAGAGTATTTCCATTGAATGAGCACACCAATACACTGGGGCTGAGGGGTCACACACCCTCCCCTTTTGTCCCTCAAGTAGAGTGTCTGCCAGACTGAGCAAAGGTCAGCCTGACAGACACTCTTCTTTCAGGTCAGGCAGCCAGGACCTAGACATGTGCTGAATGTGGAGGATCCTGGCTGCCTCAGCTGAACTTTGCTGGGCTGAGAATGTCGTGGCTCCTGTGGGCCTGATCTCCTCAGCTCAGCAAAGGTCCTTGAAGCTCATTCCCTCAGTGACAAGAGGTAGCATCACTCATTGCCTCACACCTGGGAGCTTCAGTTTTAAGCACTGAAGCACACAGAGTTGAGTGTCAACTAGTGACAATTTGTCACAGAGTGGGGAGGAGTCAGCAGTCTCACTGACCCCATCCCACTCAAACATAGGGACTGCTGCCTTTCCTCATTGACTGACCTTAGGTAAGCCAATTAGGGAAGGCAGCAGTACCAACCCTCCTGGGACATCGGAGGCAGAGCTGTTGATTAAAAAAGAAATGTTTGATGCGTTCATGTGTGTGTGTTTGAATATTTGGTAATGAGTGTTGTGAATGGATGTGTGTGTGTGCAAGCCCACGTGTGAATGCATTGGTGTGAGTGTGTATGTGTGCGTGAGTGTCCTGTCCTCCCCCCTCCCTCCTAAAATTACCAACCGCTACTGATGCAGCATCATTGTTCCAGGTAACAAGGGTTCTTTCTTTTTCTATTTCCTAATAAGGTGTTCACAAGCTATTGATCATGGCTAACAACTTTGGTGGTGGGGTTCTCTACTGATTTGTTGTTTCGGATAGAGTATATCCATGCATATATTTGCTTCAGTGTGCTCCAAAGGGCACCACCAGCCACTCCTGCTAAATACATTGGCTACACATAGAGTGAAGGTAGGATTTTTCCCAATCGGCATGATTTCAATTATGTAACATTGATGTTAGCATGGGGTGTTCCAGCACCACTGGTGCAAAAGTGCTGAACTATGTCCCCAAGTCCAGTTTTAAAACAAACCCTTGCAAGTATTCCCAAGGAAGTCTAAAGGCTAAAAATACATATTCATCCACAGTCATTCCACATATGTATGACGTCCACTCACATATTGAGAAGTATGGATGTGGCCTAACAGCCAGAGCTGCTGACTTTGGATCTGGGGAACCAGGTCAAGTCGTGGTGTTGGGTCTGGGCAAATCAATTACCCAATACTCTCTTGCAGAAGGGGCTTTTCAATTTTGCTAAAATCACTGGTTTCAACACCAAGAATTTTCTAAAGCCTTGTGTTTTTAGTGAACAGATGCCAGAGGCCTGTAACTCACTCTGAAAAGTGTTCCAGCTCTAGTGCAGTTCACCATCTGCCACTTTTATGACAGATCAATATCTTTGTCACAGTGTGGTAAAGAAATATGGAAGGGCGTGGTCAAGGTTATGATATCGACATACAGTTGCTGTTAGAGAGAAGCATAAAAAAATGTGAAGAGTATATCATTTTGTAAATCACACCATTTTGAAAATATGTCTACTATTACATTAAAATATCACTCCTGCCTCATGTCATTTAAAGCTAGGTGGGTTGCAAAAGATTGTTTCATTCCAGAGATTGGGTCATGGTTCCTATGAGTTAGGGGAGCACTGGCCTAGATCATGCCCTAGTTTGGGTTTTTCTAGGTTCAACTGACATCTTGCATGCAAGGTAGAGAGACAACATCTATCTCATTTATGAATACATTTTGATATCTATGTGAAACTTGGGAAAACTTTTCTTATTTCTCAGATTACTACTAATTGTAAAGCAGGAGATGATTTATTTTGCTCAGGGTTGGCATTATGGAATAGTTTTATTTTACAGTCTCCCCCATTCAGTGATATCTGAATGTCCATGTACATTGTTCAGCCTGTTTAATTGGCTGCATGTCTGAAAATGCTCTAGGCAACCAGTGGTTTTGATATGTTCATTATGTTTAATGATATTACACAAATTACTGCTCTAGTTGAACTATTCTGAGAAACTAATATGCTCAAAATGCAAAGAATTCAAGGTAGAGACGTATTAGCAATGTAATATGATCCGGCGCTTCTGATAACAGAAGCATCAGCTTACTAATTGGAAATGAAAAATGTTCACAGTGACAGAAGCTTTAGTAACAGTTTGGCAAACAAAACACAAAAAAATTATTCACAAGATATGAGACCTGCATAGATACTTCAATGGCATTAAGCAGGTGGCAAGCACTGCAAAGAATTACTCAACTCATCTTGTCAAATAAAATATGTTTGAAACACTGAGTTCAGGGCCATAGCTACAGGGGGTGTAGAAAGACCAGACCCCTCCATATTTCAGCCTGGTCGAATTGTCACTCTCCAAGCCTAGGCCTAAACAGAGGGACAAAATGTTTTGTTACTAACTTTTCAAGCAATGCAGTTCAGCAAACAAAGCTGTTGTACTATGTTGAGTGAAAGGGAGTGAGCAAAACATTTGCCTTATCCACTGTTTTCCTCTTTCTCTGTACTGTTTGTATGACATTGCATGTATGCATTTACAATGCATGCCTTTATCACCCATCAATGAAAATGCAATGCCTTTACCAGGCATTGCCTTTACCACGCAATCCTTTACCAAGCATGATTTTACTATGCAATCTAAGTACATGTATGGTAAGTTAAAGCCCTAGTTTTCAGCAGAGTTAACTATAACTTGCGCCTCCACCAGGCACTGCTTATTACATCACATATTACTTCACTCATGTCATGTGCTATGACAATATTGATGACATCGCGACATCATTGATGACATCACTGTTAATATTTAGATGTCATCAGTGATGTCATAAACAATGACATAGAACATGTCATGAGTGATGTAATATGTGATGTCATACACAGTGCATGGCGAGGGTGTAAGTTATAGTTAGCTCTGCTAATTATAACGTGAATTTACGTGGGTTTTTTTTAATTTCAAAATGTTAATGTTGTCACTGACATATTCTCCTAATTATAGCATCACTTTAAACTTTGGTGTCAGCAGTGAACTTCCAAGGTTGCTTTAAAAACAAAAACAGATCTTTTAGTCACACTTAATTATAACATCACTTTAACCTTTGCTTTTTTCAGTGAATTTCTGAGTTGTTTTCAAAATAAAAACAGATCTTTTTATCATACCTAACTATAACCTTACTTTAACCTTTGGTTTTGTTTAATGAAAAGAAACTCTACACTACACCTGCGTAAATGACCACAAGGTAATGTCTCCAGTGACCTCATGTACATAATTTTGTTAATGTGATTGTTCCTGAGTGTCTGCATGCTGAAAACATTGACAAAATGAATTCTTGTATAGCGAAGATGACAATACTATAGACAAAGAATTAAAACCCCACCAAACTAGAGTACTTTCTCTTAAATATATGAAGTAAATGTTTCTTTGTTTGGTGGAGCTGTCCTAATATTCCTCTGCATGATAAACGTTCCATCGAAATCGGCGGGAAATGTGCTCAGGTTGCATTGGTAAGTTGATCTGTCCATCAACCTGGAAAGTGGCAGGAATACCGTTTATTTTAAAGGAGAGGATGTTCAAGTGAACCTCCCTTCCAAGCCTTATTCGGCCCAGGGGACCTCAACCAGGTGACTACCTTTAAAATAGATGGGTGCCCTGGTGCCCACCCATGGGACCAAAAACAACATGCTGGAGGCCCCAGCTGGCTCTCGACATGGTGCGGGAGCCAGCATTGCTCCCGCCCACAGGGAGAAGATATTTAGGCTGCGCCATCCAGGCAGGTGCATTCGGTTGATCTGTTCAACTATCCGCATCACTACAGGCAGGGAAACAGATGTTAATTATGCTTCCAGCGTGTGGGAGCATTTTTAAAGCTCCCGTCCGCTGAGAGCAATCTTTGGGCCCCATTACAATGTGGTCAGAAAGTCTAAGACAGCTGGCCAGAGGTTTTCTGACCAACACTGTAGGTTTACACTCTGACCGCCATATTACAATGACGGTGGTCGGAGTCTAAACTGGCTTGGGATTCTGACACAGTTCATACAGTATTATGATGGCACTTTCCAACAGAAGTTCCATGTCGGCCTTTTTGCAGACATTGAACTGCTGTCAGAAAGTGTCTTTGGTGGGCTCTTGAAGGGCCCCTTCCCCCCCCTTGCCCTCCGCATGTGGCCCTGGGGGGCTCCTATGGTGCCCCCTTCACAACTCTACACCACGTGGCAGACACCGTGAGTGCCTGCCACATGGTGCATCGATGTGTAAAAACTTCAACTTTTCAATGGGAGCTGGTGCTGCAGGCGTTTTTGGCCTGCCGCATAAGCTCCCATTGAAAAATTGTACGTTTGTGACCGCACAATGTAGGGTTGCATCTTAACTGCACTGTCAGGACTGCTTACCTGAGGTCGGTTGGTTTCCCATTGCAGCGATGTCGGTCGGAGGCAACTCTGACCGACATCGTAATCAGGGCCTTAGTGTTTGCTCTCGTTTGGCAGGAGATTAGAAAATGCTTCTGCCAGGACCGAGCAAAAACAAGTTTCCCTGCCTGTGCCGGTGCGGGCTGGGAAATGAGTGTGTCCCAGGGGTGGGCTTCCCAGGACACAGTATGTGATCCGACCCTGGAGGATGGGGGCCTTAGTGCCATTAAAGGCTCAGGGGGCTGCGCAGCCTCTCCCTATTTAGGTCTTGCCTAGCGTTGCAGCGCGAATGTGCTGCCATCGCTTTGTGAGGCATGCAGTATACACTATAGCGTGGAAGCATTGTGGAAGCTCCGCCCTCTCTCTGGCCCATCTTCTTCATTGGCTTAGGTTCTAAATGCTGCCTTCCGATTGGTTTTAAGGTTGTTAGTCCCTCCCCATAACAGCCATGTCAGTCATTTGTGTCCTTCCACGGCTACTGGCCCCTTCACAGCACAGACTACTTACTTCTTCTTAGGTCTCGCCTAGCGTTGCAGCGCAAATGCGCTTCAATCGCTTTGTGAGGCATGCAGTATACACTATAGTGTGGAAGCTTTGTGGAAGCTCCGCCCACTCTCCAGCCCATCTTCTTCATTGGCTTAGGTTCTAAATGCTGCCTTCCGATTGGTTTTAAGCTTGTTAGTCCCTCCCCATAACAGCCATGTCAGTCATTTGTGTCCTTCCACGGCTACTGGCCCCTTCACAGCACAGACTACCTTCTTCCTGTGCCCCCGTCCTGCAGTCCGATGCCTTCTCGCCGCTGCCCCCCTCGTGCCTCATCGCCCGCACGCATTGCTATTTGCAATGCAATATGTCTTGCGTAAATGCGAGGCCTATTGCATTGCCAATGCTTGTTGGTATTACTCTAATCTGTTTCACGCAGTGCTTTAGGGTCACGACATTATATAACCTACCCTGTAGATGAGACAATATCCGTGGTTCAGCAATTAGACGAAAGAAAATGTATGCTCTCCGGCTTTCCCTTATTCGCCGCGCCAATGAGGGTAGCAGAGCTCCAAACAAAATGACTTTGCAGCAATTTATTTTCAAGACAATCAAACTGTCCATCTCAGAACCATCATTTCAATGTATGCTGCAGAATATGAAAATTCTCTATTTCCATACATGTGGGCTAAGTAAAATTCATCAAGCCAACACACTTAAGAACTGATTTCAGACATTTTAATTGTGCGCCCCAGGGAGTATTGTCCTCCTGTTCCAATCACGATATTGCTTCAAGAAGAAAGGTTTATCCATTGATTAAAAAAAGCGGCTTAAGTGTTTTTTACACTGGAAAATAAACATCCGGGACTTAATTTTAAAAAGCCGAGATTTAAGTACTCGAACCATTCATTCCTTGATGACTACAAACGTGTCCCCTCCCTCTCCTGGCCCGACCAGTCTCCTGTATGTGACAATCTCTTGGGGCTCCCAGACATTTCCCAGGTCACAGCACGGGCAAGAAGATGTACTCTGCAGGAGGAAGAGAGGCTCTGCTGCAGGGTGAACCGTGCACAGCTTGTTCTAAAACCCATGGCATAGCAAATATGCATCAAGTATGTTTTAAAAATCACTTAAAAGGTTTCTCTTTGGTACAGAGTACATGCAGTTCTCTTAGTTTATTGACTCATTCAAGTAAGTGAATTGTGTAGCTGTGGTGCGTCAGACCCCTGGACTGCTCACTTCACTGGTGTTACATTTTGAAATAATACAGCCTGCTGTGACCACTGTGTGTATGTCCTAGCCTCTCCTGAGGCCTGCCCAGCACCATGCTGTCATGACCACCACCTGGTAAAAGTGATTTGTTTTATTCTCCTTGTTTTACCATGCTCCTTTTCTTTTCTTTTCGTCTAATTGGCATTGTTTCTCCCTTTTTATTCTTATTAGTCAATACATTATGCCAACCAAAATTCACAAATTTATTATATGATCAGCATTGTACAAGAGAAGCAATAAAATAGCAATAGAATAAAACACATACTGCCTATCACTTTTATGAAATATTTAAGTAAACAAGACTCGGTGTCAAGAACAGAAGTATGGACTTGGTCTTCAATGCTATGTCATGTGAAGTGATGCTCACCCTCTTTCATATCTGCCAATGTTTCAAATTGCTATGTATGATATTTTGATAATTTTATTGTAATTATGACTCAGACACTGCATGAATTTGCAGCAGTTTTAAGATCTTAGAATTTCTCGTTGCTCAAATGGGTCAGATTTCTGATATTTATGTTTCCTTCATCTTTTATTGGTTGATTTTGGTGGCGAGAAAAGTGTCACTCATAGTCGTTCTAATGGCACTCATAGTTACACAGAAATTATGAAAATGTCACACATAGCAATCTAAAACCTTGGCAGCTATGCTCTTGGGTAATTGCTGCGTTTCCTGCCTCGTGCTTCAGCTGCTCGGTGTTTCTACCATCAGGACACCGGAGCAGTAAACCCCGAGCCCTGCAGCACACAAGGAACTTCACTTCCATTACAGTCTATTAAAGGAGCAAGTTGGTCAGAGCATGAGCCCGAAGCACTTCCACATGCGGGGTGCGGGAGCCTGCGAGTGGAATGTGAATAGGAAAGCACTGCACCACAGTGGGATGAGTTCTGTGTGCATCGTCAAAGGAAAAGTATTTTTCAGGTGCGTCAGTGCTTAATTTGTCAAATAATGAGTTCCGGTACCCAAAGCTCTGCACAGAAGCCCTATTAAATAAATGTTGGTGGGCCGAATACCAGGGCTCTCTAGAATTTAAATCACCCAAGGCCTCTTTAATCCAGTACTTTACACCCTTGGCTCATTTATTCCTCTTGCTGGTTCCTGCTGTCTCCCTTTGTGACGGTACTTAAGTCTTTCTCCTCCTCCTTCTTTCCTCTTTGTGTGTTTAGGTCAAGCATTCGAGGCCTCTTGTATATACTTTAGTATATATTTATTACATACTTATATGTGTATGTACTGTGTGGGCTCTGGAGAACAGCCCTAGGACTTCCGCTTATGGACTTTTTATTCTGTTCAACTGCCTCTATTTGTCTTTATAGAAAACGACCAGCAGAGGTCAGTAAAATACCAGAATCACTTTTGCATGCTCTAGATTCCAGTCCATAGAAATTGTCTTCCACGAGCACCCGTAGACAAAATCTTTTTTTCAAGTCTTGTATTTTCAGTGATATGGCCACCGAAGGCCCTGATTTTATATTAAAAACAGAGCTGAAAGGCAATATGTCTCTCCATGTGTTCCCATACCTAGCTTGTCACGCAGTTTGGTGCCTACTCTCCCTCCATTTTAAAGAACAGTAGATGTTCAGCACCCAGGCTAATGTGCTGCATAGCTAAATACATATAGGTTCCCAAAGGCGCGACCGATTGCATTGCAAATGCTTGTTTTTAAAAGTGACGGCCTGGTGGTGTCAACATTCAAGGCTGACCACTCACCTGAATTCCAGGTGGTTTCAATTTGACGATGCTGGACACCGAAGCACCAAGCTCAGCATTAGATATGAGACTCTGCACTAGTGCCAATACCCTAGTGGAAGGGGGGATGGCATTTTTAATATTAGGGAAGTTATAATACACTGGATCATAATTTTCAATAAGAGGCAGAGACCAGGGGGCAGCCACACCACCTAGATACGAGATGGCAAAGGCCACCTTTGCAGCATAATTTGGGAGCACATGGAGCTTACTCAGGAAATATAACTGACACTGTATCATGATGATATAAAATTTGGTGCTGTCCCCATGGAATCGTTCAGGTGTGGTCAATGGTATAGCCACAGGCATATTGACGGTGATATTTCAAGGAGGTGATTGCATGGTATTAGGATCTATGTGCGTGCTGGCTTTACTAGTATGATTCCCAAACTTAGCGGGTTGGAGAACGGGATGAGTCTCTCTGAACACAGCATGTGCCCATGGTGGAGAGGGCCGGGGTTTGTATCTCCTGAAGTTCCTCCCTTGATTATATATTTTCCCCACACAGATTTTGAACCTCCATTTGGAGGCTTTGTGAAGCTCTAGCTACATCTACAACCCTGGTGGTTCCTTTGTCAAGTCCTGGCCAGATCCCAAGGACTGATATGTTCATGAGTCTCCATATCGCTCAAAAGGAATGCTGATTTTTGTGGCTTGGCCTTCTCGACGTTCAAGACTGTGCCACTCACCTGAATTCCGGATGGTTTCAATGGGGCGATGCTGGACCCCCTCTCTGCCCAAGCACTAACCTCAGCATAAGATATGAGATTCTGTGCTGGCCCCAGTACTTGAGAGGAAGGGGGGAATGGGATTGACAAGAGAGAAAGATGCTCCATTCAGATCGTTTTCCCCTGGGTACTGCACTTCTGCTTCAGCCCTGATTGTTGCTCAACTGCTTCAGAGTCCCAGAATGTTGTATAACCACTGCACAGTATATCTGTCAATGGAAAAAATCCAATTATCTCTGTGTTCATGTGAGAGGACACATATTGCACATTATCCTAGAGTTGCTCTGCCATCTCACCCAAAACACACAGGATAGCAAATTGGAACTAGACCCTGTTCAATCAATCAATCAATCAAAGCATTTGTATAGCGCGCTACTCACCTGGAGGGTCTCAAGGCGCTTGGGGAAGGGGGGTCCGCTACTGCTCGAACAGCCAGGTCTTGAGTTGCTTCCTGAAATCGAGGTGGTCTTGGGTCAGGTGGAGGTGGGTGGGGAGGGAGTTCCACGTCTTGGCGGCTAGGTAGGAGAAGGATCTTCCTCCCGTTGTGGCTCTTCGGATGCGGGGGACGGCGGCGAGGGCGTGGCTGGTCGATCGAAGCTGGTGGGTTGGAGTGTAGAAGTTCAGGCGATCGTTGAGGTATCTAGGGCCTTGGTTGTGGAGAGCTTTGTGTGCGTGGGTGAGGAGTAGGAACGTGATTCTCTTGCTGACGGGGTGCCAGTGCAGGTTTCTCAGGTGTGCGGAGATGTGGCTGCATCGAGGGATGTCCAGGATGAGTCGTTCTGGATGCGCTGGAGTCTTTTTTGGAGTTTTGCAGTGGTTCTGGCGTAGAGGGAGTTGCCGTAGTCCAGTCAGCTGGTGACGAGGGCCTGGGTGACCGTCTTCCTGGTTTCGGTGGGGATCCACCGGAAGATCTTACGTAGCATGCGTAGGATGTTGAAGCATGACGAGGAGACGGCGTTGACTTGTCTGGTCATGGAGAGGGAGGAGTCCAGGATGAAGCCCAGGTTGCGTGCGTGGTCTGTTGGTTTGGGTGCGCTGCCCAGGGCAGGGGGCCACCAGGAGTCGTTCCAGGCGGAGGGCGACGATCCCAGGATGAGGACTTCCGTCTTATCTGAGTTCAGTTTCAGGCGGCTGTTCTTCATCCACTCGGCTACGTCTTTCATCCCTTCGTGTAGGTTGGTTCTGGCGGTGGCGGGGTCATTGGTGAGGGAGAGGATCAGCTGGGTGTCGTCGGCGTAGGAGATGATGTTGAGGTTGTGTTGGCGTGTGATGGCCGCGAGGGGGCTCATGTTGATGTTAAACAGCGTGGGGCTGAGCGATGATCCTTGTGGTACGCCGCAGATGACTTTGGTGGCTTCTGATCTGAACGGGGGGAGGCGGACCCTCTGTGTCCTTCCGGCGAGGAAGGAGATGATCCATTCCAGTGCCTTCTCCTGGATTCCGATGTTGTTGAGGCGCTGCACTAGGGTGCGATGGCAGACCGCGTCGAACGCCGCGGAGAGGTCCAGGAAGATGAGGGCCGCTGTTTCCCCGTTGTCGAGCAGGGTTCGGATGTCGTCGGTGGCTGCGATGAGGGCGGTCTCGGTGCTGTGGTTGGCCCGGAAGCCGGACTGCGAGTGGTCGAGGGATCCATTCGTCTCGAGGAAGGCGGCCAGCTGTCTGTTGACAGTCTTCTCGATGACTTTGGCAGGAAACGGGAGGAGCGAGATGGGGCGGTAGTTTTTGAGGTCGGTGGGGTCTGCTGATGGTTTCTTCAGTAGGGCGCTGAGTTCGGCGTGCTTCCAGCTCTCAGGGAAGGTTGCGGTGTGGAAGGAGGCGTTGATGATGTCCGTAGATGGGGTGCGATGACGGAGTCGGCCTTGTTGAAGACGTGGTGAGGGCAGGGGTCGGTTGGTGATCCGAAGTGGATGGAGTTCATCGTGCGGGTGGTGTCTTCGGTGTTGACCGGGGTCCAGTCGCAGAGGGTAGTGGTGGGGGCGTTGGTGCGGTTGTAGGGTGCGTCGGCTGTGTGCTGAAGCTGTTGTGAATGTCTGCGATCTTGCTGTGGAAGAATGAGGCGAGCGAGTTGCAGAGGTCTTGCGATGGGGTGATGTCGTTGTTTCCGGCGCTGGGGTTGGAGAGCTCTTTGACGATGTTGAAGAGTTCCTTGCTGTTGTGTTCGTTGTTGTCCAGTCGTTCCTTGAATGCAGTTTTCTTGGTGGCGTGGATCAGTTGGTGGTGTTTTCGAGTGGCGAGCTTGAGGGTGGTCATGTTGTTTGGTGTCGGGTCTCTGCGCCAGGCTTTCTCGAGGGCTCGGCAGTTCTTCTTGGAGCTCTTGAGTTCGTCGGTGAACCAGGATGCTTTCTTGCTGCCGGGTCTGCTGGGAGGGGTCTTCAGTGGAGCGAGGTCATCTGCGCAGTTGTTGATCCACCTCGTGAGGTTGTTGGCGGCTTGGTTGGGGTTCGCTGAGCTGGCGGGAGGGTTCTGGCTCAGGGATGCCGCGAGCTGGTCGGCTGTGATCTTGTTCCAGCTTCTGCGGGGAACCTGTTGCTGGTGGTGGTGGAGCGTGGTCCTTCTGAAGCTGAAGTGGACGCAGCTGTGGTCCGTCCAGTGGAGTCCGGTGGCATGGCTGAAGGAGATGTCCTTGCTGGAGGAGAAGACGGGGTCGAGCGTGTGGCCGGCGTAGTGGGTGGGGGTGGTCACCAGTTGCTTGAGTCCGAGGTTGGCGAGGTTGTCCAGCAGGGTGGTGGTGTTGCGGTCGTTGTTGTTCTCCAGGTGGAAGTTGAGGTCCCCGAGGAGGATGTAGTCAGCGGAGGGGAGGGCGTGCGGACTGATGAAGTCGGCGATGTCTTCGCTGAATTGTGTGCGTGGTCCTGGGGCTCTGTAGATGAGGGACATCTCATCAAGGTTCACACTCATGGCAAAAACATGGAACAATGCTACATTCACTGAGCAGTGCCACAAGTTATAACAAGTGTGGTTGAGCTACCCACGTTTACCACTAAACACTCTCTTGGGTTAAGATTAGGGTTCCCGGTTTTATGGTATTTATATTTTTGTCATTTCCGTCTGTAATTATCCATATTTATTTTTTGCTAATTTTACCTGTATGTATCCATATTTATTTTAGGTTTTGTGAAAAAATGAAGCTAACGTGTATATTTCTGCATTTATTTGACCAGTTAATGTGCACTTGTGTCTGAACGCCTGACAGATTTCAATGGAATATGCATACTCAGATGATAAGACATGTAACTGTAAGAAAATATGTACATTTTTGTATCAAGGTTGTGCAAATCAACTGCTGTTTAAGGCTCTTTATTAAAATCCCTATATAATTTCAATCCCCTTGCCTGTCACTCTACACAGCTATTGTCCTGGCAGTCATGATTGCCAGCATATAGAATCACTCAAAAACAACCCAATGTCCGTTTTTATCCACCTTTAAAAATAAATACAGACAGGAAAATAAATGTTTTTCTGTCTGTGTTTATCTGTAAAAATCAGTAAA
Source organism: Triturus cristatus (assembly GCF_964204655.1). Taxonomy (NCBI): domain Eukaryota; kingdom Metazoa; phylum Chordata; class Amphibia; order Caudata; family Salamandridae; genus Triturus; species Triturus cristatus. The sequence goes on along the minus strand of NC_140594.1, from coordinate 953,786,668 downwards.
AAACAGAAAACAGGGAGCCTTAGTTATGATTCATGTAACAAGGGTTAGCATCATGACATTTTCACAGTAAGAACACTAGTCCTTAGTTTAAACATATTGGCCAGCTTTAGTTCTAATAACTGGTAATAGTTCTTTGTTAGTCAAATGTCCCAACTGTCAAAAGTTCACAGTTTTTAAATCACAGCGTGTAGTCTTTCAAGCTGCGTGCAAAATGCCAAATGCCAAAGTCTTTGTTTACACATGCGAGACTCTGCTTAAAAATGCAAGTCTTTGTAGTGCTAACAATAGCAATTATAATGCCAACAACCAAGGCCTTTCTTTGTAAATGTGAGTCTCTGTAGCGATAGCGATAGTGATTATAATGCCAACAATCAAGGCCTTACTTTGTGAATGCGAGTCTCTGTAGCGCTAGTGATAGCGATTATGTGCGTTTGCATCAAACCTTATTCATGTTTTTGTTGTTCTTTGTCTGTTCTCTAGCAGGAAGTGGAAGACTGCCTTCGCCGGAGTCCAAAGACGAGGGTCACCAGGAGAATGAGTAATTGTTGAGAATTTGTAGCTTAAATCGTCAAGGAGCCAGAAGTAGCAGCAGCCACGAGCAGGTAAGTGGAGGAGATGTGACGAGGCCAAGCACCGTCTCGTGCGTGGGAGCGGTTTTTATAGCCGCTTGCTCACATGGTCGCCTGAAGCACATATGGCCATTGGAGCATCTGCTAGAGCAGTTAGGTGCAGCTGAACGCAGCTGGTATAACACCTTTGTAAGCAGTTGTGTGAACCACGTGGTAACCGGCTCATTGTTTCTAAACGTGAGAGTTCTGTACTGCTGTTCTACCACTGCCACCAGGGATTGTTACATAAACAATGAAACAGTGAAATCAAGAGTACATTATACGCCTACCACTGCCTCCAGGGATGTTATGGAAATAAGGCATATGTATATCATACTCCAATTGTTGCACTTGTAATAATTGCTTCAGTGAAGCACTTCATAAACCCCAGGGAGGGATGCCACTCTTTTAAAGGAAAAGGGTTCAGATACTCTATGGATCTCAGCGCACAAGATGCACATTACAGGGACATGCTCTAGTGAGTTCTGGAACCCTGACAGGAGGATAGGTTCCCCAGAGTCTTTAAAATGCTTGAGGAGGGGCCTGCATGGCCCCCCTCCCATTGGAATATACATTTGGTACTGGCAGATAGTGTTCCAGGTGCGAAATAGGCTCAGGGTGCGGGGCCATGTGCCCTTACTCCCCTAAATTAAAGAATGTGGGTTTCCATTTGTTTTAGTTTTTTTTCCGATCCTGCGGGATCCCAATGAAATTGTGGAAAAACTGCAGTTTTTCTTTTGGATTTTGGCCCTAACGGGGGGCCCTCTGGGTTTCCCGCATGAGATGTAGTGGGACAGGGTATCCCTACCATGCCTCTTTATATTACTTTTTCCTAAAGTTTACGACAGTGGACTAAGTCTCCAAGTCCATAATGGCTGCCAGCAACATTTGTCTGAACAACAGGAGTCACACTCTCCAGAGAGGTTTAGCATTCTCCCTACACAAGGGGGCACCCAGTATATTTCACAACAATACCCTTTCAGGCTCTGAATGCCACATAATCTATGCAACAAATGTTAAAAGCTATAATGATAATAAAACACATGTCAGGGGTTGCTTTTATTCATTCCAGGTTAGCTTGGATGGTATATTACCAAACCAAAGCTGTGATGCTGTGCAAGACTGTTGTCAATGTACAGTTTGGCATTGAGGGCACACGGCTAATCCTTCACTAAAGATTGTGCTGTTGAAATGGCAAAATAATAAGTCCCTTCCTACCTTGGTGAGTATGGCACTATGTTAATCTAATGCTTAAAAACTTTGCTAGAAAAACAGTCATTTGAGGTGAGCAGATTCAGGGTGTTGCTGGTTTTGTAGGGTTTTCTATGCAGGAGCTGCTGTCCACCTAAACTTGGCAACTATTAAGAGTTCTCTGCTTCTTTGTTGCATCATTTATGCAACACTCAATGCCTGAAAGGGTATTTCCATCTCTCTCTCTCTCTCTCTCTCTCTCTGTATATATATATATATATATATATATATATATATATATATATATATATAACCTACTGGCAGTCGCCAGTAGGTAGTTATAGTTAGGACCTATTTTCCATAGGAAATCCACAATATTCTATTTGGAATAACGTTGGCCCCGATTGGCGAATCTTCGCAAAATTTTCGAAACTTTTGTCCAGCTCCGGTCCACACAGTGATTCGTCAAGCGGGAGCTGAGAAAAAAGGGGGGTCCCAAAACACGTTTTCCCCATGCATTTTCCCATAGGACCTGTTGACGCAGCTACAGCCCGAACTGCAGAACGGAATTACACCAAATTTGGCAAAGAGGTAGTCCTCAGTTCAGACTCGTGCCTTTTGCTTAAATGGTGTAAATCCGTTCAGTAGTTCCTGAGATAATTAGAGTTAAAAAGATAGATATATCTGGGCGGAGCCTAACCACACATCTCATCGTGAGATCTGATTGGCTGTCAGTACTTCATCCAAGAAGTGTTGGCAGCCATCTTGGGACCAATATACATGATAGCACCTCATTAAAAAGCATTGCAGTTAATAGAAGGTTTTAATACTTTAATTACATTATAAATCATTTGTTGATGGTATCATACTCATTTTAGGAATTGTAGTGTGTTCTAAGGTGATTTTACCATGTGAAAAAAGCCTTCTGCTGTGATATCATGAATCATGTTTGAGAGAAAACTATTTTCTCATGCTTTTCCCACAGAGGTTTGGAAGGTGATCTATAAGCTAAACTGAGAGCATATTTTCTGTAAATTCACATTATCTTTCTCAGTCATGTGAGAATGAAGTCTGACATTCTCAGAAAAACATGTACATCCAACAAGGGCAGAGACTGTCAGTTGATTCCTTTGTGTTCTACTGCAGCTTCCCAGAGTGTTCTAAAGAACAACTAGAGTGCTAACAGTCCTATTTATGACAAACGTATTGCACACTTACAGCCATCTTGATTGGAATAAAGTGGTAACTCTTAAAACATTTAAATTAAATGGAACAAAATGAGGGGGTTCATTTTTCCATAGAAAGTATGATTAGTACTGCAGAAGGAAAAATTAGGGCACATTTTGAGTGACTTCTCAAATCCTCTTCTATTTCATTAAAAAATTCTGACATGCAGACTGAAACATGCACTTTCAATACCAGCAGCAGACTTCCCTGGTGAGCAGTAGCTTTACTACTGTGATCTAATAAGCAACTAGAGTGCTAACATTCTGAATTTATGCCAAATGGGAATTTTGGCGCCAGGAAACCCTTTTTGGGTAGCTGTTGCGCCCTATAAATAAAATTATAAATAAATAAATAAATAAAATGTTTGACACATCTGAATGCCTTCTTGATGGAACCAAAGTAAAAAACTGAAAGTATTTCCTACTGAGGAGACTGCAGTAAATGAGGAAATTAGGAAACTTCATAACAAATAAATCTCCCAAGATGGCCATCAGAGACAAAAGAGCCCAAATGTGGCCCAAATATCACCCAGATGTAGCCCACATGTAGCCCAATGACAGAAGTGTGCAAAACACTTATTTTGTGTGTATTTGCAGTTTTATATGGTGCAGACTTGTCAGGTATTGGAGTGCTTTACATGAGCATAGGTTACATCACACAAGATCAAATTCATGTTGGTTGTAGACATAGGGAGATTAAGTGATTTGATCAGAATCATAGAATGTTGAGCTGAAGCAGAAACTCCAACCTGGTTCCCCAGTTGCAAAGTCTGCAGCTCTGGAAGTAACACCACATCCTCTCCCCTAAGTGCAACATTTAATCAAGTGGTCAACTGGATAAAAAAACATAAAGATTACAAATAATTTCAAAGTTCTTTGTCGCTATTTGAAAACTCAGAAAATATGTCCTCATTTTAGTTTTTTAGAGCACTAGCCATAATTTTGATGCAAATAAGACCCTCTCATATATGTAATTTCTAAAGGAAATGCTCTAGGTATTACAGTTTTGATTACATCAAGACACGTCAGGCGTTCCACACTTTTGTAATAAATATAGAATGTTAGCAATCTAGTTGTTCATTGGAATACTGTTGAGAGGCAGAGGCCAGTGGCACGGACTCTGAAAATTGAAAGCAGGTAGGAGAGTGCAGAGGCAACAATTTGACCACACTGGGCAGGCAGGAAGGGCAGTGGCAGCACAACAGACTATGGAGGGCAGTGGAAAGGGGGCCAGGGGCAACAAACCAACAATACAGGACTGGCAAGCGTGGCTGTGGCAATATAATAGACCATTGTGGGCAGAAGGAAGAGGCAGTGGTAGTACAACCATACAGGCCAACAGACCCGTTTCAGCCAGGAAACGTCCAATGTTTTTAAGCTCAAATGGGCTTTATTTGATCTGTCTCCTGTCTACAATCTCCTCTTTTTCAATGTAACTCAAAGGAGAAAATCAATACCTAATTTTTTTTCAAAATCTCCCTCTTACCAAGTTCAAAATGTTCGCAAGTATGGTACATTGGATTATGGTAGGCAGGAGGAATTGGGGTAGGGACATGGCTCGAATAACAGAGTACAGGAGGGACATAGAGAGGTGCACCAAACTGACCCTACAGGGCAGGCATCAGGGTTTGCAGCAGCACAATACACCACACAGGGCATGCGGGATGGGAGTGCAGCACAACAATCCATAGAAAGCAATAGGGAGGGGACAGGACCATGCACATGGAAAACAGAGAACAGAGGGGAAAGAGGCAATGGTAGCTAGCTGACCATGATGGACAGACAGGAGACAAAGCTGCAGCATAACAGACCATAAAGGGCAGGCGGGACAGATCAGGGGCATTACAATGAAACAGACAAGCCAGGAGGGAGGGAATAGGGGTCTGCACATGGAAACAGAGGGCTGGGGCAAGGGGGCAGGACAGGAGCAGCAAGATGACCACGGAGGTCAGGAAGGATGGGCACTAGAAACAAGACACACCATGGAGAGGAACAGTGAGACTATGATTGGATACACTCAGACCATGGAGGGAAGGTGGGAGGGGTCAGGGCCAGCTAGCTGACCACACAGGGAAGGTGGGAGGGGCCGTGGCAGCACAGAAGACCATGCATGGCAAGCGGGAGGGTTAGTGGCAGCACAATGGCTATGATGGGCAAGAAGGAGGGTGCAGGGGCATGCACAAAGGACCATGGAGGATAGAAGGGAGGGTCAGTTTCTGGGCACAGACAAGAGAGTTCAGGGCCTCACAATAGACCATGCGGGGCAGGCAGGAGGAGCAGTTGCAACACAATAGACCAGGGAGGGCAGAAGGGTGTGGCATTAAAATGGACAATGGAGGACAGGAGGAAAGTGATAAGGGCATGGAATGTGGAGGAGGGAGGGTGGAGGTGGCAGGGACAGGTTACAGTCATCTGACAATGCTAGGCAGGTGGGAGGGGAGTGGCAGGTCCATGGAACATGGTGGGCAAAAAGGATGGAGCAAGGGCATGCACAAAGACATCGGAGGGCAGGGGGAAGGAGAATAGGGGCTGCAAGCTAAGCACAGAGGCTAAGCAGGAGATCAATGATGGTGCATAGAATTAGGCAATGGAGGGCAGGAGGAGTGGACTGGTACATCATGCTAAATGGAGGGCAGTGGCAGCACATCAGACCATTCATGGTAGAAGGGAGGATGCTAGTCCATGGGTTCAGACAACAGAGGATAGGGAGGAGGTGGATGGGGCAACAAGCTAACTGTTCAGAGAAGGCGGGAAGGCCAGTGGCAGAACAACGGCCACACAGGGCTGTAATAAGGGAGCAGGGACATGGACTTCGACAATGGATGGCTCGGAGGAGGGACGGCAGGAGCAGCAAGTTTGGGTGGGGCAGCACAATGCCAGTCCCTGCTTCCAACCCCCACCATCTATTGTGATATGTATCTTACTTAACATTTAAAAAAAACTAGAAATTTGCTGAAAAAAACAAAGATTACAGGGACGGTATAGTTAGACTCAGATTTCACTCATACACAAAAAGTGCAATTCAGCAGTTATAGTTACCTGGGCTAACTATACCTTATGCCCTCGCAATGTACTGTTAATGACCTCAGACATTACATCATTCATAACATGGTCAGTTACATCACTCATGACATCTCAAACGAGCTGTGAATGGAATGGAACTATAATCGCTAGAACTTTATGTAGGGATAGTGTGTGTCTATTAACCCCCTTTTTTTCCTTTTTTTTCGTGTAAGAACCATTATAATAGGCAACGTGCCCAGATTAATATGGCCGATAGCCTTTCACTTTAATGTAATGTGTAGTCCATTGTTTATGTTGATGTTTGCAATTCTAAGTATGTTTATTATGAATAAGTCACGGTGACGAACATACAGGTATGGCGGTCACGGGGCAAGATATGCTGAAATGACATTGTGTGCATATTAACACTTGTTTTCTTTTCTTTATTGTATCAATTCCTGAATTTTCACATTGGGACCAGGCCAAAATTGCCGCCAGCTTTTTGGATTAAAGTAATGCACTGCTGATGACGTCACATATTACATCACTCATGACATGGTCAGTGACATCACTGATGACATCTCAAATGCCATCACTGATGACATCATCTACGTGATCATCTGATGTACCTCCTCACACCCTAAAATACAGACTACCATTCTCGAAACCAAAGACACACCAATACTAGTACAGCTACAATATTCTGTGCACTATGCATGCAAACCTCTAATCAGCTACATAGCTTTGATACAGTCTTTTAAATACTCAGTTAGTACCTATGCAGTCTAGAAATCCTTCTGTCTGTCCCATGCACTTCTCCATTCAATCATCCAGCACTATCTACGTATCCTATCACTCTGCCAATACCTAAGTTCTAATAAATTTAGCATGCACTCTCTTTGCAGCACTGAAATTACTCCTGTTATTAGTCATATACTTAAGGAATGGCCTAGCCACTAACACAAGTGCAGGTACAATATTTTATACACTATACATGCAGACCTCTAACCAGCTACATACTATTGATACGCTCTTCTAAATACCCAGTTAGTACCTATACAGTCTAGGAATCCATCTGTCTGTCCCATGCACTTCCCCATTCACCCATCCAGCACTATCTACATATCCTATCACTCCACCAATACCTAATCACTTATAAATTCAGCACGCACTTTCTTTGCAACACTGACATTACTCCAGTTATTAGTCATATACTTAAGGAATGGCATAATCAAAAACACAAGTGCAGGTACAATATTTTGTACACTATGGATGCACACCTCAAACCAGCTACAAACTATTGATACACTCTTCTAAATACTCAGTTAGTACCTATGCAGTGTAGGAATCCTCTTGTCTGTCCCATGCATTTCTCCAATCACCCATCCAGCACTAGCTACTTATCCTATTACTCCACCAATACCTAAGCACTTATACATTCACTATACACTCTGTTTGTTCTACTGTAATTATTCTAGTTACTAGTCATGAACTTATGGAATGTTACTAGTGGTATTCTTATAAAATGACCTAGGTACCAACACAAGTACACATAAAATATTCTGTGCATAATCCCTAAAAATCTCTAAGCAGATACATACTATTGGTCCACTCCATTAAATACTGCAGTAGTACCCATGCAGCGTAGGATACCTCCTGTCAGTCTCATGCAATTCTTCAATCACCCATCCAGCACTATGTTCTTATTGTATCAGTCTGCCAATACCAGGCACTTATGGGGCAAATTTACAAGCTCCCTGCGCCACCAGTACGTCACTTTTTGTAATGTAGTGATGGCGCCAGGCACTCCTTCATATTTACAAGGATAGGAAAAGCCACCCTGCGTGGTTTTTCCTCTCCTTGTAAATACGACCCCTTAATACACAGAACTTTGCGTCGAAGGGGTGTCCATAGGTGTGGCTGTGGGTGTTCCCACTCAACACCCATAGAACAAGACACATCTCCAGATTTATGAGAAATCGTAAATCTGGAGATGTGTGTGAATGCTGCGCCATCCTAGAGTTGGTGTAGCAAGGCGCAATGAGGAGAATTGTTTTCATTTCTCCTCATTTTTTCCTCTTTCAATGCATGCTGCATTCCACAGCATACATTGAAAGAGGAAAATGCCTTTACTGATTGTTTTTGTGCAGGAAGGTGTCCCTTCCTGCACAAAAACAATCTCCACACGACACAGACATCCTTGCACCATGGTGCAAGGGTGCCTGTGTCACCGCATGGCAGCAGTTTGTGCAGCAGTGCAGAGGGAAGCACAGAGTTACAACATACTCATGTACATATGTCACATCCCTGTGCTTCGGAAGTGCCACAGTGCAGTGCAGCTAAAGAGCTTGCAGTGTTACGCTGCAGTACTGCCTCATAAATCTTCACCTATAAATTCACCATACACTACTAATGCATTCTTTCAGTCAATCATGCTGTTTACATATATTCAACCAAACCTTCACACATTACCTTGCAATTATAGTTCTTTCTTTAACCAGGTAAGGTAGGTCTGATTTTTCTTCTTCTTTTTTTTTTAAGAACAATTTTTTTTGGGGGGGGGGGGGTTTACAAAAAATTAACAAAAAAAGAACGAATAAAACAGGAAACATTTGGAATTACTTATCATTCCAAAAACAAAAAAATTGACAACGATGGTTGCTTTGCGCAGCACAAACTGCATCCACCACCTGCTCACCGAAGCATATAAGTTTCTTACACTTCACACAGTGTTGTTCGAGAAGGGCGTATTCTGGCCTAATGTCCATTGCAGGTGTTCCTGAGGACGCTCCAGATGTATTTGCCACAGCAGGTGAGGGGTTCAAAGCAGCTTGCCTCATTTACTCCCGAGCAAGATTGAGAGGATGTGTGGTCCGGCGATGCTTGTACATAGAAGCAGTGCCATAAGAGTATTTTTTTCACTGCCTCTTGACAGGACTCGGTCACAAATTTTGCACGTCACCTTTCTCGCATTTACTTTCTTCTCTCCAGGTGGAAAAGTGAAGCATTTCCACACGACAGATTCCGGCCTCTGTGGACGTGGTGGCTCCTGCAAGAATTCTTCTTCAGAAGATACTTCCTCCTGCTGCTGCTGCTGTCCAGATGCCATTTTGTTTGATATTTTTTGGAAAACACCCAAAAAAACAAGCAAAAAGGATTCTTGTAGGAAAAGAGATGTCTCTCTAAAGATGCTCCAACAAGAATGACTAAAATGGGTGGGGTCCTTCAATAGTTACAGTGGGAAATGTTATGAACCAATGGCATCTTTTTTTTTAAGGTCACATGGGATCCGTGCACTCTGCGCTCACGAAGCACGTTATAGTTAGAAATTAGCATTTAAAAAAGCTTTGAATTTCACTGAAAAAACCATAGGTTTCAGAGGCGATATAGTTAGAAATTAGCATTTAAAAAACCTTAGAAATTCACTGAAAAAACCATAGGTTTCAGGGGTGTTATAGTTAGATGGATATTTCACTCGCACAAAACCATAGAAATTCCTCCGTTATAGTAAGTTCTGCTAACTATAACTCGCGCGCCCACAATGCACTGCTGATGATGTCACATATTACATCATTCATGACATGGTCAGTGACATCACTGATGACATCACTGATGACATCATCCATGTGACAATCTGATGCACCTCCTCACACTCTAATATAACCTTTGATACACCCCCAGGGTACGTACACGCTCAGTGCCAAAGGTTCTACTAACTCAGTGCACCGTAACTCATCGCCACGTGGCCTTACTGAGGCAGAATTCAATAGACAAAAGACATTGGTCGGAGTGCAGCCCTCCTGGACAAAGCATCATCACATGGTCCGTACACGCTGAGTGCCAAAGGTACTACTAACTCAGTGCACCATAAGTCATCGCCACGTGGCCTTATTGATGCAGAATTCAATAGACAAAAGACATTGGTCCGAGTATTGCCCTCTCGGACCATGCATCATCGCAGGGTACGTACACGCTGAGCGCCAAAGGTACTACTAACTCAGTGCACCATAAGTCATCGCAAGGAAGAGTGAACAGTTTTATGTCATCAGTGAGGCATACTATCACTCAAAAATAACCCAAAAATACATTAATGATTACAATCCGGTGATTTTGAAGATGTGGAATGCAAATATGGACATACAATATGTTGCAGATAACTCAATTGCTGTTCCTCGCATACTATCCAAATAGAAGTCCATACCTGGAAAACATATGTCTATATGAAATTCTGCAACATTATAGTTTAAAAAAAAGTTACAGAAAAATTCAATGAAGGAAAATATGCTGTGATTGGATCTGATGGATGTTTGGTAAAGCATGCAAAGGAAATTTGATTTATCACAGGAAATTCAGTTGTGATACTCCAGATAAGAGAGAGTTTTTCTATATAGCTCTTCTGCAACTCTTCAAACCTTGGGGGACTGAAATGGAATTATTTGGAGATTTTGACTGCTATGAAGATTCTTTCAATACATGTAAAGATAGCATTGAATGTACACTTTTTCCAAATTATCTCCAAATGTTGAATGAAGAGATTAATCAAGAAAAAACTATTGCAGCTGAAATTGCTAGAGATAGTTCACAAATGGAAAGAATTTGCTGCTTATCTGTTTGTGGAAGGTCGTTTTGAGTTAGGTACTGTTCAATGTATTTGTAAATATTGTTACAATAAATTAGAAGAAAACAAAATGCCAGCTAGAGCTGTCCATAATGACTTAGAATTAGTTGCTATTCCTCCTAAACTTACCGATTTAAGTACATAGAAGGCCATTCTTATACAATCTGTGCACCCTTTTCAGGCTATAATTCGTATGCAGCCTAAAACAGGTAAGCTGCCTTCAACAGATCTATAAAGAGGTTTAAAAGGAAGAGTTGTGTATTTACCTTTAGAAAAATGTTGAAACTGTTAGTGTAGAAAGAGACGATACTGAACCTGTAGTCATTCTTGTGAATGGTGTACCCACAAAGAGTTGAAAAATATGGCAAATGTTAGTACATGACACGAAAGTCCAAAAGGCTACATTATATCTGGTGCAAAACAATATTTACTATAACATTGTAAATGTAGAAGGAGAAGAAATGACTTTAGAAGATGAAACACATATTTCAAGTGCACAATTCAAGAAAAGAAGAAATTTATGAACATTATACTATGCATCCTCTACATTCAAAAGAACTGATAGGACATACTATTGAATTGTTCCAGATTAAAAAAGCAAAACGAACTCCCATGAGTGTTTTGGAAACAAATTTGGAAACTTGTTGATTTCCACAGCTCTTCCCTACTGAAAAAGTAGACGATATGATGAACGACCAGTTCAGATTCTAGCTTCAGAATACTGTACTCAGAACAACCAAAAAGTCGTCAGTGTATTCCATAAATGTGTCATCTTTTGTTCCATACACCTACACTGCGGTCAGCAGAGTTCACAATTTACATTGAAACATGATTTATTTATTAGAGAGAATTGTACGCTATGTCCTCCAACTTTGTCAAGAGGAAGTGACTAAAAACATTCCTAGAAGTATGTGCTGACTACTGCGTTCGATGTACACTAGTGATAGCAGGGCTCACAATTCACATCGAGTTGCCATCCTGTGGCTCGCCCGCACCACGCATCATCGCTGGCTGCGCAGACGCTAAATGATTCTGATGCCCCTATCTCAGTGCAGCAATCTGCTGTCCTACCTTAGTGTATCACAAGTCATGAACCCTTTACGATAGAATCTTTTCTGTATGATATCATATCTGGTACCCATACCTTAGTGCAGCACAAATCATTGACCCTTTATGATTGAATCTCTGTGTCTAATCCAATGATTACTGTTGTACTTGTTGCCAGCACCAACCATTCCCGGAGGGTTGGCTTACAATAACCCCACACGCATCCACCACAGACGTCACTGGACATGTGACCCTGGTAATAAAAAGGAGTTGAGTGCACGTGCCCGTATCCAGTTCCACTATCTATCTGTGTCCGTGTGTTAATTATGTATGCAACATGCTGCCCCTAGGCCCTACCACATTACATAGTGCTCTGGACAGCATATGCAACCAACTTACTTTTGACATTGGGGAAGACTTTAGTTATGTAACTTTGTCTTGGTCATTGTACAAGTACGTACGTGGAGACTGCATCATTAGAGTTCTGCAAGCAGAGTGTATACTGAATTTATAAGTGCGTGAGGATCAGCGCAGTGATTATATAAGTACATATGTTGGCACAGCCTAACTCTGATAACAAGCTTGTCTCTAATTGGCTGCCCTCCATGTGCCAAAAACTGAAACTTCAACTTTCCATGACGGCCCTGTATTGCTACAGCTGCAACACTCTACTGAATATGCAATAAACATTCATATCCACACAGATGTCTCATGTTCACCATCTTTCTTGTGTGGAACTATGGATGAATATAGGGTCAGTAATTCCCCGTACCTTCCATGTTGGCCATATTGTTGGACTTGGCTCACAGAGTGACACTTTAGCTTTTGCAACCTGGGTGACGGTAGCACTCCAACACGGACACCCGCATCCAGTGTTGTTAGATTCTTTAAGTTTTCTATAGCCCAAAGCCAACCAAAAAGTAGCCCAAAGTAGCCCAATATTGCTACTTTAGGGAAGGAGGGGCAGGGACAGCGTCAAGCAGGCGGTGAATGCATTAGAATTGACGTTGCAGCAGGATGCCAAGTAAATATTTGTCTAATAAAGCGCTTAAACATACAACTTTGCTGGAGCGCTGTATATATATTTATAATCTGACAACTAGCACAAACCAAAATGTTACCACACAACCGGCAAAATATAGCCCAATTGTGTGTGATCTAGCCCAATCTGGCAACACTGATGCCACAGCCACTCCCTCACGGCTGGTATACACCCACACCACATCCATCCAGCACAGGCGTCACAGGACACGTGACCCTACTAATAAAAATGACCGGGCGCATGTGCTCTACACCATTTTAGAGTTGCTCGCAAAGCATGCACCGTGGCCGGCACAGTCACACCGCCACAGTGATGGCCTATCCCGGTGGTCCGGAGAGTTGATGTTTTGTGTGCTCTGCTGCACTGCAGTGTAGGCCTGAGCCCAACAGCGAGGGCCTACCGCCCCAGCGTGGCCTCACTTCTCACTGCGTTAGTACCACCGCAAGCACTGAGCGGGTGTACAACCTGCGATAATGATAGGTGGGTAAACGACCAAAATATAGAATCCAAAATATAGACAGGACAGACTATCGACTCTAAAATATAGATAGCACAGAATATCGAATTATCAAAATATAGATAGGAGAGAATATCGAAATTGGGGTATGAAATATCGATTTCCATAATATCGAATTTAAAAATATAGATTTCCATAATATCGAATTTTTTTTAGTGTTATGTATGGTAGTATATGTGTTAAAAGTATGTATTATTTTTGTAATGTATGTTTAATTTTTTTTAAGTAATGAATGTTATGTAATTAAATTTTTGCGTAATTTAATTCCGTAGCGGGTTGTAGGTTTATAGGGGAATAGGGTGGGAAGTAATTTAAATATATTAATTTTTATTTATGTGTATTGATAATTAATTGATTGATAATTAATTATTAATTGGTAATTAATTTTTATTAATTGGTAATTCATTTTTTTTCAATGGTAATTATTTTTAATTACCTTTTTTATTGGTATTGATAATTAATTTAATCTTATTTTATTATTAAATCATTACTTTCCCTACTGTTGCACTCTCAGGAGTGGGAATAGTAATTTTTACCCTCCCGCTATTTAACGCTTTCCCTACTGTTGCACTCGCTGGAGTGGGAATAGTAATTTTTACCCTTCCGCTATCCACCGCTTTCCCTACTGTTGCACTCACTGGAGTGGGAATAGAAATTTTTACCCTCCCTCTATCCAAAGCTTTCCCTACTGTTGCCCTCTTTGGAGTGGGAATAGTCATTTTTACCCCTACGCTATCCAACGTTTCACCTACTGTTGCGCTCACTGGAGTGGGAAAAGTAATTTTTACCCCTACGCTATCCAACGCTTTCCCTACTGTTGCACTCTTTGGAGTGGGAATAGTAATTTTTCCCTTCCCGCTATCCAACGCTTTCCCTACTGTTGCACTCTCTAGAGTGGGAATAGTAATTTTTACCCTCCCGCTATCCAACGCTTTCCCTACTGTTGCACTCTTTGGAGTGGGAATAGTAATTTTTACCCCTACGCTATCCAACGCTTTCCCTACTGTTGCACTCTTTGGAGTGGGAATAGTAATTTTTACGCTCTCACTATCCAACAAAATATCTACTTTTTTTTACATTACATTTATTATTTTTCCATTTTAAGCTTTTTTATATTATTTTAAGTATGTTTTATTTAATTGTTTTTAATATTTAATTACTTTTATGTTATTTTTAATACATTTAAAAAATTCGATATTTTAGCTAACTATATTTTAACATTCTATATTTAGGAATCAATATTTTAGTACGTACCTGTTTGTAGGTAGGGATTCTATATTCTGTACTTCTGTATTTTGGAGTCGATATTTTGGGCATTCTATATTATGTCCCTCGATATTTAGTCACTGAACCAATAGGTGCACTAGTATGTCCGTTTCCATGGCAATATCAAGACTCAATTCCAAATGTGAGACCTATAAGCTTGCAGAACGGAGCTGCATGATGTGGTGGGGGCCGTGACCATGAAAAGGTGAGCAGTGAGGCATTCGTGCGCAGCGTCGGGCAGATACCTCTGGGCGGCAGGAGTGGATGGGGTACAGCAGTCTGAATGCAGAAAGACAGCAGAGCGATTTAGGCATACGCACTCGTATATACTCTGCCACAGCGTCGGATTGGTAACGCGGGCACTGGTGCAATGCCCGAGGAGCCGGTGCTGAGTTCCAACTGTGGGCTGCTTTTTAGAGCAGTCTGGGGGCAGATTTGGACGGTGTCACTGTTGTTTGGATACAGCCAGCGGCCCAGTGGGTGTCTGAATGGCCTTTCTGGAGGCAGATGGGCTTCATTACCTCACGTTTAGCAACAGGCAGAGGTGCCACTTTCTTTCTCTCGCAGTGCCACCCATTAATGTATGCATACCTAGCAGGGCAAGGGGCCTCACTTGTTTTTAGGCCACGAGTGTAAACGAATCCATGAATCTTTTGTATCTCCCCCACCACCCTTTTTTAAAATAAAAATTTGCCGAAGCAGTGTTTTGAGGAAAGGCAATATGCAAATGTGGGCCACTTTTTTTTAGCATGCCGATTTTGAATCCTAATCCAACGCTGCTCTGCTATTACTAATTCTGTACTTTCAGATGTGGGAGCTTGAGAGTTCCACTAGGTCGCAGCACGTGGTTGGAGACAGAGCGGTGGCGTAAAGGTAAGCTGTGGCGGATTTGTACACAGTGTGGGCACTTAGTGTCCCTCCTCATTTCTTCCTTTCTCTCCCTTATACTCTTTCTATCTCCCTCTTCCTCTTACACTGTCTCTTTTGCTCTCTCTCTCTTCCTCTGTCTCTGTTTCTCTCTCTCTTACTCTTCCTCTGCTTCTATGTTCCTCTTTCTCACACTCTTTCTCTCTCTTCCTCTCTCTCACTGTTTGTCTCTCTCTCTTCGTCTTTCTCACTCTTTCTCTCTGTCTTCTTCTCGCTTTCTTTCTTTTTCTCTCTCTCTTTCTCTCACTCTCACTGTTTGTCTCTTTCTCTCTGTCTTCTGCTCACTCTTTCTTTCTTTCTCTCTCTCTTCCTCTCTCCTTTGATGGACGCATGATGCACAATGTTATCTTGCTTTTTATCTAACAGGCTGTGAATCACGAATCGATGTTCACCACTCCCCCCAACACCACCAAAGCTGAACACGCGAAAAATCTGCGATGATGCGTGGCCATCCTCAACACATATCCAAGTTCCTTCGGCACGTGGTGGACCCTCTTACACACACGCCGGTGGCAGAAGGTGAGCAGAGAGACTTCTTTCCGCAGCAGCGGGCAGTCACCTCTTGGCGGTGAAAGTGGCTTCTCTCATTCTTTCTTTCTCTCTTCCTCTCTCTCACTCTTTATCTTTCTCTCTTCCTCTCTCTCACACTGTTTCTCTCTTTCTATCTTCCTTGTGTCTTACTCTTTCTCTCTTTTTCTCTCACTCTGTCTCTCTCTCTCTTTCTCTCTTTGTCTGTCTTCCTCTCTTTCACTCTTTCTCTCCTACTCTCTTACTTTCTCTCTCTCTCTTCCTCACTTTTTCTCTCTCTTCCTCTCTCTCTAACACTGTTTCTCTCCTTCTCTCTTCCTTGAAACAGAGAATTACGCATGTGCAGTTGTATGTACTCTGCAATAACTAAATCTATACTATCTTTCAGATCACTAAACTTGAGGGTGCACCATGTCCCGGCATGTGGTTGGATACACACCGGTGACACAAAGGTGAGCAGCGAAGATTTTCTCCAGCGTCAACACTCCCTCTCCATCTCTTCTTTTCTCTCTCTCTCACTTTCTCTCTTTCTCTTTCTCTTCCTCTCTCTCTCATTCCTTCTTTCTCTCTTCATCTCTCTCACTCTTTCTCTCTCTCCCTCTCTCACCTTCACTATCTCTCTTCCTCTCTCTCTCTTTATCTCTCCCTCTTTCTCTCTCTCACACTGTTTCTCTCTTTATCTCTCTCTCTCTTCCTCTCACTCACACAGTTTATCTCATTGTCTTCCTCTCTGTCTCACTCTTTCTCTCATTGTCTGGCTTCCTCTCTCTCACTTTTTCTCTCTTCCTCTCTCTCACTTTTTCTCTCTCTCTTCCTCTCTCTCACTCTTTCTCTCTCTCTTCCTCTTTCTCACACTGATTCTCTCTTTCTCTTTTCCTCGTATCTCACTCTTTCTCTGTCTTCCTCTCTCTCATACTGTTTCTCTCTTCCTCTCTCACTCTTCCTCTCTCTCACTCTTTCTCTCTCTATCTCCTTTGCTGGACGCATGATGCACCATCTTATCTTTCTTTTTGTCTTGCAGGCTGTGAATCACAAATGGACCAGCGATGACATGCCACGGCTGTACAAAATTCTTTTTGTTGTTTTGTTTTAATAAAATGTTTTATATGTAAATCGATACATGACTAAGATTCTTATTCCTCCAACCTCACAAGCGTATTGTTCGTAGAGGGACACTTCTGGGCCCAAGAAGGTTGCTGGGGGTATGCTGGTGATGTGGGAAGAGGGTGCGTTACCTGCTAATGTGGGGAGACGCAGCATGAAAGGGGTATCTCTCACAGAAAGAGCTCCGATATGTTTTCAGAAATGCCTCGGACAGATGCCAGCTGACGGACTAAATCACAAAATGGCTTTTCAATGCTCATATAGTGTGACTTATGAACAGTTCGTACCCAGGCTCGTAGAAAGACAACTGCGGCCCGTCCTCGACTCACAGAGGCAGAACTACAAGCCGTCCGCTCCCAAATGAACAGCAGGGTAGTAGCTCGCAGAGGTAGAGGCACAGCAGCGTACTAGCTTGCAAAGGTAGACAGATGACTTGCCGACGGACTGGTTTCTAAAGGCATAGCTGCAAAGTTGTGATGTTGGGCACAGTGAACGTGAAAGGCTTATCTTCCTACTGGTGTCCTGGAGTGGAAGTCGTTCAGCCTGGCGCTCACCTGTTTCTCCTTCATTGTTAATAAATCTTAAACCTTTACTGCGTCCAAATCATCATTACACACCGCTCCGCTATACTAAATTGACCCTGGAACCTTTCTTTTATATTTTCACTGGATGCGAGGCACAAGTTCCTGGTTTCAAGTGTTAGCAGCCAATCAGAGGACACTTCCTGCTTTGAAGTGTTAGCAGCCAATCAAAGGCAAGCTCGTGCTCTGGAGTTAGGCACCAACCAGATATATATATTTTTTCCTTTAATATCTCAAAAGCTACTGAACGGATTTACACCATTTCCACAAAACCGTGCTTTCTGGACCAAGACCTTTCTCCCTGCCAAATTTGGCGTAATTCTGTTCGGCAGTTTGACCTGTAGCCGTGTCTAAAGTTTCCTATAGAACATGCATTGAGAAAACACATTTTAATACCCCCCTTTTTCTCAGCCCCCCGACCAATCACCCCTAAACTTTCAAGATATGAGCTGATCAAAAAAGAGAAACTTTTTGTAAAATTTCTTAAAGAGTCATCAAATGACACCAAAGTTCAAAGCAGATGAGGGCTCCAGGAGGGGGGCCGCGCAACCCCCCTCCCAACATGAGTGAAGCCCCGAAACTGCGGGGAACCCATCGGGCCCCCGCAGCCCCAGCGAGCCCCCGCTATTATTTTGTAAGAAATGCCCCCAGGACCTAGCCCACCCCGGGATCTCATTCAAATAAAACACAGGAACCCGCGACCCCAGTGCAAATTGCGCCGATTTTCTTTCATTTTAAATTGTTTTTTTTACCCTGGGGGTCCTTCTTGGACTCCCTGAGCAGGCCTAGGGGCTCAGGGTGTTTCTACCCTGCCCCCTTTTCTTCTTTTCTACCTTTGTTTCTCTGTTTTCTAGCGACTCCCTTCTACTAAGCCACAAAATAGCTGCCAACACTTCCTGGTTTGGAGTGCTGACACCCAATCACAGTGATGCTCGTGCCCGGGAATTAGGCTCCGCCCAGATATCGAAACTTTTATTTTTCTAATTTCTCAGCACCTACTGAAAGGATTTACACCATTTAAAAAAAAGGTCACTTTCTGACCCACGCACTACCTTTGTGCCAAATTTGGGGTAATTCCGTTCCGTAGTTTCAGCTGTAGCCTTGCACAAAGTTTCCTATGGGAAATTGATTTTTTGACTCTTATTTTTTTAATTTCTCAAAAACTGCTGAACGGATTTACACCATTTAAAAAAAGGTTGCTTTCTGAACCAAGCTCACCTTTCTGGCAAATTTGGGGTAATTCCGTTCAGCAGTTCGGGCTGTAGCTCGTCACAAAATTTCCTATGGAAATTAACATGGGGAAAACGCGTTTTGGGACCCCCCTTTTTTCTCAGCCCCCTTGACGACTCACCCCCAAATGTTAAGGATAGGAGCTGACCTGGATAGACTTTTTTGGGGGAGAATTTTGCAAAGATTTGTTAAACGACACCAAAGTTATTCGCAACTCAAAAAATGTTTTTCCTATGGAAACTAGGTTGTAACTATATGCTACATACCTACTACACACACACACACACATATATATATTCAGTGAAAAAACCATGGGTTTCACACACGTTATAGTTCGGAATTAGCATTTAAAAAACCTTGCAAATTCAGTGAAAAAACCATAGGTTTCACACACGTTATAGTTAGCTGGACATTTCACTCGTAAAAAACCAATGAAATTCCCCCGTTATAGTTAGTTAAGCTAACTATAACTCGCGCACCCGCAATCCACTGCTGATGACGTCACATATTACATCACTCATGACATGGTCAGTGACATCACTCATGACATCACTGATGACATCTCAAATGACATCACTGATGACATCATCCAGTGATTGTGTATTTTTCTGAAAATTAAATATGTTTTATATATGTATATCTCACGGACGATGGAAGAATAAATGGGTATATAAGTGTCTAAATGGATGATTTGTTTTTGAAAAATTGATTGTATAACTGAGTGATTAAGTGTATCTTAGTGAATACATGGCTTACTGAGTAATGTTTAAATATGTAAATATCTTTATTAGTCTCTCACTTTGTGTATAAGTGGCTGCATGGGTTGGTGAGTAGCTACATGGGTGTTTATATAGGATATTAGGTGGTTTTTTGAGTATCAGTCTGAGTGTCTGCATGGTTCGGTGGGGGGTATTACGTAGTGCATAGGTGCATGAATGAGTGACTCACTCTTTGCATGTGTTGAAGACAGCATGTGTGCAGGACTGTATGGGTGGATGAGTGTGTGTATGGGTGTGTTAGTGAGTGAATGACTGTCTCAATAGTGTCTTTATGAGTAACTACATATGTTTTAAACTAGTATATGTGACTATTGGTGTATATAAGTGAGTATATGTGAGAGTGAGAGATAGAAAGAGTTCATGTATGAATAAGTATGTGTTTCTATAAGTGATTGTTTAAAAGACTAAGTATGTGTAAGTTTCCGTAGAAGTAAGTGTGGTGGTGTGTGTATAACTGTATATGCAAATAAATCTATGTTTGATTCTTTATTTTCATGAGTGGCAGTAACTCTGTGGATGAGTGGCATTGTGTAGCAGAATGTATAGGTGTATGAGTACATATGATGAGTGAGTACATGTATGAGTGACTGTACAGGACTGGTAGTGAATGAGTGGATGTGTATGTGGATCTTAGAATTACTCAAGAGGTTGTTGTAACTGGTATTGGTATGTCCATTTTTTTGAAAATGTTACTCTCTATTTTTGAATGTGTGTTTCAAAGGTTATATTAGGGTGAGAGGAGGTCTGCCACTCTGTCACAAGGATGATGTCATCAGTGATGTCATTTGAGATGTCATCAGTGATGTCATGAGTGATGTCACTGACCATGTCATGAGTGATGTAATATGTGACGTCATCAGCAGTGGATTGCGGGTGCGCGAGTTATAGTTAGCTTAACTAACTATAACGGGGGAATTTCATTGGTTTTTTACGAGTGAAATGTCCAGCTAACTATAACGTGTGTGAAACCTATGGTTTTTTCACTGAATTTGCAAGGTTTTTTAAATGCTAATTCCTAACTATAACGTGTGTGAAACCCATGGTTTTTTCACTGAATTTGCAAGGTTTTTTAAATGCTAATTCCTAACTATAACGTGTGTGAAACCCATGGTTTTTTCAGTGAATTTGTATGGTTTTTAAAATGCTAATTCTTACCTATAACGTGTGTGAAACCCATGGTTTTTTCAGTGATTTTGTATGGTTTTTTAAATACAAATTCTTATATTAAACGTGTGATTTTTTTTTTTTTTTGCAAGGTTTTTTACATCTTTTTATTTTTACTTTATATTCTCTTTAAACACTATGCTTAAATTTTAAAAATTCTGCAATATATAATTTTTTCAAATTTTTTTTTTACCAAACAGGTAAGATATATTAGTATAACATAGTGATTCTTTTTTGCAAATTTTTTTTTTTTTTACGTGCGCGTACGGTAAGCTTACGGTAAGCGTACGTTTTGCGTAATGTCCGTAATATTTCTACTCTTTTTGCGTATGGTTACGCAATTTACGTAGACATGCGTACTGCGTACGCGGCACGTACGCGCATACGTTACACGCGCACGTTACGCGGAAGTGTTGGGGCGGGCCTGTTATGCGCATGCGCGCGTGCGCGTGTCTTTTATACGCGCATGCGTACTTTTACCGTAAGCGCTCCGTAAGCGCTCCGTAAGCGTAACGTACGCGCACGGTGGGTCATGTGATCAAGAAACAACACTTTTGATTGGTTTAAAGTACTTTCAGTTCTAGAACTCTCCTACACCACACCCATTCCCCTCATTTCTGCTTGTGATCCCTTAGGAGAAGGAGCTGAGTTGTCTTTGGGATACGATGGCAGACCAGCACTCCTCTTCTGAGAGTGAGGCTAGCAGCACCACCATCAGGCAGAGAAGGAGGAAACAAAAGAGCTCTTTTATATGGGAGTATTTTACGTTTCCTGAGGGCCAGAAAAAAGTAAATGCTGCTTTAGTGACTTGCAAGCTTTGCCAGCGTGTACTTTCTAGAGGTAATCCTAACAAGAAGTATTCCTTCGGGAATCACACTATGTTAAGACACCTTGAGGATGTACACCCTAGGACACATGCTCGACATACTGGAGGAAACCCTTCAGTAAGTCGACCGAGCACATCCACAGCAGCTCAGCCGAGTCCATCTTCGGCAGCTCAGCTGAGCCCTTCATCTGTGGGGGGAGATTCACCGTTTTCTGGTCCTCTGGAAACTAACCATCGATTTGTGAGGGTTACAATGCGGTGCTCAAATTGCCATGGTCTAATTGTTCGTGGGGAGACCAGTGTTCCCCTAATTAACAACAGAATAGACCAGCACATTTGTCCTACCAGCTAATATTCCCATTCTTTCTTTCCTCTGTCCCTGCATGAACACAACGGCTCTTTTAAGAGCCAACCTTACCTCTCAACTTTTTTTAATTTTTTCTTAAAAACGTTTTTTTTTTTTTTTACCGTAAGCGTATTTTTTTTTTTTTTTTTTTTTTAAAACACTAAAAACAATTACCACATTACAAGGTCCTTGAGGGATTAATAACGAAATACTGAAAATCTGTTTGAGGAGAAGTGGAAAAAAGGGACCATCAAATTTCTGACTTACCTGACCCACCCAAAAATTTAATTATCAATTTAAATTATATTGAAATTGCTTGAAAAAATTGTTTTATTTTTCGAAAATTTTCTTTCTCAATCTGAAAAAAAAAGAAAAAAGTATTAATTTTTAATAAAACATTTTATAATACAGTACACGTATTTACATATTTTCCAAAAACAATTTTTTGCCATTTTTTTGCTGTTTTCAGAATATATTGCATTTCACTATAAATCGTGAAAGCAATTGCATTCATCACTTAACAGCGGGAAAAAAAAAATAACAATCTCAAAGATTGTTTTAAAAAAGCCCAGAATCTCTTCTCACTTAAACATAACATTATAGAAATGCAAAATATTCAAAAAAAATATCATCTAATAACAATAACTATTTCTAAAAAATACCGT
This sequence comes from Triturus cristatus, assembly GCF_964204655.1. NCBI lineage: Eukaryota > Metazoa > Chordata > Amphibia > Caudata > Salamandridae > Triturus > Triturus cristatus. The sequence goes on along the minus strand of NC_140594.1, from coordinate 953,764,000 downwards.
CTGATAATTTTGTTACAGAAGCATAATCACAAAAATAATATATCTTAAATAACTCCACAATACATCTGGTTACCTTTCCTTTAGGCCAAATGGTAATTTTAAAATTCTTTTTTGATTAAATTTCCAATGGTAATCCAATAAAATTCCAAAATTTAAATTGTACAGATGTTACCGATTCTCTCTAAAATGTTGGTTTCTGAAAGATTAATTAGGAATTAAATAAGTCCACAATACAATTGGTTACCTTTCCTTTAGGCCAAATGGTAATTTTAAAAATCTTTTTATTTGAAAATTCCAATGGTAATCCAATAAAATGGTAAAATTGTTTTGTACAGATGTTGCCAATTCTCTCTAAAATTTAGGTTTCAGGAAGATTAGATAGGAATTTGCTAAATCAAAAGGCAAACGTTGCTTAAAAACCAATTGACAATCATTACAGATTGTCCAGCCTTTTTTACATTTTAGATAAACTGTGTAATGACCAGAAGTTACAGTAGGTCCATCATGGAAAATTATTGCAACTGTTACAAAAGTTTTTCCTGAAATTGATAATTGCTGTCCTGTAAACTTCTTTATTAAAGTATCCAATTTTGAACCATCAGCTCTACATCGTTGCATCATTAAAATTACATACTGTCCGTATTCCTTTAAAATTAACGTTGAAAACATGTCAGATTTACACTCACCGCATTCCATGCTATGATTAGCATCTTTAACTAATTTAGCAAAAGTGACTGTTTTACTCTCTGGCAATGTTAAATAAATAAACCTTTCAGAATCAACATTAGAGCCACATGTATTGAAACAGTTTTCACAACTATGTTCCCATTTATAAGAGAGACCAAACATATTTTCAATTTGTACCCCTTCTTCTTCCAGTACCTGAAGAAAATACATCAAGAATTCCTGTGCAGGAGGAGGAGCCTAGCGCGCAACCAAGATGGCCGCATAGGCTTAAGGCTCTCGAGGGCCTCCGCAACCTCCCACGTCTATCCTGACTAAATCCTGGTAAATTTGACGTTCTTTTGCTGATGCATTCGCGCTGAGGTGCCACCCGTTTCCCGAATTCTGATCGGACGCCGGGAACCCGAATGGTTGCCCTCCGAAGTTTGCGGCCTGCTGGTGCCTAGGTCCCGGTCTCGAGTTGGTGAAGTGCCCGGGTACGAAGTGAACAACAGCGGCATGCAGGGCTTGACCTGCCCCGTGCCCCGCACTTTCACTTTCGTCTTCAAGTCTGCTGTTTGAGACCGGCTGAGGGACCCTGGTGTTTCGGAGGAGCGCGGGCAACGGAGTGTCTGGCCCGATCTTCGTACTATCCGCGGACGTCCTGTCTGCGATCGCAGTGTCGGCTTAACTTAGCCAACGGGTCCCTGTCCCTGGCGGGTGCCAACCTTGGTGGCCTCCGGACGATGGCGGCGAGACTCGAAGAGGACAAGTCGAAATCTAAGTCAACCCGGAGGGGATCCTATGCTCAGGCCAACAACATGGACCGCTACGCGCAGCTAAAGGGATCCCCCGCTGGCCTGCATAAATCGCCTGAGCGGTCTAAAGAGCTGGCGGGCCCAGCGTCGGAATTTACCCTGCAGGACGTTATGGGCGCCATTGAGGAGATGAAGGCTGCTGTGGGTCAGCGATTTGATACCCTGGCACATAAGTTGGACGCGGTACAGATCGATGTGAATTTGGTCAGGGCAGACCTGTCCAAAACCAACGAGCGGGTTGACTCCTTGTCACAAGTGGCGTCGAGCCTAACTGTGGACGTGGCCGCCCTGCAGACGGAGGTCCGTCGGTTGCGGCTTGCCAGTGACCAGACTGATCGTCGACTTGAGGATTCGGAAAGCAGGGCTAGACGGAACAATGTCCGTATCATTGGAGTGCCAGAAAGATCGGAGGAATCTGCTGCTGATCTTTTTGTGGAGGATCTGGTTATCAACCGTCTCGCGCCCAAGGGATTGAGCAAGTTCTTTGCGGTGGAGCGGGCCCACAGGATTCCGGGTGGTGCGCCCAAGGTGGGTGCTCCCCCGCGGCCTATAATCGCCCGACTTTTTAACTTTTGGGATAGAGATGCTATCCTTCAGGCGTCGCGGGTGGCTGGGCCGCTGAAGTTTGATAACTTCAATGTTAGCTTTTATCCGGACTTCACGCAAGCGGTCCAGAAACAGCGGCTGGGATTTTTGGGTGTCAAGCGGCGCCTGAGGGACATGGAGCTGAAATACGCGATGTTATTCCCGGCGAGGTTGCGGGTTGAGTTCCAGGGTCGTTCCCACTTTTTTGACCGACCGGAGGCGGTTGGTGACTGGTTGGATGCCCTACCGCGGGGACAGGATCGAGACGATCGGGCGGAGGAGAGCGGACGGGATGTGGTGGAGCAGGACTAGAACTTGGTTCCTGGCGATGGACTAGATTGACTATTCATTGCACCTTGGCTCAATTACACTCTAATCCGGCACATCATGCCCTTCAAATGTCTGGGGGTTGCGGGGAGCTTTTTGGGGTCCTTTCCTCCTTCTGGGGTTCTTTTGTGGTATATGTTAGGGCGACAGGCACACTGCAAGTTGGGGGGGCTGTTCGGGCTCAAGTTGGGTCTGTGGGGGAGGGGGGTTGTTGGGGATGGTTGTTGTTTTTTCGTTTCGCAGGGCAATGTGAAGTTGTTTGCTGCTTTCTCCGGGTTGTGCTCTCCGGGATGTGGGTATCATGTGCGGGAGTGGGATGGGGGATAGGGGATTGCGAATCCTCTCGTGGAATGTGAATGGTCTGGGGGACAGGATCAAGCGCGGGGTGGTGTTACAGTTCTTGAAGCGGCTCTCGCCCGACATCGTTTTCCTGCAGGAGACACATTTGGTTGGGAACTCCTTCCAGGCCCTAAATAGGAAGGGGTATCACCTTGCCGCTCACTCTGGTTTCACTTCTGGCTCTAGGGGAGTGGGCATCTTAGTTAGGACCTCCCTCCCATTGGCAGTGGACGAGGTGCTTCACGATGATAGGGGGCCATATGTGGCGCTGGTGGGGAGATGGGAGGGTAGAACCATTTCACTGGTGGCTGTGTATGTGCCCCCGGGGTTGCAGACGACTACATTTGCTGACTTGGGGCGTTTGGTCCTGGGGCTCCCTGGGGGGGTTTTGGTGTTGGGTGGAGACTTTAATGCCGTGGTCTCTGGATTGGAGGACCGTCACCCCCCCAGGGATCTCCCTAGGGCTCAGGCCTGGTTGGGGAGTTTTTTGGACACTTTGGGACTGGTGGATTGCTGGAGAATGATGCACCCGGGACAAGCGCAGTATACCTTTCACTCGGGGGCCCATGGGAGTCTCTCGAGACTCGACTATATGCTCATGCCGGCGACCCAGGCGGGGATGATTGGGGAGGTGCGTCACGTAGCCAGAGGTATTTCTGACCATTCCCCTATATGGTTGCAATTGAGGGTTGACCCCGGCACAGAGGGAAGAGTGGCACCTATTGGCCCCTGGTATCTTCGTAACCCTAAGATCCGCGCGGAGTTGGTCAAGTCCACTGATCACTACTTCACTGATAATGTGGGGTCGGTGTCGTCGGCCGTCTCCCTATGGGAGGCTTATAAAGTGGTGGTCAGGGAGCAGGCCTTGTCCCTTATCTCCCATACTAAGAGGTGCGAGAGAGCTGAGGTGGTTCGCCTGGAGGCTGAAATTGCTGAAATGGAGGAGGACTTGGAGCGTGGAGTTACTGATGAGAAATTGCATGTTCTTAGCCTCAAACAGCCAGATTATAGAGCGCTAGTCACGGAAGCTGCTAAAGGGATGTATAGAGAGCAGCAAGGGAGTCTGTATGATGTGGGGGATAAGGCCGGAAAGTTGATTGCTTGGTTGGATAAGAAGGAGAGAGCGAGCAGGGTGGTGCCCGTTGTGGAGAGAATGGATGGAGTGCGTGTGACTGACCCTGTGGAGATTGTTGACTGCTTCGCGGATCACTTCCGCGGGGTATGCTCTCCGGTTTCCGTGCGTTCAGAGGAGGATTCTCATCTGTTGCTTAGAGACATCGCACTGCCAACCTTATCGGAGGCGGATGCAACATTGATGGAGGCGAAGTTGTCGTCAGATGAGATTGCTTTGGCCATTCGCTCGATCGCGTCTGGTAAGGCGGTGGGTCCTAATGGTCTTCCCATTGAACTATATAAGTTACGTCCTGATAAGATAGCGCCGTATCTTCGTGACATGTTTTCTGCGGCACGTGCGGCGGGCTTCCTTCCCCCTGACCAACGCCTCGCCACCATAGTGGTGATACACAAAGATGGGAAGCCGCGAGACCGCTGCGCCTCCTATAGGCCCATTTCGCTGTTGAACGCAGAACCCAAAATTCTGGCTAAGGTGTTGGCTAACCGACTGGTTCGGGTCGCGGGCGACTTGATTCATCAGGATCAGTCCGGTTTTATACCCCATCGGAATACCGCCCTAAATTTGAGGCGGTTGCACGGTGTGCTGGCTAGAGCCGAGTCTATACGGGAGCCGGCCATCTTGGCATCTTTAGATGCTACTATGGCGTTCGACACTTTGGAGTGGCCATATATTTGGGCCGTTTTGGTGAAATTTGGATTCGGCCCGGAGTTTATTGGTTGGGTAAAATTGCTATACGCTGACCCACTGGCTTAGGTGGTGGTGAATGGTAGGGTGTCGGCTCCCTTCGCACTGGGGAGGGGTACGCGACAGGGATGTCCGCTATCACCCCTTCTCTTTGCGCTTTCTTTGGAGCCTCTCGCCGCCTGGTTGCGTTGGGAGCCGTCGTTGCGAGGCATTAGATGGACGCCGGAGTTCGAAGACCGTGTCTCCCTTTACGCGGACGACATCCTTCTATATCTCACTTACCCCCGATAGTCACTAATGGTATTGGTGGACGTGTTGACTTCCTTTGGCCGCAACTCCGGCCTCGTTATCAACTGGGCCAAATCGTGCGTCTACGTCCTCTCCGGGGACGCCCCCCTCCTGCCGCAAGACTGCCCTGTTCAGGTTGCTACCCTGGGGTTCAAATATTTGGGAATCTTTATCTCACTGGATCCCGCGGTCCGCTATGAGCGAAACCTTCTCCCTCCCCTCCAGCGACTGAAGGCCGACGTCGCAAGATGGCGACGACTTCCGCTTTCACCGCTTGGACGGGCGGCATTGTTTAAAATGATGTCACTGCCTCGCTTTTTGTACGCTTTGCAAAATACTCTGGATGTCGTACCGGCCCGCTATTTCCGGGAGGTTGAGGGTCTTCAGCGTCAACTGTTTTGGGATGGGCGGCCGCGGATTGCTCTCGCCAAGTTAACGCTTCCTTGGTACGATGGGGGGGTTGCACTCCCTGATATCAAACGATACTATTGGGCGTCTCAGTTGGCGGCTGTGAACCACGGGATATATGGTCCTGCCTTAAACCCGGCGTTCGAGATGGATAAATTCCTGCTTCCGGGTGGGGATTATAATAGGGCGCTGTACTCGGTGACCCCGGACACGCGGCTGACGGGACCCACGCGGGTGGCGGTGCGTGTGTGGCACGCGGCGAATGCTGCGATGGGGTGGAGGGATCGCTTGACTCGGGCGACGCCGCTGTATGCCTCTGGGCGGTTGGGCTGTTTGTGGAGATCGAAAGGCTTTGAGAAATGGGACATGATTGGTATATGTAAAGTGGGTGATCTTTGGGTGAGGGGAGCTTTCAAAACGTTTGAAATACTTAAAAAGGAATATAAATTGAACGATAGAGAGTACTTCCGATATGCTCAAGTCCACCATGCGCTGTGTTCGGTTTTTCAAGACGCTGCTGCCATCCCCGAGTATTCCCCACTGGAGGATAGAGTGTTGGATGGCTATGTGCCCGACAGCACTATTTCCCTGATTTACAAGAAACTCATCAACGATCGCGCGGACTTGCTGCTCCGTCTGAGGGAGGCATGGACAGGCGATGGCTTAGAGCTGGATGATGAGGACTGGGTGTCGGCGGTGGCCTCCCCGAAGGAGGTGGCGATCCCGGCCCGCCTCCGGTTTGTACAGCTGAAGATCCTCCATAGAGTGTATGTCACAGGGCCCGGTTTGCTGCGTATGGGTTATTCGATGGATGGATTGTGTAAGCGTGGATGTGGCCTGCCGGGCACGTTCCTTCATATATTGTGGGAATGTCCAGAGATTGTGCGCTTCTGGAATGGTATCCACACCGTACTGGAGGGGGTCACGCACGTGGCCCTGTTGCCAGAGGCTAGGAGGTGTTTGTTGAATGTCTGGGAACCGAATGATTGCAATGCGGCACAGACACTGTGGGTGACCTTGGGGTATATGGTGGCTAAGCGTAACATTGCACAGCTATGGGGCTCCCCGAGGCCACCCACAGTTGATGTATGGAAGGAGAATATGGACTGGTGTATGTTTAGGGAAAAGACGGTGTATGTGGCGAGAGGCAAGCCAGGGAAATGGAGTAGGGTATGGGGTCCGTGGAATTTATATCGAGGCCGTATCTGCGCCCCGTCTTTGCCATTAGAGGTCGATATTGCTTTGACCCCCTAGCGGCGCATTCTGCGGGAGTGTGTGATGTGTGTTCCATGCTTTGTTTTCCCATTGCCCCCCTTCACCGCTTCTGGACCAGAATCGTTTTGGACACTGTATGTTGTTCCCCGTCCTGGGAAGAGCACGCTGCTATCTCGGACTCTCATTGCCTTGAGTGTGTTTTATGTTTAATAAAAAATGAAACCGTTGTCTTAAACCGCTCCTGGCCTATGGCCATGGTCTGTTATAGGTGCTTACGGACTGCCGGGTACTTTGCCGCTGGTTCATTTGAATGTATGGCGTTACACTGCGGGCCCTCGGGCTCTATAGCGGCCGGCCCTGGTGGTTGTAGGCCCTTGTATGTCTTTTATTGTGTGCTAACGGTTTCTAATAAAATAAAAATTTCAAAAAAGAATTCCTGTGCGTCTTGCTGTACATTTTGAGAAAACTGTGTACATCCTGAACATACATCTAAAAGTTTTCTAATTTCAGTAGCACTTTCTATTTTAGTTTTATCATTACTCAGCTTTTCAAAAAGGAGACTCAACTCAGAACAGAATCTTTTTCTCTGATTTACTATTATCTGCTCTTGCAAACTTTCAAGATAAAATACAACATTCAGCACTACATTAGCGTAGCAGTTGACACCAGAGCTATTTTCAAAATGACAACCAACAACCTCTTCAACATTTTCCTTTTTCTTTTTGCTTGCAATTACATCACTCTTCTTTTTTTTTCTCCTCTCTACATCCTCATTACAGATATTCTCAATTCTCCTTTTTCGAGAAACAACACGTTTTTCCAACACAGGATACTGACCTAAATGAGGAGCATAGGTTCTTCTTAATCTATTATACTCCTTTACACAATTTGCATCAGCACTAACTTTTGAGTCATCAAAGTCTATCATAAATAAACCAGATAATGTTTTCACTCGTGACAAAGCAACATAAGCCATACCTTCTTTGAACACAGTTGAACCAATGTTCACAAAAGCACAATCTACAGTCAATCCTTGAGACTTGTGAATAGTTACAGCATATGCTAGAGAAAACGGAAACTGCTTTCTTTGTACATATAAGTCTTTCACAAGCATGAAACGAACTGTACAACGACAAATGTCTATAACTTCTTCTATCTGATCAAATTTTATTTTTAAACATTCAATTCCATCTTTTTTCTGGTAATTAATAAAACCCACAACTCTTCCCATAGCTCCATTCACTAAACCTTTTTCAACATCCAAATTTCTCCTTAAAAATACTCTACAGTTCATGCAAACATATAGATTTTTTTCTAATCTAGCAGTTTTGGAAATGTTCTTCTCTAGTGAATCCAATTTATTTTTCAGTTTGCCTGTTAATGTAATAGTAATTCTTTCATGCTGAATTTTGTCCACTGCTTCCAATTTCCTAATCTCTTCCTTTTCCAATTTCAAAAGTTCCTCATTGAATATTGAGCATTCACGTAGAGTTGGCATTAAGCAGATTACACTTTTCTTTTCTGCAATGTTCTTGTATATTTTCTCTGCAACTATTTCTTCCTTTGGGAATAAATTATGTAGCAACCGACTCTGTAATGCTTTCGTGCCAGCTTCAGTGAGTAGTCCAATTCTGATATCTTTCAGAATACTTCCATATTCTTCATCATTTGCTTGCCTCATATTAGTAGTAAGTTCCTTGTACTCAAAGAAGGACCAAATATTTGCATTACCAATGCTTCCCAATGACTTCTTTGTGTCTTCATGTGTCACAGTATTAAACACTGGTTGTCCTTTAACTGGAGTAAGCTGTAGAAGATCCCCAAAAACTATGACATGTTTTCCACCAAATAACACGTCATAGTCTCTCCTTAGAATTTGCTGCATTCTTAAATGCACAAAGGCAAGCATTAAGTTTGATACCATGCTCACCTCATCAATAATGAGAACTTGCATCTTCTTCAATACTCTTGAAACTTCCAAGCATGCTTCTCCAGTTAGCTTGTGGTATTGTATTTTGTTCTCATGCTCCACTGGTAACATTAGCAAACGATGTAAGGTGATTCCTTTTATGTTATATGCTGCTAACCCAGTTGGAGCAGTAACCACACAAGACAAAGTTGAATCCGTTTTTTGCTGTAGGTAGCTTCTGATGACTTTTATTAAGAAACTTTTTCCAGTTCCAGCTTGTCCGCTTACATACATCCTGATTGGTTGAAATGATGTGCATGAGCACTCTTTTTTTTCATGTAGTAATCCGTGATCAATTTTGTTTCTGATCTCTTCATAAATTTGTTGCTGCTCTTCATTCAGTTGTTCTTCCAAATTTGGTAAGTCTATTAATTCTTCTTGAGCTTGATTCATAGCCGTTTCCACTTCAGTCATAGCTATTGCAGCTTCATTTTCTACGATTGGTTGTCCAAGGGGATCTTGACTGAGCGTTCCAGAACTTTGGCTGTCTTGAGAACTGTCTCTAGCTACTTCAGCTGCAATTGTAGTTTCCTGTTCAATTTCTTCATTTAACATTTGGACATAATTTGTGAAAGTACTGCATTCAATCGTATCTTTACATGCATTAAATGAGTCCTCATAGCTCTGGAATTCTCCAAGTAGTTCATCCTCTGAACGCCATGGTTTGAACAGCTGTAAAAGTGCCAAGTTGTAAAATTCCTTTTTGTCAGTAGTGTCGCAAGTCAGCTTCCGATGATTTATCAAACTTCCTTTTGTTTGCTTCACCAAACATCCTTCCTCACCACTGACTTTATATTTTCCATTGTTGATGTCTTCTGTGGCATTCCGTTTAAAAATGAAGTTCTGCAGCACTTCATAGAGACACATGTTTTCAAGGTGATGACTTCTTTTTGGGTAATATGTGTCCAACAATTTTTTTTTTTTAAATATCTGTACTTTCAGGTTCGAACTGTGCTAAATATTCAATTTCTCCCACAGATTTCAGTACCTGATTTCTCATTGCTGCAAGGCCTAAACTTGCCCAAATTATTCTTCTTGATTTCGAGTAGAGACTTGCAGAAGATAACCTATCTGAACATTCGTAGGATCCAATTTCTCGATGAGATAACATCTTTAAACTGAAACTGTATAGCTTCTTACTGACAGTCTTCTCGTGAGAAATCTCTTCCCACATTTCTTTCAATTCAGTTTTTTCTGATTTAGTAATGTAAGACGTTACATATCGAGCAACAGCAATGGAATTGTCAGCTACATACTGTATATCCATGTTAGCATTCCACATGGATAAAATGACTGGGTTGTAGTCATTTATATTTTTTGATTCTTCTTTTCTTTTTAGGTTGTAGGTATTCTTAGGTGATTTTCTTGTAATAGTATGTCTCACAGCTGACATAAAACTGTTTACTCTTCCTTTTGAAAGAACAGGTCTAGGAAATCCAAATCGACATTTAGTGTAGAATTTATCTTTGCTCTTGTATTTCCGTCGACAGTATTTTCCACACCGATTACTTTGGAAACGTAAAACTTGCTCCTTTAACTTTTTCTCTTCTGTGCTTTTTGGTATAGCACATGTTGCATATTCTTCAATGAAAGATAAAACTGCATCATCAGCATCTGTTCCAAACTTTGGGGCATCCTTGATCCACAACAGCATATGAATATGAGGAGCACCTCTTGCTTGGTACTCTTTTCTCCAAAAGAAATCCACAACTTCTCCAAGAGGTGGATTTTTTTTATTGCAGATGAAGCACATCATGGCCTCAAATCTATGATTGAAATATCTGCAAACATTAACCGGATCCAATGAGCACAGTTCTCCTGCTGTCTTGTATTCGATGTTTTTAATGTTTTAATTTTCCTCTCGTAGAAAATCCAGTAAATCATCCCAAGCGTACTCGGCACATCTTAGGGTAAGGAACCATGTTGGAGTTCCTAAATTCCGTAACATGCATTTTAATTCACCATGGCGTCGGTACCAATATTCATTTGTCCCACGCTGACAAGCCATCAGATTGATCAGTTGTGTTTCCAAATGATCATCTCGGTGCTGCACTTTCTCCATAAAATCCTTAGCAGACACATTTTGGAAATGTACTCCACTTTTTAAAATGTGATTTACTGCATAAGATAATGCAGACAAGTCGCTTTCAAATAAAAGATGGAACAAATAAGGAATACTTTGTCGAAATCTTGGATCTTCTGCATATAGTCTTGTAGTCCGATACTCAGAAGCTGGAATCTGTTCTGGACGTTCATCGTATCGTCCTCCTGTAGGAAACAGCTGGGGAAAACATCGAGCTTCCAAGCTCTCCTCCCATACACTCACGGGAGTTCCTTTTGCTTTCTTCATCTGAAACAGATCAATAGTGTCTCCCATAACTTCTTTTGAATGAAGAGGATGTATGCTAAAATGTTCATAAATTTCTTCTTCCTTTGACTTGTCCACTTTTTCAATTTGTCCAGTTGGTGTTTCTGTGTCTTCTTGTAAATCTTCTTCTTCTTCTTCTATATAAATTGTTTCATACCATTTGTTATTCCTTTTCAAATACAAATTTGCTCTTTGTACTTTCCGTACATCTACCAGCTCCTGCCAAATCTTCTTATTCTTTGTAGGTACACCATTAACCAGAATAACTAATGGTTCAGTTTCCAAAGTATCTGCATCAATAGTTTCCATATTTTTTTTCAAATCCAAGGGCAAATACACCACTCTACCTTTTAAACCTCTCAGTAAATCTGAAGGAGGTAATTTACCAGTTTTGGGCTCCATACGTACTATGGTCTGGAACGGATGAACACATTGAATGAGTATAGACTCATATGTATTTAATTCAGAAAGTTCGGCAGGAATAGCATCCAATTCTAAATATTATGTACAGCTCTGGTCGGCATTCTATTTTCTTCTAACTTATTATAACAGTATTTACAAATACGCTGATCTTCACCCAATTCAAAACAATTTTCAAGAAATATATATGTTGCAAAATCCTTCCACTTATAATTATCTTCATTTTCACTTTTTCTGTAGAGATCAACATTCCTGGTTTGATTTCTATAATGAGTTCTGCGGCAACAAATACAAGTAATATTTGGTCTTTCATTAGAGATTATTGCAAATTTTGTCATTTGATCATCAAATTTCTTACTTACAGAGGGTTCTACATTCTCTTCCACATCTTCCTCAATAACTGTGTCATTACCTGCACTGTCTTGTTCTGGACCAAAGTAACTAAACTGAATTTCATCAGTAACCTTATCTACATCTGATACCGATCCACGGAACAGAGCCCTATTCAATTCATCTAACTTTATTGCTGGACTTTTAGCAAAATACAATCGTCTCACAAACTTTCTCATTTCAGTATGATGAACAGCCAGCATCCTAAAATGATGAAAAACACTTTTACACACTTTTCTAGATAGACAAGCCAGAGAATGTCCCTGCAAACCGGTATTCTCTCTCACTCTGCATGGATCTAGACTTTGAAGCACCTTAATCTTCTGTTTAACACTTTTTTTGCTATATTCTCTTAGAAACTCACGAAATTTATCAATAGATTTATGACGCACAGTGCAAATACTACTACAATTCCAAGGATACACTGGGGCTTTAGGACGTCTCCCCATAACCTCATCCGCCATCACTTGTTCCTCATCTCTTGGAACCATTTTCTCCTTCTCCATTATACAACCATTTTTCACTTCATAAGCACGACCTCTGGTGTCAACTGCATGCAGCAAACTATTACTTTGAAGATAACTCTCTTCATTAAAAAAAGGTTCACTACTTGAACTATGCATCCATTCTCCTAAAAACACTTTACAAAAGTTTGTTCTTTTCACTAGTCTTTTCCTTTTGCTTTGTGATTTCAGTACATTGACCATTTTATCTAATGTACGCATCCTGTTCAAAATTAAAATGAATAGTTTCCTTTTTAATTCTAAAGCCTTTGCTACAATTGCTTCAATTTCTTTTTTTCTCTTATAAAATTTTGCTTTTTTCTTATATTTCTTCACATCCTTTATCAAATTGGACATAACTCTTCTCTGAAACATTTTTCTACGAATCTCTTTAAACGCTGTTTTTCTTTTTAAGTTAATCTTTATTGTTTCTGAAGGTATATTTGCATTAACTAAATGCTTCATTTTTTCCTGTTGTTTTCTATTTAAAACATTATTTCCAGTACAGACATTTTGTACATTTTTCCTTTTTTTGAAGATATTTTTAAAAAAATCTTTTGTCTGCTTACCAGAGGACTTTCTCTTTTTCCCAACATGAGCATCTCCAACTAACTTAGGTCCTCCAGTTGTCTTCAAATATAGATTTTTTTTCTGGTTTTTCCTTAGTCTGGATTTTGTAGGCATCTTAAATTTTGTTCACTGCTCTTCAGCAATACCTGAAAAAAACTAAAAAAAAATCCTTTATTTTATTTAAATATATTACTATATTTTTTATGATCTTTTCAAATCTTAAAATACTATGTACCCCTTTCCTACAAGTGAAAATCACAATAAAACCATCACAAATTAAATATCTAAAAACAATTCCTGTGTGCACACAGAGTCATGGTTTGATATTAAGCAGAAACCGAAATTTCTTTGCCAATTTGAAAGCACACTTACTACTCTTTTTTTGGCAAGTGATAAGTACTTTTACAGTCTGACACATTTTCAATCCACTTTTCAGATTCTGAAAACAGCACATGTCCAAACAGCTTTTTGAGTCCAGGAACATGTGTAACCTGGGTGAATGACTACACTCCAGCAAAGGCAACCAGCCTTAGTGATGTTGAATGTATTTGCATTACTCACTGCAACCTCAAACCCCACTCGGTTGTGAATACTATGCATGATTCTACAGGATAAGCAGCTGGGTGTGTGCAAAGAGTCTGCTTCTGCAGAAAAATAGCTGCCCCTTTCCTACTAATGCAAATCTAAAATTACCAGAGTAATACGCAATAAATCTCTGTCAACAATTCCTCTTTGCACACAGAGTCATGGTTTGATATTAGGCAGAAAACGAAATGTCTTTGCCAATTTGAAAGCACACTTACTACTCTTTTTTTTGCAAGTGATAAGTACTTTTACAGTCTGACACATTTTCAATCCACTTTTCAGATTCTGAAAACAGCACATGTCCAAACAGCTTTTTGAGACCAGGTACATGTGTAACCTGGGTGAATGACTACACTCCAGCAAAGGCAACCAGCCTTAGTGATGTTGAATGTATTTGCATTACTCACTGCAACCTCAAACCCCACTCGGTTGTGAATACTATGCATGATTCTACAGGATAAGCAGCTGGGTGTGTGCTAAGAGTCTGCTTCTGCAGAAAAATAGCTGCCCCTTTCCTACTAATGCAAATCTAAAATTACCAGAGTAATACGCAATAAATCTCTGTCAACAATTCCTCTTTGCACACAGAGTCATGGTTTGATATTAGGCAGAAAACGAAATTTCTTTGCCAATTTGAAAGCACACTTACTACTCTTTTTTTTGCCAGTGATAAGTACTTTTACAGTCTGACACATTTTCAATCCACTTTTCAGATTCTGAAAACAGCACATGTCCAAACAGCTTTTTGAGTCCAGGAACATGTGTAACCTGGGTGAATGACTACACTCCAGCAAAGGCAACCAGCCTTAGTGATGTTGAATGTATTTGCATTACTCACTGCAACCTCAAACCCCACTCGGTTGTGAATACTATGCATGATTCTACAGGATAAGCAGCTGGGTGTGTGCTAAGAGTCTGCTTCTGCAGAAAAATAGCTGCCCCTTTCCTACTAATGCAAATCTAAAATTACCAGAGTAATACGAAATAAATCTCTGTCAACAATTCCTCTTTGCACACAGTCATGGTTTGATATTAGGCAGAAAACGAAATTTCTTTGCCAATTTGAAAGCACACTTACTACTCTTTTTTTTGCAAGTGATAAGTACTTTTACAGTCTGACACATTTTCAATCCACTTTTCAGATTCTGAAAACAGCACATGTCCAAACAGCTTTTTGAGACCAGGAACATGTGTAACCTGGGTGAATGACTACACTCCAGCAAAGGCAACCAGCCTTAGTGATGTTGAATGTATTTGCATTACTCACTGCAACCTCAAACCCCACTCGGTTGTGAATACTATGCATGATTCTACAGAATAAGCAGCTGGGTGTGTGCTAAGAGTCTGCTTCTGCAGAAAAATAGCTGCCCCTTTCCTACTAATGCAAATCTAAAATTACCAGAGTAATACGCAATAAATCTCTGTCAACTATTCCTCTTTGCACACAGAGTCATGGTTTGATATTAGGCAGAAAACGAAATTTCTTTGCCAATTTGAAAGCACACTTACTACTCTTTTATTGGCAAGTGATAAGTACTTTTACAGTCTGACACATTTTCCATCCACTTTTCAGATTCTGAAAACAGCACATGTCCAAACAGCTTTTTGAGACCCGGAACATGTGTAACCTAGGTGAATGACTACACTCCAGCAAAGGCAACCAGCCTTAGTGATGTTGAATGTATTTGCATTACTCACTGCAACCTCAAACCCCACTCGGTTGTGAATACTATGCATGATTCTACAGAATAAGCAGCTGGGTGTGTGCTAAGAGTCTGCTTCTGCAGAAAAATAGCTGCCCCTTTCCTACTAATGCAAATCTAAAATTACCAGAGTAATACGCAATAAATCTCTGTCAACAATTCCTCTTTGCACACAGAGTCATGGTTTGATATTAGGCAGAAAACGAAATTTCTTTGCCAATTTGAAAGCACACTTACTACTCTTTTTTTTGCAAGTGATAAGTACTTTTACAGTCTGACACATTTTCAATCCACTTTTCAGATTCTGAAAACAGCACATGTCCAAACAGCTTTTTGAGTCCAGGAACATATGTAACCTGGGTGAATGACTACACTCCAGCAAAGGCAACCAGCCTTAGTGATGTTGAATGTATTTGCATTACTCACTGCAACCTCAAACCCCACTCGGTTGTGATTACTATGCATGATTCTACAGGAGAAGCAGCTGGGTGTGTACTAAGAGTCTGCTTCTGCAGAAAAATAGCTGCCCCTTTCCTACTAATGCAAATCTAAAATTACCAGAGTAATACGCAATAAATCTCTGTCAACAATTCCTCTTTGCACACAGAGTCATGGTTTGATATTAGGCAGAAAATGAAATTTCTTTGCCAATTTGAAAGCACACTTACTACTCTTTTTTTGGCAAGTGATAAGTACTTTTACAGTCTGACACATTTTCAATCCACTTTTCAGATTCTGAAAACAGCACATGTCCAAACAGCTTTTTGAGACCAGGAACATGTGTAACCTGGGTGAATGACTACACTCCAGCAAAGGCAACCAGCCTTAGTGATGTTGAATGTATTTGCATTACTCACTGCAACCTCAAACCCCACTCGGTTGTGAATACTATGCATGATTCTACAGGATAAGCAGCTGGGTGTGTGCTAAGAGTCTGCTTCTGCAGAAAAATAGCTGCCCTTTTCCTACTAATGCAAATCTAAAATTACCAGAGTAATACGCAATAAATCTCTGTCAACAATTCCTCTTTGCACACAGAGTCATGGTTTGATATTAGGCAGACAACGAAATTTCTTTGCCAATTTAAAAGCACACTTACTACTCTTTTTTTGGCAAGTGATAAGTACTTTTACAGTCTGACACATTTTCAATCCACTTTTCAGATTCTGAAAACAGCACATGTCCAAACAGCTTTTTGAGTCCAGGAACATGTGTAACCTGGGTGAATGACTACACTCCAGCAAAGGCAACCAGCCTTAGTGATGTTGAATGTATTTGCATTACTCACTGCAACCTCAAACCCCATTCGGTTGTGAATACTATGCATGTTTCTACAGGATAAGCAGCTGGGTGTGTGCAAAGAGTCTGCTTCTGCAGAAAAATAGCTGCCCCTTTCCTACTAATGCAAATCTAAAATTACCAGAGTAATACGCAATAAATCTCTGACAACAATTCCTCTTTGCACACAGAGTCATCTTCTGATTCTATGCAGAAAACAGTATTCCTCATTTATACCAGTACACCTTAATTTATGGTGAAAACATAGTCCATAATATTTTACATGTTCCTTACATTTAAATTTCTCCCAAAACACAAAATGATAAACACAACTTCAACAAAAGGAATTTCAATTCTATTATTCATTTCTTAATTTACCACATACATCCCCTCTCAAACTCATAACTCACCTTTAAAATTAGTTAGTTGTGAAAGAAATGTGGCACTCAAACAGCAGATTATCAGAGCCAGGCTCTCTGTTCTGTACACCTCTCTCCTCTCAGCAGAACCAGATAATGGCAATGTTTCCCTCTCTTTTTCCACACATATACATGTTAATTTCAAATCTCAGTGCTTCCCCTTTTTTTCAAATGTAATCACACATTTCTATTGGTTGAAAACCAACCCTTTTCCAAAAGTACCCTTCCCCCAACTTGACTTCTGCCTGCTACCATAGCAACAGCTCATGGAACATTGCTGTGTGGAGTCAGGTCAGAAGTTCACCACACAATGTTTCATTTTCAAAGTGCAAGAGTGCTTGACTTTTCAAACCTAACAGCAAATCCATAGTAATGTTCTTTGGTAACACATTTTTCTGTACCAATACAAAACATGCTTCTATAATTTTACACATACAGCCTAGTTTTTAGTGTAGAATGGTGTGAAACAGCCAATGAGTTCTTTTTATTTTAAAAAAATATGTATGCCTCCATTTCCAAACTGTCTTTCATTTCTTTTTCCCATTCTACTGAAATACACCTCCTGAGTGCATCCAGATCTCCTTTGAAGATGTTCACAGCGTGGATTGTAGGGCACAGCTATGTCTTCTGGAGTGAAAAGTATGCAGAGAAAACAGGTATGGTGAGAGACCTTGCTTTGCCAAATGTAGACATTAAATGGATTGGTCAGAGAGGGTTAAAGTGGCACCAATTGATGCCATTGGTGAAATCCTTCATGCAAATCCAACACCCTGACCTCATAATAGTGCACTGTGGTGGCAATGACCTAGGCACTTTGACTGGGGTAGGTCTGGAAATGCTTATGAAGGAGACCTTTGCACAACTGTTTTCACTTTTCCCTAAAACTGCCTTTGCGTATTCTAACATATGCCAAAGGCAAAAATGGAACTGGTCCAATCATTTTTGGCCACAGATTGACAAAGCAAGAAAGCACGTCAACAAATCTGTTTCTGCTTTCCTCCGAGACTATGGTATGGGTTCCATTTACCACAACAACTTGCGTTACAACATGCAATACATTTATAGAGGAGATGGTGTACACTTCACTGATGAAGGGAACAGAGTCTTCCTCTTGAACCTTAGACTCTGTGTCGGTACTTACTTGTAGGTACCACTAAAAAATCACTTCATAAACACAACGGCTCTTTTTAGAGCCCCCTAATATCTAAACACTTAAATCTGAATTTTATTTCTTTTTTTATTTTTTTTTTCTACCGTACGCGTACGGTAAGCTTACCGTACGCGTACTCCGCGATTTTTTAAAAAAAATAATAAATGTTTTTTTCGTACTTTTGTGTCCTTCTTTGACCCCCTTTCAAATGTTAGGGGGTCTGTAACTCTCTTCCTTGCCCCCTTTTCACGTTATCTCCCTTTTTTTTTCTGTGTGAAACACACGAAATGGCGGCCGACACTTCCTGATTTCGTCCGATTCGAATGTTTACAGTCATGTGACAACCAATCAGATTTGAGCTCGCGCGCGGCACCGTACGCGTACGGTAAGCTTACCGTAAGCGCACGGAGCGCGCTTACAGATATATATATTGATTTAAATGCTATTTTCTCAGGAACTACTGAACAGATTTACACCAGACCTACAAAAGGCACATCCTTGACCTGCGGACTACCTCTCTGCCAAATTACAAGTAATTCTGTTCAGTCGTTCGGGCTGTAGCTCTGACTAAAGGTCCTATGGAAAAATGCTTGGGGAAAACGCGTTTTGGGACCCCCCTTTTTTCTCAGCCCCCGCTTGACGAATCACCCCGAGACTTTCAGGGTAGGAGCGGAGCGTAGCGCCCCATTAGTTTTGAAAATTTCGCGAGGATTCGTCAACCGGCGCCAAAGTTATTCAAAATAGAATTTTGAGATTTCCTATGGAAACACGGTCCTAACTATAACTACCTACTGGCAACCGCCAGTAGGTAATATATATATATATATATATATATATATATATATATATATATATATATATATATCATCCAAAGGATTCACTTCGCAGTAAATCAGTTAGCATGCACTCACAGTCTGTTAAATTATCCCAAGTTCTTTATTTTTCTTTAGTAGGTCTCCAGTCTCAAAATCAACCAACGCGTTTCGCTATCCACTATCAAATGTTTTTCTCTTTATTCCAATGGTTTTAACACGAACAGCACACAGCCAACGCACTTCGTTCCAAGCGGGAACTTCGTCAGGGCTTCACGGGTAGCGTCCGTTCTCAGCATGGTAGCTATGAAGTATCAGATACTTCATAGCTACCATGCTGAGAACGGACTTTCTCAGACATTTCTGCACTCAGAGACACACATCCACTCACAGACCCACTCAGACACTCATGCACTGACAGACAGACCTACTCAGACACTCATTCACCCACTCACAGACTCACTCGGAGAGTCTTGCACCCACTAACACATCCACTGTGAGACTCATCCACTTAAAGTCCTACTCAGATACTCATGCACCCACTCAGAGACCCTTTTGTGCCTGTTCTTCTGATCATAGCGTGTGCGCTCTACTTCCAATAGAGCGGGAAGCGCATTGACTCATCGTTGATTTTTCCTTGGCAAAGCCTTTTCAATACCACATATCGGTGTGAGTTATGGTATTTAGCTTCCTGAAAACCCGGAACGCCGTATTTCATTACTTGTGTGCGCACTGCATTATTCACGCAAAGGAGCGTAACCAGATGTACTAACCAAGCATTACTTAGTACACACCCCATGATTCAAACCCCTTTTTGCCTTGGTATTGTGGAACATTTAACAGTACAAAGTCGCTTCCTTTAGTATTTAGTACATGTCCATTAATGTACTAGCCTGCTCATTTTGTGTTTGTTTAAACATAGGAGAGAGAGAATCGTAAGGGGTGTCCAGGTGGATACAGCCTATGCACTTCAGGCCATTCAACACCTAATTCAGGTAGGTGGGGGTGTTATCTCGTACTTCTTTACTACTAGAAGCCTGTCTCACATACATGTACAAAATTCACTGTTTATTGTTTTCTCCTAATAGTTATCGTGTTGGGAACATTGCAGAATGCCCTCTTCTCTCTCCTGGTACTACCACTTCTCTTTCTTTTACAGGTAGAGTGTCATAGCTAGTCCTACTGTTTCAGGATATGGTATTTCGATTGATTTGGTTACATGTACTTGGGGCACAGTATTTTTACCGCATTGTTTGCTGGATCTTCCTCAGATCTCCCTCCAAGCTGTCCCTACCCTTTCCTTCCCTCGCTTGACAATCCCACTAGTCCGTGTGTACACTTATTCAGGACTTGGGGCAGTCGAGAGGTGGACCCCATTGAGCATCAGCACAATCCTGAGGACATCGGAGACTTGATACCTAGAGACTAATGCACTGACTGACAGACCCACTCAGACACTCATGCACCCATTCACAGATTCATTCAGAAACTCTCAAACCCACTCTCAAACCCACTGTGAGACTCATGCAGTCACTCACAAACCCAGTCAGAGGTTTATGCATTCACTCACAGACCCACTCATTGACTCATCCACCCACTTAAAGATCCACTTAGATACTCACACACCCACTCACAGATCCTCTGATGTACTCATGGATTCACTCACAAACTTACTCATAGACTCATGGAGTCACTCACAAACCCACTGGAAGACTCATGCAGTCCCTCACAGACCCAGTCAGAGACTTGTGCACTCAGTCACAAAGCCACTTAGGGACTCAATCACTCATTCACAGACCCAGTCAGAGACTGATGAAACTACTTGCAGATCCACTGAGACATTCATGCACCCACTCAGACATCCACTCAAAGACTCATGCACCCAGTCATAACGACCCTCCACGTCCAAGAGAAGTTCATGCCCCAACCAATAGCGTGCCAGGAGT
Source organism: Triturus cristatus (assembly GCF_964204655.1). Taxonomy (NCBI): domain Eukaryota; kingdom Metazoa; phylum Chordata; class Amphibia; order Caudata; family Salamandridae; genus Triturus; species Triturus cristatus. The sequence continues at coordinate 953,743,425 of NC_140594.1, read as the reverse complement.
TGCATTTGCTGAGTGGTGGAGAAAGGGGGCGTGGCCTCCAAAGACCTTTCAGCAATCACACTGTGTGGGATTTACTGGAGGTAAACAGAGGGCTTGTTGGCCCCCATGGACCCTCAGCAGCCGAGGAGACTTCATCCCCCAACCAGTGGTGCACCATGTGGCACGTTTGCAGACTGGTGGAAAAAGGGGGTGTGGCTTCCAATGACTTCCCAGCAACCCCGTGCAGCCCCCATTTCCCAGGCACATTTCTGCCCCAGGGACCCAATCCCCCAGAGCGCGGCTTTAAAAAAACAAAATCTATATATTCTATGAAAGGGAGGTGGGCTGAAGGGCCCCCCTCCCAGGCCAATTTTGGCCCTAGGGACCCAATCCCTTGGTGTCCGGCTTCTTTTAAAAATCAAAATATATGTATATATATATATAAAGATGATGGGACGGGGTCGCGTGGCCCCCTCCCAGGCTGATTTCGGCCCTGGGGATCCCATCACCCATTACCCGGCCTCAATTGTGGGTGTCCTGGTCTTACCCAGGGCACCCACTCTCTACTGATGGAGAGTGCGGGGGAGCTTGAATGCCCCCCAGTACCTGACTGTTCCTTGCCTCTCTTCGGGAGCCGGCATTGTTTCGACAGAGGGAGCTGCTAAACATGCAGCTCTCTCTCCGCAAAAGCAATTGTACTCTGGTTTGAGCAAGCAAGAGCAAAATGCTGTCACTTACTCAAAGTGAAGCACCGTTTGCTATGGCTTTGAGGAAGAGGTAAAGCTCCCGCCAAGCCATTGAACAAAGCCATGTCAGAGGGGTGGCATCCATGAACATAGTAGGAGCTGGTCCTGGGGGGTGGCAGTCCCCAAGGCCACGTATGGCTTCAGCAGGGGGGCCATGTGAACCCTCCTTTCCTATTTAAGGGCCTGTCCTGGGGAGGTAGTGATCACTTTGGGGTGAGAATAGCCTGGGAGTGGGGCCACATGGCCTCCCTCCTCTTTTGAAAAACCAGGTCTCTAGGAGGTCGTGGTCCCAGATCTGGGGGAGTTCATGAGGCCCCCATGTAAAAATTAAACAGCTCCGGGGAGATGGTGGTCCCCAGGCAGGGAGTCTGCAAGGCCCCTCATTTCATTATAATTAGCCCTGGGGGGGCAGTCCCTGGGGCTGCGGTTGAGGCCCCATGAGCCTCCACCACACTAATTTTACAAATAGCCATGGGGAGCTGGCGGTCCCATGGGAGCAGGGGCAATGCGGGCCCTCTACATAATTTAATATTTTTTGACCCAGAGAGGTGGCAGTCCCCTGGGGGTGAGGAGTGCGGCATGGGCACCCTGCATATTTAAAACACACTGCCCCTGGGATTTGGTCCACCCGGTGGCTTTTGTACAAAAGATGCATGCCTTTTTTTTCAATTCAAATTTGCGGCAAAGTAGAATGACAAAATGCTTTTAACCCTTGGCAGGGTCCCTGTGGGACACTTCTACGATATCTGGGGGTTCAGGGTATTTCTACCCTGCCCCTTTTCTTTATTTTTTATATTTTTCGTGGGACTCGGACTCATGCATAGTGCCAAGATGGTTGCCAACACTTCCTGGTTGAAGTGTTGGCAGCAAATCCAATTTCAGTAGGATCAGCAACTTCACTGCAAGGATCTGCGTCCCCAGATATCTATTTTTTTAAACTTAAATGTCTCTAAAACTACTAGATAGATTTACACCGAAACACAAAAGGCACACTTTCTGGACCAACATCAAGCCTTCTGCCAAATTTGGTGTAATTCCATTCAGCAGTTCTGGCTGTAGATTTGTTCAAAATGCCTATGGGAAAACGCATTTTGGGACTCCCCCCCTTTTTTCTCGGCTCTTGCTTGAGGGATCAACCTGAAACTTTTAACACATCAGCTGAACCGACTGTAGCAGACGTTTAGAAAATGTTGTAAAGATTTGTCAAGTGGCCTCAAAGTTACTGGCATAAAGAAAAATGCTTTCCAATAGAAACATAGTCCTAACTATAACTACCTACTAGAGATATATAAACATATATGTTACACACTGGCTGTCACTAGTAGGTAGTTATAGTTATGACCTAGTTTCCATGGGAAAAGCTTTTTTTGACTTGGCTATAACTTTGACGTCGTTTAACCAATCTTCATGAAACTTTCAAAAAAAGTGTCAAGGTAGATTCTGGTTGTCATGGAAAGTTTGGGGGTGATCCATGCAGTGGGGAGAGAGAATTTGGGGTGCGAAATAAGGGTGCATTTAAAATGGTAATTCCCATAGGAACATTTAGCCACACCTACTGCCCGAACTACAGAACAGTTACACCAAATTTGGCAGGAAGGTAGATGTTGGTTCAGGGAAGTGCCTTTTGCCTATTTGGTGTAAATCTGTTCAGTCATTTTTGAGAAATTTAAGCTGAAAAGTATAGTGATATCTCTGATCGCAAGGCCTTTATGAACAAAGACGAGCTTGTGCAGGAAAATGCACTGCTCTGATTGGCTGCCAGCACTTCAACAAAGAAGTGTTGGAGGCTATCTTGGGGCCCTACTTCACCAACTCCCCCCAAAAAATAAGTGAAAAGAAAGTTATTTGAGAATGTACAGTAAAAAAATAAATAAACAAGCATGGGTTTCCGTGCTTGCATATGAATAATCCTCAGGTGTGCCAGGTCTGGGAGGCATTTAATACATATAGGAGGGGGCGCATGGGGCCGCCTCCATCCCCGGACACTTTTCATTATTAATGCAGGCGGGTCCACTGAATATCGAGGGGGCTGCATGGCCCTCATCTAGGCATCCTAGATGTCCCTGGGGACCACCACTCCCTAGTACTGGCTCCAGCAATGTCCTGGAGTGCCCATCCCCTTGTTAGGGCAGTGTGCTATGGCATGGCGGGAGCACTACTCTTGCCGTGCCATAGCAAACAGTGTGCTCCACTTTGAGAAAGCAAGATTGCTCAAAGCAGAGCACACTTTGCTTTTATACCCAGGGAGCTGCATGTCAGCAGCTCCCTGGGTGTTAAAGGCGATACAGGCTCCTGCAGGAGGTGGGAGCCGGCCGGGACTGCGGGGGCCTTGAGGCTCCCCCTATGTGTGCACTGGCCCCATAAAAAATATATATTAAGGTCTGCCCACGGGGGATGGGGTCCCTTGGCCAAAATCGGCCTGGGAGGGGGGCCACTCATCTCCACTCCCTTTGATGAATACAATTAATTAATAAAGGGCAGGCCCTGGAGAATGGGATCCCTGAGGCCAAAATGGTCCAGGGAAGGGGGCCACTTGGCCTCCCTTCCTAAAAAATACAAAAAATAAAAACCTGGCAATTTGCCATAGGCCCGCCCCCTCTCTCCACTACCTTGCAAACGTGCCTCCTGGCATGCTCCTGGTTGGGGGAAGTCCCACACAATCCTGCTGTGTGGGACTGCTAGAGGTAACAGGAGGGGAAGTGGGCCCCCAAGGATGTCCTTGGGTGCCAACTAACCCTCCTGTCTGTCCTATACAGTTGGATTTGTAAGAGGTCTTCAAAGGCCATGCTCCCTTACTCAACCATTCTGCAAACATGGCTCCTGGTGCACTACTGGTTGGTGGATGAAGTCCACTTTTCTCCTGAGGAAACTTAGGGGACAAGAAGCCCTCCAGATACCTCTTGCAAGTCCTACACAGCGGAATTCCTGAGAGCTGGTCAGAGGCCACCTCCTCTTTCGCCAGAGTGTGAGTGACCGTATGGATGTGTGAGTGGATATATTAGTGGCTGTACTGGTTGGTGAGTTGGTTATGAATGGCTGTATAGGTAGGTATGTGCTTGTATCAGTGACTGTAGATGGGAGTATGTGTTTGTATCTGTATGAATAAGTGAGTGGGCCTGTATATAACTGTATTGTTGAGTAAGTAGCTGTGTGATTGACTTAAAGGGTGAGTGAGTAGGTGTGTGAGTAGCTCTATGGGAGACTGACAGTGTATGAGTGGCTGTATGAGTGTATGAATGGATACATCTGGCAGTCTTAATGAGTGAGTCAGTGGCTATGTGGTTGTAGGATCACTGATAAAACATTGACTCCTATAAGGTCAAACTACAAAAACTTCCAGTCAACAATATCGGATACATAAATATGAACATCCAATACACAAAACAAAAATAAAACAAACTTCGATAAAAAAATATTGTTAAAAAAATGTGATAACAAAAACATTGACATTAAAAATAAAGAAGACAAAATTATTGATAACATTAAAATAAAATATAACACAACAATAACATCGATATAAATAATATCGACAACACAAACATCGATAAAGACATAAACTATACCAAAAATAACATTTAAACATAAAAATAAACTATTTTCAAAAGTAAAAATACAATATTAAAATGTATTTAAAAAGCTTTAAAAAATTACACAATTACTAAAGTAGAAAATACACTAAAAGAAACAAAAACAAATAAATAAACAAAGAATACAACTTAAAAAAATATAACAACTATTAAAAATAAACAAACATAAATATATATCATATATAAATAAATCTATAAAATATATTTCCACATACATTTTAAAAACAAAAATAAACAAAATAAAAACAAACATTAAATAAACATATTGAATATTAAACAAATTAAATGGTAACTGCCAAAAAATTTAAAAAAGCTATCTCGTCAAATACATTTAATCTACACTAACACAAACCAATAGAAAACTCTAACTAATTAAATAAAAACTATAAAAACAATCAATTAATTAACACACAGCTTTACCGTGAAATGGACAAACACTCAAGAAGCACAAAACTTTGTGATACAGAAAACGGACCGAAAAAGAACTACACAATCAACTATCAAAAAGACTCACATTAAAGGTAAGAACAAAACTTTTTAACTTAGGTGTCGATTAGGATGGCAGTCGGAAAACTATTCCAACACCGTGGTATCTGAAATTAACCGTTTGCTGGTACCGCGGCAAAACCAGCGGTCCGATTAGGATCAACCTCCAGAAAAATCAGACGGTGGCGGAACGATGCCACGGTAGCATGTGGAGCAGGTGAATAATAAAATCCATCTGTGGCGGTCAAATTCACTGCGGAAAAACCCAAAACTGCCACACGGTCAGTAGATTGACCACAGGTGAAATTTGGATATCATTGAGGTAACTTCAGAACGATCCGCTGTTTCTGACCGCCGCGATCACAATCATTGATGAATAGGTGAGCCGGCGGAAGGGCAGTTGTATAGCCACCACCGCGGTAGCTCCGGAACAGTAATGGCGGTTGACAAAAAAACACACAACAAGGCTACCAAGTGTACCCATTAACCTGGCTCAGCCTAAAAAAAACACCTAACACACCCCAATGACACATCTGCATGGCAACTAAAAAAAGACAAATCCCAGGTCAACCCACACAAGACACCTGACAGCAATACTCCATTTCGACACACCCACATAGCTGAGTATAAAACCAGCCCCTTCCCTGACCAGAATCCTTTGCAATACTCCACTACTGAAGGAACCAGCCCCACAGCACAAAGGAGAGGCAAATCTGTACACATCACACTATCACACCAACACACACACACACCACACACATCACCACCACCACTCTCACACCTGCACCTTTAACCCATTTGCACATCACACACCATGTCATAGAAGAAAATGCCCAAATTCACTGACAATGAGTTGTCAGTCATGCTGGATGAGGTAAGCAGAGCAGAACCACATTTGTTTGAAAGCCTGGTCCAACAGACACCATTAGCCACCAGAACGCAAATGTGGGCAAGGATAATCAGCAAGGTCAATGCAGTAGGGGCCATCCCACGCTCCATGAAGGAGATCATGAAGTGGTGGCATGACCTCAAGAGCAAGGTTGAAGAAAGGAACAACAAGAACCGTGAGCTGGCTCAGAGGACTGGAGGGGGCCCTCCCCTTCCCCTATGAACATTCACTGCATGGGAGGAGAAGGTGCTTGGCATACTGCATCCAGAGAGTCTCACTGGAATAGCGGGTGATTGGAGGCTGGTAAGTACCAACAAGTGTCTACCATCACAATGCTAGGTACTGGCTTGCACAACTACAAAGCGACACCTCCTAGGCCCAAATGCATTTATGTGCACCACACGCTCCCCAACACATGTCTCACAGATCCAACATTCAGTCCCTCTGATTCACCCCAAAGGTAGCTACCAACATTACCACGGGGGCATGTGTACAGGAAACCAGCACTACAACTCTCACCAGGCCCTCCCTGTCCCAAAGCTGAGCCAGATGAAACACTTCCCCCTACCCAAGACCCATGTGTAACCATTCTCTTCCTCTGCTCCACTTCACAGGGAGGCAGCCATCTTAACAGGGAGGGGTGTTTGTGGGTGGGTGGGAGCCAGCATTACAACACCCACCTGGCCCCCATCCCAAAGCTGAGCAGGATGAAACACTCCACCCCCCACCTACAACCATGTGGCAGCCATAGTATTTCACTCTTCAAAAACTTACAGGTGGCTAGCCATCTTATGCTCTCTTGTCACACCCCTGAGCAGGATGGAACACTCCCCCCACCCAAGAGCCATGTGTAACCATTCCCTTCCTCTGCTCCACTTGACAGGTAGGAAGCCATCTTAACAGGGAAGTGTGTTTGTGGGTGGGAGCCAGCACTACTACTCCCACCAGGCACCCCTGTCCCAAAGTTGAGCAGGATGAAACACTCCACCCCACACCCCCAACCATGTGACAGCCATTGTATTTCACTCTTCAAACTTACAGGTAGGTAGCTGTCTTATGCTCTCTTGTCCCATCCCTGAGCAGGATGGAACACTCCCCCACCCAAGAGCATGTATAAACATTCCATTGCTCTGCTCCACATCACAGGGGGGCAGCCATCTTAACAGGGAGGGGTGTTTGTGGGTGGGAGCCAGCACTACAACTCCCACCAGGCCCCCTGGCCCAAAGCTGAGCAGGATGAAACACTCCACCCCACACCCCCAAGCATTTGGCAGCCATTGTATTTCACTCTTCAAACTTACAGGTAGATAGCCATCTTATGCTCTCTTGTCCCACCCCTGAGCAGGATGGAACACTCCCCAACCCAAGAGCCATGTGTAGCCATTCCCTTCATTTGCTCCACTTCACAGGGAGGCAGCCATCTTAACAGGGAGGGGATATGTGGATAGGCATCCAGCACTACAACTCCCACCAGGCACCCTTGTCCCACAACTGAGCAGGATGAAACACTCCACACACCCCCATGTGGCAGACGTTGCATTGCTCACCATCATCTAACAGGTAGGTAGCCATCTAAAAAGGGAGGTGTGTTTGTGGGTGGGAGCCCGCACTACAACTCCTACTAGGCACCCTTGTCCCACAGCTCAGCAGGATGGAGCACCCCCCGAAGCATGTGGCAGACATTGCATTGCCCTCATCAAACTAACAGATAGGTAGCCATCTTAACAGGGAAGGTTGTTTGTGGGTGGGAAGACTGCACCACAACTCCCACCAGGTCCCTTTGTTCCACAGCTCAGCAGGATGAGCACTTCCCCCCACCCAGAAGCATGTGGCAGCAATTCCCCTCAACTGTGTCACAGAACAGGTTGGTAGACAGTGCATGCACCCTGCCATTCCACTCAAAAAGCATGGAGCCATATGACCACACCAGCCCTCACATGTCACCCAACTTGGCATAGATCCAATAGCCACTTACATTGTGCAGACAGCTAAGCGTATGTAACTGTCACAGAAAATAAAGTTTGACTCACCAAATCATATGTTGAATAAGCCTGGGCGTAGTGGGCGTAGTGGGGCTACAATGAGCAGCGCGTAGTGTGCCCAAATCTACGCACACTCGCGCGCTCCGCATAGCCCCACTACGCGCCGCCCGCCTCCACACCCACCCTCCTTTTAAAATAATAGTATGCATGATAAAATAATTAAATGTAAAGACTTACCTGCAGTGCGGCGTCTCCGGAGCTCCCTCTTCCTCGTTTCCAACTTCTTGTGACAAATGCGCATGCGCCCGCGCATGCGCATTTCTTGCGAGAAATGCGCATGCGCGGGCGTCCACCCTTGCGCATTTGTCACAAGAAGTTGGAAACAAGGAAGAGGGAGCCCCGGAGACGCCGCACTGCAGGTAAGTCTTTACATTTAATCATTTAATCATGCATGCTATTATTTTAAAAGGAGGGCGGGCGGGCGGGCGGGAGGCGGGAGGCGGGTGGCGGGTGGCAGGCAGCTACGCTTCGCCCTGGCGTGTGCGTAGCGCAGGCATCGCTACATACACTACATGGGCGAAGCGTAGTATAACGCCCAGGGTTAATGTTGAATACATTCAGGGCACAATCATTCACAGCACTAAGTGCCATGGAGGCAGAGTATCAAGGCCCATATGAACACAAAACATGCATGGTCAGTTGTAAAAAGAAAGCAGATCACATGATATGACAAAGGGATGCATGAGATCACAATGGCTAGTACATGCTCAGATGTAACTTCTTCCATGCAGAGGAAACAACAAAGACGCTTCACATAAAATTGTTGTGCTGCTAGTCGTTTGATGACAACATGTCCTAATCACACAATCTGTACATGGATCATGTTCTCTATTGACATGTCACACCATGGACCAGTAATGTATGTTCCTCCACATCATATCATGATGCTCAGGACCGTACAGCCATACAATGTGATATCAATGTAAACTGTGTGGTGTATAACATGCAACAACCAAACATCTAACGCCAAGCTTGTGTGCACTTCAATGACCATTTCATCTCTGTCCAACAGGTGACCAACAATTGACTGCGACAGATGACAACACCAACCTGCAGAGCCAGTCCCCCCCCACCCGGAACATGGACTCTTGGATGCAGACTCTCCAAGTTCCTCGGATGCGGACACCGAACCTGGCCCATCAGGACTGCCAGGGTGCACAAAGTCCCAGGCCCCCACTTTCCCCACCTTCTCAGCATCAACAACTGCGCTCACCCCTGCTGCAACAACCTGTGCAGCCTGAAGCACCACCAACACCACCAGTGCTGCCTGCAACACCTTCCCTGCCTCAGAGGATACCCATACCACCCCACAATCTGAGGAGGGCATGGAGAGTCTGTGGATGCGTCGAGTGGTGACGCCACAGGTACGGGACAGCAGGGCAGGTGGGAGGGCAACTGGTCGACAAATTCAACAGGACACTGGGGCCGAAGCCCTAGCCAACATCGCCAGAGTCCTTGGGGCATACGAACAATCCCAGGGACAAATGGGCCAGGTTCTGGAAGAAGTCCGAGAGGTCAGCCTGCTGCTGAGATCCATGGACATGCATATGGGCCAAATCGTGGACCTCATGGGCCAGCTTGTGGGTGTTCTGAGGGACAGGCCCTTGGCCCAAAGGACAGCTCAACCTCCCTCCAGTGGCCCCCAGGAAGAAAGTCCCACCACCTCACCTTCGGCCACAGAGAGGGATGAGCTGGAACAGGATGACTCCTCAGACACCGCTGTGCCCACAGTAGAGGCCCCCCAGCCAAATGCTCAAGGGGCCATCCGAGGAAAACCACAGGAGGATCACATGGCAAAGCACCAGCCAAACGCCAGTCAAAGAGCCAGCCATGATGGCACCTCTCTTCACCTTGACATTGACTTTGTTGACTATCCTTACCCACACTGCCATGTTGATGGCAGTTGTCTGTTAGACTGTGTCACCACATCAATGTGTTGTGTCATCTACCATCACTGACAACTCATTGATTCACTTTGCACCTTTTTGTTTTAATCACTTCCCTGTCACATTGTAAATAAACACTCTTTACACACCTATGTTTTGTGTCAGCTACATGTTTATAAAGCAAACACAAGGAGATGATGGACGGAGTGCTGAAACTTTTCAAACACTCACCCCAGTCACAGATCTGGGTTGAATCCATCATCATTCTTTAGCTCACTTTGCCACCTCAGTTCAGATACAGCTATATGCAAATCAGTCTTGACCCTGTTGACAGAGTATGCCCAGACATGGGTCCCTTGCTCACTTTGCCACTGGATTCAAGCTAGCCTGGCTGAAGAGGGCTGTTAATCCAAAACTGGTCCCAAGTTTTCGGTCCAGGAAAGACATGGCTTGGCAGTCCGGGCTGGACTGTTCCCATGAGGCACTCCGTCCATCATCTCCTTGTGTTTGCTTAGCTCCATGTTTATCACAGAATGTACAATGTTGACTCTGATTCCAATGTACCAGAAGCACTGATTGTTTTGAGGCATTGAGAGGCTGAAGGGACCTAGAAAGACACAAGAGGACAACATTCACTTGTCAGGTGATGGCATCACAGCTATTACACAACACTTGTCATTAAGGCACTCAAACCAGCACACATTACAATGAGCAACAATATCGACATAGACATCATGTAGCTGGGCATAACTACCATGTGCCCCAAACATTAGCCATCAGCACAGAGCCAACAACAGGCAGCAGTCAAAAAGCTCCCCTAGGCCTTTTCACCAGCATCAAAAACATAAGACAATGGCACCGTTGTACATTGACACTCACCTTCAAGCGAAGTAGCAGTTGATGAGCTGTTGACGCAGGTTGACACCTTCATCCTCTCCACTATCCTCGTAACTGGACATGTGTGGGTTTGCAGGCGGGGGCATCTGCTGCTCATCATCGTCCAGGATCACGGGGATCTCTTTGCGCAAGGCCAGGTTGTGGAGCATGCAGCATGCAACTACGATCTGACACACCTTTTGGGGAGAGTACATCAGTGCACCTCTGGTCCTGTCCAGGCACCGAAATCGAGACTTAAGAAGACCAAAAGTACCTCAGTGGGCTCAGCAACCAAGGCTGGTTGGGATATGCAATGTCACCTAGGTGTGAGATACACAGACCAATTGTGTACTAGTCAAGTCAAGTCACACAGCTTTATTCGATCATTATAAAAAACAGGCCATAAAACACATAATATTATAAAATATACATGTCAAATATATAAACCTTGTACAGTGTTAAGGAATTAAACTGTTTTGCCATGATCAAAATAATCCATTCAGATAAAACATTTAAAATCAGTTAAAGTTAAGATCAATCATTATTGTTAAGGGATCGTCCCACCATTTTCCTCTTTCTGAAACATGCCCACAGGAATGAGGCTACCGCAAAGCATACAAATGGATCCGATAGTGCCTTTAAAACATGCATAGCCACCCGATACAGTTTAAAAATTATGATACCTCAGGATTGGGAGAATTAATGTTTTTCGTTCGTCAGAATAGTTTTTGCAAAACAGTAATATGTGTGGGTCTGACTGCACAGCAAAGTTATTGTAGGGACAAGGTGACAGTTCTGCCAGTTTCTATCTCTTTCCCGGACATTCAATCGGAAGCACAATAGAATAAATCTATGCTGTGCATTATTAATGCGAGATAGATAATAGAAACCCTCTCCAGGTTATGGAGGAACCAGATCGTAGGCAATGGAAGAGTCATGAAAACATTTATTTCCCCTTCGGTCATAATTTGCTCTCTGATTGAATAAGTCCGTTATCCTTTTCTTTGTGATCCTTTTGCAGGAATCAGGGTCTTTAAATAGTTCTACCAGCCCTAGTGCATTCAGTTAGACCGCTACATAATTTTACCACCCAATCCTTTTGTAGTAATCCAATTTACAGCAATCCCTGATGATAGTTTGTGTCAGGTCCACCGTAGACCTCCGCCATATTGAAAGCCACAGCAGGACTGGTGCCAATCTTATGCAATCACTAAGGTAAGGAAGACTCAGGTTTGAGATGTAAAATATAGTTTGGGGCTGATTGCGGTAAGGACACTCTGTTTTTAAAGAATCTGTCTTCTACTTGCTGTAACTTCTTGACATTAGCCATCCTCCAGACTCCTGCCCCATAGATTGCAGCAGACTTTGTTTTTGAGAGGTAAATATTTTGTATTGTGTCCAGGGGGCTACCTCCCAGTTTCTTAGCGAATCTTTTGACAGCATTGAGGCTTCTTTGCATGCCCTGGGCTCTTGTCGCCACTTAGTTGGACCATGTGTGAGCCTTATCAAAAAGGACTCCCAGATATGATAAAGAATCAACAACCTCAATTTTCTTTCCTGCCAGCTGGAAGTGGGGGTATTTCTCTCCTCTGGCAGCTCCTGACACAATTATGAAAGATTTTGATTAATTTACTTTTAGGTCAAGAGAGGCCATAAAAGTGGAGTAAGCCGAGATTAACGATTGCAGGGCTAACCCCGATCTGGCTAACAATACTGCGTCGTCTGCGTACACCAAGATTGGGAAAGGGTCATGATCGAATTTAGGCATGTCCACAGGTAAAGCAGACAGGAAGGACTCTACCCTGTTTGTCTAGATGGAGAAAAGAATTGGGGAGAGGACACACCCCTGTCTTACTCCCTTTTCGTTTTTAAAGTGGCGTGTACACTCCCCCCTCCTGCCATACCGAACACAAGCGGTGGCATTGGCATGCAGCTGACGTATAAAGGCGATTATCAGCGGATCTATGCCCATCCCCTCCGTCATGGACCACAGCCTTGAATGGTAAACACAATCAAAGGCTGCGGTCAGGTCCATGAAGGCCATATAGATCTTCCCGTCTTTTGCCTTTGTATATTTCCCTACAGATAAGGAGAGGTTTAGGCATTGATCCTCCCTGCCTATTCTCCTATGGAATTCATATTGTGCCTTCATAAAAATATTATGGGTTTCAGCGCACGCCTCCAGTCTGGCCAAGAGGACCCGTCCCATAAGTTTAGCAGAAGTGTTGAGGAGGGATATAGGATGATAGTTCTTTGGTGACCCCCTCTCCCCCTTTTTTGAAATTAGGTACAATTATGCTCTGATTCCAGAATGAAGGGGGACCTACTATCTGAATTCAATTAAAAATATTTGTTAAAAAAGGGACCCACAAGTCATAATTGTCCTGGAAGAGGTCAATAGGGATCCCATCAGTGCCTGGCGCCTTGCTGGGAGTGCCGGCTTCTAGTGCCTTTCTAACCTCTGAAGGAGAGAAGGTTAGCCCTCCTTGGAGTAGAGGTGCTGAGCTAGGCAGCGATGGGTTAGAGGGAGTTGATACACCAAATATATTTTCAAAATAACTCACCCATGCCTCTTCATCTATGTGTACATCTAACGTAGGATCACTAGGCTCTTTGAAATGCTGGGCGTTTACTATTTCCAAAAAGTCTCTGCTGCTGCCCAAAATGACAGCTTGCTCAAGGTCTTCCTGAGCCCTCAGATCCTTGTCTCTGACCCTCCTAGCTAATTTATAATCGTTAAGTAATGCACAAATCTTGTTGGGGTCTCTAGGATTAATTTTGAGGGCATTTAAGAGGGCTTTTTTAGCTTTAGAACAGGCTGTGTCGAACCACCCAATATTGGGAGTAGCATTTGGTGACTTAAAGCGGGTGAGGGCAACTTTTATTATTGCCAAAAGGGCGCAGAACTGGGTAACCAGGAAAGAAGGGGATGCGTTCTCTCCCAGACATGATAATATATCCTCCTTACCTTGGGCTAAAATTTCAGGAAGTAGGTTTGGCTTATGGTCCTGTGACCATTTCAATTGATAGCCATTTTTCCTTTCAAATTCACATCTTCAGCTACCACATTATGTACTTTAGCTTTAGACAGGATACTTAAATGTATGAATAGAATGGTGTGGTCACTGTGGGAAGTAAATCGAGTACTCATATGCACCACTTTCCCATATAGATGTGCTTGAGCTAAAATGAAGGCAATAATGGACTCTTGGATGCCCCGTCTAAATGTTGACAGTTGCTCTCCCTCTTTCACTTCACTAATTATACCCAGATTCCACTTATGTAATAGAGTATTTAGGGTTTCACCATACTCATTGTGGATAAAATGTGACAGGGGTTACCATGAAAGTCTTCTACTCCGCATACTCTAGTCCCATTAAACTTGCACAGATGAACATTAAAGTCCCCTGCCCAAATGAGGTTTGCGCTATAACTGTGGCAGAGGACAGCAAGTCACACATACAGCACGCTACTTGACTCTGCGTACTCACCCACAATCCACGCACCCTCTGGATGCAGATTTGTCATCAGCTGTGGTACGACGCTGTTACGCAGGATGTAGGAGTCATGGGCCGATCCTGGATATTTGGCACAGACATGGGAGATCATCATATCCGCCTGGCATACCACTTGCACATTGATGGAATGGAAATGCTTCCTGTTCCTGTAGATGTGCTCATGTGCCGGTGGTGGAACCAAGCCAACATGTGTGCAGTCATTGGCACCAACAACATTAGGGGTGTGGGCAAAGTCATAAAATTCACCCTTCCCAGCCGCCAATTCATGCTTCATGGGGAAATGGATGTAGCTGTCCTTATAGGTCATCATAGCCGACAGGACATTATGTAGCACCATGCTGAACATTGGTTGAGACATCCCACCTGCGCTGGACACCGTGTACTGGAATGAAAAGAAAATAATGAAGGGGATCCATTGCAGACCCCCAGTCCTGGAGACCACCACCTCCACATGGCTTAAATAAACATTGGAGGGGTCCACTTCGCCCCCCTCGTGGAGCAATGGATGGCCCTGGGGATCCGCCGGTTTCAGCTACCCCCGGAGGTGCTAACTCTCGGTAGGAAGCTGTTTGCTTTTGCTTGGTGGGAGCTGACAGCTCTCACCAATCAAAAGCAAACATAACTCTTCTTTCTGCAAGCCGTAAATGTCAAACAGTTCCCCCCGCCCCCTATTTCAATAGAACAGGGCCCCAGGGATGGGGTCCTCTGGGCTATCGGCCCAAGGGGGGGCTGCCAAAGGACAGGATTCCCTGGTAAATGTCTTCTGTTGGTTGAGTAAATGGGTGATTGTGTGGATCATTGTCTGGATGAGTGTTGATTGTATGGCTAAAGGGGTTTGTAGTTAATGGATTAGAAGATTAATTAATGAAAAGGCATAAAGTAAGGGTAAGAGTAAGTGAGCAAGTGTGTAATGAGTAAAATAAATGTCTTGGTGAGTTTGTGACTAAGTTTGCGAACCTACAACTATGGGCTTCATTGGGAAAGTGAGCATTAGCAGCGTGACGCGCTTGATCAGCAGTGATAAGAATGCTGAAGAATGAGAATGAGAATGAATGAGGACATATGAAAAGGGGACTATATGAAAAATGCCACTAGAACCTAGAATGCAAACTTTCTGTAGAGAGAGCTAGAAAACGAGAAATTTACAATTTATGCGCTCTAGAAGGGCCTGAAGTTTTACAACGTTTTCAACGTATAGCACTGGCAGCAGCTGGCTCCACTGTTTGGATGCAAATCGAATGTACCTTCCAACACCCAATGTCTCAGTGTCATATTGCGGATGTTATGAGAGATCTTTTCAATGATGCAAACTTTGCAGATAAAATCATTTTGATAAACAAATTAAGAGACAAATGTAATTTCTTTAAGTGGATGAATAAAATATAGATAAATAGATAGATAGATAGATAGATAGATAGATAGATAGATAGATAGATAGATAGATAGATAGATAGATAGATAGATAGATAGATTTACAAGCATGACATGTATCAACTCTCCATTTTTCTTTAATCAAAACCAGCTATTTAAACCCCTATAAAGAGGGCCCGTAATTTACTTTTCTCATAACTGATGAAATTCGAACCAATTGCTAAAAATGGTTTGTATACATTTCAAATGAAAGAATTTAGCAGGTGACGTTTGGTGTTCTGTACTGACACCTCGAGGTGTGATGTCTTCTGTAGGAGACTTTGGTCTTCTGGGTTACTATAATGTCTCTTTGAATACCCAATACCATTATAGGACCATAACACTTGGATAAACAACGTGAAAAACAAAACAAATGTTAAAAATGTTTAAGTTCCAAAATAGTAGTTGTAGTTCTAGGGTTTGACTCACTCTTACCCCACTGACACTATTAGAGCCCACGTGAAACCATCTGGGTCTTGGTTAATTGGAATCTCTGTTGGTGTCACACTGCCGACACTTGACCACAAGCAAGGAGGGACTGGAGCAGAAACAAGCATTTGCAATGCAATAGGTCTCGCATTTGCGAGAGTTTGAGCTGTTGGCATTGTAAATGACAATACTTTTTATTTATGTGTTTTGAAAACCTGAAAGCGGTGAGTAAATAAGCACTTTGTACTTGTAGTCCTTGCTTACGACAAGTAAAGTCTGGTAGTAAATGAGGCGCAGTTACTGCCAGCCTTGGTTCTCGTAAGCAACGACTATAAGTAGAAAAGTGCGTGTTTACGACCGCTTGCAAGTTTTTAGAACACATACATAAAAGGCATTGTCATTTTCAAGGCCAATAGCTCAAACTCTCACAAATGCGAGACCTGTTGCATTGTAAATGCTTGTTTTAAAAGTAGTCTGGCATAACAGCTAAAGCTGTCTCAAAGGCGAGACCTGAAATCGCTGCCCAAGGTACACAACTTTGTTAACGCGTTGCTTTGCATTGTGATGCATTGAATTGAATAACAGTTGCCTCATAATTACCTTCATGAAACAGCAATACATTTCCTTTTTGTTACTGATCTAACGTTTGCTTTGGTAAAAAAAAATTTGGTGGCATAATTGCAGCATATCTCGAAACAGTAGCTATGGTAACTTATCCTCCAGCCGCTTTGGCAAACTTCTGTGCAGAAAAAGACATGATTCAACATTGAATTAATTGAATCTTTGTAACGGATAAGACACGTGGCGCATGGGTTGAGAGTAGGCCTGGAGCGAAAGATTAACACACCCAGGCGTGTGATGACTTCAACCTGTAACTCGAGCTCTGTTTGCAATTTCACTAATTGCAAATTTAGGGGCATATCAGCAACAACCGGCGATAATTATCGCTAAGCGCACTTAGCGCTAGGATAATTATCGCCGGCTAGCATGGATTTTTATCGCTGAGATAGCGTGCTATTAGCAACACTTATCTCAATAGCGATAAAAATCCTTGCGCTAACTGAGTAACGTGAGATTATTACTGGAAACCCAGCGATAATCTCACGCAATGTGGCGTTAGCTTGTTGATAGGGCCCCACAAACTTAGCCATGATATCCACCTTCCATAGGATATCATGGCTAAGTCAGTCCTGAAGCAGGTGTAAGGAAAGTAACAGGGGTTATCGCTACTTTTCTTGCCGCTATGCTTCATAGCGTGGGGCTTGATGATAGGAGAAATGTAACTTAGCGACATTTCTCCTGTCATGTCAGGTCAGGAACGCCCACTTTGCATCTCATTAGAGATGCAAAGCTGGGCATTAGGAATTCCTGCGCTAACGCAAGTTTTCACGCGTTAGCGTGAGCTTGCTAATTAGGCGATAAAATTATCGCCCCTTTTCTATCGCCTCGCCTTGCTGATATGCCCCTTAGTAGTTTTCATAATGACTAAAATCGGTGAATGTGTTGTATACCACTATTTTACACGAACTGTCCCTTGACAAAGTATTATTTGCTTTAAAAATTGCTTCCGCGCTGCATAATTGGGGGATGGGTGAGGTGTAGAGGTTCTCATTTGTCTGAACACAGAACTGCTGCTAGTTCCTTCAGGGCACAGTTTAAAGAAGCATTAGCAGAGCCAATAGGTTGGGCGTTATCTTAGCTGCCAGTTTTTTGCCTTTGTCAGTGTTTATTTTGTTTCGTTACAGATTTTGAAACACTTTGTGAAGATGCTGGGCCCTCATCAATCTACAAAAATGTTAAAAGCAAAAAGTTATTTTAGGGGTCTCACGAAGTCTCATTGCCATAGTAGTGTCTGTCAGTCAGTGGAACTATTTTGTGCATGGATCTGCTTCTTCTGAAACAGCCGTATGCACAACTCAGAGTGAATTTAGGAACAGACTGAAGTGGGCTGGCTGGCTCTCCCATGCGCTATGCTGCTGTGGGCAGAAGAAAAATGTGAACGACTCCATAGCAGACCTATGGATAAAGAGGGCCACTCAAGGCCGCTATAAATAAGCATAACATATTTATAATTAGAGTAAAATCGAAAGATCTTGGCTAAAGTCAAATCTAAAAAAAGGGTAACAGGCTTTATGTAGATCAGGGCACCAGTTGGGTTGTTCCCATAAAATAGCTTACCCTGGCTTAGTCTAGCTAGGAGGGAATGCACCCCACTTTATTCTTGCAGAGTTTGGAACACCAAAGACAAGGGTGCCGAAAACACTTCTAGTAGCCAAAGAGGAAGCAGCAATACAGGGCCAAAAATGAGTGTGAATTTTGGAGCAGCGCATGGCTCCTTCCCAAGAGAACATCATCCCATTAAGGCAAGGTATCTAGATCACATGACTTGAGTCACAACATCACCTGTATCCCTCTTAAGTGAATGGCCAATGTTCCTGATGCTCAGTCAGGCATGTGCCAAAAAAAACTTCGAAACCCTTTACGACTTACTGCATCCCAGCAGTGCAAAGTATAATTGTAGGATTTAATAAACTACTTTGACGACTAATGCTGAAAATACAGTGACTCATACCAATGTACACATTACTCCATAAGAGTCAGCTTAACACGTTAAAACATGACATTGATCATAAAAAGATGCAACATTTTTGATTACTTTGTCATGTCCAATGGACACTAGTGCAAATGACACCAGTTGTTAGAATGAAGATTTCGTGCACAAGAATTTCAAGGTTGATACATGTTGCACTAACTCTTATAACAAGTTATTGAATTCAGTTATGCTACAGTATGGAAGGCCTTTTGCTCCCTGCACCCACTGGCGAATTCTCACCCAGATGCTTGTTAAATTGCATGCCCAGGTGATCTGTCAGGACGTTCATTATCAGACTTTGACTCTGCTCCTATTATCTACTGATGCCAGCTGGCTCAGCAATTAAACACATATGTAATTTACATCAAGCTTCACATCCTTGGTGTAAGAATTGAGTTGCATAAACGAGGTGCAGAGCGAGGTTTAAAGGGAACACAAGGCACATTTAACGGGGAAATGTCACTGGTTGTGCTGCGTTGCTAAGAATAAATGAACAGTGGCAATATCCTAGATTTCTGTGCTGCATCTTGGGCAATAGATGTTTAATGGAGCTAGAATGACCAGCAACTTCAACCTGCATTTATAAAGGAAACCTTTATTACAGTAACCAAAAGGCTTTAATAAAATATTGATGAGGGGGAATTGTCTGTTCTCTAGACCTCTTTAGAATAGACACAATAGTTTGTAATCCTTTTTAGGTAATGCACTGCATTCTGAAGGTTAGTGATGGTATGTGATACATTCTTAGCCAGAATTTGGTAGGAGTCTGATAGGGCAGTAGGTCTATAGTTGCATTCTCGCGTAGAGCGGGCTTTGGCTCTAGTCAGAGTGATTCTCTCTCCCCACAGGCCATTGGCTCTTTAATGTATCTCTTCACCTTTCAAGAAGTGCTTGACATGGACTACATAATGGACTGCCCTACATCTGAACAGTGCACACAATCACGTGGGTTCTCGCATTGAGTCTCCTCTATGTATTCTCAAAAGAAAGCAATCACGTATTTTGTTATTTTATTTCCCCCGAACATTGTTAAAAATGCCTTTTGTGACTTAAGGCCCTGCAGATACGAAATATATGGATAATAATTATTTTCGAAAGGAGCACACTTTGTACATGTTTGTTTTGTATGAATAAGACTCGAATTGCTTCCTAACTTTTCAAATCGGAGCAGCAAAAACCAACAAGCGCATCTGCCTTGTAATGCATTAAATAAATAGATTGAGAGTGCGGTGGGAGTATGTGAGGCAGAGAGGAGACGCTATACGCGTGCACATCACCTGTCTGTGCGCGCACATGGTTTGTCTCCCTTCGTGCACCAAACCGACAACAATAGGTTCGCCAAGGCTATGTAGCGCGCATGCGCTGCATTCGCTAGGCGAGACCTAAGAACCAAATAGGCTTTTTGTACAGCAGGAATGCTAAACTCCCCTACTGGAAGCTGCTTTTATATGTAATCATTAAAAAAAGCCGGATCTGCAAAACAAAATATTTGCCTAAGATGACATAATGAGACCAGTTTATGGGTCAAGTACATTGCATTATGGTCGGGTAGCTCATTCAAGTTACTAGCCCGCAGGTCCAGTAACAATTATGATTTTTTAGGCCTGTTTACGGCTGCATGTGAACAAGGCTTGTGTTTAGGCAGCGCCCTGTCCTGATTCTGAAGTGCTATACATGTCTGAGAGGGGGCAGTGCACTGCTGCGTCTAATGTTCTTTTCCAGCTTATATGGAAGTAAGCTTCCACTACCATGTATAACTTGAGAAAGAAACTGCTCTACTGCTACCTGTACTAAAGGCATTCTGTGTCTGAGGGAAGCTTGCGCTCCAACTTCACATGCTGTCTCTATTCTCTATGTGTTAGAGAATAGTGAGAAACATTTTAAATGCACAAAAAACTAAAACTACTGGATATCAATGTTTGGTGAGCTATGGAGTCTTCTTCAAACAACTTAAATGGACTTAGAGACTGGCATGTGTTTTCAAAGAAGCAGCTAAAAATGACTGATAGATAGGCTACAGCTGTGTGCATATGGCTGTTAGACATCTGCCAAATTTTATACCCGCTCTTGATGTGGTAGGTTGTCTGCCAGAGGGAAGCACCGGGGCAAGAAATGGGCAGTGCCCCTCACTTGGAGTAAGTTTTACAGTAGAGACGCCCCCTCTGGTTCCCTGGGTTGAAAATATTTGCCTCAACTCCTGCAGCAATGGTCCCTGAAGACATATTTGTAAGATATAAGTAGGAAACCTAAAATATATAGTTTCGGACATTGATAAGGAGGTGTGGTTCTTCTATCCATTGATTGGTCACCCTGCACCTATCATATCACAACACTAAATAGGGAGATTATCACCAACCACAAACAATATTTAGTATCCATACTTTGATGTCCTGTTGGAGACCTCTTACCCTTTGGCCACTAGGGAGGACGGCCGAAACTAAACTTGTTGGCGTGTGTGAGAACGAGATGGTGATTGATAACCCTACAGAATCATCCATTCATCTGTTTTTAATGCTATCAGGGCACCCGATAATAAACTTTTTGGATGGTTTTGACATTTATTTTATTCTGGCGACTGTTAATCCTTTACAGGAACAGTTTTACAAAAAACTCCTGCTCCCACATATAGTGGTAGAGCCCACCAGGGACTTAATTGAGCCCTGGAAGTGGGAAATCCAATGATGAAGCATGACACATTTGATGTGGGTGGGCCTCACAATTCCCAGAGATAACTCTATCGGCGTGGATATGTTAATGATCATATAGAGCCTAGTCTTTCAATTGTATGTGTAGTCTTGGTTGGGAGGACAAAGGTTTAGGCATTTTCCTCTCTCCCCTCAACTGTGAATGAGTTGGAATGTTTACATAACACCACCAGGTACATCTTCTACAGAGTCTGCTGTGTGGGGTTCCTCATGAGTTCCCTTCTTGTTAATTTAAATAATAGGTCGAGGCAGCAGGGTGAGCGAGACTTGTTACTAGGTCCTGGACTTTGCCAAAAGCTGGTTGCTTCTGTGGTGTGCTGCTTTTGACAAGTTAATGTTTATTATCCACACAATTCAACTCCACACATTTCCAATCCACACCACAAAATTTGACACCAAAACCACATAATGCAACACAATTACACAACACACCACATAAATCAAATCCACACCAAAAAATTCCACATCATGCCACAAAATTAAACAGCGGACCACATAATTAAACTACACCACATGCCACTCCACAGCACTAAATGCCTAGCCACATAATTACACTATATAACACACAATCCCACTCCACATATTTCCAGTACACTCAATACCACACAATTACTGTCAACATATTTCCACTGCATACTATGTCACATAATTCCACTAAACAAATCCACCTTCACAACACAAAATTCTACACCACACAATTGCCCAACTAATAATTCCTATCCAACCCACATAATTCCATTACACACCACATACATAACAAATTGTCATTTACAGCGTCAATAGCTCTAACTCAAGCAAATGCAAAACCTATTGCATTTCTAATGCTTTTTAATAGGGTGGTTCAGTTGTACATGATGCCTTTCTGGTTATATAGAAAGTAACAAAAATGCTTATAACACTTTTCTATTATAACTTTCCAACATGCTGTCCAGCAAGCACACTGCTCTACACCATGTCTTAAAGACATTGGCAAAGCCAATAGCTCTGGCTAAACACTTACAAGGTCCCAAAGGCGAGACCAATTGGCTATGCCAATGCTTGTTTTTCTACCTGCCTGGGCCATCTCACGTTGCACAAGGGAAAGCTGGCGCAGTCTTAGGAAGGTGCATGCATTTTGCCAGCCCATTGTCATACACAGAATGGTGTCAGGAGGAAAAGTAACAGAAAATTAAGGGTGGGCGTAGTGGGCGTAGTGGGGCTACGTGAAGCAGCGCGTAGTGTGCCCAAATCGAGCGCTCCCCGTAGCCCCACTACGCGCCGCCCGCCTCCCTGCATGTTAAATAATTAAAAGTAAAGAGACTTATCTGAAGCGCGGCGTCTCCGGGGCTCCCTCTTCCTCTTTTCCAACTTCTAGTGACAAATGCGCATGCTTGGACACCCGCGCATGCGCATTTCTCGCAAGAAATGCGCATCCTGTACCCTCAACTTTTTCAGACGGATACTGGTGGTAACTGAGTCTGACCAACCAGTCCTAGAGCCAGTGCTATGTTAAAAGACACTCAGAATACAGTGAAAACACCTGCATACACTAGAGAACACTATGCATTGGGGTCCCCCTGTGATCAGCATGACCTCCTCTGTAAGCCCGTAGTATATAATAGGGGATTAAAACTACCTCTTAAAACGCGCCACAGGGCGTGTTTGCACACGTCACCTCAGGCCCCGTCCCCTCCCTTCTTCACTGTGTAAACACGCCCTGTGGCAATTTTAAGTTGGGAGATTAAGTCCCCTTGAATCCTGAGGGTCCCTAGGGTCCAACTAGACCACTAGGTACCTCCAGTAAGCGCCACAGATCTGCCTTGCAGAGAGATGTAAAAAGGGGCACGGCTTAGACCACCTCTCTGCAACGCAGCACAGTGGCGCTTACTAGAAGCACCTGGTGGGCTAGTTGGCCCCCAGGGTCCCTCAGGATTGAAGGGGAATTATTTCCCCAACTTAAAACTTGCCACAGGGTGTGTTTGCACACGTTAACTCAGGCCCCGTCCCCTCCCTTAATCAATGTGTAAACACGCCCTGTGGTCGTTTTTAGTTGGGAGATTAAGTTCATTTGAATCCTGACGGTCCCTAGGGTCCAACTAGCCCACTAGGTACCTCCAGTAAGTGCCACAGAGCTGCGTTGCAGAGAGGTGTAAAAAGTGGCACGGCCCGGACCACCTCTCTGCAACGCAGCTCAGTGGCGCTTACTGGAAGCACCTGGTGGGCTAGTTAGCCCCCAGAGGCCCTCAGGATTGAAGTGGAATTATTTCCCCAACTTAAAACGCACCATAGGGCGTGTTTTCACACGTCACCTCAGGCCCTGTCCCCTCCCTTCCCCACTGTGTAAACACAACACGCCCTGTGGCAGTTTTTTAAGTTGGGAGATTAAGTCCCCTTGAATCCTGAGGGATCCTAGGGGCAAAATAGCCCACTAGGTACCTCCAGTAAGCGCCATTGCAGAGAGGTGTAAAAAGGGGCACGGCCTGCACCACCTCTCTGCAACACAGAGCAGTGGCGCTTACTGGAAGCACCTGGTGGGCTAGTTAGCCCCCAGGGTCCCTCAGGATTGAAAGGGAATTATTTCCCCAACTTAAAACGCGCCACAGGGAGTGTTTGCACACGTCACCTCAGGCCCCGTCCCCTCCCTTCCCCACTGTGTAAACGCACCCTGTGGCCGTTCTGAGTTGAGAGATTAAGTCCCCTTGAATCCTAAGGGTCCCCAGGGTCAAACTAGCCAAGTAGGTACCTCCAGTAAGCGTCACAGAGCTGCGTTGCATAGAGGTGTAAAAAGGGGCGTGGCCTCAGGACACCTGTCTGCAACGCAGCTCCCTGGCGCATACTGGAGATACCTGTTGGGCTAGTTGGCCCTCAGGGACCCTCAGTATTGAAGGGGAATTAATTCCCCAACTTACAACTGGCCAGGGGGCGCGTTTGCAGAGTGCTGCAAGGAGGGGGTATGGCCTCCAGCGCGATGCCGGTCTTTTATTTATTTTATTTTTTAAGAAGGAGGGCTGTGTGGCCCCCCTTCTTTTTCTAATTTTTTGGCCCTGTGGACCCCATCCCCCAGGGCCTGCACCCTAATTTTTTGTTGTTGAAAAAAAATTATTTGGCCCTCCCAAGGCCTTAATCAGCCCCGGGGACCCCAACCCTCGGGTCATGGCCTTTTTAAAAAAAAAATTATTTAGGAGAGGGGCTGCGTTGCCCCCCTCCTCAGGCCCTTTATGGCCCCGGGGACCCCATCCCCCGGGGCCGGCCTTTGTTTTTTATTATTTAAAAAAAAAATATATTTATAGAAACACCTAGGACATGCTGGACAAACCGTATGTACCTATCACCATGACGATTTGCGTGATATTCATTAAAAGGCGACTATGCATACAATGAATCCACGTGGAATGTATTTACACCGCTAGTGAAGCTCTGACGTGTCGGACGCCCTACCGTGCCTAATCCCGGCACCCCCGCCGGTGGGTACTCTCCAAGTAGACACCCTTGTTGTTTATTTATACAAACATGGGTAGCTATTGACGGGCACATTTAATACACACGCACACCAAGCCATTCAAAGGGGATTCGACAAAAATTCGACCAAACTATGCAAGAAACCCCCCTCACGGTTAATAAAATACACATCCGCCACCGGATGTGAAATACTTTTTATTTTACTCAGGACACAAATCTCACTTGAGAGTCACAGCGTGCTCCTGGATGAGCCCAATGCTGTGTTACACCCACCAGCGCCCGCCGAGTGCCTCACACCTCTGTGTTGTATTCCACCAGCTAGTGCGTATGCTATGACACTCTCTAGCCCATGTGCAGTGTAACACCACCCCGTGAATATGTCATGCCACACTTGCCTTCGCACAGGTTATATTGCCCCATCTAAAGTGCTTTCCTCGATGCCTATGTTATAACGCACAGCGCTATGCCATACATATTACAATCTTGGATCCATATCTTTGTCACAGTGCATATGCAACGTTACACTCCCCAGCACATATTTTATATTACAGCTTTAGAGACTAGTTAGGTTACACAACACTGCCCTGTGTATATTACACTCCAAGGCGCATATCGCATAGCACACGCTAGTGCCTGTGCTATCTTGCGCTCTCCAATGAATCTGTCATTGCGCACAATGTATGGCATATCATATTTCACGCCCCGGTTCCTCTTATATCACACTTTTTGGTGGATAGTTTATACCATATACTATATCTAGTTTTCATTTTCAATCGTGCTCTCAGGACTATGTTCTATATAACACTGCGTCCACCTACCCTTTTCACGGGCATTACATTTTGCGATGGGGGTGGAGGGTCAGGGGGTGTTTCTTCCAAGTGAGCCCGGAGTCACAGTCACAAACGTCCTCTTCTTCCTGAATAAAAGTGAGATTATGCTGCATACTAGTTTATATTTTAAGTAGTTCGCACAGACACACATTTTAAAAGCAATAAAGTTCCTAATACCCACCTTCTCTGAACAGTGAGCTTGCTGCCCCATCCACCTCCTCCCTATCCTATCTGAATCCATGGACTAGCCTCCTCCTTCCTGCTATGCATGGTCTGATGTGCTGCCACTGCCCTCCATGTAGCATGATGTACCAGTCCAATCCTCCTGCCCTCCGTTGCCCAATTCTATGGCCCATCATTGACCTCCTGCTTAGCCTCTGTGCTTAGCTTGCTGCCCCTATTCTCCTTCCCCCTGCCCTCCGATGTCTTTGTGCATGCCCCTGCTCCATCCTTTTTGCCCACCATGTTCCATGGACCTGCCAATCCTATCTACTCTGAGTGTTCTGTTGAGCTGCCACTCCCCTCCCACCTGCCAAGCATTGTCAGATGACTGTAACCTGTCCCTGCCACCTCCACTCTGCCTGTCCCCATGCCATGCCCCTATCCCCTTCCTCCTGTCCTCCATGGTCCATTTTACTGCCACACCCTTCTGCCCTCCCTGGTCTGTTGTGCTGTAACTGCTCCTCCTGCCTGCCCCACGCGGTCTGTTGTGAGGCCCCTTCCCCTGAACTCTCCTGTCTGTGCCCAGGTCCTGACCCTCCCTTCTATCCTCCATGGTCCTTTGTGCATGCCCCGCACCCTCCTTCTTGCCCATCATAGCCATTGTGCTGCCACTAACCCTCCTGCTTGCCATGCATGGTCTTCTGTGCTGCCATGGCCCCTCCCACCTTCCCTGTGTGGTCAGCTAGCTGCTCCTGACCCCCTCCCACCTTCCCTCCATGGTCTGTGTGTATGCCATCATAGTCTCACTGTTGCTCTCCAAGGTGTGTCTTGTTTCTAGTGCCCATCCTGCCTGACCTCCATGGTCATCTTGCTGCTCCTGCCCTGCCCCCTTGCCCCAGCCCTCTGTTTCCATGTGCAGACCCCTATTCCCTCCCTCCTGGCTTGTCTGTTCCATTGTAATGCCCCTGATCCGTCCCTCCTGCCCTTTATGGTCTGTTATGCTGCAGCTTTCTCTCCTGTCTGTCCATTATGGTCAGCTAGCTACCATTGCCTCTTTCCACTCTGTTCTCTGTAGTCCATGTGCATGGTCCTGTCCCCTCACTTTTGCTTTCTATGGATTGTTGTGCTGCACTCCCGTCCCGCATGCCCTGTGTGGTGTATTGTGCTGCTGCAAACCCTGATGCTTGCCCTGTAGGGTCAGTTTGGTGCACCTCTCCATGTCCCTCCTGTCCTCTGTTATCCGAGTCCATGTCCCTACCCCAATTCCTCCTGCCTACCATGATCCAATGTACTATACTTGCGAACATTTTGAACTTAGTAAGAGGGAGATTTTGAAAAACAACTGGGGTATTGATTTTCCCCTTTGAGTTACATTGGAAAAGAGGAGATTGTAGACAGGAGACAGATCAAATAAAGCCCATTTGAGCTTAAAAACATTGGACGTTTCCTGGCTGAAACGGGTCTTTTGGCATGTATGGTTGTACTACCACTGCCTCTTCCTTCTGCCCACAATGGTCTATTATATTGCCACAGCCTCTCTTGCCAGTCCTGTATTGTTGGTTTGTTGCCCCTGCCCCCCTTTCCACTGCCCTCCATAGTCTGTTGTGCTGCCACTGCCCTTCGTGCCTGCCCAGTGTGGTCCAATTGTTGCCTCTGCACTCTCCTACCTGCCTTCAATTTTCAGAGTCCGTGCCCCTGGCCTCTGCCTCTCAACAGTATCCCAATGAACAACGAGATTGCTAACATTCTATATTCATTACAAAAGTGTGGAACGCCTGACGTCATCTTGATGTAATCAAAACTGTAATACCTAGAGCATTTCCTTTAGAAATTACATATATGAGAGGGTCTTATTTGCATCAAAATTATGGTTAGTGCTCTAAAAAACTAAAATGAGGACATATTTTCTGAGATTTCAAATAACGACAAAGAACTTTTAAATTATTTGTAATCTTTATGATTTTTTTATCCAGTTGACCACTTGATTAAATGTTGCACCTAGGGGAGAGGATGTGGTGTTACTTCCAGAGCTGCAGACTTTGCAACTGGGGAACCAGGTTGGAGTTTCTGCTTCAGCTCAACATTCTGTGATTCTGGACAAATCACTTAATCTCCTCATGTCTACAACCAAATAGAATTTGATCTTGTGTGATGTAACCAATGCTCATGTAAAGCACTCCAATACCTGACAAGTCTGCACTACATATAAAACTGCAAATACACAGAAAATAAGCGTTATTTCCTCATTTACTGCAGTCTCCTCAGTAGGAAATGCTTTCAGTTTTTTACTTTGATATCATCAAGAAGGTATTCAGATATGTCACACATTTGCCATAAATTCAGAATGTTAGCACTCTAGTTGCTCATTAGATCACTGTAGTAAAGCTACTGCTCACCACGGAAGTCTGCTGCTGGTATTAAAATTGCATGTTTCAGTCTGCATATCAGAATTTTTAAATGAAATAGAAGAGGATTTGAGAAGTCACTCAAAATGTGCCCTAATTTTTCTTTCTTCAGCACTGATCATAATTTCTATGGCAAAATGAACCCCCTCATTGTGTTCCTTTTTAAATTAAATGTTTTAAGTTTTACCAGTTTATTCCAATCAAGATGTCTTCAGGTGTGCCATACTTTTGTCATAAGTAAGACAGTAAGCGCTCTAGTTGTTCTTAAGAACACTCTGGGACATTCTGTCATTGGGCTATACTTGGGCTACATCTGGGTGATATTTGGGCTACATTTGGGCTCTTTTGTCTCTGGTGGCCATCTTGGGAGATTTATTTGTTATGAAGTTTCCTAATTTCCTCATTTACTGCAGTCTCCTCAGTAGGAAATACTTTCCATTTTTTACTTTGGTTCCATCAAGAAGGCATTCAGATGTGTCACACATTTGCCATAAATTCTGAATGTTAGCACTCTAGTTGCTCATTAGATCACTGTAGTTAAGCTACTGCTCACCAGGAAAGTCTGCTGCTGGTATTCAAACTGCGTGTTTCAGTCTGCATGTCAGAATTTGTTTATGAATATGAAATCCACTGCTGATGATGTCACATATTACATCATTCATGACATGGTCAGTGATGTCCCCGGCGCGTTTGCAGAGTGCTGAAAGGAGGGGGCCTCCGGCGCGATGCCGGTTTTTTTTTTTTTTTTTTGATAAGACGGGCGGCTGTGTAGCCCCCTTTCTTTTTCTATTGTTTTGGCCCTGGGGACCCCATCCCCCAGGGCCTGCCCCCTAATTTTATTTATAAAAAAATTTAAATGTGGAAGGGTGCCGCGTGGCCCCCCTCCCAAAGCCTTAATAGGTACCGGGGACGCCATCCCCTGGGGCTTGGCCTTTATCTTTTTGTAACTTTTTTTTCTTTTAATTGGGGAGGGGGGCCGCTTGGCCCCCCTCCCGGGCCACTTATGGCCCTGGGGACCCCATTCTCTGGGCTGGCCTTTCTAATTTTTTTCTTAAACTTTTGGGGAGGGGGGCAGCGTGGCCCCCTCCCGGGCCACTTGTAGCCCCAGGGACCCCATCCCCCAGGGCTGGCCCTCTCTATTGGGGACTGTGGGGGGTCCCCAATCCCCCCACAGTCCCAGCTGGCTCCCCGCGTCCTTCGGGACCCGGCATTGCTTTTTCACATGGGGAGCTAAGATGCAGCTCCCCGTGTGGAACAGCAATTTGGTTTGAATTTTGAAAGAGAGAGCAGGTTTCCCTGCTCTCTCTTTCAAAATTCAAACCAAGTGTGCTATGGCAGGGCGGGAGCCGCGAGGCACCCTGGGACACTGCAGGAGCTGGCCCTGGGTGGCGGCGGTCCCCAGGGCCATCAATGGCTCCATGCGGCCCCCTGCAGTGGTAGTGGTCCCTGGGGCTGGGGGGTCCGTCACGGGCCCGCCGAATCTAAATATTTAGAGCCTTCCCGGGGAGGTGGTGGTCCCCGGGCGTGTGGGAGGGCTTGATCCCATAACACAGGGTATTTATTTTTTAAAAGCCCAGGGGGGTGGCGGTCCCTGGGGCTGCGGGGGGGGCAGTGTGCCCCCCGCAATCAAAATTCAATGGAGCTGCAGGGGGGTGGTGGTCCCCGGGGCTTGGGGGGCATTAGAACCCCCCCAACATTTCAATAACCAGCCCCGGGATATGGCGGTTCCCAGGGCTGCAGGTGGCCGTGTGCCCCTGCGCAACTATAAATGCTTTGCCCCGGGGGTGGCGGTCCCCGGGGCTGTGTGGGGAGGTTTGAGCTCCCCCCACACTTTTTTTTTACCAGGCCCCTGGGACTTGGCCCCCCCGAGGGCTAATTAACAATGAAGCGCGGGAGCCCGCGCTTCGTTTTTTTAAAATTTCGGCCGAAATTTGTGCTGGGTGCGTGAATCTCTTTGGGGGCCCTGGGGGTCCTTGTGGGACCCCCTGAGCAGGCCTAGGGGGTCAGGGTGTTTCTACCCTGCCCCCTTTTTGCGTTTTGTGCGTTTGTTTCTTAGGTTTCTTGTGCCTCAGTTCTACCGAGGCACAAGATGGCTGCCAACACTTCCTGGTTTGGAGTGTTGACAGCCAATTAGCATACAGCTCTTGATCAGGACAGTGCGTGCTGGGTGCACATAGGGTGCACAGAACCTCCGAGGCCATAGATATATCTATGATTTTACTTTTGATTTTCTCAGCAACTACTGAATGGATTTACACCATTTAACCAAAAGGCATGAGTGTGAACCAAGGGCTACCTCTTTCAGGATAGGAGCGGACCGGAGCGCCTCACCAGTTTTGAAAATTTTGTGAAGATTCGTCAACCGGCGACAAAGTTATTCCAAATAGAATGTTGCGGATTTCCTATGGATAAAAGGTCCTAACTATAACTACCTACTGGACTTTGAGGCCATAGATATATCTATGATTTTACTTTTCATTTTCTCAGCAACTATAGAACGGATTTACACCATTTAACCAAAAGGCACGAGTGTGAACCAAGGGCTTCTTCTTTGCCAAATTTCGTGTAATTCCGTTCAGCAGTACGGGCTGCAGCTGCGATTAACGGTTCCTATGGAAAATTGCATGGGGAAAACATGTTTTGGGACCCCCTGTTTTCTCAGCCCCCGCTTGACGAATCACCCCGAGACTTTCAGGATAGGAGCGGACCGGAGTGCTCCACCAGTTTTGAAACTTTCACGAAGATTCGTCAACCGGCGCCAAAGTTATTCCAAATAGAATGTTGCAGATTTCCTATGGCTAATAGGTCCTAACTATAACTACCTACTGGCGACTGCCAGTAGGTAATATATATATCTCAAACATGGGGAGTAATGTTAGTTGATTCCAATAGCCTCAATGTTGGTTCAGAAACAAAAACAAATTCCACAATGTGCGTGATAGGCCTGCCACAATCATAATAACGCCGCAGAAAGCAGGGGGCTGATCATGCCTCACAGATACCTTTACGTTTATGATTTCACAGCCGTAATGGTCATTCCAGTCTTGTCAGATGTTAGTGGCCCTAAAAGCTTTAAAATATTTACTTTTCTAATACCTCAAGTACAGGTTGCTGACAATAAGCAAATGTTTCATGATCCATGAATGTGGAAAATTGGCACCTCTGTCAGCACAAACTCCATGAACCGCAAAAAACAATAAACCTAACCTGCAGTAACGATCTAGTTTACGTTTCACTCCCTGTCTCCCTCCCCAACACTGACTTGGAAGTCTTCCTTAAGCCTAAATTCTTGCAATTTATTCAATGTAATCTCCGCAAATATAAGGCATCTCTACTATACAATTACAGCGAATAATACGAATAAGTATGGGAGTCACTACAGAGTGGAGAGCTTTATTCCCTAATGAGTCATGACAAAGGTCCACCTAACAAGTGGATCGGGTAATGGTATGAGCCCCTCAGCGAATGCAGAAATGGAACTACCTTTTAGGGAGAGAATGAGGGAAGAGCTACGGTAACGTGGTAAATTAACAGCAAGTGAAAAGAGGGATATGACAGTTCATTGTGTGAAGTGGAGGACCAAATCATCTTTCAAGGGGTGGGCAGAATAGATGTGGAGTAACCCATGGGCCTAGCATGAGTTGACATATCTCTCCAATGTACACCTTTTACACCAGAGGCAGCAACTTAAAATCTGTCTCTTGCCGATAGGCGCTGGTTTCCCCTTCCCGTATCCTGGCCCGCACAGTGCAACCTTCATACCACAAGCAAATCACTTAGTCACAACCTACAAACGCCAAGCGCTCACTCACCATCCTTTTCCCTTCTATATGGCCGGTGATTCTGCGCACTGGAAGTTTGTCACTTCAACATGCCACAACAAAGCGGCCGTGAGACTGCAGGAGAAACGTACATAGACAGAAAAGAGGGACGACCTCAATGAAGGTAGGTAACTAGCACGGCCATCTTAGAATGATGCCGTGGTGTACATCGACAGACGGAAACCAGAGCAAATAATGAAAACTACATTTGGGTCATTATGTTTTAAGCAGCTGAAAAGATCTGACCAGTCACTCTTTTTTTTAAGGTGCGTTTTGGTTTTGTCACGAATGTAAATATGTTTTAAAAGTATATCATTTTATGAACATTGGCAGCAACTCTTAGTTGATTGGAATTGCCCCACTGTGCCTCAGACGTTCTGTAAACCTAAACGAGCAGCGCAGTGAAACCTGCAGGCGGGATATCATCTGCCAAGAAGACCTTTTTTTTCATTGCAGCGATCGGCAGAGTGTTGACACAGCTGGCGGGAGGCTGCATTTGCCTGGACCCTAGTGCCGCCATTGTATTAAACAAAATCCATCAAAAGAAAGGCAAAGGGCAGCGTTCCGCGCATTATTATTGTTGCCCAGGCGTGCATGCGTGATGCCTACATAAAACAAGTAGTCCCTAAATTAAACAATAACAGCCAGCAGTGGAACAACATTGCAGTTGGTAAACCGGGAATGAGGTTTCGGACCACCAGCCAATCAATGCGCAAGATGAAACTAGCAATGACACATTTAACCAATGGCAAGTGACAACACAAGGAAAAACAAAATGGGTGGAGTTTCACTACTAATACAGATTACTTGATACCTCGTAGAGGCAGCATGCGCTGCCTATGCAAGACCTATAAAGGCCTGGGTACCAAAATGAAAGTGGCCCGTGGCCCAGTTTAGTGAATTAGAAAGCTAAAAAAGTCACCCGTTTGCAAATTTGGTGCAGTTTTGAATGTGTAAAAACATGCGTTATAAGTCTTTGGCATGGCCCAGAAGCCTCAATGGATTTGAACTTGCAATCTTTGTGGTAATATCAGGAAAATCAACAGTAAAACCGGCCATGGGCATGTCTCTCCCTTTGTGCCTGCCGGTGTGTATGTGCCTGACAGACTCGGCTTCCTCACAACACCCCTCCCCCACCTTCTTGCGCTCCTTCTGACCGGGTCAACAACAGCCTCCTCTCACTGCCGGTTGTCGGGAGTGGCAGCGCAGCTTACTGTGTGCCTCTCCACATTCAGTGCCAGGATATGCAGGCGAGGCAGGCACCTCCTCGAGTCTGTGCGCGCCCTTGACCCGGCCTCCTTGTGGGGCAACAGCCTCTGAACATCTGTCTTCCAGGTGAGGGTCCAAACGAACCCCACACAGTGACATTCAACGACTATGAGTGACACTTTCTTTCGAGCAACATGAATCAATGAAGGCAAGGGAAACATAAATATCAGAACTTACGCGCTCCTCTAAAAGTAAATTAAATGAGTGGCACAACTTTGCAGACAGACTAGTGACTGCTGAGTTTGGTATGCCCCTGATCTCCACCTGACTCAGAACACTGCACGCAGCAGGTTTCGGCCCCGTGTGCAGAAGTTCACGAACTGTCCAGCAGTGATTACACTGCCTTTTGGCAGCAGGCCTTACTGTCTATGTATGATTGACTGCAGGTCCATTCTGTGTGTAGCAGCAGGCACCAGAGAGCCTGCAGCCGTGTGATGTTGTTTGCGCGCAGGTGTCTTGCATATGTGTGCACAGTGTAGCTGTGCACGATGCTATGTGTATGAAGGAGGCTTGTATCAGAGTGCACAATGTATCTGTGCACTATGCTGTATGGATGCAGAAGGCTTACGTCTGTGTGCACAGTGTAGCTGTGCGCTATGCTGTATGGATGCAGAAGGCTTACGTCTGTGTGCACAGTGTAGCTGTGCACTATGCTGTATGGATGCAGAAGGCTTACGTCTGTGTGCACAGTCTAGCTGTGCGCTATGTTATAAGAGTGCAGGGGACTTGCATATGTGTGCACAGTGTAGCTGTGCACTATGCTGTATGGATGCAGGAGGCTTGCATCTGCGTGCACAGTGTAGCTGTGTGCTATGCTGTATGGGTGCAGGAGGCTTGTATGTGTGTTCACAGTGTAGCTGTGGGCGATGCTGTATGTATGCAGAAGGCTTACGTCTGTGTGCACAGTGTAGCTGTGCACTATGCTGTATGGATGCAGGAGGCTTGCATCTGTGTGCTATGCTGTATGGGTGCAAGAGGCTTGTATGTGTGTTCACAGTGTAGCTGTGGGCGATGCTATGTGCATGCATAAGGCTTGCGTCTGCGTGCACAGTGAACTGTCTGCTATGATGTATGGGTGCAGGCAGCTTCCATCTGTGTGCACAGTATAGCTGTGTGCAGCAGACCTTAGATAGCATGCCTCGGGTCTCATCTCTCAGACTTCGCCTACATGCAGTGTGTAGCAAACTTCAATCGGCATACAGTGCGCCCAGGCCTCAAACTCTGTGTGCAGCATGCCCCAGATTTGGCCTCCAGCCCCATGACTTAGACTCTGCGTGCACAAAACCCCATCTCTGACTGTTAGCTCCAGTTTAATGCATTTGCTGGTCAGCAGGCCTCTGGCTATATAGTGAAGCAGGTCTCATGGTCTTTAAATTTAGCATTCTGAGGTTCAGTCTCCAAGTTACACGTTTATTTTTCTTTGCCATTTTCTATAGCACGAACAAGACCCTATTAATATCAGAGAGCTTTATAATTAACCCTAGGCACACAGTTACTTGAAATTAATAATAAATATGCAGCTGTATTTCCATACATGCGACGCCAGCAGTCTCAGTACTTTTAATCTGCATGAAAAGCCCCTCGCTACCAATAAATACACGTAATCCCATCCCCGCTAATATTTGCTGAATTAAAAGGTCCTTTAAATGTCCACGGTCCGGATCGCATTTCGCTCAAACTTTATTCAGGAAAGCACGCCTCTTAACACCATATACTCAGCAGTGAGGTGAAGAAACCGAGGACCTGCAGTGGGCCTCTGATCATGCTTTAAAAACTCTGTAAGTCTTTCTCTGCTAGTAAGTTTGTGTGGATGCAGCTCGGTTGGGACATTGCAGCTGGCCGTGTTTTCAACGCGCACAGCCCAAGTTAGCACTCTTCGGGTGAGCAAAGCATAAACCAACAAACGGAGACGTGTTGTTACCTCATTGTCGTCACTCCTCGGGAGAAAGACATGGCATGAATCGGGCGGCGGGAACCCACTTGTGCAGGGATTGAGGAATGAAGCAAGATCACCGGCCTGGCTCGCCTAGCGGTGGGGAGGACGGTTTCCCTCTATGCCATGGTGCAGGGGGATTGATTTTAACTGCAGCTCTTCTGACAGCTGAGCGTGATGCGGCAGCCGGTGCAAGGAGTCAGGGCGGCTGATTTGCCATGATTTGCCGCAAATACCATTAACCAGCTGTAATAAGTAAGATTCAGAAGGCTGGAGATATATTCCAAATAGGATTTATTCCAAGTTCCATACATATAGACCTCATCCACAGGGGCGCTCGAACAGCAACCAACAGGATTACAGTCTTCAGTTACAATGACATCAGGAGCTACAAGTTCCTAGGTTACAGAACCACAAATGGAGATGGTTCTATAACCTAGGATACCACACACCTTCTTACTAATAATAAACAGAACAGCAAAAGAAACAAAACAAAAAACAATAAAAAATTATAACCACATGTTGATAAACTCAAAAGAAAATTAAATATAATCATGCAAGCGAACAGGTTTACATTTCATACGTTTAGGTCTGACTGCCACATCATCAGACACAAAAGTTTTAGACTTCAAAAGAGTTGTTCCACCATTAGCAATATCTTTTAAATCGCTTGAAGGCAAAGAAACATATTTTGAAACTCTGCTCAAGTTCCAAATCTTGTTGTCATCAGTTTTCACAGCATTTTAAAATAATTTCTTAACACGACAAGGCTTACTAAATTTAGAACACTTTAACTCTTTTCTGGGAGATTTTATTTGTATCCAATCGCCTACCAGAATCTTCGTCTCTTTAACAGCTTTCATCACATCAAATCCTGCTTTAGTCTTCAATTTCTTTTCTTCCTCTTTTGTTTCCCAACCTGAAGGTACACAAATATCTTTATCAACCTTCAACCTTTTCTTAATAAGCCAACCAGGGCTTACCTCACAAGAAGGTAACCTCACCTTAAATAAACAAAAAGGTGAAACACCTGTACTTGAATGGGGAGTCAACCTATACTCTCTCAATTTCTTTCTCAAACCTTCAACCCAACTGGACTCGCAAACAAATGACAATTGCAAACTCTCTTTTAAAACCTTAACAAAACGTTCAACAACACCATTAGATTCTGGAAGAGATTCTTTTAGAAACTCTTCAGCTTTCCTAGAGGTGAACTGATCACCATTATCTGTAAGAAGACTGGAGGGAAAATCTTCTCTTTCAAATAGTTCCTCTAAAAATTTTATGACATCAGTAGACTCAATGGAGTTCACAACTTTGATTTCAGGCCACCGGGAAAACATATCTAGGCAAACCAAGACATACCGATCTTGTGAACTAACTCTTACCGGACCAAAAATATCCATGGAAATGTCAACCGATGGACCAACAGCTCTCTCCGTAATGACCATGGGCTATGTCCTACACTTTAATACCTTATCACTGTTGGCACAAACCACACATTCTCTAGCTTCCCACTGTGTCATCAGATCCATCGAGGGCCACCAAAAACTTTCTCTGAGTCTTTCTTTCGTTTTTGAAATTCCCATATGACTGGAATGAGCCCTCCTAACCAAAACATGTCTCAAATCTTCAGGGGGTACAAGTTTACTACCTCTCATAAGTAAGTCATCAACAATGGAGAGTTCATTGCGTACTTCCCAAAAACTTACAAATTCCGCCTCACACTTATTTTTAACAGACCAACCCTCCCAAACCATTTTCGTCACTTTCTGCAAACAAACATCCTTTTCTAGTGAAAATTTCCATTCCGTCTTGTATAATTCCTTCAGTAACAAAACAAACATTAAAATCTTCTTTGAAGTCTTCACCTGCAAAACTCTCCTCTGTAAAATCCTCATCAGATTCAGAATCCGTAACCAACCTAGAAAGGCAATCTGCTTGCAAATTGCTAGCACCGGGAACATAGTTTATCCCCAAATCGAATTCTTGAAGAGCAATTACCCATCGACGTATTCTACCAGAAATCTGATCTACACCTTTTTTTGAAAATACCTCTTTGAGAGGTTTGTGATCTGTTTTTATTTCAAATTTTCGCCCCAAAGAAATTTCCTACGTTTTCTCGCAGCCCAGAATACCGCCAGAGCTTCCTTTTCAATGACTGAATATTTAGTTTCAGCACCAGGTAAACCTCTTGAAATAAAAGCATTAGTTCTAAATACACCACTAGACTTTTGCAACAAAACACCTCCCAATCCTCTGGAGCTGGCATCAGTCATTAGAACAACGTCATCATTGACTTCAAAACTCCCAAGGTTAGAAGCATTCTTCAAACTTAATTTTATGTCATTGAATTCATTTTCACATAAATTGGACCATACAAATTCTGTGATTTTCTTTAACAAAGATCTCAAAGATACTGATCTTTCAGCAAACTTGGGAATACATTTATTGTAGAACTCAGCCATTCCCAAAAACTTAACTAAATCATCTCTGTTTCTTTGGAGAAGGTAAATTCTCAATAGTGTCAACCAACAATTTCTTGGGGGGAATACCATTACTTGTGATGAGATGCCCCAGGTACTCAATTTCTTGGACTCCAAACTTGCACTTTGCCCGTTTAAGAGTCAAACCAGACTTCAATAAGGTATCTAAAACCTCACAAAGTCTTGCATTATGTTCCATCTCTGTTGAACCTGAAACCAGGATGTCATCCTAAATTTTTACTCCCACTACACCCTTCAATATCCTTTCCATTGTTCGCTGAAAAACTGAAGCTGCCGATATAAGACCAAACGACATTCTCTTAAATTTAAAAGTACCAAAGGGTGTAGTGAATGTAGTCAATTCTTGAGACTTTTCAGTGAGTTTGATTTGGTGGTAAGCCGAACGTAAATCTAGAGATGAAAAATAATTTGCACCATTTAACATACTAAGCATTTTACTTATATTGGGTAAAGGATAGTGGCCAACGACCACAGCTTTGTTTAACTCTCTCAAGTCTACACAAAGACGAGCATCACCATTGGCCTTACGGGCCATTACAACAGGAGAAACCCACTGTGAAGCCTCCACCTCTTCAATTATCTCGTTTGCAATTAGTTTATCTAACTCAAGTTTCATGTTATCTCTGACGGCCATAGGAACATTCGTGACTTTGGCAACTTTTGGTACAGCATGCTCCTTTAACCTGATCTCATGAACATAGTTTTTTAAACACCCAAGTTAATTCTTAAAAACATCAGAGAACTTTCCCAACAAATTGTCACAAACAATTTGAACAGAATTAACAGTAGGTTTATATTTTAAACAAACCATTGGCTTGGCATTAGGATCCAGAAAAACATAAAGATCACGCTGATGTACCCAGCTTATTAATGAATCTCCTTTGATGGAAACATAAACTTTACCAGCAATAATCCTGTCTTTAAACTCTATAGAATCCCCAAAATAACCAGCTAATTTTATTGGTTCACCACCATAACCTTTTGGCTTAGTGTCAGGTTTCAACAGTTTTACCCCATTTTTTTAGATTTTCTTCATAAAACTTAAATGGTATCAAGGTTATTTTTGCACCGGAGTCAAAAAGCATTTGTACCTCTTTACCATTTACTAATACATTTTCGAATGGACCATCCAGTTTTTCAACACAGTTTTCATATATAACTATTTCTCCCACTGAATCATCATCATCATCACAATCTACTTCTCTAGCTTTGTTTTTAACTGAAGACAAGGTCGACCTACAGCATTTAGTGGCATGACCTTTCCTGCCACAATTTTTACATGTAGATCTCTATCCTGGACATAACTTATTATTAGCCAAATGACCCATGTCCCCACACCGAAAGCACTTTCCCACAAAAACTTTGTTAGAAGACTTGTTTTGTGTAAGGAACTTGGTATTGGATTGACTACACTTAAAAGACTTGTCTTTTTCCTTCTCTTTGTCTCTTTCAAGTACAACCTTTAAACTGGTGTCGTCATTTTTAATGGTTATAGCATCTTTCTTGATGACTTCTACACAAGCTTTTGAATGTTCAGAAGTTTTGGCAATTGTTCAGACTTCATGTAATGATGAGTTATTTTTCTCCCACATAGACTCTTTTGCTTTTTCTAAATGACAGCCTAACATGAACTGGTCTCTAAGTCGTTCATCTAGAGATGCTCCAAAACTGCACGTTGAAGTCAACTTACGTAAGACAGTAATATATTTTTCGACTGTCTCTCCATCATGTTGAATCCTCCTTCCAAAATGATACCTCTCTAGAACAATGCTTAATTTAGGAAGATAATGAATATCACGTTTCTTTATTGCAATTTCATATTCATTAAGGTCTGCAACACTATCATCTGTGAGTTCTGGAAGGTGTTCATAAACTTTTTGGCCTTCCGAGCCAAGACAATGTAATAGAAGTGATGTTTTTCTCTCAGCACTCAAATTGGCACCACAGACTTTTGCATAGTGAGCAAATACCTTTTTCCTTTTAGACCATTACTTTTTTTTTAAAATAATTTTTATTGTTTGCAGTTTGAATACATCGATAGAAAAGGCATCAGCATATATACATGAAAAAATACATGAAGAAATCAGCACAGAGTACAAAAGGATAAAATACCAACCAATAAGACTTATAAAAGCAGATTTATTAAGATTTATGAGTCTAATTCGAAGAGCTACCCGTCATCTCCCTCCATGTTGTAATCGGGGCCCACAATTTCCTACCAAAATGTCTCTTTCTCTTGCCTTTCTGCTCATATAAACGATTCTCTATATTATGGATACTCAGCAGTCTTGCGAGCCACATTTGGAAGGAGGGGGCCAGAGTATCTTTCCAGCCTGACGAGATTAAAATCCGTAAAACCGCCACCGAAATAAAAACCAGCGCTTCCTCACTTTGAACCAGTTTCTGCTTATGATCACAGCCCAATAACATCAAGGTAGGAGATAGATCGATCTTATGACCTAGCAGCCCCTCCCAAAACTTACAGATTTCTCTCTGTATTAGAGACAATGAGCTGCAATAGAAAAACATATGCAGAAGGTCAGCTTGCCCAGCATTACATCTGGGGCATCTATCGTCCCCCCTAACCCCCATGCGAATAGTTTTGCAGGGGAATAATAAAGATTGAATACTGTTTTATAATGTTGGGCCCTCAAATTGGTGGATCTAAAAACTTCTTTATTCAGGGATATGGCTAGGTCTAGATCAACATCCGGATCTCCCAGTTTCCGAGCTAGGCCTACCTCCATTTTTTCTAGATCGTCTTGTAATTCCAATACAAATTGCTTATAAACCCCTTTAATTTTTTTACACCCGGCCAATAACAGTTCTGATAATGGGGCCTCCTCCATTAACAAAGGCTTTGGTCTCAATGCCTTTAAGCACCGAGCGACTTGACCATACAAAAACCAATGCGTGACTGGAATGCCAAACCTTTGTCGAATGGCTTCAAAACTCAATGGTTCATAAACACCCCATATATCCCCGAGGGTCCTAATGCCATAATTCTTCTAGATCGATAAATTCCTGTCGGCTCCGACATACGGAAGTAAACTTGAGTTATACAGGTGGAGATAACGGTTGACTTTTGGGATTTTGCAAAATTTGGAGGCAGCCTTCCAAACCTCCCAGACCCCTTCCAGAATCTTCAAGCGGGGCCTTTTATAATACCTACGGTCCACTTCCCGCCACATCAACCCCCTTGCCTTTTCCCCGATTAACACCTCAAAAATGGACGGTAAATCCTGAGCTGGTGAAGTGATGACGCCAGAATCACTCTCTTGTTGAAACAAAATAGACATTTGTGTCATGAGACATGACCAATGATATAATCTCAGATTAGGGAGAGCCAAACCTCCCCTTTCCCTAGGCAGTGACATAAGGTTAGTAGATCGTCTAATCCTACCATATTGCCAGATAAATTTTATAAAGATAGATTCCAATCCTTTAATTGTAGATTCATCCAAAAATAATGGTATAGCTCTAAACAGGTAAAGGACTCGAGGAAAAAAAGACATTTTTAAAACATTTACCCTCCCAATCAAGGAGAGATGCAGGACATCTATCCTTTTTAACTCTTTCACTATAGATTTCATAAGAGGAGGGTAATTTTCGACTATTATTTCCTTTTAGACCATTTCAAAGGAGGATCACCTGGATAATTTAAATAAAATGAAGGAGTTGGAACATGCTTCATTGCCATAATAAACGTACGGTAAATATTAAATATAAAAAAAAATTACACAATCTACTTTTCTGATAAAATACATTGTAATACTACTTGCAATGTTGCAGAGTGCTACTATATATATATGCAATGGCATAGAGGGGCACCGTCCTCACCACCAAGAGGCGAGTGACTGCTTGCACTGGCTGCCGCATCACGCTCAGCTGTCAGAAGAGCTGCAGTTAAAATCAATCCCCACGCAATGGCATAGAAGGAAACCGTCCTCGCCACCGAGAGGCGAGTGACTGCTTGCACCTGCTGCCGCATCACGCTCAGCGGTCAATTTCGCGAAGATTCGTCAACCGGCGCCAAAGGTATTGGGAAAAGAAACAAGCATTGGCATAGCCAAAAGGTTTC
The DNA here is from genome assembly GCF_964204655.1 of Triturus cristatus. Taxonomy (NCBI): domain Eukaryota; kingdom Metazoa; phylum Chordata; class Amphibia; order Caudata; family Salamandridae; genus Triturus; species Triturus cristatus. Next base: position 953,701,833 of record NC_140594.1, on the reverse strand, counting down.
GCCATTGGGACCTTATAAGTGTTTAGCCATGCAACGGTTGATGTTGCACCAAGGATATTGTGCTGCCTAACTAAAAACTTATAAGGTCCCAAAAGGGAGACCTTTTGGCTATGCCAAGGCTTGTTATCGATGCTATTACGAATGCTAGTGTTCCTTGTCCCAGCTACTTGTTCTTGGTAACAATGTGACCGGTGTGTTATTTTCAAATAGATTTTTTATGTAAAATGCAAATCTTTTCTCTATGTAAAACAATTTTAGACTGTGATATGGTCATTCCAATAGTCAGGTAACTGATTCATGTTTTATTAATTGGTTATGTAACTAACTTTTGTGCTACTGATTGTACAGGTCAACTTGGAAGTGACTAGTTCTTCCAGATTCGGACCAGTGATGTTTTTAAATTACCTGCATTTTATAATCTTTGGATATACTTGTAATACTTTGCTTTTATAATTCAAATTTTAAATACTATTTTAAAAAACACAACTAGCTAATTGTATATTAGCGTCTATGATGCAAATCAGAGTTTATAGAAATTGTAGGCAGTGCTTATTGAATTTGTGTCTGTACAAATGCAAAATAGACAAAATGTTTGGTGACTAGTTTGTTAATTACATGCCCAAGCGTGTTCTGCAAAATGCACCAGTCCAGTGATTTTCACAAAGGAGATGTAATATGAAACACACTTTGGCAGAATGAAATTTACAGCACTTGCAACTTGCAAATTACTTCCAGCTACCAGGAAGTAGAACAGAGTTAAATGTACATTGAGCATTGCCCCACATGCGCCTGTTGGCATAATTTTGTTTTCAAATGTCTACATCATCAGAATAAAGATGAAAGTGTGGAGGTGTTTTGTTTTGTCAGTACTTCTGTTCCTGATTGGTCTGCCTGGCCAATTTAATCTCTCCAAACAAGAAAAGAAAGATGGGGAACAAAGAGGAGCTAGCTATGCTATGATGCAAAGAAAGAAACCAGCAAGGGGGAGCGGGGGGGGGGTGAGGGAAGAGAAAGACAAAATGAGAGAGCCATCAGTGGAAAGATGAAAGAGAGTGAGGTGCTACAAATGAGATACTGAGGTATGGGAGAAATTAATATCTACAACAAGGGGGGGGGCTGTGAAAATGAGTGAGATAATGAGAGGAGAAGAGATGAGTGGGGAACTGTGATTAATGGAAGGAGACACGGGGATGGGAGAAGACAACTAGGCAAGAGAGAAGCAAAAGCAGAAAAAACTACAATAAAGGAAACAGAAAGGAAGAGCGAGTGGAAAGGATATAGGTAGCCTGAGGAAATCTCAGGGGAGAGGAGCAAAAGAGCGAAAATCAAACAAGGAAAAAAGACAAGCATTGGCTCACGGAGAACATCAAAGCGGCCGCAAAAGTGAAAGTGATTGCGATTGCGATCAAGCATGACGCCCGCCCGCACACCTGCACTCAAGCTGTAGGCCGGCCATGGTAGCATTTTTTTAAGCCCTCACTAAAAGTCTCGCCAGACCAGCACATGTGCTGGGTCAGGCGAGACCTAAGAATGCTTATTCTATGAAAACTAGGTCCTAACTATAACTACCTACTGGCGATCGCCAGTAGGTAGTTATAGTTAGGACCTAGTTAGCCAGTAGTAGGTATATATATGATCAAGACCCTCAAGGGGTCGAAATGCTTCATGGCTGCCGAGACTTTTGCGAGCTGTAAATGAAGAATTGATTCCTGCACCTAATCATGGTCCGTGCTCCATTCTCTCCTTCGGGTGTTACTGAGATTCAAATGGAATGCTGCCTTACATATACTTACCTTGCAATGTAAAGGCATGCATTGTAAAGGCATATTCATGGAAAAGATCTGCGTTGTAAAGGAAATGCACGGTAAAGGGATTGCGTGATAAAGGCATTACATTGTAATGCCAGCATTGTAAAATCTGTTTCTCTCTGCACTGGTGCATTTTAGGCTGCCAAGCATAGGTTTTGTCCTAGAAGGTTGCCCTTCCATTAAAAAATGCTTTTCATAGACATATTTTAATGTTTTTCCCACTTTGCGTATGATGTACAGTGTGCTACTGATTTTGTGGTACCATCTATGGTGCAAAGTGCCTGTAAATATCCCCCTGGTTATCTTCGATGAAACACTAATGGCTAAATTTGCTGAAATCCCATGCAAATCCGTGCAAAAAATTGAGGACTATATTAACCCAGCTTTTACGCAGCACAGCAAGCCATCTTGCTTTGCTGCCTGAAAGGGAAAGGGCACGGATGTGCTGTATTTAACACTTTACTGAGTATTCCTGTCCTTTCCTAGTGCTGGCACACTTTTGGCTGCCTAGTCCCAATGCAGGCACCATTTCACCATGGTCCAAGGGTGCCTGTATTGTAGGCATGATTTATTTTGTGCAGGAAGGGACACATAGAAAGAGGTAAGAACTTGTTACGCCTGCCTCTCCTGGGGAGGCATTGGAATTTAATGCTTTCCCAGCTCTACCCCTAATTGTGAATCAGGGAATGTGCCAAAATACATGGGTGGATGTGTGGAAACACCCACGCTCCACCCATATAACACCTACCGGAGCAGAGTAAAGCAAGGCAGCAATTTGAACTGCATTGCGTTACTCCACATTTACCAAGTCATGCAGGCTCATCAAAGGTGGTCTTGTGTGGCTTGGTAAATATCATTTGAGCTTCAAGGGGGCGTAAGGGCGACACAACCCCATGATAAATAGGGGCCAAAGTTGCTATTTTGCATTGGGTAGGAGGGAGAGATAGGAAGACAGCATCATATCTACAGACATGGCCCTGTCCTGCTCCCTCCCTAGCACTGGTGCACAAGCAGGCTGCCTAGCACTACTTCCACTATGGACCCTCCTTTGCACCATAGAGCAAGTGTGTGTATGTGATGTCTTGAATAGATTTTCTACTGGAAGGGCACCCTTCCAGTTCAAATTACCTAGTCTAGACAAACATTACAACTTTTCTCACTTAGGGGGTGTGCTGTACAGATCAGCACACATGCAAAGTAAGAATAGTTTGGACAAATAAAAACCATTTCATCTTCTCAAAGAGGCACTATTTTTGGATCAAACCCTGTGGACTATTGTTAGTAGATATGGCTTTGTGTCACAATCCATTGGATCACCCATGTACCACCGATTAATTCCCCCTTGACGCGACGCAATGAAAAGCAGATCAAGTTTTATGCCGGAATGTAAATTCCAAATAAAGATTTTCACTGGTTTATGTCACTTTTGTGACACAAACCCAGCCCTAACGTTAGAAAATCTGCCCTAGTTGTATTTTTAGCACACAACAGACAGAATTTTATTAACTATGTCCTTCTGTTGTTTTTTATTTAGCACCTCATATTGCACTCCTACCATTTCTAAGCAAGATACCTAACAGGTGTTATTATTAGCATATGTAATTTTATGTTTGCCATCCTCAGAGGGATGGAAAGATGAGATAGTTGCGGCAGAAAACTCATGATCTGTAGATTATATCTTGTATCAGATTCCAGTTTTTAGCACAGTACACCATCTTCATTCATCAGTGAAATAAATGCTGATAACTTCCATGATTTGTGAAACATAGGTTTAAATTATAATCTGTCCACCCTAGCCTTCAATCCTTTTGAAGTCAGTAAATTGAATATCATGACATTCAATAATGGTTCTTACAATTGTGGTACATAGCACTTCAGAATACAAATTCTTTATATATGGTGCTATTGAAGGTACATAAAGATTAGGCTGCGCATACAGATACACTTTTGCATCTGTAGAAAAATGTGTCGCCATTCGCACAAATATTATAGTTCTGCACGTGCACATAAGTTGCCGGTGCATCATGTAACTAAGCCATAATACAAATGATTTTAAGGATGATGTTTCTATAAATGTAATTAAAATGTATTGAGCGCTGACAATAGCCAGAAGTTCCTTTGTAAATGCACATTTTCACTGATTACACATAGAAATATGTGCGGTGGCTGAAAGGAAAATTAGAACAAAGCATACACTGAATAGAGCCTGCTTCAAGATATAGGAAAAAGGCTCTGTGCTCATGCACACAGGAAAATTCTGTGTTCCAGAAGACAAGAACAACTCCCTACTGCTTCAGCTGAAGTAAAGTGAGAGATATCTTGGCAGAGAGACTGCCTGTAATAATAATAGTGCTAAGGATAAGAAACTGATTTCTGTTTTGTGCTTCATTCTGCACTGCTGCCATTTCCAACCATTGTAAATGGCTGGTGTTACTATTACCTCAATTAATAGTTCACACTTTACTAAATTCAGAAGGATGGAAGGCATCTAGTGACCTCCAGATGGACTCATCAAGACAAGTGTCTTTGCTACATCTTCCAGCAGCAAGGTTTCAACATCACTCAGCTATCCTGTTGATGAAATGGGAGGTGAAGGAATGCACAGAAGGAGCAAGGTAGCCTGTGGCAAAATTGTGAAGTAGAAAGTATCTGAGAGCAGGTGATTTACAATCAATCATCTGATGGATCTTTGTAAGTTGACTGACAGGCCAAGAGAGTTAGCAATAATAAAGCAATTCAACTTTTGTGAAGCCCAGGACCAGGAATCAGATTTTGGATTTAAGTAATTTTATTACCAATTAATGCATGTCTAGAGAATATTAAAAATATGTAGGATGCAGCTAGCATGCTGACCTTTCGCAACATGTTCAGTCTCAGTAGGAAAAGATATAAAATAATCACAGCTGCAGCAATACATGAACTGAGAAGTAGGAATAGTTGTTCTTTAAAGACACTCTGATTCTGTCTCCTAAGCATGAATAAGTTCCAAAGTCATCTAACCAAGGTTCTAAGTTTAGAAAAAGAATGGACTATAGAGTGGGGGTCTTAAGGAAATTCAGAAGTGTGGAAGGTGTCAGCAAAGTAAAGACTCCGGTAGAAGTCTTTCAGAATTGTAATGAGTGTTTTGCATGAAGTTTCACATGTGCAAGAATATAGGAAGCAGAGAGGTCTGTACCCCTCCAAGTCTAAGGGAATCTGCTCTAACTTCTAACGGAGTGAAAACTAATTAAACCCAATAAAACCTCAACAACAATCATCACTCTTCCCACCCCACAAGGAACCAATCATTTCAGTTCTCGTGGTGTGCATTTGCAACATCACTTGAATTTTCCATCCCACGGAACTTAGACAGTTTCCGCAACCTTGAGCATTCCTCGTTCCTGATACGTAATGAATAGGAGGCTTCATCTGCTCATTAGGTCTTCACATTTCTTGCCAAAATTTCTCTTCTCAGGCCTTACAATCAATAAACTAAAACATACATTACTCTTCTTCTGTAGCTGTTGAAATCACAAGACTGCACCTGCAAAACAAGAATACGCTAAACAAGCACAATGCATTTCAAAATTAAGGCTTCTAGTCAGGCTAAATTTACCTAAATATCTAAATGTGCACTTCAAATACATGATTATACTTGTGCACATATAACTCAAGAGAAAATGCAAACATGAGTAAAAGCAAACATTATTATGCCTTCAAATATACATTTCAGAATATATGCAAATGTGACAAAGTATAAATGGAAACGTGAATATAGGATGCGTTTTCACGTTTAAAGGAAACATTAGTGCACACATTTATAAAGCTTCAATTTCTCAATAGTTACATTTCATTAATGCATTTAAATGCTCACCTACGTTAACATTATTAAAGGCACACAGTAAATATGTCAAAATAAATGTGAAATTTCACAATGATAAATTATAAAGGATGGAGTCCAAATTGCACTACTCCAGTTCTCATTTTCCTTCTTACATAGCCATTGGGAAATGAAAATGCACTGGTACACAGGTTCCTGTGCAAATCTGTGGTTACTGGGCAGTATCCATGTGGGTTCTGTTTACCTTGTGCTTTCAGTGGCAATACTATGGTGCATTCCAAATTGACATCTAAGCTACTCACTTTAGGTACGTGAGTTTCTTGAGACAGCGGGATGAGGCAGAAGGAGTTGGAAACTCCAGATTCAATATGATCCAGCAAATAAAACGTCATAAAATCAATGTCCAGACAAAGCTTTAGGAGAAGAAATATCTCTATTTAACTGCAAGTACATAGTTTAATTAAAATAATGCATGAATAGCACCTTTTAGGGCTGAGATAGGGTACCAAGCATTATTAACACTTATCAGCACTAGGTACCAGAATTTTGTCAACATTCATCCTATTGGGGTTTGATTCAGTCTCACTTTGTCATTTAATAAACACGTGGGGGCTTATTTACAAGGAGCTGCCAATGTATCATAATTTTGGACGCATTGGCTCAACTGTCAGTACTCCGTATATGCAAGGTGATGTATCATGGCTGATGTGTCACTTTTTCTTAGTCCTGCATCGAAATGCACCTGCGTTGGAACCGGCTGTGTCACATAAGTATTAATATATTGAAGGTAGGTGTTCCATTGTATTTTCCACCATAAATCCGCTGCATTGATATTTACACTTTTTTTTAAAGTGACACGACAGCAGCAAGTGTCGTGCAGAGGCCCAATAGTATCAAAATTCCTGCACCTTGGAAACCCACCCGTAGGAAATGAAGCATTGACTTTGGTGCATAAGGAGAAGCCACACAGAACAGTGTAGCAAGCACAACGAGGCCATGGAGGTGCTGATTTTACAGCTGGGAGTCGCAAGGAGATGACCATCAACATCCCAACCACCCACCCTTTCCCTCCCTCACCACCACAAAGGCTGCACAGGAGACGGAAGCACATCTATCGGAAGCGGACTTCCCACATTGATCTCAGAGAGGATGAGGTCATCACCTACTATTGGCCCAGGAGTGAGTCCATCGTCCAACTGCTACACCAGATAGCGGCAAGGCTCCAGGCACCAACTTCCAGGGCCACCAGCATCTTCCGCAGGTCATGCTCAAGGCTGTCCTACACATGTTGACATTTGGCTCATTCCAGGTCACAACAGCCAGAGTGGCAGGATTCTCCCAGTCATCCCTTTCTCTGCTTTCCTACCCTATGTCCTGGATGCCATCATCTACCTAACAACACAGTCCCTTTTCTTCCCTGGCACACAACAACTGCAGCTGGAGATCAAGCGAGGCTTCTATGCCATCGCCGCTTTCCCACATGTGCTGGGTGCCTTGGACTGCACACATGTGCAAGTGGTTTCCCCTGCACATACATCTTATCACTACAAACCAGAAATACACATACTCGATGAGTTTCCAAAGCCATTGTGTACCATTGGGGCATGTTTGCCAACGTGTTGTCCAATTACCCCGGAAGTGTGCATGGCGCATACATCTTCAGGCACTCCATGATCAATGAGTGCTTCCAGAACGGCACATATGGGAAAGACCTACTGGTTGGTAAGTACATCTGAAGTACATGTCAGACCTGATAACAGTAAATAATCAATGACCCAATGGACAGATTTGTGTGCACTAACTGGGACAGTGCATATGTAGGAGGGGTGGTTCTAATACTTGCACCATTCATCAGGGAACATGTGCAATGCAAGCCTGCAAGTCACATGTGCCAAGACATTCTAAGCCACTGCTTGTATCTATCAATTGTGGGAAGAACCTGAGCAATGCTAAGCTTGGACAAATGCCATACTGCAATGCTGTGCGCAAGGAAGGGCTGCCATGGCTGTTGTCTTTGTATCCAAATGTAACATGCACCACATGTACTTACCACATTACAATTCCAAAAGGAAGTTAACAATTTGAAGGCTCCTTCATAGGTAGAGCAGCAATGACATCAGTGGTTCCATAGGCACATATGTTGCTAACCAAAAATATGGTCCGAAGTCTTGGGGTCATGCTCCCATTTGTACATCCCCAGATAGAGGCAGAGCTCACCTATAACAATACACTGGGCAGGACCAGGGGTATTGTATGGATATGTCCATGGGCTGATTGTTATACTTCTCCCAAAGGTTTGCAAGATTATACTTATCTGTTTTATCTTGCACAACACCTGCAGGAGCAGGAAGCAGCAGATGAGGATGAGTGTGAAGATGAGGACTTAGTCAAGATATGCACATTTGACAAGATGTCTGTGGTTTTCACAGCAATATATTACCTATCCTAGTGTCCACACCAAGGACGCAAGGACTCACACATTTGCACACTGTTAACATACACTGCACGTCTCCCAGCTGTGATCGCACAAGGCAAAGAGTTGCCGGAAACTGGTCAGACAGCCGGTGAATAGTAATGTCTCTGGGAAGATGATTCCAGGTTGGACTACTAAGAAGCTGAAGGCACCCCGATCCGGAGCTCAGCAGGACTCACCGAGGAGTGGCGGAGGCACAAGTTAACACTCCATAGCTGCAACCTGCTGCTGCCGTGTCAGCTCAGGTCTACTGCTGATAACATACATGTAACATATCCCAAGTCTACAAGCATGTCAGCAAAGTAAATTGAGCAAGAAAAGCAACCCTTGTGAGTGTTAACCTGCATTGCAACAATCAAAACACTTTATCACATACAAAGGGCTAGTTGCATCAATAAAAATAAATGCATTGCCCATTTCTCTAGCGAGGCGTCAGTCAAAAACAACATTTTAGCAGGAATGGTAACGCTTTAGTAGGAAAGGTGGCACTTTAAGAGGAATGGTGATACTTCAGAAAATGAGACACTTTAGTAGTAAAGGTGAAGCATTAGTAGGAAAGGAAACCCTTTAGTAAGAAAGGAGGCACTTTAATAGTAAAGGTGATACTTTAGTAGGAAAGGTGATGCTTTAGGAAACAAGGCGCTTTAGTAGTAAAGGTGAAGCTTTGGTAAGAAAGGTGACACATAAGTAGGAAAGGTGGCACTTTAGTAGTAAAGGTAATGCGTTAGTAAGAAAGGTGACACATTAGTAGGAAAGGTGGCACTTTAGTAGTAAAGATAATGCTTTAGTAAGAAAGGTGACATTTTAGTAGGAACCATGTCACTTTAGTAGGAAATGTGACACTCTAGTAGGAAAAGTGACGCACTAGTGATGCTCTAGTGGAAAAAGTGCTGCTCCAGTGGGAAAGGTGATGCTATAGTAGGAAACGTGACACATCCAGCAGGAAATGATGCAATACCTCAGCCATGTTGCAAAACTGTAAGTGTGAAGTTCCTTTCAATTCTAATTACAGTCTTTATGTCTGGGCTGGCTGGTGGATGTGTTTGTTGTGAGCTCTTGCTGTAACCTGTCATTTCCGTTTTGTAATTGTATTTTGTAATGTTTTGTCCACTGTATTGTTAGGTGTTTGTCCATTTAGGGGTTAGTAGGTTTAGAGGTAGGGGCAAAGGATAGTTTTGGGGATTTGGGGGTTTAGGGTGACTAGAGTGGGTAGGGAGATGTTGGGCAGGGCCAGATCCAAGAACCTGTTGGAAGAAGAGTTTGGGGGCCTGCTGTGGTTGCTGGTGCAGTACCTGCTACGCATGATCGGCGGTGGAAGTAGGGTAAGCCAAGGCTACCCTACACGTGAGAGAAGGGAGCGTCAGGAGAATGCACACTTTCAAATTAGTCAGATTTTCAATGTCCAGCAGACAACCCACAAACTGAAGCACTGATGGACTGATGTTGTCAGCCTGGAGGCAGATCTCCTAGATCACATGGGGAATTGAAGTTGGTGGACTAACCGGTAAGTCCCTATATGCCATGAGCTTGTAGCTGTGTGGCTTTCACATACATCTCGAGAAGGTTTTTCTTCAGGAAGATACAGATACTTATATGGGTTAGTATGGGGTAATAAAGTGAACAAAAACAGAACATGCTACATTGGCTTGTTCACAGGTGCATTACAATAGCCAAAACATATCATGCAGTGCAGGAGAGGCCCATAGATGCAGTGAAGCCCATCCAGCACTGTGAAAGGAGTATTGCCACACAGCCTGCTAGGTCAATACTGAATCCGAACTGTGGGGGGTCACCCACCATGTATGTTGCAGGGGAGCGCACTCACATGTCATCAGGCCACAGGTTGCACAGGGCATTTGATTTACCCCCCATGATGGTCACCCATATGTGTTTATTACAGAAAATGGTAATAAATCCTACATGAGCCTGCACAGGCCTTGAATGATCATTGTTAATTCAAAGTGCAGTGCTCACATGTAAGGAGCATGGTGAAGAAGACAAACAAGCTTGGGTACAATCTGCTGTGTGTATCACTGTAAAGAACACATATTGACTTGAGAAAGCCCCAGCATTATCACAATATGCAGAGTGTGGTCAGTCAAATTGGACTGTTCACATAGCCATCATAGTACCCTTTCACCAGTTAGCAAGCTGGGCTGGTCTTGTCCCGTTGTCTGCCCTCTGTGTACCTGATACGTGATGTGCCTGATATCTGAATACAGTGTAACATGGCTTAAATATGTCCAGAATTAGGGCAATCCAACTTTGCCTTATTCTACAAGTACAATGTACAGACAATACCAGCCATTTGTAAAGTCAATGTACTGTGCTTCATATGTACACAGTGAACATGTTCAGCATTCTCAGAGCACTGTACCATTTTTTGTCTTGTAGCTGGACCAAACCCATACATCCATGGCAAAGTGGCAAGCTTTCAAGATCTCTGTGCTACCAGTGAGTGTCAACTGATTGTTCCTGTGCTCTGCAAAGATTATGTGCATTCTCATAAATTGGTTGCTGTGAGATGTATATGGGGTATTATCAGTTAGCGGAAACATGCTTAACCTTACATGTAGATTCATAAAAGAAGTAAGACAAAGTTCCATATGTAATGGACAGGGCCAAATTGCTCTGTGAAATAATTCCCATTGTGTGCAGGCCCACATGATAGATGGTTCAGAATATGCTGTGCAAATGTTGTGCCAACTATGGAGTGGATGCTTATGGCACATGTACCATCACCTGCCTCTTAAGCAACTGATTATCATTTGTTCAGATGTCTCTCTTACCCATTCTATGGACAGAAAGTAACAACATTTTATCTGAACTATGTGACAGAAATTTTGCATGGGATAGGCTGTGATTTTTCCCGACACAGTATGTTTTCTCGAATCAAAATTGAAACAGGTGTAGTTGGTGTGTTACAGACATCCCAGACAATACTACCATTTGTAAACCACACATCTAATGATGTGCACAGTGAACAACGTTTCCAATTTATTTGTCCTCCTATTATATTTTCACATCATACCATGCACATGCCTGCAGAATACATCCCTCCGCCTTACTAAAATCGTTACCAACTAAATGATTTAAGGCATTCATTCATTCATGCCACTCAAACAGCAAATTGTTCTGGGATCCATACATGTACCTGCAGTTCTGCATCTAGCCAAAGTTTGGAATCCAATGGACATGGGTGAGCTTGTGAGCACACTCAGCATTCCACAATATGATTCCTTACTAGTATAGATTATGCATATGTATCTGTGATGTGCCATAGTAAAAATGTATTATTCATGATCAAACTATTGGGCAAGTTACATGTCCTCATTTGTTGCAGTGAGTGTGTCAATTCATTGGCCATATCAGTGACTTACTTGGGTTCATCCATTAGCCCACATTTATCAGGATGTGTGGCCTATGCATCCCTCAGAGTACTGCATATTTGTGACTTGTTAGATGGGGTGACAGAGGAGCAATTGCCAAAATTGTATGATGTTATAAAGGATGTTGTCACAAAACTCAATTAGTGCATAGAATTGGAGGGATGATCTTCAATCTACCAGTCTGATGCACATTGATAATGTATGTGTGTACATGGTAATGTATGGTCAATTTTGTGTGGCAGGTCCACACAGGCTGTGATGATTCCTACCTCAGTGCAGGCTGAATAGGTATGAGTCAATGTGGGACGTCATCAGTCCACACGTGCTAATGCAGTTACAGGCCTGACTTATGCCTCCATGTACCCATTGACCTATATTATACGTGTCCATACCCTTGCAGTGTTTTGTGAGGAATAAGGTAAATGTGTTAAGTACCACAGGCATGTATGCACTGTATTGTCAGCATACAGGCCATTTCACAGTCCACCTACTGCTGCCGTTACCCATACTGTATCACCAGGAATCGCCACCATTGAACCTTTTAGCAAATTACCTATAAGATACAGCACAATATACTCAAATGTATGAGATCTACAACATGCATGCACTCACTCATCACATGGATTAAGTATGAGTTGATGTGCATCTAGGTGACAATCTGTACCAAAATGTTTGGACAGACTATTGGGTATGTAAAGGACCAGATGCTATTGGTTGACTTTCATTACATATACTAAAGAATTCCAGGTACGTCTTTATGTCATTCTTGGAGAGGTTTCTGACAGGACTGTTAAATTGGAGGTAGATAGCCACACTCTGTCTATGTTTCATCTACATGGCATAGAGTCAATTTATGCTGTAATGGGTGTGGCCTTGTGTATTTACCATAACAGTGAAGCATCGCTGAGACACAATACGTGAACTTGCTAAACATCGCTCATTTCACATAGGTGATTGACCTCAGCTTTTAATCTCTTGCATGTTGCATGACAATCCCCAGGGAGTACTTAGATGGACCGTGTGTACCATTCCATGTGTACACAACATCACTGTTCAGAATCTGTCTTCATATGCACATAAGTATACGTTTATGAGGCCAGGCACTGCCATTTCTTGTACCTACAAGGCAGAGACTAGAGTACTTTAGCATTGTAATTTAAGGGGAAATGCATGCTTCTTATTACGGTTGGTCATGATTGGTTCCATAGATGACATCTATTGGCTGGACATGGCACTTGTGCTGCTAATAGTAATTCATTAATGTAACTGATGACAACTTGAACAAATTCAGCTTGATCTAATCCATATGTCCTTCTTTTCTAACAGACAACATGATCCCGGAACAGGAAAAATCTTATTGGATCTGCTTGGAGAGGTACTGCCACATCAGCCACTTAGCCAAGGCCTACAGGCGCAAGAGGAGCCAGTATGATAAATTAAAGGCAGCACGGACATGGAAGGCACCACCTCGGAGACAGAAAGCCATGAACAGGGTAAGCACCAGGTCAGAATTGAAGGTTTCCCATGGAAGTAAACCAGGGTCAATTCCTGGACCCTCCACAGCACCACCAGCAGTGGTACCACAGGTGGTCAGCACAACATCAGCTCAGCCAACTGAGTTTGAGAGGCAGTTGCTAAAAGACAATGCAGAGACAAAGTTGAAGGTGGCAGACATAGAGCTACAGGTGGCGACACTCATGAAATGAATCACACCTTGCACCAGACTGTGGAATGGACTGGATTGAGCAGCAGCTCTAGGCCCGCCTCCGACCCTCTGGCCCTCCCCAGTTTATATTGGTTGTTTTTAGTGTATAGAAGTTTAGCATAGGTTAGGATAGGGTTTAGCATAGTGATAGGTTAGGTTAATTTTATTGTGTTTATAGCTTTTAATATTTATCTGATGTTAGGTGGGGTTACGGGTGGGTATGTTGATAAGTGGGTGGGGGTTAATGTTTAGTATGTGTTATAAAAAATCCTCCCAAAAAAAATACTAAATAATATACATTTGTTTAGGTTTTAATATTTAGTTAGTTTGTGCATAGGCGTAGTTTATGTTTGACTCATGTGCAAATGTGTATTAAGGGGGTGGGGGTTGATGTTTAACCTGTCTGTTGTGGCATATGTGTAGAGTAGGAAAAGTTAAGTTTAGGTAGGTTAGGTTAGTTTTAAGTTAGGATAGTGTAGGTAAGTTAGCATAGGTTTGTTTAGACATAGTTTAGATAGGACTAGTTAGTGTGGATAATTTATTTGTTGTTTGTAAGATTTTTATGGTGTTAAATATTATTTTGCACTTTCACAACTGCTTACTTATGAACTGTATGGCAGTTGACACATCTGCTTTGGTTGGGTTAAGCACTTGCTGTAGGATTTCCCGCCAGTGTTTGTATACAAGTGTTATTAGGTGGAGCACCTAAGTAGTAGATAATGTCAAGTTTGCAATGGAATCACTTAAGGGATCTTCAAACGTGATTGTGCACTGTAAGTGGCACTCTTGCTTTGATTGGACACAAAGACCAAAACAGGTAATAACCTACTGTTGCATTGTGTGTGTACGTGATGCTACATGTTTTGTATGGATAATTAAGCCAAACCATTGTGCCTAATCTAGGATTGTGTTGGGTGCCACACTGATGGCAGCCACTTACACACTCTCCCTGGCATTATTTTGTTGTCACATCACTATTGTTTGTTGGCTATTATGCATGGAAGTATCCCCCACCTGGGCAGAAATGCCATTCAGCCTTACCATTGACTGATCACTAATTGCAGCACTTCATGCTTGTGACCTTGGGTAACTACTTGCTAGTTTAGATGCACATAGAGATCATATAAACTATTTCAAAATACCTGTGTAGTTTTACCCCTGGGTCTACAATCACAATTTCCTTCAGATGGTAGGTAGTGCCTTTAAGGTCAGCTCATCCACTATGGTCTACTTAGTGCAATCATGAGCAGACATACCCAACCTGGTTTCCTGTAAGTGAATTTATTGACACATGAACCAAGGAGCAAGTGGCAGTCTTTGGTGCAACAACCCCAGATAGTTTGTGAGCCATTGAATATACAGACAGAGTCCATGGGGATACATGTCATAGGACATGTAGAGTAGAGGTGTGTTCCAGGGAGTAGGAGGACCAAATTGCCACTAGGGAAGATAGGCTACATTGACAGCCCACAAGTGGCTAAGATCAACAGGTGGGAAAGCAAATGGAAGACAGTACCAGTTGAGAAGTACACTGACAAGGCCATAAGCACAGGTAAATAGAGAAACTGCCCATGTGGCACAGAAAAATTAAACCAGCCAGTTTTGGACATCTGTTCCTCTAGGTTTTGAGGTCAAGTTGCAGTGTAGTTGCCTTTCAGTTGGCAGTGTCTCTGCATTGTTCACACAACCACTGTGTGATAAGGCTGACTTGTCATGTCATGACATACATTGCAGCACAGTTACACAGTTCACTGGGCCTGCCATTCCTGTACATGTAATATGAGGTAAGGTTCACCTCTGCCTTGGTGATTTGCTTTCATTTTCATGATGCCTATAATGATTGTGTTATGACGTATTGACACCACTACTGTGCACATTGCACCTAGTCCACAGGGTGCCTGTATTCCCTGTGACCAGAAGACCTGGGCGGTAAATTTCGTTCTGCTCGCGGAATTTGCGAAATTTGGGCATTTTCCCATTCTGCGGAGAACGCAGAAATGTCAAAACTTCCGCGATCCACTGCGTAACGGAAGTATTTTCATATTCACGCTTTAAAAATGCGTTCTCGCGCACGCGGTAGTGACTTACCGGGATCCCTGCGTTCGCTGATGAGTTTTCCTATCCGTTCCCGTGCACCATGAGATGTTGGTAGCCGGTCACGCTATCCGGCAAGAGTTTGCGATCGCGAACACGTCATTCACTGAGCCATCGGACAGCACGAGAGTGTGCGATCGCGAACATGTCATTCGCCCGGGCCATCGAGACCGCGAGAGAGAGCGTGCGATAGCAAACCCGTCATTTGGACGCGTCATCGGACATCCGGCGGAAGTTTGGTGAAGCTCGCGATCCCGTACACGCAAAGCTTTCAATCTGGAGAAGAATAATATCTTGAGAAGCATGAAACCTTCTGTAAATGATGATTTGGATGACAAAAACTCCTCAGATGGACATTTGGCTGTCCTTTTTTGTGCAAGGAGTCCTTTTGGGGAAGAGGGAGGAAGTGCCACAGAGTCTCCAACTTCCTGTTCCTGTCCAGCAGGCTCCTCCCAGTACTTTGTCCATCTCCCGTTCATTCTTCCTTTGGATTTTGAGCTGGAAGGATCAATCTTTGTGTCTGCTGCATCATTATCATTGTATTTGAGGATTTTTGGATTTGAGATTTTTCAAAAAAGTTGGTGTTATTGTTTGTTTGATTGGGGGCATTGCAGTTGCTGCAACTAAAATGTTGGTACTTATCATTATTATTTTTTTTTAAATTGTTGTGGGTAGCCAGTAGGCCCAGAGCTTGTCATGGGTGGGTGCATGATGAAGCAACTGTTCCTTTGGTGTGTGTTGAATGTATTTCAAACATCATTTAGGGCATGGATGGCATTGGATTGAATTGCAAAATGTGTATTTGTGGGGGTATTTCTGTTCTTTTTGGGTGTGTGTTAAATAAATGCCTTTGTTGTGTGTGGTGTGTTGAGTACCTTGCAGATCTTGTTTAGCCCTGTGGATTTTCGTTTTTGCATTTCATTGCAATAAAGGCAAAGCAGTGTGGTTTAGCATGCATCCTTTTCCTGGCAAGTATAGGCCTTTTGTCAGTACATTGTTTTCCAGGCCTCCTGCTTGTTGCTTGTGATTTGTGAGTGTCCAAGTGGCTGGTGGCCATTTCTGGTGGGAGTTATAAGTGTGCTGTTTTTACCATATAGGCCTGCATGTGCTTCCTTTATTGTCTAGGCTTTCTGTTGTTGTGGTCCTGGCCATGAGGCTGGTGGCCATTTTGAAGCCAGGCCGTGTGCTTTTTGCAATAGGCCTGCATTGTCTGTCTTCAGTTTCTTGTAGTTGTGTGGGCCTGGCCATGTGGCTGGTGGCCATTTTGAAGCCCGGTAGTGTCCTTTTGCCATAGGCCTGCAAGCTTGTGGCCTATTCTGCCAACAGGCCTTTCATCCAATAGGCTCAGAGGTAGTCACGGGTGCATAAAACAACTGTTTGTGTGTTTTCTGTTGAATTTAAACATCATTTAGGGCATGGATGGCATTGGATTGAATCGCAAAATGTGTATTTTTGGGGGTATTTGTGTTCTTTTTGGGTGAGTGTTAAATAAATGCCTTTGTTGTGTGTGGTGTGTTGTTGTGTACCTTGCAGACCTTGTTTAGCCCTGTGGATTTTCGTTTTTGCATCGTATTGCATTAAAGGCAAAACAGTGTGGTTTAGCAAGCATCCTTTGCCTGGCTATTATAGGCCTTTTGTCAGTACATTGTATTCCAGGCCTCCTGCTTGTTGCTTGTGATTTGAGTGTCATGTGGCTGGTGGCCATTTCTGGTGGAAGTTATATAAGTGTGCTGCTTTTGCCATATAGGCTTGCATGGTGTTCCTCTTGGCTTACTGCTTCCATCCATCCTCATTGTCAGCAGCAGCTCCCTGAATGATGTTATGAGCAAATAATGTATTGCCAAACAGGGTTCATTTCCATTACATTTGTAATTTTGTTGTTGTTGTTCTTCATTCCTATCCTTCCTGAGAATGTACACAGTATACCATGAAAGCCCTTGTTGACAAAGTCTCACAAATGGCTACACTAAGTTATATCTTTTAGTTGTTTGTACTAGTAGTAATTGAACCACAACAACAAATGCAACATTTCACTGATGTTCTTCTCCTGGATTCTTTGCTTTTAGGTGCACAAAAAGACAGAGGAGGAGGTGTCATCATCACCCGTTGTACTGGCAGACAGAAGTCCTGCTGCATACCACGTCATGTCCACGTGTGACCACAGACATCTCTGCAACTTGTGCACCTGCGTCCTGCTGACATATGAAGAAGATTGGCCCAAAGAAAGATAACAGGTCCTCCTGTACCAAGAAAGTTGTCAGTGAGAAGAAGGAACAGAAAAAGGAAATGGCACTTACCAAGACTGGTGCGCCGCCCCAGATGGTTTTTGGGAAACAAAAAATTATGCCTGCAGCAGCATTATCCGGGGACCAAGCTGGGAGCAGCACCTCTGCATCAGCGGGCCAGCCCCACCAACCTAGGCCCAAGCCCACGAGTGTCGCAGAGGTAGCCAGTCTACTAACTAGCAGTGATGCTGAAATGTCATTATCGCAAAGTAGTACACAATCAATGCAGGCGGAAACTCAGCAGATAAGTGGGCAGCAGCAGGCGCAGCCGCAGCAGCAGCTGCACGAACAGCCACAGCTGCAAGAACAGCTACAGCCGCAAGAACAGCCGCAGTCACATGAACAGCCGCAGTCACATGAACAGCCGCAGTCGCATGAACAGCCGCAAGAACAGCCGCAAGAACTGCCGCAAGAGCAGCCACAAGAACAGACACAGAAGCAAGAACAGCAGCTAGAACAGCCGCAAGAACAGCCACAACAACAGCCGCAACAACAGCTCACAATAGTAGTTGTTCCTCCTGAAGAAGGGGCATTTCAGGAAATCGAGCTTCCTGCAGACAAAGAGGAGCCAGCCACTATTTCAGAAGATCCATTGTTTTCCAGACCCCAGCAAGGAAAAGGAGGATTAGTCCATCATCTTCTTCTTCAAGCCCCGCTTCTGATGATCGTGATGCCACTTGAAAGCCACCAGCTCAGTCTGAGAGTGATGCACGCCACAAGACAAGGCTAGTGAAAAGGAAGGTTCCAGAAAACCTTAGAGTTATGGAGGTGGATGTACATGAGGGGGATGATGATGGTGACGAGCCAGTCATCACGAACATCACTCCCGGCCCAAAGGAGATGGAGACCAACATTATTTCCCTATCCAAAATTGCTGCGAGGGATGTCGCACGGATACCACCAACACAGGTAACACCAACACGACCTCCAGCTTCCATATGTGCAAAGGCCCGGCAGGGACCTACATCCAGCTCAACCACCATCACAGTAGGTAGTGGTAGTGTAATTGCACAGAGTCAAATTCCAGGCCCACCCTCCAGTTTATCTGGTATTGAAAATGGCACATCCAGCAGCGCCAGAAAGTTCTCCTCCCCAGTTTGGGACTTCTTTTTGGTTAGCAGTAAGGAGGAGAACATTGCTATATGCTCAATTTGTTGACAGATTATTAGGTGTGGTGAGCTTGGTATAAACTATTGTACCGGAGGCCAAAATATACCACAGTATCCAGTTGGAGGCTCACCTACTTCGCTTAGAAAAAAGTAAAACTGAACCCATTGTTGTTGTTGGGGGTGAAAAATTAGAGGAAGATATGATCGCGGTGGAAGGTGAACAAGAGGGAGACATTTCTAGCCCTGTCCCCAGCAGTGTAGTGGTACCGCCCACATCCTCAGCTACATCTCAGTTGCACCGCAGTAATACTCAGATTTAGACTGAGACACCAAGGCAACCGAGTACTGCAATGAAAAAAAGTGCGTCGTTGAGCCTTACTGGGTTCAAGAAAACAGCTGTACCACAAAGGAAAATAATCCAGCCTACCATTGAGAGCATGCTTAGGTCGGAGGAGCAGTACCACCGCAACCACCCAACGGTACGGTTGAACAATGCAAAGCTGGCTAAAATGTTAGCGCTGGACCTTCTCACTTTTTCATTTATGGAAGGGGTGGGTTTCCTTGAATTTGTGTCAGCCATCTGCCCTAAATGGAAAGTTCCCAGTCGGTCCTATTTCGCCAGAATTGCTGTTCCAGCACTACATCACGATGTGCTGGAATTGGTTGGACAAGCTTTGCAGCAGAGTGCTGTTCACAATATCCACCTGACAACAGACATGTGGACCAGTTGCCAAGCCACTGATTACATGTGCATCACTGCACACTGGGTCTCTTTTGAGGGGGTTAGAGATAAGCTAGCTGAAGACGTGCTGTTGACACAGCTGAGATTTTTAATGCTATTCGGAAACATGCAACTTTAGTCATGTTCGCCATGGAGAAATCTCATACTACTGTAAAAATTTTGGAAGAGTTTCACAGCAAGGTCTTTGAATGGCTGCACCCAAGAGGGCTTAAGATTGGTTTTGTTGCCACAGATAATGGCAGTAATGTACTTAAGGTCAAGGAGCTTGGTTGGTATTTCAGGGACTTATCTTCGTGAAATTTTCAAAACTAATGGGGTGCTCCGCTCAGCTCCTACCCTGAAAGTCTCGGGGTGATTCATCAAGCGGGGGCTGAGAAAAAAGGGGGGTCCCAAAACACGTTTTCCCCATGCATTTTCCCATAGGACCTTTAGTCGAAGGTACAGCCCGAACGGCTGAACAGAATTACTTGAAATTTGGCAAAGAGGTAGACTCAGGTCAAGCCTTTTGCTTAAATGGTGTAAATCCGTTCAGTAGTTCCTGAGAAAATCAAAAGTAAAATCACATATATATCTGGGCGGAGCCTAACCACACATCTCATCGTGAGATCTGATTGGCTGTCAGCACTTCATCCAAGAAGTGTTGGCAGCCATCTTGGGACCAATATACATGATAGCACCTCATTAAAAAGCATTGCAGTTAATAGAAGGTTTTAAGACTTTAGTTACATTATAAATCATTTGTTGATGGTACCATACTCATTTTAGGAATTGTGGTGTGTTCTAAGGTGATTTTACCATGTGAAAAAGCCTTCTGCTGTGATATCATGAATCATGTTTGAGAGAAAACTATTTTCTCATGCTCTTCCCACAGAGGTTAGGAAGGTGATCTATAAGCTAACTGAGAGCATATTTTCTGTAAATTCACATTATCTTTCTCAGTCATGTGAGAATGAAGTCTGACATTCTCAGTAAAACATGTACATCCAACAAGGGCAGATACTGTCAGTTGATTCCTTTGTGTTCTACTGCAGCTTCCCAGAGTGTTCTAAAGAACAACTAGAGTGCTAACAGTCCTACTTATGACAAACGTATGGCACAGCTGAAGCCATCTTGGTTGGAATAAAGTGGTAATTCTTAAAACATTTAATTTAAAAAGGAACAAAATGAGGGGGTTCATTTTGCCACAGAAAGTATGATTAGTGTTGCAGAAAGAAAAATTAGGGCACATTTTGAGTGACTTCTCAAATCCTCTTCTACTTCATTAAAAAATTCTGACATGCAGACTGAAACATGCACTTTCAATACCAGCAGCAGACTTCCCTGGTGAGCAGTAGCTTTACTACAGTGATCTAATAAGCAACTAGAGTGCTAACATTCTGAATTTATGGCAAATTTGTGACACATCTGAATGCCTTCTTGATGGAATCAAAGTAAAAAACTGAAAGTATTTCCTACTGAGGAGACTGCAGTAAATGAGGAAATTAGGAAACTTCATAACAAATAAATCTCCCCAGATGGCCACCAGAGACAAAAGAGCCCAAATGTAGCCCAAATATCACCCAGATGTAGCCCAAGTATAGCCCAATGACAGAATGTCCCAGAGTGTTCTAACGAACAACTAGAGCGCTAACAGTCTTACTTATGACAAAAGTATGGCACACCTGAAGCCATCTTGATTGGAATAAAGTGGTAACACTTAAAACATTTAATGTACAAAGGAACAAAATGAGGGGGTTCATTTCGCCATAGAAATTATGATTAGTTCTGCAGAAAGAAAAATTAGGGCACATTTTGACTTCTCAAATCCTCTTCTATTTCATAAACAAATTCTGACATGCAGACTGAAACATGCACTTTGAATACCAGCAGCAGACTTCCCTGGTGAGCAGTAGTTTTACTACAGTGATCTAATGAGCAACTAGAGTGCTAACATTTAGAATTTATGGCAAATGTGTGACACATCTGAATGCCTTCTTGATGGAACCAAAATAAAAAACCGAAAGTATTCCCACTGAGGAGACTGCAGTAAATGAGGAAATTAGGAAACTTCATAACAAATAAATCTCCCAAGATGGCCACCAGAGACAAAAGAGCCCAAATGTAGCCCAAATATCACCCAGATGTAGCCCAAGTATAGCCTAACAACAGAATGTCCCAGAGTGTTCTTAAGAACAACTAGAGCGCTTACTGTCTTACTTATGACAAAAGTATGGCACACCTGAAGCCATCTTGATTGGAATAAACTGGTAACACTTAAAACATTTAATTTAAAAAGGAACACAATGAGGGGGTTCATTTTGCCATAGAAATTATGATTAGTGCTGAAGAAAGAAAAATTAGGGCACATTTTGAGTGACTTCTCAAATCCTCTTCTATTTCATTAAAAAATTCTGATATGCAGACTGAAACATGCACTTTTAATACCAGCAGCAGACTTCTGTGGTGAGCAGTAGCTATACTACAGTGATCTAATGGGCAACTAGAGTGCTAACATTCAGAATTTATGGCAAATGTGTGACATATCTGAATACCTTCTTGATGGAATCAAAGTAAAAAACTGAAAGCATTTCCTACTGAGGAGACTGTAGTGAATGAGGAAATTAGGAAACTTCATAACAAATAAATCTCCCAAGATGGCCACCAGACACAAAAGAGCCTAAATGCAGCACAAATATCACCCAGATGTAGCCCACATGTAGCCCAATGACAGAAGTGTGCAAAACACTTATTTTGTGTGTATTTGCAGTTTTATATAGTGCAGACTTGTCAGGTATTGGAATGCTTTACATGAGCATTGGTTACATCACACAAGATCAAATTCATTTTGGTTGTAGACATGGGGAGATTAAGTGATTTGACCACAATCACAGAATGTTGAGCTGAAGCAGAACTCCAACCTGGTTCCCCAGTTGCAAAGTCTGCAGCTCTGGAAGTAACACCACATCCTCTCGCCAAGGTGCAACATGTAATCAAGTGGTCAACTGGATAAAAAAACATAAAGATTACAAATAATTTAAAAGTTCTTTGTCGCTATTTGAAAACTCAGAAAATATGTCCTCATTTTAGTTTTTTAGAGCACTAACCATAATTTTGATGCAAATAAGACCCTCTCATATATGTAATTTCTAAAGGAAATACTCTAGGTATTACAGTTTTGATTACATGAAGATGACGTCAGGCGTTCCACACTTTTGTAATAAATATAGAATGTTAGCAATCTAGTTGTTCATTGGGATACTGTTGAGAGGCAGAGGCCAGGGGCACGGACTCTGAAAATTGAAGGCAGGTAGGAGAGTGCAGAGGCAACAATTTGACCACACTGGGCAGGCAGGAAGGGCAGTGGCAGCACAACAGACTATGGAGGGCAGTGGAAAGGGGGGCATGGGCAACAAACCAACAATACAGGACTGGCAAGAGAGGCTGTGGCAATATAATAGACCATTGTGGGCAGAAGGAAGAGGCAGTGGTAGTACAACCATACATGCCAACAGACCTGTTTCAGCCAGGAAACGTCCAATGTTTTTAAGCTCCAATGGGCTTTATTTGATCTGTCTCCTGTCTACAATCTCCTCTTTTTCAATGTAACTCAAAGGGGAAAATCAATACCTCAGGTTTTTTTCAAAATCTCCCTCTTACCAAGTTCAAAATGTTCGCAAGTATGGTACATTGAATCATGGTAGGCAGGAGGAATTGGGGTAG
The DNA here is from genome assembly GCF_964204655.1 of Triturus cristatus. NCBI lineage: Eukaryota > Metazoa > Chordata > Amphibia > Caudata > Salamandridae > Triturus > Triturus cristatus. The sequence continues at coordinate 953,678,709 of NC_140594.1, read as the reverse complement.
GGACATGGACTCGGATAACAGAGGACAGGAGGGACATGGAGAGGTGCACCAAACTGACCCTACAGGGCAGGCATCAGGGTTTGCAGCAGCACAATACACCACACAGCGCATGCGGGACGGGAGTGCAGCACAACAATCCATAGAAAGCAATAGGGAGGGGACAGGACCATGCACATGGACAACAGAGAACAGATGGGAAAGAGGCAATGGCAGTTAGCTGACCATAATGCACAGACAGGAGAGAAAGCTGCAGCATAACAGACCATAAAGGGCAGGAGGGACGGATCAGGGGCATTACAATGGAACAGACAAGCCAGGAGGGAGGGAATAGGGGGTCTGCACATGGAAACAGAGGGCTGGGGGCAAGGTGGCAGGGCAGGAGCAGCAAGATGACCATGGAGGTCAGGCAGGATGGGCACTAGAAACAAGACACACCATGGAGAGCAACAATGAGACTATGGTTGCATACACACAGACCATGGAGGGAAGGTGGGAGGGGGTCAGGGGCAGCTAGCTGACCACACAGGGAAGGTGGGAGGGGCCATGGCAGCACAGAAGACCATGCATGGCAAGCGGGAGGGTTAGTGGCAGCACAATGGCTATGATGGGCAAGAAGGAGGGTGCAGGGGCATGCACAAAGGACCATGGAGGATAGAAGGGAGGATCAGGACCTGGGCACAGACAAGAGAGTTCAGGGGAAGGGGCCTCACAAAAGACCGCGCAGGGCAGGCAGGAGGAGCAATTGCAGAACAACAGATCAGGAAGGGCAGAAGGGTGTGGCAGTAAAATGGACCATGGAGGACAGGAGGAAGGGGATAGGGGCATGGCATGTGGACAGGCAGGGTGGAGGTGGCAGGGACAGGTTACAGTCATCTGACAATGCTAGGCAGGTGGGAGGGGAGTGGCAGCTCAACAGAACACTCAGAGTAGATAGGAGTGGCAGGTCCATGGAACATAGTGGGCAAAAAGGATGGAACAGGGGCATGCACAAAGACATCGGAGGGCAGGGGGAAGGAGAATAGGGGCAGCAAGCTAAGCACAGAGGCTAAGCAGGAGGTCAATGATGGGCCATAAAATTGGGCAATGGAGGGCAGGAGGAGTGGACTGGTACATCATGCTAAATGGAGGGCAGTGGCAGCACATCAGACCATGCATGGCAGGAGGGAGGAGGATAGTCCATGGATTCAGACAACAGAGGATAGGGAGGAGGTGGATGGGGCAGCAAGCTAACTGTTCAGAGAAGGTGGGTATTAGGAACTTTATTGTTTTTAAAATGTGTCTGTGCGAACTACTTAAAATATGAACAAGTATGCAGCATAATCTAACTTTTATTCAGGAAGAAGAGGACGTTTGTGACTGTGACTCCGGGCTCACTTGGCAGAAACACCCCCTGACCCTCCACCCCCCTCGCAAAATGTAATGCCCATGAAAAGGGTAGGTGGACCTAGTGTTATATAGAATATAGTCCTGAGAGCACGATTGAAAATGAAAACTAGATGTAGTATATGGTATAAACTATGCACCAAAAAGTGTGATATAAGATGAACCGGGGCGTGAAATATAATATGCAATACATTGTGCGAAATGACAGATTCATTGGAGAGCGCAAGATAGCACAGGCACTAGCGCGTGCTATGCGATATGCGCCTTGGAGTGTAATATGCACAGGGCAGTGTTGTGTAACATAACTAGGGGCAGATTTATGTTCCCTGGCGCATCCCTGCAAATCAGCATGGATGCGCCAGGGAAGATGCGTCACGCAAGTTTGCCCTTGCGCCACCGCAGATGCGCCGCATTTACAATGCGGTGCATCGTGGCGCAAGGACAAGCAGATACGTGATGCATCTGCCGGCGTAAGGTTGGTGCAGTGCTGAAGTTGCGTCGCAAGTGTGACGCAACTCCAGCACTGTTCCAACCTACCCTATCCCTAACATGGTGCGTCAAGCCTTACGCCTGCTTCAAGCAGGCGCAGGGTTTTGATGCATCAGCGTTGGGAAAGTGACTCAGTGAAATCTTATAGATTTCACTGAGTCACTTTTCAGGGGCGTTCCTGCGACGGAACGCCCCCCCTGAGTTGAAATGCCCACATGAAACCTGACACAGGTTTCATGTGGCGCAGGGCTTTACACCGTGACGCATCTCCATAGATGCGTCACAATGTAAATGGGGCACAACATGGCGCAGGGTTTACGCCGCCGCTGCGTCACAAAAGTGACGCAACGGCGGCGTAAAAGGGGCGCAAGTCCCTCATAAATCTGCCCCCTAGTCTCTAAAGTTGTAATATAAAATATGTGCTGGGGAGTGTAATGTTGCATATGCACTGTGACAAAGATATGGATCCCAGATTTGTAATATGTATGGCATAGCGCTGTGCGTTATAACATACACATCGAGGAAGGCACGTTAGATGGGGCAATATAACCCGTGCGAAGGCAAGTGTGGCATGACATATTCACGGGGTGGTGTTACAGTGCACATGGGCTAGAGAGTGTCATAGCATACGCACTAGCTGGTGGAATACAACACAGAGGTGTGAGGCAATCCGCTGGCACTGGTGGGTGTAACACAGCATTGGGCTCAGCCAGGAGCACGCTGTGACTCTCAAGTGAGGTTCGTCTCCTTTCCAGAGAATAAAATAAAAAGTATTACACATCCGGAGGTGGATGTGTTTTTTATGAACCGTGAGGGGGGTTTCTTGGAGTTTGGTCCAATTTTTGTCAAATCCCCTTTGAATGGCTTGGTGTGCGTGTATATTAAATGAGCCCGTCAATAGCTACCCATGTTTATATAAATAAACGACAAGGGTGTCTACTTGGAGAGTACCCACCGGTGGGGGCGCCGGGATTAGGCACGGTAGGGCGTCAGACACGTCAGAGCTTCACTAGCGGTGTAAATACATTCCATGTGGATTCATTCTATGCATAGTCGCCTTTTAATGAATATCACGCAAATCGTCATGGTGATAGGTACATACGGTTTGTCCAGCATGTCCTAGGTGTTTCTATAAATATATATATTTTTAAAATAATAAAAAACAAAGGCCGGCCCCGGGGGATGGGGTCCCCGGAGCCATAAGTGGCCTGAGGAGGGGGGCAACGCAGCCCCCTCTTAAAGAATTTAAATAAAAAAAAGGCCATGACCCGGGGGTTGGGGTCCCCGGGGCCGATTAAGGCCTTGGGAGGGCCAAATTTATTTTTTTCAACAAAAAAAATTAGGGTGCAGGCCCTGGGGGATGGGGTCCCCAGGGCCAGTAAATTAGAAAAAGAAGGTGGGCCACACAGCCCTCCTTCTTAAAAAAATAAAATAAATAAAAGACCGGCATCGCGCTGGAGGCCACGCCCCCTCCTTGCAGCACTCTGCAAATGCGCCCCCTGGCCAGTTGTAAGTTGGGGAATTAATTCCCCTTCAATACTGAGGGTCCCTGAGGGCCAACTAGCCCAACAGGTATCTCCAGTGTGCGCCAGGGAGCTGCGTTGCAGACAGGTGTTCTGAGGCTACGCCCCTTTTTACACCTCTATGCAAACCAGCTCTGTGGCGCTTACTGGAGGTACCTAGTGGGCTAGTTTGACCCTAGGGACCCTTAGGATTCAAGGGGACTTAATCTCTCAACTTAGAACGGCCACAGGGTGAAGGGAGGGAACGGGGCCTGAGGTGACGTGTGCAAACACGCCCTGTGGCGCGTTTTAAGTTGGGGAAATAATTCCCTTTCACTCCTGAGGGACCCTGGGGGCCAACTAGACCACCAGGTGCTTCCAGTAAGTGCCACTGCTCTGCGTTGCAGAGAGGTGGTGCAGGCCGTGCCCCTTTTTACACCTCTCTGCAATGGCACTTACTGGACATACCTAGTGGGCTATTTTGCCCCTAGGGATCCTCAGGATTCAAGGGGACTTAATCTCCCAACTTAAAAAACGGCCACAGGGCATGTTTACACAGTGGGGAAGGAAGGGGACAGGGCCTGAGTTAACGTGTGCAAACACACCCTATGGCGCATTTTAAGTTGGGGAAATAATTCCCCTTCAATCCTGAGGGCCCCTGGGTGCTAACTAGCCCACCAGGTGCTTCCAGTAAGCGCCACTGCGCTGCGTTGCAGAGAGGTGGTCCAGGCCGTGCCACTTTTTACACCTCTCTGCAACGCAGCTCTGTGGCGCATACTGGAGGTACCTAGTGGGCTAGTTGGACCCAAGGGACCCTCAGGATTCAAATGAACTTAATCTCCCAACTAAAAACGGCCACAGGGCGTGTTTACACAGTGGTGAAGGGAGGGGACGAGGCCTGAGTTAACATGTGTAAACAAGCCCTGTGGCGCGTTTTAAGTTGGGGAAATAATTCCCCTTCAAACCAGAGGGACCCTGGGGGCCAACTAGCCCACCAGGTGCTTCCAGTAAGCACCACTCCGCTGCGTTGCAGAGAGGTGGTCTAGGCCGTGCCCCTTTTTACATCTCTCTACAACGCAGCTCTGTGGCGCTTACTGGAGTTACCTAGTTGTCTAGTTGGACCCTAGGGACCCTCAGGATTCAAGGGGACTTAATCTCCCAACTTAAAACGGCCACAGGGCGTGTTTACACAGTGGGGAAGTGAGGGGACGGGGCCTGAGGTGACGCGTGCAAACACGCCCTGTGGCGCATTTTAAGAGGTAGTTTTAATCCCCTGCCCTATTATATACTAGGGGCTTACAGAGGAGGTCATGCTGATCACAGGTGGACCCCAACGCATAGTGTTCCCTAGTGTATGTAGGTGTTTTCACTGTATTCTGAGTGTCTTTTAACATAGCACTGGCTCTAGGACTGGTTAGTCAGACTCAGTTACCACCAGTATCCATCTGAAAAAGTTGAGGGTACAGGATGATTTTGCAACAAGGCTTCTATCTGCTCTTCTGTTTGTTCTTTCTGCACGTTATCCTTCTTCCTGCACTTTTCTTCGTCTTTGAGGACTTCTGTTGCTTCTTTCTGCATTTCTTTTTTTTCTTTCTCTGCGTTTTTTCTTCTTTCTTCACATGTCCTATCTCTGTAGGCATAGTTCGAAATTAGCATTTAAAAAACCTTTGAAATTCACTGAAAAAACCATAGGCTTCAGGCACGTTATAGTTAGGAATTAGCATTTAAAAAACCTTAGAAATTCACTGAATTTCCATAGGTTTCAGGGGCGTTTTAGTTAGCTGGACTTTTCACTCGTACAAAACCATTGAAATTCCCCCGTTATAGTTAGTTAAGCTAACTATAACTCGCGCGGCCGCAATGCACTGCTGATGACGTCACATATTACATCACTCATGACATGGTCAGTGACATCACTCATGACATCACTGATGACATCTCAAATGACATCACTAATGACATCACTGATGATATCTCAAATGACATCACTAATGACATCACTGATGACATCATCCTTGTGATAGAGTGGCAGACCTCCTCTTCCCCTAATATAACCTTTGATACACACATTCAAAAATAGAAACTACAATGTTCAAAACAATGGACATACAAATACCAGTTACAACAACCTATTCTATTCTAATTCTAAGATCCACATACACATCCACTCATTCACCAACAGTCCTATACAGTCACTCATACATGTACTCACTCATCATATGTACTCACACACCTATACATCCTGTTACACAACACCACTCATCCATAGAGTTACTCACACACATAGTCACTCATGCTAATAAAGAATCAAACATCCATTTACTTGCATATACAGTTATACACACACCACCACACTTACTTCTACAGAAACTTACACATAGTTAGTCTTTTAAACAATCACTTTTAGAAACACATACTTATTCATACAGGAACTCTTTCAATCTCTCACTCTCACATATACTCACTTATATACACCAATAGTCACATATACTAGTTTAAAACATATGTAGTTACTCATAAAGACACTATTGAGACAGTCTATCACTCACTAACACACCCATGCACACACTCACCCACCCATACAGTCCTGCACACATGCTGTCTTCAACACATACAAACAGTGAGTCACTCATTCATGCACCTATGCACTACGTAATACCCCCCACCGAACCATACAGACACTCAGACACTCATACTGATACTCAAAAAACCAACTAATAACCTACATAGACACTCATGTAGCTACTCACCAACCCATGCAGCCACTTATACACAAAGTGAGAGACTGATACAGATATTTACACATTTAAACATTACTCACTAAGCCATGTATTCACTAAGATACACTTAATCAGTCAGTTATACAATCAATTTTTCAAAAACAAATCATCCATTTAGACACTTATATACCCATTTATTCTTCCATCGACCTTGAGATACACATATATAAAACATATGTAATTTTCAGAAAAACACACATTCACTGGATGATGTCATCAGAGATGTCATTTGATAGAATTTTTTATTTGCTAGGGAAGTTGTTCCAGATTAAATAGTCTCGGACAATGGCTGTCATTTTACTTCTTCAGAATTTGAGAGGTTTTTAGTCTTCATGGGTATTAAACACACCAAAACCTCACTTTACCACCCGAGGAGTAATGGTCTTGTTGAGAGATTCAACAGAGTGATCAAGGATACCATACAACTGTCTAAAGCCAGTAGTTTAAATTGCAAAAATGAATTTAAAAACTTGTTGTGGGCCGTACGCACCATCCCCAATTCTGATACTGAAGTTTCCCTGTTCATTTTACTAAGGGACCATCTTCCATCTTCAAAGTTGTTAAGGAAGTGAATGGGTATGTTTGAATTACCAGCAGCTAAGATACAAGATGTAGGCAAGAAAAGAGTAGAAGCCCAAAACAAGTAAATTCAACGTAGCACCAAGGAACTTATTGGAAAAGTGTGCAATCGCTTCAGGGTCAAATGTTCTCGGATTTTGTCCAAGGGTACATCAAAGTTCTCTGATCCCAAGTCTGTTGTAAGAGTGAACGAGAGTGCTGTACAATTGGAGGACGGAAGATGGTGGAACAAAAGCAAGATGTTCCTAAGTCTTCTCATGTTTTGACACCTAATCGAGACAACCCAAAAAGATAAGGTGCACCTTACAATACATTATATGTACAACCCAACACAGCAATGCTGCCAAATGAGCAGGAAAACATGCAGGCATAAAATAGCATATGAACATCCAATAACAAAATAGATCAGTGAATGGGTATAGAGCTAGAGTCATAAAGAGGCAAGGTACTCCTCTTCACCTTCGGGTAAGTCCTGCATCTGATGGAGGTGAGAGGGGCACCTAGGGTCAAATGGGCAGGCTACTCCTGGAGCACATGGGTGACTCGTACTCCATGGCAGTACTTTGTGCGGATCGAGGTCAGTCGGTCAGGCATGCAGGGATGGTTGGGGCAGCATCAGGCTCACCTCTCATTCTTCACCTTATTTCACTTTCCACTCGCACCTGCATTGAATATGTGCTTCCGAGCAATCGTTTCTCACCCCAGAGAGCTGATCAAACACCATGGGCCGGGGCAGGCTGACAGTAGAGATGTGCTGTGGTGAGTTCTCCTCCCGAACATTATGACTGCCCTGCTCTCAACCATCCCACACTCCAGGAGATCACCGACGTGTAGGCAAGCAGAGAGACAGCATCATGACTGGCTGTTTTGAGGGCTCCGGGACAAGCTGTAGCCCACATGGTAGTAGTGATGAAATATGGGACATGCACCTACCCAGGTTTGCCACATAACCTGGCCTTTCCATCTCACCCTCCAACCATCCCTCACTCCTGCCCTTTGTGGTGGCAACTGGTTCCACTCCTGTCAAATGCTATATCTTCACCAAGGGCCACATCACATGTAGGAAGTGGTTCCACAGTGGTCCCTTCTCTGTCATCCCTTCCCAGCTGCAACACAAGTGTGACACTGTCAGACAAAACAGTGCATGTGACTTGGTCAGGCTAAATTGCATGACACATATCTCTTCCCAACTCCTTGCTATGCAATGTCTCCCAATTCAGACTTAGTGGCAGTTCAACATGCTCAGCCAGTGCCTACAATGCACTGCACTACCTGGGGCCCACCAGGGCAGTACACCATCTCTTGTTTCAACACACTTGGACATCTGGTGAGCATCCCTTGCATTCACCCCCACACTCAGTCTGATTTCGTTCATGACAGGAGATCGGCAGGTCCCTACCACGGCATCTGACACCTGTGTGCTCTCACCCCTCACATCACTATATCACGCAATTTACTGTACATGTGACTCTTGGCATGTTCTTATGTGTTAATCCTTCAAATGCCCCACACCTGACCGCCCTCTCAGGTGTGCAGTTTCTATTTTGACAAACCCATTCCATTCCATTGCTGTACAGTCCAGATGTATGTGCATGTGCCCAAGTTAGACAAAATGGCCTCATTGTAACAGTCAGGTTAGGCAGGGTTAATGTGTCCATGCATGATGTGTTCTTCCATTCCATGTTTTTTGTTTTGTATTGTGGGACTTATAGTTCTGGTGAGTCATATTGCTCATTCCACTACAAGTGCTAGTATACAGAGGTGAACCTGGACTGGTGCTGCACATGGAAAGGAGAAAGGTGACAATGCTGGACTGAGCTGTGCCACATGCAGCTGGGCAATGTGACTTACACTTACCTGATGTTTAACGTGACATGACCAAGATTACTGCTCTTTGCCCTGCACACAGCACAGTGGAGCGCTGGGACATAGCTAGCTGCACTGCACTACATTATCTTTTTTCACATTGCCCCTTGCTGCACTTTACCCTGTAGGTCTTGTTGTACCTCATGGGCTGCACTGTCTTGTCCCGGATCTCCTGGACCCAACCATATAGGATGAGAGCTGCTGCCCGCTCATCCAAGGCATCCAGATTCTCCTGTGGCACCAGGCTTCCTCCTCTGGTCTGCATGGCTACATTCAGGTTGTTGGTCAGTTTCTCCTTCATTCTGGTTCTTATAGTTGTGCCAGCGTTTTTTGAAGTCATTGATTGTCCTCTTGGTTTGTCCCACGCTAGTCATCTTGGTGACTATGGACTGCCAAATGGCCTCTTTCTTTCCTAATGGCAAATTTAGGTGACAAAGAGCTGATGTTGGTGCTCTGTCACCTCAGTGATCAAGATATCATTCTCCTCCTTAATGAAGCTGCACTTCCCCTTCTTCTACCCCTGGGGGTCTATCTGGACATCCCAGCTGGCTATGTGGTTATTGGGGTTGTTGTCCTTTCTTATGCTCTCTTCTCCTCGCTTCACAGCTGCCTTCTGTGAAGAGTGCCAATTTTGTTCCCAAAGCGTCCTTTTTGTATGTTTTTTGATGCTTCATGCACTGAAAGGTGACACTATGGTGGTGAGCGTTGCTTTACGTCCTGCTAGTCAGTCTTACGTCAGTTCTGCTCCAGATGCATCAATCTGCTCCAACATCACGCCAGCGGCAGCTTAATTTTCGTTTTTACACAGCCTGATCCTTATGCCAAGGTGCTGCATACTGTAAATATGGCGCATCCATGGCTCTTAAAAAGAAAGTAGCAATTTGCAAGTCATTTTGGCACATCACTGATGTAACACAGAGATGCGTCAGTTCTTGTAAACGAGCCCCTTTGTTCCCTGCTACTTAGCAGGAGTGAACTGTCTCTGAAATGTGTCTGAATATGGGCAATAGATAACGATGTGGTGACACTGGACCCAACTCTGATCCATGGATCTTTAAGAGCCATAGGGTAAAATAAAAGGTGTCACCCCTGAAATGATGGAGAAGGCAAGAATAAAATGTGCCACCCCATAAATGTAGAGCCCAAAAATCTACCACCTTAACAGGAAAGAAAGATGTTTGAGAATCACCACTTACAGCGATCAAACCAAAACCCTTTACTGGGGTATGAAGTCCATCTTCCTCCTGTTCTCTCTGGGGCTGAAAAGGGATGTTACTGATAGATACCCTTCAATGCACATGATTGGTTGATGAAGGTGCAGGTGTAGCCTAACAGCAATGACAGAAATGCAATAACTACATGACCCAGATGCTCTTTTTCTTTCCTCCTAGTGGTGTGAGTGATCATGGGCTTTTGGGTAGGCTCCGCTCCCAAAGGTTTTCCCACCAGATAGGCCTTTTGCAGATTTTCCCAGGGATGAGGTCACTCCTCCTAGCAGTCTCTGTCCAGCTCCTTAGCAGGCGAGCAGATCATCCTTCTCTTCCCAGATTACAAAGGCAAATTGACCCAGCTGGGCTCTCAGAGTTAATCCAAGACACTTTTCAGAATGCTATGGTATTTATTTATTAAGATCTTCTAAAGTGCTTCAATATTATTTACTTGTCACGTAAGAGTGCATAAGAGTGCAGGACATATAGAGTTGGGCTAATATTAAACAAGGAAATAATGGAGAAAGAAGGAGATGAGGCAATGTGGTTGCAGTACAGCCACAAATTGCATTGCAGATTTGTGACAGCTTTGTTTAAGAGACCAGAAAAACTCCCTCAAAAACCTATCTTTATAATGTTGTTACTATGGAACAGCACGCCCAACATAAATACTCCTGGCTACAGCCCTGACTGAGTTTCATTCTTAAATAAGAGAAAATGCAAGTACTCCATCAAGGAGAAATAATCACAGAAAGTAGAAAACACTTTGTCCAAATGAATCTAGAGACACATCAATGGAAAAAGAAAGACTGATTGCTTCCAAGTCTCAAAAGTAGCCAGTGCCCTAGAGTGCTTAGACAAAGCCCCTGAGCAGTAGATCGTAGTGAAGTAATTATGCAGATCTGTCACTTGAGAATAAATACACAGTTAAATGGGACACTCCACTTAAAATAAAGATTTGAAGACACTGCAGATGTCATGTGTTTTCCACATTGACATTGTTGTTTTCCCTATGTTAGCCCAGCAATGCTCATTGTAGACTTCTTCTGTTTGCACACGTTTCTAAAGCACACACTTGTTTTGTGCTACACTGTATTTTCACTTATAGTTAACACACATTGTTGTCCTTTTCCTGTGATGTAGTCTGCACAGCCTAATGGGATGGTTCCGGGTATTAGAGACTGTAACACCTGGGGACAATTTTTACCGCTGTCTATATTGTTTATCACAGCACTCCCTCGATGTCTGGCTTACCAGACTACACAAACAGAACGAACACGGAGTAGGTGCTGCCTTGGATTTGAGGATGAAAATAATGGAGAATTTTTCCGTAGTGTCTGCAATGATTCTGTCTAATTTTAAAGGTGAAGCAGCCAATTTGGCTATACGCCAGTGGCTCACAGCGGTTGCACCTGCCGACCATAAACATGAGTTGCCTATCATTATTGCTGATGTGTACACATAAATAGGACGTAATTATTTGGGAACCAGACCTACTAAATCACATCTTGGCAAGACTGGTACAGACAAGGAAGCCTGTGAATTTGTTAACAAGCATTGGCATAGCCAATAGGTCTCGCTTTTGGGACCTTATAAGTATTTAGTTCTGCAGCACAATATCCTTGGTGCATCAACATCAGCTGTTGCATGGCTAAACCTTGTACCTTATAAGCGTAACTAAATACTTATAAGGTCCCAAAAGCGAGACCTATTGGCAATGCCAATGCTTGTGACAAAACAGGCTCTCTGCAATCGAAATGTAAATAAATTCTTTCACAAAGGAAAAAAGATAGTATTATACCACATAAAAGCAGGGGTGCGGGCGCGCTGGCAAACACGCGAGTGGTGCGCGCGCAGCACCGGCAAAAGTGAAAGTAATCACGCTCCAGATGGCGCCTCAGGCGCTGAAAGCTGGCAGCTGTGCCCGTTCACGTGAACGCAAGCTTTAGGCCATTAAAAGCCAGTGGGTGGCACTTCGAAAACCCGTATACTAAATGTCTCGCCTGAGACAGCGCATGCGCTGGCTCAGGCGAGACCTAAAAAATCATGGAATAAAGCTAAACAACCACAGAAGGGTAAACCTAGCTGAGGTTCTCACCCCTTGGAGTCCTCTGAGAGGTGGTATAATTTTCGTGATGGTCCTAAAATCAAGACTCCAGACAGGTATCAAGTTCCTGATGCACTTTCTCCTTGTTCCTTTCAGGAATCTTCTGATCAGCAGAATGAAAGAGGAGGGCGATCTGAGCGCAGACAAGAAGAGTTCATGAAACTGTAAAGGAAGGCACTGTGCTCATCTGATGTGAAGATAAAGAAGGAGGATAAACCTCCTCAATATAAAGCCCGGTTTCATAAAAAGAAAGTTAGCAGCTTTAACAGCTAAATATGCCACAGATGCTGAGAGCCCTCTTCCCCCCTGAACAGGAGTTGGGTGGTGACTCTCCTCGACAGCACAGCAGAAGTCACCATTGTGCACCGGTATCTCTAGGAGTTTCTGTTAGCGAGAGCAATATTGTGGGAAAATTTGACTTTGTCTTATGACATCCTGTTGATGTAGATCGATTAGTCCCCACCATGTGTGCGAGGATCCCCACAAGGGGAGGATGTTATTCTACCTTTTTTTCTGCTTTCGTCCCTGAAGAATTTAAACAAGCTTATGCAACTGAGTGGACTCTTGCACTAGCCCCTGCGCTCTCTCACAGTCATATCGGCTTCGATAAGGATTCTCCCTATCATGTTATACATTTACGGTCCAGCCAGCAAATGCAACCACAATACCCTCATAAATGAGATGCTAAGGCACCCATTAAAGAAATACTTTCCCAATTGGAGTACCAGAGAGTAATTGAACCTTGTGTCTCTCAAGTGAATAATTCTTGTTTTCCTGTTTTAAAACCCGATCATTCCTATCTCATTGTCCTGGACTATAGACATTTAAACAGTCATACTCGCTCACTTGCAGTGCAAAACACACATAGAATGGCACTAATTAATAATATATTCCAAAAAATCTCTGAGATTGGACCGCTTTTAGCGCCCTCGGTTTTCAAATGCTATATGGAGATTTGTCAATGGTCTGTAAGAATAGCCCAGGTATATTTTCTGCACGCATTGTGTCACTTCTTCATGAAGTTGACCCTGAAGGTCTGCCCTACATAGACGATATCTACTTAACGGATGATAAATTAAATCCCCACTTGGCCAGAGTAGATTACATAATATTGAAATTTGCATAATTTGGCTACAAGTTCAACTTTACAGAATAATATAGCTTTTCTGAGTCTCCTTTTCTTAGGATGTGAACTTACGCATGAGGGAAAGAGTCTTGCCCCTCCTTTTTGGGAGAAATGTGCACAATTGCAATCTCCAAACAAGCAAAAAAAAGTGTAGCTGCTGCTAGGATTTCTACATTTTTGCAGAACATACATACCTGAATATATACAACGCATTTAAACTCTTTAATAATTAATACACCCTGATTTTTCTGCAACATGCTGGGAATCAGTACACACAGAAACTCTTTTCACTACAATCTGACTTGCTTGAAACATGCCACTTACATACACGTGCCAATACCACAAACCTGGTCCTTCGTATTTTGCCAGCTGCAATTGGATTTACTTCCCTCCATTTTAACCCCTTCCATGCTCATGACGGAACGATTCCGTCATGAGCATCGGTTGAGCTGTGCTCATGACGGAACCGTTCCGTCATGGCCCCGCCCGCGCTCGAACCCTTCAGCACCGCGGGGGAATCCGCGCAGCGCTGAAGGGGTTAATGAAGGCAACAGTGTCCATTGCTTATAAATGGCATTTATATTCCAATGCGGAAATGCGTTTTGCTTCTACTGAAAACATACTGACTGCAGCCCAGATGGCTATCTTCAAAGAATGGCCACTTGCACAAGGAAAATGCATTATTGTCTTTGCTCTCATGCCAGCCTTAGAGGCTGTCACAAAGGCTAGCATGCCAAATGCTAAAGCTATCCATCCTAGATGGACACAATGGGCCTCGGCCTTAACAGCTGTTGATGGAGACTTTGTCTTCGACCTGTCTTTACAGATGCAAGACTTTTTACAGTATGAGCATGTTTATCCTATCTCCTCTTCTATTTTGCCACTCAATCAGGTTAAATATATTATTTACACTGACGGTTCACTCAACATGCTATCGGTTCTAAACAACGATAGTCAGCGGCATGAACTATTGGTATTGGTGTTATGTTAGACAACTATTTCCAACCTCAAACAACTCACAGCCTCCAGTTAACTGCACTGCAGAGTTGGCTGAACTGAATGCTTTGCTCCTTCAACTTGAACATACAGATCCTGAATTCCCCACACTTATAGTGTGTGATTTGAACTACTTTGTACAGTCCTTTAATGATAATCTACCTTATTGGCAACAAAATGGATGCAAAGATTCTAAAGGTAGCACAATCAAGCATACAATGCTTTGGGATGAATTGGCAGGCCTCAAAGACAGGTTTCCACAGACTCATGTAACACATATGTTGAGTTATCAGCATGTGGGAGCACACGCTGTAGGGAATTCCTTGGCTGATGAAGCAGCTAAATCTGCAGTTACCACAGCTACAGTAGCAGCAATTACTTGTTCTATAACTAGAATAGATAATGATATCTTGGCTGCCATTCATGCAAATAAAAACAGCACCACTTTACTCAAGGACTTTCCTTCTAAATATTCTGATCACTTGAATGAACAGAACATACCTTTTGTAAAAATTCCAGGGATTGGCGATCGTTTAATTACCAACCAAGACATCAGACTTGCTTTAGTTATAGCAGTGCCACTAATGGCGTTGCTGTAGCAGCGAGATTGTGGCGGCCACTCCAGCATGGGCAGAAGCAACACCCTCATGTGCCACTATATGTTATGTTATGGTAATAAATGTATAAAGCGCTCAAATACCCGGGGGTGTCTTGACTCTGGATCAGCATAGTATATGTCAAAGTGAAGAAATGTGTTAATTGTTAAAAATCCAAGTTTTCAACAACTTTCTCAAAACTAGTAAATAAGGAGCGACTTTGATAGGGAGCGGTAAGGTATTCAAGAGTTTGGAGGCTCCTGAGGCAAAACAGCTGCTGCCCCATTCAGGCATTTTAAATCAGGGAACAGTGACCAGAAAATATCCTTTTGAGTATTAGTTCCTTCAGGGAGCATACCAGCTTAAAAAGTGTTTGAGGTGATCAGGGCCTGAGTTATGAAGAGGTGGTAACATGACCTGGATGTTGTGAATTATAATATTGGGGGTCAGGTCTGCTTGATTTAAACCCAGGTGTCATGCAATCCAACACAGCAAGTTGCCTTTTAGTAAATGTACCTGGATGCCCGCCTTGCATATTGGTTTGTCCACTTTCTTGATTCTTTTATCCAGAAGAAAATACACTTAGAGTTGAGCCGTGCTTAATCTAATTATTGTTTCCATAGCCTCAGTGCTTGGCATTACCTTAGGTTCTTATCCATTTTTGTTATTTTCAGGAGTAAGCAAGCTTTACTTTTTGCCACCTCTTTGCCCTCCTCTGGGGTGTAGCTTGTTTTTCAGATAACTAGGAATGGCAGTATGGCGGGCTTTGTGATTGATGCATGTCATTTTGAAGAGAACCCTAACTTCCGGCAGTAGCCAGTGCAAGTCTTTCAGACTAGGTGCCATGTGATCAGATTTGTTTGAGCCTTTGACTAGTCAAGCGGCTATATGATGGAAAGCATTGACAGGAGCAATGGTAGATGGTGTAGGTCAGATAATAGAGCATTACCTTCATCGAAATGGAAAAAACTAGTGCACATTCAGCAGGTCTGGATTCTGAGGAAGAATGGATGGCTTTGTCTTTGGAAAGAACTGTTTTTGTTAACTTGAGTTTTCAGCCAATGATGGATCCTAGTGATTTCGGGAATGAGACAAAAGATGACACGTTTTGTTCTGAGTGTTTCTAGCCGTTTTGTATAGGGGATGCGTCTCTTTAGAGTCACGCAAGAGGCATTCTGCTCTACTAGGATATCGTTTATAGTGAATAGAATCTATAATTATTTTCAAAAGATATTTAGGCTTAATATGTCCAAGGAATTTGAGAGTTTGAGGTATAATTGTGTGTCATCTACTCATTGATGCATACATGTTCTTTATATTATAGCATTGATCAGAGGCTTTACACTGAGATAAATGACCTTCTAATAATACTAGGCCTGACTGAAATAGTGAACTTTTTTCATAGCATAGTATCCAAAAATGTCGCAACATTTTCACATTCCATGTATATTGTGCATGGGCTGGTCAACTGTGTGCCATTTGTATGGTAAATGTGCCATTCAATACAAATACTATGCATGAAATCAAGTTGTTGTATTGCCCATACACTCGCTAAACTCAGGCACGGAATGTTGCTCATGCAGCATGCGCAGATCCTGCACACTGCAAGACATGTTCTTCCTTAAACCAAGTATCTTACAAGTGAAACTACAAAAAAGTTTAAGAGTTAGAAAAACAGATACTACAAAAGACTTGGAATCTAAAAAATTGCATTTTTGCAAGAACACCCTAACTTAAAAAGCAGCCAGGCCTAAATAATGTCCTCTTTTTTTAGTGTGTATTACTTCTCACCACAGTTGTGTCATCTAAATACGGTGATAATGAAGTTTTGCAATTCCATATATTAATGTCTCTAACATCACCAGCATCTGAAGATTGGAACACTGTTTTAGGTTTGGCTGTGATTATTAGTGGTTTTCAACCAGAAAATCATCCATGTCTTCAACCAAAGTAAACTCCTACTTCTCGACACTCCCACCGTGCTGCAGGTCCCCTTCTACCATGGCAGGATTTCTGGCAACTCTCTGTTACCCTTTGCTTTCCATATAGAATGAATATTTTTTTCTTATTCTGATGAAGCTGTATGTGAGGAATAGTCAGTCCAGGAATAGAATGGAAACTGGATAAAAGTTGACTTAAGAAGTTTAGGAAACTTGGGGCCATATGTAGGTAAAAATGAATTTGCGATTCTGAAATTCTGATTTTCCGCGAATCGCATTTGAGAATCGCAAATTCCGATGTAGGTAAAATATCACAAAATAATAGCGATTCCCAAAAATTTGTAGAATTACATAGCGACTACTGAAATTGAGATTCCTTAATTGCGAGAACGCAATTAAGGAATCACAATTCCGGTAATCTGCAATTCAGGTGCAGAATGACGACATCACAACCAGGAAGCGTGACTGCCCATGCTGCACCTGATTTCCAGAAGCTGAGTGAGAGCCAAAAGCTGAGTGAGAGCCTGTGAGGAGAGTTGGAGATTTGTGCTCAGCTAATGGAGTCCCAGGTGACAGAGAAGCAGCAGGAAGAAACACCCAGGAAGAGGAAACAAAAATGTAGCGAAAGGGAGCTGGAGGTCCTCAACCAGGAAAAAGTCAGCAGCCATGACCTCCTGTTTGGAAAAAGTTCAATACGTGTGCCAGAGGCACGAAAATGAAAAATATGGAGTGACATCCAGGACAAAGTAAACGCAATTGGCATGACACACCGCTCAGTCGAAGACCTCAGAAAAATGTGGTACGACATGTGGCAGAGGTCAAAGGAGAGGGTGGCTACAAGATTGGCAGAGGCCAAAAAGACCCGTGGTGGGACGTCCACAGCAACAAACCCAACACCCCTGGAGGAGCTGGTGGAGGGCACCCTTCAGCCTGAGAGTGTGAGTGGCGTGGCTGACCCGGACAGCTCCGAGCACCCGGACACCATACAAGGTAAGATGCATGCCAAAACCCCCTGATACATACCCAACCCACTCACACACCCAGACACCCAACCTGAGTGCAACTCCAGTACATTTCCACCAGCACACCCAGAAATGCATTAAGGGAGATGTAGTCACATGCACTGATACCTGAGCCAGTGAGACACAGCAAGGTGGAATAGGGATGAGTCATTCAGGAAATGAAGAAAACAGACATGTGAATTTAAAATTGTAAACTGTAATGCATTACAAATGCGAGACAGGACACAGAATTAATGTGTGCATTTAAATTCACAGCACCACCAACAACACAGGAAACCATGGCAGAAGGGGAGGAAACACCAGAAAATGAGGACGAGGCAGGGCAGGAGGAGCAGGGCGAAGCTAGACCAGCAAACCCTGTGCCATGCAGACGGCGCAATATAGTGCCACCACTGCCACTGCTGGATAGACACAGCAGGAGAGGCACAGCCAGTGCAGAGGTAGCGTGCAGGACAGCAGACAACACAGTCCCCTGAACAATCCGGAGAAGGGAGTGGGTCAAGACGCAGGGCATGGCCGTCCACCAGCACTGCTCCTGTCGAAGAAGACACAGTGTTCTTGGGCCTTGAGGGTAGCAAGCTGAAAGCACAGCACCTGCAAGTCAAAGGAATATGGTCAATACAGCGCCAATTGGCTGCACACAATCATAACATGACTGAGTTGCGGGTTGGTGTAATGGCCATGACAGGTGCTTTGGATGGACTGTGCAGGGAGATAAGGAGAGACAGGGCAGCCAGGCACAGGGAGAGACATCGCCATCACACCCGGATGGACTTGTATACAAGAGCAGTCAACCGCCAGTCAACCGCCACATCCCTGCTGGCCCGAAGATGTGTCAGTATGCAGCATGAGATGGCCCACTCTGCCAGGACGTGGACAGGGCCCCGGTGCAGGTTACACATGCGATAGACCAGATGCGCGCAGCTACGACAGGTGGCCTAGGCCCACTTAGCACAACGGATACGGACGAACAGTCCAGCAGGAGCAGCATCACTCCACCAATTCCACCAGACAGATGCCGGAGTGCGCGCCAGGGGAGAGTAGATGATGACTCCAGGGAGGGCAGTGGGAAGCCTGAGCGAGGCGCAACAGGGCATGCACATAGGAGGTGAAGGTACACCATGGACTTATGGCTATGTGTGAAGCAACACATTCCATATGGACATATTGGCTGATGGAAATACTTGCTCTGTGGCACAAACATGTGCAAGCACTCACAATGAAGTCATGCTGTGTGACAGATGTATTCCTGCACCAAAGGAAATAAACATCACTGTTAAACACCATTCTGTGGCATTGTGTCCTCATTACTCACTTAGAAGTAGTTCTATTTGATCTCATCTCGTCTCAGGCGCCTGGCAGCCGCCCCGGTCCCACATGCTGGTCTGCGACGTGGAGCTGGTCCCTCCTCATCTGATGTGTCTGAATCTGTCAGATCCACTGGGGTGCCTTTCTTGGTAGCGATGTTGTGTAGCATTGCACAGGCAACCACGATTTTGCAACATGTCTCTGGGCTGTACTGTAGCGCACCTCCACTCTTATGGAGGCAGCGGGACTGGCTCTTAGGGATACCGAAGGTCCTCTCAATGGCACAGCGTGTGGCTCTGTGGGCCCTGTTGTACCTCCGCTCACCTGCAGTGGCTGGATTCAGGTACGGTGTGAGGATGTAGTCACGTACAGCATACGCACTGTCACCTGCAGGGTATAAGTAGATTTATGTTCAATACTGTCATGCCAGTTCATACATTTACTGGATGTGTGTTTGTAAGCCATGCATTTACGTAGCAGGTAGCCCTCTCCAAACTCGCCATTTGTGAGTCTGCGATTTAATGCACAGTGGCGAAACATGAATGGGTCGTGTGTGCTTCCTGGGTATTTTGCCACAATATCAGTTATTATATGTTTGGCGTTGCACACTACCTGGATGTTCAGGGAATGATATGACTTTCTGTTCCTAAACACATACTCATTCTGTGATGGGGGTGAGATTGCGACATGGGTCCCATCTACGCAGCCAATGACGTGGGGGAATTAGGCTATTCGGTAGAATTCCTGCTTGGTCTGATCTAGTGCCTGTTGTGTGCTTGGAAATTGTATGTGGTGATGCAGCCTCTGTACCATTGCATCAAGGAAAGCGTGGAAGAAGCGCGCTTTGAGAGACCCCTCCTGCTGTGGCTATCAACCCCTGAAAACTCCCTGATGCCATGAGGTGCAGTGAGCACAGAACCCGGACATGGATGGGAATGGTGTGTGCCCTGCGTGTGGGGTGTTCAAGTATGGGTGTCAGCTCCTCTATTAAATCCAAGATGCTGTCTGGGTGCAGCCTGTAGTTCACATGGATCTCCTCCTCGGTCAGCTGGAAGAGGGTGATGCATGCTTTGTAGATTCTTTCCTGGCGTCACCTTCTCTGTGTAGCATCTCTGATTCACACAAAGACCAGCCATGGTGGGAAATCACAGTGGCATTGTGGGCCTGTTTAAATAGGTAGCACCTGCTCAGAGTTGGTGGTAATTGAGAAGCGCAATATTGCGAATTTTGAGAAATCGCAAATTGCGACTTTTACCTACATCTCATTTTGCGGATTTGCATTCAGCGAGGACGGTAGTAGCGAATATCGCAAATGATGTGCCGCAGACTGCGATTTCGCAAAATAATTTGCAGAATCATTGGTACGCAAAAATGATAATCGCTAAATTAGCGATTCCCATTTTTGCGCTGAGGAAACCTTTCCTACATTGGAACGGTCTGTTTTGCGATCGCATACACCCTGATTTTTGCGATTCGCAGTGTTTGCCATCGCAAAACAGCTTCCTACATATCGCCCTAGGTTTTTGATTGAGCCGTGTCCAAACGTCACTATGTTAACCTGTGGTTAACTCTCTGGTAGTTTGGCATAAAATCAGTCTGGCTTAATTTAGGGCAGAGGTCTTCAATCTGTGGGGCATTACCCCCAGGGGGGCAGTGGGGTAATGGGAAGGAGGGTGCACATTCCCAGTCTCTCTTTTGCCTGGGATTCAAAATGTTGGTCATAGTTTTGGAAAAAGACAACCGTTCTCATACGGGTAATTCTGATAGTTCAAATTCTTCAGCTGGAGTGTCATTTAGGGAGTCTCCTATGCTGTGAAACCAAAGCTGGGCACTCAGCTTAACACGCCTTCCTGCCAGGGTGCCTACTTGCCTGAAAGAAATGGAAATGTGCACTACAAGTTAATATGCAAATGTAAAGAGTAATCTGCAAATGTAAAGGATGCTTGGGAGCCGGTACTGGCTTTAATTGATCGAATCACTCAAAGCTTTGTGATTACAAAGATTTATATTTTTTAGAGTAGTAGAGCAAAGAGTTAACAACTGAGCTGTGAAGTGTGTGCTTTAAATTGTATTTACATACTTTCTATTCCTGAGGAGGTGCTGAAGAAACAGTTATGTAAACCAATTGCATTAGGTTCAATCTAGTTATTACTACAATCTAAATTTTTGAAGAACCATTTTATCACAAAATGTTTTGCACATTTTATAGCAGTCTATCCAATATTGTTTGTAATGCAAGTATAAAATAATGACTTACAAATTCACAGTGCTTCCTGTCATATGCTGTGGCCTCAGCGCACTAAATAAACACAAGCCACTATTCTCCACTGCACCAGGTTAAATTCTATGCCTCTCTGGTTACATGCAGACCTTTGCTGTGCATTAACTAATGTAGGTTTCATAATGTAATTTAGTGCATTGCCCACTGAGCCCACCCTGAACATGACTGAAGTCAACAACATTAGTTAACTAATATAAGCAGAAATGTGTTTTTGTTAAAATAGAAGATTCTGTTTTCATAATGTTAAAAATAAAAACCTTTTTAGAAAAGCAGTGTGAAAGAAGATTAAAGGACCACTTCCTCCCAGGGAATTAAAGAAAGAATCCTACTTGAACCTTACAGTTCATAATTATGTTTGTAAATTGTATGATTTAATTATGAGGAATGATGTTCAACAACCTTCAGTTCCATACAGCTGTAAAAGCCAAGCCATCAGCATCCTATGAAATATAGTATGATTCTCCACGGATGCCGTGCACTGAAGTTGCAAAAACAACAATTGATGGACAGAATGCAAAACAATGTTATACATTCACCCCAGTACAGAGATCTGGGCCTAAATCCATCATGTTTCTCACTATGCCATTTCAGTTTGAACCCAGCCATATGCAAATCAGTCATGACCCTGTACCCAATGGGAACAGTCCAGCCCGAACTGCCAGGCCAAGTCCTCCCTGGACTGGAAACAAGCATCCTAGGACCGGTTTCGGAGTTTCATCCCCCTTCAGCCAGGATAGCTTGACTCCAGTGGCATGGAGAGCACAGGACCCACGTCTGGGCATACTCGTACCACTCGGGGTGACAAATGAAAAAACAACAAATGGACAGAATGCAGAACAATGTAATACATTCACTGCAGTACAGAGATCTGGGCCTAAATCCATCGTTTTTTTGCTCACCATGCCATTCCAGTTTGAACCCAGCCATATGCAAATCAGTTGTGACCCTGTGCCCAATGGGATCAGTCCAGCCCGAACTGCCAGGCCTGGTCTCCCTGGACTGCAAACAAGCATCCTAGGACCGGTTTTGGTGTTTCACCCCTCTTCAGCCAGGATAGCTTTACTCCAGTGGCATGGAAGTTGCAGCATATGCATTACAGCCATTATACCCAGGGACTCTGGAATTATGCGATTGTGTGGCTGTGGCAGTTTTCGCATAGTTATAGATTTTCTGCATATGCCACATAATCCATCATCTGCTACATAATCTTCTGACTTTAACAAAAAAAGCAGTTTAAAGTTCAAAAGTAACCAAAAACCATTGATATGTGTTGCCGCACAGTAAAAAACCATTTGCAAAGCTGGACTGGTCACCTTTGTATTGCTTATTGCTATTGGGTGTTAAACTGGTACTAATGAGGTGCAACCACAGATTGACTGTTTCTATCTGTTATCATCCAAATTATGTTTTGCTTGTGGAAAATAAAGTACCGTTGTGTATTTTTGGATAACTCATTGTGAGGACATTTTGTTTGAACTGTGTGGTAAACCTCTGACACCAAACAACAGTCACCGGCAAAACTTTGGTTAGCTAATCACTGTTTAATATTATTTTCTCACCATAAAAAGGAGTTGCCATGTAAACTGGGGGCATTTTTAAGGTTGTTGATGGTTGTCCATGATGAGGAGTACCATGTTCCAGAACTTTTTGTCAGGAGGGTTCCTTACACCTACAAAATTTTGACAGTGGGGTCTAGGCATCAAAAGGTTTGAAGACCTCTGACTTAGAGGCAATATGTTAAGTATTTATGCAGGACTCAAACAATGTGAAAACATAACACAAGAAAAATCCAACCCACCAATTAAAAACTCATGTTTTTAATAAATAATTTGACACTAGAACAACAAATTTCCATTGAGTGGAACCAGAGTTATGAATATTTTAAGTTTTTAGTAACAACTGGCACCTGAAAGATCAAAACAGGGGACATCTAGTAGTGCGAGACTGAGGCAGCGATGAATCGTAGTTTGTATACACAAAATGGATTGGGGCCATTTCCACTTACCTTTATACTTAGAAGAACTTTGCAAGAAATATGTCTGAGTAGGTAAAGTTCAGTGGGGTAGGGCAGCCGGTGGTGTTGGAGGAGGAGGCATCACCATCAGAGAGCCGCTTTACTAGGACTTATTAGTAAATTAAATGTGCCAAATGAGTGTAAGCCAATTTGACCATGTTTATAAGAGTGAGCACAAGCACTTTAGCACTGGTTAGCAATGGTAAAGTGCACAAAGTCCTAATGCCAACAAAACGAATTTTAGCAAACCGGAATGGAGAAGGCAAAAGGTGTGGGAGAAGACCACCCTAAGGCTGACAGGTCTAACAAAAACCTATTGTTATGCTTGTTCTGGGTTCCAAAAAACATGTGCTGTGTGGTGAGCCTGTACCAGAACACAGAGACAAGAACCCTTTAATGCCTGGGTACATTTACTGCTTTCCCTTCCATGCTGAACAGTGGTCTTCACTGGACTGGAGGGAGTGGATACTTTTTTCTCACCATCGTTCCTATGCCCCAATGCATCAATTCAAGTGTTTCTTTCATATGAGTTGTGCAATGGCTAAAGAAAGATAGTGGAAGTCAAAGGAAAAAAAAGCTGGTAACTGTCATAACTTGCATCCAGACTCAGAAGCCTACAAGAGAAAACAAAGCATGTGACTTAGCAATTTGGATGAGGGATACACTCAGATGTCAAAGCATTTTACTGGCTAAAACTCTGAAAGTATCAAAGTGTTTTGGATCTGTTGGTGCAATTACAATGCACTATTAATGGACATTTATAAAGCAAAAAATACAATCCAAATTATTTTCACCCTTAATAAGATTTATATACCACCCAAGTCAATAATATATTTTGTATGTACCTTAAACGAACACACTATGAGATAGACCCATACCTTGTAGATGTTATGCATATCTTTGTAGTTTTTGCATACCCCACTGAGTTAGACATGTGTTAAGCATGCAATTACCAAATGATCGATTTTACCAAAATCGAACTTGTAACCAGCAGGTGTTACAAAGGACTTAAATATTCACCTAGCTCACAGTATGCACCTGCCATGAATAAACTTGCTGCTAGAGAAGACAGCTTTAGAATAATTATCTTTCTTGAATATGTACATGTAAATGTTTATTATGTCTCCTGCTACAAGTTCCTGGACTGAATGAGTGAGTCTCCAGAAACATTTGTTTATATTGCATATTTAAATTGTTCTGAGTCTGTGAAAATCGTATTGTCCTCCCCAGTTAATATTATGTTTTAAAACAGGAGCTTTTTCCCTATCTGATGTACATATTTTAAAATATATTTGTATTAATTAACTTTGAATGTAGACATTTATTATTAATACAGAGCAACATATTTATAGACTATATATATTTATATATGCTTCTAAGTCTGTCTTATCATTTCCTTATGTCAAACTAACAATAAATAATACTTTGAAGTCAGTGCACATTTATATATGTAAATGGAAGTAGTGACAAGAGGAAGGTGGGAAAAACTAAAATGAAAAAAATAAATGTTTAAACATCAAATCCTTTGAACTGTCTCACTACCCATTATATCACAGATGTATTAATTCAAATCAAAGCCAGCTTTATTCGGTTAATAAAAGTACAACCATAAAAGCATCCTAAAATAACAAACATTTTCACATTTCATCTCTAAAGTACACAGTAAAGTGCATTTGAATTTTAAAATTCCAGCTGCAAACCCGATATAAACATTATACATAAAATGTTGTCTGCAAAATATACAATCAGGAGCAGAGCTCATACCCTGATCATCAGTTATCGGTATGCAATCTATCTCCTTCATATAAAAGAGCCTCGAGGTGTGAATTGTTTTTTCTTATTCTAATTGCCTTCTGGATATAAACCGCCACTGCATTACAGACTCTATCATTTACTAGGTTGCAGATATACTCAAAGGCAATTTTATATGTAAAAATTCTCTCCTTTAAAAACAACGGTCGTAAAATACTCTTCCTTAAAGCTCTATAAAAACCGCAAATAAGATTAAATGCAAGGTAGTCTGATCTGGCTTTCCATCGCAAGGGCACTTTGGGAGATTTCGTTTCCATTTCCCATTGTTGGAAAAGCTATTTCCATTCTTAATGTAGTAAGATAAAATCTGTGTCTTGTGTTTGTAACCTGAAATAAATAGTATTGAATCCCTATCCCCAAGGTCCTATCACAATATGTCTTAGTCATCTGTTTCGAATTTGCCTCAACTTCCCATAGCCAGCTCCGAGGTTCTATGATGGTAGTTTTCAGGTCTTTTTTATTATATTCAAGTATTTGGAGTGGTTTGTTAAAAATAATATTATCAGCACATTCATTTAAGAGATTATTAATATACATCAGCCATGGGATCTTTTTCCCATGTTCTAGTGCAAAGCAATCCTAAATAATCTCCTGAGTGGATTTTGTCCCCTCCTTGTTCCATATTGCATACCAGGCATTTAAACTTGCTATACTAATAAAATCCTTTATATAAGGGGCTCCCAGCTCTTTGTGTGCGCTAAATATGGGTGTGGAATTTGGGACGGCCAGCAAACTCCATAAAAAATATTTTCTTCAATCTGGAGGATGGAATGGTTAGCCACTCCCCAGAGGGCAGCACCATAGCAGGTTCCTGTGAGACACTCACTTTTGTATAGTGTCATAATTTCCCTAATGGGTTTATTACCCTTTTTTTTTTTTAAAATCTAAAAATTGCCTCTATTATCCGGGTAAATTTTTATTTACAATGTTCAATGTGGGCTCCCCAATGTCCATTTGCTGTAAATTTTAGTCCTAAATATACAAATGAATTTGTTACTACAATAAGGACATTATTTACGTGATGGGTCCTAATCTCTATTTTTCTTCTCACACACACCATTGTAAAGGTCTTTTTCAAGTTCAATATCAGATCCTTCTCCTGCATGTAATCAGCAAATTTCTTGATTAGAGACTGCAGCCCATTTGTAGTTCTTGATAAAAGAACTGCATTGTCTGCATATAGCAGAAAGGGGATAGCGTGTTTACCAGCTCTAGGGACATCAGCATCTCATTTTTGCAAAGTTTTGTCTACTCCATTTATATATAAGGAAAAAGGGAGTGGGGCAAGTACACATCCCTGCCTAATACCCTATGTTACCCTGAAACTAGTAGTACATTCTCCTTCTGTCCCGTATTGAACTCTAGTGCTCAGTCTGCTGTATATTTGTGAAAAATGTACAATACTGTCATTTGGTGCACCCATGTGAGTCAATATTTGCCATAGCTTTGCATGATTTACTTAGTCAAAGGCACTAGTAAGATCAACAAAACAAAGATGTTAGTGTCCCTTTTTTACAATTGTATATTTTTTCTGATTATGAGGTGCAAGTGTATGCACTGTTCTCTATTCTAAAACCATACTGGGATTCAGTAAGGATTTTATTTTCATCGGTCCATATTTCCAACCTCTCCAGAAGAATTCTGGCCATCAATTTTGAGGTTGTGACTAGGAGGGAAATAGGGCGATTACATTTGGCATTACTTCTGTCGACCTTTTTAAAAATTGGGACAATAATACTCTCCATCCACATTCTTGGCAGCTGGCCACCCGATATGGTGTTAAATACTCTTTGTAAAAATGGGGCCCAATGGTCTGTGTCGGTTTTAAAAATATCTATCGGGACCTGGTGCCTTTCCATTTGCACATCTATTCAGGGCCAGTACGACCTCGTACAAGTTAATAGGGGCCAGATTAGGGGATTCAAACGTAATAAAATCTTTACTCTCTAAGGGTGTTAAAATACCTTTTGGGTTCCTATTTTCTGCCAATATAGGAGTTTCATCTTCTGTATTAAAAACCTGTCCAAAATAGCTTACCCACTCCGAAGGCTGCACCAGGCTCTCAATTTTAACTGCAAAGTGATCTATAAAATAAGGATGGTTAATCATCTTCCAGAATAAGGGGGCATCCTATGTGTTTGCAGCCTGGGTAAGTTTTTCCCATGCATGGTCTTGAATCTCCCTTTTCCTTTTTGTAATGGTCTCTTTGTATATCCTCCTCTGTGTACTGATAAGTACACTATCTCTGGGCCTAGTTTTTAAAGCATTTTTTAAGGATTGGTTAGTCTTTCTACATTGGCAATCAAACCAGCTAACTTTTTTCTGAGTGTTCTTACTCTTACCTTTCAATCCCCCAGAGATCACAGAAGTTATATTACAAAAAGACTCAAGAATCTGGTGGTCAGTGGAATCCCCCTTATTACAAATCTCAATTAGGATTCACTCCAGACCACTTAATAGTAATGCAATTCTCTCCTTGATTTGATATAAAGGGTGCTGACAGGGCCCTTTCTGGAGAGTCTTGTTTAAGTTCACAGTTAAAAATAGGGGGTGATGGTCACTAAAACAGGTTTTTAATACCTGCATTTTCATTATTTGGTCCCGCTCAGATGCAGAAATTACTATATGTTCAATATTTGAACACTGTCCATGACCTTTGTAGGTTGGTAACCAAGGTTGTCCCTCCGGAATAAACTGGTCCAATAGTACTAAATAATATTTATATATTGCCCCGTTCATAGCTTCACCATAAAGGTTATGTGGGAAATGAGAATAACTTTCACCAGACTCATTCCCATATCCACAATTTTTTCCATCTAGAATTTTCTAATATTTTTAAAAAATAAATCAAGCTCCTTGTCAAGGGCCAGTGTAACTTGATTTCTAGTTTTATCAAATACATTATTATAAAAATGAGTTATTACAAAACACTGGTTATCAATAGAAATTGAAAATAAGGTGAATCAGTATAGGCTTTTTTTAAAGTTAACGGGCATGTGACAGAAACTAGAACTTCCAGGCGCCCTTTGGCCCTTCCGTTTCGAGAGGGTCTTGCTTGTGTATCAACTGTTGTAAAACCATCAATATGGAAGGGTTTTGTGTGCCAGGTTTCTTGAATGCAGATGATTTGGCATTTACTTAATAAATCGAACCATGCTTCATCGCTCAGTCTCTTATTAATACCCGCAATGTTCCATGTTACCAACCTCAGGTTCTTAGAGTTCAAATTTTTGGTTGCTTTCAATACTCGATTTGTTATAATATGAGGAGGATTTTATTTGACAACATGATGTAGTCAATCTAAGTCTAAGGGGTAGGAGTCTATTAGGCAATGTAAGTGGAGTAGGCCTATCCACTGTTATTGATCTATTTACAGGGTGGCTGAAATGTTCCATGCCTGCTTTGTAAAAGGACCCTAAGGGGGCTGCAGTAATGACATCGTTCTGGGACTTTGATGACACTGTCCCCCTACTATGTAGCTCTTCAAACAAAGCTCTTACCATTTCTGGATATCGAAAAGAAATGACAACACAGTCTTGTTTTGCAATCGTTTGCAGTTTCCCCACCCAGGATACTCTTTCTACCATTATGATGTTTTGGGCCATGATATTTGAGTTAAAATTTCAGTGCTTGATAAACCAATGCACTGCCTTATTTTTTAGATCTCCCGAGTCCTCTTTGGCCCCATCCATGAACTCTGGCACATTTTTAAGTACAATGGTATAAGGTGTGGCCTCAGGTGGTAGATGAAGGGATCTCTGGTGGTTTCTTAGAAGTTGAGGAGTCAATTGAGTTTTTTCCATATTTTTGTTCTTTCTTGTTATCATTTTCGTGTCACAGGAGGTCGACGATACAGAGTGCAACGCAGTATGCCTAGTTTTTGTAGCTATAGGTTCCGTGATATTGTTCCTACCACCCAATATTTTTGTTCCCGATGTACCTGGCAAAGTGTCATTTAAAGGGGATCTTACGTTGCGTTCAGTCGTTTACCTGACGATTTTGACATTTGAACTGGTTACACTGGAGCGATTCTCTATTAGAATGGATTCTGTAATTAATCTTGACATCTGGGCTACATCGTTATTAATTTTTATTATTTCAGACATCAAAATCCTTTCAATTGAGTCAATTTTCCCATGTAGTTTTTTAAATAATAGTTCCAGATTATGGTGATGTTCAGTACTTAGAGTATCCCCCATGTCCTTACTCATAGGTAATGACTGTGGCTGTTTACAAAATTCTTTTGTTTTTACCTTTGATGGTTGTTTTCCTTTGTTCACCGAGTGGGTCGTTGAGTCTGTACTCTCTGTTAAAACTGGTATTTCAAGTTGTATTGTTGATGCACAAGACACTATACTGGTATTATATATTACAGCTGTTGTATCCTTTTGTTGGGGATTTGTATTTATGTCAGACTCTAGTACTCTTATGTTCAATACAGTTCCTTCAGTTACTGCAGTGAGTGCTGTCTTAGTAGCTGCTAGGTGCTACTCGACATTAGCAATCTCGCTATTAATTAGTCCCATAGTGATGTTTCGATAGTTTGTTATGGGAGCACTGTCGAGCATTTTTGTTTTTACTGCCTGATGAAACAGCTGCAAGTTTACGCTTTCCCATGGTTAAGACAGATGAGAGACTAAAACTATGACACAGATGACCAAATTTGCAATTATATTCACTCCACCGTAGTTCTGGAGTTCTTGTTTAACGATTTAGGAGGGTGGCCCAGCCCAGCCTCTGCCAGCTGCTGATGGGCGCAGACGGGCCCGCCCATGGCCTGGGCTTTGCGGGCACGCCCCTGTGCGTCCCGCGCTGCGGGAGCCCTTGGTTCGTTTTGAGGCGCCTCCTGGTGCTGTAGGTGATGTCAGCGGCAGCAGGAAGGCAAGCCGTAAGTGAGTCTGGGACTCGTGGTCTGGGCCTCCTGACCCCGGACCCCAGCAGGCAGAAAATGACAGCAGCTGAAACGGGAGTCCCGCACTGCGGGAGCCCTTGGTTGATTTTAAAGCGCCTCCTGGCACTGTAGGTGATGTCAGTGGCCGCAGGCAGGCAAGCTGTAAGTGAGTCTGGGACTCATGTTCTGAGCCTCCTGGCCCCGGTCCCCAGCAGGCAGCAAAAGACAGCGGCAGAAACAGGCGTCCCGCGCTGCGGGAGCCCTTGGTTGATTTTAAGGTACCTCCTGGCACTAAAGGTGACGCCAGCGGTGGCAGGCAGGCAAGTCGCAAGTGAGTCTGGGACTCGTAGTCTGGGCCTCCGGGCCTCGGTCCCCAGCAGACAGCAAATGACAGCGGCAGAAACGGGCATCCCCTACAAATTTATTAATTTTAAATAGGAGATCTCTCTGTAAATAGCTTGCTGTACTTCTAGAGATCTTTACAAATACATTTAAGTGGACAATCAAAAAAACCTTGATTTCTTCCAAAATGTTTTTTTTAGAATTAGAAAAGGTATTAAGAGCCAAGGAAAATGGGTTAGCTGACTCAATTAATGAAGAAAGAGGATACCTGTCAGGTCCCGCGTAGGCCTCTCAGGATCGGTTCGTTGCTCAATGGGGGCCCCCTATTGACAACCCTAATTCCGGATAGCCGTAAAGGCACGGAAGCTTAAGGGGGTCAATCGAGGGGAAGGAAAGGATGGGAACAGCGGGGAGGGAGATCTGTAAAGGAAGCACAGGTTTGGTTAGCCGGATTGCCTGTAGCTGAAATGTCTTTTACACCCACTTGACTCACATAAACAATTCAGTCTACCTGTAAAGAAAAATAACCAGTTCTAGCTGTGACAGCAGAAGGGCGATTAAATATCGTCAAGGCCGCTTCAACGCCAGCTAGCTGCAGTGTGCACCGGGACGTCGCTATTCTGTATAGGTACTCACAGGGCGCGACTGTAGATACACAAACAATACATAAGAACCCCCCCCCTTGTTTTATACCAGCAGCAGAATATACCTTTTTGCCAATATAGGGTATCACCATATACCCACCAAAGAGGGTGTGCAGGTAGGCCTCACTGAGGAAGGAAGGTCTTACGCTGTAGCCTAGCTGCCCCTCTACAAACCCCCAGCTAGAAGACAACACAACACACACAGTTCATAAATACATGTTCAGCGGTGACTTCAGGAAAGGCAAAACATTGGTGTATAAAGAATTCACAGCGTGGTATTTAGGGTCATACCACCTGGTAAAGGTCAAGCGTTAATGTCGAGCGCTCCACGCACTCACTCCGGTTCTCTTAAATGCCTGTCACAAAGTCTCACAAGCTTATTCGTTTTTTCGTGATTCCAACGGCCCGCTTCTTCCCTGAGGGACGGCGAGAGGGCAGAGGTCAGGTGAGTTTTCATGACAGCACATCCCTCTCCCCGCGACCTCTGCCAGGAGCCAGGTTTGTCGGGATATTTCGCATGGAAGGCTTTTACACACCGAGGAGCATGTACCCCCCTGGCAGGTTTCCAAGAATCTTCTTCCCGTCCGTATCCTTTTCAAGATACCAGGTACCAGAGTCTGGACCCCCGCATTTTTGAGTCGAGGATGGCCCTGACTTCGTACTCCGGTTCATTGTCTATCCAGACAGGAGAAGGATTCTTCTTCACCGGGGTGTAGGAAGGTTTCAGCAGCGACACGTGAAATACTGGATGTATTTTTAGAGATTTTGGTAGCGCTAGCATCATAGCCCTAGGGGAGATAACTTTCTTTATCTTGTATGGCCCGATGTACCTTGGGTTGAATATGCTGTATTTCCGGAACCGTATGTTTCCGGTTGATAACCATACTACATCATCCTTCTGATAAGGAGGATTAGGTTTCCGGTGTTTATCTGCCTGGTCTTTGTACACTATTTTAGCTTTAGCCAAGTTTTTGTATGTACTCAGTAGGATTTTTCGAATGTTTTTGGTTCGGGTACCAACTTCCGGGACCCCCGGCCCGCTCACTGGTTGGATCAAAGAGGTAAAACGAGGATGGAAGCCGTAGTTGCTATAATAGGGTGAGTACTGTGTAGATTGATGTGTGGCGCTATTGTAAGCCACTTCGGCCAAACAGAGCCATTCAACCCAGGAATCCGAATTGTCTGCCACATAGCAACGTAGGTACTGCTTAAGATTCTGGTTGAGTCGCTCCGTTTGCCCATCCGACTGGGGGTGGAAGCTAGTTGATTTGGACGACTTCATGTGTAACGCCTTACACCACTCCTTCCAGAACTTAGCTGTAAATTGAGGGCCTCGGTCCGAAACGATATTGGCCGGGAGTCCGTGTACTCTTATAATGTGGACCAGGAGTAACTGGGCTAACTGCCCTGCAGTGGGTTCTTTGGCACATGCGATAAAATGTCCCATCTTGGTGAGGCTGTCTACCACTACCACGATGGTTGTACAACCTTGGTCCTTTGGAAGACCCACTATAAAATCAATAGAGATGGTTTCCCATGGTTTCAACGGTGTGGGTAGAGGTTGCAAGAGACCCTGAGTCTTCCCATGGTCCGTTTTGACTTTCGCGCAAGTTTCACAGTGCCTTACCATGTTCGTGGTGTCTTTCACCACTGATGGCCACCAGAATTGTCTTGCTATTCTGTCAAGAGTTTTTCTGACCCCATTATGGCCAGCGCTGGGCGTGGAGTGACACATCTGCCATACTTCCTCCCGCAATGAATTCGTTGGTATCAGCAATTGATTGCCTTTCATCGGCAGACCTTGGTGTAGCTTCCATTGCGGATGTGCTTTCAACCATTGTCTCCAGTAAGTGGTCTTGATTCCTACGAGTATCCTTTGAAGGAAGTCATCCGTATGTAAAACTCCAATGACCTTCTTTGGGTCCAAAATAGCCTGCTGTTCTTCTGTCGTATGTTCAAGGGGGGTAGTCTGCCTGGATAAGGCATCTGCCTTTCTGTTCTCTGTCCCGGGTCGACATGTCACTATAAAGTGGAATTCCGAGAAAAACAACATCCATCGCAACTGCCTAGGAAAAAACATGCGAGTTGAGCGCATGAACTGCAGATTGCGATGATCAGTATAGACCGTGACTACATGTTTGTCTCCTAATAACCAGTGCCTCCAATCCATGAAGGCTTCTTTAATGGCTAAGAGCTCTTTTTCCGCTATAGTGTATCGGGTCTCAGCAGGGTTTAACTTCCTGGATAGGTAGGCAACTGGATGTAATTGCCCGGTAACCGCATGTCTCTGTGAAAGAATAGCCCCTATGGCTACATCAGAGGCGTCCGCCTCTACAATGTAAGGACGCTCAGGGTCAGGGTGAGCCAACACCGGCGCGGTCACAAAGGCATCTTTCAAACATTGAAAGGAATGTTCGGCTTCAGCCGACCAACTAAACTTTACGTTCTTTTGTAATAGGGCTGTGATGGGTGCCACCATGTTTGAGAATCCGTTAATAAACCTGCGATAAAAGTTCGCGAATCCCAGGAAACATTGGACGCCCCTCACTGTGGCAGGTTGGGGCCAGGTTTTTACCGCCAAGATTTTCCTGTCAGACATTTCTTGCCCGTTGGGTGACAGTATTACTCCTAGAAACTCCACCTTATCCACATGGAACTCGCATTTGCTGAGTTTACAATACAAGTTGTTTCTTCGTAACGACTCAAATACTTGACAGACATGCGCCCGATGCTCCTCAACCGAGGAAGAGTAAATGAGGATGTCATCTATGTATGCTACCACGAACCTGTCCAAGAACTCCCGCAACACCTCATTCACGAAGTATTGAAATGCAGCGGGAGCGTTGCACAGGCCGAAGGGCATTACGGTATATTCATACAGCCCATACCTTGTCCTAAAGGCTGTCCTCCATTCGTCCCCTTCTCTTACCCTTACGAGGTGATATGCCCCCTTTAAATCAAGCCGCGTGTATATGACTGCTGTTTTGACTTGTTCTAAAAGTACAGGGATTAAGGGTAAGGGGTATCTATTTTTTATGGTGATATCGTTTAGGGCGCGAAAGTCTATACAAGCCCTCTTTTCTCCGTTGGCTTTAGGGATAAAAAAGAGGGGAGAGGCAGCCGGAGATCTGGAAGGACGGATAAAGCCATTCTCTAGGTATTTGTCCAAGTATTCACGTAAGTGGGTGTTCTCGGCTTCGGTCAAAGCATATAAGCGCCCACAGGGAATCAAGGCCCCCGGAACCAGATCTATGCGGCAATCGTAATGCCTATGAGGGGGTAATGTGTCTGCCATCTTTTCACAAAAAACGTCCTGATATTCCGAATACCAAGACGGAAGCTGTACATCCGTTTCTGCTGCCGTCGCTACGCTATAGGATGAAATCAAGGCTCCCTCCTTGTCCGTACCCCGGCCTGTACAATGAGCTTTGCACCAGGCCCCACTAAACCTCACCTTTCCTTCTTTCCAATCTATATCAGGGTTATGCTTTCTTAACCAGGGGAGCCCCAATATTACTCCGTATTGCGGAGCTTGGAGGATGTTGAACGGTGCCGTCTTGGTATGGTCCTGCTCGCACTGCATGAGCAAAGGTTTTGTATTAGATTCAATGGGGCCAGTACTTAATTTCTTTCCATCTACCGCCAGAACCTCTTCGGGATGGTCTTTCCTTACTAACACGAGTCCCAAGCTTAAAGCCACTTCCCGATCCATGAATAGCCCGGTGGCACCGGAATCAACCATGGCTTCTATAGGTTGCCATCCCTTGGGGGTCTTGAGGTGTATAGGAAGAAAAAAATGGTGTGTAGTATACTCCGTCTGTTTAGATAACGAAGGGACATGAATACCACTCAAGGAGTTCCCTTCAGCGTTCCCTGAGTGTATTAGTTTCCCTGTTTATCTTCCGTTGTGCGTCCGGAGGTTTTAGCCGCTCCAAATCCAGTATTTGGTTTGACCAAACACTCCCTAACAAAGTGGCCTTTTTTACCACAGTACATGCAAAGCCCCTCTTTGCGTCTATTGTCTCTCTCAGCTGGTGTGAGCGGTGCCCGTACGGCCCCTATATCCATAGGTTCTACGTGAGCTCCAGCCCCCACACCTAGGCCTCTGTTGCGGTCAAAGCGCAGAGGGGGTTTGTCTACTTTTTTCCTATCCCCTCTACGTTCTCCTAGCCTATAGTCTAATCTCAAGGCCAGATTTATTAAGTCTATGCACGTGGAGGGTTAGGGGTCAATTTGAGCTATTACGTCCTTCAGGTCGTCTTTTAACCCTTGATAGAATAGCGCCCCTTTCTTGTCCTCGGGCCACTGAGTTTCGGCCACTAGTCTCTGAAAGGTGTTAACATAGGTAACTATATCCTTGGTACCCTGTCTTAGTTCTAGCAGCTCTCTATCTGCTGTGAATGATGCCGCTCGGCGATCAAAGACTGTTTCGAATTCTTTCTTAAACTCATCCCAATCATATAACAGGGGGTCATCTCTCCGAACATACGGCACGGCCCATTGAGCGGCTTCCCCCGTTAATTATGATATCATAAAGGCCACTCTGGCCTGATTTGTGGGAAAGGCCTTCGGTTTGCACGAAAAATGTAGCAATACCTGTGTCATAAAGACTTGGACTTTAGTGGCATCACCCTGAAAACGTTCAGGGGCGGCCAAGGGAATGGGAGTAGGAAGTTCTACGGTTACTGGCGAGGTTGTAGAGGGGGTTCCAAACTGGAACATACCCCCGACTGCTCCACGCCCTACCTGGGCATCAAAGGGGTTTCGCTGTAACCGGTTTACTGAGTCCTGTAGAGCGGCCGTCTCAGCCCTAGAGGCTGCTACCTCATGTCGGGAATCAGCTACCTCTTGTTGAAGATTTACTAAGGTGGCCAATACATCCTCTAGGGTGGTCATGGTGACAATGAACCGACCGGGAGACGTATATTAAGTTAAAGGCAGATTATTCTGTCAGGTCCCGCGTAGGCCTCTCAGGATCGGTTCGTTGCTCAATGGGGGCCCCCTATTGACAACCCTAATTCCGGATAGCCGTAAAGGCACGGAAGCTTAAGGGGGTCAATCGAGGGGAAGGAAAGGATGGGAACAGCGGGGAGGGAGATCTGTAAAGGAAGCACAGGTTTGGTTAGCCGGATTGCCTGTAGCTGAAATGTCTTTTACACCCACTTGACTCACATAAACAATTCAGTCTACCTGTATAGAAAAATAACCAGTTCTAGCTGTGACAGCAGAAGGGCGATTAAATATCGTCAAGGCCGCTTCAACGCCAGCTAGCTGCAGTGTGCACCGGGAAGTCGCTATTCTGTATAGGTACTCACAGGGCGCGACTGTAGATACACAAACAATACATAAGAACCCCCCCCTTGTTTTATACCAGCAGCAGAATATACCTTTTTGCCAATATAGGGTATCACCATATACCCACCAAAGAGGGTGTGCAGGTAGGCCTCACTGAGGAAGGAAGGTCTTACGCTGTAGCCTAGCTGCCCCTCTACAAACCCCCAGCTAGAAGACAACACAACACACACAGTTCATAAATACATGTTCAGCGGTGACTTCAGGAAAGGCAAAACATTGGTGTATAAAGAATTCACAGCGTGGTATTTAGGGTCATACCACCTGGTAAAGGTCAAGCGTTAATGTCGAGCGCTCCACGCACTCACTCCGGTTCTCTTAAATGCCTGTCACAAAGTCTCACAAGCTTATTCGTTTTTTGGCAGTCTTTGATATCACGAAGCACGGAAACACAAACGGAAGCACGAACGTGTGCCCTAAAGGACTCTTGGCGGTGTCACTGACACCCTTACCGCACCCGGGGAACTCCACAATGAGATCTGCAACACGGTCAGGTCAGGCTCCAGGATAATCTGCGAGCAGTTCTCCGCGGTTCCTGGCTAAATGGATTCCCGTCTTTTGCGCCGCGTCACTTCCTGTGCGCGCGCGTCGGGCCTAGAGGCTGCTGGGAAGCGTAGTCCCTTGGCAGCTTTGGTAGTCTCCCATAAGCCCCGCATTGCGCGGACATGGTTCGCGGCCTGATTCCAACGGCCCGCTTCTTCCCTGAGGGACGGCGAGAGGGCAGAGGTCAGGTGAGTTTTCATGACAATACCAGTCTTATGTAGAGATCCCTCTTGTTAACACTTCTTATGCCTATGCCTCAAATAATTAAAATCCCTATCTTCCCTTACATTTATATTCAAAGTCTGGTTTCAGAGAAAATGATTTAAATTCAATTGCTCCAATTCAATACAGTTATGTTCAGGAGTGCCTTACTTTTGACTTGAATACTGAATGTCAGCACTTTAGTTGTTAACTAAAAGTTCTGTGGTGGCGCTACAGTAGAACAATGGCGAGTCAACTGACAGGCTGTTGCTGGTTTTGGAAGTGCATGTTTCATTTGCATACCAGTCTTTTTTCTGCTATGGAATAGGAAGATATTTGAGCAATAACTCTTTTTTTCTAGTTTCCACACAAAGCAGATTTTGCACATTTGGGGCGCCTAACATAGCTTTGCAGGCAACCAACAATGAAAGGCAGATTTCATCTTGGTTTCTTCCATTAAAAAACATTTACCCCTCCCTACCGATGCCATCCCATCATATGACACAACTACTATCCATGATGACTCATGTTCCTGCAGTTAGCTAGGCCTCCTAAACACCTTGTTAGCCTCCTAAAAGTTATGCGTCATAGAAACCATTGTCACTGATCACTCTCCTCAAGTTAAGGTCCTTATCATCAGGTTCTTCATGGATTCATTCTCCCATAAAATCCCTTGCCTCTTCCCTATCAACTACAGCATACTCTGCAGTAACTCACTCACAAACGGGACACAGATTCAGTATTATATCCTAGTCAAGATCTCTCTTACGCAAATACACTTTTCATTCATTTAGACATACTGGGAAACAAGGGAGTAGCCAGAAATGTAAACGACCCCCCACTTTTTACCCAACCTGTGATGGCACGAAGCTAGCAAAGCAAGTGAACCCTTGTCTCTTCCATCCAACCATTGATGCATTCATCCTTTCACCCTTTCATCCACCCTCTGGTATCAACTATTTAATCTTTAAATTCTGCCATCCATTCGTTCTTCCAGCATCATTCAATCTTTTCCCATTCCATCCATTGGCCATTTCATCACACATCAATCCATCCATCCATCCATCCACCCATACATCCATCCTTTGACTTACCAATCCATTAATAAAGACACTCATTCATGCAAACTCTCAGATTTCCCTTTTCTCTGCAATGCTTTTTCCTGTCTCTATCCACCAATCCAGTCACTTATCCTTTCACCCACTCATTTATTCACCCATACATCCACACATCCACACATCCTTCCTATCACCCCTCTATCTTTCACACTTCCTTTCTTTCACCCTTTCTTCCATTCAATATTCCTTCTTTCACTTTTCTATTAACTCATCTTTTGTTCTTTTGTGTTTCCACTGCACTCGTATTGATACAAGTATTCCTTTGCAGGGTTAATTATAAGCTTTTGTCTGCAGAGTTCCAGACAGAAGATGCCCATGAAGAACCGCACGCCTGCTGTAGCTGTTAAAGTGAGGGGCTTAAAACGCCTCTGCAAGGGAGGAGCCAGAAAAGTAAAATAGCCCCCTTTTTGAACTAAAGCACTGATGCCACCTAGCAAGCAAAGCAAGTGCAATGAAATCTTGCTAGAACAGGATCCTTGTCTCTTCCATTATGCATTTATCCATTCATTAATTCACTGTTCCATCCACCTGCTGATATCCACAATTTCACCTTCACATTCTGTCATTCAACTTCCACCTCGACAACCAACTGGACAACAACACCACATCCCTCCAAGACAACCTCCACAACATTGGACTCTGCCAAATCGTGACCGAACCAACGCACTCAGCAGGACACACCCTTGACCCCCTCTTCACAACAGGAAACTCCATCATCTTCAGCCACTCCACCGAACTCACATGGACTGACCACCGATGCGTCCACTTCACTTTCAGAACACCCACCATCCACAGACACCAGCACCTGCTCCCACGAAGAAACTGGACCAGAATCACCGACGACCAGCTCACCTTCTCACTCAGCAGCTCCACCCCAACCATCTCAGGAAATGATGACCCCAACACCGCAGCCTGAACCCTGCACAGATGGATCTCCGACAGCGGCAACACCATAGCCCACCTCAAGAAAAACAACAACACCCACGCCAAGAAAGCCAGATGGTTTACCACTGAACTTTGAGAGTCCAGACGCACTTGCCGCCGCCTCGAAAAGGCCTGGAGGAAAACCAAATCCACAGAAGCACACAACAACTTCAGAGCCGCTACCAACGCTCACCACCAACTCATCAGAAAAATAAGAAAAAAGCGATTGAAGACAGAATCTCCACACACGTACACAACAGCATAGAACTCTTCAACATCATCAAGGAGTTTGCCCAACCCACCAGCGAAACGGCGGACATTCCTCCCTCACAAGACCTCTGCGACAAACTCAACACCTTCTTTCACCACAAAATCAAGAGCATCAACGAGAACTTCAACGAAGACAACCAACACACTGAACCCCCGCCAACCACCCCGACACCCTGAAGCCAGCGATTAACAACTGGACAGCCCTCACCACCGAAGACACACTGAAGTCAATCCATTCTAGGGCCCGCATGGACCCCTGCCCCCACCACATCTTCAACAGAGCCACCAACACCATCGCCCCCATACTCCGCCACACCATCAACCGCTCCCTGGCAACCGCCTTGTTCCTCGACGACTGAAAACATGCCGAGGTCAACCCCCACCTGAAGAAACCCTCGGTGGACCCCACCAACCTCAAAAACTACAGACCCATCTCCCGGCTCCTGTTCCCAGTGAAAGTCATTGAGAAAGCCATCAACAGCCAAATCGTCACATTCATCGAAGAGCACAACATCCTCGACTCCTCCCAATCTGGCTACAGAAAAAACCACAGTACGGAAACCGCCATCCTCGCTGCAACAGACGACAACCGCACCCTACTGGACAAAGGAGAAACAGTAGCCCTCATCCTCCTTGACCTCTGAGCGGCGTTCGAAACAGTCTCTCACCGCACCCTAATATGCAGACTCCTCGACGCAGGGATCCAGGACAAGGCCCTCAAATGGATCCGCTCCTTCCTCTCCATCAGAACTCCCCCCTTTCCTCTTGGACCCTACACCAACCACCTGCGGAGTCCCTCAGGGGTCCTCCCTCAGCCCTACGCTCTTCAACATCTACATGGCTCCACTCGCCTACGGACTCAACATCGTGTCACACGCAGACTACACCCAACTCATCCTCTACCTATCCAATAAACCCAACACCGCCAGACAACTTTCGAGAAGGCATGAAAGCCGTCGCCAAATGGATAAAAAACAGCTGCCTACAACTAAACACTAACAAGACAGAAGTACTCATTATGGGCCCAAACCCCGACGCCTGGAACGACTCCTGGTGGCCCCCCGCCCTCAGAAACCCCCCCACCCCCATGGACCA
This sequence comes from Triturus cristatus, assembly GCF_964204655.1. NCBI lineage: Eukaryota > Metazoa > Chordata > Amphibia > Caudata > Salamandridae > Triturus > Triturus cristatus. The sequence continues at coordinate 953,638,320 of NC_140594.1, read as the reverse complement.
CGCACGCAACCTGGGAATCATCCTGGACTCCGAGCTCAAAATGGACCGCCAGATCAACTCCGTCTCGTCCTCCTGCTTCCACACCCTCCGCCTCCTACGTAAGACCTTCAAATGGACACAGAAAGACCGTCACTCATGCCCTGGTCACCAGCAGCGTCGACTATGGCAACGCACTCTACGCAGGAATAAACTAAAACCTCACCGCAAGCTACAGAACATCCAGGACGCCGCCGCAAGACTGGTCCTCATTCTGCCAAGACACTGCCACATCTCCCAGAACCTGTGCACACTCCACTAGCTCCCCATCGAGGCCAGAGTCACCTTCAAGATGCTCACCCACGCACACAAGGCCCTCCACGACACCAGACCAGCATACCTGAACAGCCAACTCAATTTCCATGTACCCGAAAGGACCCTACGATCAGCCCAGCTCTCCTACGCCATGGTCCCCCACACCAGAAAGACAAGATCGGGAGGCTGCTCCTTCTCCTTCCTCACGGCCAGAGCCTGGAACGCCCTTCCGCCTCACCTCCGACAGACAACATCGCTTCCCATCTTCGCAAGAAACCTCAAAACCTGGCTCTTCGACAGACCCCCTCCTTGATGGACTGGAACCTGCACCCCTCCGACCCCCAGCCCCTTGGACCCTTACGGGTGAGTAGTCGCACTTAACAAACATCGGATTGATTCATTCATTCTTTCACCCACCATTAAATCTTCCCCATATCCGTCCATTGACCCATCCATCATCCATCCATCTATTCATCCAATCATCAAATCTGCCATCCATCATCCATCCATCCACCCATCCACTCCACCATCCATCTTCTCTGCCACGCATCCATCCGTCTACTCTGTCAACTGTTCATCCATCCAATCTGCCACCCATTCATTCCCTCTGCCATCCATCTTTCCGTACATCTATCCATCCATTCACTTTGCCATCCATCTACTCTGCTATCCATTCAACCACTCTACCGTACATCCATCTAGAGACTCTGATATCTATTCCTCCATTCTGCCTTACATACATCCATCTAGCCATCCATCAATTCCACCATCCATCATACATCGAGCCATCCATCCATCTATTCACTCTGCCATTAATTGACCCACTCTTCCATCCATCCACCCTTTCTGCCATCCATCCATTCACTCTTCCATCCACCTATACACTCTACCATCTATCCATCTATCCATCTGCTCTGCCATCCACTCAGCCATCGAGCTATCCATTTGTCAACTCTGCCATATATCCATCCACTCTGGCATCAATCCATCCATGCATTCTGCCATCCATCCTCTCTGCCATCCATTCATTCACCTTTTCACCCACCCACTCATCCATTTACTCTGCTATCCTTCCATCTGTTCATCCACCTATCCATTCACCCACTCATCCATTCCTTTACTGTGACATCCTTCGACCTCTCAATCCATCATTCACTCATCCTTTCATTCACTCATTCACATTCTCACTCATCCAACTATTGCTCTATACATCCTTCTTTTCGTCCTTCCTTTCAATATTCATTAGTTTTCTCCATATTCTATTTCCCCAGTGTCACTTGTCCTTGCTCCTACTTGCTTTTCTGTCAACACTGTAGTCAATATTTATGATGAGCTTTTGATTACTGAGTTGCAGACAGAAGAGGCCTAAAAACAACACCACCCCTGCTGTAGCTGCGCTGGGGTGGGATTCACGACTCTCCTGCTGGCCAAGCTCATTGTCTAATACAAACTCTGGGCAACAGCAAACAAGGCCTTCCACTAAAACAACTGACATTTGCTGACCCTGACAACTTCCTAAAATAATTGATCAGAGTAATTTATTAGTGGGCGAGGATAATTTAAGCAATCTACTATCACTCTTTAGTTTTCCTTAATGTGATGCTTGTCTGACTTATTTTCATAAAAGATCTATCCGTAATACAACTCAACACAGGCTTGAAATTTAAGTCGTTCCCTCTTTCTCAGATTTCCATCGCAATTCATTTGATAAGTGGCTGCTCCTCCGCTATGGCAGACGAGCATCGCCCCCCCCTCCAAAAACAGCAGGAAAGGAAAAATAAAACCACACTCATTTTATTTTTCCTTTCCTGCTGATTCTTGGGGGCAGAGACTAGTATGACAGGCACTGAGGGGTGTCGTAGTGCACTCCCATCACTGCGCATGATGGTTTGACCGGCCAGCTCAGCCGGCCAATCCATCACATGCAGTTAAAGCTCTCTCCAACCCAGCTATGCAGCTGTGTTGGACAGAGCAGGCACAGACTCACAGTCTGTCCTAGAGCGTGAATTGAAGGTGCTCAAGCCAATCCTGAAGCTGCTCTCTGCACAAGAGCGGCTTCAGGATTAGTCATAGGGCATTCTGGGAGACTGTGCCTTCCTGAAGAAGGGAAGAAGAGCGCCATGTGGACAACTGTAGGTAAGTCTTTTTTATTTGTTTTTTTTATTCCCCTTGACCCCTGGTGCCCCTTTTCTCCCCCCACCTGTCCACCCCTTGCCCCTCCAGAATACCAACTGCTTCTGCATTTGATGAACTGATTCAAAAATAGCCATTTCACAATTGGGGATTCCTCTCCTATAAACTGTCTAACCCAGTTCTGAAACACTCCTTCCACAAATGATTGAGCTTTCGGCACTCCTTCAGTACAACATCTGCCTCTTTCTGCTACTCTATATTAAAATTAGAACATTGGAATGTTGAGAGCTCCATTGAAGACAATGGAACAGCAGCAGCCCATATGAACTGGAATAGGACCGCTGCTCTCAACATTTTAAAGTCCTAATACACAATCTCTGCCTTTCTCTTTCCCCGAACTCTCGAAAATATACTAATCAGGCAGAGGAAAAAGAAAGGCAGAGGCCATGCAGGAGGACATGCAGCCTTCACCCTTCGCTCCTCCTGTAGCTCAGTCATACTAGCATTATTGACTGAACTAATTACCATAAATGATGATGTCCATTGAGATGTTTTGATTCATGATCTATTTTAAAATGGTGGCAAAAATCTATTGGTCTGGAGAATATGAAAGATGAGGAAGCATGGTCCACCTTTGTAAGTGACGAGTTGAACTGAGTAAAATAACTACAATTCTGGTAGCTGAGATATGGTTAACACCCTGAATGGACCTATAAAAATAATTCCCAAGTTAGACTAAAACTCCTGATTCCTGAATCCAATTTCCATTATTTAAAGACCTGACATGGTCGCACTAGAAGGCATTTGTGGTTTGAAGTGTAAGTTATATTAGGGTGCTGCTTTGCTTATTGTATTTGTGTTTTTTTGTGGAGTAAGAAATGTTTCGAGGTTGAATGGATGAGTGAGTGAGAGTATTGTTAAGTTTTTGAAGAGGTTGATGATTTCAGACTTGTTATAGTCGAAAGATCAACGGATACCAAATATTAAATAGAAGGTTTGTTTGCAGGATTTGAGGGGCAAAGTGTGAGGTATCATCACCTACACCATTAAACTAGAGATATTAAGCATTATTTTGATTGATTAACATTGACCGAAGAAGCAGCATTGATTTGGGTGATTTCACGCTGGTTGAGATTTAACTTGTGGTTGTGGAACATTTTCTTGAGTGAATCTAATACTGTTATTATTTTAATAGAGAAAACAAAGAGAAGTTTCCTTGAAGTTTATTGAAGATTTGTTGAAGTTGTGTGAATGCAAGAGAAATTGTAAAGGAGGGTGAACCGCTGCAAGGAGTGAGGTCATGCATCATATTTTTTCGCGCTGGGATTGGTTGGTTGCTGTGTTTACCGATGGAATTGGTTGGTAACGTAGAAGTGTCGCGCCGAGATAGAAAAGTTAATAGCGTATTTGGATTTACTCACTAAATTAAAGAAAGTAATAGCAGTGATAGGATTGGTTTATTGAGATTTTACATTTACAGAACCGAATCATAGCATTGAAATGAAGATTGGCCTGTCTTTCATAGAATCATAATTATGAAAGGTTTTAAATAAATAAAGAATTTGGTAAAGGGAGATGCTACAGTTCCGTTAAAGAAGGGTGAAGAGGCACCTCCATTCCGACAACAGAACATGGGTTAGGCACTTGTATTTGGCTCCGCCAATGGCCAAGATAACTGAAAAAGAAAGAGCTTTGAGTTTTCCGAGATATGGAACCATTAATACTAGAATTCTAGATAATCAAAAGGGAAAATTATACAAAATGAAGCCACATCCTACACTTGTTCAATACCAAACCCTGAGTATTTGGGGAAAGGTTGCTGGGAAAAAAGGAAGCAAAAATACCAGAGGAGAGCAAAAAGAGCAGTGCGTTATTATGCAAATACTCAATCGTAGGAAGGGCAGCATAGATGAAGAAATGCTAATATAGAGGGAGCCAGATTGCATCCAGCTATTACATCAGAAGGAACTAAGACAGGAAACAAGTAGGATAACAAGGAGTAGCATGAGGATGAGACAGATACAGACTCAGGAGACAAAATATTAGAACAGATGTTGTCCTTAAGACACATACCATGTACAGTACCCACTGATCAGAGTGAATCCAGTGTCAGTAATAGTGATACAGTTGCTTCTGCTCCTGTAGATCCATGTATAGTACAGATTAAACAACCTGTGGAAGTACCCCAAATTCTTCCACCAGTTATGGCTTGACCACAAGTTACGGTTCCTACTGGAAGTAATGCAACTGCAGTTCGTAGTACAGCTCAGATAACTCCTGTAAATCTCCAAACAGTACCTAGGGTTTTGCAAGTGGTTCTCTAATTGCAAAGTAGGGCCAGAAGCTCAACAGACTACTGAAGGTACACCTCCAACAGGATTTGTTCCAACTTCACAAAATTCTCAAATTGATGGATGGAAACCTCTGAAAACAGTACAAATACTAATAGAAAGAGGAACACTAGTTCTCACAACTCCTTTAGCTCCTGGTGACATAGGCTCAACTGAGGAGGGTTTCCATTGTGATTGGGAGAGGCAGCAGGAATTAGAAAAATGGAAAGTACTGACTCACTGTTAAGAACCACAACTGAAAAAGAGAAGATAATAGACATTTCTCAATTGAAGGTGGAATTGGAGGAAATAATAAGGGGATGTGTGGAATTTGAACATGCAGAGCGGCATCAGAGAAAATAATTGGTTTACCTGTGCAAAGAGATGAATAGAAGAGAAGATATGGTACATGACTGATTGAATAGCCCAAAAATACAAAGTTGAACTTTCCAAAAATTTTCACTTCCGGAGAAGCTAAGGGGTTCATTTAGATAATTCAGCAATAGAGAACAAGCAAGTTTCAGAAAAGCTTTTGCACATTATGGAATTAGTCAAATGCATTTGAAAATGGAGTGAGACTAAAAATATAAAAAATAAGTGGTCAACGAAGCATGAGAAGAAAAAGAGAGAAGCAGGTATAACAGGAATGAACAATTGGGAAAATGAGGGCAAAGCATCAGTGTACCCACTCAGAGAAATAGCAGAAGGAATGTAGGTACATGTTGTTTGGAGTCAAGATGATTTGGCAGCATTTCCAAATAATTTTCCAAAATTGAGAGACAAGCCAGTGCAGTGGTATGCACAAACAGAATGATTGATAAAAATTAAGCCTGGGCAAAGCACTGCGCTACGCTCGCGTAGTTTGCGAAGTTCGTGCTACTTCGCACTACGTGAATTGCATGTAGCACAGTGTGAACACGCGTAGCGTAGTGTTGCGTAGTGCTGCGGTCATTTTTTGCTTGCTCGCGGTCCTCAACGTCAAGTTGGCGACCACGAGCAAGCAAAATGACATCCCGGCGAGACTTTTTCCTTGTTCGCGATCAGCAACATCAAGTTGGCGATCGCGAGCATGGAAAATAAACCTCCCGGCGAGATTCCCAACACGAGGAGGTCAGGTTTCTCATTGCGAGTGGTCGCGTATGCTCGCGACCGCTCGCGATGAGAAACTACCAGTTCGCGTTGAGAAAGCTGCCGCTCGAGTAAAAATCTACTCGAGCAGCAGAAAACTACAGCTCGCACTGTGCAAGATGCCATTTTCAATGATTGCACAGTGCCGGTTGCTTGTCCGCACTGTGCAATCATTGAAAACGACATCTGGCACAGTGCGAACAAGGTACTACGCAGTTCGCGAAGTGCTACGCGTAGCTCGCGTAGTGCGAACTGCACTTTGCGTAGCTTCGCGAAGTGCTACTTCGCGAACTACGCCCAGGGTTAATAAAAATGTCCAAGGCATTGTGGATGGACTTGAATACATTTTTTGACATTGTGGTACATGCTGGCTTAGGGGCTGAATGCAAGAGAATGGTTCAATGGCCAAAAGCATAACCAGGGAGGGAGGTTAAAACAAATGCACCATTGTTAGACTTGTCATCCTTAGCGTGGTTTCCCCAGAATTTTTCCCTCTAACCCTTGTGTGCTGGATTTCGTTTTTTCTGACTTAGATGCTTTGGGCACTTTGTCACTACTGATAACTGTCAAAGTTCAAGTGCTCCCTTTGTAAATTGTAATTTTGTTTGGTTATTCATGATTGGCATATTTGATTTACTGGTAAGTCCCTAATAAAGTGCACAGTGTTTGCCCAGGGCCTGTGAATCGAACGTGTCCTCATGGGCCTGCACCACTGATTGTACCACCCACAAAAGTAGCCTTTCAAATGAGTCTCAGACCTGTCACTGCAGTGTCTGTGTATGCAGTTTTAACTCTCATGTTGACCTGGCAAGTGCACCCACTTGCCAGGCCTAAACCTTCCCTTACATACATGTAAGTCTCCCCTAAGGTAGGCCTAAGGGACATCCATGGGCAGGGTGCAATGTGTGTTAAAAGTAGGACATGTACTGGTGTTTTCTACATGTCCTGATAGTGAAATACTGTGCATTTCGTTGTTCACTCTTGCAAGGACTACCTCTCCCATAATCATTGGAGTTGCATTGTAACATTTTAAATGTGTAGCTTTCAATTGGGAACAGCAAGAGATTTGGGATTTAGGCTTTCTGAACTCAGAATTTAAAAGCACACCTTTTAGTGAAGGTGTTTTTTTTTAAGTATGTGTTTGAAAATGCCACTTTTAGAAAGTGGGCAATTTCTTGTTGAACCATCTCTTGCACCTCTGCCTGCTCGTGTATTCACCATCTGGTTTTGGAGTGACATGAGCTGGGGATGTGCATTCACTCCAGAAAGTCACAAAAGGAGTTGAAGTGTGTCCTGCGTGTCCTGTGAGTTTTCAATAGCTCCTGAATAGGCTGCTTCTGCTCTGCACAATGCTGTCTCCACCTCCTGCAGTGAAGCTGGACCTTGAAGGGCAGAACTGGTTTTTACTGAGCTCAGAGACTCTTGAAACAAAGACTACAAAGAGAAAATGGGGAGTAAATATTCAATCTCAAACCCCGGAACATTAGATCACTTCTGGAACTAAGAGGATCCTGCCAAGAAGATCTGCCAAGAAGAGTACTGCCACTTTGCTATGTGTGTTGCTTTGTTGGGTTGACATGCAGTTGCTGCTTCTATCTGTGGATGGAACAAAAAAGGGCTGACACTTTTTGCCCTGCTGTGGTATCCTGCTTAAATGAAGATCTCCTAGGGCTTGTGTGAGTTTGCCTCTTGTTGTGGAAGACTCAGGGACAACAAAGAAATGCGCATTCGCGGGTGTCCGCGCATGCGCATTTGCCAGAAGAAATTAGAAACAGAAAGAGGGAGCCCCGGAGACGCCGCGCTTACGGTAAGTCGCTTTACTTTAATTTATTTTTCATTGCTGATATTATTAAAAGGAGGGCAGGCGGGAGGTGGGTGGCGGGTGGCAAGCAGCTACGCTTCGCCCTCGGCGTGTGCGTAGCGCTGCCCTGCTTCGCCTACTTCGGAAAGTGCGAAGCAGGCAGCGCTACGTACACTACGTGGGCGAAGCGTAGTGCTACGCCCGGGGTTATTAAACAGTATATCAATCTTTTTGTGGTATTAGGAACCCAAGAAACCTGTAAGCAAGACACCTTTGCCTTATTGAATCACCTGGCAGAAATGGACATAAAGTGTCTCCAGGAAAGCTGCAGTACACTCAAAAAGAAGTTCAAATCCTGGGACACATTATTCTGAAGGGAGCTTGGAAGGTGTCACCAGAGAGAATTGAAGCAATCTTGCAGATGAACCCACCACGAACTCAAAAGGAAACAAGCACGTTTCTAGGAATGTTTGGCTACTGTAGGCAGCGGCTGCCGAACTTTTCCTTAATGGCAAATCCTCTACTGAGAGTGACACACAGAGATGTGTCTGAACCAATTCCATGGGACAATGATTGTGCAAAAGCGTTTCTAGAGCTGAAAGAAAAATCATGTTGTGTCCCGGCATTGAGAATGCTGGATTATTTAAAAGAGTTTACACTATTTTGCAGTGAGAGGGATTGGTAGGCTCTCTAAGTGCTGATGTAGATTTACAGAGAAGCCCTCTTCCTTTTACAGACCTTAGCTGAAGGCTATTGCTGAAGGCTTTAGTTACTTGTCTCTTGGGCAGCAACTCTTCTTATGTATTTTTTAATGATTTATGGGTCAGCTACTGCAGCACCTGTTGTTCTGTTAGGGAGACTCTGCTGAATTTTTTAGAACTGCTCTTTATGGGGAGTACCACTTCTTGAATGCCCCACATATCTTGCTTTTTTCAATAACTCTTTGTGGGTTCTACTTAGATTTCTAATTGTACCTTTTTTAGAATAGCGAATGTTTCCTTTAGGAAACGCACATCAACTGTCACGTTAACTGATTAAAAAGACAAAAACAAACGTACTGAATTCCTACTGACAAACACAGGTTTTTAAACTGATCCTAAAACTCAAATTACCCCTTCGCTTCTAGGCCTTTTCCCCCCCTGTGCTAAGCCTTTTTTTGGCTATTTGAGGTAGTTTGTGCTTAGGCCCCTGTAACTTTTTGACCACATAAGGTATCCACGTCAAATTGCGTCCTTTTCTTCCAATATCCTAGGGATTCTAAAGGTACCCAGGGTTTGTAGATTCCCCTGGAGAGGACCCAGAAATTAGCCAAAATACAGCTAAATTTTGTTTTTTGGGGGAAAAATGGGGTTGTGGGGCTAAAATCACCATTTTCCCAGTTTTTAGGGAATGACAGACATTTGTCAGAAAATCAACATTTTTTGCACAGTTTTGGCATTTTTCTGGGAAATGGCCTATTTTTTATATTTTTTGTGCTTTCAACCTCCTTCCAGTTAATGGTAGAAATGAGTATAAAAGCAATAATGGATCCTGGAAAGCTATACATTTTAGAAAAGTAGACAAAATTCTGAATTCAGCAAGGGGTCATTTGTGTAGATCCTTCAAGGTTTCTTTATAGAAACTAACAGTTAAATAAAGAAAAACTTGAAAATTAGCTGAGAAAAACAGCCTTTTGTGTCAACGTTATCACATGTAACTTCTTCCAATTATGACAGATCTTTGAAAGCAATATACCGTTACATCCACGGGACCTTACTGGTTGTGGGGATATATAGGACTTGTAGGTTCACCAAGAACCCGACGAACCCAGAGACAAAAACTGAGCAGCGACTTGCAATGGTTTTTTATCATGTACCGGTGTATAGCAATTATCCTGGGAAAATGTATCCATGGAAAAATTGGTATTAAAGACACCTATGTATTTCTGAAATGGGAACAAACTATAGAGTTTAGAAACAGTAGATATTTGCACATTTCTGAAATTTGGAATACTCATACTAGCATGAGAATTATTGGTCTTTTTTCAAAATGACTTTTTTTGTACACATTGTCTTTCATTTGGAAGGCAGAAATGCATTGAAAGTTAATAGGTAATAACAGTTGCTTTACAAATATGAATTACCCTAAGTCTCCCAATAAAAATGGTACCTCACTTGTGTGGGTAGGCATAGTGCCCACGACAGGAAACGGCTCAAAACACAACATGAACACACCACATTTTCACAATGAACAATTTCAATTTTTTTTGCAAAGTGCCTAGCTGTTGTTTTTGAACCCTAGCTCTGCCGGCACATAGGGAAACCTAGAAAACCTATACATTTTTGATAACTAGACACCCAGGGGAATACATAAATGGGTCTCATCAGGTTCTGTTACCTAGAATCCCTTGCAAACATAAAAGAAGTAAAAAAAACATATGTTACTCGCATTTCTGTGGTGGAATGTGCTGGAATTTGCGTGAATCAACAAATTTCAACCCACCCCACGTTTCCCAAAGTCTTCCAAGAAAAATAATACCTCACTTGCGCGGGTAGGCCTAGTGCCCGCGTCAGGAAACGGCGCAAAATGCAACGTGGAGACACCAGAATTTCACAGTGAAAAATTACCCTTTTTTGGCAAAGTGCCTAGCTGTAGTTTTTTAACCCTAGCTCTGCCGGCACCTAGGGAAACCTAGCAAACCTATACATTTCTGAAAGCTAGACAACCAGGGGAATACAGGATGGGGTGACTTGACTGGCTCTCACCAGGTTCTGTTACCCAGAATCCCTTGCAAACAAATGTCCAAAAAAACACATTTTCCTCACATTTCTGTGGTGGAATGTTCTGGTATCTGCGTGGATCAACAAATGTCCACCCACCCCGCGATCCCCAACATCTTCTGAGAAAAATGGGGCCTCACTTGCGTGGGTAGGCCTAGTGCCCGCGACAGGAAACGTTGCAAAACGCAACGTGAACACACCACAATTTCACAGTGAAAAATGACCCTTTTTTGGCAAAGTGCCTAGCTCTGCCGGCACCTAGGCAAACCTAGCAAACCTATACATTTTTGAAAGCTACACTACCAGGGAAATCCAGGATGGGGTGACTTGACTGGCTCCCACCAGGTTCTGTTACCCAGAATCCCTTGCAAACCTAAAAAATTGTCAAACAAAATAAATTTTCCTCACATTTCCGTAGTGGAAAGTTCTGGAATCTGCGTGGATCCACGAATTTCCACCCACCCCGTGTTCCCCAAAGTCTTCCGTGAAAAATGGTACCTCACTTCTGTGGGTAGGCCTAGTTCCCATGACAGGAAACAGCGCAAAACACAACGTGGAGACACCACAATTTCACAGAGAAAAATGACCCTTTTTGGCAAAGTGCCTAGCTGTTCTTTTTGAACCCTAGCTCTGCCGGCACCTAGGGAATCCTAGCAAACCTATACATTCTTGAAAACTACTCACCCAGGGAAATCCAGGATGGGGTGACTTGACTGGCTCTGTCCAGGTTCGGTTACCCAGAATCCTTTGCACACCTAAAATATTGTTAAAAAAAACAAATTTTCCTCACATTTCCGTGGTGGAAAGTTCTGGAATCTGCGCGGATCCACAAATTTTCACCCACCCCGTGTTCCCCAAAGTCTTCCGAGAAAAATGGTACCTCACTTGTGTGGGTAGTCCTAGTGCCCGCGACAGGAAACGGAGCAAAAAAGCAACGTGGATACGCCACAATTTCACAGTGAAAAATGACCCTTTTTTGGCAAAGTGCCTAGCTGTAGTTTTTTAACCCTAGGTCTGCCGGCACCTAGGGAAACCTCGCAAACCTATATATTTTTGAAAACTAGACACACAGGGGAATCCAGGATGGGGTAACTTGACCTGCTGACCTGCTGACCTGCTCCCACATGGTTCTGTTACCCAGAATCCCTTGCAAACCTAAAAAAACAAACATTTTCCTCACATTTCCGTGGAGGAAAGTACTGGAATCTGCGTGGATCCAAAAATGTCCGCCCACCCAGTGTTCCCCAAAGTCTTCCGAGAAAAATAGTACCTCACTTGTGTAGGTAGGCCTAGTGCCCGCGACAGGAAACGGCACAAAACCCAACGTGAAGACACCACAATTTCACAGTGAAAAATGACCCTTTTTTAGGCAAAGTGCCTAGCTGTAGTTTTTTAACCCTAGCTCTTTCAGCACCTAGGGAAACCTAGCATATTTTCGTTACATTTCTGTGGTGGAAAGTTCGGGAATCTGCGTGGATCCACTTAATTCCACCCACCCCGCATTCCCCAAAAACTTCCAAGACAAATGGTATCTCACTTGCTTGGGTAGACCTAGTGCTCGCAACAGGAAACAGCGCAAAACGCAACGTGGAAACACCACTATTTCATAGTGAAAAATTACCCTTTTTTGGCAAAGTGCCTAGCTGTAGTTTTTTAACCCTCGCTTTGAAAACTAGACCCCCAGGGGAATCCAGGATGGGGTGACTTGCCTGCCTCTCACCAGGTTCTGTTACGCAGAATCCCTTGAAACCTAAAAAAGTGTCAAAAAACACACATTTGCCTCATATTTCTATGGTGGAAAGTTCTGGAATCTGCGTGGATCCACAAATTTCCACCCACCCCGCGTTCCCCAAAGTCTTATGAGAAAAATGGTACCTCACTTGCATGGGTAGGCCTAGTGCCCACGACAGGAAACGGCAGAAAACGCAACATGGACACACCACAAATTCACTGTGAAAATGTACTCTTTTTTTGGCTAAGTGCCTAGCTGTAGTTTTTGAACCCTAGCTCTGCCGGCACCTAGGGAAACTTAGCAAACGTATACATTTCTGAAAACTAGACACCGAGGGTAATCCAGGATGGGGTGACTTGACTGGCTCTCACCAGGTTCTAATACCCAGAATCCCTTGCAAACCTAAAAAATTGCCCAAAAAAACACCTTTTCCTCACGTTTTTGCGGTGGAAAGTTCTGGAATCTGCGCGGATCCACAAAATTCCACCCACCCTGTGTTCCCCAAAGTGTTCCAAGAAAAATGGTACCTCACTTGTGTGGGTGGGTCAAGGACCGGCGGCAGTCAAGGGCCCTAAACCTATTGAGGCAACATCAAAATTACCTATCACAAACCAACATGGTTTTGCAGGGGGAGTCCCATGAGTTTTTGGCCCAGGGCTTGGCGGCCATCTAGGGAAAACTACCAAGGCCACACTTTTCTAGAAACTAGACACCCGGGGGAGCCCAGCGAGGTATAGCTTGCATGGATCCCTCAACGTTCTCCTACCCAGAATCCCCTACAAACCTCAAATTTTGCTGAAAAAATCACTTTTTCTCAAATTTCTGTGTGGGAAAGTTCTGGAACCTGTGTGGATCCACAGATGTCCTCCCACCCAGCGTTCCCCCAGGTCCCCCGATAGAAATGGCACCTCACTTGCGTGGGTGGGCCAAGGACCCGCGACAGTCAAGGGCCCTAAACCTATTGAGGCAACATCAAAATTACCTATCACAAACCAACCTGGTTTTGCACGGGGGGTTCCATGAGTTTTTGGCCCAGGGTTTGGCTGCCATCTAGGGAAAACCACCAAACCCACACATTTCTAGAAACTAGACTCCCGGGGGAGTCCAGCGAGGTATGGCTGGCGTGGATCCCTCAACGTTCTCCTACCCAGAATCCCCTGCAAACCTCAAATTTTGCGGAAAAAAATCACTTTTTTCTCAAATTTCTGTATGGGAAAGTTCTGGAATCTGTGTGGATCCACAGATTTCCTCCCACCCTGCTTTCCCCCAGGTCACCCGATAAAAATGGCACCTCACTTGCATGGGTGGGCCAAGGACCCACGACAGGCAAGGGCCCAAAACCTATTGAGGCGACATCAAAATTACCTATCACAAACCAACCTGGTTTTACAAGGGGGGTCCCATGATTTTTTGGCCCTGGGGTAGGCGGCCATCTAGAAAAACCTACCAAACCCACACATTTATGGAAACTAGACACCCGGGGGAGGCCAGAGAGGTATGGCTTGCGTGGGTCCCCCAACATTCTCCTACCCAGAATCCCCTGCAAACCTCAAATTTCGCTGCATAAAAATCACTTTTTTCTCATATTTGTGTGGGAAAGTTCTGGAATCTGCGTGGATCCACAAATTTCCTCCCACCCAGCGTTCCCCCAGGTCTCTTGATAAAAATGGTACCTCACTTGCGTGGGTGGGTCAAGGACCCTCAACAGGCAAGGGCCCAAAACCTATTGAGGCGACATCAAAATTACCTATCACAAACCAACCTGGTTTTGCAAGGGGGGTCCCATGAGTTTTTGACCCTGGGGTCGGCGGCCATCTAGGGAAACCTACCAAACCCACACATTTCTAGAAACTAGACACCCCGGGGAGTCCAGCGAGGTATGGCTGGCATGGTTCCCATAACATTCTCCTACCCAGAATCCCCTGCAAACTTCAAATTTCGCTGAAAAAATCACAATTTTCTTAAATTTCTGTGTGGGAAAGTTCTGGAATCTGCGTGGATCCACAAATGTCCTCCCACCCATCGTTCCCCCAGGTGTCCTGATAAAAATGGTACCTCACATGTATGGGTAGGCACAGTGGCTGCAACAGGAAAGGGCCCAAATCGCACTGTGGAGACTTCAAAATTACCTATAAGAAAACTACCTGGTTTTGGGGGGGGGGCACCTGAGATTTTGGTCCCGGGATTGGCGGTCATCTTGGGAAAGTACCAAACCCAAACATTTCTGAAAACTAGATACCCGGGGGAGTCTAATGAGGAATGGCTTGCGTGGATCCCCCACGGAGCATGCGTTTCAACACCCTGCGCATGCTCTGAAAGATTTTCCGGTGGATCCCCTCGTCACCAGCCGACTGGACTATGGGAACGCCCTATGCGCAGGAACCACAGCCAAACTTCAGAAACGTCTTCAGCGCATGCAGAACGCCTCCGCATGACTCATCCTCGACATCCCTCGCCACAGCCACATATCCGCCCACCTGAGAAACCTGCACTGGCTCCCCGTCAACAAGAGGATCACGTTCAGGCTGCTCACCCACGCACACAAAGCGCTCCACAACATGGGCCCCGAATACCTCAACAACCGCCTCTCGCTCTACACACCCACCCGCCAGCTCCGCTCCATCAGCCTCGCCCTCGCCACCGTCCCACGGATTCGCAGAACCACCACCGGAGGAAGATTGTTCTCCTACCTGGCAGCCAAGACATGGAACTCCCTCCCAGCACACCTACGACTGACCCAGGACCATCTCCCCTTTAGGAAACACCTCAAGACCTGGTTATTCGAGCAACAGCAGAACCCCCCCTCCCTTCAGCGCCTTGAGACCCTCACGGGTGACCAGCGCGCTCTACAAATGTACTGATTGATTGATTGATTGAAAGTTTTCCTACCCAGAATGCCATGCAATCCTCAAATTTAGCAGAAAAAAACACATTTTCCACATATTTTGCATGGAATCACCATGCCAGCATGAATGTCACAGCGTTCCTTCTGAATCTCCTGAGTAAAATGATACCTCACTTGTGTGGGTGGGGCAAGGGTCTGTGACTGGGAAGAGCCCAAAACATAGGGAATGAGGGTATAGCCAAGAGAATTCTAAGAGCTACATTTTTTTTAAAATACGTTTTTAGCCAATTCTGCATTGGACAGCCACACAAGTGAGGTATCATTTTACTCGGGACACTGAGGAGAACACTGTGGGGTAGGACATTTTTGCTGGCACGGTGATTCCGCACAAAAATATGTAGAAAATGTGTTTTTTCAGCTAAATTTGAGGTTTGCATGGCATTCTGGGTAGGAAAACATTGGAGGATCCACGCAAGTCATACCTCATTGGACTCCACCGGGTGTCTAGTTTTCACAAATGTTAGGGTTTTGCTACTTGCCCAAGATGAACGCCAATCCCGGGGCCCAAATCTCAGTTGCCCCTCCTCCCCCAAAACCAGGTAGTTTTCTTATAGGTAATTTTGAAGTCTCCACAGTACGATTTGGGCCATTTCCTGTTGCAGCCACTATGCCTACCCACACAAGTGGGGTACCATCTTTATCGGGAGACCTGGGGGAACGCTGGGTGGGAGGAAATTTGTGGATCCACGCAGATTCAAGAACTTTCCAACACAGACATTTGAGAAAAAAGTGATTCTTTCAGCGAAATTTGAGGTTTGCAGGGAATTCTGGGTAAGAGAATGTTGGGGAACCCACGCAAGCCATACCTCGCTGGACTCCCCGGGTGTCTAGTTTCTAGAAATGTGTGGGTTTGGTAGGTTTCCCTAGATGGCCGCCGAACCCAGGGCCAAAAACTCATGGGACCCCCCTTGCAAAAGGAGGTTGGTTTGTGATAGGTAATTTTGATGTTGCCTCAATAGGTTTTGGGCCCTTGCCTGTTGCGGGTCCTTGTCCACCCACGCAAGTGAGGTACCATTTTTATCAGGAGACCTGGAGGAACGCTGGGTGGGAGGAAATTTGTGGATCCACAAAGATTCCAGAACTTTGTCACAGTCACATTTTGAGGTTTGCAGGACATTGTGAGTAAGATAACTTGTTGGGATCCACAAGAGAGATATCACCATGTACTCCCATGAGTGTTTAGTTTATGACAAAATGTACAATTGGTAGGTTATTCTTAGATGAAATGTACACCTTGGCGCAGAGAGACTAAAAAGACAAAGATTACTGCACAGCCACCTAATTCTCAAGCACACTCACATACTGGTTGGATTTGGCATGAGAGCGAGTGATGGTTCAGTATATAAAATTTTATTAACAAGAGATTTCACAAAAATAAAATACACTGTCAATAATTGAAAGGACAAAATACTGAACCAATGACTCGCAGCTCGTGAGCTGTAAAGCCACGTCAAGGCACCAACCACTTTACAGGCCATTCACACACCTTTCATTCATGATACACACAAGACCATTCACACCACCAGGCACAAACCCAACACATTACAACAGTCACAAAAAGGGACAATGTACACCCTGCTTGACAAAAACAGAAAAGAAAATGTTTTCTACACAACCACCTATTCCTCAAGCACACATACATACTGGTTGGATTTGGCACGAGGGTGAGTGATGGTTCAGTATATATAGTTGTATTAACCAGAGATTTCACAAAAAAGAAATGCACTGTTAATAATTGAAAGGACGAGAAACTGAACCATTGACTCACAGCTTGTGAGCTGTAAAGCCACGACAAGGCACCAACCCCTTTACAGGCCATTCATACACCTTTCATATGTGTGACACATACAAAACCATTCACGCCGCCAGCTGCGGGCCCAGCACATTACATTACTCACACAAGCAGACAGGGCCAATCAAGGGCCCATCACTTTCACATGCCCACATTTCTGACACAGCAACCACACCAGCTCACGGATTGCGTGGAGTGACATTTGGCTAGCAGTGTGTGTAGTGACCAGCAGCTAGTCACTACTCACACACCGCCAGCCAAGAACCAGTCCAAGTACACCGCCAGCCGAGCACCAGTCCACGCAAACCGCCAGCCAAGCACCAGTCCATGCACACCACCAGCCAAGCGCCAGTCCAAACACACCACCAGCCAAGCGCCAGTCCACCCACACCACCAGCCAAGCGCCAGTCCAAACACACCGTCAGCCAAGCGCCAGTCCAAACACACCGCCAGCCAAGCGCCAGTCCAAACACACTGCCAGCCAAGCGCCAGTCCAAACACACCACCAGCCAAGCGCCAGTCCGCGCACACCGCCAGCCAAGCACCACTCCACGCACACCGCCATCACATTTAGGATTTTTTTATACAAATAAGAAAACCCAAATAAATTGCGAATAGATACAAATCTACTAACACAAAATTTGAAACGAAATACACTACACACATGCCAACCTTGAAACTGAACAAGAAATATTAAACAATAGAGACCAGGCAGTTCACTTTACCACTCATTGATGCTCCCGAAAATTATTTTGCGTTTGGTACATTCTAAAACAAGCAGGCACACACAGCCCAGGGTTAGAAGGACACCTGGGGTAGTACATACGAGTATCCTTCCGCGTACCTCTTCGCCAACAGACTCTACATCTCCTACTGGGAAAGTCTTTTGATGGTGTGGGAGAAATGTGATCAGGAAAGTGGCGATCTTTCAATCTAGCCACATCCTCCACCTCTCCAACTCTAGGAACACTTGCCTGTTCCACTAAAACAAGGCTGCCTATTACAGACTCCTGAAACTTAGCAAAAGTCATCTTTGACTCAGGACAAGAATCCTTGAAAACAACAAAAGCATTAACGGTTGCCAAGTGGAAAAGATGGATAGACAACTTCTTATACTAAATGTAAGCCTTACGAAGAGCAGCGTAAGGTTCCAACCTCTGATCTACTCTGTCAACACCACCCATGTGCCTATTATAGTCAAAAATGCACACAGGTTTGCGCCCTTCAGCAACCTGACCCCAAACAGTCACAGGTGAAGTGCTTTCATCATGGATGGTAGTCAGCATGTAGACATCTCTCCTGTCTGAAAACTAAACAGCTAGAAGTTCCTCGCAACGCAACACACTGCACTGTCCCCGCACAAGCTTTTGACAAACAAGTTATTTTGGAAACCTTTACGGTTAGAGCGGATTGTGCCACAAGCAACAGTGTTCAATTCTCTGAACAATCGCACACCAGTGTAGAAGTTATCTACATAAAAATGGTGACCTTTGTTAAAAAGTCCTCTACCAAGTTCCCACACAATTTTCTCAGTCACTCCAAAAGTGGACGAACAACCAGGGGGGTTAATCCTGGATTCCTTACCAGTGTACACCCATAAATTATAGACATATCCAGTCCTACTGTCACACAGCATATACAGCTTAATTCCATAGCATGCCCTCTTACTAGGAATGTATCGACTAAAAACCAAGCGGCCCTTGAACAAGACCAAAGACTCATCCACAGCTATTTCTTTCTCTGGAGCATAGATCTCAGAAAATTGATCTGCAAAGTGATCAATGACAGGCCGAATCTTAAAAAGACGGTCACACTGAGGGTGATCTCGTGGCAAAGCTAAACCATTATCGACAAAATGCAGCATCCGAAGCAGAAGCAAATACCTATCACGACTCATGACTGCCAGAAATATAGATGTTGCCATCAAGGGACTAGTGGACCAATATGAAAAAATTGATGGCTTCCTTAGCAAGCCCATCAAAAAAGTTAAACCCAAGAACTTCTTCATCTCTTCCAGATTTGTGGGAGTCCACGGGGTAGCTCTAGAATGGGGCTTAAGGCTGGCACTGTTGTCCCTCTAAAACTGTTCGGCATACAAATGAGTCTGCACAACACTCTCTGCCAAAATCACATCGTCCATAATCAACTGAAAAGATTTTATCAGCAAAAAGATTTTTGTATTCACTCTACACCCTGGAACACCAGTAAAGTCTGGCAATGCCGGCTGCACCATGCCTGGGGCAACCCAGAGGTCATCACTTTCAACTGGAAACCTTGCAGCCCCAGGCAGCAACCCAGATGCCTCTTGCCGCACTATACCAACGGGAAGCCTTGCAGCCCCAGGCTGCAGCCCAGTTGCCTCTTGGTGCCCTATCAATGTCCTCCTCTAACACAGGCACTTCATCTGCACTAAGAGTAGCTTCATCGGCACTGAGAGTAGCTTCATCATCCGATGAGACCATGTGGAGAGAAAACACACTGCCTGAATCTTCCCCTCCCACCTCTGCCTCAAAATCAGAGTCAATCTCTGAACCATGGTCAGAGGAAGACTCAAAAAGCATACCAACAACCTGCTGAGCAATAATCCTATGGCTAGACATTATCCTTACTAAGAAAGGTGACTGCACAAACAAGTCAACAACAACCAACACTATGCAAAATAAGTAAGTAAAAAAAATGTGTGCCTTTATCACAAAGATCTATATACTCAAAAACGATACGATTCACTTGCAAGAGACCGCTACACTCACCAGCACCTACTCTGCAGAGAGACAGCAAAAACGATATCCCACTAGAAAGAAAAAAAAAAAAACAATTCCTTACAAAACAACAAAATACACATCGAACACAAATGCTAAACGTTTTTGACATTCATAAAACAGAAGCCAAACATACTGCAATTATTACACCATTTGCGAAAAACACATTCATGCAGAGAAATGAAACTCATTTACATTGTACAAAAAAAGTCTCTTACCAAACACATGCAACTACACAAACAGCAGAAACACCAGTAACGAAACCGCAACCTGGAACAATCTAACAGCCTTGAACTAGAACAAAAAGGGAGAAATAAAGCATTACAATTGCAATTCACAAGAAATAAAACAATTAACATTATAAAACGCTATGTCAGATGGGCCTTCAAATAGGGCTGAGAAAAATGGGGGGTGATCTTGCCCAAGGGACCGGGTGAGGTTTTCTGCCAGGCCAATCTGTCCCCCAGGTGGGGCAGAAAACAGCAGACAGAAATGTGCCCCCCTTGCAAAAGTAATAAATCCCTAGTGCCTAGTAGGGTTTTCTGCCTCCCCCTCCCACCTAGGGCAGAAAGGCCAAAAAAAGAGGCAGATTGCTCCCCAGGAAGCAACCATGTCGCTTCCATTACACACAAAACAAAATCCCTGGTGCCTAGTGGGATTTTCTGCCCCCCCGGGGGCAGAAAGGGCAAACAAAATGGGCTGCCCCCCCCCCATGGGGGGGGGGGCAGAGTACACATATAAAACAATCTGCCCCTGGAAGCGACCCTTGGCCAAGGGGTTGCTTCCATTTTAATTTAAAAGACGTCCCTGGTGTCTAGTGGGGTTTTCTGCCCCCCACCGGGGCAGAAAGGCAAAAAAACCAGGCCAATCTGCCCCCAAGGGGGCAGAATACGCATACAAAAACAATATGCTCCCTGGAAGCGACCCTTGCCCAAGGGGTAACTTCCATTTCATTTTTTAAATTAGTCCCTGGTGTCTAGTGGGGTTTTCTGCCCCCCAATAAAAACGGCGATCTGCCCCCAGGGGGGGCAGAATACACATAAAAAAAAATGCCACCAGGAAACGACCTTTGCCCGAGGGGTCGCTTCCATTTCAATTTAAAATAATTCCCTGGTGTCTAGTGGGGGTTTCTGCCCCACCTGGGGGCAGAAAGGCCAAAACAATGGGGCGATCTGCCAGAATTCCCCTATTAAACAAATTGGCCCCCTGGAAGCGACCCTTACCAAAAAATGACATCCCTGGTGTCTAGTGGGGCATTCCTGCTGCATAATCGCAACGCTGTGCGCGATCGTGAAGCAGGAATGCCCTGCATTGAGACATCAGGGGAGAGGAAATATTCTTTCCTCTCCCCTGATGCCTCAATGTGTGTGCATCTGGCCCCCCCCACCCCACCGGAGCACACAAACACTTACCCTCTCCTCCGCAAGCCTGGAAGCAAATGGCTTGATGATGTTGGCACACGCTGTGCGTGCTCATGTCACAGGATCGCCGAGGGGGGTCGGGGTGGCAGCAGAAGCTCTTCCGCTGCCACCCCCCTTGGTGCCAACATGTTGGGATGCCCATGGGGGAGCGCCAGCGCTTCCCCCATGGGTGGGTGCCATGACGGAGCGGTTTCGTCATGAGCACAGCCCAACCGATGCTCATGACGGAACCGCTCCGTCATGAGCATCAAAGAGGTTAATGACTGACCCAATTACCATCAATGATGATGTCTATTGAGATGTTTTGATTCATGCTCTATTCTAAAATGGTGGCAAAGTTCTATTGGACTGGAGAAGAAAAAAGGCACGGAAGCAGAGTCCACCTTTGTAAGTGATGGATTGATCTGAGTAAAATAAATACAATTCTGCGCTATCAGAACCTTACAAAAAGTGGCCACCCATGCAGGGTATTAGTAAATAAGCACAGTTCATAGCAAACAGGGTCTTATGCGCATTGGAATGACAGCTTGAAGCCTCCATAGAATTATTAATGACTAGTAATTTCTCACCTGTTTTGATTTTCCTGGCCTCTAAAAATAATGCAACATTCTCTGCGCCTAAAGCCAGTTTTAAACAAACAGAAGAGATATTTTCCAGGATACTACCATAGTTTACAATCTCTGGGAGATCAACAATTAAAATAAATGATCATGTTGAGGTACATAGTAAGCCATTCGACCAAAAACTGCAATCTCGAGCTGTTCTGATAGGCAGACATTCATCCAACTACTTCTCTTACAAATTCTTAGTCAACCAGGATGAATGATTTTTATTGATCTAACAGGGCTTTGACAGCTGTTTCTCCAATTTCTCGAGCATAAATGAGCATGTCAATCAAACAAAGTTTAAACAAATAGATGTGACTCCTCAGTATGCTCAATGTATACAGAGGTTCGTTATCCTAGTACGATATGCCCCCACAATCTCTATTTGGACTTTCTAGTCTGAATTTACGTAAGTGGGGGGTGGGGCACAGTAAAAAACGTACATACTCCCTCCCATCTTTATCAGTTTGAGGTGATTCATATATTGCATTCTTTATGCAATGTTTAAAGAGTAGTTGCACAATTAATTGAGTAAGTTACTTCTAAATGGATACTTGACAGTCAGCGTTTAATTTTGATTTCAAGAAATCAATCTATGACTGTACTTTATTAAGCCAGGTAAATATTTGCCACGGTAGATCACAGGTAAATTGAGGAATTTGTTTTTCATGTCATTCTAGCATATAAACAAAGTGCAGAAAAGTATATGGGATCGTAGTGTCCTTTTCCGAGACACAAAGACATGCAATTATAAATAATTGGTGCTTCCAGTGACAAGGAGAGAATCGTTGAAGAGCGATTGAAAGTTACCTAAAACAACTTAGCCCTGTAAATGCCAACCAATGCTATTTAATTGTGCTTTTCCGTGGATGCACTGTAGTGTAAGTTACCCCAACACGGTATGATACCACAATCCCCATACAGACTTTCTAATCTTACATATGTCAGCAGAGAGGGGGCTCAGTGAGACCACACTTATGCCATCTTCATGAGTTTGAAGAGATTCACATATTGTATTATTTATGCATTATTTATACAATTTGTAAGTAGCCTTTCCACAATGTACTAGCTGAGCAGTGGCAGCTCGCAGAGGGAGTGCTGTGGGGCTGTGGGGCGGGGTGAGGGAGGGCCAGGGTGGGGGGGTAGTGGAGTCGGACATACGACGGCCAGGAGTAAAGAAAGTAAATAAATAAAACTATTTACCTTGCACTCGCTGCATCGTCCACTTTGCGATGCCGCGAGCCCAAGGTAAATAGTTTTATTTATTTATTTACTTACCTTACTCCATGCCGTCGTATGTCCGACTCCACTACCCCCCCACCCTGCCCCTCCCCCGCCTCACCGCCCCGCAGCACTCCCTCTGCGAGCCGCCACTGTAGCAGAGTTATCTCTAAATGGATGCTGAACGGCTGGTGCTCCCTTTTTGATTTTGCTAGATCAACCCATTCCCATGTCTTTTATTACACCAAGAAACTGACACTCAAGATCACACATAAATGGAGGGATTTGTTGTTCATGCCATTTAATCACATAAACAGAGTAGTGCAGAGTACATGAGTTCATAATGTGATTTTCCCAAACACAAAGAAATGGAATTATGAATAATTGATGCTTCCAGTAACAAGGTGAGTCTGATTGTAGGAGCAAATGACAGATAACTACAAGGACAAAGAATAATAAATTCCAAGCAATGTCATACAACCGTGCTTTATGATGGAAGCTTATTTTTACATGGACATTTATAAAATATCTGACATTTGTCAAGTGACAATCTGTCAACGTTTCAGATCACTAGTAAAGTAATTGTCGAATATGACTCATTGTGAGAAATAAATATTGCCTAGGGCAGCACAGAAATATAAACTAAAAACGAAATATGTTCATAATCATTGTGAAGTGGTGCATATTAATGACCCCTCAGTGGGTTAATATTCTTGCCAGCGTCACACAAATAAGCAAATCCGTGAAGTGGAAAGAGATATACAGTAATTGGTTGCCACAGTGCCTGCATGAAGACAGGACTGTTTCAGATTAATTTAAAAGTTAATCTAAGATATAAATAGATATTCCTGATATACAATGCACATCGTTGTTTTGTGAGTAATTGTCATGCCACAAAGGCTACTTCTTATCTAATGAGGTAACAACCACAGTTGGATTCAGAGGATACATTTGAACATTAAGGAATGTATGTGTACTATGTATGGAAATGAAAGATAACGAATTATAAAATACGGATGACTGTATGATGTTACAACACATACATTTACAGCGCATGCCTTTACAATGCAGTTTTTACATCGCAACATCCTTTTCAACGCATTCCATTACATCGCATGACCCTACATCGCATTTTTAGAAACTACCTTTACAATACATTCCATTACATCGCATAATACCTTTACAACGCATACCATTACAATGCATACCATTACATTTCATTTAAGATAAGTTTTGGATAGTATAGGGGTAAAAATTACTATTCTAACTCCAGTGGGTGCAACAGTAGGGTAAGTGTTGGATATGGTAGGGGTAAAAAGTATTATTCTAACTCCAGGGGGTGCAACAGTAGGGTAAGTGTTGGATAGTGTAGGGGTAAACATTACTATTCTAACTCCAGGGGGTGTAACAGTAGGGTAAGTGTTGGATAGTGTAGGGGTACTATGTGTTGTAATGGTAGGCGTTGTAATGGTATGTGTTGTAATGCCTGCATTGTAGTGACATGTGATGTAGTTTCATGCGTTGTAATGGTATGCGTTGTAATGCCTGCATTGTAGTGACATGCGTTGTAAAGGATGTTGCAATGTAATGACTGCGTTGTAAGTGTGGTGTGATGCAATGACTGCGTTGTAAAGGTTGTTTCCCAATACGGATACATGTGTTTTAACTATTGAACAATAGGAGCTCCACACAGCTTCATTTTTCCAGATGTTTTGAATAGTTTTTAGACAAGAAAGAATTCACAGTTTATTCCTCCGGTGAAGCATGTGCGGGGTGGTAAGAAATCTTGATTTCTTCTGGTGTTCATTGTCAACTGTGTTGCCTAAACTATTTGTGGGGTTGATGTGGAAGAAGTGCGATTCCACCTTCGAAAAAACCTGTTGTAACTTCACTCATCTTAAAACTATTATTGATAAATATTGAGGCATCCTCAAAGTGGCCCTTCAGAATAACCCAAGAGCCCTCACTGAGATCAGCATAGAAAGAGCCTACGCATAAGCAGATGGCCCTCCGGAAACCAACGAAGGTTCAAGGCCATTATCCATATAGTGCATACGCTCAGCAGCGGTTACTTCTCAGGGGCAGAAGAGAGTTGTCCCACAAGGTGCCAGTGCCATAAATCAAGTCCTTCTTCCCGAGCACTACTTGACTCTCTGGCTGCTCCGTAGGGGCAGGGCTTTAGGCAGGGGAGGGCCAATGGAAGATTGGCAGTGAATGCCGTATGCAGACCTCATCGGCATCCATCCAGCATGTCGGGCTGGGCAGGTCACCGACTGTGTCCGATCCGACATGCGCACTTCAGGCTTAGAACCCAGCGCTCTGTTTGGCAGCCAGAGGAACACACCACAGCCCCTCTGGCCTCTTTTGGGCGTTGTGTTCACCTGCTGTGACCAATAACCGGTTTGCTGTTATGCAGCTTCAAGTATAAAAGCTGCATGGGAGTAAATCCTGGATTGGTTTGTTGTTTGACAATAATAGGTCCCCTTTGGGGGTCCACACTTTCAAGGGAGTGCGGGCAACAGTGGGTGGGTCTAAAATCAAGTGGCAAAGTTTCTGATTTTGCATTCAAACTCACTCGACGGGCATTTTCAGGTGAGAGACCAGGGTTTGAAAGCATTAAGTCTAAACGCTGCTCATCCTTGCAAGGTGCCGAAAGGTAGGCAGCTGCAGAGGACTGCGGTGTAGTAAAGGACACTCGCTGTAATGCTTTAAAAGGGACACTTTCATGACATCTCCATCTCTCTTGCCCGGCCAGTGACTGACACTACCCCAGTCCCATGCGCCTTCAAGCAGCATGAGTATGTCAGGGGAATCCGGCCTTTCCACATATGAATATCAGATAAGAATGAAGGAGGCAGCCACCAGTCATGCGTCTTAGATTTGCCTTATTGATTAATCAAAATGGCCTTTCCACAGTCCACGGCCTGTTGGCAAATATAGCTCACTTGCTTACTGTGCCTAATGCAGAGATCAGAGTTTGGTCGCCAGAACCGAGCTACTAATTCCGTCTCAGTTTGCTTGATAAATAAATCGGGGCATCACATGGACTCCTCCGTGAGCTGAAATCCCTTAATGAGACTGTACCAGCTCCTAATATGCTGCACTGTCTTTATGGCATAGCAGAACCTCTCAGCGTGGCTGCTGTACTTTTAATGGGGACATAACCTGCACCTCTCATCAGGAGCAGTCCTCATTTCCCTGGCAGAGTGTGGGGGGGGGGCAGAATAGCTAAAGGCCGCAGCTATTATTTCAATGGGACATATACATTCAATTTCAACAACATTAGCATTTTATACTGGGTTAAAACAACTGGAATGGATAGATATGTTAAATGTTTAGTGGGGTCTCTTGAAGGGCACTCCTTGGATAAACACTATTCCTCTGGATGACTAGGATCCCCAGCAGGCACAGCTGTATTGTTGCAGTGAGCACCTCTCCTGAATAAAGAGGGGGACTGAGACTTTCAAGGTTAATGGCTCCTGCTAGTCGGAGCTTTCCATCCACTCAGTGGCGTAACAAGGGCCCCACAGCCCCTGCGGTGCGGTGGACCCACAAACTCCAGGGGGCCCCTCAGCACAGTACTCTGGCCAGAGAGCTCATGATTTAGTCCAGAGGGAGCTCCTCCACGTACCTCGAAGGGGCCCCTTCAACTTTTGTTACGCCAGTGCACCCACGGAACGCCCCTTCTGGAAGAAAGGTGTGTTCCTGACTGCTCCCCGCAGTAGAACTCATGTAGAATCACATCAGATGGCGGTGCTGAGAAGAACGAAAGTATGGTTCTGTGCCTTTACAGGATAAAGAAGAAAGTTTTACTTTTTTACTGACATGTGCCGGTTCATTGGGCTAGCCACTCCACCCCGCCCACCTTCCTACCCCCAACCAACCCCTTCTTCTGCTTTCTTGCAGTGTGCGAAGCAGAAACATAAAATGGTATTTATATCATTTTATGTTTTTGCTTCTCGCACAGCGAGAAAGCAGTGGGGTGACGCTCCTCCGCCCACATGGACGAGCAGCCCCTGGGCCAGGCTGAGAGATGAAATCAGAAAACTCTGGCAGATTTCTCAGAAGAAGATGATCAGCCGTTCTTGTTTTTTAATTATACTGCTGCAGGAGCATTGACTGCTGTGCACGAGGTAAGTGCTCCCTTTTTTTGTTTACAGTTCATGGTATACCTCCTATAAACAGAGGAATATTGGTATTCTCTTTAGAATCTGCATCCCTTGCCATGCATTGAAAGCCCGCTACCTCAACTCTAATAAATTTGCAGAATACATTTATACTGCTATGTTTATTTTTCTTGAAGCCAGCACACAGCCTCAATTGTACAGTTTGCGTGTCCTGAAGCAGAACTGCCGCAATCCATACCTAAACTACACATTTCGCTTTGTTATTAACTAGCCCTAATCAAATTATTTTCTGTGGTAAATTAGAGTTGTACCCCTTCTTGGTTTACAGTTAGACAGTGTGTGACAGGAATGCATGCTTGCCCATTAAGCTTGCTCCCTTTGCTTGCTACATAAAAATCATACCCAACCCCTACGCCTTACCAATTTCAAATGTCACCAGCCGCCACTCCATGCACATCTTGTAGATACAAAGCTTTCAAAATTATTGCTCTGTGATTTAGTACACCCTGGTAAGCGAGATGATTGACTG
Source organism: Triturus cristatus (assembly GCF_964204655.1). Taxonomy (NCBI): domain Eukaryota; kingdom Metazoa; phylum Chordata; class Amphibia; order Caudata; family Salamandridae; genus Triturus; species Triturus cristatus. The sequence continues at coordinate 953,610,787 of NC_140594.1, read as the reverse complement.
AGTTCAATTCAGATCATATGATCTTCTTAATG